>NC_030381.2:9921316-12643125 GCF_001625215.2 Daucus carota subsp. sativus
ACAACCACTGGCCCCTGCCCAAAAGACAACTGAGTAAGCCTCTCTTTGGGACCCCCACTTGGATTGGGGTCCAGCAAACTTAAAGAAACTGATTCTATCAGTGTAACAACAGAGCCTCTTGGACTGATACTTGGTTCAGACTTGACTGAACTTACTTCCTTAACAACAACCTTATAAACCTTAGTTTTAGGCTTTGAAACAAAAGTCTCCTTCCTGACACGAGTAGGACTAGCAGTCTTTGATCTAGCATGCTTGTTGTTTGTGTGTTGTCTAGGCGATGTGTTTTCATTTTAGCATGCAAATTTTAAAATAAGCAGACATCAAATTGAAAGCACAAGTCATGCAATTATCAACACTACAAGATTTATGACATGCATCAAATGCAGGAACAACAGGAGTATCAGTCATAATAGTAGGAACATCAATAGATTCTACTCTATATTTTATCAGATTTAAAGTTCTCAGTAGAATGGCATCTATTGTTTCTGTTCTTACTATTCACAAAAGTTATTAGGCTTGTTGAACTTAGTTCTTTCATAGTTGACACCTAAACCAGCTTTAGGCAACCTAACATTGCCTTTCACTTTGATTGGTTTCAGTGTTGTCAGAATCTCATCTCTCATCTCATTACTCTCTTTCATTTTAAGGTCTTCCTGTTTTAGTTCATATCTAATGACAAAGGAGTCACTAAAAGAGGTTCAGCTTTCTGAGGTTTTAAACAAAGGTTTAAGGGAATCTTTCAAAACAAAAGGAATCCCTCTTTCCTCAGCACTCTTCTTGAAAGGAGTAATGTTTACTAGCCTTACCTACGGATTTGTTATAGTCAAAACCTATTCCAACAGTTCTCTTGATCTCTTGTTTATCATTAAGTTCTTTGACTATAGTGGAGGCATCCTTAAAGGCTTTACACTTAACTTTCTCTTCGTCTAGCTGAAGTCTTAAAGCAATCTCACCTTTCTCTAGAACTTTGACTTTAGCACATTGTAATCCTAAATCCATAGTCAATTGTTCTATTTTAGGTTTTAATACTTTCATCTCATTCATCTTATAAGCATGAATTTCTAAGACTAAAGTATCAATTTTAAGATTAGCAGCTTTCATCTTTTAATAGGCATCATCTCTTCAGTCCTAATTGCATCAACAGTTTAGGCATGTAGGATCTACCTGAAGTTCCAGCAGGAGGAGGTGAAGATGATCCAGCATTTAGCCCGAGCGAACATTCCCAATTGCTCTTTCTTCATCACTATCTTGTTAGGTCCAGATACGATTGTAGAAGGGGGGGTTGAATACAATCGTCACAAAATAATCGCGGCGGAATAATCTGATTGGAGTTTAACTTGTTAATCAGATTTAAATTAATTAATATAACAATTTTTAAGTCGTTATATAATTAATATGGTTCGTTTTAATGTCCACTAGTTCGTAGAATAAATTCGACAGGATGTATTCTAGTTTAGTGATTAAAACAACCGAATGATCAAAGCACAGGAAACTGTGGATTTAACGAATAGCAAGTTACAAACAACTTGAAAGTTTACAAGGCAATGAACATTGAACAAATGAAGTGGTGAAGCCATATATATAGGCAAACCATTGAACTTGTATGACAAAGCTAGGCATGACAACCCTTAGGAAGCTCTATGACAATTACACAAGTGCTATGACAAAAGGTATGACAATTACAAGCATTGTCATGGCACAAATGAGAAGGTATGACAATCTAAGGGAAGGTATGACAATCAGAATGACAATCAGTGGGAAGGTATGACAATTACAAGCATTGTCATGCTGATTTTGAATAGGTATGACATCCGTATGACAAACGGTATGACAAACGTGGGAAGGTATGACAATCGACCTTGGAGGCTAAGTCATCAGGTGGTATGACAAACGGTATGACAAACGGTATGACAAACCAAGGCATTGTATACCTTGAGACTTCGGTATGACATGAGCCATTGTCATGCCTAAGTCATTCGGTATGACAAACCAAAGGTTTGTCATGCCTCCTGACTATGGCAGTTGGCATAGTGCGGTATGACAATCAATAGATTGTCATACCGTGCTCAAAAACCATATAAATTGAATTTCTTATATAATATTAATCCATAATTATCCACTTAATTATATTAATTATATAAATTCATAAATTAAATTAATTCGAGTGTGAATTAATTTAATAAATAAATTACATAACTTATATAATTATTTTGAGATGTGAATTAATTAAAAGAATAATTATATTGAGCACAACTTCAGTAGCAGGTCCTTCTGTCTTCCTTTAAACGATCTGATTCTTTGTCTTGATTGAACGACCACCTATTGTTGATGCAGAATATTTAATCGGAGTAGCTGACACACAAATGTACTGTCTGGTTCATCTGTATCTAGCTGAATCAAATATTCTTTATCAATTAAACATTGTGAAGTGGCTTGTTCATCGAGTCTTTGTCTTCGTAGTTCTTCTTCATAAGTAGAAATAGTTTGGAATCTTCTGAATAAATAAAGTATTAAAACTTTATACCTTCTGGACTTCTGGACGTGCTACAAAATATTATTTGTACACTGAGGCTTGAACATATTAATGAACTTCTTTCAGTGGTGTGCAGCAGCATCCTGAAATTCTTCAGACATATGATTTTAATAAATCACTTGACGTTCTTCGTACGGATTCCTTCAATAGTTCTTGCTAATTTACTTTCTTTCTTATCAGAGTTGAGTTGATACTCTTAAATACAAATAGGCTTAACATATGCCTTTCAATCTCCCCTATTTGTTTGTTAACAAAACATGCAAATTATCGAGAGGATAACTCAACTAACTGATAAGACAAAGGATTAAACATGAATTGTAAATAGCAAAAAGTTTCTGGTATTTCATTAAACATTCACCAGAATTCAAACAAGTACATTAGATTACATAAGGATGTTCTTACTGAACATATATTACAAATTCCTTATCAAATCTAAAGATCAACTTCTCCTTCTTCGTTATCTGAACTGTGAAGGACAGGAGTTGACGGTTCTTCTCTGGATGGCACTTCTGATGTAGTGGACTCACCACGCTTCTTACGTTCTCGTGCCAGAGCCAGTTGATGTAACACTTCCATCTCTACAGGGTCTTCCCGGAAGTCTGATGGCTGAGCCTTTGTAACATTCTTCATCCTCCGGAAATATTGAGAAATATTCCTTCGGGTGCAGTAAGCTAGAATCACATCATCAGCATCAGACTTGGCTTTAGAAGCGAAGCCCTTGGTTCGTAGTAGAGTGGATGCTAGAGCCAGTCGCTTAGCAGGATACTTTGATAAAGCCTCTTCATTCAGATAGACAGTGCTTAAGAGCTCCTTGTGAACGAACTTTACACAATATGGATTCTTGACAACCTGTGGACTGTTGAAGACAGCACAATCCAACAGCTTATCACGAAGGAGTTCGTTCAGGTTGGAGCATCGCTTTACCTTATTGCGAAGTACCCAGAGCTCAGACACAGAGAATGATTTAAGAAATTCAACAGATAATCTGAATGAACCATTTCTCCGTGTATATACAATCAGCTCCCACTGTTCTAGCAAGTTATTGACTCCAACAGTCAAGTAATCAATTTCTAAAGCAAAGGCATGCATAAAGATATCCTCGTCAGGGTTTACCTCTCGAAGATCGTAGATCAGAGATAAGAACTTTCTGTCATTGAAAGACTCCCTTTGAGGTCCATTGAAAATCCTCTTTGCGATGTCCCAGCTTTTTCCAACTTTCCTTCTTATATCAAGATTCTTCTGCTTGCACGCAGCATCATAGATTTTCTGCTTCTCTATCTTGATTTGCTCTTCAGTTATCAACTTGTCCTCTAGAAGTTTCTGGTAATCACGAAGCTTACGCTTCCTAGCTTCATTCTCAGCTTTAAACTTCCGGACATTCTCTTCATGTTCAGGGTCAACAGGTTCTTCATCCTGAAACAGATAGCTCTCCTCAAATTTGCCTTCTTCCTCTGCTTGACGGTAGGTAGCATCGAAGACGTCATCATCATCCATGTCTTGTGGAAAATCATCATAGTTATCAGAATCAAAGACATTCTCAGATTGATGTGCCGGCTCTTTGCCTTTAGACTTTCCAGAATTGTCAGGAGCAGATTCAGAAGTATTCCCTTTGTTACTTTGATTCGAACTATTGCCCCTGTCACCTTTGTCTCCATCTCCTCCTCTATCTCTTCTATTCTCCCCCTTAGTTGAGGGATCCTCTCTGGAGGTATCAGCATCTGACTTTGAGTTACTGAGGAGTTGATCCAGCTTTCTGTCGATATCATCAAATTTTGACATATACAGTGCATGATTAGATCTCATTTCGACAGTCAACTCATGAATTTCTCCTTTAAGCTCATCCCTGGAAGAACTGGATGGGCTTTCATCAGCTTTCTTCTCTAGGGTCACCAACTGTGCACCCTTTAGCCTCTCATTTTCAGCTATCATCCGGGCTAATTCAGCTCTAAGCTTAGACATTTGTTCCTCAAACAGAGCCGGGTCAGTGTGTGCACTCACCTCACGTACACTCATAGCTGTTTCACTAGCCTCACGTGCATGTGTATCGCTCGGTGTTTGCCTTTCATCACTCATTGTTTGCACTCTTCCAGCTGTACCTGTATAAACTACCAATGCCCCCTGAGATGGGTTCAAAGGTAGTGGAGGAACAAACTGTCCTCCGGAAGCCTGTGAGGGCAAGTTTACTTGCACGTTGCCAAGTACCGCCTGATCAGAAAAGAAAGTTTGATCAGAAAAGTTTTCATACATGATAAACTGGTTTTGAAAATCTGTGCAATCAGTAAACATAGTAACCTGTGTATTTGTTTGGTCTTGCACTAGCGTGAGTGCTAGCGCAGTGCTTGACTCTGTACAGGGTACCGTGGCAGAACGGTCAACTTCAATGGCTTCATTCTGTTGAGAGAATGAATCCAGAGACTGTTTCATTGCCTGTTCCAAGTCCAAGCCTTTTTGGGAAGGCAAGGATGAGGCTGCAGTTGTCTCCAGGGCTTCCAACCTAGGCTTCTTAATGGAAGACAGAGCTGCGGGTTGACTCGTCAAACTGCTTGAGCTTCTCTTTCTGGCAACCTTACGAAGGGGTTGAGTAGTAGTGTTGATTGCAGTGTTTGCAGAAGAAAGAGTTGGTTGAATGAATTCGTCAGCTTGGATATGAACCTGTGTGTTGTCAGGTTCATTGCTGGTAGTCTGGAAAACAAAATCAAGGTCACCAACAAAATCTGATACATCAACATTAAAATTAGATGAGAAGTCAGAAAGTACCTGAGCTACCTGTAGGTCCTGTCGAAAGGACTGCAACTCTGGATTTGATGTTGAGTCAGCAGGTAAAGGTTGGGAGGTTGATTGTGTTTGTGGTATATAGTGGTTGTGTTGTTGTGGTAGAGGTTCAGATGAAGACGGTTGAGCTTCGAAGAAGTTGTATTCCTGAGGTTCGTCTTCAAATGATTGTGATTGATGTGTTTGATGTAGAGGGGAATGGTGTGGTGATTGGTATGGAGATTGATGTGGTGATTGGTGTTGTTCTGATTGTTGCATTTGAAGAGGTTCTGGTTCTTGTGGTTGCTGTTGTTGCTGTTGAGCTTGTTGAAGTTGTTGCTGTTGAGGTTGTTGAAGTTGTTGCTGTTGAGGTTGAGCCACTTGGAATTGATGAAGTTGTTGTGGCTGAGCATTGATCTGCTCCATCAGGTATGGAGTCACTATGAGTGGAAGATTCTCATATTTCCTTTTGTTTGTCAGAGCTTTCATCAACTTCGTACAGACACGCTGAGTTGGTGCAATTGGAGAGTTGAAGTATGAATTCTTCTCGGCGTCCGTCATCTTATCATTCAAAAACAGCATTAAGAACCGAGGGTAAAAACAGACAACCCTGGGATTCTGTGCAACTGATCGACTACTGAGTGGTCCCAACTTCTTTAGAATCGACTGAAGAATCAACTTGCCAAAGTTGATTCGTCGATTGTGAACAATTGTTTCGTGGAAACCCAAGAATTCTGTTGACATCATCTACTGAAATGGTAATGCTCCGACCTCCAGTAATATTTCCCGAAACCCTGTAGCTGTCCAAGAGAGTGGTATTAAGTGCAGAGGAGTAGAAGTCTTGGAGTGGACGAATCTGTAAATCAGCATGAGCAGTGATGGCCGTGCTGACTAAGCTTTGACTATTCAGAAACCTCACCCAAGGTCGGAATCTCTCTAAGCTGGAATCAGGGTCCAAATATCCGTTGTAGTTTGTCTCACCGATAACAAATTGGCCAGCCATTTTATAATTAAAAATTGAATTAAACGAGAATTTTTCAAATAAAATGTTAATTCTCAAATTTCTCGCAAATTTCAATTAATAATTAATTAACAATTAACCAATTAATTAATAATTCGAATTAATTGATTAAACTCGAATTAAAAATTAATTAAATTGTAAATGGCCAATTCAAATCCACAATATCCCAATTAAGTCCCACTAATCTTACTTAGCCAAACAAGTCCCAAAATCCACACGAACCCTTCAAAATTCGAAACTTCACACCTCAAAGAATTCGAAAAGATACAAACTCCAAATCTGTCAAACTCTTCGCAATGCAGATGGAAATCCCAGGAGAAGATCACAGTAAAGATTTGAAGTCCCAAATTCGAGCAAGAGTCGCGTATTACAGCCTCGAAATCGTGAACGAGGGTTTGATTTTTAAGAAAAATTTGGCATTATAACGGCTTAGAACTTGATAAATCAGTAACCAGCAAGCGATTTAAGCTTGAAAAGAGAGTAACCAGCAAGTTTATAACGAGAAAACTTGAAAAACTCGGCGAAGAAACAATGGAGTTGTGTGTATTTCGGCAGTGTGTATATATATGAATTAAACAGCGGGTATGACAATGATAAGCATTGTCATAGGGGATTTTGACTTCGGTATGACAATGCTTAAGATTGTCATACCGAGGTTTTGATACGTCGTGTGGTAGGTGAATAAAAGACTCGGTATGACAATCCTTACGATTGTCATGCCGAGGTTTTGAAGCGTATAGGATACACCACTGAAACGTTAATATGACAAAGCAAAGTTTGTCATACCGAAGTAACACAGAACTCGTATGACAATCGATAATTGTCATACCGACGGAAATTAACAGAAATAAGCACACGGTATGACATTTTGAACAATGTCATACCGAGTTTTAAAAGAATAAAAACGAAAAAATAAATACAAATATTATGATTTTTGACTTTCTTTTGAAATAAAACCCTTTTACACATAAAATCAAAATCTAATACAAATAATATCTAAAATATTACACAAATATTCTGTAAAATTCAACTTTAATTAAATATAAATATTTATGAATTTAACTTTAATTCATTAAAATGAATTAACTTAAAAACTAATATTTATGCTTAATTAATTTTGAAAAATACAAGATAGACACAAATAATCATCTAAATGCTTGATAAATAATACAGGGGAGTGTGCAGCACTTAGAAAATTAAAAGAGACATATATGAACATGCATAATTACACAGAAAATTATCAGATAATTTACAAACAATTATATAAAATCTAATAAAATACATATAATTACACTGAAAATTCACAAAAATATATAATAATATATAAAACAAATATATAAAATATACAAAGAGAATCATGGCATATTTAACATCCCTAGCTCACAAACCAACTTAGAGAAAGTGGATTCATCAAGTGGTTTAGTGAAGATGTCAGCAATTTGATCAGCTGTGGGTACAAAATGTAACACCACAGTTCCATTCATGACATGTTCTCGAATAAAATGATACCTGATATCTATGTGCTTGGTCCGGGAGTGTTGCACTGGATTGTTTGAAATGGCTATGGCACTGGTATTGTCACAAAATATTGGAATTTTGTTGACAGAAATACCATAATCATTTAATTGATTCCTGATCCAGAGAATCTGAGCACAGCAACTGCCAGCAGCAATGTACTCAGCTTCAGCAGTAGAAGTGGACACAGAGTGTTGCTTCTTGCTGTACCAGGAAACCAACCGACGTCCTAGAAATTGACAGCTTCCAGACGTACTCTTTCTATCAATCCTGCAACCTGCATAATCAGAATCTGTATAGCCGGTTAAGTCAAAACCAGTATTCTTAGGGTACCAAATACCTAAACCAGGTGTACCCTTAAGATATCTAAAGATTCTTTTGACGGCTATAAGATGTGATTCCTTAGGATCAGCCTGAAACCTAGCACATAAACATGTTGCAAACATGATATCTGGTCTACTTGCAGTAAGATAAAGTAATGAGCCAATCATACCTCGATAGCTTGTGATATCAACTTTCTTACCAGATTTATCCTGGTCAAGCTTTGTGGCAGTGGCCATGGGTGTCTTTGCCGGAGAAGAGTCTTCTAGATTGAACTTTCTTAGAAGATCTCTGACATACTTTGACTGGCAAATGAATATTCCATCTTCCTTTTGGCTTACTTGAAGACCAAGGAAGTAGGATAGTTCACCCATCATACTCATCTCATAATTACTCTGCATTAACTTAGCAAACCTCTTGCACAAGTTATCGTTAGTAGAACCAAATATAATATCATCAACATATATTTGAACAAATATCATATCATTATCATGCAATTTGTAAAAGAGAGTTTTGTCTATGACACCTCTAGTAAATTTATTTTCAATCAAAAATTCAGAGAGGGTGTCATACCATGTTCTTGGTGACTGCTTAAGCCCATAGACAGCTTTGAATAGGAAGTACACAAAATCAGCAAATTCTGGATTTTCAAAGCCAGGGGGCTGTTCCAGATATACTTCTTCTTCCAGCTTTCCATTCAGAAATGCACTTTTCACATCCATCTGATAAACTCTGAAGTTGGAGTGTGCAGCAAATGCAAGAAATATTCTGATGGCTTCAAGACGAGCAACTGGAGCATAGGTTTCATCGTCATCAATTCCTTCTTCCTGAGAATAACCTTTTGCAACCAGTCTGGCTTTGTTTCTCACAACAATGCCATCACCATCTAACTTGTTACGGAAGACCCATCTAGCTCCAATAGTAGATTTTCCTTTTGGTCTTGGAACCAGGGCCCAGACTTCTTGTCTCTCAAATTGATTGAGTTCTTCTTGCATGGCAAGAACCCAATCAGGATCAGCAAGTGCTTCATCTATTTTCTTTGGTTCTAATTGTGAAAGAAAACCAGAGAATAGACATTCATTTGTCGTAGCACTTCTAGTTCTTACACCAACATCAGGATCACCAATAATCAGATCAAAGGGATGATCTCTGCTCCAAATCCTTTCCCTTGGAAGTTGTGTCCTTGATGATTTAGCAGTATCATCATTAGGCTGATGTGTATGACTAGTTGATCCACCAGCTCCCCCTGAGCTGTTGCCAGGTTGACTTGATGATCCACCACTAGCATTAGTGGAATCTCCAGCATTATTGCCATTTCCTCCACCATTGCCTGGATCATTATCATTGTTGTCATCACCTGTTGCAACCTCAGGTGTCACATCATCATCTGAATCAGAATCTGGATAGTTATCAAACTTCAGAGATTCAGATGGATCAGCAGATTGTAAACTTGGTAGTTTAGTGTCATCAAATGTGACATTGACACTAACTTTCACTGACAGAGTATCAATTACAAAAACTCTATAAGCATTGTTTGTATAACCAACAAAAATTGCTTCAGATGCCTTTGGTTCAAACTTGTTCAAGTTCTCTTCACCATCCTTGAGAACATAACACTTGGATCCAAAGACATGAAGATGTTTGACATAAGGTTTCTTGTTGTTATACAGATGAAATGGAGTTTTCATATGATCCTTATTGATCAAAGTTCTATTCTGGGTATAGCAGGCAGTAGACACAGCTTCAGCCCAAAAGTACAGAGGAAGCTTCGCTTCAGCAATCATAGTCCTTGCAGCTTCAATCAATGTACGATTTTTTCTTTCGACGACTCCATTCTGTTGTGGAGTCCTTGGTGCTGAATACTGCCTTCTAATTCCCTTTTCAGAGTAAAAGTTGATTAGAGTTTGATTCTTGAATTCTGTGCCATTGTCTGACCTTACAGCTTTGACTGGCACACCTTTATCCAATTCAACTAACTTTATATGATCAATCACTGTCAACGGGGTTTCATCCTTAGAAGCCAGGAAGTAAACCCAAGTAAATTTTGAGAAGTCATCCACAATAACCAAGGCATATCTTCCTCCATCAATGGATGCAACATTTACAGGGCCAAACAGATCCATATGTAACAAATGAAGTGGATCTGTAATGGTATTGATGGTTTTGCCTTTGTGAGATGCTCTCTTCGCTTTTCCTTTCTGACAAGCTTCACAAAGATCATCAGATGAGAATTCCAGGGAAGGCAAACCTCTCACTAGATCTCTCTTGACTAGAGAGTTCATGGTTTTGAAGTTGAGGTGTGAGAGCTTCTTATGCCATAACCAACTATCTTCAGCAGATGCTTTGGCGTAGAAACAGTGAACTTCGTTTCCTGGTCCTGAAGATAAATCAGCTACGAATATATTGCCTTTCCTTATGCCACATAGCGAAGGACGCTTATCCTTGATATGTTTAATGATACATATCTCCTTTTCAAAATGAACATAATATCCTTTGTCACAGAATTGACTGACACTCAGGAGATTATGTTGAAGTCCTTCAACTATTGCAATATCTTCTATGATGATCCTTCCAATTTTGTACTTGCCATATCCCACAGTACGACCTTTGCTATTATCAGCAAAACTGACTGTAGGGCCAGCTCCTTCTCTTATGTCCTCCAGCAGGGATTTGTTGCCAGTCATGTGCATTGACGCTCCACTGTCAAGCACCCAGGTAACACGAACAATTCCACTGGCACCCTGCAAAAGACAACTTGATTAGACATTCTTTGGGACCCACACTTGATTGGGTCCAGCAAACTTAAAAAACTGATTTCTATCAGGTGTAACAACAGAGCCCCTTGGACTGATACTTGGTTCAGATTTGACTGAACTTACTTCCTTAACAACAGCCTTATAAACCTTGGTTTTAGGCTTTGGAACATAAGTTTCCTTTCTCTTGTGAGAAGGACTAGCAGTCTTTGATCTAGCATGCTTGTTGTTTGTGTGTTGTCTAGGTGATGTGTTTTCATTTTTCGCATGCAAATTTTTAAAATAAGCAGACATCAAGTTGAAAGCACAAGTCATACAATTATCAACACCACAGTATTTATGACATGCATCAAAAGCAGGAACAACAGGAGTATCAGTCATAGTAGTAGGAACATCAATAGATTCTACTCTAACCTTATTATCAGATTTAAAGTTCTCAGTAGAATGACATCTATTGTTCTTGTTCTTACTATTCACAAAACTATTAGGCTTGTTGAATTTGGTTCTTTCAGAGTTGACACCTAAACCAGCTTTAGGCAACCTAACATTGCCTTTCACTTTGATTGGTTTTAGTGATGTCGGGATCTCATCTTTCTTCTCATTACTCTCTTTCATTTTAAGGTCTTCCTGTTTGAGTTCATATTTAATGACAACAGGAGTTTCTAACAGAGGTTCAGCTTCTGAGGCCTTAAACAAAGGTTGAGGGGAATCTTTCAAAACAAAAGGAATTCCTCTCTCCTTTGCACTCTTCTTAAAGGGAGTAATGTTACTAGCCTTACCTACAGATTTGTTATAGTCAAAGCCTATTCCAACAGTTCTCTTGATCTCTTGTTTATCATTAAGTTCTTTGACTATCATGGAGGCATCTTTAAAGGCTTTACATTTCACTTTCTCTTCGTCTAGCTGAAGTCTTAAAGCAATCTCACCTTTCTCTAGAACTTTGACTTTAGCACATTGTAATCCTAAATCCATAGTCAATTGTTCTATTTTAGGTTTTAATACTTTCATCTCATTCATTTTATAAGCATGAATATCCAAGACTAAAGTATCAATTTTAAGATTGGCAGCTTTCAACCTTTTAATAGCATCATCTCTTTCGAGTCCTAATTGCATAAACAGTTTAGGGCATGTAGGATCTACCTGAAAGCTTCCAGCAGGAGGAGGTGAAGATGATCCAGCATTAGCCATGAGAGCAACATTCCCAATCTGCTCTTCTTCATCACTATCTGTATCATCCCAGCTTTTCCCTTCTGCTAGATATGATTTGCTCTTGAAGCTTTGACTTCCAGAAGTACCATGATGCTTTCTAACCAGTGCATCATACTTCTGCTTCAGCTCATCATACGAATCTTTTCTCTTTCCTTGAACCTTGGGCTGTTTGCATTCAGTTGCAAAGTGTCCAGGTTCACCACAATTGAAGCATTTGAACTTGCTTCTGTCCACCATCCCAGTCTTGTATCCTCCTTTGCTTGTAGAAGATGAATAGCCTCCCTTCTGAAACTTACTAACAGTAGGTTTGTATTTATAGGAAGGGTTCTTCCGGAATCTCATGTTTCCAAACTTCTTGGCAAACAGGGATAGAGATTGATCTTCTAACAGTTCCAGCTCTTCCATTGTATAGAACTCATCATCACCACTGGAAGAAGCAGTCTGACCCATCTCAGGTACAACAAGCTCCTGAGTAGTCTTAGAAGGAACAACAACATCCTTCTTCTTTTCTTCCAGTACAGGTGACTCAACAACTAGAGCTCTCGAATGGTTCTGTGTTTTACCCCAGCCATATCTCTGTTTACTCTGAACTTGCTCCAGTTCATAAGTTTTCAAAACTCCGTAGAGTCTTTCCAGAGAAATCTCATGCAGATCTCTGCTTTCCCTGATGGCAGTGATTCTGTGTTCCAGATGTTCGGGAAGGGTCAAGAGAAACTTCAAGTTGACTTCTTTCTTGTCGTAGAATTTCCCATTCAGATTTAAATTATTTATCAAATTATTAAGTCTGATAAATACTTCTGAAATCCCTTCACCGGGATGGGAACCAAACTGTTCATACTGAGCCATCAGTATCTCTTTCTTGTTTTCCCTAACTTCCTCTGAGCCTTCATTGATAATCTCTAATGTATCCCAGATTTGCTTGGCGTTCGTACAATTTACAACAGCATTGTACATCACTGGATTTAGAGATTCAACCAAGATTAGTTGAAGAGCATCATCTAAGTTCATCTGATCACTCTCTTCATCGGTGTACTCAGAAAGTTCTTTCGGAATGACCTGATGAGGTATCAACACACCATCCTCTTCGTGTGCTAAAATGACCTTCATCGGAGTAGTAACACCTTTGTCCAAAATCCCGATGTATTTTCTGTTCGCAGTGCGGAGGAATAGGAACATGTGCCTCTTCCATAGGCCAAAGTGTTCTTGGCTGAACGGTGGGATTTTAATGCTACTGATCTTTTGCGTACTCATTTTTTAAGATTAAAATGAATAGTGTTTGGATGAGATTTGGATTGCTGAAAGAAAAATATTTTAAATCAAAATTAATTTTTTTTTTAAAAAAAAATTAATTCGAATTAAAAAATATTTGAAATTGAAGTGAATAGTGTTTGGAGAGATTTGGATTTTTGAAAGAAAAAATATTTTAAATCAAAATTAATTTTTGGAATAAAATTAATTCGAATAAAAAATATTTGGACGTTACAGAGTGTGTATAGGATCTGATACTGAAAATGGTATCAACTGCTCTGATGCCAATTGTTAGGTCCAGATACGATTGTAGAAGGGGGGGTTGAATACAATCGTCACAAAATAATCGCGGCGGAATAATCTGATTGGAGTTTAACTTGTTAATCAGATTTAAATTAATTAATATAACAATTTTTAAGTCGTTATATAATTAATATGGTTCGTTTTAATGTCCACTAGTTCGTAGAATAAATTCGACAGGATGTATTCTAGTTTAGTGATTAAAACAACCGAATGATCAAAGCACAGGAAACTGTGGATTTAACGAATAGCAAGTTACAAACAACTTGAAAGTTTACAAGGCAATGAACATTGAACAAATGAAGTGGTGAAGCCATATATATAGGCAAACCATTGAACTTGTATGACAAAGCTAGGCATGACAACCCTTAGGAAGCTCTATGACAATTACACAAGTGCTATGACAAAAGGTATGACAATTACAAGCATTGTCATGGCACAAATGAGAAGGTATGACAATCTAAGGGAAGGTATGACAATCAGAATGACAATCAGTGGGAAGGTATGACAATTACAAGCATTGTCATGCTGATTTTGAATAGGTATGACATCCGTATGACAAACGGTATGACAAACGTGGGAAGGTATGACAATCGAACCTTGGAGGCTAAGTCATCAGGTGGTATGACAAACGGTATGACAAACGGTATGACAAACCAAGGCATTGTCATACCTTGAGACTTCGGTATGACAATGAGCCATTGTCATGCCTAAGTCATTCGGTATGACAAACCAAAGGTTTGTCATGCCTCCTGACTATGGCAGATGACATAGTGCGGTATGACAATCAAATAGATTGTCATACCGTGCTCAAAAACCATATAAAATGCAATTTCTTATATATAATTAATCCAATAATTATCCACTTAATTATATTAATTATATAAATTCATAAATTAAATTAATTCGAGTGTGAATTAATTTAATAAATAAATTACATAACTTATATAATTATTTTGAGATGTGAATTAATTAAAAGAATAATTATATTGAGCACAACTTCAGTAGCAGGTCTTCTGTCTTCCTTTAAACGATCTGATTCTTTGTCTTGATTGAACGACCACCTATTGTTGATGCAGAATATTTAATCGGAGTAGCTGACACACAAATGTACTGTCTGGTTCATCTGTATCTAGCTGAATCAAATATTCTTTATCAATTAAACATTTGTGAAGTGGCTTGTTCATCGAGTCTTTGTCTTCGTAGTTCTTCTTCATAAGTAGAAATAGTTTGGAATCTTCTGAATAAATAAAGTATTAAAACTTTATACCTTCTGGACTTCTGGACGTGCT
This sequence comes from Daucus carota subsp. sativus, assembly GCF_001625215.2. Taxonomy (NCBI): domain Eukaryota; kingdom Viridiplantae; phylum Streptophyta; class Magnoliopsida; order Apiales; family Apiaceae; genus Daucus; species Daucus carota. The sequence goes on from NC_030381.2 coordinate 9,936,260, forward strand.
ACAAAATATTATTTGTACACTGAGGCTTGAACATATTAATGAACTTCTTTCAGTGGTGTGCAGCAGCATCCTGAAATTCTTCAGACATATGATTTTAATAAATCACTTGACGTTCTTCGTACGGATTCCTTCAATAGTTCTTGCTAATTTACTTTCTTTCTTATCAGAGTTGAGTTGATACTCTTAAATACAAATAGGCTTAACATATGCCTTTCAATCTGTATCATCCCAGCTTTTCCCTTCTGCTAGATATGATTTGCTCTTGAAGCTTTGACTTCCAGAAGTACCATGATGCTTTCTTACTAAGGCATCATACTTCTGCTTCAGCTCATCATACGAATCCTTTCTCTTTCCTTGAACCTTGGGCTGCTTGCACTCAGTTGCAAAGTGTCCAGGTTCACCACAGTTGAAACATTTAAATTTACTTCTGTCCACCATCCCAGTCTTGTATCCTCCTTTGCTTGTTGAAGATGAATAGCCTCCCTTCTGAAACTTACTACCAGTAGGTTTGTATTTATAGGAAGGGTTCTTCCGGAATCTCATGTTTCCAAACTTCTTGGCAAACAGGGATAGAGATTGATCTTCTAACTGTTCAAGCTCTTCCATTGTATAGAACTCTTCGTCACCACTGGAAGAAGCAGTCTGACCCATCTCAGGTACAACAAATTCCTGAGTAGTCTTAGAAGGAACAACAACATCCTTCTTCTTTTCTTCCAGTACAGGTGACTCAACCACTAGAGCTCTCGAATGGTTCTGTGTTTTACCCCAGCCATATCTCTGTTTACTCTGAACTTGCTCCAGTTCATAAGTTTTCAAAACTCCGTAGAGTCTTTCCAGAGAAATCTCATTCAGATCTCTGCTTTCCCTGATGGCAGTGATTCTGTGTTCCAGATGTTCAGGAAGGGTTAAGAGAAACTTCATGTTGACCTCTTTCTTGTCGTAGAATTTCCCATTCAGATTTAAATTATTTATCAAATTATTAAGTCTGATAAATACTTCTGAAATCCCTTCACCGGGATGGGAACCAAACTGTTCATACTGAGCCATCAGTATCTCTTTCTTGTTTTCCCTAACTTCCTCTGAGCCTTCATTGATAATCTCTAATGTATCCCAGATTTGCTTGGCGTTCGTACAATTTACAACAGCATTGTACATCACCGGATCTAGAGATTCAACCAAAATTAGTTGAAGAGCATCATCTAAATTCATCTGTTCACTCTCTTCATCTGTGTACTCAGAAAGTTCTTTCGGAATGATCTGATGAGGTATTAACACACCATCCTCTTCGTGTGCTAATATGACATTCATCGGAGTAGTAACACCTTTGTCCAAAATCCCGATGTATTTTCTGTTCGCAGTGCGGAGGAATAGGAACATGTGCCTCTTCCATAGGCCAAAGTGTTCCTTGCTGAACGGTGGGATTTTAATGCTACTGATCTTTTGTGTACTCATGTTTAAGGATTTGAAGTGAATAGTTTTTGGATGAGATTTGGATTTTTGAAAGAAAAATATTTTAAATCAAAATTAATTTTTGGAATAAAATTAATTCGAATAAAAAATATTTGGACGTTACAGAGTGTGTATAGGATCTGATACGGAAAATGGTATAAACCGCTCTGATGCCAATTGTTAGGTCCTGATACGATTGTAGAAGGGGGGGTTGAATACAATCGATACAAAATAATCGCGGAAGTGAATCTGATTGAATATAACTTGTTAATCAGATTATAATTAATTAATATAACAATGTCTGAAGTCGTTATATAATTAATATGGTTCAGTTTTAATGTCCACTAAAGTTCGTAGAATAAATTCGACAGGGTATATTCTAGATTTAGTGATTAAAACAACCGGGTTATCAAAGCACAGAAAACTGTGGATATAACGATCAAGCAAGTTACGAACAACTTGAAAGCTTTACAAATGCTTTGATTTACAAAGTGATGAACACTAAAAATGAAGAATGCAAAGCCATATTTATAGGCAAAGCATTTGTACTTGTAAGACAATTGAAAGACAAGACAATTGTGAGTAGCAAAGACAAAGTGGCAAGGGCAAGAAAATTTTAGATTGCCTTGCAAGCACAAGACACAGCAGAAAGACAATTTTATAGCTAGCAAGACAATTCAGAGCTCGGTCAGACAATCTTCATTCGGTCAGACAATCAAGGATTGTCTTGCTGTTCTTCATTCGGTCAGACAATCTTAGATTGTCTGGGAAGCCACAGACATTGTCTTGCAGACAATTACTAATTCTCGGTAGGACAATCTGTTTTGTCTTGGCAGTGAAGCATTCGGTAAGACAAAGTAATTGTCTTGGCAAAGAGCACTCGGTCAGACAATCACAGAAGATTGTCTTGGCAGATGATTCAGGAACCTAGTAAGACAATTGAGATTGTCTTGTAAGTTTCATAACATTCGGTAAGACAATCTAAAGAGATTGTCTTGCCGAATCCTTTACAAATTAACAAGACAAATCAGATTGTCTTGTTGCTTAAGTGTAGGTGATTAAAATGTAATTTGACATATATTTAAAATAGAAAATTATCCACATAATTAAGTTAATCATATAAATTCATAAATTAAATTAATTCGAGAGTGAATTAACTTAATAAATAAATTACATAATTAATATAATTATTTATGAAGTGAAATAATAATCTATTAAATATTTAATCACCCATTCTTCAGTAGAACTGCTTCCCGTCTTCTTTAACCATTTATAACTTTGTCTTGATCTGTCGAACGAACGAACCATCAAATCTGCTTGACTTCAAATATTTAATTTGAATAACTGATACACAGATGTACTGTCTGGTTCATCTGTATCTAGTTAAATCAAATATTCTTTGTCAAATAAACATTAAGAAATTGATTTGTTCGTCGAGTCTTCGTCTTGTAAGTACTTCTTCATTAAATGGAATCTTCTGATAAAATAAAGTATAGAAACTTTATATCTTCTGAACTCCTGGACGTGCCACAAAAGATTATTTGTGCACTGAGGCTTGAACATATTAATGAACTTCTTTCAGTGGTGTGCAGCAGCATCCTGGAATTTATCTGACATATAATTCCCATAAATCATTTGACGTTCTTGGTACGGATTCCAATGACTTGCTATTTACTGAGCTTTCTTATCTGAGTTGAGTTGTACCTCTTTAAATACAAATAGACTGAACATATGCCTTTCAAACATGTCTCCTTGAGGATTCGACCCACTTGCCACTTTGTACTAGCAATAGACACCTTGCGCTTGCGGTTATATAAATAAACTCATCAAATGGAACCAACATAGACCGTAACTATAATAATATCTGAATCTAATTTCTTGATAAACAAACTATAGTAATTTTTTGACTATATATAGCCCTGAGCAATCAGTTCCAATGTTAATTTGGCGAGCCATTGCCTAGATGTCTGCTTCAAACCGTAAATGTTTTTCTTCAATTTACAAATCTTGTTTTCAGGATTAGAAATGCCTTTTGGACATGCATATATACATCATCATATAGGTCTGCATGTAGAAAGGCATTGTTAACATCATATTCATGTAACTGCCATTTCTTGCTAGTAGCTGAAGTAATTAAACATCAGATTATACTCATTTTGAGCACAAGTGAAAAAATAATTCATAATCAATCCCATATTTCTGATTAAACCCCTTAGCCATTGACCTTACTTTATATCCCTATAATGAACCATCTGATTTTAGCTTAGTTTTATATGCCCACTTACAACCTATAGATTTCTTCTCCTTAGGTAAAATAACCAATTGCCAGATTTTCATATTATCTTGCAAACCTTTGATTTTTTTATCAATTGCTTCAATTCACAAAGGACCTGAAAGCCTAATAACTGAAAGGCTTTATATGAATATTCCGTTTAGAGCAATAACTGTTTGAAATTTTATTATGTGTAACCAGATTGCACCAATGATCAGTGCTAGAAGAAACTTCAGAAGAAACACAAGAATGACATTGGTAATCCCGCATATAAGATGGAGTATGCTTCACTCTAGTATATTGTGTAACAGTAGGTGTAGAAGAATGCTGAGAATGTGTTTGTGTAGAATAAGATTGAGATTGAGAGTGAGATACTGATCCGGAGGGAGATTGGATATGAGATAGAGAGGGAGTTTGATATGTTGTATGAATCTCAGTTTGAACAGAAATAGACAAATAATCTTCAACATGCAAATGAGTCATATAGGGGAAGAACATTTTATTGTGATAAGAAAAAGTATTTGTATTAATAAGCATGTGGAAAGGAAAGTGATGTTTCAAAAATTGAACATCTCTGGAAACTGTAATAGAAGAAGTCTTAATATCTAAAACTCTATATCCAGTATATGCATTAGAGTATCCCACAAAAACACTAGAACATGCATTTGGATCAAATTTAGTCCTTTGAACTATAGATGTGAAAATAAAGCAAAGACAACCAAATGTCTTTATATGATCACGTGATGGCTTGGTCTTAAACAGTCTAATATATGATGTATCAAAATTAATGCTCTTAAGAGGAATTCTATTAATTATGGGGACGGTCCCTGGCAACCGTTTGTCAGTGACGGTTTACACAACAAACAGTTTCTCTGCCGTTGTATCAACCATCCAACGGTTCTGATTTAAATTTTTTTGACACGGACCGCAGATGACAGCGGTACTGGTAAAAATCTCTTACATACCGTAGACAATGTCTCCGGTAGCTACGATTAGCATAACATTTGATCACCTGGTGTTAGCTGCATAGTATGCTCTAAAAATACACGCAAGTATACACGTTCGCAAGTAATATAGATTAAAATTAAAGTTCGATCCCACAGAGACTCTTGTAATTGTATTCAGTTAATCTTACGCACCAAAGTATGGTTATTCCTCATTGTCAAGACAAATAGCAAAGAAAGGTTGTTTTTAACTAAATTAACACTAATGATACTTAATAGAGTTAAACACTTAAATTTATCAATATTAAAAACTCATAAGATCCTTCGCCTCATTACTACTTCATTCAATAGTTTGTTATTAACCTTGACATGTAATGGTGATGATATTAATCGAACAACACAAAACTGATAAACGCCAACTTTCGTTGTACGAGTATCATCCTAACAAGCATCCACAATTAAGATAGAAGTTGAATAGTCATCGATCATGTTGAGACCCTATATGTCTATAGAATTTGACAACACAACGATTTAAGCACAAGTTATTCTTTATAATCACATAGGGCAAGTAAAACGGTTAGAGTTGCCTACTAATCATGCATACTATACACGAAACCTATGCTAGCATGGAAAGTTCTAAACTTCAAGATTCACTTTCGCTTCACAAGAAGTTAACAGACTACCTCATATGTTCGCGACGCACATAAGACGAATAAGCACAACCAATACTAGATATCATACAATCACCACACACCAAGGTATTAAATAATTAACTATAGAAATCAATAGCAAATCCGCTAGGACCTTACGATAAAAATTAGCCCATAACTAACATATTAATCGCAAGAGAATTAATGGAAACCATATTTATAACACGAGAATTAACTACTAAATTGTACTTGAATAAATAATAAACCGAGAGTATGAAACAAAGTATAAGGTTTAGAGAATGTAAGAAAACTAGCATCCACGGTTACAACGAGTTAAAAGAATCAAAAAGTAGAAACTAATATCTTCTTCTCCCATTGCGGTGTGCTAAACGGTCTTCTTCAGCTCGTCTCCTTGCTTCGTTTATCTCTCTAACTTCCAGGAATTGTTTTATATCAGCCCCAACAAGACACAGCTTTTAGCAGAAGAAAATTCAAATCAGAATAGAAGTTGAACTTCTGGAGCCGGAATCCTATGCGGCCGCCTGACCCTTCCACGCGGGCGCCTGCTAGCACGCGGCCGCGTGGCTTCTGCAGGCGGGCGCCTGCAACCCTTCTGTTTGTGAGGTCAAATTTGGTTCCGAATTTGCTGATTTCTGCACACGAACTCTGGAGGTTGATTCCGAACACTTTCCGTGGCTTTATTTGATTGAAAAACTGTTAGGTCCTGAAACGATTGTAGAAGGGGGGGGGGTTGAATACAATCGTCACTAAAAATCATGGCGGAATAATCTGATTAGAATATAACTTGTTAATCAGATTTTAATTAATTAATATAACAATGTTTTAAGTCGTTATATAAGTAATATGGTTCGTTTTAATGTCCACTAAAGTTCGTAGAATAAATTCGAGAGGATGTATTCTAACTTAGTAACTAAAACAACTGAGTGATCAAAGCACAAAAAACTGTGGATATAACAATTGCAAGTTACAAACAACTTGAAAGCTTTTACAATGCTTGAACAACTTAGAAATGAAGAAGTGAATCCATATTTATAGGCAAATCACTTGGAACTAGGTATGACATTGAAAGGGATGACTTTCTAGCTTAGGAATGACATTACAATGGAAGATATGACATTTTCACACAAAGCCATGCCATAAAACAAAGAAGGAATGACATATTTAAAGAATGTCATACTGCCAAGGGCGGTATGACTTTCTTACTTGGCCATTACTCTTCAATCGGTATGACTTTACCAAATAAAGTCATTCGGTTGCACTTTATATGACATTTTAAAGTCATATAAGCACAAGTCATACACAAACAAGGGAATGCCTAATCTATAGACACGGTATGACTTTCTTTAAGTCATACCAGAGAATGTTTCATAGCAGCAAACGGTATGACATTATTTAGTAATGTCATATCATTCTTAAATCCTATATATAATGCCACGGTATGACATTATATGTCATGCTGGAGAATGCCTAATCTACTGACACAGTATGACTTTCCCTAGGAATGTCATACCGAGCCAAATATGCATAAATTCAATTGTTTTAATTGAATAAATATTCAATAATTACTAAATAAATTAAATTCATAAATTCAATTAATTCAATAATTATATAAAGTCATAAATTAAATTAATTCGAAGGTGAATCAATTTAATAAATAAATTATACAACTAATTTAATTATTTTGATAAATGAAATAATTAAATAAATACTTATAAAATTATATTCCTTCAGCAGCAGGGACTCCAGACATTGTAACACGATGTAGATCTTTGTCTTGAATGAACGGCCACTTATAGTTGATGCAGAACACTTAATCTGAGTAGCTGACACATAAATGTACTGTCTGGTTCATCTGTATCTAGCTGAATTAAATATTCTTTATCAAATAAACATTTGAGACGTGGCTTGTTCGTCGAGTCTTTGTCTTCGTAGTTCTCCTTCATAAGTAACAATAGTATGGAATCTTCTGAATAAATAAAGTATTAAAACTTTATACATTCTGGACTTCTGGACGTGCTACAAAAGATTATTTGTACACTGAGGCTTGAACATATTAATAAACTTCTTCCAGTAGTGTGCAGCAGCTTCCTGAAATTCTTCAGACATATAATTTCAATAAATCACTTGACGTTCTTCGTACGAATTCCTTCAATAGTACTTGCTATTTACCTTGCTTTCTTATCAGATTTGAGTTGGTACCTCTTTAATTACAAATAGGCTAAACATGTGCCTTTCAATCTCCCCCTATTTGTTTGTTAATATAACATGCAAATTATCGAGAGGATAACTCGACTAACTAATAAGACAAAGGATTAAACATGAATTGTAAATAGCAAAAAGTTTCAGGTATTTAATTAAACATTCACCAGAATTCAAAAGATTATATTAGATTACAAAAGGATGTTCTTACTGAACATACATTACGATTCCCTAATGTATCTAAAGATCAACTTCTCCTTCTTCGATATCAGAATTGTGAAGGACAGGAGTTGACGGTTCTTCCCTGGTTGGCACTTCAAATGTAGTGGATTCACCACGCTTCTTTCGTTCCCTTGCCAGAGCCAGTTGATGCAGTACTTCCAATTCCACAGGGTCTTCACGGAAGTCTGATGGCTGAGATTTGGTAACACCCTTCATCCTCCAAAAGTATTGAGAAATATTTCTTCGGGTGCAATAAGATAAGATCACATCATCAGCATCAGACTTGGCTTTAGAAGGGAAGCCCTTGGTTCTTAGTAAAGTGGATGCTATAGCCAGACGCTTGGCAGGATACTTTGGCAAAGCCCCTTCATTGAGATAAACAGTGCAGAAGACTTCCTTGTGAACGAACTTGACACAGTAAGGATTCTTAAAGACAGCACAATCCAGAAGTTTGTCTCGAAGGAGTTCGTTAAGGTTGGAGCAACGCTTAACCTTGTTGCGAAGTACCCAGAGCTCAGATACAGAGAATGATTTGAGAAATTCAAAAGATAGTCTGAATGAACCATTCCTCTGTGTATAGACAATCAACTCCCTTTCTTCTAGCAAACCCTTAACTGCAACAGTTACTCCAATTCTAAAGCAAAGGCATGCATAAAGACATCCTCGTCAGGGTTTACCTCTCGGAGATCATAGATCAGAGATAAGAACTTTCTGTCATCGAAAGATTCCCTTTGAGGTCCATTAAAGATTCTTCTTACAATGTCCCAACTTTTTCCTTCCTTTCTTTTAATATCAAGATTCTTCTGCTTGCACGCAGCATCATAGATTTTCTATTTCTCGATCTTGATTTGCTCTTCTGTGATCAGCTTGTCCTTTAGAAATTTCTGATAATTACGAAGCTTACGCTTCCTAGCTTCATTTTCAGCTTTGAACTTCTGGACATTCTCCTCATGCTCTAGATCAACAGCTTCTTCTTCCTGAAACAAATAACTCTCATCATATTTACCTTCTTCTTCTGCTTGACGGTAAGTAGCATCGAAGACGTCATCATCATCCATATCATTTGGATAGTCATCATAACTATCAGAGTTGAAGACATTGTCGGACTGATGTAACGGTTCTTCGCCTTTAGACTTTTCATATTCCTTGTCAGGGGCAGACCCAGAAGTGGTATTTCCCTTGTTGGACTGATTTGAGCTATTTCCTTTGTCTCCTCTATTCTCCCCCTTAGTTGAGGGATCCTCTCTAGACGGCTGATCATCAGACTTAGAATTCCTGAGGAGTTGATCAAGTTTGCTGTTGATGGAATCAAACTTAGCCATGTAAAGTTCATGATTGGATCGCATTTCGACAGCTAACTCATGAATCTCTTCTTTAAGCTCATCCCTCTAAGAACTAGATGGTCTTTCATCAGCTTTCTCTGCTAGGGTCACCAACTGCGCACCCTTCAACTTCTCATTTTCAGCTATCATTCTGGCAAGCTCAGCTCTTAGCTTTGCCCATTTGTTCCTCGAACAGAGCAGGGTCAGTGTGTGCACTCACCTCACGTACACTCAAAGCTGTTTCACTAGCCTCACGTGCATGTGTATCGCTCAGTGTTTGCCTTTCATCACTCATAGTATTCACTCTTCCTGCTGTACCTGTATTAACTACCAATGTCCCCTGAGATGGGTTCAAAGGTAGTGGAGGAACAAATTGTCCTCCGGAACCCTGTGAGGGCAGATTAACTTGCACGCTGCCAAGTTCCGCCTGATCAGAAAAGAAAGAGTGATCAGAAAAGGTTTCATACATTATACATTGATTTTGAAAATCTGTGCACTCAGTAAACATATTAACCTGTGAATCTGTTTGGGCTTGCACTAGCGTGAGTGCTAGCGCAGTGCTTGACTCTGTACAAGGTACCGCGGCAGGACGGTCAATTTCAATGGCCTCATTCTGTAGAGAGAATGGGTCCAGAGACTGTTTTATTGCCTGTTCAAAATCTAAACCTTGTTGGGAAGGTAAAGATGAGGCTGCAGTTGTCTCCACGGCTTCCACCCTTTGCTTCTTAAAGGGAGACAGAGCTGCGGGTTGACCCAGTAACCTACTTCCACTCCGTTTCCTGGAAACTTTACGAACTGGTTCCATCGAAGTGTTGGTTGAAGTGTTTGGAGAAGCAAGAGTTGGTTGAAGAAAATCATCAGCTTGGTTATGAACCTTTGTGTTGTCAGGTTCAATGTTGGCATGCTGGTAAACAAAATCAAGGTCACACCATAATCCGACGTATCAACATTAAAATAAGATGAGAAGTTAGTAAGTACCCGAGCTACCTGTAGGTCCTGACGAAAGGACTGCAGCTCCTAGTTGATAGGAGAGTCAGAGTGAAGAGGTTGTGAGGTTGATTGTGTTTGTGGTATGATTTGGGAGTGTGTTTGGTGTGGTAGTGGTTCAGATGAAGATGGTTGATTCTCGAAGAAATCATATTCATGGTTTCATCTTCAAATGACAAGTCAGAGTATTGCTGGTGAAGAGGGGAGTGATATGATGATTGGTTTGATGATTGGTGTGACATCCCTCAAATCCGGGGGTCTGGATTTGGTGCCACTAAAACAAAATCATTTAAAAACCTGTATTTGCGGAAGAAGGTAAAATAGATATTTGAAAATCTGAACATTTTAAAAGAGATTTAAATCAAAATCACTTTGACCCCCTAAAAACAGGATCGCTAATAGGTTACAGCATTGAAATCAGAAACCAAAACCTTAAATCTCATCACAGCTTAAACGACATTATCAGCTAAACTTCGATAAGAAGAATAACTGATAACCAATAAATAAATCTATTTACAACAGAATTGAAATAAATCAATTTTAACCATAGCCATTCTCACAAACATCTCCCTGGCATCTCGCCTAGCATTATTCTTACGCGCAGCTCAACAATCGAATCTTCTTAATCCCTAGCTGAAAGGGTTAGAAATAATAGCAAGAGTGAGCGAAAATGCTCAGCAAGATAATATGAAAGGCAAGAGCCACAATATATAATTCTTTTGAATTAACTCAGAGTATTTGAAATTCTAAAACAATAACTCAAAAGTTTATCAAACATATAAATCAATATGCTTGAAAATCACAAAATAAATTTGACAGTAAACATAAGCTATCATAAGCTTAAACAGTAATGACCAGTTTTTGGATTGGAATCCACAACTGACGGGTGCACTATCACAACTGATCAGACCATGTGATAGCACTGGATCATACTTCATAGAAGTATATCCGTTACGATAGGTACCAAATATAAGGCAACACATTGGCCTTTGGCAGAGGTATTATAATGTTTCAATAATACGTATATAGCCCTCACTGGACCGCCGTCACGGCCTCTTACGCATTCATCCAATCAAAACAAAATATTTTTGCTGGTCTACTTGGCTGGACAATTAATTCGTCCCTCACGCCATACAATCATCTCTTTCAAAACTTTTTATGAAAACTCTTTCCTTTTCAAACTCAAAATACTGTCAAAATCAATTTCCACAAAGTCTGAGTACAATTTAAAAATCCATCGCAATACGGCTCGAGAGAATACACAAAACTATTTTCGCTATTTTAAAATCCAGGGTTTATGTCTGGGACAGAAGACCAGGCATATATTGTAGCATCGAAATGATACTACTACAGAGTCAACAATAGTTTTCAAACTGTAAAAGAACTCAGACAATAATTTCCAGAAAACTGATTAAAATAATCAGAATACTTTTCAAATAAAATTGTCACTATTCATATAACAGTAAATAGTATCGAACTAAAGACATTCGATATTTTCAATCACAGGATAACACGTGAAAGCATTTGCACTTTTAAATATCAGAAATCGATAATCATGCTTGCAGGAAGTACAAGTCATAAATATAAAACTTGTATTATCAAAAGAGAATTAAAATAATTGCTCTTTAAATAAAAGAGAAGAACAGGAATACTTGCCTCTGACAGAAAACTGGTGACACACAGTCACTCTACTCGAGGTTTCTATACTGCCCTCAACATTTCTATTCTCTGCAAAGACTACTTTCTACTAGACTATCATACGGCATAACTGGCCTTATCAACTATTTCTGACTTGACTTTCAACAATATAGGCTTGATTCTGAAAGTCGTTGAATGCACGCATCTCGATAGACTATATATAACAGCAAAATAATACTCAGTTGCTGAACAACACAGTGTCGTCAATTCGCAGAATCGGAATTATTTTACTACCCTTCACGATATAAATATATATCATATACAAATAATATATACACATAGCATCAGATAGTTAAACAAGTCATCACGTCAGCACGTAGCATTTAATTCACATGCTTTAATATTTATATAAATATAAATATAATCTAGTAATCATGTATATAATTTTATATCTGATTATATACAATCAATCAACCACATTAATAGCATAACCCTGAATACAATCCAAATATGAATTACAAGTCCAATTGTAATCCAATCACTTCTCAAAACAGCTCGAAATCTCATCAAACTAAATTAATAAAATAATATAATTTTGGATAGCACGTCACTTAAAAGTTTGAAAGGTCCCAAATCAATAACACAACAATCCTGTCCAAATAATATACTATACAGTGCTCGACAAATTGTAAGTTTATAAAAAACATGGGATTCACAAATTAATCAGCTCCAGCAATTTATAATAATTTCCGGGATTTAATGAAACTTATAGCCATCGTCACAAGATTCTAATAAAATAAAGCCCGGAAATTTAATTACCACAATCACGTATTATTTTAATAATAATACAAATTGCAATTCCAATCACAATCCAACTATTTGGATTTAAATTCTAGATGCATAATCCCTAAATCAATGAGTAGAATTAAATATGACTAATCATCGAACACATATCGTGTATTCATAACAATATCAAACCTCTATAATTCAAACCATTCAAACTCAAACAACTACCTTCATTTACTAATCAGAATATAAAAATGGAATTTACATTAATCACTTATTGATTATTAATAGTATTAAAATTATTAATTATTATTATTATCATCAAAAGAATTGATAATAATAATAACATTAATAATCCTAATATCAATTAATAATTAATATTTAATCAATATTTATTTCATTTCTAATTTCCGAAAAACTTTGCAGCCTTGCTCTTCTGTACCACGCCAAACATATCAAACATTATTATACTTTCGACGGTGTAAGCCTCCTGTCAAAACCACCATTCTCCGTCTCATCCCTCCCCGAGACACCTGTACAATAGCCTCATCTCCCTCTCTCGTTCCTGCAACAACTACACAACCCTATTCCCCATCTTCTTTATTCACTCTCCCTCTCTGTCGCTGGTTCTACGATCAGCGCAGCCACTACAGTCGGCTGAACAACAGCCCTGCCAAAAATAAACCAAGCCACACCATTGTCCAACATAGCCACAAATACTCTTCTGCATTAACTCTGCCTCAGTACCTTATCAAACTTCAAAATCCATGTCCTATATATATCTTTCATTACTCAATCAAACAACTTATACAACCCTCCTGTATAGGCGGAAACATCTGCCACCGAACCACCATCTCCTTTCCCATCTCCTTGTTGTACTACACTTACCACCCCCTCCTCACCTTCAATTTACCATCGTTAATATACCTCCGACCTCTGGCCTCCAACATCACCTAGCAGCTACCTCTGTCCCCTGTTATGTCTTCATCGAGGCAAAAGCCAACCAAGACACCACCACCACTTGATTCAGCAAACAAGTACCACACTCCTACTGTTGTATTTCAATTTCAAACACCAGCACTCACACCAGCTTCTCCCATTCAGAACCAAACAGCCAACTCCCCCTTCTCCGTCTTCGATTTCAGGCCACCAGCAACCATCCTGCACAATCCAATCACCAATCACAAGAGTTTAGCCCTGTCTTCTTCCCCCTTCTGAAAGCAGCCCAGCCAACACCATCAACTCCGGCGGCCAGGTTCTCCGTACCCAAGGTGACCACCACCTCTGCTTTATCTTACCAAGCAGCCCTCCCTTACCATCACCTCCAACCATCCTCCGCAATACACCTCCAAGAACAGCCAAGCATACAAAAATAAACACACATAAACAACTTATCTCTCTCGCTTACACCATCTCTCCATCCCTTTCTGTTTCCCTCTGTCCGATTTCGCCATCCCCAAACAAACCCATCGCCTACAACCACGACATCGACCCACCAGCGGCGCAACCCTCAGCCGCCATCGGAGAAACAACACAACACCAACTAAAGAGTGAACCACCGCCAATCAGCCACCAAACAATCAACAATATCCACACAAACCTATGTATATATATACAAACACGGTGAATGAAATCGATTCTCACCCTCAAGCTGATTGAATTGATCGAATTAAAGAAAGAGAGAAGAAGTGAAAAACCCTAATTTCCCTCTGTTCTTTCGCTAGCACCAAGCCACCGCCTTTGCTCTGTCTTTTCTTTTTATATCTGCTTTGTTATACTACGTGTACCACACATGTACAACTACTATTTCTATTTGATCAAAAGAAATTAAAATGATTTTATATACAAACAATACAGATATAAAAATAATCATCTTGGCCTCAATCCTAAAAGAAGAGCTAATTCAAATAAATCGGGGGTTCAAAATTAAATGTAAAACTTTTTAAAAACTTTAAACATCCCGAATACGCAATATTTACGAAAATAATATTTTTAAAACTTTTCTCTATTTTCACAAATAATACTGAAAATCATTTTTAAATTACAAATAATTAAAATAATCATTTGCAACCTTTCAAATGTTTTTAAATCCGACAGAAATATAAAATTATCAAAATTTGAATATTTTTAAATAACCCAAAACATAAAAATATCACCAATCAGATATTTTTATAACTTAAATCTAAATAAAGTAATTGGTACAAACAATTACCAATTGAAATCTGAACTTAAAATATAATTTTAAAATATTTCAAAGTTACAAAATCATAATTTTTATAAAACTCAACAATAATGCTCAAGGTAATTTAAATCTAAAAACACACATAAACAAATAATGCATTTAACAATTAATCACATAATTGCAGCAACTCAAAAAATTGTTTTTGAAAGTCCAATAAATTGGAATAAAATATAAGATTCTATTCCTGCTCTTTTATAAAATTAATAGCAACTAATAAATAATATCAAAAATATCCGAGTCGTCACAGACTTCCCCCCTTATAAGGATTCCGTCCTCGGAATCCGCGAAGAAAGAACGGGAGCATATCTTTTTTTGCAAGTCGCATCGTGATCTGCTTTTGTATACGAAATTTTGAAGTGTACTGGAAGTATTAGCTCGTTCAAACTTGTCTGGCATACCCTCAGAATTGATTGACAAATGAGAACCATCGATCTTAAAATATATCAGATTTAAGATATCAAAGCAATTGTTATAGGTATGAGTTTCGAAAGCAAACTGATATCAAATAGAGAAATGCTGAGAGATCAATATGACCTAGAGAACTATGTTGCGTATCAGTGAAGATACTACTAAAGGTAATTAGCCTTCTTGTAATGCACAACACACAAGTGATGGCGTCCCATCAGACTTCAATCACACAGACAGATAGTCCTTGTGTCCCCTATATGTAGGGTTGTTCATCCCAGTTGGAGTAGAATATTTTGAAAGAAAATTCAAAATCAATAAACAATGATTGTCTTTGTTGATGAATGAGACACTCTGGTTCACAACTGAATATATAGCAAATGTGCTATTTTCGATGAGAAGAATAATTAATAATGATACTGTAAGTACAAGCATCATTGCATAATTATAAGAGAGAAGATAAAATTTTCATCAAACATATTTATAAACAAAATGTCAAAGTCAAATAGATTTCAAATGTGCTAGGTTCGATGAAAAGAATATTAAAAAATGATACAATAATTATAAGCATCATTTGATAACTTACGCAAAAGAGAAATTGATACTTCATCAAATACCTCTATGAAAGAGATATCAAAATAATTCATAGAAGGGAAGAATCAATATAATTAATAACCGAAAAGGTATTGCCAAGAATCTCATAGATGTCTTCCTGATTGATTCCTCTGGCTTGATTATAACGATCCTTCTCGATGTTCTAATATTCTGGTCGATTCGTATTCAACTCTAAAGACTTCATCATCGCTATCCACTTTAGGAAAGAGTCTCATCCAGCTTGGCACGGTCAGAAGTCATCTTCAACTTCATACAATCAGAATTGTAGTGCGTCGACGTTCTAGCCTACTCATAGCACTATATCGAATAGTCTCACACAATTCTAGATAAACTCTCACATCAAGAACTATACATATGGGTTCTCACTCTGACCCCACCAATATCGTATTCCTTATGCCAACATTATATATGCCTCTATAAAAAGCAATAATTAACCCTCCTACCAATACTCTAGAAGTGGTAGAGATGACAAGGAACAATCTAGACTAGACAGGTTTCTCCACAACTCTGGTTGGCACTGGTTACTTAGAAAATCAATTCCAAGCTCTAAAAGATTGGAAACTAAAGGTGATCCATCATGTTTCTCATGAGGTCCAAACTCACTAGTTCTAAAACTGGAAACTAGGATATCCCTCAAAATGATTGCTCAGAATCAATACTCCAATCTTAATCTTAGTTTACTTGACAAAGACTATACCCAATGGTCTTAACTTACCTCTATATGAGGTTCTACCCAACACATCTCTCCATCACAACCTACATTCTGATTTCAATAACTTATAACCTACAGCTCTGATACCAACTGTGACATCCCTCAAATCCGGGGGTCTGGATTTGGTGCCACTAAAACAAAATCATTTAAAAACCTGTATTTGCGGAAGAAGGTAAAATAGATATTTGAAAATCTGAACATTTTAAAAGAGATTTAAATCAAAATCACTTTGACCCCCTAAAAACAGGATCGCTAATAGGTTACAGCATTGAAATCAGAAACCAAAACCTTAAATCTCATCACAGCTTAAACGACATTATCAGCTAAACTTCGATAAGAAGAATAACTGATAACCAATAAATAAATCTATTTACAACAGAATTGAAATAAATCAATTTTAACCATAGCCATTCTCACAAACATCTCCCTGGCATCTCGCCTAGCATTATTCTTACGCGCAGCTCAACAATCGAATCTTCTTAATCCCTAGCTGAAAGGGTTAGAAATAATAGCAAGAGTGAGCGAAAATGCTCAGCAAGATAATATGAAAGGCAAGAGCCACAATATATAATTCTTTTGAATTAACTCAGAGTATTTGAAATTCTAAAACAATAACTCAAAAGTTTATCAAACATATAAATCAATATGCTTGAAAATCACAAAATAAATTTGACAGTAAACATAAGCTATCATAAGCTTAAACAGTAATGACCAGTTTTTGGATTGGAATCCACAACTGACGGGTGCACTATCACAACTGATCAGACCATGTGATAGCACTGGATCATACTTCATAGAAGTATATCCGTTACGATAGGTACCAAATATAAGGCAACACATTGGCCTTTGGCAGAGGTATTATAATGTTTCAATAATACGTATATAGCCCTCACTGGACCGCCGTCACGGCCTCTTACGCATTCATCCAATCAAAACAAAATATTTTTGCTGGTCTACTTGGCTGGACAATTAATTCGTCCCTCACGCCATACAATCATCTCTTTCAAAACTTTTTATGAAAACTCTTTCCTTTTCAAACTCAAAATACTGTCAAAATCAATTTCCACAAAGTCTGAGTACAATTTAAAAATCCATCGCAATACGGCTCGAGAGAATACACAAAACTATTTTCGCTATTTTAAAATCCAGGGTTTATGTCTGGGACAGAAGACCAGGCATATATTGTAGCATCGAAATGATACTACTACAGAGTCAACAATAGTTTTCAAACTGTAAAAGAACTCAGACAATAATTTCCAGAAAACTGATTAAAATAATCAGAATACTTTTCAAATAAAATTGTCACTATTCATATAACAGTAAATAGTATCGAACTAAAGACATTCGATATTTTCAATCACAGGATAACACGTGAAAGCATTTGCACTTTTAAATATCAGAAATCGATAATCATGCTTGCAGGAAGTACAAGTCATAAATATAAAACTTGTATTATCAAAAGAGAATTAAAATAATTGCTCTTTAAATAAAAGAGAAGAACAGGAATACTTGCCTCTGACAGAAAACTGGTGACACACAGTCACTCTACTCGAGGTTTCTATACTGCCCTCAACATTTCTATTCTCTGCAAAGACTACTTTCTACTAGACTATCATACGGCATAACTGGCCTTATCAACTATTTCTGACTTGACTTTCAACAATATAGGCTTGATTCTGAAAGTCGTTGAATGCACGCATCTCGATAGACTATATATAACAGCAAAATAATACTCAGTTGCTGAACAACACAGTGTCGTCAATTCGCAGAATCGGAATTATTTTACTACCCTTCACGATATAAATATATATCATATACAAATAATATATACACATAGCATCAGATAGTTAAACAAGTCATCACGTCAGCACGTAGCATTTAATTCACATGCTTTAATATTTATATAAATATAAATATAATCTAGTAATCATGTATATAATTTTATATCTGATTATATACAATCAATCAACCACATTAATAGCATAACCCTGAATACAATCCAAATATGAATTACAAGTCCAATTGTAATCCAATCACTTCTCAAAACAGCTCGAAATCTCATCAAACTAAATTAATAAAATAATATAATTTTGGATAGCACGTCACTTAAAAGTTTGAAAGGTCCCAAATCAATAACACAACAATCCTGTCCAAATAATATACTATACAGTGCTCGACAAATTGTAAGTTTATAAAAAACATGGGATTCACAAATTAATCAGCTCCAGCAATTTATAATAATTTCCGGGATTTAATGAAACTTATAGCCATCGTCACAAGATTCTAATAAAATAAAGCCCGGAAATTTAATTACCACAATCACGTATTATTTTAATAATAATACAAATTGCAATTCCAATCACAATCCAACTATTTGGATTTAAATTCTAGATGCATAATCCCTAAATCAATGAGTAGAATTAAATATGACTAATCATCGAACACATATCGTGTATTCATAACAATATCAAACCTCTATAATTCAAACCATTCAAACTCAAACAACTACCTTCATTTACTAATCAGAATATAAAAATGGAATTTACATTAATCACTTATTGATTATTAATAGTATTAAAATTATTAATTATTATTATTATCATCAAAAGAATTGATAATAATAATAACATTAATAATCCTAATATCAATTAATAATTAATATTTAATCAATATTTATTTCATTTCTAATTTCCGAAAAACTTTGCAGACTTGCTCTTCTGTACCACGCCAAACATATCAAACATTATTATACTTTCGACGGTGTAAGCCTCCTGTCAAAACCACCATTCTCCGTCTCATCCCTCCCCGAGACACCTGTACAATAGCCTCATCTCCCTCTCTCGTTCCTGCAACAACTACACAACCCTATTCCCCATCTTCTTTATTCACTCTCCCTCTCTGTCGCTGGTTCTACGATCAGCGCAGCCACTACAGTCGGCTGAACAACAGCCCTGCCAAAAATAAACCAAGCCACACCATTGTCCAACATAGCCACAAATACTCTTCTGCATTAACTCTGCCTCAGTACCTTATCAAACTTCAAAATCCATGTCCTATATATATCTTTCATTACTCAATCAAACAACTTATACAACCCTCCTGTATAGGCGGAAACATCTGCCACCGAACCACCATCTCCTTTCCCATCTCCTTGTTGTACTACACTTACCACCCCCTCCTCACCTTCAATTTACCATCGTTAATATACCTCCGACCTCTGGCCTCCAACATCACCTAGCAGCTACCTCTGTCCCCTGTTATGTCTTCATCGAGGCAAAAGCCAACCAAGACACCACCACCACTTGATTCAGCAAACAAGTACCACACTCCTACTGTTGTATTTCAATTTCAAACACCAGCACTCACACCAGCTTCTCCCATTCAGAACCAAACAGCCAACTCCCCCTTCTCCGTCTTCGATTTCAGGCCACCAGCAACCATCCTGCACAATCCAATCACCAATCACAAGAGTTTAGCCCTGTCTTCTTCCCCCTTCTGAAAGCAGCCCAGCCAACACCATCAACTCCGGCGGCCAGGTTCTCCGTACCCAAGGTGACCACCACCTCTGCTTTATCTTACCAAGCAGCCCTCCCTTACCATCACCTCCAACCATCCTCCGCAATACACCTCCAAGAACAGCCAAGCATACAAAAATAAACACACATAAACAACTTATCTCTCTCGCTTACACCATCTCTCCATCCCTTTCTGTTTCCCTCTGTCCGATTTCGCCATCCCCAAACAAACCCATCGCCTACAACCACGACATCGACCCACCAGCGGCGCAACCCTCAGCCGCCATCGGAGAAACAACACAACACCAACTAAAGAGTGAACCACCGCCAATCAGCCACCAAACAATCAACAATATCCACACAAACCTATGTATATATATACAAACACGGTGAATGAAATCGATTCTCACCCTCAAGCTGATTGAATTGATCGAATTAAAGAAAGAGAGAAGAAGTGAAAAACCCTAATTTCCCTCTGTTCTTTCGCTAGCACCAAGCCACCGCCTTTGCTCTGTCTTTTCTTTTTATATCTGCTTTGTTATACTACGTGTACCACACATGTACAACTACTATTTCTATTTGATCAAAAGAAATTAAAATGATTTTATATACAAACAATACAGATATAAAAATAATCATCTTGGCCTCAATCCTAAAAGAAGAGCTAATTCAAATAAATCGGGGGTTCAAAATTAAATGTAAAACTTTTTAAAAACTTTAAACATCCCGAATACGCAATATTTACGAAAATAATATTTTTAAAACTTTTCTCTATTTTCACAAATAATACTGAAAATCATTTTTAAATTACAAATAATTAAAATAATCATTTGCAACCTTTCAAATGTTTTTAAATCCGACAGAAATATAAAATTATCAAAATTTGAATATTTTTAAATAACCCAAAACATAAAAATATCACCAATCAGATATTTTTATAACTTAAATCTAAATAAAGTAATTGGTACAAACAATTACCAATTGAAATCTGAACTTAAAATATAATTTTAAAATATTTCAAAGTTACAAAATCATAATTTTTATAAAACTCAACAATAATGCTCAAGGTAATTTAAATCTAAAAACACACATAAACAAATAATGCATTTAACAATTAATCACATAATTGCAGCAACTCAAAAAATTGTTTTTGAAAGTCCAATAAATTGGAATAAAATATAAGATTCTATTCCTGCTCTTTTATAAAATTAATAGCAACTAATAAATAATATCAAAAATATCCGAGTCGTCACAATTGGGGTGGTGATTGTTCTTCCTGAGATTGTTGTGGTGATTGTTGTTGTTGTTTTGGTTGTGGTTGTTGAATCTGCAGGGGTTGAGGTTGTTGCGGCTGTTGTTGCTGTTGTGGAGGAGGAGGAGCCACTTGAAGTTGATAAGGCTGGAGAGGAGCGTTGAACATTTGCAGCATATGAGGAGTGGTGATAAGAGGAACAGCTGCGAACTTATTCTTGTTATCCAGCTGAGTCATCAACTTACTGCAGGCGCGAGGAACTGGTGCCACTGGAGAATTGATTTAGTGGTCCTTCTCAGCGTCAGTCATTTTATCATTCAGAAACAACATGATAAATCTTGGATAAAAGCACGAGACTTTTTCATTCTGCTCGACTGATCTGCTCCTTAGCGGTCCCAACTTTGAAAGAATGGCTTGAAGTATGAGTTTACCAAAGTTGACCGGGAGATTATGAGCAATACAGAACTCAATCTTCTGAAGTAATGAAGATATAACATTAAAGTTCTTGCGAGTGGTAGGAGCAAACACTTTCGCCAAAGTGTCGGATAAAAGATCCCACTCAGGCTTTAGATTGCCTTTCAACATCCTAGGCAAGTTGATTTCACCCTGATATAAAATTGTCTGAAAGAATTGGGTGATTTCAGCTTCAGTGGGGAGCTCAGCCAAATTTTCCCTCGGAAACCCTAGTATCCTATTCACATCATCTGTGTTGATATGAATAGTACGTCCTCCATGTATATCTCCAGACATCCGATGATTATCCAACAAAGTAGTGTTCAGGGTTGTTGAGTAGAAGTCATGGATTGGTTGTATCTGAAGTTCTGCGTGAGCTGTAATAGCAGTGCTGACGAGCGATTGGCTATTCACAAACCGTACCCAGGGTCTAAAACGAGCCAAACTGGCCTCGGGGTCAAAGAATCCGTTCAAATTAGTCTTCTCAATTACGAAACGACCGGCCATTTTTACAATTAAAATTTGAATTAAGTGAGAATTTTTCAAATAAAATATTAATTCTCAAATTTCTCACAAATTTCAATTAATAATTAAATATCAATGAATTAATTAATTAATATTTCGAATTAAAGGGTTAAATTCGAATTAAAATTTAATTAATTTAAAATGGCTTTAATAACTCCCAAACAATGTGTTAATCTCCACTTAATAAAAAAATCCCCAACTTAGCTCCAAAAACCCTAAAATTCGAAATCCAAGAACAAGGGTTTGAAATCTTTTTAATCAAAACCACCACAAACTGATCAATACTGATAATACACAGCCAACTGGACACAAACTCGGCAAAAACTCGCTTAAAATCGTTCCACAAAGCCTTGACTCGATCAATACTGAAACTCAGTGAAAAAATTCGACAGCAATTCGACTTATTTTGAGACTAAAATAAGTAACCAGCAAGTGTTTAACACTTGTAAACCGTAACCATCAAGTTTTGTTGCAAAAGCTTGAAAAAATCCGAGCACAACAATGGGAGTCGAGGTGTGTATCGCGTGTATGTGGTGAAGATGAAGAAATGAATAGGTATGGTATAAGTCTGCTAAGTCATATTGAATTTGAGGGGCCGGTATGACATTTCAAGGAAATGTCATACCGTACTCTTAAAACAGACATATCGATTGTTCGGTATGACATTCCCAGAAAATGTCATACTGCATAAGTCAGGTATGGCTTTATAATTCGGTATGACATAAACGAAAAGTCATACCGATTCAGTGAAGTGTGTAGAGCAAGCCACAGCCGGTATGACTTTATTTGATAAAGTCATACCGAGATCAATAACACAGAATTCTTTTTAAAAAAAAATAGATATTATTTTTTTTATTAAATAAAAACAATAAAACCTTTTGCACAAATAATCAAAAATCTAATACACATAATATATAATATATCACACATATATTTGGTAAAATTCAACTTTAATTAAATATAAATACTTATGAATTGAACTTTAATTCATTAAAATGAATTAACTTAAAAACAAATATTTATGCTTAATTAATTTTGAAAAATACAAAATAGATACATATAGTTATCTAAATACATAGAGAATATTACAGGGGAGTATGCATCACTTAGAAAATTATAGAGACATATATGAACATGCGTAATTACAAAGAAAATTATCAGATAATTTACAAACAATGATAATAAAATCTAATAAAATAGATATAATTACACAGAAAATTCACAAAAATATATAATAATATATATAACAAATATAAAATATATACAAAAAGAATCATGGCATATTTAACATTCCTAGCTCACAAACCAACTTAGAGAAAGTGGATTCATCAAGTGGTTTAGTGAAGATGTCTGCAATTTGATCAGTTGTGGGTACGAAATGTTACACCACAGTACCATTCATGACATGTTCTCGAATAAAATGATACCTGATATCTATGTGCTTGGTTCTAGAGTGTTGCACTGGATTGTTGGAAATGGCTATGGCACTGGTGTTGTCACAAAATATTGGAATTTTGTCGACAGAGATACCATAATCATTTAATTGATTCCTGATCTGGAGAATCTGACACAGCAACTGCCAGCAGCTATGTACTCAGCTTCAGCAGTAGAAGTGGACACTGAGTGTTGCTTCTTGCTGTACCAGGAAACCAACTGACGTCCTAGAAATTGACAGCTTCCAGACGTACTCTTTTTATCAATCCTGCAACCTGCATAATCAGAATCTGTATAGCCGGTTAAGTGAAAACCAGTATTCTTAGGGTACCAAATACCTAAACCAAGTGTACCTTTAAGATATCTAAAGATTCTTTTGACGGCTATAAGATGTGATTCTTTAGGATCAGCCTGAAACCTAGCACACAAACATGTTGCAAACATAATATCTGGTCTACTAGCAGTGAGATAGAGTAATGAGCCAATCATACCTCGATAGCTTAAGATATCAACTTTCTTACCAGATTTATCCTGGTCAAGCTTAGTGGCACTGGCCATGGGTGTCTTTGCCGATGAACAGTCTTCTAGATTGTACTTCCTTAGAAGATCTCTGACATACTTTGACTGGCAAATGAAGATTCCGTCTTCCTTTTGGCTTACTTGAAGACCAAGAAAGTAGGATAGCTCACCCATCATACTCATTTCATAATTACTCTGCGTTAACTTGGCAAACCTCTTGCACAAGTTATCGTTAGTAGAACCAGATATAATATCATCAACATATATTTGAACAAATATCATATCATTGTCATGCAATTTGTAAAAGAGAGTTTTGTCTATGACACCTCTAGTGAAATTATTTTCAATTAAAAACTCAGAGAGAGTGTCATACCATGTCCTTCGTGACTGCTTGAGCCCATAGACAGCTTTGAATAGGAAGTATACAAAATCAGCAAACTCAAGATTTTCAAAGCCAGGGGGCTGTTCCAGATATACTTCTTCTTTCAGCTTTCCATTCAGAAATGCACTTTTCACATCCATTTGATAAACTTTGAAGTTGGAGTGTGCAGCAAATGCAAAAAATATTCTGATGGCTTCAAGACGAGCAAGTGGAGCGTAGGTTTCATCGTAATCAATTCCTTATTCTTGGGAATAACCTTTTGCGACCAGTCTGGCTTTGTTTCTCACAACAATGCCATCACCATCTAACTTGTTCCGGTAGACCCATCTAGTTCCAATTATAGATTTACCCTTGGTCTTGGAACGAGGGCCCAGACTTCTTGTCTCTCAAATTGATTGAGTTCTTCTTGCATGGCAAGAACCCAATCAGGATCAGCAAGTGTAGGAACAATCCGACCTTGGCCCTGCATTTTATGATACTAATTGAAAGTTCGAACAGAATATTAACCTTAATCGCTACGGCGCAAGCGATTCAAATCCACGTCTTCTACTGTATTCCCTGATTCTCCTTGGACGAAGTGTGGCCTTCGATCTCCCAAGGTGTACCTCTCCTTAAAGCTCTGAAAACCGAAAACCCTAGCTGTCTCCTTGAGAAAAACGTCTGCCTCTCTCAAACTCTAGGATGAATTCGTTTTTGGTGTGTCTTTCAGCTTTAGGAGAACGAGAATATATATAGGCTACAGTAGGGATCGTGGACCATTAGGTCGGGCCTTCTAATGACATTGCGGGCCAGGCCCAATGTCATTAAATATTAATTCAATCCACTAAAGAGTTAATATTTGCACTACCTTTCCTAATTCCGTAAATTAATTCTTTAATTCGACTCCCATATTAATTGCTTATAAATTCCCCATGTTTAAGATATCGCATGTCCATTAATTAAATTAATTTCTGACAATTAATTTAATCAATATCTTTTATCCTTGATCATCCACTCAACCTTATAATTATGCAAGAACAAATCTGCCTGCAGGACTAAATCATAATTATCTTTATGAGCTTTCAAGAGGACATCATCACCCGAATATATTTTTCGGACACGGTTTCCTTCTATAGTCAATATCCCAGTCTGTATATAATGTCATTGCCCAATACATAAATTCGTAATTTAAAATAAATTACTTAACTTATGAGTCAAGGCATGTGCATTAAATACAAGTGTCAATCACTATATCCGGATTAAGAACTTAAGCATTAATAACATCATAGAATCTTAGTTCTTTATTGTCAGAATTAAAGAAACAATTATTCTACTATTTTGATCTCGTTCAATATACACAAAGTATATAAGTGTTATTCAATAGTCAAGATAAACTATTTCCAAATAATACTTCAGTCGTTCCAATGGTTTGTCTAACACCATTTAGACTGTGAACCTTTATTATATTATATAAGGAACTCGACAATCTAATCTGTTAGGTCCTGAAACGATTGTAGAAGGGGGGGTTGAATACAATCGTCACTAAAAATCGCGGCGGAATAATCTGATTTGAATTAAACTTGTTAATCAGATTTTAATTAATTAATATAACAATGTTTTAAGTCGTTATATAATTAATAAGGTTCGTTTTAATGTCCACTAAAGTTCGTAGAATAAATTCGACAGGATGTATTCTAGTTTAGTGATTAAAACAACCGAGTGATCAAAGCACAGAAAACTGTGGATATAACAATTGCAAGTTACAAACAACTTGAAAGCTTTTACAATGCAATGAACTCTTGGAAATGAAGAAGTGAAGCCATATTTATAGGCAAGCACTTTGAACTAGGTATGACATTGAAAGGAATGACTTTTAAGCTTAGGAATGACATTACAAAGGAAGATATGACATTGTTACACAAAGCCATGCCCTAAAACAAGAAAGGAATGACATAAACAAGTAATGTCATACTGCATAGGCACGGTATGACATTCTATACTTGGCCACTAAGTCATTCGGTATGACTTTGAACACAAAAGACATTCGGTTGCCTTCGGTATGACTTTTTCAAGTCATACAAATGCAAGTCATACACACAACTGCCAAATGCCTGAGTGGATGACACGGTATGACTTTATTAAGTCATACCAGTGAATGTCTGATACCAACAAACGGTATGACATTCACAAGGTTATATTAGCTCAAGTCAGAATCAAGTACACGGTATGACTTTTAATAAGAAAGTCATACCGATTGATTAAGCCATGCAATACTCATCAGTATGTCATATTAAAGCCTATTCTGTGAATGTCTGCTCAATTGACACGGTATGACATTATCTGAGAATGTCATACCGAGTCCAATATGCATTAAAACACTTGATTTAATTAAATAAATACTTACTAATTACTCACTTAATTATATTAATTATATAAATTCATAAATTAAATTAATTCGAAGGTGAATTAATTTAATAAATAAATTATACAACCAATTTAATTAATTTGAAGAGTGAAATAATTAAATAAATATTTATAAAATTATATTCCTTTAGCAGCAGGGACTCCAGGCTTTGTTGAACGTTGTAGATTTCTGTCTTGATCGAACGGCCACTTGTAGTTGATGCAGAACACTTAATCTGAGTAGCTGACACACAAATGTACTGTCTGGTTCATCTGTATCTAGCTGAATTAAATATTCTTTATCAAATAAACATTTGAGACGTGGCTTGTTCGTCGATTCTTTGTCTTCGTAGTTCTTCTTCATTAGTAACAATAGTATGGAATCTTCTGAATAAATAAAGTATTAAAACTTCATACCTTCTGGACTTCTGGACGTGCTACAAAAGATTATTTGTACACTGAGGCTTGAACATATTAATGAACTTCTTCCAGTGGTGTGCAGCAGCATCCTGAAATTCTTCAGACATATAATTTCAATAAATCACTTGACGTTCTTCGTACGGATTCCTTCAAGAGTACTTGCTATTTACCTTGCTTTCTTATCAGAGTTGAGTTGGTACCTTTTTAATTACAAATAGGCTAAACATATGCCTTTCATAATCTTCTGCTATCCCATTTGATACTAGATTGTCTACAATATATAATATACAGACAATGTGAAAGCATGCATTCAAGATTCTCAAATAATTGTTATATACTTCAAACGAATATTTCAGTATAACCCTAACAATCTCCCACTTATACTCAAGATATTCTTTGAGTATATCAGTGTCTATTACAAGCAATCCACTACCAAATATAATAACTATGTGACCAAGTATCTGACTCCTATCGCTTCCACGTGCTCCTAAAAAGCCTTAGCTGGTAAGCTCTTCGTGAAAGGATCTGCCCGGTTATCCTTTGATGCTATGTCAGCCACAATGATATCTCCTCGCTTAACGATCTGTCGTATGAGGTGATACTTACGCTCTATGTGTTTCGCTGCCTTATGGGCCCGTGGTTCCTTCGTATTCGCCACAGCACCAGTGTTATCACAATAAATCGTGATTTGCTGTGGCAGATTAGGAACCATATCCAAATCCAGCAGGAAGTTTCGGAACCATATAGCCTCTTTGGCTGCCTCAGAGGCTGCCAGATATTCGGCTTCCATGGTTGAGTCTGCGATGCATTTCTGCTTCACACTCCTCCATATTACGGCTCCACCTCCCAAAGTAAAAACACATCCCGAGGTGGACTTTCTCTTATCCTTATCTGTTTGGAAATCCGAATCGGTATATCCCAGAAGCAATAAATCAGAGGACTTGTAAACCAACATATACTCCTTAGTCCTTCGCAGGTACTTGAGTATTGCTTTTACAGCACTCCAATGTTCCTGTCCTGGGTTTGACTGGTATCTACTAACCATGTCCACGGCAAAGCAGATATCAGGCCTCGTACATAACATTGCATACATTAGGCTCCCACATGCCGAAGCATAAGGAACTGCCTTCATGTTCTCTATCTCCTTAGGTGTCGAAGGACACTGCCTCTTTGATAGAGTAACTCCATGTCTGAAGGGTAAATTACCCTTCTTGGAGTCCTGCATGTTAAAACGAGCTAATACGTCATCTATGTAGGGCTCCTGAGATAAAGCCAACATCCTTTTCTTGCGATCCCCTATAAGTTTGATCCCAAGGATGTATGTTGCTTCACCTAAGTCCTTCATTTCGAATTGTTTGAACAACCATGCCTTTATTGAAGACAACATCTTAACATTGTTTCCAATGAGTAAAATGTCATCAACATAAAGTACTAGAAAAACCACTGCATTTCCCTCACATCTCTTATACACGCATGTTTCGCTTAGACATTGATCAAATCCATACGGCTGGACTGCCTGATCAAAGCGAATGTTCCAATACCTAGAAGCTTGTTTAAGTCCATAAATAGACCTTTTTTTTCAGCTTACACACAAGATGCTCTTGGCCTTCTTTAATGAATCCCTCTGGTTGCTGCATATAGATGGTTTCCTCAAGATTTTCATTAAGAAAAGCTGTCTTGACATCCATTTGCCAAATCTCATAATCGAGATGAGCTTCTATAGATAAAAGAATACGGATTGACTTAAGCATGACTACTGGCGAAAAGGTTTCCTCATAATCGATACCTTCTTTCTGAGTATACCCTTTCGCAACACGTCTTGCTTTCCAGGGTTTCACCTTTTTGTCTGATCCCCTCTTTTTCTTGTAGACCCACTTACATCCAATAGGTTTTACACCTTTGGGTGGTTCCACGAGCTCCCAGACCTGATTAGAATACATTGATTCCATCTCAGAATCCATTGCCTTTTGTCAAAGACTTGCATCTTTGTCTTGTATTGCCTCTTCGTATGTCCGGGGATCATCATCATGTTCACCGGAGACCAAGTCCGAAGACTCTCCCAAAAACATGAATCTATCGGGCTGTCGAACAACCCTCCCACTACGACGAGGAACTGGTGCGGTATTAGTGACCGGTTGCACAGTCTGCTGTGGTTGTTCTACTTGTACTACAGGTTCATTATTTGTCCCTCCCACTAGTTCCTCTAAAACGATACTACTCTTGGGTTTGTGATTCATTATATAGTCTTCCTCTAAGAATCTTGCAATGGTGCTAACAGTGACATCCCGATCCTAAGGACTATAAAATAAATAACCTTTTGTTCCCATGGGGTAGCCTACAAACAGCTTTACTTCTGTATGAGATTCTAGCTTAGTCGCGTTCTTGTTCAGCACATGTGCTGGACAACCACATATCCGAATGTGTCTCAGACTCGGTTTGTCCCCGGTCCACAATTCTAAAGGGGTTTTAGGAAACTAAGTTCAGAAGATAAGCTGTTGTCTCTAAGGCATGTCCCCAAAAGGACTTGGGTAAATCCGAATAACTCATCATCGATCTAACACTCTCTAAAAAAGTCTGGTTCCTTCTCTCCGCTACACCGTTCTGCTGGGGTGTGCCTGGTGTAGTCAACTGGGATTCTATCCCATTCTCTGATAAATATTCCCTGAATTCCCTAAGCAAGTATTCGCCACCACGATCAGATCGTAGTGACTTGATACTTTTATTATGTCGCTTCTCCGTTTTAGCTTTGTACTCTTTGAATTTCTCAAAGCACTCAGACTTACGGCGCAACAAATAAACGTACCCATATCTAGAATAATCGTCAATAAAAATGACGAAATACTCATAACCACCTCTTCCTTGGATATTCATAGGTCCACATAAATCAGAGTGAACCAATCCTAAC
This sequence comes from Daucus carota subsp. sativus, assembly GCF_001625215.2. Taxonomy (NCBI): domain Eukaryota; kingdom Viridiplantae; phylum Streptophyta; class Magnoliopsida; order Apiales; family Apiaceae; genus Daucus; species Daucus carota. The sequence goes on from NC_030381.2 coordinate 9,966,511, forward strand.
ACTTCTTTGGCTCTATTCCCCTTTGCCTTAAAAGGCCTATTGGTCATTTTACCTTCCAAGCAGGATTCACAAACTGGAAATGGCTCCACTGCCAATGAGCCTAATGGCCCGTCTACTACCAGTCTTTGAATCCTCCTCAAGTTAATATGACCTAATCTCAAGTGCCAAAGATATGTTTGGTTCAAACTAGAAGGTTCCTTTCTTTTATTAGAGGTAGAAGATGTGTTGTTCAATACCCTATGTTGTAGGTGCAGTGCGGGTTGACTAGGATTAATTATATACAAATTGTCTTGCAATGTACCAGAACATATAATCCGTTTATTCATCATAATAGAAACATTACGATCCAAACAAACATTATAACCATCCATAGCAAGTTTAGAAACCGAAATCAAATTGCTTCTAAAAGAAGGTACATAAAGACAATTGTTCAAAACCAAAATCCTATCAGAGCCAAAAGATAAATGAATAACTCCTACTGCAACTACTGCTACTTTCGTAGCATCTCCCATGAACACGTAGATCTCACCATCTCTAAGCATTCTCGATTGCTGGAACCCCTGCATAGAGTTACAAACATGATCAGTGGCTCCAGTATCTACACACCAAGTGCTCGTAGATATAGCCGCTACAAATGTTTCTGTAACTAGAGAAAGAGACATACCAGTATCGTTTGTCTTCTTAGGAAGAGGACAATCCTTTTTCCAGTGACCCGACTGCTTGCACGGGTAGCACTTCCCCTTAGGCTTTTTCACACCACCTTGAACTCCCACTGCCTTCACAACTTTCTGTGTCTGAGCCTTTTTCTTCTTCTTATTGCCTTTCGGCTTAGAGGAAGAACCTTTCTCAGCCACATTCATTTGAACACTCTGGCGAAATAATCCTTCAGCTGCCTGAAGTTCTGTCAGCAGTTCCGCAAGACTATACTGCCTCTTGTTCATGTTGTAATTCAAGCGGAACTGCTCAAAACTCTTGGGCAAGCTCATAAGGATAATGTCAATCTGGGTTTCCCCGTCAAGCTCTGCACAGAGGATCTCTATCTCATTCAGATGTGACATCATCTTGAGAACATGATCCCTTACAGGTGTACCTTCAGCCATCTGAGTGTTCATTAAAGCCTTCATGGCTACTTGCCTAGCAGCCCTATTCTGATCTGCAAAAAGTTCCTTAAGATTAAAGAGCATATCCGAAGCAGTGGCCATAGCCTGATGCTGATGCTGCAAAACACCCGACATTGCTGCCAGAATGTCACATCGCGACATCTCATCAGCCTTTATCCACCGCTTATAATACTCTTTCTCCTCATCAGGAGCATCAGCAGCGGGATGCTCAGGCTTGGGTTCATAAGTGTAAAACTTGTACTCCTCATCAGTCAACACAATGTCCAAATTACGTTTCCATTCAATATAGTTATGTCCGGTAAGTTTGTTATCCTTAAGTATGGTGAACAGTGGATTAAAGCCCATTTTATCCTGAGAATCATGCATGAAAAAATCACATTACACATAAAGAAGGGTGCATTAAAAATTAAGACCTATTGGTTCCTCTAACAATTATTAAAATTAAATGCACTAACGTTTAAACACCATAAGTTTCTGGTACATCACGATGGGTGACATGTATACCACCTAAATTTGTTTAAACGTTACTTCGGTCCTATTACTAAACAATAAGCCACGTTGGGGTGGTCTATATTATTTTTCATAGCTAAGTGTATACCATCATCAAATCTTAAATTATCCGAAACCTATGGAACTTGGTACGCCACGATGGGCGGCATGTATACCTTCCAATGTTCCTCGAATAGAATACTTCAATTCAATATTCGTGTCTGGTTTGATTTCTAGGCAGTGGAGGAGTCACATCGGTCTCACTTAATACCCATAAGCCTTAGAAATCGTCCCAAATCAGAGATAATGAAAATTCATATCTATTCGTATTAATTTAAGAAGTTTGTTCCAGTAATATCTATAACATTCTAGACACCATAAATTACATGCCACGATGGGTGATGTATACATAATTTATATTCGTCTTTATGTTAAATTACATACAAACAATGATGGGAACCACAGGATTTAATATCATATTAACTCCCTCTCCCACTTAGAATTTACTTTGAGGATTTTAATCTAGATGCATCGCCCTATGTTAGTTCTTCGAAGTCCACATACATACTATCATGATCATAGCAACACAAAGAACACATAACATGGCAGCATACTAGCATGATTAAAGCATTAATGAAAAACATCCCTATGTCCATGTCATTTTAGCATGCGAAGGGTTAGTATCACATGGCATAACAACAAAGACAAGAAACACATAACAACAATAATCAAGTATTATGTAAATCATAATAAAACACGTCCACTATTATGGCCCCGTAAAAATCAGCTTCGAATTCATCCTTAGGAAGATTCCAGAAAACTTCGAGAGCCCGTTTGGAGGCCTAAACGACCTCAGAATGCCTCAAAAAGTTCCAAAAACAGCCTCAAAAACACCCCAACCGGGGTTCCCCGGGTTGGAGCTAGCTCCGTCTCGTTCTGCCGTCTCCGAAAACTGCTCATTTGCCCAAATCGGACATCGTATGCAAAAGTTACGACCAAAACAGTGCAGCACCCCCGAAACCCTAATCGCAGCAGCGGAAGATCCTTGTTTGTTGCAGCCCCGTTGATCAAACAATTACATACAAATTGTACAGACGAACCAGCCTATTCTATTACATCAGATCATAATCTAAAACAATTACAAATTGAATTACAAGATCAAAACTATCACGATCAACCCTCGTGATTTACAACAACCACGATAAACCACGTGGAATCCAAACATAACAGAATAACCACGATAAACCACGTGGGATCCAAAACACATAATTAAAACATGGCCATAATAGTGGATTACAACCTGCATCACAGAACCACTACATACATGTATATATATAATCATGACATGGACTACATATCATAAAACGCAGAACCGCAACCTGGCTCTGATGCCATTGTAGGAACAATCGGACCTTGGCCCTGCGTTTTATGATACTAATTGAAAGTTCGAACATAATATTAACCTTAATCGCTACGACGCAAGCGATTCAAATCCACGTCTTCTACTGTATTCCCTGATTCTCCTTGGACGAAGTGTGGCCTTCGATCTCCCAAGGTGTGCCTCTCCTTAAAGCTCCGAAAACCCAAAACCCTAGCTGTCTCCTTGAGAAAAACGTCTGCCTCTCTCAAACTCTAGGATGAATTCGTTTTTGGTATGTCTTTCAGCTTTAGGAGAACGAGAATATATATAGGCTACAGTAGGGATCATGGACCATTAGGTCAGGCCTTCTAATGACATTCCGGGCCAGGCCCAATGTCATTAAATATTAATTCAATCCACTAAAGAATTAATATTTGCACTACCTTTCCTAATTCCGTAAATTAATTATTTAATTCGGCTCCCATATTAATTGCTTATAAATTCCCCATGTTTAAGATATCGCATGTCCATTAATTAAATTAATTTCTGACAATTAATTTAATCAATATCTTTTATCGTTGATCATCCACTCAACCTTATAATTATGCAAGAACAAATCTGTCTGCAGGACTAAAGCATAATTATCTTTATGAGCTTTCAAGAGGACATCATCACCCGAATATATTTTTCGGGCATGGTTTCCTTCTATAGTCAATATCCCACTCTGTATATAATGTCATTGCCCAATACATAAATTCGTAATTTAAAATAAATTACTTAACTTATGAGTCAAGGCATGTGCATTAAATACAAGTGTCAATCACTATATCCGGATTAAGAACTTAAGCATTAATAACATCATAGAATCTTAGTTCTTTATTGTCAGAATTAAAGAAACAATTATTCTACTATTTTGATCCCGTTCAATATACACAAAGTATATAAGTATTATTCAATAGTCAAGACTATTTCCAAATAATACTTCAGTCGTTCCAATGGTTTGTCTAACACCATTTAGACTGTGAACCTTTATTATATTATATAAGGAACTCGACAATCTAATCTTCTGCTATCCCATTTGATACTAGATTGTCTATAATATATAATATACAGACAATGTGAAAGCATGCATTTAAGATTCTCAAATAATTGTTATATACTTCAAACGAATATTTCAGTATAACCCTAATAGCAAGTGCTTCATCCACTTTCTTTGGTTCTAATTGTGATAGAAAACCATAGAATAGACATTCATTTGTCGTAGCACTTCTAGTCCTTACACCAACATCAGGATCACCAATAATCAGATCAAAGGGATGATCTCTGCTCTAAATCCTTTCCCTTGGAAGTTGTGTCCTTGATGATTCAGCAGTATTATCATTAGGCTGATGTGTATTACTAGTTGATCCACCAGCTCCCCCTGAGTTGCTGCCAGGTTGACTTGATGATCCACCACTAGCATCACTGGAATCTCCAGCATTATTGCCATTTCCTCCACCATTGCCTGGATCATTATCATTGTTGTCATCACCTGTTGCAGCCTCAGGTGGCACATCATCATCTGAATCAGAATCTGGATATTTGTCAAACTTCAGAGATTCAGATGGATTAGAAGATTGTAAACTTGGAAGTTTAGTGTCATCAAATGTAAAATTGACACTAACTTTCATTGACAGAGTATCAATTACAAAAACTCTATAAGCATTATTAGTATAACCAACAAAAATGGCTTCAGATGCCTTTGGCTCAAACTTGTTCAAGTTTTCTTCTCCATCTTTGAGAACATAGCACTTGGCTCCAAAGACATGAAGGTGCTTGACATAAGGTTTCTTGTTGTTATATTATGGGTATAGCAGGCAGTAGTCACAGCTTCAGCCCAAAAGGACAGTGGAAGCTTTGCTCAGCAATCATAGTCCTTGCAGCTTCAATCAATGTACGATTCTTTCTTTCGACGACTCCATTCTGGTGTGGAGTCCTTGGTGTTGAATACTGCATTCTAATTCCTATTTCAGAGTAAAAGTTGATTAGGGTTTGGTTCTTGAATTCCGTGCCATTATCTGACCTTACCGCTTTCACTGGCACACCCTTTTCCAATTCAACTTGCTTTATATGATCAATCACTGTCATTGGGGTTTCATCCTTAGAAGCCAGGAAGTAAACCCAAGTAAATTTCGAGAAGTCGTCCACAATGACTAAGGCATATCTTCCTCCATCAATTGATGTACCATTCACGAGGCCAAACAAATGCATATGCAACAAATGAAGTGGATCTGTAATGGTATTGATGGTTTTGCTTTTGTGAGATGCTCTCTTCGCTTTTCCTTTCTGACAAGCTTCACACAGATCATCAGTTGAGAATTCCAGGGATGGCAATCCTCTCACTAGATCTCTCTTGACTAGAGAGTTCATGGTTTTGAAGTTGAGGTGCGAGAGTTTCTTATGCCATAACCAACTATCTTTAGCAGACGCCTTTGCGTAAAAACAGTGAATTGTATTTCCTGGTCCTGAAGACAAATCAGCTACGTATATGTTGCCTTTCCTTATGCCACATAGTGAAGGACGCTTATCCTTGATATGTTTAATGACACATATCTCCTTTTCAAAATGAACATAATATCCCTTGTCACAAAACTGACTGACACTAAGGAGATTATGTTGAAGTCCTTCAACTATAGCAATATCCTCTATGATGATCCTTCCAACTTTGTACTTGCCATATCCTCTATAATTTTTTAAGTGCTGCATACTCCCCTGCAATATCCTCTATGATTTCTATCAGGTAATACAACAGAGCCTCTTGGACTGATACTTGGTTCACTCTTGACTGAACTTACTTCCTTAACAACAGCCTTATAAACCTTAGTTTTGGGCTTTGGAACATAAGTCTCCTTCCTAACACGAGGAGGACTAGCAGTCTTTGATCTAGCATGCTTATTGTTTGTGTGGTGCCTAGGTGATTTGTTTTCATTTTTAGCATGCAAATTTCTAAAATAAGCAGACATCATATTGAAATCACAAGTCATGCAATTATCAACACCACAAGATTTATGAGATGCATCAAAAACAGGAACAACAGGAATATCAGTCACAGCAGTAGGAACATCGATAGATTACTACTCTAACTTTGTTAACAGATTTAAAGTTCTCAGTAGAATGACATCTATTATCTCTGTTCTTACTGTTCACAAAACTATTAGGCTTGTTGAATTTAGTTCTCTCAGAGTTGACACCTAAACCAGCTTTAGGGAACCTAACATTGCCTTTCACTTTGATTGGTTTCAGTGATGTCAGGATCTCATCTCTTCTTTCATTACTCTCTTTCATTTTAAGGTCTTCCTGTTTGAGTTCATATTTAATGACAACAGGAGTTTTAACAGAGGTTCAGCTTCTGAGGATTTGAACAATGGTTGAGGGGAATCTTTCAAAACAAAAGGAATCCTCTCTCCTCAGCACTCTTCTTAAAGGGAGTAATGTTACTAGCCTTACCTACAGATTTGTTATAGTCAAAACCTATTCCAACAGTTCTCTTGATCACTTGTTTATCATTAAGTTCTTTGACTATAGTGGAGGCATCCTTAAAGGCTTTATATTTCACTTTTTTTTTTTCGTTTAACTGAAGTCTTAAAGCTATCTCACCTTTCTCTAAAACTCTGACTTTAGCATATCGTAATTGTAAATCCATAGTTAGTTTTTCAATTTTAGGCTTTAATAATTTCATCTCATTCATTTTATAAGAATGAATATCTAAGACTAAAGTATTAATCTTAATGTTAGCAGCTTTCAACTTACTTATAGCATCATCTCTTTCTAATCCTAATTGCATAAAAAGTTTAGGGCATGTAGGATCTACCTGAAAGCTTCCAGTAGGAGGAGGTGAAGATGATCCAACATTAGTCATTAGAACAACATTCCCAATCTGCTCTTCTTCATCACTATCTGTATCATCCCAGCTTTTCCTTTCTGCCAGATAAGACTTGCTCTTAAAACTTTGACTTCCAGAAGTACCCTGATGCTTTCTCACTAATGCATCATACTTCTGCTTCAGCTCGTCGTAGGAATCTTTTTTCTTTCCTTGAACCTTGGGCTGTTTGCATTCAGTTGCAAAGTGTCCCGGTTCACCGCAGTTGAAGCATTTGAACTTGCTTCTGTCCACCATCCCAGTCTTGTATCCTCTTTTGCTTGTAGAAGATGAGTAACCTCCTTTTTGAAACCTGTTGGCAGTAGGTTCGTACTTGTAGGAAGAGTTCTTCCCGAATCTCATGTTTCCAAATTTCTTGGCAAACGGTGATAGAGATTGATCTTCTAACTGTTCTAGCTCTTCCATTGTACAGAACTCATCATCACCACTGGAAGAAGTAGTCTGACCTATCTCAGGTACAACAAATTCCTGAGGGGTTTTAGAAGGAACAACAACATCCTTCTTTTCTTCCGGTGTAGGTGATTCAACAACTAGAGCTCTCGAGTTACTCAGTGTTTTACCCCAGCCATATCTCTGCTTACTTTGAACTTGTTCGAGTTCATACGTTTTCAAAACTCCGTAGAGTCTTTCTAGAGAAATCTTATTCAGATCTCTGCTTTCCCTGATTGCAGTGATTCTGTGTTCCAGATGTTCAGGAAGTGTTAAGAGAAACTTCACGTTGACCTCCTTCTTGTCGTAGTATTTCCCATTCAGATTTAAATTATTAATCAGGTTATTAAGTCTGATAAACACTTCTGAAATCCCTTCTCCGGGATTGGAACCAAACTGTTCATACTGAGCCATCAGTATCTCTTTCTTGTTCTCTCTGACTTCATCGGAGCCCTCGTTTATAATCTCTAGTGTATCCCAGATTCACTTTGCGTTCGTACAATTAACAACATCATTGTACATAACCGGATCTAGAGATTCAACCAAAATCAGTTGAAGAGCGTCATCTAACTTCATCTGTTCACTCTCTTTATCTGTGTACTCAGAAAGTTCTTTCGGAACAGTTTTATGAGGTATTAACACACCATCCTCTTCGTGTGCTAATATGAGCTTCATCGGAGTAGAAACACCTTTGTTCAGGATCCCGATATATTTTCTGTTCGCGGTGCGAAGGAATAATAACATATGCTTCTTCCATAGGCTAAAGTGTTCCTTGCTGAACGGTGGGATTTTGATGCTACTGATCTTTTGTGTACTCATGTTTAAGGATTTAAAGTGAATAGTGTTTGGATGAGATTTGGATTTTTGAAAGAAAAATATTTTAAATCAGAATTAATTTTTGGAATAAAATTAATTCGAATAAAAAATATTTGGACGTTACAGAGTGTGTATAGGATCTAATACGGAAAAATGGTATCAACCGCTCTGATGCCAATTGTTAGGTCCTGAAACGATTGTAGAAGGGGGGGTTGAATACAATCGTCACTAAAAATCGCGGCGGAATAATCTGATTAGAATATAACTTGTTAATCAGATTTTAATTGATTAATATAACAATGTTTTAAGTCGTTATATAATTAATATGGTTCGTTTTAATGTCCACTAAAGTACGTAGAATAAATTCGACAGGATGTATTCTAACTTGGTAATTAAAACAACCGAGTGATCAAAGCACAGAAAACTGTGGATATAACAATTGCAAGTTACAAACAACTTGAAAGCTTTTACAATGCTTGAACAACTTAGAAATGAAGAAGTGAAGCCATATTTATAGGCAAATCACTTGGAACTAGGTATGACATTGAAAGGAATGACTTTCTAGCTTAGGAATGACATTACAATGGAAGATATGACATTTTTACACAAAGCCATTCCATAAAACAAAGAAGGAATGACATATTTAAAGAATGTCATACTGCCAGGGGCGGTATGACTTTCTTACTTGGCCATTACTCTTCAATCGGTATGACTTTACCAAATAAAGTCATTCGGTTGCACTTTATATGACATTTTAGAGTCATATAAACACAAGTCATACACACACAAGGGAATGCCTAATCTATAGACACGGTATGACTTTCTTTAAGTCATACCAGAGAATGTCTGATAGCAGCAAACGGTATGACATTATTTAGTAATGTCATATCATTCTTAAATCCCATACATAATGCCACGGTATGACATTATATGTCATGCTGGAGAATGCCTAATCTACTGACACGGATGACTTTCCCTAGGAATGTCATACCGAGCCAAATATGCATAAATTCAATTGTTTTAATTGAATAAATATTCAATAATTACTCACTTAATTATATTAATTATATAAATTCATAAATTCAATTAATTCGAAGGTGAATCAATTTAATAAATAAATTATACAACTAATTTAATTATTTTGATAAGTGAAATAATTAAATAAATACTTATAAAATTATATTCCTTCAGCAGCAGGGACTCCAGACATTGTAACACGATGTAGATCTTTGTCTTGAATGAACGGCCACTTATAGTTGATGCAGAACCCTTAGTCTGAGTAGCTGACACACAAATGTAATGTCTGGTTCATCTGTATCTAGCTGAATTAAATATTCTTTATCAAATAAACATTTGAGACGTGGCTTGTTCCTCGAGTCTTTGTCTTCGTAGTTCTTCTTCATAAGTAACAATAGTATGGAATCTTCTGAATAAATAAAGTATTAAAACTTTATACCTTCTGGACTTCTGGACGTGCTACAAAAGATTATTTGTACACTGAGGCTTGAACATATTAATGAACTTCTTCCAGTGGTGTGCAGCAGCATCCTGAAATTCTTCAGACATATAATTTCAATAAATCACTTGACGTTCTTCGTACGGATTCCTTCAAAAGTACTTGTTATTTACCTGGCTTTCTTATCAGAGTTGAGTTGGTACCTCTTTAATTACTAATAGGCTAAACATGTGCCTTTCAAAAACAACTACCAGGCAGAATATACCCTGAAATGCTAAAACACTAAAAACTGCGTCAAAAACCCGAAAGACTTGAGTACAAAGCACCAATCCAAGTCATTGTAGAACGCTCTAAGTGGTATAAAATGCCACTTATCACACCCCCAAACTTGAATCGATGCTTGTCCTCAAGTAGCACAGACGCAAAAGCACAAAACAAAAATATGCATGAATGCAACTATATGTATGCAACGACCCCCTTTACGATACTAAACCAACCAACACTTGACAAATCCACATATGCAGTTAGGCGAATAAAGGTCAGTCAGCTCACGCAAATCAACATACAACTTGAGACATGGTGTGTGAAAATGCTTAGCAGACATGCTTCGAAACTAGGTCAATCATGTGACGCCCCCGGCCCGGGATGACCTCAGCAACCCGACCCGGGGGTGCCATTCTACTGAACACACCGAAATATATCTTTATAATCATAAACTTGATATAATTTAAAAGCATATTTTACCTTACATCAGAGTCTTACATCACTCTTCTAAAAGTTCACTAATATTTCTTTCGATTACATAATACTTCTACTAAACTTCTACTTGCAAATCCAACCAAGTCTAGCACTTCATTTCATCACACTTTTATCCTTGCCTGAATATTCTTCTCCAGAATTCTTTCCTGTAAAGTTAGTACATACAAAGGAATGAGCTCATAAAGCTCAGTAAGCATATATGTACATTTCAACTGAGTTTTATTCACAAAACTTGGTGAAGCAAATCAATATTTCATCAGAGTCATCAAAACAGTTTCACACACCAAGATGAGTATGAGTATGAGTATTCAAGCACGATAAGTTCATCAATTCATCAAGTTGGGATCCCGGCCAGCTAAACAATTGGTTTAGCTTTGCTTCCAATAAGGAAGCATCATCATCAGTTCATCAGGTATCAATGCAAGAATACTCATTTCTCATTAGAAAATCATCAATAAAATATTCATCAAAACATCGCAAGATATCCACAGTGAAGGGTACAGTATATACTTACAGTGCACCACGTTCCAATTTAAGTTGAATAATCAAGCTCGTCTTCTAGATAATCAATCTTTAATGTCACAAAATAATAAATTTAGAAATCTTGTCTTAAAATGATGATCACGTAAAATCTACTTATAATTCCCCATTTAATATTTACTTAGATCGTTTCTCATTTATTATTGATTTAAGTAAAATATTTGTTACTAACTCATGTTATTACCCCAGAATCTTATTATTCTAAATAACCCCTTTTTATTCAATTATTAACTTAAATTCACTAATAAATTTATTTAATATCTCTTGTACCCAACATTAGGCTCCACCATTAAATCCGAAATAATATTTACTTAAACTTTCATGTTTTACACTTTTACTAATTCCCTCGTTTAATCCCTCAAATTAATTAAATACCAATTTTCAATATTCTAGCCAATCACAAACTGCCACGTCATCATCTTCTCCAACACACCCATCTCATTTTCTCTCTCCCCGAAGTCAACACTCATGGCCAAACTTTGACCAAGCATTACTCTCTCATTTTTCATCCAAATCATGTGATTCTAGAGTCCATTCCATCTAATTTTTCACAAGGAATCCAAATATGAATTTTATTTTACGATTCAACATCAAATTCATGCACAACAGCTTATTTATCAGAACCCGTTTTTTTTTTTAATTAAATTACTAAACTTCCCTTCTCCCTCATCTCTGCTCTTTTCCTCCACAATCCAACACCACCACTGCCGGCCGGTAATATCTCCGACGGCTGCCACCTTCCTCTCCTCTCCAATCCAACCCCCCCCCCTCTCTCTCTCTCTACTGCAGCCTTGTTACCGCCGCGAACCGATGCCGACGGCAACGCCGTGGCTGGCTCCGGCCTCCCTTCTCTTCCGTCAATCTCTCACAGCGTATCCTTCCTCCGAACAAGACAAATCCCACCTTTCATTCATTTAATTACCAACAACAATCAAGAAGCCCCAAATTGTAGCCAGGAACCCTAACCCTAAATAATATGAATTTGGGTGAAATACAAAATCCCACACCAATAAAGTAGATGCTGCCATCTTATTATGTGAAGTTGTTCATTTGTTTATAAAACTAGCAGTGAAAAGGAATAGGAGAAGGGATCACACGAGTAAGGACTAAGGTATCTCCATTAAAAGCAATTAAAAAAACAGAATTTACATTAATATTAAATAGAGAAAGATGAATTAAGGTTTAGATACCTTGCTAAACTAAATCTTTTGAAATCAAAATCTCCTCCTTAACTCTTTACTCCTGATCTCCTCCTCTGCTCTCACCAATGTCTCTTATTTTATGTATATAAAGAAAACGAAAGTAGCTATCTTTTGGCTTTTTATAGCAATTATTAATCACAATTAGTTCCTTAATGGTGTAATTAACTAACTACTAATTACTAGGTTGCTTGGTCACCAATTTGGATTACTTGGGTGCCAAGTAACGCTACGAGCCTCCATAATTTGTTTCGTTTATGAATTATTATTCCTGAACCAGGTTCTAATAACGTGATCATTTACTCATTTCGGTCTTTAATTATCAAAAATATTTACGTAAATAATGAAATATTGAACACCAAAATTAAATAAATTATTACTTATAATATTCTCTGATTAATCCTCAACTTTATAAAATAATCGAGATAAAATAACCATCTCAATTAAGACGTATTATTTACTCGTGAGTCATTAAATACATAATTATTCACGTCTAATAGATTTTTGTATAAACGCAGCTCTCGGTTTAACGTACATATCTAAACATTACCATCCCACACAATATAACCCACATGTTTTCTAGCATTCTCGAAACTATAATATCTTAATTAATACTCCTGCATCATTATTTTTTATTAACTATGAGACTAATAAATAGTCTTTTCGCACAATAAATAATTAAATTAAATAAACGCATTTCTTTTACGTATCTGTGAATTTCACGGGTGTTACATTCTTCCCTCCTTAAAGGATTTCGTCCTCGGAATCCCGATTAATGCTAAACAACTATTGGTAGCTTTTTCTCATTACATCTTCTAATTCCCACGTAACTTCTTTCGATTAACTCTGGTTGCACTAACTTCTCATAAATCCTTCCCTCCTTATGCTTTGAATTCTTAACTTCTAATCCTAGCTTTTCCCTTTCCTGAATCAATTCCTTTGATAAAAACATAACATTAACTCTTTCTTTTCTATTAATGCATTAGCAACATTGGCTTTCCATGGGCGATTGTTAATCGTACCCTCATAGTCCTTTATCAATTCTAACCATCTCATTTGTCTCATATTTAACTCTTTTTGAGTAAACAAGTATTTTAAACTCTTATGATAAGTAATATCTCACACTTCTCACCATACAAATAAGGTCGCCAAATCTTTAAAACAGATACTATAGTAGTTAATTTTAGGTCCTGAGTAGGATATCTCAATTTGTGGTTCTTAAGTTGTCTACAAGCATATGCTATCACTTTTCCATGTTTCATAAGAACACATCATGTTCATAAGATCTATAAATACTATGGATGCATTAATCAATCCAAAAACATCTCTTAAAAATTCACAATGTTCATGTCGGGTCCTAAAGACCATCTTAGGTACATTTTTAGGCCTGATCTTTAATTGATGGTATTCAGATCTCAAGTCTATCTTAGAAAGTAAGATGTTTCCTTCAATTGGTCAAACAAATCATCAGCCCTAGGGAAAATTTCGTATTATTTAACTCGTAATAATCGATGTGGCATCCTTCAAATCCGGGGGTCTATATCTGACGTCACCATACAACACCTTCCTAAAACATTTTTAAAAGAAGAATCGTATTTTTGAAAAGAACAAAATCAAAGAATTTGAAATATGAGTATTTTGAGAAGAACTCAAAGGAAATAAGAATTTCAAAAACTTTCTTCGATAGAATTCTTTCACAGTGGTAATCACCGATCACAGAGGTTTCAAAATAGATTTCATTTAAAATAAAAGGATGATTGGGAGACCAATATGATCAAATGAACTAAGTGTTGCGTGTCCAAATTAAGACACTACTAAAGGTTGTTAACCTTCTTGTAATCACAACACACACAAGTGATGGCGTCCCATCTAACTCCTATCACATAGACAGGTATACCTTGTGTCCCCTATAATTAGGGTTGTTCATCCCAATCGGATTGAAGAAATATCAAGGAAATAACATTTTTCTCAAAGATTTTATTTTGAACGGTTATTACACAACTTGGACAAACTTGATCTACTATAATTACTTCCTAGTCAGCTATTTCTATATCACACTAGACTCTTATATAGCTTGCTTAGCCTCCCACCAATAATTAGCCTCTCCATTAAGCATATTAGCATCAAGATAGTTTTCTTATCCTTTTCCACCCAACTATTCCAAAAGTCTTCTTTATTTCTCTTAGCCATATCTGGGCCCCAACGGGATCTACAGTCCCTTTGACTCTAGGGGTTCCAACTATAGTAAGTACTAAACACATAGTTTATCCACACATTCACAACTAAGATTCATATATCCCCTAAACCTCTTTTCTAACTTAAAATCACACTAGTCTAAAGTCTTAATCCAACTTTTGCCGATTCTCGAACCTATAGCTCTGATACCACCTGTATTCTGATTTCAATAACTTATAACCTGAAGCTCTGACACCACCTGTGACGCCCCCGGCCCGGGATGACCTCAGCAACCCGACCCGGGGGTGCCATTCTACTGAACACACCGAAATATATCTTTATAATCATAAACTTGATATAATTTAAAAGCATATTTTACCTTACATCAGAGTCTTACATCACTCTTCTAAAAGTTCACTAATATTTCTTTCGATTACATAATACTTCTACTAAACTTCTACTTGCAAATCCAACCAAGTCTAGCACTTCATTTCATCACACTTTTATCCTTGCCTGAATATTCTTCTCCAGAATTCTTTCCTGTAAAGTTAGTACATACAAAGGAATGAGCTCATAAAGCTCAGTAAGCATATATGTACATTTCAACTGAGTTTTATTCACAAAACTTGGTGAAGCAAATCAATATTTCATCAGAGTCATCAAAACAGTTTCACACACCAAGATGAGTATGAGTATGAGTATTCAAGCACGATAAGTTCATCAATTCATCAAGTTGGGATCCCGGCCAGCTAAACAATTGGTTTAGCTTTACTTCCAATAAGGAAGCATCATCATCAGTTCATCAGGTATCAATGCAAGAATACTCATTTCTCATTAGAAAATCATCAATAAAATATTCATCAAAACATCGCAAGATATCCACAGTGAAGGGTACAGTATATACTTACAGTGCACCACGTTCCAATTTAAGTTGAATAATCAAGCTCGTCTTCCAGATAATCAATCTTCTATGTCACAAAATAATAAATTTAGAAATCTTGTCTTAAAATGATGATCACGTAAAATCTACTTATAATTCCCCATTTAATATTTACTTAGATCGTTTCTCATTTATTATTTATTTAAGTAAAATATTTGTTACTAACTCATGTTATTACCCCAGAATCTTATTATTCTAAATAACCCCTTTTTATTCAATTATTAACTTAAATTCACTAATAAATTTATTTAATATCTCTTGTACCCAACATTAGGCTCCACCATTAAATCCGAAATAATATTTACTTAAACTTTCATGTTTTACACTTTTACTAATTCCCTCGTTTAATCCCTCAAATTAATTAAATACCAATTTTCAATATTCTAGCCAATCACAAACTGCCACGTCATCATCTTCTCCAACACACCCATCTCATTTTCTCTCTCCCCGAAGTCAACACTCATGGCCAAACTTTGACCAAGCATTACTCTCTCATTTTTCATCCAAATCATGTGATTCTAGAGTCCATTCCATCTAATTTTTCACAAGGAATCCAAATATGAATTTTATTTTACGATTCAACATCAAATTCATGCACAGCAGCTTATTTATCAGAACCCGTTTTTTTTTTTAATTAAATTACTAAACTTCCCTTCTCCCTCATCTCTGCTCTTTTCCTCCACAATCCAACACCACCACTGCCGGCCGGTAATATCTCCGACGGCTGCCACCTTCCTCTCCTCTCCAATCCAACCCCCCCCCCCCTCTCTCTCTACTGCAGCCTTGTTACCGCCGCGAACCGATGCCGACGGCAACGCCGTGGCTGGCTCCGGCCTCCCTTCTCTTCCGTCAATCTCTCACAGCGTATCCTTCCTCCGAACAAGACAAATCCCACCTTTCATTCATTTAATTACCAACAACAATCAAGAAGCCCCAAATTGTAGCCGGGAACCCTAACCCTAAATAATATGAATTTGGGTGAAATACAAAATCCCACACCAATAAAGTAGATGCTGCCATCTTATTATGTGAAGTTGTTCATTTGTTTATAAAACTAGCAGTGAAAAGGAATAGGAGAAAGGATCACGCGAGTAAGGACTAAGGTATCTCCATTAAAAGCAATTAAAAAAACAGAATTTACATTAATATTAAATAGAGAAAGATGAATTAAGGTTTAGATACCTTGCTAAACTAAATCTTTTGAAATCAAAATCTCCTCCTTAACTCTTTACTCCTGATCTCCTCCTCTGCTCTCACCAATGTCTCTTATTTTATGTATATAAAGAAAACGAAAGTAGCTATCTTTTGGCTTTTTATAGCAATTATTAATCACAATTAGTTCCTTAATGGTGTAATTAACTAACTACTAATTACTAGGTTGCTTGGTCACCAATTTGGATTACTTGGGTGCCAAGTAACGCTACGAGCCTCCATAATTTGTTTCGTTTATGAATTATTATTCCTGAACCAGGTTCTAATAACGTGATCATTTACTCATTTCGGTCTTTAATTATCAAAAATATTTACGTAAATAATGAAATATTGAACACCAAAATTAAATAAATTATTACTTATAATATTCTCTGATTAATCCTTAACTTTATAAAATAATCGAGATAAAATAACCATCTCAATTAAGACGTATTATTTACTCGTGAGTCATTAAATACATAATTATTCACGTCTAATAGATTTTTGTATAAACGCAGCTCTCGGTTTAACGTACATATCTAAACATTACCATCCCACACAATATAACCCACATGTTTTCTAGCATTCTCGAAACTATAATATCTTAATTAATACTCCTGCATCATTATTTTTTATTAACTATGAGACTAATAAATAGTTTTTTCGCACAATAAATAATTAAATTAAATAAACGCATTTCTTTTACGTATCTGTGAATTTCACGGGTGTTACAAATCATCATAAGTTCAACTACTATCAAGGCAATCACAAGATTATACGAAAAATATAGCTTAGGCACAAAAGGACTTATGACACTACAAGACAACAGAGCTTATTATGGAATCACACTTTTATCCAACAAAACACAATAATGCTTATTTGATCGTGCAATGAGCAAGGTCCAAAAAAGACTTATACAATGGCACCCATGCAGCGAGCGTTAGGTTAGTGGATCCCAGACTATAAAAGCCTTAGGTCACTAGGCACAAAGTCCCCTAAGAACTTAATAACTCGAATGCCAAAGAGCTTACTCATGATCAATTATACATTTAAACACATATTTTTTTTTCTCTTTTTCTCTTTTTCTCTTTTTCTCTTCTCTTCTTTTTTTTCTTTTTCTTTTTCTAATTTCTGAGCAAGTGCGTTTCGCTCCATCTTGCTCAACCCTAGACTACTCGTATAAATACGAGCCGGCTACTAGCCAATTGACGCCTAGCCACAAGCACAAATAGCAATGAGTTTCATTTTTTTTATTACTCCATATTATCTTTTCATGTCTTTTATCACTAAGAACCTACTCACACATTCTTCACATAAGCTATAAATTACTTCAATTTCATCAAATCATGACACCAACCTAGCCCTTAGCATTCTCTAAGACTTAGTGAAATTACAAGTGTCTCAAGCATGCATATCAACCTAACTAGAACCAAGATTACAATACCGCTATCACCACACAAGAATCAATATCTCATATCAGTCGGTAAAGCACGCAAAGGGATCATGATATATGCATGAACTATATATGACATGAACAATCCTAAAAAAAAAACTAACACGATAAAACATGGCATAATACGAACTATATGAACTAAAACTAGCATGAAATATGCAACTACATGACACACACACATATAAGTTCCTAAACTATCACCCCCAAACTTAAAATTTTCACTGTCTTCAGTGAAGGTAATAGAAAGGAACACAGGGTATACCTACTCAGCAGCATCATCATCACCCTCAGGGGGTGGAGTATCAGGAGGTGGATAAACAGAGCCCTCACCATAAGTGGGCCACTGGATGTTAGCTCCAAGGCCTCTAAAAGCTGGCCCAAGTGCAAGTGTGAGCTCATGAGCAAATCTGCTCTGCGACTCGTGCATCGCATCCATCCTCCTAGTCAAACGCCGATTATGAACATCGGCCATCCCTGACGAATCTCCACCTGATCCTCTAGACGGACCAGCATCCCTCAAGATCTGACTAGCTCTAGCCATGGTAGCCTCTGCTGCTGGCTAACCCTCCGGAAAAGTATATCCCAAGCCATGCGGCTCGGGCTCACCTCCCGTCCACTCCTTCATCCCTATGATGTTAGCAGAATCGATGAGGGCAGCAGGTATCTGTAGCTGCTCATGCGAAGGCCAAGTGACACCAACGGCCTTACACAACCTCGTAACAATCGAGACATACGGAATCGAATACTGACTGTTCCCTCTCAAAAACTTCTGAATTCCCTGAAATATGAACTCCCCGAGATCCACATAATACTTTTTTTTTGTATTTTCAAATGCAAAATGGGGTTGTTCATATTTATGCAAATACAAAGTGTAAGACGTCAATATTTTGACAACATGGAGTGAAAAAGCCATTTTATCTCATTTTAAATGAATAATATATTCTTAGTGCTGGAGCTCCTACACCTGTTGATCATTTTTGGTTCTGCCAAGAAGCTCTTTCCGGTTGATGATGCATCAACCTTCTTCACTAACCTGCATTGTATACTAAAACTTATAGCAGCTGGAAATATCAGAAAACTATGTCATCATCGTTTAGTACTTTTGGAACATGTGTAATTTTTGTCTTCTTTACATCAAATTATGGTTAATTCTTGTATATTATATAATAAATATGGTTTCACAGGGTCAATCTTTGGATTTCCATTTTACAGAATTAATCTTCATCTAATGTTAAATGCTACTCCCTCCGTCCCAATGAATAATATACATTGGGATTGGACACAGAGACCAAGAAAAAGGGTAAGAAATGAGTAAAGTTTGATGAAAAGTGGGTAAAGTGGTGGGACCCATTTATTTTTTATAATAAATTTGAGATAGTGGAGGAAAGTAGTGGGTGTAATAGTGTTTTTATTATTATAGAATGGAGACAGTGGAAAAATGTAGTGGGTGTAATACTCCCTCTGTTTTTTTTTATATGACGCTTTGACTTTTGGCACACACTTTTAAGTGCTTTGACCAGGTAGTTAAAAATATTATTTTTTGAAACTTTTTTTCTGAATAAAAATTTTGATTATATATTATTATTCAGAAAAAGAAATTTTAAAAAATAATTTTTTTAACTACCCGTTCAAAGCACTTAAAAATGTGTGCCAAAAGGCAAAGCGTCATATAAAAAAATTAGAGGGAGTAGTGTTTTATATTGTAAAAATTTGCTATTTGGGAATGTATAGAAACGATGGGACATCCCAAAAAGGAAACTGTATAGAATTGACTGGGACGGTGGGAGTAATAAAGAATTCCTACCTCAGAAAAGTGCAACACATCATGACCTCTGCAATGCCAGAAAATAGAACTACCTGCTACTTTATAAATAAATGAAAGAAAGTTATAATCAAAAACAAATAAATTATAAATGCCTTATTGCACACATTAAAGGATATGATGGACTATTCAAATTCAGTAACATTAAATGTCACCATAAAAATTATATTAATTAAATATAATAATAAACTCCTCAAATGCTAAACTGACTGAAAAGCCCAATCATACATACTCTCTACAGCTATCATTTCACAATCAGCGGAGGGTGCACCTAATCAGTATGAATACTCTCACTAGGATTTGGCTACCACGAGAACAAATTCTTGGCAAGAATTATTACAATATGGGAAAGCTTCTCCATCAACGCTTACTATACACCCGCATGCTTAATTTCACATTGGTGGATGTAGAGGTAATTTTTACTACACACACGATGAAACAATGAGTTATGCCTATGTTCACATAATATGCATGCATGACCTCCTGGGCAATTGTAATTTGCAGCATGAACAATACTGGGCTATTGCTCCGCTTTCTGAACGAGATTGAATGTTGCCTATGGTGTTCCCTAGGATGGTTTATAACATAACTGTTAACGGAGAAAACTGGTAGGTTAACAAAGATGAGGTTCGCGGCGTGGATCAAGATTCTTGTTGGCGAGAATGTAGGAAGTGGTTGGTTGTTGGTTATGGAGGCGGCTGCAATTGTAAGCAAAGGGTTCGAGATTGCTAACTGGAATAGCTCTCAAGAATGATCCATGCCTACAATTTGCCTACGTACCCCTATTTATAGGGGATCAAGCCGGCACGTAGTTCTTTCTCCTAAGAGACCCATGTGGGCTGGGCCTCCCCTTCTAGAATCTTCCTCCTGAAAGGGGCCCAATACGATGAGGCCTAGCTCTAGAGCTTACCCCAAATGCACGGGCGCTACCCTACTCCCCGACAGGGACAACCCGCCAGACTACAGAGATAGGACCCTTCAGGGTGTGTCTTCTCTTTATCCTCTACCTCCCAAGGAGGACAACCCCTCAGACTACAAGGTAGGGCCTTCAACAACTTAACAGTAGGATCTACTTATGTTTAAGGGCGTCCCCCCAAACAAGAAGCATCTCCTTCTGCCCTTCTAAATTACAGTGGACCAAACTATCCTCATCAAGTGGGCGCGCCCAGAAGATAGGGCGCGCCCTATCTTTTGACAGGGTCACTTCGAAATCGTGTTGATCTTGACTCTCCTGGCCCAAATAGACCTTCTTCTGTGGGCCCGCCCTATTTAGTTAATCGTCATAATTTTGCATATAACAACTACCCCCCAGATCTTGGTGGCATTGAAAATGTCGACGAGATCTTGATGTCCTTCATCCCCTGAGATGTTCTATCTTGGTTGTTCGTCGTTGATGCAGAAGATGTTGACGTTCTTTAACTAGGCGTGCCATATGTTGAAGGAGATTCCTCTAAAGCCGATGTTGAAGAAGTTGTTTGAAGATGATGATGATTCTGTTTGACGGAGGTGAAGGCAGTGTTTGCTTGATAGAGACAATGTCGAGGTTGTTGAGGATGAAGCTGCGAAAGTCGAGGATGAGTCGATGAAGATGAGGCCGCGGAAGCCGAGGCTGAAGGGGAGATGAAGATGAGGCCGCAGAAGCCGAGATGGATGGAGAGATGAAGAGGAGGCCGCGGAAGCTGAGGATGAAGATGAGCGTGCATTCTACCATGTCTTAGATGAGGATAAGACCTGTCCTGATGGTGAAGCAAATTCTTCCAATTGTTGTTGACTAGGATCTCAGTTCTGAAGACGTTTGAGTTATAGTCGAAGTGGGCGCGCCTCACATTTACACAATCTAAACAGTTATGTACGGCCTGCAAGTAGTTTCCGATCATATATTATGTGCATATTTATGTCTGCTATACCTCATGAGCACTAACATGGTCTTATCTCCTTTGCTTGACGCCGCAACTTATATTTCATCCTTGCTTCTTTAACTGACTCCGGGTCCCCACAGCTTGTTTTGCTTTTTTTTTTAAGGCCACCAAGGGTTGTGTGCTTTATCGAATGACTACCGTAGTCCTGAACTCCTTTAGTCTACTACTATTACTATTTGACGCCACCATTAGATTGACTCCCGGTCTAGGCGCGCCTTGGCATTTTCAATTAAGGGAGTAACGATAAGGAGTAAATAGAAGAACAATCCAGCGCCAGAGATAATGAATAAAGTCGACATTGACTTGACGGAGATGATAATGGTGGAAGCAACTGGATCACGACGATCGAGTATATTTTGCTGATGAAGTTCCACCAGAGCTCCGAAGACTCGAGCATCATTGGATAGAGGCAAAGTTATACCTGATTTGACGTCGTGTTTGGCGAAAGTTCATCGCCACATCTTGTTGAGTCTGTTAGCAAATTATACACAAGCTAGAGTAAACACAACAGTGGTGTTATATAATGTGATTTATAGACCATACGAATTATGTAGTAAATGACAGTTTCTAGAGCTCTCTAGCCCCTTTCACATTCCACGTAGCTTTCTAATTAATTTGCATTTGTGTGCTTTTGGTGCCTTTTACTCTATATTGTCAGGTGCAATTAGACGCGCCTTGTGTATATGACTAGACACCTCTCATTCGTTGACTCGTGTCATACAGTTGATTTGAAGCTTTCATCTCATATGTTGTTGTTTATAGATCCTACCGCATACAAGCTTTGATTACGCAAATTACTTCTCATGTGCTGAAATGATGGTGAGACTTCGGTTCTTCCGCTTTGATACTTGATGATGAAAAGTTACGGGAATCTTAGTTTCAAAGTTCGATGGCTGCTTCATATTCTAAAATAAATCCGCCCTCTGCTTCAACTACTCGATCACGGCGCGTCCAATATTTTACCTTATTGACGTAGGCGTGCCTCGTTGATTTGCTTCCTTTGATTTTTAACATCACTATCGTTATCCTTCATGTCACTCTTCAGTTTTGACTTCATGCAGGCGTCCATACTCTCATCATTAGCTTTACTTAAAGGCGCGTCTCAGCTCCTTTTGCTGACTATGTCCATATGCATGCATACATTGTCATATCTCACCAACAATCCTCCATTTTTTTTTGTTCAGGGCTTCATGTCGCAACTTACGTATACTTTACTTCTCTAGCTTTCTTCAGGGCTTCATGTCGCAACTTCCAGTCTTAGCACGATTAAGTGCTACTTGGATAACTCAGATGCTGAGCTGAGAATCTCGATTTTCGTCAAGCTTGTTCCTGCATCAGTGTTGCCTCCTTTCTTACAATAAATAAGGATGACAGTTGCTCTTGGTTTGAGTATAATGCAAGCAAATATAAATAAACAAAATACATTATAGTGACAAGTTCTAATAATTAGAAAATCATGCTCTAGACTCTATTTCTGCCGAGTTTAGTGACTTGCCACCAGTTTTTCCGGTCAGTCCGATTACTGCATCAGTAGTTTTCTCTTTCTATGTTTTGACGGTATGGGGAGTTTTAATCCCAGGCGCGCCTTCTTTTCTTGTCACGTACAGGATGAAACATCATGCCAGCAATTTATTTTATTTTCTCAAAAATAATAATACACAATACCTTCAGTTATTTAATGAGTAGCTCTTGAAACGGCGCGCCTTGTCTTGATAATCTGGCTCCTACCTCTGCTTTTTCTTTCTTCCAAATTCTTAGTCTGTTACTTTTCACTTTGTAGGCGCCATGGAATTTAATTATATAAAAATAATTCTTTCTATGACTTCCGCTGAAGTACACATGCAAGGAAATTTTCTTTTCCTTCACTTTTGTTGACATATTGTAAGCGGAGCCCACCATTATGTTCTCAATATAAAACTTCCTTTCTTTTCTTGCTTTGCTTGTATTCACCGTACTTGCCATGCATGCATTTGTTTAAAGGTTTTGTCTCAACTTTCAGTGGTCCCCACGTGTCACATGCATCATGACTATCATTTCACCATTAATACTTGCATGTTACTTCCACCAAAATTTCACCACCCGATGGCCTGTATACTATGCAGTAGTATATTTTAAATTACTATTCTTTCTTCATGTACTTCTTCTTATGTTTAATCCGCTCGTTTCAAGTCCTCACCGCACCTTGGTGTGAAGCAAATGGGATGACTTTCCGTAGAAGTTGCCAAAATATGTTTACTTTTAATTGAGGCGCGTCCCACATACACCACCAGATCTCTTGAATTTCTTTTATATAGTCGCATGTTACGTGCTTTAACTTAGAGTTGAAAGCAGCTTCAGGTCATATCTAATATATGTATGCTAGTTATTTTCTGTGGACATCTTAAGTAGGGCGCGTCTTCGGAATATTTGTGTCGCACATTCACAATAATTGAAGCCTGGACCTTGCTTTCTTCTTTACGCTCTTTTTATTTTACTTGTTTGATGCCTCAGTTCTTGCTCCATGTACATATATTTTTGTATGATCAAACCACCTTCCCGCTTTGAGGCGCTTCCCCTTTACCTTCGGTTGCAGCGTCATCACTTAGTGGCCGATTGTTTTTCTCCTATCATCCTTTCTTCATGACTTGACCTTGATAAGCCTACGTCTTAAGATTTCTTTTCATTAGTATATTCATCCTTCAACTGCGAGCGGCACACTAAATTATGTATTTCTTCTCGCATCTTTGAGTAGCACCTCCAACAGACAATTCACTTTGATGTGTTGTCATATCATCGGGACTTGTCAGAATATTGTGCAGCTTTCTGACCTCATGGAACTGCAAATTATGTTGTAGCCTGTTAGTACAGCTATATTGTTCACGGGACCAGCTGGTATACGATCCTAATCCGTGTCGCACCTCTAATTGAAGTGAGAGTCTGTATGATCTTATTCTTTAGATTTGCATGATTTAATATTATCGCTTGATTATTTCTTTAGAAGAATTCTACCAGCGACTGCTTTTAAAGGCTTTGTCACATTACTTTGAGGTTAAGTTGCTGTTGTTGGGCGTGCTCGACTTTTCTGCATTTAACTTTTGCATCACTTCAACAAACATAGAGTATTGAGCTCGATGACTTGAACTTTGACTTTGATTGAGGGCACGCCAGGACCTTGTTCTAGGTCTTCGGTCTTCGGTCTACATCCCTGGACTTGTTCTCAATCTTCGGTATTCGACCTGTATCTTTGGGCTTGTCCTGCGTCTTCGACCTGTATCTTGAAACTTGTCCTGGATATGCGACCGGTATCCCAAAATTGTCCTGGGTCCTTGACCTGTACTTGAAGCTTGCCCTAGGTCTTCTATCATAATCCTCCGTCGTATATACCTCTGAGACGAGCTTTTCCCTGCAAATGCTCCAAGCGATGTGTCCCACCAAAAATTCCGCATCTGATTCGATAGGGTTCTTCCCAGTTAGCACCGTACGCTCCATGACCTAACAAGTTCATTCCTGGCATTGTCTTGCTTAGCACTAGGTCCCCCATCTTCAAAGACTTTGACCTTCACCTTACTATCGTAAAATCGAGATGTTCTCTGTTGATATGCCGCCTTCCTGATTTGTGACTCTCTTCTGACTTCTTCCCCCATATCGAGGTGAAGCATCTGATTAACTTCGTTTGCCTCCTGCTCGAAGTTGTCTCTCCTTAAAGAACCTGCTTCAACCTCGACTCGAACCATTGCCTCGGGATCTTCAGAGCAAGTGAACTACCCCCCGAGTAATTGTCACATATTTCTTCATGAACTTCCCTCATCTACCAAGAAGACAATGGCGCTGGTCTTCGGAAGAGTCCTTTGTTGTGGTGGGCTTTAAAGATGTGCTCTGTCCTTTGTTCTGATGAATATTAGGTTGGACAAACGTTGTAGATGGGAACTCCCCTGTAACTAAGAGGTCGCTTGGCTGCGGAGCAAGAAGATTCGACGAAGTGGCAAGATTTGATGGAGCAAGGAGATTCGACGACGGAGTAAGATTTGATGATGGAGTTGTGTGGTTGATCTGAGCATCTGTGAGATTAAAGCGGAGCGCGTCTGTGCCTAGGGTGTGCCATGTTAGAAAGAGGCGTTCCTCCTAACATACATCCTCCTTGCAAGGGATACAACCAGCACAACATATCGTATACGAGAATCAGGAAGGATATTTACCTGGAGGCGCGCCCAGTCAGGGGGAGGCACGCTTCTCGATATTTTGTGCCATCCGTGGGACTTGCTTCCTTCTGAAACCTTTGGAAAGTCTCCAGATCCGCAAATCGCGCTTCCCTCATGTGTTGACCTCTTGAACCTTCGCTTCGATCTTGCATTTATCTTTCGCCTTCACAACCTTGCCTTGTTCAATATCGATAACAAACAACCATGCTTACCATCGTCTTTCCCCTCTGAACATACTTCTCCATCGAACCCGTCTTCTCCTTCATATCGGTCTTCTCCTTCGATCCCGTCGTCTTCTCCTCGGAACGGACTTCTTAGATAATTCATCGTTACTCACAATGATTGGCGGCGACGTTGTCTCCATCTGTTATCACAATTGCCTGTTCCCGGGGGGTGTCCCCGACCGTGGTGTTGTCCGTCCATCCGGTGTTGCTTGTCTTTCCGACGTTGTCTCTTCTGGATCTAGGATCGGGTTGCTCGTTCCTGCCGGGCGTTGTCTCGCCGTGTTTCGACATCTTTCTCCTTGATGGAAAATCTTGAACTTGCCCCTCCTTCTAGCGCCAATTTGTTAACGGAGAAAACTGGTAGGTTAACAAAGATGAGGTTCGCGGCGTGGATCAAGATTCTTGTTGGCGAGAATGTAGGAAGTGGTTGGTTGTTGGTTATGGAGGCGGCTGCAATTGTAAGCAAAGGGTTCGAGATTGCTAACTGGAATAGCTCTCAAGAATGATCCATGCCTACAATTTGCCTACGTACCCCTATTTATAGGGGATCAAGCCGGCACGTAGTTCTTTCTCCTAAGAGACCCATGTGGGCTGGGCCTCCCCTTCTAGAATCTTCCTCCTGAAAGGGGCCCAATACGATGAGGCCTAGCTCTAGAGCTTACCCCAAATGCACGGGCGCTACCCTACTCCCCGACAGGGACAACCCGCCAGACTACAGAGATAGTACCCTTCAGGGTGTGTCTTCTCTTTATCCTCTACCTCCCAAGGAGGACAACCCCTCAGACTACAAGGTAGGGCCTTCAACAACTTAACAGTAGGATCTACTTATGTTTAAGGGCGTCCCCCCAAACAAGAAGCATCTCCTTCTGCCCTTCTAAATTACAGTGGACCAAACTATCCTCAGCAAGTGGGCGCGCCCAGAAGATAGGGCGCGCCCTATCTTTTGACAGGGTCACTTCGAAATCGTGTTGATCTTGACTCTCCTGGCCCAAATAGACCTTCTTCTGTGGGCCCGCCCTATTTAGTTAATCTTCATAATTTTGCATATAACAATAACTAATTTCAAAATAGTTCCGGCACAAGGTCCCTTCAAGCCACTCAATACAGCCATAATACTTGTATTTGGAAGAGCGCATAACTATGTGTTTCGAAGCTCAATCGCACGCTTCAAATTCACCTTGTGTTCATGGCCAAGAATCCTTGCAAAGGTTAACAAGGACATTTTACTTAGCGGTGCGTAGATGCTTCAAAAACTAAACTCATACTCATTTTTGATATATTGTTACAATTATTATCATCTTACTTATCGATATTTTTACCCGTTTATATGTGGCTGGGTGATTATGTGTGTCGAAGATATTAATTTTCGCAAGGAATGGGATCCAAAAACTCATTCTCACCTTAATTGACAAGAGGTAATTTACCATGTCCATATTGTTCAACACGATAAATACATAAATGTACCGGCAATTAAAAATTATATCCAAACACTTGTTCAAAAATTAAATTAGCTCCGTCAAATGTAGCCTTATACAGATACATGTGTCCTTGTGGGATATAAAAGCAAAGAGCCTTCCAGTATGATTTTAAGGACCACTGCCAGAAAAATGTTGTTGCAATAATTACTGGATTATTAGTGAAGATGAGGAAAAGTAATTCATCTACAAATTGTCCGCAAAGTAGCTAAACTTCTTCAATTATAAATTTAGTAATATACTCATTCTCACTGATCAGGACCGTGTTTTAATTGGCCACTCTATCTGTTGTTGCATGTCAATTTTAGCATGTAAATTTAAACATTTATTTATGTTTTCTCCTACTCTTGATCATATGCTGAATTGTAGTCACCTTCGATGTATCATTTTTGTATATTCTGAGAAGTTTTTGGCCTCATATTACCGCTCTATTAAGCCCCAATCACATTAAAATATTGATTCTGCTCTAAATATAAGTTAGGTTGCCTTGTTTTAATACATGCGACTAATTAAAAAAACACATACTGTGTCTGATGCGGGGCTCCTTCCACAGACATGGTCTACTAATATCAACTCCGGGAACAAGAATTTTCAATGTACGTTAAAAATATATATGAACCAGGCCCTGCATTGCCCACAATGTCCAAGACCACACTGGACAAATAAAATTCAACATCCAGCCCCAGAACTTGGGCAGATTACAGGCTATTTACGAACGGAGCTTTTGAATCGCAAGCTGGTTCACATCCTTTTCACATGCATACACACTTCGATTATTTCACACTTTCATATTCATGGCACACGCATTAATCAAACAATGTTAACATTTATTATATCTGCGCATCACAGGTTAATGGGATTTGGACCTTCCTAACAGCGTTGAAGATCATCAAAGACACTAAGTGCACTTTTGAGGTTATGCTGGCACCCTCTTCTTATTTAAATACCACTGGTAAACTAATAGTGGACGGAATTGTTCAATGCACAAAGATGACAACCAAATATCCAGCTTAGTTGGCAATGCCGTTTTAATATGCAATTACATACGACGGATGGATCCTTATAACACGCCTTATTCAAGTTTCTGCCATCTCCAACATTTGACACTGGAATAGTTATGTCCCCATCTTGTACTTGGTTTCGCAAGATAAGAAAGGCTTTATGATATTCATGTAATTCATGGAAGGAATTATTTTTAAATTCCAACTACGCTAAACAATGTCAATGAAATAAAGTAATTTTGGACACAATTGGATGCCAAAGCTACTCTAGAAGGCACACATTCACTGCTGATGTTGAGTTTTAATTTCAAATGACAATTAGGGAAAAAAACATAAATTAGTTCTCAATAATACATTAGTTTAAAGAGGAAACACATCCATGCCCGCTGCAGTGTCGGAACAACAAAAATCTTCACACATGTAAGTACAAGCTCATGCCTCGCACGGGCTATAGTTAATATTAATCTCACATTAATATTTGAAAACGACGGTACATTTATCTTTCTTGTTATCTCTAATTTTTTTACATATTATAATAAAAATAAGAGTAAATAACAAAGTGGTGGCCATACTTTTCTGAATTTTACAAGATGGTGGCTGGACTTTAAAAATTACATAATGGTGGCCGGAGTTTACTTCCGTCTTTTAATAAGGTGGCGGCTGTGAACTTCTATTAATTTTCCTCCGTTAACTTCAAAGAATAAAAGTTTCAAAAAAAAAACTTTAAAAAATAAAAGAATAAACGACAAAATGGTGGAAATCCAGCCAATATTTTGTAAAATTTGGAAAACTACAGCCACCACTTTGTCGTTTACTCTTTTATTTTTTGGAGTTAACGGAGGAAAATTAACGGAGTTTCAGGGCAGCCACCTTTTTAAAAGACGGAAATAAACTCCGGCCACCATTACTTAGTTTTTAAAGCCTAGCCATCATCTTGTAAAATTTGGAAAACTACGATCACCCCACTTTGTCATTTACTCTAAAAATAACGGGAAAAACAATAAAATCTTGTAGTTTATGTCATTGGTGTCGAGGAATACATGCAAGGTATGTTGGATGATCAAGCTGAACACAAGCATTTGACCCATTTAAAGGAGAGATACATGTACCTAAATGATTAATTGAGTGTCACTACAATATTAATAAAACAACATAGATAATTGACCGACAGATCTTTATTAGATCGATGTAGATTTTGTGCAGATGGGACGCGTAATATATAGATGTATAGAATTAGGCATAGAACCAGATAATCTCAGTGAAGAGGCATAATTATGAAGCTGAGAATGATTAACACGCTAATGACAATTATTAGATTCTTGTTGTTGATCGAGTACGGAACCTTGAGTATCAGTTAAGTAATATAGATATACTACAATGATTAAATTTTTGAGACCAGGAAATTAAAGAAAAGTATGAGACAAAATCATTTTGGCCTATCAAAACACTAAGTTGTTGTTGGAAATATTAAGCGAACTAGATTAGTCCCATATACGCGGGTTACATAAAAATATAATTAAATTCTTTATTAGAATAAATAATTATTATTGTTTTTAAATATTTTATATTATATATATACATATGATATTTTATATTCACATGAATATACCAATTTGCCTATATTTCACTAATTCTCTTTCTTTCTTATTATTTACTTAATAAATTTCATATTTATAACTTCCACCTATAAATTATAATATAAGAAATTATTACTTAAAATTTGTCAAACAATTATTATATATATAAAGTAAATAAATCAAATACATAATTTTTAAATTTATTTTGAAGAAAATTTATATCTTACAAAAATTTAAAAATATTAGTTTTGATATAAAAATGTGATGTACACCTTTCAAAATTTAAATGATAATTTTATCTCAATTTTTAAACATAATTTCTATTACATTAATTATTATTTTAATTGTAACTGAAATCGACTTGTAAATTTTAGATTTTTATAATAAAATATCTTTAAAAATTAAATACAAATTATTTTATTAGAAACACCTTTATTTTATTATTTTAGTTAATTAAGTACCTCCCAAAAAATTATCATATCAAATAGAAATATATAATATTTATATAGTATAAAAAATATTTATTTATAAAATATAATTACAGCCTATTGTTGTGGAATAGAAAACGAGGAGTGAGCGATTCATGCTTTGGACTGGTCTCGGTGCGAGATGCCTACGTATCTTCTGCTTGGAGAAGAATCAAGTCCAAAACGTAGTTCTAGTTATGAGGGGTTGAGCCCTTTATATAGGCACTTCGAAGTCAGAAGTCGGATGGAAGTACGATTCCATGTACCAGACTTCTTATCGAAGTATGCTTTGGAGCAAGAGATAAGGTAGGACTCTTATCCTCGAGTGTTGACACTTATCTTAGATTCTCGAGAGTTTATCCACGGGAGTCAATCGTATCGTAGGATTTAATTTCGTAGCTGGACCTTCATATGGGCCTCGAGCCCATATTACGATCCATGTATATCTGGTTCGGACCGTTATTGGGCCGAAGCGAAATTTAGCATGGTTAATCCAGCTATACGGCCCTTTATCGGATCGGGTCGTAACACTTACTTAATCCAATCCCTATCATTTGCCCCCAACTTTCGACAAATATCGTAGTATTTTATCGGAAGTTTATAGAGGTTTCTGCATCGTACACCGTGTATTTTGTCGAATTTCTTACCAAGATAACGTTCTCGGGTGTTCCCGTATTTTTTAGAGGCTTAATCCTATTTTATAGGATTTTTTGTGATTTAATTCCAATTTTCTAGAATTTTTCGAGCCCTTTAGTAATTTTCAAAATATTTTTCTTTTTTTTCTGAGAATTAAATCTCAACTTTCTTGATTTTTCCCAAATTTTTGAAATTTTTTCCATATGTTTTTCCAATTTTTGGGAATATTCAGAATTTAATTGAAGAATTAAACAATTCTTTAATTGATCAATCACTCCTTGAGTGAGATGTGTCTCTTAGGCGTGCCTTGCCACGCCAAGGAGACGTGTATACTACCATGCCTAGGAAACATGTCTCCTGGGCGTGGTTGCACTAAGCCAGTCAAGGCTGGTCCGCGTGATGCTTCTTTGGTGTGCTTAGGGACGCCAAGGAGGCATGTTATCTGCCACGCGAAGGAGACATGTCTCCTGGGCGTGGATGCATTAAGCCAGTCACGGCTGATGTCTTTGATGCTTCCTTGGCGTGCTTTGCCATGCCAAGGAGACATATTATCTACCACGCCTAGGAGACATGTCTCCTGGGCGTGGATGGGTAATGCTTGTCCTGGCTCGTCAAGTTGATGGTTCCTTGGCGTGCTTGGGCACGCCAAGGAGGCTCGTTTGTTACAACGCCTAGGAGACGTGTTCCCTAGGCGTGGCTAGGGAGGCCTATCATGGCTTGTGTAGTTGATGCTTCCTTGGCGTGCTTTGACCCGCCGAGGAGGTATGTATCATGCCACGCCTAGGTGACATAACACTTTCTGTCTTTGGTCATTTGTAGATTTCAGGGTGCTTCCTTGGCGTGCTTCCCCATGCCAAGGAGTCATGGTTTAGATCCATGCCTAGGTCGTGCTTCCTGGGCGTGGGTTGCTGCTATCCTCCTTTGTTCTTCTTTAGTAAGCTGTTCCCTTGACGTGGGTATCGCCGCCATGGAGGCAAAGGTTAGGACCACGCCAAGGTTAGCTCATCCTTTTCCGCTGGAATTATCATTTATCATTTATTTTTATCATTTTTATGATAAACGGTGTTTTTGTTTAACGAGACAATGCGTCCTAGGCGTGGTTGACCACGCCAAGGAAACGTATTGCGTCCCTCGCGCAGAAAACATGTTTTAGGAGCATTGTAGTGTTATATGTTGTGGGCCTTAGTCTATAACTTGTCAGGCCTATACAACTTATTTTTCCTTTAATTTTTCAAACGTTTCCCCGAATTCTCGAGATCCTTCTAGAATAGGTCCGAATTTTCAAATTCGTGGGCCTCCCGCCTAAGACATGGCTTTGTGACCGGCCCACAACCCATTTTACTGGCTGTAACCAGTTCACTTTAGGGTTTACCGGCAAGTGAACCGGCTGAGTTCTCTATATATTGTGTGACCTGAGATTTTATTTCTCATTTCACACAAGAGTTTCCAAGTTTAAGAGCTAAAATCCCTCCCAAACACTCTCAAACACTCTCTAGTTTCCTCGAATTTTTCGGCGAGTTTTCAGGCGTGCTTCCGGCTATCTTCAAGATCTTTTGTAGTTCCCGGCCAATCTTCAAGGCTTTTTCCATTTTTTGGGCGATCTTCAAAGATTTTCCCAGATTTTGTTCAATCTTCATCCTCCTTCATCAACTTCTGTGTTTCCATCCTTCATTTCTTTGAAGATCAATGGCGGATTCTTCATCCTCTCAACAATCTCAGCTATCCCAGCCTCCTGCGGCCAATGCTAAGGCCAATCAAGGTAAAAAATCTTTTGCTCACGCAAGCGTTTTTTCTCTTCTCGACTTGCTTTCTGAGTTTGGCCAGGCTTTTCCGAATTTACTTCACTTAGATGCGTATAAATTTCCTTCTAAATATGATCAAAAGGACGTTTATGCCATAGCGTATCTATTTGGCATCAACGGGCCTTATAGGGCCGAGGCTCCAGGCCCAAACGATCGAGCCTGTTACCCAAAACCTGGTGCCATTCGTATTTATAAGGAAACTTTTTATGCGGGCTTCAGATTACCTCCACCTGAGTTTGTTTTCAAACTTTTGGCTGAGGCCCGTGTTTACCCAACCCAACTCCAGCCCAATGGCTGGAAGTTTATTTATTGTTTTTTAGTCCAGTGCAAAAAGCACAGCATTGAGCTCAGTGTCTCTGTGTTTAGATATCTTTTCAAGTTTGTTAACGCGCCCAATGACGAGGGTAGGGTCAAGATCCAGTATAGGACCTTGGCTCGTAGCATTTTCGTTTCGGGCACAGCCCCTGATTCACTTCCCCATTGGAAAAAACAGTGGTTTTATCTTTATCTAAATGAAGGGAACTGGGCCGATTATTTTTATTCGGACTTTAGTATAGCCGAAGATGGGCCAATTAGGTCCTTAAAATTGGGGGTGGAGGAAGAAGACGCAATCAAAATTTTAACGGGGGATTGCCTCCACCACTACTCCGTTCTCGTTTCTGAGGCTTCGCTCCAGGATCACGGGCTAAGCGATTTGGGCCCAGAGGGTACTTCACTTTTACCCTTAATTCTTTGGGCCTCATTTACTTGTTTATTATGTGTTCTAATCCTTTCCCGATTTCATGTTTGCAGCCCTGGAAATATTGAACACCATATTTGCGAAGAGGGAGAAGGCTGCGGCGAAGGTTGTGCCGGCCAAGGTCCAAAGGGTCAAGAGGCCCAGAAAGAGTGGGGCCCAAGAGGTTGTGGAAAAGATCCCAGCCTTTTTGACACCTAAGCCCACACGTGGTCCAATGGGGCCTTTTGAACAAAGATACCATTGTGGGCGATGCCCGTGTAGGAACAATCGGACCTTGGTCCTGCGTTTTATGATACTAATTAAAAGTTCGAACAGAATATTAACCTTAATCGCTACGGCGCAAGCGATTCAAATCCACGTCTTCTACTGTATTCCTTGATTCTCCTTGCACGAAGTGTGGCCTTCGATCTCCCAAGGTGTGCCTCTCCTTCAAGCTCCGAAAACCCAAAACCCTAGCTGTCTCCTTGAGAAAAACGTCTGCCTCTCTCTGACTCTAGGATTAATTCGTTTTGGTGTGTCTTTCAGCTTTAGGAGAACGAGAATATATATAGGCTACAGCAGGGATCATGGATCATTAGGTCAGGCCTTCCAATGACATTCCGGGCCAGGCCCAATGTCATTAAATATTAATTCTATCCACTAAAGAACTAATATTTGCACTACCTTTCCTAATTCCGTAAATTAATTATTTAATTCGGCTCCCATATTAATTGCTTATAAATTCCCCATGTTTAAGATATCGCATGTCCATTAATTAAATTAATTTCTGACAATTAATTTAATTAATATCTTTTATCCTTGATCATCCACTCAACCTTATAATTATGCAAGAACAAATCTGCCCGCAGGACTAAAGCATAATTATCTTTATGAGCTTTCAGGAGGACATCATCACCCGAATATATTTTTCGGACACGGTTTCCTTTTATAGTCAATATCCCACTCTGTATATAATGTCATTGCCCAATACATAAATTCGTAATTTAAAATAAATTACTTAATTTATGAGTCAAGGCATGTGCATTAAATACAAGTGTCAATCACTATATCCGGATTAAGAACTTAAGCATTAATAACATCATAGAATCTTAGTTCTTTATTGTCAGAATTAAAGAAACAATTATTCTACTATTTTGATCCCGTTCAATATACACAAAGTATATAAGTATTATTCAATAGTCAAGATAAACTATTTCCAAATAATACTTCAGCCGTTCCAGTGGTTTGTCTAACACCACCTCGACTGTGAACCCTTATTATATTATATAAGGAGTCTGACAATCTAATCTTCTGCTATCCCATTTGATACTAGATTGTCTACAATATATAATATACAGACAATGTGAAAACATGCATCCAAGATTCTCAAATAATTGTTATATACTTCAAACGAATATTTTAGTATAACCCTAACAATCTCCCACTTATACTCAAGATATTCTTTGAGTATATCAGTGTTTATTACAAGCAATCCACTACCAACTATAATAACTATGTGACCAAGTATCTGACTCCTATCGCTTCCACGTGCTCCTGAAAAGCCTTAGCTGGTAAGCTCTTCGTGAAAGGATCTGCCCGGTTATCCTTCGATGCTATGTCAGCCACAATGATATCTCCTCGCTTAACGAACTGTCGTATGAGGTGATACTTACGCTCTATGTGTTTCGCTGCCTTATGGGCCCGCGGTTCCTTGGTATTCGCCACAGCACCAGTGTTATCACAATAAATCGTGATTTGCTGTGGCAGATTAGGAACCACACCCAAATCCAGCAGGAAGTTTCGGAACCATATAGCCTCTTTGGCTGCCTCCGAGGCTGCCACATATTCGGCTTCCATGGTTGAGTCCGCGATGCATTTCTGCTTCACACTCCTCCATATTACGGCTCCACCTCCCAAAGTAAAAACACATCCCGAGGTGGACTTTCTCTTATCCTTATCCGTCTGGAAATCCAAATCGGTATATCCCAGAGGCACTAAATCAGAGGACTTGTAAACCAGCATATACTCCTTAGTCCTTCGCAGGTACTTGAGTATTGCTTTTACAGCACTCCAATGTTCTTGTCCTGGGTTTGACTGGTATCTGCTAACCATGCCCACGGCAAAACAGATATCAGGCCTCGTACATTATATTGCATACATTAGGCTCCCACATGCCGAAGCATAAGGAACTGCCTTCATGTTCTCTATCTCCTTAGGTGTCGAAGGACACTGCCTCTTTGATAGAGTAACTCCATGTCTGAAGGGTAAATTACCCTTCTTGGAGTCCTGCATGTTAAAACGAGCTAATACGTCATCTATGTAGGGCTCCTGAGATAAAGCCAACATCCTTTTATTGCGATCCCTTATAAGTTTGATCCCAAGGATGTATGCTGCTTCACCTAAGTCCTTCATTTCAAATTGTTTGAACAACCATGCCTTTATTGAAGACAACATCTTAACATTGTTTCCAATGAGTAAAATGTCATCAACATAAAGCACTAGAAAAACCACTGCATTTCCCTCACATCTCTTATACACGCATGCTTCGCGTGGACATTGATCAAATCCATATGACTGGACTGCCTGATCAAAGCGAATGTTCCAATACCTAGAAGCTTGTTTAAGTCCATAAATAGACCTCTTCAGCTTCCAAACAAGATGCTCTTGGCCTTCTTTAATGAATCCCTCTGGTTGCTGCATATAGATGGTTTCCTCAAGATTTCCATTAAGGAAAGCTGTCTTGACATCCATTTGCCAAATCTCATAATCGAGATGAGCTGCTATAGATAAAAGAATACGGATCGACTTAAGCATGACTACTGGCGAAAAGGTTTCCTCATAATCGATACCTACTTTCTGAGTATACCCTTTCGCAACAAGTCTTGCTTTCCAGGCTTTCACCTTTTTGTCTGATCCCCTCTTTTTCTTGTAGACCCACTTACATCCAATAGGTTTTACACCTTTGGGTGGTTCCACGAGCTCCCAGACCTGATTAGAATACATTGATTCCATCTCAGAATCCATTGTCTTTTGCCAAAGACTTGCATCTTTGTCCTGTATTGCCTCTTCGTATGTCCGGGGATCATCATCATGTTCACCAGAGACCAAGTCCGAAGACTCTCCCAAAAACATGAATCTGTCGGGCTGTCGAACAACCCTCCCACTACGACGAGGAACTGGTGCGGTATTAGTGACCGGTTGCACAGTCTGCTGTGGTTGTTCTACTTGTAATACAGGTTCATTATTCGTCCCTCCCACTAGTTCCTCTAAAACGATACTACTCTTGGGTTTGTGATTCATTATATAGTCTTCCTCTAAGAATCTTGCCTTGGTGCTAACAGTGACATCCCGATCCTTAGGACTATAAAATAAATAACCTTTTGTTCCCATGGGGTAGCCTACAAACAGCTTTACTTCTGTACGAGATTCTAGCTTAGTCGCGTTCTTGTTCAGCACATGTGCTGGACAACCCCATATCCGAATGTGTCTCAGACTCGGTTTGTCCCCGGTCCACAATTCTAAAGGGGTTTTAGGAACCGACTTAGAAGGTACTAAGTTCAGAAGATAAGCTGCTGTTTCTAAGGCATGTCCCCAAAAGGACTTGGGTAAATCCGAATAACTCATCATCGATCTAACACTCTCTAAAAGAGTCCGGTTCCTTCTCTCTGCTACACCGTTCTGCTGGGGTGTGCCTGGTGCAGTCAACTGGGATTCTATCCCATTCTCTGATAAATATTCCCTGAATTCCCCAAGCAAGTATTCGCCACCACGATCAGATCGTAGTGACTTGATACTTTTATTATGTCGCTTCTCCGTTTTAGCTTTGTACTCTTTGAATTTCTCAAGGCACTCAGACTTACGGCGCAACAAATAAATGTATCCATATCTAGAATAATCGTCAATAAAAGTGACGAAATACTCATAACCACCTCTTGCTTGGATATTCATAGGTCCACATAACTCAGAGTGAACCAATCCTAACACTTCTTTGGCTCTATTCCTTTTTGCCTTGAAAGGCCTATTGGTCATTTTACCTTCCAAGCAGGATTCACAAACTGGAAATGGCTCCACTGCCAATGAGCCTAAAGGCCCGTCTACTACCAGTCTTTGAATCCTCCTCAAGTTAATATGACCTAATCTCAAGTGCCAAAGATATGTTTGGTTCAAACTAGAAGGTTCCTTTCTTTTATTAGAGGTAGAAGATGTGTTATTCAATACCCTATGTTGTAGTTGCAGTGCGGGTTTACTAGGATTAATTATATACAAATTGTCTCGCAATGTACCAGAACATATAATCCGTTTATTCATCATAATAGAAACATTACGATCCAAACAAACATTATAACCATCCATAGCAAGTTTAGAAACCGAAATCAAATTCCTTCTAAAAGAAGGTACATAAAGACAATTGTTCAAAACCAAAATCCTATCAGAACCAAAAGATAAATAAATAACTCATACTACAACTACTGCTACTTTCGTAGCATCTCCCATGAACACGTAGATCTCACCATCTCTAAGCATTCTGGATTGCTGGAACCCCTGCATAGAGTTGCAAACATGATCAGTGGCTCCAGTATCTACACACCAAGTGCTCGTAGATATAGCCGCTACAAATGTTTCTGTAACTAGAGAAAGAGACATACCAGTATCGTTTGTCTTCTTAGGAAGAGGACAATCCTTTTTCCAGTGACCCGACTGCTTGCACCGGTAGCACTTCCCTTTAGGCTTTTTCACACCACCTTGAACTCCCACTGCCTTCACAGCTTTCTGTGTCTGAGCCTTTTTCTTCTTCTTATTGCCTTTCGGCTTAGAGGAAGAACCTTTCTCAGCCACATTCACTTGAACACTCTAGCGAAATAATCCTTCAGCTGCCTGAAATTCTGTCAGCAGTTCCGCAAGACTATACTGCCTCTTGTTCATGTTGTAATTCAAGCGGAACTGCTCAAAACTCTTGGGCAAGCTCATAAGGATAATGTCAATCTGGGTTTCCCCGTCAAGCTCTGCACCAAGGATCTCTATCTCATTCAGATGTGACATCATCTTGAGAACATGATCCCTTACAGGTGTACCTTCAGCCTATCTGAGTGTTCATTAAAGCCTTCATGGCTACTTGCCTAGCAGCCCTATTCTGATCTCCAAAAAGTTCTTTGAGATTAAAGAGCATATCCGAAGCAGTGGCCATAGCCTGATGCTGATGCTGCAAAACACCCGACATTGCTGCCAGAATGTAACGTCGCGACATCTCATCAGCCTTTGTCCACCGCTTATAATACTCTTTCTCCTCATCAGGAGCATCAGCAGCGGGCTGCTCAGGCTTGGGTTCATAAGTGCAAAACTTGTACTCCTCAGCAGTCAACACAATGTCCAAATTACGTTTCCATTCAATATAGTTAGGTCCGGTAAGTTTGTTATCCTTAAGTATGGTGAACAGTGGATTAAACCCCATTATATCCTGAGAATCATGCATGAAAAAATCACATTACACATAAAGAAGGGTGCATAAAAAATTAAGTCCTATTGGTTCCTCTAACAATTATTAAAATTAAATGCACTAACGTTTAAACACCATAAGTTTCTGGTACGTCACGATGCGTGACATGTATACCACCTAAATTTGTTTAAACGTTACTTCGGTCCTATTACTAAACAATAAGCCACGTTGGGGTGGTCTATATTATTTTTCATAGCTAAGTGTATACCATCATTAAATCTTAAATTACCTGTTAGGTCCAGATATGATTGTAGAAGGGGGGGGGGGGTTGAATACAATCAGTACCAAGTCGTCGCGGAAGTGAATCTGATTGAATATGATTTGTTAATCAGATTATAATTAATTAATATAACAATGTTTGACGTCGTTATATAATTAAGATGGTTCAGTTTTAATGTCCACTAAAGTTCGTAGAATAAATTCGACAGGGTATATTCTAGATTTAGTGATTAAAACAACCGGGTTATCAAAGCACAGAAAACTGTGGATATAACGATCAAGCAAGTTACAAACAACTTGAAAGCTTTACAAATGCTTTGAATACAAAGTGAATGAACACTAAAAATGAAGGATGCAATGCCATATTTATAGGCAAAGCATTTGTACTTGTAAGACAATTGAAAGACAAGACAATTGTAAGTAGCAAAGACAAAGTGGAAGGGGCAAGACAATTTCAGATTGCCTTGCAAGCACAAGACACAGCAGAAAGACAATTTTAAGGCTAGTAAGACAATTTAACACTCGGTCAGACAATCTCCATTCGGTCAGACAATTGAGAATTGTCTTGTAAGCATTGCCTCGGTCAGACAATCAAGATTGTCTTGCTGAGAACCATTCGGTCAGACAATTGAGAATTGTCTTGTAAGCATTGCCTCGGTCAGACAATCAAGATTGTCTTGCTGAGAACCATTCGGTCAGACAATTGAGAATTGTCTTGTAAGCTTCAGTCAGACAATCAGGATTGTCTTGCAGGCTTAGCTTCGGTCAGACAATCTGTATTGTCTTGGCAGTTGGAAAATTCGGTAAGACAATCTCAGATTGTCTTGCTGAGCTTAAGTGGATGATTGAATGTGATTTGTAGATTATATTTAAATAGAAAATTATCCACTTAATTAATTTAATCATATAAATTCATAAATTAAATTAATTCGAGAGTGAATTAATTTAACAAATAAATTACATAATTAATTTAATTATTTGAGAAGTAAAATAATAATCTATTAAATATTTAATCACCCATTCATCAGCAGAATTGCTTCCCGTCTTCTTTAAACATTAAAAACTCCGTCTTGATCAGTCGAACGAACGAACCACCAACTCTGCTTGACTTCAAATATTCAATTTGAATAACTGATACACAGATGTACTGTCTGGTTCATCTGTATCTAGTTAAATCAAATATTCTTTGTCAAATAAACATTTAAGAAATTGATTTGTTCGTCGAGTCTTCGTCTTGTAAGTACATCTTCATTAAATGGAATCTTCTGATAAAATAAAGTATAGAAACTTTATATCTTCTGAACTCCTGGACGTGCCACAAAAGATTATTTGTGCACTGAGGCTTGAACATATCAATGAACTTCTTTCAGTGGTGTGCAGCAGCATCCTGGAATTTATCTGACATACAATTCCCATAAATCATTTGACGTTCTTTGTACGGATTCCGTTGACTTGCTATTTACTGAGCTTTCTTATCTGAGTTGAGTTGTACCTCTTTAAATACAAATAGGCTGAACATATGCCTTTCAATCTCCCCCTATTTGTTTGTTAACATAACATGCAAATTTCCTAGAGGATAACTCAACTAACAGATAAGACAAAGATTTAAACAAAGGAATGTAAATAGCAAAAGTTTATGGCTTGCATTAAACATTAAACCATATTCATAATAGATTACAAAAGGATGTTCCTTGAACATATCTAACAAAATATCCTAATCAATCTATTCACTCAGAACGAGTGACTTCTCCTTCTTCAGCATCTGAACAGTGAATAATTGGAGTAGAAGGCTCATTCTGAGTAGGCTCTTCAGCTGCAGTGGATTCTCCACGCTTCTTTCTTTCACGAGCCAATGAAAGATAATATTGAACCTCTATATCCACAGGGTCTTCGATGAAATCTGCTGGCTGAGATTGGTTGATATACTTCATCTTCCTGAAGTATTGTTGAATGTTTCTCTTTGTGCAGTAGTTTACAATCTCAGTATCAGCATCAGCTTTGGCCTTAGTAGCGAAGCCCTTGGTACGTAGAATTGTAGATACAAGAACCAACTGACTCACATCATACTTAAGAAGATGTTGGTGGTCCAGGTAGAAGGTTCCAAATTTTCTCTCGTGAATGAACTTGACACAGTAAGGCTTTCTGACAACTTGTGGACTGTTATGAATAGCACAATCCATAAGTTTGTCACGTAGGAGTTCATTCAGATTCGAGCTACGTCTGATCTTGTTACGAATCACCCAGATTTCAGTTAGAGATAGAAACTTGAATAAATCAATTGAAACCCTGAATGTTCCGTTTCTCTGAGTAGAAATAAT
Source organism: Daucus carota subsp. sativus (assembly GCF_001625215.2). Taxonomy (NCBI): domain Eukaryota; kingdom Viridiplantae; phylum Streptophyta; class Magnoliopsida; order Apiales; family Apiaceae; genus Daucus; species Daucus carota. Next base: position 10,008,208 of record NC_030381.2, read on the forward strand.
GATCTCCCATTCATTGAGAAGATTCTTGACACCAATAGTTATATATTCTAACTCGAGAGCAAGAGCACGCATAAACATATCTTCATTAGGGTTAGCCTCTCTCAGGTCATAAATGAAGGATTTGAACTTACCATCATTGAAAGGTTCCCTTTGAGGTCCAGAGAGGATTTGTCTTGCAATATCCCAGCTTTCACCAACTTTCCTGGAGATATCCTCTCTCTTTTCCTTGCACTTAGCATCCCACAGTTTCTGTTTCTCCAGCTTGACCAACTCATCAGTTGTCCTCTTCTCATCCACCAGTTTCTGCAGTTCCTGAAGCTTTGCTTTGCTAGCTTCATGTTGAGCTTTAAACATCTTGACCTTTTCCATGTGCTCAGGATCTACAGACTGATCTTCATTGAAAAGAAAGCCTTCCTCGAAACGACCTTCTTCCTCAGCTTCAAAATAAGCAGAGTCAAATGCATCATCATCATCAACATCTTCAGGAATGTTGTCATAATCCTGATTAGTGAAGATGTTCTCAGTTTCAGGCATTTTGCCTTTAGATTTGCTAGCTGCAGAAGAATCCTTTCCACTTGCTCCTTCTCCACCCTTATCACTCCTATCAGTATCACCACCCTTATCACCCCTGTCACCCCTGTCACCAGTACCAGCATTGCTGTCATCCTTATCTTTGTCATCCTTATCCTTCTCCCCCTTAGTTGAGGGATCCTCTGGAGTAGACTGAGATGTTGACGGATTGATCTTTAAGTGTTGAACAACTTGAGCCAAAGTTTGCTCCAAGTTGTCAAGCTTCGTCAGACAGAGCTCCTGAGTTGTATCAAATTTGTCCATCCTAGAGTGAATACCCTTGACATGAGCATCTAATTCCTGTTTGAGGAAAGAGAATGAAGGATCAACAACCTTTTCTTGTAGAGTCACCAACTCTCCACTTCTGAATCTTGCATTCTCAGCATTCAACCTTTCTATCTCAGCCCTGAGAGCAGCCATTTGTTCCTGTAACAGATCTGTGTTGGTGTGTGCACTCACCTCACGAACACTCAAAGATTTTTCACTATCCTCTCGTGCATGTGTTTCGCTCGGTGTTTGCCTGATTTCACTCGTGTTTGTCACACCGTCACCAGTACCTGTATATACAACCATAGTTCCCTGAGATGGAACTGTAGGTTGTGAAGGAACAAATTGTCCTCCGAATGCCTGTGAAGGCGGATGTACTTGCAGGTTGCCAAGTAGATCCTGATCCAAAAAGAAAGAGTGATCAGAAAGATTTTCATATAACATGTTTTGAAATTCTGTGCTCTCTCTAAGTGAAGAATCAAAAGACACAGGTTCAGTGTTTACTAGCGTGAGTGCTAGTTGTGTGCTTGACTCTTTACAGGATACCGCGGTCGGACGGCCAATTTCAATAAATGCATTCTGTGGAGAGAATGAATCTAGAGACTGTATATTTACCGTTTCAGAGTCCAAATCCTTTTGGGAGGAAATGGATGCAGCTGCAGTTGTCTCTGGTTCTGCCACCCTTTGCTTCTTATGAGACAGAGCTGCGGGATCTCGTAAAAGTGCACTCCCACTCCGTTTCCGGGCTACCTTTCTAACAACAGGGGTTGAAGTAGTGTTGTTTGAAGTGTTTGAAGAAGAATCAGTAGTTGAAGCGGAAACATCAGCTTGGATATGAACCTGGGTGTTTTCAGGTTCAATGCTGGGAGTCTGGAAATCAAATCCAATATCACAATCAAAATCTGCAATATCAATATTAAAGGTATCACTGAGAGTAGAAAGTACCTGAGCTACCTGTAAATCTGTCCTGAAGTCCTGTAGCTCTGGATTGATAGCAGAATCAGCAGGCAGAGGCTGAGAAGTGGATTGTGGTGGAGGAATGGTATGTGTATGTGTAGGTGAAGGTATTGGTTCAGATTGAGAGGGAAGAATGGAGGCTTGTTGGTCTGGGAAGAAGTTGTATTGTGGAGGGGATTGATGTTGAGATTGGTGAGGAGAATTGTAATCTGATTGGTGAGGTGATTGTTGTGGTGAATTGTAAGGAGGGTTGTAGGGAGAGTAATGTGAGGATTGGCTGGATGACTGGTAGTCTTGGAGGAGTTGAAGTGGTTGATTTATACGTGGAGGTGATTGTTGTTGTTCTGGATTAGCTGCTTGTTGTTGTTGTTGTTGTGGTTGATATTGTTGCTGTTGTAGTGGTTCTGGAACTTGTACAGGCTGAAAAGGAACACTGAATTGCTCGAGCATGAATGGAGTCACCACCAGTGGTACATTGTCATGCTTTTTCTTGTTGACCAGCCTCGTTTGGATCTTGGCACAAGTCCTCTGAATAGGAACAACAGGAGAATCGACGTACATGTGCCTATCATCATCATTCATCTTATCATTCATAAACAACATCAGGAATCTGGGGTAGAAGCATTCAACTTTGTCATTCCTCTAAATTGATCTCTGTGTAACAGACCCCATCTTTCTGATAATCTCCCTCAGCAATATCTTCCCAAAGTTGATTCGACGGTTATAAGCTATGCTGAATCCAAAGATCTGCAGCATTGAAGATATATTGCCAAAATTCTTTCGATTAGTGGGAGCAAACACCTTGGCGAGGGTGTCAAAGAACACATCCCATTCAGCCTTCAGATTTCCCTTTGACATCTTCGGGAGAAAGATCTGACCTTGATAGTGGATATCCTGAAAGAATTGTCTCAGTTCATCCTCTGAGGGATCTGGCTCAAAATTGTCCCTTGGAAGTCCTAAGATCCGGTTCACATCATCGACAGTGATTACAATCCTCTTCCGGTTAGGTAAATCCCCTATTATCTTGTAGTTTTCCAGGGTCGTAGAGTTGACAGCATTTGAGTAGAAGTCAAACAGAGGTTGCAGCTTGACTTGAATATCTGCAGTCAGTGCCGTACTGACTAAACTCTGTCTCGAAAGAAATCTGACCCAAGTCCGGAATCTATCAGAGCAGTCATCAGGATTAAGGCTGGCACAGTAGTTAGTCTCAGCAACCACGAATTCTCCGGCCATTTTTAATAATTAAAAATTGAATTAAGCGAGAATTTTTCAAATTAAATGTGAATTCTCAAATGTCTCGCAAATTTCAACTATTAATTAAAACTTGATTAATTAATTAATAATTCGAAATATTTGGATAATATCGAATTAAAAGTTAATTAACTTAAATGGCACTAAACAATTAATCCAACTCAGCCAAACACGCCCTTAAGACAAAAAGCCCCAATTTACACTAACTCCAAACCAAACGCAGCCTTAAATCAAAACTCCAAGAACCCTAACTTCAAATTGGCTTAAAATCGACTCGAAAAACACACAAGCAATACAGATAAACTGAATCCCAGGCAAGTCTCAGATCAAACTAAGTCGAAAAGTTTTGAAAACAGTCAACAAAAACCGACGAGAATCCGACCAAAATCCGGCAGAGGTTCGGCTGAAATCGATCGATTTTAAGTAACAAAGCAAGCTTAGAGGTTTGAAATACAAGAATCCAGCAAGTTTTCGGTTTAAAACTTGAAAACCCAGTTCGAATGCGTGAAGATATGTATGTGATCGTGTGTGTGTATATGCTCAGTGTAGAAGATGAAGGCAACGGGCAAGACAAACGAGATTGTCTTGCTCGAATTGTCTTGAGACAATTATATACAAATATCAAGACAAACGCTAATTAAGTCTCGGTAAGACAATGTAAGATTGTCTTGCCGAGATTTATCTAATCAGACAAGTCACGTGTCTGTAAGACAATTAATTGTCTTACAGATACAAAAAGGCGAATTAAGAGATAGGCTCGGTAAGACAAATTGTCTTGCCGAGTTTTTGTTTGATTTAATAGAAATAAACTGAGAAACCGGTTCAGCAAGACAATTTGAGATTGTCTTGCCGAGCCATGCAGTAGACAATGTAATTGCCTAGCAGAAAAATAAAAATAAAAATACTAATTTGATTTTTGATTAATTTGAAAGATAAAACTTTTTGCAATTAAAATCAAAAATCTATTTATAAAAAATAATACTATAAATCACACAAATATTTTGTAAATTTCAACTTTAATTAAATATAAATACTTATGATTTTAACTTTAATTCAAAAAGATGAATTAACTTAGAATCAAATATTTATGCTTAATTAATTTTGAAAAATACAAAATAATTACAAATAATTATCTAAATGCTTAGGGAATAGTACAGGGGAGTGTATGAGCACTTAGAAAATTACAGACTAATATACAAACATGCATAATTACTCAGAATATTATCAGATAACATACAGAAAATCATATAAAATCTAATAAAATAGATATAATTATACAGAAAATTCACAAAAATATACAAAAACATATAATGCATATGAAAAATATATACAAGAGAACTATGTCATATTTAACATCCCTAATTCACAAACCAGCTTAGAGAAAGTGGATTCATCCAGTGGTTTAGTGAAGATGTCAGCAATTTGCTCAGTCGTGGGTACAAAATGTAACACCACTGTACCATTCATGACATGTTCTCGTATGAAATGATACCTGATATCAATGTGCTTGGTTCTTGAATGTTGAACCGGATTGTTGGAAATGGCTATGGCACTTGTATTATCACAAAATATGGGAATTTTGTTTACTACAACACCATAATCATTCAGTTGATTCTTGATCCACAAGATCTGAGCACAGCAGCTTCCAGCCGCTATATACTCAGCTTCAGCAGTAGAAGTAGACACGGAGTGCTGCTTCTTGCTATACCAGGAAACCAACCGACGTCCTAGAAATTGACAGCTTCCAGACGTACTCTTCCTATCAATCCTGCATCCTGCATAATCAGAATCTGTATAGCCGGTTAAGTCAAAACCAGTATTCTTAGGGTACCAAATACCTAAACCAGGTGTACCCTTAAGATATCTAAAGATTCTTTTGACGGCTATAAGATGTGATTCCTTAGGATCAGCTTGGAACCTAGCACACAAACATGTTGCAAACATGATATCTGGTCTACTTGCAGTAAGATAAAGTAGAGAGCCAATCATACCTCGATAGCTTGTGATATCAACTTTCTTACCAGATTTATCCTGGTCAAGCTTTGTGGCAGTGGCCATGGGTGTCTTTGCCGGTGAAGAGTCTTCTAGATTGAACTTTCGAAGAAGATCTCTGACATACTTGGATTGGCAAATAAATATTCCATCATCCTTTTGGCTTACTTGAAGACCAAGGAAGTAGGACAGCTCACCCATCATACTCATCTCATAGTTACTCTGCATCAACTTAGCAAATCTCTTGCACAAGTTATCGTTAGTAGAACCAAATATAATATCGTCAACATATATTTGTACAAATATCATATCCTTATCATGCAATTTGTAAAAGAGAGTTTTGTCTATGACACCTCTAGTAAAATTGTTTTCAATTAAAAACTCAGAGAGAGTGTCATACCATGTCCTTGGTGACTGCTTGAGTCCATAGACAGCTTTGAATAGGAAGTATACAAAATCAGCAAACTCTGGATTCTCAAAGCCAGGGGGCTGTTCCAGATATACTTCTTCTTCTAGCTTTCCATTCAGAAATGCACTTTTCACATCCATTTGATATACCTTGAAGTTGGAGTGTGCAGCAAATGCAAGAAATATTCTGATGGCTTCAAGACGAGCAACTGGAGCATAGGTTTCATCATAATCAATTCCTTCTTCCTGTGAATAACCTTTTGCAACCAGTCTGGCTTTGTTCCTTACAACAATGCCATCACCATCTAACTTGTTACGGAAGACCCATCTAGCTCCAATTGTAGATTTTCCTTTTGGTCTTGGAACCAGGGCCCAGACTTCTTGTCTCTCAAATTGATTGAGTTCTTCTTGCATGGCAAGAACCCAATCAGGATCAGCAAGTGCTTCTTCTATTTTCTTTGGTTCTAGTTGAGATAGAAACCCAGAGAATAGGCATTCATTTGTCGTAGCACTTCTAGTTCTTACACCAACATCAGGATCACCAATAATCAAATCAAAGGGATGATCTCTGCTCCAAATCCTTTCCCTTGGAAGATGTGTCCTTGATGATTCAGCAGTATTATCATTAAGCTGAAATGTGTGACTAGTTGATCCATCAACTCCCCCTGAGTTGTTGCCAGGTTGACTTGATGATCCACCACTGGCATCAGTGGAATCTCCAGCATTATTGCCATTTCCTCCACCATTGCCTGGATCATTATCATTGTTGTCATCTCCTGTTGCAACCTCAGGTGGAATATCATCATCTGAATCAGAGTCTGGATAGTTGTCAAACTTCAGAGACTCAGATGGATCAGCAGATTGTATACTTGGAAGTTTAGTGTCATCAAATGTAACATTGACACTAACTTTCACTGACAGAGTATCAATTATAAAAACTCTATAAGCATTATTTGTATAACCAACAAAAATTGCTTCATAAGCCTTTGGCTCAAACTTGTTCAAGTTCTCTTCACCATCCTTGAGAACATAACACTTGGCTCCAAAGACATGAAGATGTTTGACATAAGGTTTCTTGTTGTTATACAGATGAAATGGAGTTTTCATATGATCCTTGTTGATCAAAGTTCTATTCTGGGTATAGCAGGCAGTAGACACAGCTTCAGCCCAAAAGTACAGAGGAAGCTTTGCTTCAGCAATCATAGTCCTTGCAGCTTCGATCAGTGTACGATTCTTTCTTTCGACGACTCCATTCTGCTGAGGAGTCCTTGGTGCTGAATACTGCCTTCTAATTCCCTTTTCAGAGTAAAAGTTGATTAGAGTTTGATTTTTAAACTCAGTTCCATTGTCTGATCTTACAGCTTTTACAGGAACACCTTTTTCCAACTCAACCAACTTGATATGATCAATTACTGTCAGGGGAGTTTCATCCTTAGAAGCCAGGAAGTAAACCCAAGTAAATTTTGAGAAGTCATCCACAATAACCAAGGCATATCTTCCTCCATCAATGGATGCAACATTCACAGGGCCAAACAAATCCATATGCAACAAATGAAGTGGATCTGTAATGGTATTGATGGTTTTGCCTTTGTGAGATGCTCTCTTAGCTTTTCCTTTCTGACAAGCTTCACAAAGATCATCAATTGAGAATTCCAGGGAAGGCAACCCTCTCACTAGATCTCTCTTGACTAGAGAGTTCATGGTTTTGAAGTTGAGGTGTGAGAGCTTCTTATGCCATAACCAACTATCTTCAGCTGACGCTTTGGCGTAGAAACAGTGAACTTCGTTTCCTGGTCCTGAAGACAAATCAGCTACGAATAATTGCCTTTCCTTATGCCACATAGTGAAGGACGCTTATCCTTGATATGTTTAATGATACATATCTCCTTTTCAAAATGAACATAATAACCTTTGTCACAGAATTGACTGACACTCAGGAGATTATGTTGAAGTCCTTCAACTATTGCAATATCTTCTATGATGATCCTTCCAATTTTGTACTTGCCATATCCCACAGTACGACCTTTGCTATTATCAGCAAAACTGACTGTAGGGCCAGCTCCTTCTCTTATGTCCTCTAGCAGGGATTTATTGCCAGTCATGTGCATTGACGCTCCACTGTCAAGCACCCAAGTAACACGAACAACTCCACTGGCACCCTGCAAAAGACAACTTGATTAGACAGTCTTTGGGACCCACACTTGATTGGGTCCGGCAGTCTTAAAGAACCGATTTCTATTAGGTAATACAACAGAGCCTCTTGGACTGATACTTGGTTCAGACTTGACTGAACTTACTTCCTTAACAACAGCCTTATAAACCTTAGTTTTAGGCTTTGGAACATAAGTCTCCTTCCTAACATGAGTTGGACTAGCAGTCTTTGATCTTGCATGCTTGTTGTTTGTGTGTTGTCTAGGTGATGTGTTTTCATTTTTAGCATGCAAATTTTTAAAATAAGCAGACATCAAATTGAAAGCACAAGTCATACAATTATCAACACTACAAAATTTATGACATGCATCAAAAGCAGGAACAACAGGAGTATCAGTCACAATAATAGGAACATCAACAGATTCTACTCTACTATCGTTAACAGTTTTAAAATTCTCAGTAGAATGGCATCTATTGTTTCTGTTCTTACTATTAACAAAATTATTGGGCTTGTTGAACTTAGTTCTTTCAGAGTTGACACCTAAACCAGCTTTAGGCAACCTAACATTGCCTTTCACTTTAATTGGTTTCAGGTTTGTCAGAATCTCATCTCTCATCTCATTACTCTCTTTCATTTTAAGGTCTTCCTGTTTTAGTTCATATCTAATGACAACAGGAGTCTCTAAAAGAGGTTCAGCTTCTGAGGTTTTAAACAAAGGTTTAAGGGAATCTTTCAAAACAAAAGGAATCCCTCTCTCTTCAGCACTCTTCTTAAAAGGAGTAATGTTACTAGCCTTACCTACAGATTTGTTATAGTCAAAGCCTATTCCAACAGTTCTCTTGATCTCTTGTTTATCATTAAGTTCTTTGACTATCAAGGAGGCATCCTTAAAGGCTTTACATTTCACTTTCTCTTCGTCTAGCTGAAGTCTTAAAGCAATCTCACCTTTCTCTAGAACTTTGACTTTAGCACATTGTAATCCTAAGTCCATAGTCAATTGTTCTATTTTAGGTTTTATTACTTTCATCTCATTCATTTTATAAGCATGAATTTCTAAGACTAAAGTATCAATTTTAAGATTAGCAGCTTTCATCCTTTTAATAGCATCATCTCTTTCAAGTCCTAATTGCATAAACAGTTTAGGGCATGTAGGATCTACCTGAAAGCTTCCAGCAGTAGGAGGTGAAGATGATCCAGTAGTAGCCATGAAAGCAACATTCCCTAGCTGCTCCTCTTCATCACTATCTGTATCATCCCAGCTTTTGCCTTCTGCCAGATAAGATTTGCTTTTGAAACTTTGACTTCCAGAAGTACCATGATGCTTTCTAACCAGTGCATCATACTTCTGCTTCAGCTCATCATACGAATCTTTTCTTTTTCCTTGAACCTTGGGCTGTTTGCATTCAGTTGCAAAGTGTCCAGGTTCACCACAATTGAAGCATTTGAACTTGCTTCTATCCACCATCCCAGTCTTGTATCCTCCTTTGCTTGTAGAATATGAATAGCCTCCCTTCTGAAACTTACTAACAGTAGGTTTGTATTTATAGGAAGGGTTCTTCCGGAATCTCATGTTTCTAAACTTCTTGGCAAACAGTGATAGAGATTGATCTTCTAACTGTTCAAGCTCTTCCATTGTATAGAACTCTTCGTCACCACTGGTAGAAGCAGTCTGACCCATCTCAGGTACAACAAATTCCTGAGTAGTCTTAGAAGGAACAACAACATCCTTCTTCTTTTCTTCCAGTACAGGTGACTCAACAACTAGAGCTCTCGAATGGTTCTGTGTTTTACCCCAGCCATATCTCTGTTTACTCTGAACTTGCTCCAGTTCATAAGTTTTCAAAACTCCGTAGAGTCTTTCCAGAGAAATCTCATTCAGATCTCTGCTTTCCCTGATGGCAGTGATTCTGTGTTCCAGATGTTCAGGAAGGGTTAAGAGAAACTTCATGTTGACCTCTTTCTTGTCGTAGAATTTCCCATTCAGATTTAAATTATTTATCAAATTATTAAGTCTGATAAATACTTCTGAAATCCCTTCACCGGGATGGGAACCAAACTGTTCATACTGAGCCATCAGTATCTCTTTCTTGTTTTCCCTAACTTCCTCTGAGCCTTCATTGATAATCTCTAATGTATCCCAGATTTGCTTGGCGTTCGTACAATTTACAACAGCATTGTACATCACTGGATTTAGAGATTCAACCAAGATTAGTTGAAGAGCATCATCTAAGTTCATCTGTTCACTCTCTTCATCTGTGTACTCAGAAAGTTCTTTCGGAATGACCTGATGAGGTATCAACACACCATCCTCTTCGTGTGCTAATATGACCTTCATAGGAGTAGTAACACCTTTGTCTAAAATCCCAATGTATTTTCTGTTCGCTGTTCGAAGGAATAGGAACATGTGCCTTTTCCATAGGCCAAAGTGTTCCTGGCTGAACGGTGGGATTTTAATGCTACTGATCTTTTGCGTACTCATTTTTTAGGAATTTAAGGTGAATAGTGTTTGGATGAGATTTGGATTTTTGAAAGAAAAATATTTTAAATCAAAATTAATTTTTGGAATAAAATTAATTCGAATAAAAAATATTTGGACGTTACAGAGTGTGTATAGGATCTGATACGGAAAATGGTATCAACCGCTCTGATGCCAATTGTTAGGTCCAGATATGATTGTAGAAGGGGGGGTTGAATACAATCAGTACCAAATCGTCGCGGAAGTGAATCTGATTGAATATGATTTGTTAATCAGATTATAATTAATTAATATAACAATGTTTGACGTCGTTATATAATTAAGATGGTTCAGTTTTAATGTCCACTAAAGTTCGTAGAATAAATTCGACAGGGTATATTCTAGATTTAGTGATTAAAACAACCGGGTTATCAAAGCACAGAAAACTGTGGATATAACGATCAAGCAAGTTACAAACAACTTGAAAGCTTTACAAATGCTTTGAATACAAAGTGAATGAACACTAAAAATGAAGGATGCAATGCCATATTTATAGGCAAAGCATTTGTACTTGTAAGACAATTGAAAGACAAGACAATTGTAAGTAGCAAAGACAAAGTGGAAGGGGCAAGACAATTTCAGATTGCCTTGCAAGCACAAGACACAGCAGAAAGACAATTTTAAGGCTAGTAAGACAATTTAACACTCGGTCAGACAATCTCCATTCGGTCAGACAATTGAGAATTGTCTTGTAAGCATTGCCTCGGTCAGACAATCAAGATTGTCTTGCTGAGAACCATTCGGTCAGACAATTGAGAATTGTCTTGTAAGCATTGCCTCGGTCAGACCATCAAGATTGTCTTGCTGAGAACCATTCGGTCAGACAATTGAGAATTGTCTTGTAAGCTTCAGTCAGACAATCAGGATTGTCTTGCAGGCTTAGCTTCGGTCAGACAATCTGTATTGTCTTGGCAGTTGGAAAATTCGGTAAGACAATCTCAGATTGTCTTGCTGAGCTTAAGTGGATGATTGAATGTGATTTGTAGATTATATTTAAATAGAAAATTATCCACTTAATTAATTTAATCATATAAATTCATAAATTAAATTAATTCGAGAGTGAATTAATTTAACAAATAAATTACATAATTAATTTAATTATTTGAGAAGTGAAATAATAATCTATTAAATATTTAATCACCCATTCATCAGCAGAATTGCTTCCCGTCTTCTTTAAACATTAAAAACTCCGTCTTGATCAGTCGAACGAACGAACCACCAACTCTGCTTGACTTCAAATATTCAATTTGAATAACTGATACACAGATGTACTGTCTGGTTCATCTGTATCTAGTTAAGTCAAATATTCTTTGTCAAATAAACATTTAAGAAATTGATTTGTTCGTCGAGTCTTCGTCTTGTAAGTACATCTTCATTAAATGGAATCTTCTGATAAAATAAAGTATAGAAACTTTATATCTTCTGAACTCCTGGACGTGCCACAAAAGATTATTTGTGCACTGAGGCTTGAACATATTAATGAACTTCTTTCAGTGGTGTGCAGCAGCATCCTGGAATTTATCTGACATACAATTCCCATAAATCATTTGACGTTCTTTGTACGGATTCCGTTGACTTGCTATTTACTGAGCTTTCTTATCTGAGTTGAGTTGTACCTCTTTAAATACAAATAGGCTGAACATATGCCTTTCATTACCCGAAACCTATGGAACTTGGTACGCCACGATGGGCGGCATGTATACCTTCCAATATTTCTGGAATAGAATACTTCAATTCAATATTCGTGTCTGGTTTGATTTCTAAGCAGTGGAGGAGTCACATCGGTCTCACTTAATACCCATAAGCCTTCGAAATCGCCCCAAATCAGAGATAAAGAAAATCCGTATCTATTCGTATTAATTTAAGAAGTTTGTTCCAGTAATATCTATAACATTCTAGGCACCATAAATTACATGCCACGATGGGTGACGTATACATAATTTATATTCGCCTTTATGTTAAATTACATACAAACAATGATGGAGACCATCGGATTTAATACCATATTAACTCCCTCTCCCACTTAGAATTTACTTTGAGGATTTTAATCTAGATGCATCGCCCTATGTTATTTCTTCGAAGTCAACATGCATACTATCATGGTTATAGCAACATAAAGAACACATAAAGAACACATAACATGGCAGCATACTAGCATGATTAAAGCATTAATTAAAGAATTAGTATCACATGGCATAACAACACAAACAAGAAACACATAATAACAATAATCAAGAATCATAATAAAGCACATCCACTATTATGGCCCCGGAAAAATCAGCTTCGAATTCATCCTTCGTCAGAATCCAGATCTGTCCAAAAAACTTCGAGAGCCCGTTTGGAGGCCTAAACGACCTCAGAATGCCACGAAAAATCCCGAAAAACACATTCAAAATCACCTCCCCCGGTTCTGCCATCTCGTTCTGCCGTCTCGTTCTGCCGTCTCCGAAAAGTGCTCATTCGCCCAAATCGGACACCGTATGCAAAAGTTACGCCCAAAACAGTGCAGCACCCCCGAAACCCTAATCGCAGCAGCGGAAGATCCTTGTTTCTTGCAGCCCCGTTGATCAAACAATTACATACTAATTGTACAGACGAACCAGCCTATTCTATTACATCAGATCATAATATAAAACAATTACAAATTGAATTACAAGATTAAACTATCACGATCAACCCTCGTGATTTACAACAGCCACGATAAACCACGTGGAATCCAAACATAACAGAATAATTAAAACACGGCCATAATAGTGGACAACGACCTGCATCATAGAATCACTATATAAATGCATATATAATCATGACATGGACTAAATATCATAAATCGCAGAACCGCAACCTGGCTCTGATGCCATTGTAGGAACAATCGGACCTTGGTCCTGCGTTTTATGATACTAATTAAAAGTTCGAACAGAATATTAACCTTAATCGCTACGGCGCAAGCGATTCAAATCCACGTCTTCTACTGTATTCCTTGATTCTCCTTGGACGAAGTGTGGCCTTCGATCTCCCAAGGTGTGCCACTCCTTCAAGCTCCGAAAACCCAAAACCCTAGCTGTCTCCTTGAGAAAAACGTCTGCCTCTCTCCGACTCTAGGATTAATTCGTTTTGGTGTGTCTTTCAGCTTTAGGAGAACGAGAATATATATAGGCTACAGCAGGGATCATGGATCATTAGGTCAGGCCTTCCAATGACATTTCGGGCCAGGCCCAATGTCATTAAATATTAATTCTATCCACTAAAGAACTAATATTTCCTAATTCCGTAAATTAATTATTTAATTCGGCTCCCATATTAATTGCTTATAAATTCCCCATGTTTAAGATATCGCATGTCCATTAATTAAATTAATTTCTGACAATTAATTTAATTAATATCTTTTATCCTTGATCATCCACTCAACCTTATAATTATGCAAGAACAAATCTGCCGCAGGACTAAAGCATAATTATCTTTATGAGCTTTCAAGAGGACATCATCACCCGAATATATTTTTCGGACACGGTTTCCTTTTATAGTCAATATCCCACTCTGTATATAATGTCATTGCCCAATACATAAATTCGTAATTTAAAATAAATTACTTAATTTATGAGTCAAGGCATGTGCATTAAATACAAGTGTCAATCACTATATCCGGATTAAGAACTTAAGCATTAATAACATCATAGAATCTTAGTTCTTTATTGTCAGAATTAAAGAAACAATTATTCTACTATTTTGATCCCGTTCAATATACACAAAGTATATAAGTATTATTCAATAGTCTAGATAAACTATTTCCAAATAATACTTCAGCCGTTCCAGTGGTTTGTCTAACACCACCTCGACTGTGAACCCTTATTATATTATATAAGGAGTCTGACAATCTAATCTTCTGCTATCCCATTTGATACTAGATTGTCTACAATATATAATATACAGACAATGTGAAAACATGCATTCAAGATCCTCAAATAATTGTTATATACTTCAAACGAATATTTCAGTATAACCCTAACAGCCCGGGCCACCGCCGAGTGGTCCAAGAATGTCGTGACCCCCCGCGACCGGGCTCATGTGGTCGAGTACTCAGACGATCTACAGGTCGAGATGCTGGGGGCCCAAGCGGTTGCCACGGTGAGGCCCAAATACTTTCTAAGTCATTTCTTTTACTTAGAATTTTTTTTCCCTTTTCGTTTTACTTAGATGTTTCCTAACTTAGGAATTTTCTTCGTTTATTCTCTGTAGATAAACACCTACCTGCAAGCCGCCGTGCATAACTTGAAGGCGGTGAGGGCAGAGAAGGCGATCGCGGAGCGTGACCGCGATCGCTACTTTGAGACCTCGGCCGCCAATTTTGAGCAATTTAGAAAGGTCAAAGCGGAGCTCGTGGCGGAGCAGGAGAAGGTCTGTACCCTAGAGGTGGAGTTGGCACGGGTTCGAACAGAGGCGATCGAGGATTTCAAAAAATCCCAAGAGTTCGAGAATCTCCTAGTGGCAGAATACGACACGAGTTTCCCCGAGACGTTCAAGTCTTGTTGGATGAAGATAATCGAGAAACTTGGTTCCCAAATCGAGGGAGTCACCTTGGAACGGTTTCCGGTTCCAGATCTTCAAGGGAAAGAAACATCTTCTCTCATGGAGGTCGAGAACCTTGGGGATTCGCACCCAGATGACTCTGATAAGTGGTATTTATACACACTTATAGGCCTTCATTTCCACTTAAATTGGTTGGTTGTACTTAAGTGTTTAGTGTCTTTTGATGTGTTTTTAGTGTTTTTCTGTGCAGGTCACGAGTTGAGGTGATGAAGTGATTTTCTATCATTTTAGGTTGTTTTTGGTGCATTATTTGCAAGAATAGAGAATTGTGGATTCATCACGACTTGGGATTTTGTGGGTACATCTTCTACAAACCCTCACGAGAACACACTCGTCCACTAGAGCTGTCTAGGGGTTTAAAGGGCTTGTTGCATGTGCTAAATGCAACCGTGATCACCTACGGAAGTGGTACTAGAGCGAGGAAGGGCATGCACGCGAGAACGAGCTAAAAAACGAAGAAACGGGCTGCCAGTGGCAGACAGTAGCGCGCCCGCCCTAAAGCTTAGCGCGCCCGCGCTAGCTACTGTCCCCACTAGCGCGCCCGCGCTAGCTACTGTCCCCACTAGCGCGCCTGCGCTAGTTTAGCGCGGCCGCGCCCAGCAGAAGTGTCCCGGGCCGATTTTTGAAGCTTTTCTGATGGATTTTAGCAGCGGTCGAGGCCCGGTTGACTTGGTCAATGTATTTTAATTTCTCATGTGAAAAACCCTAGCCTCGAAGTAGTTTTTTTTCGTAGAATATTGGATTATAGTTTTATCAGTTTTTCTCTTGTAATCAAGCACATTATCAGTTTTGTATTGGATCGTTCTTCGCGAGGAAGTGACAGTTTCGAGCGAGATCGTGAACATAAAATCTGTAACGTTGTGTTCTTTATTATCAATTCAAGTATTTTTATTCCGTTTAATTCTCGTAGTTTATTTATCATGTTTTCATTAGAACCCATGATGTCGATTAGTTCGATTATGAACTAACCGCCTTCATGGGATTCTAATGGATTTATCGATGTAGTCTAGTAAAGAATATTAATTGCTGATTTTGTGACGTGCGTTGATTTCTTTGCATGCGCCGTGCTTATTCTTCTTAGGAGCGTAGCTAACTTCTAAGTTGTTTGTTAATTCTTTCTGAAGCGAGAGTGGATGATTGAATTTAGAACTATGCCATGTAAACATAGGATTATGTGAATGAAACATAATTTGTGGTAGACTTGAACTATTTTTATCACCCTGTGTAATCACGATAGACGACCTGCTATTAAACCTCTCTGCTTACACTATCGCTATAGAGATATAGGGTCTGAGCTTTGTTGGTGTCCATGAGATTTCTGTCTTAATTGCGGATTTTGATTGGTATGATATGTGTGCAACGAGAGTTGGCATGTATTACTTTCGTGTTGTCTGATTAGGATCAACAGTCACATGTTAATCAGTAATTTCAATTCTAGATGAATTCGATAATGAAGTTAGAATCCCATGTGTTTTCCTATTCTGATTTTGATTAGTAAATTTAGTTATTAGTATAAAAGAACACATCCTTGTTAATCGTCTTAGCAGTGAAAATTACTCATACATTGTTGCATAGGTGCGTATTCTTAATTCACCAGTCTCTGTGGGATCGAACTTAATATATTACTTGTGATCACGTGCGCTTAATATATTCTCTGACAGAGGATCCTAATATGCATATTCGGGATTTCATTGAGATCTGCGACACTTTCAAGTTCAATGGTGTTACTGACGATGCCATCAAATTGAGGCTGTTCCCATTTTCTCTAAGGGATAAAGCTAAGGGATGGTTGCATTCTCTTCCTGCAGGATCTATTACGACATGGGAGGATCTGGCTCAGAAATTTCTTACTAAGTTCTTCCCTATGGCCAAAACAGCTGCAATCAGGAATGCTATCACTCAATTCTCTCAGTTGTCGGGTGAAACTTTATGTGAAGCTTGGGAACGCTACAAGGAGATGCTTCGAAAGTGCCCACATCATGGGATGCCTGATTGGATGGTGATAAATTGTTTTTACAATGGGTTGGGTCCTCAATCGAGGCCAATGCTCGATGCTGCATCAGGTGGAGCTCTATGGGCTAAGAGCTATGATGAGGCTTATGAGTTGATCGAGATGATGGCCGCGAATGAATATCAGAATCCTACTCAGCGTCTTCATCAGGGCAAGGTAGCAGGGATTCTGGATGTTGATGTTACTTCAGCTATAGCTGCTCAGCTTAAGGCTCTTACTATGAAGGTGGATTCTTTGGCAAATCTAGGAAATCAGCAGCCACCTTCAGTCTGCGAGCTCTGTGCTGGAGCACATTCTTCAGATCAGTGTGTTATATCGAGCGAATCCGCTCAGTTTGTGAGCAGCTTTCAGAGGTCGCAACAGCCAGCTCCGGCCACTTATCATCCCAATAATCGGAATCATCCGAATTTCAGCTGGAGCAATAATCAGAACTATATGCCACAACAGCAGCAACAATTTCAGCAGCAAGGAGCTAGACCTTTTAACCCTTCTGGTTTTCAACAACAGTTTGCACCGAGGCAGCAATTCCATCCACCCGGATTCCAGCAACAAAATCATGGGGTGGCTGGACAGTCTTCCAATGAAAGATCGGAATTGGAAGAATTAAGACTAATGGTGAAAAGCCAATCGGTGTCAATCAAGACTTTGGAGAATCAGATTGGGCAAATTGCTAATGCGTTGATAAACAGACCACAGGGAACCCTTCCTAGTGTTCCCGAGGCCAATCCGGGTAAGAAAGAGATGAAGGAACAGGTACATGTTGTCACCTTGAGGTCCGGAAAGGTTACGAAGGATAAAGAATCAGCAACAGAGCGAAGCAAAGAAGAGAGTGATCGACAGGTTGAAACACCCGTGCTCTCATCTGAGTCTGATAGTGGAAAAACTGTTGTTGAAGCTGACAAGAACAAAATCAACGAGGAAGCAAGCAAGGAGTCAGCCGAAAAGTCTAGCCCGAAAACTGATACTGGGGTCAAGCAAGTATATCCACCTCCACCTTTTCCGAAGAGACTTCAGAAGCATAAGCTCGACAAACAATTCGCTAAATTTCTAGAGGTTTTCAAGAAACTACAAATCAACATACCTTTTGCGGAGGCTCTAGAACAAATGCCGAGTTATGCTAAATTTATGAAAGGTATTCTATCTCGGAAACTCAAACTTGAGGAATTGGAGACTGTGGCTTTGACCGAGGAGTGTAGTGCGGTGCTGCAGCAGAAATTGCCTCCGAAGCTGAAAGATCCGGGAAGTTTAACAATCCCGTGTACCATTGGACCATTGTCATTCGACAAGTGTTTATGTGACTTGGGAGCTAGCATTAATCTGATGCGATTATCTGTCTTCAAGAAACTTGGGTTGCCGGAGCCAAAACCTACAACCATGTACTTACAACTGGCTGATCGGTCCATCACATACCCGAGAGGTATAGTGGAAGATGTCTTGGTTAAGGTGGATAAGCTCATCTTCCCTGCTGATTTTGTCATTCTAGACTTCGAGGAGGATGAGAAGATTCCCATTATCTTGGGAAGGCCATTCTTAGCTACAGGCCAAACTTTGATCGATGTGTAAAAAGGAGAGCTTACAATGAGAGTTCAAGATCAGAGTGTCACTTTTAAAGTGTTCAACGCAATGAAATTTCCAACTGACGAAGAAGAATGCTTTAAGGTGGAGCCAATAAAAGCTGCAGCTCATTCGAAAATTGACCAGAGGCCGAAAACTGACATCTTGGAAAGGGTTCTAACAGGTGAAGCTGAATTCGGAGACGAAGAGGAAGTAGAGAAACTTCAGTTCTTGAATGCATCCCCATGGAAAAGGAGGTTCGATATGCCATTCGAGTCTCGTGGTTTAGTAGAGTTTAAAAATTTCCAGGAGCATCTTAAACCATCTATTGAAGAAGCTCCTAATCTCGAACTTAAACTACCACCGGATCTCTTAAGTGAGGTGCAGTTTAGAAGGTTGTCACGGCACTTAGATGACATGCATGACATTCACCGCCGTTTTGCAGAGGATTTGACTCAGGCTCTTGGGAGTGCTTTTCGAACCATTGGTGTTGAGGTTGATTGGCCAGTGTTTGGAGATGGCATGGTGTCTCGACCGCCTGATCCGCCACCCGAGGAGGGTGATCCTCCCGACTTCTAGGTACATTCGATCATTTTTACCGCTTTCAATGGGGACATTGAAAATTTTAAGTTTGGGGGTGGTAATCTAAGGAAGAGCATGTTATTGTAATTTTGTTTATTATTGCATGTGTTAGTTAGTTCATGTAGTTCACGTTTTCTTTATTTTGTTTTGATTATTTCTCACGTATTTTGTTTTGATTATTTCTCACGTTTTTTCTATTTTTCTCAATTTTTTTTATTTTACATGTTTAGTAGTAATTGTTGTAGTTAGTATCACGAGCATTTGCATGAATTATGAAGTTAAGCCAAGTTAATTGCCTATGATGAGTTATGTGCGTAGTTCTTGATTAGTAGTTTCAATTGCAATGCTAGGTTAGTACTTGGAAATTGCTTGTGTTGGAAATTGTAATTCACATATGTTCTTGAGATAGGATTTAGACGAAATTCCTTAAATTCTAGAATTGAATTGAGCATCCTTCAGCTTAGGTCTGTAAATCTTAAGTTTGGGGGAACTGAGGAGTAGATATACCTTTCTAGAAAAAAAAAAGAAATAGAAATAAAATAAAATTCACTAGAAAAATAAGTGGTAGAATTAACTAGGTTGAGCTCATTAGTACTCGAGTAATTAAGTCTGAGGGGACTTTGTGCCTAACAACCTAAAGCCCTTCGTGGTTTGGGATTGTTGACCCAACGCTCGCTACATGGGTACTAGTGCATAAATCTTTAGGGATCTCAACCATTGCACGGTTAAATAAACCACTAGAATAGAGTGAATAATTGGTGTGTGAAGTCTTGTGGTGTTCGTAACGCATTTACACTGCGAAGCGCTCTGACCTTAGACCAAGCAATTAATCACCAATAAAAAAAAGAAAAAATAAAAAAATAAAAAAAAATAGTGAATAAAATAGAAGGGTGTGGACATTCTTTGGGACCTTGGCTTTTAGTGGGACTTGAGTGACGGGGTGTTAGTTTTAAACTTTTACGATTCTTGATGGGGATTCTGTGGAAGTAGTAGTTTTTGTCTTGTCTCAATAAAAGAGCATGCTTGCACACACTGGCACTCCACACTTGTAAATAGAGGAGTAATTGACTTAGTAGCGAGAGAGATGAAATTCGAGAACATTAGCACAATCTGAGGTATTATAATTGGCAAGGCAATTACTTCATAGTTCACTCATTCATCACGTAGTTGCATTCATGCATTGCATTGTATTATTGTATAGTGTCGTTGACGCTTGAGGACAAGCATCAGTTTAAGTTTGGGGGTGTGATAAGTGGTATTTATACACACTTATAGGCCTTCATTTCCACTTAAATTGGTTGGTTGTACTTAAGTGTTTAGTGTCTTTTGATGTGTTTTTAGTGTTTTTCTGTGCAGGTCACGAGTTGAGGTGATGAAGTGATTTTCTATCATTTTAGGTTGTTTTTGGTGCATTATTTGCAAGAATAGAGAATTGTGGATTCATCACGACTTGGGATTTTGTGGGTACATCTTCTACAAACCCTCACGAGAACACACTCGTCCACTAGAGCTGTCTAGGGGTTTAAAGGGCTTGTTGCATGTGCTAAATGCAACCGTGATCACCTACGGAAGTGGTACTAGAGCGAGGAAGGGCATGCACGCGAGAACGAGCTAAAAAACGAAGAAACGGGCTGCCAGTGGCAGACAGTAGCGCGCCCGCCCTAAAGCTTAGCGCGCCCGCGCTAGCTACTGTCACCACTAGCGCGCCCGCGCTAGCTACTGTCCCCACTAGCGCGCCTGCGCTAGTTTAGCGCGGCCGCGCCCAGCAGAAGTGTCCCGGGCCGATTTTTGAAGCTTTTCTGATGGATTTTAGCAGCGGTCGAGGCCCGGTTGACTTGGTCAATGTATTTTAATTTCTCATGTGAAAAACCCTAGCCTCGAAGTAGTTTTTTTTCGTAGAATATTGGATTATAGTTTTATCAGTTTTTCTCTTGTAATCAAGCACATTATCAGTTTTGTATTGGATCGTTCTTCGCGAGGAAGTGACAGTTTCGAGCGAGATCGTGAACATAAAATCTGTAACGTTGTGTTCTTTATTATCAATTCAAGTATTTTTATTCCGTTTAATTCTCGTAGTTTATTTATCATGTTTTCATTAGAACCCATGATGTCGATTAGTTCGATTATGAACTAACCGCCTTCATGGGATTCTAATGGATATATCGATGTAGTCTAGTAAAGAATATTAATTGCTGATTTTGTGACGTGCGTTGATTTCTTTGCATGCGCCGTGCTTATTCTTCTTAGGAGCGTAGCTAACTTCTAAGTTGTTTGTTAATTCTTTCTGAAGCGAGAGTGGATGATTGAATTTAGAACTATGCCATGTAAACATAGGATTATGTGAATGAAACATAATTTGTGGTAGACTTGAACTATTTTTATCACCCTGTGTAATCACGATAGACGACCTGCTATTAAACCTCTCTGCTTACACTACCGCTATAGAGATATAGGGTCTGAGCTTTGTTGGTGTCCATGAGATTTCTGTCTTAATTGCGGATTTTGATTGGTATGATATGTGTGCAACGAGAGTTGGCATGTATTACTTTCGTGTTGTCTGATTAGGATCAACAGTCACATGTTAATCAGTAATTTCAATTCTAGATGAATTCGATAATGAAGTTAGAATCCCATGTGTTTTCCTATTCTGATTTTGATTAGTAAATTTAGTTATTAGTATAAAAGAACACATCCTTGTTAATTGTCTTAGCAGTGAAAATTACTCATACATTGTTGCATAGGTGCGTATTCTTAATTCACCAGTCTCTGTGGGATCGAACTTAATATATTACTTGTGATCACGTGCGCTTGCGTGTAGATTTTTGCGAACAGACTCCCAAGATGGGGAGATTCTGACCGAGGAACTCGAGGTCGAGGAACCCGATGGGACTGGGGCGGATCTTGGGGAAAAAGCCCAAGACGTGGAGGCCCAGGATGAGAATCCTCTTGAGGAGGCCCAAGACGCGGCCCAACTCCAGGGGAAGGTCCAAGAAGAGGAAGACGTCTTCAACGACGAGCTTCCCTAAATTAGGCTCAGTTTAGCCCTGCGTGGCTTTATTTTGTAATTATATATTCGAATATTTATGTCAACCCTTCGTGGTTTTAACTTATTAACTTATCTATCTAAGTTAACTTTTGTTTTATGCATATCGTGCATTTATCATTCTTCACTTAAAATTTATAGATCCATCTTTAAAAATAGATCGATAAAACTTGCGATTTTAAACCCCAGGATTTCGTTACTTACCCTACGGGGTTTAATCCTTGACTTATAAGTCGAGGAAATATTTTTCAGAAGTTTTACTTATGAAAAACTGTATTCAGGGCTTTTACCCCTAGTCTTTCTTTATCCTTGAACACTCAAATCATCTTTCTAAATGATTCGGTTAAGTACACAGCTTTGGTTGTTCATATCGTTTTCCAACGATCGGGTTGGCTCTTGACTTGTGAATCGATGTAATATTTTCGAATTCTTTATCCATAGCAATTTGAATTGAGGATTTTGAAAACATTTTCTGGTGATTATGTTTAGTCCATGACTTAGGATGTTTAAATCATGTTCTAATGATTGTGTTTACCCTTTAGGGTAGATTGATGCCTTTAACTTGATTTGCTGTCTTAGTATCAATTTCAAAGCTTTTATTTCTCCAAACTCAAGGACTTTTCTTCATGTTGGCAGTGGTCAACATGACCTTATTTTGTGATAACTACTAATTTCAGCTATCGTAGGGTATATATTAAATATAATATATGTCTTCAAGTTGGTCGCATGCCAACTTCTGGGAACTTCAATTCCTTCAAGGGTTTGGAGCTTGTATGAGCCATGACCTGCAACAGCCTTAACTTGATAGGGGCCTTCCGAGTTGGGAGCCATCTTGCCTTTGGGACCGACCCCAGAGGCTTCAATCTTTCTAAGCACCAGATCTCCTTCTCGAAAGTATCGTTCTTTAACTCGTAGGTTGTAGTAGTAGGAAGCTCGCTTCTGGTTTTCCATAATCTTAGCACGAGCTTCATCACGGATTTCATCAATCATATCGAGTGCAAGCCTCATTCCTTCCTCATTGGCTTCTGGCTCATACCGTTGGATCCTTGAGGAAGTGTGAGTGATTTCAAGAGGCACAACTGCCTCAGCTCCATAAGCTAACTGGAAAGGGGTTGCTCCGATAGAGACTCTACAAGTTGTTCGATACGCCCAGAATATTGGAAGTCGTTCTTCGGTCCATGACCCTTGGGCCTTCTCAACTCTCTTTTTCAGTCCATCGAGGATTATCCTGTTAGCCACCTCAGCCTGTCCGTTAGCTTGAGGGTGAGCAACTGAGGTAAAGCGTAGTTCAATCGAGTAATCTTCACAATAACTCTTAAACTCCGCATTGTTGAACTGGGTCCCATTGTCTGTCACCATGATTCGTGGTATTCCATACTTGCAGATAATATTTTCCCATACAAACTGAGCAACCTGTTTGGTGGTTATCTTGGCCAGGGGTTTGGCCTCAATCCACTTAGTAAAGTAGTCAATGGCTACCAACAAGAACTTCCTTTATGCATTTGCAAGTGGGAATGGTCCAAGGATATCCATTCCCCACATGGCAAAAGGGATAGGAGTATTAATAGATGTCAACATCTCAGGGGGCTGTCGTACTATTGGTGCGAACTTTTGATAGCGATCACACCTTTTCACATAATCTTGGGCATGTTTAAGCATATCTGGCCAATAAAATCCAAGACGGGTGACTTTGTGAGCCAATGCCCTTCCTCCAAGGTGTTGGCCACACACCCCTTCGTGAACTTCCATAAGGGCTTCCCGTGCCTCATCCGGCCTTAAACACCGCAAATAAGGGATGACAAACGACTTTCGATATAAGATTCCCTCAATGAGTAGATACTTAAGGGCTTTTACCTGTAATTTTCGTGCTTCGTCGGCATTGGTTGGTAGATGACCATTTTCCAGGTACAACTTGATCTCATCCATCCAGGTGGCCCCCGTGTCAATTTGAGCAACCAATTTTGCATCGATGCTTGTGGTTCTCATAACCTGATAATAAACACTTCCTGAGCATATCTCGTCATCGGAGGATGCAAATTGTGACAAGGCATCAGCCTTAGTGTTTTCCTCCATTGGCACATATTCTACTATACATTCTTCAAATAGTGCCATTTGAGTCTTTACAATCCTCAGATATCTCAGCATCGTGTCTTCACGAGCTTCGAACTCACCATTTACTTGGAAGACTACAAGCTTCGAGTCACCACAGACCTTTAAAATCCTTACCCTTAGGGTTCTGGCTAAACCAAGCCCAGCTATCAAAGCCTCATATTCAGCTTCATTGTTAGTAGTTGGGAAGTCTACTTTAATAGCATATTTGTTAGGTCCTGAAACGATTGTAGAAGGGGGGGTTGAATACAATCGTCACTAAAAATCGCGGCGGAATAATCTGATTTGAATTAAACTTGTTAATCAGATTTTAATTAATTAATATAACAATGTTTTAAGTCGTTATATAATTAATAAGGTTCGTTTTAATGTCCACTAAAGTTCGTAGAATAAATTCGACAGGATGTATTCTAGTTTAGTGATTAAAACAACCGAGTGATCAAAGCACAGAAAACTGTGGATATAACAATTGCAAGTTACAAACAACTTGAAAGCTTTTACAATGCAATGAACACTTGGAAATGAAGAAGTGAAGCCATATTTATAGGCAAGCACTTTGAACTAGGTATGACATTGAAAGGAATGACTTTTAAGCTTAGGAATGACATTACAAAGGAAGATATGACATTGTTACACAAAGCCATGCCCTAAAACAAGAAAGGAATGACATAAACAAGTAATGTCATACTGCATAGGCACGGTATGACATTCTATACTTGGCCACTAAGTCATTCGGTATGACTTTGAACACAAAAGACATTCGGTTGCCTTCGGTATGACTTTTTCAAGTCATACAAATGAAAGTCATACACACAACTGCCAAATGCCTGAGTGGATGACACGGTATGACTTTATTAAGTCATACCAGTGAATGTCTGATACCAACAAACGGTATGACATTCACAAGGTTATATCAGCTCAAGTCAGAATCAAGTACACGGTATGACTTTTAATAAGAAAGTCATACCGATTGATTAAGCCATGCAATACTCATCAGTATGTCATATTAAAGCCTATTCTGTGAATGTCTGCTCAATTGACACGGTATGACATTATCTGAGAATGTCATACCGAGTCCAATATGCATTAAAACACTTGATTTAATTAAATAAATACTTACTAATTACTCACTTAATTATATTAATTATATAAATTCATAAATTAAATTAATTCGAAGGTGAATTAATTTAATAAATAAATTATACAACCAATTTAATTAATTTGAAGAGTGAAATAATTAAATAAATATTTATAAAATTATATTCCTTTAGCAGCAGGGACTCCAGGCTTTGTTGAACGTTGTAGATTTCTGTCTTGATCGAACGGCCACTTGTAGTTGATGCAGAACACTTAATCTGAGTAGCTGACACACAAATGTACTGTCTGGTTCATCTGTATCTAGCTGAATTAAATATTCTTTATCAAATAAACATTTGAGACGTGGCTTGTTCGTCGATTCTTTGTCTTCGTAGTTCTTCTTCATTAGTAACAATAGTATGGAATCTTCTGAATAAATAAAGTATTAAAACTTTATACCTTCTGGACTTCTGGACGTGCTACAAAAGATTATTTGTACACTGAGGCTTGAACATATTAATGAACTTCTTCCAGTGGTGTGCAGCAGCATCCTGAAATTCTTCAGACATATAATTTCAATAAATCACTTGACGTTCTTCGTACGGATTCCTTCAAGAGTACTTGCTATTTACCTTGCTTTCTTATCAGAGTTGAGTTGGTACCTTTTTAATTACAAATAGGCTAAACATATGCCTTTCAATCTCCCCCTATTTGTTTGTTAACATAACATGCAAATTATCGAGAGGATAACTCAACTAACTGATAAGACAAAGGATTAAACATGAATTGTAAATAGCAAAAAGTTTCTGGTATTTCATTAAACATTCACCAGAATTCAAAAGATTACATTAGATTACAAAAGGATGTTCTTACTGAACATATATTACAAATCCCTAATGAATCTAAAGATCAACTTCTCCTTCTTCGATATCAGAAGTGTGAAGGATAGGAGTTGATGGTTCTTCCCTGGTTGGCACTTCAGATGTAGTGGATTCACCACGCTTCTTTCGTTCCTTTGCCAGAGCCAGTTGATGAAGCACTTCCAAATCCACAGGGTCTTCGCGGAAGTCTGATGGCTGAGATTTTGTAACATTTTTCATCCTTCGAAAGTATTGAGCAACATTCTTTCGAGTGCAGTAAGCAAGAATCACATCATCAGCATCAGACTTAGCTTTAGAAGCAAAGCCCTTGGTTCTTAAAAGAGTGGAGGCAAGAGCAAGTTGTTTAGCTGGATACTTTGGCAAGGCTTCTTCGTTGAGATAGACAGTGCTGAAGATCTCCTTGTGAACGAACTTAACACAGTAAGGATTCCTGACAACCTGAGGACTGTTGAATACAGCTTGTTCCAGCAGTTTGTCACGAAGAAGTTCATTCAGGTTGGAGCTTCGCCTAACCTTGTTTCGAAGCACCCAGAGCTCAGATACAGAGAATGATTTCAGAGATTCGACAGATAGTCTGAAAGAACCATTCCTCTGTGTATAGACAATTAGCTCCCATTGCTCTAGCAAATTGTTGACCCCCACAGTCACATAATTTAATTCCAAAGCAAAGGCATGCATAAAGACATCCTCGTCAGGGTTTACCTCTCTAAGATCATAGATCAGAGATAAGAACTTGTTGTCGTCGAAAGGCTCCCTTTGAGGTCCATTAAAGATTCTTCTTGCAATGTCCCAGCTTTTTCCTTCTTTCCTCCTTATATCAAGATTCTTCTGCTTTATTGCAGCATCATAGATTTTCTGTTTCTCGATCTTGATTTGTTCTTCTGTGATCAACTTGTCCTCTAGAAGTTTTTAGAAATCACGAAGCTTACGCTTCCTAGCTTCATTTTCAGCTTTGAACTTCCGGACATTCTCCTCATGTTCTAGGTCAACAGGTTCTTCATCCTGAAACAAATAACCCTCATCAAATTTACCTTCTTCTTCTTCTGCTTGACGATAGGTAGCATCGAAGATGTCATCATCATCCATATCCTGTGGATAGTCATCATAACTATCAGAATTGAAAACATTGTCGGACTGATGTAACGGTTCTTTGCCTTTAGACTTGTGAGTTTCTTTGTCAGGGGCAGATCCAGAAGTGGTATTATCCTTGTTGCTTTGATTTGAGCTATTGCCTCTATCATCCCTGTCACCTTTGTCTCTATTCTCCCCCTTAGTTGAGGGATCCTCTCCGGAGGGTTGATCATCAGACTTGTTGGAGTTTCTGAGGAGTTGATCTAACTTGCTATCGATGGTCTCAAATTTGGACATGTAAAGCTCATGATTAGACCTCATTTCAACAGCCAAGTCATGGATTTCATCTTTAAGCTCATCCCTGTAAGAACTGGATGGCCTCTCCTCAGTTTTCTGTTGCAGGGTCACCAACTGTGCACCCTTGAGCTTCTCGTTCTCAGCAATCATTCTGGCAAGCTCAGCTCTTAGCTTTGCCATCTGTTCCTCAAACAGAGCAGGGTTAGTGTGTGCGCTCACCTCACGTACACTCAAAGCTGTTTCACTAGCCTCACGTGCATGCGTATCGCTCGGTGTTTGCCTTACATCACTCTTTTCAGTCACTCTTCCTGCTGTACCTGTATATACTACCAATGTCCCCTGAGATGGGTTCAAAGGTAGTGGAGGAACAAATTGTCCTCCGGACGCCTGTGAGGGCAGATTAACTTGCACGCTGCCAAGTTCCGCCTGATCAGAAAATAAAGGGAGATCAGCAAAGTTTTCATAAATAATACATTGATTTTGAAAATCTGTGCACTCAGTAAACATAGTAACCTGTGTATCTGTTTGGGCTGGCACTAGCGTGAGTGCTAGCGCAGTGCTTGAATCTGTACAAGTTACCGCGGCCGGACGGTCAATTTCAATGGCCACATCCTGTAGAGAGAATGGGTCCAGAGACTGTTTATCTGCCATTTCAAAATTTGAGCCTTGTTGGGAAGGCACAGATGAGGCTACAGTTGTCTCCAAGGTTTCCACCCTTTGCTTCTTTGAGGGAGACAGAGCTGTGGGTTTATTCATTAAACTACTCGAACTCCGTTTCCTCGCAACTTTACGAACAGGTTGCATTGAAGTGATGGTTGATGTGTTTGGAGAAACGAATATTTGTTGAAGAGAATCTTCAGCTAGGTTATGAACCTGTGTGTTGTCAGGTTCATTGCTGGTAGGCTGGAAAACAAAATCCATGTCACAAACAAGATCACAACAATAATCTGACGTATCAACATTAAAATTAGATGATAAGTTAGAAAGTACCTGAGCTACCTGTAGGTCCTGACGGAAGGACTGCAGCTCTGGGTTGATAGGAGAGTCAGAGGGAAGGGGTTGTGAGGTAGATTGTGTTTGTGGGATGATTTGGGATTGTGTTTGGTGTGGGAGAGGTTCAGATGAAGATGGTTGATGCTCGAAGAGATTATAATCCAAAGTTTGATCTTCAAATGAAGGGTTAGATTGTTCTGTTTGATGGATGGGGGAGTGATATGATGATTGGTTGGATGAGTGGTGTGAAGATTGTGCTTCTTGGGATTGTTGAGGTGAATGCTGCTGTTGTTGTTGTTGTAGAAGCTGTTGTTGATGGTGTTGTGTAGGTTGTTGAGTCTGCAGGGGTTGAGGTTCTTGAGGTTGCTGCTGCTGCTGAGGTTGTGGTGCAGGAGCCACTAGAAGTTGATACGGTTGAAGAGGAGCATTGAACATTTGGAGCAAGTGAGGAGTGGTGATTAGTGGAACATTGGCAAATTTATTCTTGTTATCCAACTGAGTCATAAGTTTGGTGCAGGCACGAGGAACTTGTGCCACCGGAGAGTTGGAGTAGTGTTCCTTCTCAGCGTCAGTCAATTTGTCATTCAGAAACAGCATAATAAACCTTGGATAGAAACAGGAAACCTTTGCATTCTGTTCAACAGATCTGTTCCTAAGGGGTCCCAACTTGGAGAGAATAGCTTGAAGAATAAGCTTTCCAAAGTTAATCCGACGATTATAAACAATGCTGAACCCAATCTTCTGAAGCAGCGAGGTTATTACATTAAAGTTCTTGCGAGTGGTCGGAGCAAACACTTTAGCCAAAGTGTCGAAGAAAAGATCCCACTCAGGCTTCAGATTGCCTTTCAACATTCTAGGCAAATTGATCTCTCCCTGATATAAGATTGTCTCGAAGAAATTTGAGAGTTCAGCTTCGGTAGGGAGTTCAGCAAAATTGTCCCTTGGAAACCCCAAAATCCTATTCACATCATCAGTGCTGATAGTAATCGTACGTCCTCCATGTATATCTCCAGAAATCCGATGATTATCCAACAAAGTGGTATTCAGGGCTGTCGTGTAGAAGTCCTGGATTGGCTGTATCTGGAGGTCTGCATGAGCTGTAATAGCAGTGCTGACGAGCGACTGGCTATTCAGAAACCGGACCCACGGTCTAAAACGAGCCAAACTAGCCTCGGGATCAAAGAATCCATTCAAGTTTGTCTCCTCGATAACAAAGCGACCGGCCATTTTTTTTTTTAAAATTAAGAATTGAATTAAGTGAGAATTCTTTTTTTTTAAATAAAATATTAATTCTCAAATATCTCACAAATTTCAATTAATAATTAAATATCAATTAATTAATTAATAATTCGAATTAATTGAGTAAATTCGAATTAAAACTTAATTAATCTTAAAATGGCCCAAAATAATCTCCAAACAATGCCTTGATCTCAACTTAGTCCAAAAATCCCCTAATATCTTCACAAAACCCTAATTTCGAAATACAAGTCAAAGAGGGTTTCAAATCAGTTGACCCAAATCACCAACAAATCGATTTAAACCAACAATTCACAATCACAGTAGCTCAAAACCGGTGTAGACTCGGGCAAACTCGCTCGAAATCGGTTCAAAAACAGTGACTCAGTTCAACTCGGCGACTCGGTTCAAAACTCAACGAAACCGAGCAGCACTTCGACTTGTTTTCTTGATTAAAAGTAGTAACCAGCAAGCTTTATGGGCTTGAATTAAAGTAACCAGCAAGTTTTGATGCAAAAACTTGAAAAAATCGGACACAATAGCAATGGCAGTGTATGTATGCGTGAGGAAGATGAAGAAATGGGTAGGTATGAGATTATTCAGTTAAGACATACGAAGTATTGAAAGTCGGTATGACTTTATCAAGAAAAGACATACCGAAATCTTGAGAAAGAGTGAGACTGAAATTCGGTATGACATTACTTAACAATGTCATACCGAGGATAGCATGAGGGTTACTGGAGAATGCGGTATGACTTTCTCTAAGAAAGTCATGCCACACAGCGAAGTGTGCGACAGAAGCTAAACGCGGTATGACTTTATCTGAAAAAGTCATACCGAGCTTTTAAACACAGAATAATAAAAAATATTATGAATTTTGATTATTTAAAAGCAATAAAACCTTTTGCACATTTAATCAAAAATCCAATACACATAATATATAATATATTACACATATATTTTGTAAAATTCAACTTTAATTAAATATAAATACTTATGAATTTAACTTTAATTCATTAAAATGAATTAACTTAAAAACAAATATTTATGCTTGATTAATTTTGAAAAATACAAACTAAATACATATAATTATCTAAATGCATGGAGAATATTACAGGGGAGTATGCAGCACTTAGAAAATTATAGAGACGGATATGAACCTGCATAATTACACATAAGTTAATCAGATAATTTACAAACAATTATATAAAAACTAATAAAATAGATATAATTACACAGAAAATTCACAAAAATATATAATAATATATAAAATACATATATATATATATATACAAAGAGAATCATGGCATATTTAACATCCCTAGTTCACAAACCAACTTAGAGAAAGTGGATTCATCAAGTGGTTTAGTGAAGATGTCTGCAATCTGATCAGCTGTGGGTACGAAATGTAACACCACAGTACCATTCATGACATGTTCTCGAATGAAATGATACCTGATATCTATGTGCTTGGTCCTGGAGTGTTGCACTGGATTGTTTGAAATGGCTATGGCACTGGTATTGTCACAAAATATTGGAATTTTGTCGATCGAAATACCATAATCATTTAATTGGTTTCTGATCCAGAGAATCTGAGCACAGCAACTGCCAGCAGCTATGTACTCAGCTTCAGCAGTAGAAGTAGACACTGAGTGTTGCTTCTTGCTGTACCAGGAAACCAACCGACGTCCTAGAAATTGACAGCTTCCAGACGTACTCTTTCTATCAATCCTGCAACCAGCATAATCAGAATCTGTATAGCCGGTTAAGTCAAAACCAGTATTCTTAGGGTACCAAATACCTAACCCAGGTGTACCCTTAAGATATCTAAAGATTCTTTTGACGACTATAAGATGTGATTCCTTAGGATCAGCCTGAAACCTAGCACATAAACATGTTGCAAACATGATATCTGGTCTACTTGCAGTAAGATAAAGTAAAGAGCCAATCATACCTCGATAGCTTGTGATATCAACTTTCTTACCAGATTTATCCTGGTCAAGCTTTGTGGCAGTGGCCATGGGTGTCTTTGCCGGAGAAGAGTCTTCTAGATTGTACTTTCTTAGAAGATCTCTGACATACTTTGATTGGCAAATGAATATTCCATCTTCCTTTTGGCTTACTTGAAGACCAAGGAAGTAGGACAGTTCACCCATCATACTCATCTCATAATTACTCTGCATTAACTTAGCAAATCTCTTGCACAAGTTGTCGTTAGTAGAACCAAATATAATATCATCAACATATATTTGAACAAATATCATATCATTATCATGCAATTTGTAAAAGAGAGTTTTGTCTATGACACCTCTAGTAAATTTATTTTCAATTAAAAATTCAGAGAGGGTGTCATACCATGTCCTTGGTGATTGCTTAAGCCCATAGACAGCTTTGAATAGGAAGTACACAAAATCAGCAAATTCTGGATTTTCAAAGCCAGGGGGCTGTTCCAGATATACTTCTTCTTCCAGCTTTCCATTCAGAAATGCACTTTTCACATCCATCTGATAAACTCTAAAGTTGGAGTGTGCAGCAAATGCAAGAAATATTTTGATGGCTTCAAGACGAGCAACTGGAGCATAGGTTTCATCATAATCAATTCCTTCTTCTTGAGAATAACCTTTTGCAACCAGTCTGGCTTTGTTTCTCACAACAATGCCATCACCATCTAACTTGTTACGGAAGACCCATCTAGATCCAATTGTAGACTTTCCTTTTGGTCTTGGAACCAGGGCCCAGACTTCTTGTCTCTCAAATTGATTGAGTTCTTCTTGCATGGCAAGAACCCAATCAGGATCAGCAAGTGCTTCGTCTATTTTCTTTGGTTCTAATTGTGAAAGAAAACCAGAGAATAGACATTCATTTGTCGTAGCACTTCTAGTCCTTACACCAACATCAGGATCACCAATAATCAGATCAAAGGGATGATCTCTGCTCCAAATCCTTTCCCTTGGAAGTTGTGTCCTTGATGATTCAGCAGTATCATCATTAGGCTGATGTGTATGACTAGTTGATCCACCAGCTCCCCCTGAGTTGTTGCCAGGTTGACTTGATGATCCACCACTAGCATTAGTGGAATCTCCAGCATTATTGCCATTTCCTCCACCATTGCCTGGATCATTATCATTGTTGTCATCACCTGTTGCAACCTCAGGTGGCACATCATCATCTGAATCAGAATCTGGATAGTTGTCAAACCTCAGAGATTCAGATGGATCAGCAGATTGTAAACTTGGTAGTTTAGTGTCATCAAATGTTACATTGACACTAACTTTCACTGACAGAGTATCAATTACAAAAACTCTATAAGCATTGTTTGTATATCCAACAAAAATTGCTTCAGATGCCTTTGGCTCAAACTTGTTCAAGTTCTCTTCACCATCCTTGAGAACATAACACTTGGCTCCAAATACATGAAGATGTTTGACATAAGGTTTCTTGTTGTTATACAGATGAAATGGAGTTTTCATATGATCCTTGTTGATCAAAGTTCTATTCTGGGTGTAGCAGGCAGTAGACACAGCTTCAGCCCAAAAGTACAGTGGAAGCTTTGCTTCAGCAATCATAGTCCTTGCAGCTTCGATCAGTGTACGATTCTTTCTTTCGACGACTCCATTCTGCTGAGGAGTCCTTGGAGCTGAATACTGCCTTCTAATTCCCTTTTCAGAGTAATAGTTGATTAGAGTTTGATTCTTGAATTCTGTGCCATTGTCTGACCTTACAGCTTTGACTGGCACACCTTTATCCAATTCAACTAACTTTATATGATCAATCACTGTCAACGGGGTTTCATCCTTAGAAGCCAGGAAGTAAACCCAAGTAAATTTTGAGAAGTCATCCACAATAACCAAGGCATATCTTCCTCCATCAATGGATGCAACATTTACAGGGCCAAACAGATCCATATGCAACAAATGAAGTGGATCTGTAATGGTATTGATGGTTTTGCCTTTGTGAGATGCTCTCTTCGCTTTTCCTTTCTGACAAGCTTCACAAAGATCATCAGTTGAGAATTCCAGGGAAGGCAACCCTCTCACTAGATCTCTCTTGACTAGAGAGTTCATGGTTTTGAAGTTGAGGTGTGAGAGCTTCTTATGCCATAACCAACTATCTTCAGCAGACGCTTTGGCGTAGAAACAATGAACTTCGTTTCCTGGTCCTAAAGAAAAATCAGCTACGAATATATTGCCCTTCCTTATGCCACATAGTGAAGGACGCTTATCCTTGATATGTTTAATGATACATATCTCCTTTTCAAAATGAACATAATATCCTTTGTCACAGAATTGACTGACACTTAGGAGATTATGTTGAAGTCCTTCAACTATTGCAATATCTTCTATGATGATCCTTCCAATTTTGTACTTGCCATATCCCACAGTACGACCTTTGCTATTATCAGCAAAACTGACTGTAGGGCCAGCTCCTTCTCTTATGTCCTCCAGCAGGGATTTATTGCCAGTCATGTGCATTGACGCTCCACTGTCAAGCACCCAGGTAACACGAACAACTCCACTGGCACCCTGCAAAAGACAACTTGATTAGACAGTCTTTGGGACCCACACTTGATTGGGTCCTGCAGTCTTAAAGAACTGATTTCTATTAGGTAATACAACAGAGCCTCTTGGGCTGATATTTGGCTCACTTTTGACTGAACTTACTTCCTTAACAAAAGCCTTATAAACCTTGGTTTTAGGCTTTGGAACATAAGTTTCCTTCCTAACTCGAGGAGGACTAGCAGTCTTTGATCTAGCATGCTTGTGGTTTGTGTGTTGTCTTGTTGTCGTGTTTTCATTTTTAGCATGCAAATTATTAAAATAAGCAGACATAGTATTGAAAGCACAGAGCATACAGTTATCAACACCACAGAATTTATGACATGAATCAAATGTAGGAGCAACAGGAATATCAGTCATCATAGTAGGAACGTCAACAGATTCTACTCTAACTTTGTTAACAGTTTTAAAGTTCTCAGTAGAATGACATCTGTTATCTCTGTTCTTACTGTTCACAAAACTATTAGGCTTGTTGAATTTGGTTCTTTCAGAATTGACACCTAAACCAGCTTTAGGCAACCTAACATTGCCTTTCACTTTGATTGGTTTCAGTGATGTCGGGATCTCATCTTTCTTCTCATTACTCTCTTTCATTTTAAGGTCTTCCTGTTTGAGTTCATATTTAATGACAACAGGAGTTTCTAACAGAGGTTCAGCTTCTGAGGCCTTAAACAAAGGTTGAGGGGAATCTTTCAAAACAAAAGGAATTCCTCTCTCCTTTGCACTCTTCTTAAAGGGAGTAATGTTACTAGCCTTACCTACAGATTTGTTATAGTCAAAGCCTATTCCAACAGTTCTCTTGATCTCTTGTTTATCATTAAGTTCTTTGACTATCATGGAGGCATCCTTAAAGGCTTTACATTTCACTTTCTCTTCGTCTAGCTGAAGTCTTAAAGCAATATCACCTTTCTCTAGAACTTTGACTTTAGCACATTGTAATCCTAAATCCATAGTCAATTGTTCTATTTTAGGTTTTAATACTTTCATCTCATTCATTTTATAAGCATGAATATCTAAGACTAAAGTATCAATTTTAAGATTGGCAGCTTTCAACTTTTTAATAGCATCATCTCTTTCGAGTCCTAATTGCATAAAAAGTTTAGGGCATGTAGGATCTACCTGAAAGCTTCCAGCAGGAGGAGGTGAAGATGATCCAGCATTAGCCATGAGAGCAACATTCCCAATCTGCTCTTCTTCATCACTATCTGTATCATCCCAGCTTTTCCCTTCTGCTAGATAAGATTTGCTCTTGAAGCTTTGACTTCCAGAAGTACCATGATGCTTTCTAACCAGTGCATCATACTTCTGCTTCAGCTCATCATACGAATCTTTTCTTTTTCCTTGAACCTTGGGCTGTTTGCATTCAGTTGCAAAGTGTCCAGGTTCACCACAATTGAAGCATTTGAACTTGCTTCTGTCCACCATCCCAGTCTTGTATCCTCCTTTGCTTGTAGAAGATGAATAGCCTCCCTTCTGAAACTTACTAACAGTAGGTTTGTATTTATAGGAAGGGTTCTTCCGAAATCTCATGTTTCCAAACTTCTTGGCAAACAGTGATAGAGATTGATCTTCTAACTGTTCAAGCTCTTCCATTGTATAGAACTCTTCGTCACCACTGGAAGAAGCAGTCTGACCCATCTCAGGTACAACAAACTCCTGAGTGGTTTTAGAAGGAACAACAACATCCTTCTTTTCTTCCAGTACAGGTGACTCAACAACTAGAGCTCTCGAATGGTTCTGTGTTTTACCCCAGCCATATCTCTGTTTACTCTGAACTTGCTCCAGTTCATAAGTTTTCAAAACTCCGTAGAGTCTTTCCAGAGAAATCTCATTCAGATCTCTGCTTTCCCTGATGGCAGTGATTCTGTGTTCCAGATGTTCGGGAAGGGTTAAGAGAAACTTCATGTTGACCTCTTTCTTGTCGTAGAATTTCCCATTCAGATTTAAATTATTTATCAAATTATTAAGTCTGATAAATACTTCTGAAATCCCTTCACCGGGATGAGAACCAAACTGTTCATACTGAGCCATCAGTATCTCTTTCTTGTTTTCCCTAACTTCCTCTGAGCCTTCATTGATAATCTCTAACGTATCCCAGATTTGCTTGGCATTAGTACAATTAACAACAGCATTGTACATAACTGGATCTAGAGATTCCACCAATATTAGTTGAAGAGCATCATCTAAGTTCATCTGTTCACTCTCTTCATCTATGTACTCAGAAAGTTCTTTCGGAATGATCTGATGAGGTATTAACACACCATCCTCTTCGTGTGCTAATATGACATTCATCGGAGTAGTAACACCTTTGTCCAAAATCCCGATGTATTTTCGGTTCGCGGTGCGGAGGAATAGGAACATGTGCCTCTTCCATAGGCCAAAGTGTTCTTTGCTGAACGGTGGGATTTTAATGCTACTGATCTTTTGTGTACTCATATTTAAGGATTTGAAGTGAATAGTGTTTGGATGAGATTTGGATTTTTGAAAGAAAAATATTTTAAATCAGAATTAATTTTTGGAATAAAATTAATTCGAATAAAAAATATTTGGACGTTACAGAGTGTGTATAGGATCTGATACGGAAAAATGGTATCAACCGCTCTGATGCCAATTGTTAGGTCCTGAAACGATTGTAGAAGGGGGGGTTGAATACAATCGTCACTAAAAATCGCGGCGGAATAATCTGATTTGAATTAAACTTGTTAATCAGATTTTAATTAATTAATATAACAATGTTTTAAGTCGTTATATAATTAATAAGGTTCGTTTTAATGTCCACTAAAGTTCGTAGAATAAATTCGACAGGATGTATTCTAGTTTAGTGATTAAAACAACCGAGTGATCAAAGCACAGAAAACTGTGGATATAACAATTGCAAGTTACAAACAACTTGAAAGCTTTTACAATGCAATGAACACTTGGAAATGAAGAAGTGAAGCCATATTTATAGGCAAGCACTTTGAACTAGGTATGACATTGAAAGGAATGACTTTTAAGCTTAGGAATGACATTACAAAGGAAGATATGACATTGTTACACAAAGCCATGCCCTAAAACAAGAAAGGAATGACATAAACAAGTAATGTCATACTGCATAGGCACGGTATGACATTCTATACTTGGCCACTAAGTCATTCGGTATGACTTTGAACACAAAAGACATTCGGTTGCCTTCGGTATGACTTTTTCAAGTCATACAAATGCAAGTCATACACACAACTGCCAAATGCCTGAGTGGATGACACGGTATGACTTTATTAAGTCATACCAGTGAATGTCTGATACCAACAAACGGTATGACATTCACAAGGTTATATCAGCTCAAGTCAGAATCAAGTACACGGTATGACTTTTAATAAGAAAGTCATACCGATTGATTAAGCCATGCAATACTCATCAGTATGTCATATTAAAGCCTATTCTGTGAATGTCTGCTCAATTGACACGGTATGACATTATCTGAGAATGTCATACCGAGTCCAATATGCATTAAAACACTTGATTTAATTAAATAAATACTTACTAATTACTCACTTAATTATATTAATTATATAAATTCATAAATTAAATTAATTCGAAGGTGAATTAATTTAATAAATAAATTATACAACCAATTTAATTAATTTGAAGAGTGAAATAATTAAATAAATATTTATAAAATTATATTCCTTTAGCAGCAGGGACTCCAGGCTTTGTTGAACGTTGTAGATTTCTGTCTTGATCGAACGGCCACTTGTAGTTGATGCAGAACACTTAATCTGAGTAGCTGACACACAAATGTACTGTCTGGTTCATCTGTATCTAGCTGAATTAAATATTCTTTATCAAATAAACATTTGAGACGTGGCTTGTTCGTCGATTCTTTGTCTTCGTAGTTCTTCTTCATTAGTAACAATAGTATGGAATCTTCTGAATAAATAAAGTATTAAAACTTTATACCTTCTGGACTTCTGGACGTGCTACAAAAGATTATTTGTACACTGAGGCTTGAACATATTAATGAACTTCTTCCAGTGGTGTGCAGCAGCATCCTGAAATTCTTCAGACATATAATTTCAATAAATCACTTGACGTTCTTCGTACGGATTCCTTCAAGAGTACTTGCTATTTACCTTGCTTTCTTATCAGAGTTGAGTTGGTACCTTTTTAATTACAAATAGGCTAAACATATGCCTTTCAATATTCCACAGTAAAGCCATCAGGGCTTTGTAGCACAAGTCCTGCACCACTACCTTTTGTTTTTGAAGCCCCGTCAAAAAATAGTGACCAATATTCTTTAGGTTCCTTGGGTTCTTCAACCTTGTTTTCCTGCCCCCCGACTTCCTCGCTGTTAATGGTACATTCCACGAGGAAGTCAGCTAAAGCTTGAGCCTTAATCGCTGCTCGTGGCTTGTATCGGATATCAAACTCCCCGAGCTCAATTGCCCACTTGATTAATCTTCCGCTAGCCTTAGGGCTATGTATAACGTTACGAAGAGGTTAGTCCGTCAAGACTTCTATTTTGTGAGACTGAAAATATGGTCTAAACATCCTTGAGGCCGTAATCATGGCCAAAGCAAACTTTTCGATCACCGAGTAATTGAGTTCCGCTCTATGCAAAACCTTGCTCATATAGTACACTGGTTTCTGAACTTTCAATTCCTCCCGAACTAATACAGCACTCAGTGCTTGTTCAGAAACAGCCAAGTATACATATAAGGTCTCGCCATCAATAGGTTTCGGTAAGAGAGGTGGCTCTGCCATGTACTTTTTTAGTTGTTCAAAAGCTACTTGGCTCTCCTCTGTCCACTCGAAGTTCTTAACCTTCTTTAACGCTTTGAAGAAAGGTAAACATTTGTCTCCAGACTTGGATACAAATCTTCCCAGGGCCGCGATCCTTCCTGTTGACTTCTGTACATCCGTTATACTTTTGGGTGGTTCCATGTCGAGGATAGCTTTTATTTTGTCAGGGTTGGCCTCAATACCGCGTTTGGAGACCATTAGACCCAGGAACTTCCCGGAACCAACCCCAAAGGCACACTTGGCCGGGTTTAACATCATCTTATGCGTCCTCAGGACTTCAAAAGCCTCTTTCAAGTGTTCTAGGTGATCCACTTTATTCAAGCTTTTCACCAACATATCATCAACGTATACTTCCATAGTCTTACCTATCAGATGTTTAAACATCTTGTTTTCCAGACGTTGGTATGTGGCTCCTGCATTCTTAAGTCCAAATGCCATAACCAAATAACAAAATACGCCAAAGTTAGTGATGAATGATACCTTGGGTACGTCGTCCTTGTCCATCCGGATCAGATTATATCCTCTGAACCCGTCCATGAAGCTTAGCATCTCATGACCAGCAGTGGCGTCTATTAGTGTATCTATCCTTGGAAGTGGGAAACAATCCTTAGGGCAAACATCATTCAGGTCAGTGAAGTCCACACACATCCTCCATTTTCCATTAGCCTTCTTGACCATGACGGGGTTAGCTAACCATTCTGGAAATTGCATTTCCTCAATAAACCCTGCTTCTAACAACTTATCGACCTCCTATTTAATGGATTCCTGCCTTTCAGGGGCGAAGTTCCTCTTCTTTTGCTTAATCGGTTTCCTATCAGGATTCACATTCAACTTGTGAGTCATAAATAAGGGGTCGATACCTGGCATGTCGGTCGCTGTCCAAGCAAAAACATCACGGTTGTTCCTCAAGAATTTCACTAGTTCTTGCTTCAAGTTTTCCTGGAGTAATGCTCCAACATAGGTGACCTTTTCGGGTTCCTCAGTATATAATGGGATTGGAATCAAGTCCTCGGCAGGCTTGCCTCTTCTTTCTTCCTCTTCTCGGACATCAAGGTCCTCTATGGGCAGCACTTGCCCCCCAGTTCCTGCGGATCTCAATGCTCCAACATAACAACTTCGGGCCATTTTCTGATCTCCCAATTCCTCTCCAATTCCGTTCCTAGTTGGGAATTTAATCTTCATGTGGTAAGTGGACGGAATTGCCTTGAAGGCGTGTATCCCAGTCCTTCCAAGGATGGCATTATAGGTTGATGAGGCTTTAACAACCAAGAAATTTAGCATACACGTGGCTTGCCTAGGTTCGGTACCCATAGTTACAGGTAGCTAGATCATGCCTTCGATCTTTGTTTCCACATTGTTGAAGCCATATATAGGCATGTCCGAGGGTGTCAGTTGAGTATCAGAGTACCCCATCTTTTCATATGCATCATAGAACAAGATATCCACTGAGGCTCTATTATCGACAAGTACTCTCTTTACAGACGAGTTTCCAATCACTGGTGTAATTACTAAGGGGTCATCATGGGAGAATTTTACCTTCTCAAGGTCGATGTTATCGAATGCCATTGCATAGTCAATTTTTGCTCATTTTTGAGGTTCTCCAACTATGCTCATCACTTCCCTTGCATAAGCTTTTCTCGAATTACTGGAAGTGCCTGCAGCCGTAGGTCCTCCAAAGATCACGTTAATCATAGGCCCTCGAGGCTGAGTTCTGTAAAGCATAATGTAATGTAAATGTAATTACGATAACTCAAC
This sequence comes from Daucus carota subsp. sativus, assembly GCF_001625215.2. Classification (NCBI taxonomy): domain Eukaryota; kingdom Viridiplantae; phylum Streptophyta; class Magnoliopsida; order Apiales; family Apiaceae; genus Daucus; species Daucus carota. The sequence goes on from NC_030381.2 coordinate 10,048,851, forward strand.
ACAACAAAAGACAGGAAACAATACGTAAGTATAATACAGGAATCTACAGGTTGGAGATTCGATACGAACAGACAAAGACAATCAAGATATCTGAGACGAGCATCCGTCCACTGGAAGAAGTTCATTAACATGTTCAAGCCTCAGTGAAGAATAAAGTTCAATATGTTTCTGCTATCAAGATTGTCTGAAGATCAAGTATCAAAGACCAGAAGATTTCAGTATATTTAATTTGATTATTTATAATCAAATTTATCGAAGCAACACCTAACCCGGAATGACTGATCAAGTATATTATTAAGCAAAGGATTCAAAGAATTATTTCAGTTCGAGTCGTTCGTGAACCAGACCAGTGCACAGGACGTCAGGACGTACGAAAGTATTCAATGGATCTGATCAACGGATTAATTGATCAAGTCAATTAAACAGTTCAGAAGAAGACAATGGATTTAATTGCCATATATATATATATATATACATATATTGTTAATTGTGAATTACTTGAATACTATTAAATTCAAGTAATTAAATAAAGACAATTAATTATATATATATATATATATATATATATATACATGTATGTGTGTGCAATTTGAAAGGCTTGTGAAATTCTGTCTAAGTCATAGACAGTATACTTGCACTGTGTGGCGCAAGGTTTGACCATAAGTCAAAACCTGCGCTTACACCACTCTTGGCACTGTGGAAGGAATGAGGCGCCAGGTTTGACCAAAGTCAAAACCTGCGCTTCTCTTAGTCACAGTGTAGTTGTTGAGAAAGTGTCTAAATGTTCCATACAGTGGAGTTACCACTGCATTGGAGCGCAACCTTTGACTAAGTCAAAGGTTGCGCCTCTCATTCTCTTCACTAGCGCAAGTTTGTGGAAACAGAATTTCTCTAAGTCAAAGACCATTGAAGCATCAGAAAGGGCGCCATGTTTGACCTCCTGGAAGCGCAACATTTGACCCCTTATCTGTATACATATGTGTATATCCAAGCGCAAGTTTGTGATATATATATATGTGTATATATATATGTAATTGGCGCCACTTCAAGTTCTGAGGAGTTAGATTTACTTTTGTAAATCGAATCCGTCCAGGACGAACTCAAGTCGTCCAGGACGAACTCGTTAACCATGGTTAGTTGTTGGAAAGCCTATAAATAGAGCTTTGTGTTTTCATTTGAAAACAACTACACACTTTGTAAGTGCACACACTATACACATTCTCGAGAGTTAAATTAGAAGATCGTTTTTATCGAGAGTTTGTAATAGGGTGATTGTAGTCTCTGCAGCCGACACTTGTGTTGGAATTTGTAGCACCCGAGGATTATTTCTAATATAAGAATATTCCCCGACTTGCTGGAGTTATTTATTTACGATTGATTTAACATGGACTGAAACAAGATTATCCGCAATTAAATTAAATCGAAGAAATTGGTACGACGTATTCAACCCCCCCCCCTTCTACGTCTGATTGGACCTAACAATTGGTATCAGAGCTTAGCTGATCGATATACAGGTCTGAGATCCGTAACCAATCTGAAAAGCTAGTTGTCCGTACAATCGTAATTTTATCTGATAACAATGTCGACACACAAGTTAGGAATCAAAGTACCTCCATTTGACAAGGATGACTACAACAACTGGAAGATGAAGATGTTGCTGTACATCAGAGTTGCTAATCCCATGTTCATTGGGATTCTGGAAAATGGTCCATTTGTGCCTATGAAGATTATTCCTGAATCTGTTGAAAATGGTGTTCGTATTCCACAAAAGTCTGTTCCCAAAGAGAAAAGTGAATACACTGACACTGATAAGGAATATGTTGCACATGATCATAATCTGCAACTCATAATTGTTGAATCAATGACCAAGACAATGACACATCTGATACTAAGTCTGAAAACTTCAAAGCAGATGTGGGACACTATTGAGGCATTGATGGAGGGATCTGAAGAAGTCAGGGAAAATAGATACGATATGCTAATTGCCAGATATGAAGCATTTCAGGCAATACCTGGAGAGAACATTTCTCAAATCTATGAGAGGTTCATGCTGTTGTTGAATGAACTCACCCTGCATGGAAAGACTTATCCACAGAAAGAGATTAACAGAAAGTTCTCATTTGTGATGCCACCCCATCTAGTTGTAAAGACAGAGACCATCCGGGAAAGAAGCGACTTCAGAACTATGACTTTGGAAAAACTGTTTGGAAAACTGAAGACGTTTGAGATGGAACTTGAACAGAGAAAGATCATATATGGTGGTGGATCAACAGAATCCAAGAGTATGGCCTTACAGAAGACCACTGCACTTATTGCTGATCAACCATACTTTGGTTATCAACAATTAGTTGAATATGGTATCAATGATCACACTGTTGCTCAGAGTGATTGTTCATCCATCAAAGCTGACTATCCTTCTACCATTACTGAGATTGTAGAAGCTGAAGCTGATGAAGTTTCTGATGAACCGGAGGATGAGTTTTACACTCAAGAAGAGCTGGAGCAGCTGGAAGATAAGTCAATGGCTTATATGGCTGCAAGGTTCAAGCATATCAAGTTCAGGAAGAACCCCCGGTACAAGAAAGCTTCAGGGAACAAGTTTCAGGGTAAAGGAGGATACTCAGGGTCAGGGTCAAAGAGTACTGGCAGTTTCAAACCAAACATGTACGACAAGAGCAAGGTCAGATGCTACAACTGCAATGACTTAGGGCACTTTGCAACAGAGTGCAGGAAACCCAAAGCAGCTCCTGTCAGAAGCAACTCATATGATAAGAAGAATTCTTATGAGGATCTGAAGAAAGAGAATGAGAAGCTAAAAGCTAAGTTGGAAGCAATGGTGGCCAAGCACAAAGGAAGGGCTTACATTGCTGAGGGAAAAAGCTGGGATGACACAGATTCTGATGATGAACCTGTCCAGAGCAATTATGCATTTGCATTAATGGCTGACACTGTCGAGGAATCTCCATCTCAGGTATCTCCTGAAATTTCTGTTGATGACATGACTACTGCTGATTATAAAAAGACTATAAATGAACTAGGTCAAGAGATGTATAACTTGCACACTAGTTTATTAGCTTCAGAATCAGATAACTGTAGTCTTTCTCTAAAGATAGCTAAACTTGAAGATAGAGTAGATGAATTAGCTTTAGAGAAACTCATGAACACTAACCTTAAAGATAGAATTGAATATCTAGAGAATAAGGAGAAGTGTAGTGCAGAAATTGAGGAGTCCCTTAGGTCTCAGATTGCTGACCTAGAAACTAAGCTTAGGGCCTATCAGAATTCTGCTTTTCTACAGAAAGAGATCTTGGATAGTCAAAGGGTTGATAAGAAGGTTGCTATTGGCCTTGACTATAGTTCTTTGGAAAGTGCTAAAAGAAAGAAGAGAAAAGAGAATGAAGGCATATTTGTTTCAGCAGGAACTGAGAATGCTCCTGAAGGAACAAATATACCTAAAATTCTGAAGAACACCAAGACCCCTATCTTTAGAATGGCACAAACAGAACCTCTGATAGAAGAAGACCTTGTCATCAAGGAAGAGTTGAAAAATGAGGAAGTTGTTAAGCCTCAAGTAAAACAGGAATCACAAGATGTACCTTCCAATTCCCAAGTCAGAGATGACTCAGATAAAACTGGATTAGGAAGTACTAGTTCCAACAAAAAGAAGAACAACAGGAATGGCAAGTTAGATCCTAAGAACACCAATTCTAGGAATTCTAATGCTAGAAAGGTTTGTAATAATTGCAATTCTACTAATCATCTTACTCATGCATGTAAAGTCATTAAAGTAGATAATTCTGTTTCTAGCATGCCTAATACTGTTAACATGAATGCTGTTCATTTGCCATGTGGTAGAGTAGGTCGCATGCTATGTGCTATGAATATGATGTCTGCATGCTTTACCATGTTGAATGCATCTTTTTCTGCACCATCTACCATGAATATGAATATGCCTGCATCTTCTGTTGCCCCTGTGGCAAAGACTGCTAGTCCTTCTAAGAAGAAGGAAACTCCCAACTTCAAGTCTAAAAGCACTTCTGCTAAGACTAAAAAGGAGAAGAGTCCAGTCACCCCTGAACAAGCACATGTTAAACCAGTTTCTGTTGATAATCCTGTTTCTACTAAATCACCTGGACCCAAGAACGTCTGGGTACCAAAGAAAGTTTAATCCATTTGTGAATGCAGGGCACAGGAAGGAAAAGTAAAGTTGTGTGGGTTCTTGATAGTGGTTGTTCAAGACACATGACTGGAGAAAAGTCCCTGCTCACAGATGTGGTGATGAGAACCGGCCCAATTGTAATCTTTGGAGATGACAGCAAAGGTTTTACAACGGGATATGGTAAGCTGAAAGTTGGAAATGTCATCATTGAAGATATCTCTCTGGTAGAAGGACTTAAGCACAATTTACTGAGTATCAGTCAGTTCTGTGACAAATGATACGACGTAATCTTTCAGAAGGAAGTTTGCTTAATCCAGAACCGGAAGAACAAGGATCTTACACTTCGTGGTGTAAGAAAATCAAGTTTGTTTATAGCCGACATAGACTCAGCAAGTAAGGGGGAGGTCAAGTGTTTCTACACCAAGGCCTCTGCTGATGATAGTTGGTTATGGCATCGGAAGCTCTCACACTTGAACTTTAAGACTATGAACTCTTTAGTCAAAAGGGAACTTGTGAGAGGATTGCCACAGAAAGAATTCTGTCAAGAAGGACTCTGTGATGCATGTGAAAAAGGGAAGTCAAAGAAAGCATCACACAGGAGCAAAGGCATGACTGATATTGGTTCACCCCTTCAACTGATTCATATGGATCTGTTTGGACCAGTCAACATTCCTTCTATATCAAGGAAAAGATATGCTCTTGTGATCGTCGATGACTACTCAAAATACACATGGGTATTATTCTTACATTCAAAGGATGAAGCAGCACTCGTCATCATTGATCATATCAAGAAGATTGAAAAGGAAGCAGATCTGCCAGTAAGGGCAATCAGATCAGATAATGGAACAGAATTTCGTAATGCTGTTCTTAATGACTTCTGTACTGATAAGGGCATCTCTCGTCAGTATTCAGCTCCAAGGACTCCACAACAAAATGGTGTCGTAGAAAGGAAGAACAGAACCTTGATTGAAGCAGCAAGGACAATGATTAGTCAATCAAGACTTCCAATCTATTTCTGGGCTGAAGCTGTAAGCACTGCTTGCTACACTCAAAATCGTACCCTGATTAACAAGGATTTAGATAAGACTCCTTATGAAGTAATGGCCAACAGAAAACCATCACTGAGTTACTTTCATGTGTTTGGTGCAAAATGCTTTGTGTTAAAAGAAGAGCATTTGGGAAAGTTTGATGCCAAAGCTGAAGAAGGCATATTTCTGGGTTATTCTTTGGAGTCTAAGGCCTACAGGGTTTATCTGATCAATGACGACAAACTGATTGAAAGCATCAATGTAAGATTTGATGATACCAAACTCCCAAGTCTCCAAAAAGAAAATGAATCTGATTCTCTGGAGTTTGAGAATTTAGAAGACATCTATTTAGGAGAGGATCAACCTGAAGCTGATATAAGGGAACCTAATTCAAATGAAGGAAATGCTGATCCTGAACCATCTGGAGGAAGTATTGGCAACAATACAAATGATCATCATGGTCACAGTGGTCAAAGTGGAGGATCATCAAATAGAATCTATATCAGCTCAGGGGGAGTAAGTCAAAGTGGATCCACTAGTCATCACACTCAACACAACTATGATTTTGGTGAATCATCAAGATTGAATCTGCCAAGACAAAGGGTATGGAGTAGAGACCATCCTGTTGAACAAATCATTGGTGATCCAGACACAGGAGTGCAGACTAGAAGAGCAACTCAGAATGAATGCAACTTTGCTGGATTCTTGTCTCAGATAGAACCAAAGAAAGTTGAAGAGGCTCTAAGTGATCCAGATTGGGTATCTGCAATGCAGGAAGAACTCAATCAATTCGAAAGGCAGAAAGTTTGGAAGCTGGTGCCAAGACCTAAAGGAAAATCTATAGTTGGCACTAGATGGGTTTTTAGAAACAAACTGGATGAAGATGGTATTGTTACGAGGAATAAGGCAAGACTGGTTGCAAAGGGTTATTCACAAGAAGAAGGAATTGATTATGATGAAACCTATGCTCCAGTTGCTAGGCTTGAAGCAATCAGGATGTTCTTAGCATTTGCAGCACACTCCAACTTCAAAGTATATCAGATGGATGTGAAAAGTGCATTCCTGAATGGTGATCTGGAAGAGGAAGTCTATGTTGAACAACCCCCTGGGTTTGAAGACAAAGAATTTGAAGACTTCGTATACTTTCTCTTCAAAGCACTCTATGGCCTGAAGCAAGCCCCTCGAACCTGGTATGACACTCTTTCCAAGTTCTTACTTGAAAATGGTTTCACCAGAGGTATCATCGATAAAACTCTTTTCCATAAAAAGCATAAGGATGATATAATTCTTGTACAAGTATATGTCGATGACATTATATTTGGTTCTACTAATGATCTTTTGTGCGAGAGATTTGCTAAGTTAATGCAGAGCAAGTATGAGATGAGCATGATGGGAGAATTGTCCTTCTTCCTAGGACTTCAAGTCATTCAGAAGCCTGACGGTATTTTTATCTGCCAATCTAAATACATCAAGGATCTTCTGAAGAAATATGGAATGGAAGAAGCATCTCCTGCCAAAACTCCTATGCCAACTGCTGTCAAACTTGATCAGGACAAATCTGGTAAGTCAGTTGACATCATGAAGTATCGAGGTATGATTGGCTCTCTCTTATACTTAACTGCTAGTAGACCAGATATCATGTTCGCAACTTGTTTATGTGCTAGATTCCAGGCTGATCCTAAAGAGTCACATCTTATAGCTGTTAAGCGTATTTTTAGGTATCTTAAGGGAACCCCCAATTTAGGGATTTGGTACCCTAAAGATACAGGTTTTAATCTGATTGGCTATACAGATTCTGACTTTGCAGGATGTAAGATTGATAGGAAAAGTACTTCAGGAAGCTGTCAGTTTCTTGGACGAAGGTTGGTGTCATGGTATAGCAAGAAGCAACACTCCGTGTCTACGTCTACAGCTGAAGCTGAATACATAGCTGCTGGGAGTTGCTGTGCTCAAATCTTGTGGATGAGGAATCAACTACAAGATTATGGACTCATGTTGGATAAAATTCCGATTCTGTGTGATAACACGAGTGCCATTGCCATTGCCAACAATCCTGTTCAACACTCCAGGACAAAGCATATTGATATCAGGTATCATTTCCTTCGCGAGCATGTCATGAATGGAACAGTAGAGTTACACTTCGTACCTACTGATCAACAAATTGCAGACATCTTCACTAAACCACTAGACGAATCCACTTTCTCTAGACTGGTTGGTGAACTTGGGATGTTAAATATGTCTAATTAATTAGACAAGAAATAACTGCAATTTGTTCGTAAGTTCACAAGTTTTAAAATGTACATATTTTCAGGACTTGTGAATTTACAAAGAGCATCCAGTATTTTACATAATTTTCTGATAATTAGTTTTAATTATTTGCCATGATTTATATGATGTGCATGATTCTATGTGATTATGTGATTAATTGCTAAGTGGTAGATATTTAGAATTAATTTTCTTGAATTATTTAAGTGCTTATATTCAATTAATGAATATTAGTGTTTATTTAATTCATATTTTAATTATAGTTGATTAATGGATTTGAAGCAATTCAAATTATTTTAAGTTGTCCATTAATTAATTTTAATTAAAATACTTGCAGCATGATCAATTTAGATACTGGTTGACTAATTTTAATTTAGTTTAACTTTATTTAAATTAATTGTGATTTATTCAAGTCATTTATTAAATTATTTTGTTTCGAACAAAATAATTCAATAAACAAACTTTGAATTGTATATTTGTACTGAACCCAAGCGCAAGGTTTGACCAAGTCAAAACTTGCGCCCAGGATCAGTCCTTGGCTTGGCTGTTGGGACTTGATTTTTTTTAAGTCTCAAGTGTACTGCACTGTATGTTGAAGCGCAAACTTTGACCAAAAGTCAAAGTTTGCGCCTCGGGTCGTATATGTTTTAATACATTTGGTGTCAAGTTTTCTAAGTATGGGAAAGTTGCGCCTCTATACACTGTGCTGTGTATAGAGGGCAATTTGGTAAATGTCTTTGTTGCGCCGCCGTGTAGATACTAAGTGTAGTATAGGGGTTATAGTTGTCATTTCACATGTTGCGCTCCTTCGCCCCTCTGTATACTTATATACAAACACTTAGCATTTTTTTTTCTATCAGTTCATCGATATACACACGTACATACACTGTCGAAACCCTCTCCCACTTTCAAAACTTCAGCCGAGTTCGTGATTTTAAATCGACCACAGCATACACATACCTTGTCCATTTTGATTTCTGAGACTAGAATCGTGATCCCCTTTACGAGCACTTCACTTACATCTAAATCTTTTTACGATCCGTGATCGTTTTTCGTAAGGGTTTTTCGAACCTCTTGGACTTCTAGGACAGTTTTTTACGTGAGTTTAGCATCGAAAATTTGCGAAACCGATACCATAATTCTTAGAATTTCAAGGAGTATAACATACTGTAATTTCATCGAAATCTGAAATTCTTGAATTTAGGGTTTTACGGAGCGTTATTAATTAATTATTTTCGTGACATAAGTTGAAATTTGTTCGTGTTTATTCGTGAAACGAAATTTATAATCATTTTTAATTCTAATTAAAAATGGCTGCAAATTTTGAGATTCCGAAAACAAATTTCACTATTGTTGAAAATAATAATTTAATTACGCAAGCGAATTATCGACGCTGGGTTAGATATATGTCAGAATTCTCATTTGCACGATTTGCTATGACAGAGTCTGTTTATCTTAACAAATCTCTACTTCGAGATTTTCTGTCTTCCGTTTCTGTTGTAAATGAAGGACAGGTATTTGGACTCAAGTGTGTTATTCAGGGACGAACACTGATGATAACTGAACAAACTCTGAACAATGCACTCCATCTGCCAACTGACAATTTTGAAGCTGTTCCAGACAGGGCTGAAAGGACAAACTTTTTCTTTGCTATTCACTGCCAGAGGGAGAATGGTGATCTTCCAGGAAAGATGTACGTCAAGCATTTACCCAGAGAATGGAATTTCTTCTTTAATTCCATTTCTCATGTATTTGCACCAAAGACTGGAGGGTTCCATGGAATTACTATCTTCAACCAGGAAATAGGAATTGCAATAGCACAGAACACAAGGATAAATCTGGGACACTTAATCATGGGAGCTTTTCAGGACTCCTTAAGGAAAAACAGGAATATACTCCTCTATCCTCGGTTCTTCCAGATTGTGCTGAATCAACTGCTGACTCCTGCTAAAAGAGCTGTCTATCCCAATATAGACAATGTTTTATGCTCTTTCATGACTACTAGGGTCATTTCTATGCTGGAAAACCATCAGAACTACACCAACAATGAGGATGTGGTTCTTCCGGAGGCAATGCAAGAATTCTTAAACAACCAGAACTTGCCTCCACCACACATTCAAAATGTTGCTGATCCAGTGGTTCAGGAAGAAGAGGCCCCTGAAACACAAGCTGAAGAAGTCACTGAGTCATCTCATCAAGCTAATATCCCTGAGACTCAAAATTCTCAAGTTCAAGAAGAGGTGATAGTGGAAGATGCTGAAACATCCTCTGACAACAATGCTCAATCTGACGGAGAGGATTCTTTACAGGATAATTCCACTGATTCTGAGGATGAAGTGGATACTCCTGTTCAAGTCACTGTAGCTGCACCTTCTGATGATGCAATGGTGGATATTGATGAACTCGTCACCAACACTTACAATCCACTGCTACAGTCAGGTATTCATTCTGATTCTGACAATCTTTCCTTTAGTGCACCTGAATGGGTTCAGAATCTTCTGGATTCCAATCAGCTTTCACCTCCTATCACAAGTGCCAATGAATTTGAAATCCCACAAGTTCATAACCAAGGCACCACCTCACAAACAACTGAAGCAGAAACTACTCTACCCCTCAGCCAACCACTTACTATTCCTGAGAGCGAGGGAGAAAGTGCCTTAAGTGCACCACATAAGGAGATTGTTTCTGAAACTGCAGCTCTGTCTCCTAGTCAAGAAAGGAGAATAGAACCTGAGACAACTGCAGATATGTCTATTTCTTCACCACCTCAGCCAAATACTATTCCAATGCACAGTGAGGTTGCACACACGATGGAAGAATTGACGGTTGCTAACACTTTGTCGTCCATGTCAGGGACAGACACTGTTGTTTCTGATCCTCTTCAGGGTCAATTGCCTTCACAGGCTTCTGGGGGAAACTTGGATGAATTGCCACATTCTACATCCTTGTCTACCCCCCTGGGAGGAACATTCCCAGATCCTTCAAAGGACTCTTCACCTCTCGAAGGTGAACGGCAATCTGTTTCTGAGCCCTTCATATCAGGAAGTGTGCCAGTTATAGAGGACTTGTCACAAAGTCTTTCGCCGTCAAAGGCAGTTGTGGGAAACCAGGGTGCTTCGCCAATTCAAGGATCACATCCTTCGAGCCCTGTGTCTACCCACCCTGAGATTCCAACTCAGGATCCATCTAAGGACTCACTACCTTCGAGTAGTTGGCAACTTGTTTCTTATGACTCAGATTCATCTGACGAGGAAACTGAGGACGAAGGCTCACGAACCTTCATTGCACCTTCTGTGACCTCTCTAGAAGAGGCTAAGAAGATTTCTTCTGCAGGTACATCTAAGGATGCTGGAATATCTTTGAGTGAGAGGGAAACACCAACAGAACTTGCTATACAGAAACCCTCTGACCCACTGAGTGTTCTAGCTTTGAGTGAAACGAGAGAAACACCTACAGAACGAACAAGTGAGAACCCAACAGCCCAACCTACACCAATTCCAACTGTATCTGTGACAGAATTTGAAGCTCTGAAATTCAAAGTTCAACATCTTGAAGATGAAAATCTTGTTCTACGGGAGGAGTTGGTAGAGATTAAGTCTACTATGGAGCAAAGATTGGCTGCTCTTGAAGCTAAATTGCTGGCATCTCAACCTTCCAGAGAGGATTACTCAACTGAGGGGGAGAGAGCAGCTGAAAAAGCAAAGGGAAAAAGGGTGCTCACAGGGGTGTCTGAAGAACTGATTAATTCTGCTCTGAAACATCAATTCAGTTACAGTCATGATGAATACATCCCTAAGTTTGTGGATGACAGGGTGATTAGGATGGTTGGTGCTGAGAATGAAGATCTTGAAGAAGGAGAAATCCCAGACACTGAAGTCTTTGCTGATGAACTTGCATATCACAATGACATCTTTCCTGCTGAAGAGTTTGAAATTGCAAATCCACAAGACATTGCTAATGTTGCTAGGGATTATGCTGAGCAAAGGAGAGCAAGGGAGAAGTTAGAAAACCAAAGACGGATTCGAAGGGAAAGGAGACTTGCCAACTTACATAAAGATGGAGCTGAATGGGATGCTGCTAGATCTGTGTTTGATTTTCCAGAGGTCACTCAAGACAATGATGATGACGAAGTAAAAGATATCTTTGACTCCTTCAGGAACAACTACAAGGATTTACATGATTATCACGAGGTGTTAAATGATATCATTTCAACTGTGTCTGTTGCTGTTCTTCCCAGGAGAGGGTGGATGGTGAACATATCATTTGAGCTACAGAGAGAAGGCCATGGACTCAAGCATGTGTCAAGTCAGTTTCTCAGAGATCTTTCTTTAACTGAGCTGTTTGTGGTAAGAAACAAGATCATCTCAACCGGCAGAAAGCATAATGAAATATTCAGAGATATGGTGGAAGATTGGATATCTGATATTGGAGTTGAAATTCATGACAAGCCTTCAGTTATCAAGTATTTCAAGGATGGTATGATTCAGAGTATTGGACTCACTGATGAAGCATTATCAACATACAATCCTCGTATACTGAAATATCTGGAAGCTCAAGTCAGGGAGAAGTGCTCAAGGACTAGCAAGGGAAGACTAACTGCTGAATTGTTATATGCTTATCGTCTGAACTTTGCTGCTCTGAGAGACTTAGACTTGTCAGCCATCAATCGTCAACCACCATATCCACTGCCTCCACTCAACCCTGAAATTCCTGAAAATCCAAATGCTCCTGTTGTCACTTACAATCCTACTTCTGTCATATTCAAGAAGAAGAAAGACTCTGAAGTCACTGCTATACCACTCACAGAGATTGGAAAACTCAATTCCAAAAGAATCACTCGTGCAGTTGCAGCTGTTAAGTGGTCAGTGGTAAAAGAAGACAAGAGTGTGCTCAAAGATTTGATTGATCTTCTGGAGATAAGAAAAGCTGTAGAGACTGTCCACAACACTTCTAGAGTTCGTGCTCATCCATCAAGGATCATTATGAAAATTGAAGGAATGGAGATGAATGTCACTTTTAAGAAGTTGAAGAAGATGGTTCACCTGCAAACTTTAGAGAAGATGAAGAAAAATCTAGAGCAACCTCCACCTGAGAATACACTGGAGCAAGTGGCACTGAGTACCATTACAGCAAGGATTGAAGAGATTGAAAACAAGCTTACTCAGAAGAGAGTAGAGGAAGCTGCAAAGAGGAAAGCTGAGCAAAAGCTGCTGAATGCAAGAGCCAAGAAACCAAGGACAGATTAGTTCAGGCTAGAGGAACAAATGGCTGCTTGTATTTACTTTTGAATTCTGGAAAATGTAAGATATAATCCAGACTGTACTTAGTATTATTTCCTGTTTAAAATAGTATGCTTTTTCATTGTGTCAGTTGAGTTATCCTCTTAAAGGATTTGCTTGTCGAACTCTAACAATCAAATAGGGGGAGATTGTAAAGCATAATGTAATGTAAATGTAATTACGATAACTCAACACAACAAAAGACAGGAAACAATACGTAAGTATAATACAGGAATCTACAGGTTGGAGATTCGATACGAACAGACAAAGACAATCAAGATATCTGAGACGAGCATCCGTCCATTGGAAGAAGTTCATTAACATGTTCAAGCCTCAGTGAAGAACAAAGTTTAATATGTTTCTGCTATCAAGATTGTCTGAAGATCAAGTATCAAAGACCAAAAGATTTCAGTATATTTAATTTGATTATTTATAATCAAATTTATCGAAGCAACACCTAACCCGGAATGACTGATCAAGTATATTATTAAGCAAAGGATTCAAAGAATTATTTCAGTTCGAGTCGTTCGTGAACCAGACCAGTGCACAGGACGTCAGGACGTACGAAAGTATTCAATGGATCTGATCAACGGATTAATTGATCAAGTCAATTAAACAGTTCAGAAGAGGACAATGGATTTAATTGCCATATATATATATATATATATATATATATATATATACACATATATTGTTAATTGTGAATTACTTGAATACTATTAAATTCAAGTAATTAAATAAAGACAATTAATTATATATATATATATATATATACATGTATGTGTGTGCAATTTGAAAGGCTTGTGAAATTCTGTCTAAGTCATAGACAGTATACTTGCACTGTGTGGCGCAAGGTTTGACCATAAGTCAAAACCTGCGCTTACACCACTCTTGGCACTGTGGAAGGAATGAGGCGCCAGGTTTGACCAAAGTCAAAACCTGCGCTTCTCTTAGTCACAGTGTAGTTGTTGAGAAAGTGTCTAAGTGTTCCATACAGTGGAGTTACCACTGCATTGGAGCGCAACCTTTGACTAAGTCAAAGGTTGCGCCTCTCATTCTCTTCACTAGCGCAAGTTTGTGGAAACAGAATTTCTCTAAGTCAAAGACCATTGAAGCATCAGAAAGGGCGCCATGTTTGACCTCCTGGAAGCGCAACATTTGACCCCTTATCTGTATACATATGTGTATATCCAAGCGCAAGTTTGTGATATATATATGTGTATATATATATGTAATTGGCGCCACTTCAAGTTCTGAGGAGTTAGATTTACTTTTGTAAATCGAATCCGTCCAGGACGAACTCAAGTCGTCCAGGACGAACTCGTTAACCATGGTTAGTTGTTGGAAAGCCTATAAATAGAGGTTTGTGTTTTCATTTGAAAACAACTACACACTTTGTAAGTGCACACACTATACACATTCTCGAGAGTTAAATTAGAAGATCGTTTTTATCGAGAGTTTGTAATAGAGTGATTGTAGTCTCTGCAGCCGACACTTGTGTTGGAATTTGTAGCACCCGAGGATTATTTCTAATATAAGAATATTCCTCGACTTGCTGGAGTTATTTATTTACGATTGATTTAACATGGACTGAAACAAGACTATCCGCAATTAAATTAAATCGAAGAAATTGGTACGACGTATTCAACCCCCCCCTTCTACGTCTGATTGGACCTAACAAGTTCTTTTATCCTCGTTGTCTCTTCCTCGGCTGTCATTGTCTCGATGATTCTTATCTCCATCCTTTGTAAATTTAGACAACTTGCCTCTTCGGATCAAGAATTCAATTTCATCCTTCAACTGTCGGCAATCATCGGTCTTATGCCCTATGTCCTTAAGGAATCGACAATACAAATCTTTGTTTCGTTTCTCCGGATCGGTCCTTATAGGCTTCGGCCATCTTACACTTTCATCCTTCTCAATCTTCATCAAGATTTGACTCCTCGGGGCATTGAGTCTAGCATACTCAGTAAACCTCGGCCCTAACTTCTTTTTAGCAGGCGACTTTTCATCATCGTCCTTCTTGGAGTATTTATTCTCAGCGTTATACTCCGTGTCATTCCCGCGCTTCTTGAAATTGGTATTTAGTCCCTGATTGTTCTGCGATTTCCTCAAGCTTTCTTCTGCCCTAATATACTTCCCGGCTCTCTCCTGTAAATCATTCATATTATTAGGGGCCCTCTTGGCTAATGATCGGTGGAAGTTGTCATCGGTAGTGCCTTGTTGGAGTGCAATCATAGCTACCTTCTGATCTAGGTCTGAGACCTTCAAGGCTTCTTTCGTAAAACGATTCATATACTCTCGGAGCGACTCGTTTTTACCCTGGTGTAAATTCATTAGCGAGGCGGAGCTTTTGGCGTGTGTTTTGCTTCCAACGAATTGTCCTATGAAGGCCCTACTCAAGTCAGCAAAACAAGAAATGGAGTTTGGAGGTAAGCGACTATACCAGTGCTGAGCCATCCCACTCAAGGTCTGAGGAAAAGCACGGCACTTGATTGCTTCCGTGACGGGTTGGAGTAACAGAGCGTTCATAAAGATCCGAACGTGGTTTGCGGGATCACCCGTGCAATCATAGGCTTTAATGGTTGGGAGTTTGAATTTTCTGGAGATCCTCGTATCCATAATCTCTTGGGTGAAGGGCGGAACAGGGTTATCGGGATCACCCGCTGGTAACAAATGAATCTGGTTCATGCTGGTTTGACGAGGGTTTTCGTCCCTTGGTTCCGGGGGTGGTAACTTTGCCTGGTCCCTTTTCAATCGTGCAATTTCCTCCTCATAAGCACGGATTCGATCTTCATAAGCTTGGTTCGTCGCCCCTCGGGGCTCATTAGTCTCCTGCCTATGGCGGCATCGACGATGTCGAGTATGCTCGGTATCTCTTCTCCTTCGAGGGGGGGTATCATGCTCTTGCTCCGATTCGGAGGAGTCGTAATCAGTTACGTGCACATAGTCATCACCCGTGCCTCCACGAGTGGTTGTCGTGACAGTTGAGTAAAGCGTGTCGGCATCGGTAATGGTTGCAATTACTCGAGTCATTGGGGGCAGCGAGCCAAAGGTCAGGGGAGCGGTGGTTTGAGCAATGGTCGTACCGAGCGGGAGGGAGGTAGTTACGGGGATCGATTCAGTCGAGACTCCGGTGGTGGTTCGACTGCGTGGAACATGGATTTCAGAACGTGGTCCGGTTGGGTTTGTCATGGTTGTTGTCTTTTTCCCACAGACGGCGCCAAATGTTGTGGAATAGAAAACGAGGGGTGAGCGATTGGTGCTTTGGACTGGTCTCGGCGCGAGATGCCTACGTATCTTCTGCTTGGAGAAGAATCAAGTCCAAAACGTAGTTCTAGTTATGAGGGGTAGAGCCCTTTATATAGGCACTTCGAAGTCAGAAGTCGGATGGAAGTACGATTCCATGTACCAGACTTCTTATCGAAGTATGCTTTGGAGCAAGAGATAAGGTAGGACTCTTATCCTCGAGTGTTGACACTTATCTTAGATTCTCGAGAGTTTATCCACGGGAGTCAATCGTATCGTAGGATTTAATTTCGTAGCTGGACCTTCATATGGGCCTCGAGCCCATATTACGATCCATGTATATCTGGTTCGGACCGTTATTGGGCCGAAGCGAAATTTAGCATGGTTAATCCAGCTATACGGGCTTTTATCGGATCGGGTCGTAACACTTACTTAATCCAATCCCTATCACCTATATATATGTGCATTTAAGGAGAATTATAAAAAAATTATACTTATATTTGAAATCTCTTTAAATGATATTGCCTGAAGGCTATTTGCATGGCTAATTACCAGTTCGTCCTCCGCTATTTTGCACTATTTACCATACCTTGCCACTTGACTTTCAAATTCACACACGTACCCATCACAAAACAGAAAGGCACAAACTCTTTTCACTTTTGTGCAGAGTTTTTCAGCTGCTTCTACTGTCTCATCCGGTGTTCCGTTTTCACATGTACGAACCGAAGGAACGTGTCATCAAATCAAGCCCTTCATTTCGAAAATCTGTACTTCAGCTTTGTCTTTCATGGTCAGATATGCTCCCTTTTCTTTAACTCTTCTTCAAAATCTCATACTCCACAGTAAAGCAAGATTTGTCAATGGTTTCCATCGGCTAATCAATTTCTTTCCATTGTAATTTTTTGATTTGCTTCTTCTTTCATGTTTGGTTGTAGTCATTTTTTTTGCTTCTTCTTCATATTAATCTTTTGCTTATCATGCTCTGTTTTTTTCATCATTTTTCTAGGTTAGGTCAATATTAATATAACATAATATGGGAGAAGATGGGTTCCGAATGCAACGTGTTGGACTTAAGAAAGGGGTGATTGACGCCTGTGAGTATCTCCTCACTCAAACATTTTATTATATAGCAATTTTATTATGTTGTTTTCAGTAGATGCAAGCACTCATAGTTTGCCATGATTGAGTAATAAAGATGTTTGGGACATTAGTTTGGTTATGCTGTAATAAATGTGTTCCATTAAATTATTTGATGTTTCATAAATTGATTTATGTTATTGCATTTTACCCATTTTGTTTTCACATATATTACATTTATTTTTGTTTTCGATCGTAAATACCAAAAAGTGTTTGTGTTTAGATCTTGATTGTGCATTTTTTTTAATGAAGGCCCTTTTTTCTTGGTTCCAACTTTTATGTATTTTCCTACAGTGATTCCAGATTTGAACATGGTGGAAAGTAGTGTACAATTAGTTAATGATTCCTCAACACCACTTTCCGACCGAAAAAAAGATAAAAACCCAGTGACACACAAGAGGGCTGTTTTTGCTCCATTATGTACCAATACCCCTGACAAACCCAGTGACACCCAAGAGGGTTGTATCAATTAGTTATTGATTTTGTGTCTTAACTATTACTATATTTTTGTGCATGTTTTTGGCTGGCCTGGTGTTGAATTAAGTAGACAATTGATTTTGATAATGGGTTTGATATAATACCACTATTTTTGAGGTGAGAAAAGATAAGAAGGATGTAAGTCTAAATGTAAAGACAACCATATCTGTTACATAGGGATGATAACTCAACAATAGAACAAGACAAGTAAATAACACTACGCCTGCACCGGAATTGGAAGATACGAAGACAAAGGTTGAAGAAGCCATCTACAGTCTTGAAGGAATAAGTTCACTGGAAGAAGTTCATTAATATGTTCATGCCTCAGTGAAGAATAAAGATTGAAGTATTCAAGATTGTGGAAGCAATGAAGATGTTGTCCAAGTACTCGAAAGATTTCAGTGCAACCCCTGAAGCAAGATATTTCTATATATCTTGGTTGGTTATTTATAATCAACAAACTGAAGCATAAACTAACCCGGAACCGACTGATCAATGTTTGCTGACAAAGAAGGTACAATGTTTGACTTCAGTGTTAGTCGCTTGTGAACCAGACCAGTGCACTAAGCGTCAGCACGTACGGAGCTTTGCAAAGTATTTATCGATCGAAGAATTGATCCAGTTATATCAAGTCATTTGTTCCAAAGCCAAGCCAAGTCAAGCCAAATGCCAGCTGCCAAAGCTTACTGCTCAAATGCCATATGTCAAAGCTTCCACAGAAAGCCATATCAGGAAGTGACATTTTTTATATGTGTGCACTTATATATTTGTATATGTACAAATATAATCATATATGTATATATGTATATTTAATTAAATATAATATATATAATATATATGTATATATGTTTTTAAACATATGTATATGTATATTTATATGTATATATATTTCATTAAATATATATGTATATAGTATATGTATTTATATTTTACATAAGCAATTATAAAATTAAGTGTATATATATATTATATTATGTGCATAAATATATGTATATTTAGAGAGAGTTATATATATATCTTTATATATGTAATTATATTTATATTTACACATAGTTATATGTATATTATATATATTTAAATATATGAGAATATATTTAAATATATGTGTATATATATGTTACTATATGTTTATATAAATATTATATATATGTATATATTTATATATACTTTTCTTTATATATATTTATGTTTATATTTATATTTATAAATAACTATATATATCTCTATATATATTTTATATATATATTTACATTTGTATTTACATATAATTATATATTATATATATTTAAATATATGAGAATATATTTAAATATATGTACATATATTATTATATGTTCATATAAATAAAATATATATGTGTGTATATATTTATATATATTTTTATTTATTAATATAATAACAACATAATATATTATATTATATATATATTATGCATGCATGTGATGATGTCAGGTGTCTAGGGCAACCTAGGGTTTGCATGTGCAGCTAGGGTTTCATGGGAACTTTTCTCTTCTTCCTGGTGTATACTCCTGGCGCAAGTTCTTCCTTGCCTAGAATATTTCTAAGTCCATGACTTTACTGGAGAAGCACCCTGTGGCGCAAACTCACTGAAGAAGCGCAATTTCAGGAGAGAGAACAGTGTATACAGAGAAAGACTTGTGAGCGCAACTTGCAGGGGAGTTGCTGTTATTTAATCATTCGACTAAGGCAGAGATACTCATATACACTGCTGCATGATTCCTGTGGCGCCAACTATTAAGGGTAAAACTGGAAATAACCAGTTGGCGCTATATTAATATTGCATGTGTACTGTATGTACGTGTATTTGCTGGCAATGCAGGACAGAAAATGGACCAAGCGCAAGTTTAGGTCAAGCGCAACCTTTGACCAATTCTGGTCAATTGTTGCGCCTCTGACCCTAACTATACTTGGCGCAACTTCGTGTTTTGAAGAAATGTCTAAGTCCCCCCACTGTGAGATCTTGGCGCAAGCTTTGACTGAGGAACATCTTTTGACTTTCAAAAGTGGCGCAAGTATGGCTTTATGGACTTAACCAGGGTTAGTTAATATGAAGCCTATAAATACTTGAGAAGTGAGTTCATAATAAACACACTCTTCACCACCTTTATGGTGGAATGGCTTTGTGCCTTGCACACTACTACACACAAATAAATCATAGCTTAGTTTTGTATTATATATATATTTAGAAGCTAGGGTTTGTGAGTGTACGTAGTAGTAGCCATTGTAGCCAACCTTCGGGTTTGGATTTATAGCACCTTCGAGGTATTTATCAATATACAGATATACCTTGGAAAATATTGTGTGTTGGTTTAATATTTTTATATCCTCAGAAACCGACCCAATAAATATCCGGAACACGAAACCCATTACAGGACTGCAATTTATTTATCCGCAAGATTCGAAAGAATTTTAAATTGTAGTGAGTATCGTATTCAACCCCCCCTTCTACGATACTTTGGACCTAACAATTGGTATCAGAGCGAGGTTGATTGATATACAAATCAGGATCCTAATCGTACGGAAAATCAAGAACCTAGCTTTCGATATTTGATTAGGGGAAATGTTCTTCCGGTTTGTGTTGCTGAATTTGTCTCTAGGCCTAAGCAAGGATTATCTGTCGGATACTGAACTTTGGACCGGGACTTATAAATTTATACTTTAAATTTTAAAAAGTTTATTTTATAAATTTGACTTAATTTATTTTAAACTTATTAATTAAGTTTATTATGAATTAATTAAATTTATCTTATAAACTTAATTAAATTTACTTTATAAACTTTACTAAATTCATTTAATAAATTTGCTTAAATTTATTTTAGACTTATAAAGTTTACTCTTAGACTTTATCAAGTTTATCATAAATTTTTATAAATTTATTATTTAAATTTGTATAGTTTATGATTTAAATTTAAGTTAAAATATAAAATATAAATTTAAGAAGATTTAACTGATTATGGATATAAGTTCAGGTTCAAGGGTTCAATTTGGTATGTTCTAGGAACAATGATTTAATTGGAGATGAGACACTTGAATATTTTCAAAAATTAAATTTATACAATAAATTTTAATATATTTACTAAATGAATTTGAAATAAATTTATTCTAAACTTATTCAGTTTATTATGAATTTATTTGAATTTATTTTTTAAATATAATCAAATTTATTTTATAGATTTGACTAAGTTTATTTTATACTTTATTTTCTTTTATCTTTCAAAACTTATTTTTAAATTTATTTTCTTTATAATTTAAACTTAGTTTAAATAATCAAGTGTCCCGTAACCTTTTTAATTAATTATTCTACTCCAAGACAAATTTGATTGACATTTAGTTGAGACGGATCAGGTTGACAGATTACAAGACAAACACCGGGCTTTCAAATACCAGATTCTCAGAACCGGTAATGGAAGTACATTGATGACCCAATCCAATTGATTACTCAAAGGATTATTGGAAGCAGTTTTCTATGTTCGACAAAGATGATTGTGATTCAAAGAAGATTCTATTGAAGACTAATTTGGTACTACTGACAGTGGATTTTGAAGAAGGTACTTCAGGCCTTGATCTGAGTAATTACTCCGACTTGATTTTCAGATCACCAGATCAGGATGAGAATTTGCTACATCTACAATGAAGCATCTTTCCAGGGCTCGGAATGTCAACTTTGAATGGCACCACTAGTAGTAGGAAAAGAGAAGTTTTTGCAGAAGAATCTTCAAGGGATTTCAATCTAACTCAGTGATTCAGGGATATACAATTACACAGTGAATTGTATCAATGCTAAATCCATCCAGAGTCAACTGAACCAAAGACAGAGAACTGTGGAGGTTTAAGGATATAATTATCGAGTTACTACCGCACCAAATCAGTTTCGTGCATTTATGTCAGAACCTTAGGATTGAACAGAAGAGTTTGTAACTACTGAATTTGAGGAAGCTCAAGTCGACGAAAGTTAACACTTTTGAAGAATGTGAGGACAGAACTTCAAGGATTAGCATAACACTGTCTGAGAGGTTTAGTCATGTCAGATTCAGATGGAATCCATTGGTTTCAAGTGGAGACTCTTCGGGGTTCAGTTCAAGGAGGTTGTTTTTCAAAACTGAGTTGGTCAGTACACACAATATTGACTGGTATCTTTAGCAAAGAATGGTTGCTATATATATTGAAGCCTCGACAAACAAGGATGATAGGGCTTGTCTGAAATTCAAGTGGATGTTTTGAAAGAAGCATCACAACAAGTTCTTATGCTATTTTGGGAAAGGTGTGAGATGGATCAATTGCTGATGAGAAGGATGATTATGGTTATTTGACTATCCAAGCATTCTCTGAAGATGATTCACTTTGCACATCTCAGGTATGAATTCTTTCTAACTTTGCAATACTTATTTCATTATATTCAAAGCATGTTATAAATCTCTGGGTAGAATTGTTTAACACACAAGCACAAGCATGATAGCATCACAATAGATAATGTTGAACTAGTATGCTAGATCACTTTTCTAGTTACTAGGATTGATGATAATCTTGTGCATGTGTCTTTAGCAGATTCTTAACATGTGTATGAATATTTAGGATTTGATTATTTGCAATGGTGAGATTAGAAGCTTTCCTTTGGAACACGACTCTTAGTTTAGGGGTTATGATCCTAGCATATATAACTTTGTTAAAACACTTAGTTTCAGATTCCTTAGTACAATTAGATTTGCTTATTTATCTGAATTGTTTGTTAAGGAATTTATTTGTTCTATGATGGAATGTCTACCTTGTGTCAGTAGAACTTTAGAACTTCATGTTAGATCTAAAACTGACTTAGGTAATAGAGATAGTATAATGCCATATAACAACAGATTGGGATTAGTATGAATTGATAATGTGATTATTAATTTCTTGTGTCTAATCCATATGCTTTTCGAAGATTATTGAATATATGTAATTCTACTTGCTACCTGTTGCACTTGTGTTAATTGGTTTAAGTAGAGAGCACTGAATCTTCTGAATTGCATAACTGCCTGTCTTGCTCTTGTCTTATCTTTGATTGTTTGCCATGTGTATTCAACATCATGTCTGCTTATTTTCATGTCATGAATGCATTTCTTTGTACTTGCATTGAATTTAGAAAAGCATGTTTGAGAATCACATTAGGGCAATGTCTAGATAAGAATTAGCATGTTAAGGTTGCTTCTGTTAAAGAAAAATCTCTAATCCATCCGGACCCAGTTATGATTGGGGACCATAGAACTCTTTCCATTTGTGATTGCAGGTTACATATGTTCCATATGATTTTTGGTGCACTCTGTTTGCTGAGTAGCTGAAATCATATGATTCACAAAAAGTACCCTGTTAGCATATGTGATCGTGTGAGCAGTTCCATCAATAATCTTTGGAAGATGACAACGAAGATTCTCTTACGGGACATGCTTGTTTTTATGAAATGTCATCATGGAAGTATATCTTTCTTGGAAGAGTCAAAGCACACAAATTCTCAGTATCAGACTGTTCTCTGACAAAGGACATTATGTCAGTTCATGGAATAGTGCTTTATCTCAAATCAGGAAAGATGTGAATCTGCTCGTAGCTAATATGTTACTTTAACTGAAGATGGAGTAAGCTGTTTCGATAGTAAAGCTTCATCAGATAAGTGTTAGCTATAGCATCTGAAGCTCTCGCACTTGTATGTCAAAACAAGGAGCTCTTTCTATTCGTAAGAAGAGAATTTTTGAGAGGACTACCTCATCTGGAATTCAATATGGATGAAGCTCATGAGGTATGTCAATAGGGAAGTCGAAGGAGCATCGCACAGAAGCAAAGATATGATTAACATTACTGAGCCGCTTTAGATGATACATATGGATTTCTACGGATCAGCTAATGTCATGTCTGCAAACAAAGCCAGATATCTTTTTGCGATGATCATTGACTACTCTAGATTCTTTCGTGTTGTTCGTATGTGTTCGAAGGACAAGACGTCACAAATGAAGGTTGATCAAGATGAACCCTGATCATTGATAAATCCAGAAAGGCACCATTCTTGTCAGTCGCCAATCAGAAGCAAACACTAACTCTTGGTATGTGTTTGGAGGAAAATGCCTCTTTGCAAGTCTTGCATTTGAAGCTCATTGAATATTTTCCTCGGCTACTCAATGGAGTCTACAGTCTACAGGGTGATTATGATTATTCAACAGAAGGTGATTGTAAGTCTGGACAGGACATTGAACGACACTTTGCTCCAAGCTGTTAAAGGTGATATTAGTGGCATAATAATAATTCAGATCCAAGCAGAATCTCTTTGCAAGGATAAGGATTATTAAAGAAATCCCAGCAACAGCTTAGGGGGAGCATTTGGTGGATTCACTAGTCAAACTCAACACTATATTGAAGAATGAACAGGACATATCAAGAACGTATCTGCTTAGACAAAGGGTTTGAGTCTATATCATTCCCGGGCTCTAGTTCTTAAATGTTCCTAATGGTGAAGTGAAGACTGGGAGAGCTATTGTGAAAGGATGTTATTTCTTTGGGTTTCAATCTGAAGTGAAACTTGAGGAAGATTCAGAAGCTCTTAAAAGGATCCAGATTGATTGATTGCACAACAAGATGATCTCAATCAGTTTGAAAGCAGATTGTGTGGATTCTGATACCTTGACCTAAAGACAATTCAGTACCTAGTACTTGTCGGGTATTCAGATTCCAACTGGATGTTTTTGGCTCTGTTACGAGGGACAAGCCAATTTGGTTGCTTAGAGTTATTACAAAGGAGAAGGTTATGAAGATGATGGAAACAGAATCTTCAAGTTCAGGACTCTACATCTTAGGGGACTCAACGACCTTCATGATTGAACTAAAGCACCATTGACGAGACTCGGGTTCAGGATATGTTGTTATCCAACACCTGATGATCGTCACGAACATGGTATGACTTCTGACTAGCATATTATTTTAATATCTGTTTGCTAGAGTCATATTTGGTATCCAAATTATTACCTCTCATGATACAAGGCACACACAATACAACTATCTGTGCTGTGATACCATGATTATATTATATGTGGACTAACATCACTTGTGCAAGATAATTGCTAAGTGAATGCAGATTAGTGATATGATGAGTTTGTTGGAAAGTTGCAATTCTTTATGGTCTACTAGTTAGCCTAAAGAATGATGGCAATAAAAGGAAGTCAAGGATCTTTTGAATATGCGTATTTTGGAAGATTCTAGACCTGCCAAGACTTAAGCCAACAACCACTGAACTTGATCAGTACAAGAAAGGTACATCTACTGAAATGTCAAGTCTTAGAGGTATTCAACTCATCACTTTACTCTGCAAAATGATCACATGTTATATTTTCTTTATGTCAATGTTCATGGTTCTGAATGGATTTTGGAGAACCTATCCATTTAGTTGTTAAGAGGTTTATAGTTATCTTTGGGGATTGCCTAATCTGTTGGAATGGTACCCTAAAGATACTGTGCTTAACCTGTACAACTATATAGATATTGTTTTACAGATTGTCAGAAAGACATGGGATTTATTCTCTCATAAAGCTGTCATTCACGGAAGGAGGTTGATTTCTTGTTATAATAAGAACATGTCAAGAACAAGGAAATAACTCCATTTCCAGCAACTCTGTGAAAGCACTCTCTACTCCCTGTAACCTAAGGATCTTGCTATTGGAACCTAAGGACCTACTGCTCGATCTAGTGCTCGTTGACATAAGGTATTACTTCTTTCATGAGCATGTCTATCGTATTTCTTGAATGAATTCATGAGTATTAAATTGCCTATACATAGGACTTGTGAATTTATTTAAAATCCAGTACCTCGTGCTTTTTGCTATTATATGTGATTGCCATGTTTATTGCTTTGCATGCTTAGATGGTGATTATATGTTTTAGCATGAGTGTTTGTTATTTCAAATTATTTAAATTATAGTGCATGACAATTAAGTGACTTATTTGTTCATGATTTAAATGATTAGAGATGACATGAAGCATGACTTAATTATGTTATTTTTCTTGAACTATGCCTCTTTAACAATTGGTATCTAGTAGAAGAACTTTGTCATAATTTGGTCATGATATATCTGTATCTGTGAACATACTTAGGATTATTTTCTAGGTTGAATTCATTCTTATAGGTATAAAATCTGAAGCATGACTTATTTGTTTCTAGACTTGTGACTTGTATCAGTAATTGGTATGTGGTTAGAATCTAGTTAGAATTTAGTCATGATATACTAGTATTTGTGGAGTTACTTAGATTCTCTCTAGGCTGAATCCATTTATATTAGTGCATATACTTGAAGCATAACTATTTGTGTTGGATATTTGATGATTTATTAGTTGATATTTTATTTCATGTCTAACTGCATATAGTTGTGATACTTTTAGTGTTAGTGACATTTTTGCATGCTTATATGTAGATCACTAATATTAATTGTTAATATTTTCTGCGAGGAGTTGTGTGAGTTTACTTGTACTCAATGCTTACATGTATAGGACTTGTGAACTTTTCTTCAACTTTCCCTCGGGCTTGCGAATATCTTTGTATGATTGTCATGATTTTAGTTGTTATATGCTGATTTGATAATTATATGATATTGCGTAGGTAATTATTATTTTATCTTAGTTAAATTTTGATCCATGACAATTATATGCTTATTTGTTTCATGATTGACTTTGATAGAATAATAGAAGCATGCTTAATTCATTTTTGAAATATTTAATTGGTATCTATTGTTGATGCTTTATTGATGTTTTATTTGTGAATTGATTGTGATGTATTGGCACTGGTGAAATATTGTTGCATATTTCTTAAAACCACTAGTGCTAATATATTTTAGGTGTTTAATATTCTGAGTACAAGGGAGACAACATAATCTTTATTCTGTCTCATATTTATGTTCTGGAGTGGTGAGTTTCTTCAAAAAAAATTTCTTATCAATTGATTTCAACAATTGGTATCCACTACTCCATTTCATAAATATTTCTTAGAATATTTTGCATCTATACATGAAGCGTCATAGGACGAGACATTGATTATCTTGTATTTGTGTACTTGGTGATCTTTGTCACTTGCAGCGTCTGTTTTGACGATGTGCTAGTATGATGCCTTTTCACTAATTATTTTGATGAGTGCTTTATACACTGTAGCGCATAAATTTTCTTGTTTCCTTTTAAATTGTAGTGAGAAACAGGAGTCTGTGTCTTTTTCAAAGACAAGTTCATTTAAACCTTTTATGCATAGATTCAGACTCTCATACTCAAAATAGTTTGTAAAGGAAAATCTTTAATTCTTTCATCGGTTGTGATTGTCATTCATTAAAAAAAAATCATTTTACAGTCACAACTGATTCATTTTTCTCAAAAGATTAAATGCAATTGTTTTCATTCAAAATCATAGATTTTCTAAAATGCATTTATATCTCATTATGTTCTTCGGAACTTAATCAGCCTTTCGGCTTTCCTAAATAGTCATAAGGTTGAAAACCAACAATCTTTATCCCAGACTATAAAACCAAATTCAGAACACATCCCAACTTTCCCCCTGGAGTAATAAGGAACTTATTAGACTAGAGGTCAATGAGGGAGAAACTGTACTTGTTGCAGCAAATAAGGATGTGAGGGATAGTGTACCCACAGCTCTACCTCTCAAGGAGAAAAGGTGTTTTCAAACTTGAGGTAACTGTTGCTCATCTGTATTCTCCCAAAAGAATATAGAGCTGAAAAGGCAATAAAACAGTCTCTGGAATCATTCTCTCAACAGGATGAGTCCATTGAAATTCGCTCGTCAGCCAGAGCATCTTGTATTGAGTCAAGCACATCATCAGTAATCACTCTGATGAAGAGCCTAAACAGAAAATATTATGGACACAATACAAGAGAGTGCACAATAAGGTTAAAGGTTTTGTTCCAGAAGCAACTTCTTCATTTACCATTTTACGGTAGATAAGATGGTTGATGCCTTTACAGGTGTAAGAAGGAAACGAGGATCTCAATTGCCAAATCTTCAGGATTCTCGTCTCCCTCCCCAGATAAGAACAGATCTGGATCCAATTGGAATGGATTTCCTATTTATAGGAGATCGGCAACTCTCTGACTATGAGTCAATTTATTGATGAGTCAGTTGAGGATCGGGGATTTACGAAACCCCATTGCACCGCCAGTGACCTCTCTTGAAGGGGCTATGGTGATTTTCTCATGCAGGTACAGAAGACCATACTTTGAGTGCTGAGAGAAACACTGTGAGCCAAACATTGAGAGTTAAACACTTGGTGAGATTCTGAGAAGAACCAGTGAGATATCAGAATGAAAAATATGTGAGCATGAGTGAGTGCAAACACATAGGAAATTGAGAAGAGTGAAACACTTGTGAGGTACATATAATAATAATTGGTATTGAAAGCTCACAAGTTGTTGAAAGAATTGACGGAAGCAACTACGGTTCATTCCATTTCACGGTGTGAATTTATGGTTGATGATTCTCTTGAATCAAGTGTCTTCACAGACATTGAGGAGGACTTAGGCCTTTGCCATAATTAAGCCTTTGTCTAACCTCCCAGAGCAAACAACTCTGGATCCTTAATTGGATAAGCCACTTAGTGGTTGGCAACTTGTGGACCATGATTCGGATTTATCTGATGAGTCTGCAGGGACTGGGAATTACGAACTCCCATTGCACCACCGGTGACCCCCTTTAAGGGTGGCTAAGGTGATTTTCTTG
The DNA here is from genome assembly GCF_001625215.2 of Daucus carota subsp. sativus. NCBI lineage: Eukaryota > Viridiplantae > Streptophyta > Magnoliopsida > Apiales > Apiaceae > Daucus > Daucus carota. Next base: position 10,077,186 of record NC_030381.2, read on the forward strand.
CAGGTACTTAGCATTTTGGAAGCTCAGTATTTGTGTGGAGGGATACACTTACAGAACTCGTGAGTGACACCCTTACCCAAAAACCGAGAGAAAATTGAGTGTTGAGTGATACACCTGCAGAACATTTTAGTGAGACACCCACTAATTACCAAATTTATACCTAAAGACAAAGTGGATGTTGTTACTGGAATATTAGTTTTTACTCATTACTTTTCCGTTTGGAACCTATTCTTTCAGCATAGGGACCAACCCAATCAAAGTAAACCCTTCTTCTGAACTCTTTCTTCGACCCCAGCTTTAGCGTTGTTTAGTTCTCTATGGGGAGATTATCTTTTGGTACAGGAAGTATTGTACACGTTCCTTGACCTATTTGATACCACATATCCTCGGAGGATTCCACAACTAAGGGGGAGAATATATTTAGGGGGAGAATATATGAAAGGGGGAAGAAAAAGTAAGTTAGCTTTCTTCTATTGTCTACAACTAAGGGGGATTAAACTACTCTTTAGCTGTGTACTACTGAGGGGGAGATTCTTCTTCAACTAAGGAGGAGGATTGATCTTTCATCTAAGGGGAGATAGCTACTTATCACCAAGGGGAACCTGATCAAGGTAACGGGAGGAGAAGTGTAAAGTGATACATCTATTCTTCAGTAAGTGGTAGACAGGAACTTATTCATTACCACTGGAGAATTCAATGAAGCTGCTGATTATTCTTTGCATAATGGAATGTTTTGAATTCTCTTCAAGACAGACTATGAGGATTATCTGGCAGGTAAGCAAAAACCAGAGAAATGAAGGTGATATGCACATCTGTTATTTCTATTCATGAAATCTGGAAATGTATTATATGATCCAGAAACTTTGTAGCATTATTTACTAGTCCAGGATTTCACTTTTTCTAGTGTTAGTTGAGTTATCCTCCAGAGGATTTGCTTGTTATGATTAACAAACAAATAGGGGGAGATTGTAAGTCTAAATGTAAAGACAACCATATCTGTTACATAGGGATGATAACTCAACAATAGAACAAGACAAGTAAATAACACTACGCCTGCACCGGAATTGGAAGATACGAAGACAAAGGTTGAAGAAGCCATCTACAGTCTTGAAGGAATAAGTTCACTGGAAGAAGTTCATTAATATGTTCATGCCTCAGTGAAGAATAAAGATTGAAGTATTCAAGATTGTGGAAGCAATGAAGATGTTGTCCAAGTACTCGAAAGATTTCAGTGCAACCCCTGAAGCAAGATATTTCTATATATCTTGGTTGGTTATTTATAATCAACAAACTGAAGCATAAACTAACCCGGAACCGACTGATCAATGTTTGCTGACAAAGAAGGTACAATGTTTGACTTCAGTGTTAGTCGCTTGTGAACCAGACCAGTGCACTAAGCGTCAGCACGTACGGAGCTTTGCAAAGTATTTGTCGATCGAAGAATTGATCCAGTTATATCAAGTCATTTGTTCCAAAGCCAAGCCAAGTCAAGCCAAATGCCAGCTGCCAAAGCTTACTGCTCAAATGCCATATGTCAAAGCTTCCACAAAAAGCCATATCAGGAAGTGACATTTTTTATATGTGTGCACTTATATATTTGTATATGTACAAATATAATCATATATGTATATATGTATATTTAATTAAATATAATATATATAATATATATGTATATATGTTTTTAAACATATGTATATGTATATTTATATGTATATATATTTCATTAAATATATATGTATATAGTATATGTATTTATATTTTACATAAGCAATTATAAAATTAAGTGTATATATATATTATATTATGTGCATAAATATATGTATATTTAGAGAGAGTTATATATATATCTTTATATATGTAATTATATTTATATTTACACATAGTTATATGTATATTATATATATTTAAATATATGAGAATATATTTAAATATATGTGTATATATATGTTACTATATGTTTATATAAATATTATATATATGTATATATTTATATATACTTTTCTTTATATATATTTATGTTTATATTTATATTTATAAATAACTATATATATCTCTATATATATTTTATATATATATTTACATTTGTATTTACATATAATTATATATTATATATATTTAAATATATGAGAATATATTTAAATATATGTACATATATTATTATATGTTCATATAAATAAAATATATATGTGTGTATATATTTATATATATTTTTATTTATTAATATAATAACAACATAATATATTATATTATATATATATTATGCATGCATGTGATGATGTCAGGTGTCTAGGGCAACCTAGGGTTTGCATGTGCAGCTAGGGTTTCATGGGAACTTTTCTCTTCTTCCTGGTGTATACTCCTGGCGCAAGTTCTTCCTTGCCTAGAATATTTCTAAGTCCATGACTTTACTGGAGAAGCACCCTGTGGCGCAAACTCACTGAAGAAGCGCAACTTCAGGAGAGAGAACAGTGTATACAGAGAAAGACTTGTGAGCGCAACTTGCAGGGGAGTTGCTGTTATTTAATCATTCGACTAAGGCAGAGATACTCATATACACTGCTGCATGATTCCTGTGGCGCCAACTATTAAGGGTAAAACTGGAAATAACCAGTTGGCGCTATATTAATATTGCATGTGTACTGTATGTACGTGTATTTGCTGGCAATGCAGGACAGAAAATGGACCAAGCGCAAGTTTAGGTCAAGCGCAACCTTTGACCAATTCTGGTCAATTGTTGCGCCTCTGACCCTAACTATACTTGGCGCAACTTCGTGTTTTGAAGAAATGTCTAAGTCCCCCCACTGTGAGATCTTGGCGCAAGCTTTGACTGAGGAACATCTTTTGACTTTCAAAAGTGGCGCAAGTATGGCTTTATGGACTTAACCAGGGTTAGTTAATGAGAAGCCTATAAATACTTGAGAAGTGAGTTCATAATAAACACACTCTTCACCACCTTTATGGTGGAATGGCTTTGTGCCTTGCACACTACTACACACAAATAAATCATAGCTTAGTTTTGTATTATATATATATTTAGAAGCTAGGGTTTGTGAGTGTACGTAGTAGTAGCCATTGTAGCCAACCTTCGGGTTTGGATTTATAGCACCTTCGAGGTATTTATCAATATACAGATATACCTTGGAAAATATTGTGTGTTGGTTTAATATTTTTATATCCTCAGAAACCGACCCAATAAATATCCGGAACACGAAACCCATTACAGGACTGCAATTTATTTATCCGCAAGATTCGAAAGAATTTTAAATTGTAGTGAGTATCGTATTCAACCCCCCCTTCTACGATACTTTGGACCTAACAAAGGAGTTGTGCCTCTATGCTGCAATGAAAGTTGTCTGCTGGTGTAAAAAATGGATTTAACAAGAACAGCCATGACGACGTAATATTTTTGGTCATGATAGTGTTTTGACGAAAGAGAAAAATCTACCTCATCTTCTATTTTGCGGTAACCTTTCCATCCATCTTATATTAAATCTCCAATAATGCTTTACTTTGCTTATACTTATGTATCCTTTTTCTAATATACTTTATAAATTGCTTATTTGTATTTAGATGGTTTTAATTTGCTTAATTTGTTGTATACATTTTTCTTCGTATATCAGATCTTATACACGACATTTTGTAATGTAACAAGACTGCAAAATGTGTTCGATTTTCCAACTTACTATTTTCCTTGAACAAAATAGTCGAGTTTTCCGCAAACTATGTCTCTGCATCTTTTATAAATATGACTTGCGACTCAATGACTTTTAATCCGAGTACTGAGGCATATTGTTTGTCGTAAATCTTATACTAAGGTAGTCTTTTGACAGTTCTTAGTTGCCAAAATCTTTTGTACTGCCTTCAATGTGGGCAGCTCTGAAATAAGCTCTGTTCTCTCCTTCTTTATTATTCAATTTTGTTTCCGTATTTAAATATATGATGTTTGGAAAGAATATTGAGATTCGTTATCAGTGATGAGTGCAAGTTTGAACAGAAATCATTGTGTGATGTGTCAATTTACTTCCTAATATACTGTTTTCATAAGTACCATTGGATTGGGGTGTTGTATATTTGGCGTCTTAATTGGTCTTTATTCCGTGTCTGTGGAGAGAAAAAGCCTAAATTTTTAGGTGTGTTGGAGGTGGTTTCCTGGAACTTTCGTGAGTAAATCTGTAATTTGTTAGGCGGTGTTCCTGGGTTTGGGTTGGATCCAAATACATAGTCCACTTTGATAACTGGTCCTAAAAAATATCAAAAGCTCTCATGGCTCCACGGCTATCAAAAGATTAAAGGAAACTTGCTTCTGTGCTGGTGAAAGTTGGGATGTTTGAGAAAAAAGGCCACACTTTCACCTATTTTCTTTGTTTTGCTACTTTGTTGTTTATAGGATGTGTGCACGGTGTGTATTAATTCTGTTATTCAGTATGATCATAGTCACGAGTTGAGTGCACTATTGATTTGTATTAAACATAAGAGGCATCAGCTAATTATATATTGAGCACTTAAGTACCAGAAAAAACCATAGTCATTTTGCATAGCATTTGGTGTTTCTGAGCTATATAGATTTCCTTATAGCAGCAATAATTCAATCCGCCTTCTTTTTGGGATTTAGGAACTATTACCAAGGGTGCAACTCTTTTGCATGAAGAGGGTGCCAAGGAAGTCTACGCGTGTTGCATCTCTTGCACGCATGCTGTTTTCAGGGTAATGATTCACTACGCCATAAGTGCTCATATGCAACGCGTATTCCTAGTGTTGCATGGAAAGTATTGCAATAGACCCTTGGTTTTCTATCTTCTGCAACAGAACTCAAACGGCGTTGCATTATAGGAGTTTGTAGTGTTGCATTATAGCAGTAGACATTGCTAGACCCATTTTTGCTGACGTGGCAGTGGGTCCCACGTGCTGACGTGGCAGTGGGCCCCACTGCTGGACCCATTTTTGCTGACGTGGCAGTGGGTCCCACGTGCTGACGTGGCAGTGGTCCCCACTGCTGGACCCACTTTGGTGACGTGGCAGTGGGTCCCACGTGCTGACGTGGCAGTGGGCCCCACTGCTGGACCCACTTTGGTGACGTGGCAGTGGGTCCCACGTGCTGACGTGGCAGTGGTCCCCACTGCTGGACCCAGTTTGGTGACGTGGCAGTGGGTCCCACGTGCTGACGTGGCAGTGGGCCCCTGGTCTGGACCCATTCAGGTGACGTGGCAGTGGGCCCACCTCCGGACCCATTTTGCTTACGTGGCAGTGGGTCCTACTGACCCATTTTGACATAAAAATCTTTGAAGGCCAAGGGAATTGAACCCCTGACCTCTCATGTATCAAAACATGTTACACACCACTCCACCAACCTTTCATTTATGTTGTGTGTTGCATAACTAAAATATAATAGTTATCTGTGGTCAAAGTGGGTAGTCCAATTAACCTACGTTGTCCCGAACGTGAAATCTTTTTTTTTTTTTAAATTTGTTTTCGACGATCCAACCGTACGGATGTTAATATCTATCAAATTTAGCAATAAGAAATTTTTTTCAAAAATTTCCATATTTAGAAGGTGTGAGTTTATAATAGTCAAAGCGGTCCAAGAAGGTAGTCAATTAAGCAATGTTGTCCCGAATACAAATTCTATTTTTTTAAAATTCGATCCTGACGATCCAACCGTACGGATGTTAATATCTATCAAATTTAGCAATAAGAAATTTTTTTCAAAAATTTCCATATTTAGAAGGTGTGAGTTTATAATAGTCAAAGTGGTCCTAGAAGGTAGTCAATTAAGCAATGTTGTCCCGAATACAAATTCTATTTTTTTAAAATTCGATCCTGACGATCCAACCGTACGGATGTTAATATCTATCAAATTTAGCAATAAGAAATTTTTTTCAAAAATTTCCATATTTAGAAGGTGTGAGTTTATAATAGTCAAAGCGGTCCAAGAAGGTAGTCAATTAAGCAATGTTGTCCCGAATACAAATTCTATTTTTTTAAAATTCAATCTTGACGATCCAACCGTACAGATGTTAATATCTATCAAATTTAGCAATAAGAAATTTTTTTCAAAAATTTCCATATTTAGAAGGTGTGAGTTTATAATAGTCAAAGCGGTCCAAGATGGTAGTCAATTAAGCATGGTTGTCCCGAATACAAATTCTATTTTTTTAAAATTCGATCCTGACGATCCAACCGTACGGATGTTAATATTTATCAAATTTAGCAATAAATTTTTTTTTTCAAAAATTTCCATATTTAGAAGGTGTGAGTTTATAATAATCAAAGCGGTCCAAGAAGGTAGTCAATTAAGCAGTGTTGTCCCGAATACAAATTCTATTTTTTTTAAAATTCAATCTTGACGATCCAACCGTACGGATGTGAATTATTGTATTAATTTTTAATTTAATTTAAAGTAAATATTTCTCACATATATTATTTATAATTTACATTAAAAAATTAAAACCAAATATTGAATTTTTTGAAGGGAGCGGGCTCAGAGTAATGAAAATGTTAAGCGGGTAAAACTCCCCCATCTCACATTTCAGACACAATCGAACCTCTCTCACATCACAGTTCCGAACTCCATTTCCTATCAAAACATAATATCTCAACATCGCAGCATATGACATCTTTAATTAGGGTTTTGGTGTTCTCGATTAGGGGATTTTGTTAACTTCTCGATTGGGGTTTTGTTCTCGGTTCAAGTTCAAGTCAAGTTCAGTTATCTCGATTAGGGTTCTTAAAGTTCTCAATTAGGACATCGCGATATATAGGGCTTTGATTGGTAACTTCTTTATCCTCGACTACTTAAGATTTTGTATATTGTAATTGATATTTTCGCTTTTTTGATTTATATCGTGACTTGATATTTCTGGTGGAGGAGACTTTTTGGATAAGAAGCTAGATCTGTATGACTTGAGTTTCATTGCGTGCCTGCTTGTAATGTATGCGTTTCTGTTTTCTTGTACTGCAAAAGATGTTTTTGAAGTTTTTATGTTAATGTTTGGGAGTCAAACATGTCTTGATGTGTTTAAAATTTAATCATAGTCGATAGGAAGTAGGGTCTGAAATTGAGCCCTCGAGACTCAGATACGAAGCTAGCTAAAAAAAATTCTAGTTTGTAAGATGAGACAGATAGTTACATGTAAAGGATCCCAGACCAGCCTCATATATCATGACTCATGAGTAATACAGAACTGATAAACCAAAAGAGATAAAGAGGAATTATATATGTACTGTCTTGTGTACCACAATATTCTAAAGCACTCGCACAATTGGTTCTCTATCATGTGATATGTCATCCTGTGTCTAACATCTTAATTATCACAGAATTCTTGTTTTTCTCTTGCTAAACTTTTAAAGGACGGATATTGCTCAAGTTATGAACAAATCCCAAATGCTGTGTACAGCGGAGAATTTCTGGATCTGTCACTGTGTACAGATATTATCTTGCATGCAGATAAGCTTGTATATATTTACATTGTCTGGTCTTTCTGCCATAATTCTTTTTGGTTTTCCTTATATTCTTTTGGGCATTGTAGTTCCTTGCTTCCGGCTAGTGTGGTTAGTTTATAGGTCTTCATTCGCTTATGATTTCTATCTTCTTGCAGATTGATCCACAGTACATCTTATTAATTTCTGAGTTAGAACTTGAAGAAGTGGTAGAAGATATACGACTAAAGTGTGCCAGGTTTCAAAGAATATTGACATCACAGATTATAAGAATCTCTGTGCTGCTGCTTTTGTGTTTCTCAGGTCATCAGTTTTTTTAATAATTGTTTTTGTATTCCCATGAAACTCTTCAGGCTTAGCACTGTTGTATCTGTAAATGTTGTAAAGATTCAGAACCTTATTATTGCTCAAGAAACTAATGAAGTTGACGGTATTGTTTGCTATGGATGAGGCTGACCAGGATTATGATAATACCAAGACAAGAAAATGCGGATGCAGATTTTTACAGCATTTACGATGATCAAATAAATATGGTGGAGCTATATTTAACTATATCCGATAGTCACTAGATATATTTCCTTACTCTGCACTATATTAATTAGCAATGTTTGTAATTATTTCAGGTTTTGGAGCAGTCGGGAATACAACCAAGTCTGCAGGTGGCTTTACTACAGTCTACAGGGCAAAGAGAAAGTGTATGTGATGGAGTGACACTTGCTCTTAAATGTATGCTAAGAACAATTTTTTAAAGTCTTAGTTTTTTTTTAACTTTTTGAATATATATTTGAGAAGCAAGATGCCATTACAAGTTTGATGCATCTGGTTAAACAATACTCTACAGATTTCTATGTTGTGCATTGATTCTGGTTCAAGTGTATATGATATATGATTCAGTGTAATTTTGACATTTGATCTATTTGCTCTCTAAACTAATCCCACTCACAACTGTATGGAAGGTTGAAAATAAGGAGAAAATGCTTTTGGATTCAAGAGAAGACTGGTGTTCTACCCGGAAAAATGCAAGACCTTGTGAGTTATCTTATATGAGTTTTTTTACATTATCTTAAGCATATAATAATGAAGTTCAATACATTTATGAGTACTGAACTTTATAAGTTTATGAGTACTCATAAATGTTTTTTACATTTATGATTTTTTTACATTAGAAAAAAAGGTTATAATATCTTTAAACTCAAAACACAAGTAAGCATATAATAATGAACTTGGTCGTGATTCCGATACTGGCAGACAGGTAATTTTTTGGTATCAAGAGCTTAAAAGATTGATGAATACATACGTAAAGAATTATAATGATTTAAGTCTTAAGACATTAGAATCAGTAAATAATCTATTTGACCTTATTTATATTCTTTTGGAGGATAATGGCTGATATGTGTCTCGTCTCGTAGGTGGTAATCCAGTCAAGCTAGTTGCCATCCATGGGCATTATGCAGATGTAGGTGACTTTGCCGCTCAACCATCTTGTGCTTTAAATGCAAGGCCTTGGTGTTTTATAGGAAGGTGAGGGATACTTTGTCACCATTGTCATTGCATGAACATATATCTCTCCTTTGTGTAAATGATTGATGTTTTAAATGTCTAGTTCACATACGAAGAGTCTTTTCAGGCCAATAGTTCGTTCAGGGTAGAATGTTATATCTGAAACTTAATTGTGATTCTTGCTACTGCTATGTTCAGAGGATCAGAGTGTTATAATACCTGTACGTGGGTCTGCGAATCTTGATTCTTGGCTGGGTGAATAATAGTCCTGACATTTATAAAGAGCTGATCAGCCTGGCATAGAAGACAATGTACGGAACGAATAATGAAGTAGAAAGTCCTGCTTCTATCAAGAGAAAGAGGACTCTACCCCCTGCAAAAAAGTGGATAATAACATCATTTACGTAACTCCAATGCCTTTGCATTCTTCAATAGAAATGAAATTATCACTTAGCACCCAACACTTACATGTAAACTTTATTTTAGTTGTTTTGATGTTCTAGTTAGAAATTATGATTGGGTTGCTTTGTAGTTTTCTTGTTTAGGAAGGGATTTATGAATGTACAAGACAGATATTGCCAAATTTTTATTGAAAGTGTTGCATTTTACTTTTTTTAGTGTTGCAATTTCTATTTATTTAGTGTTTCATATTTAATCTATCAGTGTTGCAAATATAAATAATCTAGTGTTGTATATTGAAAATATGGTGTTGCAAAAGATACGTGGGACCCACTAAATATTTGGCTCATGTGGGACCCACACATGACGTGGCAAGTGACTCATCAATGACGTGGCAAGTGGACCCAGCTCATGTGTCAGGTGACGTGTGAGGTGGAACCCAGGTGACGTGGCAGATAGAGTGGGACCCACCTCTGCTATGTGTCCATCTTTAGTGGCAACACCGGTAGATGTTGCCTTTATTAAATGGTGGTGTTGCATTATAGGTATAATGCAATACATTTTTGGTGTTGCATTAGATAGCCATAAGCGTTGCCTTATAGGTCAAAGGCAAGGCTCGCATATGCAACGCCCAGAAAGTGTTGCATATCTCGATTTCGGGCCTAAGGCAACACCATTTGGGGTTTAAGGCAACATTATTGGGCGTTGCATATGAGCACTTATGGCGTAGTGATTATTCATTTGTCACTACTAATCTCCCTTGATATTTTTCAGATGCTGAAGCTGTTGACTCAGCCAATAACAACATCCTTCTGTCAAAGTCATCGATTTCTTTTATTGAGTTTGTTCAATTATTAACGATAGCAATTTCAGGAAAGGAGTTGACTTGACTTGGTTTATGCTCCTGTTCTCTCACAGAAGCAAATAAACTGAATAGAAAATTGCACGAGGTCTATAATTCCTAGGAAGCATTTGCATGGTTTAGTGTTACTGCAATCTCTCTACAGCATTTTCTGAGAACATGGAGGTGCATAATGACATGTGGATTTCTGGGTCTTGGCTAATTGTTTTATACATGTAGTGCTCTGCATTTGATTGTAGTGCTCCAGCAGTTCATCTCTATATAGTCAATTAAGTTGCTTAAATTTGCATACAGTTTTTTGATCTGCTTAAATTGCCTTCCGTGTTTTTCTTGATCTGTTATATGGTTTATCATTATCAAATTGCACTTCTTGAGCTAATTCCGTTAAGTTACTTATTTTATAAATTAATTAAGTTACTTATTTTATATATTAAATATTAATCGATCTCACAATTTATACGTAATTGTTATGTAATGATTCCTATAACGCACATTTGTTCTTAGTAGTAAGAAATTAATAGTTTGAACAGCTTCTTTAAAACTTTATTTTTCTTAAAAAATATAATTAATTATTTTTTTAGTTTTATATTTTCGGAAAATGTGCATTATCACCTATGCCTATCTGGCAAATCCAACAGGTAAAAATGCCCAAAGCCCATAAACATATCTTCATAAAGATGTAAGAAAGATAAAAACCAAATATTAGAAGATTATTTTTTTAACGGGAAGATAGCACCTTAACTTTATATTACAAGTGATGTTAAAAGCGCTTATCAATATAATATCTATATTTTTTTAGTAAAATATATTTATATTCAATTACAAAACAAATATTGAAAAAATTGAATAAAAAATCATTGTAGAAAAATCATATTTGCCATGCATAGCGGGAAATCTTTTTAAATGATCATTTATATAGATATAACTTGCATTAACAAACTATTCTTTTATGTTGCCTTCTTTATTATTTTTAAAATCTTTTATTAATATTTTAATTCTTTTTAAAATAAATTAAATTAATAATACAAAATTAATTTCTTAAACCATGCGTAGCGGGCACAAGAGGGCTGTTTTTGCATGTAATATAAAGGTCCGGTTTTAAATTTTAAAGCGGTAGAACAAAGTCCATAAAGCCCGAGACAATAAATAAAATAATTGCATACTTTTCTTTTATATGAAACGATTGAATATAGGAATTTTATCCACAATTTTTTGGCAAAAAATTAATTTAGTAAATTTACTATATCAACCATCAAGTGTTAAAAAAACATAAAACAAACACGCGCAATAATGGTCCGTAAAAGAAAAACATCAACGTATTTTTAAAAAAAATAGTAGATTTGGGGGAAACTAATCAATTATTTTCTCATGTAACCATAAATATTTATTTTATATACTATATCAAATACATATTAATAATAATAATTATTATACTTCAAAAAAATGTTAAACTAAGAACCATGCGAAGCGGGCAAAGAATACTAGTAATATATATAGGTGTGTGTGATATGTTGAATAATTTAAAATGGTAATAACTTTATTGAGAATATGGTAACGCTTCACAAGTTTTGATGGATCATAATAACACACGTTCCCTAAATTTTACACATTGGGTATGATTTCTAAATTTAAAAAATTAATAAATAGTTACTACAGATAAATTCTATTTTTTTTACAAACAAAGAAATTTTATTAAACAGAACATAAAACAGCGAAAACAAACTACCAACTACAGATTAAAAAACAAATAACATGCTAAAAATAATTAGCTGATTTGTTTTTTGATGTTTAACACATAAAATTTAAAAATTCTTGAAATTGAAAACGACAGCTAGCACCAGCTGAGAACACTGAGGTCGAAGTGACAATACTCCAGCTATCTACTTCCCGGATAACAGCTATAGACATACTGAAAGTGAAAACTCCATATGGATGAACAATCTTCAATTGTGAAAAGTGAGCTCTTGCAATAATGACCATCGCCTTGGTTTCAATGCGAATTCCAAAAGATATCAACGGAATCATTCTCATAAAAAAGTGTATTTTTCAAAATTATTTTCAATAAAATAATTTTTATTATTCTTAAATATTTAATTTGTCCTTCATTTAAAATAATTTAAATACTAACATAAGAAAGTGTATTTCTCAAATTCATTATTTTTAATTTTTTTTAGTAAACTTTAATTATTATATATAATAAAGTTCAGTTATATATGGATGTATTTGTTTATTCCATTTTAAAATCAATATACTTATATAAAGGGGACGCGAGGGGCGTGTAGGTGGCGCCTCTTAGATAGGTCCGTTCTATTTTTCTAATATTGTGGAATTTTTGGATGATATACTTATATAACGGAGAAGCGAGGGGCGTGTAGGTGGCGCCTCTTAAATAGGTCCGTTCTATTTTTCTAATTTTCTGCAATTTTTTGATGAAAAAAATCAAAAATAAAAACTACTTTTTCTTTTGTTTCAGATTAACTGATATGGTATATATCTTGGCATAGATTAATCTGATTCTGTTTCAAATCATTTATGGAATATAGTAACTTGCAAATTTTTTAATCTGATTCCGTTTCAGATTAATTGATATGGTATATATCTGGCATAAATTAATTTGATTCTGTTTCAGATTATTTATGAATTATAGTAGTTTGCAAGTTTTTTAATCTGATTCTATTTCAAATTATTTAATCATGGAAAAGAGTAGCACACAAGTCTCTTTGCACATATAAATACCAACGATATCGTAACCCGTTTTATCTTGAGCTATCGTTCTACATATACGGTGAGTGGGCAAATGCGTTTTATAAACAATTTTTCTTTGTCACATTATCTTCTCCATCTAATACAATAATGAGTTACACTACGATAAATGTTTTAAAAGGCGATAGAGATGATTGATTGACAAGAGTAAGAGTTTGTCGGATATGGGAGTAGACTGCTATCTCATGAATTTAAACTGATGTTTTTGTGGACAATCAATCCAAAGAAATTGGAGGAAGGAATCATTAATATACACCTGCATGGATTAAAATTCATACGTCCCGACATGATTAATGTTCGTATAACCAAAACATAATGTTTATCTCTATTAAAACTGGGGATGGTTTCGGAGTTGCATTTCAATATTTTTTTTATTTTTACGCGCTTATGTTATTGCAAACTTAATGTTTGTTTTATTGGTCAATCAATATGACTAGACGTCATCAATCAGTTCTGTTAAAGAGCCCTGCTTTTTGCATGTAGGGCATGGTGTATGTATCCGGAAATTAATGACAATATTAGTGAAAAATATGATTACTTTATAAAAACACAACTAAAATTAAGATTCGTCATGTTTTAAATTGTTAATTATATGTAAAAATTTATTTTCATTTTTTCTCGCTAATAAATTATAGTCCAGTTTTTAATTTTATATATTAATATTGGTATTGCATCGAGATGTTTGTAATATAAAATTTTATTTTATTCTATGAATATTAATTTTGAATGATTAATATAATTTTTATAAACTGCCAAAAATTTATTTAGTTTTACAAATACTAATTTTAAATCATTAATATAATTTTTATAGGCCGCGCTGCCGCAATGCGCGTCTTCTCAACTAGTTTTTTATAAGAAAGGCCGGAACATTTTTACTCAAATGAGGAGAAGTAGAAATTGTATAGCTGGAAGTAATAATTTATGAGTAATAAAGGAAGGAAGCTTCACTAATACACTTTGGACAGCTACTGACTCACCGGTTGTTTGTTTAGTAATACTATAGAAGTTATATGTATTCAATATTATATATTAGAATGATATAGTTAATTTTTCTTAATATTAATGAAATATTTAAAATAATAAGAACATTTTTTTTAAATCCATACGTTGAAATTATTTTTTAGTCGAGGAAGATGAGTATTTTAAACAAAAACTCGTTATACAGCAATACTGAAAATTAAAAAAAAGTAGAGTTATGCAAGATGATCATTCTAATTTTTTTATTAAATGTTATTATTGAGCTACGACATGTACGTGATTGTTTATAATTAATAATATGTAATATGATAAATAATAAAAGAAGTTATTTTGAAAGTGCATATGATACAAATTTTTTTAAGAAAGTTTCTCTCCATGTCTTTGTGAGAGTCTGGTTTTCTCTCCATATTCTTAATCTTTAAGGATATTTGTGAGAGTCTTTGTATATTCATGGGTGACAAAATCGATCAACGCATAGCAGGGCTACGGCTTGATGATGAAGAGAATGAGAGCTTTGTACTGGAGGGTGACATCGAGGAGGATGTAAACAGATTTGAGTTGTGTCTGGTAGGAAGGTTGTTAACAGAGAAGTCTATAAATGTCAGAGCAATGAAATCAAAGCTTGCAGACGTCTGGAAGCCAGCCATGGGAATCAGTATTAAGGATCTTGAGCAGAATGTATTTCTATTTCAATTCTTCAAGAAAGAGGACATGCAATGGGTGATGAATGGAGGTCCTTGGTCATTTGACAACGCGATGTTGGCTCTGGAAACGGTGGCTGCAGGTGAAAACCCGGCGGAGGTCAAAACTTGGTATGTGAACATATGGATTCAGATACATAATCTACCTATGGGCTACATGCTGGAGACAGTTGGTAAACAGCTTGGAAACTTTTTTGGAGAGTTCCCAGAGTATGATGCAAAGAATAACACTTCTATTTGGAGGGATTGTATGAGAGTGAGAATTAGATTGGATACCAGAAAGCCACTCAAGCGTAAGAAGAAAATCTCAAAAAAGGACGGCAAATAGTTTGTAGTAACATGCAAAATATGAACGTCTTGGGGAGTTCTGTTTTTCTTGTGGTATGGTTACGCATATTGACAGATTCTGCAGGAATGCTATTGCTACCGGAGGAGAGGAGGGTGAAAAGGAATGGGGGAGTTGGTTACGAGCACCACCGCGTAGGGTGGCCGGCCAGAATCAAAGCAGGTGGCTCAGGGATGAGAACGATGACATGTGGGAGGCTAGGATTGGAGGTAGCAGTAACAACCAGCAGTTTTCGGGGGGAAATTTTTCGAAAAAAGGGAAAGAGATAAATGAGGAGAGTAATCTCAGGGATTTAGTTGGTCGTGACACAAGGCTGGGCGTTATCACAACAAATCCTATATTTTCAGCTAAAAATCAGGGATTTACCACCATTCAAACTGCCGTGTTTGGGCGCAATGAGGATGAGAGTATTGGACTTCAGTTAGAAGAGTGCAAAAGAAGGAGGAGCGAGAAAGAAGTGGGCCTCTCGGATATTGAAATGGGTCATGTGACTGCTGGACCTTTGACAGATGGAAAAAACGAAGGTACTGATATTTCTGAAATGCATTTATCAGCACCTAGCAAAAATGTTTTGGCTGAGCTAGCAATGCAAGCCACCCGCCAAAAATGATTCTATTAGGATGGAACTGTCGAGGGCTTGGGCAATCTCGAACAGTTCGTATTCTTAATGAGATGCTGACATCTCATAAGCCCGATATTCTCTTTCTTTCTGAAACTCTTGTAGAAGGTAATAAAGTTGAAGTTCTTGCTTCAAAAATTGGTTTTGTTAATTTTCATTCAGTAGATAGACAAGGTAGAGGAGGTGGTTTGGCTGTTTTCTGGAAGAATAATGTTCGATGTTCAATTATGGACTCCTCTCAAAATCATATTGACATCATTATTGAGGAAAGGCATAATGTGTCGTGGCGTTTAACTTGTTTTTATGGTTTCCCTGAGCGAGAAAGACGTCAACAGTCATGGGACTTTCTTACTCTTTTGGCCACTAAGTCTCAGCTCCCATGGTGTATTTTTGGCGATTTCAATGACTTACTTTATGCCTCTGATAAGAAAGGGAGGCACCCTCATCCGCAATATTTGCTTTCTGGCTTTAAACAGGCGATCGAGGATTGCTCTCTTGCTGAAGTCGAGCTGTCAGGAGGAGCATATACTTGGGAGAAAAGTAAGGGTACTGCTGATTGGGTTAGAGAAAGACTGGATAGGGCGTTTGGTAATGACTCTTGGTGGCAAATGTTTCCTTTGTGCACACTTACTGTTTTCCATGCTGTGGTCTCAGACCATGAGCCAGTAAAATTAGAGTTGGTTAACACTTCAGTTACTAAAAAGCAGTTCCAATTTAGGCTTGAAAACACGTGGTTAAAGGAGGAGAGTTTTCATGAAGATGTGGCTAAATATTGGAAAAATCTTCCTGCTGTTCATCTGTTGCCAAAGCTTATTTCAGTTTCAAATTATATGGCAGAATGGGGCAGAACTTTCTTCCATAAATTCCGAGAAAAAGTCATTAAGCAGAAAGAGGTGATTGAGCAGTATAAGGACAGAGAGGATGATGATGGTATTCAATTATATTTTGATGAAAAGGAGAAACTTAATGAGTTGTTGCTTAATGAAGAGCTCTACTGGAAACAAAGAGCAAAGACGTTTTGGCTGGAGGCTAGAGATACCAACTCTAAATTCTTTCATGCATCAGCATCGAGTAGATAGAAGGCTAACTTTATCTCGGTGTTGAGATCAGATTATGGTTCAATGGTGTCAGATCACTCCCAGTTATGCAATCTGCTTAAAGAATATTATAGTAATGTGTTCTCTGGGGGGTACACTAATGGGATTGTAAATGATGTGGATCCCTCAAATGGTCTAATTATTTCCGAGGACCAGAATGAGATGCTCACGGCAAGTTTGGAGTTTGAAGAGTTCACTGAGGCTTTAAAGTGTATGCACCAGGATAAGGCTAGTGGCCTGGATGGCTTAAATCCGGCATTCTTTCAACATTTTTGGAAACATATTGGTATGGAAGTTTTTCAAAGCCGCAAAGAATGGTTAGTTGATTGTAAATTCCCAAGCTCTGTTAATGACACTACTTTGGTTCTTATTCCTAAAAAAAGATAATGTAGAGGAAGTGAAGGATCTTAGGCCTATAGCCTTGTGTAACGTGCTTTATAAAATCATTGCGAAAGTCTTAGCTAATAGGCTCCAAAAGATTTTGCCAGGAATAATTTCTGAGGAGCAGTCTGCGTTTGTGCCCGGAAGGAACATTACAGATAACGTGTTAGTCACCTATGAACTCTTGCACTATATGAAACGGAAGAATGGGGGTCAGGAGGGTGAAGTAGCTCTTAAACTTGATATTTCAAAAGCCTATGACAGAGTGAACTGGGCTTATTTACGAAGTCAAATGCAATATATGGGTTTCTTTGCTAAATGGATAAGTTGGGTGATGCTCTGTGTAACAACAATTTAATATTCAATTTCGTTTCAAGGTTCATCAATAGGTCCCATTGTGCCTAAAAGGGGCCTCCGTCAAGGGGACCCTTTATCGCCTTACCTATTCCTTTTATGTGTGGAAGATTTGTCTATAGCCTTAAAATCAGCTGCTGATAATGGAAGTGTTAAAGGCTGTCGCATCTGTCACTCAGCTCCATCAGTCACGCATCTCTTGTTTGCAGATGATAGTTTTTTGTTTTTCAAACCTACATCTGCAGAAGCTCACTCGATCAGAGAAGTGTTGAATTCTTATGAAGCAGTCTCGGGACAGGCAGTTAAATATCAGAAGTCTGCAGTGTTTTTTAGTGCCAATGTTTGTAGAGATAAGCAAGCGGAGATCAAGCAGGTGTTGGGAATATATGCTGATATTGGTTATAGTAAATATCTCGGGTTGTCATCCCTCATAGGAAGATCAAAAAAGACTATTTTTAGATATTTGAAAGACAGAGTTTATCAAAAAATTCAAGGCTGGAATTCTAAATTACTCTCTCGAGCGGGGAAAGCTGTCATGATCCGGAATGTGGCTCAAATGATACCCTCCTATACAATGTCTTGCTTTTGAATCCCCAAAACTTTGTGTCAGGAGATTGAAAGATTAATGAATAGTTTTTGGTGGAAGACAAGCTCTAATTCTACTAAACCGATCAGATGGCTGTCATGGGATAAGATGAGTATGTCAAAAAAGCGAGGTGGATTAGGATTCAGAGATCTGCATGGTTTTAATTTGTCTTTGTTGGGTAAGCAGTGTTGGAACTTAATATCTAAGCCGGAGGCTCTGGTATCTAGGGTGTTAAAAGCCAAATACTACCCAGATTGCCACCTGCTTCAGGCTCGTAGAACTGGAGGATCAGTTACACATGGTCAGGCATTTGGGAAGCAAAAGAAGAGATGAAGATGGGGCTTCGATGGGTGCTTGGTGATGGCAAGTCAATAAATGTTAGCACAGACAGGTGGTTACGGGGAAAGCCAGATTTTTGTACTGATCAGCAGAGTGGAGGGGCCACCAGTAACATGAAGGTCTGTGACTTTTTTGTGGAAGACAAGAAGGAAAGGGATGTCAGCAAGGTTCGAGCATATTTCAACCAAAATGATGTAGATGCTATTATTAATACTCGAATTCCTCAGAGTTGTACTAAGGATAGGGTAGTCTGGATCCATTCTAATAATGGACAGTACACTGCGAGAACAGGGTATCAACAGTGGCATAAGAATCATGTTGGTGATTGTGGGGTGCAACAATCTAAGGGCTGGAACAAATTATGGAGTCTTGAGATTCCTCATAAACTCAAAATATTTCTGTGGAGGTTTTGTCGTAACAATATTCCAGCCAGATACATTCTACGGGGTAAAGGTATACAAGTCCCTATTGGATGCACTATGTGTACAGGCGATGTGGAGCATCTGCTCCACTTGTTCTTTAATTGCAATTTCGCTCAGAAATGTTGGAACAAAGTAGGGCTGGTGTATAACATGATGGATGTAGAAAGCGCTCCAGAGTGGCTCTTAAACAGGCTGGGGAGTGAATCTGAGGAGAAGCTCGTTAAAATCTCAGCAGTGTTATGGGGAGTGTAGTTTGCCAGAAACAAACAAATTTTTGAAAATAAAACTATGTCTCCAAGAGTTACGATTGAATGGAGCATGAAGCAGATAGTGGAGTGGCCTATTCCTAAAAATAAAAGATTGCAGCCAACAACACATCCGATTAGTAATCTCCAGCAGCAGCGAGTTAGGTGGCAGTGTCCGAGTGCAGGTACTCTTAAGATGAATGTTGACGCTGCTGTTACAGAAGGTCAGCAACACTTCTCAGTGGGACTGGTGCTTAGAGATCATCAGGGCCAGTTCATCATAGGTAAAACGAGGAAATTTGCAGGCTCCGTTCAAGTTGTCGAAGCTGAAACTATAGCCATTCTTGAAGCTCTCTCATGGTTGGAAGACTTGCAGGTGAGTACAGGAGTGATTAAAAGTGACTCCTTGTTGAGTGTAATTGCTATCAACAGGAGGTATCATAATTACCTGGAGTTAGGGTCGTGGGTTCATCACTGTAAGAGTATAATTCATAGGAGAGTTGGTTATTCGGTAGTCCATGTTAGGAAGCAGGCAAACAAGGTAGCCCATCAAATGGCAAAGATTCCTTGTAAGCTTAATAGCTTCGTTATTATGTCGTCTCCTCCGCTGAGTTTGTTGGAGACTCTTTTGTCAGATGCTTCATTGAATTAATGGAATTCAGTTTACTTCAAAAAAAGTTAGTTTGAAAAGCATAGTTCAAATTTATTGTTTAAATATGCGATGTGTGTATATTCTAAAAAAAAATTACTTATAGAATTGACAGTTAAAAAAAGTATTTCTTTTGAACATATAGTTAATATTCTTGTTAAGCCATGCAGGGTAATTATTTTTCAATAAAATATGTTATTTTTAGTTATGCTGTTGATATAGTAAAGATATTTATGGCATTATTTGTTTTCATACCTTTTACTTATGTAATATTTGTGAGAGTGGTACAAAATTTATAATATGAGTCATACATCTTTAAAAAGAAATATAGATATAAAAGGGAATTTTTGTATAACTATCGAGGTTATCAATTATACTGAATATATAAATAATTATAAATATATACCGAAAAAACTTAGCATAAGAGCAATTTGTAGAATTATATAGGTTAAAAATATATTTATTATATTGAACCTGAATAACTATGTACGAAATTACTTTAAAAGTGAGACGTGGATAGCTTTTTAAAAGCTACCGTGAGCCGGTGAATATATGATAAGAGTAATCTTTCTAAAAAATATATTGCCTATAGATTCAACGTAAATAATTACACCCTAAGAAACTGAGAATATGACACGTGAATACTGTATGAAGGAGCTGACGTTAGATAGGTTTTGTATTAGTAATGATAATATAATTATATGACAATAACAATGCATATAGCAGTTATATTATATAAACATGAATCATGTAATGAAACCAATCAACAAAGCTAATATGAAGATCGTATACATGACAATCAGATATAGTACGTACTGATAGAGATAAACAAACGACGCACCTTTCACCGTCACTAGAATAGAATATCGAATACAATAATGGGCTGAGTCGCCTATCCCGATGATGAAGACTAGATTGTACTTTAAGTGAATATTGCCCCACTTACGCGGTGATGGGTTGCTGCAATTTCACTTCCAAGATAAAACAACTCTGACCGATGCGCTCAAGGACACGACAATGATTAACGACGACTAGCATCTGAATTCGCCCATAGGCACTTAAAATATTTTTATCTCAAGCCTACCTTTCTATATATATATATATATATATATATATATATATATATATATATATATATATATATATATATATATATATTGTAACGCCTGTAATATTTGACTTATATATATATATATATATTACAGTATTTCATTTTGGTGATATATAAATTTCGTGTTATAATTTCCGAATTATGTGAATTGACTCGTTTATTGTTACGTGACTTTCGATTATAGTTAGAATGTACTTGTATGACTTTTGGTGAATAATTCTCGCTACGCGATTAAATAATATTACTAGTTGCGACGGTTTTGACTTAATATTAATAAATGTGATCGTTGTCGCTACCCGATTTAATAATAATAGATATTGATATAAATTAGTGATAATTGATGTATTGCGAGTAGCCGATAAACTGTGACTTGTTAAATAGCGACTTGATATATATATACTCTTCTCGAGATTTTACGTGTATTATATTCGTGCTTTTATATTTATGTATATTAGAGCTCTACTTGCAATATTTCTTTTAAAATTCATTCCTTGTCTAAAATTTTTGAAAACAATTTTATTAAACTTCTAAAATCTCATATTATTTGTGATATTAATTTCAAGATTTATAGATTTGTACATTATTTATTAAAACTCTTTCTTTTAATACTTTCTAACTCACACTTTTATTATTTATCAAATGACTACATTACCCTTGCATGCAAACACCTCCCACATTGCTTCCATGGACAAGCTAGACATTTCCAACCCCACTAACACTTTTCTAGTCAAAAGAGGGGTCAAAGCAAGCATATAGCTCCACTTGTCACACCCCCTTTCACCCACCAAAACCCTCATTTCTCTCCTCTCTCTCTCATTTCCCTCATTTCTCTCTACTCTCTTCTCTCCCTCTCGGCCGAATCTCTCTCTCTACACCCCTCCACCATTTTCTTCATTTCTTCATCATTTTCAAGCTTGTCAAGGCACATACTCCATCCTCCAAGCTTGTATCTTCACTTTAAGGTTAGAACTTATGTTGCATGTTGAATTTGGAACCGAAATGGGGCTTTAGTCCTTATGGACTTAGAGTCACCATTTTGGAGGTTCATATATGATGATCTTAATGTGTTTTTGGTGACGTTTCATACCTCATTTTGGCCAATGCACGCTTAATTCATCACATTCAGCAATGATTCTAGAGAAGAGCCGAATGTATGTATGTTTGTACTTGGAAAGCTCACGATTTTGAGATTTGTTTATTGAATTTTCGAAGGGTATATTGATGTGGTGAGATTTTGGTGTATATTCAGCCCTTGTATGTCTATTTTCTTGATGTTACAATATGATTTAGAGCTATATTTGAGAGATTCTAGTGATGCATGTTGCTTTAAGTAAAAACCGTATGTAAAGCCATGAATTTGAGTTTTGTATGTGATTTTTGAGTAATGCACGCCATGATTCAAGTGATAAAATGATAGTTTATAGTGTGTATGATGATATCTAGTAGTAATCAGTAGCCATTGTGTGAATACCATGATTTTTCATTCGAAAATTTGCTCAAGAATGCTTCATGAAAATCTGCCCTGTTTTTGAGTTACATTTGCCTTGGTTTTATGCTTTTAAATGGCTAAATTTTGTGATAACTTGCTTTGTGTGAATAGTCAGTAGGTATATGTATAGTATAGACTAGGATTTGAGGCTTGGTTTGTTGGTTTGTGGCGTTTGGAAGGGAGTAAAGGTGGAAGGAGTCACACACACACTTAGGCAGATTTTTACACCTTAGAAACCATAAGAATTGGAGGTGTCATGCTTAGGCCCTCATAGTCCCAAGTCTCCTGGAGTTGGGACTTGGTATATACAAGTCTCTAGTAGCCATAAAAGTCATAAAAACAATCATTTACATAGATGCACACACACATTTCAGGGTACACCCCAGAACAGGGCACATTATGGTCATTTGCACTTTTGAGTGTTAAAAACCTTGTCAATGATTAGGCCCTCATGGGGCCTTGATTTATATGAGTTTAGGGAAGTCTTAGGAAGCTATTTGAGTCATTGTATTGGTGTATTGAGTGAGTTTAGTGAGTTGCATGTTGGTAAGATCAGGGCAGTCCCCACATCATGTCTATGTGTTCTGTGCCAACTTGGCATGGAGGCCCAAGGAGGCCTGAGCAAGGCCTTAGTGTCATTCCAAGTGCACAACTTAGATTTAGGTCTTAGGTATCCAGAGGAGTCACAATTTCACCAAGGCACATGGTGGAAACACTTGTTTTTGCCAAAACCCCCAGGAGGTGTCAAACTGCCTAGGCAGAATAGTCACTTTAGTGCACTAGTTTTTAAGGACCTATAAAGGCAAGGCCTTTGAGTCACATTCTAGTACCAACTTAGGATGCATTGCATTTGAGTGTGTCATCAGTGAGGCCTTGACCTCATATTGAGTCCATGAGCTAGTTTTAAGTCACAATAGATAGTGCAAGTTAGTTTAAGTCAATGCACTTAGTGTAGATGCATTATTTTTACCAAGGCACACAAGTGTCGCCAAGGTAAGCATACTAGTAAGTCACTTAGGTTGCACTTTACTTGTAAGTCTTGGGAGGTGGGGCACAAGTGTGCCTTACTAATAATTGGTTAAGTTAAGGTCAGTAGAGTATAGTTAGGAGGTATTGGTCTTAGACCTTATGTGTTACTTGATTAATTGCTTAAGTGACTTAAGTATAATTAAAGGTTATTAAGTGTTATTAGTTAAGTAACAAAATGCCATGCTTTACTTGTTATGTGCATTACTTGATGATTATGCTACTTGTTTTAATTAAGTTTAAGTGTATATTATATATATATATATATGTGTATATATTTATATATATATATATATATATATATATATATATTTATACACGAAAGGGTAGTTAGCATTGTAATGACGAGGATACTATTAATTATAGGTGCAAGTAGGAGGCCAGGCAAGGAACCCCTAGAAGCATCTATACAAGAGGTCAGTAAGCTTTATCCAGGCAAGTGAAACTCTTCCTTTATACTTGCTTGATAATTGTATACCCTGTGAATATTGATTTACTGCTTACTTAGAACTGGAATATCTCATCACCCCTTATGATCATAAATTTGGATTCCAATAATACCCTTAATACTTGAATTACCCTTTTCATATAATGTCACCCTTCAACCACATGAATACACTCTAATAGTCCCTTGATGAATAATGAGAACTTGATACCCCACATTAAACTGAATTATCCCTTTGGAACCTGATCTTAATAACATTCCATATTTTGAGAAATATCACTTGTGTTTTGAAAACACCTTGCTTAATGACTTGTCTTTGATCATGACCCCTTTTTGAAAATGAATTGAATTGAATGACCTTAATAGGAATTGGATAATAATTTATTAAGACTGAGGCGCCAGTCAATTATTGCAGCATCAGTAGCGGGGAGCCTGATGTCTGTTTATGGCCAATGTGTGCCGAGGATCCTCCCTGGTTGAATCACTTTATGTGGTTCGGAGCTTGGTGTGGGCTGATCACCCCTCAATGCTCGTAGCGCTGTGTGTTTCCAATTACAATAAATTGTTATCTCACATTGTACCTTTACTTGTGATTATACCTTGTGATATCTATTTTTGATTTTGCACTTGTTATACAGCATATTGTGAACTGTTTTATATACTGCTTTCACTTGCTGAGCTTTTTTGCTCATATATATATTATTGTTGTTAAAACCCTTCAGTGAAACCCGAGAATGGCACGATTCAAGCAGACCGCCCGTAAATCCACCTCCGGTTCAGGGATTGCATACCGCCGTATGATGGAGCAGGTTGGGAACTCGTAGTTCCCTAATTTTATCTTTTAGAAACTTTTGGGATTTAAAATTTGTAGTAATGACTTAGACTTTTAATTTGGGTTTGTAATAACTTTAGATGTTGTTCATACTCATTCCTGGTGATTCCGGGATCGTGGATTTAGACTTGTAGTTTAATCTTTATAATTCTGTAGTTTAATTATATATATCGATATGCATGTTTTAGTCGGTTATTTATGGTGGGTCCGTCACAGTTGGTATCAGAGCGACAGGTTTGAGTCACTGAACAACATAGGATAAATGAATATAAGATAGGATTTAGAGGTTAAGATGAACTTAGATCATGTGGGACTTGGGGCGTTAGAATCTTTTAAGTTTTCTCACCGTTTTTACTATAACCGCGTATATATATATAACTGTTGGCAGGCATCGTCATCTTCTAGTCCCGGATTCCCGGCTACTGTTCCGTTCCCGCTTTACGAGCAGATGGTGAGGCTTACTGATCGACTCGAGGGCCAGAACACGATTCTCCAGCACCGGATTGACCAGCTGTACCGTGAGGACTTTGATGATGAGGGCAACCGTCCCTGTTTGATTGCTAGGGTGGAGGAGATCATCCGTATGGCCGAGGACCGTTTGGCAGCTATTCCACCCTACCGCGAGCGTGAGAGACGTATCACTTTGACCGCCATTATTGACGAGCTCCGCCGTGTGATTAGCAGTCTCCGTGAGCCAGTTGCCAGTCCACCAGCTTCACCAGCATCATCATCCCCCTAGACTATCTCTTAGTCTATTTATTTCTGTTATCGTGTTATCCGTACTTTGAATTTTATTCGTACTTGTACCCCGGATTGTTTCAGGAAGACTTTATTCGCACTTTATTTCCGTTCGTACTGTTCCGTACTTATCAGTTGAACTAATGTTTAACATTCGCACTTTGACTATTCATCTCGTATTGTCATTATATTGTCATTATATATATGCCATGCTTAGATAGAAATTGCCATGTTAAACCCTTTAGAACTTGATCATGTTTAAACTTTTCCAATATACCATGAATATGACTTTGACCGAATAATTATACCTTTGCAATGTGATATCTTAGACTCTAATAATACACACACATACCATGATGCCATAATAACAGCAATAAACCGTTACCATGTGAATAACTCTTGAATAATACCTTTGTACCCAATATTTCCCCTTTGATATAACCTGTATGCATATATTGAACTGTGAATAAGATTTTCTTGTCTACATTCAGAATCATGCCTCCTCGAAGAGCCCGCAACACCAACAATGAAAATACCGAAGAACCACCACCAACCTTGGCTCAACTTATGCAACTTCTTCACCAACAATCTATTACCCTTGCTCAACAACAACAACTTCTTCAACAACAACTCCAGCAACAACAACAAGCACCTCCACCACCACCTACTACTTTCAAATCTTTCCAAGCTGTGAAACCACCCGAGTTCCGAGGGACTCAAGACCCTGTTGAAGCTCAATCCTGGCTAAAGGAGATGGAGACAGCTTTCACATTAGCCGTTGTAACCGATGATAAGAAGGTTGAATATGCCTCCTATTTTTCGAAAGATGAAGCAAATTACTGGTGGGAGTCAGCTCGTGCTTTAGAAGAAGGTGAGGTTATTGCTTGGGATAGATTTAAGAGGATTTTCTTAGACAAGTACTTTTCAAGGTATATGCAAACTCAGATGGAGTTGAAGTTCTTTGAATTGAAGCAAGAAGGAATGACTGTTGGGGAATATGAAAAGAAATTTACAGAATTGGCAAGGTTCGTGGGAGATTATGTGGACACGGACGAGAAAAGAGCAAAGAGATTTCAACAAGGATTGAAGCCTTGGCTACGAAGCAGAGTGGCTGCTTTTGAATTGGCCACATATGCTGAAGTGGTCCAGAAGGCAATGGTGATTGAAGGAGAAAGTGATCAGAATCAGAAGGAGAAGGACAACAAGAAGAGGAAGTTTGTGAACAAAGGTGAAGGTTCGGCTCAAGGGAGCCAAAGTGGAAAGAATTTCAAGAAGTTTGGATTTCAGAATCAAGGAGGACCCCGAGGTTTCAAGAAAGGTGATAATAGGAACCCGAAGAAGATTCATGGACCAAGTGGTCAAAGGAGTCAACAAGCAAATTCAGAATGCAAGTTCTGCAACAAGAAACACACGGGAAATTGCAATAAGGCTGATATTATTTTTTTCAAGTGCAACTCGAAGGGTCATTATGCAAACGAGTGCCAAAACCCGAAGCCTTCTGTTACATGTTTCAAGTGTGGGAAGACCGGTCACATGTCAAGGGATTGTAAAGATTCTGGAACCAATAAGTTGATGCAATTGGCAGCTACCCCTTACAATCAAGGAATGACATCTTCTGTTCCGACACTGCAATCACCTTCTACTCAAGTTTTTGAGTCTGCAACTCCTGTTTACCCTCCCTCTTATCCGGCTCAAGCAAGGACATTCAATATGAATATCAAGGATGCTGTTCAGAGTTCTGAGGTTGTGGCAGGTACGCTTTCTATCAACAACATCCATGCTAAAGTGCTATTTGATTCTGGAGCTACTAGATCTTTCATATCTGAATCTTTTGTTGGCAAGTTGAATTGTGAAATTGAACCGTTAGATGAACCTCTTTCTATCATTGTTGCTAATCAAGAACAAGTATCTGTTAGAAGTATTTGCCCCCGGTGTACGATAGAGATTTCTGGCTTTTGTTTTCCTGCTTCCCTTATACCTTTCCGATTAGGAAAATTTGATGTTATATTAGGTATGGATTGGTTAGCAGAAAATGGTGCTCAAATAGATTGTAAGAAGAAGAAGATAATCCTTAAATCTCCTCAAGGAAAGAGAATAGAGTTTAAAGGGCAGAAACAAGCTAAGACATTTTTGACGATAATTGAAGCTAAGATGTTGTTAAGGCAAGGTTGTGAAGGTTATATGGCTCATGTGATTGATAGATGTAAAGAGACGCCGAATATAGAAAGTATTCCGATAGTTAACGAGTTTCTTGATGTATTTCCTGACGATCTTCCTGGATTACCTCCCGACCGCCAAATTGAGTTTTCTATCAACTTAGCACCCGGCACGGAACCAGTTTCGAAGCAACCGTATCGAATGGCACCGGCAGAAATGAAGGAATTGACCAAGAAATTACAAGAGTTGTTAGATTAAGGAGTTATAAGGCCGAGTGTATCCCCGTGGGGAGGTCCAGTTCATTTTGTGAAGAAAAAGGACGGAAGCATGAGATTGTGCATCGACTATAGAGAATTGAACAAGTTAACAATCAAGAATAGGTATCCTTTGCCTCGAATCGACGAGTTATTTGATCAACTCAAAGGAGCCACTTACTTTTCGAAGATTGACTTGCGTTCGGGATATCATCAATTGAAGATTAAGCCGAAAGACATCCCAAAGACCGCTTTTAGAACTCGGTATGGGCATTACGAGTTTCTGGTTATGGCATTTGGACTGACAAACGCGCCAGCCGCCTTCATGGATTTGATGAACCGTGTATTCAAGAAGTATTTAGACAAGTTCATCATTGTATTCATCGACGATATTCTTATATACTCGAAATCTGAAGAAGAACATGCTGAACACCTGAGGATAGCTTTGGAAACTTTAAGGAAGGAGAAGCTGTATGCAAAGTTCTATAAGTGTGAATTCTGGCTACGAGAAGTGCAGTTTTTAGGGCATATTGTTGGGAGTAGGGGTGAGCATCGGACGGTTTGGGCGGTTTGGAGGGTCTAAACCAAACCAAACCGAAATAATCGGTTTTTCAAAATCTCAATCCAAAACCAAACCATTATGTTTAAAATCCAAACCAAACCAATCCGTTTAAAACGGTTCGGTTTGGTTTCGGTTTAAACCGTTTTTTATATGTAAAACAAAGTTCGCGACAAAATAAAATTTTAACATGAAAAATAAGGAATGAAAAATTCAATTATATTTTCTATTTAATCATATTTAAAGAGGATACAAGAATATATTAGCTTGACAAATAAAAAGAGACGGAAGAAAATAAGAAAAAATGTGATTCGTATATTTTTATATAAGATATAAATAAAAATAATGGAAACATAATACATACATCAAAATTAATATCATACAATTGAATAAATAATATTTTTAAAGAAAATCTTTACTAGAATACCTTTTATATGTTTAAGATTTTACATTTTTCTGTAGATTATAATTTTATTTTTAATAATACATTATTAGTACATGTATATTAATGTTTAAATCTACACATTCGGTTCGGTTCGGATTTATCGGTTGGTTTGGAGGTAAAAACCGAAACCAAACCGAAATAATTCGGTTTTTATAATTTGAAACCATAACCAAACCAAACCGTTATTAAACCGTTAAATTCGGTTTGGACGGATTGGATCGGCCGGTTTCGGTCGGTTTGGAGAATTTTTGCTCACCCCTAGTTGGGAGTGAAGGAATTCGAGTGGATCCAGCAAAGATAGAAGCTGTGATGAATTGGGAAAGGCCAAAGACCCCAACTGAAGTAAGAAGTTTCATGGGATTGGCCGGATATTATCGAAGGTTTGTGAAGGATTTCTCAAAGATTGCAGTACCGTCGACAAGATTGACTCGGAAGAACGAGAAGTTTGAATGGACCGACAAATGTGAAAAGAGTTTTCAAGAGTTAAAACAGAAGTTAGTCACCGTTCTAGTTCTAGCTTTGCCAGATGATCAAGGAGATTTTGTTATCTACAGTGATGCGTCTATAAAGGATTAGGTTGTGTTTTAATGCAACACGGGAAAGTGATAGCCTACGCGTCAAGACAACTCAAGCCACACGAGCAAAGATATCCGACTCATGACTTGGAATTGGCAGCAATTGTGTTTGCTTTGAAGCTTTGGAGACACTATCTTTATGGCGAGAAGTGTGAAATATTCACGGATCACAAAAGCTTGAAGTACATTTTCACGCAAAAAGAGTTAAACATGAGGCAACGAAGATGGTTGGAATTGATTAAAGACTACGACTGCACGATTAATTATCATCCCGGAAAGGTGAACGTGGTGGCAGATGCGTTAAGTCGCAAAGAAAGGTTGAATATGTTGACCATGGCTCAAGAACTATCACAGGAATTTGAGAAGATGGGAATTGAAATTCGAGCTCCAAGTGCACCTACAGAAATGATTTGTACCATAACTTTTCAGCCTGAATTGATGGAAAAGATAAAGAAGTGCCAAGAAGAAGTGATGAATGAAAAGATGAATGAGTTGACCGGAGAAGAAATCTGCACACAGAAAGACAATCAAGGAATCCTAAGATTTTCATCAAGAATTTGGATACCAAATGTGGAAGAATTGAAGAATGAGATCTTGAAGGATGCTCACAATTCAGAATTTTCTATTCATCCCGGAAGCATGAAGATGTACCAAGACTTAAAGCAAAACTTTTGGTGGCCAGATATGAAGAAGGAAATTGCTCAGTGGATAAGTAAATCTTACACGTGTCAAAGAGTAAAAGCTAAACATCAGATGCCAAGTGGATTGATACAGCCTTTAGAAATACCAGAATGGAAATGGGAGCACATTGCAATGGATTTTATAGTTGGATTGCCAAGGACGAAGTCTAATCATGATGCTATTTGGGTAATAATTGATCGATTGACCAAGTCGGCTCATTTTCTGCCAATCAACGAGAGATTTTCAATGGACAAGCTGATTCACATGTACCTGAAAGAGATTATTACCCGTCATGGAGTCCCAGTATCTATTGTGTCAGATAGAGCCCCTCGTTTTAACTCTAGATTTTTGAAGCAATTTCAAGAACATTTGGGAACCCGACTCAAGATGAGTACTGCTTATCATCCACAAACGGACGGACAAAGCGAGCGTACAATTCAAACTATCGAAGACATGTTAAGGTCTTGTGCTTTGGACTTCAAAAGAAATTGGGACGAACATTTGCCATTAGTGGAGTTTTCGTATAATAACAGTTATCACGCCAGCATTGGAATGCCCCCGTACGAAGCTCTTTATGGAAGGAAGTGTAGATCCCCGATATATTGGGATGAAGTTGGAGAAAGGAAAGTAATTGGCCCAGAATTGATCCAGCAAACAAAGGAAGCAGTAGATGTGATTCGGAATAGATTGATCGCAGCTCAAGACAGGCAACGAAAGTATGCTGACCCGCACAGAAAAGATGTTGAGTATGAAATTGGAGAAGCCGTTTTGCTGAAAGTGTCACCTTGGAAAGGAATAGCAAGATTCGGAAAGAAAGGGAAACTGAGTCCAAGATTTACTGGTCCTTTTGAAATTCTAAGCAGAATTGGGAAAGTGGCGTATGAATTAGCCTTACCGCCTCAAATGCAGCACGTTCACAATGTTTTCCACGTCTCATTGCTTAAGAAGTTCAACCCCGACACCAAGTGCATCATAGAGAATGAACCAGTTGAGATAGAGCCTGATTTGTCTTATATCGAGCAACCGGTTAGCATTCTAGATAGAAAGGATAAGGTATTAAGGAATAAGACAGTTCCTTTAGTTAGAGTTTTGTGGAGGAATCCCAAAGTTGAAGAATCAACGTGGGAATTAGAAAGTGATATGTTAGATAAGTATCCTCATTTGTTTACTTAGATTCTGGGGTCAGAATCCTTTTAAGGGAGAAGGATGTAACGCCTGTAATATTTGACTTATATATATATTACAATATTTCATTTTGGTGATATCTAAATTTCGTGTTATAATTTCCGAATTATGTGAATTGACTCGTTTATTGTTACGTGACTTTCGATTATAGTTAGAATGTACTTGTATGACTTTTGGTGAATAATTCTCGCTACGCGATTAAAAAATATTACTAGTTGCGACGGTTTTGACTTAATATTAATAAATGTGATCGTTGTCGCTACCCGATTTAATAATAATAGATATTGATATAAATTAGTGATAATTGATGTATTGCAAGTAGCCGATAAACTGTGACTTGTTAAATAGCGACTTGATATATATATACTCTTCTCGAGATTTTACGTGTATTATATTCGTGCTTTTATATTTATGTATATTAGAGCTCTACTTGCAATATTTCTTTTAAAATTCATTCCTTGTCTAAAATTTTTGAAAAATATTTTATTAAACTTCTAAAATCTCATATTATTTGTGATATTAATTTCAAGATTTATAGATTTGTACTTTATTTATTAAAACTCTTTCTTTTAATACTTTCTAACTCACACTTTTATTATTTATCAAATGACTACATTACCCTTGCATGCAAACACCTCCCACATTGCTTCCAAGGACAAGCTAGACATTTCCAACCCCACTAACACTTTTCTAGTCAAAAGAGGGGTCAAAGCAAGCATATAGCTCCACTTGTCACACCCCCTTTCACCCACCAAAACCCTCATTTCTCTCCTCTCTCTCTCATTTCTCTCATTTCTCTCTACTCTCTTCTCTCCCTCTCGGCCGAATCTCTCTCTCTACACCCGTCCACCATTTTCTTCATTTCTTCATCATTTTCAAGCTTGTCAAGGCACATACTCCATCCTCCAAGCTTGTATCTTCACTTTAAGGTTAGAACTTATGTTGCATGTTGAATTTGGAACCGAAATGGGGCTTTAGTCCTTATGGACTTAGAGTCACCATTTTGGAGGTTCATATATGATGATCTTGATGTGTTTTTGGTGGCGTTTCATACCTCATTTTGGCCAATGCACGCTTGAATCATCACATTCAGCAATGATTCTAGAGAAGAGCCGAATGTATGTATGTTTGTACTTGGAAAGCTCATGATTTTGAGATTTGTTTCTTGAATTTTCGAAGGGTATATTGATGTGGTGAGATTTTGGTGTATATTCAGCCCTTGCATGTCTATTTTCTTGATGTTACAATATGATTTAGAGCTATATTTGAGAGATTCTAGCGATGCATGTTGCTTTAAGTGAAAACCGTATGTAAAGCCATGAATTTGAGTTTTGTATGTGATTTTTGAGTAATGCACGCCATGATTCAAGTGATAAAATGATAGTTTATAGTGTGTATGATGATATCTAGTAGTAATCAGTAGCCATTGTGTGAATACCATGATTTTTCATTCGAAAATTTGCTCAAGAATGCTTCATGAAAATCTGCCCTGTTTTTGAGTTACATTTGCCTCGGTTTTGTGCTTTTAAATGGCTAAATTTTGTGATAACTTGCTTTGTGTGAATAGTCAGTAGGTATATGTATAGTATAGACTAGGATTTGAGGCTTGGTTTGTTGGTTTGTGGCGTTTGGAAGGGAGTAAAGGTGGAAGGAGTCACACACACACTTAGGCATATTTTTACACCTTAGAAACCATAAGAATTGGAGGTGTCATGCTTAGGCCCTCATAGGCCCAAGTCTCCTGGAGTTGGGACTTGGTATATACAAGTCTCCAGTAGCCATAAAAGTCATAAAAACAATCATTTACATAGATGCACACACACATTTCAGGGTACACCCCAGAACAGGGCACATTGTGGTCATTTGCACTTTTGAGTGTTAAAAACCTTGTCAATGATGAGGCCCTCCTGGGGCCTTGATTTAGATGAGTTTAGGGAAGTCTTAGGAAGCTATTTGAGTCATTGGATTGGTGTATTGAGTGAGTTTAGTGAGTTGCAAGTTGGTAAGAGGGCAGTCCCCACATCATGTCAGGGTGTTCTGTGCCAACTTGGCATGGAGGCCCAAGGAGGCCTGAGCAAGGCCTTAGTGTCATTTCAAGTGCACAACTTAGATTTAGGTCTTAGGTATCCAGAGGAGTCACAATTTCACCAAGGCACATGGTGGAAACACTTGTTTTTGCCAAAACCCCCAGGAGGTGTCAAACTGCCTATGCAGAATAGTCACTTTAGTGCACTAGTTTTTAAGGACCTATATAGGCAAGGTCTTTGAGTCACATTCTAGTACCAACTTAGGATGCATTGCATTTGAGTGTGTCATCAGTGAGGCCTTGACCTCATATTGAGTCCATGAGCTAGTTTTAAGTCACAATAGATAGTGCAAGTTAGTTTAAGTCAATGCACTTAGTGTAGATGCATTATTTTTACCAAGGCACACAAGTGTCGCCAAGGTAAGCATACTAGTAAGTCACTTAGGCTGCACTTCACTTGTAAGTCTTGGGAGGTGGGGCACAAGTGTGCCTTACTAATAATTGGTTAAGTTAAGGTCAGTAGAGTATAGTTAGGAGGTATTGGTCTTAGACCTTATGTGTTACTTGATTAATTGCTTAAGTGACTTAAGTATAACTAGAGGTTATTAAGTGTTATTAGTTAAGTAACAAAATGCCATGCTTTACTTGTTATGTGCATTACTTGATGATTATGCTACTTGTTTTAATTAAGTTTAAGTGTATATTTTATATATATATGTGTATATATTTATATATATATATATATAGAGTAAATCACACTGTGCACCTATAACTTTGGGGCGTTTTGCGATTTGGTCTCATTGTTTAGAATTTTGCAGATTGCACTCAAAAATTTTTAATTTGTAACACTTTGCACCCACTTAACACTTTCCATCCAAACCACCGTTAAGTCTAACAGAAGAGAATGGTATTTTGGGAAAAATCTGCATGGGGTTTAATTAAAAGAAGGTTTAATGGAAAAAAAATCTGTTTTAATGAAAAATAAAATAAATATTGAAACATATTTTATAAAATAACAAATAAATAGTATAAATCACTGCAAAGGATTTTAAGAATTTTATATAATATATTTTAATATTTATTTCATTTTGAATATAGAGATATGTAAGAATAATATGTATTTTAATAAAATTGGCAATTCAAATTAATTAAATGTAACATGATTAAAAATAGTTAAAAAGGAGAATGTGGTTTCCCTTGTAATTTTTTTTTGTTAGGTCCTGAAACGATTGTAGAAGGGGGGGTTGAATACAATCGTCACTAAAAATCGCGGCGGAATAATCTGATTTGAATTAAACTTGTTAATCAGATTTTAATTAATTAATATAACAATGTTTTAAGTCGTTATATAATTAATAAGGTTCGTTTTAATGTCCACTAAAGTTCGTAGAATAAATTCGACAGGATGTATTCTAGTTTAGTGATTAAAACAACCGAGTGATCAAAGCACAGAAAACTGTGGATATAACAATTGCAAGTTACAAATAACTTGAAAGCTTTTACAATGCAATGAACACTTGGAAATGAAGAAGTGAAGCCATATTTATAGGCAAGCACTTTGAACTAGGTATGACATTGAAAGGAATGACTTTTAAGCTTAGGAATGACATTACAAAGGAAGATATGACATTGTTACACAAAGCCATGCCCTAAAACAAGAAAGGAATGACATAAACAAGTAATGTCATACTGCATAGGCACGGTATGACATTCTATACTTGGCCACTAAGTCATTCGGTATGACTTTGAACACAAAAGACATTCGGTTGCCTTCGGTATGACTTTTTCAAGTCATACAAATGCAAGTCATACACACAACTGCCAAATGCCTGAGTGGATGACACGGTATGACTTTATTAAGTCATACCAGTGAATGTCTGATACCAACAAACGGTATGACATTCACAAGGTTATATCAGCTCAAGTCAGAATCAAGTACACGGTATGACTTTTAATAAGAAAGTCATACCGATTGATTAAGCCATGCAATACTCATCAGTATGTCATATTAAAGCCTATTCTGTGAATGTCTGCTCAATTGACACGGTATGACATTATCTGAGAATGTCATACCGAGTCCAATATGCATTAAAACACTTGATTTAATTAAATAAATACTTACTAATTACTCACTTAATTATATTAATTATATAAATTCATAAATTAAATTAATTCGAAGGTGAATTAATATAATAAATAAATTATACAACCAATTTAATTAATTTGAAGAGTGAAATAATTAAATAAATATTTATAAAATTATATTCCTTTAGCAGCAGGGACTCCAGGCTTTGTTGAACGTTGTAGATTTCTGTCTTGATCGAACGGCCACTTGTAGTTGATGCAGAACACTTAATCTGAGTAGCTGACACACAAATGTACTGTCTGGTTCATCTGTATCTAGCTGAATTAAATATTCTTTATCAAATAAACATTTGAGACGTGGCTTGTTCGTCGATTCTTTGTCTTCGTAGTTCTTCTTCATTAGTAACAATAGTATGGAATCTTCTGAATAAATAAAGTATTAAAACTTTATACCTTCTGGACTTCTGGACGTGCTACAAAAGATTATTTGTACACTGAGGCTTGAACATATTAATGAACTTCTTCCAGTGGTGTGCAGCAGCATCCTGAAATTCTTCAGACATATAATTTCAATAAATCACTTGACGTTCTTCGTACGGATTCCTTCAAGAGTACTTGCTATTTACCTTGCTTTCTTATCAGAGTTGAGTTGGTACCTTTTTAATTACAAATAGGCTAAACATATGCCTTTCAATCTCCCCCTATTTGTTTGTTAACATAACATGCAAATTATCGAGAGGATAACTCAACTAACTGATAAGACAAAGGATTAAACATGAATTGTAAATAGCAAAAAGTTTCTGGTATTTCATTAAACATTCACCAGAATTCAAAAGATTACATTAGATTACAAAAGGATGTTCTTACTGAACATATATTACAAATCCCTAATGAATCTAAAGATCAACTTCTCCTTCTTCGATATCAGAAGTGTGAAGGATAGGAGTTGATGGTTCTTCCCTGGTTGGCACTTCAGATGTAGTGGATTCACCACGCTTCTTTCGTTCCTTTGCCAGAGCCAGTTGATGAAGCACTTCCAAATCCACAGGGTCTTCGCGGAAGTCTGATGGCTGAGATTTTGTAACATTTTTCATCCTTCGAAAGTATTGAGCAACATTCTTTCGAGTGCAGTAAGCAAGAATCACATCATCAGCATCAGACTTAGCTTTAGAAGCAAAGCCCTTGGTTCTTAAAAGAGTGGAGGCAAGAGCAAGTTGTTTAGCTGGATACTTTGGCAAGGCTTCTTCGTTGAGATAGACAGTGCTGAAGATCTCCTTGTGAACGAACTTAACACAGTAAGGATTCCTGACAACCTGAGGACTGTTGAATACAGCTTGTTCCAGCAGTTTGTCACGAAGAAGTTCATTCAGGTTGGAGCTTCGCCTAACCTTGTTTCGAAGCACCCAGAGCTCAGATACAGAGAATGATTTCAGAGATTCGACAGATAGTCTGAAAGAACCATTCCTCTGTGTATAGACAATTAGCTCCCATTGCTCTAGCAAATTGTTGACCCCCACAGTCACATAATTTAATTCCAAAGCAAAGGCATGCATAAAGACATCCTCGTCAGGGTTTACCTCTCTAAGATCATAGATCAGAGATAAGAACTTGTTGTCGTCGAAAGGCTCCCTTTGAGGTCCATTAAAGATTCTTCTTGCAATGTCCCAGCTTTTTCCTTCTTTCCTCCTTATATCAAGATTCTTCTGCTTTATTGCAGCATCATAGATTTTCTGTTTCTCGATCTTGATTTGTTCTTCTGTGATCAACTTGTCCTCTAGAAGTTTTTGGAAATCACGAAGCTTACGCTTCCTAGCTTCATTTTCAGCTTTGAACTTCCGGACATTCTCCTCATGTTCTAGGTCAACAGGTTCTTCATCCTGAAACAAATAACCCTCATCAAATTTACCTTCTTCTTCTTCTGCTTGACGATAGGTAGCATCGAAGATGTCATCATCATCCATATCCTGTGGATAGTCATCATAACTATCAGAATTGAAAACATTGTCGGACTGATGTAACGGTTCTTTGCCTTTAGACTTGTGAGTTTCTTTGTCAGGGGCAGATCCAGAAGTGGTATTATCCTTGTTGCTTTGATTTGAGCTATTGCCTCTATCATCCCTGTCACCTTTGTCTCTATTCTCCCCCTTAGTTGAGGGATCCTCTCCGGAGGGTTGATCATCAGACTTGTTGGAGTTTCTGAGGAGTTGATCTAACTTGCTGTCGATGGTCTCAAATTTGGACATGTAAAGCTCATGATTAGACCTCATTTCAACAGCCAAGTCATGGATTTCATCTTTAAGCTCATCCCTGTAAGAACTGGATGGCCTCTCCTCAGTTTTCTGTTGCAGGGTCACCAACTGTGCACCCTTGAGCTTCTCGTTCTCAGCAATCATTCTGGCAAGCTCAGCTCTTAGCTTTGCCATCTGTTCCTCAAACAGAGCAGGGTTAGTGTGTGCGCTCACCTCACGTACACTCAAAGCTGTTTCACTAGCCTCACGTGCATGTGTATCGCTCGGTGTTTGCCTTACATCACTCTTTTCAGTCACTCTTCCTGCTGTACCTGTATATACTACCAATGTCCCCTGAGATGGGTTCAAAGGTAGTGGAGGAACAAATTGTCCTCCGGACGCCTGTGAGGGCAGATTAACTTGCACGCTGCCAAGTTCCGCCTGATCAGAAAATAAAGGGAGATCAGCAAAGTTTTCATAAATAATACATTGATTTTGAAAATCTGTGCACTCAGTAAACATAGTAACCTGTGTATCTGTTTGGGCTGGCACTAGCGTGAGTGCTAGCGCAGTGCTTGACTCTGTACAAGTTACCGCGGCCGGACGGTCAATTTCAATGGCCACATCCTGTAGAGAGAATGGGTCCAGAGACTGTTTATCTGCCATTTCAAAATCTGAGCCTTGTTGGGAAGGCACAGATGAGGCTACAGTTGTCTCCAAGGTTTCCACCCTTTGCTTCTTTGAGGGAGACAGAGCTGTGGGTTTATTCATTAAACTACTCGAACTCCGTTTCCTCGCAACTTTACGAACAGGTTGCATTGAAGTGTTGGTTGATGTGTTTGGAGAAACGAATATTTGTTGAAGAGAATCTTCAGCTAGGTTATGAACCTGTGTGTTGTCAGGTTCATTGCTGGTAGGCTGGAAAACAAAATCCATGTCACAAACAAGATCACAACAATAATCTGACGTATCAACATTAAAATTAGATGATAAGTTAGAAAGTACCTGAGCTACCTGTAGGTCCTGACGGAAGGACTGCAGCTCTGGGTTGATAGGAGAGTCAGAGGGAAGGGGTTGTGAGGTAGATTGTGTTTGTGGGATGATTTGGGATTGTGTTTGGTGTGGGAGAGGTTCAGATGAAGATGGTTGATGCTCGAAGAGATTATAATCCAAAGTTTGATCTTCAAATGAAGGGTTAGATTGTTCTGTTTGATGGATGGGGGAGTGATATGATGATTGGTTGGATGAGTGGTGTGAAGATTGTGCTTCTTGGGATTGTTGAGGTGAATGCTGCTGTTGTTGTTGTTGTAGAAGCTGTTGTTGATGGTGTTGTGTAGGTTGTTGAGTCTGCAGGGGTTGAGGTTCTTGAGGTTGCTGCTGCTGCTGAGGTTGTGGTGCAGGAGCCACTAGAAGTTGATACGGTTGAAGAGGAGCATTGAACATTTGGAGCAAGTGAGGAGTGGTGATTAGTGGAACATTGGCAAATTTATTCTTGTTATCCAACTGAGTCATAAGTTTGGTGCAGGCACGAGGAACTTGTGCCACCGGAGAGTTGGAGTAGTGTTCCTTCTCAGCGTCAGTCAATTTGTCATTCAGAAACAGCATAATAAACCTTGGATAGAAACAGGAAACCTTTGCATTCTGTTCAACAGATCTGTTCCTAAGGGGTCCCAACTTGGAGAGAATAGCTTGAAGAATAAGCTTTCCAAAGTTAATCCGACGATTATAAACAATGCTGAACCCAATCTTCTGAAGCAGCGAGGTTATTACATTAAAGTTCTTGCGAGTGGTCGGAGCAAACACTTTAGCCAAAGTGTCGAAGAAAAGATCCCACTCAGGCTTCAGATTGCCTTTCAACATTCTAGGCAAATTGATCTCTCCCTGATATAAGATTGTCTCGAAGAAATTTGAGAGTTCAGCTTCGGTAGGGAGTTCAGCAAAATTGTCCCTTGGAAACCCCAAAATCCTATTCACATCATCAGTGCTGATAGTAATCGTACGTCCTCCATGTATATCTCCAGAAATCCGATGATTATCCAACAAAGTGGTATTCAGGGCTGTCGTGTAGAAGTCCTGGATTGGCTGTATCTGGAGGTCTGCATGAGCTGTAATAGCAGTGCTGACGAGCGACTGGCTATTCAGAAACCGGACCCACGGTCTAAAACGAGCCAAACTAGCCTCGGGGTCAAAGAATCCATTCAAGTTTGTCTCCTCGATAACAAAGCGACCGGCCATTTTTTTTTTTAAAATTAAGAATTGAATTAAGTGAGAATTCTTTTTTTTTTAAATAAAATATTAATTCTCAAATATCTCACAAATTTCAATTAATAATTAAATATCAATTAATTAATTAATAATTCGAATTAATTGAGTAAATTCGAATTAAAACTTAATTAATCTTAAAATGGCCCAAAATAATCTCCAAACAATGCCTTGATCTCAACTTAGTCCAAAAATCCCCTAATATCTTCACAAAACCCTAATTTCGAAATACAAGTCAAAGAGGGTTTCAAATCAGTTGACCCAAATCACCAACAAATCGATTTAAACCAACAATTCACAATCACAGTAGCTCAAAACCGGTGTAGACTCGGGCAAACTCGCTCGAAATCGGTTCAAAAACAGTGACTCAGTTCAACTCGGCGACTCGGTTCAAAACTCAACGAAACCGAGCAGCACTTCGACTTGTTTTCTTGATTAAAAGTAGTAACCAGCAAGCTTTATGGGCTTGAATTAAAGTAACCAGCAAGTTTTGATGCAAAAACTTGAAAAAATCGGACACAATAGCAATGGCAGTGTATGTATGCGTGAGGAAGATGAAGAAATGGGTAGGTATGAGATTATTCAGTTAAGACATACGAAGTATTGAAAGTCGGTATGACTTTATCAAGAAAAGACATACCGAAATCTTGAGAAAGAGTGAGACTGAAATTCGGTATGACATTACTTAACAATGTCATACCGAGGATAGCATGAGGGTTACTGGAGAATGCGGTATGACTTTCTCTAAGAAAGTCATGCCACACAGCGAAGTGTGCGACAGAAGCTAAACGCGGTATGACTTTATCTGAAAAAGTCATACCGAGCTTTTAAACACAGAATAATAAAAAATATTATGAATTTTGATTATTTAAAAGCAATAAAACCTTTTACACATTTAATCAAAAATCCAATACACATAATATATAATATATTACACATATATTTTGTAAAATTCAACTTTAATTAAATATAAATACTTATGAATTTAACTTTAATTCATTAAAATGAATTAACTTAAAAACAAATATTTATGCTTGATTAATTTTGAAAAATACAAACTAAATACATATAATTATCTAAATGCATGGAGAATATTACAGGGGAGTATGCAGCACTTAGAAAATTATAGAGACGGATATGAACCTGCATAATTACACATAAGTTAATCAGATAATTTACAAACAATTATATAAAAACTAATAAAATAGATATAATTACACAGAAAATTCACAAAAATATATAATAATATATAAAATACATATATATATATATATATACAAAGAGAATCATGGCATATTTAACATCCCTAGTTCACAAACCAACTTAGAGAAAGTGGATTCATCAAGTGGTTTAGTGAAGATGTCTGCAATCTGATCAGCTGTGGGTACGAAATGTAACACCACAGTACCATTCATGACATGTTCTCGAATGAAATGATACTTGATATCTATGTGCTTGGTCCTGGAGTGTTGCACTGGATTGTTTGAAATGGCTATGGCACTGGTATTGTCACAAAATATTGGAATTTTGTCGATCGAAATACCATAATCATTTAATTGGTTTCTGATCCAGAGAATCTGAGCACAGCAACTGCCAGCAGCTATGTACTCAGCTTCAGCAGTAGAAGTAGACACTGAGTGTTGCTTCTTGCTGTACCAGGAAACCAACCGACGTCCTAGAAATTGACAGCTTCCAGACGTACTCTTTCTATCAATCCTGCAACCAGCATAATCAGAATCTGTATAGCCGGTTAAGTCAAAACCAGTATTCTTAGGGTACCAAATACCTAACCCAGGTGTACCCTTAAGATATCTAAAGATTCTTTTGACGGCTATAAGATGTGATTCCTTAGGATCAGCCTGAAACCTAGCACATAAACATGTTGCAAACATGATATCTGGTCTACTTGCAGTAAGATAAAGTAAAGAGCCAATCATACCTCGATAGCTTGTGATATCAACTTTCTTACCAGATTTATCCTGGTCAAGCTTTGTGGCAGTGGCCATGGGTGTCTTTGCCGGAGAAGAGTCTTCTAGATTGTACTTTCTTAGAAGATCTCTGACATACTTTGATTGGCAAATGAATATTCCATCTTCCTTTTGGCTTACTTGAAGACCAAGGAAGTAGGACAGTTCACCCATCATACTCATCTCATAATTACTCTGCATTAACTTAGCAAATCTCTTGCACAAGTTGTCGTTAGTAGAACCAAATATAATATCATCAACATATATTTGAACAAATATCATATCATTATCATGCAATTTGTAAAAGAGAGTTTTGTCTATGACACCTCTAGTAAATTTATTTTCAATTAAAAATTCAGAGAGGGTGTCATACCATGTCCTTGGTGATTGCTTAAGCCCATAGACAGCTTTGAATAGGAAGTACACAAAATCAGCAAATTCTGGATTTTCAAAGCCAGGGGGCTGTTCCAGATATACTTCTTCTTCCAGCTTTCCATTCAGAAATGCACTTTTCACATCCATCTGATAAACTCTAAAGTTGGAGTGTGCAGCAAATGCAAGAAATATTCTGATGGCTTCAAGACGAGCAACTGGAGCATAGGTTTCATCATAATCAATTCCTTCTTCTTGAGAATAACCTTTTGCAACCAGTCTGGCTTTGTTTCTCACAACAATGCCATCACCATCTAACTTGTTACGGAAGACCCATCTAGATCCAATTGTAGACTTTCCTTTTGGTCTTGGAACCAGGGCCCAGACTTCTTGTCTCTCAAATTGATTGAGTTCTTCTTGCATGGCAAGAACCCAATCAGGATCAGCAAGTGCTTCGTCTATTTTCTTTGGTTCTAATTGTGAAAGAAAACCAGAGAATAGACATTCATTTGTCGTAGCACTTCTAGTCCTTACACCAACATCAGGATCACCAATAATCAGATCAAAGGGATGATCTCTGCTCCAAATCCTTTCCCTTGGAAGTTGTGTCCTTGATGATTCAGCAGTATCATCATTAGGCTGATGTGTATGACTAGTTGATCCACCAGCTCCCCCTGAGTTGTTGCCAGGTTGACTTGATGATCCACCACTAGCATTAGTGGAATCTCCAGCATTATTGCCATTTCCTCCACCATTGCCTGGATCATTATCATTGTTGTCATCACCTGTTGCAACCTCAGGTGGCACATCATCATCTGAATCAGAATCTGGATAGTTGTCAAACCTCAGAGATTCAGATGGATCAGCAGATTGTAAACTTGGTAGTTTAGTGTCATCAAATGTTACATTGACACTAACTTTCACTGACAGAGTATCAATTACAAAAACTCTATAAGCATTGTTTGTATATCCAACAAAAATTGCTTCAGATGCCTTTGGCTCAAACTTGTTCAAGTTCTCTTCACCATCCTTGAGAACATAACACTTGGCTCCAAATACATGAAGATGTTTGACATAAGGTTTCTTGTTTTTATACAGATGAAATGGAGTTTTCATATGATCCTTGTTGATCAAAGTTCTATTCTGGGTGTAGCAGGCAGTAGACACAGCTTCAGCCCAAAAGTACAGTGGAAGCTTTGCTTCAGCAATCATAGTCCTTGCAGCTTCGATCAGTGTACGATTCTTTCTTTCGACGACTCCATTCTGCTGAGGAGTCCTTGGAGCTGAATACTGCCTTCTAATTCCCTTTTCAGAGTAATAGTTGATTAGAGTTTGATTCTTGAATTCTGTGCCATTGTCTGACCTTACAGCTTTGACTGGCACACCTTTATCCAATTCAACTAACTTTATATGATCAATCACTGTCAACGGGGTTTCATCCTTAGAAGCCAGGAAGTAAACCCAAGTAAATTTTGAGAAGTCATCCACAATAACCAAGGCATATCTTCCTCCATCAATGGATGCAACATTTACAGGGCCAAACAGATCCATATGCAACAAATGAAGTGGATCTGTAATGGTATTGATGGTTTTGCCTTTGTGAGATGCTCTCTTCGCTTTTCCTTTCTGACAAGCTTCACAAAGATCATCAGTTGAGAATTCCAGGGAAGGCAACCCTCTCACTAGATCTCTCTTGACTAGAGAGTTCATGGTTTTGAAGTTGAGGTGTGAGAGCTTCTTATGCCATAACCAACTATCTTCAGCAGACGCTTTGGCGTAGAAACAATGAACTTCGTTTCCTGGTCCTGAAGATAAATCAGCTACGAATATATTGCCCTTCCTTATGCCACATAGTGAAGGACGCTTATCCTTGATATGTTTAATGATACATATCTCCTTTTCAAAATGAACATAATATCCTTTGTCACAGAATTGACTGACACTTAGGAGATTATGTTGAAGTCCTTCAACTA
Source organism: Daucus carota subsp. sativus (assembly GCF_001625215.2). Lineage (NCBI taxonomy): Eukaryota > Viridiplantae > Streptophyta > Magnoliopsida > Apiales > Apiaceae > Daucus > Daucus carota. The sequence continues at coordinate 10,121,274 of NC_030381.2, forward strand.
TTGCAATATCTTCTATGATGATCCTTCCAATTTTGTACTTGCCATATCCCACAGTACGACCTTTGCTATTATCAGCAAAACTGACTGTAGGGCCAGCTCCTTCTCTTATGTCCTCCAGCAGGGATTTATTGCCAGTCATGTGCATTGACGCTCCACTGTCAAGCACCCAGGTAACACGAACAACTCCACTGGCACCCTGCAAAAGACAACTTGATTAGACAGTCTTTGGGACCCACACTTGATTGGGTCCTGCAGTCTTAAAGAACTGATTTCTATTAGGTAATACAACAGAGCCTCTTGGGCTGATATTTGGCTCACTTTTGACTGAACTTACTTCCTTAACAAAAGCCTTATAAACCTTGGTTTTAGGCTTTGGAACATAAGTTTCCTTCCTAACTCGAGGAGGACTAGCAGTCTTTGATCTAGCATGCTTGTGGTTTGTGTGTTGTCTTGTTGTCGTGTTTTCATTTTTAGCATGCAAATTATTAAAATAAGCAGACATAGTATTGAAAGCACAGAGCATACAGTTATCAACACCACAGAATTTATGACATGAATCAAATGTAGGAGCAACAGGAATATCAGTCATCATAGTAGGAACGTCAACAGATTCTACTCTAACTTTGTTAACAGTTTTAAAGTTCTCAGTAGAATGACATCTGTTATCTCTGTTCTTACTGTTCACAAAACTATTAGGCTTGTTGAATTTGGTTCTTTCAGAATTGACACCTAAACCAGCTTTAGGCAACCTAACATTGCCTTTCACTTTGATTGGTTTTAGTGATGTCGGGATCTCATCTTTCTTCTCATTACTCTCTTTCATTTTAAGGTCTTCCTGTTTGAGTTCATATTTAATGACAACAGGAGTTTCTAACAGAGGTTCAGCTTCTGAGGCCTTAAACAAAGGTTGAGGGGAATCTTTCAAAACAAAAGGAATTCCTCTCTCCTTTGCACTCTTCTTAAAGGGAGTAATGTTACTAGCCTTACCTACAGATTTGTTATAGTCAAAGCCTATTCCAACAGTTCTCTTGATCTCTTGTTTATCATTAAGTTCTTTGACTATCATGGAGGCATCCTTAAAGGCTTTACATTTCACTTTCTCTTCGTCTAGCTGAAGTCTTAAAGCAATATCACCTTTCTCTAGAACTTTGACTTTAGCACATTGTAATCCTAAATCCATAGTCAATTGTTCTATTTTAGGTTTTAATACTTTCATCTCATTCATTTTATAAGCATGAATATCTAAGACTAAAGTATCAATTTTAAGATTGGCAGCTTTCAACTTTTTAATAGCATCATCTCTTTCGAGTCCTAATTGCATAAAAAGTTTAGGGCATGTAGGATCTACCTGAAAGCTTCCAGCAGGAGGAGGTGAAGATGATCCAGCATTAGCCATGAGAGCAACATTCCCAATCTGCTCTTCTTCATCACTATCTGTATCATCCCAGCTTTTCCCTTCTGCTAGATAAGATTTGCTCTTGAAGCTTTGACTTCCAGAAGTACCATGATGCTTTCTAACCAGTGCATCATACTTCTGCTTCAGCTCATCATACGAATCTTTTCTTTTTCCTTGAACCTTGGGCTGTTTGCATTCAGTTGCAAAGTGTCCAGGTTCACCATAATTGAAGCATTTGAACTTGCTTCTGTCCACCATCCCAGTCTTGTATCCTCCTTTGCTTGTAGAAGATGAATAGCCTTCCTTCTGAAACTTACTAACAGTAGGTTTGTATTTATAGGAAGGGTTCTTCCGAAATCTCATGTTTCCAAACTTCTTGGCAAACAGTGATAGAGATTGATCTTCTAACTGTTCAAGCTCTTCCATTGTATAGAACTCTTCGTCACCACTGGAAGAAGCAGTCTGACCCATCTCAGGTACAACAAACTCCTGAGTGGTTTTAGAAGGAACAACAACATCCTTCTTTTCTTCCAGTACAGGTGACTCAACAACTAGAGCTCTCGAATGGTTCTGTGTTTTACCCCAGCCATATCTCTGTTTACTCTGAACTTGCTCCAGTTCATAAGTTTTCAAAACTCCGTAGAGTCTTTCCAGAGAAATCTCATTCAGATCTCTGCTTTCCCTGATGGCAGTGATTCTGTGTTCCAGATGTTCTGGAAGGGTTAAGAGAAACTTCATGTTGACCTCTTTCTTGTCGTAGAATTTCCCATTCAGATTTAAATTATTTATCAAATTATTAAGTCTGATAAATACTTCTGAAATCCCTTCACCGGGATGAGAACCAAACTGTTCATACTGAGCCATCAGTATCTCTTTCTTGTTTTCCCTAACTTCCTCTGAGCCTTCATTGATAATCTCTAACGTATCCCAGATTTGCTTGGCATTAGTACAATTAACAACAGCATTGTACATAACTGGATCTAGAGATTCCACCAATATTAGTTGAAGAGCATCATCTAAGTTCATCTGTTCACTCTCTTCATCTGTGTACTCAGAAAGTTCTTTCGGAATGATCTGGTGAGGTATTAACACACCATCCTCTTCGTGTGCTAATATGACATTCATCGGAGTAGTAACACCTTTGTCCAAAATCCCGATGTATTTTCGGTTCGCGGTGCGGAGGAATAGGAACATGTGCCTCTTCCATAGGCCAAAGTGTTCTTTGCTGAACGGTGGGATTTTAATGCTACTGATCTTTTGTGTACTCATATTTAAGGATTTGAAGTGAATAGTGTTTGGATGAGATTTGGATTTTTGAAAGAAAAATATTTTAAATCAGAATTAATTTTTGGAATAAAATTAATTCGAATAAAAAATATTTGGACGTTACAGAGTGTGTATAGGATCTGATACGGAAAAATGGTATCAACCGCTCTGATGCCAATTGTTAGGTCCTGAAACGATTGTAGAAGGGGGGGTTGAATACAATCGTCACTAAAAATCGCGGCGGAATAATCTGATTTGAATTAAACTTGTTAATCAGATTTTAATTAATTAATATAACAATGTTTTAAGTCGTTATATAATTAATAAGGTTCGTTTTAATGTCCACTAAAGTTCGTAGAATAAATTCGACAGGATGTATTCTAGTTTAGTGATTAAAACAACCGAGTGATCAAAGCACAGAAAACTGTGGATATAACAATTGCAAGTTACAAACAACTTGAAAGCTTTTACAATGCAATGAACACTTGGAAATGAAGAAGTGAAGCCATATTTATAGGCAAGCACTTTGAACTAGGTATGACATTGAAAGGAATGACTTTTAAGCTTAGGAATGACATTACAAAGGAAGATATGACATTGTTACACAAAGCCATGCCCTAAAACAAGAAAGGAATGACATAAACAAGTAATGTCATACTGCATAGGCACGGTATGACATTCTATACTTGGCCACTAAGTCATTCGGTATGACTTTGAACACAAAAGACATTCGGTTGCCTTCGGTATGACTTTTTCAAGTCATACAAATGCAAGTCATACACACAACTGCCAAATGCCTGAGTGGATGACACGGTATGACTTTATTAAGTCATACCAGTGAATGTCTGATACCAACAAACGGTATGACATTCACAAGGTTATATCAGCTCAAGTCAGAATCAAGTACACGGTATGACTTTTAATAAGAAAGTCATACCGATTGATTAAGCCATGCAATACTCATCAGTATGTCATATTAAAGCCTATTCTGTGAATGTCTGCTCAATTGACACGGTATGACATTATCTGAGAATGTCATACCGAGTCCAATATGCATTAAAACACTTGATTTAATTAAATAAATACTTACTAATTACTCACTTAATTATATTAATTATATAAATTCATAAATTAAATTAATTCGAAGGTGAATTAATTTAATAAATAAATTATACAACCAATTTAATTAATTTGAAGAGTGAAATAATTAAATAAATATTTATAAAATTATATTCCTTTAGCAGCAGGGACTCCAGGCTTTGTTGAACGTTGTAGATTTCTGTCTTGATCGAACGGCCACTTGTAGTTGATGCAGAACACTTAATCTGAGTAGCTGACACACAAATGTACTGTCTGGTTCATCTGTATCTAGCTGAATTAAATATTCTTTATCAAATAAACATTTGAGACGTGGCTTGTTCGTCGATTCTTTGTCTTCGTAGTTCTTCTTCATTAGTAACAATAGTATGGAATCTTCTGAATAAATAAAGTATTAAAACTTTATACCTTCTGGACTTCTGGACGTGCTACAAAAGATTATTTGTACACTGAGGCTTGAACATATTAATGAACTTCTTCCAGTGGTGTGCAGCAGCATCCTGAAATTCTTCAGACATATAATTTCAATAAATCACTTGACGTTCTTCGTACGGATTCCTTCAAGAGTACTTGCTATTTACCTTGCTTTCTTATCAGAGTTGAGTTGGTACCTTTTTAATTACAAATAGGCTAAACATATGCCTTTCATTTTTGTAATACATATAAGATATAAGAAAATTATGATTTTATTAATTTTGTATAGAATTATATGGCGTTAATGTCTTGTTCATCAAACCAAATTTTATTATATTTTATTTAAATTCTACATTTTCATGCAAATCATCGGTGTAACTGCAGAAGAGTTTAATATCTACTAAGAATCCCTAAACAAAAATTTGAATCATGCTGCTTGGTCCATAAATTTATTCATTTGGGATGCATACACGGACATAAAAAAAATTGTTCATAGATTTAGTTGGAGGGCTCAAAGGGTGAAAGTCAGCGATAATTTAGAATTTAATTAGAAAATTTAAAGGGCGAAAGTCACGTATAAATGAATAAAATACCTTAAATATTAAAATACATATTATTATTTCATATCTCTATATTCAAAATAAAATAAATATTAAAATATTTATTTATAAAATTCTTATAATCCTTTGCAGTGATTTATAATATTTATATGTTATTTTATAAAATATGTTTGAATATTTATTTTATTTTTCATTAAAAAAGATTTTTCTTTCGTTAAACTTGCTTTTAATTAAACCTCATTCATATTTTTCCCAAAACTACCCCTCCCTTCTGTTAAACTTAACGGTGATTTGGATGGAAAGTGTTAAGTGGGTGCAAAGCGTTACAGATTAAAAACTTATGAGTGCAACTGGCAATGTTTTAAACAATGAAACCAAATCGCAAAACGCCCCAAAGTTACAGGTGCATAGTGTGATTTACTCATATATATATATATATATTTATACACGAAAGGGTAGTTAGCATTGTAATGACGAGGATACTATTAATTATAGGTGCAAGTAGGAGGCCAGGCAAAGAACCTCTATAAGCATCTATACAAGAGTTCAGTAAGCTTTATCCAGGCAAGTGAAACTCTTCCTTTATACTTGCTTGATAATTGTATACCCTGTGAATATTGATTTACTGCTTACTTAGAACTGGAATATTTCATCACCCCTTATGATCATAACTTTGGATTCCAATAATACCCTTAATACTTGAATTACCCTTTTCATATAATGTCACCCTTCAACCACATGAATACACTCTAATAGTCCCTTGATGAATAATGAGAACTTGATACCCCACATTAAACTGAATTATCCCTTTGGAACCCTGATCTTAATAACATTCCATATTTTGAGAAATATCACTTGTGTTTTGAAAACACCTTGCTTAATGACTTGTCTTTGATCAAGACCCCTTTTTGAAAATGAATTGAATTGAATGACCTTAATAGGAATTGGATAATAATTTATAAATACTGAGGCGCCAGTCAATTATTGCAGCATCAGTAGCGGGGAGCCTGATGTCTGTTTATGGTCAATGTGTGCCGAGGATCCTCCCTGGTTGAATCACTTTATGTGGTTCAGAGCTTGGTGTGGACTGATCACCCCTCAATGCTCGTAGCGCTGTGTGTTTCCAATTTCAATAAACTGTTATCTCACATTGTACCTTTACTTGTGATTATACCTTGTGATATCTATTGTTGATTTTGCACTTGTTATACTGCATATTGTGAACTGTTATATATACTGCTTTCACTTGCTGAGCTTTTTGCTCATATATATATTATTGTTGTTATAACCATTCAGTGAAACCCGAGAATGGCACGATTGAAGCAGATCACCCGTAAATCCACCTCCGGTTCAGGGATTGCATACCGCCGTATGATGGAGCAGGTTGGGAACTCGTAGTTCCCTAATTTATCTTTTAGAAACTTTTGGGATTTAAAATTTGTAGTAATGACTTAGACTTTTAATTTGGGTTTGTAATAACTTTAGATGTTGTTCATACTCATTCCTGGTGATTCCGGGATCATGGATTTAGACTTGTAGTTTAATCTTTATAATTCTGTAGTTTAATTATATATATCGATATGCATGTTTTAGTCGGTTATTTATGGTGGGTCCGTCACACACACACACACACACACACACACACACACACACACACACACATATATATATATATATATATATATACACATATGAGTCTTAGGTTGCTCTCCTTCTATTTTAGTCAATGTGGGATCACAAGTCACAAATCAGAATAAATAAACAAAACATGTGTTATTCATTATTTATATTATTCAGATTAATTGATATCAATTTTATAGAATATATTCATAGTCTGATTATTAAAATAATCTTGACTCAATATATTTCATATTATTAATTAAATAATTAATATAAATAAATAATCTTGTAATAGAAAAAGATAGGGTTAAATATCAAAGTGGTCACTGAAGTAGAGGTCATATATCACTTTGCTCACTAATTTTATCGGTGTCTCATTTCAATCATTAAAATCACAATAAATATCAATTAAGTACCTCCAAATTAAAACTCTATAAATAATATTTTTACTCCTTGAACTGAAATTTGGAGGTACTTAATTGATATTTGTTATGACTTTAATGATTGAAATGAGACCCCTGTGACGACCCAGAATATTTCAGTATGAATTATTATTACAAATAAATATTTTGTGATTTGGAATTTTAGTTCCTTAAATAAGTAGTTAAAATGTGATATATAGTTGTGCCTCTTATCTATGGCTTCCGTATAGAATGATTTTTGTTAACATTTGAATAATATACAAATTGACTAATTTATATTTTCGGGAATTTTATTAATGTATATATTTTAATTATATTCATTTTAAATTATGACATTCGGCATAATCGAATTATATTTATGATATTTTTATTTAAATATTTTACTAATTTATGCTAATATTTGAGAGGAAATAATAATTTTTAAACATTTCAAAAATATTATTAAAGAATGCTGCAAATATTAGTTTCTATTTAAAATGATATTATAATCAATAGTCAGGACCCATAATTTTGTGTTAATTAGTTAAACAATAAATGATAATTATGTGATTACTTGTCAGGTATGAAAAATTATGAGTTATACGATGCTAACATGTCACTCGTATGTGCTTATGTGTATAAATGTGTTTATAGTAGTCTATCTTAATTGTTTAGTAATTATTTTTTTTTGAATTTTCGGAAATTGATATTTTAAAGAATAAATTACAAAAAAGTACAAATATAATTTTAAATATTAGTTTTAAGGTTCCCTAGTGATAATTATTATATTTATGACTTTTCAAAATTATATAATATTAGTTTTAATAAAAATTAGATTTTTAGTGAATGGTTTTTGAATTAAAACTTCCAAAATCCGTGAAGACTTCAAAAATTATTTTAAAATTCTGAAACTTTAATTATAAACCTTTTATAATATTACCTTGCTATGGTAAATGTATCGTGAGTTTTAGAAGATATTTCGAATAACTTTTATATTACAATGTTTACGATAAAAACGAAACAAATTAGTAATTCACGAGCCGAGAAACACTTGGCATTCATTTGGGGCATGATTTTTGCATGTGAGACAAGTGTTAAAAGATGGGGAGGTGAGGCCATGACTCACCACTTAGATTGATTGCATGGTTGGCAAGTGTCAAGCTAAGAAAAAACAAAGAAAAAAAAAACAAATATATCAAAACTTTCATTTCTCTCTCTCCACTCACAATCTCTCCACTCCCTCTCCTCTCACTCTATCCCTCTGGGCACCCCCTTCTTTTTCAGTATGATATCTTCTCTTTTCTTTTCCAAAGGGCTGGAGCTCAAGGGCCGCGGGGATGTTGTTGAACGGAGGTGGTGCTGGCTTTGGTTTAGGAATGGAGAATGCACCAAGTAGGATAGAGATGAAGGTGGTACATAGATGGAGTTGAATGGATGGGGAATATGTATTGGAGCTGGTTTGTAGAGAGAAAGAGATATATGGAGAAAGAGATAAGGAGGTTGGATGAGCATGGAAGTAAGGAGAATACAAGAGAAGGTGGAAGGAGCAAGGCAGAAACCAACCGCTCCTGGACAGATTTGGACGTGAGTTTGCACAGGTAATATGAATGTCATAAACTCCGATTTAGTTTAAGGTTTCTACACGAAAATTATTCCTTATAGTTTTTAGAATCTCTCTGCAAAAGTTCATGATAAATCACTGTATAAGTTCGGAGTTATGAATTTATTAGTAAAGGGGTGCCAGAACATACGACCTGCAGATGTATCCTACTTTGGGTAATTGTTTTTGTATGACAACTGGTGAATTGGGACATGAAGTTTTTATAGGAGATACATAAGACATTTATTAAGATTCTGTAAAAATTTGGTTATGATATATTAATATTTCGAATTACTAAAAATGCCCAAGTAAAAGGTGTGCGGGCAGGATTTCTGTTTCCAGGGATGTAGTGCTATTTTGGAATGTGTTTTTGAGGATGTTATGGACTTTATCTCTTGCTGGACAAAGAATGAAAGTCGTAGATAAATATCCGAATATGGCCTCTGTAAAATTTGGTAATGTTTAGACATGTGGATAATGAGATAATGCGAAAGACAAATCAGTTCTGGAATAAAGGAAGCCACCAGGCTACTGTCCTGTTTTGGACAGAGCATATGAGGCCCTTAAACTCATATTTTGATGATACGTGTTGAAGACAAAATGTTCAATACTGTTTCTAGTTTACTTAGGCGAAAATCTTGTACTATTTAAGCGTACGATTGTTGAGTTATGGTATCTTAATGAAGATCTATAAAACTAGAATTTGCGAATTGACACCAATTGCTGAGAATTGTTTGAAACCTCATTCTTAACTTGTATTCAACAAAAAAATCTTGGTACACCTATTATATGATGACAATGATGATACACGTGTTTGGTAATGGGATTAACACGAGTTTACTTATGGAAATGTTAAGATTATAGCCGTAATAATGCCCAATTTTCGAGAAATATCACCACGGTTGGTACACAGATTCAGGGCATAAGAATTTTGTCAAATATTTGGCATGTCTATGTAGATATTAGTTAGTAGATCACGTGAGCGCTTGAATCACGTAAAAAGGATGTACGCTTTAGGAGTTATGGTCGTTTTTATATGGGATGTGCGTAACCGTAACTCTCGTAACAAAATGAATTTTGTGATTAAAGTTCACATAGTGAAAATGTGAAATAAATAACGAAATCTATATAACTGTAATAATCATGAAATACACTGGAAATGAGATTTATTTTTAGTAATATGAAACATAAAGTAATATATTAAGTAGGAAGTCAGAACTTTGTTTTAAGAAAAATTCTAAATTATTTATTTCTGTCTAGAAGAGCCCTTCTTATTTGGGGAAGCAAGCACATCTATATATGTTTTGGGCAAAGACTTTATTTCAAGGAAAGCAAGGCAAGTTCACTTATCCCTACTTTGACTTGCTGAATTTTGTGTTATGATTCTGTTAAATGTGATTTTACTTGATATTAAAGATCCGGAAATAAGGCAAGTTGATTTCTTAACCTATACTCTTTTTATTATTTTTGTTTTCTGCACCCCGATAACTTTAGACTTAACTTATACTCCATCCATTATTCTCTACGAGTAACTCGATCCAGAATTCAGAATTATTGCGTATTGAGGCTGCTTCTCTTTGTTCGAGGGCAACCTTTTAATTATTATATAAATTATGATTATTTTCCTTTGTTCGGAAATAATCACTTTCATTGACTCAATGGTCGGTATATTTTTCATATCGACCACCTTCGTCTTGATTAATCGATACTCGCTAGATTCCTTGTTCGAATCTAAGACTTTTGATTATCCTTTCAATCATTTAATTTTATTCGAAAATCTTAAATCTGGAGGATGCTCTTCTCACTGGTCAACGTGGCTTGCGAACCACGGAGTTTAATTTATATATGAGATTATTGGTCCCAAATGAGGACATTTACGAATACGGGGAACGTCGGAAGAGTTCGACGATGGCCTCAGAGATATTCGTTATGCTAGCTAAAGAGGATAGGGCGTGCTTATCGCGAGCCGTGATCGGGTGAGGGTAAGTTACGCAGGAGAACGGTACTCGGCGATAGTTGATCGCATCGCTGCTGTATCGGGGTGGAAATGACCAGTTTCATCTTACAAATTATCGGTGAATTGCCAGATAAGAATCTCTTTAATACACTATGATGTGAAGTGAATTTCATTCACTTGAAGTTGTGATTATTGTTTCATTCATTTAATGTTGTTATTATTATTTCATTCACTTAAAGATGTGATTATTGTTTACTTTCGAGATCCCCTCTCATATCATTTTTGAAATGTTAATTATGAACTTGCTGAGCACACTGTTGCTCACTCTTGCTACTCTGATATTGTTAGACAGGGTGGAACAAAGCAGATGAACAGTATTGTTCGCCAAAGCAAAGAGAAATTAAGTATTATATATGAAGTGAGGATGTATAGACTTGAAAGTTGTTTCTTGGGATGGTAACGTAGTATGTTCAGACTTGTGCTAAAATTTCCCAAATGTATCAAATATTGTATTATGTAGGTAGTGTTTGTGAGTATTAGATCCTGAGATCTGTGGGGTTGTGTCCACGGTGAACCTTATTTTATTATGAGTTGTAATGATAATACAAGTGTATGAAAGTATTGTACCGTGACGACCTAAATTCACGAAAGGGTGGATTTGGGGGCGTTACAGAGTTGGTATCAGAGCTGTAGTTATATTCTTAGGATTATGAACCCCTAGGAATATAATACGATGAGAGAGATATTATAATAAGAGGAGTATAGGACTATTAAGAAGATATATTGATATAGTTGCATATATTAATATTATAATTAGTGTCTTTCTAGATATACAATGAGAGACTAAGTGAGAGTTATCTCTGAACTGTAAAATGAAGAACTAAGTAGTGACCTTTTTATTAATAAGAGAATTTACTAAAAAAAAAATTTAGGTGTCAAACTTTCCTAGAACCGCGACAGGTCCCCTACTTCTCACTCGGGGGACTGTATTGACTATTATCGATCTCTAGCAGTGACATTATTGAACATTAGATGGCAGTAGAGAACGACTCTGAGAATTCTTATGCTTAGGTACTAGCACGCTCTGCACCCAAGATTTTGTTGATGATGAGGATGAGTCCATAATAGTACTTCTACACTGGAGATGGAGCCACATGTTCCACATTTGAAGCTAAACCGCTGAAAGTTTTGATATTCGTGATATATTACTTCCGAAGGTCGTGATATATTCTCAGTATGTTGTATCCTTACACGATGTCTAAACCTACTAGCGTAGTTGTAGTTTTGCATTAGAAGTTGTTAAAACCAAATAAATAAATGAATAAACCCCTTAACGACAATTATCAAGAATGCTTACAAACTTAATGCATATAGGCTTCTGGAATTGTGAATCCATATTGTATCCCTCCTAAACCTTTGATATTCTTTGGTATAACTGAGATGAACAACCTTATTCATATAAGGGATAAAGACTATTTGCCTGTGTGACAAAAGTCTGGTGGGACGCCACCGATTGGTCTGTTGCGTATCATTAGAGTACTAAAGGCTGGCCACCTTGTGTACTTTGAAGATTGTTCTAATGATAATGCATCAGATGTTCATTGATCATATTGATCTCTCAGTTTAACCCTTTTTCAGAACACCTTAGTTATCAAGTGATCCTACCTATACCATAACTCGGACTTAATCTGATTCTAATAAGGATTAATGTTTAAGAGCAAAAGAAGGAAGTGATAAATTATGGAGTAATAAAACTTCCCTTTGAATATGGAAAGGTCAAGAAATCAATTTTGAGCACCGATAGTTGATTAAAGATATACCTTCGCAACAGTTCATTATTCGTATCTTCAGAGTACATTCATGTTATCCCATAGTTAGTATAAAGTTTTAAAATAGAATAATTATGGAAGTGAGTTTTTTTTTCAATGTAAGAAATGAAGTGAAGTGAGATGCATATCAGATATATTGTTGAGTGATCGAAAGTGATTGAATACATATCAATCATCGAGTCGTAGTAAATAAAGGAATGCTTAGATTTTAAAAGATATAAGATTTAATGTTTAAGATATTTAATCAAATTGTACATCATTTCGCGGTCAGAAGAAAGGATTCTGCAAATTAAATTAAACCAACTCTTTCCAACCTCTTCAGAAGGATTAGCTTCACCAAGGTTGTTGTTATCTATTTGATTGGTGGAGGGCGACATGCTATCAGTGTTGAGATGAAAATACCATGTTAAGGTTTATTATTATTGAAGATGAGACGATACGAATATAAAAGACATACGAACGTATACCTATCAAATTTATTGAAAAACCGCCATACACGTCCCGTCTCCTAATGGTACCTTTGTAAATTTGGTTGTGATAATTTCCATACGCAAAACTTAAGTTATTGTGTTTAAAGATTTATAACCCCAAATACGATAATAGTTTTAATTAGTTATATTTACCCTACCTATTTGATCTTTATAACCCAAAATCTTGTTTCAAGTGTTTAAAGAGATACCATCAAAGTGAAATATTTGGGTAATCACTCAAGCTAAACCTGAAGAAGACCAAAGTGAAGACATTTTTAGAGAAAACCAGAACCGAAATTGAGATCCTAACCTAAAACCAATCATGGGTGATTTTAATTTCTTTAAGTAAAAAAAGATCTTTTTGAGAATAAGTACATCTAATACATATAGGGTAAATGTGATTTGTGTCATCCCTACTACGTACAAAAGCATTGTGGATAGGATTAGTTATACCGAGAAGATAACAGTAGAAATGAAGAAGGTTATGTAATTATTTGTGTTTAAGATAAGAATACAACAACCACTACTTATTGAGCATGAATGATTTGAGATCTCTAGACGTTGATTTATCATGATGACACTTACGTAACTCGAACTAATACCTTACAAGGATTTAAATCATAAGTTTTAACTGACCCCCTTTTTAGAAGACACCAAATACACTTCTTTGGTTTAGAGAAATATAATAAAGGTAACAGGGAAAGAATTATATTTCAAGGACTAGAACAGAAGAGCGAGTTTGAGAATGTTCTCAAGAGAATTAGTAAAAAAAATACTATGAGAATGAAATCATTAGAATAATAAAAAAATAAAAAGAAGAGAGATTTTGTGGATGACTGAACTACCCTAGTAAATTAACTAAGTCAAAAAAAAAGAGACCATTTTGATATATAATATGTAAAAGAGAGCATTCAAGATGTATAACCCATTGGTTAGTTAAATACCTCAAATATAGCAAAATGGACCACCTGTAAAGATATAAAAGAGAACCTAAAGTCTAGTCACCCATATAAGTCCATCAGATTTATTGGTGACCGTTTGGCTATACGGTAGATATTTATTTGAACTCATTTGAGAACACCTGATTATTTTATTGTTAATTATTAAATCGGAGTAATATATATTACCTAACTAACAAAGAGAAGGAACTAATTACTCCAAAAAAAAAAAAAAAAGAAGCAATATATACACATGTGTTAGAGAATACCCATAACTTCCAATGGAAAACCCGGATATAGAATTTACTACATCCATGGGAAACAAAATGAGTGCTCGCAATTTTAATCTCATTGTGAGATATATATGATACAAGGATAAGAAGGTCATTAGAAACATGCACAATGATTAGGAATTACCAGATAATTTACTTCATTGATATCCACAAATACCTTGATTATTGAATGTTTGTGCTCGAAGGAGCAGCTAATGAAAAATGAAGATGATTAAGAGATAATACCTTTTGAGGACATGTTTATATAAAAACTTGAAATTAATAGTTTGAACCTTATCTTATTTCTTTCAAGATAGCAAAGATTGGCATATGTAGGAGTTAGTCACCAATATAGATTGAATGCTAGGGAAAAAAAAATTGTGATAAGAAACAAGCAATAAAGTTTTACCAATGTTTCAAGTCAAAAGTGTTAGGTCCAGATATGATTGTAGAAGGGGGGGGGTTGAATACAATCAGTACCAAATCGTCGCGGAAGTGAATCTGATTGAATATGATTTGTTAATCAGATTATAATTAATTAATATAACAATGTTTGACGTCGTTATATAATTAAGATGGTTCAGTTTTAATGTCCACTAAAGTTCGTAGAATAAATTCGACAGGGTATATTCTAGATTTAGTGATTAAAACAACCGGGTTATCAAAGCACAGAAAACTGTGGATATAACGATCAAGCAAGTTACAAACAACTTGAAAGCTTTACAAATGCTTTGAATACAAAGTGAATGAACACTAAAAATGAAGGATGCAATGCCATATTTATAGGCAAAGCATTTGTACTTGTAAGACAATTGAAAGACAAGACAATTGTAAGTAGCAAAGACAAAGTGGAAGGGGCAAGACAATTTCAGATTGCCTTGCAAGCACAAGACACAGCAGAAAGACAATTTTTGAGCTCGTAAGACAATTTAGAGCTTCGGTAAGACAATCTTCATTCGGTCAGACAATCAAGAACTTCGGTAAGACAATTGCAATTGTCTTGCAGAAGCCATTCGGCCAGACAATCTTGGATTGTCTTGGCAGAAGACATTCGGCCAGACAATTTAAGATTGTCTTGCAAGCATCACAAGGCTTCGGTCAGACAATCTAATTGTCTTGGCACAAAGCATTCGGTAAGACAAATTGAATGTCTTGCAGACTTTCTAAACCATTCGGTAAGACAAAGAGTTTGTCTTGGCAGTTGTCTTCACCTTCGGTAAGACAAACAATATTTGTCTTGCAGTCATTCAATGAGATTCGGTAAGACAATTCCAATTGTCTTGCTGAGCTTGAGTAGGTGATTGAATGTAATATGTAGATTATATTTAAATAGAAAATTATCCACTTAATTAATTTAATCATATAAATTCATAAATTAAATTAATTCGAAAGTGAATTAATTTAACAAATAAATTACATAATTAATTTAATTATTTGAGAAGTGAAATAATAATCTATTAAATATTAAATCACCCCTTCTTCAGAAGAATAGCTTCCCGTCTTCTTTAAACATTAATAACTCCGTCTTGATCAGTCGAACGAACGAACCACCAACTCTGCTTGACTTCAAATATTCAATTTGAATAACTGATACACAGATGTACTGTCTGGTTCATCTGTATCTAGTTAAATCAAATATTCTTTGTCAAATAAACATTTAAGAATTTGATTTGTTCGTCGAGTCTTCGTCTTGTAAGTACTTCTTCATTAAATGGAATCTTCTGATAAAATAAAGTATAGAAACTTTATATCTTCTGAACTCCTGGACGTGCCACAAAAGATTATTTGTGCACTGAGGCTTGAACATATTAATGAAATTCTTTCAGTGGTGTGCAGCAGCATCCTGGAATTTATCTGACATATAATTCCCATAAATCATTTGACGTTCTTCGTACTGATTCCGTTGACTTACTATTTACTGAGCTTTCTTATCTGAGTTGAGTTGTATCTCTTTAAATACAAATAGGCTGAACATATGCCTTTCAATCTCCCCCTATTTGTTTGTTAACATAACATGCAAATTTCCTAGAGGATAACTCAACTAACAGATAAGACAAAGATTTAAACAATGGAATGTAAATAGCAAAAGTTTATGGCTTGCATTGAACATTAAACCATATTCATAATAGATTACAAAAGGATGTTCCTTGAACATATCTAACAAATATCCTAATCAATCTATTCACTCAGAACGAGTGACTTCTCCTTCTTCAGCATCTGAACAGTGAATAATTGGAGTAGAAGGCTCATTCTGAGTAGGCTCTTCAGCTGCAGTGGATTCTCCACGCTTCTTTCTTTCACGAGCCAAAGAGAGATAATATTGAACTTCAATATCCACAGGGTCTTCGATGAAATCTGCTGGCTGAGATTGGTTGATATACTTCATCTTCCTGAAGTATTGTTGAATGTTTCTCCTTGTGCAGTAGTTTACAATCTCAGTATCAGCATCAGCTTTGGCCTTAGTAGCGAAGCCCTTGGTACGTAGAATTGTAGATACAAGAACCAACTGACTCACATCATACTTAAGAAGATGTTGGTGGTCCAGGTAGAAGGTTCCAAATTTTCTCTCGTGAATGAACTTGACACAGTAAGGCTTTCTGACAACTTGTGGACTTTTATGAATAGCACAATCCATAAGTTTGTCACGTAGGAGTTCATTCAGATTCGAGCTACGTCTGATCTTGTTACGAATCACCCAGATTTCAGTTAGAGATAGAAACTTGAATAAATCAATTGAAACCCTGAATGTTCCGTTTCTCTGAGTAGAAATAATGATCTCCCATTCATTGAGAAGATTCTTGACACCAATAGTTATATATTCTAACTCGAGAGCAAGAGCACGCATAAACATATCTTCATTAGGGTTAGCCTCTCTCAGGTCATAAATGAAGGATTTGAATTTACCATCATTGAAAGGTTCCCTTTGAGGTCCAGAGAGAATTTGCCTTGCAATATCCCAGCTTTCACCAACTTTTCTGGAGATATCCTCTCTCTTTTCCTTGCACTTGGCATCCCATAGTTTCTGTTTCTCCAGCTTGACCAACTCATCAGTTGTCCTCTTCTCATCTACCAGTTTCTGCAGTTCCTGAAGCTTTGCTTTGCTAGCTTCATGTTGAGCTTTGAACATCTTGACCTTTTCCATGTGCTCAGGATCTACAGACTGATCTTCATTGAAAAGAAAGCCTTCCTCGAAACGACCTTCTTCCTCAGCTTCAAAATAAGCAGAGTCAAATGCATCATCATCATCAACATCTTCAGGAATGTTGTCATAATCCTGATTAGTGAAGATGTTCTCAGTTTCAGGCATTTTGCCTTTAGATTTGCTAGCTGCAGAAGAGTCTTTTTCACTTGCTCCTTCTCCACCCTTATCACTCCTATCAGTATCACCAGTATCACCACCCTTGTCACCACCCTTATCACCCCTGTCACCAGCATTGCTGTCATCCTTATCTTTGTCATCCTTATCCTTCTCCCCCTTAGTTGAGGGATCCTCTGGAGTAGACTGAGATGTTGACGGATTGATCTTTAAGTGTTGAACAACTTGAGCCAAAGTTTGCTCCAAGTTGTCTAGCTTCGTCAGACAGAGCTCCTGAGTTGTATCAAATTTGTCCATCCGAGAGTGAATACCCTTGACATGAGCATCTAATTCCTGTTTGAGGGAAGAAAATGAAGGATCAACAACCTTTTCTTGTAGAGTCACCAACTCTCCACTTCTGAATCTTGCATTCTCAGCATTCAACCTTTCTATCTCAGTCCTGAGAGCAGCCATTTGTTCCTGTAACAGATCTGTGTTGGTGTGTGCACTCACCTCACGAACACTCAAAGATTTTTCACTATCCTCTCGTGCATGTGTTTCGCTCGGTGTTTGCCTGATTTCACTCGTGTTTGTCACACCGTCACCAGTACCTGTATATACAACCATAGTTCCCTGAGATGGAACTGTAGGTTGTGAAGGAACAAATTGTCCTCCGAATGCCTGTGAAGGCGGATGTACTTGCAGGTTGCCAAGTAGATCCTGATCCAAAAAGAAAGAGTGATCAGAAAGATTTTCATATAACATGTTTTGAAATTCTGTGCTCTCTCTAAGTGAAGAATCAAAAGACACAGGTTCAGTGTTTACTAGCGTGAGTGCTAGTTGTGTGCTTGACTCTTTACAGGATACCGCGGTCGGACGGCCAATTTCAATAAATGCATTCTGTGGAGAGAATGAATCTAGAGACTGTATATTTACCGTTTCAGAGTCCAAATCCTTTTGGGAGGAAATGGATGCAGCTGCAGTTGTCTCTGGTTCTGCCACCCTTTGCTTCTTATGAGACAGAGCTGCGGGATCTCGTAAAAGTGCACTCCCACTCCGTTTCCGGGCTACCTTTCTAACAACAGGGGTTGAAGTAGTGTTGTTTGAAGTGTTTGAAGAAGAATCAGTAGTTGAAGCGGAAACATCAGCTTGGATATGAACCTGGGTGTTTTCAGGTTCAATGCTGGGAGTCTGGAAATCAAATCCAATATCACAATCAAAATCTGCAATATCAATATTAAAGGTATCAGTGAGAGTAGAAAGTACCTGAGCTACCTGTAAATCTGTCCTGAAGTCCTGTAGCTCTGGATTGATAGCAGAATCAGCAGGCAGAGGCTGAGAAGTGGATTGTGGTGGAGGAATGGTATGTGTATGTGTAGGTGAAGGTATTGGTTCAGATTGAGAGGGAAGAATGGAGGCTTGTTGGTCTGGGAAGAAGTTGTATTGTGGAGGGGATTGATGTTGAGATTGGTGAGGAGAATTGTAATCTGATTGGTGAGGTGATTGTTGTGGTGAATTGTAAGGAGGGTTGTAGGGAGAGTAATGTGAGGATTGGCTGGATGATTGGTAGTCTTGGAGTAGTTGAAGTGGTTGATAGTTTTGAGGAGGTGATTGTTGTTGCGGTTGTTCTTGTGGTTGAGCTTGTTGTTGTTGTTGTGGTTGATATTGTTGTTGTTGTAGTGGTTCTGGAACTTGTACAGGCTGAAAAGGAACACTGAATTGCTCGAGCATGAATGGAGTCACCACAAGTGGTACATTGTCATGCTTTTTCTTGTTGACCAGCCTCGTTTGGATCTTGGCACAAGTCCTCTGAATAGGAACAATAGGAGAATCGACGTACATGTGCCTATCATCATCATTCATCATATCATTCATAAACAACATCAGGAATCTGGGGTAGAAGCATTCAACTTTGTCA
Source organism: Daucus carota subsp. sativus (assembly GCF_001625215.2). Lineage (NCBI taxonomy): Eukaryota > Viridiplantae > Streptophyta > Magnoliopsida > Apiales > Apiaceae > Daucus > Daucus carota. The sequence continues at coordinate 10,140,308 of NC_030381.2, forward strand.
TTCCTCTGAATTGATCTCTGTGTAACAGACCCCATCTTTCTGATAATCTCCCTCAGCAATATCTTCCCAAAGTTGATTCGACGGTTATAAGCTATGCTGAATCCAAAGATCTGCAGCATTGAAGATATATTGCCAAAATTCTTTCGATTAGTGGGAGCAAACACCTTGGCGAGGGTGTCAAAGAACACATCCCATTCAGCCTTCAGATTTCCCTTTGACATCTTCGGGAGAAAGATCTGACCTTGATAGTGGATATCCTGAAAGAATTGTCTCAGTTCATCCTCTGAGGGATCTGGCTCAAAATTGTCCCTTGGAAGTCCTAAGATCCGGTTCACATCATCGACAGTGATTACAATCCTCTTCCGGTTAGGTAAATCCCCTATTATCTTGTAGTTTTCCAGGGTCGTAGAGTTGACAGCATTTGAGTAGAAGTCAAACAGAGGTTGCAGCTTGACTTGAATATCTGCAGTCAGTGCCGTACTGACTAAACTCTGTCTCGAAAGAAATCTGACCCAAGTCCGGAATCTATCAGAGCAGTCATCAGGATTAAGGCTGGCACAGTAGTTAGTCTCAGCAACCACGAATTCTCCGGCCATTTTTAATAATTAAAAATTGAATTAAGCGAGAATTTTTCAAATTAAATGTGAATTCTCAAATGTCTCGCAAATTTCAACTATTAATTAAAACTTGATTAATTAATTAATAATTCGAAATATTTGGATAATATCGAATTAAAAGTTAATTAACTTAAATGGCACTAAACAATTAATCCAACTCAGCCAAACACGCCCTTAAGTCAAAAAGCCCCAATTTACACTAACTCCAAACCAAACGCAGCCTTAAATCAAAACTCCAAGAACCCTAACTTCAAATTGGCTTAAAATCGACTCGAAAAACACACAAGCAATACAGATAAACTGAATCCCAGGCAAGTCTCAGATCAAACTAAGTCGAAAAGTTTTGAAAACAGTCAACAAAAACCGACGAGAATCCGACCAAAATCCGGCAGAGGTTCGGCTGAAATCGATCGATTTTAAGTAACAAAGCAAGCTTAGAGGCTTGAAATACAAGAATCCAGCAAGTTTTCGGTTTAAAACTTGAAAACCCAGTTCGAATGCGTGAAGATATGTATGTGATCGTGTGTGTATATGCTCAGTGTAGAAGATGAAGGCAACGGGCAAGACAAACGAGATTGTCTTGCTCGAATTGTCTTGAGACAATTATATACAAATATCAAGACAAACGCTAATTAAGTCTCGGTAAGACAATGTAAGATTGTCTTGCCGAGATTTATCTAATCAGACAAGTCACGTGTCTGTAAGACAATTAATTGTCTTACAGATACAAAAAAGGCGAATTAAGAGATAGGCTCGGTAAGACAAATTGTCTTGCCGAGTTTTTGTTTGATTTAATAGAAATAAACTGAGAAACCGGTTCAGCAAGACAATTTGAGATTGTCTTGCCGAGCCATGCAGTAGACAATGTAATTGTCTAGCAGAAAAATAAAAATAAAAATACTAATTTGATTTTTGATTAATTTGAAAGATAAAACTTTTTGCAATTAAAATCAAAAATCTATTTATAAAAAATAATACTATAAATCACACAAATATTTTGTAAATTTCAACTTTAATTAAATATAAATACTTATGATTTTAACTTTAATTCAAAAAGATGAATTAACTTAGAATCAAATATTTATGCTTAATTAATTTTGAAAAATACAAAATAATTACAAATAATTATCTAAATGCTTAGGGAATAGTACAGGGGAGTGTATGAGCACTTAGAAAATTACAGACTAATATACAAACATGCATAATTACTCAGAATATTATCAGATAACATACAGAAAATCATATAAAATCTAATAAAATAGATATAATTATACAGAAAATTCACAAAAATATACAAAAACATATAATGCATATGAAAAATATATACAAGAGAACTATGTCATATTTAACATCCCTAATTCACAAACCAGCTTAGAGAAAGTGGATTCATCCAGTGGTTTAGTGAAGATGTCAGCAATTTGCTCAGTCGTGGGTACAAAATGTAACACCACTGTACCATTCATGACATGTTCTCGTATGAAATGATACCTGATATCAATGTGCTTGGTTCTTGAATGTTGAACCGGATTGTTGGAAATGGCTATGACACTTGTATTATCACAAAATATGGGAATTTTGTTTACTACAACACCATAATCATTCAGTTGATTCTTGATCCACAAGATCTGAGCACAGCAGCTTCCAGCAGCTATATACTCAGCTTCAGCAGTAGAAGTAGACACGGAGTGCTGCTTCTTGCTATACCAGGAAACCAACCGACGTCCTAGAAATTGACAGCTTCCAGACGTACTCTTCCTATCAATCCTGCATCCTGCATAATCAGAATCTGTATAGCCGGTTAAGTCAAAACCAGTATTCTTAGGGTACCAAATACCTAAACCAGGTGTACCCTTAAGATATCTAAAGATTCTTTTGACGGCTATAAGATGTGATTCCTTAGGATCAGCTTGGAACCTAGCACACAAACATGTTGCAAACATGATATCTGGTCTACTTGCAGTAAGATAAAGTAGAGAGCCAATCATACCTCGATAGCTTGTGATATCAACTTTCTTACCAGATTTATCCTGGTCAAGCTTTGTGGCAGTGGCCATGGGTGTCTTTGCCGGTGAAGAGTCTTCTAGATTGAACTTTCGAAGAAGATCTCTGACATACTTGGATTGGCAAATAAATATTCCATCATCCTTTTAGCTTACTTGAAGACCAAGTAAGTAGGACAGCTCACCCATCATACTCATCTCATAGTTACTCTGCATCAACTTAGCAAATCTCTTGCACAAGTTATCGTTAGTAGAACCAAATATAATGTCATCAACATATATTTGTACAAATATCATATCCTTATCATGCAATTTGTAAAAGAGAGTTTTGTCTATGACACCTCTAGTAAAATTGTTTTCAATTAAAAACTCAGAGAGAGTGTCATACCATGTCCTTGGTGACTGCTTGAGTCCATAGACAGCTTTGAATAGGAAGTATACAAAATCAGCAAACTCTGGATTCTCAAAGCCAGGGGGCTGTTCCAGATATACTTCTTCTTCTAGCTTTCCATTCAGAAATGCACTTTTCACATCCATTTGATATACCTTGAAGTTGGAGTGTGCAGCAAATGCAAGAAATATTCTGATGGCTTCAAGACGAGCAACTGGAGCATAGGTTTCATCATAATCAATTCCTTCTTCCTGTGAATAACCTTTTGCAACCAGTCTGGCTTTGTTCCTTACAACAATGCCATCACCATCTAACTTGTTACGGAAGACCCATCTAGCTCCAATTGTAGATTTTCCTTTTGGTCTTGGAACCAGGGCCCAGACTTCTTGTCTCTCAAATTGATTGAGTTCTTCTTGCATGGCAAGAACCCAATCAGGATCAGCAAGTGCTTCTTCTATTTTCTTTGGTTCTAGTTGAGATAGAAACCCAGAGAATAGGCATTCATTTGTCGTAGCACTTCTAGTTCTTACACCAACATCAGGATCACCAATAATCAAATCAAAGGGATGATCTCTGCTCCAAATCCTTTCCCTTGGAAGATGTGTCCTTGATGATTCAGCAGTATTATCATTAAGCTGAAATGTGTGACTAGTTGATCCATCAGCTCCCCCTGAGTTGTTGCCAGGTTGACTTGATGATCCACCACTGGCATTAGTGGAATCTCCAGCATCATTGCCATTTCCTCCACCATTGCCTGGATCATTATCATTGTTGTCATCTCCTGTTGCAACCTCAGGTGGAATATCATCATCTGAATCAGAGTCTGGATAGTTGTCAAACTTCAGAGACTCAGATGGATCAGCAGATTGTATACTTGGAAGTTTAGTGTCATCAAATGTAACATTGACACTAACTTTCACTGACAGAGTATCAATTATAAAAACTCTATAAGCATTATTTGTATAACCAACAAAAATTGCTTCAGAAGCCTTTGGCTCAAACTTGTTCAAGTTCTCTTCACCATCCTTGAGAACATAACACTTGGCTCCAAAGACATGAAGATGTTTGACATAAGGTTTCTTGTTGTTATACAGATGAAATGGAGTTTTCATATGATCCTTGTTGATCAAAGTTCTATTCTGGGTATAGCAGGCAGTAGACACAGCTTCAGCCCAAAAGTACAGAGGAAGCTTTGCTTCAGCAATCATAGTCCTTGCAGCTTCGATCAGTGTACGATTCTTTCTTTCGACGACTCCATTCTGCTGAGGAGTCCTTGGTGCTGAATACTGCCTTCTAATTCCCTTTTCAGAGTAAAAATTGATTAGAGTTTGATTTTTAAACTCAGTTCCATTGTCTGATCTTACAGCTTTTACAGGAACACCTTTTTCCAACTCAACCAACTTGATATGATCAATTACTGTCAGGGGAGTTTCATCCTTAGAAGCCAGGAAGTAAACCCAAGTAAATTTTGAGAAGTCATCCACAATAACCAAGGCATATCTTCCTCCATCAATGGATGCAACATTCACAGGGCCAAACAAATCCATATGCAACAAATGAAGTGGATCTGTAATGGTATTGATGGTTTTGCCTTTGTGAGATGCTCTCTTCGCTTTTCCTTTCTGACAAGCTTCACAAAGAACATCAGTTGAGAATTCCAGGGAAGGCAACCCTCTCACTAGATCTCTCTTGACTAGAGAGTTCATGGTTTTGAAGTTGAGGTGTGAGAGCTTCTTATGCCATAACCAACTATCTTCAGCTGACGCTTTGGCGTAGAAACAGTGAACTTCGTTTCCTGGTCCTGAAGACAAATCAGCTACGAATATATTGCCTTTCCGTATGCCACATAGTGAAGGACGCTTATCCTTGATATGTTTAATGATACATATCTCCTTTTCAAAATGAACATAATAACCTTTGTCACAGAATTGACTGACACTCAGGAGATTATGTTGAAGTCCTTCAACTATTGCAATATCTTCTATGATGATCCTTCCAATTTTGTACTTGCCATATCCCACAGTACGACCTTTGCTATTATCAGCAAAACTGACTGTAGGGCCAGCTCCTTCTCTTATGTCCTCTAGCAGGGATTTATTGCCAGTCATGTGCATTGACGCTCCACTGTCAAGCAACCAAGTAACACGAACAACTCCACTGGCACCCTGCAAAAGACAACTTGATTAGACAGTCTTTGGGACCCACACTTGATTGGGTCCGGCAGTCTTAAAGAACTGATTTCTATTAGGTAATACAACAGAGCCTCTTGGACTGATACTTGGTTCAGACTTGACTGAACTTACTTCCTTAACAACAGCCTTATAAACCTTAGTTTTAGGCTTTGGAACATAAGTCTCCTTCCTAACATGAGTAGGACTAGCAGTCTTTGATCTTGCATGCTTGTTGTTTGTGTGTTGTCTAGGTGATGTGTTTTCATTTTTAGCATGCAAATTTTTAAAATAAGCAGACATCAAATTGAAAGCACAAGTCATACAATTATCAACACTACAAAATTTATGACATGCATCAAAAGCAGGAACAACAGGAGTATCAGTCACAATAATAGGAACATCAACAGATTCTACTCTACTATCGTTAACAGTTTTAAAATTCTCAGTAGAATGGCATCTATTGTTTCTGTTCTTACTATTAACAAAATTATTGGGCTTGTTGAACTTAGTTCTTTCAGAGTTGACACCTAAACCAGCTTTAGGCAACCTAACATTGCCTTTCACTTTAATTGGTTTCAGGTTTGTCAGAATCTCATCTCTCATTTCATTACTCTCTTTCATTTTAAGGTCTTCCTGTTTTAGTTCATATCTAATGACAACAGGAGTCTCTAAAAGAGGTTCAGCTTCTGAGGTTTTAAACAAAGGTTTAAGGGAATCTTTCAAAACAAAAGGAATCCCTCTCTCTTCAGCACTCTTCTTAAAAGGAGTAATGTTACTAGCCTTACCTACAGATTTGTTATAGTCAAAACCTATTCCAACAGTTCTCTTGATCTCTTGTTTATCATTAAGTTCCTTGACTATAGTGGAGGCATCCTTAAAGGCTTTACACTTAACTTTCTCTTCGTCTAGCTGAAGTCTTAAAGCAATCTCACCTTTCTCTAGAACTTTGACTTTAGCACATTGTAATCCTAAATCCATAGTCAATTGTTCTAATTTAGGTTTTAATACTTTCATCTCATTCATCTTATAAGCATGAATTTCTAAGACTAAAGTATCAATTTTAAGATTGGCAGCTTTCATCTTTTTAATAGCATCATCTCTTTCAAGTCCTAATTTCATCAACAGTTTAGGGCATGTAGGATCTACCTGAAAGCTTCCAGCAGGAGGAGGTGAAGATGATCCTGTATTAGCCATGAAAGCAACATTCCCTAGCTGCTCCTCTTCATCACTATCTGTATCATCCCAGCTTTTGCCTTCTGCCAGATAAGATTTGCTTTTGAAACTTTGACTTCCAGAAGTACCATGATGCTTTCTAACCAGTGCATCATACTTCTGCTTCAGCTCATCATACGAATCTTTTCTTTTTCCTTGAACCTTGGGCTGTTTGCATTCAGTTGCAAAGTGTCCAGGTTCACCACAATTGAAGCATTTGAACTTGCTTCTGTCCACCATCCCAGTCTTGTATCCTCCTTTGCTTGTAGAAGATGAATAGCCTCCCTTCTGAAACTTACTAACAGTAGGTTTGTATTTATAGGAAGGGTTCTTCCGGAATCTCATGTTTCCAAACTTCTTGGCAAACAGTGATAGAGATTGATCTTCTAACTGTTCAAGCTCTTCCATCGTATAGAACTCTTCGTCACCACTGGAAGAAGCAGTCTGACCCATCTCAGGTACAACAAATTCCTGAGTGGTTTTAGAAGGAACAACAACATCCTTCTTCTTTTCTTCCAGTACAGGTGACTCAACAACTAGAGCTCTCGAATGGTTCTGTGTTTTACCCCAGCCATATCTCTGTTTACTTTGAACTTGCTCCAGTTCATAAGTTTTCAAAACTCCGTAGAGTCTTTCCAGAGAAATCTCATTCAGATCCCTGCTTTCCCTGATGGCAGTGATTCTGTGTTCCAGATGTTCAGGAAGGGTTAAGAGAAACTTCATGTTGACCTCTTTCTTGTCGTAGAATTTCCCATTCGGATTTAAATTATTTATCAAATTATTAAGTCTGATAAATACTTCTGAAATCCCTTCACCGGGATGGGAACCAAACTGTTCATACTGAGCCATCAGTATCTCTTTCTTGTTTTCCCTAACTTCCTCTGAGCCTTCATTGATAATCTCTAACGTATCCCAGATTTGCTTGGCGTTCTTACAATTTACAACAGCATTGTACATCACTGGATCTAGAGATTCAACCAAAATTAGTTGAAGAGCATCATCTAAATTCATCTGTTCACTCTCTTCATCTGTGTACTCAGAAAGTTCTTTCGGAATGACCTGATGAGGTATCAACACACCATCCTCTTCGTGTGCTAATATGACCTTCATAGGAGTAGTAACACCCTTGTCTAAAATCCCAATGTATTTTCTGTTCGCTGTTCGAAGGAATAGGAACATGTGCCTTTTCCATAGGCCAAAGTGTTCCTGGCTGAACGGTGGGATTTTAATGCTACTGATCTTTTGCGTACTCATTTTTTAGGAATTTAAGGTGAATAGTGTTTGGATGAGATTTGGATTTTTGAAAGAAAAATATTTTAAATCAAAATTAATTTTTGGAATAAAATTAATTCGAATAAAAAATATTTGGACGTTACAGAGTGTGTATAGGATCTGATACGGAAAATGGTATCAACCGCTCTGATGCCAATTGTTAGGTCCAGATATGATTGTAGAAGGGGGGGGGGGGTTGAATACAATCAGTACCAAATCGTCGCGGAAGTGAATCTGATTGAATATGATTTGTTAATCAGATTATAATTAATTAATATAACAATGTTTGACGTCGTTATATAATTAAGATGGTTCAGTTTTAATGTCCACTAAAGTTCGTAGAATAAATTCGACAGGGTATATTCTAGATTTAGTGATTAAAACAACCGGGTTATCAAAGCACAGAAAACTGTGGATATAACGATCAAGCAAGTTACAAACAACTTGAAAGCTTTACAAATGCTTTGAATACAAAGTGAATGAACACTAAAAATGAAGGATGCAATGCCATATTTATAGGCAAAGCATTTGTACTTGTAAGACAATTGAAAGACAAGACAATTGTAAGTAGCAAAGACAAAGTGGAAGGGGCAAGACAATTTCAGATTGCCTTGCAAGCACAAGACACAGCAGAAAGACAATTTTTGAGCTCGTAAGACAATTTAGAGCTTCGGTAAGACAATCTTCATTCGGTCAGACAATCAAGAACTTCGGTAAGACAATTGCAATTGTCTTGCAGAAGCCATTCGGCCAGACAATCTTGGATTGTCTTGGCAGAAGACATTCGGCCAGACAATTTAAGATTGTCTTGCAAGCATCACAAGGCTTCGGTCAGACAATCTAATTGTCTTGGCACAAAGCATTCGGTAAGACAAATTGAATGTCTTGCAGACTTTCTAAACCATTCGGTAAGACAAAGAGTTTGTCTTGGCAGTTGTCTTCACCTTCGGTAAGACAAACAATATTTGTCTTGCAGTCATTCAATGAGATTCGGTAAGACAATTCCAATTGTCTTGCTGAGCTTGAGTAGGTGATTGAATGTAATATGTAGATTATATTTAAATAGAAAATTATCCACTTAATTAATTTAATCATATAAATTCATAAATTAAATTAATTCGAAAGTGAATTAATTTAACAAATAAATTACATAATTAATTTAATTATTTGAGAAGTGAAATAATAATCTATTAAATATTAAATCACCCCTTCTTCAGAAGAATAGCTTCCCGTCTTCTTTAAACATTAATAACTCCGTCTTGATCAGTCGAACGAACGAACCACCAACTCTGCTTGACTTCAAATATTCAATTTGAATAACTGATACACAGATGTACTGTCTGGTTCATCTGTATCTAGTTAAATCAAATATTCTTTGTCAAATAAACATTTAAGAATTTGATTTGTTCGTCGAGTCTTCGTCTTGTAAGTACTTCTTCATTAAATGGAATCTTCTGATAAAATAAAGTATAGAAACTTTATATCTTCTGAACTCCTGGACGTGCCACAAAAGATTATTTGTGCACTGAGGCTTGAACATATTAATGAACTTCTTTCAGTGGTGTGCAGCAGCATCCTGGAATTTATCTGACATATAATTCCCATAAATCATTTGACGTTCTTCGTACTGATTCCGTTGACTTACTATTTACTGAGCTTTCTTATCTGAGTTGAGTTGTATCTCTTTAAATACAAATAGGCTGAACATATGCCTTTCAAAAAGATTTGTATATTAAGCGTAGTAAGTCTGTTTGGTTCAAGAAGGTAGATGTAGAAAATAACCACTGTGATTGAAGCGATTTCAGTTTAATGAGTTCGGACATGTTTTATGAGAAAATAATGGGTTGTGGAGAAAAAAGGGAGCGAAAAAGTTCTACCAATAATTTAAGCCAGAAGAATAGTACATTAGCGCAGTAAAGCCTAGTTGTTGCAAGAAGGTGTTAACCTCTATGATTAAAGAGATCTTACTTTAATATCAAAATTTATCAAGATTATCACTTCATGGAAAGTGAAGTTTCGACAAATGGTTACGAGGTCCCACACTTATATTTAGTGCACTGTACGAATGGCTATAATGAAAATGGAAGGACTAGTGAAGCGGCTACAAGAGTCACTTATTAAGGATGTGATAGATTCAATAGGTAACAACGAACATATATGAGTTGCGAATAAGACTATACACCTACGTTAGGATTACCAGAACGTAATAAAAGGAAATTTGAGAATAAATATCTTTATCTTCGACTGGTCAAGAGATTTTTTTTCCCCCTAAGATTCAATAGAGACAAGGATATCATCGACTTAACATGAGATGTTTCATGGAAGTCCTTATAGGTATGATATGGATCATAAAGAATACTTAGAGGTTATTATTTATTTGATCACTGTGTCTAATATTTTCTTGAAATTCGGTGAACTGGGACCAGGAGGAATAGTAGACGTCTTGTGATTAAGATCTTTAAGGATTTAATGATTTACTCACAAACTTTAGATTTAGGAAGGGAGAACATCTCAAGCTTTTATGGGCAATACTAGAAATATTACGTAAGGAAAAGTGGTAAGTGATTTATTGAAGAAGAACTCAACTTTCACGATATATGAGATGAGGGAGTGTCTATAGACCTTAAAAGCAGTATTATGATTGAGAAGAATTAAGATGATGATGTCGTTCAGAGTTTCTTAGATTACCGAGATACTAAAAAAAGGTTTGTGAATGATCGCTAAACCACTAACAAAGATAAAAGGTTAAAGTGAGAAGTTGGAATTGATGACTACAAGTGAAACACATAATTCAACATATTTTAATTTAAAGTAAAAATATTTTCTTGGATATTAAGGGAAATTACTAGTAGCCTAATGAGAAAATAGAAATTGTGAACTTGGCAATTAAAATGTGTAGCATGCAAAAGAATGAAAGCTAGTACAAGACTATTAAAACCACTAGAAATTCTGAGTGAAAAGGGAGCCTCTCAGGATCGATTCTAATAGTGGATTGCCATAGACTATGACGAATCATGATGTACTAAAGGATATCATGCACAGACTCGCCTAGTTAGCAAATTTTCTCTTAAGAAATTAAAAACTAATTAATTGAGAAATCGATGGGATTTATTAGAAATAGATTATGATTAGACATAGAACAATATGTATCAATGGTGTCGAAAAGAGACGTTTGAATTAATTAAGAATTCTCAAGACATTTCCAAGAATATCTCGTGGATAGGTTAAATTCGAATACAACATATAATCTGTAGATTTAGCGGCTACGTGAAGAGCGATTCATACTACAAAAGAGTTGAGATGAACTTAAGCATCAAACTTCAAAGGGAGTTAATATAATCATTTTCCATTACTTGAGGCTGCCATAACCATATATGTCAACCAAGTATCAGATCGCTTTGTCGGAAACAATGTATGGACAAAGGTTTCCATGTATTGGGATGAAGTACGAGAGTGAAATACACTGAAAATCGATACTGTAAAAAAATAGTAATAATAACATGACCCGTGGAGATTTTTTTTATAAAGGACTAAGATGTGTATCGACACCATATGGAGATGAGTTCCTATACTTGGAGATTATTGAGAATATGACTAAGATATCCAACATATGATGTTGAGGTGGCTACTAAATAAATTGGATATCTGACTTAGAAAAATCAGTTGAAGAGTGAGAAAGTTGAGATATACATGAAATATGGGATCGATTTAAAGATTTATCATCACATAAATAAAGCAAAATAAGGTGAGATAGTTGTCTAAATTTTTTTCAGGAAGTTACGATCACATCCTAAACTATTCTCCACCAAGAAGGAATGTCATTGTCAATACTTAGAACCGAACGAAAAGATATAAGATGTTAGTTTCTAGGACTAAGTTGACTAGATAAATTATAAAGTTATTAACCAAAGTCAAGATTTGAGCTCATGCAATCGCAGAAGGATTTGAAATATTGGTGGAGGCTAAGTAACTTCAGGAATTTTAAGATACTCTGAAAGAGCGATTAAAGAAGGAAGCACGTAAATGACAGGGGAAGAGCTCTTGAGTAAGAAGGATGATAAGAACAAAAAAAAATTTTGCTTTTGAACCTGGATTCTAGACATTGCAAGATGAATTTATGAGTGAAACATATAATCTAAGATATTATAATCATCTAGGAAGTACAAATATATATACCAGGATATCAAAAGAGACTATCAATGACTCTTAATGAGGAGAGAAATTATGTGATTGGATAGCTAAATGTTCACATGTCAGTGAATGACAACTAACTCTAAATTATTATGACCATTAGAGATTCTAGGTGGAAATAAGTTCTCATTAAGATAGATTTCTGTAAATAGGTCACCATGGATGGATGTAAATCATGATGTGAATATCGTGACAGACTTACCAAGATAGCTTTTCTTTCGGAAAATCGTAATTAGTCAATAGAGAAACTACGAAATTTGATGCGAAAGAAGTTTTGGTTAGAATTAAAAAACTGAGGTCAATAACGTCAGATAGAGATGCCCGATGCCTTTTGATTTTAGTGATCATTTCAAGAATATTTTGAAACCGGATTAAAAATCGAATACAATTTAGCATCTGTTGATTGGTTAACTAAATGAAAGGGTGATATATGTTGTAGAAGAGATATTATGGGCTTAAGCATTAGATTTCAAAGGAAGGTTGATATGATTAATTATCACTACTTAAGTTTGCCTCTAACGTTAGATGCCATTCAAGTAATATAATACATCTATAGAAAACGTTGTATGGGCAAACGTCTTTAATGTATTTGGAGGATATGGGAGAACGAATATACTTAAACTCATATGGTACAATTTAACTTATGAACATATTTATATAGTGGATTAGAGGATACAAGAGTCGAGAAGTAGAAAGATCAAGATGGACAAAATAGTTTTAAGGGAACCATGAGATATAAGAAGCTATTTGGAAGTTATAAACCAAAATACAGAAGGAATATCCCTCTCTATTGATGACAAGTGTTGATTCCGAGGACGGAATCCTTGAAGGGGGGAAGAATGTGACGACCCAGAATATTTCAGTATGAATTATTATTACAAATAAATATTTTGTGATTTGGAATTTTAGTTCCTTAAATAAGTAGTTAAAATGTGATATATAGTTGTGCCTCTTATCTATGGCTTCCGTATAGAATGATTTTTGTTAACATTTGAATAATATACAAATTGACTAATTTATATTTTCGGGAATTTTATTAATGTATATATTTTAATTATATTCATTTTAAATTATGACATTCGGCATAATCGAATTATATTTATGATATTTTTATTTAAATATTTTACTAATTTATGCTAATATTTGAGAGGAAATAATAATTTTTAAACATTTCAAAAATATTATTAAAGAATGCTGCAAATATTAGTTTCTATTTAAAATGATATTATAATCAATAGTCAGGACTCATAATTTTGTGTTAATTAGTTAAACAATAAATGATAATTATGTGATTACTTGTCAGGTATGAAAAATTATGAGTTATACGATGCTAACATGTCACTCGTATGTGCTTATGTGTATAAATGTGTTTATAGTAGTCTATCTTAATTGTTTAGTAATTATTTTTTTTGAATTTTCGGAAATTGATATTTTAAAGAATAAATTATAAAAAAGTACAAATATAATTTTAAATATTAGTTTAAGGTTCCCTAGTGATAATTATTATATTTATGACTTTTCAAAATTATATAATATTAGTTTTAATAAAAATTAGATTTTTAGTGAATGGTTTTTGAATTAAAACTTCCAAAATCCGTGAAGACTTCAAAAATTATTTTAAAATTCTGAAACTTTAATTATAAACCTTTTATAATATTACCTTGCTATGGTAAATGTGTCGTGAGTTTTAGAAGATATTTCGAATAACTTTTATATTACAATGTTTACGATAAAAACGAAACAAATTAGTAATTCACGAGCCGAGAAACACTTGGCATTCATTTGGGGCATGATTTTTGCATGTGAGACAAGTGTTAAAAGATGGGGAGGTGAGGCCATGACTCACCACTTAGATTGATTGCATGGTTGGCAAGTGTCAAGCTAAGAAAAAACAAAGAAAAAAAAAACAAATATATCAAAACTTTCATTTCTCTCTCTCCACTCACAATCTCTCCACTCCCTCTCCTCTCACTCTCTCCCTCTGGGCACCCCCTTCTTTTTCAGTATGATATCTTCTCTTTTCTTTTCCAAAGGGCTGGAGCTCAAGGGCCGCGGGGATGTTGTTGAACGGAGGTGGTGCTGGCTTTGGTTTAGGAATGGAGAATGCACCAAGTAGGATAGAGATGAAGGTGGTACATAGATGGAGTTGAATGGATGGGGAATATGTATTGGAGCTGGTTTGTAGAGAGAAAGAGATATATGGAGAAAGAGATAAGGAGGTTGGATGAGCATGGAAGTAAGGAGAATACAAGAGAAGGTGGAAGGAGCAAGGCAGAAACCAACCGCTCCTGGACAGATTTGGACGTTAGTTTGCACAGGTAATATGAATGTCATAAACTCCGATTTAGTTTAAGGTTTCTACACGAAAATTATTCCTTATAGTTTTTAGAATCTCTCTGCAAAAGTTCATGATAAATCACTGTATAAGTTCGGAGTTATGAATTTATTAGTAAAGGGGTGCCAGAACATGCGACCTGCAGATGTATCCTACTTTGGGTAATTGTTTTTGTATGACAACTGGTGAATTAGGACATGAAGTTTTTATAGGAGATACATAAGACATTTATTAAGATTCTGTAAAAATTTGGTTATGATATCTTAATATTTCGAATTACTAAAAATGCCCAAGTAAAAGGTGTGCGGGCAGGATTTCTGTTTCCAGGGATGTAGTGCTATTTTGGAATGTGTTTTTGAGGATGTTATGGACTTTATCTCTTGCTGGACAAAGAATGAAAGTCGTAGATAAATATCCGAATATGGCCTCTGTAAAATTTGGTAATGTTTAGACATGTGGATAATGAGATAATGCGAAAGACAAATCAGTTCTGGAATAAAGGAAGCCACCAGGCTACTGTCCTGTTTTGGACAGAGCATATGAGGCCCTTAAACTCATATTTTGATGATACGTATTGAAGACAAAATGTTCAATATTGTTTCTAGTTTACTTAGGCGAAAATCTTGTACTATTTAAGCGTACGATTGTTGAGTTATGGTATCTTAATGAAGATCTATAAAACTAGAATTTGCGAATTGACACCAATGGCTGAGAATTGTTTGAAACCTCATTCTTAACTTGTATTCAACAAAAAAATCTTGGTACACCTATTATATGATGACAATGATGATACACGTGTTTGGTAATGGGATTAACACGAGTTTACTTATGGAAATGTTAAGATTATAGCCGTAATAATGCCCAATTTTCGAGAAATATCACCACGGTTGGTACACAGATTCAGGGCATAAGAATTTTGTCAAATATTTGGCATGTCTATGTAGATATTAGTTAGTAGATCACGTGAGCGCTTGAATCACGTAAAAAGGATGTACGCTTTAGGAGTTATGGTCGTTTTTATATGGGATGTGCGTAACCGTAACTCTCGTAACAAAATGAATTTTGTGATTAAAGTTCACATAGTGAAAATGTGAAATAAATAACGAAATCTATATAACTGTAATAATCATGAAATACACTGGAAATGAGATTTATTTTTAGTAATATGAAACATAAAGTAATATATTAAGTAGGAAGTCAGAACTTTGTTTTAAGAAAAATTCTAAATTATTTATTTCTGTCTAGAAGAGCCCTTCTTATTTGGGGAAGCAAGCACATCTATATATGTTTTGGGCAAAGACTTTATTTCAAGGAAAGCAAGGCAAGTTCACTTATCCCTACTTTGACTTGCTGAATTTTGTGTTATGATTCTGTTAAATGTGATTTTACTTGATATTAAAGATCCGGAAATAAGGCAAGTTGATTTCTTAACCTATACTCTTTTTATTATTTTTGTTTTCTGCACCCCGATAACTTTAGACTTAACTTATACTCCATCCATTATTCTCTACGAGTAACTCGATCCAGAATTCAGAATTATTGCGTATTGAGGCTGCTTCTCTTTGTTCGAGGGCAACCTTTTAATTATTATATAAATTATGATTATTTTCCTTTGTTCGGAAATAATCACTTTCATTGACTCAATGGTCGGTATATTTTTCATATCGACCACCTTCGTCTTGATTAATCGATACTCGCTAGATTCCTTGTTCGAATCTAAGACTTTTGATTATCCTTTCAATCATTTAATTTTATTCGAAAATCTTAAATCTGGAGGATGCTCTTCTCACTGGTCAACGTGGCTTGCGAACCACGGAGTTTAATTTATATATGAGATTATTGGTCCCAAATGAGGACATTTACGAATACGGGGAACGTCGGAAGAGTTCGACGATGGCCTCAGAGATATTCGTTATGCTAGCTAAAGAGGATAGGGCGTGCTTATCGCGAGCCGTGATCGGGTGAGGGTAAGTTACGCAGGAGAACGGTACTCGGCGATAGTTGATCGCATCGCTGCTGTATCGGGGTGGAAATGACCAGTTTCATCTTACAAATTATCGGTGAATTGCCAGATAAGAATCTCTTTAATACACTATGATGTGAAGTGAATTTCATTCACTTGAAGTTGTGATTATTGTTTCATTCATTTAATGTTGTTATTATTATTTCATTCACTTAAAGATGTGATTATTGTTTACTTTCGAGATCCCCTCTCATATCATTTTTGAAATGTTAATTATGAACTTGCTGAGCACACTGTTGCTCACTCTTGCTACTCTGATATTGTTGGACAGGGTGGAACAAAGCAGATGAACAGTATTGTCCGCCAAAGCAAAGAGAAATTAAGTATCATATATGAAGTGAGGATGTATAGACTTGAAAGTTGTTTCTTGGGATGGTAACGTAGTATGTTCAGACTTGTGCTAAAATTTCCCAAATGTATCAAATATTGTATTATGTAGGTAGTGTTTGTGAGTATTAGATCCTGAGATCTGTGGGGTTGTGTCCACGGTGAACCTTATTTTATTATGAGTTGTAATGATAATACAAGTGTATGAAAGTATTGTACCGTGACGACCTAAATTCACGAAAGGGTGGATTTGGGGGCGTTACAACCCCGATAAGATTAGTGAGTAAAGTGATATATGACCTCCACTTCAGTGACCAATTTGATATTTAACCCGAAAAAGATATAGAAGTTTTCACTAGTACTAGGGCACACAAGAATTCCACTTATACTAGTAGTTGTGAACAACATTGATACAAGATGCTATATAAACCCTATAAATGCACATTTATAGACTCTTGCGATTGTAAAACTCAGCATGACAACACTCTAAATCAACGACTTGACTCTGCAGCAATCCGAAGACACAAAACACATCAGAAATCGAAGCAAAAACAGACTCGGAAACTCAAAATAAACAATACCTAAGAAGATTACAGAACTTAAAATCGTGAAAATGAGAAACAACGAAAATAGACTCAAAACTTGCAGCACAACGACTCGACTTTACAACTCAGAACTCATCCATCGAACAACTGAACTGAACACGCAGCAAAACGCTGAAAAAACTCGATTCAAAACCCAGCAAGAAAATTCAACAAGACTCAATAGCAAAATGTCATCCAAAATTGATCTTCGCAATAGACCAACTATAGATCAAGTTGTAGGAACAATCGGACCTTGGCCCTGCGTTTTATGATATTAATTAAAAGTTCGAACAGAATATTAACCTTAATCGCTACGGCGCAAGCGATTCAAATCCACGTCTTCTACTGTATTCCTTGATTCTCCTTGGACGAAGTGTGGCCTTCGATCTCCCAAGATGTGCCTCTCCTTAAAGCTCCGAAAACCCAAAACCCTAGCTGTCTCCTTGAGAAAAACGTCTGCCTCTCTCTGACTCTAGGATTAATTCGTTTTGGTGTGTCTTTCAGCTTTAGGAGAACGAGAATATATATAGGCTACAGCAGGGATCATGGATCATTAGGTCAGGCCTTCCAATGACATTCCGGGCCAGGCCCAATGTCATTAAATATTAATTCTATCCACTAAAGAACTAATATTTGCACTACCTTTCCTAATTCCGTAAATTAATTATTTAATTTGACTCCCATATTAATTGCTTATAAATTCCCCATGTTTAAGATATCGCATGTCCATTAATTAAATTAATTTCTGACAATTAATTTAATCAATATCTTTTATCCTTGATCATCCACTCAACCTTATAATTATGCAAGAACAAATCTGCCTGCAGGACTAAAGCATAATTATCTTTATGAGCTTTCAAGAGGACATCATCACCCGAATATAATTTTCGGACACGGTTTCCTTCTATAGTCAATATCCCACTTTGTATATAATGTCATTGCCCAATACATAAATTCGTAATTTAAAATAAATTACTTAATTTATGAGTCAAGGCATGTGCATTAAATACAAGTGTCAATCACTATATTCGGATTAAGAACTTAAGCATTAATAACATCATAGAATCTTAGTTCTTTATTGTCAGAATTAAAGAAACAATTATTCTACTATTTTGATCCCGTTCAATATACACAAAGTATATAAGTATTATTCAATAGTCAAGATAAACTATTTCCAAATAATACTTCAGCCGTTCCAGTGGTTTGTCCAACACCACCTCGACTGTGAACCTTTATTATATTATATAAAGAGTCTGACAATCTAATCTTCTGCTATCCCATTTGATACTAGATTGTCTACAATATATAATATACAGACAATGTGAAAACATGCATTCAAGATTCTCAAATAATTGTTATATACTTCAAACGAATATTTTAGTATAACCCTAACAATCTCCCACTTATACTCAAGATATTCTTTGAGTATATCAGTGTTTATTACAAGCTATCCACTACCAACTATAGTAACTATGTGACCAAGTATCTGACTCCTATCGCTTCCACGTGCTCCTGAAAAGCC
The DNA here is from genome assembly GCF_001625215.2 of Daucus carota subsp. sativus. Classification (NCBI taxonomy): domain Eukaryota; kingdom Viridiplantae; phylum Streptophyta; class Magnoliopsida; order Apiales; family Apiaceae; genus Daucus; species Daucus carota. The sequence continues at coordinate 10,158,953 of NC_030381.2, forward strand.
TTAGCTGGTAAGCCCTTCGTGAAAGGATCTGCCCGGTTATCCTTCGATGCTATGTCAGCCACAATGATATCTCCTCGCTTAACGAACTGTCGTATGAGGTGATACTTACGCTCTATGTGTTTCGCTGCCTTATGGGCCGCGGTTCCTTGGTATTCGCCACAGCACTAGTGTTATCACAATAAATCGTGATTTGCTGTGGCAGATTAGGAACCACACCCAAATCCAGCAGGAAGTTTCGGAACCATATAGCCTCTTTGGCTGCCTCCGAGGCTGCCACATATTCAGCTTCCATGGTTGAGTCCGCGATGCATTTCTGCTTCACACTCCTCCATATTACGGCTCCACCTCCCAAAGTAAAAACACATCCCGAGGTGGACTTTCTCTTATCCTTATCTGTCTGGAAATCTGAATCGGTATATCCCAGAGGCACTAAATCAGAGGACTTGTAAACCAGCATATACTCCTTAGTCCTTCGCAGGTACTTGAGTATTGCTTTTACAGCACTCCAATGTTCCTGTCCTGGGTTTGACTGGTATCTGCTAACCATGCCCACGGCAAAACAGATATCAGGCCTCGTACATAACATTGCATACATTAGGCTCCCACATGCCGAAGCATAAGGAACTGCCTTCATGTTCTCTATCTCCTTAGGTGTCGAAGGACACTGCCTCTTTGATAGAGTAACTCCATGTCTGAAGGGTAAATTACCCTTCTTGGAGTCCTGCATGTTAAAACGAGCTAATACGTCATCTATGTAGGGCTCCTGAGATAAAGCCAACATCCTTTTCTTGCGATCCCTTATAAGTTTGATCCCAAGGATGTATGCTGCTTCACCTAAGTCCTTCATTTCAAATTGTTTGAACAACCATGCCTTTATTGAAGACAACATCTTAACATTGTTTCCAATGAGTAAAATGTCATCAACATAAAGCACTAGAAAAACCACTGCATTTCCCTCACATCTCTTATACACGCATGCTTCGCTTGGACATTGATCAAATCCATATGACTGGACTGCCTGATCAAAGCGAATGTTCCAATACCTAGAAGCTTGTTTAAGTCCATAAATAGACCTCTTCAGCTTACAAACAAGATGCTCTTGGCCTTCTTTAATGAATCCCTCTGGTTGCTGCATATAGATGGTTTCCTCAAGATTTCCATTAAGGAAAGCTGTCTTGACATCCATTTGCCAAATCTCATAATCGAGATGAGCTGCTATAGATAAAAGAATACGGATTGACTTAAGCATGACTACCGGCGAAAAAGTTTCCTCATAATCGATACCTTCTTTCTGAGTATACCCTTTCGCAACAAGTCTTGCTTTCCAGGCTTTCACCTTTTTGTCTGATCCCCTCTTTTTCTTGTAGACCCACTTACATCTAATAGGTTTTACACCTTTGGGTGGTTCCACGAACTCCCAGACCTGATTAGAATACATAGATTCCATCTCAGAATTCATTGCCTTTTGCCAAAGACTTGCATCTTTGTCTTGTATTGCCTCTTCGTATGTCCGGGGACCATCATCATGTTCACCGGAGACCAAGTCCGAAGACTCTCCCAAAATCATGAATCTGTCGGGCTGTCGAACAACCCTCCCACTACGACGAGGAACTGGTGCGGTATTAGTGACCGGTTGCACAGTCAGCTGTGGTTGTTCTACTTGTACTACAGGTTCATTATTCGTCCCTCCCACTAATTCCTCTAAAACGATACTACTCATGGGTTTGTGATTCATTATATAGTCTTCCTCTAAGAATCTTGCATTGGTGCTAACAGTGACATCCCGATCCTTAGGACTATAAAATAAATAACCTTTTGTTCCCATGGGGTAGCCTACAAACAGCTTTACTTCAGTATGAGATTCTAACTTAGTCGCGTTCTTGTTCAGCACATGTGCTGGACAATCCCATATCTGAATGTGTCTCAGACTCGGTTTGTCTCCGGTCCACAATTCTAAAGGGGTTTTAGGAACCGACTTAGAAGGTACTAAGTTCAGAAGATAAGCTGCTGTCTCTAAGGCATGTCCCCAAAAGGACTTGGGTAAATCCGAATAACTCATCATCGATCTAACACTCTCTAAAAGAGTCCGGTTCCTTCTCTCTGCTACACCGTTCTGCTGGGGTGTGTCTGGTGCAGTCAACTGGGATTCTATCCCATTCTCTGATAAATATTCCCTGAATTCCCCAAGCAAGTATTCGCCACCACGATCAGATCGTAGTGACTTGATACTTTTATTATGTCGCTTCTCCGTTTTAGCTTTGTACTCCTTGAATTTATCAAAGCACTCAGACTTACGGCGCAACAAATAAACGTATCCATATCTAGAATAATCGTCAATAAAAGTGACGAAATACTCATAACCACCTCTTGCTTGGATATTCATAGGTCCACATAAATCAGAGTGAACCAATCCTAACACGTCTTTGGCTCTATTCCCCTTTGCCTTAAAAGGCCTATTGGTCATTTTACCTTCCAAGCAGGATTCACAAACTGGAAATGGCTCCACTGCCAATGAGCCTAAAGGCCTGTCTACTACCAGTCTTTGAATCCTCCTCAAGTTAATATGACCTAATCTCAAGTGCCAAAGATATGTTTGGTTCAAACTAGAAGGTTCCTTTCTTTTATTAGAGGTAGAAGATGTGTTGTTCAATACCCTTTGTTGTAGTTGCAGTGCGGGTTGACTAGGATTAATTATATACAAATTGTCTTGCAATGTACCAGAACATATAATCCGTTTATTCATCATAATAGAAACATTACGATCCAAACAAACATTATAACCATCCATAGCAAGTTTAGAAACCGAAATCAAATTCCTTCTAAAAGAAGGTACATAAAGACAATTGTTCAAAACCAAAATCCTATCAGAACCAAAAGATAAATGAATAACTCCTACTGCAACTACTGCTACTTTCGTAGCATCTCCCATGAACACGTAGATCTCACCATCTCTAAGCATTCTGGATTGCTGGAACCCCTGCATAGAGTTACAAACATGATCAGTGGCTCCAGTATCTACACACCAAGTGCTCGTAGATATAGCCGCTACAAATGTTTCTGTAACTAGAGAAAGAGACATACCAGTATCGTTTGTCTTCTTAGGAAGAGGACAATCCTTTTTCCAGTGACCCGACTGCTTGCACCGGTAGCACTTCCCCTTAGGCTTTTTCACACCACCTTGAACTCCCACTGCCTTCACAGCTTTCTGTGTCTGAGCCTTTTTCTTCTTCTTATTGCCTTTCGGCTTAGAGGAAGAACCTTTCTCAGCCACATTTACTTGAACACTCTGGCGAAATAATCCTTCAGCTGCCTGAAGTTCTGTCAGCAGTTCCGCAAGACTATACTGCCTCTTGTTCATGTTGTAATTCAAGCGGAACTGCTCAAAACTCTTGGGCAAGCTCATAAGGATAATGTCAATCTGGGTTTCCCCGTCAAGCTCTGTACCAAGGATCTCTATCTCATTCAGATTTGACATCATCTTGAGAACATGATCCCTTACAGGTGTACCTTCAGCCATCTGAGTGTTCATTAAAGCCTTCATGGCTACTTGCCTAGCAGCCCTATTCTGATCTCCAAAAAGTTCTTTAAGATTAAAGAGCATATCCGAAGCAGTGGCCATAGCCTGATGCTGATGCTGCAAAACACCCGACATTGCTGCCAGAATGTAACATCGCGACATCTCATCAGCCTTTGTCCACCGCTTATAATACTCTTTCTCCTCATCAGGAGCATCAGCAGCGGGCTGCTCAGGCTTGGGTTCATAAGTGCAAAACTTGTACTCCTCAGCAGTCAACACAATGTCCAAATTACGTTTCCATTCAATATAGTTAGGTCCGGTAAGTTTGTTATCCTTAAGTATGGTGAACAGTGGATTAAACCCCATTATATCCTGAGAATCATGCATGAAAAAATCACATTACACATAAAGAAGGGTGCATAAAAAATTAAGTCCTATTGGTTCCTCTAACAATTATTAAAATTAAATGCACTAACGTTTAAACACCATAAGTTTCTGGTACGTCACGATGGGTGACATGTATACCACCTAAATTTGTTTAAACGTTACTTCGGTCCTATTACTAAACAATAAGCCACGTTGGGGTGGTCTATATTATTTTTCATAGCTAAGTGTATACCATCATCAAATCTTAAATTACCCGAAACCTATGGAACTTGGTACGCCACGATGGGCGGCATGTATACCTTCCAATATTTCTGGAATAGAATACTTTAATTCAATATTCGTGTCTGGTTTGACTTCTAGGCAGTGGAGGAGTCACATCGGTCTCACTTAATACCCATAAGCCTTCGAAATCGCCCCAAATCAGAGATAAAGAAAATCTGTATCTATTCGTATTAATTTAAGAAGTTTGTTCCAGTAATATCTATAACATTCTAGACACCATAAATTACATGCCATGATGGGTGACGTATACATAATTTATATTCGCCTTTATGTTAAATTACATACAAACAATGATGGAAACCATGGGATTTAATACCATATTAACTCCCTCTCCCACTTTGAATTTACTTTGAGGATTTTAATCTAGATGCATCGCCCTATGTTATTTCTTCGAAGTCCACATGCATACTATCATGGTTATAGCAACATAAAGAACACATAAAGAACACATAACATGGCAGCATACTAGCATGATTAAAGCATTAATTAAAAACATCCCTATGTCCATGTCATTCTAGCATGCGAAGGGTTAGTATCACATGGCATAACAACACAAATAAGAAACACATAATAACAATAATCAATAATCATAATAAAGCACATCCACTATTATGGCCCCAGAAAAATCAGCTTCGAATTCATCCTTCGTCAGAATCCAGATCTGTCCAGGAAACTTCGAGAGCCCGTTTGGAGGCCTAAACGGCCTCAGAATGCCTCGAAAAACTCCAAAAAACACCTTCGAAATCAGCTCAACCAGGGTCCCCCGGGTTGTGGCTAGCTCCGTCTCGTTCTGCCGTCTCCGAAAAGTGCTCATTCGCCCAAATCGGACATCGTATGCAAAAGTTACGCCCAAAACAGTGCAGCACCCCCGAAACCCTAATCGCAGCAGCGGAAGATCCTTGTTTCTTGCAGCCCCGTTGATCAAACAATTACATACTAATTGTACAGACGAACCAGCCTATTCTATTACATCAGATCATAATCTAAAACAATTACAAATTGAATTACAAGATTAAACTATCACGATCAACCCTCGTGATTTACAACAGCCACGATAAACCACGTGGAATCCAAACATAACAGAATAATTAAAACACGGCCATAATAGTGGACAACGACCTGCATCACAGAATCACTATATACATGCATATATAATCATGACATGGACTACATATCATAAATCGCAGAACCGCAACCTGGCTCTGATACCAATGTAGGAACAATCGGACCTTGGCCCTGCGTTTTATGATATTAATTAAAAGTTCGAACAGAATATTAACCTTAATCTCTACGGCGCAAGCGATTCAAATCCACGTCTTCTACTGTATTCCTTGATTCTCCTTGGACGAAGTGTGGCCTTCGATCTCCCAAGGTGTGCCTCTCCTTAAAGCTCCGAAAACCCAAAACCCTAGCTGTCTCCTTGAGAAAAACGTCTGCCTCTCTCTGACTCTAGGATTAATTCGTTTTGGTGTGTCTTTCAGCTTTAGGAGAATGAGAATATATATAGGCTACAGCAGGGATCATGGATCATTAGGTCAGGCCTTCCAATGACATTTCGGGCCAGGCCCAATGTCATTAAATATTAATTCTATCCACTAAAGAACTAATATTTGCACTACCTTTCCTAATTCCGTAAATTAATTATTTAATTCGGCTCCCATATTAATTGCTTATAAATTCCCCATGTTTAAGATATCGCATGTCCATTAATTAAATTAATTTCTGACAATTAATTTAATCAATATCTTTTATCCTTGATCATCCACTCAACCTTATAATTATGCAAGAACAAATCTGCCTGCAGGACTAAAGCATAATTATCTTTATGAGCTTTCAAGAGGACATCATCACCCGAATATAATTTTCGGACACGGTTTCCTTCTATAGTCAATATCCCACTCTGTATATAATGTCATTGCCCAATACATAAATTCGTAACTTAAAATAAATTACTTAATTTATGAGTCAAGGCATGTGCATTAAATACAAGTGTCAATCACTATATCCGGATTAAGAACTTAAGCATTAATAACATCATAGAATCTTAGTTCTTTATTGTCAGAATTAAAGAAACAATTATTCTACTATTTTGATCCCGTTCAATATACACAAAGTATATAAGTATTATTCAATAGTCAAGATAAACTATTTCCAAATAATACTTCAGCCGTTCCAGTGGTTTGTCCAACACCACCTCGACTGTGAACCTTTATTATATTATATAAGGAGTCTGACAATCTAATCTTCTGCTATCCCATTTGATACTAGATTGTCTACAATATATAATATACAGACAATGTGAAAACATGCATTCAAGATTCTCAAATAATTGTTATATACTTCAAACGAATATTTTAGTATAACCCTAACACAAGTAACCACAATTTCTCAACAAATAGCAAAATATCATAATACGAATAGCATACTAGTACAATCCTTAGCAATAATTGAGATCCTATACATCCTATCATTCGCAAACCAATACACAAGACTCTGATACATGCTGGCCCTGGTTGTATTAATCTGGATAGTTCTAATAGTCCTGGACCTTTCTGCAATAGTCTATATTAGGTCCTAACACAGGCACGTAGTTCAGAACTAAACAATTACTCTAAGATATAACAATATATCATAACCAAGTATTTAATAAAAGTACATTCTGTAATCTTAACTTTCAACTCAACATGAGTTGCTGACTCAATCACCAAGTCCAAATAACACTGATATGGGTAGACTCTCTACCTAACATAACCTAACAAAGTTACTTAAACCTGTAGCTCTGATACCAACTGTGACAGCCCAGAATCCGGGGTGTAGATTCGGTGTCACTAAAAAGAATAAACTATACAATAAAATAAACTACTGACAGCTGAATAGGTTAACATAATAAATATATACCATTACACCCCTAAGCAAAGATCTTGCCAGGTTTAAGTCTGGGAAAGGTTTAAACTATCACTACAAACGAACAATGACATAGGTACCTTACTACATGAGTTTTTCACTACAACTACAATACAACTTGAAGGAAACAAGTCCTACTGACTAATCGAAACTTCGCCCAAGACTTCTAGCACCATCCTGTGATTTACCTCGCACAAAAGATATTTCTGGGAACCCTTGTAAGTGTCTCCTCTAATCCTTGGCATCTGAAAAGGGTTAATTTGAAAATAAACAAGTATGAGCCAAAGAAATGCTCAGCAAGTACAACAGAATGAAATTGATATCTTGTTGTAAAGCAATGCCATAATAAAAAAGTGAGAATCTTTAAAACTGCATAAATGAATGTATAAGCCAATATCTCTTGAACGCAGGATAACTTCTTTTTAAGCTATTCACAATATTATTGGGCTTTAAAAAAAATAATTGGACACCTGACTATAATAGATGATCAATCATGCTATAGTACATAAACCAAGCTTATTCAGCAAGGTTGACAAATATTACGAATTCCGGTAATCTGGACTTAAGGAGTGTTATTTTACACTAACTATAAGAAATATTGTAGAAGGGGGTAAAATACAATCTTTTACAAATTAAAAGATTCAAGAACAAGAACACTTAAAAATAATAAATCAGAAAAACACCAAGTATTAAAAATACGGGTGGATTGATTGATCCACCCGTGAGATTTTATATAGAAGAATCTGTGGATTGATTACAATTCGCACAGCTGCAGGTTCATCACTTGAACAGTTTCTAACTCTCAGATTTTCTCTCAAGTATTCGAACAAATTAAACTGATGCTCCTAACTTGGTTATATACTCCAAGTTATACAAAGCTTTTTAACTAGAATACAAATTGTGCACTCTAATCTAAACTATGCTGCACATCTTTGTCTTATGCAAGCTTTCTGTAATGTCTTCATCTTTGACCATCATCTTCTTTTGATCCAGATTGCATTGCATGAGATAAGAATGTTTCTGGTTCTTTTTTATTGTCCTAATCAAGCTTCCATGTCTATTTTGGTGTAATTCGATCCATGTGACTTGTTAGAATTAAGCTCTAGTCACTTTCAACTGCTATTTGCTTCATCAGTTGAAAGTGGCTTCATCAGTTGAACGAATTATAGACTTCATCAGTTGAGTCCTGTAACATCTGGGATTATCCGTGTAATTATTGGAATGATTAATGAATATTATATGAATTTTATGTGAATTTTGTGAATTAATTGGTTCCTGTTATATTAATTTAGTTAGGTATTTCTGATTAAATTTGAGGAATATCAATTTTTATATGTTCAGTACAAAATATAGTTTATTTAGATATTTTCATATCGATTTATGTATTGACAGATGATTTTATATTTGATTTATGGATTTAATTATGTATATTTTAATTAATTATTAATTATTCTGATTTTTCGAAAACCGTCAACCTACAACGGTACCGAGATTTTACTTCCCGAAAATTTCAACAAAATTCACCTTTAGTTTAATTTGAACATTCCGGACATTTTTCATGTTTTGACTTTTTCGATCCGGAGTACGGTTTGTTCCGGAGTCGGTCCGGCGGAGTTTTTCGGTATTAGATAAGTATCTAGTTGTCTCGATAAACGTGAAATACAATATTTTATTCCCATCCTTATCTTGTAATAATGACGGTGGGACCCGCGTATTAATGACGGATTAAAAAGCCCCGTTTGATGATTATCTCGAAAACCGGTACCGATTGGACCCGTTTTATTAGTATAAAGCTATTAAACAGTGTATTTTCATGCCATATATGATCCAAAGGGGTACTAATTATTCATAAGTATAAATATTCTTAACCGTACTTTATTTCATTACGAAAATCATAAAACCAGTTAAAACCGAGAAATTCCCGAGAGAGTTTATCGCGTTCTTGAGATTCAAACGAGGAATCGGAGGTGTTAACGGACTCGGATTTTGGTGTTCAAGTATCCAAATCGAAGGTTTTGACGAGTAGAATCCATATCTAGCATCAAAATCAGTGCAGCAACAACAGGTGGGCACGGATTTTTGATTTTTAATTCGAACTAAATTAATTCAAATTAGGGCTTTTTGATTTTGAAGTTGTTCATGTGATTTCTTGCTTGTATGTGGTAGATAATGTTCTCCTGGTCATTTTGGTATATCATATGCTTGATTTGGAGTTCAATAACGTGTTCAATTTGAGGTTTAATTGTTGAATTAGAAAATTAGGGTTTATAACCGTGATGAATGTTCTTAATTGAAAATTAGGACTTTCTTATCTGTTGATTCTGGGGATGATTGGTTGATACCATTGTGAAGAGCGTGTTAAGGGGAGTCAGTAGGTATGTTCAAACGTGGTGAACGACCTCCGTAGAGGTTGCCGGAATCTGCGAAACCGCGGCGGCGACGCTACGGTCGGCGGGGATTTCCGGCCGCCACGATGATCTTTTGTTGAAACTGGCAACGGGAAAGGATTCCTGGCAACATGTAGGTGATATCTGCAGCTTATGGTGGCGTTCTGGACGCCTGTAATCGTCCGGCAACTCGCCGCCGGCGAGATGTCGTCGGAGACGACGACTGGGGTGTCAAATTTCAATTTGACCCCCAGTCTTTTCATAATGTTTCAGTTTGCTTCCCCAAGTTTCCAAACTTACGTTTCAGACCCTGGACTTTTAAAATCTTTTAAAAGTTTTATTTATTTAAATTTAATTTCGAAAATCATTTATTTTAAATTCAAAAATTGTTTTTAATTATTTATTAATTCAAAAATAAATCTGATTTAATTTATTAATTAATTTTAATTAGTAATTAATTATTATAATTAGTCAATTAATTTAATTATTAATTGATTAATTGTTTTAATTAATTATTAATTGATTTTAATTGATTTATTAATTAGATTTAATTATTTTAAATAATTTTAAATGATTTTAAAATTCCGAAAAATAGTTTCGAGCTTTAAAATATTATTCTAAAATATGATTGAAGCTCGTTAATTGATTTCAAATGATTTCGGACTTGATTTCGAGTATCCAGAAATGGATTATTTATTTATAAAATGATTCTTTGACCCGTTTTAATTCCGAAAAATGTTTAAAAATTCATAATAAATACCAGAAAAATCCGTTTGACTTCAAACTTCTTTTGAAAGATATATTTCATTAAATATTTTGTGTGGTATGTGCTATGTGCTATCTGAGTGACATGCTATGTGTTTACGTGAGTGATATAAAATTGTTTTTGACATATCTTTTGATCCGTAAATCGGATTTGGGTGAAACGAAGGGTAGATAGAAACTTGTTTCGAATAAAGAATGATGAGAATAGTATGAGATCACATATTGATAATTAGTTGTGATGATTAGCAGAGAAGCGAGGCGTAATAAAGGGGAAAGCAAGTGGATATAGAATAGTATATCGAGCAAGAGCAATTGAAATTTGAGATCGTCAGTATAAGGCAAGTTTCCTTGATACTTTCCTCCAATTATATATATATGATCTTTGATGTGATTGCTTTGCGATCTATTTAATTCACTCATGACACTTATTGAGCCATATCATGAATTGTTTAATTCATCGATTCTTAAACCATCAACCAGATTCTTTGACTATCACTTGAACTATTCATTCATTGATTCTTGAGCCATTAACTTGATTCTTTGATATCTATTTTGGAAACCTTATTCAATTGTAAACCTTCAAACCTTGAGATTCTTGGATAACTACCATATAAACCTTATTTCAATGCTTTGACACACCTTTGATCTCCAAACCAATCGACCGGAAGTCAATCATACCTGGAATACCATACACCCCACAATTGTTGTTCCTTTTCAATAACTTAATTTCTTTGGATTTGAAAACACCCCTTTGACATGTGAATTCTTTAATAAAACCAGAAACCTTCTTTCATACAAACCAGGATTATTGTTACACTTAAAATCCAGATATGTTATCTCTGATTCCTTGACTCGTGGAATTATTCCTGATTCTTATTCTGGAATATATTAAAGATGCTTCTGCATTGTATTCTGTTTCTGCTTCAGAGTTTAATCATATCATTACTGATTCTGTTTATTGAATTATATTGTTGCTTATTCTGATTCATAATGGAATTGGATAGTTTTTCTTAAATGGACCAAATGAATGGTCAGACCAGATGAGTGGTCGCTTTAGGCCAATGTGTGCCTTGGATCCAGTAAACGAGCATGGCGGGGCCTGCTCGGGGTTAGTGTCTGACTGATCAGCAGCCTAACCTTTGGTTTTTAAAAAAATAAAAATTTAATATCCAATTCTAATTGAAACTCTAAAAAGAAACTTTGACATTGAAATTGATTCTATTAAATGCTGATTTCCATCATCTTTTGATAAATGTTTAAATTGACATTGTTATACTTGCTGAGCTTGTTAGCTCACTCTTGCGAAACTCTATGTTCTTTCCAGTGAAAGCAGAGAAGGTTGGTAGCGATGACCCTCAGGCTAGTGGTAAGGCCAGGATTCCAGGCTGAGCGATGGAGAGCGCTATCAGCAGCACTTGGTTTTTATATATATACTAGTTTGAGTTTTGAGATGCGAACATTATGTAAGCTTGTAAGAATTGAATTTATATTTGGGATTTGGGTTTGTAATAAATAAAGTTATGCTGTGGCTTGTTTTATACTTTAACCTGTTGCGATCCATGGACAGTTAAGGGTCACTGCATATATTATATTACTAATGACAGGTTTATGATATGGTGTGGACCCCAAACTTCTGACCCGGGTTTGGAGGGCGCCACAGGTTGGTATCAGAGCGACAGGTTTGAGTCAATGAAACAAGCCTAGATTGTTAGGTTGGGTAGAAGTTTAGGATTAGAAATGAGTGATAGGTAGATAGAACATTGAGAGGTTGAGGATTATTCGTAATAGATTTAGGATTGATGTTGGTAGTGGATACAGATTTTTATACGTGTTTGTTCATGTTGATTCTCAGACTATCAGGCATGTCAGGCCCCAGTACCCCGGTTCATTCTGATCATTCAGAGTCGACAGTTGAGGGACTTCCACCTCGTCCAGGAGTTGTACCTATATCTCCACCCAGGGCACTTACACCCCCACCTGTAGCTGGACCTTCACGTCCACCTGGATACCCTCGTAGTGGACAGATCCCTATTGCAGCTGTACCGCTCAGGGCTATACCCCCACTTGCACCTGAGATGCCCCCACCTGCTCCCCTTATGCGACCTCCTATCCGTGGACCCCCACCAGAGCATGAGTCTTCAGGATTTTCCGGTGTTGGACCCTCTTATCCGTGTTCCCCTCTTTCAGTACCCTATCACTACTATCAGGCACTCTTGATGGAGAGAGATGAGTTGTTGGGCCAGATTGGAGAGCTGACACAGGCGATGGGGGATTTAGACCCTAACAGGGCAGAGCGACAGTTGAGAGAGGAGATACGTGCTTTTAGGACAGAGGCAGTAGAGAGGTTATGTGGGATCACCGCACCACTTGGTACCCCTGGAGATATTATAGACTGGGCTCGTTGGGTCTTGGAGCGGCTGGATGTTATCGGAGGACCAGACTTTCCATAGGTCTGGAGTGTATTAGATGTTGGAGATGATCAGTACTATAGTGAGTAGTGTGTATGATGCAGCATAGTGAGTAGTTGTATCAGGTCAGCAGATTTTGACATGTACATATAGACTAGCGGAGCTGGCCAGATGATGTGTATGTTGTTATGGTCATCAGCCGATTTTGACATGTATATATATAGACTAGCTGAGTTGACTAGATAGCCTTGTTGTTGCTGTTGTTGTACTTTACTTTTGTTAAAGTGCTTGACGTTTGTATCTCCAGCACTGACTTATATATATCAGCATCTTTTACTTTACATTCTTGTCTTTTACTTTATCGCACTTGTTTTATTTTACTTTACTTCCAGTAACGATCATAAACCCTTGTGATAATATTGAAACCTTTCTTTTATTGCTTTACATTCTGTAAAGAAGTATGCAATTTATTTAGTTAAATAATCTCAAAAATGTTTTCAACAATGTATAATTCTGTTTTCTTAAAAACCTTTTATAAAAAGAAAAATTTGATTCAGAACAACTAAATGAATTGTTTCTTCTTTACAGAATGATTCCAACAAGACATACTCGTGCCAACAGTGATCCTGAAGGCACCAACAGCATCAATGATCACAATGATACCCAGAATGTCAACATAGGCCCAGTCGATCCTGCTGTGGCCCAACTTATTCAAATTTTGGCTCAACAAACTGCTCATCTTACCCGACAACAGCAACATCAAGAGAATCCTAGGGTAACTTTTAAAACTTTTCAGGCAGTTAATCCTCCAGAGTTTAAGGGCTCAGCAGATCCTGTTGCAGCCCAAACATGGCTAAAAGAAATGGAAAAGTGTTTTGCATTAGTTCCAGCAAGTGAGGATCAGAAAACAAAGTATGCTAGTCATTACTTAAAGAATGAAGCAACGTATTGGTGGGAATCTGTGAAGAATGTGGAAGGTACAGTTGAGATTACTTGGGAGAGGTTTAAGGAATTGTTTTTAGAAAAGTATTTTCCTAGGTTTCTTCAAGATCAAATGGAGTTGAACTTTTTAGAGCTGAAACAAGGCAATATGTCTGTGGTTGAATATGAAAATAAGTTTGCGGAATTGGCTAGGTTTGTGCCAACTTATGTAGAGACAGATAGGCAGAAAGCAAAAAGATTCCAACAAGGTCTGAAGCCTTGGATTAGAAGCAAGTTAGCTATTTTGCAATTAGAGACGTATGCGGCAGTGGTTGAGAAAGCAATGATTGCGGAGGCTGAGAATGAGTTGTTTCAGAAGTCTAAAGAGGATAAGAAGAGAAAGTCAGACAATAGAAGAGGATCAACCCATCAAGGGAAGTTTCAGAAGAAAGGGAAGTTTCAAGCAGGAGGAAATCCTAATTTTAAGAAAATAGGCAGTGGTGGACAAGGAGGACGTTTTCTTACGGGAAGTCAGGCCAATCAACAAAGGTCTTCAATGTTAGAATGTCAAACGTGTGGCAAGAGACATGGAGGAGTATGTAATAAACTGAATGTGGTATGTTTTAGATGCAACCAGAAAGGACACTACTCTAGAGAATGTCAGAACCAGCCAGCAATAAAGGATCAGACCAATAAAGGCTCAACAAGTAAGATTCCAGCCATAGGATATACATGTTTTAAATGTGGAAAGCCAGGACACATGGCTAAGGACTGTAAAACACCAGCCCCTGCTAACAATGCACTTAGAATCATGGGAATTGTTCCAGAAATGAATGAACCTCCTAGGGCAAGAGTCTTTGATATGTCAGTAAAGGATGCTATTCAGGATGCCGATGTGGTGACAGGTACGCTTAATGTAAACTCTATAAATGCCAAGGTGTTAATTGATTCTGGAGCCACTAGATCATTTATTTCTCAAGCTTTTGTTGATAAGTTGAATTGTCCGGTTGAATTGTTGAATGAGGTTATGAATGTAGAACTAGCAAATCAGGATCGTATTTCTGTTAATCGAGTTTGCCCTGATTGTGAAATTGAGATTTTAGGAAATAAGTTTTGCGCCGACTTGATACCTTTCAAGTTGGGGGAGTTTGATGTAATCCTAGGGATGGACTGGTTGTCTAAACATAGTGCGCAGATAGATTGTAAAAATAAGAAAGTAATATTAATGACACCAAACGACGAGGTAATAACGTTTAGAGGACAAAAGCAAGTAAAGAAGTTTTTAACTATGATCCAAGCAAAGAGAATGTTACGACAAGGATGTGAAGCCTATATTGCTTATGTAATTGATAAAAGGCAGGAACCAGTAAAACTTGAAAATATTCCTGTAGTGAATGAATTTCCAGACGTGTTTCCGGATGAGTTACCAGGACTTCCTCCAGATAGAGAGATAGAATTTGCAATCGACTTAGCACCTGGAACGGAGCCAATATCCAAAGCCCCGTATAGGATGGCACCAGTAGAGATGAAAGAATTGGCAAAACAATTACAAGAGTTATTGGAAAAAGGAGTGATTAGACCTAGTGTATCCCCATGGGGAGCACCAGTGTTGTTTGTAAAGAAGAAAGATGGAAGTATGAGGTTATGCATAGATTACAGAGAGCTTAATAAGCTTACTATCAAGAATAAATATCCTTTACCCCGTATTGATGATTTGTTTGACCAGTTGAAAGGAGCAGAATATTTTTCTAAGATTGACCTTAGGTCAGGATACCATCAGCTCAAGATCAAATCTGAAGATATACCTAAAACAGCTTTTAGAACAAGGTACGGTCATTATGAATTTTTAGTAATGGCTTTTGGATTAACGAATGCACCCGCAGCTTTTATGGATTTAATGAATAGAGTCTTTAAGAAGTATTTGGACAAGTTTGTGATTGTTTTTATAGATGATATTCTGATATATTCTAAGACAGCTGAGGAGCATGCAGAACATTTAAGAACAGCCTTAGAGATATTAAGAAAGGAGAAATTGTATGCAAAGTTTTCTAAATGTGAATTTTGGTTACAAGAAGTTCAATTTTTAGGACACATAGTGAGTCGTGAAGGAATCAAGGTAGATCCAGCGAAGATTGAAGCTATAATGAATTGGGAAAGACCAAAGACCCCCGCAGAGATCAGAAGTTTCTTGGGGTTAGCAGGTTATTATAGGAGGTTTGTACAGGATTTCTCAAGAATTGCAACCCCACTGACCAAATTAACTAGAAAGAATGAGAAGTTCATATGGAATGAGAAGTGTGAGGAAAGTTTTCAGGAGTTGAAGAAGAGATTAGTGTCAGCACCAGTATTGTCCCTTCCAGATGATCAAGGAAATTTTGTGATTTATAGTGATGCCTCATATAAAGGATTAGGATGTGTATTGATGCAGCATGATAAAGTTATTGCGTATGCGTCTAGACAACTTAAACCTCATGAACAAAAGTACCCCACTCATGACCTGGAGTTAGCAGCTATTGTATTTGCATTGAAAATATGGAGACATTATCTGTATGGAGAAAAATGTGAGATTTATACGGATCATAAAAGTTTAAAATATATCTTTACTCAGAAAGAGCTGAACATGAGACAAAGGAGATGGCTAGAGTTGATTAAGGATTATGATTGTACGATTAAGTATCATCCAGGAAAAGCCAATGTAGTAGCGGATGCTTTAAGTAGAAAGGAAAGATTAAATATATTAACTGTGCCAGAGGAGTTGTATAAAGAGTTCCAAAAGTTGGAAATTGAGGTAAGAATTCATGAACCATCAAAGATAGCAATGTATACCATGACCTTCCAACCGGAGCTATTAGAAAGGATTAAGAAGTGCCAGGGAGAGGTAATTGTTAGGTCCAGATACGATTGTAGAAGGGGGGGTTGAATACAATCGTCACAAAATAATCGCGGCGGAATAATCTGATTGGAGTTTAACTTGTTAATCAGATTTAAATTAATTAATATAACAATTTTTAAGTCGTTATATAATTAATATGGTTCGTTTTAATGTCCACTAGTTCGTAGAATAAATTCGACAGGATGTATTCTAGTTTAGTGATTAAAACAACCGAATGATCAAAGCACAGGAAACTGTGGATTTAACGAATAGCAAGTTACAAACAACTTGAAAGTTTACAAGGCAATGAACATTGAACAAATGAAGTGGTGAAGCCATATATATAGGCAAACCATTGAACTTGTATGACAAAGCTAGGCATGACAACCCTTAGGAAGCTCTATGACAATTACACAAGTGCTATGACAAAAGGTATGACAATTACAAGCATTGTCATGGCACAAATGAGAAGGTATGACAATCTAAGGGAAGGTATGACAATCAGAATGACAATCAGTGGGAAGGTATGACAATTACAAGCATTGTCATGCTGATTTTGAATAGGTATGACATCCGTATGACAAACGGTATGACAAACGTGGGAAGGTATGACAATCGAACCTTGGAGGCTAAGTCATCAGGTGGTATGACAAACGGTATGACAAACCAAGGCATTGTCATACCTTGAGACTTCGGTATGACAATGAGCCATTGTCATGCCTAAGTCATTCGGTATGACAAACCAAAGGTTTGTCATGCCTCCTGACTATGGCAGATGACATAGTGCGGTATGACAATCAAATAGATTGTCATACCGTGCTCAAAAACCATATAAAATGCAATTTCTTATATATAATTAATCCAATAATTATCCACTTAATTATATTAATTATATAAATTCATAAATTAAATTAATTCGAGTGTGAATTAATTTAATAAATAAATTACATAACTTATATAATTATTTTGAGATGTGAATTAATTAAAAGAATAATTATATTGAGCACAACTTCAGTAGCAGGTCTTCTGTCTTCCTTTAAACGATCAGATTCTTTGTCTTGATTGAACGACCACCTATTGTTGATGCAGAATATTTAATCGGAGTAGCTGACACACAAATGTACTGTCTGGTTCATCTGTATCTAGCTGAATCAAATATTCTTTATCAATTAAACATTTGTGAAGTGGCTTGTTCATCGAGTCTTTGTCTTCGTAGTTCTTCTTCATAAGTAGAAATAGTTTGGAATCTTCTGAATAAATAAAGTATTAAAACTTTATACCTTCTGGACTTCTGGACGTGCTACAAAATATTATTTGTACACTGAGGCTTGAACATATTAATGAACTTCTTTCAGTGGTGTGCAGCAGCATCCTGAAATTCTTCAGACATATGATTTTAATAAATCACTTGACGTTCTTCGTACGGATTCCTTCAATAGTTCTTGCTAATTTACTTTCTTTCTTATCAGAGTTGAGTTGATACTCTTAAATACAAATAGGCTTAACATATGCCTTTCAATCTCCCCCTATTTGTTTGTTAACAAAACATGCAAATTATCGAGAGGATAACTCAACTAACTGATAAGACAAAGGATTAAACATGAATTGTAAATAGCAAAAAGTTTCTGGTATTTCATTAAACATTCACCAGAATTCAAACAAGTACATTAGATTACATAAGGATGTTCTTACTGAACATATATTACAAATTCCTTATCAAATCTAAAGATCAACTTCTCCTTCTTCGTTATCTGAACTGTGAAGGACAGGAGTTGACGGTTCTTCTCTGGATGGCACTTCTGATGTAGTGGACTCACCACGCTTCTTACGTTCTCGTGCCAGAGCCAGTTGATGTAACACTTCCATCTCTACAGGGTCTTCCCGGAAGTCTGATGGCTGAGCCTTTGTAACATTCTTCATCCTCCGGAAATATTGAGAAATATTCCTTCGGGTGCAGTAAGCTAGAATCACATCATCAGCATCAGACTTGGCTTTAGAAGCGAAGCCCTTGGTTCGTAGTAGAGTGGATGCTAGAGCCAGTCGCTTAGCAGGATACTTTGATAAAGCCTCTTCATTCAGATAGACAGTGCTTAAGAGCTCCTTGTGAACGAACTTTACACAATATGGATTCTTGACAACCTGTGGACTGTTGAAGACAGCACAATCCAACAGCTTATCACGAAGGAGTTCGTTCAGGTTGGAGCATCGCTTTACCTTATTGCGAAGTACCCAGAGCTCAGACACAGAGAATGATTTAAGAAATTCAACAGATAATCTGAATGAACCATTTCTCCGTGTATATACAATCAGCTCCCACTGTTCTAGCAAGTTATTGACTCCAACAGTCAAGTAATCAATTTCTAAAGCAAAGGCATGCATAAAGATATCCTCGTCAGGGTTTACCTCTCGAAGATCGTAGATCAGAGATAAGAACTTTCTGTCATTGAAAGACTCCCTTTGAGGTCCATTGAAAATCCTCTTTGCGATGTCCCAGCTTTTTCCAACTTTCCTTCTTATATCAAGATTCTTCTGCTTGCACGCAGCATCATAGATTTTCTGCTTCTCTATCTTGATTTGCTCTTCAGTTATCAACTTGTCCTCTAGAAGTTTCTGGTAATCACGAAGCTTACGCTTCCTAGCTTCATTCTCAGCTTTAAACTTCCGGACATTCTCTTCATGTTCAGGGTCAACAGGTTCTTCATCCTGAAACAGATAGCTCTCCTCAAATTTGCCTTCTTCCTCTGCTTGACGGTAGGTAGCATCGAAGACGTCATCATCATCCATGTCTTGTGGAAAATCATCATAGTTATCAGAATCAAAGACATTCTCAGATTGATGTGCCGGCTCTTTGCCTTTAGACTTTCCAGAATTGTCAGGAGCAGATTCAGAAGTATTCCCTTTGTTACTTTGATTCGAACTATTGCCCCTGTCACCTTTGTCTCCATCTCCTCCTCTATCTCTTCTATTCTCCCCCTTAGTTGAGGGATCCTCTCTGGAGGTATCAGCATCTGACTTTGAGTTACTGAGGAGTTGATCCAGCTTTCTGTCGATATCATCAAATTTTGACATATACAGTGCATGATTAGATCTCATTTCGACAGTCAACTCATGAATTTCTCCTTTAAGCTCATCCCTGGAAGAACTGGATGGGCTTTCATCAGCTTTCTTCTCTAGGGTCACCAACTGTGCACCCTTTAGCCTCTCATTTTCAGCTATCATCCGGGCTAATTCAGCTCTAAGCTTAGACATTTGTTCCTCAAACAGAGCCGGGTCAGTGTGTGCACTCACCTCACGTACACTCATAGCTGTTTCACTAGCCTCACGTGCATGTGTATCGCTCGGTGTTTGCCTTTCATCACTCATTGTTTGCACTCTTCCAGCTGTACCTGTATAAACTACCAATGCCCCCTGAGATGGGTTCAAAGGTAGTGGAGGAACAAACTGTCCTCCGGAAGCCTGTGAGGGCAAGTTTACTTGCACGTTGCCAAGTACCGCCTGATCAGAAAAGAAAGTTTGATCAGAAAAGTTTTCATACATGATAAACTGGTTTTGAAAATCTGTGCAATCAGTAAACATAGTAACCTGTGTATTTGTTTGGTCTTGCACTAGCGTGAGTGCTAGCGCAGTGCTTGACTCTGTACAGGGTACCGTGGCAGAACGGTCAACTTCAATGGCTTCATTCTGTTGAGAGAATGAATCCAGAGACTGTTTCATTGCCTGTTCCAAGTCCAAGCCTTTTTGGGAAGGCAAGGATGAGGCTGCAGTTGTCTCCAGGGCTTCCAACCTAGGCTTCTTAATGGAAGACAGAGCTGCGGGTTGACTCGTCAAACTGCTTGAGCTTCTCTTTCTGGCAACCTTACGAAGGGGTTGAGTAGTAGTGTTGATTGCAGTGTTTGCAGAAGAAAGAGTTGGTTGAATGAATTCGTCAGCTTGGATATGAACCTGTGTGTTGTCAGGTTCATTGCTGGTAGTCTGGAAAACAAAATCAAGGTCACCAACAAAATCTGATACATCAACATTAAAATTAGATGAGAAGTCAGAAAGTACCTGAGCTACCTGTAGGTCCTGTCGAAAGGACTGCAACTCTGGATTTGATGTTGAGTCAGCAGGTAAAGGTTGGGAGGTTGATTGTGTTTGTGGTATATAGTGGTTGTGTTGTTGTGGTAGAGGTTCAGATGAAGACGGTTGAGCTTCGAAGAAGTTGTATTCCTGAGGTTCGTCTTCAAATGATTGTGATTGATGTAGAGGGGAATGGTGTGGTGATTGGTATGGAGATTGATGTGGTGATTGGTATGGTGATTGGTGTGGTGATTGGTGTGGTGATTGATGTTGTTGTAGTTGTTGCATTTGAAGTGGTTCTGGTTCTTGTGGTTGCTGTTGTTGTGGTTGAGCTTGTTGAAGCTGTTGCTGTTGAGGTTGTTGCTGTTGAGGTTGAGCCACTTGGAATTGATGAAGTTGTTGTGGCTGAGCATTGATCTGCTCCATCAGGTATGGAGTCACTATTAGTGGAAGATTCTCATATTTTCTTTTGTTTGTCAGAGCTTTCATCAACTTCGTACAGACACGCTGAGTTGGTGCAATTGGAGAGTTGAAGTATGAATTCTTCTCAGCGTCCGTCATCTTATCATTCAAAAACAGCATTAAGAACCGAGGGTAAAAACAGACAACCCTGGGATTCTGTGCAACGGATCGACTACTGAGTGGTCCCAACTTCTTTAGAATCGACTGAAGAATCAACTTGCCAAAGTTGATTCGTCGATTGTGAACAATGCAGAATCCAATGATTTGAAGAAGGGAGGATATGATATTGAAGTTACTTCGAGTGGTTGGGGAAAAGACCTTTGCCAGAGTATCGAAGAATAAATCCCACTCAGGTTTCAAGTTCCCTTTCAGCATTCTTGGTAGATGTATCTCTCCCTGATAAAGAATGGTCTGAAAGAATTGAGTAATTTCAGCATCTGTCGGAATCTCAGCAAAGTTGTTTCGTGGAAACCCAAGAATTCTGTTGACATCATCTACTGAAATGGTAATGCTCCGACCTCCAGTAATATTTCCCGAAACCCTGTAGCTGTCCAAGAGAGTGGTATTAAGTGCAGAGGAGTAGAAGTCTTGGAGTGGACGAATCTGTAAATCAGCATGAGCAGTGATGGCCGTGCTGACTAAGCTTTGACTATTCAGAAACCTCACCCAAGGTCGGAATCTCTCTAAGCTGGAATCAGGGTCCAAATATCCGTTGTAGTTTGTCTCACCGATAACAAATTGGCCAGCCATTTTATAATTAAAAATTGAATTAAACGAGAATTTTTCAAATAAAATGTTAATTCTCAAATTTCTCGCAAATTTCAATTAATAATTAATTAACAATTAACCAATTAATTAATAATTCGAATTAATTGATTAAACTCGAATTAAAAATTAATTAAATTGTAAATGGCCAATTCAAATTCTCAATAACTCAATTAAGTCCCAAATAATCTTACTTAGCCAAACAAGTCCCAAAATCCACACGAACCCTTCAAAATTCGAAACTTCACACCTCAAAGAATTCGAAAAGATACAAACTCCAAATCTGTCAAACTCTTCGCAATGCAGATGGAAATCCCAGGAGAAGATCACAGTAAAGATTTGAAGTCCCAAATTCGAGCAAGAGTCGCGTATTACAGCCTCGAAATCGTGAACGAGGGTTTGATTTTTAAGAAAAATTTGGCATTATAACGGCTTAGAACTTGATAAATCAGTAACCAGCAAGCGATTTAAGCTTGAAAAGAGAGTAACCAGCAAGTTTATAACGAGAAAACTTGAAAAACTCGGCGAAGAAACAATGGAGTTGTGTGTATTTCGGCAGTGTGTATATATATGAATTAAACAGCGGGTATGACAATGATAAGCATTGTCATAGGGGATTTTGACTTCGGTATGACAATGCTTAAGATTGTCATACCGAGGTTTTGATACGTCGTGTGGTAGGTGAATAAAAGACTCGGTATGACAATCCTTACGATTGTCATGCCGAGGTTTTGAAGCGTATAGGATACACCACTGAAACGTTAATATGACAAAGCAAAGTTTGTCATACCGAAGTAACACAGAACTCGTATGACAATCGATAATTGTCATACCGACGGAAATTAACAGAAATAAGCACACGGTATGACATTTTGAACAATGTCATACCGAGTTTTAAAAGAATAAAAACGAAAAAATAAATACAAATATTATGATTTTTGACTTTCTTTTGAAATAAAACCCTTTTACACATAAAATCAAAAATCTAATACAAATAATATCTAAAATATTACACAAATATTCTGTAAAATTCAACTTTAATTAAATATAAATATTTATGAATTTAACTTTAATTCATTAAAATGAATTAACTTAAAAACTAATATTTATGCTTAATTAATTTTGAAAAATACAAGATAGACACAAATAATCATCTAAATGCTTGATAAATAATACAGGGGAGTGTGCAGCACTTAGAAAATTAAAAGAGACATATATGAACATGCATAATTACACAGAAAATTATCAGATAATTTACAAACAATTATATAAAATCTAATAAAATACATATAATTACACTGAAAATTCACAAAAATATATAATAATATATAAAACAAATATATAAAATATACAAAGAGAATCATGGCATATTTAACATCCCTAGCTCACAAACCAACTTAGAGAAAGTGGATTCATCAAGTGGTTTAGTGAAGATGTCAGCAATTTGATCAGCTGTGGGTACAAAATGTAACACCACAGTTCCATTCATGACATGTTCTCGAATAAAATGATACCTGATATCTATGTGCTTGGTCCGGGAGTGTTGCACTGGATTGTTTGAAATGGCTATGGCACTGGTATTGTCACAAAATATTGGAATTTTGTTGACAGAAATACCATAATCATTTAATTGATTCCTGATCCAGAGAATCTGAGCACAGCAACTGCCAGCAGCAATGTACTCAGCTTCAGCAGTAGAAGTGGACACAGAGTGTTGCTTCTTGCTGTACCAGGAAACCAACCGACGTCCTAGAAATTGACAGCTTCCAGACGTACTCTTTCTATCAATCCTGCAACCTGCATAATCAGAATCTGTATAGCCGGTTAAGTCAAAACCAGTATTCTTAGGGTACCAAATACCTAAACCAGGTGTACCCTTAAGATATCTAAAGATTCTTTTGACGGCTATAAGATGTGATTCCTTAGGATCAGCCTGAAACCTAGCACATAAACATGTTGCAAACATGATATCTGGTCTACTTGCAGTAAGATAAAGTAATGAGCCAATCATACCTCGATAGCTTGTGATATCAACTTTCTTACCAGATTTATCCTGGTCAAGCTTTGTGGCAGTGGCCATGGGTGTCTTTGCCGGAGAAGAGTCTTCTAGATTGAACTTTCTTAGAAGATCTCTGACATACTTTGACTGGCAAATGAATATTCCATCTTCCTTTTGGCTTACTTGAAGACCAAGGAAGTAGGATAGTTCACCCATCATACTCATCTCATAATTACTCTGCATTAACTTAGCAAACCTCTTGCACAAGTTATCGTTAGTAGAACCAAATATAATATCATCAACATATATTTGAACAAATATCATATCATTATCATGCAATTTGTAAAAGAGAGTTTTGTCTATGACACCTCTAGTAAATTTATTTTCAATCAAAAATTCAGAGAGGGTGTCATACCATGTTCTTGGTGACTGCTTAAGCCCATAGACAGCTTTGAATAGGAAGTACACAAAATCAGCAAATTCTGGATTTTCAAAGCCAGGGGGCTGTTCCAGATATACTTCTTCTTCCAGCTTTCCATTCAGAAATGCACTTTTCACATCCATCTGATAAACTCGAAAGTTGGAGTGTGCAGCAAATGCAAGAAATATTCTGATGGCTTCAAGACGAGCAACTGGAGCATAGGTTTCATCGTAATCAATTCCTTCTTCCTGAGAATAACCTTTTGCAACCAGTCTGGCTTTGTTTCTCACAACAATGCCATCACCATCTAACTTGTTACGGAAGACCCATCTAGCTCCAATAGTAGATTTTCCTTTTGGTCTTGGAACCAGGGCCCAGACTTCTTGTCTCTCAAATTGATTGAGTTCTTCTTGCATGGCAAGAACCCAATCAGGATCAGCAAGTGCTTCATCTATTTTCTTTGGTTCTAATTGTGAAAGAAAACCAGAGAATAGACATTCATTTGTCGTAGCACTTCTAGTTCTTACACCAACATCAGGATCACCAATAATCAGATCAAAGGGATGATCTCTGCTCCAAATCCTTTCCCTTGGAAGTTGTGTCCTTGATGATTTAGCAGTATCATCATTAGGCTGATGTGTATGACTAGTTGATCCACCAGCTCCCCCTGAGCTGTTGCCAGGTTGACTTGATGATCCACCACTAGCATTAGTGGAATCTCCAGCATTATTGCCATTTCCTCCACCATTGCCTGGATCATTATCATTGTTGTCATCACCTGTTGCAACCTCAGGTGTCACATCATCATCTGAATCAGAATCTGGATAGTTATCAAACTTCAGAGATTCAGATGGATCAGCAGATTGTAAACTTGGTAGTTTAGTGTCATCAAATGTGACATTGACACTAACTTTCACTGACAGAGTATCAATTACAAAAACTCTATAAGCATTGTTTGTATAACCAACAAAAATTGCTTCAGATGCCTTTGGTTCAAACTTGTTCAAGTTCTCTTCACCATCCTTGAGAACATAACACTTGGATCCAAAGACATGAAGATGTTTGACATAAGGTTTCTTGTTGTTATACAGATGAAATGGAGTTTTCATATGATCCTTATTGATCAAAGTTCTGTTCTGGGTATAGCAGGCAGTAGACACAGCTTCAGCCCAAAAGTACAGTGGAAGCTTCGCTTCAGCAATCATAGTCCTTGCAGCTTCGATCAGTGTACGATTCTTTCTTTCGACGACTCCATTCTGCTGAGGAGTCCTTGGTGCTGAATACTGCCTTCTAATTCCCTTTTCAGAGTAAAAGTTGATTAAAGTTTGATTCTTGAATTCTGTGCCATTGTCTGACCTTACAGCTTTGACTGGCACACCTTTATCCAATTCAACTAACTTTATATGATCAATCACTGTCAACGGGGTTTCATCCTTAGAAGCCAGGAAGTAAACCCAAGTAAATTTCGAGAAGTCATCCACAATGACTAAGGCATATCTTCCTCCATCAATAGATGCAACATTCACAGGGCCAAACAAATCCATATGCAACAAATGAAGTGGATCTGTAATGGTATTGATGGTTTTGCCTTTGTGAGATGCTCTCTTCGCTTTTCCTTTCTGACAAGCTTCACAAAGATCATCAGTTGAGAATTCCAGGGAAGGCAAACCTCTCACTAGATCTCTCTTGACTAGAGAGTTCATGGTTTTGAAGTTGAGGTGTGAGAGTTTCTTATGCCATAACCAACTATCTTCAGCAGACGCTTTGGCGTAGAAACAGTGAACTTCGTTTCCAGGTCCTGAAGACAAATCAGCTACGAATATATTGCCTTTCCTTATGCCACATAGTGAAGGACGCTTATCCTTGATATGTTTAATGATACATATCTCCTTTTCAAAATGAACATAATATCCTTTGTCACAGAATTGACTGACACTCAGGAGATTATGTTGAAGTCCTTCAACTATTGCAATATCTTCTATGATGATCCTTCCAATTTTGTACTTGCCATATCCCACAGTACGACCTTTGCTATTATCAGCAAAACTGACTGTAGGGCCAGCTCCTTCTCTTATGTCCTCCAGCAGGGATTTGTTGCCAGTCATGTGCATTGACGCTCCACTGTCAAGCACCCAGGTAACACGAACAATTCCACTGGCACCCTGCAAAAGACAACTTGATTAAACATCCTTTGGGACCCACACTTGATTGGGTCCAGCAAACTTAAAGAACTGATTTCTATCAGGTGTAACAACAGAGCCCCTTGGACTGATACTTGGTTCAGATTTGACTAAACTTACTTCCTTAAGAACAGCCTTATAAACCTTGGTTTTAGGCTTCGGAACATAAGTCTCCTTTCTCTTGTGAGAGGGACTAGCAGTCTTTGATCTAGCATGCTTGTTGTTTGTGTGTTGTCTAGGTGATGTGTTTTCATTTTTAGCATGCAAATTTTTAAAATATGCAGACATCAAATTGAAAGCACAAGTCATACAATTATCAACACCACAGTATTTATGACATGCATCAAAAGCAGGAACAACAGGAGTATCAGTCATAGTAGTAGGAACATCAATAGATTCTACTCTAACCTTGTTATCAGATTTAAAGTTCTCAGTAGAATGACATCTATTGTTCTTGTTCTTACTATTCACGAAACTATTAGGCTTGTTGAATTTAGTTCTCTCAGAGTTGACACCTAAACCAGCTTTAGGCAACCTAACATTGCCTTTCACTTTGATTGGTTTCAGTGATGTCAGGATCTCATCTTTCTTCTCATTACTCTCTTTCATTTTAAGGTCTTCCTGTTTGAGTTCATATTTAATGACAACAGGAGTTTCTAACAGAGGTTCAGCTTCTGAGGCCTTAAACAAAGGTTGAGGGGAATCTTTCAAAACAAAAGGAATTCCTCTCTCCTTTGCACTCTTCTTAAAGGGAGTAATGTTACTAGCCTTACCTACAGATTTGTTATAGTCAAAGCCTATTCCAACAGTTCTCTTGATCTCTTGTTTATCATTAAGTTCTTTGACTATCATGGAGGCATCCTTAAAGGCTTTACATTTCACTTTCTCTTCGTCTAGCTGAAGTCTTAAAGCAATCTCACCTTTCTCTAGAACTTTGACTTTAGCACATTGTAATCCTAAATCCATAGTCAATTGTTCTATTTTAGGTTTTAATACTTTCATCTCATTCATTTTATAAGCATGAATATCCAAGACTAAAGTATCAATTTTAAGATTGGCAGCTTTCAACCTTTTAATAGCATCATCTCTTTCAAGTCCTAATTGCATAAAAAGTTTAGGGCATGTAGGATCTACCTGAAAGCTTCCAGCAGGAGGAGGTGAAGATGATCCAGCATTAGCCATGAGAGCAACATTCCCAATCTGCTCTTCTTCATCACTATCTGTATCATCCCAGCTTTTCCCTTCTGCTAGATATGATTTGCTCTTGAAGCTTTGACTTCCAGAAGTACCATGATGCTTTCTAACCAGTGCATCATACTTCTGCTTCAGCTCATCATACGAATCTTTTCTCTTTCCTTGAACCTTGGGCTGTTTGCATTCAGTTGCAAAGTGTCCAGGTTCACCACAATTGAAGCATTTGAACTTGCTTCTGTCCACCATCCCAGTCTTGTATCCTCCTTTGCTTGTAGAAGATGAATAGCCTCCCTTCTGAAACTTACTAACAGTAGGTTTGTATTTATAGGAAGGGTTCTTCCGGAATCTCATGTTTCCAAACTTCTTGGCAAACAGGGATAGAGATTGATCTTCTAACAGTTCCAGCTCTTCCATTGTATAGAACTCATCATCACCACTGGAAGAAGCAGTCTGACCCATCTCAGGTACAACAAGCTCCTGAGTAGTCTTAGAAGGAACAACAACATCCTTCTTCTTTTCTTCCAGTACAGGTGACTCAACAACTAGAGCTCTCGAATGGTTCTGTGTTTTACCCCAGCCATATCTCTGTTTACTCTGAACTTGCTCCAGTTCATAAGTTTTCAAAACTCCGTAGAGTCTTTCCAGAGAAATCTCATGCAGATCTCTGCTTTCCCTGATGGCAGTGATTCTGTGTTCCAGATGTTCGGGAAGGGTCAAGAGAAACTTCAAGTTGACTTCTTTCTTGTCGTAGAATTTCCCATTCAGATTTAAATTATTTATCAAATTATTAAGTCTGATAAATACTTCTGAAATCCCTTCACCGGGATGGGAACCAAACTGTTCATACTGAGCCATCAGTATCTCTTTCTTGTTTTCCCTAACTTCCTCTGAGCCTTCATTGATAATCTCTAATGTATCCCAGATTTGCTTGGCGTTCGTACAATTTACAACAGCATTGTACATCACTGGATTTAGAGATTCAACCAAGATTAGTTGAAGAGCATCATCTAAGTTCATCTGATCACTCTCTTCATCGGTGTACTCAGAAAGTTCTTTCGGAATGACCTGATGAGGTATCAACACACCATCCTCTTCGTGTGCTAAAATGACCTTCATCGGAGTAGTAACACCTTTGTCCAAAATCCCGATGTATTTTCTGTTCGCAGTGCGGAGGAATAGGAACATGTGCCTCTTCCATAGGCCAAAGTGTTCTTGGCTGAACGGTGGGATTTTAATGCTACTGATCTTTTGCGTACTCATTTTTTAAGATTAAAATGAATAGTGTTTGGATGAGATTTGGATTGCTGAAAGAAAAATATTTTAAATCAAAATTAATTTTTTTTTTAAAAAAAATTAATTCGAATTAAAAAATATTTGAAATTGAAGTGAATAGTGTTTGGAGAGATTTGGATTTTTGAAAGAAAAAATATTTTAAATCAAAATTAATTTTTGGAATAAAATTAATTCGAATAAAAAATATTTGGACGTTACAGAGTGTGTATAGGATCTGATACTGAAAATGGTATCAACTGCTCTGATGCCAATTGTTAGGTCCAGATACGATTGTAGAAGGGGGGGTTGAATACAATCGTCACAAAATAATCGCGGCGGAATAATCTGATTGGAGTTTAACTTGTTAATCAGATTTAAATTAATTAATATAACAATTTTTAAGTCGTTATATAATTAATATGGTTCGTTTTAATGTCCACTAGTTCGTAGAATAAATTCGACAGGATGTATTCTAGTTTAGTGATTAAAACAACCGAATGATCAAAGCACAGGAAACTGTGGATTTAACGAATAGCAAGTTACAAACAACTTGAAAGTTTACAAGGCAATGAACATTGAACAAATGAAGTGGTGAAGCCATATATATAGGCAAACCATTGAACTTGTATGACAAAGCTAGGCATGACAACCCTTAGGAAGCTCTATGACAATTACACAAGTGCTATGACAAAAGGTATGACAATTACAAGCATTGTCATGGCACAAATGAGAAGGTATGACAATCTAAGGGAAGGTATGACAATCAGAATGACAATCAGTGGGAAGGTATGACAATTACAAGCATTGTCATGCTGATTTTGAATAGGTATGACATCCGTATGACAAACGGTATGACAAACGTGGGAAGGTATGACAATCGAACCTTGGAGGCTAAGTCATCAGGTGGTATGACAAACGGTATGACAAACCAAGGCATTGTCATACCTTGAGACTTCGGTATGACAATGAGCCATTGTCATGCCTAAGTCATTCGGTATGACAAACCAAAGGTTTGTCATGCCTCCTGACTATGGCAGATGACATAGTGCGGTATGACAATCAAATAGATTGTCATACCGTGCTCAAAAACCATATAAAATGCAATTTCTTATATATAATTAATCCAATAATTATCCACTTAATTATATTAATTATATAAATTCATAAATTAAATTAATTCGAGTGTGAATTAATTTAATAAATAAATTACATAACTTATATAATTATTTTGAGATGTGAATTAATTAAAAGAATAATTATATTGAGCACAACTTCAGTAGCAGGTCTTCTGTCTTCCTTTAAACGATCAGATTCTTTGTCTTGATTGAACGACCACCTATTGTTGATGCAGAATATTTAATCGGAGTAGCTGACACACAAATGTACTGTCTGGTTCATCTGTATCTAGCTGAATCAAATATTCTTTATCAATTAAACATTTGTGAAGTGGCTTGTTCATCGAGTCTTTGTCTTCGTAGTTCTTCTTCATAAGTAGAAATAGTTTGGAATCTTCTGAATAAATAAAGTATTAAAACTTTATACCTTCTGGACTTCTGGACGTGCTACAAAATATTATTTGTACACTGAGGCTTGAACATATTAATGAACTTCTTTCAGTGGTGTGCAGCAGCATCCTGAAATTCTTCAGACATATGATTTTAATAAATCACTTGACGTTCTTCGTACGGATTCCTTCAATAGTTCTTGCTAATTTACTTTCTTTCTTATCAGAGTTGAGTTGATACTCTTAAATACAAATAGGCTTAACATATGCCTTTCAGTAATGGATCAGGATGTGAACAAGTTAGTGGGAGAAGAGTTGTGTACACAGAAGGATGATCAAGGTATTCTTAGATTTTCTTCCAGGATATGGATTCCACCGGTAACAGAGTTAAAGAATGATATTTTGCAGGAAGCACACAGTTCTAAGTATTCAATTCATCCAGGCAGTACTAGGATGTATAGAGATTTAAAGGAGAACTATTGGTGGCCAGACATGAAAAGAGAGATTGCAGAATGGGTGAGTAAATGTTATACGTGTCAAAGAGTGAAAGCGGAACACCAAAGACCAAGTGGATTATTGCAACCTTTAGAGATTCCAGAATGGAAGTGGGAACATATTGCTATGGATTTTATTGTAGGATTACCAAGGACTAAAGCAAACCATGATGCCATTTGGGTTATAGTGGATAGACTAACCAAGTCAGCGCATTTTCTTCCGATCAACGAGAGATTCTCTTTGGATAAACTAGTTCATATGTATTTGAAAGAGATTGTAGTTCGTCATGGAGTCCCCGTATCCATTGTATCAGATAGAGATCCACGATTTAATTCGAGATTTTGGAAAAGTTTTCCAGAAATGCTTGGGCACTAAATTGAATATGAGTACGGCATATCATCCACAAACAGACGGCCAAAGTGAGAGAACGATTCAGACGATCGAAGACATGCTACGTGTTTGCGCAATCGATTTCAAAGGCAATTGGGACGAGCATCTACCTTTAGTGGAATTTGCATACAATAATAGTTATCACGCAAGTATTGGGATGCCTCCTTATGAAGCTCTTTATGGACGCAAATGTCGATCACCAGTATATTGGGATGAAGTCGGAGAACGTAAAGTACTTGGACCGGAATTAGTACGGCAAACAAAGGAAGTCGTTGAAATTATTCAGAAACGATTAATTGCAGCACAGAGTCGTCAACGAAATTATGCAGATCAATTCCGGAAGGACGTAGAATTTAAAGACGGAGAAGCAGTATTGCTGAAGGTGTCACCATGGAAAGGACTATCTAGATTTGGAAAGAAAGGCAAGCTGAGTCCCCGATACGTGGGGCCATTTGAAATCTTGAGACGTGTAGGCAAAGTAGCGTACGAATTGGCGTTACCCCCGCAAATGGAGCACATTCATAACGTCTTCCATGTATCGATGCTTAAGAAGGATAATCCAGATTCAAAATATGTGATAGAATATGAGCCGGTAGAACTCGAGGCAGATTTATCATATGTAGAAATGCCAGTGGAAATTCTAGATAGAAAAGAGAAGGTGTTAAGAAACAAAGTAGTTAAATTAGTAAGAGTGTTGTGGAGAAACCCAAAGGTTGAAGAGTCAACCTGGGAATTAGAAAGTGATATGCGTGAAAAGTACCCTCATTTGTTCGCCTAATTGATTCTGAGGACAGAATCCTTTTAAGGGGGGAAGGATGTAACATCTGGGATTATCCGTGTAATTATTGGAATGATTAATGAATATTATATGAATTTTATGTGAATTTTGTGAATTAATTGGTTCCTGTTATATTAATTTAGTTAGGTATTTCTGATTAAATTTGAGGAATATCAATTTTTATATGTTCAGTACAAAATATAGTTTATTTAGATATTTTCATATCGATTTATGTATTGACAGATGATTTTATATTTGATTTATGGATTTAATTATGTATATTTTAATTAATTATTAATTATTCTGATTTTTCGAAAACCGTCAACCTACAACGGTACCGAGATTTTACTTCCCGAAAATTTCAACAAAATTCACCTTTAGTTTAATTTGAACATTCCGGACATTTTTCATGTTTTGACTTTTTCGATCCGGAGTACGGTTTGTTCCGGAGTCGGTCCGGCGGAGTTTTTCGGTATTAGATAAGTATCTAGTTGTCTCGATAAACGTGAAATACAATATTTTATTCCCATCCTTATCTTGTAATAATGACGGTGGGACCCGCGTATTAATGACGGATTAAAAAGCCCCGTTTGATGATTATCTCGAAAACCGGTACCGATTGGACCCGTTTTATTAGTATAAAGCTATTAAACAGTGTATTTTCATGCCATATATGATCCAAAGGGGTACTAATTATTCATAAGTATAAATATTCTTAACCGTACTTTATTTCATTACGAAAATCATAAAACCAGTTAAAACCGAGAAATTCCCGAGAGAGTTTATCGCGTTCTTGAGATTCAAACGAGGAATCGGAGGTGTTAACGGACTCGGATTTTGGTGTTCAAGTATCCAAATCGAAGGTTTTGACGAGTAGAATCCATATCTAGCATCAAAATCAGTGCAGCAACAACAGGTGGGCACGGATTTTTGATTTTTAATTCGAACTAAATTAATTCAAATTAGGGCTTTTTGATTTTGAAGTTGTTCATGTGATTTCTTGCTTGTATGTGGTAGATAATGTTCTCCTGGTCATTTTGGTATATCATATGCTTGATTTGGAGTTCAATAACGTGTTCAATTTGAGGTTTAATTGTTGAATTAGAAAATTAGGGTTTATAACCGTGATGAATGTTCTTAATTGAAAATTAGGACTTTCTTATCTGTTGATTCTGGGGATGATTGGTTGATACCATTGTGAAGAGCGTGTTAAGGGGAGTCAGTAGGTATGTTCAAACGTGGTGAACGACCTCCGTAGAGGTTGCCGGAATCTGCGAAACCGCGGCGGCGACGCTACGGTCGGCGGGGATTTCCGGCCGCCACGATGATCTTTTGTTGAAACTGGCAACGGGAAAGGATTCCTGGCAACATGTAGGTGATATCTGCAGCTTATGGTGGCGTTCTGGACGCCTGTAATCGTCCGGCAACTCGCCGCCGGCGAGATGTCGTCGGAGACGACGACTGGGGTGTCAAATTTCAATTTGACCCCCAGTCTTTTCATAATGTTTCAGTTTGCTTCCCCAAGTTTCCAAACTTACGTTTCAGACCCTGGACTTTTAAAATCTTTTAAAAGTTTTATTTATTTAAATTTAATTTCGAAAATCATTTATTTTAAATTCAAAAATTGTTTTTAATTATTTATTAATTCAAAAATAAATCTGATTTAATTTATTAATTAATTTTAATTAGTAATTAATTATTATAATTAGTCAATTAATTTAATTATTAATTGATTAATTGTTTTAATTAATTATTAATTGATTTTAATTGATTTATTAATTAGATTTAATTATTTTAAATAATTTTAAATGATTTTAAAATTCCGAAAAATAGTTTCGAGCTTTAAAATATTATTCTAAAATATGATTGAAGCTCGTTAATTGATTTCAAATGATTTCGGACTTGATTTCGAGTATCCAGAAATGGATTATTTATTTATAAAATGATTCTTTGACCCGTTTTAATTCCGAAAAATGTTTAAAAATTCATAATAAATACCAGAAAAATCCGTTTGACTTCAAACTTCTTTTGAAAGATATATTTCATTAAATATTTTGTGTGGTATGTGCTATGTGCTATCTGAGTGACATGCTATGTGTTTACGTGAGTGATATAAAATTGTTTTTGACATATCTTTTGATCCGTAAATCGGATTTGGGTGAAACGAAGGGTAGATAGAAACTTGTTTCGAATAAAGAATGATGAGAATAGTATGAGATCACATATTGATAATTAGTTGTGATGATTAGCAGAGAAGCGAGGCGTAATAAAGGGGAAAGCAAGTGGATATAGAATAGTATATCGAGCAAGAGCAATTGAAATTTGAGATCGTCAGTATAAGGCAAGTTTCCTTGATACTTTCCTCCAATTATATATATATGATCTTTGATGTGATTGCTTTGCGATCTATTTAATTCACTCATGACACTTATTGAGCCATATCATGAATTGTTTAATTCATCGATTCTTAAACCATCAACCAGATTCTTTGACTATCACTTGAACTATTCATTCATTGATTCTTGAGCCATTAACTTGATTCTTTGATATCTATTTTGGAAACCTTATTCAATTGTAAACCTTCAAACCTTGAGATTCTTGGATAACTACCATATAAACCTTATTTCAATGCTTTGACACACCTTTGATCTCCAAACCAATCGACCGGAAGTCAATCATACCTGGAATACCATACACCCCACAATTGTTGTTCCTTTTCAATAACTTAATTTCTTTGGATTTGAAAACACCCCTTTGACATGTGAATTCTTTAATAAAACCAGAAACCTTCTTTCATACAAACCAGGATTATTGTTACACTTAAAATCCAGATATGTTATCTCTGATTCCTTGACTCGTGGAATTATTCCTGATTCTTATTCTGGAATATATTAAAGATGCTTCTGCATTGTATTCTGTTTCTGCTTCAGAGTTTAATCATATCATTACTGATTCTGTTTATTGAATTATATTGTTGCTTATTCTGATTCATAATGGAATTGGATAGTTTTTCTTAAATGGACCAAATGAATGGTCAGACCAGATGAGTGGTCGCTTTAGGCCAATGTGTGCCTTGGATCCAGTAAACGAGCATGGCGGGGCCTGCTCGGGGTTAGTGTCTGACTGATCAGCAGCCTAACCTTTGGTTTTTAAAAAAATAAAAATTTAATATCCAATTCTAATTGAAACTCTAAAAAGAAACTTTGACATTGAAATTGATTCTATTAAATGCTGATTTCCATCATCTTTTGATAAATGTTTAAATTGACATTGTTATACTTGCTGAGCTTGTTAGCTCACTCTTGCGAAACTCTATGTTCTTTCCAGTGAAAGCAGAGAAGGTTGGTAGCGATGACCCTCAGGCTAGTGGTAAGGCCAGGATTCCAGGCTGAGCGATGGAGAGCGCTATCAGCAGCACTTGGTTTTTATATATATACTAGTTTGAGTTTTGAGATGCGAACATTATGTAAGCTTGTAAGAATTGAATTTATATTTGGGATTTGGGTTTGTAATAAATAAAGTTATGCTGTGGCTTGTTTTATACTTTAACCTGTTGCGATCCATGGACAGTTAAGGGTCACTGCATATATTATATTACTAATGACAGGTTTATGATATGGTGTGGACCCCAAACTTCTGACCCGGGTTTGGAGGGCGCCACAAGTCCTGTTCTAGTCTCATCGGTTGAATACTTTAGCTTCATCAGTTGAAAACTTTGTCTTCATCAGTTGAATGCTTGGTCTTCATCAGTTGAAACATGATCCAGTCTTCATCAGTTGAATAGTTACAACTCATCAGTTGAATATCCTTCACTTAGACAAAATTACATGGCATTGGATATTTACAATTAGCCATCCTATTCTATCCATCCGTTGATAATTCTCACAAACAAGAAATGTAACAATTACAACTGAATTTTAATAAAGATTCTAACTAGAACATGCTACAGAGTGTTTGTGTTATCATCAAAATCATTGATTCCTAACACACTCTCTAAAAGATTCTAGTTCCTTCTCACTGCTACACCGTTCTGCTAGGGTGTGCCTGGTGCAATCAACTGGGATTCTATCCCATTTTCTGAAAAATATTCCCTAAATTCTCCAAGCAAGTATTCGCCACCATGATCTGATCATAGTGACTTGATACTTTTATTATGTCGCTTCTCCGTTTTAGCTTTGTACTCTTTGAACTTATCAAAGCACTCAAACTTACGGCGCAACAAATAAACGTACCTATATCTAGAATAATCATCAATGAAAGTGACAAAATACTCATAACCACCTCTTGCTTGGATATTCATGGGTCCAAATAAATCAGAGTGAACCAATTCTAACACTTCTTTGCCTCTATTCCCCTTTGCCTTGAAACGCCTATTAGTCATTTTACCTTCCAAGCAGGATTCACAAACTGGAAATGGCTCCACTGCCAATGAGCTTAAAGGGCCATCTACTACTAGTCTTTGAATCCTCCTCAAGTTAATATTACCTAATCTCAAGTGCCAAAGATATGTTTGGTTCAAACTAGAAGGTTCCTTTCTTTTAGTAGAGGTAGAAGATGTGTTGTTCAATTTCCTATGTTGTAGTTTCAGTGCAGGTTGACCAGGATTAATTATATACAAATTGTCTTGCAATGTACCAGAACATATAATCTGTTTATTCATCATAATAGAAACATTACGATCCAAACCAACATTATAACCATCCAAAGCAAGTTTAGAAACTGATATTAAATTCCTTCTAAAAGAAGGTACATAAAGACAATTGTTCAAAACCAAAATCCTATCAGAACCAAAAGATAAATGAATAACTCCTACTACAACTACTGCTACTTTCATAGCATCTCCCATGAACACATATATCTCACCATCTCTAAGCATTCAAGATAGCTGGAATCCCTGCATAGAATTACAAACATGATCAGTGGCTCTTGTATCCACCCACAAAGTGCTCGTAGATATAGCCGCTATAAATATTTCAATAACTAGAGAAAGAGACATACCAGTATTGTTTGTCTTCTTAGGAAGAGGACAATCCTGTATCCAGTGACCCAACTGCTTGCACCTAAAGCATTTTCCCTTAGGCTTTTTCACACCACCTTGAACTCCCACTGCCTTCATATCTTTCTGTGTCTGAGCCTTTTTCTTCTTCTTAATACCTTTCATCTTAGAAGAAGAACCTTTCTCAGCCACATTCACTTGAGCACTCTACCGAAATAATCCTTCAGCTGCCTGAAGTTCTGTCAGCAGTTCCGCAAGACTATATTTTCTCTTGTTCATGTCAATCTGGAAATACTCAAAACTCTTGGACAAGCTCATAAGGATAATGTCAATCTGCGTTTCCCGTCAAGTTCAGCACCAAGGATCTCTATCTCATTCAGATGTGACATCATCTTGAGAACATGATCCCTTACTGTAGGAACAATCGGACCTTGGCCCTGCGTTTTATGATATTAATTAATAGTTCGAACAGAATATTAACCTTAATTGCTACGGCGCAAGCGATTCAAATCCACGTCTTCTACTGTATTCCCTGATTCTCCTTGGACGAAGTGTGGCCTTCGATCTCCCAAGGCGTGCCTCTCCTTAAAGCTCCGAAAACCCAAAACCCTAGCTGTCTTCTTGAGAAAAACGTCTGCCTCTCTCAAACTCTAGGATGAATTCGTTTTGGTGTCAAGAATATATATAGGCTACAGTAGGGATCATGGACCATTAGGTCAGGCCTTCTAATGACATTCCGGACCAGGCCCAATGTCATTAAATATTAATTCAATCCACTAAAGAATTAATATTTGCACTACCTTTCCTAATTCCGTAAATTAATTATTTAATTCGGTTCCCATATTAATTGCTTATAAATTCCCCATGTTTAAGATATCGCATGTCCATTAATTAAATTAATTTCTGACAATTAATTTAATCAATATCTTTTATCCTTGATCATCCACTTAACCTTATAATTATGCAAGAACAAATCTTCCTGCAGGACTAAAGCATAATTATCTTTATGAGCTTTCAAGAGGACATCATCACCCGAATATATTTTTCGGACACGGTTTCCTTCTATAGTCAATATCCCACTCTGTATATAATGTCATTGCCCAATACATAAATTCGTAATTTAAAATAAATTACTTAACTTATGAGTCAAGGCATGTGCATTAAATACAAGTGTCAACCAGTATATCCGGATTAAGAACCTAAGCAATAATAACTTCGTAGAATCTTAGTTCTTTATTGTCAGAATTAAAGAAACAATTATTCTACTATTTTGATCCCGTTCAATATACACAAAGTATATAAGTATTATTCAATAGTCAAGATAAACTATTTCCAAATAATACTTCAGTCGTTCCAGTGGTTTGTCTAACACCACCTCGACTGTGAACCTTTATTATATTATATAAGGAACTCGACAATCTAATCTTCTGCTATCCCATTTGATACTAGATTGTCTACAATATATAATATTCAGACAAAGTGAAAACATGCATTCAAGATTCTCAAATAATTGTTATATACTTCAAACGAATATTTCAGTATAACCCTAACAATCTCCCACTTATACTCAAGATATTCTTTGAGTATATCAGTGTCTATTACAAGCAATCTACTACCAACTACAATAACTATGTGACCAAGTATCTGACTACTATCGCTTCCACGTGCTCCTGAAAAGCCTTAGCTGGTAAGCTCTTCGTGAAAGGATCTGCCCGGTTATCCTTCGATGCTATGTCAGCCACAATGATATCTCCTCGCTTAACGAACTGTCGTATGAGGTGATACTTACGCTCTATGTGTTTCGCTGCCTTATGGGCCCGTGGTTCCTTGGTATTCGCCACAGCACCAGTGTTATCACAATAAATCGTGATTTGCTGTGGCAGATTAGGAACCACATCCAAATCCAGCAGGAAGTTTCGGAACCATATAGCCTCTTTGGCTGCCTCAGAGGCCGCCACATATTCGGCTTCCATGGTTGAGTCTGCGATGCATTTCTGCTTCACACTCCTCCATATTACGGCTCCACCTCCCAAAGTAAAAACACATCCCGAGGTAGACTTTCTCTTATCCTTATCTGTCTGGAAATCCGAACCGGTATATCCCAGAGGCAATAAATCAGAGGACTTGTGAACCAACATATACTCCTTAGTCCATCGCAGGTACTTGAGTATTGCTTTTACAGCACTCCAATGTTCCTGTCCTGGGTTTGACTGGTATCTGCTAACCATGCCCACGGCAAAGCAGATATCAGGCCTCGTAAATAACATTGCATACATTAGGCTTCCACATGCCGAAGCATAAGGGACTGCCTTCATGTCT
Organism: Daucus carota subsp. sativus; assembly: GCF_001625215.2. Lineage (NCBI taxonomy): Eukaryota > Viridiplantae > Streptophyta > Magnoliopsida > Apiales > Apiaceae > Daucus > Daucus carota. Next base: position 10,198,230 of record NC_030381.2, read on the forward strand.
GAAGGGTAAATTACCCTTCTTGGAGTCCCGCATGTTAAAACGAGCTAATCCGTCATCTATGTAGGGCTCCTGAGATAAAGCCAACATCCCTTTCTTGCGATCCCTTATAAGTTTGATCCCAAGGATGTATTCTGCTTCACCTAAGTCCTTCATTTCAAATTGTTTGAACAACCATGCCTTTATTGAAGACATCTTAACATTGTTTCCAATGAGTAAAATGTCATCAACATAAAGCACTAGAAAAACCACTACATTTCCCTCACATCTCTTATACACGCATGCTTCGCTTGGACATTGATCAAATCCATACGACTGGACTGCCTGATCAAAGCGAATGTTCCAATACCTAGAAGCTTGTTTAAGTCCATAAATAGACCTCTTCAGTTTACATACAAGATGCTCTTGGCCTTATTTAATGAATCCCTCTGATTGCTGCATATAGATGGTTTCCTCAAGATTTCCATTAAGGAAAGCTGTCTTGACATCCATTTGCCAAATCTCATAATCGAGATGAGCTGCTATAGATAAAAGAATACAGATTGACTTAAGCATGACTACTGGCGAAAAGGTTTCCTCATAATCGATACCTTCTTTCTGAGTATACCCTTTCGCAACAAGTCCTGCTTTCCAGGCTTTCACCTTTTTGTCTGATCCCCTCTTTTTCTTGTAGACCCACTTACATCCAATAGGTTTTACACCTTTGGGTGGTTCCATGAGCTCCCAGACTTGATTAGGATACATTGATTCCATCTCAGAATCCATTGCCTTTTGCCAAAGACTTGCATCTTTGTCTTGTATTGCCTCTTCGTATGTCCGGCGATCATCATCATGTTCACCGGAGACCAAGTCCGAAGACTCTCCCAAAAACATGAATCTGTCGGGCTGTCGAACAACCCTCCCACTACGACGAGGAACTGGTGCGGTATTAGTGACCGGTTGCCCAGTCTGCTGTGGTTGTTCTACTTGTACTACAGGTTCATTATTCGTCCCTCCCACTAGTTCCTCTAAAACGATACTACTCATGGGTTTGTGATTCATTATATAGTCTTCCTCTAGGAATCTTGCATTGGTGCTGACAGTGACATCCCGATCCTTAGGACTATAAAATAAATAACCTTTTATTCCCATGGGGTAGCCTACAAACAGCTTTACTTCAGTACGAGATTCTAGCTTAGTCGCGTTCTTGTTCAGCACATGTGCTGGACAACCCCATATCCGAATATGTCTTAGACTCGGTTTGTCCCTGGTCCACAATTCTAGAGGGGTTTTAGGAACCGACTTAAAAGGTACTAAGTTCAGAAGATAAGCTGCTGTCTCTAAGGCATGTCCCCAAAACGACTTGGGTAAATCCAAATAACTCATAATCGATCTAACACTCTCTAAAAGAGTCCGGTTCCTTCTCTCTGCTACACCGTTCTGCTGGGGTGTGCTTGGTGCAGTCAACTGGGATTATATCCCATTCTCTGAAAAATATTCCCTGAATTCCCCAAGCAAGTATTCACCACCACGATCAGATGGCAGTGACTTGATACTTTTATTATGTCGCTTCTCCGTTTTAGCTTTGTACTCTTTCAATTTATCAAAGCAGTCAGACTTACGGCGCAACAAATATACATACCTATATCTAGAATAATCGTCAATGAAAGTGACAAAATATTCATAACCACCTCTTGCTTGGATATTCATGGGTCCAAATAAATCAGAGTGAACCAATTCTAACACTTCTTTGGCTCTATTCCCCTTTGCCTTGAAAGGCCTATTAGTCATTTTACCTTCCAAGCAGGATTCACAAACTGGAAATGGCTCCACTGCCAATGAGCTTAAAGGGCCATCTACTACTAGTCTTTGAATCATCCTCAAGTTAATATGACCTAATCTCAAGTGCCAAAGATATGTTTGGTTCAAACTAGATGGTGCCTTTCTTTTATTAGAGGTAGATAATGTGTTGTTCAATACCTTATGTTGTAGTTGCAGTGCAGGTTGACTAGGCTTAATTATATACAAATTGTCTTGCAATGTACCAGAACATATAATCCGTTTATTCATCATAATAAAAACATTACGATCCAAACAAACATTATAACTGTTATGGATCAAAAATCGAGGGGTGAGCTTCGTGCTTTTTGACTGATCTCGCGAGTCGGAACTCAGACGGGTCCTCACGAGGTGCCTACGTATCTTCAGCGGGGTGAAGAATCAAGTCAAAAAACGTAGTTCTATTTTGGAGGGGTAGAGCCCTTTATATAGATGTCTCAGGGTTAGAGACTGATTAGAAGTAGGATCCCTGGTGTTAGAGTCCTAGTAAAAATAGGTATTTGAGTCAGAGATAGGATAGGACTGATCCTTGATCCTTATCTTGAGCTGCTGGAGGTTATCTAGGACTCTAGATAGTTATCCACGAAATTCAGAGTTCTTGTAGGACTCTCGGAGTCCTGGACTCGTCAGTCAGACTCCTAGTAGGACTATTCGAGTTATTGGCCCTGACCGGGCTGGGGGCTCGTGCCTTGAGTTTGGGCAGCCCATGTTTCTCAAACATGAATGCCCAACGGGCCTTTTATAACCTTAATCTGCTAGCCACGAATTTTGGGTGATAAACCTAGAATCCGGGCCTTATATTCTGGCCTTTAATCAGACCCGGGCTCAAAATTACCCAATAATTTTTAGGGCCAATTTCAGACCCATATCATTTGCCCCCCAGCTTTGGATAAGTTTCGTAGAAACTTTTCTAAAGTTTTAGAGCATTTTCAATCACTTCTCGAGCCTATTCTGAGTAAGGTCATCCATCTAGGCCGATTCTGGACTTTCCTTAGTCGATCCGAGGCATTTTGGGGGTACATCAAGTGTTCTGGGGCGTTTTTTGAGCGTTTTCCGGGCGCTTCCAGGGCGCTAGACCTCGCCCAGGTCGATTTAGGGAGCTCAGGGCGTCCAGGTCGACGCTGGCGCGCAACTCGGGCGCACCTCGGGCGCTCGACCTCGCCCAGGTCAATTTAGGGCGCTCAGGGCGTCCAGGTCGACGCTGGGGCGCACCTCGGGAGCTCAGGGGCGCACGACCTCGCCCAGGTCGATTTAGGGCGGATTGGACGCCCAGGTCGATGCTGGCGCGCAGCTCGGGCGCTCATGGGCGCTCGACCTCGCCCAGGTCGACGCTCGCGCGCACCGTGGGCGCACCTTGGGCGCTTATGGGCGCTCACGGGCGTTAGGTGTTTTTTGACACCCAAGTCAGTTGTCGACCTCACCCAGGTCGATTTAGGGCATCCTTGGTGCCCAGGTCGACGCTGGTGAGGTCCTCAGGCGCACCTCGGGCGCTCTTGGCTCTCCTGGGGCGCTCATAGGTCGCTCCCAGGGCGCTTCTCGGGCGCTCTCGCGCGTTAGGTGTTTTTTGACACCGAAGTCGATTGTCGACCTCACCCAGGTCGATTTAGGGTGTTTTGGGTGCCCAGGTCGACGGTGGTGAGGTCCTCAGGCGCACCTCGGGCGCTTTTGGCGCTCCTGGGGCGCTCATAGGGCGCTCCCAGGGCGCTTCTTGGGTTCTCTCGGGCGTTGGGGTTTTTTAACACCCAAGTCAGTTGTCGACCTCACCCAGGTCGATTTAGGGCATCCTTGGTGCCCAGGTCGACGCTGGTGAGGTCCTCAGGCGCACCTCGGGCGCTCTTGGCGCTCCTGGGGCGCTCATAGGGCGCTCCCGGGGCGCTCATAGGGCGCTCCCAGGGCGCTTCTTGGGCGCTCTCGGGCGTTAGGTGTTTTTTGACACCTAAGTCGATTGTCGACCTCACCCAGGTCGATTTAGGGCGTTTTGGGTGCCCAGGTCGACGCTGGTGAGGTCCTCAGGCGCACCTCGGGCGCTCTTGGCGCTCCTGGGGCGCTCATAGGGCGCTCCCAAGGCGCTTCTCGGGCGTTAGGTGTTTTTTGACACCTAAGTCGATTGTCGACCTCACCCAGGTCGATTTAGGGCGTTTTGGGTGCCCAGGTTGACGGTGGTGAGGTCCTTAGGCGTACCTCGGGCGCTCTTGGCGCTCCTGGGGCGCTCATAGGGCGCTCCCAGGGCGCTTCTCGGGCGCTCTCGGGCGTTGGGGGTTTTTTAACACCCAAGTTAATTGTCGACCTCACCCAGGTCGATTTAGGGCATTTTGGGTGCCCAGGTCGACAGTGGTGAGGTCCTCAAGCGCACCTCAGGCGCTCTTGGCGCTCCTGGGGCGCTCATAGGGCGCTCCCAGGGCGCTTCATGGGCGCTCTCGAGCGTTTCGGGACTATACATAGTTTAAACATGGATTATGCAACCATTAAGTGTACTCATGCTTGATTATGACTTGTTAATGGTATGAGATAAGATTAGGCCTTAATCAAGGTTTTAGGGGCCTTTTCTAGGCTAATCCCTTGATTAGGGTTTTATAAGGTTTTATACATATTTTATACATGAAAATATGTATAAATATTGTATTTTCATTTATTTTTAGGCTTTAGGAAAATCTAGATCCTTCCAAAACCTTCTAGATTATGGGCTTTTTCTTGGGCTTGGGCTAGTTGACCTGTAATAGCAGGTCACTTGGCTTGTTGACCTGTTAGATGACCTGTTGGCCATCCTATAAATAAGTGAGCATCCTCATTTCTCACTTCTCACTTCTCACTCTACAAGTTTACAACATCTCTTTAGAATTCTCTCAAGTTTCAAGCTTTCACCACCAAGGTTCTTTCGAGCTCAAATGGCTGATCGGGAAGCATCACGCTTGGCCAAGATTTCCAAGGCCATGGGCACCTCCTCCAAGTCCAAGAGAGGTACTCCTATAATCATAAACTCTTCTTGTTCATCTTTACTTGATTTGATCAATATTATGCGGAATGAATACCCCTCCCTAGCTGAGCTAGGTTCTTATGGCTATGCTGCCGATTGTTCGCCTTCGTTGGCCAAGGCCTATCATAGATTGCTTAACTTTCCCAAGGCTTATTCCCTGGTCCGTGCCGAACCCGGGGATAGGACCTGTCATTGGGATCCGCAGCACTTGTTTGTATACAAGCATGCTCTACTAGCCGGACTTAGGTTTCCCCTGCATCCCTTCATCCCTAAGCTCTTAGCTGATGTGGGACTCAATCCTTGCCAATTGACGCCCAATGCTTGGCGCATAATCCATTGTTTCATGGTTCAGTGCCTATCTAAAGGCCTTTCCATGTCTGTCTCATTGTTTCATAAGTTTTTCCAATTCAAGAACTACCCGGTGGGCTCCACGGGTTGGGTTCTTATTAGTCATCGGCCTGACCAGCCTTATATTTTCAACAATTCCTCTATTCCGGATAACAACCCTCGTTGGAAGAAAGAGTTCTTCAAGCTACACTGGGAAGGGGGAGATTGGGGAACTCTATTCAGATCCAAGTTTTGTAAGGTCGTTGATGGGAGTGTCGACTCCATCCACCTATCGGATGTCGAGAAGGCAGCCTATGCTGAATTGGTCAAAGACAATGGCCAATCCAAATGCTGGGATCTCCTTGATGAATTCAATCTTAGAAAGCTTGGTCTTTCAAGGGTTAGTGATGAAGGTTTAAACCCTTTTTTTTTTACACCTAGGACTTTTCTCGGGTCTACCCCATTATTCACGACTTAACTTATTTCTTGTTTTTGTTTTGCAGCTGCCACAAGAATCAATGAGCAGAATGCGCCTCTCCAAGAGGAGACGGGTCGGATGAAGCGGCATAGGTTGGCTAAAGACCCTCGGGTCCCTCGGGAGTTGCCTGCCTTCCTTCAACCCCATTCGGCAGAGGGAGGATCATCTAGTCAGCCTCGGGCTTCCAAGTCTGAAGCCTTTAAACCGGCCTGGGGTTTTCGAAGGACTGATTCGGTGCTGGGATCGACTGTTCATGCTTCTGATTGGTCCCTTCACTCTATTACCCCTGCCGACTACCAGGATGTGGTGCTACAGTCGGAGATCGAGGGGATTGATGGCTTTGGCTCTCAAGCCCTTGCTAGTGTGAGTGTTCTTACAAACTTATTGTTTAGGTTCTCCGAGTCTTTCTTAACCCGTTTATCTACTTGTCTCAGGCCAATGCTCAATTCCAGGCTGCCCTCCATCAGGCTAAAGCTTGGAAAAAACAAGCTGAGAGCCACAAGAAGGCTAAGGAATCCTTGGAGGAGGGCATGGAGGCCCTTCGAATCAAGGATGCGGAAAAAGACGAGATTGTGGCTAAGACTCAATCGGAGCTAGTGGAAGCTCGAAGCTTCCAAATAATTGTTATATACTTGAAACGAATATTTTAGTATAACCCTAACACAAGTAACCACAATTTCTCAACAAATAGCAAAATATCATAATACGAATAGCATACTAGTACAATCCTTAGCAATAATTGAGATCCTATACATCCTATCATTCGCAAACCAATACACAAGACTCTGATACATGCTGGCCCTGGTTGTATTAATCTGGATAGTTCTAATAGTCCTGGACCTTTCTGCAATAGTCTATATTAGGTCCTAACACAGGCACGTAGTTCAGAACTAAACAATTACTCTAAGATATAACAATATATCATAACCAAGTATTTAATAAAAGTACATTCTGTAATCTTAACTTTCAACTCAACATGAGTTGCTGACTCAATCACCAAGTCCAAATAACACTGATATGGGTAGACTCTCTACCTAACATAACCTAACAAAGTTACTTAAACCTGTAGCTCTGATACCAACTGTGACAGCCCAGAATCCGGGGTGTAGATTCGGTGTCACTAAAAAGAATAAACTATACAATAAAATAAACTACTGACAGCTGAATAGGTTAACATAATAAATATATACCATTACACCCCTAAGCAAAGATCTTGCCAGGTTTAAGTCTGGGAAAGGTTTAAACTATCACTACAAACGAACAATGACATAGGTACCTTACTACATGAGTTTTTCACTACAACTACAATACAACTTGAAGGAAACAAGTCCTACTGACTAATCGAAACTTCGCCCAAGACTTCTAGCACCATCCTGTGATTTACCTCGCACAAAAGATATTTCTGGGAACCCTTGTAAGTGTCTCCTCTAATCCTTGGCATCTGAAAAGGGTTAATTTGAAAATAAACAAGTATGAGCCAAAGAAATGCTCAGCAAGTACAACAGAATGAAATTGATATCTTGTTGTAAAGCAATGCCATAATAAAAAAGTGAGAATCTTTAAAACTGCATAAATGAATGTATAAGCCAATATCTCTTGAACGCAGGATAACTTCTTTTTAAACTATTCACAATATTATTGGGCTTTAAAAAAAATAATTGGACACCTGACTATAATAGATGATCAATCATGCTATAGTACATAAACCAAGCTTATTCAGCAAGGTTGACAAATATTACGAATTCCGGTAATCTGGACTTAAGGAGTGTTATTTTACACTAACTATAAGAAATATTGTAGAAGGGGGTAAAATACAATCTTTTACAAATTAAAAGATTCAAAAACAAGAACACTTAAAAATAATAAATCAGAAAAACACCAAGTATTAAAAATACGGGTGGATTGATTGATCCACCCGTGAGATTTTATATAGAAGAATCTGTGGATTGATTACAATTCGCACAGCTGCAGGTTCATCACTTGAACAGTTTCTAACTCTCAGATTTTCTCTCAAGTATTCGAACAAATTAAACTGATGCTCCTAACTTGGTTATATACTCCAAGTTATACAAAGCTTTTTAACTAGAATACAAATTGTGCACTCTAATCTAAACTATGCTGCACATCTTTGTCTTATGCAAGCTTTCTGTAATGTCTTCATCTTTGACCATCATCTTCTTTTGATCCAGATTGCATTGCATGAGATAAGAATGTTTCTGGTTCTTTTTTATTGTCCTAATCAAGCTTCCATGTCTATTTTGGTGTAATTCGATCCATGTGACTTGTTAGAATTAAGCTCTAGTCACTTTCAACTGCTATTTTCTTCATCAGTTGAAAGTGGCTTCATCAGTTGAACGAATTATAGACTTCATCAGTTGAGTCCTGTTCTAGTCTCATCGGTTGAATACTTTAGCTTCATCAGTTGAAAACTTTGTCTTCATCAGTTGAATGCTTGGTCTTCATCAGTTGAAACATGATCCAGTCTTCATCAGTTGAATAGTTACAACTCATCAGTTGAATATCCTTCACTTAGACAAAATTACATGGCATTGGATATTTACAATTAGCCATCCTATTCTATCCATCCGTTGATAATTCTCACAAACAAGAAATGTAACAATTACAACTGAATTTTAATAAAGATTCTAACTAGAACATGCTACAGAGTGTTTGTGTTATCATCAAAATCATTGATTCCTAACACACTCTCTAAAAGATTCTAGTTCCTTCTCACTGCTACACCGTTCTGCTAGGGTGTGCCTGGTGCAATCAACTGGGATTCTATCCCATTTTCTGAAAAATATTCCCTAAATTCTCCAAGCAAGTATTCGCCACCATGATCTGATCATAGTGACTTGATACTTTTATTATGTCGCTTCTCCGTTTTAGCTTTGTACTCTTTGAACTTATCAAAGCACTCAAACTTACGGCGCAACAAATAAACGTACCTATATCTAGAATAATCATCAATGAAAGTGACAAAATACTCATAACCACCTCTTGCTTGGATATTCATGGGTCCAAATAAATCAGAGTGAACCAATTCTAACACTTCTTTGCCTCTATTCCCCTTTGCCTTGAAACGCCTATTAGTCATTTTACCTTCCAAGCAGGATTCACAAACTGGAAATGGCTCCACTGCCAATGAGCTTAAAGGGCCATCTACTACTAGTCTTTGAATCCTCCTCAACTTAATGTTACCTAATCTCAAGTGCCAAAGATATGTTTGGTTCAAACTAGAAGGTTCCTTTCTTTTAGTAGAGGTAGAAGATGTGTTGTTCAATTTCCTATGTTGTAGTTTCAGTGCAGGTTGACCAGGATTAATTATATACAAATTGTCTTGCAATGTACCAGAACATATAATCTGTTTATTCATCATAATAGAAACATTACGATCCAAACCAACATTATAACCATCCAAAGCAAGTTTAGAAACTGATATTAAATTCCTTCTAAAAGAAGGTACATAAAGACAATTGTTCAAAACCAAAATCCTATCAGAACCAAAAGATAAATGAATAACTCCTACTGCAACTACTGCTACTTTCATAGCATCTCCCATGAACACATATATCTCACCATCTCTAAGCATTCAAGATAGCTGGAATCCCTGCATAGAATTACAAACATGATCAGTGGCTCTTGTATCCACCCACAAAGTGCTCGTAGATATAGCCGCTATAAATATTTCAATAACTAGAGAAAGAGACATACCAGTATTGTTTGTCTTCTTAGGAAGAGGACAATCCTGTATCCAGTGACCCAACTGCTTGCACCTAAAGCATTTTCCCTTAGGCTTTTTCACACCACCTTGAACTCCCACTGCCTTCATATCTTTCTGTGTCTGAGCCTTTTTCTTCTTCTTAATACCTTTCATCTTAGAAGAAGAACCTTTCTCAGCCACATTCACTTGAGCACTCTACCGAAATAATCCTTCAGCTGCCTGAAGTTCTGTCAGCAGTTCCGCAAGACTATATTTTCTCTTGTTCATGTCAATCTGGAAATACTCAAAACTCTTGGACAAGCTCATAAGGATAATGTCAATCTGCGTTTCTCGTCAAGTTCAGCACCAAGGATCTCTATCTCATTCAGATGTGACATCATCTTGAGAACATGATCCCTTACTGTAGGAACAATCGGACCTTGGCCCTGCGTTTTATGATATTAATTAATAGTTCGAACAGAATATTAACCTTAATTGCTACGGCGCAAGCGATTCAAATCCACGTCTTCTACTGTATTCCCTGATTCTCCTTGGACGAAGTGTGGCCTTCGATCTCCCAAGGCGTGCCTCTCCTTAAAGCTCCGAAAACCCAAAACCCTAGCTGTCTTCTTGAGAAAAACGTCTGCCTCTCTCAAACTCTAGGATGAATTCGTTTTGGTGTCAAGAATATATATAGGCTACAGTAGGGATCATGGACCATTAGGTCAGGCCTTCTAATGACATTCCGGACCAGGCCCAATGTCATTAAATATTAATTCAATCCACTAAAGAATTAATATTTGCACTACCTTTCCTAATTCCGTAAATTAATTATTTAATTCGGTTCCCATATTAATTGCTTATAAATTCCCCATGTTTAAGATATCGCATGTCCATTAATTAAATTAATTTCTGACAATTAATTTAATCAATATCTTTTATCCTTGATCATCCACTTAACCTTATAATTATGCAAGAACAAATCTTCCTGCAGGACTAAAGCATAATTATCTTTATGAGCTTTCAAGAGGACATCATCACCCGAATATATTTTTCGGACACGGTTTCCTTCTATAGTCAATATCCCACTCTGTATATAATGTCATTGCCCAATACATAAATTCGTAATTTAAAATAAATTACTTAACTTATGAGTCAAGGCATGTGCATTAAATACAAGTGTCAACCAGTATATCCGGATTAAGAACCTAAGCAATAATAACTTCGTGGAATCTTAGTTCTTTATTGTCAGAATTAAAGAAACAATTATTCTACTATTTTGATCCCGTTCAATATACACAAAGTATATAAGTATTATTCAATAGTCAAGATAAACTATTTCCAAATAATACTTCAGTCGTTCCAGTGGTTTGTCTAACACCACCTCGACTGTGAACCTTTATTATATTATATAAGGAACTCGACAATCTAATCTTCTGCTATCCCATTTGATACTAGATTGTCTACAATATATAATATTCAGACAAAGTGAAAACATGCATTCAAGATTCTCAAATAATTGTTATATACTTCAAACGAATATTTCAGTATAACCCTAACAATCTCCCACTTATACTCAAGATATTCTTTGAGTATATCAGTGTCTATTACAAGCAATCTACTACCAACTACAATAACTATGTGACCAAGTATCTGACTACTATCGCTTCCACGTGCTCCTGAAAAGCCTTAGCTGGTAAGCTCTTCGTGAAAGGATCTGCCCGGTTATCCTTCGATGCTATGTCAGCCACAATGATATCTCCTCGCTTAACGAACTGTCGTATGAGGTGATACTTACGCTCTATGTGTTTCGCTGCCTTATGGGCCCGTGGTTCCTTGGTATTCGCCACAGCACCAGTGTTATCACAATAAATCGTGATTTGCTGTGGCAGATTAGGAACCACATCCAAATCCAGCAGGAAGTTTCGGAACCATATAGCCTCTTTGGCTGCCTCAGAGGCCGCCACATATTCGGCTTCCATGGTTGAGTCTGCGATGCATTTCTGCTTCACACTCCTCCATATTACGGCTCCACCTCCCAAAGTAAAAACACATCCCGAGGTAGACTTTCTCTTATCCTTATCTGTCTGGAAATCCGAACCGGTATATCCCAGAGGCAATAAATCAGAGGACTTGTGAACCAACATATACTCCTTAGTCCATCGCAGGTACTTGAGTATTGCTTTTACAGCACTCCAATGTTCCTGTCCTGGGTTTGACTGGTATCTGCTAACCATGCCCACGGCAAAGCAGATATCAGGCCTCGTAAATAACATTGCATACATTAGGCTTCCACATGCCGAAGCATAAGGGACTGCCTTCATGTCTGAAGGGTAAATTACCCTTCTTGGAGTCTCGCATGTTAAAACGAGCTAATCCGTCATCTATGTAGGGCTCCTGAGATAAAGCCAACATCCCTTTCTTGCGATCCCTTATAAGTTTGATCCCAAGGATGTATTCTGCTTCACCTAAGTCCTTCATTTCAAATTGTTTGAACAACCATGCCTTTATTGAAGACATCTTAACATTGTTTCCAATGAGTAAAATGTCATCAACATAAAGCACTAGAAAAACCACTACATTTCCCTCACATCTCTTATACACGCATGCTTCGCTTGGACATTGATCAAATCCATACGACTGGACTGCCTGATCAAAGCGAATGTTCCAATACCTAGAAGCTTGTTTAAGTCCATAAATAGACCTCTTCAGTTTACATACAAGATGCTCTTGGCCTTATTTAATGAATCCCTCTGGTTGCTGCATATAGATGGTTTCCTCAAGATTTCCATTAAGGAAAGCTGTCTTGACATCCATTTGCCAAATCTCATAATCGAGATGAGCTGCTATAGATAAAAGAATACAGATTGACTTAAGCATGACTACTGGCGAAAAGGTTTCCTCATAATCGATACCTTCTTTCTGAGTATACCCTTTCGCAACAAGTCCTGCTTTCCAGGCTTTCACCTTTTTGTCTGATCCCCTCTTTTTCTTGTAGACCCACTTACATCCAATAGGTTTTACACCTTTGGGTGGTTCCATGAGCTCCCAGACTTGATTAGGATACATTGATTCCATCTCAGAATCCATTGCCTTTTGCCAAAGACTTGCATCTTTGTCTTGTATTGCCTCTTCGTATGTCCGGCGATCATCATCATGTTCACCGGAGACCAAGTCCGAAGACTCTCCCAAAAACATGAATCTGTCGGGCTGTCGAACAACCCTCCCACTACGACGAGGAACTGGTGCGGTATTAGTGACCGGTTGCCCAGTCTGCTGTGGTTGTTCTACTTGTACTACAGGTTCATTATTCGTCCCTCCCACTAGTTCCTCTAAAACGATACTACTCATGGGTTTGTGATTCATTATATAGTCTTCCTCTAGGAATCTTGCATTGGTGCTGACAGTGACATCCCGATCCTTAGGACTATAAAATAAATAACCTTTTATTCCCATGGGGTAGCCTACAAACAGCTTTACTTCAGTACGAGATTCTAGCTTAGTCGCGTTCTTGTTCAGCACATGTGCTGGACAACCCCATATCCGAATATGTCTTAGACTCGGTTTGTCCCTGGTCCACAATTCTAGAAGGGTTTTAGGAACCGACTTAAAAGGTACTAAGTTCAGAAGATAAGCTGCTGTCTCTAAGGCATGTCCCCAAAACGACTTGGGTAAATCCAAATAACTCATAATCGATCTAACACTCTCTAAAAGAGTCCGGTTCCTTCTCTCTGCTACACCGTTCTGCTGGGGTGTGCTTGGTGCAGTCAACTGGGATTATATCCCATTCTCTGAAAAATATTCCCTGAATTCCCCAAGCAAGTATTCACCACCACGATCAGATCGCAGTGACTTGATACTTTTATTATGTCGCTTCTCCGTTTTAGCTTTGTACTCTTTCAATTTATCAAAGCAGTCAGACTTACGGCGCAACAAATATACATACCTATATCTAGAATAATCGTCAATGAAAGTGACAAAATATTCATAACCACCTCTTGCTTGGATATTCATGGGTCCAAATAAATCAGAGTGAACCAATTCTAACACTTCTTTGGCTCTATTCCCCTTTGCCTTGAAAGGCCTATTAGTCATTTTACCTTCCAAGCAGGATTCACAAACTGGAAATGGCTCCACTGCCAATGAGCTTAAAGGGCCATCTACTAGTAGTCTTTGAATCATCCTCAAGTTAATATGACCTAATCTCAAGTGCCAAAGATATGTTTGGTTCAAACTAGATGGTGCCTTTCTTTTATTAGAGGTAGATAATGTGTTGTTCAATACCTTATGTTGTAGTTGCAGTGCAGGTTGACTAGGCTTAATTATATACAAATTGTCTTGCAATGTACCAGAACATATAATCCGTTTATTCATCATAATAGAAACATTACGATCCAAACAAACATTATAACTGTTATGGATCAAAAATCGAGGGGTGAGCTTCGTGCTTTTTGACTGATCTCGCGAGTCGGAACTCAGACGGGTCCTCACGATGTGCCTACGTATCTTCAGCGGGGTGAAGAATCAAGTCAAAAAACGTAGTTCTATTTTGGAGGGGTAGAGCCCTTTATATAGATGTCTCAGGGTTAGAGACTGATTAGAAGTAGGATCCCTGGTGTTAGAGTGTGACAGACCCAACTTAAATAACCGACTAAAGCATGCATATCGATAAATATAAGTAAGCTACAGAGTTATAAATATTAATCTACAAGTCTAAATCCACACTCCCGGAATCACCAGGAATGAGTATGAACAACATCTAAAGTTATTACAACCCAAATAGAAATCCAAATCAAGTCTAAGTCATACTACAGTTTTTAAATCCCAAAAGATTAGAAGAAATTAACTAGGGAACTACGAGTTCCCAACCTGCTCCATCATACGGCGGTAAGCAATCCCGTTGCCTGAGGTGGATTTACGTGCGGTCTGCTTGAAACGGGCCATTCTCGGGTTTCACTGAAGGGTTATAACAACAACAATATATATATGAGCATAAAGCTCAGCAAGTGAAAGCAGTAATAAGACAGTTCACAATATGCAATATAATCAACTGCAAAAGCAACAATAGATATCACAAGGTATAAACACAAGTAAAGGTGCAATGTGGGATATCAATTTATTGGAATTGGAAACACACAGCGCTACGAGCATTGAGGGGTGATCAGCCCACACCAAGCTCCGAACCACATAAAGTGATTCAACCAGGGAGGATCCTCGGCACACATTGGCTATAAACAGACATCAGGCTCCCCGCTACTGATGCTGCAATAATTGACTGGCGCCTCAGTCTTAATAAATTATTATCCAATTCCTTTTAAGGTCATTTCAAATCAAATCATTTTCAAAAGAAGGGGTCTTGATCAAAGACAAGTTATAAGCAAGGATGTTTCCAAAATACAAGTGATCTTTCAAAAGTAAAGGATGTTATTAAGATCAGGGTTCCAAATGAGATAATTCAGGTTAATGTGGGGTATCAAGTTCTCATTATTCATCAAGGACTATTGGAGCATAATCATGTGGGTGTAGGGTAATATCACATGAAAAGGTACTTCAAATGTTAAGGGTATTATTGGAATCCACAGTCATGATCATAAGGGGTGATAAGGTAATTCAGTCCTAAATAAACAGTAATTCAACGTTCACAGGGTATACAATTGTAAAGCAAGTATAAAGGAAGAGTTTCACTTGCCTGGATAAAGCTTACTGCACTCTTGTATAGATGCTTCTAGGGGTTCCTTGCCTGGCCTCCTACTTGCACCTATAATTAATAGTATCCTCGTCACTAACTACCCTTTCGCGTATAAATATATATATACATATATATAAATAAATATATATACATATATATTAAATATACACTTAAACTTAATTAAAACAAGTAGCATAATCATCAAGTAATGCACATAACAAGTAAAGCATGGCATTTGGTTACTTAACTTATATTACTGAATATCTCTAATTATTCCTAAGTCAATTAAGCATTTAATCAAGTAGCACATAAGGTCTAAGACCAATACCTCCTAACTATACTCTACTGACCTCAAATTAACAAATTAATAGTAAGGCACACTTGTGCCCCACCTCCCAAGACTTACAAGTGAAGTGCAACCTAAATGACTCACTAGTATGCTTACCTTGGCAACACTTGGGTGCCTTGGTAAAAGAATGCATCTACACTAAGTGAATTGACTTAAACTAACTTGCACTCTTTACTATGACTCAAAACTAACTCATGAACTCAATATGAGGTCAAGGCCTCACTGATGACACACTAAAATGCAATGCACCCTAAGTTGGTACTAGAGTGTGACTCCATGTGTGACACTTGTGTTCTTTAGTGGAAATGAGGCATCTCCACTTAGGGTATTGACTCCAAACCAATTTCTAAAGGTTGACACAATCTTAAACTAACATTATGAAGTTGTGTGACTCAAAGGCCTTGCCTATATAGGTCCTTAAAAACTAGTGTACCAAAGTGACCATTCTGCCTTGGCAGTTTGGCACCTCTTGGGGGTTTTGGCAAAAACAAGTGTTTCCACTATGTGCCTTGGTGAAATTGTGACTCTACTGGATACTTAAGACTTAAATCTAAGTTGTGCACTTGGAATGACACTAAGGCCTTGCTCAGGCCTCCTTGGGCCTCTAAACAAAGTTGGCACAGAGCACCCTGCCCTGCTGTGGGGACTGCCATGAACTTACCAACTTGAGACTCACTAAACTCACTCACTACACCAATCCAGTGACTCAAATAGCTTCCTAATACTCTCCTAAGCTCATCTAAATCAAGGCCCCATGAGGGCCTCATCATTGACAAGGTGTTAACCACTTAAGGACACAATAAATCCCAAAGTGCCCTGTTCTGCCCTATACTCAAAGATGTGTGTGTGCATCTATGTAAGTGATGGTTTTTATGACTCTTATGGCTACTGGAGACTTGTATACATCAAGTCCCAACTCCAGGAGACTTGGGCCTATGAGGGCCTAAGCATGACACATCTAATTCTCATGGTTTCTAAGGTGCAAAAATCTGCCATGGTGTGTGTGTGACTCCTTCCACCTTAACTCCCTTCCAAACACCAAATACCAACAAACCAAACCACAAAACCTAACCTACAATGTACATATATCTACTGACTATTCACACAAAGCAAGATATCACAAAATCCAACCTCATATAAGCATAAAACCGAGGCATTTATAGAGGTAAAACAGAGCAGAATTTCAGGGAGCATATATGAGCAAATTTTCGAGTATATCAACATGGTATTCACATAATAGCTACTGATTACTACTAGATATCATCATGCACACCATAAACTATCATTTTAACACTTAGAACATGGCATGCATTACTCAAAATCATGTACAAAACTCAAATTCCAAAGCTTAACACTCGGTTTTCAAATAACTCAACATGCATCACTAGAGTTTCTTATACATAGCCTTATCTCATCATATAACATCAAAATACTAACATGCAAGGGCTGAAATCACACCAAAAACTCAGCAAATCATTATACCTTTCGAATATACAAGGAACCCACCCAAAATCATGAAGTTTCAAGATCATCACATACATATATACATTCGGCTCCTCTTGAGAGTCATTGCCAAATGTGATGAATCAAGAGGATGCCTTGGTCAAATAGAGGTATAAACCCATCCAAGATCATCTCAAGTTCATCTTTAGGAGCCACCAAAATAGAGACCCTAAGCTCATAAGAACCAAGGCCCTATTTCGGCTCCAAACTCAACATGCAACCAAAGGTCTAACCTCAAAATGAAGATGCAAGCTTGAATGGTGGAGTTCTTGACTTGACAAGCTTGAAATGTTAAAGAAAATGAATAAAAATGGTGGAGAATGGTGGTGTGTATGGTTCGGCCGAGAGAGAGAGATGAGGGAGAGAGAAGAGAGAGATGAGAGAAGAGGGTTTTGATTTGGTTGGTGTGTGAGAATGAGTGGAGTGTGGTGGAGTGTTCAAGCATTCTTGACCATTTGACTTGACCAAGATGTGGTAGTGGAATGTAGAAATGACCAATCAATCCTTCTAGCTAGTGTTAGTGTAAAATGCATGCAAGGGTAGACTAGACTTTTGATAAATAATAAAAGTGTGATTAAAAGAGTATTAAAAGAATGAGTTTTAGTAAATAAAGTACAAATTGATAAATCATGAAATTAATATCACAAATAATATGAGATTTTAGAAGTTTAATAAAATAGTTTTCACAAATTTTGGACAAGAAATGAATTTTAAAAGAAATATTGCAAGTAGAGCTCTAATAGTCACATTTCACATAAATATAAAACACGAATATAATATACGTAAAATCTCAAGAAGAATATATATAATGAAACGCTATTTTACAAGTTAAAGTTTATCGGCTACTCGCAATTTATCAAATATCACTAAATCGCATATATCTCAACTATTATTTAATCGGGTAACGGCAACGATCACATTTATTAATGTAAAGCCAAAACCGTCGCAACTAGTAATATTATTTAATCGCGTAGCGAGAATTATTCACCAAAAGTCATATAAGTACATTATAACGACATTCGAAAGTCACATAACAATAAACGAGTCAAATTCACATAGTTTGGCAATTAAAACACGAAATTTTATATATATCACCAAAATGAAATACTGTAATATATATATAAGTCAAATATTACAGGCGTTACATCCTTCCCCCCTTAAAAGGATTCTGACCCCAGAATCTAAGTAAACAAATGAGGATACTTATCTAACATATCACTTTCTAATTCCCACGTTGATTCTTCAACTTTGGGATTCCTCCACAAAACTCTAACTAAAGGAACTGTCTTATTCCTTAACACCTTATCCTTTCTATCTAGAATGCTAACCGGTTGCTCGATATAAGACAAATCGGGCTCTATCTCAACTGGTTCATTCTCTATGATGCACTTGGTGTCGGGGTTGAACTTCTTAAGCAAAGAGACATGGAAAACATTGTGAACGTGCTGCATTTGAGGCGGTAAGGCTAGTTCGTACGCCACTTTCCCAATTCTGCTTAAAATCTCAAAAGGACCAATAAACCTTGGACTTAGTTTCCCTTTCTTTCCGAATCTTGCTATTCCTTTCCATGGTGACACTTTCAACAGAACAGCTTCTCCAATTTCGAACTCAACATCTTTTCTGTGCGGGTCAGCATATTTCCGTTGTCTATCTTGAGCTGCAATCAATCTGCTTCGAATTACATCTACTGCTTCTTTCGTTTGCTGGATCAATTCTGGACCAATTACTTTCCTTTCTCCAACTTCATCCCAATATATCGGAGATCTACACTTCCTTCCATAAAGAGCTTCGTACGGGGGCATTCCAATGCTGGCATGATAACTGTTATTATACGAAAACTCAACTAACGGCAAATGCTCGTCCCAATTTCCTTTGAAGTCTAAAGCACAAGACCTTAACATGTCTTCGATAGTTTGAATTGTACGCTCGCTTTGTCCGTCCGTTTGTGGATGATAGGCAGTACTCATCTTGAGTCGGGTTCCTAAATGTTCTTGAAATAGCTTCCAAAATCTCGAGTTAAAACGAGGGTCTCGATCTGACACAATAGATACTGGAACTCCATGACGAGTAACAATCTCTTTCAAATACATGTGAATCAGCTTGTCCATTGAATATCTCTCGTTAATTGGCAGAAAATGAGCCGACTTGGTCAACCGATCAATTATTACCCAAATAGCATCATGATTAGATTTCGTCCTTGGTAAACCAACTATGAAGTCCATTGCAATGTGCTCCCACTTCCATTCTGGTATCTCTAAAGGCTGTATCAATCCACTTGGCTTCTGATGTTCAGCTTTTACTCTTTGACAAGTGTAGCATTTACTGATCCATTGAGCAATTTCCTTCTTCATATCTGGCCACCAAAAGTTTTGCTTCAAGTCTTGGTACATTTTTGTGCTTCCGGGGTGAATAGAAAATTCTGAATTGTGAGCATCCTTCAAGATTTCATTCTTCAATTCCTCCACATTTGGTATCCAAATTCTTGATGAAAACCTCAAGATTCCTTGGTTGTCTTTCTGTGTACAAATTTCTTCTCCGGTTAACTCATTCATCTTCTCATTCATCACTTCTTCTTGGCACTTCTTTATCTTTTCCATCAATTCAGGCTGAAAAGTCATGGTACAAATCATTTCTGTAGGTGCACTAGGAGCTCGAATTTCAATTCCCATCTTCTCAAATTCCTGTGATAGTTCTTGAGCCATAGTCAACATATTCAACCTTTCTTTGCGACTTAACGCATCTGCTACTACGTTCGCCTTTCCGGGATGATAGTTAATCGTGCAGTCGTAGTCTTTAATCAATTCCAACCATCTTCGCTGCCTCATGTTCAACTCTTTTTGCGTGAAAATGTACTTCAAGCTTTTGTGATCCGTGAATATTTCACACTTCTCGCCATAAAGATAGTGTCTCCAAAGCTTTAAAGCAAACACAATTGCTGCCAATTCCAAGTCATGAGTCGGATATCTTTGTTCGTGTGGTTTGAGTTGTCTTGACGCGTAGGCTATTACTTTCCCGTGTTGCATTAAGACACAACCTAATCCTTTGTATGACGCATCACTGTAGATAACAAAATCTCCTTGATCATCTGGCAAAGCTAGAACTGGAGCGGTGACTAACTTCTGTTTCAACTCTTGAAAGCTCTTTTCACATTTGTCGGTCCATTCAAACTTCTCATTCTTCCGAGTCAATCTTGTCAACGGTACTGCAATCTTTGAGAAATCCTTCACAAACCTTCGATAATATCCGGCCGATCCCATGAAACTTCTAACTTCAGTTGGGGTCTTCGGCCTTTCCCAATTCATCACAGCTTCTATCTTCGCTGGATCCACTCGAATACCTTCACTTCCAACAATATGCCCTAAAAACTGCACTTCTCGTAGCCAAAATTCACATTTTGAGAACTTTGCATACAACTTCTCCTTCCTTAAAGTTTCCAAAGCTATCCTCAGATGTTCAGCATGTTCTTCTTCAGATTTCGAGTATATAAGAATATCGTCGATGAATACAATGACGAACTTGTCTAAATACTTCTTGAATACACGGTTCATCAAATCCATGAAGGCGGCTGGTGCGTTTGTCAATCCAAATGCCATAACTAGAAACTCGTAATGCCCATACCGAGTTCTAAAAGCTGTCTTTAGAATGTCTTCCGGCTTAATCTTCAATTGATGATATCCCGAACGCAAGTCAATCTTCGAAAAGTAAGTTGCTCCTTTGAGTTGATCAAATAAGTCGTCGATTCGAGGCAAAGGATACCTATTCTTGATTGTCAACTTGTTCAATTCTCTATAGTCGATGCATAATCTCATGCTTCCGTCCTTTTTCTTCACAAAAAGAACTGGAGCTCCCCACGGGGATACACTCGGTCTTATAACTCCTTTATCTAACAATTCTTGCAATTGCTTGGCCAACTCCTTCATTTCTGCTGGCGCCATTCGATACGGTTGCTTCGAAACTGGTTCCGTGCCGGGTGCTAAGTCGATAGAAAACTCAATTTGACGGTCGGGAGGCAATCCAGGAAGATCGTCAGGAAATACATCAAGAAATTCATTAACTATCAGAATACTTTCTATGTTCGGCGTCTCTTTAGATCTATCAATCACATGAGCCAAATAACCTTCACAACCTTGCCTTAACAACTTCTTAGCTTCAATTATTGTCAAGAATGTCTTAGCTTGTTTCTGCCCTTTGAACTCTACTTTCTTGCCTTGAGGAGACTTAAGGATTATCTTCTTCTTCTTACAATCTATTTGAGCACCATTTTCTGCTAACCAATCCATACCTAATATAACATCAAACTCTCCTAATCGAAAAGGTATAAGGGAAGCAGGAAAACTAAAGCCAGAAATCTCTATAGTACATCGGGGGCAAATATTTCTAACAGATACTTGTTCTTGATTAGCAACAATGATAGATAAGGGTTCAACTAACGGTTCAATTGCACAATTCAACTTGCCAACATAAGATTCAGATATGAAAGATCTAGTAGCTCCAGAATCAAATAGCACTTTAGCATGGTTGTTGTTGACAGAAAGCGTACCTGCCACAACCTCAGAACTCTAGACGGCATCCTTGATATTCATGTTGAATGTCCTTGCTTGAGCCGGATAAGAGGGATGGAAAACAGGAGTTGCAGACTCAAAAACTTGAGTAGAAGGTAGTTGCAGAATCGGAGCAGAAGATGTCATTCCTTGATTGTAAGGGGTAGCTGCCAATTGCATCAACTTGTTAGTTCCAGGAGCTTTACAATCTCTAGACATATGACCGGTCTTTCCACACTTGAAACAGGTAACAGAAGACTTCGAATTCTGGCACTCGTTCGCATAATGACCCTTCGAGTTGCACTTGAAACAGACAATATCAGCCTTATTACAACTTCCCGTGTGTTTCTTGTTGCAGAACTTGCATTCTGAATTTGCTTGTTGACTCCTTTGACCACTCGGTCCTTGAATCTTCTTCGGGTTCCTATTATCACCTTTCTTGAATCCTCGGGGACCTCTTTGATTCTGAAGTCCAAACTTCTTGAAATTCTTTCCACTTTGGCTCCCTTGAGCCGAACCTTCACCTTTACCCACAAACTTTCTCTTCTTGTTATCCTTCTCCTTCTGGTTCTGATCACTTTCTCCTTCTATCACCATTGCCTTCTGGACCACTTCAGCATATGTGGCCAATTCAAATGCAGCCACTCTGCTTCGTAGCCAAGGCTTCAATCCTTGTTGAAATCTCTTCGCTCTTTTCTCGTCCGTGTCCACATAATCTCCCACGAACCTTGCAAATTCTGTAAACTTCTTTTCATATTCCCCAACAGTCATTCCCTCTTGCCTCAATTCAAAGAACTTCAACTCCATCTGAGTTTGCATATACCTTGGAAAGTACTTGTCTAGAAATATCCTCTTGAATCTATCCCAAGCAATAACCTCACCTTCTTCTAAAGCACGGGCTGACTCCCACCAGTAGTTCGCTTCATCTTTCAGAAAATATGACGCATATTCAACTTTCTTATCATCGGTTACAACAGCCAAGGTGAAAGCCTTCTCCATCTCCTTTAGCCAGGATTGAGCTTCAACAGGGTCTTGAGTTCCTCGGAACTCGGGTGGTTTCACAGCTTGAAAAGATTTGAAAGTAGTAGGTGGTGGTGGTGCTTGTTGTTGTTGCTGGAGTTGTTGTTGGAGTAGTTGTTGTTGTTGAGCAAGGGTGACAGATTGTTGGTGAAGAAGTTGCATAAGTTGAGCCAAGGTTGGTGGTGGTTCTTCGGTATTTTCATTGGTGGTGTTGCGGGCTCTTCGAGCAGGCATGATTCTGAATGTAGACAAGAAAAGCTTATTCTCAGTTCAATATATGCATACAAGTTATATCAAAGGGGAAGTATCGGGTATAAAGGTATTATTCAAGAGTTATTCACATGGTAACGGTTTATGGTAATTATTATGGCATCTTGGTATGTGTGTGTATTATTAGAGTCTAAGGTATCATATTGCAAAGGTACAATTATTCGGTCAAAGTCATATCATGGTATATGGAAAAGTTTAAAAATGATCAAGTTCTAAAGGTTTAACATGGCAATTTCTATCTAAGCATGGTACACGTGAAATGACAAAATGAGATAAATAGTCAAAGTGCGTGATTAAACATTAGTTCAAATGATAGGTACGGAACAGTACGGACGGAAATAAAGTGCAAATAAAAGTCTTCCCAAAACAATCCGGGGTACAAGTACGAAATGGAAGGTCAAAGTACGGATAACATGATAACGGAAATAAAATAGACTAAGGAATAGTCTAGGGGGATGGTGATGATGTTGGTGAAGCTGATGGACTGGCAACTGGCTCACGGAGACTGCTAATCACACGGCGGAGCTCGTCAGTAATGGCGGTCAAAGTGATACGGCTCTCACGCTCGCGGTAGGGTGGAATAGCTGCCAAACGGTCCTCGGCCATACAGATGATCTCCTCAACCCTAGCAATCAAACGGGGACGGTTGCCCTCATCATCAAAGTCCTCACGGTACAGCTGGTCAATCCGGTGCTGGAGAATCGTGTTCTGGCCCTCGAGTCGGTCAGTAAGTCTCACCATCTGCTCGTAAAGCGGGAACGGAACAGTAGTCGGGAATCCGGGACTAGAAGATGACGATGCCTGCCAACAGTCATATATATATATACGCGGTTATAGTCAAAAGGGTGAGAAAACTTAAAAGATTCTAACGCCCCAAGTCCCACATGATCTAAGTTCATCTTATCCTCTAAATCCTATCTTATATTCATTTATCCTATGTTGTTCAGTGACTCAAACCTGTCGCTCTGATACCAACTGTGACGGACCCAACTTAAATAACCGACTAAAGCATGCATATCGATAAATATAAGTAAGCTACAGAGTTATAAATATTAATCTACAAGTCTAAATCCACACTCCCGGAATCACCAGGAATGAGTATGAACAACATCTAAAGTTATTACAACCCAAATAGAAATCCAAATCAAGTCTAAGTCATACTACAGTTTTTAAATCCCAAAAGATTAGAAGAAATTAACTAGGGAACTACGAGTTCCCAACCTGCTCCATCATACGGCGGTAAGCAATCCCGTTGCCTGAGGTGGATTTACGTGCGGTCTGCTTGAAACGGGCCATTCTCGGGTTTCACTGAAGGGTTATAACAACAACAATATATATATGAGCATAAAGCTCAGCAAGTGAAAGCAGTAATAAGACAGTTCACAATATGCAATATAATCAACTGAAAAAGCAACAATAGATATCACAAGGTATAAACACAAGTAAAGGTGCAATGTGGGATATCAATTTATTGGAATTGGAAACACACAGCGCTACGAGCATTGAGGGGTGATCAGCCCACACCAAGCTCCGAACCACATAAAGTGATTCAACCAGGGAGGATCCTCGGCACACATTGGCCATAAACAGACATCAGGCTCCCCGCTACTGATGCTGCAATAATTGACTGGCGCCTCAGTCTTAATAAATTATTATCCAATTCCTTTTAAGGTCATTTCAAATCAAATCATTTTCAAAAGAAGGGGTCTTGATCAAAGACAAGTTATAAGCAAGGATGTTTCCAAAATACAAGTGATCTTTCAAAAGTAAAGGATGTTATTAAGATCAGGGTTCCAAATGAGATAATTCAGGTTAATGTGGGGTATCAAGTTCTCATTATTCATCAAGGACTATTGGAGCATAATCATGTGGGTGTAGGGTAATATCACATGAAAAGGTACTTCAAATGTTAAGGGTATTATTGGAATCCACAGTCATGATCATAAGGGGTGATAAGGTAATTCAGTCCTAAATAAACAGTAATTCAACGTTCACAGGGTATACAATTGTAAAGCAAGTATAAAGGAAGAGTTTCACTTGCCTGGATAAAGCTTACTGCACTCTTGTATAGATGCTTCTAGGGGTTCCTTGCCTGGCCTCCTACTTGCACCTATAATTAATAGTATCCTCGTCACTAACTACCCTTTCGCGTATAAATATATATATACATATATATAAATAAATATATATACATATATATTAAATATACACTTAAACTTAATTAAAACAAGTAGCATAATCATCAAGTAATGCACATAACAAGTAAAGCATGGCATTTGGTTACTTAACTTATATTACTGAATATCTCTAATTATTCCTAAGTCAATTAAGCATTTAATCAAGTAGCACATAAGGTCTAAGACCAATACCTCATAACTATACTCTACTGACCTCAAATTAACAAATTAATAGTAAGGCACACTTGTGCCCCACCTCCCAAGACTTACAAGTGAAGTGCAACCTAAATGACTCACTAGTATGCTTACCTTGGCAACACTTGGGTGCCTTGGTAAAAGAATGCATCTACACTAAGTGAATTGACTTAAACTAACTTGCACTCTTTACTATGACTCAAAACTAACTCATGAACTCAATATGAGGTCAAGGCCTCACTGATGACACACTAAAATGCAATGCACCCTAAGTTGGTACTAGAGTGTGACTCCATGTGTGACACTTGTGTTCTTTAGTGGAAATGAGGCATCTCCACTTAGGGTATTGACTCCAAACCAATTTCTAAAGGTTGACACAATCTTAAACTAACATTATGAAGTTGTTTGACTCAAAGGCCTTGCCTATATAGGTCCTTAAAAACTAGTGTACTAAAGTGACCATTCTGCCTTGGCAGTTTGGCACCTCTTGGGGGTTTTGGCAAAAACAAGTGTTTCCACTATGTGCCTTGGTGAAATTGTGACTCTACTGGATACTTAAGACTTAAATCTAAGTTGTGCACTTGGAATGACACTAAGGCCTTGTTCAGGCCTCCTTGGGCCTCTAAACAAAGTTGGCACAGAGCACCCTGCCCTGCTGTGGGGACTGCCATGAACTTACCAACTTAAGACTCACTAAAATCACTCACTACACCAATCCAGTGACTCAAATAGCTTCCTAATACTCTCCTAAGCTCATCTAAATCAAGGCCCCATAAGGGCCTCATCATTGACAAGGTGTTAACCACTTAAGGACACAATAAATCCCAAAGTGCCCTGTTCTGCCCTATACTCAAAGATGTGTGTGTGCATCTATGTAAGTGATGGTTTTTATGACTCTTATGGCTACTGGAGACTTGTATACATCAAGTCCCAACTCCAGGAGACTTGGGCCTATGAGGGCCTAAGCATGACACATCTAATTCTCATGGTTTCTAAGGTGCAAAAATCTGCCATGGTGTGTGTGTGACTCCTTCCACCTTAACTCCCTTCCAAACACCAAATACCAACAAACCAAACCACAAAACCTAACCTACAATGTACATATATCTACTGACTATTCACACAAAGCAAGATATCACAAAATCCAACCTCATATAAGCATAAAACCGAGGCATTTATAGAGGTAAAACAGAGCAGAATTTCAGGGAGCATATATGAGCAAATTTTCGAGTATATCAACATGGTATTCACATAATAGCTACTGATTACTACTAGATATCATCATGCACACCATAAACTATCATTTTAACACTTAGAACATGGCATGCATTACTCAAAATCATGTACAAAACTCAAATTCCAAAGCTTAACACTCGGTTTTCAAATAACTCAACATGCATCACTAGAGTTTCTTATACATAGCCTTATCTCATCATATAACATCAAAATACTAACATGCAAGGGCTGAAATCACACCAAAAACTCAGCAAATCATTATACCTTTCGAATATACAAGGAACCCACCCAAAATCATGAAGTTTCAAGATCATCACATACATATATACATTCGGCTCCTCTTGAGAGTCATTGCCAAATGTGATGAATCAAGAGGATGCCTTGGTCAAATAGAGGTATAAACCCATCCAAGATCATCTCAAGTTCATCTTTAGGAGCCACCAAAATAGAGACCCTAAGCTCATAAGAACCAAGGCCCTATTTCGGCTCCAAACTCAACATGCAACCAAAGGTCTAACCTCAAAATGAAGATGCAAGCTTGAATGGTGGAGTTCTTGACTTGACAAGCTTGAAATGTTAAAGAAAATGAATAAAAATGGTGGAGAATGGTGGTGTGTATGGTTCGGCCGAGAGAGAGAGATGAGGGAGAGAGAAGAGGGAGATGAGAGAAGAGGGTTTTGATTTGGTTGGTGTGTGAGAATGAGTGGAGTGTGGTGGAGTGTTCAAGCATTCTTGACCATTTGACTTGACCAAGATGTGGTAGTGGAATGTAGAAATGACCAATCAATCCTTCTAGCTAGTGTTAGTGTAAAATGCATGCAAGGGTAGACTAGACTTTTGATAAATAATAAAAGTGTGATTAAAAGAGTATTAAAAGAATGAGTTTTAGTAAATAAAGTACAAATTGATAAATCATGAAATTAATATCACAAATAATATGAGATTTTAGAAGTTTAATAAAATAGTTTTCACAAATTTTGGACAAGAAATGAATTTTAAAAGAAATATTGCAAGTAGAGCTCTAATAGTCACATTTCACATAAATATAAAACACGAATATAATATACGTAAAATCTCAAGAAGAATATATATAATGAAACGCTATTTTACAAGTTAAAGTTTATCGGCTACTCGCAATTTATCAAATATCACTAAATCGCATATATCTCAACTATTATTTAATCGGGTAACGGCAACGATCACATTTATTAATGTAAAGCCAAAACCTTCGCAACTAGTAATATTATTTAATCGCGTAGCGAGAATTATTCACCAAAAGTCATATAAGTACATTATAACGACATTCGAAAGTCACATAACAATAAACGAGTCAAATTCACATAGTTTGGCAATTAAAACACGAAATTTTATATATATCACCAAAATGAAATACTGTAATATATATATAAGTCAAATATTACAGGCGTTACATAGAGTCCTAGTAAAAATAGGTATTTGAGTCAGAGATAGGATAGGACTGATCCTTGATCCTTATCTTGAGCTGCTGGAGGTTATCTAGGACTCTAGATAGTTATCCACGAAATTCAGAGTTCTTGTAGGACTCTCGGAGTCCTGGACTCGTCAGTCAGACTCCTAGTAGGACTATTCGAGTTATTGGCCCTGACCGGGCTGGGGGCTCGTGCCTTGAGTTTGGGCAGCCCATGTTTCTCAAACATGAATTCCCAACGGGCCTTTTATAACCTTAATCTGCTAGCCACGAATTTTGGGTGATAAACCTAGAATCCGGGCCTTATATTCTGGCCTTTAATCAGACCCGGGCTCAAAATTACCCAATAATTTTTAGGGCCAATTTCAGACCCATATCATTTGCCCCCCAGCTTTGGATAAGTTTCGTAGAAACTTTTCTAAAGTTTTAGAGCATTTTCAATCACTTCTCGAGCCTATTCTGAGTAAGGTCATCCATCTAGGCCGATTCTGGACTTTCCTTAGTCGATCCGAGGCATTTTGGGGGTACATCAAGTGTTCTGGGGCGTTTTTTGAGCGTTTTCCGGGCGCTTCCAGGGCGCTAGACCTCGCCCAGGTCGATTTAGGGCGCTCAGGGCGTCCAGGTCGACGCTGGCGCGCAACTCGGGCGCACCTCGGGCGCTCGACCTCGCCCAGGTCGATTTAGGGCGCTCAGGGCGTCCAGGTCGACGCTGGGGCGCACCTCGGGAGCTCAGGGGCGCACGACCTCGCCCAGGTCGATTTAGGGCGGATTAGACGCCCAGGTCGATGCTGGCGCGCAGCTCGGGCGCTCATGGGCGCTCGACCTCGCCCAGGTCGACGCTCGCGCGCACCGTGGGCGCACCTTGGGCGCTTATGGGCGCTCACGGGCGTTAGGTGTTTTTTGACACCCAAGTCAGTTGTCGACCTCACCCAGGTCGATTTAGGGCATCCTTGGTGCCCAGGTCGACGCTGGTGAGGTCCTCATGCGCACCTCGGGCGCTCTTGGCTCTCCTGGGGCGCTCATTGGTCGCTCCCAGGGTGCTTCTCGGGCGCTCTCGCGCGTTAGGTGTTTTTTGACACCGAAGTCGATTGTCGACCTCACCCAGGTCGATTTAGGGTGTTTTGGGTGCCCAGGTCGACGGTGGTGAGGTCCTCAGGCGCACCTCGGGCGCTCTTGGCGCTCCTGGGGCGCTCATAGGGCGCTCCCAGGGCGCTTCTTGGGTTCTCTCGGGCGTTGGGGTTTTTTAACACCCAAGTCAGTTGTCGACCTCACCCAGGTCGATTTAGGGCATCCTTGGTGCCCAGGTCGACGCTGGTGAGGTCCTCAGGCGCACCTCGGGCGCTCTTGGCGCTCCTGGGGCGCTCATAGGGCGCTCCCAGGGCGCTTCTTGGGCGCTCTCGGGCGTTAGGTGTTTTTTGACACCTAAGTCGATTGTCGACCTCACCCAGGTCGATTTAGGGCGTTTTGGGTGCCCAGGTCGACGCTGGTGAGGTCCTCAGGCGCACCTCGGGCGCTCTTGGCGCTCCTGGGGCGCTCATAGGGCGCTCCCAAGGCGCTTCTCGGGCGTTAGGTGTTTTTTGACACCTAAGTCGATTGTCGACCTCACCCAGGTCGATTTAGGGCGTTTTGGGTGCCCAGGTCGACGGTGGTGAGGTCCTTAGGCGCACCTCGGGCGCTCTTGGCGCTCCTGGGGCGCTCATAGGGCGCTCCCAGGGCGCTTCTCGGGCGCTCTCGGGCGTTGGGGGTTTTTTAACACCCAAGTTAATTGTCGACCTCACCCAGGTCGATTTAGGGCATTTTGGGTGCCCAGGTCGACAGTGGTGAGGTCCTCAAGCGCACCTCAGGCGCTCTTGGCGCTCCTGGGGCGCTCATAGGGCGCTCCCAGGGCGCTTCATGGGCGCTCTCGAGCGTTTCGGGACTATACATAGTTTAAACATGGATTATGCAACCATTAAGTGTACTCATGCTTGATTATGACTTGTTAATGGTATGAGATAAGATTAGGCCTTAATCAAGGTTTTAGGGGCCTTTTCTAGGCTAATCCCTTGATTAGGGTTTTATAAGGTTTTATACATATTTTATACATGAAAATATGTATAAATATTGTATTTTCATTTATTTTTAGGCTTTAGGAAAATCTAGATCCTTCCAAAACCTTCTAGATTATGGGCTTTTTCTTGGGCTTGGGCTAGTTGACCTGTAATAGCAGGTCACTTGGCTTGTTGACCTGTTAGATGACCTGTTGGCCATCCTATAAATAAGTGAGCATCCTCATTTCTCACTTCTCACTTCTCACTCTACAAGTTTACAACATCTCTCTAGAATTCTCTCAAGCTTCAAGCTTTCACCACCAAGG
The DNA here is from genome assembly GCF_001625215.2 of Daucus carota subsp. sativus. NCBI lineage: Eukaryota > Viridiplantae > Streptophyta > Magnoliopsida > Apiales > Apiaceae > Daucus > Daucus carota. Next base: position 10,228,310 of record NC_030381.2, read on the forward strand.
TTCTTTCGAGCTCAAATGGCTGATCGGGAAGCATCACGCTTGGCCAAGATTTCCAAGGCCATGGGCACCTCCTCCAAGTCCAAGAGAGGTACTCCTATAATCATAAACTCTTCTTGTTCATCTTTACTTGATTTGATCAATATTATGCGGAATGAATACCCCTCCCTAGCTGAGCTAGGTTCTTATGGCTATGCTGCCGATTGTTCGCCTTCGTTGGCCAAGGCCTATCATAGATTGCTTAACTTTCCCAAGGCTTATTCCCTGGTCCGTGCCGAACCCGGGGATAGGACCTGTCATTGGGATCCGCAGCACTTGTTTGTATACAAGCATGCTCTACTAGCCGGACTTAGGTTTCCCCTGCATCCCTTCATCCCTAAGCTCTTAGCTGATGTGGGACTCAATCCTTGCCAATTGACGCCCAATGCTTGGCGCATAATCCATTGTTTCATGGTTCAGTGCCTATCTAAAGGCCTTTCCATGTCTGTCTCATTGTTTCGTAAGTTTTTCCAATTCAAGAACTACCCGGTGGGCTCCACGGGTTGGGTTCTTATTAGTCATCGGCCTGACCAGCCTTATATTTTCAACAATTCCTCTATTCCGGATAACAACCCTCGTTGGAAGAAAGAGTTCTTCAAGCTACACTGGGAAGGGGGAGATTGGGGAACTCTATTCAGATCCAAGTTTTGTAAGGTCGTTGATGGGAGTGTCGACTCCATCCACCTATCGGATGTCGAGAAGGCAGCCTATGCTGAATTGGTCAAAGACAATGGCCAATCCAAATGCTGGGATCTCCTTGATGAATTCAATCTTAGAAAGCATGGTCTTTCAAGGGTTAGTGATGAAGGTTTAAACCCTTTTTTTTTTACACCTAGGACTTTTCTCGGGTCTACCCCATTATTCACGACTTAACTTATTTCTTGTTTTTGTTTTGCAGCTGCCACAAGAATCAATGAGCAGAATGCGCCTCTCCAAGAGGAGACGGGTCGGATGAAGCGGCATAGGTTGGCTAAAGACCCTCGGGTCCCTCGGGAGTTGCTTGCCTTCCTTCAACCCCATTCGGCAGAGGGAGGATCATCTAGTCAGCCTCGGGCTTCCAAGTCTGAAGCCTTTAAACCGGCCTGGGGTTTTCGAAGGACTGATTCGGTGCTGGGATCGACTGTTCATGCTTCTGATTGGTCCCTTCACTCTATTACCCCTGCCGACTACCAGGATGTGGTGCTACAGTCGGAGATCGAGGGGATTGATGGCTTTGGCTCTCAAGCCCTTGCTAGTGTGAGTGTTCTTACAAACTTATTGTTTAGGTTCTCCGAGTCTTTCTTAACCCGTTTATCTACTTGTCTCAGTCCAATGCTCAATTCCAGGCTGCCCTCCATCAGGCTAAAGCTTGGAAAAAACAAGCTGAGAGCCACAAGAAGGCTAAGGAATCCTTGGAGGAGGGCATGGAGGCCCTTCGAATCAAGGATGCGAAAAAAGACGAGATTGTGGCTAAGACTCAATCGGAGCTAGTGGAAGCTCGAAGCGAGCTAGTCGAGGCTCGAAAGGGAAAGGATGCTATCATCGACGACTATATGGACTCTGACGAGTTCAAGAATCTGCTGGAGAAGCACAATGAGACCACCTCTGCCGAGGATTACAGTAACGGGTGGAATGAGGCTGTTCATTTCATTCATGAGGATCATCCAGACCTATTCGATCCTAAATGGGATTACCTCTGTCCCATGTGGATTGTTCTTGACTCTCCTAGTCCTATTGAAGAGGAAGTCGAAGATTTGGGTGTTATTGAAAAGCATCCGGCTGGGGAGTCCGGGTCTGCAGATAGCTCGGAGGCTGATTCCGAGTCTGATGAGTAGGATTTATTAAGGACCCTGCGTGGTCTACTTATTTAGACTTATCTAGCCTTAACTTGTAGTATTAGACTTGTCTAGCCTTAACTCGTAGTATCGGACTTATCAAGCATTAGCTTGTAATGTTCACTCAATCAATGTTAATCGTAACTTATTTATGGTTGAATTCATGTTCCGGGTTGATCCGTTCACGGTAAGTAAACAAAAACTCAAGGAAAACATTAGAAGCATGAGATATGGAGCAATCCATAAGAAATTTTATTGAAACTATAGTAGAAGAGATAAACAACTAAAATCAACTAAGTTATAAACTAACTGGCAGTGGTCTATCTGACCTTATTCAATGGTCATCTACTTGCTAAGATAATTAAATATAATAAATCTTCAAGTTGGTGGCATGCCAACTCCTTGGAAACTCAACTCCATCCAGGGTCTGAAGCTTGTACGAGCCGCGACCAATAACATCCTTCACCTGATACGGACCTTCCCAGTTTGGGGCCATCTTTCCCTTGGGACCAACTCCTGAGGCCTCAGCTTTCCTTAGGACTAAATCCCCTTTTCTGAAGAATCGTTCCTTGACTCGGAGATTATAGTAATAGGAAGCTCGTTTTTGGCTCTCAACGATCCTGGCGTTAGCCTCATCACGGACCTCATCGATCATGTCGAGTGCGAGTCTCATTCCTTCCTCATTGGCTTCGGGCTCATACTGCTGGACCCTGGGGGAGGTATGAGTTATCTCAAGTGGCACCACGGCTTCAGCCCCGTAAGCTAACTGGAACGGGGTTGCTCCTGTGGAGACCTTGCAGGTTGTTCGATACGCCCATAGTATAGGGAAAATCTCTTCAGCCCAAGACCCATGCGCTTTCTCGACTCTTTTCTTTAGCCCATCAAGGATTATCCTGTTGGCTACTTCAGCTTGCCCATTGGCTTGAGGATGGGCAACCGAAGTGAATCGTAGCTCAATGCTATAGTCGTTACAGTATCCCACAAACTCTGGATTGTTGAACTGGGCTCCATTGTCAGTAACCAAGACTCGGGGTATGCCATACCTGCATATGACATTTTCCCAGAAGAACTGAGCAACTTGCTTGGTGGTTATCTTGGCCAGGGGTTTGGCCTCAATCCACTTGGTAAAGTAGTCAATAGCCACTATCAAAAACTTCCTTTGAGCACTGGCGAGTGGAAACGGCCTCAGGATGTCCATCCCCCACATAGCAAAGGGAATCGGGGAGTTAATGGATGTCAGCATCTCTGGGGGCTGGCGCACAACAGATGCAAATCTCTGACAACGATCGCATCTCTTAACATAATCCTTCGCATCCTTCAGCATATTTGGCCAAAAGAACCCAAGGCGAGTAATTTTGTGAGCCAAGGCTCTCCCGCCTAGGTGCTGGCCACAGATTCCTTCATGGACCTCTTTCAGGGCTTCCCGGGCCTCATCCGGCCTTAAACACTTCAAATAAGGTATAACAAAAGATTTCTTATAGAGAATCCCTTCAATGAGTGCATGCTTTAAAGCTCTTACTTGTAGTTTTCGTGCTTCCCCAACATCAGGTGGTAGATGTCCAGTTTCGAGATACGTTTTGACCTCATCGATCCAAGTGGCCCCCGTGTCAATTGGGGCTACCAGCTTGGCATTGATACTTGGGGTTTTCAAAACCTGATAGTAAACACTTACCGAGCACACCTCATTCTCTGACGATGCAAACTGGGATAAGGCATCAGCCTTTGTATTCTCTTCCCTAGGTATATGTTCTACCAAACATTCTTTAAATTGCGTCATCTGGGCTTTCACAATCCTTAAGTATTTCATCATTGTGTCTTCTCGTGCCTCAAATTCTCCATTAACCTGTGACACCACAAGTCTTGAGTCCCCACATACTTTCAGGTTTTTAACCCTCAGGGTTCTCGCCAATCCCAATCCAGCTATAAGGGCCTCATACTCAGCTTCATTGTTGGTAGTTGGAAAGTCTAACTTGATCGCGTACTCGACCGTGAAGCCATCCGGGCTTCGGAGCACCAGCCCTGCCCCACTATTTTTTGTTTTTGAAGCTCCGTCAAAAAATAGTAACCAATACTCTTTAGGTTTCTCCTCTTCTTTGGGTTCCTCTACCATACTCTCCTGCCCCCCGACTTCCTTGTTGTCAATGGTGCATTCAACGAGGAAGTCAGCTAGAGCTTGAGCCTTGATTGCCACCCGTGGTTTGTATCGAATTTCAAATTCCCCAAGCTCTACTGCCCATTTGATTAATCTCCCACTAGCCTTCGGGCTATGCATTATGTTCCTCAGGGGCTGGTCTGTCAAGACTTCAATTTTGTGAGCCTGGAAGTAAGGCCTCAGCTTTCTTGAAGCTGTAATCATGGCTAAGGCAAACTTCTCAATCACAGAATAGTTGAGCTCCGCTCCATGCAAAATCTTACTAACATAGTAGACGGGTTTCTGGATTTTTCGATCCTCACGAACCAAGACCGCACTCAGTGCTTTCTCAGAGACAACCAAGTAGACATATAATGTTTCTCCATCCACGGGCTTTGATAAGAGTGGTGGCTCTGCCATATACTTCTTCAAATGCTCAAAGGCCTCTTAGCTCTCACTTGTCCATTCAAAATCTTTAACTTTCTTCAAAGCCTTAAAGAAGGGCAAGCACTTATCCCCGGACTTCGAGATGAAACGTCCTAGTGCCGCGATTCTTCCTGTTAGCTTTTGAACATCCTTTATAGACTTAGGCGGCTCCATATCAAGGATGGCCTTTATCTTGTCGGGGTTGGCCTCAATCCCACGTTTTGAGACCATCAGACCCAAAAATTTTCCAGACCCAACTCCAAAGGCACACTTGGCTGGATTCAACATCATCTTGTGTGTCCTCAGGACTTCAAAAGCCTCTCTCAGGTGTTCAAGGTATTCAGCTTTGTTCAAGCTCTTCACTAGCATATCATCAACATAGACCTCCATGATTTTTCCAATCAGATGTTTGAACATCTTATTTGCTAGGCGTTGATATGTGGCTCCTGCATTCTTTAAACCAAACGCCATAACCAAATAACAAAAGATACCAAAATCAGTGATGAATGATACCTTAGGAATGTCGTCCTTATTCATTCGGATCTGGTTGTATCCACTAAAGCCATCCATAAAGCTCAACATCTCGTGCCCAGCTGTAGCTGATAAGTGGTATTTATACACACTTATAGGCCTTCATTTTCCACTTAAATTGGTTGGTTGTACTTAAGTGTTTAGTGTCTTTTGATGTGTTTTTATTGTTTTTCTGTGCAGGTCACGAGTTGAGGTGATGAAGTGATTTTCTATCATTTTAGGTTGTTTTTGGTGCATTATTTGCAAGAATAGAGAATTGTGGATTCATCACGACTTGGGATTTTGTGGGTACATCTTCTACAAACCCTCACGAGAACACACTCGTCCACTAGAGCTATCTAGGGGTTTAAAGGGCTTGTTGCATGTGCTAAATGCAACCGTGATCACCTACGGAAGTGGTACTAGAGCGAGGAAGGACAAGCACGCGAGAACGAGCGAAATTGGAGAAATTGGCCATCCGGGGGCAGACACTAGCGCGCCCGCGCTAGTGCCTAGCGCGCCCGCGCTAGTGCCTAGCGCGCCCGCGCTACAGCCTGTTCCACTAGCGCGCCTGCGCTAGTTTAGCGCGGCTGCGCCCAGCAGAAGTGTTCCGGGCTGATTTTTGAAGCTTTTCTGATGGATTTTAGCAGCGGTCGAGGCCCGGTTGACTTGGTCAATGTACTTTATTTTCTCATGTGTAAAACCCTAGCCTCGAAGAAGTAGTTTTGTATCGTAGAATATCGTAATATAGTTTTATCAGTTTTTCTCTTGTAATCAAGCACATTATCAGTTTGTATTGGATCGTTCTTCGCGAGGAAGTGACAGTTTCGAGCGAGATCGTGAACATCAAATCTGTAACGTTGTGTTCTTTATTATTAATTCAAGTATTTTTATTCCGTTTAATTCTCGTAGTTTATTTATCATGTTTTCATTAGAACCCATGATGTCGATTAGTTCGATTATGAACTAACCGCCTTCATGGGATTCTAATGGATTTATCGATGTAGTCTAGTAACGAATATTAATTGCTTGATTTTGTGGCGTACGTTGATTTCTTTGCATGCGCCGTGCTTATTCTTCTTAGAAGCGTAGCTAACTTCTAAGTTGTTTGTTAATTCTTTCTGAAGCGAGAGTGGATGATTGAATTTAGAACTATGCCATGTAAACATAGGATTATGCGAATGAAACATAATTTGTGGTAGACTTGAACTATTTTTATCACCCTGTGTAATCACGATAGACGACTTGCTTTTAAACCTCTCTGCTTACACTACCGCTATAGAGATATAGGGTCTGAGCTTTGTTGGTGTCCATGAGATTTCTGTCTTAATTGCGGATTTTGATTGGTATGATATGTGTGCAACGAGAGTTGGCATGTATTACCTTCGTGTTGTCTGATTAGGATCAACAGTCACATGTTAATCAGTAATTTCAATTCTAGATGAATTCGATAATGAAGTTAGAATCCCATGTGTTTTCCTATTCTGATTTTGATTAGTAAATTTAGTTATTAGTATAAAAGAACACTTCCTTGTTAATTGTCTTAGCAGTGAAAATTGCTCATACATTGTTGCATAGGTGCGTATTCTTAATTCACCAGTCTCTGTGGGAACGAACTTAATATATTACTTGTGATCACGTGCGCTTGCGTGTAGATTTTTGCGAACAAGTTTTTGGCGCCGCTGCCGGGGACTCGGTGTTAATTAATTAGTTTATGTACTTGTCATCAGTGTGCATTAAAATTCACTGACTCGGATTCTTTTCTCACTTTTCTTAGTTGTTGTTGTATCTATTGTTTTTGTTTAGTTATTTATAATGTTTCCTTTGCCTCCTTGGGACTTCAGTTCCAAGTGAGGTAGCTTTTACTGCGTTCTTGGCTGTGTTTGTGCTGTTACAGGGTTACAATGGAAGAAGTCGATACCTTTGCACTTCTATCTTCCATAGTTGAGGCATATTCGTCGAAAGCTACAGAGCCGACCTTGTATCCGATGAGTGTCGATGAGAGGTCACAAGTTGCCCCTACAACATACAGCTTCTGTCAAGTTTGTGGTGTTCAGGGTCACTATAGTTATGAATGCTCTTATAACCACTTCAACTCTCAGAATACTCAGTTGGGACATGGATATAATTATCAAGAAGGATATGAGTACAATCAGTATTCTAATTCTTGTGATCAAGAATGGATGGATCAACCAGATTTCTCTTACATGGACAACAATTTTGGTGAATTCCCATATCATGGTCAACATCAATTTCAAGAACAAAAATTTCAGCAACAATGTTATGAAGAACCTCCAATGCAACAATATGATCAGTTTGAGCAACAGTATTATCAGCCTCAATATGAGCAACCACAATCTCAACAGTATCAATATCCTCAAGTACAAGAGCTACAGGTTCCTCAACCCACTGTAGAAGTGCTTTCTGATCAAACAAATGAGGTATATGATATGTTAGTAAACATAAACAAGACGCTTAAGGAACTCAAAGCTACACAACTGATGATGGAGGCTCGACTTGAGCGGTTAGCTAGTTCTTTTACTGTCAAACAACCCGATTCTTCTCCACTTATAGCCACCCAAGTTGAAGATGACATAAATGCTACCATTCTTGCAAATGATGGAGATTGTGATAGTTTTTCGACCTGGGATGATGATGTGCCTATTAATAAAGAGGAAGATCGTGTCGCTGACGGCAAAATCGATGAAGTTGTTGTTGTGGACCGTGTGGGCGATGATGAGGTGCGTGAAAAAAGCAATATCGAGTTGATCGTAGTTTCTCCTACACCAGGTGTGCTTGAATTACATTTCCTGAAGGGGATTAGCTCAATCAAGGTTGCTCCATGTTCTGATATTGAAAATTTGGCTTTCAATCCAACCTCTACCCCTATACTTGAGAGTACATGTTTTAAAGCTGACATGATGATTGTCCAAGATGATCTTACACAAAATCTGGTGGGTTATCCAGTCCAAAAGGCTCTTACACTTCAACTCTTGAAAAAAGAGGATAGCAATTTCATCTCTTTATTCAGTGACATGAAAGGCCAAGAAGTTCTTATGACTCCTGTGAAAGTGAAGAGTTCTGAAAAACCACCACCCGAGCCTCCACCTTGTGTGAAAGTCGAAGGAGTTCGGTCCTTTAATGGATGTGAATTTTTTCGTTGTTTTATCACAAAGTTCTCTGAAAGTATAAATGTCGATCAATGGTTACTTCTTGAAGTGACAATTAAGTTTACTAACGTTTGTTTGGAGACTTTCTGCAGGACAAAGACAATATTTGATGCTCTTGATTTTATTTGTGGTGGCGAGATTTTGTTTGAGAAAGTGGATACCCCATTTCTTAAACCTAAGCAATATCCTCCACCGGATTCACCTCCGGCAGAGGAGGGGGAGGACTCCGATTAGGTACGTGTTCGCTCTAGCCTTTTTACCACTTTCAATGAGAACATTGAAAATTTTAAGTTTGGGGGTGGTAATCTAAGGAAGAGCATGTTATTGTAATTTTGTTTATTATTGCATGTGTTAGTTAGTTCATGTAGTTCACGTTTATTTTATTTTGCTTTGATTATTTCTCACGGTTTCTTTCTATTTTTCTCATTTTTTTATTTTACATGTTTAGTTGTAATTGTCGTAGTTAGTATCACGAGCATTTGCATGAATTATGAAGTTAAGCCAAGTTAATTGCCTATGATGAGTTATGTGCGTAGTTCTTGATGAGTAGTTTCAATTGCAATGCTAGGTTAGTACTTGGAAATTGCTTGTGTTGGAAATTGTAATTCACATATGTTCTTGAGATAGGATTTAGACGAAATTCCATGAGTTCTAGAATTGAATTGAACACCCTTCAGCTTAGGTCTGTAATTCTTAAGTTTGGGGGAACTGAGGAGTAGATATACCTTTCTAGAAAAAAAAAAGAAAAAAAAAAGAGAAAAAAAAAATAGTAGTAAATAAATTCACCAAAAAAAAAAATAAGTGGTAGAATTAACTAGGTTGAGCTCATTAGTACTCGAGTAATTAAGTCTGAGGGGACTTTGTGCCTAACAACCTAAAGCCCTTCGTGGTTTGGGATTTTTGACCCAACACTCGCTACATAGGTACTAGTGCATAAATCTTTAGGGATCTCAACCATTGCACGGTTAAATAAACCACTAGAATAGAGTGAATAATTGGTGTGTGAAGTCTTGTGGTGTTCGTAACGCATTTACACTGCGAAGCGCTCTGACCTTAGACCGAGCAATTAATCACCAATAAAAAGAAAAAAAAATATATAGTGAATAAAATAGAAGGGTGTGGACATTCTTTGGGACCTTGGCTTTTAGTTGGACTTGAGTGACGGGGTGTTAGTTTTAAACTTTTACGATTCTTGATTGGTATTCTGTGGGAGTAGTAGTTTTTGTCTTGTCTCAATAAAAGAGCATGCTTGCACACACAGGCACTCCACACTTGTAAATAGAAGAGTAATTGACTTAGTAGCGAGAGAGATGAAATTCGAGAACATTAGCACAATCTGAGGTATTATAATTGGCAAGGCAATTACTTCATAGTTTACTCATTCATCACGTAGTTGCATTCATGCATTGCATTGTATTATTGTATAGTGTCGTTGACGCTTGAAAACAAGCATCAGTTTAAGTTTGGGGGTGTGATAAGTGGTATTTATACACACTTATAGGCCTTCATTTTCCACTTAAATTGGTTGGTTGTACTTAAGTGTTTAGTGTCTTTTGATGTGTTTTTATTGTTTTTCTGTGCAGGTCACGAGTTGAGGTGATGAAGTGATTTTCTATCATTTTAGGTTGTTTTTGGTGCATTATTTGCAAGAATAGAGAATTGTGGATTCATCACGACTTGGGATTTTGTGGGTACATCTTCTACAAACCCTCACGAGAACACACTCGTCCACTAGAGCGATCTAGGGGTTTAAAGGGCTTGTTGCATGTGCTAAATGCAACCGTGATCACCTACGGAAGTGGTACTAGAGCGAGGAAGGACAAACACGCGAGAACGAGCGAAATTGGAGAAATTGGCCATCCGGGGGCAGACACTAGTGATATGGCTCTGAAATTGGCCCTAAAAATTATTGGGTTATTTTTAGGCCGGGTCTGATTAAAGGCCAGAATATAAGGCCCGGATTCTGGGTTTATCATCCAAAATTCGTGGCTAGCAGATTGAGGTTATAAAAAGCCCGTTGGGCATCCATGTTTGAGAAACATGGGCTGCCCAAACTCAAGGCACGAGCCCCCAACCCGGTCAGGGCCCAGAACTCGAATCCTATTCCTACTAGGAGTCTGACTGACGAGTCCAGGACTCCAAGAGTCCTACAAGAACTCTGAATTTCATGGATAACTATCTAGAGTCCTAGATAACCTCCAGTAGCTCAAGATAAGGATCAGAGATCAGTCCTATCCTATCTCTGACTCAAATACCTATTTCTACTAGGACTCTAACACCAGGGATCCTACTTCTAATCAGTCTCTAACCCTGAGACATCTATATAAAGGGCTCTACCCCTCCAAAATAGAACTACGTTTTTTGACTTGATTCTTCACCCCGCTGAAGATACGTAGGCACCTCGTGAGGACCCGTCTGAGTTCCGACTCGCGAGATCAGTCAAAAAGCACGAAGCTCACCCCTCGAATTTTGATCCATAACATTTGGCGCCGTCTGTGGGAAGAAGACAACAACCATGGTGTCCACCAGATTACGCTCAGAAATTCATGCACCTTCAAATGGAGACAACACCGCAACCCAGGATCCACCCTTGTCTCAGGTCACCGCTGGAACCTCAAATCCCATCACCACCACACCACCAGTCACGTTGACCCTTGCTAGCAGTGGCACAACCACCGCTGCTCAAACCTCGATTCCTATGATTTTTGGCACGCTGCCCCCTCTGACTAATGTTGTGGCCACAGCCACTGATCATGGGACTCATTACTCTACCGTTGTGACAACCACAAGAGGACCAACAGATGAGTATGTAGTTTATACGGACGACTCTTCTGAAGATTCAGAGAGGGACTACGATATTCCCCCACGAAGAAGGAGAGATGGAAATCAGAGCCGAGGCTCCCAGCACAACATTAGGCCGAATAACCCCGAGTCCCGTCGACCCACGGACCAGGAGTATGAAGCTAGGATTCGAGCTTATGAACAGGAGATAGCTCAATTGAAAAGAGACAGGGCGGCACAACAGGCCAGGCAGCCACCGCCCGAACCTCGACAAAGGACTGAAAACCCTCAGAACTCAGGTATGAATAGAATTCACTTGTTGGCTGCAGGTGATCCAGAGAACCCGATCCCCCCATTCACCGAGGAAATCATGGCAGCAAGGATTTCTCGAAAGTTCAAATTGCCCACTATTAAGGCATATGATGGAACGGGTGACCCCGCGAATCATGTACGAACCTTCATGAATGCATTGCTGTTGCAACCAGTCACGGAGGCCATCAAGTGTCGAGCCTTCCCCCAAACCTTGAGCGGGATGGCTCAGCACTGGTATAGTCGACTACCCCCTAACTCTATATCCTCGTTCGGAGATTTGAGCCGAGCTTTCATAGGACAGTTTATTGGGAGTAAGACCCACGCTAAGAGTTCAGCCTCGTTGATGAACCTTCACCAAGGCAGGAACGAATCCCTTCGAGACTATATGAATAGGTTCACTAAGGAGGCGCTCAAAGTCCCGGATTTGGACCAAAAGGTAGCGATGATCGCCCTTCAACAAGGAACCACGGATGATAATTTCCGCCGCTCACTAGCCAAGAGGGCCCCTGACAACATGAATGAGCTCCAAGAGAGAGCCGGGAAGTATATTAAGGCGGAGGAAAGCATGAGAAAATCCCAGAATAACCAGGGACCAACCACGGACTCTAAGAAGCGTGGGAACGATACTGAATATGATGCTGATAACAAGTATTTGAAAAGGGATGATGGTGAAAAGTCACAATCAGGACCGAGGTTCACTGAGTATGCAAGGCTGAATGCCCCTAGGAGTCAGATTCTGATGGAAATTGAGAAAGAGGGAGGAGTTCGATGGCCGAAGCCAATTAGGACTGACCCCGAAAAAAGAAACAAGGACTTGTATTGCAGGTTTCATAAGGATACAGGACATAAGACCGATGATTGTCGGCAGTTGAAGGATGAGATTGAGTTTTTGATCCGGAAAGGCAAGTTGTCCAGGTATACTAAGGATGTAGATAGGAATCCCCATGACAATGATAGTCGCGATAGGGACAATGATGATCATGATAGGAGAACCGAGCCTCGAGGGCCCGTGATCAATATGATCTCTGGAGGACCGACTGCAGCAGGCTTGTCTAGTAACTCACGAAAAGCTTATGCTCGTGAAGTGATGTGTATCGTTGGAGAACCCCCGAAGAGGGCCAAGACCGAGATTGCGTTAACCTTTGATGATTCTGATCTAGAAGGGGTGAAGTTCCCCCATGACGACCCGTTGGTCATAACTCCCGTTATTGGAAACTCATCTATTAAGAGGGTTCTTGTTGATAATGGAGCTTCTGTAGACATCCTCTTCTATGATGCTTATCAAAAGATGGGGTATGCTGATTCACAGTTGACACCGTCCAACATGCCGATCTATGGTTTCAACGGAGTAGAATCCAAGATTGAAGGAATAATCCAATTACCAGTAACCATGGGAGCAGAGCCACGACAGGCCACTTATATGTTGAATTTTATGGTCATTAAGGCCTCATCAACCTACAACGCTATCCTAGGAAGGACAGGGATGCATGCTTTTAAAGCCATAGCATCCACATATCACTTGAAAATCAAGTTCCCCACAAGAAACGGGGTAGGAGAAGAAAAAGGAGACCAGAAAATGGCCAGGAGTTGTTATGTTGCAGCCTTGAAACCCGGGGGAGTCGGGGGGCAGGTTCTATCAATTAAGGAATTGGTTCCCATCTCCTTGTTCCGAGGTAAACCAGAAAAGGTTATGGCGTTTGATCTTAAGAATGCAAGAGCCACGTATTGGCGCTTAGCTAATAAGATGTTTAAGCATCTAAATGAGAAGACCGTGGAGGTCTATGTCAATGATATGCTAGTGAAGAGCTTGAAGAAAGCTGATCACCTTGAGCGCCTGAGAGAGGCTTTCAGAGTCCTGAGGACAAATAAGATCGAAGTCTTGACTGACCAACCCCTTAGGATGATAATGCATAGCCCGAAGGCTAGTGGAAGATTGATTAAGTGGGCAGTAGAGCTTGAAAATTTCGACATTCGATACAAGCCACGGGTGGCAATCAAAGCTCAAGCTCTGGCTGACTTCCTAGTTAAATGCACCATTGACAACCAGGAAGTCGGGGGGCAGGAGAGTAGGGTAGAGGAACCCAAAGAAGAGGAGAAACTTAATGAGCTTTTTGACGAAGTTTCAAAAACAAATGGTGCAGGGCTTGTGCTCCAAACCCCTGATGGGTTCGTCATTGAGTTTTCTACAAAGCAAGATTTCCCGGCCACAAATAACGAGGCTGAATGTGAAGCCTTATTGGCGTGCCTTGGACTAGCTAGAACTCTGAGAATCAAGAACTTAAAAGTCTGTGGAGACTCAAGACTTGAAGTCTTTCAGTTAGCTTATGGAGCCAAAGCAGTGGTGTCACTAGTCGCGACTCGTACAACTTTCAGACCCTGGATGGAGCCAAGGTTCCAAGGAGTTGGCACGCCACCAACTTGAAGATTTATTATGTTTGATTGTCTTAGTAAGTAGATCACCATTGAATAAGGTCTGATAGACCATTGTCATTTAGTTTTAAACTTTCTTGATTTCAGTTATTTATCTCTTCTACTATAGTTTCAATAAAATTTCTCGAGGATTGTTCCATATCTAATGTTTCAATGTTTTCCTTGAGTATTTGTTTATCTACAACGAATTAATCAACTCGAAACAGGGGTTCTATGGTCTTTCTGTGGCCCTCAGCTTGATCCTTCCAAGCTTTAGCCTGAGAAAGCCTAATACAACCCCATTATAGAATAAGCCTAGAAATGGCCCCTAAAACACATGCCATGGCTCAGTCTTAGTTAAGAGATTGGCCTATGATATGCCTAAGGGATTATTGTTTGACTTAACAAATAAAAAACTAGTCTCGATTAGACAATAAGCTAACTAGACACAGCGAGTCTCGGCTTTAAAAGCCTTCTAAACTCCTAGATCAACCTGAACTAGGTCTATCATAATCAAACATGATTACGCTCGAGAGCGCCCAATGAGCGCCTTGGGAGCGCCCTATAAGCGCCCCAGGAGCGCCAAGAACGCCTGAGGAGTGCCTGATAACACTCACCATGGAGACCTGGGCTCCCAACACGCCCTAAATCGACCTGGGTGAGGTCGACAATCAACATGGTGTTGGAAAACACCCAACGCTCGAGAGCGCCCTAGAAGCGCCTTGGGAGCGCCCTATGAGCGCCCCAGGAGCGCCTAGAACAACCGAGGAGCGCTTGGGGACCCAACGCCCTAAGTGCGCCTTGCAAGCGCCCTAAGTGCATCTGATGACCTGGGTGAGCTCCACAATCAACTTAGGTGCCAAAAGGCGCGCAACATCCAAGTGCGCCCTAGAGCGGCCAACGAGCTCCCTGGGAGCGCTCTATGAGCGCCCCAGGAGCGCCAAGAGCGCCCGAGGTGCGCCTGAGGACCTCACCAGCGTCGACCTGGGCACCAGGGATGCCCTAAATCGACCTGGGTGAGGTCGACAACTGACTTGGGTGTCAAAAAAACACCCAACGCCCGAGAGCGCCCGATAAGCGCCCTGGGAGCGTCCTATGAGCGCCCCACGAGCGCCAATAGCGCCCGAGGTGCGCCTGAGGACCTCACCAGCGTCGACCTGGGCACCAAGGATGCCCTAAATCGACCTGGGTGAGGTCGAAAACTGACTTGGGTGTCAAATAACACCCAACGCCCGAGAGCGCCCAAAAAGCGCCCTGAGAGCGCCCTATGAGCGCCCCAGGAGCCCCAATAGCGCCCGAGGTGCGCCTGAGGACCTCACCAGCGTCGACCTGGGCACCAGGGATGCCCTAAATCGACCTGGGTAAGGTCGACAACTGACTTGGGTGTCAAAAAAACACCCAACGCCCGAGAGCGCCCGATAAGCGCCCTGGGAGCGTCCTATGAGCGCCCCACGAGCGCCAATAGCGCCCGAGGTGCGCCTGAGGACCTCACCAGCGTCGACCTGGGCACCAAGGATGCCCTAAATCGACCTGGGTGAGGTCGAAAACTGACTTGGGTGTCAAATAACACCCAACGCCCGAGAGCGCCCAAAAAGCGCCCTGAGAGCGCCCTATGAGCGCCCCAGGAGCCCCAATAGCGCCCGAGGTGCGCCTGAGGACCTCACCAGCTTCGACCTGATCACCAAGGATGCCCTAAATCGACCTGGGTGAGGTCGAAAACTAACTTGGGTGTCAAATAACACCCAACGCCCGAGAGCGCCCGAGAAGCGCCCTGGGAGCGCCTCATGAACGCCCCGAGAGCCCCAATAGCGCCCGAGGTGCGCCTGAGGACCTCACCAGCTTCGACCTGGGCACCAAGGATGCCCTAAATCGACCTGGGTGAGGTCGAAAACTGACTTGGGTGTTAAAAAACCCCTAACGCCCGAGAGCGCCCGAGAAGCGCCCTGGGAGCGCCCTATGAGCGCCCCAGGAGCGCCAAGAGCGCCCGAGGTGCGCTTGAGGACCTCACCACCGTCGACCTGGGCACCTAAAATGCCCTAAATCGACCTGGGTGAGGTCGACAATCGACTTAGGTGTTAAAAAACACCTAACGCCCGAGAGCGCCCGAGAAGCGCCTTGGGAGCGCCCTATGAGCGCCCCAGGAGCGCCAAGAGCGCCCGAGGTGCGCCTGAGGACCTCACCACCGTCGACCTGGGCACCTAAAATGCCCTAAATCGACCTGGGTGAGGTCGACAATCGACTTAGGTGACAAAAAACACCTAACGCCCGAGAGCGCCCGAGAAGCGCCCTGGGAGCGCCCTATGAGCGCCCCAGGAGCGCCACGAGCGCCCGAGGTGCGCCTGAGGACCTCAACAGCGTCGACCTGGGCACCAAGGATGCCCTAAATCGACCTGGGTGAGGTCGACAACTGACTTGGGTGTCAAAAAACACCTAATGACCGTGAGCGCCCATAAGCGCCCGAGGTGCGCCCACGGTGCGCGCGAGCGTCGACCTGGGCGAGGTCGAGCGCCCATGAGCGCCCGAGCTGCGCGCCAGCATCGACCTGGACGCCCTGAGCGCCCTAAATCGACCTGGGCGAGGTCGAGCGCCCCTGAGCGCCCGAGGTGCGCCCGAGTTGCGCGTCAGCGTCGACCTGGACGCCCTGAGCGCCCTAAATCGACCTGGGCGAGGTCTGGCGCCCTGGAAGCGCCCGGAAAACGCTCAAAAAGCGCCCCAGAACACTTGATGTACCCCCAAAATGCCTCGGATCGACTAAGGAAAGTCTAGAATCGGCCTAGATGGCTGACCTTACTCAGAATAGGCCCGAGAAGTGATTGAAAAGGCTTGAAAAGTCGTCTGAGATGCTCTAAAACTTTAGAAAAGTTTCTACGAAACTTATCCAAAGTTGGGGGGCAAATGATATGGCTCTGAAATTGGCCCTAAAAATTATTGGGTTATTTTTAGGCCGGGTCTGATTAAAGGCCAGAATATAAGGCCCGGATTCTGGGTTTATCATCCAAAATTCGTGGCTAGCAGATTGAGGTTATAAAAAGCCCGTTGGGCATCCATGTTTGAGAAACATGGGCTGCCCAAACTCAAGGCACGAGCCCCCAACCCGGTCAGGGCCCAGAACTCGAATCCTATTCCTACTAGGAGTCTGACTGACGAGTCCAGGACTCCAAGAGTCCTACAAGAACTCTGAATTTCATGGATAACTATCTAGAGTCCTAGATAACCTCCAGTAGCTCAAGATAAGGATCAGAGATCAGTCCTATCCTATCTCTGACTCAAATACCTATTTCTACTAGGACTCTAACACCAGGGATCCTACTTCTAATCAGTCTCTAACCCTGAGACATCTATATAAAGGGCTCTACCCCTCCAAAATAGAACTACGTTTTTTGACTTGATTCTTCACCCCGCTGAAGATACGTAGGCACCTCGTGAGGACCCGTCTGAGTTCCGACTCGCGAGATCAGTCAAAAAGCACGAAGCTCACCCCTCGAATTTTGATCCATAACAACTAGCGCGCCCGCGCTAGTGCCTAGCGCGCCCGCGCTACAGCCTGTTCCACTAGCGCGCCTGCGCTAGTTTAGCGCGGCTGCGCCCAGCAGAAGTGTTCCGGGCTGATTTTTGAAGCTTTTCTGATGGATTTTAGCAGCGGTCGAGGCCCGGTTGACTTGGTCAATGTACTTTATTTTCTCATGTGTAAAACCCTGGCCTCGAAGAAGTAGTTTTGTATCGTAGAATATCGTAATATAGTTTTATCAGTTTTTCTCTTGTAATCAAGCACATTATCAGTTTGTATTGGATCGTTCTTCGCGAGGAAGTGACAGTTTCGAGCGAGATCGTGAACATCAAATCTGTAACGTTGTGTTCTTTATTATTAATTCAAGTATTTTTATTCCGTTTAATTCTCGTAGTTTATTTATCATGTTTTCATTGGAACCCATGATGTCGATTAGTTCGATTATGAACTAACCGCCTTCATGGGATTCTAATGGATTTATCGATGTAGTCTAGTAACGAATATTAATTGCTTGATTTTGTGGCGTACGTTGATTTCTTTGCATGCGCCGTGCTTATTCTTCTTAGAAGCGTAGCTAACTTCTAAGTTGTTTGTTAATTCTTTCTGAAGCGAGAGTGGATGATTGAATTTAGAACTATGCCATGTAAACATAGGATTATGCGAATGAAACATAATTTGTGGTAGACTTGAACTATTTTTATCACCCTGTGTAATCACGATAGACGACTTGCTTTTAAACCTATCTGCTTACACTACCGCTATAGAGATATAGGGTCTGAGCTTTGTTGGTGTCCATGAGATTTCTGTCTTAATTGCGGATTTTGATTGGTATGATATGTGTGCAACGAGAGTTGGCATGTATTACCTTCGTGTTGTCTGATTAGGATTAACAGTCACATGTTAATCAGTAATTTCAATTCTAGATGAATTCGATAATGAAGTTAGAATCCCATGTGTTTTCCTATTCTGATTTTGATTAGTAAATTTAGTTATTAGTATAAAAGAACACTTCCTTGTTAATTGTCTTAGCAGTGAAAATTGCTCATACATTGTTGCATAGGTGCGTATTCTTAATTCACCAGTCTCTGTGGGAACGAACTTAATATATTACTTGTGATCACATGCGCTTGCGTGTAGATTTTTGCGAACAGTAGCATCGATCAGAGTATCTATTCTTGGGAGAGGAAAACAGTCTTTAGGACAAGCATCATTCAAATCTGTGAAGTCTACACACATCCTCCACTTTCCATTAGCTTTCTTGACCATGACTGGGTTGGCTAGCCATTCTGGGAATTGGATTTCCTCTATAAAACCTGCTTCCAAAAGCTTATCGACCTCCTGTTTTATGGCTTCCTGCCTCTCAGGGGCAAAACTTCTCTTCTTTTGTTTCACGGGTTTTCTATCTGGGCTTACGTTAAGCGTGTGTGTCATAAAGAGGGGATCAATCCCTGGCATATCGGCTGCGGTCCAAGCAAACACATCCCGGTTGTTCCTCAAGAATTTCACAAATTCGGATTTCATATCCTCAGGGAGCGACGCCCCTACATAGGGCACCTTCTCGGGCTCATCTGGATATAGGGAGAAGGGAACCAAGTCCTCAGCTGGCTTTCCTCTCCTTTCCTCTTCCTCTCGGACATCCAAGTCCTCAATTGGGAGA
The DNA here is from genome assembly GCF_001625215.2 of Daucus carota subsp. sativus. Taxonomy (NCBI): domain Eukaryota; kingdom Viridiplantae; phylum Streptophyta; class Magnoliopsida; order Apiales; family Apiaceae; genus Daucus; species Daucus carota. The sequence continues at coordinate 10,247,064 of NC_030381.2, forward strand.
ACTTGCCCCCCGGTCCCTCCAGATTTCAGAGCCCCCACATAACAACTTCTAGCCATTTTTTGATCTCCTATCTCTTCTCCCACCCCATTCTTGGTAGGGAATTTGATCTTCAAGTGGTAGGTGGATGGGATTGCTTTAAAAGCATGTATCCCAGTCCTCCCAAGGATAGCATTGTAGGTTGATGAAGCCTTAACGACCAAAAAATTCAGCATACACGTGGCCTGTCTAGGCTCGGTGCCCATTGTCACGGGTAGTTGGATCATACCTTCAATCTTTGTCTCCACGTTATTAAAGCCGTATATAGGCATATCTGAAGGTGTCAATTGCGAATCAGAATATCCCATCTTCTCATATGCATCATGAAATAAGATATCTACTGAGGCTCCACTGTCAACGAGTACCCTTTTTACAGAAGAGTTTCCAATCACCGGGGTGATTACCAAAGGATCATCATGGGGAAATTTAACTCTGTCAAGATCTAAATTGTCGAATGCTAGAGCAAACTCAATTTTTGCCCTCTTCGGGGGCTCTCCAACAACGTACATCACTTCACGAGCATAAGCTTTTCGTGAGTTACTAGATAGGCCTGCTGCGGTCGGTCCTCCAGAGATTACATTGATCACAGGCCCTCTAGGCTGGTTTCTCTTATTCCTATCATCGTTGTCTCTTCCACGGTGTTCATTGTCACGGGGATTCTTGTCCGTATCCCTAGTATACCTGGATAGCTTGCCTTTTCGGATCAAAAACTCGATCTCATCCTTCAACTGCCGACAATCATCCGTCTTATATCCTGTATCCTTATGAAACCTGCAGTACAAGTCCTTGTTTCTCTTTTTGGGGTCAGTCCTGATAGGCTTCGGCTATCGAACACTTTCATCTTTCTCAATTTCCATCAGGATCTGACTCCTAGGGGCATTCAGCCTTGCATACTCAGTGAACCTCGGTCCTGCTTTCTTTTTGGTGGGGGACTTATCACCATCCCCTGTCTTTGAATACTTACTATCCGTGTTGTACTCGGTGTCGTTTCCACGTTTCTTTGGGTTCGGGGTCGGTCCCTGGTTATTCTGAGATTTCTTCAGGCTTTCCTCAGCCTTGATATACTTCCCGGCCCTCTCCTGGAGCTCATTCATATTTTCAGGGGCCCTCTTGGCTAGTGATCGGCGGAAATTATCATCCGTGGTTCCTTGCTGTAGGGCAATCATGGCTACTTTCTGGTCTAAATCCGGGACCTTGAGCGCCTCCTTAGTGAACCTATTCATATAGTCTCTGAGGGATTCGTTCCTGCCTTGATGAAGGTTCATCAATGAGGCTGAACTCTTAGCGTGGGTCTTGCTTCCAATAAACTGGCCTATGAAAGCTCGGCTCAAATCTCCAAACGAGGATATAGAGTTAGGGGGTAGTCGACTATACCAGTGTTGTGCCATCCCACTCAAAGTTTGGGGAAAGGCTCGACACTTAATGGCCTCCGTGACTGGTTGCAACAGCAATGCATTCATGAAAGTTCGTACATGATTCGCGGGGTCACCCGTTCCATCATACGCCTTAATTGTGGGCAACTTGAACTTTCGAGAAATCCTTGCTGCCATGATCTCCTCGGTGAAAGGGGGGATCGGATTATCTGGATCACCTGCAGCCAACAAGTGAATTCTATTCATACCTGCATTCTGAGGGTTTTCAGTTTGTTGCCGAGGTTCGGGTGGTGGCTGCCTGGTCTGGTGTGCCGCCCTGTCTCTTCTCAACTGAGCTATCTCCTGTTCATAAGCTCGAATCCTGGCTTCGTACTCCTGGTCCGTGGGTCGACGGGACTCGGGGTTATTCGGCCTGGTGTTGTGCTGGGAGCCTCGGCTCTGGTTTCCGTCTCTCCTCCTTCGTGGGGGAATATCATAGTCCCTCTCCGAATCTTCAGAAGAGTCGTCCGTATAAACTACATACTCATCTGTTGGTCCTCTTGTGGTCGTCACAACGGTTGAGTAATGAGTCCCATGATCAGTGGTTGTGGCCACAACATTAGTCATAGGGGGCAGCGTGCCAAAAATCATAGGAATCGAGGTTTGAGCAGCGGTGGTTGTGCCACTGCTAGCAAGGGTCAACGTGACTGGTGGTGTGGTGGTGACGGGATTTGAGGCTCCAGCGGTGACCTGAGACAAGGGTGGATCCTGGGTTGCGGTGTTGTCTCCGTTTGAAGGTGCATGAATTTCTGAGCGTAATCTGGTGGACACCATGGTTGTTGTCTTCTTCCCACAGACGGCGCCAAATGTTATGGATCAAAAATCGAGGGGTGAGCTTCGTGCTTTTTAACTGATCTCGCGAGTCGGAACTCAGACGGGTCCTCACGAGATGCCTACGTATCTTCAGCGGGGTGAAGAATCAAGTCAAAAAACGTAGTTCTATTTTGGAGGGGTAGAGCCCTTTATATAGATGTCTCAGGGTTAGAGACTGATTAGAAGTAGGATCCCTGGTGTTAGAGTCCTAGTAAAAATAGGTATTTGAGTCAGAGATAGGATAGGACTGATCCTTGATCCTTATCTTGAGCTGTTGGAGGTTATCTAGGACTCTAGATAGTTATCCACGAAATTCAGAGTTCTTGTAAGACTCTCGGAGTCCTGGACTCGTCAGTCAGACTCCTAGTGGGACTAGGATTCGAGTTCTGGGCCCTGACCGGGCTGGGGGCTCGTGCCTTGAGTTTGGCCAACCCATGTTTCTCAAACATGAATGCCCAACGGGCCTTTTATATAACCTCAATCTGCTAGCCACGAATTTTGGGTGATAAACCCAGAATCCGGGCCTTATATTCTGGCCTTTAATCAGACCCGGGCTCAAAATTACCCAATAATTTTTAGGGCCAATTTCAGACCCTTATCAATAACCATCCATAGCAAGTTTAGAAATCGAAATCAAATTCCTTCTAAAAGAAGGTACATAAAGACAATTGTTCAAAACCAAAATCCTATCAGAACCAAAAGATAAATGAATAACTCCTACTGCAACTTCTGCTACTTTCGTAGCATCTCCCATGAACACGTAGATCTCACCATCTCTAAGCATTCTGGATTGCTGGAACCCCTGCATAGAGTTACAAACATGATCAGTGGCTCCAGTATCTACGCACCAAGTGCTCGTAGATATAGCCGCTATAAATGTTTCTGTAACTAGAAAAAGAGACATACCAGTATCGTTTGTCTTCTTGGAAAGAGGACGATCCTTTTTCCAGTGACCCGACTGCTTGCACCGGTAGCACTTCCCCTTAGGCTTTTTCACACCACCTTGAACTATCACTGCCTTCACAGCTTTCTGTGTCTGAGCCTTTTTCTTCTTCTTATTGCCTTTCGGCTTAGAGGAAGAACCTTTCTCAGCCACGTTCACTTGAACACTCTAGCGAAATAATCCTTCAGCTGCTTGAAGTTCTGTCAGCAGTTCCGCAAGACTATACTGCCTCTTGTTCATGTTGTAATTCAAGCGGAACTGCTCAAAACTCTTGGCCATAGCCTGATGCTGATGGTACAAAACACCCGACATTGCTGCCAGAATGTAACATCGCGACATCTCATCAGCCTTTATCCACCGCTTATAATACTCTTTCTCCTCATCAGGAGCATCAACATCGGGCTGCTCAGGCTTGGGTTCATAAGTTAGGTCAACACTTGTACTCCTCAGCAGTCAACACAGTGTCCAAATTACGTTTCCATTCAATATAGTTAGGTCCGGTAACTTTGTTATCCTTAAGTATGGTGAACAGTGGATTAAAACCCATTTTATCTTGAGAATCATGCACGAAAAAATCACATTACACATAAAGATGGGTGCATTAAAAATTAAGACCAATTGGTTCTTCTAACAATTATTAAAAATTAAATGCATTAACGTTTAAACACCATAAGTTTCTGGTACGTCACGATGGGTGACATGTATACCACCTAAATTTGTTTAAACGTTACTTCGGTCCTATTACTAAACAATAAGCCACGTTGGGGTGGTCTATATTATTTTTCATAGCTAAGTGTATACCATCATCAAATCTTAAATTATCCGAAACCTATGGAACTTGGTACGCCACGATGGGCGGCATGTATACCTTCCAATTTTCTTCGAATAGAATACTTCAATTCAATATTCGTGTCTGGTTTGATTTTTAGGCAGTGGAGGAGTCACATCGGTCTCACTTAATACCCATAAGCCTTAGAAATCGCCCCAAATCAGAGATAAAGAAAATTCGTATCTATTCGTATTAATTTAAGAAGTTTTTTCCAGTAATATCTATAACATTCTAGACACCATAAATTACATGTCACGATGGGTGACGTATACATAATTTATATTCGTCTTTATGTTAAATTACATACAAACAATTATGGAGACCATGGGATTTAATATCATATTAAATCCCTCTCCCACTTAGAATTTACTTTGAGGATTTTAATCTAGATGCATCGCCCTATGTTAGTTCTTCGAAGTCCACATGCATACTATCATGGTCATAGCAACACAATGAACACATAACATCGCAGCATACTATCATGATTAGGGCATTAATGGGAAAACATCTCTATGTCCATGTCATTCTAGCATGCGAAGGGTTAGTATCACATGGCATAACAACACAGACAAGAAACACATAATAACAATAATCAAGGATATGTAAATCATAATTGAACACATCCGCTATTATGGCCCCGGGAATAACAGCTTTGGAGGCCTAAACGGCCTCAGAATGCCTCAAAAAATTCCAAAAGCAGCCTCGAAAACATCCCAACCAAGTAAGCCCAGGTTTAACAAGCTCCGTCTCGTTCTGCCGTCTCCGAGAAGTGCTCGTTCGCCCAAATCGGACATCGTATGCAAAAGTTATGGCCAAAACAGTGCAGCACCCCCGAAATCAAATCGCAACAGCGGAAGATCTCTGTTTCTTGCAGCCCCGATGATCAAACAGTTACATACAAATTGTACAGACGAACCAGCCTATTCTATTACATCAGATCATAATCTAAAACAATTACAAATTGAATTACAAGATTAAACTATCACGATCAACCCTCGTGAATTACAACAGCCACGATAAACCACGTGGAATCCAAACATAACAGAATTAAAAACACGGCCATAATAATGGATAACAACCTGCATCACGGAACCATTACATACATGTATATATAATCATGCCATGGACTACATATCATAAATCGCAGAACCGCAACCTCGCTCTGATACCATTGTAGGAACAATCGGACCTTGGCCCTGCGTTTTATGATATTAATTAATAGTTGGAACAGAATATTAACCTTAATCGCTACGGCGCAAGCGATTCAAATCCACGTCTTCTACTGTATTCCCTGATTCTCCTTGGACGAAGTGTGGCCTTCGATCTCCCAAGGTGTGTCTCTCCTTAAAGCTCCGAAAACCCAAAACCCTAGCTGTCTTCTTGAGAAAAACGTCTGCCTCTCTCAAACTCTAGGATGAATTCGTTTTGGTGTCAAGAATATATATAGGCTACAGTAGGGATCATGGACCATTAGGTCAGGCCTTCTAATGAGATTCCGGGTCAGGCCCAATGTCATTAAATATTAATTCAATCCACTAAAGGATTAATATTTGCACTACCTTTCCTAATTCGGTAAATTAATTATTTAATTCGGTTCCCATATTAATTGCTTATAAATTCCCCATGTTTAAGATATCGCATGTCCATTAATTAAATTAATTTCTGACAATTAATTTAATCAATATCTTTTATCCTTGATCATCCACTCAACCTTATAATTATGCAAGAACAAATCTTCCTGCAGGACTAAAGCATAATTATCTTTATGAGCTTTCAAAAGGACATCATCACCCGAATATATTTTTCAGACATGGTTTCCTTCTATAGTCAATATCCCACTCTGTATATAATGTCATTGCCCAATACATAAACTCGTAATTTAAAATAAATTACGTAACTTATGAGTCAAGGCATGTGCATTAAATACAAGTGTCAATCACTATATCCGGATTAAGAACCTAAGCAATAATAACTTCGTAGAATCTTAGTTCTTTATTGTCAGAATTAAAGAAACAATTATTCTACTATTTTGATCCCGTTCAATATACACAAAGTATATAAGTATTATTCAATAGTCAAGATAAACTATTTCCAAATAATACTTCAGTCGTTCCAGTGGTTTGTCTAACACCATTTAGACTGTGAACCTTTATTATATTATATGTTAGGTCCAGATACGATTGTAGAAGGGGGGGTTGAATACAATCGTCACAAAATAATCGCGGCAGAATAATCTGATTGGTGTATAACTTGTTAATCAGATTTAAATTAATTAATATAACAATTTCTAAGTCGTTATATAATTAATATGGTTCGTTTTAAAGTCCACTAGTTCGTAGAATAAATTTGACAGGAAGTATTCTAACTTAGCGGATTAAAACAACCAAGTGATCAAAGCACAGAAAACTGTGGATATAACAATAGCAAGTTTAGGACAACTTGAAAGCTTTACAATGCAATGAACAACTTACAAATGAAGTGGTGAAGCCATATATATAGGCAAACCCTTGAACTATTATGACAAAGCTAGGCATAACAACTCTAGGAAGCTCTATGACAATTAAACAAGTGCTATGACAATTAGAAGCATTGTCATGGCACAAGTGAGAAGGTATGATAATCTAAGAGAAGGTATGACAATCAGAATGACAAACCAAGGAAAGGTATGACAATCAGAATGACAAACCAAGGGAAGGTATGACAATTACAAGCATTGTCATGCTCTCTTAGAATAGGTATGACAACAGTATGACAAACGGTATGACAATCAGTGGGAAGGTATGACAATTGATACTTGGTGGCTAAGGTAGAGTAGCATGACAAACGGTATGACAAAACAAGGGATTGTCATACCTTGTGATTTCGGTATGACAATCACCATTGTCATGCCTTAATCATTCGGTATGACAAACCAAATGGTTTGTCATGTCGTCTGACATAGGCACAAGTCATGGTGCGGTATGACAATCAATTAGATTGTCATACAATTGATTGTCATACCGTGCCCAAAAACCATATAAAAATGTATTTTCCTTATATAATTAATCCAATAATTATCCACTTAATTATATTAATTATATAAATTCATAAATTAAATTAATTCGAGTGTGAATTAATTTAATAAATAAATTACATAACTTATATAATTATTTTGAGATGTGAATTAATTAAAAGAATAATTATATTGAGCACTTCTTCAGCAGCAGGTCTTCTGACTTCCTTTAAAAGATCTGATTCTTTGTCTTGATTGAACGACCACCTGTTGTTGATGCAGAATATTTAATCTGAGTAGCTGACACACAAATGTACTGTCTGGTTCATCTGTATCTAGCTGAATCAAATATTCTTTATCAATTAAACATTTGGGAAGTGGCTTGTTCGTCGAGTCTTTGTCTTCGTAGTTCTTCTTCATAAGTAGAAATAGTTTGGAATCTTCTGAATAAATAAAGTATTAAAACTTTATACCTTCTGGACTTCTGGACGTGCTACAAAATATTATTTGTACACTGATGCTTTAACATATTAATGAACTTCTTTCAGTGGTGTGCAGCAGCATCCTGAAATTCTTCAGACATATGATTTTAATAAATCACTTGACGTTCTTCGTACGGATTCCTTCAATAGTGCTTGCTATTTACTTTCTTTCTTATCAGAGTTGAGTTGATACTCTTAAATACAAATAGGCTAAACATATGCCTTTCAATCTCCCCCTATTTGTTTGTTAACATAACATGCAAATTATCGAGAGGATAACTCAACTAACTGATAAGACAAAGGATTAAACATGAATTGTAAATAGCAAAAAGTTTCTGGTATTTCATTAAACATTCACCAGAATTCAAACAAGTACATTAGATTACATAAGGATGTTCTTACTGAACATATATTAAAAATTCCTTATCAAATTTAAAGATCAACTTCTCCTTCTTCGATATCTGAACTGTGAAGGACAGGAGTTGACGGTTCTTCTCTGGTTGGCACTTCTGATGTAGTGGACTCACCACGCTTCTTACGTTCCCTTGCCAGAGCCAGTTGATGTAATACTTCCATCTCTACAGGGTCTTCCCGGAAGTCCGATGGATGAGCCTTTGTAACATTCTTCATCCTCCGGAAATATTGAGAAATATTCCTTCGGGTGCAGTAAGCTAGAATCACATCATCAGCATCAGACTTGGCTTTAGAAGCGAAGCCCTTGGTTCGAAGTAGAGTGGATGCTAGAGCCAGTTGCTTAGCAGCATACTTTGATAAAGCCTCTTCATTCAGATAGACAGTGCTTAAGAGCTCCTTGTGAACGAACTTTACACAATATGGATTCTTGACAACCTGTGGACTGTTGAAGACAGCACAATTCAATAGCTTGTCACGAAGGAGTTCGTTCAGGTTGGAGCATCGCTTTACCTTATTGCGAAGTACCCAGAGCTCAGATACAGAGAATGATATAAGAAATTCAACAGATAACCTAAATGAACCATTTCTCTGTGTATATACAATCAGCTCCCACTGTTCTAGCAAGTTATTGACTCCAACAGTCAAGTAATCAATTTCTAAAGCGAAGGCATGCATAAAGATATCCTCGTCAGGGTTTACCTCTCGAAGATCGTAGATCAGAGATAAGAACTTTCTGTCATTGAAAGGCTCCCTTTGAGGTCCATTGAAAATCCTCTTTGCGATGTCCCAGCTTTTTCCAACTTTCCTTTTATATCAAGATTCTTCTGCTTGCACGCAGCATCATAGATTTTCTGCTTCTCTTTCTTGATTTGCTCTTCAGTTATCAATTTGTCCTCTAGAAGTTTCTGGTAATCACGAAGCTTACGCTTCCTAGCTTCATTCTCAGCTTTAAACTTCCGGACATTTTCTTCGTGTTCAGGATCAACAGGTTCTTCATCCTGGAATAAATAGCTCTCCTCAAATTTGCCTTCTTCCTCTGCTTGACGGTATGTAGCATCGAAGACGTAATCATCATCCATGTCTTGCGGATAATCATCATAATTGTCAGAATTGAAGACATTATCAGATTGATGTAACGGCTCTTTGCCTTTTGAGTTTTCAGAATTGTCAGGAGCAGATTCAGAAGTATTGTTTTTGTTGCTTTGATTTGAACTATTTCCCCTGTCATCCCTGTCACCTTTGTCTCCATCTCCTCTATCTCCCCTATTCTCCCCCTTAGTTGAGGGATCCTCTCTGGAGGTATCAGCATCTGACTTTGAGTTCTTTAGGAGTTGATCCAGTTTTCTGTCGATATCATCAAATTTTGCCATATACAGTGCATGATTAGATCTCATCTCGACAGTCAACTCATGAATCTCTTCTTTAAGCTCATCCCTGGAAGAACTGGATGGCCTTTCATCAGCTTTCTTCTCTAGGGTCACCAACTGTGCACCCTTTAGCCTCTCATTTTCAGCTATCATCCGGGCTAATTCAGCTTTAAGCTTAGACATTTGTTCCTCAAACAGAGTTGGGTCAGTGTGTGCACTCACCTCACGTACACTCATAGCTGTTTCACTAGCCTCACGTGCATGTGTATCGCTCGATGTTTGCCTTTCATCACTCATTGTTTGCACTCTTCCAGCTGTACCTGTATAAACTACCAATTCCCCCTGAGATGGGTTCAAAGGTAGTGGAGGAACAAATTGTCCTCCGGAAGCCTGTGAGGGCAAGTTTACTTGCACGTTGCCCAGTACCGCCTGATCAGAAAAGAAATTGTGATCAGAAAAGTTTTCATACATTATAAACTGGTTTTGAAAATCTGTGCAATCAGTAAACATAGTAACCTGTGTATCTGTTTGGTCTTGCACTAGCGTGAGTGCTAGCGCAGTGCTTGACTCTGTACAGGGTACCGTGGTAGAGCGATCAACTTCAATGGCTTCATTCTGTTGAGAGAATGAGTCCAGAGACTGTTTCATTGCCTGTTCTAGGTCAAAGCCTTTTTGGGAAGGCAAGGATGAGGCTGCAGATGTCTCCAGGGCTTCCAACCTAGGCTTCTTAATGGAAGACAGAGCTGCGGGTTGACTCGTCAAACTGCTTGAACTTCTCTTTCTGGCAATCTTACGAATAGGTTGAGTAGTAGTGTTGATTGCAGTGTTTGTAGAAGAAAGAGTTTGTTGAATGAATTCGTCAGCTTGGATATGAACCTGTGTGTTGTCAGGTTCATTGCTGGTAGTCTGGAAAACAAAATCAAGGTCACCAACAAAATCTGTGTTAGGGTTATACTGAAATATTCGTTTGAAGTATATAACAATTATTTGAGGATCTTGAATGCATGTTTTCACATTGTCTGTATATTATATATTGTAGACAATCTAGTATCAAATGGGATAGCAGAAGATTAGATTGTCAGACTCCTTATATAATATAATAAGGGTTCACAGTCGAGGTGGTGTTAGACAAACCACTGGAACGGCTGAAGTATTATTTGGAAATAGTTTATCTTGACTATTGAATAATACTTATATACTTTGTGTATATTGAACGGGATCAAAATAGTAGAATAATTGTTTCTTTAATTCTGACAATAAAGAACAAAGATTCTATGATGTTATTAATGCTTAAGTTCTTAATCCGGATATAGTGATTGACACTTGTATTTAATGCACATGCCTTGACTCATAAATTAAGTAATTTATTTTAAATTACGAATTTATGTATTGGGCAATGACATTATATACAGAGTGGGATATTGACTATAAAAGGAAACCGTGTCCGAAAAATATATTCGGGTGATGATGTCCTCTTGAAAGCTCATAAAGATAATTATGCTTTAGTCCTGCAGGCAGATTTGTTCTTGCATAATTATAAGGTTGAGTGGATGATCAAGGATAAAAGATATTAATTGAATTAATTGTCAGAAATTAATTTAATTAATGGACATGCGATATCTTAAACATGGGGAATTTATAAGCAATTAATATGGGAGCCGAATTAAATAATTAATTTACGGAATTAGGAAAGGTAGTGCAAATATTAGTTCTTTAGTGGATAGAATTAATATTTAATGACATTGGGCCTGGCCCGGAATGTCATTAGAAGGCCTGACCTAATGATCCATGATCCCTGCTGTAGCCTATATATATTCTCGTTCTCCTAAAGCTGAAAGACACACCAAAACGAATTAATCCTAGAGTCAGAGAGAGGCAGACGTTTTTCTCAAGGAGACAGCTAGGGTTTTGGGTTTTCGGAGCTTTAAGGAGAGGCACACCTTGGGAGATCGAAGGACACACTTCGTCCAAGGATAATCAAGGAATACAGTAGAAGACGTGGATTTGAATCGCTTGCGCCGTAGCGATTAAGGTTAATATTCTGTTCGAACTTTTAATAATTATCATAAAACGCAGGGCCAAGATCCCATTGTTCCTACAATGGTATCAGAGCCAGGTTGCGGTTCTGCGATTTATGATATGTAGTCCATGTCATGATTATATATGCATGTATATAGTGATTCTGTGATGCAGGTCGTTGTCCACTATTATGGCCGTGTTTTAACTATTCTGTTATTTTTGGATTCCACGTGGTTTATCGTGGCTGTTGTAAATCACGAGGGTTGATCGTGATAGTTTAATCTTGTAATTCAATTTGTAATTGTTTTAGATTATGATCTGATGTAATAGAATAGGCTGGTTCGCCTGTACAATTTGTATGTAATTGTTTGATCAACGGGGCTGCAAGAAACAGAGATCTTCCGCTGCTGCGATCTGTTGCCGCTGCTATTTAGGGTAACTTTTGCATACGATGTCCGATTTGGGCGCATAATACCTTTTCGGGGACGGCAGAACTAGACGGACAGGCTCCAAATCGACATAGTCCATTTGGTGCAGTTTTTCAGGGCGTTCTGAGGCTGTTTAGGCCTCCAAACGGGCTCTCGAAGATTTTCAGAATTTTTCGAAGGATGATTTCGAAGCTGTTTTTCCGGGGCCATAATAGTGGATGTGTTTCATTATGTTTTACATAATTTCTGCCTTTTCTTGATTATTGCTACTATGTGTTTCTTGTCAATGTTGTTATGCCATGTGATACTAACCCTTCGCATGCTAGAATGACATGGACATAGGGATGTTTTTAATTAATGCTTTAATCATGCTAGTATGCTGCCATGTTATGTGTTCTTTATGTGTTCTTTATGTTGCTATAACCATGATAGTATGCATGTGGACTTCGAAGAAATAACATAGGGCGATGCATCTAGATTAAAATCCTCAAAGTAAATTCTAAGTGGGAGAGGGAGTTAATATGGTATTAAATCCCATGGTCTCCATCATTGTTTGTATGTAAATTAACATATAAGGCGAATATAAATTATGTATACGTCACCCATCGTGGCATGTAATTTATGGTGCCTAGAATGTTATAGATATTACTGGAACAAACTTCTTGAATTAATACGAATAGATACGAATTTTCTTTATCTCTGATTTGGGGCGATTTCTATGGCTTATGGGTATTAAGTGAGACCGATGTGACTCCTCCACTGCCTAGAAGTCAAACCAGACACGAATATTGAATTGAAGTATTCTATTCGAGAAATATTGGAAGGTATACATGCCGCCCATCGTGGCGTACCAAGTTCCATAGGTTTCGGGTAATTTAAGATTTGATGATGGTATACACTTAGCTATGAAAAATAATATAGACCACCCCAACGTGGCTTATTGTTTAGTAATAGGACCGAAGTAACGTTTAAACAAATTTAGGTGGTATACATGTCACCCATCGTGACGTACCAGAAACTTATGGTGTTTAAACGTTAGTGCATTTAATTTTAATAATTGTTAGAGGAACCAATAGGACTTAATTTTTTATGCACCCTTCTTTATGTGTAATGTGATTTTTTTCATGCATGATTCTCAGGATATAACGGGGTTTAATCCACTGTTCACCATACTTAAGGATGACAAACTTACCGGACCTAACTATATTGAATGGAAACGTAATTTGGACATTGTGTTGACTGCTGAGGAGTACAAGTTTTGCACTTATGAACCCAAGCCTGAGCAGCCCGCTGCTGATGCTCCTGATGAGGAGAAAGAGTATTATAAGCGGTGGACAAAGGCTGATGAGATGTCGCGATGTTACATTCTGGCAGCAATGTCGGGTGTTTTGCAGCATCAGCATCAGGCTATGGCCACTGCTTCGGATATGCTCTTTAATCTCAAGGAACTTTTTGGAGATCAGAATAGGGCTGCTAGGCAAGTAGCCATGAAGGCTTTAATGAACACTCAGATGGCTGAAGGTACACCTGTAAGGGATCATGTTCTCAAGATGATGTCACATCTGAATGAGATAGAGATCCTTGGTGCAGAGCTTGACGGCGAAACCCAGATTGACATTATCCTTATGAGCTTGCCCAAGAGTTTTGAGCAGTTCCGCTTGAATTACAACATGAACAAGAGGCAGTATAGTCTTGCGGAACTGCTGACAGAACTTCAGGCAGCTGAAGGATTATTTCGCCAGAGTGTTCAAGTGAATGTGGCTGAGAAAGGTTCTTCCTCTAAGCCGAAAGGCAATAAGAAGAAGAAAAAGGCTCAGACACAGAAAGCTGTGAAGGCAGTGGGAGTTCAAGGTGGTGTGAAAAAGCCTAAAGGGAAGTGCTACCGGTGCAAGCAGTCTGGTCACTGGAAAAAGGATTGTCCTCTTCCTAAGAAGACAAACAATACTGGTATGTCTCTTTCTCTAGTTACAGAAACATTTATAGCGGCTATATCTACGAGCACTTGGTGTGTAGATACTGGAGCCACTGATCATGTTTGTAACTCTATGCAGGGGTTCCAGCAATCCAGAATGCTTAGAGATGGCGAGATATACGTGTTCATGGGAGATGCTACGAAAGTAGCAGTAGTTGCAGTAGGAGTTATTCATTTATCTTTTGGTTCTGATAGGATTTTGGTTTTGAACAATTGTCTTTATGTACCTTCTTTTAGAAGGAATTTGATTTCGGTTTCTAAACTTGCTATGGATGGTTATAATGTTTGTTTGGATCGTAATGTTTCTATTATGATGAATAAACGGATTATATGTTCTGGTACATTGCAAGACAATTTGTATATAATTAATCCTAGTCACCCGCACTGCAACTACAACATAGGGTATTGAACAACACATCTTCTACCTCTAATAAAAGAAAGGAACCTTCTAGTTTGAACCAAACATATCTTTGGCACTTGAGATTAGGTCATATTAACTTGAGGAGGATTCAAAGACTGGTAGTAGACGGGCCTTTAGGCTCATTGGCAGTGGAGCCATTTCCAGTTTGTGAATCCTGCATGGAAGGTAAAATGACCAAAAGGCCTTTTAAGGCAAAGGGGAATAGAGCCAAAGAAGTGTTAGGATTGGTTCACTCTGATTTATGTGGACCTATGAATATCCAAGCAAGAGGTGGTTATGAGTATTTCGTCACTTTTATTGACGATTATTCTAGATATGGATACGTTTATTTGTTGCACCGTAAGTCTGAGTGCTTTGAGAAATTCAAAGAGTACAAAGCTAAAACGGAGAAGCGACATAATAAAAGTATCAAGTCACTACGATCTGATCATGGTGGCGAATACTTGCTTGGGGAATTCAGGGAATATTTATCAGAGAATGGGATAGAATCCCAGTTGACTGCACCAGGCACACCCCAGCAGAACGGTGTAGCAGAAAGAAGGAACCGGACTCTTTTAGAGAGTGTTAGATCGATGATGAGTTATTCGGATTTACCCAAGTCCTTTTGGGGACATGCCTTAGAGACAGCAGCTTATCTTCTGAACTTAGTACCTTCTAAGTCGGTTCCTAAAACCCCTTTAGAATTGTGGACCGGGGACAAACCGAGTCTGAGACACATTCGGATATGGGGTTGTCCAGCACATGTGCTGAACTAGAACGCGACTAAGCTAGAATCTCGTACAAAAGTAAAGCTGTTTGTAGGCTACCCCATGGGAACAAAAGGTTATTTATTTTATAGTCCTAAGAATTGGGATGTCACTGTTAGCACCAATGCAAGATTCTTAGAGGAAGACTATATAATGAATCACAAACCCAAGAGTAGTATCGTTTTAGAGGAACTAGTGGGAGGGACGAATAATGGACCTGTAGTACAAGTAGAACAACCACAGCAGACTGTGCAACCGGTCACTAATACCGCACCAGTTCCTCGTCGTAGTGGGAGGGTTGTTCGACAGCCCGACAGATTCATGTTTTTGGGAGAGTCTTCGAACTGTGTCTCTGGTGAACATGATGATGATCCCCGGACATACGAAGAGGCAATACAGGACAAAGATGCAAGTCTTTGGCAAAAGGCAATGGATTCTGAGATGGAATCAATGTATTCTAATCAGGTCTGGGAGCTCGTGGAACCACCCAAAGGTGTAAAACCTATTGGATGTAAGTGGGTCTACAAGAAAAAGAGGGGATCAGACAAAAAGGTGAAAGCCTGGAAAGCAAGACTTGTTGCGAAAGGGTATACTCAGAAAGTAGGTATCGATTATGAGGAAACCTTTTCGCCAGTAGTCATGCTTAAGTCAATCTATAACAGCTCATCTCGATTATGAAATTTGGCAAATGGATGTCAAGACAGCAAGACAGCTTTCCTTAATGGAAATCTTGAGGAAACCATCTATATGCAGCAACCAGAGGGATTCATTAAAGAAGGCCAAGAGCATCTTGTTTGTAAGCTGAAGAAGTCTATTTATGGACTTAAACAAGCTTCTAGGTATTGGAACATTCGCTTTGATCAGGCAGTCCAGTCATATGGATTTGATCAATGTCCAAGCGAAGCATGCGTGTATAAGAGATGTGAGGGAAATGCAGTGGTTTTTCTAGTGCTTTATGTTGATGACATTTTACTCATTGGAAACAATGTTAAGATGTTGTCTTCAATAAAGGCATGGTTGTTCAAACAATTTGAAATGAAGGACTTAGGTGAAGCAGCATACATCCTTGGGATCAAACTTATAAGGGATCGCAAGAAAAGGATGTTGGCTTTATCTCAGGAGCCCTACATAGATGACGTATTAGCTCGTTTTAACATGCAGGACTCCAAGAAGGGTAATTTACCCTTCAGACATGGAGTTACTGATGTGCTAGAAATAATCGCAAGCGCACGATCACCGTTTTAATATATTTAGATTCGTCCACAGAGATTAAAATAATTTTCGCGATCCGTTAATTTCTAACCTAGGCGAATTAGAACAATTTTGAGTTGTGAAAAGTGAGTATATCTAAAAACTAATTTCAATCATTATAAGCTTTAATCTAATTAATCTTACTTAACCAAATTAATTACCAAAATCAATTAAAAGAATTAATCCACTAAGTGACGAGACAAGCTGCCAAACAAAATAAATGAACTACGGCTAATGAATGACACTGCAGCAATAAAAAGAGAATCTGGCCAAGAAATTAATCATAAAACAAAACCAGGCAAATAGACGTAACAAAGTGATTCAAATATATAAAAGAAACAAAAACAAAAACAATAAAAGAAAACATCGAAAAAAAACAACCAGCATCGACTCAGTGAAACTCGGGCATAACTAAAGGACTCGACTCTGAAAACGGACAGACTCGAAGACCAACTCAGCTACTATGACTTAGACTATTACTCTGCTTCTAAAAGAATCAAAGCAAACACTAAACCAAACTAATACAGCAGACATTCGGTGAATTAATAAACAGAAACTAAACTACACAAGGAAAACTCAGCAACCCACAAATCACTAAACTCAGGCAAGTCACCACTCGATTTTAAACCAGTACTCGGGGCTACAAATTCAAGAACCAAAAAGACAAGACTCACAACTCGGACTCAAAATAAACAGAAATGAACTCGAAAACATAGCAGCAAAATCACAAATAAAAACGAAAGAAGCAAAGCTAACAGACTGATTAAACATGAACTCAGTACTATGCTTTACAAATCGACTCAGCAAGCAACTCCAAACAAAACCCAGAACTCGCTGCGACTCAATAAAAACAGAAACAACAATCGACTAAAAACTCAGTTATACTCGGATGATGACTCGGTAAAACAACAAACCCAACTCAGTGATTTAACAAAGCAAGAACTCAGAAAACGCTGTGACTCGGTGAACGCGGGCGAGTTGACTCAGTGGTAACTCGACAGAATATAAACAGAACAGGGGAATGCGTGTGTTGTAATTAAAAACAGAGGAAGCTACTTTGAGAAAGAAAACAGAAGGCTGCTAATCGTGTGTTTCTTGGACTTAAGGAATTAAAACCCCGCACAAATTATTTTTTATGCTAGATCTTAATCCACTTCGAAAATTAAATCTACGAGTAAAGAAGCTTTTAACACACTAATCTAACCAATCAAACCCTCTTTAATATTGAGATTCAAAGAGGGGTAGAAAGGAGTGCTAGAAAAAATTATAAAGGGAACAAAACAAAGTAGATCTAAATAAAATTTGCATTAAAATGAAATGTGGTTACAAACTTGGAAAAGAAATTGGGACTAGCAAAATGTAAATTTATCTAACATACTAGCTATGGAAAATGACTAGGTTAAAAAAAGTAGGTATCTAGGTTGGTTCTTACAAGTAAAGAGAAGGGGGTATTTATAACTAAAGAATTAGGGTTTAGGGGTAGGGTGGCTAAATCTTGTCCATCCATGTGCCATGTGTGTTGGGTAGATCATAGCCCTCCATGTGCCCCCTTACTTGCCAACTCTTTTTGATTTTCTTCTTTTCTTTTCCCTTTTCTTCTTTTTCTTGCATTTTCTCTTCTTTCTTTATTTATCTACAATTTCCTGAAATAAAATAAATAAGCGATTAATACTACGAAAATAAACAAAAAAAATAGGCACTTAAATATGCAAAAATATGGACTAATCAAACTTCCCCATACCTATCTTTTGCTCGTCCTCGAGTAAAAATCAAAAGAAAAGAAATAAACTAAGAGAACTAGATGCGATTCCTAGGCTCCTTTTCGTAGGCGTGACGGGTGATTTTAGGTTCACCAACCCGTTAAACTCGTAGACGATCTCTACAAGAGGAGTTTTGTCTCCTAAGGGTTTACAGAAGATATACCCATAAAATCTTCGAAACATTCTAGCAAGTGTCTACTCGACTCTACTCTAATTTCGTTGGTGTTAACAAAAAGCGTTTTTAAGGAAAATACGACTTAAAGACTCATCTACTAATAATCAAGATACAGTTGTCTCTAATCTACTAGCATCGACACAAAGATTTACTAGAAATCCAAGGAGTGTAAGTAATTTAAGGCCTTTGATGGATCCTAATTGTCTAAGAACACTTTCTCTTTTTCAACCAATTTCGAACTGACCCAATCTCTATCGAAACAAATATCTAGCCAAACTTCACAAACTCTTATTCTTCTCTCTGTTTTTTTTTCTTTTTTTTTTTCTCTTCCTTTTTTTTTTTGCATTGACTTTATTTTGTCCGTTTTCTTAGGCAAACAGTGTTACCCATGTAACGAGCTTTGGGTCAGTGACTCCCAAACCAAACGGTCTTAGGGCACTAGGTTTTGAAATCCCCCGACGGACTTAATTGCTCGAGTAACAAAGGCCACAAAACGAGACTAGCCAATCTACTTTTGCCCATTTATCTAAAGATTTTAGCTATAAAGAACAATGGGTATTGAAGTAGTTATTCCTTTTCTTTTTCTATCTTTTTTTTTCTTTTCTTTTTTTTATTCGCAAAGGTTCGATTCGACATTGTTTCAACATGTGGGTTCTCTCTCAGGTATCGAATAATATCACTAGACAATCTCTCCATAAAGGTCTTGTGCAAATGTGTGTGCCATCTTGGAATTAAAAGTACAAATCGGTCGATACAAGTTTCAAAAAGACAACCTTACTCAACTACATTCAAATTATCTAAAAGACACTACATACATATACTTTACGAAAACATGCTAAACACCAACTACTCCTAAAGTTCGAGTGAGGGAAAGACAACTTAGCTAAAAGTATCTCTATTTTTGGAATTTTCTAATTTTTCATTTTTTAGGATTTTTCATTTTTTAAGAATTACACTAAAGCCCTCCCCATACCTAAATCATGCATTGTCCTCAATGTATGCAAAAGAGAGAATTGAAATGAGAGAGTAAAGAGGAAAAATACCTGAATAGGAGATGAATGGGATTTTTATTAACGAACGAAGCATTAACACGACCCACACACTCACACATTTACTTCCCCATACCTGAATTTCATGAGGGAAGGTTCGAAGGAGGAACCACTTCAGCCGATTCCGGAAGGAAATATGGGAGGAAGCTTCGAGAAAGAGTCAAAATGTGTACGAAAATTTTTAGGCACAAAGACTTTCTCTAGCATGTGA
Source organism: Daucus carota subsp. sativus (assembly GCF_001625215.2). Classification (NCBI taxonomy): domain Eukaryota; kingdom Viridiplantae; phylum Streptophyta; class Magnoliopsida; order Apiales; family Apiaceae; genus Daucus; species Daucus carota. The sequence continues at coordinate 10,266,384 of NC_030381.2, forward strand.
CAATCGTTCATCCCTATATGACAAGTATCACTAATGTTTTTCCTAAACCAACTTAATGCTTCTTTATTATCAAGCAAATTAGAGACAATGAAATTTTGGTCATGAGATAAATCACTAGGAATGATGTGCGAAACGATTTCGTCTTTCCCTAAGGCACTAAGCGAATGATGGAACAACGAGTCAAATGTTGGTGATTCACCTACATGACTCTCAAAATTGGGCCTAGGGTCAATACTAACCATCTCGGGTGGAGTTTCCCATTTTGAACAAATGTCGTTCAATTCTCCTAGCAACTCCTTCGAGGTCAAATCTTTCAACGACTCATGATATTCCCTATTGTTCTCGTTGTTGACTTTGAAATCCTCGTTGAGAAGAGACTCAATCTCACTATCATCAAAACTAGACCATGTGACAAACTTGTTGACCACATTAACCCCTATAGGTTGCTCATAAAGCTCATTGGGTTCTTTTCCTACATTGAAAATGTTTAAATCAATGGTCATATTTCCAAAAGTAAGCTTCATTGAACCATTCCGACAATTGATTAAGGCATTGGATGTAGCAAGAAAAGGTCGTCCTAAAATGATAGGAATTTGGTTCTTAGGATTCGAGACGGGTTGAGTCTCGAGAACAACAAAGTCAACGGGAAAGATAAAATCACCGATTTTTATCAACACATCCTCAATAATCCCCTTAGGCATTTTAATGGAACGATCGGCAAGTTGAAGGGTCATATTAGTGGTCTTGAGATCCCCTAAACCTAGGGCTTGGTAAACCGAGAACGGAAGAAGATTCACACTTGCTCCTAAATCAAGTAAAGCTTTATCCACAAAAGTATTGCCTATGACACAAGAAATTGTAGGACAACCGGGGTCCTTATATTTCACGGGAATTTGATTCGAGAGAATCGAGCTTACTTGTGAGGTCAAAAAGGCTTTCTTTGGAACATGAGTAGTTCTCTTATGGGTACACAAATCTTTTAGACACTTAGCATAAGAAGGAACTTGTTGAATAGCATCTAAAAGAGGAATGTTTATCTTGACTTGTTTGAAAACTTCTAGAATTTGTTCCATTTGGGCCGATTGTTTAGGAGGAATGAGTCTTTGTGGGTAAGGAACCCTTGGCTTGTAGACTTCTTCGTTGGGCTTTTGAGAAATGGGCCCCTGACTAGGTTCACTCATAGACTCACGAACTCTAGAACATTCGGGCTTATCATGATTAGTGCTAGACAAAGAAGGATTTGTTCTAGGAATCGACTCCTCATTTTCATTCACGTGCTCACCTAATTTGTTATCTACTTGGTTTCCCGACCTTAGAGAAATAATCGCATTAACATTCTCGTGAGGTCTTTGATTGAGAGGAAACTTAGGATTGACCTCGGGTTGACTTGGCAACTTGTTCTTTTCTCGCTCACACAACGCGCTAGCTAATTGACTCAATTGGGCCTCTAACTTAGACACGGCTTGCACGTTAGAATGCAAGATTTGCCTATCTTGGGTTAGGGTTGTCATGAAAGTTTGTTGAGATTGGGTCAAATTAGTTTGCGATTTCACTAAGGCTTCCAAACTTTTTTCTAAGGAATTGAGGCGTTTATCCGAATCATTGACACCGGGAGGATTCAAAGGAGTTTGAATTGGGTTATGACATGAATTTGGACCTTGATTTGGGTAAGAGTTTGGGTTGGGCCTTTGTTGAAAATTTGGTTGAGGAGTTGGAAAAGAATTTGGCCCTTGATTTTGAAAAATTTGACCTTGGGTCCATGAGAAATTTGGGTGATTTCTCCACCCGGGATTATAAGTGGGTGCAAACACATCATTCTTAGGATTTTGAAACATCGCATTTACTTGTTCAAGTTCGTGCGAAGGTTGGGTTACGGGATTTTGAAAATTGTAACTAGGGTGCGTCGACATTTGTGTGGGAGGTTTACTAGTTTCTAAAGCTTCTAGTCTCCTAGTTAGGGTAGCTAGTTTGGCATCGGTTGCCACATTATTTCCTATCGAATGCAAGCCCCTAGCGCTAGATGACTGAATTGACTTTATGGGCTCCCTAGTTGACTCCCACATCATAGTCTTTTCCGCTAAATCCTCGAAAAATTCCCACCCTTGATCCTCATCTTTTTCCATGAATTTACCTTGGCACATAGACTCTAATAACGCGGTGGTTTGACTATCTAAGGCCTCGTAAACAATTTTGCAAAGTCTCCATTTTTCAATTCCATGGTGGGGGCATTGTGATAGAAGATTTTTGAAACGATCAAAGAATTTCCAAAAAGACTCATTTTCCTTTTGTCGAAATTGATTTATTTCATTTGTAATTCGAGTAGTCTTATGGTTTGGAAAATACTTTTTAAGAAACACTACCACAAACCCCTCCCAAGTGGAAATAGAATTAACGGGAAGACTATACAACCATTTTTTCGCATTCTCTTTAAGCGCAAAATTAATTAGCCTAAGTCTAATCGAATCTTCCGTTAATTGGTGGAGCTTTTGGAGGGAACAAACTTCCTCGAACTCTTGGATAAAAAGATAAGGATCCTCACCCTCACTCCCGGTAAATTTAGGTAACATGCTAATGTGGTGAGCTTTGATTTCAAAATTGTTCCCATTAACGGGAGGAAGGGTGATGCACGAAGGTTGACTTGAACGAGATGGATAACAACGATCCTTGAGTGAAAGGGCCATGTTTACTATCAGTTCTAGAACTTCTAGGGTTTCGGAATCGGAAGAGGATGAAGACGGAATCTCGATTATCGGTCTTACTAGTCTAGACGATTCGTTCCTAACCCAAGTAGTTCGCATACACTAGATAGTAAACACGTAGCAAATAAGAGCAAAAAAATTAAAACACACAAAAGAAAGGGTGTAAAAGAGAAAGAAAAACCTAAATCTAGGGTTCCCTAAAAAAAATGAACTAGACCTTGCTCCTAACGTTAAGGACCACCAAAAACTCGATAAATCCAAAATTATTCGGACCGATCTGGCCAGTTTGGAGCAGGCATTGCCAAGAGGCCAATCTCCTCGCTTAGACACCAAATCTTAATCGGCCAGGTAAGCTTTCGCTTGCCTTAGACACCGAAGAGTCGGAATAATTAAAGATTACCTCGTTCTTTAGGTACCTTCCTAATTGAGCGCGAAACCTAGGGGCTAATGTCTAATTCAATTTTATTAAAGGCTAGGTAAATGCAAGTGAAGAATTAAATTGTTGTGGGCCAAGGAAAGAGTGATGAAATCCCTTCCCTTATCTTATGAGTGGGTTTTGCCCTTAAGATTTATTTAAATGATGTTCCACACAACAAGATAATAAAAACGATAAACAATTATGGATGCTCTACACTACGTGTTTTATCTAAAGAAAAGAAAGAAATTAACGCACCTTAGGGTCCTCCAGCGATCACCACAATTAAAGGTACGAAAATTTTAAAAACAAAAATTAAAATCTAAATGATGTGCCCTAAGTGTAAAAATGCATGATGCAACACATATTTAATTCTAACTACTATTTTTGGATTTTAATTTTTTAATTTTTTTTGTGATTTTCAATTTTCAAATTTTTTTGTGATTTTCTAAATAAAAATGAAAAATAAGAGTAGAGAGATACGGGATACCAAAGCAAGCTTCCAAATCCGAGCAAAATTTGTTCACTTTACTCCATGATTCCCGAAATTTCCTCCTCGAAATAAAAACAAAAATAGTGAGAAACAAACTAATCCGAAAGATTAAAAATAAAGGTGCGAAAAATTAATTTTAATCCCCGGCAGCGGCGCCAAAAACTTGATGTGCTAGAAATAATCGCAAGCGCACGATCACCGTTTTAATATATTTAGATTCGTCCACAGAGATTAAAATAATTTTCGCGATCCGTTAATTTCTAACCTAGGCGAATTAGAACAATTTTGAGTTGTGAAAAGTGAGTATATCTAAAAACTAATTTCAATCATTATAAGCTTTAATCTAATTAATCTTACTTAACCAAATTAATTACCAAAATCAATTAAAAGAATTAATCCACTAAGTGACGAGACAAGCTGCCAAACAAAATAAATGAACTACGGCTAATGAATGACACTGCAGTAATAAAAAGAGAATCTGGCCAAGAAATTAATCATAAAACAAAACCAGGCAAATAGACGTAACAAAGTGATTCAAATATATAAAAGAAACAAAAACAAAAACAATAAAAGAAAACATCGAAAAAAAACAACCAGCATCGACTCAGTGAAACTCGGGCATAACTAAAGGACTCGACTCTGAAAACGGACAGACTCGAAGACCAACTCAGCTACTATGACTTAGACTATTACTCTGCTTCTAAAAGAATCAAAGCAAACACTAAACCAAACTAATACAGCAGACATTCGGTGAATTAATAAACAGAAACTAAACTACACAAGGAAAACTCAGCAACCCACAAATCACTAAACTCAGGCAAGTCACCACTCGATTTTAAACCAGTACTCGGGGCTACAAATTCAAGAACCAAAAAGACAAGACTCACAACTCGGACTCAAAATAAACAGAAATGAACTCGAAAACATAGCAGCAAAATCACAAATAAAAACGAAAGAAGCAAAGCTAACAGACTGATTAAACATGAACTCAGTACTATGCTTTACAAATCGACTCAGCAAGCAACTCCAAACAAAACCCAGAACTCGCTGCGACTCAATAAAAATAGAAACAACAATCGACTAAAAACTCAGTTATACTCGGATGATGACTCGGTAAAACAACAAACCCAACTCAGTGATTTAACAAAGCAAGAACTCAGAAAACGCTGTGACTCGGTGAACGCGGGCGAGTTGACTCAGTGGTAACTCGACAGAATATAAACAGAACAGGGGAATGCGTGTGTTGTAATTAAAAACAGAGGAAGCTACTTTGAGAAAGAAAACAGAAGGCTGCTAATCGTGTGTTTCTTGGACTTAAGGAATTAAAACCCCGCACAAATTATTTTTTATGCTAGATCTTAATCCACTTCGAAAATTAAATCTATGAGTAAAGAAGCTTTTAACACACTAATCTAACCAATCAAACCCTCTTTAATATTGAGATTCAAAGAGGGGTAGAAAGGAGTGCTAGAAAAAATTATAAAGGGAACAAAACAAAGTAGATCTAAATAAAATTTGCATTAAAATGAAATGTGGTTACAAACTTGGAAAAGAAATTGGGACTAGCAAAATGTAAATTTATCTAACATACTAGCTATGGAAAATGACTAGGTTAAAAAAAGTAGGTATCTAGGTTGGTTCTTACAAGTAAAGAGAAGGGGGTATTTATAACTAAAGAATTAGGGTTTAGGGGTAGGGTGGCTAAATCTTGTCCATCCATGTGCCATGTGTGTTGGGTAGATCATAGCCTTCCATGTGCCCCCTTACTTGCCAACTCTTTTTGATTTTCTTCTTTTCTTTTCCCTTTTCTTCTTTTTCTTGCATTTTCTCTTCTTTCTTTATTTATCTACAATTTCCTGAAATAAAATAAATAAGCGATTAATACTACGAAAATAAACAAAAAAATAGGCACTTAAATATGCAAAAATATGGACTAATCAGTTACTCTATCAAAGAGGCAGTGTCCTTCGACACCTAAGGAGATAGAGAACATGAAGGTAGTTCCTTATGCTTCGGCGTGTGGGAGCCTAATGTATGCAATGTTATGTACGAGGCCTGATATCTGTTTTGCCGTGGGCATGGTTAGCAGATACCAGTCACACCCAGGACAGGAACATTGGAGTGCCGTAAAAGCAATACTCAAGTACCTGCGAAGGACTAAGGAGTATATGCTGGTTTACAAGTCCTCTGATTTAGTGCCTCTGGGATATACCGATTCGGATTTCCAGACGGATAAGGATAAGAGAAAGTCCACCTCGGGATGTGTTTTTACTTTGGGAGGTGGAGCCGTAATATGGAGGAGTGTGAAGCAGAAATGCATCGCAGACTCAACCATGGAAGCCGAATATGTGGCAGCCTCGGAGGCAGCCAAAGAGGCTATATGGTTCTGAAACTTCCTGCTGGATTTGGATGTGGTTCCTAATCTGCCACAGCAAATCACGATTTATTGTGATAACACTGGTGCTGTGGCGAATACCAAGGAACCACGGGCCCATAAGGCAGCGAAACACATAGAGCGTAAGTATCACCTCATACGACAGTTCGTTAAGCGAGGAGATATCATTGTGGCTGATATAGCATCAAAGGATAACCGAGCAGATCCTTTCACGAAGAGCTTACCAGCTAAGGCTTTTCAGGAGCACGTGGAAGCGATAGGAGTCAGATACTTTGTCACATAGTTATATATAGTTGGTAGTGGATTGCTTGTAATAGACACTGATATACTCAAAGAATATCTTGAGTATAAGTGGGAGATTGTTAGGGTTATACTGAAATATTCGTTTGAAGTATATAACAATTATTTGAGAATCTTCAATGCATGTTTTCACATTGTCTGTATATTATATATTGTAGACAATCTAGTATCAAATGGGATAGCAGAAGATTAGATTGTCAGACTCCTTATATAATATAATAAAGGTTCACAGTCGAGGTGGTGTTAGACAAACCACTGGAATGGCTGAAGTATTATTTGGAAATAGTTTATCTTGACTATTGAATAATACTTATATACTTTGTGTATATTGAACGGGATCAAAATAGTAGAATAATTGTCTCTTTAATTCTGACAACAAAGAACTAAGATTCTATGATGTTATTAATGCTTAAGTTCTTAATCCGGATATAGTGATTGACACTTGTATTTAATGCACATGCCTTGACTCATAAATTAAGTAATTTATTTTAAATTACGAATTTATGTATTGGGCAATGACATTATATACAGAGTGGGATATTGACTATAAAAGGAAACCGTGTCCGAAAAATATATTCGGGTGATGATGTCCTCTTGAAAGCTCATAAAGATAATTATGCTTTAGTCCTGCAGGCAGATTTGTTCTTGCATAATTATAAGGTTGAGTGGATGATCAAGGATAAAAGATATTAATTAAATTAATTGTCAGAAATTAATTTAATTAATGGACATGCGATATCTTAAACATGGGGAATTTATAAGCAATTAATATGGGAGCCGAATTAAATAATTAATTTACGGAATTAGGAAAGGTAGTGCAAATATTAGTTCTTTAGTGGATAGAATTAATATTTAATGACATTGGGCCTGGCCTGGAATGTCATTGGAAGGCCTGACCTAATGATCCATGATCCCTGCTGTAGCCTATATATATTCTCGTTCTCCTAAAGCTGAAAGACACACCAAAACGAATTAATCCTAGAGTCAGAGAGAGGCAGACGTTTTTCTCAAGGAGACAGCTAGGGTTTTGGGTTTTCGGAGCTTTAAGGAGAGGCACACCTTGGGAGATCGAAGGCCACACTTCGTCCAAGGGAATAAGGAATACAGCAGAAGACGTGGATTTGAATGCTTGCGCCGTAGCGATTAAGGTTAATATTCTGTTCGAACTTTTAATAAGTATCATAAAACGCAGGGCCAAGATCCCATTGTTCCTACAATCTCAAGCTATCGAGGTATGATTGGCTCATTACTCTATCTCACTACTAGTAGACCAGATATTATGTTTGCAACATGTTTGTGTGCTAGGTTTCAGGCTGATCCTAAAGAATCACATCTTATAGCCGTCAAAAGAATATTTAGATATCTTAAGGGTACACCTGGTTTAGGTATTTGATACCCTAAGAATACTAGTTTTGACTTAACCGGCTATACAGATTCTGATTATGCAGGTTGCAGGATTGATAGAAAGAGTATGTCTGGAAGCTGTCAATTTCTAGGATGTCGGTTGGTTTCCTGGTACAGCAAGAAGCAACACTCAATGTCTACTTCTACTGCTGAAGTTGAGTACATAGCTGCTGGCAGTTGCTGTGCTCAGATTCTCTGGATCAGGAATCAATTAAATGATTATGGTATCTCTGTCGACAAAATTCCAATAATTTGTGACAACACCAGTGCCATAGCCATTTCCAACAATCCAGTGCAACACTCCAGAACCAAGCACATAGATATCAGGTATCATTTTATTCGAGAACATGTCATGAATGATACTGTGGTGTTACATTTCGTACCCACAGCTGATCAAATTGCAGACATCTTCACTAAACCACTTGATGAATCCACTTTCTCTAAGTTGGTTTGTGAGCAAGGGATGTTAAATATGCCATGATTCTCTTTGTATATATTTTATATTTGTTATATATATTATTATATATTTTTGTGAATTTTCTGTGTAATTATATCTATTTTATTAGATTTTATATAATTGTTTGTAAATTATCTGATAATTTTCCGTGTAATTATGCATGTTCATATATGTCTCTATAATTTTTTAAGTGCTGCATACTCCCCTGTAATATTCTCTATGCATTTAGATAATTATATGTATCTATTTTGTATTTTTCAATATTAATTAAGCATAAATATTTGTTTTTAAGTTAATTCATTTTAATGAATTAATGTTAAATTTATAAGTATTTATATTTAATTAAAGTTGAATTTTACAAAATATATGTGTGATATATTATATATTATGTGTATTAGATTTTTGATTATTTGTGCAAAAGGTTTTATTGTTTTTATTTAATCAAAAAACATAATATCTATTTTTTAAAAAAAATAAAAATTCTGTGTTATTGAGCTCGGTATGACTTTATCAAATAAAGTCATATTGGCTGTGGCTTGCTCTACGCACTTCACTGAATAGGTATGACTTTTCGTTTATGTCATGCCGAATTATAAAGTCATACATGACTTATGCGGTATGACATTTTCTGGGAATGTCATACCGAACAATCGATATGTTTGTTTTAAGAGTACGGTATGACATTTCAATTATTTCCTTGAAATGTCATATCGGCCCCTCAAATTCAATATGGCTTAGCAGACTTATACCATACATATTCATTTCTTCATATTCACCACATACACGCGATACACACCTCGACTGCCATTGTTGTGCTCGGAATTTTTCAAGTTTTTGCAACAAAACTTGCTGGTTACGATTTACAAGTGTTAAACACTTGCTGGTTACTTATTTTAGTCTCAAAATAAGTCGAATTACTGCTGGATTTTTGACTGAGTTTCGAACCGAGTTCGACCGAGTCAAGGCTCTTTGTGGAACGATTTTAAGCAAGTTTTTGCCTAGTTTGTGTCCAGTTACTATGGATTATCAGTATTGATCAATTTGTGGTGGTTTTGATTAAAAAGATTTCAAACCCTTGTTCTTGGATTTCGAATTTTAGAGTTTTTGGAGCTAAGTTGGGGATTTTTTTATTAAGTGGAGATTAAGACATTGTTTGGGAGTTATTAAAGCCATTTTAAATTAATTAAATTTTAATTCGAATTTAAACCTTTAATTCGAATTATTAATTAATTGATTCATTGATATTTAATTATTAATTTAAATTTGTGAGAAATTCGAGGATTAATATTGAGGAAACTAATTTGAACGGATTCTTCAACCCCGAGGCCAGTTTGGCTCGTTTTAGACCTTGGGTACGGTTTCCGAATAGCCAGTCGCTCGTCAGCACTGCTATTACAGCTCACGCAGAACTTCAGATACAACCAATCCAGGGTTTCTACTCAACAGCCCTGAACACTACTTTGTTGGATAATCATCGGATGTCTGGAGATATACATGGAGGACGTACTATTCATATCAACACGGATGATGTGAATAGGATACTAAGGTTTCCGAGGAAAAAATTTGCTGAGCTCCCCACTCAAGCTGAAATCACCCAATTCTTTCAGACAATTTTATATCAGGGTGTAATCAACTTGCCTAGGATGTTGAAAGGCAATCTAAAGCCTGAGTGGGATCTTTTCTTTGACACTTTGGCGAAAGTGTTTGCTCCTACCACTCGCAAGAACTTTAATGTTATATCTTCATTACTTCAGAAGATTGGGTTCTGTATTGCTCATAATCGCCCGGTCAACTTTGGTAAACTCATACTTCAATCCATTCTTTCAAAGTTGGGACCGCTAAGGAGCAGATCAGTCGAGCAGAATGCAAAAGTCTCGTGTTTTTATCCATGATTTATCATGTTGTTTCCGAATGATAAAATGACTGACGCTGAGAAGGACCACTACATCAATTCTCCAGTGGCACCAGTTCCTCGTGCCTGCACTAAGTTGATGACTCAGCTGGATAACAAGAATAAGTTCGTAGCTGTTCCTCTTATCACCAATCCTCATATGCTGCAGATGTTCAACGCTCCTCTGCAGCCTTATCAACTTCAAGTGGCTCCTCCTCCTCCACAACAGCAAAAACAGCAACAACAGCCGCAACAACCTCAACCCCTGCAGATTCAACAACCACAACAACAATAACAATCACCTCAACAATCTCAGGAAGAAAAATCATCAAACCAATCATCATATCACTCCCCTCTTCACCAGCAACACCCTGACTTGTCATTTGAAGATGAAACCCTTGAATATGATTTCTTCGAGAATCAACCATCTTCACCTGAACCACTACCACACCAAACTCACTCCCAAATCATACCACAAACACAATCAACCTCATAACCTCTTCACTCTGACTCTCCTATCAACCAGGAGCTGCAGTCCTTTCGTCAGGACCTACAGGTAGCTCAGGTACTTACTAAGTTCTCATCTAATTTTAATGTTGATACGTCGGATTATGGTTGTGACCAAATTTCAAGAATGTTTAGGGACACAATTAAAGATGAGCACTGCATACCACCCTCAGACGGATGGACAAGTGAGGGGACAATTCAAACAGTAGAAGATATGCTGAGGGTGTGTGCATTGGATTTCAAAGGAAATTGGGATGATCATTTACCATTGATTGAGTTTTCTTATAACAACAGCTATCATGCCAGTATTGGAATGCCACCTTATGAAGCTTTGTACGGAAGAAAGTGTCGATCTCCAGTTTGTTGAGAAGAAGTAGGAGAACGGAAGATATAAGGTTCAGAATTGGTGCAACAAACCAAGGATGTGATTCAACTTATTCAAAAGATATTGGTGACTGCTCAGGATAGACAAAGAAAATATGTCGATTTGCATCGAAAGGATATTGAATTTGAAGTTGGAAGTTTAGTTTTGTTAAAAGTATCACCATGGAAAGGACTAGTCTGATTTGGCCAAAAGAGAAAGCTTAGTCCACGATTTATCGGTACTTATGAAGTTCTGAAGAAAGTAGGAAACGTTGCTTATGAAATAGCGCTACCTCCCCATATGCAGCATATCCACAACGTCTTCCATGTATCAATGCTGAAGAGGTTCATTCCAGATTCCAATCAAGTCATAGAGTATGAGCAAGTAGAAATTTAACCAGATCTCTCATATGTAGAGCAACCGATAGAGATCCTAGATAAAAAAGAGAAAGTTCTTAGAAATAGATCTGTACCTATTGTCAAAGTGTTATGGAGGAATCCTAGAGTCGAGGAAACTACTTGTGAACTAGAAAGTGATATGTCAACCAAATATCCTCACTTGTTTGCTTAGGCTAGAGTCTGAGGGCAAAATCTTTTTAAGGGGGAGGCTATAACGAATGTGAATTCTATTTATTATTTAAATACAAAAATCATATTATATATAAATCATGTGTTATGTGGTTAGGTGAATTTTATGTTTTCTTTTGTGTGAACTATTAATTATTGTATCGAGTTAGTATTTTAAAAATGATTTATTTATTTATTTTTAAATTTCGATGAATAAGAGATATCTCGAATTTGAATTTATAAAGACTACGAAACCATTCTTAAAAATCATTTTTATCATTTCATAATTAGAATAATTATTTTTAGGAATTTACAAAATTGCCGAAATATTATTTTGATAAAAATCTGATTTTAAAAATATTTTCCAAGTCCAGTTAACTTCTAAAATTACATATAAATTTTCCAAGTCAGTTAAATGCGGGTTCAGTAAAGTGGGGAGTCACCATATAATTTCACAGAATTGTACCACGTGTATAGGTACTTGTATACATCTGCTTCTTTCCCTATTTCACATAATTTCGTGTATAGGTACGTTTTATAATTTCATAGATGATTTTGTGTTTAATTAAGGGCTGATTGGATTTTTAATTTTATGATTATTGTTAATTAAATTATGTTATTATTATTATGTTAAGGAAGAATTATGATTACTGTAGAAATTTTAATTGCTTTATACATGTTAGTTGGATGTGATTTTGAAAACAAGTCTAGATATAATAATATTAGTATAAAATTTTCGGGTTGTATTTAGTTGAATTGGGTGTTAAATATTGGATTGTTGTATATGAAGATTAGTGATAATTATATGAGTATTATGAAAGTAAAATTTTGATTATATATCTATGTATGCCATTACTTTCTTGTGAAGCATATCTAGTACTTTCAAACTTTTTGGTTGAACGGATAACACTTTTGGTATCGACTCTACACTATGATATGCATAAAAGAAATTGTTTTAACTAATTGTTATCTGGGCTCTTAAATTACATGATGGAACTGCAGATTGTTTCTAAAAATTAAACTATTGGGTTGTTTTGCGTAAGAGGCTCGGGCACGGGCCCAGCGTGAGGTGGCTCCTTGTTAGGAATCAATGATTTTGATGATAACATAAACACTCTGTAGCATGTTCTAGTTAGAACCTTTATCAAAATTCAGTTGTAATTGTTACATTTCTTGTTTGTGAGAATTATCAATGGATGGACAAAATAGGATGGCTAATTGTAAATATCCAATGCCAAGTAATTTTGTCTAAGTGAAGGATATTCAACTGATGACTTGTAACTATTCAACTGATGAAGACTGGATCATGTTTCAACTGATGAAAACCAAGCATTCAACTGATGAAGACAAAGTGTTCAACTGATGAAGCTAGAGTATTCAACTGATGAGACTGGAACAAGACTCAATTGATGAAATCTGTAATTCGTTCAACTAATAAAGCCACTTTCAACTGATGAAGCAAATTGCAGTTGAAAGTGACTAGAGCTTAATTCTGACAAAGTCACATGTATCGAATTACACCAAAATAGACATGGAAGCCTGATTAGGACAATAAAGAAGAACTAGAAACATTCTTATCTCATGCAATGCAATCTGGATCAAATCAAGATGATGGTCAAAGATGAAGATATCACAGAGAGTTTGCATAAGACAAAGATGTGCAACATAGTTTAGATTAGAGTGCACAATTTGTATTCTAGTTAAAAAGCTTTGTAGAACTTGGAGCATATAACCAAGTTAGCAGCATCAGTTGAATTTGTTCGAATACTTGAGAGAATATCTGAGAGGTAGAAACTGTTCAAGTGATGAACCTGCAGCTGTGCGAATTGTAATCAATCCACAGATTCTTCTATATAAAATCTCACGGGTGGATCAATCAATCCACCCGTATTTTTAATACTTGGTGTTTTTCTGATTTATTGTTTTTAAGTGTTCTTGTTCTTGAATCTCGATCCATAAAATGTAGCTTTGTGGGATGTCCTAAAGAGACTTTAGGGTATTACTTTTACACCGATCATAGGGTGTTTGTCTCCAGACATGCTACCTTCTTGGAAAAGCAGTTTATCCTTGAAGGGAACAGTGGGAGCAAAATTGAACTTGGTGAAGTTCAAGAAGCACAAACTACTACGGTTCAAGAGGAAACACCTGTTCAGACTGAACAGCCTTCTGTGGAACAGCCCCTTCGTAGGTCAGGGAGAGTGACTCGCCAACCTGAGAGGTATTACGGCCTTGTCATTGAGAATGACAATGAGTTGTCTTTCATTGATGATGACGACCCTATAACCTACAATGAGGCTATGAGTAGTGTTGACTCAGAGAAATGGCAAAGTGCCATGGAATCCGAAATGGAATCTATGTATACCAACCAAGTATGGACTTTGGTCGAAGCGCCTGAGGGCGTGAAGCCTATTGAGTGCAAATGGGTATACAAAAGAAAGATTGGAGCAGATGGCCAGGTGGAGACCTATAAGGCCAGGCTCGTGGAAAAAGGATTCAGACAAAGGCAAGGAATTGACTTTGATGAAACCTTTTCGCCTGTAGCCCTGTTAAAATCAATTCGGATTTTGCTTGCAATCGCTGCTTACTACGACTATGAGATCTGGCAAATGGACGTGAAAACGGCCTTCCTCAATGGGAAACTTGAAGAGGAAGTGTATATGACACAACCAGAGGGTTTTCTTTCCAAAGGAAATGAACACCTAGTGTGTAAGCTACTACGAACCATATATGGTTTGAGGCAAGCTTCTTGTAGATGGAACATCCGTTTTGATGAGACAATCAAAGAGTTTGATTTTATCAAAAACATAGATGAACCATGTGTCTACAAGAAGGTTAGTGGGAGCGCGGTAACATTTCTTGTATTGTATGTGGATGACATACTTCTTATAGGAAATGATATACCGATGCTGCAATCAGTCAAAGTGTGGCTATCAAAGAACTTCACTATGAAGGACTTGGGAGAGGCGTCCTACATTCTCGGTATGAAGATCTATAGGGATAGATCTAGAAGAATGATAGGTCTTACCCAGGGTACATACATCAAAAAGGTGCTTAAAAGGTTTAGCATGGAAAACTCCAAAAGAGGTCTCATACCGATGAGCCATGGAGTATCTCTTTCTGGAAAGATGTCTCCTAAGACACCTGAGGAAAGAGAGCGTATGAGTAAGATTCCCTATGCTTCAGCAATGGGATCTATCATGTACGCGATGTTGTGTACTAGGCCTGATGTTGCTTATTCAATTAGTGTGACGAGCAGATATCAGTCCGATCCAGGTGAAGACCACTGGAAAGCAGTGAAGAACATCCTTAAGTACTTGCGAAGGACTAAGGATATTTTTCTTGTTTTTGGTGGTGAATCTGAGTTGAAAATAGAGGGTTATACCGACTCTAGTTTTCAATCAGAAAGTGATGATAGTAAATCCATGTCAGGGTACGTGTTTACTCTAAATGGTGGTGCGATTAGTTGGAAGAGTTCCAAACAGTCTACTACAGCTGACTCCACAGCGGAAGCAGAATATATAGCTGCAAGTGAGGCTGCAAAAGAAGCCGTTTGGATGAGGAAATTTGTTTCTGAATTGGGAGTTGTTCCTAGCGTTGAGGAGCCTATTGTGTTGTATTGTGATAACAATGCAGCAATAGCACAAGCCAAGGAACCTAGGTCTCATAAAAATTCCAAACATGTTTTGCGACGCTTTCATTTGATTAGGGAAATCATTGAAAGAGGATATGTCAAGATTGAGAGAGTTGACACACATAACAACGTAGCAGACCCACTCACAAAGTCATTATCTCAGATTCACTTTGATCGTCATAAAGAGAAGATGGGTATTAGATATCAGGGAGATTGGCTTTAGTTCAAGTGGGAGATTTAAAGTGTTTGTCCTAAATCCAATCATGTATGATGAGTTAGGAAATACTTTCTTGTATTCGTATTTGATTTCATTAATATTAATAAATGACTTGTTTTGATTTTATTATGGGATTTATCTATTTAAAGTGTTTTAAATAAGATGTTCCATAGTTTGGAGTAAAGCTTCTAGAATTATAATGAGATTATAATAGTGAGATCTAGAAGATGATAACTCTGGACTTAAACAGTTCCTGATCATAGGATAACTAATCGGAAGTTAGTAAATCCGCAAAGATTGGTACATACTGTGCTTGCTCCCTTGAGGAGGATGTCTGTTCTCATAGGCATTTGTGTGGTGACACTATAGCCAGTATGTAGGTGCTTATTGGGGAATAAGTTCACTGAACATGACTCGATAAGTTGAATAACTAATGGAGATTACTCACGTGTCAATAGTTATTCACTGAGTGATAGTTGTACAAGTGTCCTAAGACTTGAGATCGTTAAAGTTATCTTATATATAAAGAACTGTGCTTTGGTTTAGTCCTTAGTCTCAAGGACAACCATTAGGACTATTCTGGGCATAGGGATTTATGTATAGAGATAGTTAACGTCAATAGAGGATCTACCCCTTCCAGTATAGGAAGAGAATATCCTATGTTATTCTTTCTATGCAAGTTCTGGAATCTCTGGCCAGAGTGTATGAAATTAGAAAGGAGTTTCTAATTTGCATTAATATGAACTTCGCATTAAGAACAAGAAATCATATGATTAAATTTGATAGGCTTGACACGAGATCCATGCCTTGTATTTAATCGGGATATTGTAAGGGTAGAAGGAATTAATTGTACGGTAACTAGTCACTGACAGGTTCTTGTTATTCTAAGCAGAGAATTCATATTATCCGGATAGTCGCGATATGTTGAGAAGCATCACTCACGATGTAGAATAAATATAATTAATCAGTTAATTATATTTAGTGAATTTTAGAATTCATATAAATAATTAATAAAAGGTTTATTATTATTTATTTCTACTACCGGCATAATATTGAACCTACAGGGTCACACCATAAAAAGATTAATTTATTGATGAAGGGATTTTTTGAGAGAGCAGGTTATTTTCTAAGGAGTTTAGAAAATAATAATAATTAAAATAGTTTTAATTATTATTTAAACATTTTATAAGATAAAGTGTGGGATTTATATATATTAATATATATTGATATAATAATTGTGTAAAACCTAGGAGGGCCCTATATAAAGAAAGAGATGAGAAGGCTTTAGATAACTGGGGTTTTGTGAAAACCTAGTAGCCTCCCTCACCTTCTTCATCTCTCTCTCTCTCTCTCAAAAGTAGAAGAGCTCCATCTTTATAAAAGCTTCATCGAAGGATTAATCTTGGTGGATACCGGTAGAGTGCTTCACGCATTGAGAAGCAACTGCTAGGACCTCTCTTTGTCTTCCTTGGATCGCTTTTAAAGGTTAGAATTCGATTCTAAAACTATTTCATAAATCGTATGTGTAATTTATGTGTCTTTCTATATGCGTGATTCATGATTTACGGATTGATAATTGTTATATCATGCTTCCGCTCTTCCGTAAATTCCTTCAAAACGGATGCTGGAGTGAAGATTCATGTTCTTGACAAAGACAAATATTTTCACTGGAAAGTGAGAATGCATCTGAATCTGTTGTCAATTGATGAAAGTTATGTAAACTGCATTGAGAAAGGACCTCATGTTCCCATGAAGGTATGTACCAGTATTGGAGCTGATGGTGAAGACATGGTAGGTCAAATGATTCCCAAACCTATCCATGAATATTCTCAAGAAGACACTGAAGAAGTACACAAGGATAAGAAAACCATGAACCTTTTGTTTAATGGTTTGGATCAAGAAATGATTGATAGTGTTATCAGTTGCACAAGTGCCAAAGAAGTTTGGGACACCATCAGGACCATTTGTGAAGGAAATGAGCAAGTAAGAGAGAACAAAATGCAGTTGCTGATTCAACAATATGAGTCATTCCATTTCAAAGTTGGTGAAAGCTTGAGTGACACATTTAACAGATTTTAAAAACTGTTAAATGGTCTAAAACTTTTTGGAAGAATATACCAAGTTAAGGATTCAAATTTGAAATTCTTAAGAGCTCTTCCTAAAGAATGGAAACCCATGACAGTCTCTTTTAGAAACACTCAAGAATTTAAGGACAATACTCTTGAGAGACTGTATGGAACCTTGGAAACTTATGAGCTTGAAATGGAGCAAGATGAAGAGATAGAAAAGAGTCAAAAGAAAGGACATTCATCTATGGTTCTAGTTGCATCTCTTGATAACTCTGTCAAGGATAAAGGAAAATCTCAAGTTGAAGAAACTGAGAAGTTGGTCAAAGTAGAAAGCACGGAATCAAGCAAAGGAAAAGGAAAGGCAAAAGATGCAACTGATTCTGGTGAAGAAAGTGATGGAATTGATGAGCACCTAGCCTTCCTATCAAGAAGATTCGCCAAGCTAAAATTCAAAAAGAATTTTAACCCTGCAAAATCATTTAAAGGCAATCCCAAGTCTGACAAAAGCATGGTAGATAGATCCAAGTTCAAGTGCTTCAACTGTGGGAATGCAGGTCACTTTGCAAATGAATGCAGAAAGCCTAAAGTTGAGAAGAGGTCAAGTGAAAGCATTGACTACAAAAAGAAATATTATGAACTTCTCAAACAAAAAGAAAGAGCATTCATTACAAAGCATGATTGGGCAGCTGGGGATGATTCTGATGAAGAAGAGGAGTTTGTCAATCTTGCACTAATGGCCAACTCCACATATCAAGAGGAAAACACTGGAAACAGTAGTCAGGTATTTACCACTAACTTAGTTGAGTTAACTAAAGATGAATGCATTGCTACCATAAATGAAATGTCTACGGAATTGTATCATTTGCATGTTTCTTTAAAGTCTCTCACTAAGGAAAACAGTAGAATTAAGGAAGCTAACACCTTTCTTAGTGACAGAAACAGTGCTCTAGAAGCTCAATTTATTGAGTTTGAGAAACTGAAGATTGAATGTGTTAGGTCCAGATACGATTGTAGAAGGGGGGGGGGGTTGAATACAATCGATACCAAATTATCGCGGAAGTGAATCTGATTGAATATAACTTATTAATCAGATTATAATTAATTAATATAACAATATTTGAAGTCGTTATATAATTAATATGGTTCAGTTTTAATGTCCACTAAAGTTCGTAGAATAAATTCGACAGGGTATATTCTAGATTTAGTGATTAAAACAATCGGGTTATCAAAGCACAGAAAACTGTGGATATAACGATCAAGCAAGTTACAAACAACTTGAAAGCTTTACAAATGCTTTGATTTACAAAGTGATGAACACTTAGAAATGAAGAAACTAAGCGATATATATAGGCAAAGCTTTGTACTTGTAAGACAATGCAAAGACAAGACAATCTAGAAAGGAAAGACAATTTAAATGTCTTACAAAGCCAATTACACAGCAGAAAGACAATCCACAAGAAGGGCAAGACAATTTAACTTCGGTAGGACAATTACAATTGTCTTGCAGAAACCATTCGGTCAGACAATCTTGGATTGTCCTGGCAGAAGACATTCGGCCAGACAATTTATGATTGTCTTGCAAGCATCCATTCGGTCAGACAATTGATGATTGTCTTGAAGGCAATCACAAGGCTTCGGTAGGACAATCTGTTTTGTCTTGGCACAAAGCATTCGGTAAGACAAAGTATTTGTCTTGGTAGTGAACACACGGTCAGACAATTTGTCTTGCAGACTTCCTGATTTCTTCGGTAAGACAAATGAATATTGTCTTGGCTGTTGCTTCATTCATCCTAGAAACAGATTCGGTAAGACAATCTTGGATTGTCTTACTGAGTTTGTTTTGATGATTAAGGATGTAATTTAAGAGATATATATTAAATAGAAAATTATCCACTTAATTAAATTAATCATATAAATTCATAAATTAAATAAATTCGTGAGTGAATTAATTTAACAAATAAATTACATAATTAATATAATTATTTGTGAAGTGAAATAATAATCTATTAAATATTTAATCATCAATTCTTTAGTAGAACAGCTTCCGGTCTTCATTAAACTTTAATAACTTCTTCTTGAATTGTCGAACGAACGAACTACCACTTCTGCTTGACTTCAAATATTTAATTTGAATAACCGATACACAGATGTACTGTCTGGTTCATCTGTATCTAGTTAAATCAAATATTCTCTGTCAAATAAACAATAAGAATTTGATTTGTTCGTCGAGTCTTCGTCTCGTAAGTACTTATTCATTAAATGGAATCTTCTGATAAAATAAAGTATAGAAACTTTATATCTTCTGAACTCCTGGACGTGCCACAAAAGATTATTTGTGCACTGAGGGTTGAACATATTAATGAACTTCTTTCAGTGGTGTGCAGCAGCATCCTGGAATTTATCTGACATATAATTCTCATAAATCACTTGACGTTCTTCGTACGGATTCCGATGACTTGCTATTTACTGAGCTTTCTTATCAGAGTTGAGTTGTACCTCTTTAAATACAAATAGGCTGAACATAGGCCTTTCAATCTCCCCCTATTTGTTTGTTAACATAACATGCAAATTTCCTAGAGGATAACTCAACTAACAGATAAGACAAAGATTTAAACAAAGGAATGTAAAAGCAAAAGTTTATGGCTTTGCATTAAACATTAAACCATATTCATAAATAGGTTACAAAAGGATGTTCCTTGAACATATCTAACAAATATCCTAATCAATCTATTCACTCAGAACGAGTGACTTCTCCTTCTTCAGCATCTAAACAGTGAATAATTGGAGTAGAAGGCTCATTCTGAGTAGGCTCTTCAGCTGTAGTGGATTCTCCACGCTTCTTTCTTTCACGAGCCAATGAAAGATGATATTGAACTTCTATGTCCACAGGGTCTTCGATGAAATCTGCTGGCTGAGATTGGTTGATATACTTCATCTTTCTGAAGTATTGTTGAATATTTCTCCTTGTGCAGTAGTTCACAATCTCAGTATCAGCATCAGCTTTAGCCTTAGTAGCGAAGCCCTTGGTACGTAGAATTGTTGATACAAGAACCATCTGATTAACATCATACTTAAGAAGACGTTGGTAGTCCAGATCAGAGGTTCCAAACTTTCCCTCGTGAATGAACTTAACACAGTAGGGATTTCTGACAACTTGTGGACTGTTATGAATTGCACAATCCATAAGTCTGTCACGTAGGAGTTCATTCAGATTTGAGCTGCGTCTGATCTTGTTACGAATCACCCAGATTTCAGTTAGAGATAGAAACTTGAATAAATCAATTGAAACCCTGAATGTTCCGTTTCTCTGAGTAGAAATAATGATCTCCCATTCATTGAGAAGATTCTTGACACCAATAGTTATGTATTCTAACTCGAGAGCAAGAGCACACATAAACATATCCTCATTAGGGTTAGCCTCTCTCAGGTCATAAATGAAGGATTTGAACTTACCATCATTGAAAGGTTCCCTTTGAGGTCCAGGGAGGATTTGCCAAGCAATATCCAAGCTTTCACCAGCATTCCTGGAGATATCCTCTCTCTTTTCCTTGCACTTTGCATCCCATATCTTCTGTTTCTCCAGCTTGATCAACTCATCAGTTGTCCTCTTCTCATCCACCAGTTTCTGTAGTTCCTGAAGCTTTGCTTTGCTAGCTTCATGTTGAGCTTTAAACATTCTGACCTTTTCCATATGCTCAGGGTCCACAGACTGATCTTCATTGAAAAGAAAGCCTTCCTCGAAACGACCTTCTTCCTCAGCTTCAAAATAAGCAGAATCAAATGCATCATCTGTAGGAACAATCGGACCTTGGTCCTGCGTTTTATGATACTAATTAAAAGTTCGAACAGAATATTAACCTTAATCGCTACGGCGCAAGCGATTCAAATCCACGTCTTCTACTGTATTCCTTGATTCTCCTTGGACGAAGTGTGGCCTTCGATCTCCCAAGGTGTGCCTCTCCTTAAAGCTCCGAAAACCCAAAACCCTAGCTGTCTCCTTGAGAAAAACGTCTGCCTCTCTCTGACTCTAGGATTAATTCGTTTTGGTGTGTCTTTCAGCTTTGGGAGAACGAGAATATATATAGGCTACAGCAGGGATCATGGAACATTAGGCCAGGCCTTCCAATGACATTCCGGGCCAGGCCCAATGTCATTAAATATTAATTCTATCCACTAAAGAACTAATATTTGCACTACCTTTCCTAATTCCGTAAGTTAATTATTTAATTCGGCTCCCATATTAATTGCTTATAAATTCCCCATGTTTAAGATATCGCATGTCCATTAATTAAATTAATTTCTGACAATTAATTTAATTAATATCTTTTATCCTTGATAATCCACTCAACCTTATAATTATGCAAGAACAAATCTGCCTGTAGGACTAAAGCATAATTATCTTTATGAGCTTTCAAGAGGACATCATCACCCGAATATATTTTTCGGACACGGTTTCCTTTTATAGTCAATATCCCACTCTGTATATAATGTCATTGCCCAATACATAAATTCTTAATTTAAAATAAATTACTTAATTTATGAGTCAAGGCATGTGCATTAAATACAAGTGTCAATCACTATATCCGGATTAAGAACTTAAGCATTAATAACATCATAGAATCTTAGTTCTTTATTGTCAGAACTAAAGAAACAATTATTCTACTATTTTGATCCCGTTCAATATACACAAAGTATATAAGTATTATTCAATAGTCAAGATAAACTATTTCCAAATAATACTTCAGCCGTTCCAGTGGTTTGTCTAACACCACCTCGACTGTGAACCTTTATTATATTATATAAGGATTCTGACAATCTAATCTTCTGCTATCCCATTTGATACTAGATTGTCTACAATATATAATATACAGACAATGTGAAAACATGCATTCAAGATTCTCAAATAATTGTTATATACTTCAAACGAATATTTCAGTATAACCCCTAACATCATCATCATCAACATCTTCAGGAATGTTGTCATAATCCTGATTAGTGAAGATGTTCTCAGATTCAGGCATTTTGCCTTTAGACTTGTTAGCTGCAGAAGAATCTTTTTCACTTGCTCCATCTCCACCCTTATCACTCCTATCAGTATCTCCATCCTTATTACTCCTATCAGCAGCATCAGCATTGCTGTGATCATCTTTGTCATCCTTATCCTTCTTATCTTTCTCCCCCTTAGTTGAGGGATCCTCTAGAGTAGACTGAGATGTTGACGGATTAATCTTTAAGTGTTGAACAACTTGAGCAAGAGTTTGCTCCAAGTTGTCAAGCTTCGTCAGACATAGCTCCTGAGTCTTATCAAATTTGTCCATCCTAGAGTGAATGCCCTGTACATGATTATCTAATTCCTTTTTCAGAGTAGTAAAGGAGGGATCAACAACTTTCTCTTGCAGAGTCACTAGCTCTCCACTTCTGAATCTGGCATTCTCAGCATTCAACCTTTCAATCTCAGCTTTCAGAGCAGCCATTTGTTCCTGTAACAGATCTGTGTTGGTGTGTGCACTCACCTCACGAACACTCAAAGATTTTTCACTATCCTCTCGTGCATGTGTTTCGCTCGGTGTTTGCCTGATTTCACTCGTAGTTTTCACACCGTCACCAGAATCTGTATATACAGCCATAGTTCCCTGAGATGGAACGGTAGGAAGTGAAGGAACAAATTGTCCTTCAGATGCCTGTGAAGGCTGATGTACTTGTAGGTTGCCAAGTAGATCCTGATCCAAAACGAAAGAGTGATCAGAAAATTTTTCATATAACATGTTTTGAAATTCTGTGCTCTCTCTAAGTGAAGAATCAAAAGACACAGGTTCAGTGTTTACTAGCGTGAGTGCTAGTTGTGTGCTTGACTCTTTACAGGATACCGCGGTAGGACGGCCAATTTCAATAAATGCATTCTGTGGAGAGAATGAATCTAGAGACTGTATATTTACCGTTTCAGTGTCCAAATCCTTTTGGGAGGAAATGGATGCAGCTGCAGTTGTCTCTGGTTCTGCAACTCTTTGCTTCTTATGAGACAAAGCTGCGGGATCTCTCAAAATTGCACTCCCACTCCGTTTCCGGGCTACCTTTCTAACAACAGGGGTTGAAGTAGTGTTGTTTGAAGTGTTTGATGAAGAATCAGTGGTTGAAATGGAAACGTCAGCTTGGATATGAACCTGGGTGTTTTCAGGTTCAATGCTGGGAGTCTGGAAATCAAATCCAATATCACAATCAAAATCTGCAATATCAATATTAAAGGTATCAGTGAGATTAGAAAGTACCTGAGCTACCTGTAAATCAGCCCTGAAGTCCTGTAGGCCTGGATTGATAGCAGAATCAGCAGGCAGTGGCTGAGAGGTAGATTGAGGTTGAGGAATGGTATGTGTATGTGTAGGTGAAGGTGTTGGTTCAGATTGAGAGGGAAGGATGGAGGCTTGTTGGTCTGGGAAGAAGTTGTAATGTGGAGGGGATTGGTGTTGAGATTGGTGAGGAGAATTGTATGATGATTGGTGAGGTGATTGATGTGGTGAATTAAAAGGAGGGTTGTAGAGAGAGTAATGTGAGGATTGGCTGGATGATTGAGAGTCTTGAAGAAGTTGTAGTGGTTGAGGGTTTTGTGAAGGTGATTGTTGTTGCAGTTGTTCTGGTTGAATGTCTGGATGAGCCTGTTGTTGAGCTTGATATTGTTGCTGTTGTAGAGGTTCAGGAACTTGAATAGGTTGAAACGGAACACTGAATTGCTCTAGCATGAAGGGAGTCACCACCAGTGGCACATTGTCATGCTTTTTCTTGTTTACCAGCTGGGTCTGGATCTTGGCACAAGTCCTCTGAATAGGGACAACAGGAGAATCGATGTACAT
This sequence comes from Daucus carota subsp. sativus, assembly GCF_001625215.2. Taxonomy (NCBI): domain Eukaryota; kingdom Viridiplantae; phylum Streptophyta; class Magnoliopsida; order Apiales; family Apiaceae; genus Daucus; species Daucus carota. The sequence goes on from NC_030381.2 coordinate 10,290,637, forward strand.
GTTCCTGTCAGCATCATTCATCTTATCATTCAGAAATAACATCAGAAATCTTGGATAGAAGCATTCAAATTTTTCATTCTGATGAATTGATCTCTGTGTAACAGACCCCATCTTTCTGATAATCTCCCTCAGCAATATCTTCCCAAAGTTGATTCGTCGGTTATAAGCTATGCTGAATCCAAAGATTTGCAGCATCGAAGATATGTTTCCAAAATTCTTTCTGTTAGTGGGAGCAAACACCTTTGCAAGGGTGTCAAAGAACACATCCCATTCAGCCTTCAGATTTCCCTTGGACATCTTAGGAAGAAAAATATGAGCTTGATAGTGAATATCCTGAAAGAATTGTCTGAGTTCATCATCTGAGGGATCTTGCTCAAAATTGTCCCTTGGAAATCCTAGGATCCTGTTCACATCATCGACAGTGATGACAATCCTTTTCCCGTTAGGTAGATCCCCTATAATCTTGTAGTTCTCCAGGGTCGTAGAATTGACAGCATTTGAGTAGTAGTCGAACAGAGGTTGCAGTTTAATCGGAATATCTGCTGTAAGTGCAGTACTGACTAGACTCTGTCTAGAAAGAAATCTGACCCAAGTCCGGAATCTATCAGAGCAATCATCAGGGTTAAGGCTAGCACAATAGTTAGTCTCAGCAATCACGAATTCTCCGGCCATTTTTAATAATTAAAAATTGAATTAAGCGAGAATTTTTCAAATAAAATGTGAATTCTCAAATGTCTCGCAAATTTCAACTAATAATTAAACTTGATTAATTAATTAATAATTCGAAATATTAGAATAATATCGAATTAAAAGTTAATTAATTTAAATGGCTCTAATTCAAATTAAGTCCAAAAGCTAGATGGCCAAACAAGTCCTTAAGATCAAAAACCCCAATCTTAAAGAACTCCAAACCAAACGCAGCCTTAACTTCAAATTCAAACCCAAATCAAATCCAAACCCTAGAATAAACTGATTATACACGGTTCGAGATTACACCAACAAATCAGATAAGTCGAGATCGTAGGCGTTCACAGCAGTAACAGTCGAGAAGTTCAGCGGCCGAGGTGTGGAATTCCGATCAAAAACCGACAGAGTTTCGGCTGGATTTGGATCGAATGCAAGTAACACAACAAGCGTTTAAGCTTGAAAAACAAGAATACCAGCAAGTTTTTGGTCGAAACTTGAAAACCCAGTTCAAATCAATGCGAGTATATGTATATAATCGTGTATAACCAGTGGAGAAGATGAAGCTTTGGGCAAGACAATATGAATTGTCTTGCTCAAATGTCTTACGGGGATTTATACAAGTACTGCAAGACAAAAGCAAGTGAAGTCTCGGTAAGACAATTTAAAATTGTCTTGCCGAGATTTAATGAAGCAGATAATGAATGTGTCAGTAAGACAATTAGATTGTCTTACTAATACACACGCGGAGACTTATAACAGACTCGGTAGGACAATTGAATTGTCTTGCCGAGACACTTATCAGTCTCGCTCAGTAAGACAATTCGATTGTCTTACCGAACCGAAAATAAATTAAAATAAACATATATGATTTTTGATTATTTGAAAAGATAAAACATTTTGCAATTAAAATCAAAAATCTATAATAAAAACAATACTATATATTACACAAATATTTTGTAAATTTCAACTTTAATTAAATATAAATACTTATGCCTTTAACTTTAATTCAATAAATTGAATTAACTTAACATCAAATATTTATGCTTAATTAATTTTGAAAAATACAAAATAACTACACATAATTATCTAAATGCCTAGAGAATATTACAGGGGAGTACAAGAGCACTTAGAAAATTACAGATTTAATGTACAAGCATGCATAATTACTCAGAATATTATCAGATAATATATAAAATATCATATAAAATCTAATAATAAAGATATAATTACACAGAAAATTCACAAAAAATATATAAAAACATATAATGCATATGAAAAATATATACAAGAGAACTATGTCATATTTAACATCCCTAATTCACAAACCAGCTTAGAGAAAGTGGATTCATCCAGTGGTTTAGTGAAGATGTCAGCAATTTGCTCAGTCGTGGGTACAAAATGTAACACCACTGTACCATTCATGACATGTTCTCAAATGAAATGATACCTGATATCAATGTGCTTGGTTCTTGAATGTTGAACCGGATTGTTGGAAATGGCTATGGCACTTGTATTATCACAAAATATAGGAATTTTGTTTACTACAACACCATAATCATTCAGTTGATTCTTGATCCACAAGATCTGAGCACAGCAGCTACCAGCAGCTATATACTCAGCTTCAGCAGTAGAAGTAGACACGGAGTGCTGCTTCTTGCTATACCAGGAAACCCACCGACGTCCTAGAAATTGACAGCTTCCAGACGTACTCTTCCTATCAATCCTGCATCCTGCATAATCAGAATCTGTATAGCCGGTTAAGTCAAAACCAGTATTCTTAGGGTACCAAATACCTAATCCAGGTGTACCCTTAAGATATCTAAAGATTCTTTTGACGGCTATAAGATGTGATTCTTTAGGATCAACTTGGAACCTAGCACACAAACATGTTGCAAACATGATATCTGGTCTACTTGCAGTGAGATAAAGTAAAGAGCCAATCATACCTCGATAGCTTGTGATATCAACTTTCTTACCAAATTTATCCTGGTCATGCTTTGTGGCAGTGGCCATGGGTGTCTTTGCCGGTGAAGAGTCTTCTAGATTGTACTTACGAAGAAGACCTTTGACATATTTAGATTGGCAAATGAATATTCCATCTTTCTTTTGGCTTACTTGAAGACCAAGGAAGTAGGACAGCTCACCCATCATACTCATCTCATAGTTACTCTGCATCAACTTAGCAAATCTCTTGCAAAAGTTATCGTTAGTAGAACCAAATATAATATCATCAACATATATTTGTACAAATATCATATCCTTATCATGCAATTTGTAAAAGAGAGTTTTGTCTATGACACCTCTAGTAAAATTGTTTTCAATTAAAAACTCAGAGAGAGTGTCATACCATGTCCTTGGTGACTGCTTGAGTCCATAGACAGCTTTGAATAGGAAGTATACAAAATCAGCAAACTCTGGATTTTCAAAGCCAGGGGGCTGTTCCAGATATACTTCTTCTTCTAGCTTCCCATTCAGAAATGCACTATTCACATCCATTTGATAAACCTTGAAGTTGGAGTGTGCAGCAAATGCAAGAAATATTCTGATGGCTTCAAGACGAGCAACTGGAGCATAGGTTTCATCATAATCAATTCCTTCTTCTTGTGAATAACCTTTTGCAACCAGTCTGGCTTTGTTCCTCACAACAATGCCATCACCATCTAACTTGTTACGGAAGACCCATCTAGCTCCAATGGTAGATTTTCCTTTTGGTCTTTGAACCAGGGCCCAGACTTCTTATCTCTCAAATTGATTGAGTTCTTCTTGCATGGCAAGAACCCAATCAGGATCAGCAAGTGCTTCTTCTATTTTCTTTGGTTCTAATTGAGATAAAAACCCAGAGAATAGGCATTCATTTGTCGTAGCACTTCTAGTCTTGACACCAACATCAGGATCACCAATAATTAAATCAAAGGGATGATCTCTGCTCCAAATTCTTTCCCTTGGAAGTTGTGTCCTTGATGATTCAGCAGTATTGTCAGTAAGCTGAAGTGTGTGACTAGTTGATCCATCAGGCCCCCCTGAGTTGTTGCCAGGTTGACTTGATGATCCACCACTGGCACTATTGGAATCTCCAGTGTTTCCACCATTTCCTACACCATTGCCTGGATCATTACCATCATTGTTGTCATCTCCTGTTGCAACCTCAGGTGGCATATCATCATCTGAATCAGAATCTGGATAGTTGTCAAACTTCAGAGATTCAGATGGATCAGCAGATTGTAAACTTGGGAGTTTAGTGTCATCAAATGTAACATTGACACTAACTTTCATTGACAGAGTATCAATTACAAAAACTCTATAAGCACTTATTGTATAACCAACAAAAATTGCTTCAGATGCCTTTGGCTCAAACTTGTTCAAGTTCTCTTCACTATCCTTGAGAACAAAACACTTGGCTCCAAAAACATGAAGATGTTTGACATATGGTTTCTTGTCTTTATACAAATGAAATGGAGTTTTCATATGATCCTTGTTGATCAAAGTTCTATTCTGGGTATAGCAGGCAGTAGACACAGCTTCAGCCCAAAAGTACAGAGGAAGCTTTGCTTCAGCAATCATAGTCCTTGCAGCTTCGATCAGTGTACGATTCTTTCTTTCGACGACTCCATTCTGCTGAGGAGTCCTTGGTGCTGAATACTGCCTTCTAATTCCCTTTTCAGAGTAAAAGTTGATTAGAGTTTGATTCTTGAATTCCGTGCCATTATCTGACCTTACAGCTTTCACTGGCACACCCTTTTCTAATTCAACTAACTTTATATGATCAATCACTGTCATCGGGGTTTCATCCTTAGAAGCTAGGAAGTAAACCCAGGTAAATTTCGAGAAGTCATCCACAATGACTAAGGCATATCTTCCTCCATCAATTGATGCAACATTCACAGGACCAAACAAATCCATATGCAGTAAGTGAAGTGGATTTGTAATGGTATTGATGGTCTTTCCTTTGTGAGATGCTCTCTTCGCTTTTCCTTTCTGACAAGCTTCACAAAGATCATCAGATGAGAATTCCAGGGAAGGCAAACCTCTCACTAGATCTCTCTTGACTAGAGAGTTCATGGTTTTGAAGTTGAGGTGTGAGAGTTTCTTATGCCATAACCAACTATCTTCAGCAGACGCTTTGGCGTAGAAACAGTGAACTTCGTTTCCAGGTCCTGAAGACAAATCAGCTACGAATATATTGCCTTTCCTTATGCCACATAGTGAAGGACGTTTATCCTTGATATGTTTAATGATACATATCTCCTTTTCAAAATGAACATAATATCCCTTGTCACAAAATTGACTAACACTCAGGAGATTATGTTGAAGTCCTTCCACTATAGCAATTTCTTCTATGATGATCTTTCCAATTTTGTACTTGCCATATCCCACAGTACGACCTTTTCTATTATCAGCAAAACTCACTGTTGGGCCAGCTCCTTCTCTTATGTCTTCCAGCAGGGATCTATTGCCAGTCATGTGCATTGACGCTCCACTGTCAAGCACCCAGGTAACACGAACAATTCCACTGGCACCCTGCAAAAGACAACTTGATTAAACATTCTTTGGGACCCACACTTGATTGGGTCCAGCAAAGCCTCTTGGACTGATACTTGGTTCAGACTTGACTGAACTTACTTCCTTAACAACAGCCTTATAAACCTTAGTTTTAGGCTTTGGAACATAAGTCTCCTTCCTAACACGAGTAGGACTAGCAGTCTTTGATCTAGCATGCTTGTTGTTTGTGTGTTGTCTAGGTGATGTGTTTTCATTTTTAGCATGCAAATTTTTAAAATAAGCAGACATCAAATTGAAAGCACAAGTCATACAATTATCAACACTACAAGATTTATGACATGCATCAAAAGCAGGAACAATAGGAGTATCAGTCATAGTAGTAGGAACATCAATAGATTCTACTCTAACATTGTTAACAGATTTAAAGTTCTCAGTAGAATGGCATCTATTGTTTCTGTTCTTACTGTTCACAAAATTATTAGGCTTGTTGAACTTAGTTCTCTCAGAGTTGACACCTAAACCAGCTTTAGGCAACCTAACATTGCCTTTCACTTTGATTGGTTTGAGGTTTGTCAGACTCTCATCTCTCTTCTCATTACTCTCTTTCATTTTAAGGTCTTCCTGTTTGAGTTCATATTTAATGACAACAGGAGTCTCTAACAGAGGTTCAGCTACTGAGGATTTAAACAAAGGATGAGGGGAATCTTTCAAGACAAAAGGAATTCCTCTCTCCTCAGCACTCTTCTTAAAGGGAGTAATGTTACTAGCCTTTCCTACAGATTTGTTATAGTCAAAGCCTATTCCAACAGTTCTCTTGATCTCTTTTTTATCATTAAGTTCTTTGACTATCATGGAGGCATCCTTAAAGGCTTTACATTTCACTTTTTCTTCGTCTAGCTGAAGTCTTAAAGCAATCTCACCTTTCTCTAGAACTTTGACTTTAGCACATTGTAATCCTAAATCCATAGTCAACTGTTCTATTTTAGGTTTTAATACTTTCATCTCATTCATCTTATAAGCATGAATTTTTAAGACTAAAGTATCAATTTTAAGATTGGCAGCTTTCATCTTTTTAATAGCATCATCTCTTTCAAGTCCTAATTGCATAAACAGTTTAGGGCATGTAGGATCTACCTGAAAGCTTCCAGTAGGAGGAGGTGAAGATGATCCAGTATTGGCCATGAAAGCAACATTCCCTAGCTGCTCCTCTTCATCACTATCTGTATCATCCCAGCTTTTGCCTTCTGCCAGATAAGATTTGCTTTTGAAGTTTTGACCTCCAGAAGTACCCTGATGCTTTCTAACCAATGCATCATACTTCTGCTTCAGCTCGTCGTACGAATCCTTTCTCTTTCCTTGAACCTTGGGTTGCTTGCACTCAGTTGCAAAGTGTCCAGGTTCACCACAGTTGAAACATTTAAATTTACTTCTATCCACCATCCCAGTCTTGTATCCTCCTTTGCTCGTAGAAGATGAGTAACCTCCTTTTTGAAACTTGTTCACAGTAGGTTTGTACTTGTAGGAGGGATTCTTCCTGAATCTCATGTTTCCAAACTTCTTGGCAAACAGTGATAGAGATTGATCTTCTAACTGTTCAAGCTCTTCCATTGTATAGAACTCTTCGTCACCACTGGAAGAAGCAGTCTGACCCATCTCAGGTACAACAAATTCCTGAGTAGTCTTAGAAGGAACAACAACATCCTTCTTTTCTTCCGGTACAGGTGACTCAACAACTAGAGCTCTCGAATGGTTCAGTGTTTTACCCCAGCCATATCTCTGCTTAATTTGAACTTGCTCGAGTTCATAAGTTTTCAAAACTCCGTAGAGTCTCTCCAGAGATATCTCATTCAGATCTCTGCTTTCCCTGATGGCAGTGATTCTGTGTTCCAGATGTTCAGGAAGTGTTAAGAGAAACTTCATGTTGACCTCTTTCTTGTCATAGAATTTCCCATTCAGATTTAAATTATTTATCAAATTATTAAGTCTGATAAACACTTCTGAAATCCCTTCTCCGGGATTGGAACCAAACTGTTCATACTGAGCCATCAGTATCTCTTTCTTGTTTTCCCTAACTTCCTCTGAGCCTTCATTGCTAATCTCTAATGTATCCCAGATTTGCTTGGCGTTCGTACAATTTACAACAGCATTGTACATCACTGGATCTAGAGATTCAACCAAAATTAGTTGAAGAGCGTCATCTAAGTTCATCTGTTCACTCTCTTCATCTGTGTACTTAGAAAGTTCTTTCGGAATGACCTGATGAGGTATTAACACACCATCCTCTTCGTGTGCTAATATGACATTCATCGGAGTAGTAACACCTTTGTCCAAAATCCCGATGTATTTTCTGTTCGCTGTTCGGAGGAATAGGAACATGTGCCTTTTCCATAGGCCAAAGTGTTCTTGGCTGAACGGTGGGATTTTAATGCTACTGATCTTTTGCGTACTCATTTTTTAAGAATTTAAAGTAAATAGTGTTTGGAGAGATTTGGATTTTTGAAAGAAAAATATTTTAAATCAAAATTAATTTTTGGAATAAAATTAATTCGAATAAAAAATATTTGGACGCTACAGAGTGTGTATAGGATCTGATACGGAAAATGGTATCAACCGCTCTGATGCCAATTGTTAGGTCCAGATACGATTGTAGAGGGGGGGGGGGTTGAATACAATCGATACCAAATTATCGCGGAAGTGAATCTGATTGAATATAACTTATTAATCAGATTATAATTAATTAATATAACAATGTTTGAAGTCGTTATATAATTAATATGGTTCAGTTTTAATGTCCACTAAAGTTCGTAGAATAAATTCGACAGGGTATATTCTAGATTTAGTGATTAAAACAACCGGGTTATCAAAGTACAGAAAACTATGGATATAACGATCAAGCAAGTTACAAACAACTTGAAAGTTTTACAAATGCTTTGATTTACAAAGTGATGAACACTTAGAAATGAAGAAACTAAGCCATATATATAGGCAAAGCTTTGTACTTGTAAGACAATGCAAAGACAAGACAATCTAGAAAGGAAAGACAATTTAAATGTCTTACAAAGCCAATTACACAGCAGAAAGACAATCCACAAGAAGGGCAAGACAATTTAACTTCGGTAGGACAATTACAATTGTCTTGCAGAAACCATTCGGTCAGACAATCTTGGATTGTCTTGGCAGAAGACATTCGGCCAGACAATTTATGATTGTCTTGCAAGCATCCATTCGGTCAGACAATTGATGATTGTCTTGCAGGCAATCACAAGGCTTCGGTAGGACAATCTGTTTTGTCTTGGCACAAAGCATTCGGTAAGACAAAGTATTTGTCTTGGCAGTGAACACACGGTCAGACAATTTGTCTTGCAGACTTCCTGATTTCTTCGGTAAGACAAATGAATATTGTCTTGGCTGTTGCTTCATTCATCCTAGAAACAGATTCGGTAAGACAATCTTGGATTGTCTTACTGAGTTTGTTTTGATGATTAAGGATGTAATTTAAGAGATATATATTTAATAGAAAATTATCCACTTAATTAAATTAATCATATAAATTCATAAATTAAATTAATTCGTGAGTGAATTAATTTAACAAATAAATTACATAATTAATATAATTATTTGTGAAGTGAAATAATAATCTATTAAATATTTAATCATCAATTCTTTAGTAGAACAGCTTCCGGTCTTCATTAAACTTTAATAACTTCTTCTTGAATTGTCGAACGAACGAACTACCACTTCTGCTTGACTTCAAATATTTAATTTGAATAACTGATACACAGATGTACTGTCTGGTTCATCTGTATCTAGTTAAATCAAATATTCTCTGTCAAATAAACATTAAGAATTTGATTTGTTCGTCGAGTCTTCGTCTCGTAAGTACTTCTTCATTAAATGGAATCTTCTGATAAAATAAAGTATAGAAACTTTATATCTTCTGAACTCCTGGACGTGCCACAAAAGATTATTTGTGCACTGAGGCTTGAACATATTAATGAACTTCTTTCAGTGGTGTGCAGCAGCATCCTGGAATTTATCTGACATATAATTCCCATAAATCACTTGACGTTCTTCGTACGGATTCCGATGACTTGCTATTTAATGAGCTTTCTTATCAGAGTTGAGTTGTACCTCTTTAAATACAAATAGGCTGAACATATGCCTTTCAGAATGTCAAACAGCCAAAGATGATCTTTTGGTTGTTCTGAAAAGAGAAGTGATCATAAGAAAACAGCTTGATAAGGAACAAGAGATAATTGCCAGGTGGAAATCTGGAAGAGATGTTTCTGCAAAGATTATCAATATTCAAGGCAGAGAAAATTTTGTTGAGAATGAGTGGAAGAGAGACAAGAAAGTTCTTAAGATCTCAGATTCTGATTCAACTGAAGAAAATACGGAGGATGATCATCAGTTGAAATCTAAAGCTTCAACTGATGAAAGTCATCCATTGAAAAAGAGTTCATCAGTTGACAAGAAAGTTCTCAAGAAATTGAAAATGAAATATGGCCCTATCAAAAAGAACTTTATTAAAGGTGAGAATAATTCTTCTAAGACAAGTGAGAGTGTGAACAACACTCAAAATTCTAGTAGTAAGACTAAGAAGAAATTGGATGCCAGTGAGTCTAAATCAGAAGAGACTAAAAAGAAAAAGGGAAATAGGAATGGTAAAATTGGAGTCAATAAGCACACTAATTACACTCCCAATGCTAGTGCTCCTAGGAAAACTTGCAGCAAATATGGTAGTGTCAATTTATTTGTCTGCTAATTGTAAAACTGTGATTGCTCCTATATCATTCTTGCCTATTTCAATGCCATCTGTTTCCCACATGAATTTATCTGCTATGAACATGATGCCTGGTTTATTACCTCACAATCCATACTCTCAGTCTAGTATGCCATATATGATCAATCCATATTTCAATGCTTTCAGTATGCCTCAATTCCATTCAAACTTGCATGGTATCAACAATGTATGTATGCCTCAAATGCCTATCTTAAAGAGTAATGTTGATACCCCAATTTCTCAATCAAAACCAATGATTGAACCTTGTCAATCCAAGGGAAAGATTGAGAATGAAGGGAAAGCTGTTAAGACTAACAAATCTGGACCCAAAGCAATTTGGGTACCAAAATCAACTTGATCTGTTTTGGAACATGTGTGCAGGGAAACAATAATAAGAATTTGTGGTACTTAGATAGTGGATGCTCCAGACATATGACTGGTAATTCTTCCTTGCTCACAAAGTTTGTAAAGAAAGCTGGCCCTAGCATTACCTTTGGAGATGACAGCAAAGGATATACTATGGGATATGGCTTGATAGCAAAATAAAATGTCATCATTGATGAATTTGCATTGGTTTCTGGTCTTAAGCATAATTTGCTTAGCATCAGCCAACTTTGTGACAAAGGTTACAATATCAATTTCAGTCCTGCAGCTTGTGTTGTCACCAAAGGAGATGACATCAATGTGGTACTAATTGGACAAAGAAAAGGGAATGTGTATGTAGCTGACTTCAATTCTGTCATGTCTGAATCAATCACTTGTTTTCTCAGCAAAGCAAGCTCAGATGACAATTGGCTATGGCACAAAAGATTGTCTCATTTAAATTTCAAGACAATGAATGAGTTGGTAAAGAAGGACTTGGTTAGAGGAATTCCAAAGTTGGAATTTTCCAAAGATGGTCTGTGTGGAGCATGTCAGCAAGGAAAGCAAAAGAGAAGCTCTTTCAAAAGCAAAGCTCTTTCATCAATTGTGAAGACTCTTCAACTTTTGCACATGGATTTGTTTGGACCAGTCAACATTATGTCAATTTCTTAAGAAGAAGTATTGTCTAATGATTGTTGATGATTTTTCAAAATTTACTTGGACTTTCTTCCTGCATTCTAAGGATGAAGCTGGGAAAATCATTATCAATCACATCAAGACATTAAATAACAATCCAGATGTCAAAGTTGAGAGAATAAGAAGTGATAATGGGACTGAATTCAAAAATTAAGTGATGAAGGAATTCTGTGAAGATAAGGGAATTATTCATGAATTCTCTGCACCAAGAACTCCACAACAAAATGGTGTAGTGGAGAGGAAAAACAGAACTCTCATTGAAGCTGCAAGAACCATGATTAATGAAGCACAACTCCCAACCTATTTCTGGGCAGAGGCTGTGAACACTGCTTGCTTCACTCAAAACATTTCTTTAATAACCAAATCTCACAATCTGACTCTCTTTCAACTTTTTAAAGGGAAAAAGCCAACAATTAGCTTTCTACATGTATTTGGACGTAAATGATATGTTCTAAGGAATCAAGGTGAAAATCTTGGAAAATTTGAAGCCAAAGCAGATGAAGTTATTTTTGTTGGATACTCTAATGGAAAATCATTCAGAGTATACAATCTCAGAACCAACATTGTTATGGAATCAATCCATGTAGTTTTTGATGATAAAAAGATTCAAGCTCTGTCAGATGAAGGATTTCATGACAATCTCATATTTGAAAATGAAGGTGAAGGTGATCTATATGATAGTGATGATGAGTGTGATGACTCTGTTCAGAATGCTGGAGTTAATCCTTGAATTAATATTCCAACTGATGAGAACTTGGCACATGACACAACAGCCATTGAAAACTCAACTGAAGCATCAGTTGAAACTACTTTGGAAGCATCAGTTGAAACTCCTCTAGATTCATCAGTTGAGATAATGTCTCAAAATTCCAATCAATTTACGAATAATGAGATGTCAAATTTAGGGGGGACTTTTCAGCATGGAAATCTGAACTACAACAATGAAGCTACATCATCAAGACAATCACTTCTACCTCAGAGAAAATGGACTAGGGATCATCATTTTGAATTAATAATTGGTGATGCAAATGCATCTATACAAACCTGAAGAGCTACTCAAGATGAATGCCTGTACAGTGCATTTCTTTCACAGGATGAGCCTAAAGTAATAGAAGATGCTCTCAAAGATGCTGATTGGGTTCTTACTATGCAAGAAGAATTAAATCAATTTGAGAGAAACAAAGTATGGCATATGGTACCCAAGCCTAAGAATAGAACAGTTGTAGGTACAAGGTGGGTAGTCAGAAACAAAATGGATGAGAATGGAGTTGTCACTAGAAACAAAGCACGGCTTGTGGCTAAAGGGTACTCTCAATCTGAAGGAATTGATTTTAATGAGACATTTGCACCAGTTGCAAGATTGGAAGCCATAAGAATCTTCTTGGCCTATGCTGCTCATGCAAACTTTAAAGTCTATCAAATGGATGTCAAAAGTGCATTTCTAAATGGTGAACTGGAAGAAGAGGTGTATGTGAGTCAGCCTCCTGGTTTTGAAGATCTAGAATTTCAAGAGTATGTTTACTTTTTGTTAAAAGCACTTTATGGCTTAAAGCAAGCACCAATGGCCTGGTATGACACTCTATCTCAATTCTTATTAGATAATCATTTTTCTAGAGGAACTATGGATAAAACATAATTTTACAGAAATGTGAATGGTGCTTTTATCTTAGTTCAAATTTATGTAGATGATATAATTTTTGGGTCTACAGATGAAAAACTTTGTAAAAAGTTTGCTGATCTGATGAAAAGTCAGTATGAAATGAGCATGATGGGAGAGCTCACCTACTTTCTTGGTTTACAAGTTAAACAAGTAAAGGAAGGTATATTCATAAATCAAACTAAGTATATCTATGATTTACTTAAAAAGTTTGATTTAATGGATTGCAAAGAAGCTAAGACCCCCATCCCAACTGCCACTAAATTGGAGTTAAGTCCTAATGAGAAATCTGTGGACATCTCTAATTATAGAGGCATGGTTGGTTCTCTTCTATACTTGACAGCTAGTAGACCTGATATTATGTTTTCTACATGCCTCGGTGCTAGATTCCAAGCTGATCCTAAAGAATCACATCTAATTGCTATTAAAAGAATATTCAAATATCTTAAGGGAACACCAAATCTTGGTATTTGGTACCCTAAAGACCAGAGATTTGATCTAATTGGATATTCAGATGTTGATTTTGCAGGATGCAAAATTGATAGAAAAAGTACAACAGGCACATGTCAATTTCTTGGAGACAGACTGATTTTTTGGTTTAGCAAAAAGCAACATTATGTTTCAACCTCTACAGCTGAGGCTGAATACATTACAGCTGGAAGTTGTTGTGCACATATATTGTGGATGAGGAATCAATTACTTGATTATGGTTTAAATCTCTCAAAAATCCCAATATTCTGTGACAACACCAGTGCTATAACTGAAAATCCAGTACAGCATTTAAGAACCAAACATATTGACATAAAGTATCACTTCATAAGAGAACATGTGATGGCTGGTACTGTTGAAATGCACTTTGTTCCAAGTGAAGAACAAATTACAAACATTTTTACAAAGCCTCTTGATGAATCTACATTCACAAGGTTGGTAAGTAAATTAGGTATGTTATATTTCTCCTAATTTATGGTGAATTCGTCTGTATAATGGCAGCCAGAGTTAAGGTAAATTTAATTTCTCAAAATTAATTTAGTTATGGCTCTGGATAAAGTGTGTAATGTTTCAACTGATGAGATGGTGAAATTTTCCTTTAATGAAGTATTGTTTCAACGGATGATCTCTAAGCTCAGCCATTGAAACAATACCCCATTGTCTTGTCCTTAGTTCAACTGAAGACATCAGTTGAAAACACTTTCAATTGATCCTCATCAGTTGAATAAGAAGTTGAACGTGGCGCCTATCTCATCCATTGAAACAATTATCAGATCTGAGCCGTTGAAATTACTTTCATCTCTCCTCTACTTTATACATACAATCGTGTGTGTAATTTTTGCAGAGTTAAATAAAAGTTATTACTTCTCAACGGTAATTTCTCAGCCAATCACAACAATTTTTTTGTGAAAGTATATAAGCATATTCAATTTATTTTCATTTCTTTTCATCTCACTCTTTCGAATTCACAAAGCCCTCTCTCGCTCTCTGTGCAAAAGAAAAACTTATTTTGTTCAAGCTCTTCTCTGTAATAACAATGGCACCAATGAAGAAGTACACATCTCCAACAGGCTTCATTTACGAGAAGAACAACTTTGCTTCTTTTGTGGACAAGGAGGCTGTGGAAGAAAAGGAGTTCCACAAGATGATGGATTTCATCAAAGCCATCCAGTTGTCTCATGCTATGCTCTCCACTCCAATAATCTACCATGAAGTGGTAGAGGAAATCTGAACAACGGATGAGTTCAATAGTGAGGATGATACCATCTCTTTCTCTCTTAAGAATACTGTTCATTCTATTAACTGTGATGTTATGAATGCATGTTTTAAAATTCCTGAAAATACTGTTAAGACATTGCCTTCTGATATTCAATTAGTTAATATGTTATATGCTATGAACTATGTTTTGCCTACTGATGCTCTAGGTAAAATAGTTAGGAAAGGGCTTAGGAGAGAATGGAGCTATTTATGTGATGCTTTTGTGAAATCATTTTCTGGAAAGATTAGTAACTTTGATGCTATTACTTCTCAGATTTTCCAAATGCTTTATATGTTTTTGACTAATGACTACTATAACTTTGGCACTTTGACGATCCATGAAATTGGGGAGAAGTTAGGTGATAGAACTGATAGGCCTAAGGATATGTATTATGTTAGGTTTCTTATGATGCTGGCTAATCATGTTGATGATAAGCTAGTTATCACTAACAAAGAAGCCGAGGTTGCTTGCTTTGTGCAAGAGAAAAGAGTCTTCAAAGACCTTGCCAGAATGAAGCTATACAACAACTTGGAGGTTGTTTACCTGCCAATCATGGAGATTGGTAATGGGAAAAAGGTATTTGGCTTCCCTACTACTCCTTCTCAACCCTCTTCTGCTTTGCTTTCTGCCATCAGGGCTGTTGAGGATGTTAGAGTTATACTGAAATATTCATTTGAAGTATATAACAATTATTTGAGAATATTGAATGCATGTTTTCACATTGTCTGTATATTATATATTGTAGACAATCTAGTATCAAATGGGATAGCAGAAGATTAGATTGTCAGACTCCTTATATAATACAATAAGGGTTCACAGTCGAGGTGGTGTTAGACAAACCACTGGAACGGCTGAAGTATTATTTGGAAATAGTTTATCTTGACTATTGAATAATACTTATATACTTTGTGTATATTGAACGGGATCAAAATAGTAGAATAATTGTTTCTTTAATTCTGACAATAAAGAACTAAGATTCTATGATGTTATTAATGCTTAAGTTCTTAATCCGGATATAGTGACTGACACTTGTATTTAATGCACATGCCTTGACTCATAAATTAAGTAATTTATTTTAAATTACGAATTTATGTATTGGGCAATGACATTATATACCGAGTGGGATATTGACTATAAAAGGAA
This sequence comes from Daucus carota subsp. sativus, assembly GCF_001625215.2. Classification (NCBI taxonomy): domain Eukaryota; kingdom Viridiplantae; phylum Streptophyta; class Magnoliopsida; order Apiales; family Apiaceae; genus Daucus; species Daucus carota. Next base: position 10,306,213 of record NC_030381.2, read on the forward strand.
ACCGTGTCCGAAAAATATATTCGGGTGATGATGTCCTCTTGAAAGCTCATAAAGATAATTATGCTTTAGTCCTGCAGGCAGATTTGTTCTTGCATAATTATAAGGTTGAGTGGATGATCAAGAATAAAAGATATTAATTAAATTAATTGTCAGAAATTAATTTAATTAATGGACATGCGATATCTTAAACATGGGGAATTTATAAGCAATTAATATGGGAACCGAACTAAATAATTAATTTGCGGAATTAGGAAAGGTAGTGCAAATATTAGTTCTTTAGTGGATAAAATTAATATTTAATGACATTGGGCCTGGCCCAGAATGTCATTGGAAGGCCTGACCTAATGGTCCATGATCCCTACTGTAGCCTATATATATTCTCGTTCTCCTAAAGCTGAAAGACACACCAAAAACGAATTTATCCTAGAGTTTGAGAGAGGCAGACGTTTTTCTCAAGGAGACAGCTAGGGTTTTGGTTTTCGGAGCTTTAAGGAGAGGCACACCATGGGAGATCGAAGGCCACACTTCGTCCAAGGAGAATTAAGGAATACAGTAGAAGACGTGGATTTGAATCGCTTGCGCCGTAGCGATTAAGGTTAATATTTTGTTCGAACTTTTAATTAGTATCATAAAACGCAGGACCAAGGTCCGATTGTTCCTACAATGGCATCAGAGCTAGGTTGCGGTTCTGCGATTTATGATATGTAGTCCATGTCATGATTATATATGCATGTATATAGTGATTCTGTGATGCAGGTCGTTGTCCACTATTATGGCCGTGTTTTAATTGTTCTGTTATTTTTGGATTCCACGTGGTTTATCGTGGCTGTTGTAAATCACGAGGGTTGAGGTGATTTCAAAGGTGTTTTTCGGGATTTTTCGAGGCATTCTGAGGCCGTTTAGGCCTCCAAACGGGCTCTCGAAGTTTTTCTGGAAGCTGATTTCGAAGCTGATTTTTCCGGGGCCATAATAGTGGATGTGTTTTATTATGATTATTGATTATTGTTATTATGTGTTTCTTGTTTGTGTTGTTATGCCATGTGAACTAACCCTTCGCATGCTAGAATGACATGGACATAGGGATGGTTTTAATTAATGCTTTAATCATGCTAGTATGCTGCCATGTTATGTGTTCTTTCTGTTGCTATAACCATGATAGTATGCATGTGGACCTCGAAGAAATAACATAGGGCGATGCATCTAGATTAAAATCCTCAAAGTAAATTCTAAGTGGGAGAGTGAGTTAATATGATATTAAATCCCATGGTCTCCTTCATTGTTTGTATGTAATTTAACATAAAAACGAATATAAATTATGTATACGTCACCCATCGTGGCATGTAATTTATGGTGTCTAGAATGTTATAGATATTACTGGAACAAACTTCTTAAATTAATACGAATAGATACGAATTTTCTTTATCTCTGATTTGGGGCGATTTCTAAGGCTTATGGGTATTAAGTGAGACCGATGTGACTCCTCCATTGCCTAGAAGTCAAACCAGACACGAATATTGAATTGAAGTATTCTATTTGAGAAATATTGGAAGGTATACATGCCGCCCATCGTGGCGTACCAATTTCCATAGGTTTCGGGTAATTTAAGATTTGATGATGGTATACACTTAGCTATGAAAAATAATATAGACCACCCCAACGTGGCTTATTGTTTAGTAATAGGACCGAAGTAACATTTAAATAAATTTAGGTGGTATACATGTCACCTATCATGACGTACCAGAAACTTATGGTGTTTAAACGTTAGTGCATTTAATTTTAATAGTTGTTAGAGGAACCAATAGGTCTTAATTTTTAATGCACCCTTCTTTATGTGTAATGTGATTTTTTTTTCATGCATGATTCTCAGGATAAAATGGGCTTTAATCCACTGTTCACCATACTTAAGGATAACAAACTTACCGGACCTAACTATATTGAATGGAAACATAATTTGGACATTGTGTTGACTGCTGAGGAGTACAAGATTTGCACTTATGAACCCAAGCCTGAGCAGCCCGCTGCTGATGCTCCTGATGAGGTGAAAGAGTATTATAAGCGGTGGATAAAGGCTGATGAGATGTCGCGATGTTACATTCTGGCAGCAATGTCGGGTGTTTTGCAGCATCAGCATCAGGCTATGGTCACTGCTTCGGATATGCTCTTTAATCTCAAAGAACTTTTTGGAGATCAGAATAGGGCTTCTAGGCAAGTAGCCATGAAGGCTTTAATGAACACTCAGATGGCTGAAGGTACACCTGTAAGGGATCATGTTCTCAAGATGATGTCACATCTGAATGAGATAGAGATCCTTGGTGCAGAGCTTGACGGGGAAACCCAGATTGACATTATCCTTATGAGCTTGCCCAAGAGTTTTGAGCAGTTCCGCTTGAATTACAACATGAACAAGAGGCAGTATAGTCTTGCGGAACTGCTGACAGAACTTCAGGCAGCTGAAGGATTATTTCGCCAGAGTGTTCAAGTGAATGTGGCTGAGAAAGGTTCTTCCTCTAAGCCGAAAGGCAATAAGAAGAAGAAAAAGGCTCAGACACAGAAAGCTGTGAAGGCAGTGGGAGTTCAAGGTGGTGTGAAAAAGCCTAAGGGGAAGTGCTACCGGTGCAAGCAGTCGGGTCACTGGAAAAAGGATTGTCCTCTTCCTAAGAAGACAAACGATACTGGTATGTCTCTTTCCTAGTTACAGAAATATTTGTAGCGGCTATATCTACGAGCACTTGGTGTGTAGATACTGGAGCCACTAATCATGTTTGTAACTCTATGCAGGGGTTCCAGCAATCCAGAATGCTTAGAGATGGTGAGATCTACGTGTTCATGGGAGATGCTACGAAAGTAGCAGTAGTTGCAGTAGGAGTTATTCATTTATCTTTTGGTTCTGATAGGATTTTGGTTTTGAACAATTGTCTTTATGTATCTTCTTTTAGAAGGAATTTTATTTCGGTTTCTAAACTTGCTATGGATGGTTATAATGTTTGTTTGGATCGTAATGTTTCTATTATGATGAATAAACGGATTATATGTTCTGGTACATTGCAAGACAATTTGTATATAATTAATCCTAGTCAACCCGCACTGCAACTACAACATAGGGTATTGAACAACACATCTTCTACCTCTAATAAAAGAAAGGAACCTTCTAGTTTGAACCAAACATATCTTTGGCACTTGAGATTAGGTCATATTAACTTGAGGAGGATTCAAAGACTGGTAGTAGATGGGCCTTTAGGCTCATTGGCAGTGGAGCCATTTCCAGTTTGTGAATCCTGCTTGGAAGGTAAAATGACCAATAGGCCTTTTAAGGCAAAGGGGAATAGAGCCAAAGAAGTGTTAGGATTGGTTCACTCTGATTTATGTGGACCTATGAATATCCAAGCAAGAGGTGGTTATGAGTATTTCGTCACTTTAATTGACGATTATTCTAGATATGGATACGTTTATTTGTTGCACCGTAAGTCTGAGTGCTTTGAGAAATTCAAAGAGTACAAAGCTAAAACGGAGAAGCGACATAATAAAGTATCAAGTCACTACGATCTGATCGTGGTGGCGAATACTTGCTTGGGGAATTCAGGGAATATTTATCAGAGAATGGGATAGAATCCCAGTTGACTGCACCAGGCACACCCCAGCAGAACGGTGTAGCAGAGAGAAGGAACCGGACTCTTTTAGAGAGTGTTAGATCGATGATGAGTTATTCGGATTTACCCAAGTCCTTTTGGGGACATGCCTTAGAGACAGCAGCTTATCTTCTGAACTTAGTACCTTCTAAGTCGGTTTCTAAAACCCCTTTAGAATTATGGACCAGGGACAAACCGAGTCTGAGACACATTCGGATATGGGGTTGTCCAACACATGTGCTGAACAAGAACATGACTAAGCTAGAATCTCGTACAGAAGTAAAGCTGTTTGTAGCCTACCCCTTGGGAACAAAAGGTTATTTATTTTATAGTCCTAAGGATCGGGATGTCACTGTTAGCACAAATGCAAGATTCTTAGAGGAAGACTATATAATGAATCACAAACCTAGGAGTAGTATCGTTTTAGAGGAACTAGTGGGAGGGACGAATAATGAACCTGTAGTACAAGTAGAACAACCACAGCAGACTGTGCAACCGGTCACTAATACCGCACCAGTTCCTCGTCGTAGTGGGAGGGTTGTTCGACAGCCCGACAGATTCATGTTTTTGGGAGAGTCTTCGGACTTGGTCTCTGGTGAACATGATGATGATCCCCGGACATACGAAGAGGCAATACAGGACAAAGATGCAAGTCTTTGGCAAAAGGCAATGGATTCTGAGATGGAATCAATGTATTCTAATCAGGTCTGGGAGCTCGTGGAACCACCCAAAGGTGTAAAACCTATTGGATGTAAGTGGGTCTACAAGAAAAAGAGGGGATCAGACAAAAAGGTGAAAGCCTGGAAAGCAAGACTTGTTGCGAAAGGGTATACTCAGAAAGAAGGTATCGATTATGAGGAAACCTTTTCGCCAGTAGTCATGCTTAAGTCAATCCGTATTCTTTTATCTATAGCAGCTCATCTCGATTATGAGATTTGGCAAATGGATGTCAAGACAGCTTTCCTTAATGGAAATCTTGAGGAAACCATCTATATGCAGCAACCAGAGGGATTCATTAAAGAAGGCCAAGAGTATCTTGTTTGTAAGCTGAAGAGGTCTATTTATGGACTAAAACAAGCTTCTAGGTATTGGAACATTCGCTTTGATCAGGCAGTCCAGTCGTATGGATTTGATCAATGTCCAAGCGAAGCATGCGTGTATAAGAGATGTGAGGGAAATGCAGTGGTTTTTCTAGTGCTTTATGTTGATGACATTTTACTCATTGGAAACAATGTTAAGATGTTGTCTTCAATAAAGGGATGGTTGTTCAAAAAATTTGAAATGAAGGACTTAGGTGAAGCAGCTGAAAGGCATATGTTAAGCCTATTTGTATTTAAGAGTATCAACTCAACTCTGATAAGAAAGAAAGTAAATTAGCAAGCACTATTGAAGGAATCCGTACGAAGAACGTCAAGTGATTTATTAAAATCATATGTCTGAAGAATTTCAGGATGCTGCTGCACACCACTGAAAGAAGTTCATTAATATGTTCAAGCCTCAGTGTACAAATAATATTTTGTAGCACGTCCAGAAGTCCAGAAGGTATAAAGTTTTAATACTTTATTTATTCAGAAGATTCCAAACTATTTCTACTTATGAAGAAGAACTACGAAGACAAAGACTCGATGAACAAGCCACTTCACAAATGTTTAATTGATAAAGAATATTTGATTCAGCTAGATACAGATGAACCAGACAGTACATTTGTGTGTCAGCTACTCCGATTAAATATTCTGCATCAACAATAGGTGGTCGTTCAATCAAGACAAAGAATCAGATCGTTTAAAGGAAGACAGAAGACCTGCTACTGAAGTTGTGCTCAATATAATTATTCTTTTAATTTATTCACATCTCAAAATAATTATATAAGTTATGTAATTTATTTATTAAATTAATTCACACTCGAATTAATTTAATTTATGAATTTATATAATTAATATAATTAAGTGGATAATTATTGGATTAATTATATAAGAAAAATCATTGTTTATATGGTTTTTGAGCACGGTATGACAATCTATTTGATTGTCATACCGCACTTTGCCAACTGCCTAAGTCAGGAGGCATGACAAACCAAAGGTTTGTCATACCGAATGACTTAGGTATGACAATGGATCATTGTCATACCGAAGTCACAAGGTATGACAATGCCTTGGTTTGTCATACCGTTTGTCATACCACCTGATGACTTAGCCTCCAAGGTTCGATTGTCATACCTTCCCATATTTGTCATACCGTTTGTCATACGGATGTCATACCTATTCAAAATCAGCATGACAATGCTTGTAATTGTCATACCTTCCCACTGATTGTCATTCTGATTGTCATACCTTCCCTTAGATTGTCATACCTTCTCATTTGTGCCATGACAATGCTTGTAATTGTCATACCTTTTGTCATAGCACTTGTGTAATTGTCATAGAGCTTCCTAAGGGTTGTCATGCCTAGCTTTGTCATACAAGTTCAATGGTTTGCCTATATATATGGCTTCACCACTTCATTTGTTCGATGTTCATTGCCTTGTAAACTTTCAAGTTGTTTGTAACTTGCTATTCGTTAAATCCACAGTTTCCTGTGCTTTGATCATTCGGTTGTTTTAATCACTAAACTAGAATACATCCTGTCGAATTTATTCTACGAACTAGTGGACATTAAAACGAACCATATTAATTATATAACGACTTAAAAATTGTTATATTAATTAATTTAAATCTGATTAACAAGTTAAACTCCAATCAGATTATTCCGCCGCGATTATTTTGTGACGATTGTATTCAACCCCCCCTTCTACAATCGTATCTGGACCTAACAATTGGCATCAGAGCAGTTGATACCATTTTCAGTATCAGATCCTATACACACTCTGTAACGTCCAAATATTTTTTATTCGAATTAATTTTATTCCAAAAATTAATTTTGATTTAAAATATTTTTTCTTTCAAAAATCCAAATCTCTCCAAACACTATTCACTTCAATTTCAAATATTTTTTAATTCGAATTAATTTTTTTTTAAAAAAAAAATTAATTTTGATTTAAAATATTTTTCTTTCAGCAATCCAAATCTCATCCAAACACTATTCATTTTAATCTTAAAAAATGAGTACGCAAAAGATCAGTAGCATTAAAATCCCACCGTTCAGCCAAGAACACTTTGGCCTATGGAAGAGGCACATGTTCCTATTCCTCCGCACTGCGAACAGAAAATACATCGGGATTTTGGACAAAGGTGTTACTACTCCGATGAAGGTCATTTTAGCACACGAAGAGGATGGTGTGTTGATACCTCATCAGGTCATTCCGAAAGAACTTTCTGAGTACACCGATGAAGAGAGTGATCAGATGAACTTAGATGATGCTCTTCAACTAATCTTGGTTGAATCTCTAAATCCAGTGATGTACAATGCTGTTGTAAATTGTACGAACGCCAAGCAAATCTGGGATACATTAGAGATTATCAATGAAGGCTCAGAGGAAGTTAGGGAAAACAAGAAAGAGATACTGATGGCTCAGTATGAACAGTTTGGTTCCCATCCCGGTGAAGGGATTTCAGAAGTATTTATCAGACTTAATAATTTGATAAATAATTTAAATCTGAATGGGAAATTCTACGACAAGAAAGAAGTCAACTTGAAGTTTCTCTTGACCCTTCCCGAACATCTGGAACACAGAATCACTGCCATCAGGGAAAGCAGAGATCTGCATGAGATTTCTCTGGAAAGACTCTACGGAGTTTTGAAAACTTATGAACTGGAGCAAGTTCAGAGTAAACAGAGATATGGCTGGGGTAAAACACAGAACCATTCGAGAGCTCTAGTTGTTGAGTCACCTGTACTGGAAGAAAAGAAGAAGGATGTTGTTGTTCCTTCTAAGACTACTCAGGAGCTTGTTGTACCTGAGATGGGTCAGACTGCTTCTTCCAGTGGTGATGATGAGTTCTATACAATGGAAGAGCTGGAACTGTTAGAAGATCAATCTCTATCCCTGTTTGCCAAGAAGTTTGGAAACATGAGATTCCGGAAGAACCCTTCCTATAAATACAAACCTACTGTTAGTAAGTTTCAGAAGGGAGGCTATTCATCTTCTACAAGCAAAGGAGGATACAAGACTGGGATGGTGGACAGAAGCAAGTTCAAATGCTTCAATTGTGGTGAACCTGGACACTTTGCAACTGAATGCAAACAGCCCAAGGTTCAAGGAAAGAGAAAAGATTCGTATGATGAGCTGAAGCAGAAGTATGATGCACTGGTTAGAAAGCATCATGGTACTTCTGGAAGTCAAAGCTTCAAGAGCAAATCATATCTAGCAGAAGGGAAAAGCTGGGATGATACAGATAGTGATGAAGAAGAGCAGATTGGGAATGTTGCTCTCATGGCTAATGCTGGATCATCTTCACCTCCTCCTGCTGGAAGCTTTCAGGTAGATCCTACATGCCCTAAACTTTTTATGCAATTAGGACTTGAAAGAGATGATGCTATTAAAAGGTTGAAAGCTGCCAATCTTAAAATTGATACTTTAGTCTTGGATATTCATGCTTATAAAATGAATGAGATGAAAGTATTAAAACCTAAAATAGAACAATTGACTATGGATTTAGGATTACAATGTGCTAAAGTCAAAGTTCTAGAGAAAGGTGAGATTGCTTTAAGACTTCAGCTAGACGAAGAGAAAGTGAAATGTAAAGCCTTTAAGGATGCCTCCATGATAGTCAAAGAACTTAATGATAAACAAGAGATCAAGAGAACTGTTGGAATAGGCTTTGACTATAACAAATCTGTAGGTAAGGCTAGTAACATTACTCCCTTTAAGAAGAGTGCAAAGGAGAGAGGAATTCCTTTTGTTTTGAAAGATTCCCCTCAACCTTTGTTTAAGGCCTCAGAAGCTGAACCTCTGTTAGAAACTCCTGTTGTCATTAAATATGAACTCAAACAGGAAGACCTTAAAATGAAAGAGAGTAATGAGAAGAAAGATGAGATCCTGACATCACTGAAACCAATCAAAGTGAAAGGCAATGTTAGGTTGCCTAAAGCTGGTTTAGGTGTCAACTCTGAGAGAACTAAATTCAACAAGCCTAATAGTTTCGTGAATAGTAAGAACAAGAACAATAGATGTCATTCTACTGAGAACTTTAAATCTGATAACAAGGTTAGAGTAGAATCTATTGATGTTCCTACTACTATGACTGATACTCCTGTTGTTCCTGCTTTTGATGCATGTCATAAATACTGTGGTGTTGATAATTGTATGACTTGTGCTTTCAATTTGATGTCTGCATATTTTAAAAATTTGCATGCTAAAAATGAAAACACATCACCTAGACAACACACAAACAACAAGCATGCTAGATCAAAGACTGCTAGTCCCTCTCACAAGAGAAAGGAGACTTATGTTCCGAAGCCTAAAACCAAGGTTTATAAGGCTGTTCTTAAGGAAGTAAGTTTAGTCAAATCTGAACCAAGTATCAGTCCAAGGGGCTCTGTTGTTACACCTGATAGAAATCAGTTCTTTAAGTTTGCTGGACCCAATCAAGTGTGGGTCCCAAAGGATGTTTAATCAAGTTGTCTTTTGCAGGGTGCCAGTGGAATTGTTCGTGTTACCTGGGTGCTTGACAGTGGAGCGTCAATGCACATGACTGGCAACAAATCCCTGCTGGAGGACATAAGAGAAGGAGCTGGCCCTACAGTCAGTTTTGCTGATAATAGCAAAGGTCGTACTGTGGGATATGGCAAGTACAAAATTGGAAGGATCATCATAGAAGATATTGCAATAGTTGAAGGACTTCAACATAATCTCCTGAGTGTCAGTCAATTCTGTGACAAAGGATATTATGTTCATTTTGAAAAGGAGATATGTATCATTAAACATATCAAGGATAAGCGTCCTTCACTATGTGGCATAAGGAAAGGCAATATATTCGTAGCTGATTTGTCTTCAGGACCTGGAAACGAAGTTCACTGTTTCTACGCCAAAGCGTCTGCTGAAGATAGTTGGTTATGGCATAAGAAACTCTCACACCTCAACTTCAAAACCATGAACTCTCTAGTCAAGAGAGATCTAGTGAGAGGTTTGCCTTCCCTGGAATTCTCAACTGATGATCTTTGTGAAGCTTGTCAGAAAGGAAAAGCGAAGAGAGCATCTCACAAAGGCAAAACCATCAATACCATTACAGATCCACTTCATTTGTTGCATATGGATTTGTTTGGCCCTGTGAATGTTGCATCTATTGATGGAGGAAGATATGCCTTAGTCATTGTGGATGACTTCTCGAAATTTACTTGGGTTTACTTCCTGGCTTCTAAGGATGAAACCCCGTTGACAGTGATTGATCATATAAAGTTAGTTGAATTGGATAAAGGTGTGCCAGTCAAAGCTGTAAGGTCAGACAATGGCACAGAATTCAAGAATCAAACTTTAATCAACTTTTACTCTGAAAAGGGAATTAGAAGGCAGTATTCAGCACCAAGGACTCCTCAGCAGAATGGAGTCGTCGAAAGAAAGAATCGTACACTGATCGAAGCTGCAAGGACTATGATTGCTGAAGCGAAGCTTCCACTGTACTTTTGGGCTGAAGCTGTGTCTACTGCCTGCTATACCCAGAACAGAACTTTGATCAATAAGGATCATATGAAAACTCCATTTCATCTGTATAACAACAAGAAACCTTATGTCAAACATCTTCATGTCTTTGGAGCCAAGTGTTATGTTCTCAAAGATGGTGAAGAGAACTTGAACAAGTTTGAACCAAAGGCATCTGAAGCAATTTTTGTTGGTTATACAAATAATGCTTATAGAGTTTTTGTAATTGATACTCTGTCAGTGAAAGTTAGTGTCAATGTTACATTTGATGACACTAAACTACCAAGTTTACAATCTGCTGATCCATCTGAATCTCTGAAGTTTGATAACTATCCAGATTCTGATTCAGATGATGATGTGCCACCTGAGGTTGCAACAGGTGATGACAACAATGATAATGATCCAGGCAATGGTGGAGGAAATGGCAATAATGCTGGAGATTCCACTAATGCTAGTGGTGGATCATCAAGTCAACCTGGCAACAGCTCAGGGGGAGCTGGTGGATCAACTAGTCATACACATCAGCCTAATGATGATACTGCTAAATCATCAAGGACACAACTTCCAAGGGAAAGGATTTGGAGCAGAGATCATCCCTTTGATCTGATTATTGGTGATCCTGATGTTGGTGTAAGAACTAGAAGTGCTACGACAAATGAATGTCTATTCTCTGGTTTTCTTTCACAATTAGAACCAAAGAAAATAGATGAAGCACTTGCTGATCCTGATTGGGTTCTTGCCATGCAAGAAGAACTCAATCAATTTGAGAGACAAGAAGTCTGGGCCCTGGTTCCAAGACCAAAAGGAAAATCTACTATTGGAGCTAGATGGGTCTTCCGTAACAAGTTAGATGGTGATGGCATTGTTGTGAGAAACAAAGCCAGACTGGTTGCAAAAGGTTATTCTCAGGAAGAAGGAATTGATTACGATGAAACCTATGCTCCAGTTGCTCGTCTTGAAGCCATCAGAATATTTCTTGCATTTGCTGCACACTCCAACTTCAGAGTTTATCAGATGGATGTGAAAAGTGCATTTCTGAATGGAAAGCTGGAAGAAGAAGTATATCTGGAACAGCCCCCTGGCTTTGAAAATCCAGAATTTGCTGATTTTGTGTACTTCCTATTCAAAGCTGTCTATGGGCTTAAGCAGTCACCAAGAACATGGTATGACACCCTCTCTGAATTTTTAATTGAAAATAAATTTACTAGAGGTGTCATAGACAAAACTCTCTTTTACAAATTGCATGATAATGATATGATATTTGTTCAAATATATGTTGATGATATTATATTTGGTTCTACTAACGATAACTTGTGCAAGAGGTTTGCTAAGTTAATGCAGAGTAATTATGAGATGAGTATGATGGGTGAACTATCCTACTTCCTTGGTCTTCAAGTAAGCCAAAAGGAAGATGGAATATTCATTTGCCAGTCAAAGTATGTCAGAGATCTTCTAAGAAAGTTCAATCTAGAAGACTCTTCTCCGGCAAAGACACCCATGGCCACTGCCACAAAGCTTGACCAGGATAAATCTGGTAAGAAAGTTGATATCACAAGCTATCGAGGTATGATTGGCTCATTACTTTATCTTACTGCAAGTAGACCAGATATCATGTTTGCAACATGTTTATGTGCTAGGTTTCAGGCTGATCCTAAGGAATCACATCTTATAGCCGTCAAAAGAATCTTTAGATATCTTAAGGGTACACCTGGTTTAGGTATTTGGTACCCTAAGAATACTGGTTTTGACTTAACCGGCTATACAGATTCTGATTATGCAGGTTGCAGGATTGATAGAAAGAGTACGTCTGGAAGCTGTCAATTTCTAGGACGTCGGTTGGTTTCCTGGTACAGCAAGAAGCAACACTCTGTGTCCACTTCTACTGCTGAAGCTGAGTACATTGCTGCTGGCAGTTGCTGTGCTCAGATTCTCTGGATCAGGAATCAATTAAATGATTATGGTATTTCTGTCAACAAAATTCCAATATTTTGTGACAATACCAGTGCCATAGCCATTTCAAACAATCCAGTGCAACACTCCCGGACCAAGCACATAGATATCAGGTATCATTTTATTCGAGAACATGTCATGAATGGAACTGTGGTGTTACATTTTGTACCCACAGCTGATCAAATTGCTGACATCTTCACTAAACCACTTGATGAATCCACTTTCTCTAAGTTGGTTTGTGAGCTAGGGATGTTAAATATGCCATGATTCTCTTTGTATATATTATATATTTGTTTTATATATTATTATATATTTTTGTGAATTTTCTGTGTAATTATATGTATTTTATTAGATTTTATATAATTGTTTGTACATTATCTGATAATTTTCTGAGTAATTATGCATGTTCATAGATGTTTCTGTTAATTTTCTAAGTGCTGCATACTCCCCTGTATTATTTTTCAAGCATTTAGATAATTATTTGTGTCTATTTTGTATTTTTCAAAATTAATTAAGCATAAATATTAGTTTTTAAGTTAATTCATTTTAATGAATTAAAGTTAAATTCATAAATATTTATATTTAATTAAAGTTGAATTTTACAAAATATTTGTGTAATATTTTAGATTTTATTTATATTAGGTTTTTGATTTTATGTGTAAAAAGGTTTTATTTCAAAAGAAAATCAAAAATCATAATATTTGTATTTCTTTTTCTGTTTTTATTCATTTTAAACTCGGTATGACATTTTTCACAATGTCATACCGTGTGCTTTTTTCTTTTAATTCCATCTGTATGACAATTATCGATTGTCATACAAGTGTTGTGTAACATCGGTATGACAAATCTTTAGTTTGTCATATTAATGTCTCTGTAGTGTGTCATACACGCTTCTGTTAAAACTCGGTATGACAATACAAGTGATTGTCATACCGAAATTTCAAAACCCCCTATGACATTCAACTGCGTTGTCATACTGCCATTCTCATATACATACAACCTTACACACACACGACTTCATCGTTTCCACTTCGATTTTTCAAGTTTTTTTTCGATTAAAACTTGCTGGTTACTTGTTTCAAGCATCTCATTGCTTGCTGGTTACTCATTAATCACGATTTTAAGTCGAATTTCTGCCAAATTTCGTTCAAACTGAGTTCGACTGAGTCGAACGAGTTGGGTTGTTTTTGACCGAGTTCACACAAGTCAGTGCCGAGTTCGTGATTACTGGACCTTGGATTGTCTGTGTTGATCGTTTGTTAATTGATTTGGGGCAAAAAAAATTTCGAAACCCTCTTTTGGTATTTCGAATTTTTAGGGTTTTTAAGTGTTTTAAGGACTCGTTTGGCTAAGTGAAGATTAGTGGGACTTAATTGGGATATTGTGGATTTGAATTGGCCATTTACAATTTAATTAATTTTTAATTCGAGTTTAATCAATTAATTCGAATTATTAATTAATTGGGTAATTGTTAATTAATTATTAATTGAAATTTACGAGAAATTTGAGAATTAACATTTTATTTGAAAAATTCTCGTTTAATTCAATTTTTAATTATAAAATGGCTGGCCAATTTGTTATCGGTGAGACCAACTACAACGGATATTTGGACCCTGATTCCAGCTTAGAGAGATTCAGACCTTGGGTGAGGTTTCTGAATAGTCAAAGTTTAGTCAGCACGGCCATCACTGCTCATGCTGATTTACAGATTCGTCCACTTCAAGACTTCTACTCCTCTGCACTCAATACCACTCTCTTGGACAGCTACAGGGTTTCGGGAAATATTACTGGAGGTCGGAGCATTACCATTTCAGTAGATGATGTCAACAGAATTCTTGGGTTTCCCCGAAACAACTTTGCTGAGATTCCGACAGATGCTGAAATTACTCAATTCTTTCAGACCATTCTTTATCAGGGAGAGATACATCTACCAAGGATGCTGAAAGGGAACTTGAAACCTGAGTGGGATTTATTCTTCGATACACTGGCAAAGGTCTTTTCCCCAACCACTCGAAGTAACTTCAATATCATATCTTCCCTTCTTCAAATCATTGGATTCTGCATTGTTCACAATCGACGAATCAACTTTGGCAAGTTGATTCTTCAGTCGATTCTAAAGAAGTTGGGACCTCTCAGTAGTCGATCAGTTGCACAGAATCCCAGGGTTGTCTGTTTTTACCCTCGGTTCTTAATGCTGTTTTTGAATGATAAGATGACGGACGCCGAGAAGAATTCATACTTCAACTCTCCAATTGCACCAACTCAGCGTGTCTGTACGAAGTTGATGAAAGCTCTGACAAACAAAAGGAAATATGAGAATCTTCCACTCATAGTGACTCCATACCTGATGGAGCAGATCAATGCTCAGCCACAACAACTTCATCAATTCCAAGTGGCTCAACCTCAACAGCAACAACTTCAACAACCTCAACAGCAACAACTTCAACAAGCTCAACAGCAACAACAGCAACCACAAGAACCAGAACCTCTTCAAATGCAACAATCAGAACAACACCAATCACCACATCAATCTCCATACCAATCACCACACCATTCCCCTCTACATCAAACACATCAATCACAATCATTTGAAGACGAACCTCAGGAATACAACTTCTTCGAAGCTCAACCGTCTTCATCTGAACCTCTACCACAACAACACAACCACTATATACCACAAACACAATCAACCTCCCAACCTTTACCTGCTGACTCAACATCAAATCCAGAGTTGCAGTCCTTTCGACAGGACCTACAGGTAGCTCAGGTACTTTCTGACTTCTCATCTAATTTTAATGTTGATGTATCAGATTTTGTTGGTGACCTTGATTTTGTTTTCCAGACTACCAGCAATGAACCTGACAACACACAGGTTCATATCCAAGCTGACGAATTCATTCAACCAACTCTTTCTTCTGCAAACACTGCAATCAACACTACTACTCAACCCCTTCGTAAGGTTGCCAGAAAGAGAAGCTCAAGCAGTTTGACGAGTCAACCCGCAGCTCTGTCTTCCATTAAGAAGCCTAGGTTGGAAGCCCTGGAGACAACTGCAGCCTCATCCTTGCCTTCCCAAAAAGGCTTGGACTTGGAACAGGCAATGAAACAGTCTCTGGATTCATTCTCTCAACAGAATGAAGCCATTGAAGTTGACCGTTCTGCCACGGTACCCTGTACAGAGTCAAGCACTGCGCTAGCACTCACGCTAGTGCAAGACCAAACAAATACACAGGTTACTATGTTTACTGATTGCACAGATTTTCAAAACCAGTTTATCATGTATGAAAACTTTTCTGATCAAACTTTCTTTTCTGATCAGGCGGTACTTGGCAACGTGCAAGTAAACTTGCCCTCACAGGCTTCCGGAGGACAGTTTGTTCCTCCACTACCTTTGAACCCATCTCAGGGGGCATTGGTAGTTTATACAGGTACAGCTGGAAGAGTGCAAACAATGAGTGATGAAAGGCAAACACCGAGCGATACACATGCACGTGAGGCTAGTGAAACAGCTATGAGTGTACGTGAGGTGAGTGCACACACTGACCCGGCTCTGTTTGAGGAACAAATGTCTAAGCTTAGAGCTGAATTAGCCCGGATGATAGCTGAAAATGAGAGGCTAAAGGGTGCACAGTTGGTGACCCTAGAGAAGAAAGCTGATGAAAGGCCATCCAGTTCTTCCAGGGATGAGCTTAAAGGAGAAATTCAAGAGTTGACTGTCGAGATGAGATCTAATCATGCACTGTATATGTCAAAGTTTGATGATATCGACAGAAAGCTGGATCAACTCCTAAGGAACTCAAAGTCAAATGCTGATACCTCCAGAGAGGATCCCTCAACTAAGGGGGAGAATAGAAGAGGAGATGGAGACAAAGGTGACAAGGGAAATAGTTCAAATCAAAGCAATAAAGGGAATACTTCTGAATCTGCCCCTGACACTTCTGGAAAGTCAAAAGGCAAGGAGCCGTTACATCAATCTGAGGATGTCTTCAATTCTGATAATTATGATGATTTTCCACAAGACATGGATGATGATGACGTCTTCGATGCTACTTACCGTCAAGCAGAGGAAGAAGGTAAATTTGAGGAGAGCTATTTATTCCAAGATGAAGAACCTGTTGATCTTGAACACGAAGAAAATGTCCGGAAGTTTAAAGCAGAGAATGAAGCTAGGAAGCGTAAGCTTCGAGATTACCAGAAACTTCTAGAGGACAAGTTAATAACAGAAGAGCAAATCAAGAAAGAAAAGCAGAAAATCTATGATGCTGCGTGCAAGCAGAAGAATCTTGATATAAAAAGGAAAGTTGGAAAAAGCTGGGACATCGCAAAGAGGATTTTCAGTGGACCTCAAAGGGAGTCTTTCAATGACAGAAAGTTCTTATCTCTGATCTACGATCTTCGAGAGGTAAACCCTGATGAGGATATCTTTATGCATGCCTTCGCTTTAGAAATTGATTACTTGACTGTTGGAGTCAATAACTTGCTAGAACAGTGGGAGCTGATTGTATATACACGGAGAAATGGTTCATTCAGATTATCTGTTGAATTTCTTAAATCATTCTCTGTGTCTGAGCTCTGGGTACTTCGCAATAAGGTAAAGCGATGCTCCAACCTGAACGAACTCCTTCGTGATAAGCTGTTGGATTGTGCTGTCTTCAACAGTCCACAGGTTGTCAAGAATCCATATTGTGTAAAGTTCGTTCACAAGGAGCTCTTAAGCACTGTCTATCTGAATGAAGAGGCTTTATCAAAGTATCCTGCTAAGCAACTGGCTCTAGCATCCACTCTACTACGAACCAAGGGCTTCGCTTCTAAAGCCAAGTCTGATGCTGATGATGTGATTCTAGCTTACTGCACCCGAAGGAATATTTCTCAATACTTCCGGAGGATGAAGAATGTTACAAAGGCTCAGCCATCGGATTTCCAGGAAGACCCTGTAGAGTTGGAAGTGTTACATCAACTGGCTCTGGCACGGGAACGTAAGAAGCGTGGTGAGTCCACTACATCAGAAGTGCCAACCAGAGAAGAACCATCAACTCCTGTCCTTCACAGTTCAGATATCGAAGAAGGAGAAGTTGATCTTTAGATTTGATAAGGAATTTGTAATATATGTTCAGTAAGAACATCCTTATGTAATCTAATGTACTTGTTTGAATTCTGGTGAATGTTTAATGAAATACCAGAAACTTTTTGCTATTTACAATTCATGTTTAATCCTTTGTCTTATCAGTTAGTTGAGTTATCCTCTCGATAATTTGCATGTTATGTTAACAAACAAATAGGGGGAGATTGAAAGGCATATGTTAAGCCTATTTGTATTTAAGAGTATCAACTCAACTCTGATAAGAAAGAAAGTAAATTAGCAAGCACTATTGAAGGAATCCGTACGAAGAACGTCAAGTGATTTATTAAAATCATATGTCTGAAGAATTTCAGGATGCTGCTGCACACCACTGAAAGAAGTTCATTAATATGTTCAAGCCTCAGTGTACAAATAATATTTTGTAGCACGTCCAGAAGTCCAGAAGGTATAAAGTTTTAATACTTTATTTATTCAGAAGATTCCAAACTATTTCTACTTATGAAGAAGAACTACGAAGACAAAGACTCGATGAACAAGCCACTTCACAAATGTTTAATTGATAAAGAATATTTGATTCAGCTAGATACAGATGAACCAGACAGTACATTTGTGTGTCAGCTACTCCGATTAAATATTCTGCATCAACAATAGGTGGTCGTTCAATCAAGACAAAGAATCAGATCGTTTAAAGGAAGACAGAAGACCTGCTACTGAAGTTGTGCTCAATATAATTATTCTTTTAATTTATTCACATCTCAAAATAATTATATAAGTTATGTAATTTATTTATTAAATTAATTCACACTCGAATTAATTTAATTTATGAATTTATATAATTAATATAATTAAGTGGATAATTATTGGATTAATTATATAAGAAAAATCATTGTTTATATGGTTTTTGAGCACGGTATGACAATCTATTTGATTGTCATACCGCACTTTGCCAACTGCCTAAGTCAGGAGGCATGACAAACCAAAGGTTTGTCATACCGAATGACTTAGGTATGACAATGGATCATTGTCATACCGAAGTCACAAGGTATGACAATGCCTTGGTTTGTCATACCGTTTGTCATACCACCTGATGACTTAGCCTCCAAGGTTCGATTGTCATACCTTCCCATATTTGTCATACCGTTTGTCATACGGATGTCATACCTATTCAAAATCAGCATGACAATGCTTGTAATTGTCATACCTTCCCACTGATTGTCATTCTGATTGTCATACCTTCCCTTAGATTGTCATACCTTCTCATTTGTGCCATGACAATGCTTGTAATTGTCATACCTTTTGTCATAGCACTTGTGTAATTGTCATAGAGCTTCCTAAGGGTTGTCATGCCTAGCTTTGTCATACAAGTTCAATGGTTTGCCTATATATATGGCTTCACCACTTCATTTGTTCGATGTTCATTGCCTTGTAAACTTTCAAGTTGTTTGTAACTTGCTATTCGTTAAATCCACAGTTTCCTGTGCTTTGATCATTCGGTTGTTTTAATCACTAAACTAGAATACATCCTGTCGAATTTATTCTACGAACTAGTGGACATTAAAACGAACCATATTAATTATATAACGACTTAAAAATTGTTATATTAATTAATTTAAATCTGATTAACAAGTTAAACTCCAATCAGATTATTCCGCCGCGATTATTTTGTGACGATTGTATTCAACCCCCCCTTCTACAATCGTATCTGGACCTAACAGCAGCATACATCCTTGGGATCAAACTTATAAGGGATCGCAAGAAAAGGATGTTGGCTTTATCTCAGGAGCCCTACATAGATGACGTATTAGCTCGTTTTAACATGCAGGACTCCAAGAAGGGTAATTTACCCTTCAGACATGGAGTTACTCTATCAAAGAGGCAGTGTCCTTCGACACCTAAGGAGATAGAGAACATGAAGGTAGTTCCTTATGCTTCGGCGTGTGGGAGCCTAATGTATGCAATGTTATGTACGAGGCCTGATATCTGCTTTGCCGTAGGCATGGTTAGCAGATACCAGTCACACCCAGGACAGGAACATTGGAGTGCCGTAAAAGCAATACTCAAGTACCTGCGAAGGACTAAGGAGTATATGCTGGTTTTCAAGTCCTCTGATTTATTGCCTCTGGGATATACCGATTCGGATTTCCAGACGGATAAGGATAAAAGAAAGTCCTCCACGGGATGTATTTTTACTTTGGGAGGTGGAGCCGTAATAATGAGGAGTGTGAAGCAAAAATGTATCGCAGACTGAACCATGGAAGCCGAATATGTGGCAGCCTCTGAGGCAGCCAAAGAGGCTATATGGTTCCGAAACTTCCTGCTGGATTTGGGTGTGGTTCCTAATCTGCCACACCAAATCACGTTTTATTGTGATAACACTGGTGCTATGGCGAATACCAAGGAACCGCGGGCCCATAAGGCAGCGAAACACATAGAGCGTAAGTATCACCTCATACGATAGTTCGTTAAGCGAGGAGATATCATTGTGGCTGACATAGCATCGAAGGATAACCGGGCAGATCCATTCACGAAGAGCTTACCAGCTAAGGCTTTTCAGGAGCACGTGGAAGCGATAGGAGTCAGATACTTGGTCACATAGTTATTATAGTTGGTAGTGGATTGCTTGTAATAGACACTGATATACTTAAAGAATATCTTGAGTATAAGTGGGAGATTGTTAGGGTTATACTGAAATATTCATTTGAAGTATATAACAATTATTTGAGAATCTTGAATGCATGTTTTCACATTGTCTGTATATTGTATATTATAGACAATCTAGTATCAAATGGGATAGCAGAAGATTAGATTGTCATACTCCTCATATAATATAATAAGGGTTCACAGTCGAGGTGGTGTTAGACAAACCACTGGAACGGCTGAAGTATTATTTGGAAATAGTTTATCTTGACTATTGTTAATACTTATATACTTTGTGTATATTGAACGGGATCAAAATAGTAGAATAATTGTTTCTTTAATTCTGACAATAAAGAACTAAGATTCT
The DNA here is from genome assembly GCF_001625215.2 of Daucus carota subsp. sativus. Lineage (NCBI taxonomy): Eukaryota > Viridiplantae > Streptophyta > Magnoliopsida > Apiales > Apiaceae > Daucus > Daucus carota. Next base: position 10,326,447 of record NC_030381.2, read on the forward strand.
ATGATGTTATTAATGCTTAAGTTCTTAATCCGGATATAGTGATTGACACTTGTATTTAATGCACATGCCTTGACTCATAAATTAAGTAATTTATTTTAAATTACGAATTTATGTATTGGGCAATGACATTATATACAGAGTGGGATATTGACTATAAAAGGAAACCGTGTCCGAAAAATATATTCGGGTGATGATGTCCTCTTGAAAGCTCATAAAGATAATTATGCTTTAGTCCTGCAGGCAGATTTGTTCTTGCATAATTATAAGGTCGAGTGGATGATCAAGGATAAAAGATATTAATTAAATTAATTGTCAGAAATTAATTTAATTAATGGACATGCGATATCTTAAACATGGGGAATTTATAAGCAATTAATATGGGAACCGAATTAAATAATTAATTTACGGAATTAGGAAAGGTAGTGCAAATATTAGTTCTTTAGTGGATAAAATTAATATTTAATGACATTGGGCCTGGCCCGAAATGTCATTGGAAGGACTGACCTAATGGTCCATGATCCCAACTGTAGCCTATATATATTCTCGTTCTCCTAAAACTGAAAGACACACCAAAAACGAATTTATCCTTGAGTTTGAGAGAGGCAGACATTTTTCTCAAGGAGACAGCTAGGGTTTTGGTTTTCGGAGCTTTAAGGAGAGGCACACCTTGGGAGATCGAAGGCCACACTTCGTCCAAGGAGAATCAAGGAATACAGTAGAGGACGTGGATTTGAATCGCTTGCGCCGTAGCGATTAAGGTTAATATTCTGTTCAAACTTTTAATTAGTATCATAAAACGCAGGACCAAGGTCCGATTGTTCCTACAGAGGAGGCCCAACAATAGTCCACCCAAGTGGCAAAACACTCTAAATCCAAATATGCAAAGCCAACCTCAAGTGCCTCCCAAAAGGCACCTGTTGTAAAATCTAAGAAACACAAACCTGAGGGGAGTGTGATTGGTAAAAGTGAGGGGGAGGGACAGGGTGAACATCAAAGAAGCCCTAAGGATAAGGTTGGAGAGTTGAGTGATAACCAGCCTAGCCGCTAGTCTACAGTCTCCCAAAAGACTGTAGAGATTAATAAGGAAATTAGCTCATCCCTAGCAGCATCCTCCCAAAAAGATGTTTCTATTGAAAATAGTCCCCATCCAGGGACACAACAAAAGAGGGGGAGGGACACTCAATCACCCATAAAATCCTATGGGAGAAAGAAGCTCAAGGGTGATAAATCTAAGCACTCTGCACACACTTCTCAGGCTAAAATCATTGATTTTATGCCTCCAGTTTCTCAAAGTCAGCTTGATGTAACTCTAGTAAATGTGGAGTCACAACCCCTTTCTTCTTCTCAACCTATTTCATACATTTTTGATATTACTATTTCTATACCTCAAACACTTTCCCCTACCTCTTCTGTGGATATGGAGTTAATTCACACCACCATTGTAAATTCTCCATCTTTAGACTTCATGGAGAAGCCCCTCTCTGAGATTGATCATCATCAAATTGATGATTTGTTGGATCTTTCTCATCAAATTTCTTCTTCTGTGACAATTTGTTCTGTGGATTTACACTCAAAATCAATCACCACGGACTCAACTGTCACAGCTTCTTTACCTATTTCTTCTTTATCTTCAATGGATCTCCTTCATCCGTTGAACAGTGTTTGTCCTTCAACTGATGCGCTTAACAGCCTTCATAAGTTGAAAGCCTCTTCCATGACTGTTTCAACTGATGTCTCTCATCAGTTGACAACTACTGGTACTTCAACTGATCTACCATCCTCTACAGTAGTTGATCACATCATAGCACAAACACTTTTAGGCTTGAGTGAAGTGGGCCAATGAGTGGAGAGGCAGCCTTGGGTGCTGGCAAATAGAGAGGGTGTGGAGAGTCTGGCTATTTTTTCAAGCCAGGAAAAAAAAGAGGAATTGAGTGGCCCTTTAGACAGCGTAAGTGAGGGAGAGGTGAGCTGTGTTGTGAGCCAAGAGGAGCCCTTGATGCAAGAAAAGAGAGATTATGAGAGAAATGCAAGTGTCAATGAAGGATCAAGTGAGCAAGATTTTCAAGCTGAATATAGAGCCATTTTGGACAGTGTGCCACTTGATCCTGAGACTTTCACTCATGGAATGCCTTCCATACAAGCTTTTGCAAGATTGGATAATCAAGCAGCTGAGTCTTAATCTTATTCACACCACCTCATCTATGCTCAGTGCAAAGGAGGCACTTGCAGCTTTGCCTGCCAATGATGGTGATGATTTTCAATATGTAGATGAGAGTGATGAGGACATTAATGAAGCTCTTGGGAATTCACTTAATGAAGAGCCTGCAGAGCCATCTACTTCTCTCCCTTCTTGGCTCTCAATACAGTTAGCTAATGTCACAACTGTCAGTCTGGAATTGCAAAGACAAGCTGCATCAATTCTCAATTCACAAGCTGGCAGCTCCTCTTCCTCCATAACTGCCACTTATGCCAGTCAAGCTCTAGACAATCTCAGATTGCGTAAATATCAGTCTCTCCACTTTCAGAAAGAAGTATAGCATCTTAACTCTCTCATCACTTCTGTCAAAACTGATCTATCCAAACAGATTGAAGAGAAGATTCCTGCTAAAGTCATATCTCAATGTCTGCTTCTGAGAAGAAATAAGCTTAGTTAGAAAAGCAAATGGAGGCTCTGGAGGGAAATGTCAAAATTCTCAACTCCAGAATGCATGAGTTGCTTCAACACCAAAGAGTACAAACTGATCTTTGTTAGGGTTATACTGAAATATTCGTTTGAAGTATATAACAATTATTTGAGAATCTTGAATGCATGTTTTCACATTGTCTGTATATTATATAGACAATCTAGTATCAAATGGGATAGCAGAAGATTAGATTGTCGAGTTCCTTATATAATATAATAAAGGTTCACGGTCTAAATGGTGTTAGACAAACCATCGGAATGACTGAAGTATTATTTGGAAATAGTTTATCTTGACTATTGAATAATACTTATATACTTTGTGTATATTGAACGGGATCAAAATAATAGAATAATTGTTTCTTTAATTCTGACAATAAAGAACTAAGATTCTATGATGTTATTAATGCTTAAGTTCTTAATCCGGATATAGTGATTGACACTTGTATTTAATGCACATGCCTTGACTCATAAGTTAAGTAATTTATTTTAAATTACGAATTTGTGTATTGGGCAATGACATTATATACAGAGTGGGATATTGACTATAGAAGCAAACCGTGTCCGAAAAATATATTCGGGTGATGATGTCCTCTTGAAAGCTCATAAAGATAATTATGCTTTAGTCCTGCAGGCAGATTTGTTCTTGCATAATTATAAGGTTGAGTGGATGATCAAGGATAAAAGATATTGATTAAATTAATTGTCAGAAATTAATTTAATTAATGGACATGCGATATCTTAAACATGTGGAATTTATAAGCAATTAATATGGGAGCCGAATTAAATAATTAATTTACGGAATTAGGAAAGGTAGTTCAAATATTAATTCTTTAGTGGATTGAATTAATATTTAATGACATTGGGCCTGGCCCGGAATGTCATTGGAAGGCCTGACCTAATGGTCCATGATCCCTACTGTAGCCTATATATATTCTCGTTCTCCTAAAGCTGAAAGACACGCCAAAACGAATTCATCCTAGAGTTTGAGAGAGGCAGACGTTTTTCTCAAGGAGACAGGTAGGGTTTTGGGTTTTCGGAGCTTTAAAGAGAGGCACACCTTGGGAGATCGAAGGCCACACTTCGTCCAAGGAGAATCAAGGAATACAGTAGAAGACATGGATTTGAATTGCTTGCGCCGTAGCGATTAAGGTTAATATTCTGTTCGAACTTTCAATTTGTATCATAAAACGCAGGGCCAAGGTCCGATTGTTCCTACAATGGTATTAGAGCGAGGTTGCAGTTCTGCATTTTATGATATGTAGTACATGTCATGATTATATATATGCATGTATGTAGTGGTTCTGTGATGCAGGTTGTAATCCACTATTATGGCCATGTTTTAATTATGTGTTTTGGATCCCACGTGGTTTATCGTGGTTATTCTGTTATGTTTGGATTCCACGTGGTTTATCGTGGCTGTTGTAAATCACGAGGGTTGATCGTGATAGTTTTGATCTTGTAATTCAATTTGTAATTGTTTTAGATTATGATTTGATGTAATAGAATAGGCTGGTTCGTCTGTACAATTTGTATGTAATTGTTTGATCAACGGGGCTGCAAGAAAAAAGGATCTTTCGCTGCTGCGATTAGGGTTTCGGGGGTGCTGCACTATTTTGGCCGTAACTTTTGAATACGGTGTCCGATTTGGGCGAATGAGCACTTTTTGGAGACGGCAGAACGAGACGGAGCTAGCTCGAACACGGGGAACCCCGATTGAGGTGTTTTTGGAACTTTTCGAGGCATTCTGAGGCCGTTTAGGCCTCCAAACGGGCCATAATAGTGGACGTGTTTTATTATGATTTACATAATACTTGATTATTGTTGTTATGTGTTTCTTGTCTTTGTTGTTATGCCATGTGATACTAACCCTTCGCATGCTAGAATGACATGGACATAGGGATGTTTTTCATTAATGCTTTAATCATGATAGTATGCTGCCATGTTATGTGTTCTTTGTGTTGCTATGATCATGATAGTATGCATGTGGACTTCGAAGAACTAACATAGGGCGATGCATCTAGATTAAAATCCTCAAAGTAAATTCTAAGTGGGAGAGGGAGTTAATATTATATTAAATCTCATGGTCTCCATCATTGTTTGTATGTAATTTAACATAAAGACGAATATAAATTATGTATACGTCACCCATCGTGGCATGTAATTTATGGTGTCTAGAATGTTATAGATATTACTGGAACAAACTTCTTAAATTAATACGAATAGATACGAATTTTCATTATCTCTGGATTTGGGGCGATTTCTAAGGCTTATGGGTATTAAGTGAGACCGATGTGACTCCTCCACTGCCTAGAAATCAAACCAGACACGAATATTGAATTGAAGTATTCTATTCGAGGAATATTGGAAGGTATACATGCCGCCCATCGTGGCGTACCAAGTTCCATAGGTTTCGGATAATTTAAGATTTGATGATGGTATACACTTAGCTATGAAAAATAATATAGACCACCCCAACGTGGCTTATTGTTTAGTAATAGGACCGAAGTAACGTTTAAACAAATTTAGGTGGTATACATGTCACCCATCGTGACGTACCAGAAACTTATGGTGTTTAAACGTAAGTGCATTTAATTTTAATAATTGTTAGAGGAACCAATAGGTCTTAATTTTTAATGCACCCTTCTTTATGTGTAATGTGATTTTTTCATGCATGATTCTCAGGATAAAATGGGCTTTAATCCACTGTTCACCATACTTAAGGAACTTTTTAGAGATCAGAATAGGGCTGCTAGGCAAGTAGCCATGAAGGCTTTAATGAACACTCAGATGACTGAAGGTACACCTATAAGGGATCATGTTCTCAAGATGATGTCACATCTGAATGAGATAGAGATCCTTGGTGTAGAGCTTGACGGGGAAACCCAGATTGACATTATCCTTATGAGCTTCCCCAAGAGTTTTGAGCATTTCCGCTTGAATTAGAACATGAACAATAGGCAGTATAGTCTTGCGGAACTGCTGACAGAACTTCAGGCAGCTGGAGGATTATTTCGCCAGAGTGTTCAAGTGAATGTGGCTGCGAAAGGTTCTTCCTCTAAGCCGAAAGGTAATAAGAAGAAGAAAAAAGCTCAGACAGAGAAAGCTGTGAAGGCAGTGGGAGCTCAAGGTGGTGTGAAAAAGCCTAAGGGGAAGTGCTACTGGTGCAAGCAGTCGGGTCACTGGAAAAAGGGTTGTCCTCTTCCTAAGAAAACAAACGATACTGTTATGTCTCTTTCACTAGTTACAGAAACATTTGTAGCGGCTATATCTACGAGCACTTGGTGTGTAGATACTGGAGCCACTGATCATGTTTGTAACTCTATGCAGGGGTTCCAGCAATCCAGAATGCTTAGAGATGGTGAGATCTACGTGTTCATGGGAGATGCTACGAAAGTAGCAGTAGTTGCAGTATGGGTTATTCATTTATCTTTTGGTTCTGATAGGATTTTGGTTTTGAACAATTGTCTTTATGTACCTTCTTTTAGAAGGAATTTTATTTCGGTTTCTAAACTTGCTATGGATGGTTATAATGTTTGTTTGGATCGTAATGTTTCTATTATGATGAATAAACGGATTATATGTTCTGGTACATTGCAAGACAATTTGTATATAATTAATCATAGTCAACCCGCACTGCAACTACATCATAGGGTATTGAACAACACATCTTCTACCTCTAATAAAAGAAAGGAACCTTCTAGTTTGAGCCAAACATATCTTTGGCACTTGAGATTAGGTCATATTAACTTGAGGAGGATTCAAAGACTGGTAGTAGATGGGGCTTTAGGCTCATTGGCAGTGGAGCCATTTCAAGTTTGTGAATCCTGCTTGGAAGGTAAAATGACCAATAGGCCTTTCAAGGCAAAGGGGAATAGAGCCAAAGAAGTGTTAGGATTGGTTCACTCTGATTTATGTGGACCTATGAATATCCAAGCAAGAGGTGGTTATGAGTATTTCGTCACTTTTATTGACGATTATTCTAGATATGGGTACATTTATTTGTTGCGCCGTAAGTCTGAGTGCTTTGAGAAATTCAAAGAGTACAAAGCTAAAACGGAGAAGCGACATAATAAGAGTATCAAGTCACTACGATCTGATCATGGTGGCGAATACTTGCTTGGGGAATTCAGGGAATATTTATCAGAGAATGGGATAGAATCCCAGTTGACTGCACCAGGCACACCCCAGCAGAACGGTGTAGCAGAGAGAAGGAACCAGACTCTTTTAGAGAGTGTTAGATCGATGATGAGTTATTCGGATTTACCCAAGTCATTTTGGGGACATGCCTTAGAGACAACAGCTTATCTTCTGAACTTAGTACCTTCTAAGTCGGTTCCTAAAACCCCTTTAGAATTGTGGACCGGGGACAAACCGAGTCTGAGACACATTCGGATATGGGGTTGTCCAGCTCATGTGCTGAACAAGAACACGACTAAGCTAGAATCTCATACAGAAGTAAAGCTGTTTGTAGGCTACCCCATGGGAACAAAAGGTTATTTATTTTATAGTCCTAAGGATCGGGATGTCACTGTTAGCACCGATGCAAGATTCTTAGAGGAAGACTATATAATGAATCACAAACCCATGAGTAGTATCATTTTAGAGGAACTAGTGGGAGGGGCGAATAATGAACCTGTAGTACAAGTAGAACAACCACAGCAGACTTTGCAACCGGTCACTAATACCGCACCAGTTCCTCGTCGTAGTGGGAGGGTTGTTCAACAGCCCGACAGATTCATGTTTTTGGGAGAGTCTTCAGACTTGGTCTCTGGTGAACATGATGATGATCCCCAGACATACGAAGAGGCAATACAAGACAAAGATGCAAGTCTTTGGCAAAAGGCAATGGATTCTGAGATGGAATCAATGTATTTCAATCAGGTCTGGGAGCTCGTGGAACCACCCAAAGGTGTAAAACCTATTGGATGTAAGTGGGTCTACAAGAAAAAGAGGGGATCAGACAAAAAGGTGAAAGCCTGGAAAGCAAGACTTGTTGCGAAAGGGTATACTCAGAAAGAAGGTATCGATTATGAGGAAACCTTTTCGCCAGTAGTCATGCTTAAGTCAATCCGTATTCTTTTATCTATAGCATCTCATCTCGATTATGAGATTTGGCAAATGGATGTCAAGACAGCTTTCCTTAATGGAAATTTTGAGAAAACCATCAATATGCAGCAACCAGAGGGATTCATTAAAGAAGGCCAAGATCATCTTGTGTGTAAGCTGAAGAGGTCTATTTATGGACTTAAACAAGCTTCTAGGTATTGGAACATTCGTTTTGATCAGGCAGTCTAGTCGTATGGATTTGATCAATGTCCAAGCGAAGCATGCGTGTATAAGAGATGTGAGGGAAATGCAGTGGTTTTTCTAGTGCTTTATGTTGATGACATTTTACTCATTGGAAACAATGTTAAGATGTTGTCTTCAATAAAGGCATGGTTGTTCAAACAATTTGAAATGAAGGACTTAGGTGAAGCAACATACATCCTTGGGATCAAACTTATAAGGGATCGCAAGAAAAGGATGTTGGCTTTATCTCAGGAGCCCTACATAGATGACGTATTAGCTCGTTTTAACATGCAGGACTCCAAGAAGGGTAATTTACCCTTCAGACATGGAGTTACTCTATCAAAGAGGCAGTGTCCTTCGACACCTAAGGAGATAGAGAACATGAAGGCAGTTCCTTATGCTTCGGCATGTGGGAGCCTAATGTATGCAATGTTATGTACGAGGCCTGATATCTGCTTTGTCGTGGGCATGGTTAGCAGATACCAGTCAAACCCAGGACAAGAACATTGGAGTGCTGTAAAAGCAATACTCAAGTACCTGCATCGAAGGATAATCGGGCAGATCCTTTCACGAAGAGCTTACCAGCTAAGGGTTTTCAGGAGCACGTGGAAGCGATAGGAGTCAGATACTTGGTCACATAGTTATTATAGTTGGTAGTGGATTGCTTGTAATAAACACTGATATACTCAAAGAATATCTTGAGTATAAGTGGGAGATTGTTAGGGTTATACTGAAATATTCGTTTGAAGTATATAACAATTATTTGAGAATCTTGAATGCATGTTTTCACATTGTCTGTATATTATATAGACAATCTAGCCATCAAATGGGATAGCAGAAGATTAGATTGTCGAGTTCCTTATATAATATAGTAAAGGTTCACAGTCTAAATGGTGTTAGACAAACCATTGGAACGACTGAAGTATTATTTGAAAATAGTTTATCTTGACTATTGAATAATACTTATATACTTTGTGTATATTGAACGGGATCAAAATAATAGAATAATTGTTTCTTTAATTCTGACAATAAAGAACTAAGATTCTATGATGTTATTAATGCTTAAGTTCTTAATCCGGATATAGTTATTGACACTTGTATTTAATGCACATGCCTTGACTCATAAGTTAAGTAATTTATTTTAAATTACGAATTTGTGTATTGGGCAATGACATTATATACAGAGTGGGATATTGACTATAGAAGGAAACCGTGTCCGAAAAATATATTCGGGTGATGATGTCCTCTTGAAAGCTCATAAAGATAATTATGCTTTAGTCCTGCAGGCAGATTTGTTCTAGCATAATTATAAGGTTGAGTGGATGATCAAGGATAAAAGATATTGATTAAATTAATTGTCAGAAATTAATTTAATTAATGGACATGCGATATCTTAAACATGGGGAATTTATAAGCAATTAATATGGGAGCCGAATTAAATAATTAATTTACGGAAATAGGAAAGGTAGTGCAAATATTAATTCTTTAGTGGATTGAATTAATATTTAATGACATTGGGCCTGGCCCGGAATGTCATTGGAAGGCCTGACCTAATGGTCCATGATCCCTACTGTAGCCTATATATATTCTCGTTCTCCTAAAGCTGAAAGACACACCAAAACGAATTCATCCTAGAGTTTGAGAGAGGCAGACGTTTTTCTCAAGGAGACAGCTAGGGTTTTGGGTTTTTCGGAGCTTTAAAGAGAGGCACACCTTGGGAGATCGAAGGCCACACTTCGTCCAAGGAGAATCAAGGAATACAGTAGAAGACGTGGATTTGAATCGCTTGCGCCGTAGCGATTAAGGTTAATATTCTGTTCGAACTTTCAATTAGTATCATAAAACGCAGGGCCAAGGTCCGATTGTTCCTACAATCTTCTCCAACATCTTCTCATGGCATCTGGCATATCTATTCCTATACCTCCTACACTTGCTGCTAACAAAAAGGGGGAGAAAGAGCCGTTGCCTTCTCCTGTAGAGTTGGTGAGAAGAATTCCTCCTCCTTTCTACACTGAAAAAGAAAAGAAGAGACTTGCAGCTCTGGACACAATTGAAGAAAGATTGGCACTGTTGGGCAAGAAATCATCTTCAACTTCACAATCTACAGCCACAACAGTCCCAACCTCTTTTCCAACCACAACAACAATTCTCAGGGTAATCACACCTGAGATTATTATTTCTTCAAAGAAAGAGAAGGGTGAGCCATCTAGCTTGAATGAATTCAATGCCATCCTATCTCCAATCAACTGTGGTTACTCAAGGACTGGAAAAGATTCAAGCTCAATCTATTTTCCTCCAGCCAGGCCTAACAAAAATTAATACAAGCTTCTGGGCCAAGAAATCAATAGCTACAAAGATTCTACAGATGAGGCTTTAAAAGCTCATTTTGCCATCATCTACAGAGAAGGCCAAAAGCTATTTATTGGAACTGGCCATCCTCATTACTCATTTGCAAAAGCTGAAGAGGTGGCCAGAGAATGTGAAAGAAAAGAATTTGAATCACAACTCTCTATGAATCAAGAAATAGAGGTTGATGAAAGGTATGCAATTGAGCTGGAAGAGGAGTTGGAAGCTGAACTTCTTCAAAATGAAAACAGGATTGTTCTTGAAAATCCTCTAAAGAAGAAGAGAGTCAAAACTAGATCAAAGATGCCTAAGGCTGCCAAGAGAAAAGAAGAAGAGCCAGAAAAGTCTGTATCATTATCAAAGTCTTCTTCTCCAATCAAGGTCACCCCAGTTATACATTCAGACACCAACTTTCATGAAGAGCAAATCATACCTAAGGAGGAGTCAATTGATATTGAAAATATACCAATCCCAGCCTTCCTTGTCCAAGAAACCTCAAGGCCAAAGAAGAAAGGGAAAACAGTGGCAAAGAAATTGGCTAACCCTCCAAAACCTCCTAAGGAACCTGAGAATGCAGATGACTATCTTGTCATAGCAAATATTGAAGAAATTTCTGAGCTGGAGCTGGATTTGAATGATCTTCATGAAGTGAGAGGAATAGAGCCAACTTCCAAGCTTCCTGAAAGATTGATTTTCTCATACAAAAGTAAAGGTGATGTCACCAGGCCTCTTCACAGAGTTCTGAGTTCTGAAGGATTCAGCTCTCTCACAAAGATCTATGCTGCCATGAAGAGAACAGGAGGATTTACACCACCATCCAAACAAATGGTGTTAAAGAGAATTCTTGAAATCAGGAAAGAATGGAACTCAGATGCTAGCTTGCAAAGAAGGCTAAAAATCCCCTACACTAGAAAGAAAATTCACCATGAGCCAACCGCAATTATGGAGTTCAGGGACAACCAAGGTGTTGGGAGATTTTTCAGACCTAAAGATCAACTCAAAGTTGCTAGCCTGAACACTCTAAAGACTCTCCAATCCAAGCTCAACATCCAAGATAGTTATGAAGAATGGTTCTATTGGATATTTTAGAAACAGATTGATATTCTTGAAGAAAAACTTAAGTCCAGGAGAAGAAGATCTTCTAGGAACAAGTAAACTGCTCAGTCTAGAGGAGCAAAGTCATCTGTAAAACTTTATATCTCTTGCATTTAAATTTTGTATTTTGTTTTATTTGTGTTTTGTTATCATCAAGTGTAGAATTTATGTCTGCATCTTCTCCAGTCATAAATTGGGCGAGATTGTTAGGAATCAATGATTTTGATGATAACATAAACACTCTGTAGCATGTTCTAGTTAGAACCTTTATCAAAATTCAGTTGTAAATGTTACATTTCTTGTTTGTGAGAATTATCAACGGATGGACAAAATAGGATGGCTAATTGTAAATATCCAATGCCATGTAATTTTGTCTAAGTGAAGGATATTCAACTGATGAGTTGTAACTATTCAACTGATGAAGACTGGATCATGTTTCAACTGATGAAGACCAAGCATTCAACTGATGAACACAAAGTGTTCAACTGATGAAGCTAAAGTATTCAACTGATGAGACTAGAACAGGACTCAACTGATAAAGTCTGTAATTCGTTCAACTGATGAAGCCACTTTCAACTGATGAAGCAAATAGCAGTTGAAAGTGACTAGAGATTAATTCTGACAAAGTCACATGGATCGAATTACACCAAAATAGACATGGAAGCCTGATTAGGATAATAAAGAAGAACCAGAAACATTCTTATCTCATGCAATGCAATCTGGATCAAATCAAGATGATGGTCAAAGATGAAGACATCACAGAGAGCTTGCATAAGACAAAGATGTGCATCATAGTTTAGATTAGAGTGCACAATTTGTATTCTAGTTAAAAAGCTTTGTAAAACTTGGAGTATATAACCAAGTTAGCAGCATCAGTTGAATTTGTTCGAATACTTGAGAGAAAATCTGAGAGTTAGAAACTGTTCAAGTAATGAACCTGCAGCTGTGCGAATTGTAATCAATCCACAGATTCTTCTATATAAAATCTCACGGGTGGATCAATCAATCCACCCGTATTTTTAATACTTGGTGTTTTTCTGATTTATTGTTTTTAAGTGTTCTTGTTCTTGAATCTTTTAATTTGTAAAAGATTGTATTTAACCCCCTTCTACAATCTTTTTTATAGTTAGTGTAAAATAACACTCCTTAAGTCCAGATTACCAGAATTCATAATATTTGTCAACCTTGCTTAATAAGCTTGGTTTATGTACTATAGCATGACTGATCATCTGTTATAGTCAGGTGTCCAATTATTTTTTTAAAGCCCAATAAATTGTGAATAGTTTAAAAAGAAGTTATCCTGCGTTCAAGAGATATTTGCTTATACATTCATTTATGCAGTTTTAAAGATTTTCACTTCTTTACTGTGGCATTGCTTTACAACAAGATATGAATTTCATTCTGTTGTACTTGCTGAGCATTTCTTTGGCTCATACTTGTTTATTTTCAAATTAACCCTTTTCAGATGCCAAGGATTAGAGCAGACGCTTACAAGGGTTCCTAGAATTATCTTTTGTGCGAGGTAAATCACAGGATGCTAGAAGTCTTGGGCGAAGTTTCGATTAGTCAGTAGGACTTGTTTCTTTCAAGTTGTATTATAGTTGTAGTGAAAAACTCATGTAGTAAGGTACCTATGTCATTGTTCATTTGTAGTGACAGTTTAAACCTTTCCCAGACTTAAACCTGACAAGATCTTTGCTTAAGGGTGTAATGGTATATATTTATTAGGTTAACCTATTCAGCTGTCAGTAGTTTATTTTATTGTATAGTTTATTCTTTTTGGTGACACCGAATCTACACCCCGGATTCTGGGCTGTCATAGTTGGTATCAGAGCTACAGGTTTAAGTAACTTTGTTAGGTTAGGTTAGATAGAGAGTCTACCCATATCAGTGTTATTTGGACTTGGTGATTGAGTCAGCAACACATGTTGAGTTGAAAGCTAAGATTACAGAATGTACTTTTATTAAATATTTGGTTAGGATATATTGTTATAGTTCAAAAACCATTGCATAAGCCAATCTATGGTGTAGTGTGAGTGATGACAGGAGTATGAGGTCTCTAGTGATTTATATAGACAAGGCAGGTGAAAGGTTTTGCAACCTGGACAATAGAGTGTACTAACTTTTTATCTACCTAGATACCACTCAAAATATTTATCTAGGAACTCACATACAACTGACACACAGCCAAATGGAAATACACATGATGTCAAATCAATTTAGACGCATTTCCGAAAAATGTATCAATGGCTTTGTGAAGATATCTGCAAGTTGTTTTTCTATAGGAACACAAATCAGCTTGACTATGCCCATTTCAACATGCTTCTTGATACAATGATGCCTTATATCAATGTGCTTTATCTTGGAGTGTTGAATTGGATTGTCAGAGATAGCTATGGCACTTGTGTTATCACAAAAGATAGGAATCCCATTTAATACAAGTCCATAATCCATTAGTTGATTCCGCATCCATAGAATTTGTGCACAGCAACTTCCAGCAGCAATGTATTCAGCTTCTTCAGTTGATTGAGAGACTCAATGTTTCTTCTTAAAACCATGAAACCAATCTTCCACCAAGAAATTGACAACTCCAAGTTGTGCTCTTTCTGTCAATTCTGCAGCCAGCATAGTCTGAATTTGAATATCCAACTAACTAAAATCTAGTGCCCTTGGGATACCATAAATTCAAGTTAACAGTCCCCCTTAAACATCTAAGAATTCTTTTCATAGCCATTAGGTGTGATTCTCTGGGATCTGCCTGAAATCTTGCACAGAAACATGTTGCAAACATGATATCTAGTCTACTAGCAGTTAAGTAAAGCAGAGAGCCAATCATTTCTCTTAACAAGCTTGAGTCCATTTTCTTTCCTTTAGGGTCTTGATCTAAGCTTGGTGACATTAGCTATAGAAGTCTTTGTAGGATATGAATCTTTTAACTTGAACTTCTTAAGAAGCTACTTCACGTATTTATCTTGGCTTATGAAGATTCCATCCTCCTTCTAGTAAACTTGTAGTCCTGGAAAGAATGATAATTCTCCCATCATGCTCATCTCATACTTGTTCCTCATTAAGGATGAGAACTTTTCACATAGCTCTTCATTTGTTGATCTGAAAATAATGTCATCAACATAGATCTGAACCAAGATGATGTCTTTGCCATAATGTTTGTATAATAATGTTTTATCCACGACACATCTGGTGAACTTGTTTTCCAACAGAATGTTCTAGGTGCTTGCTTTAAGCTGTAAAGAGCCTTCAACAGCTTGTAAACAAAATAAGCAATTTATGAGTCTTCAGTGGGCTGTTCAATATACACTTCTTCTTCCAACTCTCCATTTAAAAAAGAACTTTTGACATCCATCTGGAATACCTTGAAATTGCAGTGAGCTGCAAAATCAAGAAAGATCTTTATTACCTCTAGTCTTACAACAAGTGAGAATGTTTCACTTTCATCATAATCAATTTCTTCCTGTTGACAGTAACCTTTAGCAACAAGTCTTGTCTTGTTTCTTGTCACATTCCCACTTTCATCCAATTTGTTTTAAATACCCATTTAGTCTCTATCACAGATTTGCCTTTAGGTCTGGGAACAAACTTCCATACTTTGTTCCTCTCAAACTGGTTGACCTCCTCCTACAAGGCTATCACCCAATCTGAATCCAACAATGCTTCATCAGTTGTCTTCGGTTTATTCTGTGTTAAGAAACATGAGAACATGTTGTCAGCCTAAATATTCCTCCTTGTCTTTACACCAATGGAAGGATTACTAATTATAAAATCATTGGTATGGTCTCTGTTCCACTTGGTAGCTCTAGGAGGATCTCTAACTTGATCAGTTGAGCTTGAATCGTTTAAATGAGAGGTGCCTTCATTTTTATCGTCCATGTTTCTAGAATCACCATTGGTTGGATGATTTATGGAAACTTTATGTGATTGAGCAGCATCTCCATTCAAGTTATTGGCAGCAACTTCTTCATTGTTGACAGTATGGGTAAAAGTAGGTTCATTATTGACAAACTCCTCATATTCAAATAATCCTTGATTCTCAAATCTTAGTAGCTCCATCTGATCTTCATCATGAAGTCCTGAAAGTCTTGTCTCATCGAAAGTGACATTCACACTTTCATCAATGATCCTGTGTTCAAGAATGAACACCCTGTAGGTAGTCCTTTCAATCCCATAGCCCATAAAATGCCTTCATGAACCTTGGTGTCGAACTTTCCTTTCTTCTCATGACTTTCATTCATCAAGAAACATTTCCTACCAAAAACATGGAAGTACTTCATAGTAGGTTTCTTATCTGTCAAAAGATAGTAAGGAGTGTTTCCATGAGTTCTGTTGATAATAGTTATGTTCTGAGTATAACAAGAAGTGTGCATGGCTTCTGCCCAAAACTATGTTGGTAGCTTGGCGTCATGCAACATAATTCTCGCAGCTTCAATAAGGGTGTTATTCTTCCCTTCCACAACTTCATTTTCCTGTGGAGTTCTAGTAGTTGAGAATCGTTGAACAATTCCTTCATACTTACAAAAACCTTTAAGTAGAGTTTCTGAATTCAGTACCATTGTCACTCCTCATAAATATGACCTTGGCATCTGGAGTTCTATCAAGAACTTTGATAAGATCAATGATTTCCTGAGCAGCTTCATCTTTAGTCTCTAGGAATTTCACACATGTATATCCGGAGTAATCATCCACCATGACTAAAGCATATCTCTTCCTTGTCAAAGATGGCACGTTAACTAGACCAAAAAGATCCATGTGGATGAGCTTCAATGGCTCCATGTTGGTATTGACATGGTTGGATTTGTTGACATCTCTTTTCAATTTTCCCATTTGACAGTCCTCACATGATCCTTCTTCAAAAAACTCTTACTGAGGAAGTCCTTTAACGAGCTCCTTCTTCATTAACAAATTCATTATTTTTGAAGTTTAAATGAGAGAATTTTCTGTGCCACATCATGCTATCATTAATAGTGTCCTTGCTATAAAAGCAATAGTTTTACGAACAAGTTATCTATCAAGATTACATAGGGCAGTGGAAGATGGTTAAAATCACACTACAAATCACGTATGTCGAATACGTAAACCTATGCTCGCATGGCAAGTTCTAAATCTATATATCCACTTTCGCTTCAATAAAGATTAACAAACAACTTAGATGTTAGCTATGCATCCAAAAAGAATACCAGCGCAAGTACATGGATCGTCCCTTTCACATGACATTGCATTCTACCCATTGATCTCAAAAGAGTACCTGATATTCTTTATTCTTTTTTTTCTTTTTTTAGAAAGGCATATTCATCCCTTAGCTCCCCCAAACTTAAGATTTACAAACTCTAAGTTCAAAAAGGGAATAATCCAGACTTTACGCCCGATTCAACGCAAGGACTCAAGAAATAAGTTAGTCTAAGTCTTATCTCTAGAGCATAAGTGTAATTAAAATTCCACACAAGCAATTCCCAAGTAAGCAAGACATCACATACGATCAAGACTACTAGCCAAGAAATTATGCACATAAACTCATCATAGGACATCAACTTGGAAGACAACTCTCATGATTCATGCAAATGCAACTATATGCACACTACTTGAACATACGAACAAAATGCCTAAAAAACAGATATGAAACAGATATGCGATATGCACTAACATGATACTATAATCTGCTAAATGCATCATGCACACTATATGAACACGCACTACTACTACTACTAATATTACTAATCCTTACATTACCACCCCAAACATAAAATATTCAATGTCCCTATTGAAGGCGATAATAAGGATACAAGAGCATACCTAGAAGTCGACAGGATCACCCTCCTCGGCCGGCCGATACACCATGCCAGCTCCAAACACTGACCAATCAACTTCAACACCAAAGGCTCGAAAAGCACTCCCAAGAGCTTGTGTCAAATCCTCATCAAAACGGCGATGAATGTCATGCATGACATCTATACGCCGAGTCAACCTTTAAAACAACACATCACTTAAGTAATTCGGCGGTAGTTTGAGTTCGATTTTGGGAGCTTCTTCAATAGATAGTTTACATTTTGAAGCTCTACTAATTCACGAGACTCGAATGGCATATCAACCTTCCTCTTCCATGGAGATGTATTCAAGAACTGGAGTTGCTCTGCTTCTTCTTCATCTTTGAAATCAGAATCTCCTGTTAAGACTCTCTCCAAGGTCTCTGGCCTTAGATTTTGCACAATCACTTGTCGAAAGATAACTTGCCAATAGTGCATGGTATTGTGAAACTCCCCGGATCTTTGAGTTTAGGAGACAATTTCTGTTGTAGCACCGTACTGCACTCTTCCGTTAAAGCAACAGTCTCCAACTCCTCGAGCTTCAATTTTCGAGATAGAATATCCTTCATGAACTTAGCATAGCTCGACATTTGTTGTAGTGCTTCCGCAAAAGGGATCTTGATCTGCAATTTCTTGAAAACCTCTAGAAATTTTGCGAATTGCTTGTCGAGTTTCTGCTTCTGAAGTCTTTTCGGATATGGGGGAGGTGGATACACTTGCTTGACTCCATCATCATGTTTAGGAGCAGATTTTTCAGGTGAATCCTTGCTTTCTTCCACGTTGCTTTTATTTAGATCAGCCCCAACAACATTTTTTCCACTTTCTGACTCAGAGGAGAGCACGGGTGTTTCTTCCTGCTGATTGCTCTCTTCTTTGTTCTGCTCTACTGCTGATTCTTGTTTCTTCGTATCCTTCCCAGACCTAAGGGTGATTGCTTGTACCTGTTCTTTTACTTCCTTCTTTCCCGGATTGGCATTAGTATCACTAGGAAGAGTTCCTTGTGGTCAATTTAGAAACGCATTAGCAATCTGCCCAATCTGATTCTCTAAAGTTTTGATTGACACCGGTTGGCTTTTACACATTAATCTCAATTCTTCCAATTCAGATCTTTCGTTTGAAGACTGTCCAGCCACTCCGTGATTTTGTTGCTGGAATCCCGGTGGATGGAATTGCTGCTTCGGTGCAAACTGCTGTTGAAAACCAGATGGGTTGAATGGTCTAGCTCCATGCTACTGAAAAGTTAGTTGCGGTTGTTGCAAGAAATTCTGATTGTTGGTCCAGCTGAAATTCGGATGATTCCGATTGTTGGGGTGATAAGTAGTAGGGGCTGGCTGCTGAGACCTCTGAAAATTGCTCACAAACTGAGCTGATTCACTAGATATGGCACACTCATAAGTAGAATGTGTACCCGCACAAATCTCACAAACAGTAGGTGGCTGCTGAACTCCCAAGTTTGCTAAGGAATCCATTTTCATAGTAAGAGCTTTCAGCTGAGCAGCTATGGCTGTAGTAGCATCCACATCCAGAATTCCTGCTGCTTTGCCTTGATGAAGACGCTGCGTAGGATTCTGATAGTCATTCGCCGCCATCATCTCGATCAACTCATAAGCTACCTCATTGATCTTAGCCCATAGAGCTCCACCTGATGCTGCATCAAGCATAGGTCTCGATCGAGGTCCCAGGCCATTATACAAACAATTTATCACCATCCAATACAGCATCCCATGATGAGGACACTTTCGAAGCATCTCCTTGTAGCGTTCCCAAGGTTCACATAGAATTTCAACAGACGGCTGAGAAAATTGAGTGATAGAATTCCTGATTGCAGCTGTTTTGGCCATAGGGAAGAATTTAGTAAGAAAATTCTGAGCCAAATCCTCCCATGTCGTAATAGATCCTGCAGGTAGAGAATGCAACCATCCCTTAGCTTTACCCTCAGAGAAAATGGGAACAGCCTCAATTTTATGGCATCTTCAGTAAAACCATTGAACTTGAAAGTATCGCAGATTTCGATGAAATCTTGAATATGCATATTAAGATCTTCCGTCGGAGCACCCCCAAACTGAACTGAGTTTCGAACCATCTGAATAGTGCCCGGTTTGATCTCAAAAGTCTTAGCCGCGATGGCTGGACTTACAATTGTAGATTGAACGTCATTTATTTTCGGCTCAGAGAAAGCCTTCAGTGCTTTAGTATCTGTTGCTGCTGCTGGTTGTTCACCCATTGTATTGCTCACTGTCACTTCTGCTTTTACCAATGCTTCCTTACGAGTTTGAGAACGTGTTCGCATACACGTCACTCAAAAACCTGATACACACACAAAAAAAATAAAAGTGAGAAAAGAATTTAAGTTAGTGAACTTTAACGACCACTGATGACAAGCACATAAACTAAAAATATAACACCGTGTCCCCGGCAGTGGCGCCAAAAACTTGTTCGCACAAAATCACGCAATCGTACGTGGTCACAAGTAATATAGAATAAAATTTAGTTCATTCCCACAGAGACTAGTGTAAACAGAATATGCATTTATCCAACTGTTAGGGTTATACTGAAATATGCATTTGAAGTATATAACAATTATTTGAGAATCTTGAATGCATGATTTCACATTGTCTGTATATTATATATTGTAGACAATCTAGTATCAAATGGGATAGCAGAAGATTAGATTGTCAAACTCCTTATATAATATAATAAATGTTCACAGTCTAAATGGTGTTAGACAAATCATTGGAACGACTGAAGTATTATTTGGAAATAGTTTATCTTGACTATTGAATAATACTTATGTACTTTGTCTATATTGAACGGGATCAAAATAGTAGAATAATTGTTTCTTTAATTCAGACAATAAAGAACTAAGATTCTATGATGTTATTATTGCTTAAGTTCTTAATCCGGATATAGTGATTGACACTTGTATTTAATGCACATGCCATGACTCATGAGTTAAGTAATTTATTTTAAATTACGAATTTATGTATTGGGCAATGACATTATATACAGAGTGGGATATTAATTATAAAAGGAAACCATGTCCGGAAAATATATTCGGGTGATGATGTCCTCTTGAAAGCTCATAAAGATAATTATGCTTTAGTCCTGCAGACAGATTTGTTCTTGCATAATTATAAGGTTGAGTGGATGATCAAGGATAAAAGATATTGATTAAATTAATTGTCAGAAATTAATTTAATTAATGGACATGTGATATCTTAAACATGGGGAATTTATAAGCAATTAATACGGGAGCCGAATTAAATAATTAATTTACGGAATTAGAATAGGTAATGCAAATATTAATTCTTTAGTGGATTGAATTAATATTTAATGAAATTGGGCCAGGCCCGGAATGTCATTGGAAGGCCTGACCTAATGGTCCATGATCCCTACTGTAGCCTATATATATTCTCGTTCTCCTAAAGCTGAAAGACACACCAAAAACGTTCATCCTAGGGTTTGAGAGAGGCAGTCGTTTTTGTCAAGGAGCCAGCTAGGGTTTTGGGTTTTCGGAGCTTTAAGGAGAGGCACACCTTGGGAGATCAAAGGCCACACTTCGTCCAAGGAGAATCAGGGAATACAGTAGAAGACGTGGATTTGAATCGCTTGCCCCGTAGCGATTAAGGTTAATATTTTGTTCGAACTTTTAATTAGTATCATAAAACGCAGAGCCAAGGTCCGATTGTTCCTACAATGGTATACTCGAGATATACTCAAAGAATATCTAGAGTATAAGTGGGAGATTGTTAGGGTTATACTGAAATATTCGTTTGAAATATATATCAATTATTTGAGAATCTTGAATGCATGTTTTCACATTGTCTGTATATTATATATTGTAGACAATCTAGTATCAAATGGAATAGCAGAAGATTAGATTGTCAGATTCCTTATATAATATAAAAGGTTCACAGTCGAAATGGTGTTAGTCAAACCACTGGAACAGGTGAAGTATTATTTACAAATAGTTTACCTTGACTATTGAATAATACTTATACACTTTGTGTATATTGAACGGGATCAAAATACTAGAATAATTGTTTCTTTAATTCTGAAAATAAAGAACTAAGATTCTACGATGTTATTATTGCTTGGATTCTTAATCCGGATATAGTGATTGACACTTGTATTTAATGCACATGCCTTGACTCATAAGTTAAGTAATTTATTTTAAATTATGAATTTATGTATTGGACATTATATACAGAGTGGGATATTGACTATAAAAGGAAACAATGTCCGAAAAATATATTCGGGTGATGATGTCCTCTTGAAAGCTCATAAAGATAATTATGCTTTAGTTCTGCAGGTAGATTTGTTCTTGCATAATTATAAGGTTGAGTGGATTATCAAGGATAAAAGATATTGATTAAATTAATTGTCAGAAATTAATTTAATTAATGGACATTCGATATCTTAAACATGGGGAATTTATAAGCAATTAATATGGGAGCCGAATTAAATAATTAATTTACGAAATGGTAGGTATCTGTATAACGCAACACAGTTTTAGCTTCATTACAGTTGTCCAAAAATATCATAGCTAAGGCAACGTTTTGAGAGCAACGGTTTCAAAAACCATTGCGTAAGCCAATTTTAATTACCAGCTAAGGCTTTTCAGGAGCACGTGGAAGCGATAAGAGTTAGATACTTTGTCACATAGTTTTATAGTTGGTAGTGGATTGCTTGTAATAAACACTGATATACTCAAAGAATATCTTCAGTATAAGTGGGAGATTGTTAGGGTTATACTGAAATATTAGTTTGAAGTATATAACAATTATTTGAGAATCTTGAATGCATGTTATCACATTGTTTGTATATTATATATTGTAGACAATCTAGTATCAAATGACATAGCAGAAGATTAGATTGTCGAACTCCTTATATAATATAACAAATGTTCACAGTCTAAATGGTGTTAGACAAACCATTGGAACGACTGAAGTATTATTTGGAAATAGTTTATCTTGACTATTAAATAATACTTATATACTTTCTGTATATTGAACGGGATCAAAATAGTAGAATAATTGTTTCTTTAATTCTGACAATAAAGAACTAAGATTCTATGATGTTATTAATGCTTAAGTTCTTAATCCGGATATAGTGCACATGCCTTGACTCATAAGGTTGAGTGGATGATCAAGGATAAAAGATATTGATTAAATTAATTGTCAGAAATTAATTTAATTAATGGAAATGCGATATCTTAAACATGGGGAATTTATAAGCAACTAATATGGGAGACGAATTAAATAATTAATTTACGGAATTAGAAAAGGTAGTGCAAATATTAATTCTTTAGTGGATTGAATTAATATTTAATGACATTGGGCCTGGCCCAGAATGTCATTGGAAGGCCTGACCGAATGGTTCATGATCCCTACTGTAGCCTATATATATTCTTGTTCTCCTAAAGCTGAAAGACACACCAAAATGAATTCATCCTAGGGTTTGAGAGAGGCAGTCGTGTTAGGTCCAAAGTATCGTAGAAGGGGGGGTTGAATACGATACTCACTACAATTTAAAATTCTTTCGAATCTTGCGGATAAATAAATTGCAGTCCTGTAATGGGTTTCGTGTTCCGGATATTTATTGGGTCGGTTTCTGAGGATATGAAAATATTAAACCAACACACAATATTTTCCAAGGTATATCTGTATATTGATAAATACCTCGAAGGTGCTATAAATCCAAACCCGAAGGTTGGCTACAATGGCTACTACTACTTACACTCACAAACCCTAGCTTCTAAATATATATATAATACAAAACTAAGCTAGAGTTTATTTGTGTGTAGTAGTGTGCAAGGCACAAAGCCATTCCACCATAAAGGTGGTGGAGAGTGTGTTACAAATGAGAACAAACTGGGGTATTTATAGACTTTTCACAAACTAACCATGGTTAACAGGTTTTGAGTTGGCGCCACTGGACTTGCGCTCTACATGGCTTCATAGTGTGTCTGAAACTTAGAATAAATTCTAAGCTTGAAACACAACAGCATTACTTGGTCAAACCTTGCGCCAGTCAATTGTTGCGCCTTCCTTCACTCTCTACTGTAGTGACTTAGCCAAATTTGCAGGGACACAAGGTTGCGCAGAGTGGCTTTACTGTGAGGGTGGCGCCAACTTTGACTAGAGTCAAAGTTTGCGCTTATACACCTCCAGGAAGAGATGACCTGGTACTTAAACATATTTCTATTGCTTTGTACTTGCGCCATACAGTGAACACATCCCCTGTTCTCTCTCCTGGTTAATATATAACCAAGTTGCGCCAGAAACATATATACATATATATGTATATTGAGTTTGCGCCTAGACTTCACAGTGTATGTGTTTCTGACTTAGAAAGAATTCCATGGCAATAAACTTGCGCCCCAACAGTGGTGACTCCCCACTGTTATCACTCCTTGGACTTCTTCCAGGTCAAAAGTTGCGCCATGTATGCTTCGAAAAAAATCATTCACAAGTGTAATGTCTTGTGTGAAACCCTACATGCACATGCAAACCCTAGGTTGCCCTAGACACCTGACATCATCACATGCATGCATAATATATATATAATATAATATATTATGTTGTTATTATATTAATAAATAAAAATATATATAAATATATACACACATATATATTATATTTATATGAACATATAATAATATATGTACATATATTTAAATATATTCTCATATATTTAAATATATTTAATATATAATTATATGTAAATACAAATGTAAATATATATATAAATATATATAGAGATATATATAGTTATTTATAAATATAAATATAAACATAAATATATATAAAGAAAAGTATATATAAATATATACATATATATAATATTTATATAAACATATAGTAACATATATATACACATATATTTAAATATATTCTCATATATTTAAATATATATAATATACATATAACTATGTGTAAATATAAATACAAATATATATATAAAGGTATATATAACTCTCTCTAAATATACATATATTTATGCACATAATATAATATATATATACACTTAAATATATAAATGTTTATGTAAAATATAAATACATATACTATATACATATATATTTATTTAAATATATATACATATAAATATACATATACATATGTTTAAAAACATATATACATATATATTATATATATTATATTTAATTAAATATACATATATACATATATGATTATATTTGTACATATACAAATATATAAGTGCACACATATAAAAAATGTCACTTCCTGATATGGCTTTCTGTGGAAGCTTTGACATATGGCATTTGAGCAGTAAGCTTTGGTATAGCTGGCATTTGGCTTGACTTGGCTTGGCTTTGGAACAAATGACTTGATATAACTGGATCAATTCTTCGATCGATAAATACTTTGCAAAGCTCCGTACGTGCTGATGCTTAGTGCACTGGTCTGGTTCACAAGCGACTAACACTGAAGTCAAACATTGTACCTTCTTTGTCAGCAAACATTGATCAGTCGGTTCCGGGTTAGTTTATGCTTCAGTTTGTTGATTATAAATAACCAACCAAGATATATAGAAATATCTTGCTTCAGGGGTTGCACTGAAATCTTTCGAGTACTTGGACAACATCTTCATTGCTTCCACAATCTTGAATACTTCAATCTTTATTCTTCACTGAGGCATGAACATATTAATGAACTTCTTCCAGTGAACTTATTCCTTCAAGACTGTAGATGGCTTCTTCAACCTTTGTCTTCGTATCTTCCGATTCCGGTGCAGGCGTAGTGTTATTTACTTGTCCTGTTCTATTGTTGAGTTATCATCCCTATGTAACAGATAGGGTTGTCTTTACATTTAGACTTACAATCTCCCCCTATTTGTTTGTTAATCATAACAAGCAAATCTTCTGGAGGATAACTCAACTAACACTAGAAAAAGTAAAGTCCTGGACTAGTAAAAAATGCTACAAAGTTTCTGGATCATATAATACATTTCCAGATTTCATGAATAGAAATAACAGATGTGCATATCACCTTTATTTCTCTGGTTTTTGCTTACCTGCCAGATAATCCTCATAGTCTGTCTTGAAGAGAATTCAAAACATTCCATTATGCAAAGAATAATCAGCAGCTTCATTGAATTCTCTAGTGGTAATGAATAAGTTCCTGTCTACCACTTACTGAAGAATAGATGTATCACTTTATACTTCTCCTCCCGTTACCTTGATCAGGTTCTCCTTGGTGATAAGTAGCCATCTCCCCTTAGATGAAAGATCAATCCTCCTCCGTAGTTGAAGAAGAATCTCCCCCTCAGTAGTACACAGCTAAAGAGTAGTTTAATCCCCCTTAGTTGTAGACAATAGAAGAAAGCTAACTTACTTTTTCTTCCCCCTTTCATATATTCTCCCCCTAAATATATTCTCCCCCTTAGTTGTGGAATCCTCCGAGGATATGTGGTATCAAATATGGTCAAGGAACGTGTCCAATACATCCTGTACCAAAAGATAATATCCCCGTAGAGAACTAAACAACGCTAAAGCTGGGGTCGAAGAAAGAGTTCAGAAGAAGGGTTTACTTTGATTGGGTTGGTTCCTATGCTGAAAGAATAGGTTCCAAACGGAAAAGTAAGGAATAAAAACTGACATTCCAGTAACAACATCCACTTTGTCTTTAGGTATAAATTTGGTAATTAGTGGGTGTCTCACTAAACTGTTCTGCAGGTGTATCACTCAACACTCAATTTTCTCTCGGTTTTTGGGTAAGGGTGTCACTCACGAGTTCTGTAAGTGTATCCCTCCACACAAATACTGAGCTTCCAAAATGCTGAGTACCTGCAAGAAAATCACCTTAGCCACCCTTAAAGGGGGTCACCGGTGGTGCAATGGGAGTTCGTAATTCCCAGTCCCTGCAGACTCATCAGATAAATCCGAATCATGGTCCACAAGTTGCCAACCACTAAGTGGCTTATCCAATTAAGGATCCAGAGTTGTTTGCTCTGGGAGGTTAGACAAAGGCTTAATTATGGCAAAGGCCTAAGTCCTCCTCAATGTCTGTGAAGACACTTGATTCAAGTGAATCATCAACCATAAGTTCACACCGTGAAATGGAATGAACCATAGTTGCTTCCGTCAATTCTTTCAACAACATGTGAGTTTTCGATACTAAATATTATAATATGTACCTCACAAGTGTTTCACTCTTCTCAATTTCCTATGTGTTTGCACTCACTCATGCTCACATATTTCTCATTCTGATATCTCACTGGTTCTTCTCAGAATCTCACCAAGTGTTTAACTCTCAGTGTTTGGCTCACAGTGTTTCTCTCAGCACTCAAAGTATAGTCTTCTGTACCTGCATGAGAAAATCACCATAGCCCCTTCAAGAGAGGTCACTGGCGGTGCAATGGGGTTTCGCAAATCCCCGATCCTCAACCGACTCATCAATAAATTGACTCATAGTCAGAGAGTTGTCGATCTCCTATAAGTAGGAAATCCATTCCGATTGGATCCAGATCTGTTCTGATCTGGGGAGGGAGACGAGAATCCTGAAGATTTGGCAATTGAGATCCTCGTTTCCTCCTTACACCTGTAAAGGCATCAACCATCTTATTTACCGTAAAATGGTGAATGAAGAAGTTGCTTCTGGAACAAAACCTTTAACCTTATTGTGCACTCTCTTGTATTGTGTCCATAATATTTTCTGTTTAGGCTCTTCATCAGAGTGATTACTGATGATGTGCTTGACTCAATACAAGATGCTCTGGCTGACGAGCGAATTTCAATGGACTCATCCTTTTGAGAGAATGATTCCAGAGACTGTTTAATTGCCTTTTCAGCTCTATATTCTTTTGGGAGAATACAGATGAGCAACAGTTACCTCAAGTTTGAAAACACCTATTCTTCTTGAGAGGTAGAGCTGTGGGTACACTATATCCCTCACATCCTTATTTGCTGTAACGAGTACAGTTTCTCCCTCATTGACCTCTAGTCTAAAAAGTTCCTTATTACTCCAGGGGAAAAGTTGGGATGTGTTCTGAATTTGGTTTTATAGTCTGGGATAAAGATTGTTGGTTTTCAGCCTTATGACTATCTAGGAAAGCCAAGAGGCTGATAAAGTTCCAAAGAACAGAATGAGATATAAATGCACTTTAGAAAATCTATGATTTTAAATGAAAGCAATTGCATTTAATCTTTTTAGAAAAAATGAATCAGTTGTGATTGTAAAAATGATTTTCATAAAGAATGACAATCAAAACCGATGAAAGAATCAAAGTTTTCCGTTAAAAACTGGTTTGAGTACGAGAGTCTGAATCTATGCATAAAAGGTTTAAATGAACTTGTCTTTGAAAAAGACACAGACTCCTGTTTCTTACTACAATTTAAAAAGGAAACAAGAAAATTTATGCGCTACAGTTAAAGCACTCGCCACACTAATTAGTGAAAATGCCTCATACTAGCACATCGTCAAAACAGACGCTGCAAGTGACAAAGATCACCAAGTACACAAATACAAGATAATCAATGTCTTGTCCTATGACGCTACATGTATAGATGCAAAATATTCTAAGAAATATTTATGAAATAGAGTAGAGGATACCAATTGTTGAAATCAATTGATAAGAAAATTTCTTTGAAGAAACTCACCACTCCAGAACATAAATATGAGACAAAATAAAGATTTTGTTGTCTCCCTTGTACTCAGAATATTAAACACCTAATATATATTTGCACTAGTGGTTTTAAGAAATATGCAACAATATTTCACCAGTGCCAATACATCACAATCAATTCACAAATAAAACATCAATAAAGCATCAAGAAAAGATACCAATCAAATATTTCAAAGATGAATTAATCATGCTTCTATTATTCTATCAAAGTCAATCATGAAACAAATAAGCATATAATTGTCATGGATCACAATCTAACTAAGATAAAATAATAATTACCTACGCAATATCATATAATTATCAGATCAGCATATAACAACTAAAATTATGACAATCATACAAAGATATTCGCAAGCCCGAGGAAAAGTTGAAGAAAAATTCACAAGTCCTATACATGTAAGCATTGGGTACAAGTAAACTCACACAACTCCTCGCAGAACATATTAACAATTAATATTAGTGATCTACATATAAGCATGCAAAATATCACTAACACTAAAAGTATCACAACTATATGCAGTTAGACATGAAATAAGATATCAATTAATAAATCATCAAATATCCAACACAAATAGTTATGCTTCAAATATATACACTAATATAAATGGATTCAGCCTAGAGAGAATCTAAGTAACTCCACAAATACTAGTATATCATGACTAAAGTCTAACTAGATTCTAACCACATACCAATTACTGATACAAGTCACAAGTCTAGAAACAAATAAGTCATACTTCAGATTTTATACCTTTAAAAATGAATTCAACCTAGAAAAAAATCCTAAGTATGTTCACATATACAGATATATCACGACCAAATTATGACAAAGTTCTGTACTAAATTCCAATTGTTAAAGAGGTATAGATCAAGAAAAAAAAACATAATTAAGTCATGCTTCATGTCATCTCTAATCATTTAAATCATGAACAAATAAGTCACTTAATTGTCATGCAACACAATTTAAATAATTGAAATAACAAACACTCATGCTAAAACATATAATCACCATCTAAGCATGCAAATCAATAAACATGGCAATCATATATAATAACAAAAAGCAAGAGGTACTGGATTTAAAAAAAATTCACAAGTCCTATGTATAGACAATTTAATACTCATGAATTCATTCAAGAAATACGATAGACATGCTCATGAAAGAAGTAATACCTTATAGAAAATATAGTATGTGATCTACTTGCAGTGAAGTAAAGTGATAAGTTGAATACCTCTGAGACTTGACATTTCAGTTGATGTACCTTTCTTGTACTGATCAAGTCAAGTGGTTGTTGGCATAAGACTTGGCAGGTCTAAAATCTTCCAAAATGCGCATATTTAAAATATCCTTGACTTCCTTTTATTGCCATCATTCTTTAGGCTAACTAGTAGACCATAAAGAATTGCAACTTTCCAACAAACTCATCATATCACTAATCTGCATTCACTTAGCAATTATCTTGCACAAGTGACGTTAGTCCACATATAATATAATCATGGTATCACAGCACAGATAGTTGTATTGTGTGTGCCTTATATCATGAGAGGTAATAATTTGGATACCAAATATGACTCTAGCAAACAGATATTAAAATAATATGCTAGTCAGAAGTCATACCATGTCCGTGACGATCATCAGGTGTTGGAGAGTAACTCATAGAGAGCTGGTGAAGAAAGAGAATACATATTCCGTTGGATCTGCAACTGCAAAGTCCTTAAAATGTTGCATGAAGCTTCATCTTCTAGCTCACTGCATTATCCTGAACCCGAGTCTCGTCAATGGTGCTTTAGTTCAATCATGAAGGTCGTTGAGTCCCCTAAGATGTAGAGTCCTGAACTTGAAGATTCTGTTTCCATTATCTTCATAACCTTCTCCTTTGTAGTAACTCTAAGCAACCAAATTGGCTTGTCCCACGTAACAGAGCCAAAAATATCCAGTTGGAATCTGAATACCCGACAAGTACTAGGTACTGAATTGTCTTTAGGTCAGGGTATCAAAATCCACACAATCTGCTTTCCAACTTGATTGAGATCATATTTCTGTGCAATCACTCAATCTGGATCCCTTTAAGAGCTTCTGAATCTTCCTCAAGTTTCACTTCAAATTGAAACCCAAAGAAATAACATTCTTTCACAATAGCTCTTCCAATCTTCACTTCACCGTTAGGAACATTTAAGCACTAGAACCCGGGAATGATATAGACTCAAACCCTTTGTCTAAGCAGATATGTTCTTGATATGTCCTGTTCATCTTCAATGTGGTGTTGAGTTTGACTAGTGGATCCACCAAATGCTCCCCCTAAGCTGTTGCTGGGATCTCCTTAATAATCCTTATCCTTGCAAAGAGATTCTGCTTGATTCTGAATCATTATTATACCAATAATATCACCTTTAACAGCTTGGAGCAAAGTGTCGTTCAATGTCCTGTCCAGACTTACAATCACCTTTTGTTGATTAATCACAATCACCCTGTAGACTGTAGACTCCATAGAGTAGCCGAGGAACGTATTCTTTGATCTTCAAATGCAAGACTTTCAAAGAGGCATTTTCCTCCAAACACATACCAAAAGTTAGTGTTTGCTTCTGATTGGCCACTGACAAGAATGGTGTCTTTCTGGATTTATCAATGATCAGGGTTCATCTTGATCAACCTTCATTTGTGACGTCTTGTCCTTCGAACACATACGAACAACACGAAAGAATCTAGAGTAGTCAATGATCTTCGCAAAAAGATATTTGGCTTTGTTTGCAGACATGACATTAGCTGATCTGTAGAAATCCATACGTATCATCTCAAGCGGCTCAGTAATGTTAATCATATCTTTGCTTCTGTGCGATGCTCCTTCGACTTCCCTATTTTGACATAACTCATATCCTTCATCCAATTTGAATTCCAGATGAGGTAGTCCTCTCACCAATGCTCTTCTTGCAAATAGAAAGAGCTCCTTGTTTTGACATACAAGTTTGAGAGCTTCAAGTGCCATAGCTAATACTTATCTGATGAAGTTTCACTATCAAAACAGCTCACTCCATCTTCAGTTGAAGTTCCATATTAGCTACGAGCAAAATTCACATCCATCCTGATTTGAGATAAAACACTATTCCATGAGCCGACATACTGTCATTTGTTAGAGAACAGTCTGATACTAGGAATTTGTGTGCTTTGACTCTTCCAAGAAAGATATGCTTCCATGATGACATTCCAGGAAAACAGGCATGTCCTGCAAGAGAATCTTTGTTGTCATCTTTCAAAGATTATTGACGGAACTGCTCACATGATCACATTTGCTAACAGGATACTTTTTGTGAATCATATGATTTCAGCTACTCAGCAAACAGAGTGCACCAAAAATCATATGGATCATATGTAACCTGCAATCACAAATGGAAAGAGTTCTATGGTCCCCAATCATAACTGGGTCCGTATGGATTAGAGATTTTTCTTTAACAATGGTAACAACAGAAGCAACCTTAACATGCTAATTCTTATCTAGACATTGCCCTAATGTGATTCTCAAACATGCTTTTCTAAAATCAATGCAATTACAAATACATGCATTCATGACATGAAAATAAGCAGACATATATGATGTTGAATACACATGGCAAACAATCAAAGATAAGACAAGAGCAAGACAGGCAGTTATGCAATTCAGGAGATTTAATACTCTCTACTTAAACCAATTAACACAAGTGCAACAGGTAGCAAGTAGAATTACATATATTCAATAATCTTCGAAAAGCATAAGGATCATAGACAAATTAATAATCACATTATCAATTCAAACTAATCCCACTCTGTTGTTATATGGCATTATACTATCTCTATTACCTAAGTCAGTTTTAGATCTAACATGAAGTTCTAAAAGTTCTACTGACACAAGATAGACATTCCATCATAGAACAAATAAATTCCTTAACAAACAATTCAGATTAGATAAGCAAATCTAATTGTACTAGGGAATCTGAAAGTAAATGTTTTAACAAAGTTATACATGCTAGGATCATAACCCCTAAAACTAAGAGTTGTTTTCCAAAGGAAAGCTTCTAATCTCACCATTGCAAATAATCAAATCCTAAATATTCATACACATGCTAAGAATCTGCTAAAGACACATGCATAAAATTATCATCAATCCTAGTAACTAGAAAAGTGATCTAGCATACTAGTTCAACATTATCTACTGTGATGCTATCATGCTTGTGCTTGTGTGTTAAACAATTCTACTCAGAGATTTATAACATGCTTTGAATATAATGAAATGAGTATTGCAGAGTTAGAAAGAATTCATACATGAGATGTGCAAAGTGAATCATCTTCAGAGAATGCTTGGATAGCCAGATAACCATAATCATCCTTCTCATCAGCAATTGATCCATCTCACACCTTTCCTAAAATAGCATAAGAACTTGTTGTGATGCTTCTTTCAAAACTTCCACTTGAATTTCAGACAATCCCTATCATCCTTGTTTGTCGAGGCTTCAATATATATGGCAACCCTTCTTTGCTAAAGATACCAATCAATATTGTGTGTGCTGACCAACTCAGTTTTCAAACAACCTGTCGAACTAATCCTCGAAGAGTCTCCACTTGAAACCAATGGATTCCATCTGAATCTTACATGACTAAACCTCTCAGACAGTGTTATACTAATCCTTGAAGTTCTGTCCTCACATTATTCAAAAGTGTTAACTTTCGTCGACTTGAGCTTTCTCAAATTCAGTAGTTACAAACTCTTCTGTTCAATCCTAAGGTTCTGACATAAATGCACGAAACTGATTTGATGTGGTAGTAACTCGATAATTATATCCATAAACCTCCACAGTTCTCTGTCTTTGGTTCAGTTGATTCTGGATGGATTTAGCATTGATACAATTCACTGTGTAATTGTATATCCCTGAATCACTGAGTTAGATTTGAAATCCCTTGAAGATTCTTTTGCAAAAACTTCTCTTTTCCTACTACTAGTGGTGCCATTCAAAGTTGACATTCCGAGCCCTGGAAAGATGCTTCATTGTAGATGTAGCAAATTCCCATCCTGATCTGGTGATCTGATAATCAAGTCGGAGTAATTACTCAGATCAAGGCCTGAAGTACCTTCTTCAAAATCCACTGTTAGTAGTACCAAATTAGTAATGGAATCTTCTTCGAATCACAATCATCTTTGTCGAACATGGAAAACTGCTTCTAATAATCCTTTGAGTAATCAATTGGATTGGGTCATCAATGTAATTCCATTACCGGTTCTAAGAATCTGGTATTTGAAAGCCCGATGTTTGTCTTGTAATCTGTCAGCCTGATCTGTCTCAACTAAATGTCAATCTGATTTGTCTTGGAGTAGAATAATTAAAAAGGTTACGGGACACTTGATTATTTAAACTAAGTTTAAATTATAAAGAAAATAAATTTTAAAAATAAGTTTTAAAAGATGAAAGAAAATAAAGTATAAAATAAACTTAGTTAAATCTATAAAGTAAATTTAATTATATTTAAAAAATAAATTCAAATAAATTTATAATAAACTGAATAAGTTTAGAACAAATTTACTTCGAATTCATTTAGTAAATATATTAAAATTTATTAGATAAATTTAATTTCTGAAAATATTCAAGTGTCTCGTCTCCAATTAAATCATAGCTTCCAGAACACACGAAATTGAACCCTTGAACTTGAACTTATATCCATAATCAGTTAAATCCTCTTAAATTTATATTTCATATTTTAACTTAAATTTAAATCATAAACTATACAAATTTAAATAATAAATTTATAAAAATTTATGATAAACTTGATAAAGTCTAATAGTAAACTTTACAAGTCTAAAATAAATTTAAGCAAATTTATTAAATGAATTTAGTAAAGTTTATAAAGTAAATTTAATTAAGTTTATAAGATAAATTTAATTAATTCATAATAAACTCAATTAATAAGTTTAAAATAAATTAAGTCAAATTTATAAAATAAACTTTTTTAAAATTTAAAGTATAAATTTATAAGTCCCGGTCCAAAGTTCAGTATCCGACATATAATCCTTGCTTAGGCCTACGGACAAATTCAGCAACACAAAACGGAAGAACATTTCCCCTAATCAAATATCAAAAGCTAGGTTCTTGATTTTCCGTACGATAAGGATCCTGATTTGTATATCAATCAGCCTGGCTCTGATGCCAATTGTTAGGTCCAAAGTATCGTAGAAGGGGGGTTGAATACGATACTCACTACAATTTAAAATTCTTTCGAATCTTGCGGATAAATAAATTGCAGTCCTGTAATGGGTTTCGTGTTCCGGATATTTATTGGGTCGGTTTCTGAGGATATGAAAATATTAAACCAACACACAATATTTTCCAAGGTATATCTGTATATTGATAAATACCTCGAAGGTGCTATAAATCCAAACCCGAAGGTTGGCTACAATGGCTACTACTACTTACACTCACAAACCCTAGCTTCTAAATATATATATAATACAAAACTAAGCTAGAGTTTATTTGTGTGTAGTAGTGTGCAAGGCACAAAGCCATTCCACCATAAAGGTGGTGGAGAGTGTGTTACAAATGAGAACAAACTGGGGTATTTATAGACTTTTCACAAACTAACCATGGTTAACAGGTTTTGAGTTGGCGCCACTGGACTTGCGCTCTACATGGCTTCATAGTGTGTCTGAAACTTAGAATAAATTCTAAGCTTGAAACACAACAGCATTACTTGGTCAAACCTTGCGCCAGTCAATTGTTGCGCCTTCCTTCACTCTCTACTGTAGTGACTTAGCCAAATTTGCAGGGACACAAGGTTGCGCAGAGTGGCTTTACTGTGAGGGTGGCGCCAACTTTGACTAGAGTCAAAGTTTGCGCTTATACACCTCCAGGAAGAGATGACCTGGTACTTAAACATATTTCTATTGCTTTGTACTTGCGCCATACAGTGAACACATCCCCTGTTCTCTCTCCTGGTTAATATATAACCAAGTTGCGCCAGAAACATATATACATATATATGTATATTGAGTTTGCGCCTAGACTTCACAGTGTATGTGTTTCTGACTTAGAAAGAATTCCATGGCAATAAACTTGCGCCCCAACAGTGGTGACTCCCCACTGTTATCACTCCTTGGACTTCTTCCAGGTCAAAAGTTGCGCCATGTATGCTTCGAAAAAAATCATTCACAAGTGTAATGTCTTGTGTGAAACCCTACATGCACATGCAAACCCTAGGTTGCCCTAGACACCTGACATCATCACATGCATGCATAATATATATATAATATAATATATTATGTTGTTATTATATTAATAAATAAAAATATATATAAATATATACACACATATATATTATATTTATATGAACATATAATAATATATGTACATATATTTAAATATATTCTCATATATTTAAATATATATAATATATAATTAACTATGTGTAAATATAAATACAAATATATATATAAAGGTATATATAACTCTCTCTAAATATACATATATTTATGCACATAATATAATATATATATACACTTAAATATATAAATGTTTATGTAAAATATAAATACATATACTATATACATATATATTTATTTAAATATATATACATATAAATATACATATACATATGTTTAAAAACATATACATATATATTATATATATTATATTTAATTAAATATACATATATACATATATGATTATATTTGTACATATACAAATATATAAGTGCACACATATAAAAAATGTCACTTCCTGATATGGCTTTCTGTGGAAGCTTTGACATATGGCATTTGAGCAGTAAGCTTTGGCATAGCTGGCATTTGGCTTGACTTGGCTTGGCTTTGGAACAAATGACTTGATATAACTGGATCAATTCTTCGATCGATAAATACTTTGCAAAGCTCCGTACGTGCTGATGCTTAGTGCACTGGTCTGGTTCACAAGCGACTAACACTGAAGTCAAACATTGTACCTTCTTTGTCAGCAAACATTGATCAGTCGGTTCCGGGTTAGTTTATGCTTCAGTTTGTTGATTATAAATAACCAACCAAGATATATAGAAATATCTTGCTTCAGGGGTTGCACTGAAATCTTTCGAGTACTTGGACAACATCTTCATTGCTTCCACAATCTTGAATACTTCAATCTTTATTCTTCACTGAGGCATGAACATATTAATGAACTTCTTCCAGTGAACTTATTCCTTCAAGACTGTAGATGGCTTCTTCAATCTTTGTCTTCGTATCTTCCGATTCCGGTGCAGGCGTAGTGTTATTTACTTGTCCTGTTCTATTGTTGAGTTATCATCCCTATGTAACAGATAGGGTTGTCTTTACATTTAGACTTACAATAAATATAAATATAAACATAAATATATATAAAGAAAAGTATATATAAATATATACATATATATAATATTTATATAAACATATAGTAACATATATATACACATATATTTAAATATATTCTCATATATTTACTAATATAATAACAACATAATATATTATATTATATATATATTATGCATGCATGTGATGATGTCAGGTGTCTAGGGCAACCTAGGGTTTGCATGTGCATGTAGGGTTTCACACAAGACATTACACTTGTGAATGATTTTTTTCGAAGCATACATGGCGCAACTTTTGACCTGGAAGAAGTCCAAGGAGTGATAACAGTGGGGAGTCACCACTGTTGGGGCGCAAGTTTATTGCCATGGAATTCTTTCTAAGTCAGAAACACATACACTGTGAAGTCTAGGCGCAAACTCAATATACATATATATGTATATATGTTTCTGGCGCAACTTGGTTATATATTAACCAGGAGAGAGAACAGGGGATGTGTTCACTGTATGGCGCAAGTACAAAGCAATAGAAATATGTTTAAGTACCAGGTCATCTCTTCCTGGAGGTGTATAAGCGCAAACTTTGACTCTAGTCAAAGTTGGCGCCACCCTCACAGTAAAGCCACTCTGCGCAACCTTGTGTCCCTGCAAATTTGGCTAAGTCACTACAGTAGAGAGTGAAGGAAGGCGCAACAATTGACTGGCGCAAGGTTTGACCAAGTAATGCTGTTGTGTTTCAAGCTTAGAATTTATTCTAAGTTTCAGACACACTATGAAGCCATGTAGAGCGCAAGTCCAGTGGCGCCAACTCAAAACCTGTTAACCATGGTTAGTTTGTGAAAAGTCTATAAATACCCCAGTTTGTTCTCATTTGTAACACACTCTCCACCACCTTTATGGTGGAATGGCTTTGTGCCTTGCACACTACTACACACAAATAAACTCTAGCTTAGTTTTGTATTATATATATATTTAGAAGCTAGGGTTTGTGAGTGTAAGTAGTAGTAGCCATTGTAGCCAACCTTCGGGTTTGGATTTATAGCACCTTCGAGGTATTTATCAATATACAGATATACCTTGGAAAATATTGTGTGTTGGTTTAATATTTTCATATCCTCAGAAACCGACCCAATAAATATCCGGAACACGAAACCCATTACAGGACTGCAATTTATTTATCCGCAAGATTCGAAAGAATTTTAAATTGTAGTGAGTATCGTATTCAACCCCCCCTTCTACGATACTTTGGACCTAACAAGTCGTTTTCCTCAAGGAGCCAGCAAGGGTTTTGGGTTTTCGGAGCTTTAAGGAGAGGCAAAACTTGGGAGATCGAAGGCCACACTTCGTCCAAGGAGAATCAGGGAATACAGTAGAAGACGTGAATTTGAATCGCTTGCGCCGTAGCAATTAAGGTTAATATTCTTTTCGAACTTTTAATTAGTATCATAAAACGCAGGCCAAGGTCCATTGTTCCAACATACGCTCTATGTGTTTTGCTGCCTTATGGGCCCGTGGTTCCTTGGTATTTGCCACAGCACCAGTATTATCACAATAAATCGTGATTTGCTGTGGAAGATTAGGAACCACATCCAAATCCAGCAGGAAGTTTCGGAACCATATAGCCTCTTTGGCTGCCTAAGAGGCTGCCACATATTCGGCTTCCATGGTTGAGTATGCGATGCATTTCTGCTTCACACTCCTCCATATTACGGCTCCACCTCCCAAAGTAAAAACACATCCCGAGGTGGACTTTTTCTTATCCTTATCTGTCTGGAAATCCGAATTGGTATATCCTAGAGGCATACATCAGAGGACTTGTAAACTAACATATACTCCTTAGTCCTTCGCAGGTACTTGAGTATTGCTTTTACTGCACTCCAATGTTCCTGTCCTGGGTTTGACTAGTATCTGCGAACCATGCCCACGGCAAAGCAGATATCAGGCCTCGTACATAACATTGCATACATTAGACTTTCACATGCTGAAGCATAAAGAACTGCCTTCATGTCCTCTATCTCCTTAGGTGTCGAACGACACTGACTCTTTGATAGAGTAACTCCATGTATAAAGGGTAAATTACCCTTCTTAGAGTCCTGCATGTTAAAACGAGCTAATACGTCATCTATGTAGGGCTCCTGAGATAAAGCCAACATCCTTTTCTTGTGATCCCTTATAAGTTTGATCCCAAGGATGTATGTTGCTTCACCTAAATCCTTCATTTCAAATTGTTTGAACAACCATGCCTTTATTGAAGACAACATCTTAACATTGTTTCCAATGAGTAAAATGTCATCAACATATAGCACTAGAAAAACCACTGCATTTCCCTCACATCTCTTATACACGCATGCTTCGCTTGGACTTTGATCAAATCCATACGACTGGACTGCCTGATCAAAGCGAATGTTCCAATACCTAGAAGCTTGTTTAAGTCCATAAATAGACCTCTTCAGCTTACATACAAGATGCTCTTGGCCTTCTTTAATGAATCCCTCTGGTTGTTGCATATAGATGGTTTCTTCAAGATTTCTATTAAGGAAAGCTGTCTTGACATCCATTTGCCAAATCTCATAATCGAGATGAGCTGCTATAGATAAAAAAATACGGATTGACTTAAGCATGACTACCGGCGGAAAGGTTTCCTCATAATCGATACCTTCTTTCTGAGTATACCCTTTCGCAACAAGTCTTGCTTTCCAGGCTTTCACCTTTTTATCTGATCCCCTCTTTTTATTGTAGACCAACTTACATCTAAATAGGTTTTATACCTTTGGGTGGTTCCATGAGCTCCCAGACCTGATTAGAATACATTGATTCCATCTCGGAATCCGTTGCCTTACCATTGCCTTTTGCCGAAGATTTGCATCTTTGTCTTGTATTGCCTCTTCGTATGTCCGGGGATCATCATCGTGTTCACCAGAGACCAAGTCCGAAGACTCTCCCAAAAACATGAATCTATCAGGCTGTCGAACAACCCTCCCACTACGACGAGGAACTGGTGCGGTATTAGTGACAGGTTGTATAGTCTGTTGTGGTTGTTCTACTTGTACTACAGGTTCATTAGTCGTCCCTCCTACTAGTTTCTCCAAAACGATACTACTCATGGGTTTGTGATTCATTATATAGTCTTCCTCTAAGAATCTTGCATTGGTGCTAACAGTGATATCCCAATTCTAAAGACTATAAAATAAATAACCTTTCGTTCCCATGGGGTAGCCTACAAACAGCTTTACTTCTGTACGAGATTCTAGCTTATTCGCGTTCTTGTTCAGCACATATGCTGGACAACCCCATATCCGAATGTGTCTTAGACTCAGTTTGTCCCTAGTCCATAATTCTAGCTTATTCGCGTTCTTGTTCAGCACATATGCTGGACATCGTAGAATTTTAGTTCTTTATTGTCAGAATTAAAGAAACAATTATTCCACTATATTGATCCCGTTCAATATACACAAAGTATATAAGTATTATTCAATAGTCAAGATAAACTATTTCTAAATAATACTTCAGCCGTTCCAGTGGTTTGTCCGACACCACTGCGACAGTGAACCTTTATTATATTATATAAGGAATTCGACAATCTAACCTTCTGCTATCCCATTTAATACTAGATTGTCTACAATATATAATATACAGACAATGTGAAAACATGCATTCAAGATTCTCAAATAATTATTATATACTTCAAACGAATATTTCAATATAAACCCTAACAGAGGTGTCAATTAAAGGACCTGAAAAGCTCAATGAAATCATTCTGTCTATAGGGGATAAAAAAGTGTTGGTGGGTGAAGACTTGGCTCCTAACCTGGAAGCGAACTTGGTGGAATTCTTAACTACCCATCTGGATGCATTTGCCTGGGAACATGAGGACATTACTGGCATTAGTGCAGACGTCATCACCCACAAGCTCAACGTAAACCCAGAATCCAAACCGGTACAACAAAAAAGGAGGAATTTGCAACAGAGCAAAACAAGATCATCAATGAAGAAGTGTCCAGGTTCCTAAAGGCGGGAATGATCAAAGAAGTTGACTATCCTGAATGGCCGGCTAACGTCGTGATAGTACAAAAGAAAAATGGGAAATGGAGAGTTTGTGTAGATTATACGTACTTGAACAAAGCATGCCCCAAAAACCCATACCCACTGCCGCATATAGACACCATGGTGGATTCAATCGCTGGGCATGAGCTACTAACATTCTTAGATGCTTCCAGCGGCTTCAACCAAATTCAAATGGATCCATCAGATGCCGAGAAGACGGCATTCATCACGAAAAGGGGAATCTACTGCTACCTAGCTATGCCATTTGGTTTACGAAATACAAGTGCAACTTTTCAAAGGCTTTTCAACAAAATGTTCAAACAACAAATTGGCAAGACAATGGAAGTCTACATCGATGACATGGTAGTAAAATAAAAGAATGTTGAGGATAACGTGAGGGACCTACGAGAAGTTTTCGACATACTACGCATGTACAACATGAAATTGAACACAGCGAAGTGCTACTTCGCTGTCTCCTCGGGAAAATATCTTGGACACATGATCACTATGAGAGGAACCCTGAGCCAATCAAAGCCATATTTGACCTGACCAGCCCTGTCAGCTGACAGGACATGTCGCAACCTTGAACAGATTCATATCACGTTCCTCTGACATGTGCAGGATGTTCTACAATGTCTTGAGAAAAAAGAAGGGGTTTGAATGGACAATGAAACACGAAACAACACTTAAGGAGTTGAAGGAGTACTTGACATCACCCCCTTTGTTAGAAAAACAAACACCAAACGAGGATCTCTATGTCTACCTCTCGGTAACCGATCATGCAGTCAGTAGTGTGCTAGTGAAGGAACACGAGGAGTCACAGTCGCCAGTTTATTACGCCAGCAAAAGCCTAGTTGAGGCAGAGACAAGGTACACTTCCCTCAAAAAACTTGTTCTTGCTTTAACAGTGATATCTACAAAATTGCGACATTACTTTGTAACACACAAAATTCACGTAATGACAAATTTCCCTCTAAGGTTGGTGTTGAGCAAGCCAGAGTTGATTGGACAGATGGCGAAGTGGTCTATACGACTGAGCACTTACGACATTGTCTATGAGCCCAGGACCTCGATAAAGTCACAAGCGTTAGCTGACTTCATGGCCGATTTCAGTCCAAACCAGATGGAACAAGCAGAAGAGGAACTCCAACGACTAATCTCTAACACCGAACTTCAATCATGGACACTGTACATGGATGGAGCCTCCAATGTGAACGGCACGAGACTGGGGCTTGTACTAAAATCACCACAGGGGAATGTGATGCCCTAATCCATATGCTGCGAATTCAAAGACACCAATAATGAGGCTAAATACGAGGCATTGGTCACGGGACTCATGATAAGTGGATTTCATATCCACTTGGAAGCCTTCGTTTTGACTTAAATCGATGAAATGGCCTCAATCTTTTGATGTCTTTGATTTATTTTAGTGTGTGTTGTGTAGGTTTCTTGGAAAGATGACGAAGAGGAGATTCCTAGCTTTTATTGAAAAAAACGGCGAAGCAATCGGATGCACGAGCAGAGAGTTATGGGCAAAGAAGCGTCGGCTGCGCGTTCTGACTTTGTGAGGCGGCCGCCTGAGATGTGAGGCGCCCGCCTCACACTCTGGGCGGGATTTTTGGCCCGTTTTGACCGTTTTTAATCCGTTTGAAGGCCCGTTCACTGGGGAAGTTAAAGAAAGGTTTGGGGGACTGAAAACATAACCTAGAAACATTCTAAGGAGCACGTGACGGCTACGGAGAAGATCAAGATCGAATTTCATAGCTTTTACTTTTGTAATTCTTCGAAGTAGGCGTAACTTTGGATGCTCGTTTCAGATTTGTTTCTTATCTCTTATTCTAGTACTTTGAGTTTGTTTTTCCTATTCAGTACCATGTTTACTCTTATTCCCATGATGATGAGAAGTTCGATTATGAACTAATCATTATCGTGGGATTCTAGCGGATTTATATATGGATTTCAGTAGTTAATTTGCCTTAATTATTTATGTGATGAAAGTTTGATTTCTTTGTATTGGTTGTGCTTATTCGTCTTGGATGCGTAGCTAACATCTTAGATTGTTTGTTAATCTTTATTGAAGCGATAGTGGATATATTGATTTAGAACTTGCCATGCGAACATAGGATTATGTATTCGATATACATGATTAGTGGTGTGATTTTAACCATCTTGCATCGCCCTATGTAATCTTGATAGATAACTTGTTCTTCAACCGTTATGTTTTTAAATTCTATAGACATATAGGGTCTAAGCATAATTGGTGTCTATTTACCTTCTATCTTAATTGTGGATGTGTAGCAGTATGGTGGACGTATAACGATAGTTAGCGTGTATCGGTTTCGTGTTATCTGATTAGTTATCAACCATCACATATCGATACGGCATAACTCTGAAGGAAGTATATAATGAAGTTAGAATCCCATGTTTTTATTCTCATTAGTAAATCGTTATTCTCTTAGTTTATAATTCTTAGTTTCATAATTCGAATTGAACTAGTTTAGTTAGATAACAAAAACTCAATTTGATACTTGTCCAAGCATTGAATAATAATCATACATTG
This sequence comes from Daucus carota subsp. sativus, assembly GCF_001625215.2. NCBI lineage: Eukaryota > Viridiplantae > Streptophyta > Magnoliopsida > Apiales > Apiaceae > Daucus > Daucus carota. Next base: position 10,369,247 of record NC_030381.2, read on the forward strand.
TTGCATAATTGCATATTTCTGAATACATCAGTCTCTGTGGGTACGAACTGAATTTGATTCAATACTACTTGTGACCACATACGTTTGCATGATTTTGTGCGAACAAGTTTTCGGCGCCGCTGCCGGGGACTCGGTGTTATATTTTAGTTTATGTGTTTGTCATCAGTGGTCGTTAAAGTTCACTGACTTGGATTCTTTTCTCACTTTAGTTCGTTTGTGTGTGTTTCAGGTACTTGAGTGACGTGTATGCGAACATGTTCTCAGGCTCGTAAGGAAGCATTGATTAAGGAAGAAACGGTAGAGATTACTACAATGGGTGACCAACCACCAGAGGAGAATGATGCTAAGGCTCTTAAGGATTTCTCTGAGCCGAAAATCAATGACATTCAGTCGAGCATTATCAGGCCAGCAATCGTGGCCACCACTTTTGAAATCAGACCGGGCACGATTCAGATGGTTCAGAACTCTGTTCAGTTTGGGGGTTCTCCAACGGAGGATCCTAATATGCATATTCAGGATTTCATCGAGATCTGTGACACTTTCAAGTTTAATGGAGTTACCGAAGATGCTATCAAATTGAGGCTGTTCCCATTCTCTTTAAGGGATAAAGCTAAGCGATGGTTGCATTCTCTTCCTGCAGGATCTATTACGACATGGGAGGATCTGGCTCAGAAAATTCTTACTAAGTTCTTCCCTATGGCCAAAACAGCTGCAATCAGGAACGCTATCACTCAATTCGAAAGTGCCCACATCATTGGATGCCTGATTGGATGGTTATCAATTGCTTCTATAATGGCTTGGGTCCTCAAGCGAGGCCAATGCTCGATGCAGCATCAGGTGGAGCTCTATGGGCTAAGAGCTATGAAGAGGCTTATGAGTTGATCGAGATGATGGCTGCAAACGAATATCAGAATCCGACTCAGCGTCTTCATCAGGACAAAGCATCAGGAATTCTAGATGTTGATGCTACTACAGCTTTGACTGCTCAGCTTAAGGCTCTTACTATGAAGGTGGATTCTTTGAAAAATCTAGGAAATCAGCAGCCACCTTCAGTTTGCGAGCTTTGTGCTGGTGCACATTCTTCTGATCAGTGTGCTATATCTAGTGAATCTGCTCATTTTGTGAGCAACTTCCCGAGGTCTCAACAGCCAGCTCCTGCCACTTATCATCCCAATGATCGGAATCATCCGAATTTCAGCTAGAGCAATAATCAGAACTTCATGCCACAACAGCAGCAACAGTTTCAGAAGCAAGGAGCTAGACCTTTCAACCCTTCTTGTTTTCAACAACAGTTTGCACCGAAGCAGCAATTCCATCCACCTGGATTCCAGCAACAAAATCATGGGGTGGCTGGACAGTCTTCCAACGAAAGATCTGAATGGGAAGAGATGAAATTAATGATTAAAAGCCAAGCGGTGTCAATCAAGACTTTGGAGAACCAGATTGGGAAGATTGCTAACGCGTTGATAAACAGACCATAGGGAACTCTTCCTAGTGATACCGAGGCCAATCTGGGTAAGAAAGAGATGAAGGAACAGGTACAGGCTGTCACCTTGAGGTCCAGAAAGGTTACGAAGGAAAATAAATCAGCAACATAGCGAAACGAGGAAGGAGAGTGATCAACAGGTTGAAACACCCGTGCTCTCTTCTAAGTCTGATAGTGGAAAAACTGTTGTTGAAGCTGACAAGGATGAAATCAACGAGGAAGCAAGCAAGGAATCAGCCGAGAAGGCTAGTCCGAAAGCTGATATTGGGATCAAGCAAGTATATCCACCTCCCCCTTTTCCGAAGAGGCTTCAGAAGCATAAGCTCGACAAACAATTCGCTAATTTCTAGAGGTTTTCAAGAAATTACAAATCAACATACCTTTTGCGGAGGCTCTAGAACAAATGCCGAGTTATGCTAAATTCATGAAAGGTATTCTATCTCAGAAACTCAAACTTGAGGAATTGGAGACTGTGGCTTTGATCGAGGAGTGTAGTGCTGTGTTGCAGCATAAATTGCCTCTGAAGCTAAAAGATCCCGGGAGTTTCACAATCCCGTGTACTATTGGGCAATGGTCATTCGACAAGTGTTTATGTGATTTGGGAGCTAGCATCAATCTGATGCCCTTGTCTATTTTCATGCAACTTGGTCTTCCGGAGCTGAAACCTGCTAATATGTCTTTGCAACTAGCTGATCGTTCGATTACATATCCAAAGGCGATAGTTGAAGATGTGTTGGTAAAGGTGGATAAGCTAATCTTCCCTGCTGATTTTGTCATTCTCGACTTTGAAAAAGATAAGAAGATTCCCATCCTCTTGAGAAGACCATTCCTTGCGACAGGGCGGACGTTGATTGATGTACAGAAGGGTAAACTCACATTGAGAGTTCAAGATCAAATGGTCACTTTCAACATGTTCAATGCCATAAAACTTCCATCAGATGAGGAGGAATGCTTTAAAGTGGATATGCTCGAAGCTGCAGCTCATTCAGAAATTGACAACAGGCTGAAAACTGACATCTTGGAAAGGGTTCTATCAGGTGACTCGGAATTCGGAGATGAGGAGGAAGAAGAACACCTTCAATACTTAAATGCTTCTCCTTGGAGAAGAAGGATGGAACCTCCAATAGAATCTGTTGAGTAATCAGAGTTGAAGGATTCTCATGAACGGCTGAAACCCTCTATTATCGAAGCTCCTAAACTTGAGCTTAAGCAACTTCCCGAACACCTAAGGTATGCCTTTCTTGCCAAAGCTTCTACACTACCTGTGATTATTGCATCTAACCTTTCAGGTATCGAGGAAGAAAAGCTTTTGAGAATTCTTAGGGAGTTCAAATCAACCATTGGATGGACTATCGCAGATATCAAGGGAATCAGCCCTTCTTATTGTCAACACAAGATAACGATCGAGGAGGGTAGTAAACCCACTGTTGAGCATCAGAGAAGACTCAATCCAATCATGAAAGAAGTGGTAAAGAAGGAGATTCTTAAGTGGCTTGATGCTGGAATTATTTATCCAATCTCGGATAGTTCTTGGGTGAGTCCTATTCAGTGTGTGCCTAAGAAAGGAGGCATGACCGTGGTAGCTAATGAGAAGAATGAGCTCATTCCGACTCGAACAGTCACAGGTTGGAGAATATGCATGGACTATCGGAAGCTCAATAAAGCCACCAGAAAAGATCACTTTCCATTGCCTTTCATTGATCAGATGCTTGATAGGTTGGCTGGTCATGAGTACTATTGTCTTCTTGATGGGTATTCAGGGTATAATCAGATTTGTATCGCACCAGAGGATCAGGAGAAGACTACTTTCACTTGCCCTTTTCGCACATTTGCTTTCTGTCGTCTTTCTTTTGGACTTTGTGGTGCACCAGCAACTTTTCAGAGAGGCATGATGGCTATTTTCTCCGATATGATTGATACCAATGTAGAGGTATTCATGGACGACTTTTCGGTATTCGGTTATTCTTATGATGAATGCTTGAGCAACTTGAAGATGGTACTGAAACGATGTGTGGGAACCAATCTCATGCTTAATTGGGAAAAATGCCACTTCATGGTTCAAGAAGGCATCATTCTTTGGCACAAGGTTTCAAGCAAGGGTCTTGAGGTAGATAAAGCAAAGGTGGAGACAATTGAAAATCTTCTTCCACCAATCTCAGTCAAGGGAATTCGGAGTTTTCTTGGTCATGCGGGTTTCTATCGACGTTTCATCAAGGATTTCTCAAAAATCACCAAGCCCCTGTGCAACTTGTTAGAGAAGGATGTGCCTTTCAAATTCGATGAAGAGTGCTTGGCTGCGTTCGAAACTCTCAAGAAGAAATTAATTTCAGCACCTGTAATTACTGCACCTGATTGGAATGAGCCGTTCGAGATGATGTGTGACGCTAGTGACTATGCAGTGGGAGCCGTGCTTCGTCAGAGAAAGAACAACATCTTTCATGTGATTTACTATGCTAGTAAGACTCTCAATGGTGCTCAGCTAAATTACACTACTATGGAGAAGGAGCTGCTGGCTATTGTTTATGGATTCGAGAAATTCAGGTCTTATTTGCTTGGGACGAAGGTGTTGGTTTACACCGACCATGCTGCCATTCGGTATCTGGTATCGAAGAAAGACTCGAAGCCTCGTTTGATTCGTTGGGTTCTCTTACTTCAAGAATTCGAGTTGGAGATCAAGGATAGAAAGGGTACTGAAAATCAGGTGGCTGATCATCTGTCTCGGTTGGAAGATCAAGCGCGAGCATCCAAAGACACCACTTTGATCAACGAGTCTTTTCCTGATGAACAACTATTTGGGGTCCAAGAAGAAGAGCCGTGGTTTACGGATATAGTGAATTATCTTGTGAGTAATGTCATTCCTCCCGATTTGTCTTATGCTCAAAAGAAAAAGTTTCTTCATGAGGCGGAGTGGTATCGTTGGGATGAGCCATTCTTGTTTCGACAAGGTTCAGATCAAATCATCAGAAGGTGCATTCCATACAGTGAGATTAAAGGAATTTTGCAAGCTTACCACGACTCTACTTATGGAGGACACTATGGAGGACAGAAGACAGTTGCTCGTATTCTGCGGGTGGGGTTCTTTTGGCCTACGCTCTTTAAGGACGCTCATCAGTTTGTGTTGAAGTGCGATCATTGTCAAAGGGTTGGTAATATCTCCCGTAGAGACGAAATGCCCCTTAATGTACTTCTTGAGGTTGAAATCTTCGATGTGTGGGGCATAGACTTCATGGGACCCTTTATCTCGTCTTGCAATAATCTCTACATTCTTCTTGCTATGGATTACGTGTCTTAATGGGTTGAAGTCAAGCCTTTACCAACCAACACAACTGTAGTAGTCATCAGTTTCCTTCAGAAGAACATATTCACTCGCTTTGGTACTCCTCGCGTTATAATTAGTGATGAGGGATCACACTTTTGTAATCGCAAGTTCACAGCGCTGATGGAACGGTTTGGTATCAATCATAGAGTTGCTACTGCTTATCATCCTCAAACGAATGGGCAAGCTGAGGTATCTAATCATGAAATCAAGCGAATTGATGTGCTCGAAAAGAGATTTTAAATCGCAAGCGCACGATCACCGTTTTAATATATTTAGATTCGTCCACAGAGATTAAAATTATTTTTCACGATCCTTTAATATTAATCTAGGCGGAATAGAAATTTTAAGTCGTGAGGGGATATATTTTTCAAACTAAAAATTAAGTAGAGAATATAATCTAATTATCTTTGATTAATTGTCTAAATTAAGTGACCAAATACTTTCAAAACAAACGATGAAACATTAAATCAAAGAAATTGAACCCAAAGCCAGTGAACAACAATTGCGGCCAAATGTTTTTATCCCAAACAGCAAGACACAAACTTGGCATAATATCTAGCCATACTCAAAAATCAAGCTAATCCAGCAAATCAAGAAACAATCAACACGCGTGACTTAGGCAGAAAACAAAACAAAGTCACAACTTAATATACAAAACAAGACAGGGAACATTACTGACTCGACTTAATGGAATAGACAACTGGAAACACTAAAGAAATCAACTAAAACACAATCCACACAGTCAGCACTCGGCTTGAATAAAAACTCAGGCAAACAAAGAAAACGAAATCACAGGACTCATCCTAACAAAACTAAACCAACGAAAACATAACATAAACAAATTTCAAAACGCAGAAAACAGAACCAACTAGCTACAAACCCCGACTCGCATTAACACAACATTCTAACGCGATACAAAACCAACTCGGCAAGACCAAAACCAACAGCTAGAAAGACAGAACTGCTGCAACTCGTAACAGACTCGGAGAACGACTCGGTTAAATACAAAGCAGACTCGACATGAACAAACCCAGATTCGGTAAACTAGAAAATCAAAACAGAGCAAACAAAACTCAGGCCTAGACTCGGCAAAGCACACAGACTCAGTACCAAAGAAATTAGAAACTAAACTATCAAACTCAACCGAAAGAAACCCAGCAACTCATGAAACAGAACAAACTCGGTGGAATCAGACTAAACTCAGGTGACTCGAAGCAACAAGAATGACTCGGAACTGACTCAATGGAACAGACTCGACTCAGAAAAACTACAAACACGCAAACAAGAATCAAACCCAACTGACTAACTCAGTAAAGCAGCTTCGAAACTCAGCCATAACAAAACACAACTCGGCGAAGCAGAGTCGCGACTCGGTTACAAAACTCGACGAAACAGAAAAAGAAACCAGGAACTTAAACAAAAACCAGCAACAGAAAACCGGCAGCAAGAATCAACACACTACAAAAGCGACACTAAACCCAGCAAACACAACTTTAATCAAAGAAGGCCACGACTTGATGTGGAGGAGAAAAGAACGGTGGTGAGATTTTGTTTAATTAAAAAGAAACAGGGGATGGGGGTTTTGAATTAAACATATGGAAAACAGGGGACAAGGGTTTTAGAAGTTAAAACAGAGCATACCGATTTAATAAAGAAAACAGAGTAAATAAATGGGATGCTAACCGAGGGTTTTAAAACTAATTTTATATAATATTCTTATAATTACTACTTAGCAATTTAAGTAATAAACTAAGAACAAGAAAATTTAGGGTTTTAAATTTAAACCCTAACACAAATTAATTTTGTGCTAGGACTTAGTTTCTTACTAAATCAAATCTATAATAAGAGGTCTACACTAATCACAAGTTTAATGATTCTTCATTTCCCAAAAAGCTTAAAAAGCATGTGGTGGTACTTAGAAGAATCATTCAATTTGGAGAACATAAATTAGAAAGACAACACAAGATTAAACTAAAAGAGATTTGCATAGAAATTAAAAAGTGTATACAAGCTTGGAAAGGAAATTGGGGCTAGCAAAATGTAAATCTATCTAAGATACTAACTATAGAAATGACTAGGTAGAAAAGGTGAGTAGGTGGCTAGGGTTACTAGGTTGCTAGGTTGGTGATTACAAGTAAAAGAAGAGGGGTATTTATAACTAAAGAATTAGGGTTTAGGGGTAGGGTGACTCCATCTTGACCATCCATGTGCCTTGAGTGTTGGGAGAATTGTGGCCCTCCATGTGTCCCTTAGTTGCCAACTCTCTTTTTTTCTTCTTTTCTTTTCCCTTTTCTTCTTTTTCTTGCATTTCCTCTTCTTTCTTTATTTATCAACAATTTCCTGAAATAAAATAAATAAGCGATTAATACTACGAAAATAAACAAAAAATAGGCACTTAAATATGCAAAAATATGGACTAATCAAACTTCCCCATACCTATCTTTTGCTCGTCCTCGAGTAAAAATCAAAAGAAAAGAAAATAACTAAGAAAACTAGATGCGATTCCTAGGCTCCTTTTCGTAGGCGTGACGGGTGATTTTAGGTTCACCAACCCGTTAAACTCGTAGACGATCTCTACAAGAGGAGTTTTGTCTCCTAAGGGTTTACAGAAGATATACCCATAAAATCTTCGAGACATTCTAGCAAGTGTCTACTCGACTCTACTCTAATTTCGTTGGTGTTAACAAAAAAACGTTTTTAAGGAAAATACGACTTAAAGACTCTTTTACTAATAATCAAGATACAATTGCCTCTAATCTACTTGAATCGACACAAAGATTTACTAGAAATCCAAGGAGTGTAAGTAATTTAAGGCCTTTGATGGATCCTAATTGTCTAAGAACACTTTCTCTTTTTCAACCAACTTTGAACTGACCCAATCTCTATCGAAACAAAAATCTAGCCAAACTTCACAAACTCTTATTTTCTCTTTTTTTTCTTTTTTTTTTTGCATTGACTTTATTTTGTCCGTTTTCTTAGGCAAACAATGTTACCCATGTAGCGAGCTTTAGGTCAGTGACTCCCAAACCAAACGGTCTTAGGACACTAGGTTTTGAAATCCCCCGACGGACTTAATTGCTCGAGTAACAAAGGCCACAAAACGAGACTAGCCAATCTACTTTTGCCCATTTATCTAAAGATTTTATCTATAAAGAACAATGGGTATTGAAGTAGTTATTCCTTTTTTTTCTATTTTTTTTCTTTTCTTCTTCTTCTTTTTTTTTTTTTATTCGCAAAGGTTCGATTTGACATTGTTTCAACATGTGGGTTCTCTCTCAGGTATCGAATAATATCACTAGACAATCTCTCCATCAAAGGTCTCGTGCAAAAGTGTGTGCCATCTTGGAATTTAAAGTACAAATCGGTCGATACAAGTTTCACAAAGACAACCTTACTCAACTACGTTCAAATTATCTAAAAGACACTACATATATATACTTTTCGAAAATATGCTAAACACCAACTACTCCTAAAGTTCAAGTGAGGGAAAGACAACTTAACTAAAACATCTCTATTTTTGGATTTTTCTAATTTTTCATTTTTTAGGGATTTTCATTTTTTAAGAATTGCACTAAAGCCCTCCCCATACCTAAATCATGCATTGTCCTCAATGTATGCAAAAGAGAAAATTGAAATGAGAGAGTAAAGAGAAAAATACCTGAAATGGATATGAAGGGGATTTTTATTAACGAACGAAACACTTAAACAAACCACACACGCACACATTTCCTTCCCCATACCTGAATTTCACGAGGGAAGGTTCGAAGGAGGAACCACTTCAGCCGATTCCGGAAGGAAATATGGGAGGAAGCTTCGAGAAAGAGTCAAAATGTGTACGAAAATTTTTAGGCACAAAGACTTTCTCTAGCATGTGACAATCGTTTACCCCTATAGGACAAGTATCACTAATGTTCTCCCTAAACCAACTTAATGCTTCTTTATTATTAAGCAAATTAGAGATTATGAAATGTTGGTCATGGTATGAATCACTAGGAATGATGTAGGAAGTAGTGTCATCTTTTCCTAAGGCACTATGCGAATGATGGAACAATGAGTCAAATGTTGGTGGTTCACCTACATGACTCTCGTAATCAGGCCTAGGGTCAACACAAACCATCTCGGGTGGAGTTTCACATTTTGAACAAATGTCGTTCAATTCTCCTAACAACTCCTCCGAGGTCAACTCTTTCAAAGACTCGTGATACTCTCTATTGTTCTCGTTGTTGACTTTGAAATCCTCGTTGAGAAGAGACTCAATCTCACTATCCTCAAAACTAGACCATGTGACAAACTTGTTGACCACATTGACCCCTATAGGTTGCTCATAAAGCTCATTGGGTTCTTTTCCTACATTAAAAATGTTTAAGTCAATGGTCATGTTTCCAAAGGTGAGCTTCATTGAACCATTCCTACAATTAATCAAGGCATTGGATGTAGCAAGAAAAGGTCGTCCTAAAATGATAGGAATTTGGTTCTTAGGATTCGAGACGGGTTGAGTCTCGAGAACAACAAAGTCCACGGGAAAGATAAAATCACCTATTTTGATCAAAACGTCCTCAATAATCCTCTTTGGCATTTTAATGGAACGATCGGCAAGTTGTAGGGTCATATTGGTGGACTTGAGATCCCCTAAACCTAGGGCTTGGTAGACCGAGAAAGGAAGAAGATTCACACTCGCTCCTAAATCAAGTAAAGCTTTATCCACAAAAGTATTGCCTATGACACAAGAAATTGTAGGACAACCGGGGTCCTTATATTTCACGGGAATTTGATTCGAGAGAATCGAGCTAACTTGAGAGGTCAAAAAGGCTTTCTTTGGAACATGAGTAGTTCTCTTATGGGTACACAAATCTTTTAGACACTTAGCATAAGAAGGAACTTGTTGAATAGCATCTAAAAGAGGAATGTTTATCTTGACATGTTTGAAAACTTCTAGAATTTGTTCAATTTGGGCCGATTGTTTAGGAGGAATGAGTCTTTGTGGGTAAGGAACCCTTGGCTTGTAGACTTCTTCGTTGGGCTTTTGAGAAATGGGCCCAGGATTAGGTTCACTCATAGACTCACGGGCTTTTGAACATTCGGGCTTATCATGATTAGTGCTAGACAAAGAAGGATTTGTTCTAGGAATCGACTCCTTATTTTCATTAACGTTCTCACCAACTTTGTTATCCACTTGATTTCCCGACCTTAGAGAGATGATCGCATTAACATTCTCGGGAGGTCTTTGATTGGGAGGAAACTTAGGATTGACCTCGGGTTGACTTGGGAATTTGTTCTTCTCTCGCTCACACAACGCGCTAGCTAATTGACTCAATTGGGCCTCTAACTTAGAAACAGCTTGCACGTTAGAATGCAAAATTTGCCTATCTTGGGTTAGGGTTGTCATGAAAGTATGTTGAGATTGGGTCAAATTAGTTTGCGATTTAACTAAGGCTTCCAAACTCTTTTCTAAGGAATTGAGGCGTTTATCCGAATCATTGAAACCGGGAGGATTCAAAGGAGTTTGAATTGGGTTATGACATGAATTTGGACCTTGATTTGGGTAAGAGTTTGGGTTGGGCCTCTGTTGAAAATTTTGTTGAGAAGTTGAAAAAGAATTTGGCCCTTGATTCATTTGAAAATTGGGTTGAGGAACTTGACAATTTTGACCTTGGGTCCATGAGAAATTCGGGTGATTCTTCCACCCGGGATTGTACGTGGGAGAAAATGCATCATTCCTAGAATTTTGAAACATCGCATTTACTTGTTCAAGTTCGTGCGAAGGTTGGGTGCCGGGATTTTGAAAATTGTAATTAGCGAGCATCGACATTTGTGGGGGAGATTTACTAGTTTCTAAAGCTTCAAGTCTCCTAGTTAGGGTGGCTAGTTTGGCATCGGTTGCCACATTATTTCCTATCGAATGCAAGCCCCTAGCGCTAGATGACTGAATTGACTTTTTGGGCTCCCTAGTTGACTCCCACATCATAGTCTTTTCCGCTAAATCCTCGAAAAATTCCCACCCTTGATCCTCATCTTTTTCCATGAATTTACCTTGGCACATAGACTCTAATAACGCGGTGGTTTGACTATCTAAGGCCTCGTAAACTATCTTGCAAAGTCTCCATTTTTCTATTCCGTGGTGGGGGCATTGTGATAGGAGATTTTTAAAACGATCAAAGAATTTCCAAAAAGACTCATTTTCACTTTGATGAAATTGATTTATTTCATTTGTAATACGAGTCGTTTTGTGGTTTGGAAAATACTTTTTAAGAAACATTACCACAAACCCCTCCCAAGTGGAAATAGAATTGACGGGTAGACTATACAACCATTTTTTAGCATTTTCTTTTAAAGCAAAGTTGATTAGTCTAAGCCGAATGGAATCTTCGCTCAATTGTTGGAGTTTTTGCAAACCGCAAACCTCCTCAAATTCTTGAATAAAGAGATATGGATCCTCACCTTCACTCCCTAAAAACTTCGGCAACATGCTAATGTGATGTGCCTTAATCTCGAAATTATTCCCATTAACGGGAGGAAGGGTGATACACGATGGTTGAGCAGAACGGGACGGGTAACAGCGGTCTTTAAGAGACAACGCCATGTTTACTATCGGTTCGCTAGCTTCTATGGGTTCGGAGTCCGAAGAGGACGAAGAAGGAATTTCGATGATCGGTCTAACTAATCTAGACGATTCGCTCCTAACCCAAGTAGTTCGCATAAACTAGATAGTAAACACGTAGCAAGTAAGTGCGAAAAATTAAAACAAACAAAAGAAAGGGTGTAAAAGTGAAAGAAAAACCTAATTCTAGGGTTCCCTAATAAAAATGAACTAGACCTTGCTCCTAACGTTAAGGACCACCAAAAACTTGATAAATCCAAAATTATTCGGACCGGTCTGGCCAGTTTGGAGCAGGCATTGCCAAGAGGCCAATCTCCGCGCTTAGACACCAAACCTTAATCGGCCAGGTAAGCTTTCGCTTGCCTTAGACACCGAAGAGTCGGAATAATTAAAGATTACCTCGTATTTTAGGTACCTTCTTAATTGAGCGCGAAATCCTAGGGGCTAACGTCTAATTCAATTTTATTAATAGGCTAGGTAATGCAAAATGAAGAATTACGTTGTTGTGGGCCAAGGAAAGAGTGATGAAATCTCTCCCCTTATCTTATGAGTGGTTTTGCCCTTAAGATTTTATTTAAAATGATGCACCACACAACGATATAATTAAAAACTATAAACAACTATGGATGCTCTACACTACGTGTTTTAATCTAGAGAAAAGAAAGAAATTAACGTACCTTGGGGTCCTCCAGCGATCACCACAAATAAAGGTACGAAAATTTTAAAAAAACAAAAATTAAAATCTAAATGATGTGCCCTAAGTGATTAGATGCATGATGCGACACATATGTAGTTCTAACTAATATTTTTGGATTTTAAATATTTGATTTGTTTGTGTTTTTCAATTTTCAAATTTGTTTGTGATTTTCTAAATAAAGACGAAAAAGTGGGGAGATACGGTTTACCAAAGCAAGCTTCCAAATTCCGAGCAAAATTTGTCCACTTTACTCCATAATTCCCGAATAATCCTCCTCGAAATAAAAACAAAAATAGTGAGAAACAAACTAATCCGAAAGATTAAAAATAAAGGAGCGAAAAATTAATTTTAATCCCCGGCAGCGGCGCCAAAAACTTGATGTGCTCGAAAAGAGATTTTAAATCGCAAGCGCACGATCACCGTTTTTATATATTTAGATTCGTCCACAGAGATTAAAATTATTTTTCACGATCCTTTAATATTAATCTAGGCGGAATAGAAATTTTAAGTCGTGAGGGGATATATTTTTCAAACTAAAAATTAAGTAGAGAATATAATCTAATTATCTTTGATTAATTGTCTAAATTAAGTGACCAAATACTTTCAAAACAAACGATGAAACATTAAATCAAAGAAATTGAACCCAAAGCCAGTGAACAACAATTGCGGCCAAATGTTTTTATCCCAAACAGCAAGACACAAACTTGGCATAATATCTAGCCATACTCAAAAATCAAGCTAATCCAGCAAATCAAGAAACAATCAACACGCGTGACTTAGGCAGAAAACAAAACAAAGTCACAACTTAATATACAAAACAAGACAGGGAACATTACTGACTCGACTTAATGGAATAGACAACTGGAAACACTAAAGAAATCAACTAAAACACAATCCACACAGTCAGCACTCGGCTTGAATAAAAACTCAGGCAAACAAAGAAAACGAAATCACAGGACTCATCCTAACAAAACTAAACCAACGAAAACATAACATAAACAAATTTCAAAACGCAGAAAACAGAACCAACTAGCTACAAACCCCGACTCGCATTAACACAACATTCTAACGCGATACAAAACCAACTCGGCAAGACCAAAACCAACAGCTAGAAAGACAGAACTGCTGCAACTCGTAACAGACTCGGAGAACGACTCGGTTAAATACAAAGCAGACTCGACATGAACAAACCCAGATTCGGTAAACTAGAAAATCAAAACAGAGCAAACAAAACTCAGGCCTAGACTCGGCAAAGCACACAGACTCAGTACCAAAGAAATTAGAAACTAAACTATCAAACTCAACCGAAAGAAACCCAGCAACTCATGAAACAGAACAAACTCGGTGGAATCAGACTAAACTCAGGTGACTCGAAGCAACAAGAATGACTCGGAACTGACTCAATGGAACAGACTCGACTCAGAAAAACTACAAACACGCAAACAAGAATCAAACCCAACTGACTAACTCAGTAAAGCAGCTTCGAAACTCAGCCATAACAAAACACAACTCGGCGAAGCAGAGTCGCGACTCGGTTACAAAACTCGACGAAACAGAAAAAGAAACCAGGAACTTAAACAAAAACCAGCAACAGAAAACCGGCAGCAAGAATCAACACACTACAAAAGCGACACTAAACCCAGCAAACACAACTTTAATCAAAGAAGGCCACGACTTGATGTGGAGGAGAAAAGAACGGTGGTGAGATTTTGTTTAATTAAAAAGAAACAGGGGATGGGGGTTTTGAATTAAACATATGGAAAACAGGGGACAAGGGTTTTAGAAGTTAAAACAGAGCATACCGATTTAATAAAGAAAACAGAGTAAATAAATGGGATGCTAACCGAGGGTTTTAAAACTAATTTTATATAATATTCTTATAATTACTACTTAGCAATTTAAGTAATAAACTAAGAACAAGAAAATTTAGGGTTTTAAATTTAAACCCTAACACAAATTAATTTTGTGCTAGGACTTAGTTTCTTACTAAATCAAATCTATAATAAGAGGTCTACACTAATCACAAGTTTAATGATTCTCCATTTCCCAAAAAGCTTAAAAAGCATGTGGTGGTACTTAGAAGAATCATTCAATTTGGAGAACATAAATTAGAAAGACAACACAAGATTAAACTAAAAGAGATTTGCATAGAAATTAAAAAGTGTATACAAGCTTGGAAAGGAAATTGGGGCTAGCAAAATGTAAATCTATCTAAGATACTAACTATAGAAATGACTAGGTAGAAAAGGTGAGTAGGTGGCTAGGGTTACTAGGTTGCTAGGTTGGTGATTACAAGTAAAAGAAGAGGGGTATTTATAACTAAAGAATTAGGGTTTAGGGGTAGGGTGACTCCATCTTGACCATCCATGTGCCTTGAGTGTTGGGAGAATTGTGGCCCTCCATGTGTCCCTTAGTTGCCAACTCTCTTTTTTTCTTCTTTTCTTTTCCCTTTTCTTCTTTTTCTTGCATTTCCTCTTCTTTCTTTATTTATCAACAATTTCCTGAAATAAAATAAATAAGCGATTAATACTATGAAAATAAACAAAAAATAGGCACTTAAATATGCAAAAATATGGACTAATCACGAATCTTAGAGAAAGTTGTGAGTCCGTCGAGGAAAGATTGGGCGTTGAAGCTTGATGAGGCCGTCTGGGCCTATAGAACGGCTTACAAGACTCCATTGAGGATGTCTCCCTTTCAGTTGGTTTATGGGAAGGCATCTAATTTGCCAGCAGAGTTAGAGCATAAAGCATATTGGGCTTTAAAGAAATTGAATTTTGATATGATAGCTGCTGGTGAGAAGCGAATGCTTCAATTAAATGGACTCAACGAGTTCAGGCTTCAGGCATACGAGAACAACAAACTTTACAAGGAAAAAGTCAAGAGATGGCATGATAAGAAGTTGGTGCAAAAGGAGTTCTTCATTGGCCAACAAGTTCTACTTTATAATTCTCGTCTCAGACTCTTTCCGGGGAAGTTAAAATCTAGATGGTCTGGTCCTTTCACAATTAAAACGGTGTTTCCACATGGAGCAATTGAAATCTTTGAGACAACAGCGGATAAAGCATTTAAAGTGAATGGTCAGAGATTAAAGCCATATTTCGGAGAAACGGTGAATCGCGAGTCGGTAAGCATCGTTCTCGCCATTGTTTGATTCTTGCGATTTCACGTCAAGATAATGATGTTAAACAAGCGCTTCGTGGGAGGCAACCCACGCAATTTCAAGTTTTTACTTATAAAATAAATGAATTAGGACTTAGAAATTTTTTCGGGATCATCCACACTGGTGGAATGAGGCGGCCGCGCCACACACCAGGAGGGCGCCTCAAACCGCCAATAGCCACCCCAAGCCAACCAAAAAAATCACGAAAATACACTGCAGGCGCCAGGCGGCCGCGTGAGCGGCGCGCTGGCCTGGTGATGGCAGTGCGCTGCTATGCGACTTATATAAAAAAAAATTTGCTTCTCTTCGAATTTGCGAAGCCCAGCAGCGTTTTTTTTACATCCTAGCATCATATTACCCCTTCTCTAGCCCTAAATTAAACCCCAAATCCATCTGTACATACACAAATCTTCTTCCCCCAATTCCAAATACTCTATACATATACATACACCTATAGACACAAATATCCAACCTAATTTCATCTCTTTCACCAAATCTCTCAAATCTCTCTACCATCACATACACGTTCAATTCAATGGCCCCCAAGAGAGATAGAATATCCGAGAGTAGTAGTGTACAAGCCCAATCCACGGATTCTTCGGGTATGGGTTCCGGGGTTAAGAGGTTCACAACTCCGGAAGCGCAAGCGGAGTTTACTTGGCTTATGGGTAAGCCAATTGCTAAGGAGAGGGGTTTCTTACCTTCACCGGGTGATGGGGAATTGGTACAAATGATTCAAGAAAGGGGTTGGGAGTCGTTTTGTGAGGCGCCGAGGGCGGTGCCGATGAGCATTGTGCGGGAATTCTATGCCAATGCTCGGGCGGATCAGAATGGGTACTCGGTGGTTCGGGGTATGACTGTGGATTACACTTTGGAGGCGATCCGCCGGATTGTTGGAGGTATGAAGATGGAGCTAACGCAGGATGATTGGGTGCGTAAGTCAAAGCGCTTGATGGATTTGGATCAAATCATCCATGAGTTATGTTTCCCGGGAACCGAGTGGAAGACTAATCCTTCCACTCATGAGAGGTTATCTTTCCCCGCTTCCGCCATAAACAGGTATGCCCGAGCTTGGAACCTGTTTATCTGCGCTGGTATCATACCCTCCGGACATCCACACGATGTCCCTGTTGCTCGTGCTATATTGTTATATGGGATTGTGAGTAATGAGTATGTGGACATTGCATACGTCATCCATAAGAACATCGTTAAGTTTCTGTCCACTGGCACTAGAGGGGCCATACCCCATGCGACTTTTGTTACCAAGCTATGTACTGCGGTGGGTGTTCACTGGTCAGCTGAGGAGCAGTCATAGTTGCCGAGCGCTCCTATTGATCATGCTCTTATAGAGAGGTTGCTAGAGGCGGACAGTGGCAGACCTTAGCTTAGGGGGTTGGGATATTTTTTTGGGGGTCCGGGGGGTGGGCATCCTCAGTCACCTCCTCGAGGACCACCAGCTACAGCAGGGCCTTCTCGTCGGGCAGTAGAGCATTCGGGGTTCAGTGATTCACAGTACAGGAGGCTTGATAGGCGGATGGATACTATGCATGATATGCATAGCCGTTTTAATAGCGATTTGACACAGGCTTTAGGGACTGCTTTTCGTGCTACGGGCGTAGACATTGAGTGGCCTGTGTTTGGTGCTGGCATGGTCTATCCTCCAGCTGACTCTTCACCTGATGAGGGTGAGGAGAGTGATCGTTCCGACTGCTTCTAGGTACATTTGATCCTTTTTAGCACCTTCAATGAGGACATTGAATATTTTAAGTTTGGGGGTGGTAATCTAAGGACTAGTAGTAGTGTGTGTTCATATAGGTTGCATGATGCATATAGTTTAACATATTATCTCATTTAGTTTGCATATTAGTACGTTTTTTTATTTTATATATATATGCTTGTGTTTAGTATGTGTTAGTAGTTTCATATAGTTGCATTTGCATGAGTCATGAAGTTGTTTTCCAAGTTGATGTCCTATGATGAGTTTATGTGCATAAATTCTTGGCTAGTAGTCTTTAATATATGTGATGCCTTGTACTTGGAAACTGCTGGTGTGAAAATTGTAATTACACTTATGCTCTAGAGATAAGACTTAGACTAACTTATTTCTTAAGTCCTTGCGTTGAGTCGGGCGTAGAGTTGGATTATTCCCTTTTTGAACGTAGAGTTTGTAAATCTTAAGTTTGGGGGAGTTAAGGGATAATATGCCTTTCTAAAAAAAAGAGAATAAAAAGAATTATCAAGTACTCCTTTGAAATCAATGGGTAGAATGCAATGTCATGTGAAAGGGACGATCCATGTACTTGTGCTGGTATTAAGTGCAAATGTATTAGAATAAGTAATTTCTTGGTGACTTTTCACAACCCTTGATTACTGGAGAATTACTTGATTAAAACAAAAAGAGGAAAAAAAAAAAAGCGAAGTCGAATGGCGGTCGTGACTCATTTACATTGAGAAGCGTCCCAACCTTAGACTTAGCAAGAAAAAAATAGAAAAAAAAATAGGAGAGGCATAAGAATTCTTTAGTGACCCTAAATTGTAGTTGACTCTTTAGTAAAGAAGTGTTTAACCTTGATTCTGATTAACGGCTCATAGTGAGGATTCTGTTGAAGTTTGATGGTCTTTGTTTTGTTTCACTAGAGAGCATGCTATCACACACGATGCACTTCACGCTTGTAGTGAAGGAGAACATGGCTAGTATGTGAAGGGGATGAATGCCGAGAATGTTGCATATTCTGAGGATTCTATGTTAACAAGGATTACACTTCATGATTCGATTAGATGTAGGCATTTAGTTGCATTCAGGCATTGCATTAGTAGTAATTGTGTGTGTCTATGCTTGAGGACAAGCATCGGTTTAAGTTTGGGGGTGTGATAAGTGGATTTCATATCCACTTGGAAGCCTTCGTTTTGACTTAAATCGGTGAAATGGCCACAAGCTTTTGATGTTTTTGATGTGTTTTACTATTGTGTTGTGTAGGTTTCTTGGAAGGAGGACGAAGAGGAGATTTATAGCTTTCATTGAAAAAAACGGTGAAGCAATCGGATGCACGAGGAGAGAGTTATGGGCAAAGAAGCGTCGGCTGCGCGTTCTGACTTTGGGAGGCGCCCGCCTCACTTGTGAGGCACCCGCCTGAGTTGTGAGGTGCCCGCCTCACACTCTGGGCGGGATTTTTGGCCCGTTTTGACTGTTTTTAATCCGTTTGAAGGCCCTTTTACTGGGGAAGTTAAAGAAAGGCTTGGGGACTGAAAACATAACCTAGAAACATTCTAAGGAGCACGTCACAGCTACAGAGAAGATCAAGATCGAATTTCATAGCTTTTACTTTTGTAATTCTTCGAAGTAGGCATAAATTTGGATGCTCGTTTCGGATTTGTTTCTTAACTCTTATTCTAGTACTTTGAGTTTGTTTTTCCTATTCTGTACCATGTTTACTCTTATTCCCATGATGATGAGAGTTCGATTATGAACTAATCATTATCGTGGGATTCTAGCGGATTTATATATGGATTTCAGTAGTTAATTTGCCTTAATTATTTGTGTGATAAATGTTTGATTTCTTCGTATTGGTTGTGCTTATTCGTCTTGGATGTGTAGCTAACATATTAGATTGTTGGTTAATCTTTATTGAAGCGACAGTGGATATATTGATTTAGAACTTGCCATGCGAACATAGGATTATGTATTCGATATACATGATTAGTGGTGTGATTTTAACCATCTTGCATCGCCCTATGTAATCTTAATAGATAAATTTTTCTTCAACCGTTATGTTTTCAAATTCTATAGACATATAGGGTCTCAAAATTGCAAGAGACATTAAGGTGAAACATATTAACGTAAACTGCGATTCATTTTTTTATTGTTAATCATGTCAACAGCTCCTTTGAAGCCAAGGACCACAAAATGCTTGCATATTTAGACATTGTTAAAACATTGCAACGCTCGTTTGGCACATTCAACATCCAACAGGTGCCAAGAGAACTTAACACACATGCAGATGCCCTAGATGGTTTAAGTGCTGTCTTCAAGAACACCACCATGAACATACCAATCGTCCACATCTTGAAGCCTACCAATCAGAGGATGGAAGAAGATGAGATGGTACCTGTCATAACTACAAACCTCATGAACGACACCTCCATGGGAAGAAATTGGATGCAACCCTACAAGAATTATCTGCAGCATGGTATTCTTCCAACAGATCGCAATGAAGCAAGAGCCTTAGGAATGAAAGCTTCAAGGTTCACCATAATTGACGACGTCCTCTTCAAGAAGTCGACATCAGGCCTTCTGCACAGATGTCTTGACACGAATAAAGCTGACTTGATATTAAGAGACATACATGAGGGGGAATGTGGCAATCACACTGGAGGAAGAAATCTATCAATCAAAGCACTTCGCATGGGATACTATTGGCCAAGCATAAGACAGGACTCCATAGAATTCGTTAAAAAATATGACGCGTGCCAACGCCATGCACCCAGTATAAATCAACCATCTGAATGTCTACCAGCGACAGTGGCTTCCTGGCCCTTCATGAAGTGAGGGATGGACATTGTCGGGAAAATACCTCCGGCACTGGGAGAGAAAATATACATGCTCGCCATGACTGATTATTTTTCCAAATGGATTGAAGCTGAAGCCTTTCAACAAGTAACTTCCTAAGAAGTAATCTCATTCATCAAAAGAAACATATTATGCAAGTTCGGGATACCTTCAAAAATTATGTGTGACAACGGTTCGCAGTTCATAAGCGAGAAAACTGAAGCCCTAGTCAAGTCGATACCCAGATACCCTCAGGCCAATGTTCAAGCCGAGTCTAGCAATAAGATCATCATAAATAACCTAAAGAAGAGGTTGACGTCCTGCAAAGGAAAGTGGGCGGAAGAGATGCCATGGGTTCTTTGGTCTGATAGGACAACACCCAAGGTGTCCACGGGACAAACCCCATTCAACCTTGTTTATGGAGTTGAGGCTGTTTTGCCATCAGAGTTAGCAGCTCCCACTGCAAGGTACGGATTGTTGACAGATGAAGAAAATCAACAGGAATTGGCACATGACCTCGACACCATTGATGAACTAAGAGACAGGGCAAAAGTACGCTTGGAGTCATACCAATAGAAGATAGCGCGCAGACCTACAACAAGCATGTTCATGTCAGGACGTTCCAAGTAGGGGATCTAGTGGTGAGGAAGGTATTCCAGATACATTGGATGTTGCTGCTGGAAAGTTCGCGGAATCCTGGGAAGGCCCATATCTTATAGATGCAGTCGTAGGACGTGGAGCCTACCAACTATCAAAGTTGGACAGAAAAAATTCCAAGAAGCTGGAATGCTCTTCACTTAAAGGTCTACCACATGTGATCTTAAATTTTCTTGCTAGATGCATTTGATTTAGTCAATTAATAAGTCACTAGGACATGCCATTAATGTAATAGTTTAGTTTCAATATTGTTGATTGGTTTCATGTGTGACTTGATGATTCTATGCGAATAAGACCTATCTCCGATGCTTTGAATATCAGAATCTTTGAATGACCCAGTATTTGCTCGTATCTATCAATAAGTCGATTTTGTTTAAATTACATGTAATGCTGTGGAATTACCATGCCATGTTTTAAATTTGCATCATTAAACTTTCATGCCTTAATGAAGTTACATGAACTCCACGAAGAAAACAATAATAACACAACGTAGTGCATGCACCGACGTGAAAGTTACCCAGAGTAACAAGGCAACGTATTGACGTCACGACAAACTCAACGACGTGAAAAATCCCGACAAATTATTTACACTAATAACATAACGAACAACGACATTATCACGAAAATTATAATCACACAAGCAACATATTAAAAATCTTGATAACAACTTAATATAGGAACAAATTTGCAAAATGACCAAGAACAAGGCCATCAAAAAGTCTTAAAACAAAGTCATACAAATCTAGATAGCAACAAGACAAATGAAACTTGGGTTAATCCTCTTTATTTTCACCGACCCCATCATCCAACGCCTCATCATCCTTCTCACCTTGCAAGCCCATTTCATCCACAGCAAAGGCTTCTCCATCTTGGGCTGGTGGGATGAACAGAGGAAAGGCGTCCTCAGGATATGCCTCATTACACATACGAATTGTTTCATTCATATCCCACGATGCATGTTCACCAAGAAAATTCTCGAGCATAACTTCGACCTGAGTGCGCATGGCATTCTGGTTGACGGCTTTCTGCGCCTCTTCATTCATTTTTACTTCTGAGGACAACACTTTCTTGACAAATTCATCAAATTCCGCTTGCACCTCTTTTTCAGCCTTGGAGTGAAAGGCAACCAGATCTTGTGCGGACTTCAGCTTCGAGGCACAAGAACTATGAGCCTGCTCAAAACAAGACAACTTCATTGAGTCACTCTTGGAGGATTGACGTGGCATAAGAGAAGCTTGCAAGATCTGGACGCGAAACAAAGACTCAACATGCGCATTTAAATAATAAAACATCTTGACAATAGAAACAAGGCAAATAATGACTTACATGAAATGCATGACCCTCAACATCATCCAGGATGGAGTTGGTAGTAGCGTCAACATACTGATTAAGCAACAAATCCTCCAACATGTGAGCAAGTTCAGATTGTTTGACATCAGCATTATAACCATGAAAGACAAGTACAGAGGACTCATGCCTCACTAAGGACGCGGAGGGAGAAGGTTTGATCTTCTTGGATTCAGGACTCAAGTTCATGTTGAACAAAATGGGAGCTTTGGAAGACTCTGTTTCCGCGGGTCTATCATCACGGGCCCTCTTAATGAACATCTCTCTACTAGAGATGATGAGGGACTTTAAAACAGGGGGTTTAAACTCTACAATGACATAAAAAGGCTCCACAAAAGTCAACAACAGAATTAAAAGAAACATGAAAGCACTGAAGTATGTCATTAAAAAGAGAAGACGTCGAATACCTTTCACGTAGGTTCTGCTCGAGCTCACTTCTAAACCTCTCTCCGACTTGGGGCTGTCCAGAGATCCACAAGAAACACTCTGTATAGAAGAAGAATTCTTGGCGGCAGACGGGACGGATTTACTCCTTGTTCTTTGGGGAACCGACTTGAGATCTCCTTTAGAACTTTCTCCACGAAGAAGCAATGTCGACTTGTTCAACTTGTTTTGAAGGTCCTTGGGATCAATGTTGCTGGAGTTTTTTACTAAGCGACCCAGATAGTTAGGCCAAGCCCTGTCCTCAAGAGGAAGGTTAAGGATCTTATCCACGACACGCTTGAAATCGGCATTTTCACCCTTGAGTTCAAAGGCAGGATCTATATCAAGAAAGTGTAAAACAAAAATTAATGGACTCAACACTTGGAAAAAATGAATAGAAAGACGTCACTTGTTAAAGGAGAATGGGTTCTTTAAACAAACGAAATACAAGAAAGTACCTTTGGAACTCCAACGCTCCAAGAGATATGACGCCTCATCTTCCATCGACGATTTGTCAGCGAAAAAGTAACTGTGCTTCCACTGTCTATCATTTATCGAGTCAATGTTCAAGATCAGAGATTCATCCTTCAACCTGTTTGAAAATCCAAAGCGAGATTTGTACAAATTCTTGAGACTGTAACAATATTTGACCACATTAACATCAATACCCAGATGGTGTTTGGCCTCAATGGCTTCGAGATAGGCAAGATCCCTCCATGCGAAAGGCATGAGCTGAGCAGGAGACACTTGCATGCAAATAAGAACATCCTTCACGAGTTTGGAAAACAAAAGGACGAGCCCAATGTCGAAAGGATAACTGTAAAAACATACCCACCCTTCACGAAACCAATCCACTAACTCGAAAGGTCGGGGAATGACGGCATCGATGGTAGGATTGAACAACAGTTTGATTTCTTCAAGCCTCTCTGCTTTCATTTTATTACTTTTGTTGTCATGAATGTCAAGAAAATCCGTGGCGACCCAGAGGGATTCCTGAGAACTGGATGCCTGAGCATGTTTTTTCGCCATTGAGAAAGAGTGTGTGACAAAGATAAGAAGATGAAGAGAAGATTAACAGATACTGATAATAAAGGAAGCACGGGGGAGATCAAAAGAAGATTTGGGAAAGCAGAGCAGCGCAGGGAAATCGAGGAGATTGCGTGGGAATCTTGACATAAAATCTATCCACTACTTGCGATATTGATTCTATTAAATATTTCGATTGAATATATAATAACATCAAGGGGCTAATGTTAGTGGTAAAAATCCTATCGACATGACGGGACAAGGAAGGCAACATGGCAGGAAGTACTGATGACAGAAGGAAACTGTCAGGAATGGAAACGACAAGACTTAGAGAGAAAGCGATGGAAGGAGTCAAAGTGGTAGACCGGAAATATAGGAGCACTAACATACGTGTTAGTTGTAAAAGATAAGCATGTAGGGAGTGGAGAGAAATTAGAAACAAACAAGGATAAGGAGGATTTTGAATGTATCACGATGTATATAAATCGGGGTCTAGAGTAAGGATAGAGACACACAATTTTTACTACGAACTACTTGTACTCACAATCAAATTCTCATAGTGGATTTTATTTTGGTTGGGCACACCCCACCCGTGGTTTTTACCTATTATAGGGTTTCCGCGTCACCAAAACTCTTTGTCCGTTTATTTATTCGCATACTTTAACTCGTAGAATTAGTAATCACAATCTAGCTGAAACCCAACCAAAATCATAACAAACATTCCACATGAAAGATTGGGTGTTGAGGTTATAATATGGCGATCCAGATTTGTTCTCTTGGGGACTTAGCTTCGGTAGTGGTCTTCTTTGTTTGGGTTCTGCCGCCTTAATGCATGAAAATGCGAACTACTAAACCATGGAGATGTCTGGTTCTGTTGTTGTAGTTCTCCTTGACGGCAGAGCATGCTAATCACACACTGCATAGTTAGTACTACGTTACTTTCACATATTGCTTAGTTGTACCTGGTTATTTTAACCCTGTGTGGGTTTTGATCATTTTCCATTGTAATATGTTGGATGTACTCTTCCCTATTGTGTGAGTCTCCTATGCATTTTCTATGTTCTTTGCTTTTGGCTTGTCAAGGTGCATGGGACGTTTATATGGACAACCCGCCCTGTACTCCATAATATCCAAATTTATTCAATATAATATGTATTTAGCAAAAAACAAATCATATTATAAACTATGCTAAATTCTTAATATCTTCCAAATCCACAAGCTCAAAAAATTGCTATTTGATATATATTTCTAAACTAAATAAAAATTTAAAACAAGTATAAAAAAAAGTTGTTGACTCGTTTCAAAACTTACACGAATCTAGTGTCCGGTGACTATCGCAATTTCACTATGACCTGCTGGTCATATCACTTTATAGTCTCGGTAAAATTTTGCATTCATTACTTGATCATATCATGATTATTGTATAAAAAATATTAGTGGGGAAATGTGAGTATCTATCTTGTAATAAGATATCATGGCTCCAACGGTAACAAAAACCAAAAATAGTAACGGACCTCTAGATAATACCAAAATCTCCAGTGTCGCCGGCGAGAAGAATGGTAATGGAAGCAGGATTCGGAGTACGGGATCAGATAAGCAAGAGAAAGGAAGATCTCCACTGGGTATTAAAGAAACGCAGCTTGGCTACAAATCGGAGCAAGATTTCAGGAAGCAACAACAGTTGGGCAAAATCAATCGCTACTGGTTCTTGCTTGATCATGACTTAGTGGAAGCAACAAAGGCAATCACGCTCTTCTACACATGGCGGTGTCAAGGGTAGATTTTCTTCTCAGAGTAGTTTCGAAAGAGTTGCTAGAAGAAGGAGTCAAAGGAGAAGAAGAGGCGTTGTGGAGTATACATGAGTTTCTTTACAACAATGGGTGGTGGGAAAAGGTATCAAATCTAGAGATAGAACGGAAAGATGAAAAAGGAGTTGAGGATTCTATGGACCCTCTCCTCCTCTTCTTAACAGCTTATGAGCATCTTATCCATCCGAACACAAGGGTGGAGGCATTACAGGGGAAGCGAGAGGAAGTGCGAATGGCTTTAAATCAAATACATTACGCATCTATAGAATTAGCAAGGATGGAGCTAACAAAGGGGACACACAACTTCACCCCTTCCTCAGAGCAGTCAACCAAGGTGGAACAAGAGGCAAATACCAGAAAAACGCTTCATCACCAATTGCAAGTGGCAAAAAGTTTCATAACAGCGTTTCAACATTTAGTGGAACCCTCAGTACTCAAGGATGCTATGCTTGGAAATGACAAAGCAATATCCCTTGCTCTAGGCCAAATTCACCATAAAACTTTACTAGTCATGGGTGATGGACCTATGCGTCAGACGTACAAAGAGGTCCTCTCACCCCTTCCAAAGTGGCAAGACCAAAGCAGTTCATCTCGCCTAAAGCAAGGGTTACTCAGTATACCATTAAAGGTAAGGTCTCTATTTTCTTTACTGGATTTGACGCAAATATGCATGCTAGAGATCTTTGGCGGATGTTTAAGAAGGAGGGCGAGATTAAGGACATTATCTTGCCGAGGAGGAAAGATAAGTTTGGGAACAAGATTGGGTTTGTCATAGTTGCTAACTTCCAGGAGGCAGAGAGAGTTATAATGGCCCTGAATGGGAGGCAGAGCGGAGAGGCGAAACTGTACCTAGCTCTTGCAAAGAATTCACGGCATAGGACACAACTGAAGGGTTCGCCCATACATTCACCCAGTACAAAAACAAGTGGAGGCGACAAAAAACCTACTCATGCTCCCTTGCCAAAAAATGACTCTAGCAAGATGAAAGCCACTCCTATAGTGGAGAAGGAAAAAACAATTCCTACAGAGGTACAAGAACAATCTGCTTCAATATCCCCAGAGCAAGGCACTAAGAATGTGAGTATCGAGCCCATCAAACTAGACTTCCATGAATCGTTGCAAGGTGAATTCAGCAGGTGTGTGTTGCTTACTACAACCAAAAGAGAAACAACAGCAAATGTTGACATGATAGTAAGAGGGCTGGGTTTCAAAGGCGTAATCATAAGGGGATTGTCAACCAATCAATTTCTGGCTTACTTCCCAGGTATATCAAGCCTAGAAGAAATTGATATAGACTTCCTCGAACTAGGTTTCTTGGAAGTAAGAGCTACAAAAGAGGTTGATCTTATTCCTCCGAGACAGGCTTGGGTAGAAATTAGAGGTCTACCCATACAGGGTTGGACTGAGAATAATTACCGTCAACTTATCAATCCATGGGGGAAATCATTCATTTTGGTCGCACAATAGATGAGGATGAGTTCTATGTCACGCCAAAAGTGCTTATCGATACAATGCAAACAGAGAATATAAATGCCAAGGTCACAGTATCCTTGCTAGGTAGAGAGTGGCAAGTGGCGTTAGTAGAATCCTGGGGGGTCGGGGAACAATTGCATGAAGCTCCAGTAAGCTAGTTAGGATATGTGACAGATGAGGTAATTGAAGAAGGTGCAAATATGGAGGGAGACTCCACAGGTGAAAGGGTAAGTGAATCTTATCATGATTCAGAGGAAGAAGGTGAGGTCAGTTCTTGTATAAACCCTGCTACTCCGAGATATGAGTATAAAGAAATTCAAGATGCAGAAGAAGAAGAAGACCAAAACAAAGTAGGGAATATCGAAGTTGCACACTCTGCACAGGAACATGCACTTACTCTATCAATAGGACCTCAGATTCAACTAAGAGTGGAGTCACCAGAAGAAACAGTATTGCATACCTTTAACTGGATTCCAAGAGAAGTTGAGTCGTCCATATCACTTCCCAAAAGCACATCTGAATCAGAATTGTCAGAAGTGAATGATGACTTGTATGCTAATCTCTCTGAGTATGGCCCTCAGACCTCTGATGTTTTAAAGGAATTGAAAAATTTGAAAGTTCAGGTCAAGAGAGGGCGTCCTCGCAAATACAATAGGAATCAGTTGAATAAGCACTTTAAGTTGCCAAGGCGGAAAAAGGTTAGAGGAGAAGGGCTCAAGCAAACCACACATTTCTTCCTTAATGCAAAATACGATGAGGCGGAGGCAATTTTTGAAACTGGGACAATGATGGGGCTCCTCCTGCTAAACTCTAAGGAACAATCAATGCAGCTCATCAGGGAAAACTTAAAGTAATCACTCCCACTTCTCTCCATGCTCTCTTATATAGGTTTAATGGATTTACAATCTTACATAACTTGGAATATAAGAGGGGCAAACTGTCCTTCCTCTAGACTATTAGCTAGGGATATAGTACAAAAAAATCGCCCGACGGTGCTTTGTCTTCAAGAAACGAAATGTGCCATCTGGACGCAGCGCGGTATTTCATCCTTGGGATATCACCCACAAGATAATTGGGTGGCAGCACCGTCATGTGGTCAATCCGGAGGACTATTAACGGTATGGGATGCTAATGTGTTTACAGTCTCATCTTACAAATCCATGCCAAACTGGATACTGATAAAGGGAGTGTGCAAGTTAGATAACAGGGATTTCGCCATTTGGAATGTATATGCGCCTCAGGCTTTTGAAAGCAAAAGAGCGGTATGGAAAGCATTAGACAATGAAATGTCTAATGCAGTCCTTTACTGTAATCCTGGGTGACTTCAACACGGTTCAAGACCCAGCTGAGCGGCTAAACACCATGTTCAAAATCCAGGACAGCATTGACTTTAACCAATTCATTGCCTCAACACAGATGGTTGAAGTACGAATTAGTAACTCCTCCTACACTTGGTTTGGACCGTCAAATAAATGCAGCAAACTGGATCGAGTAATGGTGTCCAAAGATTCGTTAACATTGGGGAATTGGTCAGTCACAGCTTTAGACAGGTACACTTCCGACCACCGCCCTCTATGCCTTACAATTTCAAAAGAAGACTGGGGGCCAAAACCGTACAAAATTTTCAACTACCTGTTGGAGGAGCAAAGCTTTGTGGAGGTACTGAAGCATACCTGGAGTAAAAGTGATGCAAGAAATTTCATATCAAAATTAGAATTCTGAGAGGCGTGGCAAAGCAATGGTCAGCCAATCATTTTGGAAACTTAGATGAACGATTAAAGGCTCTGGGAAAGCAGCAAAACCAACTGGATGAAGGAGAATTTGAGGGGATGGGTTAGGCAAGCATAAAAGAGGAGATGGACAAGCTACTGCAGAACAAGGTAAGCATACTCTGTCAAAAGTCAAGACTCAACTGGGAACTCAAAGGGGAAAGATATATTAGATTTTCCATCGAGCATTGGCTAGAAGACAACACAGAAACCAAATCACCGCTTTATGTGTTGATGGAGTGGATATGTGCACACCTCAGGTTATTAAGGAAGCCCTTAACAACTATTTCCACCAGCTACTTACAGAGACAAACACAGCTAAGATCTTCAAACTGGCGGACAAAATGCTCCCAGAATTAAAAGCAATGGAGAGGGAGCACCTGGTTAAAGATTTCACACACCATGAGATTCATGAGGCACTTCTGGCTACACACCCTTCCAATCTCCGGGACCTGATGGGATTAATGCGGCAGTTCTGAGATCAATCTGGCCAGTCATAAAGGATGAAATTCTGGCTTTCTTCAAGAAATTTCATTCATCAAGTCATATTCCAAAGGGGTATAATGCATCATTTATTGCGCTCGTGCCAAAAGTCAAAGTTCTGAACCATCCTACGCACTTTAGGCCAATTAGCCTTATGAACTCAGTGATGAAATTGCTATCAAAAGTGATGGCCAGGAGGCTCAAACAAGTCATGCACGTGCTAGTTAGTCCAACTCGGTCAGCCTTTATACAAGGGAAGCAGATTACAGATAGCATCTTGCTTGCTGGTGAGGTTATATCAGCTCTACAAGAAAAGAAATCGAGTGGTTTGGTACTGAAAATTGACTTCGAAAAGGCATTTGACAAAATCCGATGGAATTTTGTTTTTGAGGTCCTCCTGCAAATGAATTTTGACAGTAAGTGGATTGACTGGATATCCTCCATTTTTAACAGCTCATCTATATCAGTCCTTGTTAATGGATCCCCGTCGTCAGAATTCTCACCTACAAGAGGATTGAGACAAGGCGATCCTCTGTCCCCATTGTTATTCAATCTTGTGGGCGAGGTGCTGTCTGTACTGCTTAATAGAGCTTCTGAGCTTAAGATTATAAATGGCATCACCCTTCCAAATTGTAATGAATCGATCACACATTTGCAATTTGCGGATGATGTGGTTCTCTTTATAAGTCAAGACACTCATTCTATAATGGGAATAAAGCGAGTGTTGAAGTGTTTCCAGGTTATATCGGGTCTAAAAATCAATTTCTCTAAAAGCTCTCTGTATGGCTATGGAGGCTCAGAACTGCAGTTGGCTGAGTGGGCTGCACTTTTGGGATGTGAGGTGGGAAAGGGGGAGCTGAAATATCTTGGAGCAACGCTGGGCGCATCTCCCACACGCTTAAAATACTGGGATCCTCTTCTGAACAAAGTGCAAGCAAGAGTGCAGAGTTATGACTCTTCTACGCTATCAATTGCAGGGCGAACGGTACTTCTTAAGGCAGTTATTGACAGTATTCCTGCGTATTGGTTTAGTTTATTTAAACTCCCTTCGGCAATCATTAATAAGATTGAAAAGATACGACGTAAATTCTTGTGGGGAGGTAAGGCTGGTAATGGCGCCAAAAGGACACTTCACTCATTGAGTTGGAATAAAGTATGCTCCCCGAAGAGCTGTGGAGGGCAGGGACTGGTATCAATAAGGCATCGGAATGAGGTGCTTCTAGCTAAATGGGTGTGGAGGGCGTACAATGAGAGGGACAGATATTGGAACAAGATATTGGGGGTGAGATATGGTCGTATGTGGAACTATGATCTCTCCAAGGTGGCCACAGGAACATGTTCTCCAATAGTGAAGAGTATTGTTAGTACGCATTTGACGTCCCAACTAGCCCCGATACTTGGCCAGAAATTTTTCAAATGGATCCTGAGAAGTGGGGATACGATTCTTTTCTGGGAGGATTGGTGGATAAGCGATGTCCCGCTGTGTCAAAAATTCCCTGACATTTACAATCTGTTCTTATGTACTCATCTGACAGTTAGTGAGTTCCTACCACGATGGAAGAGACATGTACTTGATTTCAGTCGCAATTGGCCAGAACATTTGTATCCCTCCGTACGACTCAGCTATAACACCATGGACTCTTTACTCAAGGATATATCCTTAACAGAAGGCAAAGATAGGTTGGTTTGGATGCTATCAAATGGAACCTTTACTGTTAAAGCGGGATCAGTGAAGCTTTACAAAATGAATGCTCTAACTTTTGGTAACTACTCTGTTTGGAATCTCATTTGGTCTATCAAAGGTCCTCTAAATATACAGTCTTATTTGTCGAGATTGAACTGGGGGATTCTGCCGACGCGTTCATTTTTAAACACTCGACTGAAATTAATAGCAAATGAATGTGAGTGGTGCAAATCATGTCCAGAATCAATAAGTCATATCTTCTGGGACTGTGAGCCAGCTAAATGGACATGGGACTTCATTGGCAGATGGTGGAGTATACATGCAATACGGGTACGGGAATCAAACTTCTCACTACACAGATTGCTGTCAACTAGAGTATTCGCAGCAGCCCGTTTCATATGGCATCTAGTAGTGGCGGCAACTCTATGGTCGCTGTGGCTGGCTAGAAACGAACTGATTTTCTCAAAAACGAAAATCAAGAAGGACACCCTCATCGAACTCATATACATTAGAATATCAAAATGGGGTCGTGCATGTGGGTTGCTTAGATACGGGGACACTCCTATATGGAAGATTAATCCTCAAGGGGCAGCGGCTCTTCATGTTAGGGTTATATTGAAATATTCATTTGAAGTATATAACAATTATTTGAGAATCTTGAATGCATGTTTCCACATTGTCTGTATATTATATATTGTAGACAATCTAGTATCAAATGGGATAGCAAAAGATTAGATTGTCAGACTCCTTATATAATATAATAAGGGTTCACAGTCGAGGTGGTGTTAGACAAACCAGTGGAACGGCTGAAGTATTATTTGGAAATAGTTTATCTTGACTATTGAATAATACTTATATACTTTGTGTATATTGAACGGGATCAAAATAGTAGAATAATTGTTTCTTTAATTCTGACAATAAAGAACTAAGATTCTATGATGTTATTAATGCTTAAGTTCTTAATCCGGATATAGTGATTGACACTTGAATTTAATGCACATGCCTTGACTCATAAATTAAATAATTTATTTTAAATTACGAATTTGTGTATTGGGCAATGACATTATATACAGAGTGGGATATTGACTATAAAAGGAAACCGTGTCCGAAAAATATATTCGGGTGATGATGTCCTCTTGAAAGCTCATAAAGATAATTATGCTTTAGTCCTACAGGCAGATTTGTTCTTGCATAATTATAAGGTTGAGTGGATGATCAAGGATAAAAGATATTAATTAAATTAATTTTCAGAAATTAATTTAATTAATGGACATGCGATATCTTAAACATGGGGAATTTATAAGCAATTAATATGGGAACCGAATTAAATAATTAATTTACGGAATTAGGAAAGGTAGTGCAAATATTAGTTCATTAGTGGATAGAATTAATATTTAATGACATTGGGCCTAGCCCGGAATGTCATTAGAAGGCCTGACCTGATGATCCATGATCCCTGCTGTAGCCTATATATATTCTCGTTCTCCTAAAGCTGAGAGACACACCAAAACGAATTAATCCTAGAGTCAGAGAGAGGCAGACGTTTTTCTCAAGGAGACAGCTAGGGTTTTGGGTTTTCGGAGCTTTAAGGAGAGGCACACCTTGGGAGATCGAAGGCCACACTTCGTCCAAGGAGAATCAAGGAATACAGTAGAAGACGTGGATTTGAATCGCTTGCGCCGTAGCGATTAAGGTTAATATTCTGTTCGAACTTTTAATAAGTATCATAAAAAGCAGGGCCAAGATCCGATTGTTCCATCAATGGCATCAGAGCCAGGTTGCGGTTCTGCGATTTATGATATGTAGTCCATGTCATGATTATAAATGCATGTATATAGTGATTCTGTGATGCAGGTCGTTGTCCACTATTATGGCCGTGTTTTAATTATTCTGTTATGTTTGGATTCCACGTGGTTTAGTGTGGCTGTTGTAAATCACGAGGGTTGATCGTGATAGTTTAATCTTGTAATTCAATTTGTAATTGTTTTAGATTATGATCTGATGTAATAGAATAGGCTGGTTCGTCTGTACAATTAGTATGTAATTGTTTGATCAACGGGGCTGCAAGAAACAAGGATCTTCCGCTGCTGCGATTAGGGTTTCGGGGGTGCTGCACTGTTTTGGCCGTAACTTTTGCATACGGTGTCCGATTTGGGCGAATGAGCACTTTTCGGAGACGGCAGAACGAGACCAAGCTAGCCACAACCCGGGGGACCCTAGTTGAGCTGATTTCGAAGGTGTTTTTCAGAGTTTTTCGAGGCATTCTGAGGCCGTTTAGGCCTCCAAACGGGCTCTCCAAGTTTTCTGGACAGATTTGGATTCCGTCGAAGGATGAATTCGAAGCTGTTTTTTCCGGGGCCATAATAGTGGATGTGCTTTATTATGATTCTTGATTATTGTTATTATGTGTTTCTTGTTTGTGTTGTTATGCCATGTGATACTAACCCTTCGCATGCTAGAATGACATGGACATAGGGATGTTTTTAATTAATGCTTTAATCATGCTAGTATGCTGCCATGTTATGTGTTCTTTATGTGTTCTTTATGTTGCTATAACCATGATAGTATGCATGTGGACTTCGAAGAAATAACATAGGGCGATGCATCTAGATTAAAATCCTCAAAGTAAATTCTAAGTGGGAGAGGGAGTTAATATGATATTAAATCCCATGGTCTCCATCATTGTTTGTATGTAATTTAACATAAAGACGAATATAAATTATGTATACGTCACCCATCGTGGCATGTAATTTATGGTGTCTAGAATGTTATAGATATTACTGGAACAAACTTCTTAAATTAATACGAATAGATACGAATTTTCTTTATCTCTGATTTGGGGCGATTTCTAAGGCTTATGGGTATTAAGTGAGACCGATGTGACTCCTCCACTGCCTAGAAGTCAAACCAGACATGAATATTGAATTGAAGTATTCTATTCGAGGAATGTTGGAAGGTATACATGCCGCCCATCGTGGCGTACCAAGTTCCATAGGTTTCGGGTAATTTAAGATTTGATGATGGTATACACTTAGCTATGAAAAATAATATAGACCACCCCAACGTGGCTTATTGTTTAGTGATAGGACCGAAGTAACGTTTAAACAAATTTAGGTGGTATACATGTCACCCATCGTGACGTACCAGAAACTTATGGTGTTTAAACGTTAGTGCATTTAATTTTAATAATTGTTAGAGGAACCAATAGGACTTAATTTTTTATGCACCCTTCTTTATGTGTAATGTGATTTTTTCATCCATGATTCTCTGGATATAATGGGGTTTAATCCACTGTTCACCATACTTAAGGATAACAAACTTACCGGACCTAACTATATTGAATGGAAACGTAATTTGGACATTGTGTTGACTGCTGAGGGGTACAAGTTTTGCACTTATGAACCCAAGCCTGAGCAGCCCGCTGCTGATGCTCCTGATGAGGAGAAAGAGTATTATAAGCGGTGGATAAAGGCTGATGAGATGTCGCGATGTTACATTCTGGCAGCAATGTCGGGTGTTTTGCAGCATCAGCATCAGGCTATGGCCACTGCTTCGGATATGCTCTTTAATCTCAAGGAACTTTTTGGAGATCAGAATAGGGCTGCTAGGCAAGTAGCCATGAAGGCTTTAATGAACACTCAGATGGCTGAAGGTACACCTGTAAGGGATCATGTTCTCAAGATGATGTCACATCTGAATGAGATAGAGATCCTTGGTGCTGAGCTTGACGGGGAAACCCAGATTGACATTGTCCTTATGAGCTTGCCCAAGAGTTTTGAGCAGTTCCGCTTGAATTACAACATGAATAAGAGGCAGTATAGTCTTGCGGAACTGCTGACAGAACTTCAGGCAGCTGAAGGATTGTTTCGGCAGAGTGTTCAAGTGAATGTGGCTGAGAAAGGTTCTTCCTCTAAGCCGAAAGGCAATAAGAAGAAGAAAAAAGCTCAGACACAGCAAGCTGTGAAGGCAGTAGGGGTTCAAGGTGGTGTGAAAAAGCCTAAGGGGAAGTGCTACCGGTGCAAGCAGTCGGGTCACTGGAAAAAGGATTGTCCTCTTCCTAAGAAGACAAACAATACTGGTATGTCTCTTTCTCTGGTTACAGAAACATTTATAGCGGCTATATCTACGAGCACTTGGTGTGTAGATACTGGAGCCACTGATCATGTTTGTAACTCTATGCAGGGGTTCCAGCAATCCAGAATGCTTAGAGATGGCGAGATATACGTGTTCATGGGAGATGCTACGAAAGTAGTAGTAGTTGCAGTAGGAGTTATTCATTTATCTTTTGGTTCTGATAGGATTTTGATTTTGAACAATTGTCTTTATGTACCTTCTTTTAGAAGGAATTTGATTTCGGTTTCTAAACTTGCTATGGATGGTTATAATGTTTGTTTGGATCGTAATGTTTCTATTATGATGATTAAACGGATTATATGTTCTGGTACATTGCAAGACAATTTGTATATAATTAATCCTAGTCAACCCGCACAGCAACTACAACATAAGGTATTGAATAACACATCTTCTACCTCTAATAAAAGAAAGGAACCTTCTAGTTTGAACCAAACATATCTTTGGCACTTGAGATTAGGTCATATTAACTTGAGGAGGATTCAAAGACTGGTAGTAGACGGGCCTTTAGGCTCATTGGCAGTGGAGCCATTTCCAGTTTGTGAATCCTGCTTGGAAGGTAAAATGACCAATAGGCCTTTTAAGGCAAAGGGGAATAGAGCCAAAGAAGTGTTAGGATTGGTTCACTCTGATTTATGTGGACCTATGAATATCCAAGCAAGAGGTGGTTATGAGTATTTCGTCACTTTTATTGACGATTATTCTAGATATGGATACGTTTATTTGTTGCACCGTAAGTCTGAGTGCTTTGAGAAATTCAAAGAGTACAAAGCTAAAACGGAGAAGCGACATAATAAAAGTATCAAGTCACTACGATCTGATCGTGGTGGCGAATACTTGCTTGGGGAATTCAGGGAATATTTATCAGAGAATGGGATAGAATCCCAGTTGACTGCACCAGGCACACCCCAACAGAACGATGTAGCAGAGAGAAGGAACCGGACTCTTTTAGAGAGTGTTAGATCGATGATGAGTTATTCGGATTTACCCAAGTCCTTTTGGGGACATGCCTTAGAAACAGCAGCTTATCTTCTGAACTTAGTACCTTCTAAGTCGGTTCCTAAAACCCCTTTAGAATTATGGACCGGGGACAAACTGAGTCTGAGACACATTCGGATATGGGGTTGTCCAGCACATGTGCTGAACAAGAACGCGGCTAAGCTAGAATCTCGTACAGAAGTAAAGCCGTTTGTAGGCTACCCCATGGGAACAAAAGGTTATTTATTTTATAGTCCTAAGAATCGGGATGTCACTGTTAGCACCAATGCAAGATTCTTAGAGGAAGACTATATAATGAATCACAAACTCATGAGTAGTATCGTTTTAGAGGAATTAGTGGGAGGGACGAATAATGAACCTGTAGTACAAGTAGAACAACCACAGCAGACTGTGCAACCGGTCACTAATACCGCACCAGTTCCTCGTCGTAGTGGGAGGGTTGTTCGACAGCCCGACAGATTCATGTTTTTGGGAGAGTCTTCGGACTTAGTCTCTGGTGAACATGATGATGATCCCCGGACATACGAAGAGGCAATACAGGACAAAGATGCAAGTCTTTGGCAAAAGGCAATGGATTCTGAGATGGAATCAATGTATTCTAATCAGGTCTGGGAGCTCGTGGAACCACCCAAAGGTGTAAAACCTATTGGATGTAAGTGGGTCTACAAGAAAAAGAGGGGATCAGACAAAATGGTGAAAGCCTGGAAAGCAAGACTTGTTGCGAAAGGGTATACTCAGAAAGAAGGTATCGATTATGAGGAAACCTTTTCGCCAGTAGTCATGCTTAAGTCAATCTGTATTCTTTTATCTATAGCAGCTCATCTCGATTATGAGATTTGGCAAATGGATGTCAAGACAGCTTTCCTTAATGGAAATCTTGAGGAAACAATCTATATGCAGCAACCAGAGGGATTCATTAAAGAAGGCCAAGAGCATCTTGTTTGTAAGCTGAAGAGGTCCATTTATGGACTTAAACAAGCTTCTAGGTATTGGAACATTCGCTTTGATCAGGCAGTCCAGTCGTATGGATTTGATCAATGTCCAAGCGAAGCATGCGTGTATAAGAGATGTGAGGGAAATACAGTGGTTTTTCTAGTGCTTTATGTTGATGACATTTTACTCATTGGAAACAATGTTAAGATGTTGTCTTCAATAAAGGCATGGTTGTTCAAACAATTTGAAATGAAGGACTTAGGTGAAGCAGCATACATCCTTGGGATCAAACTTATAAGGGATCGCAAGAAAAGGATGTTGGCTTTATCTCAGGAGCCCTACATAGATGACGTATTAGCTCGTTTTAACATGCAGGACTCCAAGAAGGGTAATTTACCCTTCAGACATGGAGTTACTCTATCAAAGAGGCAGTGTCCTTCGACACCTAAGGAGATAGAGAACATGAAGGCAGTTCCTTATGCTTCGGCATGTGGGAGCCTAATGTATGCAATGTTATGTACGAGGCCTGATATCTGCTCTGCCGTAGGCATGGTTAGCAGATACCAGTCAAACCCAGGACAGGAACATTGGAGTGCCGTAAAAGCAATACTCAAGTACCTGCGAAGGACTAAGGAGTATATGCTGGTTTACAAGTCCTCTGATTTATTGCCTCTGGGATATACCGATTCGGATTTCCAGACGGATAAGGATAAGAGAAAGTCCACCTCGGGATGTGTTTTTACTTTGGGAGGTGGAGCCGTAATATGGAGGAGTGTGAAGCAGAAATGCATCGCAGACTCAACCATGGAGGCCAAATATGTGGCAGCCTCTGAGGTAGCCAAAGAGGCTATATGGTTCCGAAACTTCGTGCTGGATTTGGATGTGGTTCCTAATCTGCCACAGCAAATCACGATTTATTGTGATAACACTGGTGCTGTGGCGAATACCAAGGAACCACGGGCCCATAAGGCAGCGAAACACATAGAGCGTAAGTATCACCTCATACGACAGTTCGTTAAGCGAGGAGATATCATTGTGGCTGACATAGCATCAAAGGATAACCGGGCAGATCCTTTCACGAAGAGCTTACCAGCTAAGGCTTTTCAGGAGCACGTGGAAGAGATAGGAGTCAGATACTTGGTCACATAGTTATTATAGTTGGTAGTGGATTGCTTGTAATAGACACTGATATACTTAAAGAATATCTTGAGTATAAGTGGGAGATTGTTAGGGTTATACTGAAATATTCATTTGAAGTATATAACAATTATTTGAGAATCTTGAATGCATGTTTTCACATTGTCTGTATATTATTTATTATAGACAATCTAGTATCAAATGGGATAGCAGAAGATTAGATTGTCAGACTCCTTATATAATATAATAAGGGTTCACAGTCGAGGTGGTGTTAGACAAACCACTAGAACGGCTGAAGTATTATTTGGAAATAGTTTATCTTGACTATTGAATAATACTTATATACTTTGTGTATATTGAACGGGATCAAAATAGTAGAATAATTGTTTCTTTAATTCTGACAATAAAGAACTAAGATTCTATGATGTTATTAATGCTTAAGTTCTTAATCCGGATATAGTGATTGACACTTGAATTTAATGCACATGCCTTGACTCATAAATTAAATAATTTATTTTAAATTACGAATTTATGTATTGGGCAATGACATTATATACAGAGTGGGATATTGACTATAAAAGGAAACCGTGTCCGAAAAATATATTCGGGTGATGATGTCCTCTTGAAAGCTCATAAAGATAATTATGCTTTAGTCCTGCAGGCAGATTTGTTCATGCATAATTATAAGGTTGAGTGGATGATCAAGGATAAAAGATATTAATTAAATTAATTGTCAGAAATTAATTTAATTAATGGACATGCGATATCTTAAACATGGGGAATTTATAAGCAATTGAATTAATATGGAAACCGAATTAAATAATTAATTTACGGAATTAGGAAAGGTAGTGCAAATATTAGTTCTTTAGTGGATAGAATTAATATTTAATGACATTGGGCCTGGCCCGGAATGTCATTAGAAGGCCTGACCTAATGATCCATGATCCCTGCTGTAGCCTATATATATTCTCGTTCTCCTAAAGATGAGAGACACACCAAAACGAATTAATCCTAGAGTCAGAGAGAGGCAGACGTTTTTCTCAAGGAGACAGCTAGGGTTTTGGGTTTTCGGAGCTTTAAGGAGAGGCACACCTTGGGAGATCGAAGGCCACACTTCGTCCAAGGAGAATCAAGGAATACAGTAGAAGACGTGGATTTGAATCGCTTGCGCCGTAGAGATTAAGGTTAATATTCTGTTCGAACTTTTATTAAGTATCATAAAACGCAGGCCAAGATCCGATTGTTCCATCACTTCATAACCATATGCTTTCAGAAGCTTATTGGTCATTCAAACTTCAATGTTTCGATCTCGTCTACGCAGTAGATGGAGCATGGGGAGGTACAGAGGATGGAATACTGGGAGGAGGAATAGGAGGGACGATAAAGGGTAAGAATGGGAGGAACATCATCACCTTCTCTGGGCCAACTAACACAACAACTACACTAATGACAGAAATTAGAGCCATTCTGTTTGTAATCACATGCATTACCACAAGGAATCCGGAGTTCAGTAGGTAAGTGATCTGTTCAGATTCAGTTATAGCGGTTAATGCATTCAATAAGGGCCTGCTTTAAGAATTTCCAATGTTATATCAAGATTTCAATTATCAGCATTTAATCCAGGAGTCCCTGTTTATACATTATGTGCCTAGGGCATTAAATGAAAATGCGGATTCGTTAGCAAAGAATGGAATTACCACGCCTATTGTCAATACCAACTGGGCTGAGGGGTACTGAATATTCCCCAAGGTGAGGCCCAGGTTTACATGTGGCAAACCTACAGGAGACTCTATAGTTGAAAAAGAGAGCACTGGTGTCTGATTATATTTTCTAGGCAATCTTCTGCAACAAATCTTTAGACTCACAGCATTATGCCTTATAGGCGGCTAATTCCCGGATAATTAGAAGCTTAACCTAGATATTGTTTTTCTCCAACAGACATCTAGAGGCTTGCAGCTCTATCAGCCCGTTTGTACATTGATTAATGTGTCCAGCTAAAGATTTCAAATTTCAAATGCTCTTACTCCACTATTTAATCTCCAGAGGTCTTATACATATACTCTCTATTCAGCTCACTCATTGCTTCACTTTCTCTCCTTTCTAATTCTTGCTCTATGGATTTCATTTGGGAAATTCCAGAACCTGGATACAAGAAGATAAACGTTCACTGTGTGATCATCCAAAACCTACTTCAAAATGAAAACCGGTTGAGTGTTGGGGTCATCATCAGGGACTCTGAGGGAGAAAATCTATGGGGTGCTCTTGGGTTGCTCCCGAGCCAAACTGAGGAGCAGGCCCTCATGTCTGGAATTCATGATGTGCTTATCCATCCCCAGGAGAAGAAATGGGATCTGCTGTGTTAGGTCCTATAAACTCACTATATAAGATGATATAGTGATCATAATATGTAACACAGTATGACAATATAAGAGATTGAAAACAATAAACTCTTATTCACAAAGCTTGAATGGTTACAAAAACTCTCTCAGTGATTTATATTGTATCACTAAGAGCTGTTAGGGTTCTTAACAATGTACTCGATAACTCAACTCCTATAGAGTAACCCTATTCTGTGTTTATATAGACACAGTTACAAAATCAATCTCTGATTTGATATCCTATAAATCAGCTATGTATTCTATCAATCAAAGATTGCTCCAGTTTTCTGTTTAGTTTCCATAGTCAGCAAATCACTCCTCCGCTTCTATCCTTCCTTGAAGTATATCCGCTTCTGAGCTCTTTCCACGTGTAAACTCTGACGAGTCTTGACTATGTAAACTCTGATCAGACTTTATCAAACTCTGGTCAGACTTTACTAAACTCTGATCAGCTTCATCAAACTCTGATCAGCTTCCAATTAAACTCTGATCACTCCTGTTCTAAAACAAACTTTAAGAACATTAGTAATCATCAATTATATCTAACAATCTCCCCCAACTTGTGCATAAATATGTTATGTGCAAGTTAACAGATAATTGATGATGTCAAAACAGATAAGTCAAATGCAACAGAGTTTAACTATATAACAGAAAACTTTTAAAACTTACAGATACTTTACTCCTTAGCTTCATAGACACCATTTGCTGTCTTTAGATATCCTCTGAGGAGTTCTCTTTCAGCTTCTTCAAGTACTGTAATCATCTGTCTCTTGATCTCTCTCAGCTCTGGGTCTGAAACTCCAGTTTGATAAATTGCAGCTCTGAGATCATATATCTTGTTTCTTCTCAAGTCTCTATCCAGCCTGATATTGTAAGCTTTATCAGACTCTTCATTAAATGCAAGAGTTCTGATTCCAGCTATTGTTACTATTTTTGCTGAATTTTTCTTCATCTCAACCAGCTGTCCTTTATGATTGAGGTATTTAGGAATGAAAGGTCCAGCATTTTTGTTTCCTGTAATACCCATCTTTCTTCTGATTTGATCTTTGAGCAGATTGGAGATGTGTTGGCATGACTTGTTCTTTACTAGAAATATGTGTGAGACATATCTCAATTCCTCCCAGTGTTTAGCATACAGATCAGCTTCAATTACTCTAAACACTGTTCCATCAGACATGAAGTAGATAAGAATGTTATCTCCTCTGTCATTCTTCACCAGTTGGACTGAATCTAATTTGTCCATTCTTTCTTGCAATGCTCCAGTCTTGGGAGCACAGAGAGATGAGGGGTCTGTTGACATTGATCCTATACTCTGATCAAATTTTTCATATTTAGATCCCAGCCCTCCTTTATCTCTTCCTGCCTTACGATGAGAGATTGGTTGAATTGAGCCCTTTTCAAAGTTTATCTCAGTCATCAGACTTGGCTTTGCAAATCCTGGCAATGGAGTAGTTGTTGGTTTGAACACAGCTTGAGCCTTGTCAGAGGTTGTGTCTTTCTTTGCTTCCTTATTAACTTGAGCTGTGTCAGAGGTTAATTTTCCTTTTTGTGATTCTGCAACATGAGCTTTGTCAGAGATTGCAGCTTCTGATTTCTTTTCTTTTACAACTTGAGCCTTGTCAGAGGTTGTAGGCTTCTTCTTAACCAATCCTTTCTCAAGGTGTTCATCTACTTTGCTTTTTCCCTTGGATGTATACTCATCTTCAGAGTATACCTTTTTGACTGGTAAACTCTGATCAGCAACAGTAGCTTCCTTGATCAATATCCCTTTTTCTTTTGGCTTGGTAGTTGATTTTGCAGGCTTTTGAATTTTTCCAGAGTTTATAGCTTCAACATGTTCTTTCTTCAGCTCAGCTTCCTCTGCAGCAATCAACTCCAAATCCAATTTGGCTTCTGGATTTTCTTGTTCAAAAATCAATCTAGCAAGCTCTTCATCAGTCAATGGTTTATCTGATCCAGCCACTGGTCTGTGCTTTGATCCAGATGTGACATTATGTGTTGGAGCAGACTTTGTGCTTTGCTTAGACTGTTTTTGACTGTCAGAGTTTGAAACTCTTCCACCAATCCCTGTTTGAAATCTCTTGTGCTTTGTGAAGTCATCCACATCATCATCATCATCATTCTTCTTTCTCTTCAGAGCTTGAGAAGTAGACTTGCATTTGACTTTAGCTACTCTCTCCCCCTTTTTGACATCATCCTCATCAGGAATCAGAATTGATGTGATCAGAGAAAGTGAAGATTGGATGGCTTCCAGCTGCTTGGACATTTTCTCTTGAGTAGACTCAATGGTGGTCATCCCCTTTTCCAGAGATTCATTTGCAGACACCAGCTTCTTAACATCATCTTTCATAGGTAGTAGAGTCCTTTTCTTCTCCATAGTTTGAGTTTCCTTGAGACTGGCTACCTCTATTCTGAGACCATCTATAGACTTAGATGTCTGAGCTTGAGCAGGATGAAATGTCTTTAGATAAAGAACTGTGGCCTTGAGGCTTGACATGACATCAGAGTTTGAGATTTTATTCTCTGCCATAGATAAGAATTCTTCAGCTTTAGTTGGCTCCAGAGAATGTTGGTGGCTCAGCCAGAGTTTATCCCATACTTCACTTGGTGGATCAACCTGAAGATCCCTGGGTAGTGTGACATCCCTCAAATCCGGGGGTCTAGATCTGGTGCCACGTGTAAATAAAAATAATTTAAAACCTGTAGTTTTGAGCCATTAAAAGAAAAACAATTTAAAACCTGTATTTTTGGAAGAAAGTAAAAACAAGTATTTCTAAACCTGGATATTATTTTTTTTTAAAACAAGGTCTTTAATTCAAAATCAATTTCACCCCCTGAAAACAGGATCGCATACAGGCTACAGCATTGAAATCAGAAACTAAAACTATAAAATCTTATTTACAAATTAAACAACATTATCAGCTAAACCTCGATAAGAAGAGTAGCTGATAACCAAATAAACAAATCTAATTTCCAACTGAATTGAATTGCAGAACTCCAACTGCATCTAGTCTTAATGACACCATCCTAAATACTCTACCTGTCCATCTGCTTGAAACTCAACCACTTGCAATCCTTGCCTAGTCTTAAGTGAATCATCTTTATTCCTAGCTGAAAAGGGTTAGAAGGAATAGCAAGAATGAGCAATAATGCTCAGCAAGAATAACAAAATGAA
Source organism: Daucus carota subsp. sativus (assembly GCF_001625215.2). Lineage (NCBI taxonomy): Eukaryota > Viridiplantae > Streptophyta > Magnoliopsida > Apiales > Apiaceae > Daucus > Daucus carota. Next base: position 10,412,479 of record NC_030381.2, read on the forward strand.
ATTGATATTTGTTGTACAGCAATGCCATAATAAAGAAGTGAAAATATTTAAAATTGCAGAAATGAATGTATAAGCAAATATCTCTTGAAGGCAGGATAACTTCTTTTTAAACTATTCACAATTTTATTGGGCTTTAAAAATAATTGGACACCTGGCTATAACAGATGATCAGTCATGCTATAGTCCATAAACCAAGCTTATTCAGCAAGGTTGACAAATATTACGAATTCCGGTAATCCGGGCTTAAGGAGCCACCTTTCACGCTGGGCCGGTGCCCGAGCCTCTTACACAAAAACAACCCAATAGTTTAATTTTTAAAACAATCTGCAGTTCCATCATGTAATTCAAGAGCCAGAATAACATTTTGTTAAAACAATTTCTTTATGCATATCATAGTGTAGAGTTGATACCAAAAGTGTTATCCGTTCAACCAAAAAGTTTAAAAGTACTAGATATGCTTCACAAGAAAGTAATTGCAAATAATTTGAATCATGATATAAAGAAGGTTTTAGTATCTATAGGTACTAGAGGAGTAGGGTAGAAATACTTGCTTCTAAATTGTGAGAGAAGGTAGAAGTACTTGCCTTAACTCCAAAGTTTAGCTCAGATTCCTAGTAACACTATATACAGCATAATCATTCCTTTCTGCCAGCTTCTGACACACTTTTATCTATAACAAATCTCCGTCCTACTTCAACTTGTAACATTCTGCTTGGCTATTTCTGAATACCCCTTTCAATCACTTCTCGATTAATGCCTCGGTCAATGTCTTCAATTCTATACGATGATAAAATAGTATTTCAGTCGTCGGATTAGACATATTGACTAACCCTGAATTGCATTAAGACCTATATATATATCTACCCTTCGCATATACGTACCACAGTCACATAAACACATAGCACATAGTTGTACAAACAACCCTTTTTATAGGCATTAAATCCATATAATTTCTAACGAAAATTCGGCAGCATCTCCTCTGTTTATAAGCTTATCCACCTGTTTGCAATGCCAACAACCAACCAATACTATTGCTAACACATGAATTATTAATATAAAAAGATCCCTTGACTTGCAGTAAACACATAAGAAAATCTGTCTTGACTTGTAGTAAACATATAATAAAATCTTTTAGCAGGATTGCTAACTTGTTATACGCAAAACACTTTTAATTAGATATACAAGGTTAACCGAGCCAATCAATGTAATAATCAATCATATGCAACTAGTCAAGTATAACCTCATACTATGCACTAGCAAAGAAAGAAAAATAGAACAAATAGTTCAAACAGCCCTCGGTCTATGATTTTTAATAAATTGAAAATTTATCTTTTTAATACGAAATTTTTATGAGACACTCCTAAATATTATTCCAACCTACAGTAAAATTTTCAGAAAGAAAATCCAAGTTTAAAGCTGTAAAACAGAGCCTGGAACAGGACAAACCTGCCCAGAATTTTCAGCACCATACTATACTAAAACGGTCATATCTCCTAGCTCGCTAATCGAATCGATTCGGTTCTTTCGCGCACATAAACTAGACTATAAGGAGCACATAACCACACAAATATTAAGCATATAATTCAACTCTATGATCCCAGAGTTGTAATTCAAAACAGATCAACAGCAATCTAGAATTCAACCGAATATGTGTAAATCAAAATTTTTTTTTAGCCCAATACTTAAACTCTTAAAACACCACTTTAAAAAAATTTACAAAAAATCTCAGACCTTAAAGCTTGAATACTCAGTTATATATTCCCATAATTCAAGTACCCAAGTCATCCGATTACACTACTAGTTGGCGCATTATTTATAATCAACTTACAACAACCAATTCAAATATCATTTAAGCACACAATTCAATCATACGATTACTAACACCAATCTCAATCTCAAAAATTCAATCAACCTTCAAATTTCAAAAACCAGCATATAATCAGTTTATATACATACAAGCACACATAAATCGATTATATAAATCAATTTAATCCATATAAACACAACACCACATGTATATATACGTTTATATAGAACTGATTTGACAAAGAGAAATTAAGCTTTACACCCACTGATTTATAATTGGTGCAGGGCTATGGTGGTCGCTGGAAAGAGGTGGCAGCGGCATAACGGCATAATTCGGCGGCTGCAGGGAAGGGACGGTGATGCCAAGAAAGAGAGGAAGATGGGTGAGAAAAGAAAGAGGAGCGGAGAGGGAGAGATGGAGGATTTCACAGGGAGAGAGGGAGAGAGAGATTGAGAGGCTGATGTATATAAAATGAAGAAAAGGGATGGCGGTGGTGAAAAGCAGGGCACGTGGTTTGGCCAAAGGCTGCCACGTTTTAATTTAAGCTGAATAATCATCCAAACACCCGCTATTTAGTTGATTTACGGGATAACTCGCATTAAAACTTTCTCGAAAAATTAACAAACTAATTTTATAAATTACCGAATATTATAAAACTAATAAAATAAAAGTTTCAAGATTTATAGAGCATTTTCAAAATTTATACAAAATTAAGAAGTTAGCTGCGTTTAGAAACTAATTAAAAATCATGTCCTTGTACAAAATTGGATTTTTAATATTTTAAAAACTTCTAAACATATTTATGATCACTATTGAGCAATTAAAATAATTTTTGAAATTATCTTTGTATTTTTACAAAAATAAATATCCATTTAAGAGGATAATAAATTTCAATAAAACAATACAGTAATATTAAAAGTATAAATAAATGCACACACACAGACATAGTAGTAGACAACTAATTCAATTAAATCTCGTAACATATAATTGTACAATCAACAGATATTTTCTCATAATCACAATGACTAGGAAAATAATTTAAACAAATATTTTTGAAAATTATCAAACTAGAATAAAATATTGAAATTTATTCCTCATTTGTCTTGAATAATCATGAATAAAAATAATAAAATAATTTCTGAAAATCCGGGTCGTCACAATCTACCCCCATTAAAAAGATTCCGTCCTCGGAATCATCAAAAAGAAAACTAGAGCGTACGATCTCTATAATCCGTAATATTCCTTTCTGATATAACCAGCATTGTCATTCGCTTTCATCCCTGGTGCTTCTTTCTACAAAGTCTTAATTCATATTGGCAACTCGGTTGGCATACCTCCAACTATTAGAGATTACAAGAATCTTGAAGGTAAAAGATATGACAGATTTCACATATTGGAGCAAGTGTTACGTGATTGAAATAAATGAATAACTGAGAGATCAATATGGTCTATAGAACTCGGTGTTGCGTGTCTAATTTAAGACACTACTAAAGGTAGTTAACCTTCTTGTAATGTACAACACACACAAATGATGGCGTCCCATCCAACTCCTATCACACAGACAGGTAGTCCTTGTGTCCCCTATAGGTAGGGTTGTTCATCTCAGTTAGAGTAGAAAATATGAAAGGGTTCGAAATTACCAAGATTGAATAGATTCTAAAGGTGTGACAGTAAGCACAAGTATCATTCGAGAACTCGAGTGAAAGGTAAAAATATACTCTTTATCAAATATTTTTTTTTTTTTTTGAAAGTGATGTCAGAACAAATCATTGATGGGGAAAGAAATCAATATATCAACAATGAGGAAGGTATTGCCAGGATTCTCACAGATGTCTTCTTGATCGATTCTTTTGATGACTCGTTCTGATTCTAGTGATTCTTCTTGACGTTTTAGTGACCACTTGCATATATTATCGTTGACTAGTAATAGCCTCTGAAGATCCCATCATTGATATCGTTGTCGGTCAAAAGTCTTATCCAACTTTATACAATCATCACCATAGAGCGTTGACGTCTTAACTCACACATAAGTACTAGATCGAATAATCTAACACGAACTCTACGTAGCTCTAACGCTCACTACTTAACTATATACAAAGTTGTAAACTCGGACTTGTTAACACCTCTATTCTTTCACCAATTCTAGATATCTCTGACAAGAATCAAAAGGTGACTCTTCAAATAATACTCAACACTTGGAAGATACTATAAAGGATACATTAGACTGTGTGAGAATCTCTACTGGTTCTAGCTTGAAGGTTCTGTTGATAGGTCTAACTTTGACCATCTTACAATGATATAAATCTGAATTGGTCAATAAACTAGGCCACTAGGGACTGGAAGAACTAGAATTAGGAATTGTTGTGTCTATAACCATAATCACTTAAACATAATCGTTTAGCTTCATTTTATTATGCTCAAAAGGACTATCCCCAAATAGTCTTACGATACCTCTATATAAAGTTACACCACTAATCTGAACTTACCTATATGTGAGGTTTCACTTAACGTGTCTATCTTATTAGACAAGTTACAACCTACATTCTGATTTCAATAACTTATAACCTGTAGCTCTGATACCAACTGTGACATCCCTCAAATCCGGGGGTCTAGATCTGGTGCCACGTGTAAATAAAAATAATTTAAAACCTGTAGTTTTGAGCCATTAAAAGAAAAACAATTTAAAACCTGTATTTTTGGAAGAAAGTAAAAACAAGTATTTCTAAACCTGGATATTATTTTTTTTTAAAACAAGGTCTTTAATTCAAAATCAATTTCACCCCCTGAAAACAGGATCGCATACAGGCTACAGCATTGAAATCAGAAACTAAAACTATAAAATCTTATTTACAAATTAAACAACATTATCAGCTAAACCTCGATAAGAAGAGTAGCTGATAACCAAATAAACAAATCTAATTTCCAACTGAATTGAATTGCAGAACTCCAACTGCATCTAGTCTTAATGACACCATCCTAAATACTCTACCTGTCCATCTGCTTGAAACTCAACCACTTGCAATCCTTGCCTAGTCTTAAGTGAATCATCTTTATTCCTAGCTGAAAAGGGTTAGAAGGAATAGCAAGAATGAGCAATAATGCTCAGCAAGAATAACAAAATGAAATTGATATTTGTTGTACAGCAATGCCATAATAAAGAAGTGAAAATATTTAAAATTGCAGAAATGAATGTATAAGCAAATATCTCTTGAAGGCAGGATAACTTCTTTTTAAACTATTCACAATTTTATTGGGCTTTAAAAATAATTGGACACCTGGCTATAACAGATGATCAGTCATGCTATAGTCCATAAACCAAGCTTATTCAGCAAGGTTGACAAATATTACGAATTCCGGTAATCCGGGCTTAAGGAGCCACCTTTCACGCTGGGCCGGTGCCCGAGCCTCTTACACAAAAACAACCCAATAGTTTAATTTTTAAAACAATCTGCAGTTCCATCATGTAATTCAAGAGCCAGAATAACATTTTGTTAAAACAATTTCTTTATGCATATCATAGTGTAGAGTTGATACCAAAAGTGTTATCCGTTCAACCAAAAAGTTTAAAAGTACTAGATATGCTTCACAAGAAAGTAATTGCAAATAATTTGAATCATGATATAAAGAAGGTTTTAGTATCTATAGGTACTAGAGGAGTAGGGTAGAAATACTTGCTTCTAAATTGTGAGAGAAGGTAGAAGTACTTGCCTTAACTCCAAAGTTTAGCTCAGATTCCTAGTAACACTATATACAGCATAATCATTCCTTTCTGCCAGCTTCTGACACACTTTTATCTATAACAAATCTCCGTCCTACTTCAACTTGTAACATTCTGCTTGGCTATTTCTGAATACCCCTTTCAATCACTTCTCGATTAATGCCTCGGTCAATGTCTTCAATTCTATACGATGATAAAATAGTATTTCAGTCGTCGGATTAGACATATTGACTAACCCTGAATTGCATTAAGACCTATATATATATCTACCCTTCGCATATACGTACCACAGTCACATAAACACATAGCACATAGTTGTACAAACAACCCTTTTTATAGGCATTAAATCCATATAATTTCTAACGAAAATTCGGCAGCATCTCCTCTGTTTATAAGCTTATCCACCTGTTTGCAATGCCAACAACCAACCAATACTATTGCTAACACATGAATTATTAATATAAAAAGATCCCTTGACTTGCAGTAAACACATAAGAAAATCTGTCTTGACTTGTAGTAAACATATAATAAAATCTTTTAGCAGGATTGCTAACTTGTTATACGCAAAACACTTTTAATTAGATATACAAGGTTAACCGAGCCAATCAATGTAATAATCAATCATATGCAACTAGTCAAGTATAACCTCATACTATGCACTAGCAAAGAAAGAAAAATAGAACAAATAGTTCAAACAGCCCTCGGTCTATGATTTTTAATAAATTGAAAATTTATCTTTTTAATACGAAATTTTTATGAGACACTCCTAAATATTATTCCAACCTACAGTAAAATTTTCAGAAAGAAAATCCAAGTTTAAAGCTGTAAAACAGAGCCTGGAACAGGACAAACCTGCCCAGAATTTTCAGCACCATACTATACTAAAACGGTCATATCTCCTAGCTCGCTAATCGAATCGATTCGGTTCTTTCGCGCACATAAACTAGACTATAAGGAGCACATAACCACACAAATATTAAGCATATAATTCAACTCTATGATCCCAGAGTTGTAATTCAAAACAGATCAACAGCAATCTAGAATTCAACCGAATATGTGTAAATCAAAATTTTTTTTTAGCCCAATACTTAAACTCTTAAAACACCACTTTAAAAAAATTTACAAAAAATCTCAGACCTTAAAGCTTGAATACTCAGTTATATATTCCCATAATTCAAGTACCCAAGTCATCCGATTACACTACTAGTTGGCGCATTATTTATAATCAACTTACAACAACCAATTCAAATATCATTTAAGCACACAATTCAATCATACGATTACTAACACCAATCTCAATCTCAAAAATTCAATCAACCTTCAAATTTCAAAAACCAGCATATAATCAGTTTATATACATACAAGCACACATAAATCGATTATATAAATCAATTTAATCCATATAAACACAACACCACATGTATATATACGTTTATATAGAACTGATTTGACAAAGAGAAATTAAGCTTTACACCCACTGATTTATAATTGGTGCAGGGCTATGGTGGTCGCTGGAAAGAGGTGGCAGCGGCATAACGGCATAATTCGGCGGCTGCAGGGAAGGGACGGTGATGCCAAGAAAGAGAGGAAGATGGGTGAGAAAAGAAAGAGGAGCGGAGAGGGAGAGATGGAGGATTTCACAGGGAGAGAGGGAGAGAGAGATTGAGAGGCTGATGTATATAAAATGAAGAAAAGGGATGGCGGTGGTGAAAAGCAGGGCACGTGGTTTGGCCAAAGGCTGCCACGTTTTAATTTAAGCTGAATAATCATCCAAACACCCGCTATTTAGTTGATTTACGGGATAACTCGCATTAAAACTTTCTCGAAAAATTAACAAACTAATTTTATAAATTACCGAATATTATAAAACTAATAAAATAAAAGTTTCAAGATTTATAGAGCATTTTCAAAATTTATACAAAATTAAGAAGTTAGCTGCGTTTAGAAACTAATTAAAAATCATGTCCTTGTACAAAATTGGATTTTTAATATTTTAAAAACTTCTAAACATATTTATGATCACTATTGAGCAATTAAAATAATTTTTGAAATTATCTTTGTATTTTTACAAAAATAAATATCCATTTAAGAGGATAATAAATTTCAATAAAACAATACAGTAATATTAAAAGTATAAATAAATGCACACACAGACATAGTAGTAGACAACTAATTCAATTAAATCTCGTAACATATAATTGTACAATCAACAGATATTTTCTCATAATCACAATGACTAGGAAAATAATTTAAACAAATATTTTTGAAAATTATCAAACTAGAATAAAATATTGAAATTTATTCCTCATTTGTCTTGAATAATCATGAATAAAAATAATAAAATAATTTCTGAAAATCCGGGTCGTCACAGGTAGTGGCTCAGAGTTTGTGTCCAGAGTTTGCAGCCTGGCATTATATTGGCTGGTAGACTCCCACTTTTGTTGTAGATGAGACACAGGAACTTCATCATCATTGTCATCATTTGAACTTTCATCATCCTCATCATCATATGATGCAGGATCAACAACTTTCTCCACAGGATCTTGAACAGATTTTTCTTGAGCATCAGCTTTTGATTTGCTAGGCTCTTCACCAGCCTTAGCAAGAGACTGTAGTGCTTCCAATGCTACCTTATCAGATTCCTCAACTACAGCATCAGACTTGTAGTTTTCTGGAGCTGTATCATGAACAATGGCATCCTCAGGAATTTTCATTGGAGAATGAGGAATTGGAGTGGATGGTCCATGATCAGAGACTGGAATTTGAGAATCAGATACAGTAGTCTCAGCTTCAGCTGTAGCTTGCTCCTTGCATATAATTTCCTCATCTACTTCAGATGAAGTAGAAGATGTTGTAGCAGTTGATAGTGGGACAGCCTGAAGAGGATGCACCATCAGAGCTTGAGAAGATTCTGGAAGTGTAGTAGATGGTGCTTGCTCTTCCTCAAGAGTAAAGTCTGTGATCTCTGTTATGAGTACCTTTGCCCTCTTAGGCTTGTTAGCCCTTCTTTTGAATCTAGCTGTCTTTGGCTGAGGACTGGTCTGTAGATGTTCAGAGTTTGTTGTATGTGCAGGTTCAAGATCATCATAATCATAGGCTGCAACCAGTCTCCTTCTTTTCTGCTTTTGAGGAGAAGCAGCTTCAGAGTTTACACGATCAGTGTTTACAGCATCAGAGTTTACAGCATCAGAGTTTGCTGGTTTATCAGACTTTGTCTTCAGAACTTGTGTAGCAACAGAGGTTCTGGTCTGCTTAGTAGAAGGGGCATCAGATTTTGTAGACTTTGATGGTTTAGGTGTTGATGATCTGGGTTTTCTGGTGACTGTAGGAGAAACTGGATGTTGTGGTTGGGGTTGAGACTGTGGTTGTGGTGCTTGAGGCATATTCAGTCGAGCTCTTAATGGAGCTGGAATTTGTAGAGGCCTGAGAACTGGTCTCTTCCCATCTTTAGATATGAGATCTTTGAAAACCCTTTTATGAAGTTTAAAAGGTTTGATCTCATCTGCAACATCAAAATCCACTTCTCCAACAGTGGCATTAAACAGCAATTGGCAAAATCGTGAAAAATATATAATCTTACGATTTTCATGCATTCTTTCACCAATATTTCTAATCACTAATCTACCAAAATCGAAATTAGTAGAATAGATCAGAGAATACCCAATCTGCAGCATGTCCATTGGAATAGCATCCCAGTTTGTAGATTTCTTCTGGAAAGCCCTGGTAATGCAATCAAAGAAAAAACTCCATTCCCTTCTGAGTCCTGGACGCTTTAATTGACCCAATTTATCCAGAGAGTCGTAGTAGCCCAAATCAATCATCATGGTTCTGAGATTTGCATCTCCATTTGTGATGTAAGCAGCATGCTCTGGCAGGTTGAGTACTGCTCGTACAGTGGCTGGAGTGACAGCATACTGTGCTCCATCATACTCAAATACAATTGATGGTGACCCAGCTTCACCACTATTGTCATAATGCCCTGTTCTCCAGAAAGTAATTATTTGGCTTCCTGAGAGTCTGGCAGGAGCTGTAAGGGCAGTGGCAAGGGCACTCTGTGCCAAAAATTGCTGGATGGGATGATAATCCCTTGGAGCGTCGGCAGTGTTGAGAATGGCAGCATGGTTGTTGGGAACAAATTCCACACCTGCAAAGGTAAAAGCTGTGGTTGCCATTAGAACAGAGTTTGTGAAGGAAGGTGTTTGAGAAGGTGTGTGAGAGAAGATTTGAATTTCAGAGAGAAGAGAATAAGAGTTTGTGAAGAGAGTGTGTATTAAGATTAAGTGTATAAGTGAATAATAAGCAATAAAATCTGATGTGATAAACTCTTCAGATTTTGTTTAGCTGTACACGCATGGCTCTTTGTTAACTTGGACACCTGTCAGATTTTAACTGGTAGATGAGAGTTAGTGGCATGGAGAAAAGAGAGTAATAATCATGAGCGCAGTAAAACATGTGCAGTTATAAATGCTGATTACACGTTCTCCTATTAAAATGTTTTTCATGTAAACCCACTAACAATACATCCGTTTGGAATACTCTCTTCACATTCTCTGAGTATTTGAACTCCTGAAATTTACAAGATTTAAAAAATCAAGATCAAATCTCTCGAATTTTAAACTCTGAGATTTACATCAAAGAAAATAAATTTCTAAATGCCTCAGAATAAAGACATAATTTTCAGAATATTCATCAATAAATCAGAGTTTGTTATAAAATCCATAGCTCAATAATGTGCTTGTGAAATTGATAAGTGGATTTTATATCCACTTGGAAGCCTTCGTTTTGACTTAAATGGATGATCTGGCCTCAAGCTTTTGATGTTTTTGATATGTTTTAGTGTGATGTTGTGTAGGTTTCTTTGGAGGAGAACGAAGAGGAGATTCATAGCTTTCATTGAAAAAAAAACGATGAAGCAATCGGATGAGCGAGTCAAAAGTTATGGACAAAGAAGTGGGCTGCTGAATTGGGGCACCCGCCCCAAATCTGGCGCACCTGCCCCGTTGGCGCACCCGCCCCAAATCTGGCGCACCCGCACCAAACTGGCAGCGAATTTAAGCCCGTTTTCCTGTTTCTGATCCGTTTCAAGGCCCGATCGCTGGGGAAGTTTAAGAAAGGCTTTGGGGGACTAAACACAAAACCTAGAATCATTCCAAGGAGCACGTGACGGCTACGGAGAAGATCAAGATCGAATTTCATAGCTTTTACTTTTGTAATTCTTCGAAGTAGGCGTAACTTTGGATGCTCGTTTCGGATTTGTTTCTTAACTCTTATTCTCATACGTTGATTTTGTTTTTCCTATTCAGTACCATGTTTACATTCGAACCCATGATGATGAGAAGTTCGATTATGAACTAATCATCGTCATGGGATTTTAGCGGATTTATCGATGAATTTCAGTAGTTAATTTGCCTTGTTCATATGTGATGGTTTGATTTCCTCGTATTGGTTGTGCTTATTCGTCTTGGATGCGTAGCTAACATCTAAGATTGCTTGTTAATCTTTATTGAAGCGACAGTGAATATATTGATTTAGAACTTGCCATGCGAGCATAGGTTTCGTGTTCGATAACATGACTTGTGATGTGATTTTACCCATCTCGCATCGCCCTATGTAATCTTGATAGATAACTTGCTCTTCAACCGTTATGTTTTCAAATTCTATAGACATATAGGGTCTAAGCATAATTGGTGTCTGTTTACCTTCTATCTTAATTGTGGATGTGTATCAGTATGGTGCACGTATAACGACAGTTAGCGTGTATCAGTCTCGTGTTATCTGATTAGCTATCAACCATTACAATCGAATAAAGGTAGAACTCTGAATGAAGTTGTTAATGAAGCTAGAATCCCATGTTTTATTCTCATTAGTAAATCGTTATTCTCTTAGTTGATAATTCTTAGTTTCATAATTCAAATAGGATTAGTTAAGTAGAAAACCAAAACCCAATTTGATACTTGTCCAAGCATTGAATAATAATCATACATTGGTGCATAAGTGCATATTTCCGAATACACCAGTCTCTGTGGGAACGAAATTGAATTATATTCTATATTACTTGTGACCACGTACGCTTGCGTGATTTTTTGCAAACAAGTTTTTGGCGCCGCTGCCGGGGACTCGGTGTTATATTTTAGTTTATGTGCTTGTCATTAGTGGTCGTTAAAGTTCAGTGACTTGGATTCTTTTCTCACGTTAGTTCGTTTGTTTGTGTTTCAGGTACTTGAGTGACGTGTATGCGAACACGTTCTCAGGCTCGTAAAGAAGCATTGATTAAGGAAGAAACAGTAGTGAGTATTACAATGGATGATCAACCACCAGCAGTTAATGATACTAAGGCTCTTAAGGCTTTCTCTGAGCCGAAAATCAATGACATTCAGTCGAGCATTGTCAGGCCAGCGATTCAGGCCAACACTTTCGAAATCAAACCTAGCACTATTCAGATGGTACAGAACTCAGTACAGTTTGGGGGTTCTCCGACAGAGGATCCTAATATGCATATTCGAGACTTCATTGAGATCTGTGACACTTTCAAGTTCAATGGTGTTACGGAAGATGCCATTAAATTGAGGTTGTTCCCGTTTTCTCTGAGGGATAAAGCTAAGGGATGGTTACATTCTCTTCCTGCAGGATCTATTACGACATGGGAGGATCTGGCTCAGAAATTTCTTTCTAAGTTCTTCCCTATGGCCAAAACAGCTGCACTAAGGAATGCTATCACTCAATTCTCTCAGCTATCTGGTGAAACTCTTTGTGAAGCATGGGAACGCTACAAAGAGATGCTTCGGAAGTGCCCACATCATGGGATGCCTGATTGGATGGTTATCAATTGCTTCTATAATGGATTGGGTCCTCAATCGAGACCAATGCTCGATGCAGCATCAGGTGGAGCTCTATTGACTAAGAGCTATGAGGAGGCTTATGAGTTGATGGAGATGATGGCTGCAAATGAATATCAGAATCCTACTCAGCGTCTTCATCAGAGCAAGGCAGCAGGGATTCTAGATGTTGATGCTACTACAGCCTTGACTGCGCAAATCAAGGCTCTTACTATGAAGATGGATTCTTTGGTAAACTTGGGGATTCAGCAGCCACTTTCAGTTTGTGAGCTTTGTGCGGGTACACATGCCACTGATCAGTGTGCCATATCTAGCGAGTCAGCTCAGTTTGTGAGCAATTTTCAGCGATCTCAGCAGCCAGCTCCGGCTACTTATCACCCGAATAATCGAAATCATCCGAATTTCAGCTGGAGCAATAATCAGAACTTCATGCCACAACAGCAACAGCAGTTTCAGCAGCAAGGAGCTAGATCTTTCAACCCTTCTGGGTTTCAACAACAGTTTGCACCGAAGCAGCAATTCCATCCACCTGGATTCCAGCAACAAAATCATGGGGTGGCTGGACAGTCTTCCAACGAAAGATCTGAATGGGAAGAGATGAAATTAATGATTAAAAGCCAAGCGGTGTCAATCAAAACTTTGGAAAATCAGATTGGGCAGATTGCTAACGCGTTGATAAACAGACCACAAGGAACGCTTCCTAGTGATACCGAGGCCAATCCGGGTAGGAAAGAGATGAAGGAACAGGTACAGGCTGTCACCTTAAGGTCCGGAAAGGTTACGAAGGAAAAAGAATCAGCAACAGAGCAAGACAAGGAAGTGAGTGATCAACAGGTTGAAACACCCGTGCTCTCATCTAAGTCAGATAGTGGAAAAACTGTTGTTGAAGCTGACAAGAACAAAATCAACGAGGAAGCAAGCGAGGATTCAGCCGAGAGATCTGGCCCGAAGGCTGATATTGGGGTCAAGCAAGTCTATCCACCTCCACCTTTTCCGAAGAGACTCCAGAAGCATAAGCTCGATAAGCAATCTATCTCGGAAACTCAAACTTGAGGACTTGGAGACTGTGGCTTTGACCGAGGAGTGTAGTGCTGTGTTGCAGCAGAAATTGCCTCCGAAGCTGAAAGATCCGGGAAGTTTCACAATCCCGTGTACTATTGGGCAATTGTCTTTCGACAAGTGTTTATGTGATTTGGGAGCTAGCATCAATCTGATGCCTTTGTCTATTTTCATGCAACTTGGTCTTCCAGAGCTGAAACCTACTAATATGTCTTTGCAACTGGCTGATCGTTCGATTACATACCCAAGGGGGATAGTTGAAGATGTGTTGGTCAAGGTGGATAAGCTAATCTTCCCTGCTGATTTTGTCATTCTCGACTTTGAGGAAGACAAGAAGACTCCCATCATCTTGGGAAGACCATTCCTTGCGATAGGGCGGACTTTGATTGATGTACAAAAGGGTGAGCTCACAATGAGAGTTCAAGATCAGATGGTCACTTTCAACGTGTTCAATGCCATAAAACTTCCATCAGATGAGGAGGAATGCTTTAATGTGGATATGCTCGAAGCTGCAGCTCATTCGGAAATCGATAACAGGCTGAAAACTGACATCTTGGAAAGGGTTCTATCAGGTGACTCAGATTTCGGAGATGAGGAGGAAGAAGAGCACCTTCAATACTTAAATGCTTCTCCTTGGAAAAGACGGATGGATCCTCCAATTGAATCTCTTGGGTTATCGGAGTTGAAGGACTCTCATGAAAAGCTGAAACCATCTATTGTCGAAGCTCCTAAACTCGAGCTTAAGCAACTTCCCGAACACCTAAGGTATGCGTTTCTTGGCGAAGCTTCTACATTACCTGTAATTATTGCATCTAACCTTTCAGGTATCGAGGAAGAAAAGCTTTTGAGAATTCTTAGGGAGTTCAAATCAACCATTGGATGGACTATTGCAGATATCAAGAGAATCAGCCCTTCTTATTGTCAACATAAAATTCTGATTGAGGAGGGTAGTAAACCCACTGTTGAACATCAAAGAAGACTTAATCCAATCATGAAAGAAGTGGTGAAGAAGGAGATTCTTAAGTGGCTTGATGCCGGCATTATTTATCCAATCTCGGATAGTTCTTGGGTGAGCCCTGTTCAGTGTGTGCCTAAGAAAGGAGGCATGACCGTGGTAGCTAATGAGAAGAATGAGCTCATTCCGACTCGTACAGTCACAGGTTGGAGAATATGCATGGACTATCGGAAGCTCAATAAAGCCACCAGAAAAGATCACTTCCCGTTGCCTTTCATTGATCAGATGCTGGATAAGTTGGCCGGTCATGAGTACTATTGTCTTCTTGATGGTTATTCAGGGTATAATCAGATTTGTATCGCACCAGAGGATCAGGAAAAGACCACTTTCACTTGCCCTTTTGGCACATTTGCTTTCCGTCGTCTTTCTTTTGGACTTTGTGGTGCACCAGCAACTTTTCAGAGATGCATGATGGCTATTTTCTCCGAGATGATTGGTACTAATGTTGAGGTGTTCATGGATGACTTTTATGTGTTCGGTACTTCTTATGATGAATGCTTGAGCAACTTGACGATGGTGCTAAAAAGATGTGTGGAAACTAATCTCGTTCTTAATTGGGAAAAATGCCACTTCATGGTTCAAGAAGGCATAATCCTTGGGCATAAAGTTTCGAACAAGGGTCTGGAGGTGGATAAAGCTAAGGTGGAGACAATTGAAAATCTTCCTCCACCAATCTCAGTAAAGGGGATTCGGAGTTTTCTTGGTCACGCGGGCTTCTATCGACGGTTTATCAAGGACTTCTCTAAAATCACCAAACCCTTGTGCAACTTGTTAGAGAAGGCATGCCTTTCAAATTTGATGGAGAGTGCTTGGCTGCGTTCGAAACTCTCAAGAAGAAATTAACCACAGCACCTGTTATTACTGCACCTGATTGGAATGAGCCTTTCGAGATGATGTGTGATGCTAGTGACTATGCGGTGGGAGCTGTGCTTGGTCAGAGAAAGAATAACATCTTTCATGTGATTTACTATGCTAGTAAGACTCTCAATGGTGCTCAGCTGAATTACACTACCACCGAGAAGGAGCTGCTGGCTATTGTTTATGGATTCGAGAAATTCAGGTCTTATTTGCTTGGGACGAAAGTGTTGGTTTACACTGATCATGCTGCCATTCGATATTTAGTGTCGAAGAAAGATTCGAAGCCTCGTTTGATTCGTTGGGTTCTTTTACTTCAGGAATTCGAGTTGGAGATCAAGGATAGAAAGGGCACTGAAAATCAGGTGGCGGATCATCTTTCTCGGTTGGAAGATGAAGCGCGAGCATCCAAAGACACCACTTTAATTAATGAGTCGTTTCCTGATGAACAATTATTTGGGGTCCAAGAAGAAGAGCCATGGTTTGCGGATATAGTGAATTATCTGGTGAGTAATGTCATTCCTCCCGATTTGTCGTATGCTCAAAGGAAAAAGTTTCTTCATGAGGCGAAGTGGTATCGTTGGGATGAGCCCTTCTTGTTTCGCCAAGGTTCCGATCAAATTATCAGAAGGTGCATTCCATACAGTGAGATTGAAGGAATCTTGCAAGCTTACCATGACTCCACTTATGGAGGACACTATGGAGGGAAGAAGACAGCTGCTCGTATCTTACAGGCGGGTTTCTTTTGGCCTACACTCCTCAAGGACGCTCATCAGTTTGTGTTGAAATGCGATCGTTGTCAAAGGGTTGGTAATATTTCTCGAAGGGATGAAATGCCCCTCAATGTACTTCTTGAGGTTGAAATCTTCGATGTGTGGGGTATAGACTTCATGGGACCCTTTATCTCGTCTTGCAATAATCTCTACATTCTTCTCGCTGTGGATTACGTGTCTAAATGGGTCGAAGTCAAAGCTTTACCAACCAACACCGCTGCGGTAGTCATAAATTTTCTTCAGAAGAACGTATTCACTCGTTTTGGTACTCCTCGAGTTATAATCAGTGATGAAGGATCACACTTTTGCAATCGCAAGTTCACAGCGCTGATGGAACGGTTCGGTATCAATCACAGAGTTGCCACAGCCTATCATCCTCAAACGAATGGCCAAGCCGAGGTATCTAATCGTGAAATCAAGCGAATCCTAGAGAAAGTTGTGAGTCCTTCGAGGAAAGATTGGGCGTTGAAGCTCGATGAGGCCGTTTGGGCCTATAGAACGGCTTATAAGACCCCATTGGGGATGTCACCATTTCAGTTGGTCTATGGAAAAGCATGTCATTTGCCCGCGGAGTTAGAGCACAAAGCGTATTGGGCCTTGAAGAAATTGAACTTGGATATGACAGCTGCTGGTGAGAAAAGAATGCTTCAAATTAATGAACTCGACGAGTTTAGGCTTCAGGCGTACGAGAACAATAAACTCTACAAGGAAAAAGTGAAGAGATGGCATGATAGGAAGTTGGTGCAAAAGGATTTCTTCATTGGCCAACAAGTGTTACTTTTTAATTCTCGCCTAAGGCTATTTCCGGGAAAGTTGAAGTCTAGATGGTCAGGTCCTTTCACAATAAAGACGGTGTTTCCACATGGAGCAATTGAAATATATGAAACAACACCGGAGGAATCATTTAAAGTGAATGGACAAAGATTGAAGCCATATTTCGGAGGACCGGTGAATCGCGAGTCGGTAAGCACCATCCTCACTAGTATTTAATTCTTGGGACTTCACGTCAAGCTAATGACGTTAAACAAGCGCTTCGTGGGAGGCAACCCACGCGTTTTAATGTTTTAATTTTTAGAAAAAAAAAATATTTTTTTTTTGAGTTAGAAAATTTTGGGGTGTTTAACCACTGGCGAAACGGGGCAGGTGCGCCAAAACGCGCGGCACCCGCGCCGAACCACCAGTGGCGCATCAAAAAGGGCCGAAACCCACTGTCACTCTCGCGCACCCGCGCCACGCACAGCGCACCCGCGCGAGCGGCGCGCCTGCGGCGTGGTGGGGCACGCGCGCGAAATGGGCAGTGCGTTATTATAAAAAAAAAAAAAAAATTCTTTTGCGGCTCGTTTTTGGTGATCTCCCAGCTCGATTTTGTAGTTCTTTCCAGCCTTATACTTCTTTTCTAGCCCTAGATTGAACCACCAAAAATCACCCAACCACAAACCCATCTCATCTTCTTCCAATTACATATATTACATACATATACATACAATTCCATACACACCCACAAGCACAATCTCATCTCTTTATTCAAACACACTTGTTCTTAATCCAATTCAAACACTACATTCATATACATTCATCTATTTACACAATCCTACACCACTTCCTATCTTTCTCTAAAGCTTCCAAAAATCTCTACACCCACTACACACATTCAAACCCATGGCACCCAAAAGAGCGAGGAGAGCCGAAAGTAGTAGTGTGCGAGGCACATCTACGGATTCATCGAGTTTGGGGGTTGAGGTTACTAAGTTCACGACTCCGGAGGCTCGAGAGGAGTTTACTCGGCTTTTGGGGAAGCCTATTGCTAAGGAGAGGGGGTTCTTACCGTCACCGGGTGATGGTGAGTTGGTGCAGATGATTCGGAATAGGGGGTGGGAGTCTTTTTGTGAGGCACCGGCACCGGTGCCGATGAGTATTGTGCGGGAGTTTTATGCTAATGCCCGAGCGGATCAAAACGGGTATTCGGTTGTTAGGGGGTTGACTGTGGATTATACCTTGGAGACAATCCAAGCTCTTATTGGGGGCACGGAGATGGAGTCCACTCAGGATGATTGGGTGAGAAAGGACAAAAGGAACATTGATTTAGATCAAATTGTCTATGAGCTATGCATTCCGGGTACTACGTGGAAGCGTAATCCGTCTACTAATGTGAGAGCCTCTTTCCCTGCCTCTACTATGAACAGGTATGCTCGAGCGTGGAACCAGTTTATTTGCCATAGTATTATGCCATCGGGACACCACCACGATGTCACTGTCGATCGGGCTATATTGTTGTTTGGGATTCTGAGTGGGAAGTATGTGGATATTACATACGTCATCCACCAGAACATTATGAGATTTTTGAGGAGTCGCACTGGAGTGGCTATACCTCACGCGACGATAGTGACCAAGTTATGTACTGCAGTGGGTGTTCGTTGGTCAGCAGATGAGCAGTTGCAGATGCCGGGTGCCGCTATTGATCATGCAATTATAGAGCGGCTACCTGAGTGGCCGGGTGGTCACGCCAGCCTTAGAGGATTGGGTTATAGAGATGCCGATGGTAGACGGATGAGGGCACCACCTCCAGTTTTACCAGTTCGAGAGATTGCGGGGCCTTCTGAGCCCGTGGAGAGCTCTGGTGAGGGGCGCCGTGGTTTCAGTGATTCACAGTTTAGGCGGCTCGCGAGGCGTATGGATACTATGCATGATATGCATAGCCGTTTTGCGAGGGATTTGACACAGGCGTTGGGGACTGCTTTTCGTGCTACGGGCGTAGACGTTGAGTGGCCTGTGTTCGGTGCAGATATGATGTATCCTCCAGCTGACTCTTCACCCGAGGCGGGTGAGGAGAGTGATCGTTCTGACTCCTTATAGGTACATTCGATCCTTTTTATCACCTTCAATGAGGACATTGAAGATTTTAAGTTTGGGGGTGGTAATCTAAGGACTAGTATATAGTATATAGTGTGTGCATATAGGTTGCATGTTGCATATAGTTTAGAATATTATCTCATATAGTTGCATATTAGTTCATTTTCGTTTTCGTTTTTTTTATGCTTATATGCTTGTGTTAGTATGTGTTAGTAGTTTCATATAGTTGCATTTGCATGAATCTTGAAGTTGTTTTCCAAGTTGATGTCCTATGATGAGTTTTTGTGCATAATTTCTTGGCTAGTAGTCTTGCTCATTTGTGATGCCTTGTTACTTGGAGATTGCTTGTGTGGAAATTGTAATTACACTTATGCTCTAGAGATAAGACTTAGACTAACTTATTTCTTGAGTCCTTGCGTTGAGTCGAGCGTAGAGTGTGGATTATTCCCTTTTTGAACTTAGAGTTTGTAAATCTTAAGTTTGGGGGAATTAAGGGATGAATATGCCTTTCTAAAAAAAAAAGAATATGCTTGTGTTAGTATGTGTTAGTAGTTTCATATAGTTGCATTTGCATGAATCTTGAAGTTGTTTTCCAAGTTGATGTCCTATGATGAGTTTTTGTGCATAATTTCTTGGCTAGTAGTCTTGCTCATTTGTGATGCCTTGTTACTTGGAGATTGCTTGTGTGGAAATTGTAATTACACTTATGCTCTAGAGATAAGACTTAGACTAACTTATTTCTTGAGTCCTTGCGTTGAGTCGAGCGTAGAGTGTGGATTATTCCCTTTTTGAACTTAGAGTTTGTAAATCTTAAGTTTGGGGGAATTAAGGGATGAATATGCCTTTCTAAAAAAAAAAGAAAAAAAAAAGAGAATAAATATATCAGGTACTCCTTTGAGATCAATGTGTAAAATGCAATGTCATGTGAAAGGGACGATCCATGTACTTGTGCTGGTATTAAGTGCAAATGTATTAGAATAAGCAAATTCTTGGTGACCTTTCACAACCTTTGATTACTGGAGAATTACTTGATTAAAAAAAAAAAGAGAAAAAAAAAAGAAGAGAAAAGCGAAGTCGAATGGCGGTCGTGCCTCACTTACACTGAGAAGCGTCTCAACCTTAGATTTAGCAAGAAAAAAAATAGGAAAAAAATAGGAGAGGCATAGGAATTCTTTGGTGATCCTGAACTGTAGTTGACTCGGTAGTAAAGAAATGTTTAAACCGGATTCTTATTAACGGCTCATAGTGAGGACTTTGTTGAAGTTTGATAGTCTTTGTTTTGTTTCACTAGAGAGCATGCTAGCACACACGATGCACTTCACACTTGTAGTGGAAGAGAACATGGCTGATATGTGAACGAGATGAATGCCGAGAATGTTGCATATTTTGAGGATGCTATGTTAACAAGGATTATACTTCATGATTCGTTTAGATGTAGGCATTTAGTTGCATTCATGCATTGCATTATTAGTATTTGTGTGTGTGTCTATGCTTGAGGACAAGCATCGGTTTAAGTTTGGGGGTGTGATAAGTGGATTTTATATCCACTTGGAAGCCTTCGTTTTGACTTAAATGGATGATCTGGCCTCAAGCTTTTGATGTTTTTGATATGTTTTAGTGTGATGTTGTGTAGGTTTCTTTGGAGGAGAACGAAGAGGAGATTCATAGCTTTCATTGAAAAAAAAACGACGAAGCAATCGGATGAGCGAGTCAAAAGTTATGGACAAAGAAGTGGGCTGCTGAATTGGGGCACCCGCTCCAAATCTGGCGCACCCGCCCCAAATCTGGCGCACCCGCACCAAACTGGCAGCGAATTTAAGCCCGTTTTCCTGTTTCTGATCCGTTTCAAGGCCCGATCGCTGGGGAAGTTTAAGAAAGGCTTTGGGGGACTAAACACAAAACCTAGAATCATTCCAAGGAGCACGTGACGGCTACGGAGAAGATCAAGATCGAATTTCATAGCTTTTACTTTTGTAATTCTTCGAAGTAGGCGTAACTTTGGATGCTCGTTTCGGATTTGTTTCTTAACTCTTATTCTCATACGTTGATTTTGTTTTTCCTATTCAGTACCATGTTTACATTCGAACCCATGATGATGAGAAGTTCGATTATGAACTAATCATCGTCATGGGATTTTAGCGGATTTATCGATGAATTTCAGTAGTTAATTTGCCTTGTTCATATGTGATGGTTTGATTTCCTCGTATTGGTTGTGCTTATTCGTCTTGGATGCGTAGCTAACATCTAAGATTGCTTGTTAATCTTTATTGAAGCGACAGTGAATATATTGATTTAGAACTTGCCATGCGAGCATAGGTTTCGTGTTCGATAACATGACTTGTGATGTGATTTTACCCATCTCGCATCGCCCTATGTAATCTTGATAGATAACTTGCTCTTCAACCGTTATGTTTTCAAATTCTATAGACATATAGGGTCTAAGCATAATTGGTGTCTGTTTACCTTCTATCTTAATTGTGGATGTGTATCAGTATGGTGCACGTATAACGACAGTTAGCGTGTATCAGTCTCGTGTTATCTGATTAGCTATCAACCATTACAATCGAATAAAGGTAGAACTCTGAATGAAGTTGTTAATGAAGCTAGAATCCCATGTTTTATTCTCATTAGTAAATCGTTATTCTCTTAGTTGATAATTCTTAGTTTCATAATTCAAATAGGATTAGTTAAGTAGAAAACCAAAACCCAATTTGATACTTGTCCAAGCATTGAATAATAATCATACATTGGTGCATAAGTGCATATTTCCGAATACACCAGTCTCTGTGGGAACGAAATTGAATTATATTCTATATTACTTGTGACCACGTACGCTTGCGTGATTTTGTGCAAACAGAAATAATGTGTGTGATTTAACATATGAGATCAGAGACTAAAGAATTTCACAATTTCGTAATTATAAGGTAGACAAGAATAATTTATTTAAACTCTCAATACATAGACAATAGACATACTCTGATGGAGAAATATATAAAATAAACTAACCCCCTTTTTTTTTTCTTTTTTTTTTTTTCAAGGACGCTTTTCAGTGTAAATGAATCACGACCTTTAAATATATTTTTGCAACAGTATTTCTCCAGTAATCAGAGATTGTGACTGGTCACCATAGATTATAAAATCTTGGCAATTACTTAATACCAGTAAATGTTTGGGTCTTCCCAGTCACT
Organism: Daucus carota subsp. sativus; assembly: GCF_001625215.2. Taxonomy (NCBI): domain Eukaryota; kingdom Viridiplantae; phylum Streptophyta; class Magnoliopsida; order Apiales; family Apiaceae; genus Daucus; species Daucus carota. Next base: position 10,434,580 of record NC_030381.2, read on the forward strand.
GTCATATAGACATCTAAGATCTCAAAGGAGTACCATGCTTATTTCCAGGGGTGTGTATAGCATCAGAGTTTACAAACACTGTCTAATTTACTGAGAGAAAATGCAAATTAATCAGTCTCACTTATAATTAAGATATGTGAAGTAATAGAGTCTCAATGATATCAATATGCATATAGTGGAAAATAGTAGCACAAAATTGAGATCAAGATTAAGGAACTTAACTAAGATTCATGATTACTAATTCAGATCATGCTTCATAATATCTTCACAGGTTATTTGTCTCAGAGAAATAAAAATGAGATAATTTATCAAGATTTAGAGTTTACAAACATCAGAGAATATCGTCAGAGAATGACATCAGAGAATGTCAATCAGAGTATAGCAAATAGAGTATATCATCAGAGAATGTTATCAGATTTTAACAATCAGAGTATTTCATGGCAAATGTGTGAGCAGTACATATGGTAAATTGACAATTTAATTTTGAAAGATCTGACCATTATGTTTACTCAGTTCCTGATATCATTCCTAGCTCATTCACCAGCCTAGTAAAGGTTGCTTCACTGAGTGGTTTGGTGAATATGTCTGCTAGCTGCTGTTCTGTGGGAACAAAATGAAGTTCAATGGTTCCTTCCTCCACATGCTCCCTTATAAAATGATATCTTATACTGATGTGCTTTGTCAGAGAATGTTGAACTGGGTTTCCTGTCATAGCAATAGCACTTTGGTTATCACAATAAATAGGAATTTTAGAAAAGGATAACCCATAGTCCAACAGTTGATTCTTCATCCAAAGAATTTGAGCACAGCAGCTGCCTGTAGATATATACTCTGACTCTGCTGTTGATGTGGAAATGGACTTCTGCTTCTTGCTGTACCAAGAAACAAGTCTTCCACCCATAAATTGACAACTCCCACTTGTGCTTTTCCTGTCAATTTTGCAACCTGCAAAATCTGCATCAGATTATCCAATTAGACTAAAATCTGATTCTCTAGGATACCATAATCCCAATGATGTGGTTCCCTTGAGATATCTGAATATCCTCTTTACTGCAATCAGATGAGGCTCTCTTGGATCTGCCTGAAATCTTGCACATAGACATGTGGCATACATGATGTCTGGTCTACTTGCAGTCAGATAAAGCAAAGATCCAATCATTCCTCTATAGTTTGTGATATCCACTGATGCTCCAGTATCTTTGTCTAGTTTGGTTGCTGTTGCCATAGTAGTAGTTGCAGCTGAACTGTCTTGCATACCAAATTTCTTCAAAAGATTTCTGGTATACTTGGCTTGATTTATAAAAATCCCATCTTCAGTCTGTTTAACTTGTAAACCCAGAAAATAACTGAGTTCCCCCATCATGCTCATTTGGTACCTAGACTGCATGAGCTTGGCAAATCTTTGACAGAGTTTAGCATTAGTGGAGCCAAAAATAATGTCATCAACATAGATTTGAACTAAAAGCAGATCATTACCATGATTCAAATAGACCAGGGTTTTATCTATGGTACCTCTAGTAAATCCACTTTCAAGAAGAAATTGAGCCAGAGTTTCATACCATGCCCTTGGAGCCTGCTTTAATCCATAAAGTGCCTTGTCCAATCTATAAACATAGTCTGGATGCTTTGGATCCACAAAGCCTGGAGGTTGTTCAACATATACCTCCTCATCCAGTTTCCCATTTAGAAAAGCACTTTTGACATCCATCTGAAATACCTTGAATTTCTTGTGAGCAGCATAGGCCAGAAAGATTCTAATTGCCTCCAATCTTGCAACTGGAGCAAATGTCTCATCATAATCAATACCTTCCTGTTGTGAATACCCTTTTGCCACAAGTCTTGCTTTATTCCTTGTAATTACACCTTCACTATCAGTTTTGTTTCTGAAAACCCATTTTGTACCAACTATGGATCTATCTTTTGGTCTTGGTACTAGGGTCCAGACTTTGTTTCTCTCAAACTCATTTAGCTCTTCTTGCATTGCTTGAATCCAGTCAGCATCTTGAAGAGCTTCCTCCACTTTCTTAGGTTCTGTTTGTGACAGAAAGCAATGATGTAAACACTCATTTGCTGTAGCTGTCCTTGTTTGCACACCTGCTTCTGGATCTCCAATTATTAAATCAGGTGTATGAGATTTTGTCCATTTCCTAGCATGTGGAAGTTGGCCATTCTCATTATTGGATCCTCCCCCTTGATCCATGCTCTCTTGATTCTGTTGATCATTCTCTGTAGCTCCCCCCAAATTTGTGCTATCAGAGTTTGAATCAGTATTCTCTGATGAGTTTGAGTCAGCATTCTCTGATGAGCTAGAGTCTGAAACATTCTGATGCTCCCCCTCAACATTTGCTTCATCATCATGAACCTGTAAGTTTTCACCAGAGTTTGCTGTATTTTGCTCACAGTCAGAGTTTGACTGTTCATCAGAGTTTGTTGAATCAGAGAATATTTCTTTCTTTTCAAAATGCAGTTTTTCATGATCATCCATATCTGCTAAACCCATAATTCTTTTGTCATCAAATGACACATGTATGGATTCCATAATCACCTTGGTTCTTAGATTGTAGACTCTGAAGGCCTTTGTTGTCAGAGGATAACCTACAAAAATGCCTTCATCAGCTTTTAAATCAAACTTGGTAAGCTGTTCTGGATGAGTCTTCAATACAAAGCATTTGCACCAAAATATATGAAAGTACTTCAGATTTGGCTTCTTTTTCTTCACCATCTCATATGGGGTCTTGCCATGCTTATTAATCAGTGTTGCATTTTGAGTGAAACAAGCTGTTTGAACAGCTTCTGCCCAGAAATAAGTAGGCAATTTAGCCTCAAAAAGCATAGTTCTGGCAGCTTCTATAAGAGTCCTGTTTTTCCTCTCAACTACACCATTTTGCTGTGGTGTACCAGGTGCAGAAAATTGTTGCACTACACCTCTTTCTTTGTAGAACTCTTCCATTGTTGAATTTCTGAACTCAGTTTCATTATCACTTCTAATGATCTTCACTTTGTCTTTAGATCCATGATCCAGTTGCTTCACATGATCCATCAGATGCAAGGCTGTTTCATCTTTAGAGTGAAGAAAATATACCCAAGTGTATCTAGTATACTCATCAACAATGACAAGAGCATATTTCTTCCTTGCAATGGATGGTACATTAACTGGTCCAAATAGATCAACATGTAGAAGATGATATGGTTTCTTTATTGAGAATTCAGTCTTACTCTTGAAGGATGTCTTTCTCTGCTTGGCCTTTTGACATGAATCACATAATCCATCAGATGTGAGTAGTGATTCAGGAAGTCCTCTCACAAGCTTTTTCTTTATAAGCTCATTTATAGAGTTGAAATTTAGATGTGAGAGCTTCTTATGCCACTTCCAACTTTCTTCTGCAGAGATTCTTGTAGATAAGCAAATTGCTTTTCCTTCAGAGTTTGTAGGCAGGTGGATTTCATAAATATTTCCATGTCTGTGAGCAATCACTGCCACCTTGCCTGTTGACTTGCTTACTATCTCACTGTGTTCTTCATAGAAATCAACATGATATCCTCTGTCACAGATCTGACTGACAGAGAGTAAATTGTGCTTTAGCCCTTGAACAAGAGCTACATTTGATATGATGACATTTCCAAGATTGATGTTGCCATATCCCAGAGTCCTTCCTATGTTGCCATCTCCATAAGAAACACTTGGGCCAGCTTTCTCCACAAACTCTGACAGCAGGGCCTTATTTCCAGTCATGTGTCCTGAACATCCACTGTCCAAGACTAGAATATTCTTCCTGTTGCCCTGCAATCACAAAGACCACTAATTGTTAGTTTTAAGGACCCAGACTTGCTTGGATCCTTTGGCCTTATTAAGTTTGTTAGCTTTTGCAGCGGAATTATTTTTATCAGAGTTTGAGCTAACAGACTTTGGATCAGAGTTTGTACTTGAAACAGATTTTGTACTTGCAGAGCTTTTATTAATCTTCTTCAAAGAAGGTTTCAATTGATAATAATCATAATACAAACTATGATATTCTTTGCAAGTATAAATAGAATGCCATAAACTACCACAATGAAAACATGGATCTTGTGGTTTATATCTAATACTACTTTTTCTAACTCCAGACTTTGTAGGTAAGGAGTTAATGTCTTTGTTCTTCCTGCAAAAATTAGCAAGATGATTAGTATTTCCACAGTTATGGCATGTCTTCCTAGGTGCATTTGGAACAGGCATGTAGTTATTACTCTTGTCTATTCCAACCTTGCCATTTCTATTTTTCCTAGGCTCCTTGTCTTTTCTATCAGACTTTACCTCTTTAAGCTTATGCTTAAGCTGTTTCTGAGTCATCAGTCCTATGTTAACCTGTTTGGGCTTAACAGTTTTTAAATTGTTGTTAATCTCTGATTCTGGTCTACTCTGTTTAGACTTAGAGGATTCAGCAACAAATTTAACAGGTTTAACCTTAGGTTTTTGAGTTTTAACAAACTCTGTTTTTGATGACTCAGCTTCTGAGTTATCAGTGTAACCTAGTCCCTTCTTCCAGTTTCCACTACCTAAGATATCCTGAGTAGTTTTGCCTGAATTAGTCCATGTCTTAATGATCTCCCTTTCCTTAGCAAGTTCTGATTGAAGAGATGAATACCTCTTTAATAATTCATCTTTGATAATGACAGCATCATCTCTTTCTTTCTGAATTTCCAACATCTGAACTAATTCTTTTTCTAGATAATCATTCCTTTTCTTTACACTTAGAGTTTCAGATTTTAATCTTTCATTTTCTAAAGTCTGATCTCTAAAGCTGATATGCAAAGTTTTAAGAAACAATCTTAACTCAGTTATATCTTCAGTATCAAAGGCAAGAGTAGAATGTGGTACCTTTGCAGTAGATTCATAGTTGTTGTCAGTGTTTGCCATCAGAGCATAATTGACTTCTTCTTCTGAATCAGATGTATCTGTCCAGTTTCCTTTCTTGGTGATAAAGGCTTTTTCTTTTTCCTTCTTGGCTTTCTTGCATTCAGATGCAAAGTGACCCTTTTCACCACAGTTGAAACAGGTATACTTGTCAGCTTTTCCAGCTTTCCCTTCCTTGCCCTCATTCTTCTTGAAGTTCTTCTTATCATAAACTCTGTCAGAGTTTCTGTCTTTCCTTGAAAAACTTTTGCCTTTGTTGAACTTTTTGTAGGCCAACTTCTTGAAGCTTTTCACCATCAATGCTGCTAACTGCATCATCTCATCATCACTTTCTTCAGAGTCTGAGGGAACATCAGAGTTTGAGTCATCAGAGTTTGATGACTCAATGTCAGACTTTATGACATGAGCTTTTCCCTTGCTTTTAGCAGCCTCCTCTTGAACTTTTAGAGCAACAGACTTTGATTTTCCTCCATAACGTTTGTTTCTCTGCTCCATCTCAAGTTCATGAGTCTTCAGTCTTCCATAAACATCATCAAGAGACATTTCTCCAAGATCAAGATTGTCTCTTATTGTAGTGACTTTCAAATCCCATTTTTCAGGAAGAGCCAGAAGGAATTTGAGGTTTGAGTCTTCAAGGTCATATTCCTTGTTCACGAGAGATAAGTCATTCAGCAGTTTGACAAATCTGTCATACAGATCTGTCAAGGACTCACCAGATTTTGAGTCAAAGTGCTCATACTCCTGTGTAAGGATTGTTTTTCTGTTTTTCTTTATGGCCTGAGTTCCCTGACATCTGGTTTCCAGAGCATCCCAGATTTGTTTAGCAGTTTTGCACCCAATCACCCTATTAGACATTGCATTATCAAGGGCACTGTGCAGAAGGTGTTTCACCTTAGAGTCTTTACCAATTGACAAGATGTCCTCAGGGGTATAATCTTTCTTTTCTTTTGGAACCATCTTCTGAGGTTCATCAGCAAGCCCAACAGAGAGCTTGGTGGGCATATGTGGTCCATCATAGATCCTGTCAAGGTATTCTGGATCAACAGAGTCTAAGAATATGATCATTCTCTCTTTCCAGACTGGATATTCAGATGCCTTAAGGATTGGAACTCTAAAGGATGAAGCTTGTGATTTTTCAGACATGATTGTGATTAAGATCTCACTGTAGTAATCTTAACAGAGCTGGCTCTGATACCACTTGTTAGGTCCTATAAACTCACTATATAAGATGATATAGTGATCACAATATGTAACACAGTATGACAATATAAGAGATTGAAAACAATAAACTCTTATTCACAAAGCTTGAATGGTTACAAAAACTCTCTCAGTGATTTATATTGTATCACTAAGAGCTGCTAGGGTTCTTAACAATGTACTCGATAACTCAACTCCTATAGAGTAACCCTATTCTGTGTTTATATAGACACAGTTACAAAATCAATCTCTGATTTGATATCCTATAAATCAGCTATGTATTCTATCAATCAAAGATTGCTCCAGTTTTCTGTTTAGTTTCCATAGTCAGCAAATCACTCCTCCGCTTCTATCCTTCCTTGAAGTATATCCGCTTCTGAGCTCTTTCCACGTGTAAACTCTGACGAGTCTTGACTATGTAAACTCTGATCAGACTTTATCAAACTCTGGTCAGACTTTACTAAACTCTGATCAGCTTCATCAAACTCTGATCAGCTTCCAATTAAACTCTGATCACTCCTGTTCTAAAACAAACTTTAAGAACATTAGTAATCATCAATTATATCTAACATGCTGCATATTGAGACAACAAATAGGCATGTCTATGACACAATAAGGCACCAAGAGCACATTTTCTTGGATGATGAGCAGCTAGAAGTCTACAGCATGTTCAATATGATCTATGCCAACCATTTCGCTGAGGGCAAAACAAAAAGGATGATAGCATGCATCCCACAGCGTATGAATGGCACAGTGGACTACATGGCTCAATATGGTATTGAAAAGGGCTTGGATTTTGGTGAGTTCACTGGAACTGTTGGAAATATGGACTACTTTCTGGCCATAGATATGGGCATGACAATGTCGCTCCCAAATTCTGAAGTACTGCAGAATCTAGTGGAGGGTGAAGTGATCGATGGGCCTCCACCTCCTAAAAAGCGAAAATTCGGGGAGTTGGTCTCTGTGGAGAGGCCTCTACAATGTTTCAAGGACAAGGGCAAAGCGAAGGTTATGGAGCACTACTCTTTCAATGATAAGGGGCTCTTTACTGAGAAGGCTGTTAAAGCTATGACAGATGGGAGCCTGTGTCGTTACTCCCCTGTTTTTAACGGTGAAGTGGTTAATCTGGATGCTGTAGTTGGAAATGGGATCTATGCAAGGGACATCCTGCACCATGCTATCATTGGCACTATGCATGTCATCATTCCATAGCTCTATGTCTCCAATTATGTTCGCCCCTTGGCAGAAGTGGATGAACTTATGACAGTTGAACAGGTTCTCACGTTGCTAGGGTTTAACTCTGGCAAGGCTTCCTCGTCTGCTCCTTCGGTTTAGTGGTTTTAGAATGCATGCAGGTGGTGTTTTTGGTGCATGCTATGTATTAATCTACCCTGGTTTAGTTAGGTCTAGAATGGCTAAGAGCAGATGTCCCTGGATCTCTTATTTGCTTTTGTTTTAAAGCCCAGTCAAGTTGGTTAGGTTCTTATAGGGCTCTCTTTTGTTCTGATAAGCAATCTGGGGACATTGTAATCTGTTAAATCGTTCAATTAATATATATATATATTTGTTGTGTTTCAAAAAAAACTCGATCCCTATATGAGAAAAGCTTTAAATACGAGTCTCTTAAAACATCATAGAAATACAATCCATTACTCCTGACTCCTGAGGATCCATCTTCAAATTCTGTGATATACTTGTTCGACTGTGAATAAGCCTGTGATATTATAAATTTTGTCGAGTTCATATAAAATTTATATATTTGATGATGTAATTCGTTGATCAATAACTATTATTAAATTTCATAAATTAAAAATATCATTGTCATAAATTTTATTTTTTTAAAGTTTTTACAGGAACAATAAACCACTGATAGTTATTTTAAAGAAAAAAAAAATAAACCACTGATAGTTTATCTCTCTCCCCCCGGTACCACAAGTGAGAAGTATAAACTACTACTCCCTCTGTTCCATTTAATTCTATACGTTTCTTTTTAACTGTTCGACACGCATTTCAATGCTCTTATAAAATATAGTTCCGTAACTTATTTTTGAGATTTTCTTTTTCTGTATAAAAATATAACATCTAAACTTTAATTCAGAAAAGAAAAATTTTAAAAATAAATTGCACAACTACAATTTGCAGGAGCATTAAAGTCCGTGCCGCGTCCCCGTCCCCCAATGTATACAACTCAGGGGGACGGAGGGTGTACTAACGAATAGGGCTGTTTAACGAACCGAGCTGTTCGCGAACAAGCTCGAGCTCGGCTCGTTAAGAGCTCGTTCGGCTCGGCTCGTTAAGTTAACGAGCTCGAGCTCGAACACAAAAAATTGTTCGTTAAGTAAACGAGCTCGAGTCGAGCTTTTAGTATGTTCGGCTCGAGCTCGGCTCGAGCTCGGCTCGAGCTCGTTCGGCTCGAGTTCGGCTCGTTAAAGCTCGAAAAAATGTAATATTTTCGGGGTTTTTTTATAATTTATATATGTTATTGGACTCAGAATTCAACATAATATATATATATATATTTTAGTGATGTAAACAAAATTTTAGGAAATAATAATTTTATTTGGTTTTTAACAGGCAAGTAGAAGTTTGACTAGTATCGCTAACTAGTGTTTAATCCTAATTTAGTGTTTCAATATTTTAAAAAATATTTTTTACCGATCCAACTGTATGGATGTTAACATATATACATTTTAGTGATATAAACAAAGTTTCAAAAAAATTGAAATTATTAGGTTAGCTATTTTAAGAGTCAACTAGCGGTTTGTCCTTATTTTTTTTCTGGCTCGGCTCGACTCGACTCGACTCGACTCGGCTCGTATTTGTTCGCGAACAAGCTCGTGTTCGGCTCGTTAGTTAACGAGCCGAGCTTGAACACAATTTTTGTTCGATTAAAAAGCTCGGCTCGGCTCGGCTCGTCAGAAAAAAAATTAAAGCTCGGCTCGGTTCGGTCAAAACTCGGCTCGGCTCGGTTCGTGAACAGCTCTACTAACGAAAGTGCAATATACAAACAACTAAATGGTTCAGAATAATTTGATCCTATGACCCCTTGATGATGAAAGATTCTTTTTCTGATGTATACTCCTCACCATCTCAGCTCAAAAGTTGACTCTTAACCAAATAAATTGACATTTCAGCCCCTGGCCTGCCATTTTTATTTTGCTTTCCGCCACTAAATTGAAAAATATTTATTCAAACTTTGTTTCATGGCAAGTAGACTTCTTGTTAATTGTGAGACAGGTTTATTCTTTTGCTTCTGGATTGCAGGATTCCCCTTCACAAATAGACAATACATTCTATATAATTTTTTGTGTATGAATTGCTGGATTTAATATTGTATGATGTAATAAGAGTATGAATGGGAGTTAGGAGTCCAAATCATCTGCATCTTAACCAAAACAAACGTAGACGTATTTAGTATGTCCCTTTCGGAAATAGAATATGCGCGCACATCTCATCCTTTATGCAAATTAAACCTAACTCAGCATACACCTCATTTGAAAATAATTTGTTTTATAGACTCAGAAACCAAATAGTGGCAAGAAACTTATAAATTATTTCAATAGAGTTTTCTCTACCTCATAATAATAATAAAAAATATAATTAATAAATAGTAGTAATAACTTGGTGTTCACAAAATGTTGCAAGAATGATGCCCTCTGGAGTCTCTCTAAGCAGAAGGATATGAAAGATATGTAACTACTACATGGACCTGGACAAAATGCTTAATATGACACCACACTATCTCATGTGATAAATAAACATGCATACGACTTCATCGCCGAGTATTTTCTAATTCTATCGGGTAGAGACTCCTCTACATATCACCATTTTATTTGTTTGATTGTTAATGTGATGTCAGTGTTAGAGAATGGCCCTTGTCAAGGAACCAGACTCGAGAGCCCATTTATGGGTCGAGAGTGGATCACGGGCGCTCATCTTTGGAGCATTAATTTGTCATTCGTGCTACTATAAATTGTGAGAATATTGGGGGTGGCAGGAATCGAACCCGAGTCATCTGCCAGCCTGAGCTCTGATACCATGTCAAGGAACCAGGATCTTATATTCTAACATTCCCCCTCACTCGAGAGCCCATTTATGGGTCGAGAGTGGATACCATGTCAAGGAACCAATTTATGGGTCGAGAGTGGATCACGGGCGCTCATCTTTGGAGCATTAATTTGCCATTCGTGCCACAATAAATTGTAAGAATATTGGGGGTGGCAGGGATCGAACCCGAGTCTTCTGTCAGCCTGAGCTCTGATACCATGTCAAGTAACCAGTTACTCTAAAACCTCACGGTGTTAGAGAATGGCCCTTTCCAGGATCTTATATTCTAACAGTCAGTTCAATCTTACTCGGCCTGGCCTGCTTTACCATTCATCAGGGAAAGGTACAGTAGAGCAGAAATAATATAGTCGTGGTCTCGATCCTTAAAAAGAAGTTTTTGGATACGGTGACGGAATCAGAATCTCAAAATAACTAGGCAAAAAGTAGATCACTAAAGTAAAAGTCATGATTTATGACATAAAAGATGGGTGACCCCCTTGTCTGGGATGATTAATAATCCTTTTTTGACAGAGTAAATCCAAGAGCTGAGTATATAATTTTGGTCTAAGAAGATATGCACACTGGGCAGCTTCTTCCCATCTCTCTGACTTGATGAAAAAATGGAACTAATTATTTGTTGAATTGTTATCATATTTTCATTTTGCTGAGTTTCTTATCCAAACCAAGCTACATGCCTAGATGCATGTGCATCACAGCTAGTTGCATATATTAGTCGCATTAAAAACAGGATCTGAGACAGACAAAATCCCATGTAATAATTTAATGCATGATTTACAAATATGGAATCACCTCGGGATGTTAGCATTATTTAAGAGTATTAAGTCATTAATAAGCTTCACTAAAAAAGATTACAAGTGTTATTCAAGGAACATCCAGACGATACCTTACACCCACAACTTCCTGTTGGAATCTCCCATTTTTCTATTCTCTCCTTGCTTCGTACCCATTGACTCCTCTTTTTAATACCACTCTGCCTTTCTAGAAACACTTGCATTGAACATTTTGGACAATTCACGTTTCTAACTACTTTTTAATATCAATTAAAACTATATATTCCTTTTCAAATAAATAGGAATGTGACTTGGAAAAGATGCAACAAACTTGACCATCACGACAAATACGAGAATTATAGATATATTGCATTTTAGGCTCCGGTCTAGCAATAAGATTTTTTTTTATAGTAGTGGTGGTGATGATTGTAATGCATAAAGATGTGTATAGTAATGTAATAAGTTGGCATTAGAGTACTCATTCACTCACTTATTTTGTTATCAAAGTCATACTTTATGTTTGTGCATTATTGATGATATAACATCAACCACCATAATAGTGTTTTGAAGTTGACCCTCTACATTTGATATGCTATTTATACTTCTAGTTTCCCCCCATCAAAATTACTTAACAAATCAGAGAAGCTCCAGTCTTTGTAATGCATTGAGGTGAATAGATAGGCACTAAACATATTTTCATGTTACATTGCATGAAACATCAAGAAAATTTTGTTGATGAATATGGAAGGAAGTGACATATTTAGAGTGAGTAGTGCAAGAATAAGCAGTTCTAACATATGGAGAAGTAGTGGCAGAGATATATTTTCGCGAACTTCTGTTGAGCAAGATGATGAAGAAGCACTGACATGGGCTGCGATTGAGAAACTGCCAACTTATCTTCGGATTAGGAGAGGTTTACTGACTGAAAAAGAGGGTGAAGCTCGAGAAATCGATATAAAAAGCCTTGGAATAGCTGAAAAAAGAAGCCTCTTGGAGAGGCTGGTTAAAGTTGCAGAAGAAGATAATGAGAGATTCTTGTTGAAACTCAAGGAAAGAATCGATAGGTAAACATCTACTTCACAGCATCATGATTCCTAATTTATCTGATATTATTGGCCATGTGACATATTTCTCAGAGTCGATTTCCTAAAATTATATTTGATTTGTGACAGAGTTGGACTTGAGATTCCAGCTATTGAAGTCAGATTTGAGCATTTAAGTGTTGATGCAGAAGCCTATGTTGGAGGAAGAGCACTACCTACCATATTTAACTTCTCCGCTAATATTCTTGAGGTAAGTCATCGAAAGCACAACAAATTTTTTGCAATGATCACCAAGTTGTGGAGTCTTGTTGGATTCATGTGATGAATTTTTTCTCCATATCTTGGTTTACACATCTTTCAAATCAGAGTTCTAACTCTGTGTATGTACAAACAGGACACGCTAAACTATCTCCATCTTCTTCCCAGCAGAAAGAAGCCACTGCCAATACTTCATGATGTTAGTGGCATCATTAAGCCTGGAAGGTGAGAAAACTAAACTTACATCATATATGCTGTATTGATGTCGGAGTTCTAATCCTATTGATCCGGTTTCTTGCAGAATGGCATTGCTTTTAGGTCCACCAAGCTCCGGAAAAACAACTCTTCTTTTAGCTTTGGCTGGAAAACTTGGATCAGATCTGCAAGTAAGTAATCTACCAACTTTAATTGCTTCTGTTAAGAGCAACCACAAATCAAGTAAATATGAGAAACATCAAAATTATTAGCGCACAATATTTATTTTGTTTGGAAATTTTATAGAGTGTCTACCAACTAGATAAGTACTTTCTTAATGACAGGTATCTGGAAGAGTGACATACAATGGTGCTGGTATGGATGAATTTGTTCCGCAAAGAACATCAGCTTATATAAGTCAACATGATCTTCACATAGGAGAAATGACAGTCAGAGAAACACTTGCTTTTTCCGCAAGATGTCAAGGGGTTGGAGCCCGTTATGGTTAGTTAAAACATGCTATGAACTAGACATGATCATAGTTTTGGCAAATGTTATCAACCATTTTTTAATCTTGCAGAAACGTTACTAGAACTGTCCAGGAGAGAAAAAGAAGCAAATATCAAGCCAGATCCTGATATTGATATATACATGAAGGTACAGAACCTCAACTAGTTAGCTGCTCAAGTTCTTTTTTTAAGGAAAAAAATGGAAAAAGTTTATTTTATTTTGTTCTATAGAGCTAAATGAACACGGGAACTTGTTACTTGAATTCTACAGGCAACATCACTAGAAGGGCAGGAGTCTAGTGTTGTTACGGACTATACTCTGAAGGTACCTACTAAATAGTTTCAGTTAAAAACAACAAAGATGTTCTTTTTTGAACATATTTCTATGTATTCATCGTTTCTTTTCGTCCTTCTTTTCCAGATTTTAGGACTTGAAGCCTGCGCTGATACCATTGTAGGAGATGAAATGTTTAGAGGTATTTCTGGAGGACAAAAGAAGAGACTAACAACAGGTAAAGGGCATAAACTTATTTAGCTTAGCTCCATATTGATTCCGGGCTTGTATTCTATACTGATTCTGGGACCTTGGAATCTGGCCTTCTAATATAAGACAATTCGATCTCATCACTGAATCCTCAGTGAATATAAAACTTCACTGCACATTCACAAATTTAAAGTAATTAGGCTGTATAGCATAGCAATTGAACACTTAGTGGAATTCCTATACTGATTCTCTTCCAAATTTAAAGTAATTACGCTATATAGCATAGTTATTGAACACTTCATGGGACTTGTATCCTATACTGATTCCCTTGCAATATGTTGCCCGTGATGCTAGTTTTATTTATTCTTTCTCATGGAATTCCTTGTGTATAATGAAACAGGGGAAATGATGGTTGGACCGGCAAAAGCACTTTTCATGGATGAGATATCAACTGGTCTGGATAGTTCGACAACGTTTCAGATTGTGAATTCAATCAGGCAATCCATACACATCCTTCAGGGGACTGCTGTAATCTCACTTCTTCAGCCAGCCCCAGAAACTTATGACCTATTTGACGACATTATTCTACTATCTGATGGGCATATTGTTTATCAAGGTCCCTGTGAAAATGTGCTAGAATTCTTCGAATCCATGGGATTTGTATGTCCAGAGAGGAAAGGAGTTGCTGACTTTTTACAAGAAGTAAACTTCTAAACTCTTAGAGTTCAAAGTTTATATGCTTGCTGGTTTTTAAGTTATCAATATCTAATCAAAATTTTCTTTTAGGTGACATCAAGGAAAGATCAAGAGCAGTACTGGTTACATAAAAACCAGCCATATCATTTTATTAGCGCTAGAGAATTAGCAGAAGCATTTCAGTCATTTCATGTCGGTGTGAAACTAGGTGATAACCTTGCAATTCCATTTGACAAAGCCAAAGGCCACCCTGCTGCTTTAACCACAGAGAAGTACGGGGTTAGCAAGAAAGAACTACTAAAAGCTTGTATAGCTAGAGAATTTTTGCTTATGCGGAGGAACTCATTTGTCTACACATTTAAGATGACACAAGTAAGCATTATGTCACTACTGAATTTCTATATAGTTTCTTAGGTGGGACTCTTTGTCATGGTACACACGCAAGGAAATAAAAAGTTGTGCAGGATTTGGATTCAACATGCTGCAAAAAACAATGAATACTAAATTTTTGTTCCAATTCTATGGTTTTCTGCAGATGATATTTGTTGGTTCCATAGCAATGACAGTCTTTCTACGAACAGAAATGGCTAAACGTACGTTAGATGACGGGCAGATTTACCTAGGTGCTCTCTTTTTTGGAATCATTACACTTATGTTCAATGGATTCTCCGAGCTTGCCTTGAGCATTATTAAACTTCCGGTCTTTTTTAAGCAAAGGGACCTTCTGTTCTTCCCTGCTTGGGCATATTCTTTACCCACTTGGATCCTCAAGATCCCAATAACTATTGTAGAAGCTTTAGTCTGGGTCTGCATGACTTATTATGTCATGGGATTTGAGCCAGATGCTGGAAGGTATTACATTTCTGTAGAATCTTACGCAATCTTTCTAAAATCATGGTTTCAATATACTGATAATGTGTTCATTTACAAACCCAGGTTTTTCAAACAGTACCTTTTGCTTGTGGTGATTAACCAAATGGCCTCTGGACTATTTCGATCCATAGGCGCTTTGGGAAGGAACATCATTGTGGCAAACACATTTGGTTCATGTGCTTTACTCACAGTACTTGTGTTGGGTGGATTCGTCATGTCAAGAAGTAAACACAGTTCAATATATAGACCTTGAACATTGGTTTAATACTCTTATCCTGGAGATCTAACTTATATGTTATAAAATCTTCTCTACCTGATTTGCACAGATGACATCAAGGCATGGTGGATATGGGGCTATTGGTTTTCGCCTCTCATGTATGCACAGAATGCTGTAGCTGTGAATGAATTCCTGGGAAAGAGTTGGGCTCATGTAGGTACCCTAAGAATATTGCTACAAATGGAAAGAAAATGGGTGCTCTTATGACTTAAATGTGGCACTATCAATATGCAGGTTCTTCCTAATGCAACAGAACCTTTAGGAGTATCGGTGATGAAGGCTCGTGGTCTTTTTCCGCAAGCATACTGGTATTGGATTGGAGTAGGAGCTTTGGTTGGCTATGTTTTCCTCTTCAATTTCATCTTCACGTTAGCTCTAACTTACTTGAACCGTAAGCACTCACGGTACTTGTGCATACTAAAAGTACAGCAGAAGTGTGTTCATCTATCTAGTGAAACTAACATGTGAAATGGTCAATTTGTGCAGCATTTGGAAAGTCTCGGGCAGTTTTAACAGAAGAAATCTTAGCTGAAAGAAGTGGACAATATATTGAGCTTTCCTCAAAGGGTAAGAACTCGTATGTGGAATCTCATTCTTGATTTCCCTTGATGACAAACTTATCTGCCTTAGCACTAACAATATGGTTGTAAAGATAATTTAGAAAAAGGGAACCAAGATCGAAGAAGTGTATCTTCCAGGTCAATGTCAGCTAGAGTGGGTATTATTAATGAAGATAACCAGAAGAAACATGGAATGGTTCTTCCTTTTCAACCACTTTCCATCACATTTGACGATATAAGCTACAGGGTCGATATGCCTCAGGTACCCTCAGCTTTTCATAAGGTCAAATGAATACAATAGTCGCTCAACTCTACTTATAAAAAAAAAACTTATATTATAGGAAATGAAAGCTCAAGGTGTTACTGAAGAACGGCTAGAACTTTTAAAAGGTGTGAGTGGCGCATTTAGGCCAGGAGTTCTTACAGCTCTAATGGGTGTTAGTGGAGCTGGAAAGACTACTCTGATGGATGTCTTGGCTGGTAGAAAAACAGGTGGCTATATTGAGGGAACAATCACTATATCTGGATACCCGAAGAAGCAAGAAACTTTTGCTCGCATTGCAGGCTACTGTGAGCAAACTGATATTCACTCTCCTCATGTTACAGTTTATGAATCCTTGCAGTATTCTGCATGGCTTCGATTGCCTCCTGAAGTTGACGCGACAACAAAACAGGTGCTGATTCCCTCTCAAAAAACTAGTCTCACATAGATTCGATAAGCTCACGCCTATATTGGACAATAAAGTATTATAGTATGAATATAACGAGTTTCGGATCATATTTCATATAAATTGAACCCAGATTTATGTCTATTGGAAAAAAACATTACTTTCACAGAGAATTGCTAACATTACACCAAATTAGGTAGTTGGTCTCACTTAGAAGTGCTTAATTTTTAACAATAAAATCTATATTTTTTTCAGTTAATTTAACAAACACTTGAAAATTTATCAAAAATCATACTATGGGGTTCAATACAATTCTGAAAAAAATTTGTAACAATTTTTTCGAATTGACATACTTCAGGGCACCAATTAGATTCGAGTCAATACCTTTTGACATACATGGCATATAGATTCTGTCACTAAAATTGATTTATTGGCTAACAGATGTTTGTTGAGGAAGTTATGGAGCTTGTAGAGCTGAGTCCTTTGAGAGAAGCTCTAGTAGGATTACCTGGTATAGATGGTCTTTCAACTGAGCAACGCAAGAGGCTGACGATTGCAGTTGAGTTGGTGGCCAATCCATCTATAATCTTTATGGATGAACCCACTTCAGGACTTGATGCCAGGGCTGCAGCAATTGTGATGCGAACAGTGAGAAACACAGTGGATACCGGAAGAACTGTGGTCTGCACCATACACCAGCCAAGCATTGATATATTTGATGCTTTCGATGAGGTAAAATTTCATAACATTTATGTTTTGTTCTATAAGCTAAATCTAGAATCCTGCTGATAAATTCTAAAATGCAGCTTTTACTGCTGAAACGAGGAGGTGAAGAAATATATGTCGGTCCATTAGGCCGTCTTTCCTGCCATCTAATTGAGTACTTTGAGGTAAGCTAACTCAGTCCGCAAAAACTTAAATCATAAGCATCTGCATGAATATATTTGTAGGTGTATTCAACCTTAGTGTCCAAAATAACATTTTAAGATGATTGGGGTACTGGATTTCAGACTCCACCATAGATACTATTTGAATTCCAGAACATTTTATATTATGTTGCCGGTTTTAATATTTACAATTTGTTCAAGGGAATCAATGGAGTTAACAGAATAAAAGATGGTCAGAATCCAGCAACTTGGATGTTGGATATAACTTCAGAATCGCGTGAAGCAACAAAAGGAGTCGACTTTGCTCAAGTGTACAAGAAGTCGGAACTATACAGGTAGAAAATCCTACCTCAAGATTCAAATGTAGCATGCTCTAGCATATATAAGTTAATGAGTTCAATCAGTTAATATTGTTGGGGTGCATGATTTAGGAGAAACAAAGAATTGATAAAGGAAGCCAGCACACCTATTCCAGGTTCTAAGGATTTGTACTTCCCAACTCAATACTCTCAGTCCTTTTACACCCAATGTATGGCTTGCCTGTGGAAACAGAATTGGTCATATTGGCGCAATCCTCCATACAATGCCGTGAGATTCCTCTTCACAGTCTTCATAGCATTATTGTTCGGAACCATATTCTGGAATGTAGGTTCTAGCAGGTGAGCCCAATGCAGTTTGTGCATTGTTATATCTGACTTCCTAGCTGCAGGATCATAATCAGGGGATCACCTTACTAAAATTGAATATGTTTCTCTTTCCCGAATGTAGGAGGAATAAACAAGACCTTTTCAATTCAATGGGTTCTATGTATGCCGCCGTTTTATTCCTTGGAGTACAAAATGCCACAACAGTGCAGCCGGTGGTCGCTATTGAAAGAACCGTCTTCTACAGGGAAAGAGCAGCTGGGATGTATTCAGCTCTTCCATATGCTGTTGGACAGGTATAGACTGCATTTAAATTTGAATGCAAGTGCAGAATGATGAGATGCATGATGACATTTTCTTGTGCAGGTGTTGATTGAGCTTCCCTACAGTTTTATACAAACAATCCTTTACGGACTCATAGTATATGCCATGCTCGGATTCGAGTGGACATTCGTCAAGTTCTTCTGGCATCTTTTCTTCATGTACTTCACATTACTATACTTCACCTTCTATGGGATGATGACAGTTGCCGTCACTCCAAACCACAACATCGCGGCCATAGTTTCATCTGCATTTTACGCGTTATGGAACCTTTTCTCTGGGTTCATTGTTCCGAAAACAGTAAGTCCTTCGATTCATATGATTGCTCCGCAGCTTGGTGTAAAATAAAGCAAGTCATGTAGCTAAAAAGTTTGAACTTGTGATCTGATTACAGAGAATACCAATATGGTGGAGATGGTACTACTACATTTGCCCCATTGCCTGGACATTATACGGATTAGTTGCTTCACAATTCGGGGACTTACAAGACGAGCTAGACACAGGTGAAACGGTGCAACATTTCATAGAGGACTATTTTGGGTTCGACTATGATTTTGTGGGATATGTTGCGATAATCATATCTGGATTTGCTGTACTCTTTGGCTTCATTTTTGCATATTCAATCAGGACATTCAACTTCCAGAACAGATGATCATACTCAGGGTACAAAACAAACAAGTCTAAAGGGGTTTTGCTAATGTATTATATATGTGTATATTTTTGTACCTTCTTCTCAGTTTTGCCAAGGGACTCTAATGTTGTTCACAAAGTATATATAAGAGTTGCATGTATGCAAGGTCTTATAGCAGCTACTAGTAAGTGAAACGAAACATGTTAGATGCATCCACAACACAGAACAGCTATTACTTCCACAATGTTAGTGTATATATCAGCGAACGATGAACCTGGCTGATTGCAGATTTCAATCAGAAGGAACACTCATAGCTTCAGATACCAGTTTGATTCTGGAAGTCATCAGCTAAAGTTGTACCAACGCTCTTTAAAGCGTTCTAATAGCTTTAGCATGCTTCCTGCACAAGACTGTCATGCATATGAATCAAAATGTAAAGTTCCGATAAGCTGACATCAGGATTCCTAAATACGATTGTAAAGAAGTCTTAAGTTAAAACATAGGAAAGAGCTAATGCCGCATATGTTACAGTTAGACAAAAACTCTTTAAACTCTAAGACACCAGCTACAATACTGGAAACTAGAAAGAACTAGAAAGAAGAAACATATTCGTCACCATCCTAATTTTCCAAGCTATCTAAGAAGCTTTGTAGCTCCTTCAAGCCCTCGGCAGATATGCTTCTCTGCACTCTTCCTCGGGGGGGATTCAAATTTGGGGGTGGCTGGGGTTGGAAGCACACCACGACAGCAGCGAGATTATCCCCACTTTTTCGTTTCAGAGCCTCATCAACCAAATCCTTGCTGCACATAACTGGGTCATTGTGCTCCTGAAGCTTTCTGCGTGCAAAATCAACTGCATTCTGGCTCATAAACACATCCCAGATTCCATCACAGCCTATTATCAGGAATTCATCTTCTTTAGTTAGCTTTGTGCTCATTACTTCAGGCTCTGAACTTAGGGGGCCACCATTGCTACCCTTTAGACCATCCATGTGCCAGTCCCCCAAAGCACGAGCAACATTTATTTGACCGTTAAGGTAACCATCATAAACATATCCCCCGGAAGCTTCAATGCGCATTCTTTCTTTTGAGCAAATTGGCTTATGATCCCTTGACATCTCAATGGCTTTACCTCTTCTACATAGTACAGCTCTACAGTCACCAGCATTTGCCACCACCAGTGAACTGCCAAAATAAGCAAATAACCAAATTTAACAGATAAACATGCTTAATGGACATATATTTAGCAAAAATTATTGTAATACCAAGTAACGCAATGAAGAGTGAACACCAAGAAAGCAATGAAGAAATAAAGGGAGTGCAGTCTCAGGACCTCAAAGATCAAACACGCATTACATTAATCTGACAGCAACAATTGTGCCTGCACTAGTTACTAAAGAAGCATAGCATTTGCATTGAACCAGCCAAGACCCAAGCCTTCCATATCAAAGAGTAAAAGAAAAGGATGCCAAGAACAGATACAGAAAAAGTAAGACAAACAAGATAAAAAGGCCATGAAATATAGCAAAAATCCAGAGCAAGAGTTTGTTGTTCATCAAATTAATAGATCAGGTCATAAGCATTACAATTAGAGTTTTTGCAACTTTTAATAGGATAATCAATTCTCCATCTCCTCAACTATTAAGGAGGTTAGCCTAAGGTCCCAGATCTTTGGAAAAAACACTTCATCAGAATATATAACTAATATTTGTGAGGTTATACCCTTCCTAAACAAATAGCCTTCTTCACATTAGGAACTTGCTGGTCTGTAGTGATATGAATCAACTAATGACACGTTAATGAGCTGTCAATACAGGTAAAAATCCTATAGTAACAAAATCTCATTCTTTAGCCTTTCAAACAAAGACCAAAGTTAGCAGCTCTAATAGGAATAATCCTTTCTTTGACCTACGTTACTTTAGAAGCTTCCTTTTAATACCAAGGATCTGAAGTACAGGATTTTTAACAAGACCTGAACTGCTTCTGACATATTCTTTAATGACTACAACCTATTATGGGCACAAAAACTACTACAATAAGGTCCAGCTGTGACTTGAGACTTTCATCAGACTGAAAGAGGCGAATGGTTATTAAGCCAACAATGTGACTTCACCACCAAAACATCCGTGAATACCTTCTTGGCCTTCACCCCAGATAGGTGGCAGTATTATATAATTATGGCAGAATATTAGTGAAGGCCTCTCCAAATGCCTATTTTTAATGAATTTAACTTTTCTCGCTTCTTCCGACCTTCTATCCTTAAATCACATTGCCATCATTGTTTCTTCTAAAATCCTTCTACCTTGACTAAATTTTAGAACCCCAAATCCATAAAAAATCTCAAACGGCCAATTTACCAGGAACCGGAACTCTCTACTTCCAAGTTCCAACATAGGTTTTTCGAATATCTGATTGTAATCAGTAGTTAATATTGGCTTATAACAAGAGGCAATGAAGAGGATGAGATTTGATCAAGGCAGTTACAAAGTCACAAGAATAACTCTGGAGATAGAACACATGTTTGGTCTACAATAAATTCTTTTGTGGATAAAGTTTAGGATAGGACTTTAATCCTTCAATATATATAAGCCTTTAGATTGCATTTGGAAACATGTATTTCATTTCAAAATTTGGATTTTAAATGACATGATTTGAGATATCATTACAAATTCTCACTTTTATACTAGTATTTGAATGTCCAAGATTTCAAATAAAATTCAAAAATCCAACTATTTTTGTGTAGCCAAACATGTCATTTGATCAAATCCAGGATTTCAAATGAAATCTAAGTTTCCAAACAGGCCATTATGTTTTTTTTTTTAAATTACGATACAGGAATTACAAAATAACTTGTTCAAGGGTTCAAACAAACATAATCAGCTGCATTTTTATCACTGCTCTAATTGTTTTCACATTCCAACATAATCGTAGCTAATATTAGTTTTAAAAGAAGAATACAACACCCAGAAGTCAATTTACTGAAGCAAGAATGAACAAGGTTGTTTTAGTTCAGGTACATAATACTAACCAGTATCTGCCACAATAGTTGAAGGGCTTGGAAATTGATTTTTCCTTAATGATAAGATAATTATTAAAATAAAATTTATCTACCATTTGCATACGGCCTACAACTTGGAAATAAAGGTCTTTGGCTACCAAAAACATAGACTTTCAAGAAAAATGCTACTTGGACAAAATATTGCAAAATTAATTAAAAGCTCTAACCTCCCAAGAACAAGAGCAGCCAATGCAGTTGTCCCAGAATCAAGACCAGCATCAAGAGAGCAAGCTTTTGCAAAAGCATTGTCAGTTTGTAGGAAGGCTGAAGCCAGGACCCTCTCAACCTCTGCAGGGAAATCTTTATCCTCAGCAATGAACCTTGGCAAATGGTGACATGCAAAGTCAGCAGCATGCTTTCCTCCGTGACCATCAAAAACCTGTCTCAGTAATCACATTGTAACCGGTGAGTACTCATTTACTTGATAGACAGTATCTGAAAAAATATACAGCTAAAACAGGGAACTCATATTAATAGTTGAAGGAAGTAAATTTATGACAATAGAGGTTACCAGGTATTCTTGTGTGGTAAAATTCACCAACATGCCAAGAATATAGTGAAGCTGGTATAATTTAGAACAAACACACAGGACAAGCAGGTGTCTGATCAATGACAGTTTCATTTAATTCTAGAGCAACCAAATAGAGTAGTTAAAAGTGATTATAGTATCGAGCATAAACCTAAGAAGCAACTTTGCAAATTTGCAAATCTGTTGGGCCACAGAGACACCTAACCGTGTAACTTTCAGACTTCACTTGTATGAAAGGGACGCCTATAATTTGCAAAAATATATATGGAGTTCCAATACAAAACATTCAGCATAATAAAAATAATTACTCATGATTCGAGGGACAACTGACCATAAACAAAATAACTTTTTCCCTACATAACACACATCCAAAAAGACACAACACCCACAAGTTTTCATCCATTCACAGCCAAGAATAGTACCTGAAAAAATATAATATACACAATGAACAATGTGTGTGTGTGTGAGAGAGAGAGAGAGAGTACCCCATAGAAGGCACTTGGCCCAGAGTCACAGTTTTTCACCCCATAGTCGTGCATTATATTGTCAGCACAAACATACACATCCTCCATGCTTGAACGAAACCCAATGTCTGCCCATGCCCCGGAACGAAGAATAGGTAAAAATTCAAGATCAGGATTTTCACCACAAGCTCTTGGTTCCACAGAATTTTCAGATGCATTTGTCTTCACCTGCAAATATCCAGTTAAAACCTTATGCTACAGGTAGTACTTAATCAAATGAAATATAAAGTAATACAGGCTTTAGCACGCGACAAAATATAACAACTCAGCATATACGGTAAATAACAAGATACAACCCAGTGACAGGAGTCATTTCATATTTCAAAATAATAAAATATAAACACTGTTTAAAAGTAGTTGGTTCGTAAATTTTACTAATTCTTTTGATACTTCTGTCCATTGTCCAGTTGGTAATTACATTGAAGACTACCAGATATGTGCTTCAACTGCGAAGATGCTGAAGTATCAATCTAAAGTTCTCTCACATTCTAACCTGTGATTATGTGATGTTAATCTCTTTCTCTACAATGTTAGTTCTTGTTTTATTCTGTGTCAAGCGGCAAAATGGAAAATTAATAGCGGACAACACTCATTCACAAATACACAAATGCTTTGATTTTACTGATGCACAAAGATTTAAGATTTATAAGTCTCACACACCAAGTCATCCAAATAACAGTAGATGGTTCAATTAAAGTTATGGACTATTAACTAGAAACTAGACAGCAACTGATCCAGACTTGTTAAACTGAAAATGACACACAGTTCAAAATTAGGTAATATCACAAATCCAGTCCAAATTAAAACTGCCCATTTCTATATTTCTATAGCTATATAGAAATGAAATAAGATTACCGGTAATGGGTGTCGAACAAGAGACTTCTTACAAGAGGCGTCACGAACAAATGGGTTGGGAGGTTTATCGTCAGTTCCTGGGTTCACCATCATTGACCTTCACGACGACTAATTGCTACCTTCTTAAACCGTAAGAACTAGAGCTTTGAAGATGCGATACTTCAAATTCTAGATGTGCAAATAATACACAGGCTTCTGTGGATCTAATGGGATTTTGCTTTGGGGGTTGGCTCTTGTTTTTTAGAACTTTGCACACTTTCTGCCGTCGTTATCTGTTACTATTAACTGTCTATTACACATTTACCATGTGCCAACAGTGTCGTTTTGCGATGTAGAACACTCATGTCTCGTGTTTGCCTTGTTTGCTTCACATTAATCTCATTTCCAAATTAAGGGTCTCGTATTGTATCATGACTTTTAATGACAAATTTTGGGAGGATGACTTTAATGGATTTTATAGACTTTTAATGACTCTCGTTTATTTCTTAAGATTTCAAAAACAATTCATGACTCCCGAGACAATGACTTTTAAAAACTTTAACAAACTTTTTTTTTACGAATTCATAACTTTGAAATACTTTAATAGACTTTTATTAAAATCATAAATAGCCTCTCTGAAACCCTCTAGACCTTTTGCTATACCCTCTCGATCTTCTACTATACCCAAGTTGGGTGTATATACTATAATACTGTATACTGAATCATATTTACAAACATAATGTTAATTGTGACCTTGTATCAGATTTTCGTATTCACTTTTGATACTATAAATTTACGGATTTTAGAGTTCGAGAATTATGTGTTTTTCACTCTTCATATTAATATTAATAATGATGTGTTTTGATACCATAAACTGACTGATATAGCTCAAGTACGTAGAGTTGTTGGAAGACTGATCATGTTGCCTTTAATACTGCAACATTTTTGGTCTACTTAAGTAGTGCTTCTCGTCGATACAGAATTCTGCTTCACTTGATTCAGTCACTATATGTGGATTGTTAAGTTTGAAGGTGTACGGATGTTTAATTGGTAGGTATGGCCTTTGAATGGAATATATGCGTGATAGGCTCTGAATGTAGCTGAATTTTCGTTGTATGCTTATAACAAGATTGAGATCTTCGACAATTTGTATAAATTAAAAATCATGAGTAGAAGCAAGTAGATCTATATGTATGTAAAAACACAGAATGATAATAGAAAATCATAATAGAGAAGAAAAGGAACTTTTTTCACACAAGATGAATTGGAGAGACTTTTCTCAAATGATGAACCCTAGGTTGGAGCGACCGGTTAATTGAGGGAATGATAAAAGTCATGTCAAATCTTTTCAAGAATTACCTGAAAATTTTCTGAAAAAATATATACAATTTTCCATAGAAAATCATTAAAAGTCTATCAATTATATATTTCCACCAAAGTCATTGATATATTGAATAACAACTGACTTTTAATAACTCTTTAAAAGTTGTAATTCAATACCTCAAACTTTGAAAGACTTTTTAGAAATCCTGATACAATACCTCTTTACTTTAAAAGAGTATTTAAAAATCTCAATTGAATACACCTAGATTTTAAAAGTCAATAAAAGTCATTGAAAATCATGATACAATACCAGCCCCTAAAGCTTCTTTTTTTGAGCTACATAATTTCCACTTTATTATTTTTTATAATGCATTATATACACTACACCTCATTTTAATAAAATTATTTTATTAACATTTTTTTTAGTTTTATGTCTTCAATGCATTAATAGTGTCGGTAAAATTTATGATCGCAATATGATTAACAATTATAATCACATAGATTAATAAGTAGTATTCTTCAAATTTATAAAATATACAACTATGGAACCTCCTATACTTATATTTGGTATATCAGTAAACTCTCTAAGACATTGTTTCTACAATTTCCTCGCTCTTGTTGTATAAATAAATCAAATTCAATAGAATTGTTAAGATATTATAGTTTAGGACGACCCAACTGTATAACTCAATAAGAGCCACATATAATATTATATTTTAAAGTATGATTGAGAGTGCCATTGGAGATGCTCTCAAACAACTTTCTTTGTGTCAAGTTATCGACCCACCACTACAAATCTTTCATGTTGTAGAATGATATTTTTGTCCTCAAAATAAAACTTTATCCAACTGATCTGCCATTGGTTTTTGTGACATTTTCTAGAAGCGGATTTTTTATGTTCGCTTAGAAGACAATCTTGCCATCATACAGAAAACTGAATGTTTTGAGTAAAAATACAATGAATAGAATTTGATTATTTGAGAAACAACAATATGATTGTATTATTAAAGCTAATTTTACAATAAAATCTAATAGTAGTTGAAAAGATTACGACACATAAATTTGCAACAAGCAATATATAATGACTTTTAAAGTAATCAAAATCCGATTTCATTAAATTTCAAACACACCCTCTATATTCTCTAACCATATGTCTTTCTAATATTGACACTAAAAGATTAAATTTCATTATTAAACTAATATTGATAGTAGAAAATTGAATTTCGTCATCACACCAAACTATATAACATACTCAAACGGTATAACGTAATCAACTAAAATACCCAACATACTAATATATCTCTGGTATATTATTCAAGCCGAAACATTGTTGGTAGTTTGATACTCCCTCTGACCCAGTAAATTGTATAGGTTACTTTTTGGCACGCTATTTAAGATTAATTAAAAGTAGAGTTCTATAATTTTTTTTTTAAAAAATTCTGATAAATGTTTGATGTTTAAATTTTTATTCAAAAAAGGAAATTTTTTAAAAAAGATTATGGAGCTATACTTTATAAAAGGCTCAAAATGCGTGCAAATAGTAAACGTATCATCCCACTGGGACGGAGGGATTATTGTTTTTTTTGAATAATTGGGCTTATTATATATATATATATATATATATATATATAGACACACACACACACACATACACAAATAAATCTCAAGATGAGCGAGAATCGAACCACTGACCTAGGATGACGAGAGAATTAAGCCCTTGTCACTAGGCTATCGCATCACGCTCAATAGTTTGATGTTAAATCGTTAGATCTTTAAATCAAATAGACGAAAGCCGTTAGACTAAGAACTCCTTTTGTCCAAGAAAGAGCGAGCCATTTCTTTTTGCACGCATCTCAATGTGGTCGGCATATCAATATACTTATATAAAGGAGAAGCGAGGGGCGTGTAGGTGGCGCCTCTCACATCGCTTTGTTCTATGTTCTTAATTTTCTGGAATTTTTGGAAGAAAAATATCAAAAGTTAGAACTACCTTTTTTAGTTTCGGGTATATAAGAAGCAAGTTTCAGAATCTAATTTTGTTTCAAATTATTTATGGAATATAGTAGCTTGAAAGTCTTAATCTGATTTTGTTTCAGATTATTTAATTATGGGAAAGACAGATTATTTAGGGAATATAGTAGCTTGAAAGTTTTAATCTGATTTTGTTTCAGATTATTTAATTATGGGAAAGAGTAGCACACAAGTCTCTCTGCACCTATAAATACCCCTATAGATTGTAGGGTCTTGGATCATCTAAACACAACTTCCTCTCTCTCAATACCACAAACGTACCTCTCTCTAGTGATAGTTCTCTTTCTCGATTTTTAAAGGAGAAGCAAGGGGCGTGTAGGTGGCGCCTCTCAAATCGCTCCATTCTATTCTTCTAATTTTATGGAATTTTTGAATGAAAAATATCAAAAATTAGAACTACCTTTTTAAGTTTCGGGTATATTAGAAGCAAGTTTCAAAATCTGATTTTGTTTCAAATTATTTATGGAATATAGTAGCTTAAAAGTTTTAATATGATTTTGTTTCAGATTATTTAATTATGGGAAAGAGTAGCACACAAGTCTTTCTGCACCTATAAATACCCTTATAGATTGTAGGGTTTTGGATCATCTAAACACAACCCCCTCTCTCTCAATACCACAACCCTACCTCTATCTGGTGATAGTTCTCTTGCTCGATTTCTAACTAAGAGGTGCCGTTCTTCAGCAACGAATAGTGAAGGCTGTTTTATTTTGCAATGAATAGTGAAGGCTGTTTATACAATATTAAAAAAATAAAGGTTGTTGCAAGTAAAGGTAGTTATAGACCGTTATATTGGAGTCGACAAATTCAAACACGGGAAACGAATATAGTCTTGACATATATTGATGGTTGATATCAATAAAATAACTATTAGTGATGTATGTTTGTTGGATATTCTTTTATAATATTTGTTTTATTCATCGGACATGTTTGTTGTTGTTAATTTTTATATGATTTACTTTTGTTAGGAATATGTGATGCTTGATGATACAAGGTATTTTATTCTTACTTAGAATAAAATTGCATGTAGCTGGTCAATTGGTAGCATGCTAAGGCAGTATCAATTGATTAGATTGACCCATCAACGGCTGATGAGGTATTGTAACAAAGCTGGAGCATTTTAGCAGTTGATGTAAAAATAATGTATACTTTTAGATTAGCAGTTGATCTATCAATGGATGTTTAGATAGGGTGACATAATTGTAAATATGAGAAGTCATGTAATCTATCCAAGTGAAGTGAAGATCGATCGGTAATTTAAAGTATCAATGGCTATTTGGAAAGAAGACTATCAACCGCTACATCAACATCATCATTATCCCATAACTCAAAGAAGACTATCAACTGCTATTTCAGTGTATCATCAATTGATGATTTTAGCAATTGATTATCAGCAATTGACAGCTACAAGTCAGGTAAAAGACAAAGTTCACATGGGTTGATGTGACAGATGCTACACCAGCTTTGGAAGCTAAACCAAAAGGAGTTTAGTCAAATATTGAGAACCTCGAAGCCTACCATTTCTGGCAAAGCAACAAGAATTTCAAGCTGCCAAATGCAGTATCAAGTCCAAGAAATTCTATATTTGTACTAGCTAGAAAGTGAGTAGGAAAATACTTTTACAGACTAGCTTTGTTTGTAGTAGTATATATTCACTTTGTAATTTCACATTTCAAAGTATTCAAACACCAAGAACTGAAGAGCAAAGCATTAGAGAAAGTTAGCAAGAAATTGTAAGCTTCTGCTCTTCATTCTTTTGTAAGCAGCCAAGTATTTTTACTTGGAAGGTTCTTGATATAAAAATCTCTTAAGTGGATCAAACAATCCACCTGAAATTTTTAAGATCCTTGTTCTTTAAATTTCTGTTTTAGCTTTTATATTCTCTTGTAATTTGAATATGATTTGTTGTGCAAAAAGTTATTGAAATTTTTGTAGATTGTATTCAACCCCCCCTTCTACAATCTAACTTATTGTTTGAATTGTCTGAATAACAATTGGTATCAGAGCCAGGTTCAAACATACAAGAAGTTTTCAGATCCTAAAGACAATCAACAATGGGAAGAAGAGATGAAGGAGTCAAGATTCCAATGCTGGTCAAAGAACACTACTTTCATTGGAAAGTAAAAATGAGGATGCATCTTCTCTCCTTGGATCCTAGCTACATCAACTGTATTGAGAAAGGACCACATGTTCTAGTTAAAATCAACACTGCCCTGAGACTTGATGGAAGTGAAGCTGAAGATGTTGAAGTGCCTAAAAATCCTTCTGAGTTCACTGAGGAAGATGAGAAAGAAGTGCACAAGGATAACAAGGCTATGAACATTCTTTTCAATGGTATTGATGATGACATGTTTGATAGTGTTATCAACTGTCCAACTGCAAAGGAAGTATGGGACACTATTCAAACTTTATGTGAAGGCACTGATCAAGTTAGGGAAAACAAAATGCAGCTGTTTGTTCAACAGTATGAGAGCTTTCACTCTAAATCTGGTGAATCTCTAAATGATTTGTTTAACAGATTTCAAAAACTGTTAAATGGATTAAAGTTGTATGGTAGAATCTACATGGTCAAGGATTCAAATCTCAAATTCTTGAGAGCTTTACCTAGAGATTGGAAACCTATGACTGTTGCTCTAAGACAGGCTCAGAATTTTAATGAATACTCTCTTGACAAATTATATGGTATTCTTAAAACTTATGAGCTTGAAATACAGCAATATGAAGAACTGGAAAAGAACTCCAAGAGGGAGAAAACTGTGGCTCTTGTGGCAGAAAAGGAAGAGGAAGAGGAGAAGGCATTAAAGTCTGTGATTGCTGGAAAGACCTCAAGCAGCTCTGCTTGTGAAGGAAAGAAGGATGATGGAAAGAAGAAAGGAAAAGTCATTGAGGAAGATGAAGAACCTTCAGCTCAAGATGAGCTAGATGATCTTGATGAACATCTAGCATTTCTTGCCAGAAAATTCTCCAAACTCAAATTCAAAAGAAATGCTGTCAGCTCTAGACCATTCAATAGAGGAAATCAATCCAAACCATCTGGTATGGTTGATAGATCAAAATTCAAATGCTTCAACTGTGGTCTACCTGGACACTTCTCTAATGAGTGCATAAGACCTTCTGCTGAAAAGAAAAGGATCTTCCTCAGAGAATGTAGATTACAGAAGAAAAATACTTTGATCTACTCAAGCAAAGCAAGGAAAAGGCATTCATAACTGAGGATGGTGACTGGGCTATTGATGAAGGTGATTCTGACATTGAGGAGCATGTCAATCTTGCCTTGATGGCAATTGGAGATGATGCTGATTCTTCCACCACCAGCAATGGACAGGTAAAAACAACCAACACAGCTGATCTCACTAAATCTGAATGTAAACAAATCATTGATGACATGTCTAATGAAATCTATAATCTTAGAGTCTCTCTTAAATCTCTGACAAAAGAAAATGTTAGAATTAAAGGGACTAATGATTTGCTTGCTGAAAAAAATGGAAAGCTTGAAACTGAATTAATCCAAATGGATAAATTCAAAAAGGCTTCTGAGCTTGCCAAATATGAGTTGTTGGCTGTTCTAAAAAGAGAAGAGATTCTCAAAAAGCAATTGGAAAGGGAACAAGAGATTATTGCTAAATGGAAGGATTCTAGGAATGTTCTTGAGAACATGTGCTCCACACAAGTTCTTGAGGAAACTTGTAAAAGTGCCTGGAGAACGAACAAAAAACTGTTAGATGAATCTGATCTCTTAGTGGATAGTGATCATCCATTGATAGATTCTCAATCAATGGATGAAAGCTATCCATCAAAAAATCAAACAGCAGTTGATGAAAACAAACTCAAAAAGTTGGATAAAAAATATGGGCCCATCAATAAGAACTTTGTGAAGGAATCTGGTAGTTCCAAGAAGATTGAAAAAGAAGGAATTGGTCATAGTGAAGAAAGAATGGAAGCTGGAAAAGGGAAGAAGAAGAGTTCTAGGAATGGCAAAGTTGGGATCAACAAAAAGAATGATTACACACCTGACAAATATGCTGTCAGAAAAACCTGTTCCAAATGTGGTAGTGTTAATCATCTTGCTGTTAACTGCAAAAATGCTCTATCTGATCATTGCATGCCTAATTCTATGATGAACTCTCACATGTCATACATGCCTATGTTTCCTCCTACTCCCATTCAATATGCTAATATGCCTTTCATGCCTAATCCATACTTTAATGCATTTAACATGTCTGCTATGCCCAATTATCATGATAACATGAATCATGCTTATGCAAATCAATTTTCTGTGAACCCTACTAATGTTGGTTCCTCTAACTCTGCTGTGATGTCTAAAGTTAAGAAGATTAACTCTGAGGATGAAGTTGTTTCTAAACCTTCTAAATCCAAGGAAAATAACTCTTCTAAACCTAAGGCTGTGTCTAACAAAACTGGACTCAAGACTGCTTAGGTACCAAAATCAACTTAAATTGTCTTGAATCTGTGCAGGGAGGTAGAAAGAATCTGTGGTATCTTGATAGTGGTTGCTCAAGACACATGACTGGAGATTCCACCCTGCTCAGCAAATTTGAGGAAAGAGCTGGCCCAAGTATAACCTTTGGAGATGACAGCAAAGGATTTACCTTGGGATATGGCATAATTTCAAAAGGGAATGTCATCATTGACAATGTTGCATTAGTGAAAGGACTTAAGCACAATCTGCTTAGCATCAGTCAACTATGTGACAGAGGACATCAAGTTTGGTTTTCAACAGAAGCCTGTGTTATCTCTGATAAGAAAGATAACAAAGTGGTTTTAACTGGAAATAGGAAAGGCAATGTCTACATAGCTGATTTCAACTCTACAAGTGCAGATTCTCTTACTTGCTTATTCAGCAAAGCAAGCTTGGATGAGAGTTGGTTGTGGCATAAGAAATTGTCTCATTTAAACTTCAAAGCTATGAATGATCTTGTGTAAAAAGATCTTGTTAGAGGACTGCCAAAGTTGGAATTTTCCCAGGATGGTATGTGTGATGCTTGCCAAATTGGAAAGCAAAGAAAGTCCTCTTTCAAAAGCAAACTGAAATCATCAATTGATAGACCTCTACAGCTTCTACATATGGACTTGTTTGGACCAGTCAACA
Source organism: Daucus carota subsp. sativus (assembly GCF_001625215.2). Classification (NCBI taxonomy): domain Eukaryota; kingdom Viridiplantae; phylum Streptophyta; class Magnoliopsida; order Apiales; family Apiaceae; genus Daucus; species Daucus carota. The sequence continues at coordinate 10,466,961 of NC_030381.2, forward strand.
TAATGTCCATTTCAAAGAAGAAGTATTGTCTTGTGATTGTGGATGATTTTACAAGATTTACTTGGACTTATTTTCTTCACTCCAAGGATGAAGCAAGTGAAATCATCATCAATCATATCAAGATAGTTGACAACATTGATCCAGGAAGAAAAGTCTCAAGGATCAGAAGTGATAATGGGACTGAGTTCAAAAACTCTGTTATGAAGAGTTTCTGTGAAGATAAAGGAATTCACCATGAGTTCTCTGCTGCAAGAACTCCCCAACAAAATGGTGTAGTTGAAAGGAAGAACAAAACTCTTATTGAAGCTGCTAGAACAATGCTTGAAGAATCAAAGTTGCCAACTTACTTTTGGGCTGAAGCTGTTAACACAGCATGCTATACTCAAAATATCTCTTTGATCAATCAAGCACAAGGAATGACTCCCTATCAATTGTTTAAAGAGAAGAAGCCAACATTGAACTTTCTGCATGTCTTTGGATGCAAGTGTTTTGTGTTAAGAAATCAAGGTGAAAATTTTGGTGAATTTGAAGCAAAGGCAGATGAAGGAATATTTGTTGGATATGCTGCTGGAAAAGCCTATAGAGTTTATAATCTAAGATTAAACATTGTTATGGAATCTGTCCATGTGATGTTTGATGACAAGAAAATACAAGGCTTAGATGATGAAGGATTTCATGATGTCCTTCAATTTGAAAATGAGTCTGAAGGAATAATTGAACTGGAAAGTGATGATGATAACTATGTTGAAAGTATAAATTCTGGTGTGATTCCTCCATCAATTGGTAATAATTTACCCAATACCAGAACATCAGTTGATGTAACTCAATCTACATCAATGGCTAATGATTTATCCAATACTAGTTCATCAATGGCTGGTAGTTCAAGGTCCATACACTTAGGGGGAGCTTCTCAAAATGAAACTGACTTTACAAATGAAGCCAGTTCATCCAGATCAAATCTTCCTCCACAAAGAAAATAGACAAGGGATCATCCCTTTGAGCTTATTATTAGAGATGCTGCTGCTGGTGTCAAAACAAGAAGAGCTACTATGGATGAATGTCTATACAGTAGCTTTCTCTCACAGGAAGAACCTAAAAAGGTTGAAGAAGCCCTTCTTGATCCTGACTGGATTTTAGCTATGCAAGAGGAGCTGAATCAGTTTGAAAGAAACAAAGTGTGGAAGCTGGTACCCAAACCCAAAGATAGAGCAATTGTTGGTACAAGATGGGTATTCAGAAATAAGATGGATGAAAATGGTGTGGTGACAAGGAACAAAGCAAGACTGGTTGCTAAGGGCTACTGTCAAGAAGAAGGAATAGATTATGATAAGACATTTGCTCCTGTAGCCAGACTTGAAGCCATAAGAATCTTTCTTGCTTATGCTGCCCATGCTAATTTCAAAGTCTATCAAATGGATGTTAAGAGTGCCTTTCTAAATGGTGAGCTTGAAGAAGAAGTGTATGTAAGTCAGCCACCTGGTTTTGAAGATCCAAATTTTCCCTGAAAGCTCTCTATGGATTGAAGCAAGCACCTAGAGCCTGGTATGACACCTTATCACAGTTTCTTCTTGAGAATCACTTCACAAGAGGTACTGTTGATAAGACATTATTTTATAGAAATGTTAATGGTTCTAGTATACTTGTTCAGATTTATGTGTATGACATTATATTTGGATCTACAGATGAGAAACTTTGTAAAAAGTTTGCCAAGCTAATGCAAAGTAAATATGAAATGAGCATGATGGGAGAATTGACTTACTTTCTTGGTTTGCAAGTCAAACAAGTGAGTGATGGCATATTTATAAGTCAAACTAAATATGTCTATGACTTATTGAAAAAGTTTGATCTTATAAATTGTTGAACTGCTAAAACTCCCATGGCCACTGCCACTAAACTTGAATTGAACACTATGGAAAAGAAAGTGGACATTTCAAGTTATAGAGGCATGGTTGGTTCACTTTTATATTTAACAGCCAGTAGACCTGATATAATGTTTGCCACATGTCTTTGTGCTAGATTCCAAGCTGATCCTAGGGAATCTCATTTAACAGCAATTAAAAGGATTTTCAGATATCTCAAGGGTACTCCAAATCTTGGCATTTGGTACCCTAGAGATTGTGGCTTTGATTTAATTGGTTTTTCAGATGCTGACTATGCAGGGTGTAGAATTGACAGAAAAAGCACCACTGGAACTTGTCAATTTCTAGGAAATAACCTAGTTTCTTGGTTTAGCAAAAAGCAAAACTCAGTTTCTACATCAACTGCAGAAGCTGAATATATTGCAGCTGGCAGTTGTTGTGCACAGATTTTGTGGATGAAATCAATTGGTTGATTATGGATTGAACATTTCCAAGATTCCTATTTTCTGTGACAACACAAGTGCCTTTTCCATAACTAAAAATCCAGTGCAGCACTCAAGAACAAAGCACATTAACATAAGGTATCATTTCATTAGGGAACATGTAATGAATGGAACAATTGAACTCCATTTTGTTCCCAGTGAAAAGCAGCTAGCAGATATTTTCACCAAACCACTTGATGAATCTACATTCTCAAGATTAATAAGTGAACTTGGTATGTTAAATTTCTCTAGTTACTTTTTTACCTATTTTATGCAGCCTGTGATAAGTGACAGATAGGATATTGAACTATCTTTCTCTATTTGTCCACTATCGATCGCTATTTTAGCAATTGATAGTGTGTCACATATCACTGGATAAGTAAATACAATTTTGACATATCAATGGCTCTTTTATTTAGCCATTGATATGTTAAAATAGCAACCGTCAGTTCTCAATTTAATTATCGATCGGTATATACATACATATATGTATATATCGATCGGTGACGCTTGGCTACTTTTTGAACGATTACTTCATTTACTTTTACTGAGAGTATTGCAAACTCTTAACTCTCCTTCTCTCTCAACTCCTACAAGCCCTAATCTTTTCTTAAGCTTTTTCATCTATGGCGCCTGTTGTCAAAATCACAAGTCGAACCGGGTTTGTCTATGAGCAGAACAATCATGTCGCCTATGTGGACAAAGATGGGAAACATTCTGCAGCGTTTCATACCATGATGGATTTCATCAAGGAGTGTAAGTTCTCATACGCCATGCTTCATGCTCCAACTATCTTCTGTGAGATTGTTGAGCAAATGTGGACATCTGGAAGGTATGACTCAACCTCTAAAACCTTGTCTGTTTCTATCAATGGTACTAGCTACAATATTGATGGTGAAATTGTTAGGGATGCTCTTAATCTGCCTAGGAACTCTACTGATAGATTACCTAGTGATAATGCAATTGTCAGCATGCTTAGAAATATGCACTATAATGGTGATTTATCTAACTTAGGACAGATTCTTAGGCGCCATATGCGCAAAGAGTGGAGTTTTCTTTGTGATTTTTTTTATCAAAGTCTTTTCTGGTAAATTTTCCAATTATGATGCTTTCACAATGTCTATGCAATCCATGTTCTACATGCTAGTAACTGATGATTATTTTGACATTGGTGATTTAGTGTTGTATGAAATTGTTGCTAAATTGGGTCCTCATGAAGGAAGACCCAATAATATTTATTTTGCTAGATTCTTGACGATCATTGCTAATCATCTAGTCAAGGATTTAGTAATTGCACAGCCAGAAAACAAGATGGACTGCTGGGTGCAAAGCAAGAGGGTCTGTGGTGATCTGATGAGGATACTTGCAAATGATCAAGTACCCTTGTCACTTCCATCACTAATGCAGGTACCTTCTATTCCCAGTACTTCTTCCAATCCTCAACCTTCTTCTACTTCCAGTGCAGCAATGGAAGTTGAACACCCCCAACTTCCTACCCAAGCTGTCAAAACTAAGAAAATTCCTAAGTCCAAATCTAAGAAAACCACCTCTGGTGTCTCCCAAAAGATACCATTTGTAACAACTTCTTCACAACCTAAGGGGAGTGTGAAGGTGGTGAGTGGTGAGGGGAGGGGTGATCATCAAAGAAGCCCTCAGAATAAGGAAGGAGAGGTGAGTGAGGTCCAGCCAAGCCATCCCACATCTTCCCAAAAAGATGTGGTGATTAATATGGAATCAAACACACTACTAGTGACATCTTCTCAACAAGGTGCCACTATTGAAAAGAGCTCTCCTCCAAGAGCACAGAACAAAAGGGGCAGGGACACTGACCAAAAACCTCCCAAAACCTTCTCTAGGAGAAAGAAGAAAAGGGCACTTGACACACACTCCACTGTGCAGTCCAAAATCACAGATTTTGTGACAGTACAAACCACTTCTCAAATTCATATTGATGTGGCTCCAACAAATGTGGAGTCACAGACCCCTCCTGTTGAAACACTCTCTCCAATCTCAGATTTCCATATGGAGGATGTTGATTTACTATACAACATCCCCCACCCAAATTCTCCAACTCTGTTCTTGGAGAAGTCAATCTCTGAAATTGGTGATCATCCTTCACAGGATTTGTTTAGTCATCAATCAATTTCTTCTGTGACTACTAGTGAAGTTGTGGAATTACCAAATCCATCACTCTTCACAGATTCACTAGTTGTCACTATTGATGCATCAACTGCTAATGCATCAATTGCTAATTCTTTCATATCATCGATCGGTATTTCTCACCAATCGGTAAGTGCAGTTCTATCAACGGCTGTGCTTGACAGCAATCAGCCGTTGATGAATGACAATGTAGCATCAATGGCTATTCCTCAGCCATTGATAGAAGAAGTTCCACTGGCAGATGCAACTCAATTAGATCATCTTGCTGTCACAAGAGCTGTCAGTGAAGAACTTATCATTGTTACTGCACTTTTAGGGCTGAGAGAAATTGAGCTAGAGGAGAGGCTGTCTTGCAGACAGGCAAAAGGAGAGGATGTGAGTGAGAGGCTGGGAATTTCTTCCTCCCAGGCAAAAGGAGAGATTGTGGGTACCACCTTAGATGGTGACGGTGAGGATGTGGTGAGCCAGGGTGAGACCCTGATGCAAGAATATAGAGATCATGAGAGAAATGCAGGTACAGAAGAAACAAGGATGGAATCTGCTGTGGACCCCTTGGAAGCTTCTACATTCACTCATCCAGTGTCAGCCTATCAAATTATGGCTGACCAGTCCAATGTCCTAGCAGAAGAAACTTTGGGGTTGCTTCACACATCTGAAGCACTGGAGAGAGCAAAAATTGCACATGCTGCTGTTCCTAAGGGCATGCTCTCTACACAGGGTGATTCTAAATATGATGACTCCCTGGCTGATGAAGATGATGATGAAGATGAAGAAGCAGCTGGGCCTTCAGAAATGCCAGATTTAGTGTTCAGCCAAAACTTCAATTTTGGTGACACTAAAATGGAAATTCTAAGGCAATATAAGAGAGCAATGGAGTGGGCTGAAGATGAAGATCCAATGAAGAAAACTCTCTCTATGTTTGTGAAGGATAACTTGAGACTTCACAAATCTCACCTTACTCAACTCAGACAAGAAATTGGAGATCTTCATAATGCAGTCTCTGATGTCAAGAAAGATAATAAGAAAAATCTGGATGCTAGAATGTCTTATGACACAATGGCCAACATAAGATCCAAGTTGCATCAAAATTCTTCACTTGCTGCTTCTGTTGATGCTCTAGACAAAAGAGTATAAGATGTTGAGTGTCAACTTAATCAAGTTCTTATCAATCAAAACACTCAACAGAGGTTACTTCTTACTCTCCTCCAAGCTCAGAACATCCCAATTCCTTGTGATGTGCTTGCTGATTCCAAAAAGGGGGAGAAGTCTTCAAGAGCTACTACTACTACTACTTCTCTTATTACTCCTGTTCCTGTTGCTGCTACAATTGTTGCATCCTCTAATGTCTCTACGACACCACCATCAACATCAGCTCTACCATCAACCACCATCTCTGAAAATCCTCCTGCAACTCTGCCTCTACCCTCCAGAGAACAATTGCCTACATCTGAGGGGGAGCCACTATCTAAGGGGGAGCAACTTGCTCTTGTGTCAAAACCCAAAGCTCCTCCAGTTGAAAAGAAGAATAAGCCACCAAAGAAAGCTAAGACTGTCACAGTCAAGAGCATAAAATGTCAAGGTGAGTCATCTTCAGTGAATGAATTCAAGTCTTGCTTGATTGATCCTCCATCCCCAATAAAGCCACATGGTAAGAACAAGTTAGCTATAGATTTCCCAATGCCAAAATCAGATAAATCTAAGCTACTTGGTCTTGCCATTCATATGGGTAAATTTGGCAAGAAGTGGGATGAGACTGAGGAAGAAAAGAAAGAGAGAGAGAAAGCTGAAAAGGAGAGGGCTGAGCAAGAAGCCAAAGATCTTGCAGAAGGGAAGCCTGTCAAGCCAAAGCTAGTTGTTGGCAAATTAGATCAAGACTCTGTGTGGAGATCTGAATGTGCCTACATTACAAGGAACAATGAAGTTATATGTGTGCCTCCTGGACACCCCTTGTATGCTAAGGCCAAAGAAGAACAAGAAAGAACTCAAGGGCACTCTGTAAATGAAGATGCAGACATTGAAAGATTTGCTGCAGAGTTGCTGCAAGAACTTGGAGAAGAAGTTGGTGACTTGGCTGATGAGTCCAACATTGCTATTCAGCAACAAATTCTGGATGAAGCCAAAAAGAATTTGGAGAATAAGGCTAGAAAGAAGTCTAGGGCTGGTGTAAAGAAAAATGTACCAAATTTAACTGTGGTGCATGAAGAAGAGAAGGTCAAATCTCCAAGACAGGATCCACCCCTACTTCTACTCCTCAACCAGAACCATTCCTCAATCCAGAAGAGCTGAAAGAAGAACCTATAGAGTTTGACATCTCATCCATGAATTTTCAAAAAATCTTTGTAACTAAAGAGGATGAGCTGGCAGACTCTCTAAGGCCAAAGAGAAACCAAACTGGAAGTAAAGCCAAACACATGCCTAGTAACATCAAAAAGAAAGGAGGAAATCCTAAAAGGCATGATCCAGTTGGACCTGTTCAAGTTAAGTCTCCCTCAAGAGAAGTGGTGATCCCTCCTGTACCAGAAATTGTCAAGGATACTTATGCTTATGCATTTCATATCAATGAACAGCCTCCAATCAATCTGTATCTGAATGAATTGCTAAGTGTGAAGGCCTTGACAAGGACTAAGAAGCTTCCAGAAAGGTTGGAATTCCACTACTCATCTCAAGCAAGAATTGTATGGCCAATAGAAAGGATCTTAGATCAAGATTACAATGATTTGAAGACAGTGTACCTGAAGCTGGACAACGGAACTTCATACTCACAGGGAATTAGATGTGAAATTCTTAAAAGAATTGAAGATATAAGGAAGAAATGGAATGAACCTTCTGATCTCCCCTTAAGATTGTCCCTTTAGAGATGATCAAGGCATTAAAAGATTTTTCAGATTAAAGGATCATGCTAGAAATGCTGATATAGACATCTTGAGGGCAATGCAGAACAAACTCAATTTTAAGATCACAGAAGAGGCCAAGTTCATTGAAGATCTAGAGAGGGAGATCAACAAGAAATTGTCTAGACAGAAGAAAAGGAAACAATGAATATCTGCTCAATCTAGAGGAGCAAAAAATCCAATCCTTGTAAAACTCTTATCTTTCAGCAATTTAAATTTTTCTCTTTAATGCAAAGATATTTGTTTTCTTTATTGTGTGTTTTGTAATCATCAAGCACCTCAAATTTATATCTGAAATTCCTACAGATATAAATAGGGGGAGATTGTTAGGAATATGTGATGCTTGATCAATTGGTAGCATGCTAAGGCAGTATCAATTGATCAGATTGACCCATCAACGGCTGATGAGGTATTGTAACAAAGCTGGAGCATTTTAGCAGTTGATGTAAAAATAATGTATACTTTTAGATTAGCAGTTGATCTATCAATGGATGTTTAGATAGGGTGACATAATTGTAAATATGAGAAGTCATGTAATCTATCCAAGTGAAGTGAAGATCGATCGGTAATTTAAAGTATCAATGGCTATTTGGAAAGAAGACTATCAACCGCTACATCAACATCATCATTATCCCATAACTCAAAGAAGACTATCAACTGCTATTTCAGTGTATCATCAATTGATGATTTTAGCAATTGATTATCAGCAATTGACAGCTACAAGTCAGGTAAAAGACAAAGTTCACATGGGTTGATGTGACAGATGCTACACCAGCTTTGGAAGCTAAACCAAAAGGAGTTTGGTCAAATATTGAGAACCTCGAAGCCTACCATTTCTGGCAAAGCAACAAGAATTTCAAGCTGCCAAATGCAGTATCAAGTCCAAGAAATTCTATATTTGTACTAGCTAGAAAGTGAGTAGGAAAATAGTTTTACAGACTAGTTTTGTTTGTAGTAGTATATATTCACTTTGTAATTTCACATTTCAAAGTCTTCAAACACCAAGAACTGAAGAGCAAAGCATTAGAGAAAGTTAGCAAGAATTTGTAAGCTTCTGCTCTTCATTCTTTTGTAAGTAGCCAAGTATTTTTACTTGGAAGGTTCTTGATATAAAAATCTCTCAGGTGGATCAAACAATCCACCTGAAATTTTTAAGATCCTTGTTCTTTAAATTTCTGTTTTAGCTTTTATATTCTCTTGTAATTTGAATATGATCTGTTGTGCAAAAAGTTATTGAAATTTTTGTAGATTGTATTCAATCCCCCCCTTCTACAATCTAACTTATTGTTTGAATTGTCTGAATAACAACTTTGTATACAGGAAAAAATTATTCATGCATTATCTGTTTACTCCGTTCAAGCAACTTTTAAGACGGTAGTTATAGACCGCTATCTTACAGATTTAAGTTAGATGTTTTTGTGTGCAGTCAATCATAAAATATTGGAGGAAGATGACAATGTATGAATATGATTACTATTAAAAAAACAAATAAATTAAGATTCGTCATGCTTTAAATTGTTAATTACGTATTTTCATTTTTTCACCATGAATTATAGTCCAATTTTACAATTTTATATATTAGTACTGGTATTACATCAAGATTTTTATAATATAAATTTATTTTATCCTACAAATATTAATTTTGAAACTTTAATATACTTTTGATAGACAGCCACAAAATTATTTTATTCTACAAATATTAATATTAAATCATTAATATAATTTTTACAGATCGCCGCAACGCGCGGCTTCTCAACTAGTGTACTTATAAATAATATTTTTCTAATTATCCTAAAGCTAATAATCTGACTTTGGGATCCACATCGGTGTTCGACACTCATACACAAATACGGGTAACATAGCTAGCAAGTACCAAGAGTTTAATGTTCTAATCTCATAAATAATATATTAACATCATATATGTATACCTCACAAATAATATATTAACATTATATATATATATATATATATATATATATATATGAGGGGAGGTTCGAAAGAGACCGAGGCATACTGAGAGACTCGAGAGAGACCACCCACATATCCATCGTTAGATCAGTTTTAATCATGTGGTCAGAATTAATGTACATTAAAACATTATAATCTCTCTTTAAATCGTATAAGGGCAGTAGAGGAACGTTTTAACTCAAATATACGTATACGTACATTATTCTTGTATTAATCACAGATTGTTTCCTTGATTAAGTTAATTTCGAGTATAATTTAGTCCCCCTAATTGATTCTTCTGTATGGTTAAATTCTCAGTATTTGAAAGGCATATGTTCAGCCTATTTGTATTTAAAGAAGTACAACTCAACTAAGATAAGAAAGCTCAGTAAATAGCAAGTCATCGGAACCCGTACGAAGAACGTCAAATGATTTATGAGAATTATATGTCAGATAAATTCCAGGATGCTGCTGCACACCACTGAAAGAAGTTCATTAATATGTTCAAGCCTCAGTGCACAAATAATCTTTGTGGCACGTCCAGGAGTTCAGAAGATATAAAGTTTCTATACTTTATTTTATCAGAAGATTCCATTTAAATGAAGAAGTACTTACAAGACGAAGACTCGACGAACAAACCAAATTCTTATTGTTTATTTGACGAAGAATACTTGATTTAACTAGATACAGATGAACCATACAGTACATCTGTGTATCAGTTATTCAAATTAAATATTTGAAGTCAAGCAGAAGTGGTAGTTCGTTCGTTCGACAGATCAAGAAGAAGTTATTAAAGTTTAAAGAAGACAGAAAGCAGTTCTACTGAAGATTGGGTGATTAAATATTTAATAGACTATTATTTCACTTCTCAAATAATTATATTAATTATGTAATTTATTTATTAAATTAATTCATTCTCGAATTAATTTAATTTATGAATTTATATGATTAACTTAATTAAGTGAATAATTTTCTATTTTATATATACTATTATATTCCATTTATAATCACCAAAACAAGCTCAGCAAGACAATCCATGATTGTCTTACCGAACCTGCTACAAGGGATGAAAGTGGTGTGCAAGACAATTCAAATGAATTGTCTTGCCGAATGGATTAATGAAGCAGCAAGACAATTCAAATGAATTGTCTTGCCGAAGATCTCACCACTGCCAAGACAATCTATTTGTATTGCCGAAAGTTTGAAGGGCTGCAAGACAATCTGTTTGTCTTGCCGAATGTACTAAGATGATCAGGACAATCTTGATTGTCTTTCTGCCACACGAATTGTCTTTCCTTCCCTTTGAATTGTCTTTCCCTTTAAGCAATTGTCTTGCTGGCGAGTTTAAAGCTTAGTAGACAATCTAAAATTGTCTTACCTTGCCTTGTGTTGTCTTGCCCAAGCCTAGATTGTCATACTTGCTTTGTATTTGTCTTTCCAAGCTTGTAAATGTCTTGTCTAGTGATTGTCTTTCATGTACAAAGCTTTGCCTATATATATGGCTTAGTTTCTTCATTTCTAAGTGTTCATCACTTTGTAATTCAAAGCATTTGTAAAGCTTTCAAGTTGTTCGTAACTTGCTTGATCGTTTTATCCAAAGTTTTCTGTGCTTTGATAACCCGGTTGTTTTAATCACTAAATCTAGAATATACCCTCTCGAATTTATTCTTCAAACTTTAGTGGACATTAAAACTGAACCATATTAATTATATAACGACTTAAAATATTGTTATATTAATTAATTATAATCTGATTAACAAGTTATATTTCAATCAGATTCACTTCCGCGATAATTTGGTAACGATTGTATTCAACCCCCCCTTCTACAATCGTATCTGGACCTAACAATTGGCATCAAGAGCGGTTAATACAAATACACCGTATTAGATCCTATACACACTCTGTAACGTTTCAAATATTTTTTATTCGAATTAATTTTATTCCAAAAATTAATTCTGATTTAAAATATTTTTCTTTCAGTAATCCAAATCTCATCCAAACACTATTCACTTTAAATCCTTAAAAATGAGTACACAAAAGTTTAGTAGCATCAAAATCCCACCGTTCAGCAAAGAACACTTCGGCCTATGGAAGAGGCACATGTTACTATTCCTCCGCACTGTGAACAGGAAATATATCGGGATATTAAACAAGGGTGTTTTTACTCCGATGAAGCTTATAATAGCACACGAAGAGGATGGTGTGTTAATGCCTCATAAAACTGTTCCGAAAGAACTTTCTGAGTACACAGATGAAGAGAGTGAACAGATGAACCTAGATGATACTCTTCAACCGATCTTAGTTGAATCCCTAGATCCCGTCATGTACAATGCTGTTGTTAATTGTACGAATGCGAAGCAAATCTGGGATACGTTAGAGATTATAAACGAAGGCTCAGAAGAAGTAAGAGAGAACAAGAAAGAAATACTGATGGCTCAGTATGAACAGTTTGGTTCCAATCCCGGAGAAGGGATTTCAGATATATTCATCAGACTTAATAATCTGATTAACAACTTAAATCTGAATGGGAAATACTACGATAATAAAGAGGTCAACATGAAGTTTCTCGTAACCCTTCCTGAACATCTGGAACACAGAATCACTGCAATCAGGGAAAGTAGAGATCTGAATGAGATATCTCTGGAAAGACTCTACGGAGTTCTGAAAACTTATGAACTGGAACAGGTTCAGTCTAAGCAGAGATATGGATGGGGTAAAACACAGAACCACTCAAGAGCTCTAGTTGTTGAATCACCTACACCGGAAGAAAAGAAGGATGTTGTTGTTCCTTCTAAGACCATTCAAGAATTTGTTGTACCTGAGATGGGTCAAACTTCTTCTTCCAGTGGTGATGATGAGTTCTATACAATGGAAGAGGTGGAACTGTTAGAAGATCAATCTCTATCTCTGTTTGCCAAGAAGTTTGGAAACATGAGATTCCGGAAGAACCCTTCCTACAAATACAAACCTACTGCTAGTAAGTTTCAGAAGGGAGGTTACTCATCTTCTACAAGCAAAGGAGGATACAAGACTGGGATGGTGGATCGAAGCAAGTTTAAATGTTTCAACTGTTGTGAACCGGGACACTTTGCAACTGAGTGCAACCAGCCCAAGGTTCAAGGAAAGAGAAAGGATTCGTACGATGAGATGAAACAGAAGTATGATGCCTTAGTGAGAAAGCATCAGGGTACTTCTGGAGGTCAAAGCTTCAAAATCAAATCTTATCTGGCAGAAGGCAAAAGCTGGGATGATACAGATAGTGATGAAGAGGAGCAGCTAGGGAATGTTGCTTTCATGGCTAATACTGGATCATCTCACCTCCTCCTGCTGAAAGCTTTCAGGTAGATCCTACATGCCCTAAACTTTTTATGCAATTACGACTTGAAAGAGATGATGCTATTAAGAAGTTGAAAGCTGCCAATCTTAGAATTGATACTTTAGTCTTAGATATTCATGCTTATAAAATGAATGAGATAAAAGTATTAAAACCTAAAATTGAACAACTAACTATGGATTTAGGATTGCAATGTGCTAAAGTTAAAGTTCTAGAGAAAGGTGAGATTGCTTTAAGACTTCAGCTAGACGAAGAAAAAGTGAAATGTAAAGCCTTTAAGGATGCCTCCACTATAGTCAAAGAGCTTAATGATAAACAAGAGATCAAGAGAACTGTTGGAATAGGCTTTGATTATAACAAATCTGTAGGTAAGGCTAGTAACATTACTCCCTTTAAGAAGAGTGCTGAGGAGAGAGGAATTCCTTTTGTCTTGAAAGATTCCCCTCATCCTTTGTTCAAATCATCAGTAGCTGAACCTCTTTTAGAAACTCCTGTTGTCATTCAATATGAACTCAAACAGGAAGACCTTAAAATGAAAGAGAGTAATGAGAAGAGAGATGAGATTCTGACAAACCTGAAACCAATCAAAGTGAAAGGCAATGTTAGGTTGCCTAAAGCTGGTTTAGGTGTCAACTCAGAAAGAACCAAGTTCAACAAGCCTAATAACTTTGTGAATAGTAAGAACAGAGACAATAGATGCCATTCTACTGAGAATTTTAAAACTGTTAATAATGTTAGAGTAGAATCTGTTGATGTTCCTACTATTGTGACTGATACTCCTGTTGCTCCTATATTTGATGCATGCCATAAATTTTGTGGTGTTGATAATTGTATGCTTTGTGCTTTCAATACTATGTCTGCTTATTTTAAGAATTTGCATGCTAAAAATGAAAACACGTCACCAAGACAACACACAAACAAAGAGTATGCTAGGGCAAAGACTGCTAGTCCTCCTCGTGTTAGGAAGGAGACTTATGTTCCAAAGCCTAAAACTAAGGTTTATAAGGCTGTTGTTAAGGAAGTAAGTTCAGTCAAGTCTGAACCAAGTATCAGTCCAAGAGGCTCTATTGTTACACCTGATAGAAATCAGTTCTTCAAGTTTGCTGGACCCAATCAAGTGTGGGTCCCAAAGAATGTTTAGTCAAGTTGTCTTTTGCAGGGTGCCAGTAGAGTTGTTCGAGTTGTTTGGGTGCTTGACAGTGGAGCGTCAAGGCACATGACTGGCAATAGATCCATGCTGACAGAAGTTAAAGAGGCAACTGGACCTACAGTTACTTTTGCTGATAATAGCAAGGGTCGTACTGTTGCATATGGCAAGTACAAAGTTGGAAGGATCATCATAGAAGAAATTGCACTAGTTGAAGGATTACAACATAATCTCCTCAATGTCAGCCAGTTTTGTGACAAAGGTTATTATGTTCAGTTTGAAAAGGAAATATGTATAATCAAACATACCAAGGATAAACATCCTTCGCTATGTGGCATCAGGAAATGCAACATATTCGTAGCTGATCTATCTACTGGACCAGGAAATGAATATCACTGTTTCTATGCAAAAGCATCTGCTGAAGATAGTCATTTATGACATAAGATACTCTCACACCTAACTTCAAAACTATAAACTCTCTGGTCAAAAGAGATTTGGTGAGAGGTTTGCCTTCCCTGGAATTTACATCTGATGATCTCTGTGAAGCTTGTCAGAAAGGAAAAGCGAAGAGAGCATCTCACAAAAGCAAGACCATCAATAGTATCACTGAACCATTGCATCTTTTGCACATGGATTTATTTGACCCAGTGAATATTATGTCAATTGATGGAGGAAGATATGTTTTGGTCATTGTGGATGACTTCTCAAAATTTACTTGGGTTTACTTCCTAGCTTCCATAGATGAAACTCCCCTAACAGTAATTGATCACATCAAGAAAGTTGAATTGGAAAAGGTGTTCCTGTAAAAGCAATAAGGTCAGATAATGGAACTGAGTTCAAGAATCAAACCTTAATCAACTTTTACTCTGACAAGGGAATCAACAGACAGTACTCAGCTCCAAGGACTCCACAACAGAATGGAGTCGTCGAAAGAAAGAATCGTACACTAATTGAAGCTGCTAGAACAATGATTGCTGAAGCAAAGCTTCCTCTGTACTTTTGGGCTGAAGCTGTGAGCACTGCTTGTTACACCCAGAATAGAACTTTGATCAATAAGGATCACATGAAAACTCCCTTTCAGCTGTATAACAACAAGAAACCATATGTCAAACATCTTCATGTCTTTGGAGCCAAATGCTTTGTTCTTAAAGACGGTGAAGAGAATTTAGTAAGTTTGAGCCAAAGGCATATGAAGCAATCTTTGTTGGTTATACCAAAATTGCTTATAGAGTTTTTGTGATTGACACCCTGTCAGTGAAAGTTAGTGTCAATGTTACATTTGATGACACTAAACTTCCTAGTCTACAATCTGCTGATCCATCTGAGTCTCTGAAGTTTGACAACTATCCAGATTCTGATTCTGATGATGATATGCCACCTGAGGTTGCAACAGGAGATGACAACAATGATGGTGATGATCCAGGCAATGGTGGAGGAAATGGTGGAAACACTGGAGATTCCACTAATGCTAGTGGTGGATCATCAAGTCAACCTGGCAACAACTCAGGGGGAGCTGGTGGATCAACTAGTCACACATTTCATCTTCCAAGGGAAAGGATTTGGAGCAGAGATCATCCCTTTGATTTAATTATTGGTGATCCTGATGCTGGTGTCAAGACTAGAAGTGCTATGACAAATGAATGCCTATTCTTTGGGTTTCTATCTCAACTAGAACCAAAGAAAATAGAAGAAGCACTTGTTGATCCTGATTGGGTTCTTGCCATGCAAGAAGAACTCAATCAATTTGAGAGACAAGAAGTCTGGGCCCTGGTTCCAAGACCAAAAGGAAAATCTACCATTGGAGCTAGATGGGTCTTCCGTAACAAGTTAGATGGTGATGGCATTGTTGTGAGAAACAAAGCCAGACTGGTCGCAAAAGGTTATTCACAAGAAGAGGGAATAGATTACGATGAAACCTATGCTCCAGTTGCTCGTCTTGAAGCCATCAGGATATTTCTTGCATTTGCTGCACACTCCAACTTCAAGGTTTATCAAATGGATGTGAAAAGTGCATTTCTGAATAGAAAGCTGGAAGAAGAAGTATATCTGGAACAGCCTCCTGGCTTTGAAAATCCAGAGTTTGCTGATTTTGTATACTTCCAATTCAAAGCTGTCTATGGACTCAAGCAGTCACCAAGGACATGGTATGACACTCTCTCTGAGTTTTTAATTGAAAACAATTTTACTAGAGGTGTCATAGACAAAACTCTCTTTTATAAATTACATGATAAGGATATGATATTTGTACAAATATATGTTGATGATATTATATTTGGTTCTACTAACGATAACTTGTGCAAGAGATTTGCTAAGTTGATGCAGAGTAACTATGAGATGAGTATGATGGGTGAGCTGTCCTACTTCCTTGGTCTTCAAGTAAGCCAAAAGGAAGATGGAAAATTCATTTTCCAATCCAAGTATGTTGGAGATCTTCTTCGAAAGTACAATCTAGAAGACTCTTCACCGGCAAAGACACCCATGGCCACTGCCACAAAGCTTGACTAGGATAAATCTGGTAAGAAAGTTGATATCACAAGCTATCGAGGTATGATTGGCTCCTTACTTTATCTTACTGCAAGTAGACCAGATATCATGTTTGCAACATGTTTGTGTGCTAGGTTCCAAGTTGATCCTAAGAAATCACATCTTATAGCCGTCAAAATAATCTTTAGATATCTTAAGGGTACACCTGGATTAGGTATTTGGTACCCTAAGAATACTGGTTTTGACTTAACCGGCTATACAGATTCTGATTATGCAGGATGCAGGATTGATAGGAAGAGTACGTCCGGAAGCTGTCAATTTCTAGGACGTCGGTTGGTTTCCTGGTATAGCAAGAAGCAGCACTCCGTGTCTACTTCTACTGCTGAAGCTGAGTATATAGCTGCTGGGAGCTGTTGTGCTCAGATCTTGTGGATCAAGAATCAACTGAATGATTATGGTGTTGTAGTAAACAAAATTCCCATATTTTGTGATAATACAAGTGTCATAGCCATTTCCAACAATCCGGTTCAACATTCAAGAACCAAGCACATTGATATCAGGTATCATTTCATTCGAGAACCTGTCATGAATGGTACTGTGGTGTTACATTTTGTCCCCCGACTGAGCAAATTACTGACATCTTCACAAAACCATTGGATGAATCCACTTTCTCTAAGCTGGTTTGTGAATTAGGGATGTTAAATATGACATAGTTCTCTTGTATATATTTTTTACATGTATTATATGTTTTTATATATTTTTATGAACTTTTTGTGTAATTATATCTATATTATTAAATTTTATATGATATTCTGTATACTATCTGATAATATTTCGAGTAATTATGCATGCTTGTACATTAATCTGTAATTTTTCTAAGTGCTCATATACTCCCCTGTAATATTCTCTAAGCATTTAGATAATTATTTGTATTTATTTTGTATTTTTCAAAATTAATTAAGCATAAATATTTGAATTTAAGTTAATTCATTTTACTGAATTAAAGTAAAATTCATAAGTATTTATATTTAATTAAAGTTGAAATTTACAAAATATTTGTGTAATATATAATATTATCTTATTTCAGATTTTTGATTTTATTTGCAAAATGTTTCATCTTTTAAAAAATTAATCAAAAATCATATATATATATATATATATATTAGTTTCTTGTCTGTTTTCGGGTCCGTAAGACAATTGAATTGTCTTACTGAGCGAGACTATTAAGTGGCTCGGCAAGACAATTCCATTGTCTTACCGAGTCGTGAATGCGTGTCTGCGTGGTTCAGTAAGACAATCTAATTGTCTTACTGATTTACACTTCACTGCGTTGTCTCAATTCTCGGTAAGACAATTTAAATTGTCTTACCGAGACTGTTCTAACTCTCAAGACAATTCATCTCACGCCTGCTTTGCATTATCTCGGCAAGACAATTTGAAATTGTCTTACCGAGACTCCCTGCCCTCCGTTGTCTTAGTGTATTATAAATATCTCCCCAAGACAATCGAGCAAGACAATTACTTTGTCTTGCCCACTGCTTCATCTTCTTCACACACGCTACACACACGATCACCTCCATTGTCGACTGGGTTTTCAAGTTTCGACCAAAAACTTGCTGTTTTTCGATTATTCAAGCTTTTGTGCTTGCTGGTTACGATTAATTTGTGGTGTTTGAGTCGAACTGGCTACCCAAAAATCAAACTTTTCCTCGTCGATTCTGCTTGTTTTGAACTGATTCCGTGTGTACTGGTGCTTGAGTTTGTGTTGTGATTTGATCTGCATTCGATTGTGAGTTAGGGTTTGTGTTGATTTTGGGGGTTTTGATATTAAGGCCGTGTTTGGTTTGGAG
Organism: Daucus carota subsp. sativus; assembly: GCF_001625215.2. Lineage (NCBI taxonomy): Eukaryota > Viridiplantae > Streptophyta > Magnoliopsida > Apiales > Apiaceae > Daucus > Daucus carota. Next base: position 10,485,115 of record NC_030381.2, read on the forward strand.
TTAATTGGACTTTTATCTAAGGCTGCATTTGGCTTGTGACATTTGGAGTTTGGATTATTTGATTTGGAAGTGCCATTTAAATTAATTAAATTTTAATTCGATATTATTCTAATATTTCGAATTATTAATTAATTAATCAATTTTAATTATTAATTGAACTTTGCGAGACATTTGAGAATTAACATTTTATTTGAAAAAATTCTCGCTTAATTCAATTATTAATTATTAAAAATGGCCGGAGAATTTGAGATTGCTGAAACCAATTATTGTGTTAACCTGAATCCTGAGGATTGCTCTGATAGATTCAAGAAGTGGATCAGATTCCTTACTCAACAAAGTCTCGTCAGTACTGCACTAACTGCTGATATTCCAATCCAAGTGCAACCCTTGTACGACTTCTATTCCAATGCCGTCAACTCTACCACTCTCGAGAACTATAAGTTGATTGGTGATCTGCCAAATGGACGAAGGATTGTCATCACTGTTGATGATGTTAACCGGATTCTAGGGTTTCCGAGGGACAACTTTCAGGTGGAACCTACCAGTGAAGAGATTACTCAGTTCTTCCAAGAAATCCACTATCAGGGACAGATTTTTCTTCCTAAAATGTCTAAGAGTAAATTGAAGGCTGAATGGGATGTCTTCTTCGATACCTTGGCATAGGTGTTTGCTCCGACAACAAGGCAGAATTTTCACAACATATCTTCCATGCTACAAATCTTTGGATTCTCTGTAGCTTATAATCGTCGAATCAACTTCGGGAAGATATTACTCAAGGAGATTATCAGAAAAATGGGTTCTGTCACTCAGAGATCCATTCTTGACAATGAAAAAGTTGAGTGCCACTATCCAAGGTTCTTGATGCTGTTCTTAAATGACAATATGAATGATGTTGATAGGGGCATGTACGTTGACTCTGCTGTGGTGCCTATTCTAAGGACTTGCACGAAGATTCAATCTAGGCTTGCTAATCAGAAGAAGCATGAGAATGTGCCTCTTGTTGTGACACCCTTCATGCTGGAACAGTTTAATGTTCCCCTTCAACCTGTTCAAGTTCCTGAACCTCTACAACAGCAACAATATCATCCTGAACAACAGCAACCGGCTCAACCAGAAATCCAAGAACAACAACAACAATCACCTCCACAAAACCTCCAACCACTTCAACTCCTCCAAGAGTATCAATCCTCCAGCCAATCCTCACATTACTCTCCCTACAACCCTCCTTACAACTCACCATATCAATCACCTCACCAATCATCCTACAACTCTCCTCACCAAGCTCAAAACCAATCCCCTCCACATTACAACTTCTTTCCTGACTACCAAGCCTCCATATTTCCCTCTCAGTCTAAACCAACACCTTCACCTACACATACACATAACATTCCCCAACCACAATCTACCTCTCAGCCCCTGCCTGCTGATTCTGCTATCAATCCAGAGCTACAGGACTTCAGGACTGATTTATAGGTAGCTCAGGTACTTTCTAATCTCACTGATACTTTTAATATTGATATTGCAGATTTTGATTGTGACATTGGATTTGATTTCCAGACTCCCAGCAATGAACCTGAAAACACACAGGTTCATAACCAAGCTGACGTTTCCATTTCAACAACTGATTCTTCATCAAACACATCAACCAACACTACTACTACACCAGTTGTTCGAAAGGTAGCCCGGAAACGGAGTGGGAGTGCAACTCTGAGAGATCCCGCAGCTGTGTCTCATAAGAAGCAAAGGGTGGCAGAACCAGAGACAACTGCAGCCGCATCCATTTCCTCCCAAAAGGATTTGGACACTGAAATGGTAAATATACAGTCTCTAGATTCATTCTCTCCACAGATGGCGTTTATTGAAATTGGCCGTCCGACCGCGGTATCCTGTAAAGAGTCAAGCACACAACTAGCACTCACGCTAGTAAACACTGAACCTTTGTCTTTTGATTCTTCACTTAGAGAGAGCACAGATTTTCATAACATGTCATATGAAAAATTTTCTGTTCACTCTTTCTTTTTGGATCAGGATCTACTTGGCAAACTTCAAGTACATCTGCCTTCACAGGCATCAGAAGGACAATTTGTTCCTTCACATCCTACAGTTCCATCTCAGGGAACTATGGTTGTCTATACAGGTACTGGTGACGGTGTGACAAACATGAGTGAAATCAGGCAAACACCGAGCGAAACACATGCACGAGAGGATAGTGACAAATCTTTGAGTGTTCGTGAGGTGAGTGCACACACCAACACAGATCTGTTACAGGAACAAATGGCTGCTCTGGAAGCTGAAATTGAAAGATTGAATGCTGAGAATGCTAGATTCAGAAGTGGAGAGCTGGTGACTCTACAGGAGAAAGTTGCTGATACTTCCTTTACTTCTCTGAAAAAGGAATTGGACGATCATGTCAAGGGTATTAACTCTAGGATGGACAAGTTTGAAAAAAACCAGGAGCTCTGTATGACAAAGCTTGACAACTTGGAGCAAACTTTGGCTCAAGTTGTTCAACACTTGAAGATTAATCCGTCTACATCTCAGTCTACTCCAGAGGATCCCTCAACTAAGGGGGAGAAGGATATGGAAGACAAAGATGATAACAGCAATGCTGATGCTGCTAATAGGAGTGATAAGGGTGGAGATGCTGATAAGAGTAATAAGGGTGGAGAAGGAGCAAGTGGTAAAGACTCTTCTGAAGCTGATAGAAGTTATGAAAGGTCTAAAGGCAAAGAACCGTTCCATCAATCTGATAATGTCTTCAACACTGACAATTATGATGATCATCCGAAAGACATTGATGATGATGACGTCTTCGATGCTACCTATCGTCAGGCTGAAGAAGAAGGTAAATTTGATGAAAGTTATTTGTTTCAGGAAGAACCTGTTGATCTTGAACACGAGGAGAATGTCAGGAAGTTCAAAGCAGAAAATGAAGCAAGGAAGCGTAAGATTCGTGATTATCAGAAACTTCTGGAGGACAAATTGATCACAGAGGAACAAATCAAGATTGAAAAACAGAAAATCTATGATGCTGCGATCAAGCAGAAGAAACTTGAGATTAAAAGAAAGGAAGGAAAAAGCTGGGACATTGCAAGAAGAATATTCAATGGACCTCAAAGGGAAACTTTCGATGACAGAAAGTTCTTATCTCTGATCTATGATCTCCGAGAGGTAAACCCTGATGAGGATGTTTTTATGCATGCCTTTGCTTTAGAGCTGGAATATGTAACTGTTGCTGTTAAGGGTTTGCTAGAAGAATGTGAGCTGATTGTCTATACACAGAGGAATGGTTCATTCAGACTATCTGTTGAATTTCTCAAATCATTCTCTGTATCTGAGCTCTGGGTACTTCACAACAAAGTCAAGCGTTGCTCAAATTTGAATGAACTTCTTCGCGACAAACTGCTGGGTTGTGCTGTTTTCAACAGTCCTCAGGTTGTCAAGAACCCATACTGTGTCAAGTTCGTTCATAAGGAAATCTTCTGCACTGTCTATCTAAACGAAGAGGCTTTGCCAAAGTACCCTGCCAAACGTCTGGCTCTAGCATCCACTTTACTAAGGACCAAGGGCTTCGCTTCTAAAGCCAAGTCTGATGCTGATGATGTAATCTCATCCTACTACACCCGAAGAAATATTTCTCAATACTTTCAGAGGATGAAGGGTGTAACAAAATCTCAGCCATCTGACTTCCGAGAAGACCCTGTGGAATTGGAAGTACTTCACCGGCTGGCTCTTGCTCGTGAAAGAAAGAAGCGTGGAGAATCCACTCCAGCTGAAAAGCCTTCTCAGAATGAACCTTCTACTCCAATCATTCATGTCTCAGATATAGAAGAAGGAGAAGTCACTCATTCTGAGTGAAATAGATTGATTAGGATATTTGTTAGATATGTTCGAGGAACATCCTTTTGTAATCTATTAATGATCATGGTTTAATGTTTAATGCAAAACCATAAACTTTTGCTATTTACATTCCAATGTTTAAATCTTTGTCTTATCTGTTAGTTGAGTTATCCTCTAGGAAATTTGCATGTTATGTTAACAAACAAATAGGGGGAGATTGAAAGGCATAAGTTCAGCCTATTTGTATTTAAAGTAGTACAACTCAACTCAGATAAGAAAGCTCAGTAAATAGCAAGTCATCGGAATCCGTACGAAGAACGTCAAATGATTTATGGGAATTATATGTCAGATAAATTCCAGGATGCTGCTGCATACCACTGAAAGAAGTTCATTAATATGTTCAAGCCTCAGTGCACAAATAATCTTTTGTGGCACGTCCAGGAGTTCAGAAGATATAAAGTTTCTATACTTTATTTTATCAGAAGATTCCATTTAAATGAAGAAGTACTTACAAGACGAAGACTCGACGAACAAACCAAATTCTTATTGTTTATTTGACGAAGAATACTTGATTTAACTAGATACAGATGAACCAGAAAGTACATCTGTGTATCAGTTATTCAAATTAAACATTTGAAGTCAAGCAGAAGTGGTAGTTCGTTCGTTCGACAAATCAAGAAGAAGTTATTAAAGTTTAAAGAAGACACAAAGCAGTTCTACTGAAGATTGGGTGATTAAATATTTAATAGACTATTATTTCACTTCTCAAATAATTATATTAATTATGTAATTTATTTATTAAATTAATTTAATTTATGAATTTATATGATTAACTTAATTAAGTGAATAATTTTCTATTTTATATATACTATTATATTTCATTTATAATCACCAAAACAAGCTCAGCAAGACAATCCATGATTGTCTTACTGAACCTGCTACAAGGGATGAAAGTGGTGTGCAAGACAATTCAAATGAATTGTCTTGCCGAATGGATTAGTGAAGCAGCAAGACAATTCAAATGAATTGTCTTGCCGAAGATCTCACCACTGCCAAGACAATATGTTTGTCTTGCCGAAAGTTTGAAGGGCTGCAAGACAATCTGTTTGTCTTGCCGAATGTACTAAGATGATCAGGACAATCCTGATTGTCTTTCTGCCACACGAATTGTCTTTCCTTCCCTTTGAATTGTCTTTCCCTTTAAGAAATTGTCTTGCTGGCGAGTTTAAAGCTTAGTAGACAATCTAAAATTGTCTTACCTTGCCTTGTGTTGTCTTGCCCAAGCCTAGATTGTCATACTTGCTTTGTATTTGTCTTTCCAAGCTTGTAATTGTCTTGTCTAGTGATTGTCTTTCATGTACAAAACTTTGCCTATAAATATGGCTTAGTTTCTTCATTTCTAAGTGTTCATCACTTTGTAATTCAAAGCATTTGTAAAGCTTTCAAGTTGTTCGTAACTTGCTTGATCGTTATATCCACAGTTTTCTGTGCTTTGATAACCCGGTTGTTTTAATCACTAAATCTAGAATATACCCTGTCGAATTTATTCTACGAACTTTAGTGGACATTAAAACTGAACCATATTAATTATATAACGACTTAAAACATTGTTATATTAATTAATTATAATCTGATTAACAAGTTATATTTCAATCAGATTCACTTCCGTGATAATTTGGTAACGATTGTATTCAACCCCCCTTCTACAATCGTATCTGGACCTAACAGTATTGTTTGCGCTTTACCTTTCCATATATCCTTGTCTGTTCGATACCTTCACATTCAGACTTTTGTCAAAAATGGAGATCAATGGAACGAATATACAAGTTCAGTCATATTCTGGTATGTGTGTTCATGCTACAAAATATTTTTTTTATTTTAGTTCTAACATGTAAGAACACTAGTGTCCATATCATCTTTTGTTCCTTCATAGATGCTTGCTGCAACACTGTAAACGAGAATTCTACTTTATTAGATGGGTTTGATGTTGATGTACAAACCCTTGGCAAAGATTGGATTCCCGAATTTTCAGACAGCTCGAAACCTTTCTTGGATCAACGCTTTAGTGATCTTGACCAGGGATTTATTTTTTACAAGGAATATGGTAGACAATCCGGATTTGATGTTCGTCGATCAACGAAAAAGAGCGATAGATTTGGTAACACAATAACAAAGTATTTTGTTTGCTCTAGGTCTAGTCGAGCGGACGACAAAAATGTGGATACTAACATGAAAAAACGTAGGAGAACTATTTTGACAAAGTGCGAGTGTCACGCAGATATCGTACTTGGTTTACACGATGCTGGCGGTTTTTTTGTTAAGAAATTTACAAAAGTTCACAATCATCCGTTCGCCGGTAAGGGGGGTATGCAATTCTTGAGATGCAGTAGGTCACTAACTGAGTTCCACAAAAGGTTCATTGTTGATGCTTCAAAATCAAATATCGGTGCTTCACGAGCGCATACAATTCTCAAATCAATGATTGGTTCATATGAAGATGTAGGAGCTACAGTTGTTGATTTTAAGAACTTTTCGCGAGATATTAAACAACATATTGGCAAGCATGATGCTGACATGATTGTTCAGAAATTCAAGGATATACAAGACTCTTCAGACCCCAACTTTAAATTTGAATACAGAACTGACTCAGCAAACCATCTTACACAATTATTCTGGGCAGATGGCGATGGAAGAAAAAATTATGAAGTTTTTGGTGATGTTGTTTCATTTGATGCAACATATAGGACAAACAGGCATCCTATCTCACATTTTACGATTTTTAGTTAATTAAAAAAGGTGGCATCTATATTTTTTTTTTCTTTTTTGAAGGTATGAAATGGTTTTTATTCCTCTCGTAGAAATAGATAATCATTGGAAAAGTGTAACATTTGGTGCGATTTTACTTGAGAAGGAAGACAACGATAATTATATATGGGCCTGTGAATCGTTCAAGAAAGTTTTTGGCCGAGATCCTAAATGTATAATCACAAATCAAGACCTTGCAATGAAGGTTGCTCTTCAAACCAGCTTTCCGTTAGTCAAGCATCGACTTTGCATGTGGCATATCATGAAAAAATTTCCTTCTAAGTTAATATCAATATAGATTACTATATCGTGTACTTTATTCTTATTATGCATTACTTGTTTCAACCAAAGATGCACACAACTAGGTTATTGATTCTGCTCTGTATTTTTGTCAATATACCTGAATAGTTTTTTCCAGGGTGTATTTTTATCCAATCAACTGTCTTTAAGTTTTGATTTCTTACGGGTCATTCGCAGCTTGGGACTGTTTTCAGCGCTGAATCAGGTTTCATGGACAAACTTAACCAGATAATCTGGGCAGAACACATAACTCCGGAGGAATTTGAAGGTGGGTGGACTGATGCAGTTGATGAATTTGACCTGAGTAACAACGTATGGTTAAAAGATATGTTTGACCTGAGAAAATTTTGAATTCCAGCATATTTTAATGATGAGCCTATGGTGGGACTTCTCCGAACAACATCTAGATCAGAGAGTTCTAATTTTTATTTTGGAAATTATGTTCAGAGAGACAAACTTTCAGAGTTTTATCTTTGTTATCAAAGTGCAATTGAGAAACAATGGAACAACTCCAGGAAACTCACACATTATGACGACTACACGCCCAAAATGATTATTGACAGGGAAATAGAGAAAGATGCCTTGAGGCTTTACACTAGGGCTTTGTTTTACAAAGCACAGGAGGAGATAAGAGCAGGTAGCATGGATATTGTCGTCTTAAACATGAGTTATGTGGATAATACTAGAACTGTGAGGATACAAGACCCATTCAACAAGACAAAAATTTTTGAGGTTTGCAAAAATGTTTATATCGATGTAATATGTCTCATGCTTTTTTCTAAATTAAAAATGATGATATTATGGTATATATTACTTACTAAATACCATATGAAAGGCATATGTTAAGCCTATTTGTATTTAAGAGGTATCAACTCAACCCTGATAAGAAAGCAAGTAAATAGCAAGTATTGTTAATCGGAATCCGTACGAAGACCGTCAAATGATTTATTGAAGATTTTATGTCAGAAGAATTTCAGGATGCTGCTATGAACCACTGGAAGAAGTTCATTAATATGTTCAAGCCTCAGTGTACAAATAATCTTTTGTAGCACGTCCAGAAGATCAGAAGGTATAAAGTTTAAATACTTTATTTATTCAGAAGATTCCATATTGTGTCTACAAATGAAGAAGAACTCAGAAGACGAAGAATCGACGAACAAGCCACATCTTAATTGTTTAATTGACAAGGAATATTTGATTCAGCTAGTTACAGATGAACCAGACAATACATTTGTGTATCAGCTTATCAGATTAAATATTCCGTGTCAAAAGAAGGTGGTCGTTCATTCAAGTCGAGGATCGTAATTGTTTAAAGAAGACTGAAGACTCTGCTGCAGAAGAAAAGGGGTTAAATGATTATCTAATTAATTATTTCACTTCTCAAAATAATTATATTGGATGTGTAATTTATTTATTAAATTGATTTTATCTCGAATTAATTTAATGTATGAATTTATGCATTTAATATAATTAAGTGAATATTAATTGGTTAATTATTTAAAAGAGAATGAATTGTTATACACATATAGAACTCGGCAAGACAATCAAAAGGATTGTCTTGCCAAGTCAACTGCCCCTCCTGGAAACGAGAAGACAATCAAATGCATTGTCTTGCCGCTTCATGGATTGTCTAATCCTTAGCTTCCATGACAATCCAATTGATTGTCTTACCTTGTTTTTTAATGTCTTGCTAAGCTATAGACAACCATTCTGATTGTCTTGCCCCTTGTAAAATTGTCTTGCCTTGCTTATTTAGGCAAGACAAAGTGTTTTATTGTCTTAGCAAGCTTTGCATTATCTTGTCTTTGATTGTCTTGCCTTGTTCATGGGATTTGCCTATAAATATGGCCTTCCCCCTTCATTTGTTCTTGTTCAAAGTATTGTAAAGTTTTCAAGTTGTGCTAAACTTGCTATTCGTTAAATCCACAATTTTCTGTGCTTTGATCATTCGGTTGTTTTATACTGCTAAGTTAGAATACTTCCTGTCAAATTTATTCTACGAACTAGTGGACATTAAAACGAACCATATTAATTATATAACGACTTACACATTGTTATATTAATTAATTAAAATCTGATTAACAAGTTCAACACCAATCAGATTCTTCCGCCGCGATTTTTAGTGATGATTGTATTCAACCCCCCCCCCCCCCCCCCCCCCCGCTTCTACAATCGTTCCAGGACCTAACAATTGGCATCAGAGCGGTTGATACCATTTTACCGTATTAGATCCTATACACACTCTGTAACGTCCAAATATTTTTTATTCGAATTAATTTTATTCCAAAAATTAATTTTGATTTAAAATATTTTTCTTTCAAAAATCCAAATCTCATCCAAACACTATTCACTTCAAATCTTTAAACATGAGTACACAAAAGATCAGTAGCATTAAAATCCCACCGTTCAGCAAGGAACACTTTGGCCTATGGAAGAGGCATATGTTATTTTTCCTCCGCACCGCCAACAAAAAATATATCGGGATATTAAACAAAGGTGTTTCTACTCCGATGAGCGTCATATTAGCACACGAAGAAGATGGTGTGTTAATACCTCATAAGACTATTCCGAAAAAACTTTCTGAGTATACAGATGAAGAAAGTGAACTGATGAACTTAGATGACGCTCTTCAACTGATTTTGGTTGAATCTCTAGATCTAGTCATGTACAATGCTGTTGTAAATTGTACGAACGCAAAGCAAATCTGGGATACACTAGAGATTATAAAGGAAGGCTCGGAAGAAGTTAGAAAAAACAAGAAAGAGATACTGATGGATCAGTATGAACAGTTTGGTTCCAATCCCGGTGAAGGGATTTCAGAAGTATTTATCAGGCTTAATAACCTGATTAATAACTTAAATCTGAATGGGAAATACTACAACAAGAAAGAGGTCAACATGAAGTTTCTCCTAACCCTTCCTGAACATCTAGAACACAGAATCACTGCTATCAGGGAAAGTAGATATCTGAATGAGATTTCTCTGGAGAAACTCTACGGAGTTTTGAAAACTTATGAACTCGAGCAAGTTCAAAGTAAGCAGAGATATGGCTGGGGTAAAACACTGAACCATTCAAGAGCTCTAGTTGTTGAATCACCTACACCGGAAGAAAAGAAGGATGTTGTTGTTCCTTCTAAGACCACTCAGGAATTTGTTGTACCTGAGATGGGTCAGACTACTTCTTCTAGTGGTGATGAAAAGTTCTATACAATGGAAGAGCTAGAACAGTTAGAAGATCAATCTCTATCACTGTTTGCCAAGAAATTTGGAAACATGAGATTCAAGAAGAACCCCTCCTAAAAGTTCAAACCTACTACCAACAGGTTTCAAAAAGGAGGTTACTCATCTTCTACAAGCAAAGGAGGATACAAGAATGGGATGGTGGACAGAAGCAAGTTCAAATGTTTCAACTGTGGTGAACCGGGACACTTTGCAACTGAATGCAAACAGCCCAAGGTTCAAGGAAAGAGAAAAGATTCCTACGACGAGCTGAAGTAGAAGTATGATGCATTAGTTAGAAAGCATCAGGGTACTTCTGGAAGTCAAAGCTTCTAGAGCAAGTCTTATCTGGGAGAAGGGAAAAGCTAGGATGATACAGACAGTGATGAAGAAGAGCAGATTAGGAATGTTGCTCTCATGGCTAATGTTGGATCATCTTCACCTCCCCTTGCTGGAAGCTTTCAGGTAAATCCTACATGCCCTAAACTTTTTATGCAATTAGGATTAGAAAGAGATGATGCTAGAAGTAAATTGAAAGCTGCCACTCTTAAGAATAATGCTTTAGTCTTAGATATTCATGCTTATAAAATGAATGAGATGAAAGTGTTAAAGCCTAAAATTGAACAACTGACTATGGATTTGGAATTACAATTTGATAAAGTCAGAGTTCTAGAGAAGAGTGAAATTGCTTTAAGACTTCAGCTAGACGAAGAGAAAGTTAAGTGTAAAGCCTTTAAGGATGCCTCCACTATAGTCAAAAAACTTAATGATAAACAAGAGATCAAGAGAACTGTTGGAATAGGCTTTGACTATAACAAATCTGTAGGTAAGGCTAGTAACATTACTCCCTTTAAGAAGAGTGCTGAGGAGAGAGGGATTCCTTTTGTGTTAAAAGATTCCCCTCAACCATTTTTTAAATCCTCAGAAGCTGAACCTTTGTTAGAAACTCCTGTTATCATTAAATATGAACTTAAATAGGAAGACCTTAAAATGAAAGAGAGTAATGAGATTAGAGATGAGATCCTGACATCACTGAAACCAATAAAAGTGAAAGGCAATGTTAGCTGGCCTAAAGCTGGTGTAGGTGTCAACTCCGAAAGAATAAAATTCAACAAGCCTAATAGTTTTGTGAACAGCAGGAATAGAGATAATAGATGTCACTATACTGAGAACTTTAAATCTGTTAATACAGTTAGAGTAGAATCTGATGTTCCTACCACTGTGAATGATATTTCTGTTGTTCCTGTTTTTGATGCATGTCATAAATGTTGTGGTGTTGATAACTGCATGACTTGTGCTTTCAATATAATGTCTGCTTATTTTAGAAATTTGCATGCTAAAAATGAAAACACATCACCTAGACAACACACAAACAATAAGCATGCTAGATTAAAGACTGCTAGTCCTCCTCGTGATAGGAAGGAGACTTACGTTCCAAAACCTAAAACCAAGGTTTACAAGGCTGTTGTTAAGGAAGTAAGTTCAGTCAAGAGTGAGCCAAATATCAGTCTAAGAGGCTCTGTTGTATTACCTGATAAAAATCAATTCTTTAAGTTTGCTGGACCCAATCAAGTGTGGGTCCCAACGAAGGTTTAATCAAGTTGTCTTTTGCAAGGTACCAGTGGATTTGTTCGAGTTGCTTGGGTGCTTGACAGTGGAGCGTCAATGCATATGATTGACATAAGATCCCTGCTTGAAGACATAAGAGAAGCAACTGGACCTTCAGTCACTTTTGCTGATAATAGCAAAGGACGTACTGTTGGATATGGAAAGTACAAAGTTGGAAGGATCATCATAGAAGATATTGCTATAGTTGAAGGACTTCAACATAATCTCTTGAGTATCAGTCAGTTCTGTGACAAGGGATACTATGTTCACTTTGAAAAGGAGATATCTATCATTAAACATATCAAGGATAAGTGTCCTTCACTATGTGGCATTAGGAAAGGCAACATATACGTAGCTGATTTTTCTTTAGGACTAGGAAATGCAGTTCACTGTTTCTACGCAAAGGCGTCTGCTGAAGATAGTTGGTTATGGCATAAGAAGCTCTCACACCTCAACTTTAAAACTATGAACTCTCTAGTCAAGAGAGATTTGGTGAGAGGTTTGCCTTCCCAGGAATTCTCAACTGATGATCTCTGTGAAGCTTGTCAGAAAGGAAAAGCGAAGAGAGCATCTCACAAAAGCAAAACCATCAATACTATTACAGATCCACTGCATTTACTACATATGGATTTGTTTGGCCCTGTGAATGTTACATCAATTGATGGAGAAAGATATGCCTTGGTCATTGTGGATGACTTCTTGAAATATACTTCGGTTTATTTCCTGACTTCTAAGGATGAAACTCCGATGACAGTGATTGATCATATAAAGCAAGTTGAATTGGAAAAGGGTGTGCCAGTGATAGCAATAAGGTCAGATAATGGCACGGAATTCAAGAATCAAACTCTAATCAACTTTTACTCTGAAAAGGGAATTAGAAGGCAGTATTCAGCACCAAGGACTCCTCAACAGAATGGAGTTGTCGAAAGAAAGAATTGTACATTGATTGAAGCTTCCTCAGTACTTTTGGGCTGAAGCTGTGACTACTGCCTGCTATACCTAGAATCGAACTTTGATCAATAAAGATCATATGAAAACTCCATTTCAGCTGTATAACAATAAGAAACCATATGTCAAACATCTTCATGTCTTTGGAGCTAAGTGCTATGTTCTCAAGGATGGTGAAGAGAACTTGAACAAGTTTGAACCAAAGGCATCTGAAGCCATTTTTATTGGGTATACGAATACTGCTCATAGAGTTTTTGTAATTGATACTCTGTCAGTGAAAGTTAGTGTCAACGTTACATTTGATGACACTAAACTTCCAAGTCTACAATCTGCTAATCCATCTGAGTCTCTGAAGTTTAACAACTATCCAGATTCTGATTCAGATGATGATGTGCCACCTGAGGCTACAATAGGTGATGTGATGTGCTCAAAATAAGGATTTTGAAATTAATCGCAAGTGTACGATCCCGTTTTAATAATATAAGATTCGTTCCAAGGACTAAATTTATTTTTTCGAAAACTTAATTTTTAACTTAATCAAATTAGACCAAAAGATTTTGAGGTGAATTGTTTATATGTCTAAATTAATTAATAAAGAAAACAATGACACTAACTTATGATTAGCTAATTAGTAGTTAATTAATTAATGGAAAAGATCAAGATTAATAAAACAAATAAAATAGAATAACTGTGGTGGTTCCAAATAACAATAAGCCAATGAACAGACTCGGCCACAAAAGAAAACGAACGAAACAAAAAACTGGTAAAATGAAGCAGCAAGTAACAAGTTGACGCGAAAGGAAAAAGAAACGAAAGAAATAATAATAAAATAAACTAAAATAATTAAACGCGCGGGGTTAGGAAACGGGCTCCTTCCAATTTCTAACCACCCTGAACAACTTCTTTACAAAACTAACCACCCTTTTTTTCACTTCACAAAACTGACAACCCTAATTCATTCACACCTCGGGCGAACATAGAATGAAAATCAAGCCCCTCCCAGGGGCAAACATAACAGAAAAAGTTTTATATGTTCGCCCCCCCCCCTCGGGCGAACATATAATGGCTTTTAAAAAGAAATTGTTATTTGATACAAAACTGCTGATATTTCATTTATTTCATTTATAAAAAATTCAAAAAAAACTAATAATTGTGATTAATTTGCATATAAAAAGTCAAAAACACCATAAGTTAAATGTGTTGTTTCATAAATATTAAATTGTGTATTAATAGTAAATTTAATTTTTATTTTAATAATAACGGAGAAGAAATTATGAATTAATATGTGTTTTATTTGGTAATATGAATATTTTTGTTTAGGTTAATTGATTGAATTAACTAAAAATAAAGATTAATTAATATAAATAGATATTGCTTATATCATTCCGATTTGCAAAATTAAAAACTGCAAATAAAATTACATTTGATTAAAATGAGAACATGACATAAGTTCGAAGTCCTTAATGTTCTCAATCCTGAGTTATGTCGACATAATAGTCGGAATCATACTCTTCATCATCATCTTCAGCATCAGCGTCCACCGGGGTATGCTTTTCATTGCAATCATAAAGAAAACTGGGCACATCTCCCCCATACTTCCCAAAACTCAGCTTCTTCACGTGCATCAAGTTTCTTCTGCAATGCATCACATTCTTTCTTAATTCCAACCATGTGTCGATTGTAGCGAGCATCAGAAAATGAAATACCCATCCGACGAACTCTGTCATAATAAAGTTATTGAACTTCAGGATAACGTTCCAATCTCCTAGTACAAAACTTGCGTAAATTCTTGTTGACTTTCATCTGAGCCAGCTCTCGAGCGTGCTCTTCGGCCTGGCGACGTTTCTCCTGTAGGATCTCCTCTTACAGGCTCATTGGAGCCACCCCTGGATGCTGATTTATGGGCATCCGTCCGAGCGGTGGGCGACGCTTTTGTTTCACAAACGGTGGTGGTTTGCTTTTGGGAGCTGCTGCAGGTTGTTGATTGTTTCGGTTGTTGCGCATCCCTCCCAACAATAACTCCGCTTGTCTTCTCTCTTGTTGCTGTTTCATGCGTTTTACGTAGCCGGGGGTCATTGGTGCTTTGCCCTTATCAATTCTGGGGAGATTGAAGTGAATAAAGGAAGAAGTTTTGCAATGATAATAGAGAAAGTGAGTGAAGTGTATGTGTTTAATGTATAGGGGATGACATATTTATAGGACAGCTCCACAATAAATTATTGTTATGTATATTAAAAAATTGTAGCAGTTATGACATAATTCAAAATTTGAATTATCCCTGCAATGCACTTCTTGTATCTTTAAAATATTTGAAATGACAAGTCTCTGCACTTCTTGTATCTTTTTCAGTCTTCTTTTGCAGTTACTTTATACAGAGCATGGTGAGTCCACAAATAATTTTGGAATTGACAAGTCCTTTAACTGTGCTCATGTGAATCTTTTCTTTATATGCAGGCTATGATTTGGCAGTATGGAGTGTAATTTATAGAGTTGCAGTATGAGAACGTGACTTTTTTATACTGAGACAGTAATATTTAAAGTGAGAATCTTTATTTGCAACTTCTGAATTTGCACTATTCACTACTGTTGATCATGTGAATTATGGAAACTCCCCGCAATGCAGTTCTTGTATCTTTAAATATTTGAAATGACAAGTCTCTGCTGCATTATCTCATTTTTTCAGTCTTCTTTATACAGAGCATGCTCTCTGAATTATGTTTAAAGGGGCGAGTAGACTACTCATAATTAAAGATTGATATGACAAGTCCTTACAGTTTGATATGGTATTGAAGGATGCAGTGATTCCCCTTGAAAACATGTCATTACAAGTGGCTGCTATTATTTATCAAATATGGTACTGTTTATCATGTGAATCTCCATTTTGTTTAAAGTGGTGAAAAGACAACTGAATTGCATTTAAAGTGGTCAATCAGGGCATTATTGCAAGGGCCTATGTTGCAATAAACCTATCTTCTTCATTATTCTATGCCTATATAAATGTTTCCACCAAAACAAACATATCCATCGGGCCAGCATCAGTCCATATTTGAAAATGAATTACACACCAGGTGATTTATTCATTGCGATGGGACGAAAATGGTGGTACGACGATGAGTTCAGCTACCCTTTAGATCCAAACTTACGCTACTCTCCACAGTCCATAACAACAATGGAGCGCGAGTGGGATTGGCGTATGCGTGGCCTTTTCGTATATGCTGATAGTTGTTCAATTCATGGGTTGCCAATCCCTAGACAAAGGGTTGCCTGCATACCGCGAGATACGCCGCAGAGGCTAGAGGCTGCCCTCTTCCGAGCAAGGGAAGAAGAGAATCACATGAGGTTGCGATTACAGCGTCAGAGTCTTTACGATGACGCAAAGATGTTTCGCGAAGAAGGTGATTGGTTCAAAGAACAACAATACCTTGCTATGGTAATGAGCCCAGATTACTATTCAGATAGCGTCATGTCGGACGAGGAATAAATGGTTCATTATATTTCTGAATGTTATGTTCCGTTGTAAACATTGTTGTTTGTGATTTATAAGCGTAGTGTTCATCTATTACTTTGTTGTTTTTGTTTGAAATTTTATGATTGTAACCGTTGTTTTTATTGCACTTTGATGTTTGTGTTGAAATTTTATGGTTGTATGAACTATAATGCGATTTATAAGTTGAAAGCTGGGAAAGTTCATTAAAACTGCTAGAAATGTTACGAGACTTATTGTTGCCTTACTAAGTCAATGAGGCAAAATAATACATAGTAACATCTAATATGTGTACAATGTATTATGCATTGTACATCGGGCACTTCTTGTTCCGCTTTGTATGACCTTCTTGCTTGCACTGACTACATTTGTGACCCGTCCGGGAACTGTCCATCTCGGTCCGTATTCTCACCGACTGCCCCCTTTGGCCTCGCTTTGCTCTTCTCTTTCGCAGAGCCTCGTTCGGCACCACAGTTCCATACCTTTGCCATGCTAATGGGAGTTGCACATCCCAATAACCGGTTGCTGGTAACGGATATATCATAGGCTCCCACATATTTTGCAAAACGGGAGTGTAGTGGTAAGGACCGATCCACTGTTTCCAGTTTATGGAATTACGATTACACCCAGCAATCAAATGAGAACATGGAAGGCGATGACAGGCCCATTTCCCGCACGTGCAAGTACCCCCTTTGATGTCCACGACCTGTGTGTTTCCGCCCTTTTCCACACCTTTGAACCTGTACCTACGCGTCTTTACGGAGATTAAACCGCTTTGCCTGTGAAATGTTTCAACGCGGTGGGCGATAGCCCTCTCAATATTGGTTTCCAACATTCGCCTCGCTCGCAGGCAGAGTTCATGACCTTCTTGCATGCTTTCTAGAGCAGCGTTTCTCTCCTTGTTCACCATCCTTACAATTTTGTAAAAGAGGAATTCCATCATTGCGGTGATCGGTAGGAAGCGAGCTTGTCGAATGTTGCCATTGAAACTCTCCGTCACGTTGGTTGTGGCCTGGCCGTAACGAGCGTGGCCTGTGTCATGACATATGGTCCACAAGGCAGGATTTATCTGCCGTAAATATGTCAAC
This sequence comes from Daucus carota subsp. sativus, assembly GCF_001625215.2. Classification (NCBI taxonomy): domain Eukaryota; kingdom Viridiplantae; phylum Streptophyta; class Magnoliopsida; order Apiales; family Apiaceae; genus Daucus; species Daucus carota. The sequence continues at coordinate 10,502,406 of NC_030381.2, forward strand.
GCTTGGGGAGAAATGCGGCCAATCTCTTTCATGTAAGCCTCGTGCTTTCTTATTTGTGGTGTTCGGCCTGCTAGCCACATGTACATCTTTAACTCATTTCCCGGGTGATGTTTGGAGAAGTTACTTCTCACATGGTGGAGGCAGTATCTGTGAACACCAAAAGATTCAGTGAAGCCGTTCCGCTCGTCATTCACTGCAGCGAGGATCCCGAGGGCACGGTCCGATATAATATAAACACCAAGTCTCTCTCGACATACATGTCTTCGTAGAAGACGTAGGAACCAGGACTAGTTCTCCGTAGTCTCCTCATCCACGAGGGCAAAACAGATTAGATATTGGTGGTTGTTAGCGTCCACTCCCACCGCAACCAGCAACTTTCCATTGTACTTTCCGTTGAGGAATGTACCATCAATTGAAATGACTGGGCGAGCATGCTGCCATCCATCAATCGTCGCCTTCAAACACCAGAATGCGCGAAAATATACAGATTTGCCAATCTCAATTTGATGTGGAACCGCATCAATCTCCATTACGCTCCCTGGATTTGTACTTGCCATGACAGAGAGGAACCATGGTAACTCATTATAGGTTGTCTGCCAATTGCCATAAAGGGTCTCCATTGCAGCCATCTTCCCCCTCCACGCTTTGCTGTAACTAACAATGTGCTGGAACTCATCGTTCACCATTTATATAATGTTTGTTACCCTAAGATTTGGGGTTTGTGATATCTGTTGAAACGAACAAGTATTAACAATCAAAATGACAAAAATTCAATGTCAATAAGAGACAATAGGTTGTGCGACTTACGTGTGGAGCAACCAATGACCCTATCATTTTTGCTGAAATCTTCTTATGATGATGTGTCGGCCTATCCAACAAGCACGTATGTGTCTCAGGATATTCTGTGATTTCAAACATACTGTGCTGCTTTTTCTTCGCCGCCCTTAACTTCCACTTACAATCATAGACTGTACACTTGACTTTGTATTTTTGCGTAGTGCTTTTTTGCACAATAAAGTTCCGATTCATTTTAATATGTGCCTCATTAACCGCCGAGATTAGAACCTCTTTGTTACGAAACATGGGTCCGATGCCTAACTCGTCAACGGATGGATTGAACCCGTGGGACATGATAGTGGCCACATTGGACACTATCTCAGTCTCGTACTGCTGGGATCCAAACCATACAGCCCTAGGTACATAAACAGACATATCGCGCGTCTGCAACGAGGTATTCCCCTCTCGGACTTCATCCGAGTCGGCTTCTGAAAAGTCTTCAGATTCTTCCTCAACCTCATCGTGTGACAGATTCCAATCTGAATCGTCACTTGTAGTTAATGCTCTTTCTGTGGAATTTTCTTCATCTTCTTCGTCCCCGTGAAGTGCAAGATTCAGAGCTGCACTTTTGTCTAGCGTATGACGAGGCGGCGACAATTGTGTGTCCTCCTCAACAACTTCTTCAACGTTAAAACGCCCGATATTACTAGAGCCCCCGACAAACTGCACTACAGTCCCGTAGTTGTAGCCACTTTGGAATACGCTATTTGACCATCCGGCCATACCGCCCAACTCGCTTCCTCCATAGTCGCCACCGTAACCCCCCATAGTTTCCTGCATAGTTCCATCATATTGTTGGCTATCAAGAAATGTATGCGTCTGCCCAGATTGTTGGGTCCATGGGGCTTCATAGGGTTGGCTTTGCTGAGCAACACTCTCAGCTTCAACAAACATCCATACGTCTCCCATCCCATACAGAAATCGGCCGGGGATGCTTAGCATCCTCCTCACATTGTCGTCCGACCAAATGGACTTTATAAAATATCCTGTTACAAGGTTACCGACACCAAGTCTAGGATATTTGAAACTGAGTTTCAAATTCCAGTGATGCCTGCTTATGTTCATAACCTCATAAACAATATCGTGTAACTCTTCCAATGTAGTGCCGAATTTGATAAACCTCATCTCTTTTGGATCAGCCGTATAGATAACATCGTTATTTTGCTTGACGATTTCACCACCCCAGAAGATGTTCACGTTTACGTAGGCTGCCATTTTTTTGGTGTGTGTGTTTTAGGGTGTTTGTGTGCTTCTGTATTTGTTGAAGAGTTTCAAATTGGCTTTGCTATGATGGTTGCTGTGTTTAGCTGTGATTCAATATGCATGGAGAGCTGCAACATATAAAGAGAAAAATATTGTGCATGAACAGTAGGAGTTATAGCTGCTTCACAAGTGTAATAATGCATATGATGTGACCATATATACGTACACACCCTTCAAGAAAAAGAGAATCAACTTGTAATGCATGCACAGAAGAACAGCAGCTGCAATTTATTAGGATGTGACCTTACGTATACTGTGCATGAACAGGAGGAGTTATAATTTCTCCTTTGATAAAAGGGGTTGCAACAAATCCTGCACACCCTTCCACTATATCTTGGTGCAAAAAACAGGTTGGCTAGTTCAAATCAGGACATTTGTGATCAATAAAATAATCACAATTGGATATTTACGAAATAACACGATCACAATTTGTTACATACGTATGAATTTTACTAAATAAAATAATCACAATTTTTAGGTTTTTATATTTTTTTACTAAATAAAATAAACTCATTTTTTTTAATGTAGAAAAATATATATGTTATGTGCGTCCCGACCGGGGGCCACGTGTGGGATTTCTCCACACTATGTTCGCCCTTGGTAGAGGCGAACACAACACTAACCAACAATGGTGTTCGCCCCTAAGAGGGGCTTAATTTTTCTTCTATATTCGCCCGAGGTGTGAATGAATTAGGGTGGTCAGTTTTGTGAAGTGAAAAAAAGGTGGTTAGTTTTGTAAAGAAGTTGTTCAGGGTGGTTAGAAATTGGAAGAGGCTGAGGAAACGGATGGTCTCGCGTTCACACTGCCGATGGAGAAACAAAAAAACTGAATGACAAACACTTAAACTGTTACTGACATGCTGTCCGCCGCCGAAAACAAAACCAATTACAATGGAGCCTCGCCGGATTCTATGGAGGTGCCCGGAATAGCTTAAATCTCGCCGGAAAATTGATTTGACCAGAAAATAAAGCCATTCCAAATTTAACTAATCAAACCCCACTAACCTCTAAACGAGATTTGACACTAATTTCTCCCCTAAATAGCCCCTAAACTATCCATTTTTTACCAAAACAAGACCCAAATCAAGCCAAAATAACTCTAAATTATACCAAACTTTAAATCTAGCCTATATAAAATATAACTAACCAAAACCCACTAACCTCAAGTCAAAATCATAAACTAAAATTTACACCCAAAATCCCCAAAATCAAGAACAAGGAGAACACCAAATCTTACCAAACTAACTCCAAATCACACAAAACTTCAAAACTAGCTTATCTACCGTGTTTCTAACAAAACCCCATCAAACTACAAACCAAAATCAAAAACAAAAATACTAAACCATTAAACCCACTAGTAATATTGAGAATTAAAAAGGGGCTCAATCTAAATACATAAAATGTAAGCTTAAAACAAATAATAAAGGCTCTTTCAACACACAAGTGGTTGGCATAAATGCCACTTTATCCACTTGTTGAAGGGAAAGTTAGTCATAGCCATAAGTTTCAACAAAGCAAGGATGCAAGAGATAAAGAAACTAAACTTGAACTTATATATATATATGAAAAGTGTTTACAATATTTGAGAGATTACAAGTTGAAAGAGAAAGCTATTCTAGATGTGGATGATGATAAAGGAGGCTACTAACAACTAGGTAAAAACTAGGGTAAACTAAGTTAGACTAGGTTCGTGGCTAATGAGAGAAAAGGATGTTTATATAGGCCTAGGTTAGGGTTTTAGGGGTAGAAGGGTCTTTGTGTCTTGATTTTATTTTCCTTCTTTCTTCTTCTTCTTTTTCTTCTTCTTCTTTTTCTTCTTCTTGCACCTTTTTGTTCCTTTTTCTCTTGAATTCTCGATTTCTCTAAAAATTCCTGAAAACAAAACAATTAACTAATAAAAATACGAAAACAAGCAATAAATAGGTATCTAAATGATGCAAAAATATCGACTTATCAAACTTCCCCATACCTAAATTTTGCTCGTCCTCGAGTAAAAATCAAAAAGAAAGAAAATAAACTAAGAAAACTAAATGCAAGTCCTAGGATCCTTTTCGTAGGCGTGACGGGTGATTTTAAGTTCACCAATCCATTAAACTCGTAGACGATCTCTACAAGAGGAGTGTTGTCTCCTAAGGGTTTACAGAAGATATACCCATAAAATCTGTGAGACATTCTAGCAAGTGTCTACTCGACTCTACTCTAATTTCGTTGGTGTTAACAAACGTGTTTTTAAGGAAAATATGACTCAAAGACTCTTTTACTAATAATCGAGATACAGTTGTCTCTATTCTACTTGAATCGACTCAAAAATTTACTCGAAATCCGAGGAGTGTAATGAATTTAAGGCCTTTGATGGATCTTAATCGTCTAAGGACATTTTCTCTTTTTCTACCAATTTTGAACTGACCCAATCTCTTATCGAAACAAATATCTTGCCAAACTTCACAAACTCTTATTCTTCCTTCTTCTGTTTTCTTTTTTCTTTTGTTTTCTTTTGTTTTTTTTGCATTGACTTTATTTTGTCCGTTTTCTTAGGCTAACAATGTTACCCATGTAGTGAGCTTTAGGTCAGTGACTCCCAAACCAAACGGTCTTAGGGCACTAGGTTTTGAAATCCTCCTACGGACTTAATTGCTCGAGTAAGAAAGGCCACAAAACGAGACTAGTCAATCTACTTTTGCCCATTATCTAAAGATTTTATCTATAAAGAACAATGGGTGTTGAAGTAGTTTATTCCTATTTTCTTTCTTTTCTCTATCTCTTTTTTTCTGCTATTTTTTTTATTCGCAAAGGTTCGATTCGACATTGTTTCAATATGTGGGTTCTCTCTCAGGTATCGAATAATATTACTAGACAATCTCTCCATCAAAGGTCTTGTGCAAATGTGTGTGCCATCTTGGAATTACGAGTACAAATCGGTCGATACAAGTTTCAAAAAAGAGAACCTTACTCAACTACGTTCAAATTATCTAAAAGACACTATATATATAATTTTTGAAAACTTGCTAACACCAACTACTCCTAAAGTTTAAGTGAGGGAAAGACAACTTAGCTAAAACATCTCTATTTTCGGATTTTTCTAATTTTTCATTTTTTTAAGTATTGCACTAAAGCCCTCTTCATACCTAAATCATGCATTGTTCTCAATGTATGCAAAAGAGAGAATTAAAATAAGAGAGTATAGAGGAAAAATACCTGAATAGGAGATGAAGCAGATTTTTATTAAGTACTGAAACATATACATGACCCACGCACGCACACATTTCCTTCGTCATACCCAAACTTCACGAGGGAAGGTTCGAAGATGGAAGCAAATCAGCCAATTCCGGAAGGGAAGATGGGAGGAAGCTTCGAGAAAGAGTCAAAATGTGTTCGAAAATTTTTAGGCACAAAAACTTTCTCTAGCACATGACCATCGTTTACCCCAATTGGACAAGTATCACTAATGTTCTCCATAAACCAACTTAATGCTTCTTTATTATCAAGCAAATTAGAGACTATGAAGTTTTGGTTATGGGATGAATCACTAGGAATGATGTAAGAAATGGTTTCAGCTTTTCCTAAGGCACTAAGTGAAGGATGGAACAATGAGTCAAACGTTGGTGGTTCACCTACATGACTCTCAAAATCAGGCCTAGGGTCAACACTAACAATCTCGGGTGGAGTCTCCCATTTTGAACAAATGTCGTTCAATTCTCCTAACAACTCCTCCGAGGTCAACTCTTTCAAAGACTCGTGATATTGTCTATTATTCTCGTGGTTGACTTTGAAATCCTCATTAAAAAGAGATTCAATCTCACTATCCTCGAAGCTAGACCATGTGACAAACTTATTGACCACGTTAACCCCTATAGGTTGCTCATAAAGTTCGTTGGGTTCTTTTCCTACATTGAAAATGTTTAAGTCTATGGTCATGTTTCCAAAAGTGAGCTTCATTGAACCATTCCTACAATTAATTAGGGCATTGGATGTAGCAAGAAAAGGTCGTCCTAGAATGATGGGAATTTGGTTCTTAGGATTCGAGACGGGTTGAGTCTCGAGGACAACAAAGTCAACGGGAAAGATAAAATCACCGATTTTGATCAACACATCCTTAATAATTCCCTTTGGCATTTTAATAGATCGATCGGCAAGTTGAAGGGTCATATTTGTGGTCTTGAGATCCCCTAAACCTAGGGCTTGGTAGACCGAGAATGGAAGAAGATTCACACTCGCTCCTAAGTCAAGTAAGGCCTTATCTATGAAAGTATCGCCTATGACACAAGAAATTGTAGGACAACCGGGGTCCTTATATTTCACAGGAATTTGATTCGAGAGAATCGAGCTAACTTGCGAGATCAAAAAGGCTTTCTTTGTAACGTGAGTGGTTTTCTTATGGGTACACAAATCTTTTAGACACTTAGCATAAGAAGGAACTTGTTGAATGGCATCTAAAAGAGGAATGTTAATCTTGACTTGTTTGAAAACCTGTAGAATTTGTTCTATCTGGGCCGATTGTTTAGGGCGAATGAGCCTTTGTGGGTAAGGAACCCTTGGCTTGTAAACTTCTTCGTTGGGCTTTTGAGAAATGGGCCCAGGACTAGGTTCACTCATAGACTCACAGATTCTAGAACATTCGGGCTTATCATGATTAGTGTTAGACAAAGAAGGATTTTGTTTAGGAATCAACTCTGCATTTTCATTCACGTGCTCACCTACTTTGTTATCTACTTGATTTCCCGACCTTAGAGAGATAATCGCATTGACATTCTGGGGAGGTCTTTGATTGTGAGGAAACTTAGGATTGACCTCGGGTTGACTTGGGAATTTGTTTTTCTCGCGCTCACACAACATGCTAGCTAATTGACTCAATTGGGACTCTAACTTAGACACGGCTTGCACATTAGAATGCAAAAGTTGCCTATCTTGGGTTAGGGTTGTCATGAAAGTTTGTTGAGATTGAGTCAAATTAGTTTGCGATTTAACTAAGGCCTCAATGCTTTTCTCTAAGGAGTTAAGTCTCCATTAAACCCGGGAGGATTTAACGGAGCTTGACTCGGGTTTTGATAATTAGGAAAAGGATTGGGATTGGGCCTTTGAAAATTTGGTTGTGGATTTTGAAAATTTTGACCTTGGGTCCACGAGAAATTCGGGTGATTCTTCCACCCGGGATTGTAGGTTGGAGCAAACGCGTCATTCCTAGGATTTTGGAACATAGCATTTACTTGCTCAAACTCGTGCAAGGGTTGAGTTGCGGGATTTTGAAAATTATGATTAGGGTACGTCGACATTTGTGTGGGAAGTTTACTAGTTTCTAAAGCTTCAAGTCTCCTAGTTAGGGTAGCTAATTTGGCATCGGTTGCCACATTGTTTCCTATCGAATGCAAACTCCTAGAGCTAGATGACTCGATCGACTTTTTCAGCTCCCTAGTAGACTCCCACAACATTGTTTTCTCGTCTAAGTCCTCGAAAAATTCCTATCCTTGGTCCTCATCTTTATCCATGAATTTGCCTTGGCACATAGACTCTAACAAAGTGGTTGTTTGACTATCTAAGGCCTCGTAGACAATTTTGCAAAGTCTCCATTTTTCAATTCCATGTTGGGGGCATTGTGATAGAAGATTTTTGAAACGATCAAAGAATTTCCAAAAAGACTCATTTTCCTTTTGTCGAAATTGATTTATTTCATTTGTAATTCGAGTAGTCTTATGGTTTGGAAAATACTTTTTAAGTAACTCTACCACAAACCGCTCCCAAGTGGAAATAGAAATAACGGGAAGACTATACAACCATTTTTAGCGTTTTCTTTTAAAGCGAAGTTGATTAGTCTAAGCCTAATGGAGTCTTCACTCAATTATTGAAATTTTTGTAAACCACAAACCTCCTCAAATTCTTGAATAAAGAGATACGGATCCTCACCTTCACTCCCTAAAAATTTAGGCAACATACTAATGTGATGTGCCTTAATCTCGAAATTATTCCCATTAACGGGAGGAAGGGTGACGCACGATGGTTGAGCAGAACGGGACGGGTAACAACGGTATTTAAGAGACAACTTCATTTTTACTATCAGTTCGCTAGCTTCTATGGGTTCGGAGTCCGAAGAGGATGACGAAGGAATCTCGATTATAGGTCTCAGTAATCTAGATGATTCGTTCCTTGTAAGTCTAAATGTAAAGACAACCCTATCTGTTACATAGGGATGATAACTCAACAATAGAACAGGACAAGTAAATAACACTACGCCTGCACCGGAATCGGAAGAAACGAAGACAAAGGTTGAAGAAGCCATCTACAGTCTTGAAGGAATAAGTTCACTGGAAGAAGTTCATTAATATGTTCATGCCTCAGTGAAGAATAAAGATTGAAGTATTCAAGATTGTGGAAGCAATGAAGATGTTGTCCAAGTACTCGAAAGATTTCAGTGCAACCCCTGAAGCAAGATATTTCTATATATCTTGGTTGGTTATTTATAATCAACAAACTGAAGCATAAACTAACCCGGAACCGACTGATCAATGTTTGCTAACAAAGAAGGTACAATGTTTAACTTCAGTGTTTGTCGCTTGTGAACCAGACCAGTGCACTAAGCGTCAGCACGTACGGAGTTTTGCAAAGTATTTATCGATCGAAGAATTGATCCAGTTATATCAAGTCATTTGTTCCAAAGTCAAGCCAAGCCAAGCCAAGCCAAATGCCAGCTATGCCAATGCTTACTGCTCAACTGTCAAGCTTCCACACAAAGCCATATCAGGAAGTGACCTATCTTTTATATGTGTGCACTTATATATTTGTATATGTACAAATATATTTATATATATGTATATATGTATATTTAATTAAATATAATATATATAATATATATGTATATGTTTTTAAACATATGTATATGTATATTTATATGTATATATATTTAAATAAATATATATGTATATAGTATATGTATTTATATTTTACATAAACATTTATATATTTAAGTGTATATATATATTATATTATGTGCATAAATATATGTATATTTAGAGAGAGTTATATATAACTTTATATATATATATTTATATTTATATTTACACATAGTTATATGTATATTATATATATTTAAATATATGAGAATATATTTAAATATATGTGTATATATATGTTACTATATGTTTATATAAATATTATATATATATGTATATATTTATATATACTTTTCTTTATATATATTTATGTTTATATTTATATTTATAAATAGCTATATATATATCTCTATATATATTTATATATATATTTACATTTGTATTTACATATAATTATATATTATATATATTTAAATATATGAGAATATATTTAAATATATGTACATATATTATTATATGTTCATATAAATAAAATATATATGTGTGTATATATTTATATATATTTTTATTTATTAATATAATAACAACATAATATATTATATTATATATATATTATGCATGCATGTGATGATGTCAGGTGTCTAGGGCACCCTAGGGTTTGCATGTATATGAATATTATATACACACATGCAGCAAGCAGAGGAGAGATAACAGTGAGATTCTTCACTGTTGAGGCGCAACTCCACGTAACTAGGAGTGATAAGAGTGTGTACTGGGGTGATGCTCCAAGCGCAACTTGATTATTCAAGTAAGAGGCCAAGGCAGTTTGTCTCACACATATATATACAGAGTGGAGCGCAAGTTCAAGTCTCTTTTAACCAAGGAGAGAGAACAGGGGATGTCTAAGGCGCAAATTCACATTACTTGGATTTATTCTAAGTAAAACATCAAGGCATACACTCCCTGAGGCGCAAGTACATTAGTGGCGCAAGTTTGAGTGACTTGGAATTTATTCTAAGTCAAAAAAAACACTTCCACTGGAACACAGAAGGCGCAACTTCACAAAGTTGGCGCAACTTTGTGTTAACCAGGAGAGAGAGAGGAGTGACAACAGTGCTATACAGTGGAACTATGGCGCAACTTCCTCCAAGTGCAAGTTCATGGCTTTTGGCGCAACTACACTTAGAATAATTTTCTAAGTATACAAGTGACCCTTGATGATCATTCTTGGCGCAAGTTTACTCCCCTGACGCAAATTTGGCTTCATGAAGTTAACTAGGGTTAGTTAGTGACAAGTCTATAAATACCCATGGATTTTGTTATCATTTGTAACACTTTCCACCACCTTTATGGTGGAATGGCTTTGTGCCTTGCACACTACTACACACAAATAAATCATAGCTTAGTTTTGTATTATATATATATATTTAGAAGCTAGGGTTTGTGAGTGTACGTAGTAGTAGCCATTGTAGCCAACCTTCGGGTTTGGATTTATAGCACCTTCGAGGTATTTATCAATATACAGATATACCTTGGAAAATATTGTGTGTTGGTTTAATATTTTCATATCCTCAGAAACCGACCCAATAAATATCCGGAACACGAAACCCATTACAGGACTGCAATTTGTTTATCCGCAAGATTCGAAAGAATTTTAAATTGTAGTGAGTATCGTATTCAACCCCCCCTTCTACGATACTTTGGACCTAACAATTGGTATCAGAGCAGGCTGATTGATATACAAATCAGGATCCTTATCGTACAGAAAATCAAGAACCTAGCTTTTGATATTTGATTAGGGGAAATGTTCTTCCGGTTTGTGTTGCTGAATTTGTCCGTAGGCCTAAGCAAGGATTATCTGTCGGATACTGAACTTTGGACCAGGACTTATAAATTTAAATTTTAAATTTTAATAAGTTTATTTTATAAATTTGATTCAATTTATTTTAAACTTATTAATTGAGTTTATTATGAATTAATTGAATTTATTTTATGAACTTAATTAAATTTATTTTATAAATCTTATCAAATTCATTTAATAAATTTGTTCAAATTTTTTTTTAGACTTGTAAAGTTTACTCTTAGACTTTATTAAGTTTATCATAAATTTTTATAAATTTATTATTTAAATTTGTATAGTTTATGATTTAAATTTAAGTTAAAATATAAAATATAAATTTAAGAGGATTTGATTATGGATATAAGTTCAAGTTCAAGGGTTCAATTTCGTGTGTTCTGGAAGCTATGATTTAATTGGAGACGAGACACTTGAATATTTTCAAAAATTAAATTTATCTAATAAATTTAAATATATTTTCTAGATGAATTTGAAATAAATTTGTTCTAAACTTATTCAGTTTATTATGAATTTATTTGAATTTATTTTTTAAATATAATTAAATTTATTTTATAGATTTGACTAAGCTTATTTTATACTTTATTTTCATTCATCTTTTAAAACTTTTTTAAATTTTTTTTATAATTTAAACTTAGTTTAAATTATCAAGTGTCCCGTAACCTTTTTAAATTATTCTACTCCAAGACAAATCAGATTGACATTTAGTTGAGACAGATCAGGTGACAGATTACAAGACAAACACCGGTCTTTCAAATACCAGATTCTCAGAACCGGTAATGGAATTACATTGATGACCCAATCCAATTGATTACTCAAAGGATTATTAGAAGCAGTTTTCTATGTTCGACAAAGCTGATTGTGATTCGAAGAAGATTCTATTGAAGACTGATTTGGTACTACTGACAGTGGATTTTGAAGAAGGTACTTCAGGCCTTGATCTGAGTAATTACTCCTACTTGATTATCAGATCACCAGATCAGGATGGGAATTTGTTACATCTACAATGAAGCATCTTTCCAGGGCTCGGAATGTCAACTTTGAATGGCACCACTAGTAGTAGGAAAAGAGAAGTTTTTACGGACGAATCTTCAAGGGATTTCAATCTAACTCAGTGATTCAGGGATATACAATTACACAGTGAATTGTACCAATGCTAAATCCATCCAGAATCAACTGAACCAAAAACAGAGAACTGTGGAGGTTTAAGGATATAATTATCGAGTTACTACCGCACTAAATCAGTTTCGTGCATTTATGTCAGAACCTTAGGATTGAACAGAAGAGTTTGTAACTGCTGAATTTGAGGAAGCTCAAGTTGACGAAAGTTAACACTTTTGAAGAATGTGAGGACAAAACTTCCAGGATTAGCATAACAATGTCTGAGAGGTTTAGTCATGTCAGATTCAGATGGAATCCATTGGTTTCAAGTGGAGACTCTTCGGGGTTCAGTTCGACAGGTTGTTTGAAAACTGAGTTGGTCAGTACACACAATATTGATTGGTATCTTTAGCAAAGAAGGGTTGCTATATATATTGAAGCCTCGACAAACAAGGATGATAGGGCTTGTCTGAAATTCAAGTGGATGTTTTGAAAGAAACATCACAACAAGTTCTTATGCTATTTTAGGAAAGGTGTGAGCTGGATCAGTTGCTGATGAGAAGGATGATTATGGTTATCTGACTATCATAGCATTCTCTGAAGATGACTCAACTCGCACATCTCAGGTACGAATTCTTTCTAACTATGCAATACATATTTCTTTATATTCAAAGCATGTTATAAATCTCTGAGTAGAATTGTTTAACACACAAGCACAAGCATGATAGCATCACATTAGATAATGTTAAACTAGTATGCTAGATGACTATTCTGGTAACTAGGATTGATGATAATCTTGTGCATGTGTCTTTAGCAGATTCTTAACATGTGTATGAATATTTAGGATTTGATTATTTGCAATGGTGAGATTAGAAGCTTTCCTTTGGAACACGACTCTTAGTTTAGGGGTTATGATCCTAGCATATATAACTTTGTTAAAACACTTAGTTTCAGATTCCTTAGTACAAATTAGATTTGCTTATTTATCTGAATTGTTTGTTAAGGAATTTATTTGTTCTATGATGGAATGTCTACCTTGTGTCAGTAGAACTTTAGAACTTCATGTTAGATCTAAAACTGACTTAGGTAATAGAGATAGTATAATGCCATATAACAATAGAGTGGGATTAGTATGAATTGATAATGTGATTATTAATTTGTCTATGATCATTATGCTTTTAGGGGATTATTGAATATCTGTAATTCTGCTTTCTACCTATTACACTTGTGTTAATTGGTTTAAGTAGAGAGTACTGAATCTTCTGAATTGCATAACTACATGTCTTGCTCTTGTTTTATCTTTGATTGGTTTCCATGTGTATTCAACATCATGTCTGCTTATATTCATGTCATGAATGCATGTCTTTGTACTTGCATTGATTTTAGAATAGCATGTTTGAGAATCACATTAGGGCAATGTCTAGATAAGAATTAGCATATTAAGGTTGCTTCTGTTGTTACCACTATTAAAGAAAAATCTCTAATCCATCCGGACCCAGTTATGATTGGGAACCATAGAACTCTTTCCAATTGTGATTGCAGGTTACATATGTTCCATATGATTTTTGGTGCACTCTGTTTGTTGAGTAACTGAAATCATACAGTTCACCAAAAGTACCCTGTTAGCAAATGTGAACGTGCGAGCAGTTCCGTCAATAGTCTTTGAAAGATGACGACAAAGATTCTCTTGCGGGACATGCCTGTTCTCTGACAAAGCATATCTTTCTTGCAAGGAGTCAAAAGCACACATTCCTAGTACCAGACGGTTCTCTGACAAAGGACATTATGTCAGTTCATGGAATAGTGTTTTATCTTAAATCAGGAAGGATGTGAATTTTGCTCATAGCTAAGATGGAACTTCAACTGAAGATGGAGTGAGCTGTTTCGATAGTGAAACTTCATTTGATAAGTGTTAGCTATGGCATCTAAAGCTCTCGCACTTGTATGTCAAAACAAGGAGCTCTTTCTATTCGTAAGAAGAGAATTGGTGAGAGGACTACCTCATTTGGATGTCAATATGGATGAAGCTCATGAGGTATGTTAATAGGGAAGTCGAAGGAGCATTGCACAGAAGCAAAGATATGATTAACATTACTGAGCTGCTTCAGATGATACGTATGGATTTCTACGGATCAGCTAATGTCATGTCTGCAAATAAAGCTAGATATCTTTTTGCGATGATCATTGACTACTCTAGATTCTTTCGTGTTGTTCGTATGTGTTCGAAGGACAAGACGTCACAAATGAAGGTTGATCAAGATGAACCCTGATCATTGATAAATCCAGAAAGACACCATTCTTTCCAGTGGCCAATCAGAAGCAAACACTAACTCTTGGTATGTGTTTGGAGGAAAATGCCTCTTTGAAAGTCTTGCATTTGAAAATCAAAGAATATTTTCCTCAGCTACTCAATGGAGTCTATAGTCTACAGGGTGATTATGATTGATCAACAGAAGGTGATTGTAAGTCTGGATGGGACGTTGAACAACACTTTGCTCCAAGCTGTTAAAGGTGATATTATTGGTATAATAATGATTCAGATCCAAGCAGAATCTCTTTGCAAGGATAAGGATTATTAAGGAGATCCCAGCAACAGCTTAGGGGGAGCATTTGGTAAATCCCCTAGTCAAACTCAACACCACACAAGATGAACAGGACATATCAAGAACGTATCTGCTTAGACAAAGGGTTTGGAGTCAATATCATTCCCGGGCTCTAGTTCTTAAATATTCCTAACGGTGAAGTGAAGACTGGGAGAGCTATTGTGAAAGGATGTTATTTCTTTGAGTTTCAATCTGAAGTGAAACTTGAGGAAGATTCAGAAGCTCTTAAATGGATCCAGATTGAGTGATTGCACAGCAATATGATCTCAATCAAGTTGGAAAGCAGATTGTGTGGATTCTGATACCCTGACCTAAAGACAATTCAGTACCTAGTACTTGTCGGGTATTCAGATTCCAACTGGATAATTTTGGCTCTGTTACGAGGGACAAGCCAAATCTTGTTGCTTAGAGTTACTTCAAAGGAGAAGGTCATGAAGATGATGGAAACAGAATCTTCAAGTTTAGGACTCTACATCTTAGGGGACTCAACGACCTTCATGATTGAACTAAAGCACCATTGACGAGACTCTGGTTGAGGATATTACAGTGAACTGGAAATAAAGCTTCATGCAACATTTCAAGGACTTTGCAGTTGCAGATTCAACGGAATTTATATTCTCTTTCTTCACCAGCTCTCTATGAGTTGCTATCCAACACCCGATGATCGTCACAGACATGGTATGACTTCTGACTAGCATATTATTTTAATATCTATTTGCTAGAGTCATATTTGGTATTCAAATTATGACCTCTCATGATACAAGGCACACACAATACAACTATCTGTGTTGTGATACCATGATTATATTATATGTGGACTAACGTCACTTGTGCAAGATAATTGCTAAGTGAATGCAGATTAGTGATATGATGAGTTTGTTGGAAAGTTGCATTTCTTTATGGTCTACTAGTTAGCCTAAAGAATGATGGCAATAAAAGGAAGTCAAGGATCTTTTGAATATGCGCATTTTGGAAGATTTTAGACCTGCCAAGACTTATGCCAACAACCACTGGACTTGATCAGTACAAGAGAGGTACATCAACTGAAATGTCAAGTCTAAGAGGTATTCAACTTATCACTTTACTTAACTGCAAGTAGATCACATACTATATTTTCTATAAGGTATTACTTCTTTCATGAGCATGTCTATCGTATTTCTTGAATGAATTCATGAGTATTAAATTGTCTATACATAGGATTTGTGAATTTATTTAAAATCTAGTACCTCGTGCTTTTTGCTATTCTATGTGATTGCCATGTTTATTGCTTTGCATGCTTAGATGGTGATTATATGTTTGTTATCTCAATTATTTAAATTGTGTTGCATGACAATTAAGTGATTTATTTGTTCATGATTTAAATGATTAGAGATGACATGAAGCATGACTTAATTATGTTATTTTTCTTGATCTATACCTCTTCAACAATTGGTATCTAGTAGAGAACTTTGTCATAATTTAGTTGTGATATATCTGTATTTGTGAACATACTTAGGATTATTTTCTAGGTTGAATTCATTTTTATAGGTATAAAATCTGAAGCATGATTTTTTTTTCTAGACTTGTAACTTGTATCAGTAAATGGTATGTGGTTAGAATCTAGTTAGAATTCAGTCATGATATACTAGTATTTGTGGAGTTACTTAGATTCTCTCTAGGCTGAATCCATTTATATTAGTGTATATATCTGAAGCATAACTATGTGTTGGATATTTGATGATTTATTAATTGATATTTTATTTTATGTCTAGCTGCATATAGTTGTGAGACTTTTAGTGTTAGTGATATTTTGCATGCTTATATGTAGATCACTAATATTAATTGTTAATATTTTTCTGCGAGGAGTTGTGTGAGTTCACTTGTGTTTAATGATTATCTATATAAGACTCGTGAACTTTTCTTCAACTTTCCCTCGGGCTTGCGAATATCTTTGTATGATTGTCATGATTTTAGTTGTTATATGCTGATCTGATAATTATATGATATTCCGTAAGTAATTATTATTTTATCTTAGTTAAATTGTGATCCATGACAATTATATGCCTATTTGTTTCATGATTGACTTTGATAGAATAATAGAAGCATGATTAATTCATTTTTGAAATATTTAATTGGTATCTATTTTTGATGCTTTATTGATGTTTTATTTGTGAATTGATTGTGATGTATCGGCACTGGTGAAATATTGTTGCATATTTCTTAAAACCACTGTGCTAATATATTTTAGGTGTTTAATATTCTGAGTACAAGGGAGACAACATAATCTTTATTTTGTTTCATATTTATCTTCTGGAGTGGTGAGTTTCTTCAAAGAAATTTTCTTATCAATTGATTTCAACAGTTGGTATCCACTACTCTATTTCATAAATATTTCTTAGAATATTTCGCATCTATACATGTAGCGTCATAGGACGAGACATTGATTATCTTGTATTTGTGTACTTGGTGATCTTTGTCACTCGCAGCGTCTGTTTTGACGATGTGCTAGTACGAGGCCTTTTCACTAATTATTGTGGCGAGTGCTTTATACACTGTAGCGCATAAATTTTCTTGTTCCCTTTTTAAATTGTAGTGAGAAACAGGAGTCTGTGTCTTTTTCAAAGACAAGTTCATTTAAACCTTTTATGCATAGATACAGACTCTTGTACTCAAACCAGTTTTTAATGGAAAACTTTGATTCTTTCATCGGTTGTGATTGTCATTCTTTATGAAAATCATTTTTACAATCACAACTGGTTCATTTTTCCTCAAAAGATTAAATGCAATTGCTCTCATTCAAAATCATAGATTTTCTAAAATGCATTTATATCTCCTTCTGTTCTTCGGAACTTAATCAGCCTCTTGGCTTTCCTAGATAGTCATAAGGTTGACAACCAACAATCTTTATCCCCGACTATAAAACCAAATTCATAACACATCCCAACTTTCCCCCTGGAGTAATAAGGAACTTTTCAAACAAAAAGTCAATGAGGGAGAAACTGTACTCGTTACAGCAAATAAGGATGTAAGGGATAGTGTACCCACAGCTCTACCTCTCAAGGAGAAAAGGTGTTTTCAAACTTGAGGTAACTGTTGCTCATCTGTATTCTCCCAAAAGAATATAGAGCTGAAAAGGCAATTAAACAGTCTCTGGAATCATTCTCTCAAAAGGATGAGTCCATTGAAATTCGCTCGTCAGCCAGAGCATCTTGTATTGAGTCAAGCACATCATCAGTAATCACTCTGATGAAGAGCCTAAACAAAAAATCTTATGGACACAATACAAGAGAGTGCACAGTAAGGTTAAAGGTTTTGTTCCAGAAGCAACTTCTTCATTTACCATTTTACGGTAAATAAGATGGTTGATGCCTTTACAGGTGTAAGGAGGAAACGAGGATCTCAATTGCCAAATCTTCAGGATTCTCGTCTCCCTCCCCAGATAAGAACAGATCTGGATCCAATCGGAATGGATTTTCTATTTATAGGAGATCGGCAACTCTATGACTATGAGTCAATTTATTGATGAGTCAGTTGAGGATCGGGGATTTACGAAACCCCATTGCACCGCCAGTGACCTCTCTTGAAGGGGCTATGGTGATTTTCTCATGCAGGTACAGAAGATCATACTTTGAGTGCTGAGAGAAACACTGTGAGCCAAACACTGAGAGTTAAACACTTGGTGAGATTCTGAGAAGAACCAGTGAGACATCAGAATGAGAAATATGTGAGCATGAGTGAGTGCAAACACATAGGATATTGAGAAGAGTGAAACACTTGTGAGGTACATATAATAATAATTGGCATTGAAAGCTCACAAGTTGTTGAAAGAATTGACGGAAGCAACTATAGTTCATTCCATTTCACGTTGTGAACTTATGGTTGATGATTCTCTTGAATCAAGTGTCTTCACAGACATTGAGGAGGACTTAGGCCTTTGCCATAATTAAGCCTTTGTCTAACCTCCCAGAGCAAACAACTCTGGATCCTTAACTGGATAAGCCACTTAGTGGTTGGCAACTTGTGGACCATGATTCAGATTTATTTGATGAGTCTGCAGGGACTGGGAATTACGAACTCCCATTGCACCACCGGTGACCCCCTTTAAGGGTGGCTAAGGTGATTTTCTTGCAGGTACTTAGCATTTTGGAAGCTCAGTATTTGTGTGGAGGGATACACTTACAGAACTCGTGAGTGACACCCTTACCCAAAAACCGAGAGAAATTTGAGTGTTGAGTGATACACCTGCAGAACATTTTAGTGAGACACCCACTAATTACCAAATTTATACCTAAAGACAAAGTGGATGTTGTTACTGGAATGTCAGTTCTTATTCAATACTTTTCCGTTTGGAACCTATTCTTTCAACATAGGGACCAACCCAATCAAAGTAAACCCTTCTTCTGAACCCTTTCTTCGAACCCTACTTTAGTGTTGTTTAATTCTCTATGGGGAGATTATCTTTTGGTACAGGAAGTATTGTACACATTCCTTGACCATATTTGATACCACATATATTCGGAGGATTCCACAACTAAGGGGGAGAATATATTTAGGGGGAGAATATATGAAAGGGGGAAGAAAAAGTAAGTTAGCTTTCTTTAGCTGTCTACAACTAAGGAGGATTAAACTACTCTTTAGCTGTGTACTACTGAGGAGGAGATTCTTCTTTCAACCAAGGAGGAGGATTGATCTTTCATCTAAGGGGAGACAACTACTTATCACTAAGGGGAACCTGATCAAGGTAACGGGAGGAGAAGTATAAGGTGATACAATTATTCATCAGTAAGTGGTAGACATGAACTTATTTATTACCACTGAAGAATTCAATGAAGCTGCTGATTGTTCTTTGCATAATGGAATGTTTTGAATTCTCTTCAAGACAGACTATGAGGATTATCTGGCAGGTAAGCAAGAACCAGAGAAATAAAGGTGATATGCACATCTGTTATTTCTATTCATGAAATCTGGAAATGTATTATATGATCCAGAAACTTTGTAGCATTATTTACTAGTCCAGGACTCTACTTTTTCTAGTGTTAGTTGAGTTATCCTCCAGAGGATTTGCTTGTTGTGGTTAACAAACAAATAAGGGGAGATTGTAAGTCTAAATGTAAAGACAACCCTATCTGTTACATAGGGATGATAACTCAACAATAGAACAGGACAAGTAAATAACACTACGCCTGCACCGGAATCGGAAGAAACGAAGACAAAGGTTGAAGAAGCCATCTACAGTCTTGAAGGAATAAGTTCACTGGAAGAAGTTCATTAATATGTTCATGCCTCAGTGAAGAATAAAGATTGAAGTATTCAAGATTGTGGAAGCAATGAAGATGTTGTCCAAGTACTCGAAAGATTTCAGTGCAACCCCTGAAGCAAGATATTTCTATATATCTTGGTTGGTTATTTATAATCAACAAACTGAAGCATAAACTAACCCGGAACCGACTGATCAATGTTTGCTAACAAAGAAGGTACAATGTTTAACTTCAGTGTTTGTCGCTTGTGAACCAGACCAGTGCACTAAGCGTCAGCACGTACGGAGTTTTGCAAAGTATTTATCGATCGAAGAATTGATCCAGTTATATCAAGTCATTTGTTCCAAAGTCAAGCCAAGCCAAGCCAAGCCAAATGCCAGCTATGCCAATGCTTACTGCTCAACTGTCAAGCTTCCACACAAAGCCATATCAGGAAGTGACCTATCTTTTATATGTGTGCACTTATATATTTGTATATGTACAAATATATTTATATATATGTATATATGTATATTTAATTAAATATAATATATATAATATATATGTATATATGTTTTTAAACATATGTATATGTATATTTATATGTATATATATTTAAATAAATATATATGTATATAGTATATGTATTTATATTTTACATAAACATTTATATATTTAAGTGTATATATATATTATATTATGTGCATAAATATATGTATATTTAGAGAGAGTTATATATAACTTTATATATATATATTTATATTTATATTTACACATAGTTATATGTATATTATATATATTTAAATATATGAGAATATATTTAAATATATGTGTATATATATGTTACTATATGTTTATATAAATATTATATATATATGTATATATTTATATATACTTTTCTTTATATATATTTATGTTTATATTTATATTTATAAATAGCTATATATATATCTCTATATATATTTATATATATATTTACATTTGTATTTACATATAATTATATATTATATATATTTAAATATATGAGAATATATTTAAATATATGTACATATATTATTATATGTTCATATAAATAAAATATATATGTGTGTATATATTTATATATATTTTTATTTATTAATATAATAACAACATAATATATTATATTATATATATATTATGCATGCATGTGATGATGTCAGGTGTCTAGGGCACCCTAGGGTTTGCATGTATATGAATATTATATACACACATGCAGCAAGCAGAGGAGAGATAACAGTGAGATTCTTCACTGTTGAGGCGCAACTCCACGTAACTAGGAGTGATAAGAGTGTGTACTGGGGTGATGCTCCAAGCGCAACTTGATTATTCAAGTAAGAGGCCAAGGCAGTTTGTCTCACACATATATATACAGAGTGGAGCGCAAGTTCAAGTCTCTTTTAACCAAGGAGAGAGAACAGGGGATGTCTAAGGCGCAAATTCACATTACTTGGATTTATTCTAAGTAAAACATCAAGGCATACACTCCCTGAGGCGCAAGTACATTAGTGGCGCAAGTTTGAGTGACTTGGAATTTATTCTAAGTCAAAAAAAACACTTCCACTGGAACACAGAAGGCGCAACTTCACAAAGTTGGCGCAACTTTGTGTTAACCAGGAGAGAGAGAGGAGTGACAACAGTGCTATACAGTGGAACTATGGCGCAACTTCCTCCAAGTGCAAGTTCATGGCTTTTGGCGCAACTACACTTAGAATAATTTTCTAAGTATACAAGTGACCCTTGATGATCATTCTTGGCGCAAGTTTACTCCCCTGACGCAAATTTGGCTTCATGAAGTTAACTAGGGTTAGTTAGTGACAAGTCTATAAATACCCATGGATTTTGTTATCATTTGTAACACTTTCCACCACCTTTATGGTGGAATGGCTTTGTGCCTTGCACACTACTACACACAAATAAATCATAGCTTAGTTTTGTATTATATATATATATTTAGAAGCTAGGGTTTGTGAGTGTACGTAGTAGTAGCCATTGTAGCCAACCTTCGGGTTTGGATTTATAGCACCTTCGAGGTATTTATCAATATACAGATATACCTTGGAAAATATTGTGTGTTGGTTTAATATTTTCATATCCTCAGAAACCGACCCAATAAATATCCGGAACACGAAACCCATTACAGGACTGCAATTTGTTTATCCGCAAGATTCGAAAGAATTTTAAATTGTAGTGAGTATCGTATTCAACCCCCCCTTCTACGATACTTTGGACCTAACAAACCCAAGTAGTTCACATAAACTAGATAGTAAACAAGTAGCAAATAAGTGCGAAAAATTAAAACACACCAAAGAAAGGGTGTAAAAGAGAAAGAAAAACCTAGTTCCAGGGTTCCCTAATATAAATGAACTAGACCTTGCTCCTAACGTTAAGAACCACCAAAAACTCGATAAATCAATTATTATTCGAACTGGTTTGGCCAGTTTTGAGCAGGCATTGCTAAGAGGCCAATCTCCGCGCTTAGACACCAAACCTTAATTGGCCACGTAAGCTTTCGCTAGCCTTAGACACCAAAGAGTCGGAATAATTAAAGATTACCTCGTTCTTTAGGTACCTTCCTAATTGAGCGCGAAACCTAGGGGCTAACGTCTAATTCATTTTATTAAAAAGGCTTGGAATGCAAAATGAAGAATTAAATTGTTGTGGGCCAAGGAAAGAGTGATGAAATCCCCTCCCTTATCTTATGAGTGGTTTGCCCTTAAAATTTATTTGAATGATGCTCCACACAACGATATAATAAAAGCGATAATCGATTATGGATGCTTAACACTACGTGATCTATCTAAAGAAAGAAAGAAATTAACGTACCTTAGGGTCCTCCAGCGATCACCACAATTAAAGGTACGGAAATTTGAAAACAAAAATTAAAATCTAGATGATGTGCTCCAAAATGATTAAATGCATGATGCAACAATTATGTATGTCTAACTAATATTTTTGGATTTTAAATATTTGATTTGTTTGTGTTTTTCAATTTTCAGATTTTTTTGTGATTTTCTAAATAAAAAAATTTAAATAGGAGAGAGCTACAAGTTACCCAAGCAAAACTTCCAATACTCCAAGAATATTCTCCACTTATTCCAAGCTAGCTCATATTCCTCCAATTTCCTAAAATTCAACCAAAAAAAGTGAGAGAATATAAAAAAAACTAATCCGAAAAATTAAAAATTAAGGCGCGAAAATTAAATTTAGTCCCCGGCAGCGGCGCCAAAAACTTGATGTGCTCAAAATAAGGATTTTGAAATTAATCGCAAGTGCACGATCTCGTTTTAATAATATAAGATTCGTTCCAAGGACTAAATTTATTTTCGCGAAAACTTAACTTTTAACTTAATCAAATTAGACCAAAAGATTTTGAGGTGAATTGTTTATATGTCTAATTAATCAATAAAGAAAACAATGACACTAACTTATGATTAGCTAATTAGTAGTTAATTAATTAATGGAAAAGATCAAGATTAAGGGTCTGTTTGGGAGTGCTGTTAAAAATTGTTGTGCAGTCAGAAAAAGTGGCAAAAAAAGTGCTATGGTTAGGGGTGTAAATGAACCGAGCCGAGTCGAACTCTAGAGTGCTCGTGTATTGTTTGTTAAAAAGTTAGCGAACTCGAACTCGAGTTCGAGCTTGGATCGAGCCAAAAATATTATTGGAGAATCGACTCGTTAAGGAATAACTCTGTTCACGAACGGCTCACGAACATGTCTCACGAACCGCTCATTAACTTAAGTTCACGAACATGTCTCACAAATTTTTGCTCACCAACCGCTCATTAATTTTGTTCACGAGCTTGTTTAATAAACTTTGCTAATGAGCTAGCTTATGCTCATAAATTTATTTACGAACTTGTTTGTTATTTAATTTAATTAAAAAAATAATTTAAAATTCTAACAATATTTTAGTTTATGCTCTAAGGAATCATAAATTCATAACAAATCATCCATTAATAAAACTCCCCCATCCTTTATCCAAAATAAACAAAAAAACCAAAGTTCGACATAAATAAATTAAAATAGAATATAATTGTTTGATAAATATTAGCTGAAAATCCATCAAATTCATGAGCCAGGTTCACGAACTACGCTCACGAGCCAAGTTCACGAACCATGTTTACGAACTCAAAATTCGAACTTGTTTGTGAACTATCGAGTCGAATTCTACTGTGCTCAAGTTCAGCTCGTTTATAAAACGAACCTTAAAATTGTGTACAAGATCGACTCGTTTATGAATTGAGTTGTAATATAAAATAATTATTTTTTTGGTGAGGTTTGATAGTGCAATTTGTAACAGCATCCTGCAAAAGCTGAAAACAGCTTTTTCCAAAAGAATGGGAAGACCTTCTTTTTCTAAAAGTAGCTTTTTCCAAAAGAAGGAGAAGACCTGCTTTTTCTAAAAGCAGCTTTTCAGCTAAAAGCTGCTGTTCTGAAAAGCTGCTTTTAGATTTACCAAACAGTTTTTCACCTGCTTTTCAGCAAAAAGCTGATGTTGCTGTCTGCAACAGCAACCCCAAACAGCATCTAATAAAACAAATAAAATAGAATAACAGCGGTGGTTCCAAATAACAATAAGCCAATGAACAGACTCGGCCACAAAAGAAAACGAAAGAAACAAAAAACTGGGAAAATGAAGGGGTTAATTATCAAGTTGGTCACTGAAGTGGGCTTAATGTATCAAGTTGGTCACTCAACTCAAAACGGTATCAAGATAGTCACTGAAGTGACTATAAATATCAAACAAGTACTTGAAATATAAGTTCAAGCAGTAAAAATATTATTTATAAAGTTTTACACATTATTTTGGAATGTTACCAAAACCAAGTAAAAGGTTATGAATTCTAATATTTATGATAATATATTTAGATTTTATCAAGTTTATTTATTATTTAATTTTAATTAAAACAAAGAAATAACTATATAATAAAATATAAATAATAAATAAATTTGATAAAATATAAATATATTATTTTAAATACTAGAAATCATAACCTTTTAGTTGGTTGTGGTAACATTTAAAAATAATGTGTAAAATTTTATAAATAATATTTTTACTGCTTGAACTCATATTTCAATGTGCTTGTTTGATATTTATCGCCACTTTAGTGACCATTTTGATACCGTTTGGAGTTCAGTGACCAACTTAATACATTAAGCCCACTTCAGTGACCAACTTGATAATTAACCCGAAAATGAAGCAGCAAGTAACAAGTTGACGCGAAAGGAAAAAGAAACAAAAGAAATAATAATAAAATAAATTAAAATAATTAAACGCGCGGGGTAAGGAAACGGATGGTCGCGCGTTCACACGGCCGATGCAGGAAAAAAAAAACTGAATGACAAACACTTAAACTGTTAGAGACATGCTGTCCGCCGCCGAAAACAAAACCAATTATAATGGAGCCTCGCCGGATTCTATGGAGGTGCCCGGAATAGCTTAAATTTCGCCGGAAAATTGATTTGACCAGAAAATAAAGCCATTCCAAATTTAACTAATGAAACCCCACTAACCTCTAAACAAGATTTGACACTAATTTCTACCCTAAATAGCCCCTAAACTATCCATTTTTTACCAAAACAAGATACAAATCAAGCCAAAACAACTCCAAATTATACCAAACTTTTAATCTAGCCTATATAAAATATAACTAACCAAAACCCACTAACCTCAAGTCAAAATCATAAACTAAAATTTATGCCCAAAAGCCCCAAAATCAAGAATGAGGAGAACACCAAATCTTACCAAACTAACTCCAAATCACACAAAACATCAAAACTAGCTTATCTACTATGTTTCTAACAAAATCTCATCAAACTACAAACCAAAATAAAAAACAAAAATACTAACCCATTAAACCCATTAGTAATATTGAAAATTAAAAAGGGGCTCAATCTAAATACAAAAAATGTAAGCTTAAAACAAAAAATAAAGGCTCTTTCAACCCACAAGTGGTTGACATAAATGTCACTTTATCCACTTGTTGAAGGGAAAGTTAGTCATAGCCATAAGTTTCAACAAAGCAAGGATGCAAGATATAAAGAAACTAAACTTGAACATATATATATATATATATATATATATATATATATATATATATATATATATATATATATATATATATATATATATATATATGAAAAGTGTTTACAATATTTGAGAGATTACAAGTTGAAAGAGAAAGCTATTCTAGATGTGGAAGATGATAAAGGAGGCTACTAACAACTAGGTAAAAACTAGGGTAAACTAAGTTAGACTAGGTTCGTGGCTAAGAGAGAAAAGGATGTTTATATAGGCCTAGATTAGGGTTTTAGGGGTAGAAGGGTCTTTGTGTCTTGATTTTATTTTCCTTTTTCCTTTTTTTTCTTTTTCCCTTCTTGCACCTTTTTGTTCCTTTTTCTCTTGAATTCTCGATTTCTTTAAAAATTCCTGAAAACAAAACAATTAACTAATAAAAATACGAAAACAAACAATAAATAGGTATCTAAATGATGCAAAAATATCGACTTATCGTGATGACAACAATGATGATAATGATCCAGGCAATGGTGGAGGAAATGGCAATAATGCTGGAGATTCCACTAATGCTAGTGGTGGATCATCAAGTCAACCTGGCAGCAACTCAGGCGGAGCTGGTGGATCAACTAGTCATACACTTCAGCTTACTGACAATACAACTGAATCATCAAGGACACAACTTCCAAGGGAAAGGATTTGGAGCAGAGATCATCCCTTTGATCTTATTATTGGTGATCCTGATATTGGTGTAAGGACTAGAAGTGCTACGACAAATGAATGTCTATTCTCTGGTTTTCTATCACAATTAGAACCAAAGAAAGTGGATGAAGCACTTGCTGATCCTGATTGGGTTCTTGCCATGCAAGAAGAACTCAATCAATTTGAGAGACAAGAAGTCTGGGCCCTGGTTCCAAGGCCAAAAGGAAAGTCTGTGATTGGAACTAGATTGGTCTTCCGTAACAAGTTAGATGGTGATGGCATTGTTGTGAGAAACAACGCCAGACTGGTGCAAAAGGTTATTCTCAAGAAGAAGGAATTGATTAAGATGAAACCTATGCTCCAGTTGTTCGTCTTGAAGCCATCAGAATATTTCTTGCATTACTGCACATTCCAACTTCAAGGTTTATCAGATGGATGTGAAAAGTGCATTTCTGAATGAAAAGCTAGAAGAAGAAGTATATCTGGAACAACCACCTGGCTTTGAAAATCCAGAATTTGCTAATTTTGTGTACTTCTTATTCAAAGTTGTCTATGGGCTCAAGCAGTCACCAAGGACATGGTATGACACTCTCTCTGAGTTTTTAATTGAAAATAATTTCACTAGAGGTGTCATAGACAAAACTCTCTTTTACAAATTGCATGATAATAATATGATATTTGTACAAATATATGTTGATGACATTATATTTGGTTCTACTAACGATAACTTGTGCAAGAGGTTTGCTAAGTTAACGCAGAGTAATTATGAAGATGGCATTTCCATTTTCCAATTAAAGTATGTCAGAGATCTTCTGTGAAAGTACAATCTGGAAGACTTGTTAGGTCCAGATACGATTGTAGAAAGGGGGGGTTGAATACAATCGATACCAAATAATCGCGGAAGTGAATCTGATTGGAATATGACTTGTTAATCAGATTATAGTTAATTAATATAACAATGTTTTAAGTCGTTATATAATTAATATGGTTCAGTTTTAATGTCCACTAATGTTCGTAGAATAAATTTGACAGGGTATATCTAGATTAGTGATTAAAACAACCGGGTTATCAAAGCACAGAAAACTGTGGATATAACGATCAAGCAAGTTACGAACAACTTGAAAGCTTTACAAATTCTTTGATTTACAAAGTGATGAACACTTAGAAATGAAGAATGAATGTCATATATATAGGCAAAGCATTGTACTTGTAAGACAAATGAAAGACAAGACAAATACAAGTAGAAAGACAATATAGCTTGGGCAAGACAAACTAAAAGCAAGGGAAGACAATTACAATTGCACAACAAGCTAAAAGCATGGCAGTAAGACAATTTTAGAAGGGCAAGACGATTCTTTGAAGGGGCAAGACAATTCATGCATACGGCAGGACAATAGAATTATCTTGGCAATCAAAGATTTCGGTAGGACAATTAATTGTCTTTGCACCTTCCATTCGGCCAGACAAAGGATTGTCTTACTGGCATAAACGGTCAGACAAAAGATTGTCTAGGCAGTTTGATACATGAGCACAGTAAGACAATTACAAGTAATTGTCTTGCAAGCAACAAAAACACTTCGGCAAGACAATCCAAAAGAGATTGTCTTGCAGGTCTTCTTCCTTCCTTAAAGCAGGTTCGGTAAGACAATTTTGAATTATCTTACTGAGCTTGTTTTGATGATTTAGAATGTAATTTGAAGTATATATAAAATAGAAAATTATTCACTTAATTAAGTTAATCATATAAATTCATAAATTAAATTAATTCGAGAGTGAATTAATTTAATAAATAAATTACATAATTAATATAATTATTTGTGAAGTGAAATATTAACCTATTAAATATTTAATCACCTAATCAACAGTAGAACTGCTTCCTGTCTTCTTTAAACTTTAATAACTTCTTCTAGATTTGTCGATCGAACGAACTACCACTTCTGCTTGACTTCAAATATTTAATTTGAATAAATGATACACAGATGTACTGTCTGGTTCATCTGTATCTAGTTAAATCAATTATTCTTCGTCAAATAAACAATAAGAATTTGGTTTGTTCGGCAAGTCTTCGTGTTGTAAGTACTTCTTCATTGAATGGAATCTTCTGATAAAATAAAGTATAGAAACTTTATATCTTCTGAACTCCTGGACGTGCCACAAAAGATTATTTGTGCACTGAGCCTTGAACATATTAATGAACTTCTTTCAGTGGTGTGCAGCAGCATCCTGGAATTCTCCTAACATATAATTCTCATAAGTCATTTGACGTTCTTCGTACGGATTTCGATGACTTGCTATTTACTGAGCTTTTTTATCTGGGTTGAGTTGTACCTCTATAAATACAAATAGGCTGAACATATGCCTTTCAAGACTCTTCTCCGGCAAAGACACCCATGGCCACTGCGACAAAGCTTGACCAGGATAAATCTGGTAAGAAAGTTGATATCTCAAGCTATCGAGGTATGATTGGCTCTTTACTCTATCTCACTGCTAGTAGACCAGATATTATGTTTGCAACATGTTTGTGTGCTAGGTTCCAAGTTGATCCTTATGAATCACATCTTATAGCCGTCAAAAGAATCTTTAGATATCTTAAGGGTACACCTGGTTTAGGTATTTGGTACCCTAAGAATACTGGTTTTGACTTAACTGGCTATACAGATTCTGATTATGCAGGATGCAGGATTAATAGGAAAAGTACGTCTGGAAGCTGTCAATTACTAGGACGTCGACTGGTTTCCTGGTACAGCAAGAAGCAGCATTCAGTGTCTATTTCTACTGCGGAAGCGGAGTATATAGGTGCTGGTAGCTGCTGTGCTCATATACTGTGGATCAGAAACCAATTAAATGATTATGATATTTCTGTCGACAAAATTCCAATATTTTGTGACAACACAAGTGCCATAGCCATTTCCAACAATCCGGTTCAACATTCCAGAACCAAACACATAGATATCAGGTATCATTTTATTCGAGAACATGTCATGAATGGTACGGTGGTGTTACATTTTGTACGCACGGCTGATCAAATTGCTGACATCTTCACTAAACCACTTGATGAATCCACTTTCTCTAAGTTGGTTTGTGAGCTAGGGATGTTAAATATGACATGATTCTCATTGTATATATTTTTCATATGCTTTATATATTTTTATATAATTTTGTGAATTTTATGTGTAATATTAGGTATTTTATTAGATTTTATATGATTGTCTATATATTATTTGATAATTATCTATGTAATTATGCATGTTTATATGTTTATCTGTAATTTTCTAAATGCCTGCATACTCCCCTCTATCAATCCTTAAGCATTTAGATAATTATTTGTGTTTATTTTTGTATTTTTCAAAATTAATTAAGCATAAATATTTGAATTGAAGTTAATTCACTTTTATGAATTAAAGGTAAGTTCATAAGTATTTATATTTAATTAAAGTTGAGTTTTACAAAAATATATGTGTAATATATAATATTGTTGTATTATCGATTTTTGATTTAATGTGCAAAAGATTTCATTTTAAAAATAAATCAAAAATCATAATTTATATATTATTTTTCTTTATTTTTCTGGTTAAAAAACTCGGAAAGACAATTTCAATCATTGTCTTACCGAGCTTTTTAAATGATTTTATGATTATTTTTCATACGGCAAGACAATTTTTGATATTGTCTTACCGTTTTTGTTTGTCTTGTCATTTACTCGGCAAGACAATTTTTAAAATTATCTTACCGAGTTCAGATGTCCCCCTATGTACGCCGCTCTGTGCGGCAAGACAATCAGGACGATTGTCTTACCGAGTTTTGGAACGGCAAGACAATCGACCTGATTGTCTTACTGAATTTCAAAATACCCCAAAGACAATATTATCATTTGTCTTCTTATTTCCTCACTTCATCTTCTTCCACACACTTATACACGCATATACATACATGCACGAACTTTGTTTTTCAAGTTTTTCACATAAACTTGCTGATTTCGACTGGGTTTTTCAAGTTTTATGCTTAACAAACTTGCTGGTTTGGTTAATTAGCCCGAAATCAAACGAAACTCTGCTGATTTTTCGACTTAAACCTCTCGATTTTCGATCTCGTTTGCTGCGTTTTGGGGCTTAAACGAACTGATACTGGATTGCATGTGTGTATTTGAACTGATTTGAAGCTTAATCAGCCATTAGAATCTCGATTTGTAAGTGTGATTTCAAAACCACTTTTAGTGTTCTTGAAAGATTTGGGGGTTTTCGAGCTTTGTGGATATTTCGAGACCATTGCAACTGATTTGGGACTGATTTTGGAACCCTAACCCCACTTGATTTTGAATTTGCAAACCGTTAAAATTAATTAAATTTTAATTTGGAATTAATTAATATTTCAAATTATTAATTAATTAATTAATCGTTAAATTAATTATTAAGTGAAATTTGCGAGACATTTGAGAATTGTCATTTTATTTGAAAAATATTCACTTAATTCATTTTTTAATTAACAAAGTGGTTGGCCAATTCAAAATTACCGAGACAAACTACAACGCATTCCAGGACCCTGATGCTGTTCCTAACAGATTTAGACACTGGGTCGGATTTTTGAACGAGCAATGCCTGGCAAGTACCGCTCTACTGGATACCACTCTACTGGATAGCCACAGGATGACGGGAGATATAAGGTTAGGTGACGTCAATGGATGTAGGAGCATCACGATTACATCTGATGATGTGAATCGTATTTTGCGATTCCCTCGGGGGAACTTTGCTGATATTCCTGAAGAACATGAATTGGTACAGTTCTTTCAGACTATTCTGTACCAAGGTGAGATTAATTTGCCCAAGATGAGTAAGGGCAATCTGAAACCGGAATGCGAGATCTTCTTCGACACTTTGGCTAAAGTCTTCTCTCCCACTGACCGCAGAAACTTCCACAACATCTCCAATATTCTACAAGTATTTGGATTCTGCATAGCTTTCAATCGTCCAATTGATTTTGGGAAAATCATTCTGAAGGAGATTTTAAGAAAGCTAGGTCCACTCGGGAATCGGAATGTGGATAACAACCCTAAAGTTGAATGCTTCTATCCATGATTCCTTATTGAAAGGCATATGTTAAGCCTATTTGTATTTAAGAGTATTAACTCAACTCTGATAAGAAAGAAAGTAAATTAGCAAGCTCTATTGAAGGAATCCGTACGAAGAACGTCAAGTGATTTATTAAAATCATATGTCTGAAGAATTTCAGGATGCTGCTGCACACCACTGAAAGAAGTTCATTAATATGTTCAAGCCTCAGTGTACAAATAATATTTTGTAGCACGTCCAGAAGTCCAGAAGATATAAAGTTTTAATACTTTATTTATTCAGAAGATTCCAAACTATTTCTACTTATGAAGATGAACTACGAAGACAAAGACTCGATGAACAAGCCACTTCTCAAATGTTTATTTGATAAAGAATATTTGATTCAGCTAGATACAGATGAACCAGACAGTACATTTGTGTGTCAGCTACTCCAATTAAATATTCTGCATCAACAATAGGTGGTCGTTCAATCAAGACAAAGAATCAGATCGTTTAAAAGATGTCAGAAGACCTGCTGCTGAAGACTGTGCTCTGTATAATTATTCTTTTAATTTATTCACATCTCAAAATAATTATATAAGTTAATGTAATTTATTTATTAAATTGATTCACACTTGAATTAATTTAATTCATGAATTTATATGATTAATATAATTAAGTGAATAATTATTGAATTAATTATATTAAAGTAAAATCAATTTATATTGATTTTGGGCACGGTATGACAATCGATTAGATTGTCATACCGCACCTGGAAGGTTCCATTCATCAGTGGCATGACAATGCCATAGTTTGTCATACCGTGTCAAGTGGCATGACATAACCACATTGTCATACCGAATTGATCATGGCATGACAATGCTGTGGTTTGTCATACCGATTTTGAGATAGCATGACAATGTTATGCTTTGTCATACCGAAGTAAAGTGGTATGACATTACCTTGCATTGTCATACTGCTTCATACTTAGCCTCCAAGTCATATGTCATACCAGATTGTCATACCGAATTTTGTATGGCATGACATTGCTTCAGTTTGTCATATTGATTCATTTGTAGCATGACATTAGCTCCTATTGTCATACTGATTTCAATTGAAGCATGACATTAGCTCATATTGTCATACTGATCTTTGTAGCATGGTCATACCATGTTTGTCATACAAGTTCAAGGTGTTGCCTATAAATATGGCTTCAACCTCTTCATTTGTTCTTGTTCAAAGCTTTGTAAACTTTCAAGTTGTTAGTAACTTGCTATTCGTTATATCTACAGTTTTCTGTGCTTTGATCACTCGGTTGTTTTAATCACTAAACTAGAATACATCCTGTCGAATTTATTCTACGAACTTTAGTGGACATTAAAACAAACCATATTAATTATATAACGACTTAAAAATTGTTATATTAATTAATTTAAATCTGATTAACAATTTAAACTCCTATCAGATTATTCCGCCGCGATTATTTTGTGACGATTGTATTCAACCCCCCCTTCTACAATCGTATCTGGACCTAACAATTGGCATCAGAGCGGTTGATACCATTTTCCGTATCAGATCCTATACACACTCTGTAACGTCCAAATATTTTTTATTCGAATTAATTTTATTTCAAAAATTAATTTTGATTTAAAATATTTTTCTTTCAAAAATCCAAATCTCTCCAAACACTATTCACTTTAAATTCTTAAAAATGAGTACGCAAAAGATCAGTAGCATTAAAATCCCACCGTTCAGCCAGGAAAACTTTGGCCTATGGAAAAGGCACATGTTCCTATTCCTCCGAACAGCGAACAGAAAATACATCGGGATTTTGGACAAAGGTGTTACTACTCCGATGAATGTCATATTAGCACACGAAGAGGATGGTGTGTTAATACCTCATCAGGTCATTCCGAAAGAACTTTCTGAGTACACAGATGAAGAGAGTGAACAGATGAACTTAGATGACGCTCTTCAACTAATTTTGGTTGAATCTCTAAATCCAGTGATGTACAATGCTGTTGTAAATTGTACGAACGCCAAGCAAATCTGGGATACATTAGAGATTATCAATGAAGGCTCAGAGGAAGTTAGGGAAAACAAGAAAGAGATACTGATGGCTCAGTATGAACAGTTTGGTTCCAATCCCGGAGAAGGGATTTCAGAAGTGTTTATCAGACTTAATAACTTGATAAATAATTTAAATCTGAATGGGAAATTCTATGACAAGAAAGAGGTCAACATGAAGTTTCTCTTAACACTTCCTGAACATCTGGAACACAGAATCACTGCCATCAGGGAAAGCAGAGATCTGAATGAGATTTCTCTGGAAAGACTCTACGGAGTTTTGAAAACTTATGAACTGGAGCAAGTTCAGAGTAAACAGAGATATGGCTGGGGTAAAACACAGAACCATTCGAGAGCTCTAGTTGTTGAGTCACCTGTACCGGAAGAAAAGAAGGATGTTGTTGTTCCTTCTAAGACTACTCAGGAATTTGTTGTACCTGAGATGGGTCAGACTGCTTCTTCCAGTGGTGACGAAGAGTTCTATACAATGGAAGAGTTAGAACAATTAGAAGATCAATCTCTATCACTGTTTGCCAAGAAGTTTGGAAACATGAGATTCAGGAAGAATCCCTCCTACAAATACAAACCTACTGTCAACAGGTTTCAAAAAGGAGGTTATTCATCTTCTACGAGCAAAGGAGGATACAAGACTGGGATGGTGGATAGAAGCAAATTCAAATGCTTCAACTGTGGTGAACCTGGACACTTTGCAACTGAATGCAAACAGCCCAAGGTTCAAGGAAAGAGAAAAGATTCGTACGATGAGCTGAAGCAGAAGTATGATGCATTGGTTAGAAAGCATCAGGGTACTTCTGGAGGTCAAAGCTTCAAGAGCAAATCATATCTAGCAGAAGGGAAAAGCTGGGATGATACAGATAGTGATGAAGAAGAGCAGATTGGGAATGTTGCTCTCATGGCTAATGCTGGATCATCTTCACCTCCTCCTGCTGGAAGCTTTCAGGTAGATCCTACATGCCCTAAACTTTTTATGCAATTAGGACTTGAAAGAGATGATGCTATTAAAAAGATGAAAGCTGCCAATCTTAAAATTGATACATTAGTCTTAGAAATTCATGCTTATAAGATGAATGAGATGAAAGTATTAAAACCTAAAATAGAACAGTTGACTATGGATTTAGGATTACAATGTGCTAAAGTCAAAGTTCTAGAGAAAGGTGAGATTGCTTTAAGATTTCAGCTAGACGAAGAAAAAGTGAAATGTAAAGCCTTTAAGGATGCCTCTATGATAGTCAAAGAACTTAATGATAAACAAGAGATCAAGAGAACTGTTGGAATTGGTTTTGACTATAACAAATCTGTAGGTAAGGCTAGTAACATTACTCCTTTTAAGAAGAGTGCTGAGGAGAGAGGGATTCCTTTTGTTTTGAAAGATTCCCCTAAACCTTTGTTTAAAACCTCAGAAGCTGAACCTCTTTTAGAGACTCCTGTTGTCATTAGATATGAACTCAAACAGGAAGACCTTAAATTGAAAGAGAGTAATGAGAAGAGAGATGAGATTCTGACATCACTGAAACCAATCAAAGTGAAAGGCAATGTTAGGTTGCCTAAAGCTGGTTTAGGTGTCAACTCTGAGAGAACTAAATTCAACAAGCCTAATAATTTTGTGAATAGTAAGAACAAGAACAATAGGTGTCATTCTACTGAAAACTTTAAATCTGATAACAAGGTTAGAGTAGAATCTATTGATGTTCCTACTACTATGACTGATACTTCTGTTGTTCCTGCTTTTGATGCATGTCATAAATCTTGTAGTGTTGATAATTGTATGACTTGTGCTTTCAATTTGATGTCTGCTTATTTTAAAAATTTGCATGCTAAAAATGAAAACACATCACCTAGACAACACACAAACAACAAGCATGCTAGATCAAAGACTGCTAGTCCTACTCGTGTTAGGAAGGAGACTTATGTTCCAAAGCCTAAAACTAAGGTTTATAAGGCTATTGTTAAGGAAGTAAGTTCAGTCAAATCAGAACCAAGTATCAGTCCAAGAGGCTCTGTTGTATTACCTGATAGAAATCAATTCTTTAAGTTTGCTGGACCCAATCAAGTGTGGGTCCCAAAGAAGGTTTAATCAAGTTGTCTTTTGCAGGGTGCCAGTGGAGTTGTTCGTGTTACCTGGGTGCTTGACAGTGGAGAGTCAATGCACATGACTGGCAATAGATCCCTGCTGGAAGACATAAGAGAAGGAGCTGGCCCTACAGTCAGTTTTGCTGATAATAGCAAAGGTCGTACTGTGGGATATGGCAAGTACAAAATTGGAAGAATCTTCATAGAAGATATTGCAATAGTGGAAGGACTTCAACATAATCTCCTGAGTGTCAGTCAGTTTTGTGACAAAGGATATTATGTTCATTTTGAAAAGGAGATATGTATCATTAAATATATCAAGGATAAGCGTCCTTCACTATGTGGCATAAGGAAAGGCAATATATTCGTAGCTGACTTGTCTTCAGGACCTGGAAACGAAGTTCACTGTTTCTACGCCAAAGCCTCTGCTGAAGATAGTTGGTTATGGCATAAGAAACTCTCACACCTCAACTTCAAAATCATGAACTCTCTAGTCAAGAGAGATCTAGTGAGAGGTTTGCCTTCCCTGGAATTCTCATCTGATGATCTTTATGAAGCTTGTCAGAAAGGAAAAGCGAAGAGAGCATCTCACAAAGGCAAAACCATCAATACCATTACAGATCCACTTCATTTGTTGCATATGGATTTGTTTGGCCCCGTGAATGTTGCATCTATTGATGGAGGAAGATATGCCTTAGTCATTGTGGATGACTTCTCGAAATTTACTTGGGTTTACTTCCTGGCTTCTAAGGATGAAACCCCGATGACAGTGATTGATCATATAAAGTCAGTTGAATTAGAAAAAGGTGTGCCAGTGAAAGCTGTAAGGTCAGATAATGGCACTGAATTCAAGAATCAAACTCTAATCAACTTTTATTCTGAAAAGGGAATTAGAAGGCAGTATTCAGCACCAAGGACTCCTCAGCAGAATGGAGTCGTCGAAAGGAAGAATCGTACACTGATTGAAGCTGCAAGGACTATGATCGCTGAATCAAAGCTTTCACTGTACTTTTGGGCTGAAGCTGTGGCTACTGCCTGCTATACCCAGAATAGAACTTTGATCAATAAGGATCATATGAAAACTCCATTTCATTTGTATAAAGACAAGAAACCATATGTCAAACATCTTCATGTCTTTGGAGCCAAGTGTTATGTTCTCAAGGATGGTGAAGAGAACTTGAACAAGTTTGAGCCAAAGGCATCTGAAGCAATTTTTGTTGGTTATACAAATAATGCTTATAGAGTTTTTGTAATTGATACTCTGTCAGTGAAAGTTAGTGTCAATGTAACATTTGATGACACTAAACTACCAAGTTTACAATCTGCTGATCCATCTGAATCTCTGAAGTTTGACAACTATCCAGATTCTGATTCAGATGATAATGTGCCACCTGAGGTTGCAACAGGTGATGACAACAATGATAATGATCCAGGCAATGGTGGAGGAAATGGCAATAATGCTGGAGATTCCACTGATGCTAGTGGTGGATCATCAAGTCAACCTGGCAACAACTCAGGGGGAGCTGGTGGATCAACTAGTCATACACATCAGCTTAATGATAATACTGCTGAATCATCAAGGACACAACTTCCAAGGGAAAGGATTTGGAGCAGAGATCATCCCTTTGATCTGATTATTGGTGATCCTGATGTTGGTGTAAGGACTAGAAGTGCTACATCAAATGAATGTCTATTCCCTGGTTTTCT
Organism: Daucus carota subsp. sativus; assembly: GCF_001625215.2. NCBI lineage: Eukaryota > Viridiplantae > Streptophyta > Magnoliopsida > Apiales > Apiaceae > Daucus > Daucus carota. The sequence continues at coordinate 10,539,751 of NC_030381.2, forward strand.
ATCTCAATTAGAACCAAAGAAAATAGATGAAGCACTTGCTGATCCTGATTGGGTTCTTGCCATGCAAGAAGAACTCAATCAATTTGAGAGACAAGAAGTCTGGGCCCTGGTTCCAAGACCAAAAGGAAAGTCTACAATTGGAGCTAGATGGGTCTTCCGTAGCAAGTTAGATGGTGATGGCATTGTTGTAAGAAACAAAGCCAGACTGGTTGCAAAAGGTTATTCTCAGGAAGAAGGAATTGACTACGATGAAACCTATGCTCCAGTTGCTCGTCTTGAAGCCATCAGAATATTTCTTGCATTTGCTGCACACTCCAACTTCAAGGTTTATCAGATGGATGTGAAAAGTGCATTTCTGAACGGAAAGCTAGAAGAAGAAGTATATCTGGAACAGCCCCCTGGCTTTGAAAATCCAGAGTTTGCTGATTTTGTGTACTTCTTATTTAAAGCTGTCTATGGGCTCAAGCAGTCACCAAGGACATGGTATGACACTCTCTCTGAATTTTTAATTGAAAACAAATTTACTAGAGATGTCATAGACAAAACTCTCTTTTACAAATTGCATGATAATGATATGATATTTGTTCAAATATATGTTGATGATATTATATTTGGATCTACTAATGATAACTTGTGCAAGAGGTTTGCTAAGTTAATGCAGAGTAATTATGAGATGAGTATGATGGGTGAATTGTCCTACTTTCTTGGTCTTCAAGTAAGCCAAAAGGAAGATGGAATATTCATTTGCCAATCCAAATATGTCAGAGATCTTCTGCGAAAGTACAATCTAGAAGACTCTTCTCCGGCAAAGACACCCATGGCCACTGCCACAAAGCTTGACCAGGATAAATCTGGTAAGAAAGTTGATATCACAAGCTATCGAGGTATGATTGGCTCTTTACTTTATCTTACTGCAAGTAGACCAGATATCATGTTTGCAACATGTTTGTGTGCTAGGTTTCAGGCTGATCCTAAAGAATCACATCTTATAGCCGTCAAAAGAATCTTTAGATATCTTAAGGGTACACCTGGTTTAGGTATTTGGTATCCTAAGAATACTGGTTTTGACTTAACCGGCTATACAGATTCTGATTATGCAGGTTGCAGGATTGATAGAAAGAGTACGTCTGGAAGTTGTCAATTTCTAGGACGTCGGTTGGTTTCCTGCACTACGCCATATATGGCCTTCAACAACATCAAAAAAACGATGCAATAACCCCAAAATATGTTGCCATAGCCCGAAAATGGGCTATTGCAACATATAATTTAAGTTGCTTTTTTCGATGTTGCCCTAGGCTTCTATTGCAACATTATGGTTACCTACTGCAACACGGGCTTTTCTGTCACAATAGACCGCTATTGCAACATCTGACTAACTTATAGCAACAAATATTTTATGTTACGTTAGACCTTATTTAAAAAAAAAAACTGGACCCATTTGTGGGTCCCACCTGTGGGTCCAACATAGATATGAGCTAGTGCAACATTAAAGAGAACTTTTTAACATTTTATTACATCAAGCTACAACATTTTATGAATCGATGGCAACATTTTTTCATAAAACTAACTGAAAATATACTGTTTAAATATTAAAATTCCCAATAAATCCAAGCAATTCAACATAGCTACAAACCAAATTAGCTACACAAGTTCAACCAAATCCAAGCAGCTAACAAATCAGTTTAGTCGCCTCACAACTTTAGCCACTCACAGCTTTGCGCAGCACAACTTCATTTTGCTTTCAATAAACAAAATATCTTCACTCTTCCACTAACACGTGAAGAATAGGTGGCGCCTTGAATGTAATGATGTCCGAAACTTCTGGATTGCTGAAAAGATATGAAACATGAAATGCCATATTTAAGTGATATGTGTTATAAACATAATCATATAAATCTAATCTTTAAGACAAGATAGAAATATAAACAAACACCAGATGTCTTGTAGAGATATAAACAAATAAAACTATAAGTTGCTAGGGAAGTCTCTGTTAGTTTGTATTGATAATGCAGCTTCCTAAGTCCTGACTATAGTAAGAGTACTGCATTAATAGAAGTATGTGTTTGATATTTTATTTTTTATTCAATTCTCAAAGCTCGTGTTCGATTTATAACTGCATGGCTGTATAAATTAAGGTGCTGTAGTTTGAGAACTTGCTAAGCGCCTGAAGTGATGCAAGTCTCTGTAGGATAGAAAAGAAACTGACCACACGTAACTCTATATCTCCAGTAAAATTCTCAAGAGTATTTTGCATTAATAATAACTAGCTCATCAGGTTGTGGATTTTTACCACAGATAAATTAATTCAATATTAGTTGCATGCTTTTTAACTCCGAAAAAGGACAAAGGGACAACACTTACAAATGTAATCATTTTCTAGATAACAGGTTCTTACCTGCAACGAGTTGAATACAAAACTGAGAAGCGGATGAGCTGGCAATGAAGGAGCTGAAATTTCAGACAAGCAACCAGCTTGAACCTGCGTCTCAAAAGACAAGACAAAGGATATAATTTAAACCACAAAAAGTTGTAAATATTCAACTAGAAATGCATTTTATAAATGTAAGAACGAATCCTGACTCACCCAACTCAGTAAGCATCGCAGAAGCTTCCTATTCCTTTCGTGTAGTTGGACAACACCATCAATATATTTCTCAGATTCATTTAGTAGGAACTCAATAACCATCGGTGAATGTGACAAAAGCTGCATACGAAAAGAAAATTTATGTTAGAAATAAAAGTAATATAATACGTAAATAAATGTCATAAAAGCATAATAAGAATTTATTCTAGTTTGAATTCCTTGACCTCTTGGCCATACAAGCATCGCCTAATATATGTACTTTGGTCTTGGATTTCCAACACGCTAAAAATGCACATTCCAATTTACATGACAGTTGATCACTAGATTAGATCAATCAACAGAAGCAGCACTACTACTGAAATATTTTCATAACAGAAAGAGCATTCTTTTATAGTACAACAATGACCAAAAGAGCCTGCCAAGTAAGTTGAAGAATCTTTGGGGGACCCGAGCTGAATTTTTTAGCTGCAACAAGAAGGCTATTAAGAAGAGCATCTTTAGCTCCTAATTGCAAATGATTTCCTTCATTTTGGATCTGTAAAGAGACATTACCCCTATATTAGTTTTGGATGCAAAATCTAATATTTGTGATCATATCAGCTCAAATACTGTAAGATCGTGCGTTTCTGCAAGAGTTATGATCCCAGCACCCTATAAGTCCTGTAGGATTTGAACTCATATTATACTCACACACATAAGGCTTTCTCTGTTACTGAAATTAGAGACAATATGCTCAGCTCCGCTGTCAGGCAAGACAAAAGCAAGTTCATTCATCCTTAGCTCCTGAAGCTCTTTTAGACATAAGAAAGCCAACCCATTCATCCTCAGCTCCAGAACACACCTGAACAAGTTCCTACTATCGGCTCGCTCCCTCTGCAGCTGTTTCAACCCTTACCATTACCTGAACAACTTCACCAAAACACAAAAAACTAGAAAAAGTGAAGTACACAGTGATAAAATTGACCGTACCCAACGGTTTCTAAAGCGAGTCATATTTGTGGATTTGAGAGAATGCATCTCGCAACATTAATGGATCGGATATGGTTCTATATAGTACTTTGTATTTTAAGTCAGAAAGAGACCTTAACAAGAGCTCAACCAACAGAATACATCACATTTTTATCCAACATGGTTCCCATACATTCCCGGAAACATAACTGATTACACTCAACAGAACACAACATACATGTAATAAATACACAATCATATAACAACAGAGACAGAAAAAGAGTTCCAAGAAATACCTTTAAAATTCCAAAAGTGATTTCACCAAAAACTAAATATCACATGCACTAGAATAAGCACTCAAATAAGCCCTAATTTGAACTATAGGACAAGCACTCAAATTGAACCCCAAATAAGCACACAGAACACTCAAATAATCATAGAGAGCATTGGACAACCACCCAAATAAGCAATATATAGAGAGGGGGGAATTACCTTAACACATATTGAATCCCAGTAACTCAAATCGTACCTACAAACAAAGAAAGAGAGCGATTAGTCGAAGAAGTTTGAGTTAATAAGTCTTAATTTGAACTCAGAACTGAAAACCCCCAAATTCGACAGCCCTAATTCGCAATTGAGATGTAATTGAAACAATTAAACGTATGTGCTAAACAGAAGTGCCTTGCGTGAGAGACAAAGAAGATTAAGAGGGTGGTGCGAGAGAGAAATAAGAGAGGCGTGAGAGAGAGAGGGGTGAGAGAGAGGTGCGCGAGATGAGATAGAGAGATGGAGTTGTTTTGAGAGTTGAGTGAAAATTTTAGGCGGGATTTAGTAAAAGGAAAAGCCGCTCGTTTGTCACACTTCAGTGTCGAATTTTTTCAAATTTTTATTTTCTTTTTACTTTTCATAAATTAATATTTTAATATATATTTAAATATAAATTAATATCTTAATATATCTAAATATATATTAAAAAAATTTAATAAAGTTTATTTGTTAGTATATTTTAAATAATTAAATTAAAATAATTAATTGATTTGAAGGTCATATTTTAATATATTTTATTTAAAAAAATATAAAATGCAATTGCAGCATTATTATTTTATACATAATTAATTAGTTTCAATTTCATTATATTTATTATAGTTAATTATTTTAAAGAGGTAATATAAAAAATAATATATTATTTCAAATTTAGTCTTTTCATGTCTAGTATATTATATTTTATTAACTAATCATTTAAAAGTATACTAATTTTATTTTAAGTAAATTTTATTATCATATTACAAATAATTATTTTACTAATACTCTATGCAACACATAATTTTTGCTATTGCAACATATAATTGACATGAATGGTTATCGTTGCGGTAGGTATGGATGAGAGCCTCTAATGCAACATAATTTTGCAACACTCGCGTTCACACCATTGTGATAGGTCATATATGGCGTAGTGTGGTACAGCAAGAAGCAACACTCAGTGTCCACTTCTACTGCTGAAGCTGAGTACATAGCTGCTGGCAGTTGCTGTGCTCAGATTCTCTGGATCAGAAACCAATTAAATGATTATGGTATGTCTGTCGACAAAATTCCTATATTTTGTGACAATACAAGTGCCATAGCCATTTCAAACAATCCAGTGCAACACTCCAGGACCAAGCACATATATATCAGGTATCATTTCATTCGAGAACATGTCATGAATGGTATTGTGGTTTACATTTCGTACCCACAGCTGATCAAATTGCTGACATCTTCACTAAACCACTTGATGAATCCACTTTCTCTAAGTTGGTTTGTGAGCTAGGGATGTTAAATATGCCATGATTCTCTTTGTATATATTATATATTTGTTCTATATATTATTATATATTTTTGTGAATTTTCTGTGCAATTATATATATTTTATTAGATTTTATATAATTGTTTGTAACTTATCTGATAATTTTCTGTGTAATTATGCATGTTCATATTTGTCTCTGTAATTTTCTAAGTGCTGCACACTCCCCTGTATTATTTTTCAAGCATTTAGATAATTATTTGTGTCTATTTTGTATTTTTCAAAATTAATTAAGCATAAATATTAGATTTTAAGTTAATTCATTTTAATAAATTAAAGTTAAATTCATAAATATTTATATTTAATTAAAGTTGAATTTTACAAAATATATGTGTAATATATTTGTTGTGCCATAAAATCTCCCTGGGCCTATTTTACAGCCCATCGTATTATTTGGGCTTCACCTAGGCTTATTGGAATCATTTGGTTATGAATAATGGGCTTCACCATGGCTGGGTGGATCATTGAAGGTGTACAAGAAGGTGTATGGACTTACACTGGAAACATAGTGAAGGCTGCCATCAGAATGGGGTTGCACCTGAAGGCGCTTTAGGGGTTACCGCTGCTAGGGGTTACCGCTAAGTGCATCCTGGCTTGCAGTTACGGGGCTGTAGTTAGGGGATGCCGCTGGCAGGGCTTCCGCCGCCTGGGCAGAATGGCAGGCAGACTCCAAGCAGGACTCTTCTTCCTTGTTTCTAGGAGGGCGAATTGGAGACATATTGGGAGTGTATCAGCTATTATTTATCTACGAATTAAGGGATAAATACGTGCATTATGGAGATAATTATAATTGGGGAAGATAATTCACATATATTCGGATAATTATGCAAGATGAAGGCTTCAAGTGACCTACTTGGAGTGGGATACCTCTGGATAACTACTGAAAGAAGGCTGTTTTATCCTAAACTAGAGGGGATAAGAGCTTATCTCTTCAGAGTCCTAAATCAAGAACTACATGGGCTTGATCCCTATAAATATAGGGTATGTAGGCACCTTGCAAAGGGACGAGAATCATATTCACGAGTTCTACACTCTAAAGAGAGGCACGTGTAACCTTTGTGATAGATATTTCCGGGCAATTGCAGGACGGAATTCCATAATTCCGGCCTCGTTGTTTGGTTCTTTGCAAGCTCAGCCCTTAAACACACTTGTTTCTCATTGGTTTTGTTAGTTTATGTCAACGGCAGCCCCTAAGAGCTAGCCGTGAATTTCGTAGTTGTAACAGATATCCCTATAATTGTGCTACACGGTTCTGGGGGTGTTGTATCAATTCCTCTCACAACACTTTTTGGCGCTAGAAGGAGGGGATTACTGATCTTAGAGAGGAGAGATGTCAGAAATTCCCGAAAACACTGAAAACCCCAAGACGCCGGAGGGCGCTACGCAGGATGAAAGTGATGTTCCAAGCGGAGAATTAACCCGCGAGGAGATGAAGGCAAAAATGAAAAGGATGAGTAGGAGGATTGCCTCCTTGAAAAGGAAGTCAGCAAGGTCGAAAAGGGCTAGCAAGGTGACTCCCACCAAGCTAGATTTCGGTGCAGAAGGCGGCAGGAAAGAAGGTGGCAACCCTGAGAAAGAAGCTAACCCCGAGATGGATGATAGAGAGCACTCACAGGCTGCTAGTGTGTTCGACCGCCTTGGGAGGAAACTGACCGAGCAAGACTTGCGGCACAGGCTTGGCAACAAGGCCCCTAACGGGGATGTACCTGAAGGCTCGCAACATAGGGCTCCTCCCAGTCAGCGACAGGAGAAGCCCGTGTCTGAAGCTCGGTCAAGGGATAAAAACCAAAGGCCGTCAAAGGTTATCTCCATTCATGACGATGAGGAAAGCTCAGGGTCGCACAATGATAATGAAGTGAGCAAAAAGAAAGATCAGCCCCTGGATGATGACTATGAGGTTGCGCTTGATGGTGGGGATGATAAATGCAAGATGGAAGAACTGCTGGAAGCCCTAAAGAAGGTGAAGGCCGATAAGAAGTCGAAAGCCGAGCTTACCGTAAAGTCACCCTTTACTAAGAAGGTTAGGGAGTCACCCCTACCTCGTATCTACAGGGGGGTGGGCGACCTGCGATTTAACGGAACCACGGATCCCGTGGAGTATCTTAGCCGGTTCGATACTGAGATGGAGGTCTACCAGATTCCGGACCTCACAAAATGCCGCTTGTTGGCTGCAACCCTCAGGGATGACGCTCATCACTGGTTCAAGAGGCTTCCCGCTGATTCCATCAGCTCTTGGAGAAAAATGTGCGAACAGTTTGTGGGACAATTCAGGGCTTCTGTCACTTACGCCCCGCCTGCAAACACTCTGGCCAATATTAAGCAAAAGGAACATGAGACATTGAGAGAATATTTCAAGCGCTTCAACGCAGAGGTACCCCGGGTTAGGCCAACTTCAAAGGAAACCCTGAAGAATTTCTTGATAGCGGGGGTAAGGCCTGGAACAGACTTTTGGAAGGAGTTGCAAGGGCGGGAGCCTGAAACCCTAGCTGACTTCTTTGCTAGAGCTGAACCCCACAAAGTGATCGAGGAATCCCTGGCTAAGTTGAAGAAGGAGTCAAAGTCTGAAAGCCGTAGCAGCTGGAAAAACAAGAGGGATAGGTCTTACAGCCCAGATAGGAGGAACACCTACAAGAGGAACCCCTACGTAAGGCCCACTGGTGAAAAACCCTCGAGCCGAGACGGCAAGACCTCACCCATTACCGTGAACACAACCAGCACGCAGGGTTTCGACAAGTCGAGGTTGACAATGAGAAAGGCAAGAGAAGCAAGGTACCACGAATACACGCCCCTAACGGCTTCTATAGATCACATTTTTGAGGTCGGAGACAAGGCGAGACTCTTCCGGAAGCCCTTTCGAAGTGGACCCCCTGGAAAGAAAGACCAGGGAAAATATTGTGCTTTCCACGATTTGAACGGACATGACACGGCGGAATGTATTCATCTTAAAGACCACATAGAGGATCTTATCAGAACAGGATACCTGACGGAGTTTGTAGCCCAAGAGGCTAAGAAATATAAGGAAAAGAAAGCTGAAAGGACAAATAACCAGGAAGCCAACCGTAACACCCGTGCTGGTAGTGTACGAATGATCATCGGAGGGCCCTTCGTGGGAGGCCAGGGACGCAGTGCTATGAAGAGATATGTACGGGAAGCCCGAGGGCCGCCCTTAACCAATGTGTGCCATCTGTCTGAAAGGCCTCCCAAAATGTTCAAAGGGGAGACTATGGACATTACCTTCACTGAGGGGGATGCGCGCGCGGTACACCATCCTCATAGCGATGCCCTGGTGGTAACAGCCGTGATCGGAAATGTCAATGTGCACAGGCTTCTCGTCGATAACGGAAGCTCTGTCAATATCTTGGCCTACAATGCGTATCAAAGAATGAAAATGGCGGATAAGGATATGATGGCTTGCTATAATGAGTTGTATGGTTTCACGGGGAATGCTGTCCAGATTGTTGGAAGGGTAAGACTCCCAATCACCCTTGGAGTGGAACCCCGAGCTGTCACTCAGGTTGCAGAGTTCATGGTAGTGAACGAAGACATCTCCTATAACGGGATCCTGGGCAGACCCATTTTAAGGGACATGCGAATTGTAACCTCAATATACCACCTATCCATGAAGTTCCCAACCCCCAATGGGGTAGGGTGTGTACGAGGATGTCAGGCTGACTCCCGGGAATGTTATAGCAAGGCTTTGAGGTCCGCAGTAAAAGCCTGTAAAGAAGCCCAACAAATGGATGAAGATATCCCGGAGAGCTGTTACAAGCAGGTGGATATTGAAGAGAAACCTGAAACCAAGGCTCAGGGAAGAGTTTTAATAAAGTTTGTGAAAGCAACCTGCAACATGGTGATCATCGTACAACATCCGGGGGAAGATCCTTATCTAGAAGCCTCGCATGCCGTGCATGAAGGGCTTGCACCCACGGATGAACTCCCAGCAAAGAAAATTGGTACAGCTGAAACCCTGGTTGAAGGGATTGTGGAAGATGTTACTGACAGTGACTTCGAAGGAGATGGTCAAAAACAGCCCCAGAATAAAAAGCAAGAAAATGAGTGCGAGGCACCTTGTGACTTCAATAGTGCTATGGTAACCTATCAACTCGGAAACCGAACACGGCTTCCCGTTCATGAAATCCTGGGTACGCAACCCCAAGAGGGTGGCAACAAAGAGGTTACCGTTGAGATCGACCTCGACCCAAGGATGCCGGAAACCCAGGTGAAGACTGGAGCAGCTGGGGATACCCTGTCCATCTTGGTGGATGAGTCCGACCCCACTAAAGAACTAAAAATTGGGGAACAGCTGGGACCGGACCTAAGGGAAACCCTGACCGCATTCTTAAAGAATAATCTGGACGTCTTCGCTTGGAACCATTCGGATATGATCGGGATTCACCCAGAAGTCATGTGCCACCACCTCAATATTGACCCGGACAGGAAGGGAGTCAGACAGAAGAGAAGACCAATTAGCGGGGAAAGGGCTACCGCTCTTCAAGAAGAGGTAGACCGACTATTGAAGGCAGGCCTAGTGAAAGAAGCTTTTTACCCTACATGGCTAGCAAACCCAGTGTTGGTGAAAAAACCTAACGGAAAATGGAGGACTTGCATAGACTTTACTGATCTGAACAAGGCTTGCCCTAAGGACAGCTTCCCGCTCCCTCGAATTGACCAATTGGTGGATTCCACTGCGGGGCATGCACTGTTAAGCTTCATGGACGCCTACTCGGGCTACAATCAGATCCCCATGTTCGAGCCAGATCAGGAACACACTTCCTTCATCACCGACAGGGGGCTTTATTGCTATATAGGCATGCCGTTTGGGTTACTAAATGCCGGGGCTACATATCAGAGGCTGGTCAATAAGATGTTTAAAGATCAGATTGGAAAGACTATGGAAGTGTATGTAGATGACATGTTAGTGAAATCAAAGGAAGCTTACGATCATGTTACGCACTTATCGGAGATGTTCGACGTGCTGAGGGACTACAGGATGAAGTTGAATCCCCAAAAATGCGTATTCGGGGTTGAATCCGGCAAGTTCTTGGGCTTCATTGTCAATCACAGGGGAATTGAAGCTAACCCTGCGAAGATCAAGGCCTTAATTGAAATGAGGTCGCCTAGGAACGTAAAGGAGGTGCAATGCCTTACAGGCCGGGTCGCCGCCCTAAACCGGTTCATCTCAAAATCCTCGGACAAATGTAGAGAATTTTTTGCAGCCATAAAAAAGGGGCAAAAATTTGAATGGACGACAGAGTGTGAGGCTGCTTTCCTGAAGCTGAAGGAGCAACTTGGAAGCCCGCCACTGTTGGCCAAGCCAACGGAGGGTGAAGCCTTGATCCTTTACCTAGGGGTTTCCGAGTTTTCAATTAGCGCTGTCCTGATCAAGGAGGAAGAGCAAGCCCAACAGCCAGTATACTATGTGAGCAAGAGATTACTTGATGCTGAAACCCGCTATTCAAACATGGAGAAGTTAGCCTATGCACTAATTTTGGCTTCCCGCAAATTAAGGCCTTACTTTCAGGCTCACAAGATTGAAGTACGAACATCCTTCCCTCTCAGACAGGTCTTGCACAAGCCGGAAGCCTCGGGAAGAATCATGAAATGGGCAGTCGAGTTGGGCCAATTTGACATAGAGTACAAGCCTAGAACCGCAATAAAGGGGCAAGCGCTAGCTGACTTCATCTTAGAGTTTCCACCTACTTTTGAGGTCGAAGGGACGGAATGCATACCTGAACCCCAGTCTTCAGTAGCCATACCTGAGAATTGTTCCCCTTGGTGGAACCTGTACGTCGACGGGGCTGTAAATGGAAATGGGGCCGGGGCTGGCATTGTCTTAGTCAGTCCGGAAGGCCATAAGCTGCAAAGCTCCATTCATTTCGACTTCAACGCCACTAACAACGACGCGGAGTATGAAGCCCTAATAGCTGGCCTGAAGCTGGCCTTGGAAATGAGAGTGGAAAACATGAATGTTTACAGTGATTCTATGCTGGTAGTCTGGCACATCCGAGGAGGCTTCCAGGCTAGGGGTCCCCGCACTGATCTCTATATGCGGTATGCCCAGGAACTAATTGGGAAATTCAGAGAAATCAAGCTAGAGCAAATACCAAGGTCTGAAAATGCAGATGCCGATGCCTTAGCCAAATTAGGCTCTCAGAGGGATGCACACATGCTCGGGGTGATCCCCCTCGAAATCCAGTATCAGCCTAGCATCCCCAAAATTGAAGTCATGGATGTTGAAGCTGATAAGACTAACCTCTGGACAACCCCAATCCACGAATACATAGCCAACGGAACCCTGCCTACAGATAAGGATGAGGCCAGGAAATTGAGGTACAAGGCTGCCCAGTATGTAATTTATGATGGAATCCTTTACAAAAGGGGATTCAACCGGCCCCTCCTCAGGTGCGTCGCTGGGATAAGATGTGAATACATTATGCGCGAGGTGCATGAAGGAATCTGTGGGAATCACTCGGGGGGTACCTCCCTCGCCCACAAAATCCTCCGTCAAGGCTACTACTGGCCTACCCTCCACAAGGATGCTCATGCCTTCGCCAGGGCCTGTGACAGTTGCCAAAGGTTCTCTAATACAAACAAGAGCCCCGCGGTACCCCTGAAGACCCTGACAAGCCCCTGGCCGTTTGCCGTTTGGGGGATAGATCTGATTGGTGAATTACCAAAAGGGAAAGGAGGGGTGAAATATGCAGTCGTGGCTGTAGATTACTTTACTAAATGGGCTGAAGCTGAACCCCTAGCTTCCATCACTGCAAGGAAGTTGGTAGACTTCGTTTGTCGCGCGATCGTTTGTCGATACGGGGTTCCCTACAAGCTCATATCAGACAATGGGAAACAGTTTGACAGCAATGAAATGATGAATTTCTGTGAAAACCTTGGCATAAAGAAAGGCTTCTCCGCGGTGTGTCACCCTCAGAGCAACGGTCAAACGGAAGCCGTAAACAAAATTATTAAGCACACCTTGAAAGCCAAACTAGAAGAGAAAAAGGGATGCTGGCCGGAGGAACTTCCCATGGTGTTGTGGTCTTACAACACCACTCCAAGGTCTACCACCGGCGAAACCCCGTTCACCCTAACATACGGGTGTGAAGCCATGGTTCCCGTAGAAGTTGGAGCAGGATCTTTTCGAAGGGATAACTACGACCCTGAGAATAACGAAGTCAACCACAGGCTCTACTTAGATCTGATTGAAGAAGTACGAGATACGGCTCAGTTGAAACTTGCTGCATATCAACAGAGGACCCGTAAATATTTTGATAAGAAAGTAAGGGCTAGACCCCTCAAAACGGGAGACCTAGTTCTCAGAAAAATGATGCCTAACATGAGGGTTCCCGCTCATGGGGCCTTCGGTGCAAAGTGGGAAGGCCCATATATCATCAAAACAGTGCTTTGGGAAGGTACCTATCACCTCACAGACATGGATGGAAGACTCATACCACGGGCATGGAATGCCCAACACTTAAAGAGGTATTACCAGTAGCTTCACCCGGGTAGTATTTCTGTAGGCTTCGGCTTAAGGGTCAGGAAATAAAGGCGATTTATTAGTTGTAATCGCTATGCTTTTAGGGAAATTATCAGGCTACTATTTGCTTTATTTGCTAGGATGCTCGGGGGGTAGTGTCGTTACACCCCCCAATATTATGCTATGTCAATTTTTACCATGTGATTCAATAAAATTTCGCAGCTTTCCGTTATGAAAATGTTGTGTATGCTTGCTTACCATGATTGTTAATTGAATACTTCATGTATGCTTTAAAAATTATTTAGGGCTTCAATTGCATCTAGTTCTCCACCATAATTAAAATTATGCTAAAGAACTCGGGGGGTAGTAGGCGTATCATTAACATTATTCATTCGGCTTGAAGTTATAGTAAATTTGGAAATCGAAAATGCTAAATACACTAAAACTCGTAAACACAACTTGATAACTTGGCTACACCGGTGGGAAGGAAAGCTTTCAAGGTTTCAAGCCTATCAAGGCTTTCAAGGCTAAAGCTTTTCAAGCTTTCAAGGTTTCAAGCCTATCAAGGCTTTCAAGGCTAAAGCTTTTCAAGCTTTCAAGGTTTCAAGCCTATCAAGGCTTTCAAGGCTAAAGCTTTTTCAAGCTTTCAAGGTTTCAAGCCTATCAAGGCTTTCAAGGCTAAAGCTTTTCAAGCTTTCAAGGTTTCAAGCCTATCAAGGCTTTCAAGGCTAAAGCTTTTCAAGCTTTCAAGGTTTCAAGCCTATCAAGGCTTTCAAGGCTAAAGCTTTTCAAGCTTTCAAGGTTTCAAGCCTATCAAGGCTTTCAAGGCTAAAGCTTTTCAAGCTTTCAAGGTTTCAAGCCTATCAAGGCTTTCAAGGCTAAAGCTTTTCAAGCTTTCAAGGTTTCAAGCCTATCAAGGCTTTCAAGGCTAAAGCTTTTCAAGCTTTCAAGGTTTCAAGCCTATCAAGGCTTTCAAGGCTAAAGCTTTTCAAGCTTTCAAGGTTTCAAGCCTATCAAGGCTTTCAAGGCTAAAGCTTTTCAAGCTTTCAAGGTTTCAAGCCTATCAAGGCTTTCAAGGCTAAAGCTTTTCAAGCTTTCAAGGTTTCAAGCCTATCAAGGCTTTCAAGGCTAAAGCTTTTCAAGCTTTCAAGGTTTCAAGCCTATCAAGGCTTTCAAGGCTAAAGCTTTTCAAGCTTTCAAGGTTTCAAGCCTATCAAGGCTTTCAAGGCTAAAGCTTTTCAAGCTTTCAAGGTTTCAAGCCTATCAAGGCTTTCAAGGCTAAAGCTTTTCAAGCTTTCAAGGTTTCAAGCCTATCAAGGCTTTCAAGGCTAAAGCTTTTCAAGCTTTCAAGGTTTCAAGCCTATCAAGGCTTTCAAGGCTAAAGCTTTTCAAGCTTTCAAGGTTTCAAGCCTATCAAGGCTTTCAAGGCAAAAGCTTTTCAAGCTTTCAAGGTTTCAAGCCTATCAAGGCTTTCAACGCTAAAGCTTTTCAGGCTTTCAAGTTTAAAGCCTATCCAGGCTCATAAGGCTCGCTTGGTGACGTTACTACAAGGCTAACTTGGTGGAATTACTTCAGAACTTATTTGGAGGAATTATTACAAGGCCTACGTTATAAGACTACCTCGAAACCTACACTTGGAGACTACTTTAAAGGCTTACACCTAGGGGTCATTTTGGAGCTTAAGCCCAAGGGTGTTCCTGGATTCTCACACATGTGAGATCGGATTCAACTATGCTTGAACGGAGTATTACAAGGAAAAATCAAGTGCTTTTGTGTACGCTATTGGTGAATCAATACATACATTAACATACATTCGCAAAGAAGGAAACAACCTTGAAGAACAAGGCCCCAAGGGTCGCAACCCCCAGAAGGTGGACAATGTGTACACTCTCAGTACAAGGGTATCCCCTACATTCATTCTTTCTACCTGCATGGGAAAGTTAGGCGACCAACACAATAATACTCAAGGAAATACAAGAAAGGCATATAAGGCAAGGAATGAAGATGTAAAAGCAATTACATACGAAATAAACTACAAGGGAAATTCCTCCCTACACCAACAGAGGGAGGCCCTTGTAGCATCAAAATATCTTGCGAGACTTTCGGAGGAGTCCGCACCCTCATCAAAATAACAATTCATGACGACAAGCGCCAAGCAAAAATATTCGTAATTAAAAAGGTTGATTAAAACAGGGGGAGAGGAGGTCAAAGAGCAGCAGGGGAGGAGGAGTCCTTCTCATCAACAGCGGGGGGATCCTGCGAGGCTACCGCAGGGGCAACGACCGGAACCCCTTCCGGGGGCGTCACCACAAGACCCGCAGAAACCAGCTCTGCGGGCTTTGGCTCGTCTTCAGCCGTTACCCCTTTGTCGCCGCCGTCGCCAGAAAGACCCTGAGAAGCAGCCAGGGCCTTATCTATGCCGGCCTCATCCTCGGCCTTCGCCTCCTCCAGGGCAACCGCAGCATCGGGTCCCAGCCTCGCCCAGTCATTCTCAGGAAAGAACCTGTAGGCCGACTTAACGCAGTCCTTGATGCCTGCTGCTACCCCAGCCTCGAAGATGGTAGCCTCCCGGTCTTTCCTGCCCGCTTTGGTAGCGGCGGCCGCATCCTGAAGACCCTTCACCTGCAACTCCAGCTCCTTGACCTGCCTACGGAGGCCATCAACCTCCTCCTCTAGCCCCCTCTTCACCAGGTCCTCCTTTTCCTTCAGCCGCCGAGCTTCGCCCTCCGCCTCTTTGAACTTGAGGTTGGCCTTCCGGAAGGCGTCCCTCTCTTTGACAGCAGAAGCCAGATCAGCCCTGACCTGCTTCAGGTCCGCCCTCATAGTCTCGTTCACCCGGGCGGTATCGGCGACGTGCTCCCCCATCTTTAGGTCGAGGAACAGGCTCTTGGCATTGGCCACCATTTTGTCTCGGGTGGCCTCAGCAATGGAGAGTCTATCCCACTCCCGGATGGTGGCCTCAGGGATCTGATCGGAGAGCATCCGGTGGAAGAGCTGAGTCTTCTGAGAAGAGGAGGGGGCCGGAGAGCTACGCGCCAAGGCCACCTTGGGCTTCTTGGAACGGCCTTCAGCTGAAGACCCTGCCTCCCCAGCTCTGGAGATTTCCCTCTTGCGGCTCCCAGAAGAAGCCTTCTTCTGGTCAAGGGAAGGAGCGGGAAGCTGGGAGAGTGGCTTGGCGGAAAGGGGAGTCTGTGAACCGGAGGCCTCTCCAAAGAGGTCCTCATACTTGGTGGAGCGCTTAACGAACCGGGGGATGTTGGCCGCCATATCTGTGGAAAGAAACAAGGAGAAACAATTAGATAATATTCAAACATATGCGGAAATATGGGGAGATACAAGCATAGCAGATAGCACAAAAATCATAAATCATGCAGGAAGGGAATTTATAAAGCAAATATCATGTAAGATGCAAGCTAAGAGGAAACCTGGGCTTCCCGTCGCCTCCACATCTGCACCCCCCTCGTCAACGGGGGATGCATTTACCACCGTAGTGGAAAAGCCGAGCCTCTCCAGATTTTCTGGAGTAAGCAGGCTGGAGCCATCACCTAGCCCGGTGGATAGCCCCAACACATGCTTGGCCCTCTCAAGGGACTCTCCCGCCAGAGGAGTCTGCACTGGCATGTCTACAACAAATACAAGCATAAGGAAACTAAACGGGAACCCTAAAGGACTAAACTGGACAATGGATTAAGGAAAAGCTGGCTTACTGGGGGAGAGATTGAAGTCCTTCCTGTAGACTGGGCAGTCATAGCAGTAAAGGAAGAGCTTCTGCCAGTCCGACATCGACTGGCGGTTGCCCTTGATGCCCTTCTTGTGGTGGGTGTTCCAGGCAGTGAGGTAGAAGAACCCTGGGGTCCTGCCAGTAAGTTTCAGCTGGAAGAACCAGCCCAACTCCAAAGCAGACATCCTCACCCCATGGTGGATGTCATAGAGGATGTAGAGGCAGACCGCCATGCGGTAGGAGTTGGGGGTGAGCTGCATGGGGGAGACCTCATAGAAGTCCAAGACCTCCAGGATGAAAGGATGGAGGGGGAGAGACAAACCCAGCCTGAAGAACTGGGCGGAAAGCACGGCTTTGGGGTAGCCAGTGCCTGGCTTGAGGGTGTCAAAGCGGTGACACCTCTCTCCTGGCTTCGGGATCCCCAAGGTGCAGCCAGGATTGCAGGACTCCAATAGGGACTGCAGCCGAACGGGAGTCATGATAGAGTCCATATGCTCGCAGGCCAGGACTACAGCTGGAGGCTCGATCACCTCCACGGAAGCCTCAGCCTCCCGTTCAGCCTCCTCGGGGCTCCCCTCGAGGGCTTCAGCAGCGGGGTCCAGCGGGAGGCCCGAGGTCCCATCCGCCTTACTGGACTCAGAGGTGGTCCAGTTGAGCTCCTTCACCACCAAATTGCGCCTGGAGCGGGTCCTGGAGCTAACCCCTAAGCTGGGCCGGGCAGGTTGAAGGTCCTGGCTAAAGGAGGATCCCGTGTCAACCGCAACAACGGGAGCCTTGCTGGTGGCAGACTGAGAAGAGTGTGAGGACATGGATCCTTGAGACATCTACAATAGGAAAGGACGGGTTAACGAAAGGACACAGCAAGATGAGGGGAGGTTGAGAGAAAGAAAAACAGAAAGGGAGAAGGAGGAAGGGTTTGCGGAAGGCTGGGCTGCCTGGGTGGAGCCCTACGAGTGTGAAGGGGGAGTGAAAAGGCTTCAGTTGGAGCCCAACAAGGTGTATGGAAGCTACATCCCTCATAGGAAGCAGCACAAGCCACGGAGGACGGTTCGTCTTCTCCGGGAAGCCTGACAAGGGACCCAGAGCGGGAAGCCTGATCTTAACCCTAACCCCAACCGCAACAGTCAACATCCAATAATTACCCTAGGCTACAATCTAAGCAAGTACAACGCAGCAAATCACACAATAAAGCATCCAAGGCAGACAAAGACACACAGAGGGGTTTCGATCGCAAAAGAGGGGTTTCTTCTGGAGGCTGATTGGGAACCTAGGGTTTATGGCCTAAAATCGTAATTGGGGCTACGAATCGACAAGGTGTCACAGCAACGCCGAGAGTGGCAGTCAGGTCACGGGATACACATACCATAATCAGGGCCAAATCAAAGCGTGTGGTGTGTGTGCATTCAGAAAACGAGTGTACATGTTTAACTATAACTGGCATGCAGGGCAAATTAGCAGTTCAATCGGGCATAATAACATCAAGCAAGGCAAATGTGGGTGTGTGCACGCATACCAAGGTGAGCGATTGAAAAGCAGAGAAGAGATAAATAGGCATGGATCACACAAGCATTTAGCCACAAACATGGATGAATGTAATGAAAAGGAAAGCCGGAGGTCAAGGAACATACCTTTGGTCGGAAGTAGAAGAAAAGCCGAAGAGAACGCCGGAAAAACGAAGTAGCTCTGCGCCTGGGATGCTTCGAGTGTGAGAAGTGGGAGAGTGAAGACGTGAGAGTTAAAAGTAAAAAGTGAAACAAGGCTTCGGAGGCATGAATTTATAGTAGTGGTAAGTGGGAGACACACGCGCCAGGTGGCACGATTGGATTGGAAAGGCGTGAAGATAGCCTTGATGATGCACGGCTTCCCGAGGAGAGGCTAGGCAGGTGAAGAGGGAGAGTTTAGCTGGAACTCTACAACTAGCCGCATTATTAGGAGTTCAGTTGGGTTTTAAATTAATTTGAATTCAAATTAAACCCCTAAATAATTGGGATCAGCCTTATCATAAACTGACATGGCATACGCGGGAAGCTAGAAAGGTGGAATAAAAATTATGGAAGCTCGGATATATTTGTGGAAAATAGTTTTCATTATCTTGGAAATAAATATTCAAGGCTTGTGGCGGTTGTACTGAATTAATATAATTGGTTTTATAATTATGTGTGGGAATTACGTCTGAATTATTTCTTGTTTCTTACATCGGGCTACGCCCACGTAAGCTTAAAAATAATTTACGATTAATTTCTGACATAATTTAAGGGCTTGCAGCTGGATGATTGAGGGTTACCGTTCTTAGGTTCCTCTCGTATTTAATACTTCAAGGAACCGGGGGGTAGTTGTTGTGCCATAAAATCTCCCTGGGCCTATTTTACAGCCCATCGTATTATTTGGGCTTCACCTAGGCTTATTGGAATCATTTGGTTATGAATAATGGGCTTCACCATGGCTGGGTGGATCATTGAAGGTGTACAAGAAGGTGTATGGACTTACACTGGAAACATAGTGAAGGCTGCCATCAGAATGGGGTTGCACCTGAAGGCGCTTTAGGGGTTACCGCTGCTAGGGGTTACCGCTAAGTGCATCCTGGCTTGCAGTTACGGGGCTGTAGTTAGGGGATGCCGCTGGCAGGGCTTCCGCCGCCTGGGCAGAATGGCAGGCAGACTCCAAGCAGGACTCTTCTTCCTTATTTCTAGGAGGGCGAATTGGAGACATATTGGGAGTGTATCAGCTATTATTTATCTACGAATTAAGGGATAAATACGTGCATTATGGAGATAATTATAATTGGGGAAGATAATTCACATATATTCGGATAATTATGCAAGATGAAGGCTTCAAGTGACCTACTTGGAGTGGGATACCTCTGGATAACTACTGAAAGAAGGCTGTTTTATCCTAAACTAGAGGGGATAAGAGCTTATCTCTTCAGAGTCCTAAATCAAGAACTACATGGGCTTGATCCCTATAAATATAGGGTATGTAGGCACCTTGCAAAGGGACGAGAATCATATTCACGAGTTCTACACTCTAAAGAGAGGCACGTGTAACCTTTGTGATAGATATTTCCGGGCAATTGCAGGACGGAATTCCATAATTCCGGCCTCGTTGTTTGGTTCTTTGCAAGCTCAGCCCTTAAACACACTTGTTTCTCATTGGTTTTGTTAGTTTATGTCAACGGCAGCCCCTAAGAGCTAGCCGTGAATTTCGTAGTTGTAACAGATATCCCTATAATTGTGCTACACGGTTCTGGGGGTGTTGTATCAATTCCTCTCACAACAATATTATATATTATTTGTATTAGGTCTTTGATTTTATGTGTAAAAGGTTTTATTTCAAAAGAAAATCAAAAATCATAATATTTGTATATATATTTCTGTTTTTATTTTTAATTAACTCGGCATGACAATCTAAAAGATTGTCATACCGAGTCTGTTTAGTCGGTTTCAGGTATTTCGGTATGACATGTTGTGGTTTGTCATACAAGCTTCTGTGAAACTCGGCATGACAATTACTATTATTGTCATACCGAGTTATACACCTACCTCGTTCAAAACCTCGGTATGACAATTCGTTAAATTGTCATACCGAAGTGTAACCCGTATGACATAACACTCCTTTGTCATACCGACGCTTTAACAAACCCGTATGACATATTTATACATTGTCATACTGGTTACTTCATCTTCCCCATTCATCACATACACACATACACGCAACTTTTCCGATCGGTTTTCAAGTTTCTTCCATAAAACTTGCTGGTTACTCGATTTCAAGCACGATTTTGCTTGCTAGTTACTAATTTATCAATTTCTAAGCCGTTACTCTGCCCGATTTTGCACTGATTTCACCGAGTTTGACTGAGTTAACTGGGTTCCCCGAGTTCGAACGAGTTCGACCGATTCTTGAGCGAGTTTGTGGCTGGAACGTCGTGTATTGCTTGTGTAACTCAGCTTTGGGATTGATTATTGGTGAATTAATTTGAAGTTTGTGAAACCCTAACTTGGATTTCGAAATTTTAGGGTTTTAAAGCAATTTTGGGATTTGTTGGAGTTAATTGGAACTATTTGGGACTTTCTTGGATTTTGTGAATTGAAATTGGCTATTTACAATTTAATTAATTTTTAATTCGAGTTTAATCTTTTAATTCGAATTATTAATTAATTGATTAATTGTTAATTAATTATTAATTGAAATTTGAGAGATATTTGAGAATTAACTTTTTATTTGAAAAATTCTCGCTTAATTCAATTCTTAATTATAAAAATGGCTGGCCAATTTGTGATCGGGGAGACGAACTACAATGGGTACTTAGACCCTGATATCAGTTTAGTAAGATTCAGACCTTGGGTGAGATTCCAGAACAGTCAAAGCTTAGTCAGCACGGCGATCACTGCAGCTGCTGATTTGCAGATTAGACCACTACAGGACTTTTACTCCTTTGCCATCAACACTACATTGCTAGAAAGCTTCAGAGTCTCGGGAAATATTGCTGGTGCACGAAGTATCACTATATCTGTGGATGATGTAAATAGAATTCTTGGATTTCCACGCAACAATTTTGCTGAGATTCCTACAGATGCTGAGATTGTCCAGTTCTTTCAGACCATTCACTATCAAGGAGAGATTCATCTACCCAGAATGCTGAAAGGGAATCTGAAACCTGAGTGGGACTTGTTCTTCGATACGCTGGCGAAAGTCTTTTCACCTACCACTCGAAGCAACTACAACATCATATCTTCCCTTCTTCAGATCATTGGATTCTGTATCGTTTACAATCGACCAATCAACTTTGGTAAGTTTCTTCTTCAGTCGATTCTAAAGAAGTTGGGACCACTCATCAGCCGATCAGTTGCACAGAATGCCAAAGTGGTATGCTTTTTCCCTCGGTTCTTAATGCTCTTTCTGAATGATAAGATGACAGACGCGGAGAAGAACTCATATTTCAATTCTCCAATTTCACCAACTCCGCGTGTCTGTACAAAACTGATGAAATCTCTGACCAACAAGAGAAAACATGAAAATGTTCCCCTTGTCGTAACTCCATACTAGTTGGAACAGTTCAATGCTCAACCTCAACTGCATCAGTTTCAAGTGGCTGAAGAACAGCAACAACCTCAACCACAACCAGAACACCAACAACCTCAACAACCTGAACCACATCAATCTCCACATCAATCACCATACCAATCACCTCTACATCGTTCTCTATCAGTTGAAGACGAACTTCAGGAATACAACTTCTTCGAAACTCAACCGTCTTCATCTGAACCACTACCACAACAACAACACACCCACTTTTTACCTCAAACATAATCAACCTCTCAACCACTACCTGCTGACTCAACTTCAAATCAAGAGTTGCAGTCCTTTAGAAAGGACCTACAGGTAGCTCAGGTACTTTCTGACTTCTCTTCTAACTTTAATATTGATATGTCAGATTATGTTTGTGACCTTGATTTTGTTTTCCAGACTACCAGCAATGAACCTGACAACACACAGGTTCATATCCCAGCTGATGACCTTGTTCAAACTACTCCTTCTGCAAACACAACAATCATCACTACTACTCAACCTATTCGTAAGATTGCCAGGAAGAGGAGTACAAGCAGTTTGTCGAGTCAACCCGCAGCTCTGTCTTCCATAAAAAAGCCAAGGTTGGAAGCCCTGGAGACATCTGCAGCCTCATCCTTGCCTTCCCAACAAGGCTTGGACATGGAACAGGCACTAAAACAGTCTCTGGCTTCATTCTCTCCACAGAATGAAGCCATTGAAATTGACTGTCCTGCCACGGTACCCTGTACAGAGTCAAGCACTGCGCTAGCACTCACGCTAGTGCAAGACCAAACAGATACACAGGTTACTATGTTTACTGATTGCACAGTTTTTCAAAATCAAGTTAATATGTATGAAAACTATGCTGATCGCACTTTCTTTTATGATCAGGAGGTACTTGGCAGCGTGCAAGTAGATCTGCCCTCACAGGCATCCGGAGGACATTTTGTTCCTCCACTACCTTTGAACCCATCTCAGGGGACATTGGTAGTTTATACAGGTACAGTTGGAAGAGTGCAAATAATGAGTGATGAAAGGCAAACACCGAGCGATACACATGCACGTGAGGCTAGTGAAACAGCTATGAGTGTACGTGAGGTGAGTGCACACACTGACCCGGCTCTGTTTGAGGAACAAATGTCTAAGCTTAGAGCTGAATTAGCCCGGATGATAACTGAAAATGAGAGGCTAAAGGGTGCACAGTTGGTGACCCTAGAGAAGAAAGCTGATGAAAGGCCATCCAGTTCTTCCAGGGATGAGCTTAAAGAAGAAATTCATGAGTTGACTGTCGAAATGAGATCTAATCATGCTCTATATATGGCCAGATTTGATGATATCGACAGTAAACTGGATCAACTCCTTAGGAACTCAAAGTCAGATGCTGATATCTCCAGAGAGGATCCCTCAACTAAGGGGGAGAATAGAAGAGATAGAGGAGATGGAGACAAAGGTGACAGGGATGACAAGGGAAATAGTTCAAATCAAAGCAATAAAGGGAATACTTCTGAATCTGCCCCTGACAATTCTGGAAAGTCAAAAGGCAAGGAGTCGTTACATCAATCTGAGGATGTCTTCAATTCTGATAATTATGATGATTTTCCACAAGACATGGATGATGATGACGTCTTCGATGCTACTTACCGTCAAGCAGAGGAAGAAGGCAAATTTGAGGAGAGCTATTTATTCCAGGATGAAGAACCTGTTGATGCTGAACATGAAGAAAATATCCGGAAGTTTAAAGCTGAGAATGAAGCTAGAAAGCGTAAGCTTCGTGATTACCAAAAGCTTCTAGAGGACAAGCTGATCACTGAGGATCAAATCAAGATTGAAAAGCAGAAAATCTATGATGCTGCGTGCAATCAGAAGAATCTTGATATCAAAAGGAAAGTTGGAAAAAGCTGGGACATTGCAAGAAGAATCTTTAATGGACCTCAAAGGGAGCCTTTCGACGACAAAAAGTTCTTATCTCTGATCTATGATCTTAGAGAGGTAAACCCTGACGAGGATGTCTTTATGCATGCCTTTGCTTTGGAATTAAATTATTTGACTGTGGGAGTCAACAATCTGTTAGAAGAATGGGAGCTAATTGTCTATACACAGAGGAATGGTTCTTTCAGACTATCTGTCGAATCTCTGAAATCATTCTCTGTATCTGAGCTCTGGGTGCTTCGAAACAAGTTTAGGCGAAGCTCCAACCTGAATGAACTCCTTCGTGACAAACTGCTGGAACAAGCTGTATTCAACAGTCCTCAGGTTGTCAGGAATCCTTACTGTGTTAAGTTCGTTCACAAGGAGATCTTCAGCACTGTCTATCTCAACGAAGAAGCCTTGCCAAAGTATCCAGCTAAACAACTTGCTCTTGCCTCCACTCTTTTAAGAACCAAGGGCTTTGCTTCTAAAGCTAAGCCTGATGCTGATGATGTGATTCTTGCTCACTGCACTCGAAAGAATGTTGCTCAGTACTTTCGAAGGATGAAAAATGTTACAAAATCTCAGCCATCAGACTTTCGCGAAGACCCTGTGGATTTGGAAGTGTTACATCAACTGGCTCTGGAACGGGAACGTAAGAAGCGTGGTGAGTCCACTACATCAGAAGTGCCAACCAGAGAAGAACCATCAACTCCTGTCCTTCACGTTCAGATATCGAAGAAGGAGAAGTTGATCTTTAGATTTAATAAGGAATTTGTAATATATGTTCAGTAAGAACATCCTTATGTAATCTAATGTAATTGTTTGAATTCTGGTGAATGTTTAATGAAATACCAGAAACTTTTTGCTATTTACAATTCATGTTTAATCCTTTGTCTTATCAGTTAGTTGAGTTATCCTCTCGATAATTTGCATGTTATGTTAACAAACAAATAGGGGGAGATTGAAAGGCATATGTTAAGCCTATTTGTATTTAAGAGTCTTAACTCAACTCTGATAAGAAAGAAAGTAAATTAGCAAGCTCTATTGAAGGAATCCGTACGAAGAACGTCAAGTGATTTATTAAAATCATATGTCTGAAGAATTTCAGGATGCTGCTGCACACCACTGAAAGAAGTTCATTAATATGTTCAAGCCTCAGTGTACAAATAATATTTTGTAGCACGTCCAGAAGTCCAGAAGATATAAAGTTTTAATACTTTATTTATTCAGAAGATTCCAAACTATTTCTACTTATGAAGATGAACTACGAAGACAAAGACTCGATGAACAAGCCACTTCTCAAATGTTTATTTGATAAAGAATATTTGATTCAGCTAGATACAGATGAACCAGACAGTACATTTGTGTGTCAGCTACTCCAATTAAATATTCTGCATCAACAATAGGTGGTCGTTCAATCAAGACAAAGAATCAGATCGTTTAAAAGATGTCAGAAGACCTGCTGCTGAAGACTGTGCTCTGTATAATTATTCTTTTAATTTATTCACATCTCAAAATAATTATATAAGTTATGTAATTTATTTATTAAATTGATTCACACTTGAATTAATTTAATTCATGAATTTATATGATTAATATAATTAAGTGAATAATTATTGAATTAATTATATTAAAGTAAAATCAATTTATATTGATTTTGGGCACGGTATGACAATCGATTAGATTGTCATACCGCACCTGGAAGGTTCCATTCATCAGTGGCATGACAATGCCATAGTTTGTCATACCGTGTCAAGTGGCATGACATAACCACATTGTCATACCGAATTGATCATGGCATGACAATGCTGTGGTTTGTCATACCGATTTTGAGATAGCATGACAATGTTATGCTTTGTCATACCGAAGTAAAGTAGTATGACATTACCTTGCATTGTCATACTGCTTCATACTTAGCCTCCAAGTCATATGTCATACCAGATTGTCATACCGAATTTTGTATGGCATGACATTGCTTCAGTTTGTCATACTGATTCATTTGTAGCATGACATTAGCTCCTATTGTCATACTGATTTCAATTGAAGCATGACATTAGCTCATATTGTCATACTGATCTTTGTAGCATGGTCATACCATGTTTGTCATACAAGTTCAAGGTGTTGCCTATAAATATGGCTTCAACCACTTCATTTGTTCTTGTTCAAAGCTTTGTAAACTTTTAAGTTGTTAGTAACTTGCTATTCGTTATATCCACAGTTTTCTGTGCTTTGATCACTCGGTTGTTTTAATCACTAAACTAGAATACATCCTGTCGAATTTATTCTACGAACTTTAGTGGACATTAAAACAAACCATATTAATTATATAACGACTTAAAAATTGTTATATTAATTAATTTAAATCTGATTAACAAGTCAAACTCCTATCAAATTATTCCGCCGCGATTATTTTGTGACGATTGTATTCAACCCCCCCTTCTACAATCGTATCTGGACCTAACACTTATGTTGTTTTTAAATGACAAGATGACAGAAGCTGATAAGAATTTCTATTTCAACTCTGAGAGGGTCAATGTCAAACAAACGAGACTCAAGCTGATCAACAAGCTTGCCAAAGCCACTAAGTACAACCACGTTCCTCTTGTGGTCACTCCTTATATGTCTGAAAGGTTCAACGCTCAGTTGAATCCTTTTCAATTTCAAGTGGCTCAACCGCACCAACAGCAACAGCAACAACAAGAAGAACAACAACTGCAACTGCAACTTCAACAACCACCAGAAAATCAACCTCAACCTCTTCAAATTCAACAATCACCACATCAATCCCCTCAACCTTCACCTCAACAATCACCACAACACTCTCCTATACAACAACAACCATCACATTCATTTGAAGATGAGCCTTTACACTATGATTTCTTCGAACCACAACCATCTTCATCTGAACCCATATTACCACTAACCCAAACACAATACTCTCCGCAAACACAATCAACCTCACAACCACTTCCATCAGATTCTGCTATCAACCCTGGGCTTCAAGCCTTCCAAGATGACCTACAGGTAGCACGGGTACTTTCTGACTTCTCATCTAACTTTAATGTTGATAACTCTGAGTATGGTTGTAACTTTGACTTGTTTTGTCAGCCTTCCAGCAATGAACCTGACAACACACAGGTTCATAACCCTGCTGATGATTTTGTTCAACAAACTATCTCTTCTCCAAACAGAACAAACATCACTACTATGCAACCTGTTCGTAAAGTTGCCCGGAAAAGGAGGGGGAGTAGTTTTGTGTCTGAACCCGTAGCTCTGTCTTCCCAAAAAAAGCAAAGGGTGGAAGCCTCGGAGACAACTACAGCCACATCCTTGCCGTCCCAAAAGGGCTTGGATTTTGAAATGGAAAATATACAGTCTCTGGAGTCATTCTCTCAACAGAATGAATCCATTAAAATTGATCGTCCAGCCACGGTGCCCTGTAAAGAGTCAAGCACAGCTCTAGCACTCACGCGAGTGCAAAATCAAGCCAATACACAGGTTACTACACTTTCTGAGAGCACAGTTTTTCAAAACCAAGTTACTATATATGAAAACTTTACTAATCACTCTTTCTTTAATGATCAGGAGCTGCTTGGCAATGTGCAAGTAGATCTGCCGTCAATGGTTTCCGGAGGACAATTTGTTCCTCCACTACCTTTGAACCCATTTCAGGGAACATTGGTAGTATATACAGGTACAGCTAGAAGTGTGAATGAAATGAGAGACGTAAGGCAAACACCGATCGATACACATGCACGTGAGGAGAGTGAAACAGCTCTGAGTGTACGTGAGGTGAGTGCATACACTGACCAGGCTCTATTTGAGGAACGTATGTCTAAATTACAAGCTGAACTGGCCCGGATGATTGCAGAGAATGAAAGACTGAAAGGTGCACAGTTGGTCACCTTAGAAAAGAAAGTAGAGGGGGAGCCATCTAGTTCTTACAGAGATGAACTAAAGGACGAAATTCATGACTTCTCCGTCCAGATGAAGTCTAATCATGAGCTATATATGTAAAAGTTTGAGGCAGTTGAGAAAACTCTGGCTCAAGTGCTCAATCATTTGCAGTCTTCAAAGTCAACAGCTCAGGAAACTGGAGAGGATCCCTCAACTAAGGGGGAGAATAGGGACAAGGGTGGAGAAGACAAAGGAAATAGCTCCAACCAAAGCAACAAAGGGAACACAAATACGAACACTTCTGATTCTGCACCTGGCAGAGATACTGAAAAGTCAAAAGGCACACAACCCATGCAACAACAGGAAGACAATTATGATGCTTATCCTAAGGAGATGGATGATGATGATGTGTTTGATGCCACTTACTGCCAGAATCATGAAGATGGAGTGTTTGATGAAGCCTATCTGTTCCACACTGAGGAGGAGGCTATAGATCTTGAACATGAATAGCTGGTAAGGAAGTTCAAGATGGAAAATGAAGCTAGGAAGCGAAAGCTTAAGGACTTTCAGAAGCTCCAAGAAGATAAGCTGATAACAGAAGAGGAAATCAAGAGAGAAAAACATAAAATTTATGATGATGCCTGTGTGCAGAAGAATCTTGATATCAAGCACAAAGTTGGTAAGAGTTGGGACATTGCTCGTAGAATCATTAATGGACCTCAAAGGGATCCCTTCGATGACAGGAAATTCATGTCTTTAATCTATGATCTGAGGGAGGTAAATCCTGATGAGGATGTCTTTATGCATGCCCTCTTTTTAGAACTCTGGTATATTACTGTGGCTATCAGGAACTTGCTGGATGAATGGGAGCTTATCATCTACACAAGGAGGAACGGAACATTCAGTCTCTCAGTTAATTTTCTCAAGTCATTTACTATAACTGAGCTCTGGGTGCTTCGTAACAAAGTCAAGAGAAGCTCTAATTTGAATGAACTCCCTCAAGACAAACTGATGGAACATGCTGAATTCAATAGTCCTCAAGTTGTCAAGAATCCTTACGGTGTGAAATTCATCAATGACGACATCTTAAACACTGTGTATCTGAATCATAAACCATTTCCCAAGTACC
Organism: Daucus carota subsp. sativus; assembly: GCF_001625215.2. Classification (NCBI taxonomy): domain Eukaryota; kingdom Viridiplantae; phylum Streptophyta; class Magnoliopsida; order Apiales; family Apiaceae; genus Daucus; species Daucus carota. The sequence goes on from NC_030381.2 coordinate 10,568,304, forward strand.
CTGTGAACCAGCAGGTCTTGGTGTCCACTCTCTTAAAAACCAAGGGATTCGCCTCCAAAGCCAAGGCTGATGCTGATAATGTTATAGCTGACTATTGTCTTCGGAATGGTATTTCTAAATACACAAGGAAGATGAAGCAAGTCACGAAGACTCAGCCTACTGACTTTAAGGAGGACCCAGTGGATCTGGAAGTGATGCACCAACTGGCTCTGGCTAATGAAAGGAAGAAACATGGTGAATCCACTACTGCAGAACAGCCAACCAGGGAAGAACCTTCAACTCCTGTCCTACACAGTTTTGATACGGAGGAAGGAGAAGTTGATGTATAGATTATATAGGGTATTGTAATATTTGTTCTAAAAGAACACCCCTTTTGTAATCTATTTGTTTATATTTGAATCTGGTGAATGTTTAATTAAATACCAGAAACTTTTGCTATTTATCTTTCCATGTTTAATCCTTTGTCTTATCAGTTAGTTGAGTTATCCTGTCGATAATTTGCATGTTATGTTAACAAACAAATAGGGGGAGATTGAAAGGCATATGTTAAGCCTATTTGTATTTAAGAGGTATCAACTCAACTCTGATAAGAAAGCAAGTAAATAGCAAGTACTGTTAATCGGAATCCATACGAAGAACGTCAAATGATTTATTTAAGATTTTATGTCAGAAGAATTTCAGGATGCTATTATGAACCACTGGAAGAAGTTCATTAATATTTGATTCAGCTAGTTACAAATGAACCAGACAGTACATTTGTGTATCAGCTTATCAGATTAAATATTCCGTGTCAAAAGAAGGTGGTCGTTCATTCAAGTCGAAGATCGTAATTGTTTAAAGAAGACTGAAGAGTCTGCTGTAGAAGAAAAGGGGTTAAAAGATTATCTAATTAATTATTTCACTTCTCAAAATAATTATATTGGATGTGTAATTTATTTATTAAATTGATTCTATCTCGAATTAATTTAATGTATGAATTTATGCATTTAATATAATTAAGTGAATATTAATTGGTTAATTATTTAAAAGAGAATGAATTGTTATACACATATAGAACTCGGCAAGACAATCAAAAGGATTATCTTGCCAAGTCAACTGCCCCTTCTGGAAACGAGAAGACAATCAAATGCACTGTCTTGCCGCTTCATGGATTGTCTAATCCTTAGCTTCAATGACAATCCAATTGATTATCTTACCTTGTTTTTTAAAGTCTTGCTAAGCTATAGACAACCATTCTGATTGTCTTGCCCCTTGTAAAATTGTCTTGCCTTGCTTATTTAGGCAAGACAAAGTGTTTTTTTTGTCTTAGCAAGCTTTGCATTGTCTTGTCTTTGATTATCTTGCCTTGTTCATGGGATTTGCCTATAAATATGGACTTCCCCCCTTAATTTGTTCTTGTTCAAAGTATTGTCAAGCTTTCAAGTTGTGCTAAACTTGCTATTCGTTAAATCCACAATTTTCTGTGCTTTGATCATTCGGTTATTTTATACCACTAAGTTAGAATACTTCCTGTCAAATTTATTTTACGAACTAGTGGACATTAAAACGAACCATATTAATTATATAACGACTTACACATTGTTATATTAATTAATTAAAATCTGATTAACAAGTTAAACACCAATCAGATTATTCCGCCGTGATTTTTAGTGACGATTGTATTCAACGCCCCCCCTTCTACAATCGTTCCAGAACCTAACACCATACTTTTATCCAGGTTGCAGTTAACATGGACACACAGGATATTGATTGTTCGTGCAAACATTTTACCAGAGCTGGTTACTTGTGTTCTCATGCCTTTTTCTGTCTTGGTATATTGCGGCATTAGATCAATCCCAAGGCAATATGTATCAAACAGATGGCTAAAAAACTCAATAACACGTTTCAGCACACTCGAGCTTGGAGAAATACCTGATCAGGATGGAACACAACAATGTAGACGTGTGAAGACACAAGATTGTTGGTTTGAATTCCATGGGTGCCTTAGCGATGCGTCTGGTAATGCTGATATTTTGGAGTATATTAAAAACGGTCTTTCTAGTATGAGGAAGCACATCACAGTCACAATGAAGAAACCAAAAACTAGACTGAATTCAGAACAGATTGAAGAACTAATGGAGTCCTGTGTTGTTGAGGAGATCACAATACAGAATCCTAACAAAAGCAATAATAAAGGAAGCAGTAAAAGGATTGTTTCAGGAGCAGAAAAGTTAAGACGAAGATAAAAGTTAAGTATCATAAGGAGTTGTCTTTATCATTCACGTGCCTAAACTTTAGTCTAACACAGAATTTGCTCTTTCATTCATCTCCTTAAACAATTTCTTAATGGACTCCATCTTTTTTTCAGGGACCTCACTGTCCTTTGCATACAACATATGAAGCAAGAAGGTCTGTCGTACTGACTGGTATGAAGTCAAGAGAGAATCCATCAATCTGTGTTTCTCCTGCCAAACAGAGTCACAAATAGAAAAACAAAGTGTGGTGTATAATTAGAAAACATAAATAACAGACTTTGTCGAATAACAGTAGGAGGAGAATCATAGATTGAACAACAAACATTGAAAAAATTCTTTTCATCTATAGTCATTTGACCGATCAACCCTGAGGTGTTCCCCTGTGAGAAAAAAAATGAACAATTGAATAAATAAAATTATTTGCAACATAGTTAAATTTAAAAGAAGAATTATATGTAACCTGTTTAAAGCATTATCTGAAAATATTTCCTTGATCCTGCCTAGCACGATGCTCTTCGGACAGATTGGGATTATCCTGGGCAACGATACATGAATTGTTGTATAAAACCATACCACAGATGATCTCTGATTTGTGAATTCTAATGCCCTTTGAATTAGACCAGACAGTATCCAGTTTTACAAAAAAAGTTAACATGTAAATTTAACCAGGAAAATATAAGATACCTTGAAAACAAATCCAACTGATGTAGATCATTGTATAGAACTTGTTGTAATAAACTTAGGAACTTAAGTAACAGACCTGGTCATAGGATGGTCGTGAGCTTCTTGTCTAGTCTCCTCTGCTACATTTCCATTTTTGGACTTTGGAAAAAGACTTTACAACAAAAAGACATTTCAATGATCCAGGTTTCGTGAAGCAATTCAAAAATACTTGATATCGAGTAGAAAAATTCATCATCTCTTAGAAACTATTAATCAAAACCTTTGGAATTAAATCCCAGTCGAGGTCTCCATCAGCACTGTTCATCGTACTACAAACATCACCTCCCTTTGAACACGTTAACACAAACTCATTAATAAAAGAAAGTTTCAAATTATACTCACAACTGAAAAAATTCAAAAAAAACTTAAATAGAACTCTCTACAACACTCTTTTAGGATCGAACATCTGTTATTTCACATAATACATAGTTTAGTATGAATTCGATGTTTGAACTATATATATGGGTAAAAATAAATTACCATGGGTGTTTCTTCCATATCACGATTCTGGGTGGCTCCTCCAATTGCATCATCATCAACATTATCCTATAAAAAAACATTACAGTAAACATGATTGTATGATTTAATTTGACTAAATGAACAACATGTGGAAGTATTTAAAAATAATCAATCTATTCAGACAATGTTTATTTTTTAACTCACCTTTATTCTGCAACTCTGGAGAGTTATGTAGTCGATGTTTGGCATTCGCAAGTCCCCATCTACCAGAAAAGACCGCTGTATCAAGATTTGTTCAGGCTTGTTCAAACAGTAGTTGTTCCATGGGAGAAACCTAGGCTTATTTCTCTCTGAGAAAGATTTCCTCCCAATGAAAGTATCAAGAAACATGTACTATGAAATCATGATAAAAATTGTTGATATGATAACTCTTAGAGAACTCGTCATCATAGTTTAGCAATAAAAAAACAAAAGGACATACCATCAGAAAAGGGAGCGAACCCGTATAGTATCGGGTTGTTTTGTTCTATAGCTAGAACTTAGTAGACTTCTTCAAACATTTTATTAAAAACTCACACAAATTATAATTAAAACAAGAGTCCAGATCACAACAAAAACCTAACAATTTCTGTCTGATGTACGAATTCGAAGGAGCTTGGCAAAAAAAACCAATTAACAGAGATATGAAGTTTTGTTTGAAATTCAAATCCGAGAGCATGGAATCTTTTACAGCATTAACAACATCCTTCATAGCAACTCTAAAAGCATTGTCAAAGTCTCCATATTGCTTCCTCCACTCTTTGGCTGGAGTTTCACTTTTAATAAATGGTATGGTCTTCGGTCCTAATGGTGATCCAAGAACACGATGAACATCAACATCAGATATCTGGATAGACCTACCATCTATAACAATGCTGCATGAATCACAATCAAATTTGTTGACAACACTGTAAGACAAATATTTTGGATAACTATGAAGCTCAAAATCCAAAATGCTCCCAAATCCAGTCTCAGAGATCCATTATTTCTGGGCACTACTCAAATTTTTAATCATGTCATAGAAAAGCGATGGACTGTGTTTCATGGACAATTTGTGTCCCTCGTTGATGATCACTTCTTCGACTATTTCCAAAACAACTTCTTCTTTCTTTAACTCGCGAGTCCATCTTTTTTTCGCTCGTGCAACCTGAGTGGTTAAGTATTTATAAATAATGAGTATGTTTTACTTCTTCACACCAGTAAATATTATATAAATCCTTACCAATGCAACATCCTCAGTTTTCTTGTTATCAACGCGCTGCCTTTTGGGGTACTTTCTCCCACTTCTTTGCATATTGTTACCTACAGCGATAAAAAAAACAGAATGCAACTAAGAATTCTTTTCATGAATGGAAACCATGATACTACTGCAGCATATATGTTACGTTTTCTAACAAATGCTAAGATTTTACCTACAGATTTGAAAACATCTATTAAGCGCATCATATCTATATCAAAATTGCTCTTCCGTGTTCCAGAAGCTGTTTTGTAAGACTGTCAGACTCAAAAAGCTTTAGAAATGTGAACCCTAGTTTTGTAAGCTTTCTTACCTTTTTTCGAAAAAGATTTAACAGACCACTGTGCAATTCCTCGACGTCTTCAGTGCTAAACCAAGTTTTTGACATCTAGAAAGGAAAATGAAACAACCAATTAGTGGAAAGAATGTAATGGTACATATCATTGTAAGTGTAGAACACACAAACGAAGGGTAATCGTTCATTAAGTTGAACGTGTGAGGACACATCTTCAAGAACTGAGTTGTATAGAACAACACATAAAATCTGCAACTTTTGTCATCTTTTTGTTTTGGAACCTGTTAAATAACATAACAAAGCCTCAGAAAACATACTACTACATCACTCCATCAAGTATTTCTTTTGAAAAAATACCTCAGGCATTAGTAGAGGAATCGAGTTAATGCTCCTCGGAGAATAGTCTCTGTTTGCATATTTGTAAAAAGAGTTCAACAACCTACATTGGGAAAAAGAGAAACCAATCTTGAAGTGAGTCCTTATACAGGCAGGGTACAATTCAGATAAATTGTTGAGAGTTAGAGGAAAAAATACCCCCGGATGAATCCGTCTATATTTCCCGAGCCCGAACCCTTTAAAGAATCTAGCAACAACATTGTTGGGCATTCACCCCCACCTTTTAGATCGTTACTTGGGTTGCGTAATACTATCAACATCCAGTGATTCCTGTATTTAACCAAAATTACCATAGGGAATTAATAATTAATTTTTTTATAAAATTCACTTAAAGGTTAGAATAGTTTAAATACACTAGTCCTAAAAACATACCACAGACATATTAGGAAAAAAACATATTTCATGTGGAAGAACTTCTCCTTCGTCAGTCGACTAAATATTTTCTCTCTGCCTTTCTTATCGTAATAATAAGATTTTGTCGCCAGGGGATCAACATATAAGCATGTTTTGGTTTTCTCTTTGCCCAGTGAAGCCCACAAAAGTCTGGACAAGTTTAAAAAATTAAAGAACTTGGATTCAGGAATTTCTTTTCAATCGGGGACATGCAAAAAAAAAAATAGGTCTTATAAGTTAACATACCTGAAGTACTGATCTCCATGATCATCACTCAGCTTGTCTATATCAGCTAACAAAAAACATACAAATAATCAATTAGAAAGTAACAAGAGAACATACTAATTGTAATAAATCACTACAAGAAAAATTGGGTCATACAATGGTTTATCACCATTGTCTGTCATATGACGATTCCGTTGAATATCGAGGCGATATTTGATAATGTACGGGAATCTAACTGTTGTTAAAAGATATATACAATAACAGTTCAAAACACTTGTTGAAGAGTCGGTGACACAACAGTTCTGAAAACTAAACCAGAGTTACAAAGAATTATAAACAATAGTTTTACACAATAAACCGATAACGGTATCGTAAAATTAGAATCATTGTTGAAAATCATATGAAACAATAGTTTTAGGATACAAAACTGTTGTGTAAAAGAATACATAACAACCGTTTATGAACATATCAATTTAATAACCATTTTATTAAATAGTATATACAACGGTTTCTAGTTTTTAAATTGTTGTCTTTCTTCATTTAGGACGATGGATTTTTCATTCAGTTTTTACAAGCCATTGTCATATTTTCTTACACACAACACTTTATGCTCACACATAAAAACATATAAAAATGAATATATGCTCACAATATATTTGAACAAAAATCAAGTCACAAAACCTTGCGCAATAAATGCAAAAAAATAAAAATCTATGGCACCAAAAAATTTCTTATTCGGTGTCACTACACCATAGATTGGTTACTGCAACTATAAAAAGTCATTGATATATGGCACAAATCCATTGCAATAGGGTATATGGCAACGAATATGCAAAAATTAGGCGTTATGTTTGGTCTGGTTGCCATAGGGCCTTATGGCAACTAATTTGGGGCCATATTGCAACACAGTTTTGTAGTTGCAAAATCAGCTAATGGCAACATTTTTAATAATACAGCAACGCATATAAATAGCATTGCAGTACTTAGGATATCTATGGCAACTCTGTTTTAAAATGAGCTTTTGTTATATTGGTTGCAGTAACTACCCTTTTTTGACCAATTTGAATTATATAGCAACCAATTTGAATTATATAGCAACTATTTACCCTTCTACTGTAACACAAATTTACCAAAAAAATTTGGCATGACCTTTACATTTCATTAACAACCACCAAATTTAATTGGTATATCAAAACACAATCCAACATTGCCAATCCAAAAGGCCAACAAGCAGTACAATAGTCCTATATATTACTGCTGTTCCAACATGAGCACATTACCAAGTCTAACAGAGAAACACAAAAGTACGTTCAAGCAAAAGGCTAAATTTTGCACATGTGCGTTCTTAAGTTAATTACACGCATAGACCAAAATATTCTTAGTTAGTTTAATCATCTTCACATCCAAAGTCATGCATCAGCTTCTTCCTCTACTCCTTGCTCTACTCCTTGCTCTACTCCTTCCTCTCCATCTGTGGCAGTCTCGCCTTCGCCCTCAACACAAGCAACAGCCAACAACTCCTTCACATTCATATTCAGCGATGGATTCTGCTCAGCCAATTTTCCCAATATCTTCTCCAGCTTCTTGTTCATTTTGTCCTCCATTTGAGCAGCTAACTTTGATAGTACTTCTGCAGATTTTGTCTTCGCCTTTTCCATGGCAGCTTTCCTGGTTTTTCTCGTTAGTCCAGTCCTCCCAAGCAACCAGTTTGGTCCATGACCTTTAAAGTCCAGTTCAACTTCTTCCGGTTCACTCTCAACATTTTTTTCAGCATCACCATCAACCTACCAATGATCCAAATAGGCAGAATGTAAAGCAAAATTTGATAATTCATGGTATTGACATATTTGCGACATACAATTTAATATAAATTAATATGATACCTGATCATCAGTAGGATTCTTGCGAGTTTTGGGGTAGATATGTCCTTTTCTAGGGGTCTCAGGCATCTTCTTTTTATTTTTCTAGCATAAAAAGATAGTGTGGCAGAAAAAAATTACGCAAGTAATTACTTTTTGCAAAATCTAATTAAAAATATTTAATTCTTTAGGTTGTCAATTAGCATACCATATCTTTACCAATCTGTGCGAAACTTGTACGACCCGCATTGTGCACGTCAGTGACCTTTTTTCGATTTTCTGCATTTGTCCTCGCCGTTTTTGTCACTTTTTTATCAGCCCAATATTCCAGCAGAACTTTGAATTTTTCTAGTGGAATCCAATTTGGCCTGTTTTGCAACCTTTCCGCATCAGTTTCGTATTTTGTATAATATTCTGTCTTAACACGGCTCTTGTGAATCCTCCACAACTCAGCCATGGTCCTTAGTAACCAGTCCTTACCATCCTCAGGAATGATGTACTTTGTCTATTTAAAATAATTACAATAAATTCAATTAGTCAAAAAATTGGATCTCAACACTCGTCATATAAATCTAAAACTTAAGAAGAAAAACTCAAACTTAATAATAGATTCATTCACCTTGACATATTCCCACCAACCATTTTTGTGGCTCTCGGGAACTGCGCTCCAATTTACATAATCAAGTGGCACACATTGCCTTGCTAGTGTCCCCACAAAACTACTCAACTCGGCTCTTATTTCACGAGTTTCAGCCACTGGCTGAAGCTTGCTATTCAAGGTAATCACGGGTCTATCCTCCAATTTTCTTGTGAACACATGGTTCATTCTTGAAGGTCCCCTACGCCTCTTGGGTTTATCTATCAAATAAGATAACAAGATTTTATGATTACAAATTTATAGAATAATACATAATCACTTAAGGTAAGTGTTAAATTATACCTGGAGTAGTTTCAATGGTGCCATCATGAGTATTAACATCTTCTTCTGCATCCCCCAATACACGTGCAGCTTCCTGTGCAGCTTCCTGTGCGGCTTCCTGCTCCCGTTGAGCTTTTTTCAGGGCCATATATGCAGCCATCGTACCAACTCCATCATTATCTACTACCCTTGTTAGTTTTTTTAAACTGTCCCAGATCAGCAGGTAGTGGTGGTGGGGGGGGGGTGGTAGCACAGTCTCTTCAATATTAACCTTGCAAAAATGCACATTTCGCTTATTAAGTAAAAATGCAAATTACTCGCAGCTTCTCGACCTCCATGTTACCACAGTTAAAGAGTATGTATCGATGAGCATCAATCCATGCTTTTTCTCCCAAATGAACAGCCTTTCCATCTTTGTTTCTCCTGGATCCAATGGGGTATCCAAAATTGTCACTGCCTTCAGCTTTTTTTACTTCCTTTTCATCATTTAAAAATCGAGAACAAAAGATTAAGCACTCTTCGACCATGTACCCTTCAGCTATACACCCTTCTGGTTTGCTCCTGTTGCGGACGTAGGACTTCAACTTACTTAAATATCATTCAATACCAAACATCCATCTAAGATGCACCGGTCCTCCTAATTCCACCTCTTTACATAAGTGAATAGGTAGGTGCATCATAATGTCAAAGAAAGCCGGTGGAAAGATTATTTCACATTGGCAGAGTATTTCTATGATTTCTTCTTGCAACTTCGGAATATCCTCCAAATCGATGACTTTGCCACATATGCCCCTAAAAAATGACCCCAACCTGATCAAAGGTATTGCCACCTCTGGATCCAAGGTTTTAATCACAGAAAATTGTAGCAAGTATTGAAGAATGAAATGTGCATCGTGGCTTTTGTATCCATACACTTTCCTCTCACTCATTAGCACGCAGCGGCTGATATTAGATGCGCATCCATAAGGCAGTCTAGCATTTAACAACACTGAGCAAAAATTTTCTTTTTCTTTTTTTGTCATGTCAAAAGTAGCCGCGCTGATTTCATAGTGCTTTTTATCAGCAGATAGTACAGGATGAAGAACCTTACGGATGCCCATATCTTGCAAATCAAAACGAGCGTTCAGATGATCTTTACTCTTGCCACTAATATTCAGCAAAGTCCCTAATATTTTATCACACACATTCTTCTCAATGTGCATGACATCTAAATTGTGCCTAATTAAATGACCAGTCCAATAAGGTAATTCAAAGAAAATGGACCTTTTTTTCCAAGGGCAATCTGAAGGCTTCTTTTTTTTCATTTGCCTCCCGAAATTATTCTTATAGCCACGCAAGAGTTCTGAAATTTCTACTCCAGATAATGGTGGTGGACAAAGGTCTGTCTCCACCAGACCATTAAATCTTCTCTTATCAAATCTAAGCTTGTGGTCAGGTGGAAGAAATTTTCTGTGATTCATATAACAGACTTTTCGACTATGTTTCAAGTAGGTTGACGAGGTGTAGTAATGACAATTTGGACAAGCTAACTTACCCTTTGTGCTATAACCTGATAAAACCGCATACCCCGGAAAATCACTTATGGTCCATAGTAGGCTCGCATGTAATGTGAATGTTCTGTCAGAGAAGGAATCATACGTCTCTATGCCTACATCCCACAATTCTTTTAATTCGGCAATAAGTGGTTGCATATAAATATCTATTTCATTACCAGGCTGCACAGGTCCGGGGATTATAGTTGAAAGAATTATATTTTCTGGTTTCATAATCAACCAAGGGGGAAGATTATAATTAACCAGAACCACTGGCCAAGTGCTGTGATTTAAACCCATTGTTCGGTAAGGATTGAAGCCATCTGCCGCTAATCCTAACCTAACATTTCGATTTTCAGCGGCAAAATTTGGATATCTAACATCCAGTGACTTCCAAGCCTCGGCATCGGCTGGATGCCTTAACTTCCCGTCTTTGATTCGTCCTACTTCATGCCATGTCATGAGTTCAGCATATTCCTTACACATGAATACGCGTTGCAGCCTTGGTTTCAATGGGAAGTATCGCATAACTTTTTCAGGGACATTATACTTCTTTTCCGGAAGGCCACTATCAATATCCCTGATCTCATTATCCACATTTTTCCATCTTGACACACCACATACTTTACATTTAGTTTCATTTATATTTTCACCCCAATACAACATACAATCGTTCGGACATGCGTGAATTTTTTGGTAATCAAGACCTAACTCTTTGATTATATTCTTCGCAGCGTTAAAGGATGGAGGGAGATTAACATCAGGAAAGGCTTCCTTAATTAACTCTAGTATAGCACTAAAGGAGGACTCGGAAAATCCATGAATGCACTTCAGCTGGTAAAGCTTTACTATAAAGCCTAAACGAGTAAATTTTTTCGAGCCAGGATACAAAGGCTGTTTCCCATCTTCGACATGCCGATAAAATTTACTTGCATACTCATTAATCCCCTTTCTACCTACAGAATCAGAAGTATATTTATACGTATTATGCATCATCTCATCAAAGTCATTTCCTAACCCAAACCCCCCATCACAGTCCGTCTCCATCTGATCAGTTTTCTTTCGGTACTTAGGGGTCGAAATTTCATATACCCAATCAACCAAGGATGAACAGGGGCCCTTGCATACTAGGTGATCATACACATCATCCATAGAGTACCAAAAACGATTACTACAGTCCTTGCAAGGGCATTGTATTTCATTACCAACAGCGAAATTAGACAATGCATTCAAAACAAATTTCTTCACCCCATTACAATACTCTTCACTTTGTTTAGGACGTAATATCCATTTCATCTTTGCAAATATATGCTCTACAAAAATACACAGAGACAAACAAGAGAATATAAAACACAAACACAAAATCTAGGAAGTGAAAAACAGGGGCATATATGCACTGAAATGTAAAAACAAGGCACTTAAATTAATAAACTCTTCATTCTCATTCTTTACCAGGACTAATTACAAAAACAAAAACCCAAATAAACATATCAAGAAGCCCTAATTAACGCAAATATGTAAAATCATAACATACCTAGAAGCCCTAATTAACACATATATGTAAAATCAAAAACCCGAATAAACCCTAACAAAACAAACTCCATAAAACTGGGATGAGTGAAAACAAGCAAGAGAGAAGACAAAATAAGCAAAGATTACAAGATAAACAAGAAAGAATCGAACACATTTGAGCAAGAAAAAATCCAACAGATTGGGGGAACAAGATTTGGGGGGAAACACATACCTGTTCGCACAGCTTTGTTAACGATCTCCTAAAAGCTTTAATCTTCAATCCACACAGCTGATTTAGCTCCACACACCTCCGAGAGCCTTGTTCTTGTCTCAGCTCTGTTCTTCACTCCAGTGTATACTCTTGTCTGAAACCCGACTTAGAGTTTTGTCTGATTTAGTTTTTGTTTATTTTCTTTATTTTTTTTATTTGATAGGCGGCAAAGCAATAATAGAAAGCCCGCTTGTTTTCTTTCTTTTTTCGGCAGCCCGCCTAAATTTGGGCCTAAAATCTGTAATATATTGCAACGCGTACATACTGCATTGCAATAGAGTGTATTTTAAACTCCCACCAATATTCTTCACCGCTATTGCAACTTTTTCAAACTCTATTGCAATGTCATTAAAAACCCTTGCTATTTATGTGAACTCATCTCTCAATAGCAATGTTTTTTGATAAAATTTTGAAAATATGGTTGCAGTAGCCAATCTATGGTGTAGTGTGTTTATAAAAGCGTTTAGAATACAAAAGGCTGAAACCATTTACACCGTCAATATTATAATGTGTAAGATAAACTAGCAAAATATATATATTGAAGCTTGCTCCCGCATAACCACAATCTTATATTTTTGGATCAGAGGGAGAATCTGCAATTTCGAGAAATGAATCCAATTAATATTAACAATATTAGTTTAACAAGTATTAGATTTTAACAGAATAGAGTTAGATGGTATACCTTATTATGATAATAAGAGGAGAAATGAATCCAATTAATATTAACAATATTATTTTAACAACTAATAGATTTTAACAGAAATAAAGTTAGATGGTATACCTTATTCTAATAATAAGAAATGTCAGACCAACTATCATGAGGCATTGTGTAAAAAAATCTTAGTCCCACTATCCTCTTACTTTGGGAGGCAGTTGCTTCAGTATACGAACCACATTCCTCAGTGATGAAATGAAATGGTCGACATAAAAAATGTCCAAAACTAACTACCATATGAAATAAGAAATACATAAATATAGCTAAATTATATGAAAATCATGTCTGATTAGTCCATATTTTTGCATATTTAAGTGCCTATCTTTTGTTTATTTTCGTAGTATTAATTGCTTATTTATTTTATTTCAGGAAATTGTAGATAAATAAAGAAAGAAGAGTCAATGCAAAAAAAAAGAAATAAAAAGAAAAGAAAAGAAGAAAATCAAAGAGAGTTGGAGAGCAAAGGGGCACATTGAGGGCTATGATCTACCTAACACACATCACACATGCATGGATTAGATTTAGCCACCGTACCCCTAAACCCTACATTTCTAGTTATAAATACCCCCACCCCTTTACTTGTAATCACCATCTTTTTAACCTAGTCTTTTCCTAGTTGATAGTATAGTGCTAGATCTTCTTTTGTTCTCTCATTTTCATACTACATTTGTAAACACTTTTATTTTAATGCAAATCTTCTTTTAGCTTGATCTTGTATTGTCTCTATGTTCTTGCTCCAAGTGGCATATTCTTCTTAGTACCACCATATGCCTAAGGGCTTTTGGGAATGGGAGAAGCCTTCTAATTTAGTGTAGATTTTATGATTGCTTAAATTAGTTAATTAAATCCTAGCACAAAAATAATTTGTGTGGGGATTAGTCTCTTGATCTCAAAATCACAGCCTATTAACACTAATCCTTTTCTAAGAAAATAATAGAAAAATGCTACATATGACCAGACTATTTCTTTTCGACTTGCTCTGTTTTTGTTTAAGTTAGATTATTTGTTTTATATATAAACCCACTACCCACCTCCCCTGTTTCTATTTTGTTCTATAAACGACCCCTGCTTTGTTTTTCTCTAAAACCTCATTCCCCTGTTTTACTTTTCTTTCGCTGAGTCGCACGTCGAGTCAAGCACAGAGCCGAATGTTTGGTTATAGTGTTGTGTTTTGCAATCGGTCTGGGTTTGTGTTAGATTCGTAGCTCTGAGTTTTCTGTTTGCCGAGTAGATTTATGTCTGAGTCATTTCCGAGTTTTAAGTTCTTTTTCTGAGTTTGGTGATTTTGCTGAGTAGCAGTTTAGATGAGTTTTGAATTCGTTGGGTTTATGTTGTTAGCTGCGTTTTTCGCTGAGTTTATGTTTAGAGTACTGAGTTGTTGTTCTTGGTGTTAAACTGAGTTGTGCTGCAATGTCTTAACTTTTTGCTGAGTTTTAGTCCTGTGTTTCGTCCGAGTCATGTACTGAGTTCTGTCCTTGAGTTAGTTTCTGTTTTGTACTGAATCATGATTTACTTGGGTTTTGGTTTGTCTACTCCGAGTCTGTCTATTAATCGAGTCATGGAGTCAGTTTCTTTCTCGAGTCATAGCCATGGTTCTGTTTTCTTTCTTTTCGTGAGTCGAGTCTCTGAGTTGTGTGTTTGAGTCGTTCTTCTTGCTGAAGTTTACTGTCGCTTTGCTGTCTTTTTCGTTCGAAGTCGCAGCCCTTGTTCTAAGATTTGTTTTGTGTTTTGCTGTTTAAAATATATTTACTGGTAGTTTGTATTTTGGTTGAAACAAGCTGCTTAGTGTTTCCGTAATTGCTTATACACCTTGTATTTTCTTTTTATTACCATGTCTTGATTTGCGACAGAGTTGTTCTTGTATGGCTAAATAGTTTGGCTAGTTTAATTTTTCAAGAAACATCCTGCCACATTTTCGTGAGTCAAATTCTAGTGTTAGTTCATTAAATCAATTTTATTTTTTTTTATTTTTTTAACTAGTTGATTTCAAAGTAGTAGGCAATTTCCATTTCTCGTTAACTAATTAAAACAAATTTTTGTTTCAAAATTTTAAAAATTTCTCTTTTCCGCCTAGATTAATAATTAAGGATTTGCGAAAAATAATATAATCTCTGTTAGGTCCAGATATGATTGTAGAAGGGGGGGGTTGAATACAATCAGTACCAAATCGTCGCGGAAGTGAATCTGATTGAATATGATTTGTTAATCAGATTATAATTAATTAATATAACAATGTTTGAAGTCGTTATATAATTAATATGGTTCAGTTTTAATGTCCACTAAAGTTCGTAGAATAAATTCGACAGGGTATATTCTAGATTTAGTGATTAAAACAACCGGGTTATCAAAGCACAGAAAACTGTGGATATAACGAACAAGCAAGTTACTAACAACTTGAAAGCTTTACAAATGCTTTGAATACAAAGTGAATGAACACTTTCAAATGAAGAAACCAAGCCATATTTATAGGCAAGGCTTTGTACATGCAAGACAATCACTAGACAAGACAATTACAAGCTAGCAAAGACAATTACAAGAAGGGTAAGACAATCTAGGCTTGGGCAAGACAATAAGGGGCAAGGGAAGACAATCTCAGATTGTCTACCAAGCTTCAACCAAGTCAGTAAGACAATCAAAAGGGAAGGGAAGACAATTCCTTTGTCAGAAAGACAAACACTACAAACGGCAAGACAATGGAGGATTGTCTTGCACACCTTAAGCATTCGGCAAGACAAGACAAACAGATTGTCTTGCTGGAAGTGTGTCTCTCGGCAAGACAAGACAAACAGATTGTCTTGCAGACTTACACATGCCTTCGGCAAGACAATCTTCAAGGATTGTCTTGCACACCATTGAAATGAATCGGCAAGACAATTAGAGATTGTCTTGCTGATTCAATCAAGGCTAATGCAGACAATGAAGAATTGTCTTGGAAGCATGATGAATCCACTCGGCAAGACAATCCAGAATTGTCTTGCTGAGGTGATTTTTGTGATTAAATAAAGAAATAAAATGGTATATTAAAATAGAAAATTATTCACTTAATTAATTTAATCATATAAATTCATAAATTAAATTAATTCGAGAGTGAATTAATTTAATAAATAAATTACATAATTAATATAATTATTTGAGAAGTGAAATAATAGTCTATTAAAATATTTAATCACACAATCTTCAGTAGAACAACTTCCGGTCTTCTTTAAACTTGAATAATTTCTTCTTGATTTGTCGAACGAGCGAACTACCACTTCTGCTTGACTTCAAATATTTAATTTGGATAACTGATACATAGATGTACTGTCTGGTTCATCTGTATCTAGTTAAATCAAATATTCTTCGTCAAATAAACAATAAGAATTTGGTTAGTTCGTCGAGTCTTCGTCTTGTACGTACATCTTCATTAAATGGAATCTTCTGATGAAATAAAGTATAGAAACTTTATGTCTTCTGAATTCCTGGACGTGCCACAAAAGATTATTTGTGCACTGAGGCTTGAACATATTAATGAACTTCTTTCAGTGGCGTGCAGCAGCATCCTGGAACTTATCTGACATATGATTTCCATAAATCATTTGACGTTCTTCGTACTGATTCCGATGACTTGCTATTTACTGAGCTTTCTTATCTGAGTTGAGTTGTACCTCTTTAAATACAAATAGGCTGAACATATGCCTTTCAATCTCCCCCTATTTGTTTGTTAACATAACATGCAAATTTCCTAGAGGATAACTCAACTAACAGATAAGACAAAGATTTAAACAATAGAATGTAAATAGCAAAAGTTTATGGCTTGCATTAAACATTAAACCATGATCACAAATAGATTACAAAAGGATGTTCCTTGAACATATCTAACAAATATCCTAATCAATCTATTCACTCAGAATGAGTGACTTCTCCTTCTTCAGCATCAGAATAGTGAATAATTGGAGTAGAAGGCTCATTCTGAGTAGGCTCTTCAGCTGCAGTGGATTCTCCACGCTTCTTTCTTTCACGAGCCAGAGCTAGCTGGTGAAGAACTTCCAGATCCACAGGGTCTTCACGGAAGTCAGATGGCTGAGATTTTGTTACACCCTTCATCCTCCGAAAGTATTGAGAAATGTTTCTTCGAGTGCAGTAGGATGAGATTACATCATCAGCATCAGACTTGGCTTTAGATGCGAAGCCCTTGGTCCTTAGTAAGGTGGATGCTAGAGCCAGACGTTTGGCAGGGTACTTTGGCAAAGCCTCTTCATTTAAATAGACAGTGCAGAGGATTTCCAAGTGAACAAACTTGACACAGTAAGGGTTCTTAACAACCTGAGGACTGTTGAAAACAGCACAATCCAACAGTTTGTCACGAAGAAGTTCATTCAAGTTTGAGCAACGCTTGACTTTGTTGCGAAGTACCCAGAGCTCAGATACGGAGAATGATTTGAGAAATTCGACAGATAGTCTGAATGAACCATTTCTCCGTGTGTAGACAATCAGCTCCCATTCTTCTAGCAGTCCCCTAACAGCAGTAGTTACATATTCCAGTTCTAAGGCAAAGGCATGCATAAACACATCCTCATCAGGGTTCACCTCTCGAAGGTCATATATCAGAGATAAGAACTTCTTATCATCGAAAGTTTCCCTTTGAGGTCCATTGAATATTCTCCTAGCAATGTCCCAGCCTTTTCCTTCTTTTCTTTTAATTTCAAGATTCTTCTGCTTGATCGCAGCATCATAGATTTTTTGCTTTTCAATCTTGATTTGTTCCTCTGTGATCAACTTGTCTTCCAGAAGTTTCTGATAATCACGAAGCTTACGCTTCCTGGCTTCATTTTCTGCTTTGAACTTCCTGACATTCTCCTCGTGTTCAGGATCAACAGGTTCTTCCTGAAACAAATAGCTTTCATCAAATTTACCTTCTTCTTCAGCCTGACGATAGGTAGCATCGAATACGTCATCATCATCCATGTCTTTGGGATAATCATCATAATTGTCAGTGTTGAAGACATTTTCAGATTGATGTAGTGGTTCTTTGCCTTTAGACCTTTTATAGCTTTTATCAGCTTCAGAAGTTTCTTTGCCACTTGCTCTTTCTCCACCCTTATCACTCCTGTCAGCATCATCCTTATTACTCCTATCACCAGCATTGCTGTGATCATCTTTGTCCTTATCTTCCTTATCCTTCTCCCCCTTAGTTGAGGGATCCTCTGGAGTGGACTGAGCTGTTGACGGATTAAGCTTTAAGTGATGAATAACTTGAGCCAGAGTTTGCTCCAAGTTTCCAAGCTTTGTCAGACAGAGCTCCTGAGATTGATCAAACTTGTCCATCCTAGAATGAATACCCTTGACATGAGCATCTAATTCCTGTTTGAGAGAAGAATATGAAGGATCAACAACTTTTTCCTGTAGAGTCACCAACTCTTCACTTCTGAATCTGGCATTCTCAGCATTCAACCTTGAAATCTCAGCTTTCATAGCAGCCAATTGTTCCTGTAACAGATCAGTGTTGGTGTGTGCACTCACCTCACGAACACTCAAAGATTTATCACTATCCTCTCGTGCATGTGTTTCGCTCGGTGTTTGCCTGATTTCACTCGTGTTTGTCACACCGTCACCAGTACCTGTATAGACAACCATAGTACCATAAGATGGAACTGTAGGTTGTGAAGGAACAAATTGTCCTTCAGATGCCTGTGAAGGCGGATGTACTTGCAGGTTGCCAAGTATAGCCTGATCCAAAAAGAAAGATTGATCAGAAAGTTTTTCATATGACATTTTTTGAATATCTGTGCTCTCTCTAAGTGAAGAATCAAAAGACAAAGGTTCAACTAGCGTGAGTGCTAGTTGCGTGCTTGACTCTTTACAGGATACCGCGGTCGGACGGCCAATTTCAATAAATGCATTCTGTGGAGAGAATGAATCTAGAGACTGTATATTTACCATGTCAGTGTCCAAATCCTTTTGGGAGGAAATGGATGCGGCTGCAGTTGTCTCCGGTTCTGCCACCCTTTGCTTCTTATGAGACAGAGCTGCGGGTTCTCTCAGAATTGCACTACCACTCCGTTTCCGGGCTACCTTTCGAACAACTGGTGTTTGAGTAGTGTCGGTTGATGTGTTTGACGAAGAATCAGTTGTTGAAACGAAAACGTCAGCTTGGTTATGAACCTGGGTGTTGACAGGTTCAATGCTGGGAGTCTGGAAATCAAATCCAATATCACAATCAAAATCTGCAATATCAATATTAAAGGTATCAGTGAGATTAGAAAGTACCTGAGCTACCTGTAAATCTGTCCTGAAGTCCTGTAGCTCTGGATTGATAGCAGAATCAGCAGGCAGAGGCTGAGAGGTGGATTGTGGTGGAGGAATGGTATGTGGATGTGTAGGTGAAGGTATTGGTTCAGATTGAGAGGGAAGAATGGAGGCTTGTTGGTCTGGGAAGAAGTTGTATTGTGGAGGAGATTGGTGTTGAGAATTGTATGATGATTGGTGAGGTGATTGTTGTGGAGAATTATAAGGAGGGTTGTAGGGAGAGTAATGTGAGGATTGGCTGGATGATTGATAATCTTGTAGAAGTTGAAGTGGTTGGAAGTTGTGAGGAGGAGATTGTTCCTGAGGTTGGTTATCTTGAAGTTCAGGTTGATCCGGTTGATATTGTTGTTGTTGTAGTGGCTGAGGAACTTGGACAGGTTGAAGGGGAACATTAAACTGTTCCAACATGTAAGGAGTCACAACAAGAGGCACATTCTCATGCTTCTTTTGATTAGCAAGTCTTGATTGAATCTTGGTGCAAGTTCTTAGAATGGGCACCACTGCAGAATCAACGTACATTGCTCTATCAGCATCATTCATCTTGTCACTTAAGAATAGCATTAAGAACCTTGGAAAGTGACACTCCACTTTGTCATTTTCATGAATGGATCTCTGAGAGACAGAACCCATTTTTCTGATAATCTCCTTTAGTAATATCTTCCCGAAGTTAATTCGACGATTGTAAGCCACGGAGAATCCAAAGATTTGTAGCATGGAAGATATATTGTGAAAATTCTGCCTCGTAGTTGGAGCAAATACCTTTGCCAAAGTATCGAAGAAGACATCCCATTCAGCCTTCAATTTGCTTTTAGACATTCTAGGGAGAAAAATCTGTCCCTGGTAGTGGATGTCTTGGAAGAATTGAGTTAACTCAGCACTGGTTGGTTCCACTTGAAAGTTATTCCTTGGAAACCCTAGAATTCTGTTCACATCATCAACATTTATAACAATCCTTCGTCTATTTGGTAGATCACCAATCAACTTATAATTCTCGAGAGTTGTAGAGTTGACGGCATTAGAGTAGAAGTCGAAGAGTGGTTGCACTTGAATAGGAACATCAGCGGTTAGTGCAGTACTGACAAGACTTTGTTGAGTCAGAAAGCGAATCCATTTCTTGAAACGATCAGAACAATCCTCGTAGTTTAGGTTAGCACAATAATTGGTCTCAGCAATCTCAAATTCTCCGGCCATTTTTAGTAATTAAAAATTGAATTAAGCGAGAAATTTTCAAATAAAAGATTAATTTTCAATTATCTCGCAAAGTTCAATTAATAATTAAACTTGATTAATTAATTATTAATTCGAAATATTAGAATAATCTCGAATTAAAAGTTAATTAATTAAAATGGAGCTTAGTCAAATAATCCAACTCAGCCAAACACTCCCTTAAGTTCAAACACCACAAACTCACAAAATCAGCCAAACAGTCCCTAATTGAGAAAATCCCCAAATTAACCAAGAACCCTAACTCCAAATCCTTTCAAATCAGTTCGAAGGTCACACGAATAACACAGATTAATCGAACTCTAGTCAATCCACAGTACAAACTCAGTCGAAGAGCTTTAAAAATCGACTAAACTTCGGCGAAAATCTGACTAAAATCCGGCAGAGTTTCGTTTAAACAAGGACGAAATCGAGTAACCAGCAAGCGTGAAAGCTTGTAAAAACCAAACCCAGCAAGTTTTTGATGATAAAACTTGAAAAACAATGAACGGAAATCGTGTATAGGAGAGGGCAGATGGAGAAGATGAAGTAGGATCAGCAAGACAATCGAATTGTCTTGCACGATTGTCTTGTAGATATATATATACACGTACGCAGTAAGACAACGGGAGAGTAGTCTCGATAAGACAATTCAAATTGTCTTGCCGAGACCAAGTATAACAGACAAAAGGCTGTGTCAGTAAGACAATCTGATTGTCTTACTGATACGACAACTGACTTAAGACAGACTCGGTAAGACAATGGGATTGTCTTGCCGAGTTGTTTGAAAATCGGTGAAAAACCGGTTCAGCAAGACAATCTAATTGTCTTGCCGAGCCTAATTGTAGACAAAACCATTGTCTTGCCGAAAATCAAATAAAAATAATAGGATTTTTGATTATATTAAAAGATAAAACATTTTGCAATTAAACTAAAAAAAAACTATAATAAAAACAATAGTATATAATACACGAATATTTTGTAAATTTCAACTTTAGTTAAATATAACTATTTACGACTTTAACTTTAATTCAATAAAATGAATTAACTTAAAATCAAATATTTATACTTAATTAATTTTGAAAAATACAAAATAATTACAAATAATTATCTAAATGCCTAGAGAATATTACAGGGGAGTGTATGAGCATTTAGAAAATCATTTACTAATTTACAGGCATGCATAATTAATTAGAATAATATCAGATAATATACAGAAAATCATATAAAATCTAATAAAATAGATATAATTATACAGAAAATTCACAAAAATATACAAAAACATATAATGCATATGAAAAATATATACAAGAGAACTATGTCATATTTAACATCCCTAACTCACAAACCAGCTTAGAGAAAGTGGATTCATCCAGTGGTTTCGTGAAGATGTCAGCAATTTGCTCAGTCGTGGGTACAAAATGTAACACCACTGTACCATTTATGACATGTTCTCGAATGAAATGATACCTGATATCAATGTGCTTGGTTCTTGAATGTTGAACCGGATTGTTGGAAATGGCTATGGCACTTGTATTATCACAAAATATAGGAATTTTGTTTACTACAACACCATAATCATTCAGTTGGTTCTTGATCCACAAGATCTGAGCACAGCAGCTACCAGCAGCTATATACTCAGCTTCAGCAGTAGAGGTAGACACAGAGTGCTGCTTCTTGCTATACCAGGAAACCAACCGACGTCCTAGAAATTGACAGCTTCCAGACGTACTCTTCCTATCAATCCTGCATCCTGCATAATCAGAATCTGTATAGCCGGTTAAGTCAAAACCAGTATTCTTAGGGTACCAAATACCTAAACCAGGTGTACCCTTAAGATATCTAAAGATTCTTTTGACGGCTATAAGATGTGATTCTTTAGGATCAGCTTGGAACCTAGCACACAAACATGTTGCAAACATGATATCTGGTCTACTTGCAGTAAGATAAAGTAGAGAGCCAATCATACCACGATAGCTTGTGATATCAACTTTCTTACCAGATTTATCCTGGTCAAGCTTTGTGGCAGTGGCCATGGGTGTCTTTGCCGGTGAAGAGTCTTCTAGATTGAACTTCCGAAGAAGATCTCTGACATACTTGGATTGGCAAATGAATATTCCATCTTCCTTTTGGCTTACTTGAAGACCAAGAAAGTAGGACAGCTCACCCATCATACTCATCTCATAGTTACTCTGCATCAACTTAGCAAATCTCTTGCACAAGTTATCGTTAGTAGAACCAAATATAATATCATCAACATATATTTGTACAAATATCATATCTTTATCATGCAATTTGTAAAAGAGAGTTTTGTCTATGACACCTCTAGTAAAGTTGTTTTCTATTAAAAACTCAGAGAGAGTGTCATACCATGTCCTTGGTGACTGCTTGAGTCCATAGACAGCTTTGAATAGGAAGTATACAAAATCAGCAAACTCTGGATTTTCAAAGCCAGGGGGCTGTTCCAGATATACTTCTTCTTCTAGCTTTCCATTCAGAAATGCACTTTTCACATCCATTTGATATACCTTGAAGTTGGAGTGTGCAGCAAATGCAAGAAATATTCTGATGGCTTCAAGACGAGCAACTGGAGCATAGGTTTCATCGTAATCAATTCCTTCTTCCTGAGAATAACCTTTTGCAACCAGTCTGGCTTTGTTTCTTACAACAATGCCATCACCATCTAACTTGTTACGGAAGACCCATCTAGCTCCAATGGTAGATTTTCCTTTTGGTCTTGGAACCAGGGCCCAGACTTCTTGTCTCTCAAATTGATTGAGTTCTTCTTGCATGGCAAGAACCCAATCAGGATCAGCAAGTGCTTCTTCTATTTTCTTTGGTTCTAGTTGAGATAGAAACCCAGAGAATAGACATTCATTTGTCGTAGCACTTCTAGTCCTTACACCAACATCAGGATCACCAATAATCAAATCAAAGGGATGATCTCTGCTCCAAATCCTTTCCCTTGGAAGTTGTGTCCTTGATGATTCAGCAGTATTATCATTAAGCTGAAATGTGTGACTAGTTGATCCATCAGCTCCCCCTGAGTTGTTGCCAGGTTGACTTGATGATCCACCACTGGCATCAGTGGAATCTCCAGCATATTGCTATTTCCTCCACCATTGCCTGGATCATCATCATTGTTGTCATCTCCTGTTGCAACCTCAGGTGGAACATCATCATCTGAATCAGAATCTGGATAGTTGTCAACTTCAGAGATTCAGATGAATCAGCAGATTGTATACTTGGAAGTTTAGTGTCATCAAATGTAACATTGACACTAACTTTCACTGACAGAGTATCAATTATAAAAACTCTATAAGCATTATTTGTATAACCAACAAAAATTGCTTCAGAAGCCTTTGGTTCAAACTTGTTCAAGTTCTCTTCACCATCCTTGAGAACAAAACACTTGGCTCCAAAGACATGAAGATGTTTAACATATGGTTTCTTGTCTTTATACAAATGAAATGGAGTTTTCATATGATCCTTGTTGATCAAAGTCCTATTCTGGGTATAACAAGCAGTGGCCCACAGCTTCAGCCCAAAAGTACAGTGGAAGCTTTGATTCAGCAATCATAGTCCTTGCAGCTTCAATCAGTGTACGATTCTTTCTTTCGACGACTCCATTCTGCTGAGGAGTCCTTGGTGCTGAATACTGCCTTCTAATTCCTTTTCAGAGTAAAAGTTGATTAGAGTTTGATTCTTAAACTCAGTCCATTGTCTGATCTTACAGCTTTTACAGGAACACCTTTTTCCAACTCAACCAACTTGATATGATCAATTACTGTCAGGGGAGTTTCATCCTTGGAAGAGAGGAAGTAAACCCAAGTAAATTTCGAGAAGTCATCCACAATGACTAAGGCATATCTTCCTCCATCAATAGATGCAACATTCACGGGGCCAAACAAATCCATATGCAACAAATGAAGTGGATCTGTAATGGTATTGATGGTTTTGCCTTTGTGAGATGCTCTCTTCGCTTTTCCTTTCTGACAAGCTTCACAAAGATCATCAGTTGAGAATTCCAGGGAAGGCAACCCTCTCACTAGATCTCTCTTGACTAGAGAGTTCATGGTTTTGAAGTTGAGGTGTGAGAGCTTCTTATGCCATAACCAACTATCTTCAGCAGACGCTTTGGCGTAGAAACAGTGAACTTCGTTTCCTGGTCCTGAAGACAAATCAGCTACGAATATATTGCCTTTCCTTATGCCACATAGTGAAGGACGCTTATCCTTGATATGTTTGATGATACATATCTCCTTTTCAAAATGAACATAATAACCTTTGTCACAGAATTGACTGACACTCAGGAGATTATGTCGAAGTCCTTCAACTATTGCAATATTCTATGATGATCCTCCCAATTTTGTACTTGCCATATCCCACAGTACGACCTTTGCTATTATCAGCAAAACTGACTGTAGGGCCAGCTCCTTCTCTTATGTCCCAGCAGGGATTTGTTGCCAGTCATGTGCATTGACGCTCCACTGTCAAGCACCCAGGTAACACGAACAACTCCACTGGCACCCTGCAAAAGACAACTTGATTAGACAGTCTTTGGGACCCACACTTGATTGGGTCCGGCAGTCTTAAAGAACTGATTTCTATCAGGTAATACAACAGAGCCTCTTGGACTGATACTTGGTTCAGATTTGACTGAACTTACTTCCTTAACAACAGCCTTATAAACCTTGGTTTAGGCTTTGGAACATAAGTCTCCTTTCTCTTGTGAGAAGGACTAGCAGTCTTTGATCTAGCATGCTTGTTGTTTGTGTGTTGTCTAGGTGATGTGTTTTCATTTTTAGCATGCAAATTTTTAAAATAAGCAGACATCAAATTGAAAGCACAAGTCATACAATTATCAACACTACAAGATTTATGACATGCATCAAAAGCAGGAGCAACAGAAGTATCAGTCACAGTAGTAGGAACATCAATAGATTCTACTCTAACCTTATTATCAGATTTAAAGTTCTCAGTAGAATGACATCTATTGTTCTTGTTCTTACTATTAACAAAATTATTGGGCTTGTTGAATTTAGTTCTCTCAGAGTTGACACCTAAACCAGCTTTAGGCAACCTAACATTGCCTTTCACTTTAATTGGTTTCAGGTTTGTCAGAATCTCATCTCTCATCTCATTACTCTCTTTCATTTTAAGGTCTTCCTGTTTAGTTCATATCTAATGACAACAGGAGTCTCTAAAAGAGGTTCAGCTTCTGAGGTTTTAAACAAAGGTTTAAGGGAATCTTTCAAAACAAAAGGAATCCCTCTCTCTTCAGCACTCTTCTTAAAGGAGGAGTAATGTTACTAGCCTTACCTACAGATTTGTTATAGTCAAAGCCTATTCCAACAGTTCTCTTGATCTCTTGTTTATCATTGAGTTCTTTGACTATCAAGGAGGCATCCTTAAAGGCTTTACATTTCACTTCTCTTCGTCTAGCTAGCTGAAGTCTTAAAGCAATCTCACCTTTCTCTAGAACTTTGACTTTAGCACATTGTAATCCTAAGTCCATAGTCAATTGTTCTATTTTAGGTTTTAATACTTTCATCTCATTCATTTTATAAGCATGAATTTCTAAGACTAAAGTATCAATTTTAAGATTAGCAGCTTTCATCCTTTTAATAGCATCATCTCTTTCAAGTCCTAATTGCATAAACAGTTTAGGGCATGTAGGATCTACCTGAAAGCTTCCAGCAGGAGGAGGTGAAGATGATCCAGTAGTAGCCATGAAAGCAACATTCCCTAGCTGCTCCTCTTCATCACTATCTGTATCATCCCAGCTTTTGCCTTCTGCCAGATAAGACTTGCTTTTGAAACCTTGACTTCCAGAAGTACCATGATGCTTTCTAACCAGTGCATCATACTTCTGCTTCAGCTCATCATACGAATCTTTCTTTTTCTTTTCCTTGAACCTTGGGCTGTTTGCATTCAGTTGCAAAGTGTCCAGGTTCACCACAATTGAAGCATTTGAACTTGCTTCTGTCCACCATCCCAGTTTTTATCCTCCTTTACTTGTAGAAGATGAATAGCCTCCCTTCTGAAACTTACTAACAGTAGGTTTGTATTTATAGGAAGGGTTCTTCCGGAATCTCATGTTTCCAAACTTCTTGGCAAACAGTGATAGAGATTGATCTTCTAACTGTTCAAGCTCTTCCATTGTATAGAAACTCTTCATCACCACTGGTAGAAGCAGTCTGACCCATCTCAGGTGGTATTGGCTTACTTGAAGACCAAGAAAGTAGGACAGCTCACCCATCATACTCATCTCATAGTTACTCTGCATCACTTAGCAAATCTCTTGCACAAGTTATCGTTAGTAGAAACCAAATTATAGTCATCAACATATATTTGTACAAATATCATATCTTTATCATGCAATTTGTAAAAGAGAGTTTTGTCTATGACACCTCTAGTAAAGGTTTTCTTATTAAAAACTCAGGAGAGAGTGTCATACCATGTCCTTGGTGACTGCTTGAGTCCTAGACAGCTTTGAATAGGAAGTATACAAAATCAGCAACTCTGGATTTTCAAAGCCAGGGGGCTGTTCCAGATAACTTCTTCTTCTAGCTTTCCATTCAGAATGCACTTTTCACATCCATTTGATATACCTTGAAGTTGGAGTGTGCAGCAAATGCAAGAAATATTCTGATGGCTTCAAGACGAGCAACTGGAGCATAGGTTTCATCGTAATCAATTCCTCTTCCTGAGATAACCTTTTGCAACCAGTCTGGCTTTGTTTCTTACAACAATGCCATCACCATCTAACTTGTTACGGAAGACCCATCTAGCTCCAATGGTAGATTTTCCTTTTGGTCTTGGAAACCAGGGCCCAGACTTCTTGTCTCTCACAAATGATTGAGTTCTTCTTGCATGGCAAGAACCCAATCAGGATCAGCAGTGCTTCTTCTATTTCTTTGGTTCTAGTTAGATAGAAACCCACGAGATAGACATTCATTTGTCGTAGCACTTCTAGTCCTTACACCAACATCAGGATCACCAATAAATCAAATCAAAGGGATGATCTCTGCTCCAAATCTTTCCCTTGGAAGTTGTGTCCTTGATGATTCAGCTAGTATTATCATTAAGCTGAAATGTGTGACTAGTTGATCCATCAGCTCCCCTGAGTTGTTGCCAGGTTGACTTGATGATCCACCACTGGCATCAGTGGAATCTCCCGCCTATTGCTATTTCCTCCACCATTGCTGGTCTCATCATTGTTGTCATCTCCTGTTGCAACCTCAGGTGACATCATCATCTGAATCAGAATCTGGATAGTTGTCAAACTTCAGAGATTCAGATGAATCAGCAGATTGTATACTTGGAAGTTTAGTGTCATCAAATGTAACATTGACACTAACTTTCACTGACAGAGTATCATTATAAAAACTCTATAAGCATTATTTGTATACCAACAAAAATTGCTTCAGAAGCCTTTGGTTCAAACTTGTTCAAGTTCTCTTCACCATCCTTGGAACAAAACACTTGGCTTCCAAAGACATGAAGATGTTTAACATATGGTTTCTTGTCTTATACAAATGAATGGAGTTTTCATATGATCCTTGTTGTCAAAGTCCTATTCTGGGTATAACAAGCAGTGGCCACAGCTTCAGCCCAAAAGTACAGTGGAAGCTTTGATCAGCTCATAGTCCTTGCAGCTTCATGGTACGATTCTTTCTTTCGACGACTCCCATTCTGCTGAGGGAGTCCTTGTGCTGAATACTGCCTTCTAATTCCTTTCAGAGTAAAAGTTGATTAGAGTTTGATTCTTAAACTCAGTTCCATTGTCTGATCTGTCCCTGGTAGTGGATGTCTTGGAAGAATTGAGTTAACTCAGCACTGGTTGGTTCCACTTGAAAGTTATTCCTTGGAAACCCTAGAATTCTGTTCACATCATCAACATTATAACAATCCTTCGTCTATTTGGTAGATCACCAATCAACTTATAATTCTCGAGAGTTGTAGAGTGACGGCATTAGAGTAGAAGTCGAAGAGTGGTTGCACTTGAATAGGAACATCAGCGGTTAGTGCAGTACTGACAAGACTTTGTTGAGTCAGAAAGCGAATCCATTTCTTGAAACGATCAGAACAATCCTCGTAGTTTAGGTTAGCACAATAATTGGTCTCAGCAATCTCAATTCTCCGGCCATTTTTAGTAATTAAAAATTGAATTAAGCGAGAAATTTTCAAATAAAAGATTAATTTTCAATTATCTCGCAAGTTCAATTAATAATTAAACTTGATTAATTATTATTAATTCGAAATATTAGAATAATCTCGAATTAAAAGTTAATTAATTAAAAATGGAGCTTAGTCAAATAATCCAACTCAGCCAACACTCCCTTAAGTTCAAACACCACAAACTCACAAAATCAGCCAAACAGTCCCTAATTGAAAAATCCCCAAATTAACCAAGAACCCTAACTCCAAATCCTTTCAAATCAGTTCGAAGGTCACACGAATAACACAGATTAATCGACTCTAGTCAATCCACAGTACAAACTCAGTCGAAGAGCTTTAAAAATCGACTAAACTTCGGCGAAAATCTGACTAAAATCCGGCAGAGTTTCGTTTAAACAAGGACGAAATCGAGTAACCAGCAAGCGTGAAAGCTTGTAAAAACCAAACCCAGCAAGTTTTTGATGATAAAACTTGAAAAACAATGAACGGAAATCGTGTATAGGAGAGGGCAGATGGAGAAGATGAAGTAGGATCAGCAAGACAATCGAATTGTCTTGCACGATTGTCTTGTAGATAT
This sequence comes from Daucus carota subsp. sativus, assembly GCF_001625215.2. Taxonomy (NCBI): domain Eukaryota; kingdom Viridiplantae; phylum Streptophyta; class Magnoliopsida; order Apiales; family Apiaceae; genus Daucus; species Daucus carota. Next base: position 10,597,362 of record NC_030381.2, read on the forward strand.
ATATATACACGTACGCAGTAAGACAACGGGAGAGTAGTCTCGATAAGACAATTCAAAATTGTCTTGCCGAGACCAAGTATAACAGACAAAAGGCTGTGTCAGTAAGACATCTGATTGTCTTACTGATACGACAACTGACTTAAGACAGACTCGGTAAGACAATGGGATTGTCTTGCCGAGTTGTTTGAAAATCGGTGAAAAACCGGTTCAGCAAGACAATCTAATTGTCTTGCCGAGCCTAATTGTAGACAAAACCATTGTCTTGCCGAAAATCAAATAAAAATAATAGGATTTTTGATTATATTAAAAGATAAAACATTTTGCAATTAAACTAAAAAAAAACTATAATAAAAACAATAGTATATAATACACGAATATTTTGTAAATTTCAACTTTAGTTAAATATAACTATTTACGACTTTAACTTTAATTCAATAAAATGAATTAACTTAAAATCAAATATTTATACTTAATTAATTTTGAAAAATACAAAATAATTACAATAATTATCTAAATGCCTAGAGAATATTACAGGGGAGTGTATGAGCATTTAGAAAATCATTTACTAATTTACAGGCATGCATAATTAATTAGAATAATATCAGATAATATACAGAAAATCATATAAAATCTAATAAAATAGATATAATTATACAGAAAATTCACAAAAATATACAAAAACATATAATGCATATGAAAAATATATACAAGAGAACTATGTCATATTTAACATCCCTAACTCACAAACCAGCTTAGAGAAAGTGGATTCATCCAGTGGTTTCGTGAAGATGTCAGCAATTTGCTCAGTCGTGGGTACAAAATGTAACACCACTGTACCATTTATGACATGTTCTCGAATGAAATGATACCTGATATCAATGTGCTTGGTTCTTGAATGTTGAACCGGATTGTTGGAAATGGCTATGGCACTTGTATTATCACAAAATATAGGAATTTTGTTTACTACAACACCATAATCATTCAGTTGGTTCTTGATCCACAAGATCTGAGCACAGCAGCTACCAGCAGCTATATACTCAGCTTCAGCAGTAGAGGTAGACACAGAGTGCTGCTTCTTGCTATACCAGGAAACCAACCGACGTCCTAGAAATTGACAGCTTCCAGACGTACTCTTCCTATCAATCCTGCATCCTGCATAATCAGAATCTGTATAGCCGGTTAAGTCAAAACCAGTATTCTTAGGGTACCAAATACCTAAACCAGGTGTACCCTTAAGATATCTAAAGATTCTTTTGACGGCTATAAGATGTGATTCTTTAGGATCAGCTTGGAACCTAGCACACAAACATGTTGCAAACATGATATCTGGTCTACTTGCAGTAAGATAAAGTAGAGAGCCAATCATACCACGATAGCTTGTGATATCAACTTTCTTACCAGATTTATCCTGGTCAAGCTTTGTGGCAGTGGCCATGGGTGTCTTTGCCGGTGAAGAGTCTTCTAGATTGAACTTCCGAAGAAGATCTCTGACATACTTGGATTGGCAAATGAATATTCCATCTTCCTTTTGGCTTACTTGAAGACCAAGAAAGTAGGACAGCTCACCCATCATACTCATCTCATAGTTACTCTGCATCAACTTAGCAAATCTCTTGCACAAGTTATCGTTAGTAGAACCAAATATAATATCATCAACATATATTTGTACAAATATCATATCTTTATCATGCAATTTGTAAAAGAGAGTTTTGTCTATGACACCTCTAGTAAAGTTGTTTTCTATTAAAAACTCAGAGAGAGTGTCATACCATGTCCTTGGTGACTGCTTGAGTCCATAGACAGCTTTGAATAGGAAGTATACAAAATCAGCAAACTCTGGATTTTCAAAGCCAGGGGGCTGTTCCAGATATACTTCTTCTTCTAGCTTTCCATTCAGAAATGCACTTTTCACATCCATTTGATATACCTTGAAGTTGGAGTGTGCAGCAAATGCAAGAAATATTCTGATGGCTTCAAGACGAGCAACTGGAGCATAGGTTTCATCGTAATCAATTCCTTCTTCCTGAGAATAACCTTTTGCAACCAGTCTGGCTTTGTTTCTTACAACAATGCCATCACCATCTAACTTGTTACGGAAGACCCATCTAGCTCCAATGGTAGATTTTCCTTTTGGTCTTGGAACCAGGGCCCAGACTTCTTGTCTCTCAAATTGATTGAGTTCTTCTTGCATGGCAAGAACCCAATCAGGATCAGCAAGTGCTTCTTCTATTTTCTTTGGTTCTAGTTGAGATAGAAACCCAGAGAATAGACATTCATTTGTCGTAGCACTTCTAGTCCTTACACCAACATCAGGATCACCAATAATCAAATCAAAGGGATGATCTCTGCTCCAAATCCTTTCCCTTGGAAGTTGTGTCCTTGATGATTCAGCAGTATTATCATTAAGCTGAAATGTGTGACTAGTTGATCCATCAGCTCCCCCTGAGTTGTTGCCAGGTTGACTTGATGATCCACCACTGGCATCAGTGGAATCTCCAGCATTATTGCTATTTCCTCCACCATTGCCTGGATCATCATCATTGTTGTCATCTCCTGTTGCAACCTCAGGTGGAACATCATCATCTGAATCAGAATCTGGATAGTTGTCAAACTTCAGAGATTCAGATGAATCAGCAGATTGTATACTTGGAAGTTTAGTGTCATCAAATGTAACATTGACACTAACTTTCACTGACAGAGTATCAATTATAAAAACTCTATAAGCATTATTTGTATAACCAACAAAAATTGCTTCAGAAGCCTTTGGTTCAAACTTGTTCAAGTTCTCTTCACCATCCTTGAGAACAAAACACTTGGCTCCAAAGACATGAAGATGTTTAACATATGGTTTCTTGTCTTTATACAAATGAAATGGAGTTTTCATATGATCCTTGTTGATCAAAGTCCTATTCTGGGTATAACAAGCAGTGGCCACAGCTTCAGCCCAAAAGTACAGTGGAAGCTTTGATTCAGCAATCATAGTCCTTGCAGCTTCAATCAGTGTACGATTCTTTCTTTCGACGACTCCATTCTGCTGAGGAGTCCTTGGTGCTGAATACTGCCTTCTAATTCCCTTTTCAGAGTAAAAGTTGATTAGAGTTTGATTCTTAAACTCAGTTCCATTGTCTGATCTTACAGCTTTTACAGGAACACCTTTTTCCAACTCAACCAACTTGATATGATCAATTACTGTCAGGGGAGTTTCATCCTTGGAAGAGAGGAAGTAAACCCAAGTAAATTTCGAGAAGTCATCCACAATGACTAAGGCATATCTTCCTCCATCAATAGATGCAACATTCACGGGGCCAAACAAATCCATATGCAACAAATGAAGTGGATCTGTAATGGTATTGATGGTTTTGCCTTTGTGAGATGCTCTCTTCGCTTTTCCTTTCTGACAAGCTTCACAAAGATCATCAGTTGAGAATTCCAGGGAAGGCAACCCTCTCACTAGATCTCTCTTGACTAGAGAGTTCATGGTTTTGAAGTTGAGGTGTGAGAGCTTCTTATGCCATAACCAACTATCTTCAGCAGACGCTTTGGCGTAGAAACAGTGAACTTCGTTTCCTGGTCCTGAAGACAAATCAGCTACGAATATATTGCCTTTCCTTATGCCACATAGTGAAGGACGCTTATCCTTGATATGTTTGATGATACATATCTCCTTTTCAAAATGAACATAATAACCTTTGTCACAGAATTGACTGACACTCAGGAGATTATGTCGAAGTCCTTCAACTATTGCAATATCTTCTATGATGATCCTCCCAATTTTGTACTTGCCATATCCCACAGTACGACCTTTGCTATTATCAGCAAAACTGACTGTAGGGCCAGCTCCTTCTCTTATGTCCTCCAGCAGGGATTTGTTGCCAGTCATGTGCATTGACGCTCCACTGTCAAGCACCCAGGTAACACGAACAACTCCACTGGCACCCTGCAAAAGACAACTTGATTAGACAGTCTTTGGGACCCACACTTGATTGGGTCCGGCAGTCTTAAAGAACTGATTTCTATCAGGTAATACAACAGAGCCTCTTGGACTGATACTTGGTTCAGATTTGACTGAACTTACTTCCTTAACAACAGCCTTATAAACCTTGGTTTTAGGCTTTGGAACATAAGTCTCCTTTCTCTTGTGAGAAGGACTAGCAGTCTTTGATCTAGCATGCTTGTTGTTTGTGTGTTGTCTAGGTGATGTGTTTTCATTTTTAGCATGCAAATTTTTAAAATAAGCAGACATCAAATTGAAAGCACAAGTCATACAATTATCAACACTACAAGATTTATGACATGCATCAAAAGCAGGAGCAACAGAAGTATCAGTCACAGTAGTAGGAACATCAATAGATTCTACTCTAACCTTATTATCAGATTTAAAGTTCTCAGTAGAATGACATCTATTGTTCTTGTTCTTACTATTAACAAAATTATTGGGCTTGTTGAATTTAGTTCTCTCAGAGTTGACACCTAAACCAGCTTTAGGCAACCTAACATTGCCTTTCACTTTAATTGGTTTCAGGTTTGTCAGAATCTCATCTCTCATCTCATTACTCTCTTTCATTTTAAGGTCTTCCTGTTTTAGTTCATATCTAATGACAACAGGAGTCTCTAAAAGAGGTTCAGCTTCTGAGGTTTTAAACAAAGGTTTAAGGGAATCTTTCAAAACAAAAGGAATCCCTCTCTCTTCAGCACTCTTCTTAAAAGGAGTAATGTTACTAGCCTTACCTACAGATTTGTTATAGTCAAAGCCTATTCCAACAGTTCTCTTGATCTCTTGTTTATCATTGAGTTCTTTGACTATCAAGGAGGCATCCTTAAAGGCTTTACATTTCACTTTCTCTTCGTCTAGCTGAAGTCTTAAAGCAATCTCACCTTTCTCTAGAACTTTGACTTTAGCACATTGTAATCCTAAGTCCATAGTCAATTGTTCTATTTTAGGTTTTAATACTTTCATCTCATTCATTTTATAAGCATGAATTTCTAAGACTAAAGTATCAATTTTAAGATTAGCAGCTTTCATCCTTTTAATAGCATCATCTCTTTCAAGTCCTAATTGCATAAACAGTTTAGGGCATGTAGGATCTACCTGAAAGCTTCCAGCAGGAGGAGGTGAAGATGATCCAGTAGTAGCCATGAAAGCAACATTCCCTAGCTGCTCCTCTTCATCACTATCTGTATCATCCCAGCTTTTGCCTTCTGCCAGATAAGACTTGCTTTTGAAACCTTGACTTCCAGAAGTACCATGATGCTTTCTAACCAGTGCATCATACTTCTGCTTCAGCTCATCATACGAATCTTTTCTTTTTCCTTGAACCTTGGGCTGTTTGCATTCAGTTGCAAAGTGTCCAGGTTCACCACAATTGAAGCATTTGAACTTGCTTCTGTCCACCATCCCAGTTTTATATCCTCCTTTACTTGTAGAAGATGAATAGCCTCCCTTCTGAAACTTACTAACAGTAGGTTTGTATTTATAGGAAGGGTTCTTCCGGAATCTCATGTTTCCAAACTTCTTGGCAAACAGTGATAGAGATTGATCTTCTAACTGTTCCAGCTCTTCCATTGTATAGAACTCTTCATCACCACTGGTAGAAGCAGTCTGACCCATCTCAGGTACAACAAATTCCTGAGTAGTCTCAGAAGGAACAACAACATCCTTCTTCTTTTCTTCCAGTACAGGTGACTCAACAACTAGAGCTCTCGAATGGTTCTGTGTTTTACCCCAGCCATATCTCTGTTTACTCTGAACTTGCTCCAGTTCATAAGTTTTCAAAACTCCGTAGAGTCTTTCCAGAGAAATCTCATTCAGGTCTCTGCTTTCCCTGATGGCAGTGATTCTGTGTTCCAGATGTTCAGGAAGGGTTAAGAGAAACTTCATGTTGACCTCTTTCTTGTCGTAGAATTTCCCATTCAGATTTAAATTATTTATCAAATTATTAAGTCTGATAAATACTTCTGAAATCCCTTCACCGGGATGAGAACCAAACTGTTCATACTGGGCCATCAGTATCTCTTTCTTGTTTTCCCTAACTTCCTCTGAGCCTTCATTGATAATCTCTAATGTATCCCAGATTTGCTTGGCGTTCGTACAATTTACAACAGCATTGTACATTACTGGGTTTAGAGATTCAACCAAGATTAGTTGAAGAGCATCATCTAAGTTCATCTGATCACTCTCTTCGTCTGTGTACTCAGAAAGTTCTTTCGGAATGACCTGATGAGGTATCAACACACCATCCTCTTCGTGTGCTAATATGACCTTCATCGGAGTAGTAACACCTTTGTCTAAAATCCCGATGTATTTTCTGTTCGCAGTTCGGAGGAATAAGAACATATGCCTTTTCCATAGGCCAAAGTGTTCCTGGCTGAACGGTGGGATTTTAATGCTACTGATCTTTTGCGTACTCATTTTTTAGGAATTTAAAGTGAATAGTGTTTGGAGAGATTTAGATTTTTGAAAGAAAAATATTTTTAATCAAAATTAATTTTTGGAATAAAATTAATTCGAATAAAAAATATTTGGACGTTACAGAGTGTGTATAGGATCTGATACGGAAAAATGGTATCAACCGCTCTGATACCAATTGTTAGGTCCAGATATGATTGTAGAAGGGGGGGGTTGAATACAATCAGTACCAAATCGTCGCGGAAGTGAATCTGATTGAATATGATTTGTTAATCAGATTATAATTAATTAATATAACAATGTTTGAAGTCGTTATATAATTAATATGGTTCAGTTTTAATGTCCACTAAAGTTCGTAGAATAAATTCGACAGGGTATATTCTAGATTTAGTGATTAAAACAACCGGGTTATCAAAGCACAGAAAACTGTGGATATAACGAACAAGCAAGTTACTAACAACTTGAAAGCTTTACAAATGCTTTGAATACAAAGTGAATGAACACTTTCAAATGAAGAAACCAAGCCATATTTATAGGCAAGGCTTTGTACATGCAAGACAATCACTAGACAAGACAATTACAAGCTAGCAAAGACAATTACAAGAAGGGTAAGACAATCTAGGCTTGGGCAAGACAATAAGGGGCAAGGGAAGACAATCTCAGATTGTCTACCAAGCTTCAACCAAGTCAGTAAGACAATCAAAAGGGAAGGGAAGACAATTCCTTTGTCAGAAAGACAAACACTACAAACGGCAAGACAATGGAGGATTGTCTTGCACACCTTAAGCATTCGGCAAGACAAGACAAACAGATTGTCTTGCTGGAAGTGTGTCTCTCGGCAAGACAAGACAAACAGATTGTCTTGCAGACTTACACATGCCTTCGGCAAGACAATCTTCAAGGATTGTCTTGCACACCATTGAAATGAATCGGCAAGACAATTAGAGATTGTCTTGCTGATTCAATCAAGGCTAATGCAGACAATGAAGAATTGTCTTGGAAGCATGATGAATCCACTCGGCAAGACAATCCAGAATTGTCTTGCTGAGGTGATTTTTGTGATTAAATAAAGAAATAAAATGGTATATTAAAATAGAAAATTATTCACTTAATTAATTTAATCATATAAATTCATAAATTAAATTAATTCGAGAGTGAATTAATTTAATAAATAAATTACATAATTAATATAATTATTTGAGAAGTGAAATAATAGTCTATTAAAATATTTAATCACACAATCTTCAGTAGAACAACTTCCGGTCTTCTTTAAACTTGAATAATTTCTTCTTGATTTGTCGAACGAGCGAACTACCACTTCTGCTTGACTTCAAATATTTAATTTGGATAACTGATACATAGATGTACTGTCTGGTTCATCTGTATCTAGTTAAATCAAATATTCTTCGTCAAATAAACAATAAGAATTTGGTTAGTTCGTCGAGTCTTCGTCTTGTACGTACATCTTCATTAAATGGAATCTTCTGATGAAATAAAGTATAGAAACTTTATGTCTTCTGAATTCCTGGACGTGCCACAAAAGATTATTTGTGCACTGAGGCTTGAACATATTAATGAACTTCTTTCAGTGGCGTGCAGCAGCATCCTGGAACTTATCTGACATATGATTTCCATAAATCATTTGACGTTCTTCGTACTGATTCCGATGACTTGCTATTTACTGAGCTTTCTTATCTGAGTTGAGTTGTACCTCTTTAAATACAAATAGGCTGAACATATGCCTTTCAATCTCTGTGGACGAATCATAAAATATTACAACGAGATCGTGCGCTTGCTATAAGGTATATTTTCTAGCACATCAATGTCTAGTTTCTAATGTCAAAAGAAAGCATAGACTTTCAAACCTTGGATCAGCGCTGATAAAACCAGAGCTAAGCTAAGTCTACTCACTATTGCACGCATTTGGCTCCATTGCATGAAACCATCAAATAGCCAAAGAATAAAGTCATCTCAAGGCCCACAATGTCCTCCTAGCTTGAAAGCATAATGTTTATCTTTCATCAGTGGCAATAAATAGAGTAAACATATGAAATATAATAAAAGATAGACTAAGCTCTCCCAAAAGATAATATCATCACGTATACCGCGTATCCTCGGTATGTTGTCTGAATCTTGATAGCTGCCACTTCTATTTATGAAATCGTAGAGGAATATATTAATTAGATCAGTGTAAGAAACACAACAAGAGCAACCTTATCTTAAGTATACTAAAACAAATACAAATCAGAAAAACAAAAACTTTTGTTTTTATTATTCTTAGATTGTGGACTAAAAGCTTTCTTAACTGAAGAAAAGCAAGTGATCCCTTTCATTCCTATCGTTGAAACAATCACAGATTTGTTGGTTACTAGAAAACAGAGAATGAACATCAGCAACATATATATTCCTCTTCGACATACACAAGTGATGATTGAATATGCAGCAAATTTCATTATTCGTCAAAATATAAATACTTTATATCAACTTGTGAAACCATACCGGCAACATTACAGCATATCCAACATAAAAAATTGTGTTCCATTGATCACACAAGCAGAAATTTGTACAGCTAACAAGTAACTTCCCCATAGGTTCAAACATTAAAAGAATAATTTATGAAAATTATATATTTAGTTAAGACACTAGAATGAATGTAATGAAAGAAAGAAACAAAAATACCCCGCAAATGAATTCACTGGATCTCTCAGAATTTGTGGAGTATGTCCTGTAACTATAACTAGATATTAGTGACACACTAAAATTCAAGTTCTCACTGAAATTGAGTCCACCTAAGAAGAAAGTCAGAAAAAAATCAAGAACACTAATTCATGTTAAGCAACATAAATCAATTGACACCAACTGACAAAATTTGAAGTCAAGCAAGTAAGTGGTATACGGAAGACAAATAATTGCTTATTGAACATAAATTAATTGCTTAAAATTTAAAACCCTAAAATAAATTATTTAATTAAACAAAAAATACCTTTAGTTTTAAATTGTGATGTCAAGATCTTAAAGGTAGTACATGTTGTAACTTCACATAAAGAGATATTATAGAAAGGCTCATAGGTATGCTGCTGAGAGAGAAAATGACAAAAGAAGAGAGACAAAGAGAGGATGAAAAATAGTTAAAATTGAGAATAATACCTTATTACAAGTCTAATCTACTCGATGTATAAATCCCCATTTAAATTGGTTCCAATCTTAACCCTAATGGAAGAAGTGCACCAGATCTGGAACAAAACCCCCAAGTCGTGAATGGCAGAGGCCGGATGAGAGTTGCCCATGAAAAACTATTATTTTGAATGAGAGCTGGAGTGTGTATACACTGTGGGTAGGTATGGATTTATGAAAAGTCTGAAGGCACAACAAAAGAGTGAGAGATGAGAAAGGGGGGAATAGAGTTTGGAAGAAGGGGGGAAATGAAAATTGGAGGGGGGAAACGCCAAAAGTAGGTGAAAAAGAAAAAAAAGGTATATTATATGTTTATTATATATGCATTGTTGTGAAAAATAAATTTATAAAATTATTTAAAATTTTTTATCAACATTTGTCCACAAATTATTTATACTATTTTAAAACCGTACAACGCATGAGATATGTTCTTACTATTATCCACTGAAATATTATTTTAATATTTCACCTACAAAATTAAAAATAATAAATTTATATTGTATGACTTTTAATAAAAATGAAATAAAATTACTAGTCCCTTACATGAGATTCGTGCCAGATTAACTGAAATATATTTTGATATGAATTTTTCAACGATCCAACTGTACAGATGTTAATAACCACTTATTTTAGTAATGTAGAAAAATAATCAAAATAATAAATTTATCTCGTACAACTTTTTAATATAAATCTAGTAAAATTACTAGTAACTAAAATGGGACACCTGCAAGATTAATTAAAAGATTTTTTTAAATGAATATTTCAACGATCCAATGGTATGGATGTTAATACCCACTCAATTTAGTCTTGTACAAAAATAATCAAAAAATTAAAAAATTATCTTGTACGACTTTTTTAATGAAAATCAAGAAAAATTACTAACCTCTAAAACGAGACTCGTGCCAGATTAAATGAAATATATTTTTGAATTAATTTATCAACGATCTAACCATACGGATGTTAATATCCACTCATTTTAGTCTTCCACAAAATAATCAAAACATAAAATTTTTATCTTGTACGACTTGTTTCTAAAACGAGACTCTTGTCAGATTAACTAAAATATTTTTTGAAATGAATATTTCAACGATCCAACCATATGGATCTTAATACCCACTTATTTTAGTGATCTACAAAAATAATCAAAAAATAATAAATTTATCTTGTAAGACTCTTTAGAAAAAATCTAGTGAAATTCCTAGTCCCCAAACGGGACACGTGCCAGATTAACTTAAAGATTTTTTTAAATGAATATTTCAACGATCCAACTGTACGGATCTTAATACCCAATTATTTTAGTCATCTACAAAAATAATAAAAAATAATAAATTTATCTTGTAAGACCTTTTAGTAAAATTCTAGTAAAATTACTAGTCGCTAAAGCAGGACACGTGCCAGATTAACTAAAAGATTTTTTGAAATGAATATTTCAACGATCCAACCATACGAATCTTAATATCCACTAATTTTAGTTATATAAAAAAATAATCAAAAAATAATAAATTTATCTTGTATGACTTTTTAATAAAAATCTAGTAAAACTACTTGTCCCTAAAACAGAATTCGTGTCAGATTAACTGAAAAATTTTATGTAATGAATTTTTCAATGATTCAACCGTATGTATACAAAAATAATCAAAAAATTAATAATTAATCTTGTACCACTTTTTAATAAAAATCTACTAAGATTACTAGTCTCTAAAACAGGACTCGTGCCAGATTAACAGAAATATATTTTAAAATTGAATTTTCAATGATCCAACCGTACGGGTGTTAATACTCACTCATTTTAGTCTTGTACAAAAATAATCAAAAAATAAAAATTTTATCTTGTGCGACTTTGTAATAAAAATCTTGTAAAATTACTAGGCTCTAAGACGAGACTCTTGCGAAATTAACTCAAATATTTTTTGAAATGAATATTTTAATGATCCTACCGTACGTATGATAATATCCACTTATTTTAGTCATGTAAAAAATAATCAGTAAATAATAAATTTATCTTGTATGAGTTTTTAATAAAAATCTAGTAAAACTACTTCTACCTAAAACGGAATTCGTGCCAGATTAACTGAAATATTTTTCGAAATTATTTTTTCAGCGATTCAACCGTATGGATGTTAAAACCAACTCAATTTAATCTTGTACAAAAATAATTGAAAAATAAAAAAAATTATCTTGTACCATCTTTTAACAAAAATCTAGTAAAAGTACTAGTTTCGAAGACAACGATTATTTTGATAAAATCCCGTTGTGTAAGTAACGAACCTTCTAGAATAAAGCCTAAAGACAACCGGGATAATAGGGGTTAACTACGTTTGCGATAATAGGGGTAATTTGGAACATTAAAGAGATTACCCTCTTAAACCGGGATTCTTAATTGGATTAGACAGATTAAGTTTTATTCAGACATATTTAATGCTCTATTAGTCTCGATCCAAGCGTGAAATTTGGAATCTAATTACCATTTGTGAAATAAACAAATACTTATGGGCCAGAAGTTGTAACATTAAATTAAATACAGCATTTCTTAAAAACAAACAATAATTCATGTGATCACTCTGTAAAATTTTTAAACGTGTCGTATAATTAAATTTGACATAATAGGAATACTTAGTCGATTTTTATCATATGTCTAAGGAACACCAAAAGAGGAGCAATATTAAATTATAACAATAGTCAAGTACAATCAAACCCAAAAAAATTGGGAAATTTTTTGTGACAAGTACAATTTATTTTGCGAACAGTTAATAATAAAAATAACATAGATATTAAAATCTAGTCATCTCTATCAATGTCAGTATATCAAACACGTTCAAGAACCTTTTTTAAAAAACCACCTTTAAAAAGTTGAGGGTAATAATCAGTATTTCTTTTGTAGGAAAAAAGATAAAAACATCGAAAGCCTTGGAAAAATTTACCAACGGGGCTTAATTTTCATTTATCTAAATTTTCTAAAATATAAACGTACAAGATATAACATTTTACAAAATCCATTTTTTGTGAACACCTTATGCATTCATCACAACATTGTGTACACATTAGAATCGGTGTTATATATAATAATTTAATTTAATCAGAATGAAATAATTGCAATATAGTCATCCGTATTAGTGTCACTGTAACGAATACGTTACAGAACTCTGTGCTAGACCTTTCCCCAAATGGTGAAGATAAAATAAATTTTCTTGTTTAAACCATGATAGCAGAATGCATTTGTACATTATGGGAATTTTTCACTAGTATCAAATTTTTCGCACGGTTCTTTGATTTATTATCATTTTTTTAAATATAACATATAACTACAGTTATCAATTTAATTTTTTCAGTTAACACCTTGTGGATTGACCATTAGTTTTTTTCATAAACAAAACATTGTATTCTTAAACATCTTGTACAAATTAATCAATCTCAGCATATAGACGCATATAAATTAGTCTCCTTTTATTTGGGTTTTTTCCTTTTGTTTTTTTATGTTATATTATACTTAAATAAAAAAACTCTAATAGGAAAAAACAAAGAAGTATATTGAGATTTTTACGAGTAGGACTTTTCTTTGGGTTTTCTCCTTCTGTTGTTTCACATTTAATATTTTGTAAGCTTGATTAGGACACTACTTATTGTAGACTGTTTGGTTTGCATAGAACTTGTATAGCCGTTACATACTGCCATAGTTAATGCGATTTTTATGTTTTTGAAATGGATAGAGATGGATTTATTTTTCTTGGTACTCGGCTGGAAGTGAATATTTCACAGTTTTTTCCATTTTCCTCGGCCTTCTTCATTAAATTCTGAAGTGTTTTATTCAGGAAATATAAGGACTGAAAATCTATGACTACATACACTTTAAATAAATTTGAGATATTAATTACTATTTTTTTAAAAGGGTTGATTTTGTTTTTTTTATCTAACTTGAATGAAACTTGTATCAGAACCGGTGTTCCTTAAAAGATTCTTTCTTTAAAATTGTTTTGTTCTTAGACATGTGGAACACGCTAAACATGCATCCCTGTGGGAGTCCAAAAGACATGAATCTAGAATTCGCCTCTTTGCTCCATCAGCTTTTGGAGCATCCTTGAAAGTAAAAGGCATTGCTTCAATATGAATCCATATTTCGCCTCTTCGCTCCATCAGCTCTTGGAGCATACAAAAATTTGAATCTCAACGGGAACCAAAGAAAACAAGCATGCATCCCTATGGGAGTCCAAAAGACATGAATCTAGAATTCGCTTCTTTGCTCCATCAGCTCTCGGAGCATCCTTGAAAGTAAAAGGCATTGCCTCAAAATGACTTCATATTTCGCCTCTTTTCTGCATCAGCTCTTGGAGCATACAAAAATTTGAATCCCAACGGGATCCAAAGGAAACAAACATAAATCCCTATGGGAATCCAAAAAACATGAATCTAGAATTCGCCTCTTTGCTCCATAAGCCTATTTTATCGGAATTTTTTTGATTAAATTCCAATTTTGCAGAATTTTCTGAGCCTTTAAATAATTTTCAAAATATTGTTGCAATTTTTCCTGAATTTCCAGGATTTTTCCTCATATTTTTTCAATTTTTGGAATTTTCAAAGTATTTCTATAAAGAATTAAATAATTCTTTAATAAGAAAATTACCCTTCAATAGGATATGCTTCCTTGGTGGGGGTACACACGCCAAGAAAGCGTTTAAAAAACCACGCCCAGGAGTCATGCTTCCTAGGCGTGGTTGAGCGCAGCTTCAACCGTCCAGCCTACTTGGCGTGGCTAGACCCGCCAAGGAGGCGTGTTGTCTTCCACGCCCAGGAGACTTGTCCCCTGGGAGTTGTGTTAGGGTTATACTGAAATATTCGTTTGAAGTATATAACAATTATTTGAGGATCTTGAATGCATGTTTTCACATTGTCTGTATATTATATATTGTAGACAATCTAGTATCAAATGGGATAGCAGAAGATTAGATTGTCAGACTCCTTATATAATATAATAAAGGTTCACAGTCGAGGTGGTGTTAGACAAACCACTGGAACGGCTGAAGTATTATTTGGAAATAGTTTATCTTGACTATTGAATAATATTTATATACTTTGTGTATATTGAACGGGATCAAAATAGTAGAATAATTGTTTCTTTAATTCTGACAATAAAGAACTAAGATTCTATGATGTTATTAATGCTTAAGTTCTTAATCCGGATATAGTGATTGACACTTGTATTTAATGCACATGCCTTGACTCATAAATTAAGTAATTTATTTTAAATTACGAATTTATGTATTGGGCAATGACATTATATACAGAGTGGGATATTGACTATAAAAGGAAACCGTGTCCGAAAAATATATTCGGGTGATGATGTCCTCTTGAAAGCTCATAAAGATAATTATGCTTTAGTCCTGCAGGCAGATTTGTTCTTGCATAATTATAAGGTTGAGTGGATGATCAAGGATAAAAGATATTAATTAAATTAATTGTCAGAAATTAATTTAATTAATGGACATGCGATATCTTAAACATGGGGAATTTATAAGCAATTAATATGGGAGCCGAATTAAATAATTAATTTACGGAATTAGGAAAGGTAGTGCAAATATTAGTTCTTTGGTGGATAGAATTAATATTTAATGACATTGGGCCTGACCCGGAATGTCATTGGAAGGCCTGACCTAATGATCCATGATCCCTGCTGTAGCCTATATATATTCTCGTTCTCCTAAAGCTGAAATACACACCAAAACGAATTAATCCTAGAGTCAGAGAGAGGCAGACCTTTTTCTCAAGGAGACAGCTAGGGTTTTGGGTTTTCGGAGCTTTAAGGAGAGGCACACCTTGGGAGATCGAAGGCCACACTTCGTCCAAGGAGAATCAAGGAATACAGTAGAAGACGTGGATTTGAATCGCTTGCGCCGTAGCGATTAAGGTTAATATTCTGTTCGAACTTTTAATTAGTATCATAAAACGCAGGACCAAGGTCCGATTGATCCTACACGTTGTTGGTGCAACAGCCCACATCGGGCCTTAATGTGTAATGTTCCCTTGGCGTTGATACGCACGCCAAGGAGACATACATTCTACCACGCCTAGGGGACATGTTCCCTGAGCATGGTTTGTGTCGTGGACATATTCAAGCTTCAATTGTGCAGTGCTTCCCTACCAAGGAGACATACTTTGTACGAAGCTTAGGGGACATGCTCCCTGGGCGTGGCTTGCTCTTAGGCCTTCTTAAGGCTTCGTTTATGAGATGCTTCATTGGCGTTCCTACCCACACCAAGGAGATATAGTTTCCATGTGTTTTATGGATTTATTATTTATTTTCACAATAAATAATATTTTTCCTTCAGTTGACAGAAGTGCCCGTGGCGTGGTTAACCCCGCCAAGGAGACGTTTAATTTGACACGTTTAGGAGTAGGATACTGTTATAGGCTGTGGGCCTTAGTCTAGAACTTGTTAGGCCTATATAATTTATTTTTCCTTTAATTTCTTCAAGTGTCCCCCAGAATTCTCTCGATCCTTCTAGAGGGGTCAAATCTTTTTAAATTCATGGGTTTCCCGCCTATCATGTGACCCAGTTACTGGCCAAAACCCCATTTTACTAGCTGTAGACAATAAACCCTAGGGTTTACCGGCAAGTGAATCGGCTGGGACTTCCTATAAATCAAGAGAGTGGGAGTTTCATTTCTCATTTCATCAAAAATTCTCTTTTTCACGAGTCCAAACA
Source organism: Daucus carota subsp. sativus (assembly GCF_001625215.2). Lineage (NCBI taxonomy): Eukaryota > Viridiplantae > Streptophyta > Magnoliopsida > Apiales > Apiaceae > Daucus > Daucus carota. The sequence goes on from NC_030381.2 coordinate 10,613,640, forward strand.
CTTTCAAACACTCTCTAATTTCCTCGAGTTTTCCGGCCGTATTCAAGGCGATTATTTCGGCGATATTCAAGTCCCTGACCAGTTTCTGATCAATCCTCATCCCCTTCAAGTCTTTTCTGGGTTTCAAGTGTTCATATGAAGACTATCAATGGCGGATTCTTCTTCATCCCAGCAATTGCAGCTATCTCAGCCGGCCGTCGCTCATTCTCGCGCTAGTCGAGGTAAAAAATCCCTCGTTCACGCTAGCGTTTATTCTCTTAGCGATTTGCTTAGTGAGTTCGGTCAATCTTTTCCCAGCTTGCTTCATCTTGAGGCGTATAATTACCCTTCTAAATATAAACAAAAAGATGTTGATATCATGGCCAAACTTTTTTCCATTACCGAGCCTTATAAGGCTGTGGCCCCATGCCCAAATGACCGGGCTTGCTACCCAAAGCCCGGGGCCCTTTGAGTTTATAAAGAAATGTTTTACGCGGGCTTTAGACTTCCACCCCCTATGTTCGTTTATAGGTTGTTAGCCGAGGCCCAGGTGTGTCTAACCCAACTCCAGCCCAATGGCTGGAGGTTCATATACTGCTTCTTAGACCAATGTATAGAGCCCATCGTGGCTATTTTTTGATACCTTTTTAAGTTTACGAATGCTCCAAATGATGAAGGATGGGTCAAGATCCAGTATAGGACTTTGGGCCATAGCATTTTTAATTCTGATTCGGCCCCTGACTCCCTCCCTCGCTGGAAGGGGGAATGGTTTTATTTGTATATAGAGGGGGCCGATTGGGTCGACTATTTTTATTCAGGTTTTAGTCGGGCCCTGTGGCCTCGTTCCAAGAGCATGGGCTTAGTGATTTGGGCCCTGAGGGTACGCCCCTTATAACCTTCCATATTTCTTTTCTCATTTTTATGTACTGGGTTATTAATTCTTTGTATTTGTTTTGCAGCCCAAGCTGCTTTAGGAAGCAATTTGAGGAAATGGGAGGCCGCCGCCTCCACTGCGGTGGTAACTAAAGTCGCCTGGACAAAGCGGTCCCAGAAGGATGGGGACCGCCCCGTCGTCGAGAAGGTTCCAGCCTTCCTGACTCCTCGACAGGTGGCCGTTGATGAAGACCTTAGTCCATATGTGGTGGAGTGGGGTCTTCTCAAGAAATACACCCTGGTTGGGGATTCCCGGGCCGCCGCTGAGTGGTCTCGAAACATAGTTACCCTGAGAGGGCCCACATGGTCGAATCTTCGGACGATTTGCAGATATTGCTTTTGGGAGCCCAAGCCATGGCTACGGTATGCCCACTTTCATTCCTTTGATATTTTTATGTCTGTTTTTTTTTACTTACTTGTTTTCTTTTTCCTTGTTTTGATTGCTTCTTGTTCTATAGATGAACACCTACCTTCAGGCTGCTGTTCATAATTTAAAGGCGGTAAGGACGGAGAAGACGCTTGCGGAGCGAGACCGTGACCGGTACTTCGAGTCCTCAGTCGCCAAATTCCAGCAGTTTAGGAAGGTGGAGGCCGAGCTGGTGGCCGAACATGAGAAGGTCCGCACCCTGGAGGTGGAGTTGGAGCGAGTCAAGAAAGAGGCGATCGCGGACTACAAAGCTTCGAAGGAGTTTGAGGATCTGCTGGCGGCCGAGTATGACGCCAGCTTCCCCGCGACTTTCAAGTCTTGCTGGGAAATGATTATCGAGGAACTCGGCTCCCAAATCGATGGAGTCACTTTGGAGCGATTTCCAGTTCCTCAGCTTCTCGGGAAAGAAGTTTCTTCCCTGATGGCTGTGGAGGATCTTTTAGATTTGCACCCAAATTATTCCCAAGATGGGGAGTTTTCAACCGAGGATCTCGTGATAGGGAATCTCAGAAAAGACAAGGAAGATCTCGGGGCGGAGGCCCAAGACGTTGAGAAAGAAGCCTAACTCCACGAGAAGGACCCGGTGGATGAGGACATCTTTCATGATGGCCTTGATAGTTAGGCTTTTTCAGCCCTGCGTGGCTTACATTTGTATTTATTTAAATCTTTTATTTTGTACCCTTCGGGGTTTAACTACTTTAGTAATTTTGGCCTTTGTGGCTTTAACTTATTTATTTTAAGTTAACCTTTTGTCACATATCATGCTTTGTCTAGCTTCAAGCTTTTACTTTTACTTTTTAGCTTTGAGCCATTTATTTTGTTTTTCCATTACTTAGGATTTTTGAATTTATCTTTAGAGAATACATAAGTAAAATAAAACTTGAGAGACCAAGTTTGAGAATAATTCTCAGGACTTCTTATTGATATCTTAGTAAAAGAGATAAACTATATATCTTCGAAATCAACTACCTGGCAGTGGTCAACATGACCTTTATTCTGTCATAACTACTAGCTTCTACTAACTTCTACTATTTTGTAGCAAATACTTACATGTAATATATCTTCAAGTTGGTTGCATGCCAACTTCGAGGACTTCAACTCCTTCCAGGGTCTGAACTTTATACGAGCAGTGGCCCGTGACATTTTTGACTTGGTAAGGTCCTTCCCAATTTGGAGCCATCTTGCCTTTGGGACCTACCCCTGAAGCCTCAATTTTTCTAAGTACAAGATCCCCTTCTCGAAAAACTCATTCCTTAACCCGAGGGTTATAATAGTAAGAAGCTCTCTTCTGATTTTCCACTATCTTAGCGTGAGCTTCATCACGAATTTCATCAATCATATCAAGTGCAAGTCTCATACCTTCTTCGTTGCCTCTGTCTCATATTGTTGGACCCTGGAGGATGTATGCGTGATTTCAAGTGGCACTACGGCCTCAGGTCCGTAGGCTAACTAGAAGGGGGTTGCTCCATTCGAGACCTTACAGGTTGTTCGATACACCCAAAGTATAGGGAGTAACTCATCTTCCCATGATCCCTGGGCTTTTTCAACTCTTTTCTTCTGTCCATCGAGGATTATCCTATTAGCCACCTCAGCCTGTCCGTTAGCTTGAGGATGGGCAACTGAGGTAAAACGTAGTTCGATTGCGTAATCTTCACAATAACTCTTGAATTCAGCATTGTTGAACAGAGTTCCATTGTTTGTTACCATGACTCAAGGTATCCCATACATGCAGATAATGTTCTCCCACACAAATTGGGCAACTTGCATGGTGGTTATCTTGGCCAGGGGTTTGGCTTCAATCCACTTAGTGAAGTAGTCAATTGCTACCAACAGGAACTTTCTTTGCGCGCTAGCGATCGGAAAAGGTCCAAGAATATCTGATTAGTTCATATTTTTGCATATTTAAGTGCCTATCTTTTGTTTATTTTTGTAGTATTAATCGCTTATATATTTATTTCAAGGGATTGTAGATAAATAAAGAAAGAAGAGTCAATGCAAAAAAAAAAATAATAAAAGAAAAGAAAAGAAGAAAATCAAAGAGAGTTGGCAAGCAAGGGGGCACATGGAGGGCTATGATCTACCCAACACACATCACACATGGATGGATTAGATTTAGCCACCCTACCCCTAAACCCTACATTTCTAGTTATAAATACCCCCACCCCTTTACTTGTAATGCACCTTCTTTTTAACCTAGTTTTTTCCTAGTTGGTAGTATAGTGCTAGATCTTCTTTTGTTCTCTCATTTTCATAATACATTTGTAAACACTTTTATTTTAATGCAAGATTTTATTTTTGTTCTTACATTTTTGTTCTTTATGTTTCCCTTGGCTATGAAATCTTTCTCTAACTACAAAAAGTTCAAAGTTGTTTGTAGATCGGAAGGAGCCATCTTTGGTAGCTCTCTTTATATTTAGATTTAATTTTTGGAAGAAACTTGAACTAGCACAAAAATTATTTGTGTGGGGGTTTAATGATTTTGGATTTAAAGGGCATAGTATAGTTAAATTAGTTCAGTATTTTCACTTTTAATGATAAATCATTAGCAGCCACCGAATTTATTCACTGTTTTGTTAGAAAGAAATTCACTATGTTTTGCTTTTCTTTGTTAAAACATAAAGCCACACCTCCCCTGTTTTCGGCTGAAAAGACAAAACCTCATTTCCCCTGTTCACAGCACGGTTAATAGTTGTTTTATACATAAAACCCAACTGCTTTGTTTCTTTTTACAATGGCTGAGTCGTTTCCGAGTCATCCAGCTGCGTTGTATTTTTCTGAGTCTGCACCGAGTTTAGTTGCTGATTTTTGTTTGAGTTTAGTTTTGTGTGGTTGTTCTTGATGCCGAGTTTCCGAGCTGCCGAGTCTTAGTTCTGTTTTTCACCGAGTAGCAGTACTGAGTTCCGAGTCCGCTGAGTAACTGTGGTGCCATTTTGTTTCGCTTTTAATTTGTAAATGCAGAGTCGTTTTGCACTGAGTCGCTTGTTTTCTGGGTTCACCGTGTCTGTTGAATATATATGATTCTTGCTGAGTTTTTATTGATATTGTAACCAATTTCACAATCTGAGTTTGCAAAGTTGTCTGGGTTGTTTTACATTCGATTAGCTAGTAGCGAGTCATTGTTTTCTGCCGAGTTTATCGAGTTATGCCTGCGAGTTGTTGCTGAGTTTCTTTGTTTGTATTTGACGAGTGTTCGAGTCTGTTTCTTCTTCGTGTTTGAGTTTCGTGTTTTCGAGTTATTTCGCCTTGTTTCAATTTAGTTCTGGGTTGTGGCTGAGTTCCGAAATGCTGTAGTATTGTGTTTTGTTTGGCTGGGTTTTCGTTGCTTGCTTTTGCTGAGCTTTGTGGTTAATTAGACTTAAATATTAGCTTGCATTCTGGTTTAGTAATATAAATCTGTGGTTTTTACTTATGGCGCATATGAAGTTTGTTAGTTAGCTGATTCCTGAGTTTGATGATTTCGTTTTTGGCCGCACCTAGTTTACTATGTTTTATGCTTGATCTGTTGTATGCTGCAGGTCGTGTTTTGTTTGCCATTGTCTAATTTTCGTTTCTTTAATTGGTTGAATTAATTTTCTTTTAAACTTGAAAATTTTAGATTTATTTTATTTTTTTTAAAAAAATAGAGTAAAACCCCTCTTCAAATTAATTGTTCTAATCCGCCTAGGTTAATTGTAAAAGATTGCGAATAAATAATTTTAATCTCTGTGGATCGAATCATAAATATTAAAACGGTGATCGTGCGCTTGCGATTTATAAAAGGTAATATCTTTAGAAAATCTGCCTCAGCTCCGTAGGCTAACTAAAAGGGGGTTGCTCCAGTCGAGACCTTACAGGTTGTTCGATACGCCCAAAGTATAGGGAGTAACTCATCTTCCCATGATCCCTGGGCTTTTTCAACTCTTTTCTTCTGTCCATCGAGGATTATCCTATTAGCCACCTCATCCTGTCTGTTAGCTTGAGGATGGGCAACTGAGGTAAAACGTAGTTCGATTGCGTAATCTTCATAATAACTCTTGAATTTAGCATTGTTGAACAGAGTTCCATTGTCTGTTACCATGACTCAAGGTATCCCATACCTGCAGATAATGTTCTCCCACACAAATTGGGCAACTTGCTTTGTGGTTATCTTGGTCAGGGGTTTGGCTTCAATCCACTTAGTGAAGTAGTCAATTGCTACCAACAGAAACTTTCTTTGCGCACTAGCGAGCGGAAAAGGTTCAAGAATATCCATCCTCCACAATACAAAAGGGATAAGAATATTAATGGACGTCAACATCTCAGGTGGCTGTCGTACGATTGGGGCGAACCTTTGGCAGCAATCACACTTCTTCACATAGTCTTGAGCATGCTTCAGCATGTCTGGCCAGTAAAACGCAAGGCGAGTGACCTTATGAGCCAATGCCCTTCCTCCGAGGTGTTGACCACACACACTTTCATGAACTTCTCTAAGGGCTTCCCAAGCCTCATCCGGCCTCAAACATCTCAAGTAAGAGATTACAAATGACTTTCCGTATAAGATTCCCTCAATGAGTACATACTAAAGGGCCCTTACCTGTAACTTTCGTGCTTCATCCGCGTTTAGAGGCAGATGACCATTCTCAAGATACATCTTAATCTCATCCATCCATGTGGCTCCTGTGTCGATTGGAGCAACTAACTTTGCCTCGATGCTTGGGGTTCTCAGAATGATAAGTGCATATTTTTGCATATTTTAAGTACCTAATTATTGCTTGCTCTCACTTATTTATTTGTTTATTTGTCTTTTTTTAGGAATATTGCAAATGCTTGAAGAAATAAAAGAATAAAGCAAAAAGGAGAAGTAGATGGGAAGAAAAGGATTATAGAGGAATATTCCACAACATCTCAAGGAAGGATCTAGATGGGACACCTAAACCCTCCTCTACCCTAATTCCTCCTATAAATACACATCTCCCCATTATGTTTCAAGCACTTAGGATTTTCTATTTTTAGCTCACCACAACTTTAGGGTAGCCTCTCATTTCTTGTCTAGATCTAGTTTTGATTTGTATGCTCTCTTCTCATTCTTGTAAAACACTCTTTCATTTTAATGCAAAGCTCCTTTTAGTTTGTTCTATATTTTGTCGTTGTTATTTTCTTGCTCCAAATAGCATTATTCTTCCAAGTACCACCTATGCTTAAGAGCTTTTGGGAAAGGAAGAAGCCATCTAATCTTTAATTAGTGTAGATCTTGTGATTTCTTGAATTAGTTAATTAAGTCCTAGCACAAAATTAATTTGTGTTAGGGTTTAAATTTAAAGTTTCAGGTTTCAACTTACCAAATCGGTACTTTATTTTATTACTCAGCTTAATTTATGTAATCGAGTTACTCTATTTAAGCAACCCAGTTGATTAATTTTAGGGTTAAATCTCAAATTGGTCACTAAAGTGGAGGCCATATCTCACTTTAGTGACTCGACTAAACGGGGACTCACATGCACCACTGTAGTAACACATTATCACAGAGACGTTAGTTTGACCCGTTGACTTGACGATAACCGTTAGAAATCTAACGTCTGGTTCAAATGAAAAAACGTGGCATCTACGTGGACTCCAACTCAGCCCGTCCCAAATAAATTAGTGTAATAAAACTAATAGAAATAATGTAATAAGAGTTATAGAAACATAAGTGCGACTACAACTGCAGATTGGGGGCGAATTAGGGCTGGCAAGAGCGATTTGGGGATAAAACCCTAATCGAACCAAGCAATCGATTTGGCTCTGGTCGAGGATTTCAAGCATACACAACGAACCGAACGCGAACATCTCTCCATTTCAAGGTATATCCCCCTTTCTTACATGTATAAACCCTAATTTTTTTGCCCTTTAATTGCGTCAGTGGTCTGCTATGTGTTATATGTTTACATGTTTGTTCTATTCGTTTACAGCATGTCTACTACCACTACTCTATACCTACACCACCACGGTGATTTTACAAAGCCTCCTAATGTTAAATATGTTGGAGGGAAAACTGAGATTATTAAAGATTTTGATGTTGATATGTTTTCATTTCGTGATCTTGAGGAGTTTGCTGAAAAATATGCATATGATGTGTCTTCATCCCTTGTGAATTTTAAGTGTAATGGATATAGTTTTGAAAAGGGTATGCGAGTGATTTATGATGATAATTCGGTTAGGGATTTGATTAAAATATGTATGCCCTACGGTCGAATAGAGTTGTATGTAGATCATTTTGATCTTGATCTTGATGAAGTAATTGACTATCCAAATGAGGGTGGGGATCCAGTGGAGGCAAATATGGGGGGGAATGATGAATTTAGTGATGATACTGATGAGAGTGATCCAGAGTATAAAGGGAGTAGTGAGACAGAGGAATCTGAGGATGAGAGTTTTGTGCCTGATGAATACGGCAGTGATAATGAGATGAATGCTATTAGGGAGAATTGTAAAAAATTTAAACAGGGGTTAGTAGATTCTATGAACATACCAAATGAAAATGTAGGTGAAGAATCTGAATATGACTCTGAAAATGAGATTCTAAGGTCTTTATCTTCTTCTAGTGAAGATGAAAATGCAAAAATAGGCTATGTAGGTCCACCAAATCCCAAAAAAAAGTGTTAGGAGGAAGAAGGATAGGTCTGTGGAGGTTCCAAGTTGGGAAGTTGGTCAGAAATTTGTAAATATGGCTGAGTTCAGAGAGACAGTTAGAAGATATGGTTTAATTGACCGAAGGGGTATTCAATTTGTGACAAATGATAGCAGAAGATGTCAGGTTGCTTGTGAGGCTGGCTGTCCTTTCTACATTTGGTGTAGTAAGGACAAAAACAGTGATTCTTGTACTATAAAGACCTTAGTTAATAGTCATTTATGTACCAAGCCATATAGAAACAAGATGGCCTCTGTGAAGTACTTGTGTGATGTTTTCGGGGAGAGGATTAGGAAAAACCCCCAGTGGATGTGTAAGGAGCTTGCTGAGACAATAAAGAAGGAGATGGAAATTGAAGTTCCCAGGATAAAGATTCTTAGACTTAGGAAAATGGCACTTGAGGGAGTTGCAGAAAGTTTGAAAGAACACTACTCGAGGGTTAGAGATTTTGGCCAAGAAGTTCTGTTGAGTAATCCACTGAACACGGTGAAGATATCCACTACTAGGCTGAATGAAGATGACCCTGTGAAATTTAAAAGAATTTATGTTTGCTATTTTGCTTTGAAAGCTGGTTGGAAGGCTGGATGTAGGCCTCTTATTGGGTTGGACGGATGCTTTTTAAAAACTGTAACTGGGGGTCAGCTACTGTCTGCTGTGGGGAGGGATGGGAACAATCAAATGTTCCCCATATGCTATGCTGTGGTTGAATCTGAAAACACAGATTCATGGAGATGGTTCATCACTCTACTGAAAGATGATCTTGACTTGGGTGATGGGGGGGGGGGCTTTACAGTCATTAGTGACCAACAGAAAGGCCTCGAAAATGCAGTGAAAGAACTTCTACCCTCTGTTGAACACAGGTTCTGCACAAGGCACCTCTGTGCCAACTTCAAAAAAAGGTACAATTTTTTCAATTCTTCACTTATTTACTTGCTATGTACTGTAATCTGATGGTTGTTATTGTTTTCGCAGGTTCAACACAGGAGTCTTAAAGAAATGCTTTTGGAACATTGCTCTTTCTACACACAAAGTGGCATATACCAAAGCAATGAAGGAGATGGAAAAGCACTCTAAATCTGCACATGCTCAACTCTCAGCAATTGATCCTAAGCATTGGTGTAAAGCATTTTTTGCTACACATTCGAAGGTGGATAATACAGACAATAACATGTCTGAGAGTTTCAATTCTTGGATTATAAATGAGAGGTATGCTTCAATTATGTACTTAACTAAATCATGACTTAATTATGTCTGACAGTTATAATACTTGAACAATAATGTTGTATTTTGTAGATATATGCCACTACTCACTATGCTTCAAGAAATTCAATTCAAGCTTATGACAAGAATGAGACAGAAGAGGGATGATATGCTTGCAAGTGACCTACAGATCTGTCCAAAAATCAAGAAATATCTTGATGTGCTTATCACAGAGTCAAGGAAGTGGAATGCTGCTTGGGATGGAGAAAGGAAATTTCAAGTAAAGCAAGGAACTAGATGTGTTACAGTTGATTTGGAGAGGGGAAACTGTGATTGCAGGGTCTATGATCTCACAGGCATTCCGTGTCAACATGCCATAGCAGCAATTCACTCAAGAAGACATAATCCAACTGATTATGTGTCTGACTACTACAAGAGGGAGAAGTATCTTGCAGCCTACAAGCACTCACTGGAGGCAATGAAAGGGGAAGAATATTGGGACTTCCATGGTGGGGAGATAATGCTGCCACCAGATATTCCCAAAAGGCTTCGAGGGAGGCCAAAAAAACTCAGAAGAAGAGAGGCTTGGGAAGGGGGTAGTAGAAGTCAGACTGCACCTTCACAAGGTATTTTGCTGCAGAGATTTTCTAACAAAAGGGTGATGCATTGTTCCAACTGTGGAGATGCAAGCCACAGACTAGCAAAATGCCCAACTAGGGGCAAGGACAGTGCAACAACACCAACTGAGGCAACCAAGAAAAATGAGACACCAACAGGGGCAAAAAGAAAGGCAACAAAGGAAGTAAGGAGGCAAAAATTCAAGCCAAGAAAAGCTCAGCCAGGGATTGTGATTAGGGAGCCAGAAGAAGGAGGGCAACCACAAACTCAAGCTTCACAAACTGGTCCAGTGAAGGATAAAGGTAAGGCAGTTGAAGAAGAAGTACCACAATCTGTATGGGATATTCTTGAAGAACAAGGTGAGGACCCAACTGAGGAGCAAGGTGGGGAGGAACGTCTATCTTTTTTCACAAAAATCCCCAAAAAGAAGATGCCATTGATGAGGGGTCAAGAGACAGATGAGTGGGAAAAAAGTGGCAAAAACTATGCAGACTTCCAGGAACAGCTAAGGGGACCAACTGGATACAAGGCTGTATTTATGCCGACACCGGGGCATAGGAGATTTCAACCACCATTGAGTCAACAGGGGGGGACACCACCGGTTTCAACCCCACCAGTGAATCTGCTGGGGGGGGGAACCACCACTTTCAACCCCTCCATTGAGTCGAACTAGCTCCACCTCTGCACCATCAAGGATATCAACAAGGCTGATGTATAAGCAGTCTTTCAAGTTCAAGAACACCTCAGATGACCCTGTTGAACTGTAATGCTCTTGATGAGCTTTATTCTCTTTTCAGACTAGTATTATTTTCAACAGGGAACTTGCTTTTGGTTTAACTTTGCTACTGCTTTTGGTTTAACTTGCTTTTGTGGAATGATGTAATTCGAATGCTATATTTGGTATCTTCTTAATGAATATCATCTTTTGCCACCATTATTATTATTATAGGTATTGCAGTTTTAGACTCTGGTTATAGCAAAAGTAAAGGCACTAGCCTTTTCATTCATTACACAATATTTCATACATTAAATAGAATCCTAACCACCATTCGGCAGTGACATTTACTACATACAACTACTACATATTTACTACCGTAACAAAGAAGAACACAGCCACAACACACAAACAAAATATCAACTGTTTCTTCAACTTGTTTTTCTCAGCTTGCACCCTCAATATCTCCACACACAGGTGCTTCTTCTCTTCTTTGAGCACCTTTTTTTTTCCAGTCATTTCTGATAAATTAGCTTCAACAAGTTCTAACTTTTCCTCCAGAAAAATCCTCCTCTGATTTAGGTGAGTAATCACTTCCGAGGCTTTAGGACTAAAATCCTCTTCAAACCACTCAAAGAAATGACAACCTTCCATTCCCTATAAAGGCGATTTACAAAATATCAGAAACATTCATTAGCATATAAAATGATTTCAGTACAAAAACTAATAACAAACTACCTTAGCAGAGGCACATTTATAGAATCGTCTTCCCGGATTTTTAAGAGTCCAAGAAGTGCAGATCCTAGCTCGTCTCCCACAAAAGCAAGTCCTGTGCTCATCCTTCTTCACCGACTGCCTAGAAAAAGAGTTCGAACCAGAGTGTGTTATGGGTGTAGGAGGTGTGTTCATATTTGGAAACTGATATACTCTGTTTTTTGTTTCAATTGCTTCAATGTTAAGAACCACCGGTTATATATATACACACAAACAAGTTACCGTTGTTTGTTGCCACGTCGGATGGTCAAACGGTAATAATCCTAGCTGTCAAAGCCATGCCTGCCACGTTGTGATTTTCCGTCTGGGAATCTCAAAAACTAACGTTTCTGTGATAATGTGTTACTAGAGTGGTGCATGTGAGTCCCCATTTAGTCGAGTCACTAAAGTGAGATATGGGCTTCACTTTAGTGACCAATTTGAGATTTAACCCATTAATTTTATGCATGTGCGTTGGAGTTTGCAAAACCGGAAAAAGAAACTTAAAACCTTTTTCTTTTTAAATCCAGTCCCCTGCTTTCATTATAAAACCAGTCGGCTCACTCCTCTGTAATCAAGTCATCATATTCTGCCGAGTTCTGATTTTGTAGTTTACTGAGTCGCCGAGTTTATTTATCGTCGAGTCATGTTGTTTTCGCCTTCATATTCTAGAATCGTTTGTTTTTGTATTTGATTAGCTGCAAGTGTGTAGGCTGAGTCGTAGTATCTCATTTTCCGGGTTTTGTATTCAGTAGTTGCCGAGTCTGCATGTTCTATTCTGATTTCACCGAGTCTTTGTTTGTTTCGTCATCGAGTCAAGGCTGAGTTTGCTTTATTTTTTGTCTCGAGTTTGCTTCGTTTTCCTTGCTGATTTCGAGTCGTTGTTCTCTTTTATTAATGTTATTTTGTAGAATTGTCGATGGCTGCGTTTTGTTCTTTGTGTATGCTGCTTGTTTCTGAGTTTCGAGTCTGCAAATGGGTCATGTCGGAGTTAGTTTTTGTGTTGTATTGAGTCAGTTTTAAGTTTGTTGTTAGGTGGTAGTTTAATATCTTAGAGTTTTGATTTTGTTTCCTTGACGAGTCTGTTAACCGAGTTGTTGATTCGTAGTACAGAGTTTGTTTTCAGTCGAACCCCTGTCTTTGTGTTGCTGTAGTTTTGAGTTTATTTCTTTGTTTTGCGAGTCTTGTTCTGTTTCCGAGTCTGAGAATTAGTAACGAGTCGCATCTAGCTGGGTTTGTCCTCCTCTGTTTCATGATTTTGCCGAGTTGGGTGTGTGCACAGCTAGGTTCGAGTTCTGGGTATATTCGTTAGTTAAGTGGAGTCATGTGTAAGTTTTGCATCTTTGTGTTAGTTAAGTGGAGTCATGTGTAAGTTTTGCATCTTTGTTTTAGCTGCTGCGTTTTGTCTGTTCTCTGCCACCATTTTCTTTGTTTTCTTTTCCGAGTCATTAGTTTATTTGTGTTTAGTTTCGTTCGATTTTGCTGCTGTTTAATCTGAGTTTATGAGTCTAGCAGTTGTGTTTGTTGCTTGCTGAAAACTGAGTTTGTTTCCGAGTCTTGTTGCTTTTGTTTTTGCTGTTTCATTTACCGAATTTGAGTGAGCTGGGTTTAGTTCTGAGTTTTGTGTTGGGTTTTGTTTCTTCTTCGCCGAGTTGATGATTCTGTTTTGCTGCTGCGTTGTTAAAATTTGATGCTTCAGTACCCATTTTCAGTTTACTGATTTACTTTCAAAAATCGAGTTTGAGTCATTTTATTAGATTAATTATATAGTCAAATTCACTTAGTGAGTATTTGATTCTTTTCTCTTTTGCTTTAATTAGAAAATCTTGAAGTTAATTTTAGAAAGTTAAAAGCCCTCTTCAAAATAATTGTTCTAATCCGCCTAGGTTTATAATAAAGATTTGCGAATAATAATTAATATTCTCTGTGGATCGATATCTCAAATACTAAAACGACGATTGTGCACTTGTAATTAAAAGATATTATTTTTAGCACATCACAGAACCTGATAATAAACATTTCCTGAGCACACCTCGTCGTCAGAGGATGCAAATTGTGACAAGGCACCAGCCTTCGTATTTTCTTCCCTTCGCAGATACTCTCCCAAACATTCTTCGAGTAGTGCTATTTGAGCCTTCACAATCCTCAGATATTTCAACATGGTTTCTTCATGAGCCTCAAACTCACCATTCACTTGGAAAATCACAAGTTTCGAGTCGCCACAGACCATCAAGTTCTTCACCCTCAAGGTTCTAGCTAAACTAAGTCCACCTATCAAGGCTTCATACTCAGCTTCGTTGTTAGTGGTCGGGAAGTCCAGCTTAATGGCATATTCCACAATAAAGACATCAGGTCTCTGGAGCACAAGTCCTGCACCACTACCTTTTGTTTTTAAAGCCCCGTTAAAAAATAGTAGCCAATATTATTTAGGTTCCTTTCCCTTAGCAGGTTCTTCTACCTTGTCGTCTTGCCCCCCGACTTCCTGGTTGTTAATGGTACATTCAACGAGGAAGTCATCCAGAGCCTGAGCTTTGATCGTCGTCCGTAGCTTGTATCAATATCAAACTCTCCGAGCTCAACTGCCCATTTGATCAATCTTCCACTGGCCTTCGGGCTATGTATAACATTATGAAGTGGTTGGTCTGTCAAAACTTCTATCTTATGAGACTGAAAGTAAGGTCTTAACTTCCTCGAGGCTGTAATCTTGGCTAGCGCAAACTTTTCAATCAATGAATAATTGAGCTCCGCTCTGTGTAGAACCTTGCTCACATAATACACCGGTTTCTGAATTTTCAACTCTTCTCGGACCAAGACAACACTCAGTGCTTGTTCGGAAACGGCCAAGTACACATACAAGACTTCACCGTCTAGGGTTTTCGATAGAAGAGGAGTTGCTGCCATATATTTTTTTAACTCCTCAAAGGCCATATGGCTGTCATCCGTCCACTCAAAATTTTTAACCTTCTTTAATGCTTTGAAGAAGGGTAAGCATTTATCTCTTAACTTCGACACAAACCTTCCCAAGGCTGCAATCCTCCTGTCAATTTCTAAACATCCCTTATGCTTTTAGGTAGTTCCATATCTAGGATAGCTTTTATCTTATCGGGGTTGTCCTCAATACCACGCTTGGAGACCCCATCAAACCTAGAAACTTCCCGGAGCCAACTCCGAAGGCACACTTGGCAGGGTTTAACATCATCTTAGGTGTCCTCGGGACTTCAAAAGCCTTTTTCAAATGTTCAAGGTGATCCGCTTTATTCAAGCTTTTCACCAACATATCATCTACATACACTTCCATAGTCTTACCTATCAGATGTTTAAACATCTTGTTTGCTAGGAGCTGGTACGTAGATCCTGCATTCTTAAGTCCAAATGCCATAACCAAATAACAGAATACACTAAAGTCAGTAATGAATGATACTTTGGGTACATCGTCCTTGTCCATCCCGATCTGATTATACCCACTGAAGCAATCCATAAAGCTTAGCATCTCATGTACAGTGGTGGCATCTATTAGCGTATCTATTCTCGGAAGAGTGAAACAATCCTTTGGGCAAGCATCATTCAGGTCGGTGAAGTCCACACACATCCTCCACTTCCCATTGGCTTTCTTGACCATGACCAGGTTAGACAACCACTCAGGGAATTGAATTTCTTCTATAAAACATGCTTCCAACAATTTATCAACCTCATGTTTTATGGCTTCCTGCCTTTCAGGGGCAAAAATTATCTTCTTCTGCTTAATAGGTTTCCACTCGGGGTTCATGTTCAACTTATGGGTCATGAATAGGGGATCAATACCTGGCATATCAGCCGCTGTCCAAGCGAAAACGTCCTGATTGTCCCTTAATAATTTCACAAGCTCTTGTTTCAAGTCTTCTTGGAGTAAAGCTCCAACATAAGTAACCTTTTCAGGCTCTTCAGTATACAATAGGATGGGAACTAAATCTTCGGCAGGCTTGCCTCATCTTTCCTCTTCTTTTCGGACATCAAGGTCCTCTATGGGTAATACTTGCCCCCCAGGTCCTCCGTATTTCAATGCTCCCACATAATAACTTCTGGCCATTTTCTGATCTCCTCTTTCCTCTCCCACTCTGTTCCTAGTCGGGAACTTGATCTTCAAGTGGTAAGTGGATGGAATTGCTTTAAAAGTGTATCTCTGTCCCACCAAAAAATAGCATTATAGGTTGACGAAGCTTTAACAACCAAAAAGTTCAACATGCATGTGGCATGTCTAGGCTCGGTGCCCATTGTTACCGGTAGTTGGATCATACCTTTGATTTTTGTCTCCGCGTTGTTGAAACCGTATATAGGCATATCCGAAGGTGTTAGTTGGGAATCAGCATAACCTATTTTTTCATAAGCATCATAGAACAAAATGTCCACTGAGGCTCCGTTGTCAACGAGTACCCTTTTTACGAACGAGTTACCAATCACCGGGGTGATTACTAAAGGATAATCACGGGGGAACTTCACCTTTTCAAGATCTACATTATCGAATGCTAGAGCGTAATCAATCTTTGCCCTCTTCGGGGGTTCTCCACCTATGCTCATTACTTCCCTTGCATAAGCCTACCTTGAATTACTAGAGGTACCAGCAGCTGTAGGTCCACCAGAAATCACATTAATCACAAGCCCTCGAGGCTGAGTTCTCCTGTCATCGTTGTCTCTCCCACGATTGTCATTGTCTCGATGATTTTTTTCTCCATCCCTAGTATACTTGGACAATTTGCCTTTGCGAATCAAGAATTCAATTTCATCTTTCAACTGCCGGCAATCATCGGTCTTATGTCCCACATCCTTATGGAATCGACAATACAAATCTTTGTTTCATTTCTCCGGGTCGGTTCTTACAGGCTTCGGCCATCTAACACTTTCATCCTTCTTGATCTCCATTAGAATTTTACTCCTCGGGGCATTAAGCCTAGCATACTCAGCGAACGTCGGACCTAGTTTCTTTTTAGCAGGAGATTTTCACCATCTTCTCTCTTGGAGTATTTATTTTCAGCATTATACTCCATGTCACTTCCACGTTTCTTGGAATTGGTATTCGGTCCCTGATTGTTCTAGGATTTCCTCAAACTCTCCTCCGCCTTAATATACTTCCCAGCTCTCTCTAGTAAATCTTTCATATTGTCAGGGGCCCTCTTGGCTAAGGACCGACAGAAGTTGTCATTTGTGGTACCTTGCTGGAGTGCAATCATAGCTACCTTTTGATCTAGATCCGGGACCTTCAAGGCCTCTTTGGTGAAACGATTCATGTACTCTCGAAGGGATTCGTTTTTACCCTGGTGTAAATTCATTAACGAAGCAGAGCTTTTGGCGTGGGTCTTGCTTCCAACAAATTGTTCCACGAAGTCCCTGCTCAAATCCGCAAAACAAGAAATAGAGTTTGGGGGTAAGCGATTGTACCAATGTTATGCCATCCCGCTCAAGGTCTGAGGAAAAGCTCTGCATTTGATCGCGTCCGTGACTGGTTGGAGCAACAGAGCATTCATGAATGTGACGGACCCACACTAATAACCGACTAAAGCATGCATAATAGGATGAATAAATAAAACTACAGAATCTTAAAATATTAGGACTACAAGTCTAAATCCACAATCCCCGGAATCACCAAGAATGAGTATGAACAACTTCTAAAATTATTACAAAGCCCAAATAAAATCTAAGTCATTACTACAAGTTTTAATCCCCAAAATTTAAAGAAAGAGTTAGGGAACTACAAGTTCCCAACCTACTCCATCATACGGCGATAGGCAATACCCGATCCTGAGGTGGTCTTACGGGCGGTTTGCTTGAAACGAGCCATCTTCGGGTTTCACTGAAGGGTTATCATAAAAAATACAATTAATGAGCAAAAAGCTCAGCAAGTGAAAGCAATATATATAACAGTTCACAATATGCAATATAAACAAGTGCAATAATATCAAGGGTATCACAAGTTGCAATCTCAAATAAAGGTGCAAAAAGATAACAAGTTATTGGAATCGGAATCACACAGCGCTACGAGCATTGAGGGATGATCAGCCCACATCAAGCTCCAAACCACATAAAAGTGATTCAACCAGGGAGGATCCTCGGCACACATTGGCCATATACAAACATCAGGCTCCCCGCTACTGATGCTGTAATAATTATTTGACTGGCGCCTCAGTCTTATTAGAAAAATACCATCCAATTCCTTTTAAGGTCAATTCAATTCAGTTTCAAAGAGGGGTCTTGATCAAGGAAAAGTCATTAAGAAAAGGTGTTATCAAAGTTCAAGTGATCTGTTTTCTACAATGCGGGATGTTATTAAGATCAGGGTTCCAAAAGAGATAAATCAGTTCGATATGGGGTTTCAAGTTCTCAATATGTATCAAGGTACTATCAGAGGATGTTCATGTGGGTGTAAGGTGATACCATATGAAAAAGGTCAATTCAAGTATTAAGGGTACTATTGAATCTTCAAAGTTTGATCATAGGGTGATGATAAGGTGATTCAGTTCTAGATAAGCAGTAATCATGCATTCACAAGGTATACAATCAAAAGCAAGTATAAAGGTAAGTTGAGAGTTCCACTTGCCTGGACTAAGCTTACTGATCACTTGAACAGATTCTTCTAGAGGTTTTCTGCCTGGCCTCCTACTTGCACCTATAATTAATAGTATCCTCGGCACCACAATGCTAACTACCCTTTCGTGTGTGTGTGTGTATATATATATATACACACACACATATAAATATATACACTTAAGCTTAGCTAACTACAAGTAACATACTCATCATGTAATGCACATAGCACATAACAAGTAAAGGCATGGCAATTTGTGACTTAATTAATATCACTTAATAATCTCTAGTCATCCCCTAATTAAGTCACTTAAGCAATTAGTCAAGTAACACATAAGGTCCAACACCAACACTTCCTAATTTCACTATACTGACTTTAACTTAACCAAATTAAAGTAAAGCACACTTATGCCCCACCTCACAAGACTCACAAATGAAATGCAACCTACTTGACTTACTAGAATGCTTACCGTGGCAACACTTGTGTGCCTTGGCAAGAATGATGCTTCTATACTAAGTGAACTGACCTATACTGACTTGTACTATCTTATATGACTTAAAACTAACTCCTGAACTCAATATGAGGTCAAGGCCTCACTTATGACATACACAGATGCAATGCATTCTAACTTGGTTCTAAAATGTGACTCTATAAGTGACACTTGTGTAATTTAGTGGAAATGAGGCATTCACTCCAAATTAATTTCTACAGGTTGACATGATCCTAAACTAGCTTTTTGAAGTGGAGTGACTCAAAGGTGAAGTGGAGTGACTCAAAGGCCTTGCTTACAAGGACCTTCAAAAATTAATGCACCCAAGTGACTACACTGTTTAGGCACTTTGGCACCCCTTGGAGTGCCTTGGCAAAAACAATTATTTCCACCTTATGCCTTGGTGAAATATTGACTCTTCTGGATTCCTAAGACCTACATATAAGTTGTAAAATTTGTTTGACACTAAGGTCTTGCTCATGCCTACCTAGGCCTCCATGCCAAGTTGGCACAGAACAGCCTACACTGCTGTGTATGCTGCCCTGATTTCACTCACTTAAAACCTTATTGACTAATTCAATTAACCATTCTAATGACTTGCTAAGCCTCCTAAGACTTCATTAGACTTATATAAAGCAATGCCCCATGAAGGACTCACCAAAGACATGAGTTTTATTGACCAAAAATCCTATTAACCTCAAAGTGCCCTTTTCTGAGCTGCTCTCTGAAATGAGTGTATGCACCTATCTAAATGGATGTTTTAATGACTTCTAAGTCTACTGGAGACTTGTACAAACCAAGTCCCAACACCAGGAAACTCAGGCCTATAAGGGCCTAACCATAACACACCTAACTTCCTTAGTTTCTCTAGTGCAAAAATTCTACCATGGTGTGTGTGTGTGTGTCTCCTTCCACCTTAACTCCCTCCAAACTCCATAATTCAACAACCAAGCCACAAATCCTATTCTACATACTACATATCCCTACTGAATATCTTCACAAAGCAAGATACAACAAAATTAGCCATATATATACACATAACCGAGGCAAAATTCCAAGCAAAGCAGGGCAGATTTTCATATAGCATTTTAAGCAAAATTTTCGAATATACAAGCATCATATTCACACAATAGCTACTGATCATCACTTTATATCCTCATGTATACTCTAAACTAACAATTTCTCACAAGAATCATGGCATGCATTTCATGAAAATCTCATAACAAATCTCAAAATTATAATCCATGGCATTTCACTTTGATTTCTAACATACAACAACATGCATTGTTTGAAACTTAAACACAAGCACTATATCATATCAAATCATCAAAATGTGAGACATGCAAGGGCTGAAAACATACAAAACCTCAACCAAATCATTGCAACCTTCGAATAAACCAAGAACAAAATCCAAAGCCATGAAACTCCCCAGAACAAATATACATACATTCGTCTCGCTTAAGGTCATTGTCAGTCTTCAATGATCTTTCAACTGAGGAACCTAATCAACATCTCTCTAGGAAATCAAGCAGAATTTGCTCATGGAACTACCAGTCTTCCATGATCTTCCAACTGAAGTACCTAATCAACATCTCTCTAGGTTCGTGACTATTGTGGAAAGCATGAGACCTGACATGGCAGACCCTCAAATTCTGAAAATGAAGGCTTCACCATTCTCTCTTGACGGATCAGCTCTTGATTGGCTAGAAGAATTGCCAGTGGGTTATATTACCTCTTGGGAGAAACTGGCTCAAGAATTCTTGCAGAAATTCTATCCGGCAACTCGAGTCATGAACATGAGAAGCCAAATAGCCGGAATTCATCAAAATGCCACTGAAACTTATGCTGAATATTATGCAAGATTCCAAAAGCTGCAAAAGAGATGCCCACAACATGGATTTTCTAAGGGGAGTCTTCTTCATTTTTTCTATCAAGGTCTTCATGAAGGTGAAAAGAAACTCTTGAATTCAGCTGCTGGTGGTGTTTATGTAGATTTATCTCACGATGTTGCGGAGAAACTAATTGCTAAGGGAGCTACTAATGAACTTCAATATGGTAGTCGTGCAAGTTCTAGAACAACTCAGGGATCTCAATCTGATTAAAGGCTCTCAAATATTGAGTAGAGTATTGAAATATTGAATGCATTACTATTGAGCGGTAAAGCACCGAAAGCTCAAGTTTGTGGTATTTGCTCAACTCAGGGACATTTTACTGATGCATGTCCTACATTGGTTGAACCTACTTTAGAAGATGTTAATGCTATTGGCTTTGGAAATCAAGGAGCAAACCAGTTTTCGAATACTTACAATTCAAGATGGAAGGATCATCCCAATTTGAGGTACGGGAACACTAACAATGCTTTGAATGGGTTTCAGTTTCAAAACAATTCTGCACCATCTGGTTTTCTACAAAGGGGCAAGTCTCTCAAGGCACGAACAATGATAACACTATTGAGAAATTATTGTCCAAATTGGTTGATGGGCAAACAGAAATGCAAAAACAGTGCACTAGAAACTCTCAAGATATCAGGGATATGCAAAAGCAGTGCATTACCAATTCTCAAGACATTAGAGAGACACAGAAGCAACTTAGGGATGTGATTAAGAAAATTAATCAAGAACATGAGCCTGGACGGTTTCCTGGAACTACACAACCAAATCTGAAATTCGAGCATGCTAACATCATTACTAGTAAGAATGGACAGAATGTCATTCCCACTCAAAAGATATTGGAAAGTCAAATTGATAAGCATGGCATCGAAAGAGACCCAGCATCTGAAACAACTTTACACAACAAATCAGATAAAGCAAAGGAAAATTCTCAAGCTAAGGAAGATAATCATGGGAAAGAGGAGGGAGCAGAAATTGTGCACAACAATTTTGAGGAGACACATACTTCTCCAATTTCTGCTAGTAAGTCTCTTAAACCTTCAAGTTCGGTTATTACTAATAGTCGCTTATATTTTGTTCCTTTCCCAGCTAGGTTGGTACAAACAAAGAAGAGTGCACTAAAGACAAATATTTTGGAGACTTTTCGCAAGGTTCACATAAATTTGCCTCTACTGGAATGTATTCAAAATCTTCCAGCATATGCCAAGGTATTGAAGGACTTGTGTACTAAACGAAGGAGGCTCAAGGGGAGCGAAGTTGTTGAGATGGAGGAGAATGTGTCTGCGGTTCTACAAGGAAGGTTACCAAGAAAGTGCAAGGATCCAGGAAGCTTCACTATTCCTTGCACCATTGGTAAATCTAAATTTGAGAATGCTTTACTTGATTTGGTTGCGTCAATTAATGTTATGCCATCTAGCTTGTATGATAAATTAAGTATTAAAACTGAACTTAAAACGGATGGTGTTACAATTTTATTAGATGACAGATCTCACGTTTACCCGAATGGTGTTTTGGAGGATGTTCTTGTGCAGGTTGGCAGGTTTCAATATCCAGCTGATTTTTATATCTTGGACATAGGAGATGCGATTAATGCACAACTAATTCTTGGAAGACCCTTCATGTGTACAGCTCAAACAAGAATTGATGTTGCAAGGGGAGAGCTTAGTATGGACTTTGATAATGAAACCATTAAGTTCAACATGTTTGAGATGATGCGGTATCCAATGGATACTGAGACATGTTATGAAATGAGTACAACTGGTAGCATTGCTCAAAAGTACTTTGAGCATATGAAGGATGATGTATTAGAAACTGTGATCTCTCAAGGCATTAGTGTCAATAAGGAAGGAAATTCTCAAGCTTTTGAAGAGATTTCGATCACTCATATTGATGAATTCTGGAGCAATGCAATGCCTTGAAAGGAGCGGAGAGTCTTTCTGGTGAACATAACTTTGCACTCCCCAAAACTTCTATTGAAAAGCAGTTGCCTTCAGTTGTTCAACCACCAAAATTGGACCTTAAGCCATTATCTTCCCATCTCAAGTATGTTTTTCCTGGAAAAGACGAGACACTACCGATCATAATCTCGTCAAAGCTCACATCTGTGCAAGAAGAAAAGGTGGTGGAGTTGGTCCACAATCACATCAAAGCTATTGGTTGGATTTTCGCGGATATTAGGGGAATCAGCCCCACACTATGTGTTCATAGAATTCACTTGGAAGAAGGTGCCAAACCTGTTAGAGTTCCTCAACGGCGACTCAATCCTCCTATGATGGAGGTTGTGAAGAAGGATGTCATCAAGCTGCTAGAAAATGGGATCATCTATCCTATTTCTGATTCTAAGTGGGTTTCTGATGTCCATGTCGCTCCTAAGAAGTCTGGGGTTACAGTTGTGGCAAATAAGGAGGATGAGTTGGTGCCTCAATGTACAGTGACTGGTCATCGTGTTTGTATTGATTACAGGCCTCTCACCAATGCTACAAGAAAAGATCATTTTCCTTTGCCGTTTATTGATCAAATGTTGGAGAGTTTAGTCGGCCATGAGTACTATTGTTTCTTAGATGGGTATTCTGGATATAATTAGATTGCGATAGCTCTAGAAGATCAAGAGAAGACAACATTCACATGCCCTTTGGTACTTTTGCCTTTAGGCGCTTGTCATTTGGTCGGTGTAATGCCCCTGGGATATTTCAAAGGTGTATGATGAGCATATTCTATGATTATGTGGGGAAAATTATTGAGGTTTTCATGGATGATTTCAGTGTCTTTGGGGATACTTTTGATGATTGGTTGAAGAATTTGGGATTTGTTCTCAAGAGATGTGAAGAAACAAATTTAGTACTCAACTGGGAAAAATGCCACTTCATGATAACTCATGGTATTGTTCTTGGACATGTGATTTCTTCAAAAGGCATTGAGGTCGATAAATCTAAAATTGACTTGATACGTTACCTGCCCATTCCGTCAAGTGTAATGGAGATTAGGTCTTTTCTTGGCCATGTTGGTTTTTAAGGAAGATTCATTCATGACTTCTCTAAAATAACAAGGCCCTTAACAAATCTTCTTCAGAAGTATGTACTTTTCGAGTTCAACGATGAGTGCAAGGTGGCATTTGAGGAGTTAAAACAGAAGCTTACATCATCTCCTATCATACAGGCACTAGATTGGAGCTTACCTTTTGAAAAAATGTGTGATGCATCAGATTATGCTGTCAGAGCTGTACTTGGGCAACGGAAGGACAAGAAAGTGCATGCTATTTATTATGCTTCTAGAACTTTGAATGATGCACAACTCAACTATGCTACCACTGAGAAGGAATTGCTAGCTGTCGTCTTTGCTTTGGAGAAATTTCGATCATACTTGCTTGGAACAAAGGTGATCGTATATACTGATCATGCAGCTCTTAAGTACTTGTTGGCCAAGAAGGAGGCAAAGCCACGACTTATCCGTTGGATCTTATTACTACAAGAGTTTGACCTTGAAATCAAGGATAAGAAGGGATCCAAGAATGTTGTAGCTGATCATCTAAGTCGCTTGGTGCGGGAGGAGGAAGATGTGCCCTAAACTGAGACGTTTCCGGATGAGCAACTTCTCCAACTTGAGGTAAATGCTCTTACTGAGGTCACACCGTGGTATGCAGACATAGTGAATTATTTGTATGCCAAAAGTCTACCTAGTACACTGACTCGTGCACAAAAGATAAGATCAAACATGATTCAAAATTCTATGTGTGGGATGATCCGTATCTGTGGAAGCAAGTTGCAATCTCAAATAAAGGTGCAAAAAGATAACAAGTTATTGGAATCGGAATCACACAGCGCTACGAGCATTGAGGGATGATCAGCCCACATCAAGCTCCAAACCTCATAAAAGTGATTCAACCAGGGAGGATCCTCGGCACACATTGGCCATATACAAACATCAGGCTCCCCGCTACTGATGCTGTAATAATTATTTCACTGGCGCCTCAGTCTTATTAGAAAAATACCATCCAATTCCTTTTAAGGTCAATTCAATTCAGTTTCAAAGAGGGGTCTTGATCAAGGAAAAGTCATTAAGAAAAGGTGTTATCAAAGTTCAAGTGATCTGTTTTCTACAATGCGGGATGTTATTAAGATCAGGGTTCCAAAAGAGATAAATCAGTTCGATATGGGGTTTCAAGTTCTCAATATGTATCAAGGTACTATCAGAGGATGTTCATGTGGGTGTAAGGTGATACCATATGAAAAAGGTCAATTCAAGTATTAAGGGTACTATTGAATCTTCAAAGTTTGATCATAGGGTGATGATAAGGTGATTCAGTTCTAGATAAGCAGTAATCATGCATTCACAAGGTATACAATCAAAAGCAAGTATAAAGGTAAGTTGAGAGTTCCACTTGCCTGGACTAAGCTTACTGATCACTTGCACAGATTCTTCTAGAGGTTTTCTGCCTGGCCTCCTACTTGCACCTATAATTAATAGTATCCTCGGCACCACAATGCTAACTACCCTTTCGTGTGTGTGTGTGTGTATATATATATATATACACACACACATATAAATATATACACTTAAGCTTAGCTAACTACAAGTAACATACTCATCATGTAATGCACATAGCACATAACAAGTAAAGGCATGGCAATTTGTGACTTAATTAATATCACTTAATAATCTCTAGTCATCCCCTAATTAAGTCACTTAAGCAATTAGTCAAGTAACACATAAGGTCCAACACCAACACTTCCTAATTTCACTATACTGACTTTAACTTAACCAAATTAAAGTAAAGCACACTTATGCCCCACCTCACAAGACTCACAAATGAAATGCAACCTACTTGACTTACTAGAATGCTTACCGTGGCAACACTTGTGTGCCTTGGCAAGAATGATGCTTCTATACTAAGTGAACTGACCTATACTGACTTGTACTATCTTATATGACTTAAAACTAACTCCTGAACTCAATATGAGGTCAAGGCCTCACTTATGACATACACAGATGCAATGCATTCTAACTTGGTTCTAAAATGTGACTCTATAAGTGACACTTGTGTAATTTAGTGGAAATGATGCATCTCCACTTAAGGCATTCACTCCAAATTAATTTCTACAGGTTGACATGATCCTAAACTAGCTTTTTGAAGTGGAGTGACTCAAAGGACTTGCTTACAAGGACCTTCAAAAATTAATGCACCCAAGTGACTACACTGTTTAGGCACTTTGGCACCCCTTGGAGTGCCTTGGCAAAAACAATTATTTCCACCTTATGCCTTGGTGAAATATTGACTCTTCTGGATTCCTAAGACCTACATATAAGTTGTAAAATTTGTTTGACACTAAGGTCTTGCTCATGCCTACCTAGGCCTCCATGCCAAGTTGGCACAGAACAGCCTACACTGCTGTGTATGCTGCCCTGATTTCACTCACTTAAAACCTTATTGACTAATTCAATTAACCATTCTAATGACTTGCTAAGCCTCCTAAGACTTCATTAGACTTATATAAAGCAATGCCCCATGAAGGACTCACCAAAGACATGAGTTTTATTGACCAAAAATCCTATTAACCTCAAAGTGCCCTGTTCTGAGCTGCTCTCTGAAATGAGTGTATGCACCTATCTAAATGGATGTTTTAATGACTTCTAAGTCTACTGGAGACTTGTACAAACCAAGTCCCAACACCAGGAAACTCAGGCCTATAAGGGCCTAACCATAACACACCTAACTTCCTTAGTTTCTCTAGTGCAAAAATTCTACCATGGTGTGTGTGTGTGTGTGTGTCTCCTTCCACCTTAACTCCCTCCAAACTCCATAATTCAACAACCAAGCCACAAATCCTATTCTACATACTACATATCCCTACTGAATATCTTCACAAAGCAAGATACAACAAAATTAGCCATATATATACACATAACCGAGGCAAAATTCCAAGCAAAGCAGGGCAGATTTTCATATAGCATTTTAAGCAAAATTTTCGAATATACAAGCATCATATTCACACAATAGCTACTGATCATCACTTTATATCCTCATGTATACTCTAAACTAACAATTTCTCACAAGAATCATGGCATGCATTTCATGAAAATCTCATAACAAATCTCAAAATTATAATCCATGGCATTTCACTTTGATTTCTAACATACAACAACATGCATTGTTTGAAACTTAAACACAAGCACTATATCATATCAAATCATCAAAATGTGAGACATGCAAGGGCTGAAAACATACAAAACCTCAACCAAATCATTGCAACCTTCGAATAAACCAAGAACAAAATCCAAAGCCATGAAACTCCCCAGAACAAATATACATACATTCGTCTCGCTTAAGGTCATTGTCAGTCTTCAATGATCTTTCAACTGAGGAACCTAATCAACATCTCTCTAGGAAATCAAGCAGAATTTGCTCATGGAACTACCAGTCTTCCATGATCTTCCAACTGAAGTACCTAATCAACATCTCTCTAGGTTCGTGACTATTGTGGAAAGCATGAGACCTGACATGGCAGACCCTCAAATTCTGAAAATGAAGGCTTCACCATTCTCTCTTGACGGATCAGCTCTTGATTGGCTAGAAGAATTGCCAGTGGGTTATATTACCTCTTGGGAGAAACTGGCTCAAGAATTCTTGCAGAAATTCTATCCGGCAACTCGAGTCATGAACATGAGAAGCCAAATAGCCGGAATTCATCAAAATGCCACTGAAACTTATGCTGAATATTATGCAAGATTCCAAAAGCTGCAAAAGAGATGCCCACAACATGGATTTTCTAAGGGGAGTCTTCTTCATTTTTTCTATCAAGGTCTTCATGAAGGTGAAAAGAAACTCTTGAATTCAGCTGCTGGTGGTGTTTATGTAGATTTATCTCACGATGTTGCGGAGAAACTAATTGCTAAGGGAGCTACTAATGAACTTCAATATGGTAGTCGTGCAAGTTCTAGAACAACTCAGGGATCTCAATCTGATTAAAGGCTCTCAAATATTGAGTAGAGTATTGAAATATTGAATGCATTACTATTGAGCGGTAAAGCACCGAAAGCTCAAGTTTGTGGTATTTGCTCAACTCAGGGACATTTTACTGATGCATGTCCTACATTGGTTGAACCTACTTTAGAAGATGTTAATGCTATTGGCTTTGGAAATCAAGGAGCAAACCAGTTTTCGAATACTTACAATTCAAGATGGAAGGATCATCCCAATTTGAGGTACGGGAACACTAACAATGCTTTGAATGGGTTTCAGTTTCAAAACAATTCTGCACCATCTGGTTTTCTACAAAGGGGCAAGTCTCTCAAGGCACGAACAATGATAACACTATTGAGAAATTATTGTCCAAATTGGTTGATGGGCAAACAGAAATGCAAAAACAGTGCACTAGAAACTCTCAAGATATCAGGGATATGCAAAAGCAGTGCATTACCAATTCTCAAGACATTAGAGAGACACAGAAGCAACTTAGGGATGTGATTAAGAAAATTAATCAAGAACATGAGCCTGGACGGTTTCCTGGAACTACACAACCAAATCTGAAATTCGAGCATGCTAACATCATTACTAGTAAGAATGGACAGAATGTCATTCCCACTCAAAAGATATTGGAAAATCAAGTTGATAAGCATGGCATCGAAAGAGACCCAGCATCTGAAACAACTTTACACAACAAATCAGATAAAGCAAAGGAAAATTCTCAAGCTAAGGAAGATAATCATGGGAAAGAGGAGGGAGCAGAAATTGTGCACAACAATTTTGAGGAGACACATACTTCTCCAATTTCTTCTAGTAAGTCTCTTAAACCTTCAAGTTCGGTTATTACTAATAGTCGCTTATATTTTGTTCCTTTCCCAGCTAGGTTGGTACAAACAAAGAAGAGTGCACTAAAGACAAATATTTTGGAGACTTTTCGCAAGGTTCACATAAATTTGCCTCTACTGGAATGTATTCAAAATCTTCCAGCATATGCCAAGGTATTGAAGGACTTGTGTACTAAACGAAGGAGGCTCAAGGGGAGCGAAGTTGTTGAGATGGAGGAGAATGTGTCTGCGGTTCTACAAGGAAGGTTACCAAGAAAGTGCAAGGATCCAGGAAGCTTCACTATTCCTTGCACCATTGGTAAATCTAAATTTGAGAATGCTTTACTTGATTTGGTTGCGTCAATTAATGTTATGCCATCTAGCTTGTATGATAAATTAAGTATTAAAACTGAACTTAAAACGGATGGTGTTACAATTTTATTAGCTGACAGATCTCACGTTTACCCGAATGGTGTTTTGGAGGATGTTCTTGTGCAGGTTGGCAGGTTTCAATATCCAGCTGATTTTTATATCTTGGACATAGGAGATGCGATTAATGCACAACTAATTCTTGGAAGACCCTTCATGTGTACAGCTCAAACAAGAATTGATGTTGCAAGGGGAGAGCTTAGTATGGACTTTGATAATGAAACCATTAAGTTCAACATGTTTGAGATGATGCGGTATCCAATGGATACTGAGACATGTTATGCAATGAGTACAACTGGTAGCATTGCTCAAAAGTACTTTGAGCATATGAAGGATGATGTATTAGAAACTGTGATCTCTCAAGGCATTAGTGTCAATAAGGAAGGAAATTCTCAAGCTTATGAAGAGATTTCGATCACTCATATTGATGAATTCTGGAGCGATGCAATGCCTTGAAAGGAGCGGAGAGTCTTTCTGGTGAACATAACTTTGCACTCCCCAAAACTTCTATTGAAAAGCAGTTGCCTTCAGTTGTTCAACCACCAAAATTGGACCTTAAGCCATTACCTTCCCATCTCAAGTATGTTTTTCCTGGAAAAGACGAGACACTACCGATCATAATCTCGTCAAAGCTCACATCTGTGCAAGAAGAAAAGGTGGTGGAGTTGGTCCACAATCACATCAAAGCTATTGGTTGGATTTTCGCGGATATTAGGGGAATCAGCCCCACACTATGTGTTCATAGAATTCACTTGGAAGAAGGTGCCAAACCTGTTAGAGTTCCTCAACGGCGACTCAATCCTCCTATGATGGAGGTTGTGAAGAAGGATGTCATCAAGCTGCTAGAAAATGGGATCATCTATCCTATTTCTGATTCTAAGTGGGTTTCTGATGTCCATGTCGCTCCTAAGAAGTCTGGGGTTACAGTTGTGGCAAATAAGGAGGATGAGTTGGTGCCTCAATGTACAGTGACTGGTCATCGTGTTTGTATTGATTACAGGCCTCTCACCAATGCTACAAGAAAAGATCATTTTCCTTTGCCGTTTATTGATCAAATGTTGGAGAGTTTAGTCGGCCATGAGTACTATTGTTTCTTAGATGGGTATTCTGGATATAATTAGATTGCGATAGCTCTAGAAGATCAAGAGAAGACAACATTCACATGCCCTTTGGTACTTTTGCCTTTAGGCGCTTGTCATTTGGTCGGTGTAATGCCCCTGGGATATTTCAAAGGTGTATGATGAGCATATTCTATGATTATGTGGGGAAAATTATTGAGGTTTTCATGGATGATTTCAGTGTCTTTGGGGATACTTTTGATGATTGGTTGAAGAATTTGGGATTTGTTCTCAAGAGATGTGAAGAAACAAATTTAGTACTCAACTGGGAAAAATGCCACTTCATGATAACTCATGGTATTGTTCTTGGACATGTGATTTCTTCAAAAGGCATTGAGGTCGATAAATCTAAAATTGACTTGATACGTTACCTGCCCATTCCGTCAAGTGTAATGGAGATTAGGTCTTTTCTTGGCCATGTTGGTTTTTAAGGAAGATTCATTCATGACTTCTCTAAAATAACAAGGCCCTTAACAAATCTTCTTCAGAAGTATGTACTTTTCGAGTTCAACGATGAGTGCAATGTGGCATTTGAGGAGTTAAAACAGAAGCTTACATCATCTCCTATCATACAGGCACTAGATTGGAGCTTACCTTTTGAAAAAATGTGTGATGCATCAGATTATGCTGTCAGAGCTGTACTTGGGCAACGGAAGGACAAGAAAGTGCATGCTATTTATTATGCTTCTAGAACTTTGAATGATGCACAACTCAACTATGCTACCACTGAGAAGGAATTGCTAGCTGTCGTCTTTGCTTTGGAGAAATTTCGATCATACTTGCTTGGAACAAAGGTGATCGTATATACTGATCATGCAGCTCTTAAGTACTTGTTGGCCAAGAAGGAGGCAAAGCCACGACTTATCCGTTGGATCTTATTACTACAAGAGTTTGACCTTGAAATCAAGGATAAGAAGGGATCCAAGAATGTTGTAGCTGATCATCTAAGTCGCTTGGTGCGGGAGGAGGAAGATGTGCCCTAAACTGAGACGTTTCCGGATGAGCAACTTCTCCAACTTGAGGTAAATGCTCTTACTGAGGTCACACCGTGGTATGCAGACATAGTGAATTATTTGTATGACAAAAGTCTACCTAGTACACTGACTCGTGCACAAAAAGATAAGATCAAACATGATTCAAAATTCTATGTGTGGGATGATCCGTATCTGTGGAAGCATTGTCTGGATTTGATAATAAGGAGGTGTGTGCCTGACAATGAATTTGAATCTGTGTTGAGATTTTGTCACAATTATGCATGTGGAGGTCATTTTGGAGCAAAAAGAACTGCACATAAAGTATTGGAGTGTGGTTTTTATTGGCCCATAATATTCAAAGATGCTAGGGAGTTTTGTAAAATATGTGATAGATGCCAGCGAGTGGGGAACATTACTGCGAAGAATGAAATGCCATTGCAACTTGTTCTTAATGTTGAATTATTTGATGTTTGGGGTATTGATTTCATGGTCCATTAGTAAATTCAAATGGTTATCTATACATACTTTTGGCTGTTGATTATGTGTCAAAGTGGGTGGAAGCTAAAGCCACCCACACTAATGATTCCAAAATGGTTGCAGAATTCTTGAGGACACATATTTTTGCTAGGTTTGGGATGCCAAGAGTTGTTATCAGCGGTGGAGGGTCTCATTTTTGCAATCGGACCATTGAGGCATTATTTCGTAAGTACAACATCATGCATAAGGTTTCAACGCCTTATCATCCTCAAACTAATGGACAAGCAGAAGTGTCTAATAGGGAGATCAAACAAATTCTAGAAAAGACTGTAGGATCTACACAAAAAAATTGGAGCCAACAATTAGATGATGCACTGTGGGCTTATAGGACGGCATACAAGACACCCATTGGTATGTCTCCTTATCGCATTGTATATGGAAAACCTTGTCACCTGCCAGTGGAACTTGAGCATAAGGCATATTGGGCTATTAAGAAGTTCAACATGAGTCCTAATGAGGCTGGTCTGCATCGCAAGTTGCAATTGTCTGAGTTGGAGGAACTGCGTAATGAAGCTTATGAGAGTGCTTGAATTTACAAGGAGAAGACAAAGGTTTTCCATGATATGATGATTCAAAGCAAGAATTTTGAGGTTGGACAAAAAGTTCTTTTGTATCACTCTCGGTTGCGTCTTTTTCCTAGAAATTTGCGATCACGATGGATTGGTCCTTTTGAAATTGTTGAGGTATTTTCACATGGAGTTGTGGTGATTGAGAAAAGCAATGGGGAAATTTTTAAGATAAATGGACATCGTCTTAAACCTTATTTGGAGGATCCTTCTAATTATATCAAGGAGAGCGAGGATCTTAATGATGTGATTATCTCTGGTGCTTAAGTTCCGTGGCATCATGTCTAGCCAAAGACGTTAAAGAAAAGCGCTTCTTGGGAGGCAACCCAAGCATATTGTATGGTTAGTTATATTATTATTATTATTATTATTATTATTATTATTATTATTATTATTATTATTATTATTATTATTATTATTATTGTTGTTGTTGTTGTTATTATTATTATTATTATTATTATTATTATTATTATTATTAGATCGATTTTTTTACACTCCCTCAAGTTATTTTGACAATATTTGTGAAGTGTGGCAGGATTAGAGAAATAAATTTTAATGTTTTTTTTTTGGTTGAAAAGAAAAACAAAGAGAAAATTCATCCGTGCAGACTCTACTGTAAGTCCGTGCTTAATTTTCAATGTTTTCTGCTCGGCGTGCGGTATTCCCACCGATCGTGCCTGAGCTACTGGAGTAGTATACTTCTTCTTCAAATTTGACAACAACTGGAGCAGTCCAAGATCAACTACCAGCCCAGCCCGTTGCCTGTTTTCCCCAGTTGCGTCCGGTGCATTGATGCTCGGCGTGCGGTATTCCTGCCTTCCCCAGTTGCGTCCAGTGCATTGATGATTGATAGCTGTAGAAAAAAGATTATAATGCAGAGGGGATTGAACCCTTGACCTTCTAATTAAGAGAATAAAGAGCCTGCCCCTTGACCAGTGCTGCTGATTTGATCAACTTCTGCTGCAATTATGTATAAAGTGACATGCCAGGAGCTGCTAGTCGAGAAACTTTACAAAATTAATTAGGGGAGTATTCTTCACTTTTATATGTATAATTAATTGTTATATTATTAAATATTATTCATTGAGGACAAAGAACCATCCAAGTGTGGGGATGTTCTCACGAATAATTATATATGTAACGACCTCGAAATTTCAAGCACGTAATTACACGATTTATTCCTTAATTATTCAATTTTGCGCGAGTCGATGATTGAAGTTATTAAATATTTGTTTCAAATTATTTAAGAGCGAACAATAATAGTCAAGGTTTAAATAGTATGATAATTTTTAATGGCGCGAAATGGATTGCAATCGAAGTTTTATTATTATTATTATTATTATTATTATTATTATTATTATTATTATTATTATTATTATTATTTAATTGGTGCGAGATTAGATCAGAAAAATTCGCTATCTGTCAATTTAATTATTTTAGTTCCGTAAAAATTTACCGCAATAAATTGGATTCGATAAAATAGTGAGAAGTGAGATTAAAATTATTAATTCATTACTTGGTGACCAAGTAACGTTGCTTGGTGCCCAAGTAACAATAAGACTAATCTAATCAATGAGTGGATATTAGAGTGTAATAGTTGTTATAATCATTTTTAGTGATAATTAGCTAGTTGATCAAGATATATAAACTTGGATTTAATAGAAAGTTATTCATTAACTCTAAAACTTGAGAGGAGAAATTTGGAAGATTTCCAGGAGAATTCAAGGACGAGATTTAGAAGAAAACAACACTAGCTAATAATGAGTTCAAATAATTAAGGTATAATCTCAAACTTTACTTATTTGTGACAAATCATTTATGATAATAAAGTTTATTTTGTGATAGAATTTAATTATTTGATCCCCACATTATGGGTACAGTTTACACGGCAGATTTTGAATAGTTATTTAATTAGCAAATATGGTGTAGATTTAATCAGTAGTTGCTTTGGAGTTCGATGAGTTTCACCCAATTTGTAAATTAAGGGTTTTGTAAATTAGGGTTCTTAATAGAAATTGGGGATTTTGTGGTTGTTGTTGGTTTGAATAAATGGAGTTGTGAGCTGTGATTGAGGGGGGAAAGAGGGAGCTTCGGAGGAAGCAGCCCTGGCGTCGGAACACCGGAGCTGCCCCGACGACGTTGCCGGAAAACGCAGCGGCGGAGGTGGCCTGTGAAATCGCGAGGGAAGAAGAGACAGTGGCGAGAGAGAGAGAGAGAGAGGGTGGCAGTGGAGCCGCCGGAGTCGAACTCCGGCCGGCGATGGTGGTGTATGGCAGGGGAGAGGGGAGGAGGAAGATGAGGGAGCAAGAGGGGCAGTTTGGTAATTTTCCTGTAAATGGGTTCTGATAATTAGTCTGCTGGGTGAGAAATTGTTGATCATTTTTACAACAAATTACATATTTGAATTCCTTGCGGAAAAATAGATGGAATAGGCTCTTGAATCGTTAAAAACGGATTAAAAACTAAGGAGATATCAGTGGTCAAAGTTTCACCATTAGAGTTGACTTCGAGGAGAGAGAAAGTATTGGTGAGGTTGAGGAAGATGATGATGTGGCAGCTTTTGATTGGTTAAAATATTCAAGATTAGTATTTAATTAATTTGAGGGGTTAAATGATAGAATAAGAAAAAGTATAAAACATGAAAGTTTAAGTAAAGGATTTTTCGGATTTAATGGTGAAGTCTAATTTTGGGTTCGAGAAATATTAAATAAAATTATATTTTGTGATTTAATAAATAATTAATGAAATTGATGGATATATTAGTTAAGTGGGCAATTTAGTAGAAGTGAGACTTTGGGAAATTGATATAATGGAACAAATTGGAGATATTTGTGTGAATTAGTGTCGGCGAACAAATAAATTATAAGTAGAGATTTATAATATTAGATTTAAAGAGAGATTGGATTAACAAATAATTCAAGTGGACTTCTTAAAAAGAAGATAATTATTTAAATAATATCTATTATTCGAAGATTTAAGGGATAATAGAAAAACAATCTAAATATTATCAAAAAGGGGAACTACAAATTATGAATGTATAGTGGATTATTCGAGATTATTTAAAGTGAAGATTACTAAATTCACTATTTTGTGTGATATAGAATATTTACTATCTGGAAAGGCGAGCTCAATTTGAGACAAGAATATTTTGTGTTATTATCAAAAGACGCCAGACAAGTTCACTTAATCCTTCCTTTGATGTGCCCATGATGTGCAAATATTTGTTGAACGTGATTTCATTTGATATTTATATCTGTGTTTGAATCCCGATATTTTGAGATGTATTTGAATATTCGAGAAGATCGTGAAGAAATGGACACTATAATATTTGATATTTGTTCAGATTATTGTGAAAACAACCTTTCTTCGTTGTCCGAGTCCATCCATTGTTCGGGTTGACTTATTATTTTGTGAAACCAGAATTATCATAAAATTTCAAATCTTTAACCTATCACTCCTTTTTGAGATGATTACCCTATTTTGTAATCTTTATTTCGTTACAGAAATTCATATTCGATATTTAATTCTAACCTTACTCATATTCGAGAAGTCTTATTCATATCTTTGAGTTATTATATCAATGCAAGAATAACTCAGTTGAATTTTCTTTAAACCTTGATTATTCGCTAATACCGACATTTTAATTATCGAGACCCCGAACTTTGATTCGTCTTTCTTACGAAGTTTTATGATTCTGATGTTTTCTTCAGATAACTGATTATTCTTTCTATATACTTTAAAGGGGATAATTTGCTTGATTATTGAGTTCCCCTCCTAGTTTCTTATTCTCGTTCAATCTGTTAAACTT
This sequence comes from Daucus carota subsp. sativus, assembly GCF_001625215.2. Lineage (NCBI taxonomy): Eukaryota > Viridiplantae > Streptophyta > Magnoliopsida > Apiales > Apiaceae > Daucus > Daucus carota. Next base: position 10,649,042 of record NC_030381.2, read on the forward strand.
CTATTCTTTTATTCGAACTATAATTAATCGATTTTATACAAGGATCATTAACCATGTTCGGTTCTATGTTATTGTTCTTGGGATGTTGTGATCGGATTACTGTTTCTTCGTAATCCGGCCGAGAGCTATTTAATTCTGAATTGTGAGGATGCATTGTTCGCATTCTTGTGAGAAAGGGGAAGATTTATTCAACATGAAGTGAGCCAATTTGTACTCGGGGAATGAATTTCATAAACTGGTCAACACGAATGATTTACATTCGTGGAAGAGTGGAAATATCTGTTGGCCCTATGTGTGGGACAACTTTAAGGGTTGAAAGTGATAACCCTTATGCTAGCAAATAAATGGGGGAAACTGTGTGGCGCCATTCGGAAGTCGCGATCAGACTACGAAGGTGACACGGGGTGGTATCTACTTAGTGGCGGTGATCGAGCCATTTGGTGGAACCATCAAGGATGGAGACCAGTATTATTATTATTCTTTGATTTCTTGAGTTCATTGTGTGATTATATGCAGCTCTCATTTTGAATCTGCTTAATTGTTATATCTGCTTAAATTCCTTTATCTAATCTGTGGTGTTTGCACTTGAACTGTGAACTTGCTGAGCATTAAATTGCTCATACTTGCAACTCTTTATTTCTTTGAACAGTAAAGACAGAAAATGGCACAAATGAGAAGGGTAATTCGGAAGCATATAATAGCAAAATCAATGGCAAAGCGTGAGGCTGTGGCACGAAGGGTGCGAAGACTTGTTCCAGTAACGAGAATGTTTAATGATTATAATAATGGTAGATTGTACTCTTGAACTTATCATTGTAATGTTAGAATAGACTGCGTGGAAGTGTAAGATCGACCCTGGACTTGTGGGGCGAGCTATGTAACGTAAGACAGGTATGCTATTACAGTGTGACGGCCTAGATCCGGGATATACGGATCTGGGGGCGTTACAGATTTGGTATCAGAGCTAAGGTTATATTCTTAGGACACGGGAACCCTAGGAATATAACGAGAGAGTAAGAGACGATAATACGAGATATAAGATATGGGTATATGATAGTTATACATCTACGAGTTTATGCAAGGGTATATACGAGATCCGGAAACCTTTAGTGGGACATTAAACCCATGGTTATGATACATATATGTATATACAAGTATCTTTAAGATGAGAAATTTAAGGTGACATTGTTTGATTATCTGTGAAGATAATAGTAGCTAGTTCTCTTTGAGGACGCTCTTTTTACACCCTATACTCATAATACTCAGATTGTAATATGGGAAGTGCCTCATCAAAGGAAATTAGGATTACTGATAGTAATTCAGAGAACACGACTATCAAATCGTTGAGCCTCCACCATTTGAGATTATTGGTTAGGTAACTTACTAGTTATCTAGTATTTATTGCTATGCTAGGGGATAAACATCAACTTTACCTTATAAATTTTCGTCAGAAATAACTTCTGCACTATCATTGACTACCCGGATATCTACCCCCATATTTCATTCTTTCATTACCCATATCAGAGGGTAGATATGATCAATGATTATCGGATAGACTTAGACACTTTCAGTTGACTTTTCTAAAGGCTACTTCATTCACTTTTGATTCCATTGCGTTGCCGACTCCTTATCGGTATCAATTCAAGTTCCATACCCTTATGAACACCACATCTATTGGCGAGATTCTTTTCTCATATTTTGCAAGTTTCCGTTCAATATATATATATATATATATATATATATATATATATATATATATTCAAATGCCAAGCCATGAGCTCGAATGTTATAGCCAGATTTTTCTACCCCAAAAGATTGTTGTTCCCATCTCATGTTATATTAAGATACCGATTTTTCTATTACAAGGTTTCTTCTTTTCTCCTTGAAAACTCTTTAAATTTCAATATCAATTTCAGTTCCAATTTCCACATCAAACTCAACACCAGATTTTATTCTAACACCACTCAGTTCCAATTTTTTTCTTATGTTCCTCCATATGTTGGGAGCGAGGCAGTGCCACACTCGACACACTTTATATTTGTACAACTAGCAAAGTATTACCTTGAGTTTTAAGTTTTCATGACGAATTTGGGGATGCAAGAATTATATAATTTTGTAATTGTTCAAGAGATCCCGGAATTCTGGCCTGGGAAATTATGATAAAGGAATCTATCAAATAGTTATTTATGTATTCGAGAGACTTTGGATAGATATTCAATAGACTACTTCGACCAACTTCAGACATATATGAGCCACTTTTATGGATCGAAAATCATTAAGATCTTGGTGTAAAGTTACAGAGATATCCAGACGCTAATGATTCGGATTTCTTTGATATAGTTTGATCTTTTATAAGATAACATTTATAATTTACGAGGATCTCGAGTTCTATTTCTGTTCATAGTTTATGACTATTGACATTGCACAATAGCGGGCATGAGAGCCTTGCATTTTCTTATTATAACGATGCAGATTCGGATATAAGTTCTTTTGAGCAGATAGGGATGTAGGTAGACATCTTATTAATCATGGTTGAATTGATATCTCAGTGATTATCAGAACAACTGTGTCCTCGGGTAATGATAGAATGGTATTCAAACTACGGGTGCATATGATGACGGCTAGTGGAAATGGATGGTATTATTTTGAGATTATTTACATTACTTGATACGCATGATCTTTTGTACTTATAAAACCACTGTATAAACCTTGATCATGATATCTTGTAGCACCTTTTTATTGAAAACCCTTTCACATACCTAATTCTTTCTGAAATCGCTTTTACTTTTAAAACCACCTATCTTTTTCTAATAAATGTGAAACCTTGGGCATGTTGATATACTCCTTTGAACAATTACTAAACCTTAACTGTTTTTACCATTTAATATCCATTTCATGAGCAAAACTCTTGTTAAAATTCTCTTATACAATTTTGCACCAGTATGCTATCCTTTGCACTTCTACATGTCAAATAAACCTGTACACCATGCGATAGTAACCTATTTTATTCCTCCCTTGTAGAAACAAGATGAACTCTGAAATTGGTAAAACCAAGAATAGGAACTCTACCAGAGAATATTCCAGCCAATCCTGATCATATATAAATGCTCTTTGATCTCTTACAACAACGTGCTCCAAACCTACCAACCAATACCAACAGCGCATCAATCAACCAACCACCGAAATCATTTATTATATTCAAAAACTTTTAAGTGTGTACACCCCTGGAGTTTAAAGGAACCACGGATCCTATTGAGGCTAGAACCTGGTTAAAACAAATTTAAAAAGGGCTTTTGAGATTGTGGGAGTTGAGGATGATAAGGAAAACTCTATCTGCAATATATATGTTAAACATGGAAGCTAACTATTGGTGGGATGCTAAAAAGGTCTAGAAAGGACTAGTGTCATGACGTGGGAATGCTTTACGAAATTATTCATATAGAAACATTTTCCTAAATATAATGAAAATCACGTAACTCAGATTCTTAAAACTCAAATAAGGGAACGTATATGTGGCTGATTATGAAGCCAAATTTACATAACTTGCGAGGATCATACAACACTATGCTAATACTAATGAAAAGAGAGCCCCAGCGTTTTTCAACCAGTATTGAAACCCTGGATCCTAAGCAGGGTGGCAATTTTGAACTTAGCAGTTATGCGACTCTTGTTCAGAAGACTGCTATCGTAGAAAGAGATAGTGAGCTATACAACCGTGAAAAGAATGGCAAGAAAGGGAGGGCATCACAGCCAAGGAAAGAAGATATGGGACTTAAATATAAAGAACCTTTTTGTTAAAAGGTTATTCAACAGGGATAGAATACTTCGAATCAGAAATCTGAGAATCAAAAATCGAGAAAGCCGCGAAAGGAATCAAAGGTTCAGGCCTCAATAAACTGCAAATCTTCTCCAAAGAAGACCCTCTTTTCGTGAATGAAAGAATTGTAGGAAGAAGCAGCCAACTCCGTGCTATCAGGAGTCTACCATTTGTTTTTACCTACAAATATAAAGGATGCTATGTTTCAAAATACAAAAGGAAAGTTGATACTCACTTCAACTATGAAAAGACGGGCCACATAGCCAGGGATGGTCGAGCGCAACACAAAGAAAACACTATTCTGAGATTATAAACTCTTCCGGAAAGGAGCAAGCCAACATCGTACACCTTTAATATGACGCTGCAAGATGCCATAGTCAACAATGACATTTCTAGTTACGCTTATAATAAATTCTCATGATGCATACTTGTGTGTTGATTGATTCGGATATTATCAACTTGTGTATTTTTTTGTAGATTTCATTCAAAAGTTCGGAATTGATACAATACCTCTAGATGAACCCTTGAATGTGAAAATAGCGAATCAAGAAATGATTTTTATGGACCAAGTGTGTCCTAGTTTTGAAGTAACGATTTAGAAACAACTTTTCAAAGTAGATTTAATTCATTTTAAGTTAGTGGGGTTTGACGTGATATTTGGAATGGAATGGTTAACGAGTTATGACGCTCAGGTTAATTGTGGACGAAAGTGTCTAAGAGGTTATAATGAGAAGAGAGTGAATGTAAGAGGAGAAAAGCACGATAAGAAGTTTTGTTCACGATACAAGCTAAGAAATTGCTTCGGCAAGGATGTCGGGCTTATTTGGCGCACGCGATAGATACAGAGAAATAGAGTCCTGAGATGGAAGAAACCTCAGTGGTAAATGAGTATATGGATTTGTTTTTTTGGAAAAGTTACGGGATTCCCCCAAATAAGGAGATTGAGTTCACCATAGACCTTGTGTCAAGAACCGCACCTGTATCAAAAGCTCCCTATAAAATGGCACCAACATAAATGAAAGAGTTAGCAACACAATTACAAGAGTTACTAGAAAAAGGAGTCATTAGACCAAGTGCATCCTCGTGGAGAGCCGCACTGTTGTTTGTTTTAAAGAAAGATGGGAGTACAAGGTTGTGTATATTTAATTTAGGAAATTGAATAAGATGGCAATTAATAATAAGTGCCCTTTACCAAGGGTTGATGATTTGTTTGACCAATCGAAAGGAGCAGGTCACTTTTCTAAGATTTATTTAAGGTTTAGATATCATTGACTTAAAAATTAAGCCTAAAAGTGTCCCTAAGACAGCTTTGGAACCATTTATGAACATTGTGAGATCTTAGTGATGTCTTTATGGATCTTATGAATAGAATATATTTAAGAAATATTTGGATAAATTCGTGATATTTTCATAGATGACATTTTAATTTATCCGAAGACACAAAAAGAGGGATGTAGAGCATTTAAGAACAACATTGAAAATCTTGAGAAAGAGAAGTTGTACGCAAAATTCTCTAACTGTGAATTCTGGTTGGAGCAAGAAAAATTTCTGGGACGCATAGTTTCTAAAGACGGCATATCAGTATACCCTGTGAAGGTCGAAGCGGTATAAAAATTAGGAAAGATCAAGAAGTCCGACTAAAGTCAGAAGTTTTCTTAGACTTGTAGGCTATTAATAAAGAATCGTTCAAGATTTCTCAAAGGTTACACCACTATTGACACGACTAATCTAAAAAGAAGAGAAGTTTGAATGAATGCCAAAGCACGGAGAAAATATTCAAAAATTAAAGAAAAGATTCATGATAGCTCCTATGTGACTTTACCAAATGGAAGTGGCAATTTATAAACTTCAATGATGTTTTTCCTAAAGTATAGGATGCGTATTAATGTAGCACACAAAAAGAAATTATTTACGCTTTAAGGCAACTAAAAGATTATAGACTGAGATATCTTATTTATGAATGGGGATTAGTCACGATTATTTTCGCACTAAAGATATGTTCACATTATTATAGAGCTAGAAGCGTGAAATTTATACGGATTATAAGTGCTTGAAGTATTGGTTTACTCAGAAGGAATTAAATATAAGGCATATGGGATGGTTGGAGTTGACTAAGGACTATGATTGTATAATTAAATATCTTGCAAGGGAGTCAAATATAGTTGCAAATGCGTTAAATAGGAAGGAGAAGTTGAATGTGTTAACAATGTTTGAGGATTTGAGAAAAGAATTGAAGGAATTAGCATTGGAACTTAAAGATTCGAGTCTAGAGAAAGAAAAACTTCTTGAAATTTTGGTATAAACAGAATTGTTAAATAATAATAATAACATTTTGGAGGTGTCGGGGAAAAGTAATGGGAGATTCAAAGGAACAATTTGATAGGAGAGGAATGCTTGTGTCCAAGGTTGAGGAAAGAATTAAGAAAAGGATACAGATTTCCACGATAACAGAATTCAAAAGTGAGATTTTGAGCAATGCACATAACCCGAGATATTTCATACACCTAGGAAGCACAAAGATGTTTCAAGACTTTAAGAGACACTAGTAGTGGCCAAATGTTAAAAGAGAAATTGCAGATTGAGTGAGTAAATGTTTGAAATGTCAAAAGATAAAAATAGAACAATGAAAACCCAGTGGATTATTACAACCCTTGGATTTTCCGGAGTGGAAGAGAGAACATATTACTATTGATTTTATTGAAAGATTACCACAAACTCGAACAAACCATGATGTTATTGGGTTTCATAGATTTACTCATGAAATCGGCTCATTTTTACCAATTAGTAAAATGTACACAATTAAGAAATTAGCGAGTATGTACCTAAAAGAGATTGTGACTCGACCTGGAGTCCCAGTACGAATAGTATCAGATATAGATGCAAGATTCAATTCGAGTTTTTACCAAACTTTTCAAGAGTTTTCTGAGGATTAAGTTGATTCTCAATACTGCTTATTATCCACAAATTGATGGACAGAGTGAAAGAACAATTTGAACAATTGAGGGGACATTAAAAGTTTGTGTGTTAGATGTCAGGGGAAGTTGAGATTACCATTTGTCCTTAAGTGGAATTCGTTTATAAAACCAGTTATTATTCTAGTATTAGAATGGCACCTTACGAAGCAATATATGTTAGGAAAAAAAATAGACTGCCCTCTCTGTTGGGATGAAATTGGGGAAAAAGCGAATATTTGGACCTGAATTGATTAAGCAAACAAAACAGTCATTGATAGGATCAAAAGAGGTTAGCGGCTGCTCAATATAGACAAAAGGAGTATATTGATTTAGGAAGGAAAGTCAACACTTTGAAGTGGGAGAAAAAGTACGTTTGAAAGGGTCGCCATGGAAAGAGTAACTAGATTTGGTAAGAAGAGTACTAAATCCACGATATACAGGACCATTTGTGATATTAAGGAAAGTTGGAGTTGTTAACTTTATCCCCAAACTTATAGTATATCCACGATGTCTTCCACATGTCCATGTTAAAAGCTTACAAAAACTGGTAATCGTCACATTATGAATTACAAGCCAATGAATAGTCGGTCAGACTTGACATACGAGGAAAAGCTAGTGGAGATTGTAGATTCAAAATTTCATGAGTGAAGGATCAAGAGAGTTAAACTAGTTAAAGTGATATGGCACAATCAAGCTGTAGATGAAGCAACGTGAGAATCAGAAGACGAAATCAGGCATAATCCACCCTAAATTGTTCAGCGCTAGTCGAGATTCCGAGGTCGGAATCCTTTAAGGGGGAGAGACTCTAACGACCTCGAAATTTCAAGCACGTAATTACACGATTTATTCCTTAATTATTCGATTTTGCACGAGTCGATGATTGAAGTTATTAAATATTTGTTTTAAATTATTTAAGAGCGAAAAATAATAGTCAAGGTTTAAATAGTATGATAATTTTTAATGGCACGAAATTGATTCCGGCAACTAGATATCGGTTAATAAGTGCCCGATAAACATAGATATAATATTACGCGAATATTACGTTGACGTGAATCTTCATAGTCACGCAAATCGTGAATATGTGAATATTATGGATTGCAATCGAAGTTTTATTATTATTATTATTATTATTATTATTATTATTATTATTATTTAATTGGTGCGAGATTACATCAGAAAAATTCGTTATCTGTCAATTTAATTATTTTAGTTCCGTAAAAATTTACCGCAATAAATTGGATTCGATAAAATAGTGAGAAGTGAGATTAAAATTATTAATTCATTACTTGGTGACCAAGTAACGTTGCTTGGTGCCAAAGCCGCGTTACTTGGTGCCCAAGTAACAATAAGACTAATCTAATCAATGAGTGGATATTAGAGTGTAATAGTTGTTATAATCATTTTTAGTGATAATTAGCTAGTTGATCAAGATATATAAACTTGGATTTAATAGAAAGTTATTCATTAACTCTAAAACTTTTTTTTTTTATTTTAATGTAGGAACCCGCAGCCGCTACCCTTCGGGTGCGCACTGGGTAAACCCACGAGCTCACGTAATAGCCTGCAAACTACGTGAACCAAGGTAAACCGCACCTAAGCGCGACAGGCTCTGATCCAGGAGGCATAATCACAAATTTTGCTCCCTTCGGGAGTCGAACCTGTGACCAAAAAGAATTTAGAAGAAAACAACACTAGCTAATAATGAGTTCAAATAATTAAGGTATAATCTCAAACTTTACTTATTTGTGACAAATCATTTATGATAATAAAGTTTATTTTGTGATAGAATTTAATTATTTGATCCCCACATTATGGGTACAGTTTACACACGGCAGATTTTGAATAGTTATTTAATTAGCAAATATGGTGTAGATTTAATCAGTAGTTGCTTTGGAGTTTGATGAGTTTCACCCAATTTGTAAATTAAGGGTTTTGTAAATTAGGGTTCTTAATAGAAATTGGGGATTTTGTGGTTGTTGTTGGTTTGAATAAATGGAGTTGTGAGCTGTGATTGAGGGGGGAAAGAGGGAGCTTCGGAGGAAGCAACCCTGGCGTCGGAACACCGGAGCTGCCCCGACGACGTTGCCGGAAAACGCAGCGGCGGAGGTTGTGACACCCTCCAAATCCGGGTCATAGACTTGGGGGTCACACCACAATATAAACCTGTAAACAATAATAAAATATGCATTGACCCTAAACATCCACGGATCGCTCCAGGTTATAGTATGAAACAAGCCACAACTTAACTTATATTACAATACGTCGAATCCCAATCAATATCTTACAACTTACAAACCTCAGTGCAGTGCTTACACACAAAAGATACTCAAAAGTTCATAATATCAGCAACTCCTAGCAAGACTCTCCAACACTCATCCTGATACCTTGGCTTGATGACTAGCATGTGGGTCCTCGCTAACAGTATTCTCTTTCTTCACTGGAAAAGAACATAAAGAATCGCAAGAGTGAGCTTTCAAGCTCAGCAAGTAATATAAACAATAAACTGAAATTCAACATTTATCAATACGAATGAGTCAGGATATCGAATCCCTTTTTAAAACAATGATTAGAATTGGATATTCATATTTTTATTTAAAAACCAAGGTTAGGCTGCTGATCAGTCACGCACTAACCCCGAGCTAGGTACATACCAAGCTCTATCACTGGATCCAAGGCACACATTGGCCCAATGACCACGAATCTGGTCTGACCACGAATCTGGTCCACATTTATAAAACCATCCAATTCTTTAACAATATAATGAAATCAACAATATCACAATAAGTCAGAACCAATACCATTTGGACAGAAGCAATATTACCAAAACAGAACCATAATCGTCAAATCAGAATTATTATAACGAGGGTTGCAATACTTATCAAGATTAAAAGACAATTCAGAATTAGGTTCAAGTATCATCACAATATGTTCGAAGAATGGCTTGAAGTCGAAAGAAAGATTAAGTATATGGTGAAAACAATCTGGTGTTTGTAGAAGCAATAATGCAATTGAGATGGACTTAAGGTTCCAATTATGTTTATCTTGAAGGAAATCCAAGTGTTAGGGTATATATGTGTGAACATTCTTCGAAGGAGTAATATAGGTATTTGGTAAGACATTATATAATTTGGTGAAGTATTGTAGCATATAGGTTTGTACTGTTTGGTCATTCATGGATGAAAGAATATCAAAGTAAATGATTTGTGTTTCCAGGTCTCAAAGAAATAGGTACAAGTTCAATTGAAATCAAAGTCAAGGTCCAGCTTGTAATTCAGGTGTCAAGAGGGTTGGATAAGGTTTATCAATAATCAGGATCAATAGCACAATATATCAACAGATGTATTTTCAAATCTCTCCAGAACAATAATATTATATGCGAAACAGTAACTCAAGGAGTTTACAGAAGTATAAGTTGAGAATAGAGCACTTGCCTTATTCTGAAGCTTTACTTCTCTCTATAGCTTTTACTAATCAGAATCACTCCAATACTACTTGCTTTCCCTTTCTAAGCCTGTCCTTCTCTGATAATCACAATATTCATCTATCAATACTTGATCTCATATCATTCTATTTGTTTCATAGTCGAAACAAGCTTCTAGCTACCCTTCGTTTCACTTAAATCCGATATACGGTTTAAAAGATACTAATAAAACAGTCATACAGTGTCCACATAAGCATTTCACATATCAATCAAGTAACACATAGCACATAACACATAAGTTAATCAATAAAATAGCTTTTCAGAAAAGGTTTGGGGTTAAAATGATTTTTCTGGTATTTATTACGAATTTTTAAACATTTTTCGGAATAAAAACGGGTAAAAGAATCAATTTATAACTGAATAAACAAGTCCGAATACTCGAAATAAGGTTCGAAATCACTTGAAATCAATGAAAGAACCTTCAACATATTTTAGAATAATTTTCTAACGCTTGAAACTATTTTTCTGGATTTTTAAAACAATTAAAACAATTAAATCTAATTAATAAATCAATTAAATTCAATTAATAAATAATTAAAACAATTAATCAATTAATATTTGAATTAATTGACTAATTATAATAATTAATTACTAATTAAAATTAATTAACAAATTAAATTAGATTTATTTTTGAATAAAGAAATAATTAAAACTATTTTTGAAAATAGTTAAATGATTTTCGAAATTAAAATAATTTAAATAAAACTGTTTTAAGAGTTTTGAAACTTCAAGGTTTGAAGTGTAAGAAAATGAAACTTAAGGGAGGGTCTAATTTGCAAAATTCAAAAGTGCAAGGTTTGCACTTCACCATCTCCAAAACCTGGGTGACTAAACGGCACTTTTGCCGCCGCCGTCACCCCGGTCGCCGGAGACGGGACTACCGTGCCCAGAACCCATCCAAACAGTGCAGATATGCTTATTAGCACCACAGGAACTCGAGTATGGCTTCAGATTTCGCAGCCAATTCCCGAGCAAGTCGGAAAATTGATCGGAAGAAGTCGCCGCCGTCGAGTTCTTACGAACTCCGGCGAGCTCGATTCCGACCTCCTCCAACTACGATACTAGCATGAAACGATTGCTTGCAACAAGATAAACATGCTCGTGGCTTCAATTTATACCCAGAATCAGTGAATCAAAAAGTCCCAATTCCAATTGAAAATATTCAAACGCATATAAACCCTAATCTTCAATTTCGAATATAAAACTCAATTTTGAACATGTTATTGAACTCCAAATCATGCATATGATATACCAAAATGATCAGGAGAAGATTATCTACAACATGGAAGCATAAAATCACATAAAACACATCAAAATCAAAAAGCCCTAATTTAACCCTAATTAACTCGAATTTAAAAACCCTAATTACTTCTAACCTGTGAATCTAGAGTGGTTTTTGATGCTTGATATGGATTCTACGCTTCGATATCTTCGATTTGACTGCGTGCACGCTCGATTCTGAGTCCGATAACGTCTTCAAATCTTCGATTGAACTCCAAGAACACGAAGAACGATAACCCGGTTTCTCTCGATTCCCGTGTATTGAAATGATAATTATGAAAAATAAACTAATAATTATCCTATTTATAATTACGAATAACTGGCCCCCATTTGGATCATACCGGACATAAAATACACTTCTTAATCATTAGATATTAATAAAACTGATCCGTTCGGGACCGACTTTAAAGATAATTATCAAATACACACATTACGAGAAACGTATGGGGCTCCGAGCTTTGTCTGGCACGAAGTACGAGAAATATAATGCTTTAGTCAAAATAATGCGGGGTTAAAAATATCCGGCGTACACGTTTATCGATAATAATAAAATATTCATAAAATCGTTCCGAAACTCTTTCACGTAAATCCGTACACCAGATGGGAAAAGTTAAAACACGAAAGTTGTTCAGAATGTCTCAAATAACAAACCGGCAAAATTTTCCCGGAAGCCCCCCGGGGTTTAATTGTCGAGTAAACGGGTTTAAAATCAATTTAATAATAATATTTTATAATATACTTAATTAAATCCTTAAATCAAATATCAAATCATATAATAATCCATAATTTATCAGGTAAGTGCCAAAATTCTCCATATTTTGATCTGATCATATAAAAATTATCAACTTACAAGTCATAACACACATAGACGATCATACAGCAATTCACTTAACATATAATTCACAATTAATTCACATAAAATTCACAAAATATTCACATACTGACATAATTAAATACATGCCGAGATCCCGGATATTACATCCTTCCCCCCTTAAAAGGATTCTGTCCTCAGAATCTGCTAAGAAAACAAGTGAGGATATTTCTCACACATATCACTTTCTAACTCCCAAGTTGATTCTTCAACTTTTGGGTTTCTCCACAATACTCTCACTATTTTCACCACTTTGTTTCTCAATACTTTCTCTTTTCTATCTAGAATCTCTATTGGACTCTCAACATAAGACAAATCTGCCTGAAGTTCTACTGGCTCGTATTCTATCACATGCCTAGAATCCGGATGATACTTCTTAAGCATTGACACATGAAAGACATTATGAATATGCTCCATATGTGGGGGTAACGCTAATTCGTAAGCCACTTTACCAACGCGCCTCAAGATCTCGAATGGTCCGACGTATCTGGGACTTAGCTTTCCTTTCTTGCCAAATCGGGATAGTCCTTTCCATGGCGAAATCTTCAGTAATACAGGTTCTCCTTCTTCAAATTCCATATCCTTTCTGGCTTGATCCGCGTACTTTTTCTGACGATTCTGTGCTGCAATTAGTCTTCTTTGAATGGTTTCAATCACTTCTTTTGTCTGCTGAACTAGTTCTGGCCCAAGTAATTTGCGTTCTCCTACTTCATCCCAACATACGGGTGATCGACATTTACGTCTATATAGAGCTTCATAAGGAGGCATTCCAATGCTTGCATGATAACTGTTGTTGTATGAGAATTCCACTAACGGTAGATGTTCATCCCAATTGCCTTTGAAATCAATAGCACAGACACGTAGCATATCCTCGATTGTTTGAATAGTCCTTTCACTTTGACCATCAGTTTGTGGATGATAAGCAGTGCTCATGTTCAATTTGGTGCCCAAGCATTCCTGAAAGCTCTTCCAGAATCTCGAATTGAATCGTGGATCTCGATCGGATACAATTGACACTGGAACTCCGTGACGAATGACGATCTCCTTTAAATACATATGAACCAACTTATCTAACGAGAATCTTTCGTTAATGGGAAGGAAATGAGCTGACTTAGTTAGTCTATCTACAATAACCCATATGGCATCGTGATTTGCCCTCGTTCTAGGTAATCCAACTATAAAATCCATCGCAATATGCTCCCATTTCCATTCTGGAATTTCTAGGGGTTGTAACAATCCACTCGGTCGCTGGTGTTCTGCCTTCACTTTTTGACATGTATAACATTTATTTACCCACTCTGCAATCTCTCTCTTCATATCTGGCCACCAATAATTCTTCTTCAAATCTCTATACATTTTAGTGCTCCCCGGATGGATTGAATAAGCGGAACTATGTGCTTCACTTAAAACTTCATCTTTCAACTCCTGTACTGGTGGAATCCATATTCTAGAAGAAAATCTTAGAATACCTTGCTCATCTTTCTGGGTACAAAGTTCTTCCCCAACTAAATTATTAACATCCTGTTCCATTACGGTCTCTTGACATTTCCTTATCTTTTCTAGTAACTCTGGTTGAAAAATCATTGTATATACTCCAGCTTCTGAGGGTTCACTCGCTCTAACTTCTATTTCCAGCTTTTCGAATTCTCTATATATTTCCTTAGGTAACGTCAACACATTCAGTCTTTCTTTCCTACTCAAAGCATCTGCCACTACATTGGCCTTTCCCGGGTGATAATTGATGGTGCAATCATAATCCTTTATCAATTCCAACCACCTTCTCTGCCTCATATTAAGCTCCTTCTGTGTAAAGATATACTTCAGACTCTTATGATCGGTGTAGATTTCACACTTTTCTCCATATAAATAATGTCTCCAAATCTTCAATGCAAACACTATGGCTGCTAGTTCTAAATCATGTGTAGGATACTTCTGCTCATGGGGTTTGAGTTGTCTGGATGCATAAGCAATGACTTTGTCATGTTGCATCAACACACAACCCAATCCCTTATGAGAAGCATCACTATAAATTACAAAATTTCCTTGTTCATCTGGAAGTGATAACACTGGGGCTGATACTAACCTTTTCTTCAATTCTTGGAAACTTTCTTCACACTTTTCAGTCCACACAAACTTTTCTTCTTTCCGGGTAAGCCTCGTCATTGGTACAGCAATCCTTGAGAAATCCTGAACAAATCTTCTATAATAACCTGCCAAACCCAAGAAACTTCTGACTTCTGTTGGTGTCCTTGGCTTTTCCCAATTCATAATTGCCTCAATCTTGGAGGGATCTACTTTTATTCCTTCTTTACTGACTATATGACCTAGAAATTGAACCTCTTGTAACCAGAATTCACACTTTGAAAACTTAGCATACAACTTCTCTCTTCTCAATGTCTCTAAAGCCATCCTTAGGTGGGTTGCATGATCCTCAGTGGTTTTGGAATAAATCAAAATATCATCTATAAATACAATCACAAATTTATCCAAATATGGTTTAAAGACTCTGTTCATTAAGTCCATGAAAGCTGCAGGGGCATTGGTTAATCCAAAGGCCATCACTAAAAACTCATAGTGGCCATATCGGGTTCTAAAAGCTGTTTTAGGTATATCTTCTTGTTTAATCTTTAGCTGATGGTATCCCGATCTTAAATCAATCTTCGAAAAACATCTCGCTCCCTTCAATTGATCAAACAAATCATCTATACGGGGTAATGGGTATCTATTCTTAATAGTTAACTTATTAAGTTCCCGGTAATCAATACATAACCTCATACTACCATCTTTCTTCTTCACAAACAACACTGGTGCTCCCCACGGGGATACACTGGGTCTAATCACTCCCTTCTCTAACAAATCTTGTAACTGGGTTGCCAATTCTTTCATTTCTACTGGTGCCATTCTATATGGGGCTTTAGATACTGGTTCGGTTTCAGGTGCTAAATCTATTGCAAATTCAATTTCTCTATCTGGAGGTAATCCGGGTAACTCATCTGGGAATACATCTGGGAACTCGTTTACTACCGGAATATCCTCAAGCTTCACAAGTTCTCGACTCTGATCAGTTACATATGCTATATAAGCTTCACAACCTTGACGCAACAATTTCTTCGTTTGAATCATAGTCAAAAACTTCTTTACCTGTTTCTGCCCTCGAAATACTATCGTCTTCTCATTCGGTGCCCTTAACATTACCTTCTTATTACGACAATCTATTTGAGCGTTATGCTTCGATAACCAATCCATTCCTAAAATAACATCAAACTCTCCCAACTTGAAAGGTATCAAGTCGGCACAAAACTTACTTCCTAAGATCTCAACTTCACAATTCCTATAAACTTGGCTAACAGGGACACGTTCCTGATTAGCCAACTCTATATTCATAACTTCATTAAGCAATTCTATAGGACAATTCAACTTTGGCACAAAATCCTCAGAAATAAATGATCTAGTAGCTCCAGAATCAATCAAAACCTTAGCACATAAAGAATTCACAGTAAGCGTACCTGCCACCACATCTGCATCCTGAACTGCATCTCTCATAGTCATGTTGTAAGTTCTGGCTTTGGGAACTTCTGGGACTACTGGAGTGGATCCCATAATTCTAAGTGTAGGGTTACTTGGAGCTGGTACCTTGCAATCCTTCACCATGTGTCCTGGTTTTCCACACCTAAAACATGTTATCCCAGCTGCTGGAGTCCTATTGGGTTGGTTACTTGCTAGTTGATCTCGAATCATTGGGGTCCGTGCTGGTGGGTTCTGACATTCCCTAGAATAGTGTCCTTTCTGATTACACTTATAACACACTACATTCAATCTATTACAGATTCCCCCGTGTCTCTTTCCACATATCTGGCACTCCGGCAGTGGAGGCCTTGGTTGATTTTCAATAGCTGTACGGTTACCTTGTCCACTACCACCTACATCTGGCTTCTTAAAAGTGGGATTTCTCCCCTGCTGAAATTTCCCTTTCTTCGGGTTGTTAAAATTCTGAGACCTTCCTTGCTGAAACTGTCCCTCGTGATGCTCTGACTTACGCTTCTTTCCCTCTTTCTCTTTCTGAGACATTTCGCTCTCCGTTTCTGCTATCATTGCCTTCTGAACAACAGCTGCATAAGTATCTAATTCCAATATGGCTAGTTTTCCCCTGATCCATGCTTTTAACCCCTGTTGGAATCTCTTAGCTCTTTTCCTGTCGGTATCTACATAGGTTGGAACAAACCTAGCCAACTCCGCAAACTTTTTCTCATACTCAGCCACTGACATATCCCCTTGCTTCAATTCTAAAAACTGTAACTCCATTCGATCCTGGAGAAATTGAGGAAAGTATTTCTCCAAAAACAACTCCTTAAACCTATCCCAAGTAACATCCTCTGTCCCTTCCATTGCTCTCACAGACTCCCACCAATAGGTGGCCTCCTCTTTCAAATAATAACTAGCAAACTCAGTCTTCTGCTCATCTCTCACTTTAACCAACATAAATGCCTTTTCAATTTCCTTCAACCATATCCTAGCCTCAATAGGGTCCGCTGAACCCTTAAACTCTGGGGGATTAACAGACTGAAAGTTTTTGAAAGTAACCTGGGGATTAGCCTGCCTTTCCTGCTGCTGAGTCAGGTTGGCAGTCTGTTGGGCCAAGATCTGAAGAATCTGGGCCATTGTAGGTTCTGGATTGTTGTTATCATTGTTGTTATCACGGTTGTTTGCACGGGTTTGTCTTCTAGGAGGCATAGCTCTGTAAAGAAACAAGCAGTTTATTTAACCTTCAAAACTTTTAGCAATTGTTTTTAGAAAACAGAATATTTCTTTTTTTTTTTTTTTGAAAACATTTTTGATCATTGAATTAAATAAATCGCATGCTTCTTCATAGAACAGAGCAATAGTGAAAGAAACAGGGTATAATGATATCACAGGGTTTATATGAAGTGCAGTAGGTAAAACAAGTGTAATATGTAAAGTAAGTAAAACGGGTGCAATAAAGTAAAAGACAGTATGAAAAAGAAAAGTTCTGATATATATAAAGAGCTGGGGGTACATCAGCGCAAGCGCTTGTCAAAAGTAAAACACAACAGCAACCTACACACTGGTCAGCACATCTTAGTCTATATAAGGTCAAAATCGGCTGACACTACACTACCACCACACACTACACACTACACACTACACACTAATATACATGGTACCTCCACTCTATAACTACCACCGTCTAACTCCAAGGAAAGGTAGGACCTCCAAGCTTATCCAACTCCTTCATCATCCATATGGCCCACTCCACTAAATCACTGTAGGTACTCTGATCTTCAGCTACGGCACCAAGCTTCGCCCTCGCCATCATCCTAACATCTACAATCTCATACCTCAGCGCTCTCTCAGCTCTCCCAGTATCCATCATCTGTATGATACGCTCCAGCTCTCTAACCTGTCCGAGTAGATACTGACGCTCCATACTCATCGCCTCAAACTCATGATAAGGAACAAGGGGTGGTACAGAAGAAGTCGAGGGTATATCCCTGGGAGGAACCACTGCTGCTGCAGCTAACACATCCTCTAAAGGGGGTGAAACAGGAGGATAAGGCTCAAGTCTCTGAGGGGGTGGGGGTCCGTTAACTGTAGTCTCTGAATACTGGGGATATGGAGGAATGATAGGGTCTGACATCGTGAATATCTGAAAGTCATGAGATAACGCATATATAAGAATCTCTGATAATAAGAATACCTGTTAGTCACCATTACTCACCTCTCAACGTTCTATCTACCTATCACTCACTTCTAATCTTAATCCCTCTACCCAAACCCGATAATCTAGGCTTGTTTCATTGACTTATAACCTGTAGCTCTGATACCAACCTGTGACACCCTCCAAATCCGGGTCATAGACTTGGGGGTCACACCACAATATAAACCTGTAAACAATAATAAAATATGCATTGACCCTAAACATCCACGGATCGCTCCAGGTTATAGTATGAAACAAGCCACAACTTAACTTATATTACAATACGTCGAATCCCAATCAATATCTTACAACTTACAAACCTCAGTGCAGTGCTTACACACAAAAGATACTCAAAAGTTCATAATATCAGCAACTCCTAGCAAGACTCTCCAACACTCATCCTGATACCTTGGCTTGATGACTAGCATGTGGGTCCTCGCTAACAGTATTCTCTTTCTTCACTGGAAAAGAACATAAAGAATCGCAAGAGTGAGCTTTCAAGCTCAGCAAGTAATATAAACAATAAACTGAAATTCAACATTTATCAATACGAATGAGTCAGGATATCGAATCCCTTTTTAAAACAATGATTAGAATTGGATATTCATATTTTTATTTAAAAACCAAGGTTAGGCTGCTGATCAGTCACGCACTAACCCCGAGCTAGGTACATACCAAGCTCTATCACTGGATCCAAGGCACACATTGGCCCAATGACCACGAATCTGGTCTGACCACGAATCTGGTCCACATTTATAAAACCATCCAATTCTTTAACAATATAATGAAATCAACAATATCACAATAAGTCAGAACCAATACCATTTGGACAGAAGCAATATTACCAAAACAGAACCATAATCGTCAAATCAGAATTATTATAACGAGGGTTGCAATACTTATCAAGATTAAAAGACAATTCAGAATTAGGTTCAAGTATCATCACAATATGTTCGAAGAATGGCTTGAAGTCGAAAGAAAGATTAAGTATATGGTGAAAACAATCTGGTGTTTGTAGAAGCAATAATGCAATTGAGATGGACTTAAGGTTCCAATTATGTTTATCTTGAAGGAAATCCAAGTGTTAGGGTATATATGTGTGAACATTCTTCGAAAGAGTAATATAGGTATTTGGTAAGACATTATATAATTTGGTGAAGTATTGTAGCATATAGGTTTGTACTGTTTGGTCATTCATGGATGAAAGAATATCAAAGTAAATGATTTGTGTTTCCAGGTCTCAAAGAAATAGGTACAAGTTCAATTGAAATCAAAGTCAAGGTCCAGCTTGTAATTCAGGTGTCAAGAGGGTTGGATAAGGTTTATCAATAATCAGGATCAATAGCACAATATATCAACAGATGTATTTTCAAATCTCTCCAGAACAATAATATTATATGCGAAACAGTAACTCAAGGAGTTTACAGAAGTATAAGTTGAGAATAGAGCACTTGCCTTATTCTGAAGCTTTACTTCTCTCTATAGCTTTTACTAATCAGAATCACTCCAATACTACTTGCTTTCCCTTTCTAAGCCTGTCCTTCTCTGATAATCACAATATTCATCTATCAATACTTGATCTCATATCATTCTATTTGTTTCATAGTCGAAACAAGCTTCTAGCTACCCTTCGTTTCACTTAAATCCGATATACGGTTTAAAAGATACTAATAAAACAGTCATACAGTGTCCACATAAGCATTTCACATATCAATCAAGTAACACATAGCACATAACACATAAGTTAATCAATAAAATAGCTTTTCAGAAAAGGTTTGGGGTTAAAATGATTTTTCTGGTATTTATTACGAATTTTTAAACATTTTTCGGAATAAAAACGGGTAAAAGAATCAATTTATAACTGAATAAACAAGTCCGAATACTCGAAATAAGGTTCGAAATCACTTGAAATCAATGAAAGAACCTTCAACATATTTTAGAATAATTTTCTAACGCTTGAAACTATTTTTCTGGATTTTTAAAACAATTAAAACAATTAAATCTAATTAATAAATCAATTAAATTCAATTAATAAATAATTAAAACAATTAATCAATTAATATTTGAATTAATTGACTAATTATAATAATTAATTACTAATTAAAATTAATTAACAAATTAAATTAGATTTATTTTTGAATAAAGAAATAATTAAAACTATTTTTGAAAATAGTTAAATGATTTTCGAAATTAAAATAATTTAAATAAAACTGTTTTAAGAGTTTTGAAACTTCAAGGTTTGAAGTGTAAGAAAATGAAACTTAAGGGAGGGTCTAATTTGCAAAATTCAAAAGTGCAAGGTTTGCACTTCACCATCTCCAAAACCTGGGTGACTAAACGGCACTTTTGCCGCCGCCGTCACCCCGGTCGCCGGAGACGGGACTACCGTGCCCAGAACCCATCCAAACAGTGCAGATATGCTTATTAGCACCACAGGAACTCGAGTATGGCTTCAGATTTCGCAGCCAATTCCCGAGCAAGTCGGAAAATTGATCGGAAGAAGTCGCCGCCGTCGAGTTCTTACGAACTCCGGCGAGCTCGATTCCGACCTCCTCCAACTACGATACTAGCATGAAACGATTGCTTGCAACAAGATAAACATGCTCGTGGCTTCAATTTATACCCAGAATCAGTGAATCAAAAAGTCCCAATTCCAATTGAAAATATTCAAACGCATATAAACCCTAATCTTCAATTTCGAATATAAAACTCAATTTTGAACATGTTATTGAACTCCAAATCATGCATATGATATACCAAAATGATCAGGAGAAGATTATCTACAACATGGAAGCATAAAATCACATAAAACACATCAAAATCAAAAAGCCCTAATTTAACCCTAATTAACTCGAATTTAAAAACCCTAATTACTTCTAACCTGTGAATCTAGAGTGGTTTTTGATGCTTGATATGGATTCTACGCTTCGATATCTTCGATTTGACTGCGTGCACGCTCGATTCTGAGTCCGATAACGTCTTCAAATCTTCGATTGAACTCCAAGAACACGAAGAACGATAACCCGGTTTCTCTCGATTCCCGTGTATTGAAATGATAATTATGAAAAATAAACTAATAATTATCCTATTTATAATTACGAATAACTGGCCCCCATTTGGATCATACCGGACATAAAATACACTTCTTAATCATTAGATATTAATAAAACTGATCCGTTCGGGACCGACTTTAAAGATAATTATCAAATACACACATTACGAGAAACGTATGGGGCTCCGAGCTTTGTCTGGCACGAAGTACGAGAAATATAATGCTTTAGTCAAAATAATGCGGGGTTAAAAATATCCGGCGTACACGTTTATCGATAATAATAAAATATTCATAAAATCGTTCCGAAACTCTTTCACGTAAATCCGTACACCAGATGGGAAAAGTTAAAACACGAAAGTTGTTCAGAATGTCTCAAATAACAAACCGGCAAAATTTTCCCGGAAGCCCCCCGGGGTTTAATTGTCGAGTAAACGGGTTTAAAATCAATTTAATAATAATATTTTATAATATACTTAATTAAATCCTTAAATCAAATATCAAATCATATAATAATCCATAATTTATCAGGTAAGTGCCAAAATTCTCCATATTTTGATCTGATCATATAAAAATTATCAACTTACAAGTCATAACACACATAGACGATCATACAGCAATTCACTTAACATATAATTCACAATTAATTCACATAAAATTCACAAAATATTCACATACTGACATAATTAAATACATGCCGAGATCCCGGATATTACAGAGGTGGCCTGTGAAATCGCGATGGAAGAAGAGACAGTGGCGAAAGAGAGAGAGAGAGAGAGAGAGAGAGAGAGAGAGAGAGAGAGAGAGAGAGAGAGAGAGAGGGTGGCAGTGGAGCCGCCGGAGTCGAACTCCGGCCGGCGATGGTGGTGTATGGCAGGGGAGAGGGGAGGAGGAAGATGAGGGAGCAAGAGGGGCAGTTTGGTAATTTTCCTGTAAATGGGTTCTGATAATTAGTCTGCTGGGTGAGAAATTGTTGATCATTTTTACAACAAATTACATATTTGAATTCCTTGCGGAAAAATAGATGGAATAGGCTCTTGAATCGTTAAAAATGGATTAAAAACGAAGGAGATATCAATGGTCAAAGTTTCACCATTAGAGTTGATTTCGAGGAGAGAGAAAGTATTGGTGAGGTTGAGGAAGATGATGATGTGGCAGCTTTTGATTGGTTAAAATATTCAAGATTAGTATTTAATTAATTTGAGGGGTTAAATGATAGAATAAGAAAAAGTATAAAACATGAAAGTTTAAGTAAAGGATTTTTCGGATTTAACGGCGATGTCTAATTTTGGGTTCGAGAAATATTAAATAAAATTATATTTTATGATTTAATAAATAATTAATGAAATTGATGGATATATTAGTTAAGTGGGCAATTTAGTAAAAGTGAGACTTTGGGAAATTGATATAATGGAACAAATTGGAGATATTTGTGTGAATTAGTGTCGGCGAACAAATAAATTATAAGTAGAGATTTATAATATTAGATTTAAAGAGAGATTGGATTAACAAATAATTCAAGTGGACTTCTTAAAAAGAAGATAATTATTTAAATAATATCTATTATTCGAAGATTTAAGGGATAATAGAAAAACAATCTAAATATTATCAATAAGGAGAACTACAAATTATGAATGTATAGTGGATTATTCGAGATTATTTAAAGTGAAGATTACTAAATTCACTATTTTGTGTGATATAGAATATTTACTATCTGGAAAGGCGAGCTCAATTTGAGACAAGAATATTTTGTGTTATTATCAAAAGACGCCAGGCAAGTTCACTTAATCCTTCCTTTGATGTGCCCATGATGTGCAAATATTTGTTGAACGTGATTTTATTTGATATTTATATCTGTGTTTGAATCCCGATATTTTGAGATGTATTTGAATATTCGAGAAGATCGTGAAGAAATGGACACTATAATATTTGATATTTGTTCAGATTATTGTGAAAACAACCTTTCTTCGTTGTCCGAGTCCATCCATTGTTCGGGTTGACTTATTATTTTGTGAAACCAGAATTATCATAAAATTTCAAATCTTTAACCTATCACTCCTTTTTGAGATGATTACCCTATTTTGTAATCTTTATTTCGTTACAGAAATTCATATTCGATATTTAATTCTAACCTTACTCATATTCGAGAAGTCTTATTCATATCTTTGAGTTATTATATCAATGCAAGAATAACTCAGTTGAATTTTCTTTAAACCTTGATTATTCGCTAATACCGACATTTTAATTATCGAGACCCCGAACTTTGATTCGTCTTTCTTACAAAGTTTTATGATTCTGATGTTTTCTTCAGATAACTGATTATTCTTTCTATATACTTTAAAGGGGATAATTTGCTTGATTATTGAGTTCCCCTCCTAGTTTCTTATTCTCGTTCAATCTGTTAAACTTCTATTCTTTTATTCGAACTATAATTAATCGATTTTATACAAGGATCATTAAACATGTTCGGTTCTATGTTATTGTTCTTGGGATGTTGTGATCGGATTATTGTTTCTTCGTAATCCGGCCGACAGCTATTTAATTCTGAATTGTGAGGATGCATTGTTCGCATTCTTGTGAGAAAGGGGAAGATTTATTCAACATGAAGTGAGCCAATTTGTACTCGGGGAATGAATTTCATAAACTGGTCAACACGAATGATTTACATTCGTGGAAGAGTGGAATTATCTGTTGGCCCTATGTGTGGGACAACTTTAAGGGTTGAAAGTGATAACCCTTATGCTAGCAAATAAATGGGGGAAACTGTGTGGCGCCATTCGGAAGTCGCGATCAGACTACGAAGGTGACACGGGGTGGTATCTACTTAGTGGCGGTGATCGAGCCATTTGGTGGAACCATCAAGGATGGAGACCAGTATTATTATTATTCTTTGATTTTGTTAGGTCCTGAAACGATTGTAGAAGGGGGGGGGGGGGGTTGAATACAATCGTCACTAAAAAATCGCGGCGGAATAATCTGATTTGAATTAAACTTGTTAATCAGATTTTAATTAATTAATATAACAATGTTTTAAGTCGTTATATAATTAATATGGTTCGTTTTAATGTCCACTAAAGTTCGTAGAATAAATTCGACAGGATGTATTCTAGTTTAGTGATTAAAACAACCGAGTGATCAAAGCACAGAAAACTGTGGATATAACGAATAGCAATTTACAAACAACTTGAAAGTTTACAATGCAATGAACACTTGAGAAATGAAGAAGTGAAGCCATATTTATAGTCAAATCACTTGGATCTAGGTATGACATTGAAAGGAATGACTTTCTAGCTTAGGAATGACATTACAAAGGAAGTTATGACATTATTACACAAAGCCATGCCCTAAAACAAAGAAGGGATGGCTTTTAAATGGAATGTCATACTGCCAGGGGCGGTATGACATTATTCTCTGGCCACTACTCTTCATTTGGCATGACTTTACCAAAGAAAGTCATTCGGTTGAGCTTTGTATGACTTTTTTAAGTCATTTATAAGCAAGTCATACACACAACAGAGAATGCCTAAAACACAGACACGGTATGACATTCCCAAGTCATACCAAACAAAGCCTGATGCATACAAACGGTATGTCTTTTTAAGGAAATGTCATACCGAATGAAATAACCCTCAAAACATCATCAGAATGGCTTTTTCAAGTCATTCCAGGAAATGTCGTACACAAGGGCACGGTATGACATTATTATATAATGTCATACCGAGCTATATGAAGCATTAAATCAGTTTTAATAAATGTATAAATATTAGATAATTACCCACTTAATTATATTAATTATATAAATTCATAAATTAAATTAATTCGAAGGTGAATCAATTTAATAAATAAATTATACAACCAATTTAATTATTTTGATTAGTGAGATAATTAAATAAATACTTATAAATTATATTTCTCCATCAGCAGTGACTGCAAGCTTGATTAAACTTTGTAGATTCCTGTCTTGATCGAACGGCCACTTGTAGTTGATGCAGAACACTTAATCTGAGTAGCTGACATACAAATGTACTGTCTGGTTCATCTGTATCTAGCTGAATTAAATATTCTTTATCAAATAAACATTTGAAACGAGGCTTGTTCGTCGAGTCTATGTCTTCGTAGATCTTCTTCATAAGTAACAATAGTATGGAATCTTCTGAATAAATAAAGTATTAAAACTTTATACCTTCTGGACTTCTGGACGTGCTACAAAAGATTATTTGTACACTGAGGCTTGAACATATTAATGAACTTCTTCCAGTGGTGTGCAGCAGCATCCTGAAATTCTTCAGACACATAATTTCAATAAATCACTTGACGTTCTTCGTACGGATTCCTTCAACAGTACTTGCTATTTACCTTGCTTTCTTATCAGAGTTGAGTTGGTACCTCTTTAATTACGAATAGGCTAAAAAAATGCCTTTCAATCTCCCCCTATTTGTTTGTTAACATAACATGCAAATTATCGAGAGGATAACTCAACTAACTGATAAGACAAAGGATTAAACATGAATTGTAAATAGCAAAAAGTTTCTGGTATTTCATTAAACATTTACCAGAATTCAAAAGATTACATTAGATTACAAAAGGATGTTCTTTATTGAACATATATTAAAAATCCCTAATGTATCTAAAGATCAACTTCTCCTTCTTCGATATCAGAAGTGTGAAGGATAGGAGTTGACGGTTCTTCCCTGGTTGGCACTTCAGATGTAGTGGATTCACCACGCTTCTTTCGTTCCTTTGCCAGAGCCAGTTGATGTAGCACTTCCAAATCCACAGGGTCTTCGCGGAAGTCTGATGGCTGAGATTTTGTAACATGTTTCATCTTTCGAAAGTACTGACCAACATTCTTTCGAGTGCAGTAAGCAAGAATCACATCATCAGCATCAGAATTAGCTTTAGAAGCGAAGCCCTTGGTTCTTAACAAAGTGGAGGTAAGAGCAAGTTGCTTAGCGGGATACTTTGACAAGGCCTGATCATTGAGATAGACAGTGCTGAAGATCTCCTTGTGAACGAACTTTACACAGTAAGGATTCCTGACAACCTGAGGACTGTTGAATACAGCTTGTTCCAGCAGTTTGTCACGAAGGAGTTCATTCAGATTGGAGCTTCTCCTATCCTTGTTTCGAAGCACCCAGAGCTCAGATACAGAGAATGATTTCAGAGATTCGACAGATAGTCTGAAAGAACCATTCCTCTGTGTATAGACAATTAGCTCCCATTCCTCTAGCAATCCCTTAGCTGCCACAGTTACATAAGACAATTCTAAAGCAAGAGCATGCATAAAGACATCCTCGTCAGGGTTTACCTCTCTAAGATCATAGATCAGAGATAAGAACTTTTTGTCATTGAAAGGCTCCCTTTGAGGTCCATTAAAGATTCTTCTTGCTATGTCCCAGCTTTTTCCTTCTTTTCTCCTTATATCAAGATTCTTCTGCTTGATTGCAGCATCATAGATTTTCTGTTTCTCGATCTTGATTTGTTCTTCTGTGATCAACTTGTCCTCGAGAAGTTTCTGATAATCACGAAGCTTACGCTTCCTTGCTTCATTCTCAGCTTTGAACTTCCGGACATTTTCCTCATGCTCTAGGTTAACGGGTTCTTCATCCGGAAACAAGTAACTCTCATCAAATTTACCTTCTTCTTCTTCTTGACGATAGGTAGCATCGAAGACGTCATCATCATCCATATCCTGTGGATAGTCATCATAACTATCAGAATTGAATACATTGTCGGACTGATGTAACGGTTCTTTGCCTTTAGACTTATGAGTTTCTCAGTCAGGGGCAGATCCAGAAGTGGTATTATCCTTGTTGCTTTGATTTGAGCTATTGCCTCTATCATCCCTGTCACCTTTGTCTTCTCTATTCTCCCCCTTAGTTGAGGGATCCTCTCCGGAGGGTTGATCATCAGACTTGTTGGAGTTTCTGAGGAGTTGATCTAACTTGATGTCGATGGTCTCAAATTTGGACATGTAAAGCTCATGATTAGACCTCATTTCAACAGCTAACTCATGTATTTCCTCTTTAAGCTCATCCCTGTAAGAACTGGATGGCCTCTCCTCAGCTTTCTGTTCCAGGGTCACCAACTGTGCACCCTTTAGCTTCTCATTTTC
The DNA here is from genome assembly GCF_001625215.2 of Daucus carota subsp. sativus. NCBI lineage: Eukaryota > Viridiplantae > Streptophyta > Magnoliopsida > Apiales > Apiaceae > Daucus > Daucus carota. Next base: position 10,676,326 of record NC_030381.2, read on the forward strand.
AGCAATCATACGTTCAAGTTCAGCCCTTAGCTTTGCCATTTGTTCCTCAAATTGAGCAGTGTTAGTGTGTGGACTCACCTCACGTACACTCAGAGCTGTTTCACTAGCCTCTCGTGCATGTGTATCGCTCGGTGTTTGCCTTTCTTCACTCATAGGATTCACTCTTCCTGCTGTACCTGTATATACTACCAATGTCCCCTGAGATGGGTTCAAAGGTAGTGGAGGAACAAATCGTCCTTCGGACGCCTGTGAGGGCAAATTAACTTGCACGCTGCCAAGTTCCGCCTGATCAGAAAAGAAAGGGTGATCAGAAAAGTTTTCATACATTAAACATTTATTTTGAAAATCTGTGCACTCAGTAATCATAGGAACCTGTGTATCAGTTTGGGCTGGCACTAGCGTGAGTGCTAGCGCAGTGCTTGACTCTGTACAAATTACCGCGGCCGGACGGTCAATTTCAATGGCCTCATCCTGTAGAGAGAATGGGTCCAGAGACTGTTTATCTGCCATTTCAAAATCTGAGCCTTGTTGGGAAGGCAAAGATGAGGCTACAGTTGTCTCCAAGGCTTCCACCCTTTGCTTCTTTGAGGGAGACAGAGCTGTGGGTTGACTCATTAAACTACTCGAACTCCGTTTCCTTGCAACTTTACGAATAGGTTGCATTGAAGTGTTGGTTGATGTGTTTGGAGAAACGAGAGTTTGTTGAATTGAATCATCAGCTAGGTTATGAACCTGTGTGTTGTCAGGTTCATTGCTGGTAGGCTGGAAAACAAAATCAAGGTCACAAACAAGATCACAACCATAATCTGACGTATCAACATTAAAACTAGATGATAAGTTCGAAAGTACCTGAGCTACCTGTAGGTCCTGACGGAAGGACTGCAGCTCCTGGTTGATAGGAGAGTCAGAGGGAAGGGGTTGTGAGGTAGATTGTGTTTGTGGTATGATTTGGGATTGTGTTTGGTGTGGGAGAGGTTCAGATGAAGATGGTTGATTCTCGAAGAAATCATATTCCATAGTTTGATCTGTAAATGAAGGGATAGATTGTTGTTGTTGATGAGTAGGGGAGTGATATGATGATTGGTTGGATGAATGGTGTGAAGACTGTGCTTCTTGTGATTGTTGTGGGGAATGCTGTTGATGATGATGATGAAGAGGTTGTTGTTGAGGTTGTTGTGCAGGTTGTTGAATTTGGAGGGGTTGAGGTTCTTGCGGTTGTTGTTGTTGCTGATGTTGCTGTTGTTGAGCGGGAGGAGCCAATTGAAGCTGGTATGGCGGCAGAGGGGTGTTGAACATCTGTAGCAGGTGAGGAGTGGTGATGAGAGGAACATCGGCAAATTTATTCTTGTTATCCAACTGAGTCATTAACTTGGTACAGGCACGAGGAACTGGTGCCACCGGAGAGTTGGAGTAGTGTTCCTTCTCAGCGTCAGTCATCTTATCATTTAGAAACAACATGATAAAGCGAGGATAGAAGCAGGAAACCTTTGCGTTCTGTTCAACAGATCTGTTCCTTAGTGGTCCCAACTTGGAAAGAATGGCTTGAAGAATAAGCTTTCCAAAGTTGATTCGACGATTATAAACAATGCTGAACCCAATCTTCTGAAGCAAAGAAGTTATGACATTAAAGTTCTTGCGAGTGGTTGGAGCAAACACTTTAGCCAAAGTGTCGAAGAAGAGGTCCCACTCAGGCTTCAGATTGCCTTTCAACATCCTAGGCAAATTGATCTCTCCCTGATATAAGATTGTCTCGAAGAATTGGGAGAGTTCAGCTTCAGTAGGGAGTTCAGCAAAATTCTCCCTTGGAAACCCCAGTATCCTATTCACATCATCAGTGCTGATAGTAATTGTACGTCCTCCGTGTATATCTCCAGAAACCCGATGATTATCCAACAAAGTAGTATTCAGGGCGGTCGAGTAGAAGTCCTGAATTGGTTGTATCTGGAGGTCTGCATGAGCTGTAATAGCAGTGCTGACGAGCGACTGGCTATTCAGAAAACGGATCCATGGTCTAAAACGTGCCAAACTTGCCTCGGGGTCGAAGAATCCATTCAAGTTCGTCTCCTCAATTACAAAGCGGCCGGCCATTTTTAAAATTAAAAATTGAATTAAGTGAGAATTTTTCAAATAAAATATTAATTTTCAAATTTCTCACAAATTTCAATTAATAATTAAAAATCAATTAATTAATTAGTTAATAATTCGATTTAATTGGATAAAATCGAATTAAAATTTAATTAATTTAAAATGGCAAATGCAAAGTCCCCAAACAATGCCTTAATCTCCAAAAAGTCCAAAAATCCCCAAAGTAGCTTGAAAAACCCTAACTGCCGAAATCAAGAACTAGGGTTTGAAATCAATCGAACTAAAAACACCACAACTCGATCTATACTGATTGTCCACAGTTAATTAATCACAAACCCAGTCACAACTCGCTCAGAATCGTTCGAAAAAGCCTTGACTCGGTCGAACTCGGTTCGAAACTCAGGAAAGAAATGGGCAGCAATTCGACTTGTAATCAAGATAATAATCAGTAACCAGCAAGCATTAAGCTTGTACAAGAGTAACCAGCAAGTTTTACTAACAAAACTTGAAAAAGTCTCGAGCAAGAAAATGGCAGTTCGTGTGTGTATCGTTGTGATGAAGATGATGAAGTGTAGAGGAGGTATGAGATTATGTGAATAAGTCATACGAATTAAGGGAAGCGGTATGACATTTCAAAGTAATGTCATACCGATAATCTCAATATGACATATTGATTTGTTCGGTATGGCATTACTTAGGAATGTCATACTGAGGAAGGAAAGGGGTAGGTGAAAGAAACGGTATGACTTTCCGAGAGAAAGTCATGCCGCGTTCCTAAGCTTACAAAGGAAGCCACAGGCGGTATGACATTTTCCGAAAAAGTCATACCGCACTATTAAAACAGAATTTTAATAACATAAAATAGAATATTATGATTTTTGATTATTTAAAAGCAATAAAACCTTTTGCACATTTAATCAAAAATCTAATACACATAATATATAATATACTACACATATATTTTGTAAAATTCAACTTTAATTAAATATAAATACTTATGAATTTAACTTTAATTCATTAAAATGAATTAACTTAAATCAAATATTTATGCTTAATTAATTTTGAAAAATACAAAATAAATACATATAATTATCTAAATGCACAGAGAATATTACAGGGGAGTATGCAGCACTTAGAAAAATTATAGAGACATATATGAACATACATAATTACACATAAAATTGTCAGATAATTTACAAACAATTATATAAAAACTAATAAAATAGATATAATTACACAGAAAATTCACAAAAATATATAATAATATATAAAATACATATAAAATATATACAAAGAGAATCATGGCATATTTAACATCCCTAGCTCACAAACCAACTTAGAGAAAGTGGATTCATCAAGTGGTTTAGTGAAGATGTCTGCAATTTGATCAGCCGTGGGTACGAAATGTAACACCACAGTACCATTCATGACATGTTCTCGAATAAAATGATACCTGATATCTATGTGCTTGGTCCTGGAGTGTTGCACTGGATTGTTTGAAATGGCTATGGCACTGGTGTTGTCACAAAATATTGGAATTTTGTCGACATACATACCATAATCATTTAATTGGTTTCTGATCAAGAGAATCTGAGCACAGCAACTGCCAACAGCTATGTACTCAGCTTCAGCAGTAGAAGTGGACACTGAGTGTTGCTTCTTGCTGTACCAGGAAACCAACCGACGTCCTAGAAATTGACAGCTTCCAGACGTACTCTTTCTATCAATCCTGCAACCAGCATAATCAGAATCTGTATAGCCGGTTAAGTCAAAACCAGTATTCTTAGGGTACCAAATACCTAAACCAGGTGTACCCTTAAGATATCTAAAGATTCTTTTGACGGCTATAAGATGTGATTCTTTAGGATCAGCCTGAAACCTAGCACACAAACATGTTGCAAACATAATATCTGGTCTACTAGCAGTGAGATAGAGTAATGAGCCAATCATACCTCGATAGCTTGAGATATCAACTTTCTTACCAGATTTATCCTGGTCAAGCTTAGTGGCAGTGGCCATGGGTGTCTTTGCCGGTGAACAGTCTTCTAGATTGTACTTTCTTAGAAGATCTCTGCCATACTTTGATTGGCAAATAAAGATTCCATCTTCCTTTTGGCTTACTTGAAGACCAAGAAAGTAGGATAGCTCACCCATCATACTCATTTCATTATTACTCTGCATTAACTTAGCAAATCTCTTGCACAAGTTATCGTTAGTAGAACCAAATATAATATCATCAACATATATTTGAACAAATATCATATCATTATCATGCAATTTGTAAAAGAGAGTTTTGTCTATGACACCTCTAGTAAATTTATTTTCAATTAAAAATTCAGAGAGGGTGTCATACCATGTCCTTGGTGGCTGCTTGAGTCCATAAACAACTTTGAATAGGAAGTACACAAAATCAGCAAATTCTGGATTTTCAAAGCCAGGGGGCTGTTCCAGATATACTTCTTCTTCCAGCTTTCCATTCAGAAATGCACTTTTCACATCCATCTGATAAACTTTGAAGTTGGAGTGTGCAGCAAATGCAAGAAATATTCTGATGGCTTCAAGACGAGCAACTGGAGCATAGGTTTCATCATAATCAATTCCTTCTTCCTGAGAATAACCTTTTGCAACCAATCTGGCTTTGTTTCTCACAACAATGCCATCACCATCTAACTTGTTACGGAAGACCCATCTAGCTCCAATAGCAGATTTTCCTTTTGGTCTTGGAACCAGGGCCCAGACTTCTTGTCTCTCAAATTGATTGAGTTCTTCTTGCATGGCAAGAACCCAATCAGGATCAGCAAGTGCTTCATCTATTTTCTTTGGTTCTAATTGTGAAAGAAAACCAGAGAATAGACATTCATTTGTCGTAGCACTTCTAGTCCTTACACCAACATCAGGATCACCAATAATCAGATCAAAGGGATGATCTCTGCTCCAAATCCTTTCCCTTGGAAGTTGTGTCCTTGATGATTCAGCAGTATTATCATTAGGCTGATGTGTATGACTAGTTGATCCATCAGCTCCCCCTGAGTTGTTGCCAGGATGACTTGATGATCCACCACTAGCATCAGTGGAATCTCCAGCATTATTGCCATTTCCTCCACCATTGCCTGGATCATTATCATTGTTGTCATCACCTGTTGCAACCTCAGGTGGCACATCATCATCTGAATCAGAATCTGGATAGTTGTCAAACTTCAGAGATTCAGATGGATCAGCAGATTGTAAACTTGGTAGTTTAGTGTCATCAAATGTTACATTGACACTAACTTTCACTGACAGAGTATCAATTACAAAAACTCTATAAGCATTATTTGTATAACCAACAAAAATTGCTTCAGATGCCTTTGGCTCAAACTTGTTCAAGTTCTCTTCACCATCCCTGAGAACATAACACTTGGCTCCAAAGACATGAAGATGTTTGACATAAGGTTTCTTGTTGTTATACAGATGAAATGGATGCAACATTCACAGGGCCAAACAAATCCATATGCAACAAATGAAGTGGATCTGTAATGGTATTGATGGTTTTGCCTTTGTGAGATGCTCTCTTCGCTTTTCCTTTCTGACAAGCTTCACAAAGATCATCAGTTGAGAATTCCAGGGAAGGCAAGCCTCTCACTAGATCTCTCTTGACTAGAGAGTTCATGGTTTTGAAGTTGAGGTGTGAGAGCTTCTTATGCCATAACCAACTATCTTCAGCAGACGCTTTGGCGTAGAAACAGTGAACTTCGTTTCCTGGTCCTGAAGATAAATCAGCTACGAATATATTGCCTTTCCTTATGCCACATAGTGAAGGACGCTTATCCTTGATATGTTTAATGATACATATCTCCTTTTCAAAATGAACATAATATCCCTTGTCACAAAATTGACTGACACTCAGGAGATTATGTTGAAGTCCTTCAACTATTGCAATATCTTCTATGATGATCCTTCCAATTTTTTACTTGCCATATCCCACAGTACGACCTTTGATGTTATCAGCAAAACTGACTGTAGGGCCAGCTCCTTCTCTTATGTGTTCCAGCAGGGATCTATTGCCAGTCATGTGCATTGACGCTCCACTGTCAAGCACCCAGGTAACACGAACAATTCCACTGGCACCCTGCAAAAGACAACTTGATTAAACCTTCCTTGGGACCCACACTTGATTGGGTCCAGCAAACTTAAAGAATTGATTTCTACCAGGTAATACAACAGAGCCTCTTGGACTGATACTTGGTTCAGATTTGACTAAACTTACTTCCTTAACAACAGCCTTATAAACCTTGGTTTAAGGCTTTGGAACGTAAGTCTCCTTCCTCACACGACGAGGACTAGCAGTCTTTGATCTAGCATGTTTATTGTTTGTGTGTTGTCTAGGAGATGTGTTTTCATTTTTAGCATGCAAATTTCTAAAATAAGCAGACATCATATTGGAAGCACAAGTCATGCAATTATCAACACCACAACATTTATGACATGCATCAAAAACAGGAACAACAGGAATATCAGTCACAGTAGTAGGAACATCAATAGATTCTACTCTAACCTTGTTAACAGATTTAAAGTTCTCAGTAGAATGACATCTATTGTTCTTGTTCTTACTATTCACAAAATTATTAGGCTTGTTGAATTTAGTTCTCTCAGAGTTGACACCTAAACCAGCTTTAGGCAACCTAACATTGCCTTTCACTTTGATTGGTTTCAGTGATGTCAGGATCTCATCTCTCTTCTCATTACTCTCTTTCATTTTAAGGTCTTCCTGTTTGAGTTCATATCTAATGACAACAGGAGTTTCTAACAGAGGTTCAGCTTCTGAGGATTTGAACAGGGGTTGAGGGGAATCTTTCAAAACAAAAGGGATTCCTCTCTCCTCAGCACTCTTCTTAAAGGGAGTAATGTTACTAGCCTTACCTACAGATTTGTTATAGTCAAAACCTATTCCAACAGTTCTCTTGATCTCTTGTTTATCATTAAGTTCTTTGACTATAGTGGAGGCATCCTTAAAGGCTTTGCATTTCACTTTCTCTTCATCTAGCTGAAGTCTTAAAGCAATCTCACCTTTCTGTAGAACTCTGACTTTAGCACATTGTAATCCTAAATCCATAGTCAGTTGTTCTATTTTAGGTTTTAATACGTTCATCTCATTCATTTTATAAGCATGAATATCTAAGACTAGTGTATCAATTTTAAGATTGGCAGCTTTCAACTTTTTAATAGCATCATCTCTTTCGAGTCCTAATTGCATAAAAAGTTTAGGGCATGTAGGATCTACCTGAAAGCTTCCAGCAGGAGGAGGTGAAGATGATCCAGCATTAGCCATAAGAGCAACATTCCCTAGCTGCTCCTCTTCATCACTATCTGTATCATCCCAGCTTTTCCCTTCTGCCAGATAAGACTTGTTTTTGTAATTTTGATTTCCAGAAGTACCCTGATGCTTTCTCACAAGTGCATCATACTTCTGCTTCAGCTCGTCGTAGGAATCTTTTCTCTTTCCTTGAACCTTGGGTTGTTTGCATTCAGTTGCAAAGTGTCCTGGTTCACCACAGTTGAAGCATTTGAACTTGCTTCTATCCACCATCCTAGTCTTGTATCCTCCTTTGCTCGTAGAAGATGAATAACCTCCTTTTTGAAACCTATTCACAATAGGTTTGTACTTGTAGGAGGGATTCTTCCTGAATCTCATGTTTCCAAACTTCTTGGCAAACAGAGATAGAGATTGATCTTCTAATTGTTCTAGCACTTCTATTGTATAGAACTCTTCGTCACCACTGGAAGAGGCAGTCTGACCCATCTCAGGTATAACAAATTCCTGAGTGGTTTTAGAAGGAACAACAACATCCTTCTTCTCTTCTGGTACAGGTTACTCAACAACTAGAGCTCTCGAATGGTTCAGTGTTTTACCCCAGCCATATCTCTGTTTACTTTGAACTTGTTCAAGTTCATAAGTTTTCAATACTCCGTAGAGTCTTTCCAAAGATATCTCATTCAGATCTCTGCTTTCCCTGATGGCAGTGATTCTGTGTTCCAGATGTTCAGGAAGTGTTAAGAGAAATTTCATGTTGACCTCTTTCTTGTCGTAGTATTTCCCATTTAAATTTAGATTATTAATCAGATTATTAAGTCTGATAAACACTTCTGAAATCCCTTCTCCGGGATTGGAACCAAACTGTTCATACTGAGCCATCAGTATCTCTTTCTTGTTTTCTCTAACTTCATCTGAGCCTTCATTGATGATCTCTAACGTATCCCAGATTTGCTTGGCGTTTGTACAATTAACAACAGCATTGTACATTACTGGATCTAGAGATTCCACCAATATTAGTTGAAGAGCGTCATCTAAGTTCATCTGTTCACCCTCTTCATCTGTATACTCATGAAGTTCTTTCGGAATAGTCTGATGAGGTATTAACACACCTTCTTCTTCGTGTGCTAATATGACTTTCATCGGAATAGAAACACCTTTGTTTAATATCCCGATATATTTTCTGTTGGCTGTGCGGAGGAATAATAACATGTGCCTCTTCCATAGGCCAAAGTGTTCCTTGCTGAACGGTGGGATTTTAATGCTACTGATCTTTTGTGTACTCATGTTTAAAGATTTGAAGTGAATAGTGTTTGGATGAGATTTGGATTTTTGACGGAAAAATATTTTAAATCAGAATTAATTTTTGGAATAAAATTAATTCGAATAAAAAATATTTGGATGTTATAGAGTGTGTATAGGATCTGATACGGAAAAATGGTATCAACCGCTCTGATGCCAATTGTTAGGTCCTGAAACGATTGTAGAAGGGGGGGGGGGTTGAATACAATCGTCACTAAAAAATCGCGGCGGAATAATCTGATTTGAATTAAACTTGTTAATCAGATTTTAATTAATTAATATAACGATATTTTAAGTCGTTATATAATTAATATGGTTCGTTTTAATGTCCACTAAAGTTCGTAGAATAAATTCGACAGGATGTATTCTAGTTTAGTGATTAAAACAACCGAGTGATCAAAGCACAGAAAACTGTGGATATAACGAATAGCAAGTTACAAACAACTTGAAAGTTTACAATGCAATGAACACTTGAGAAATGAAGAAGTGAAGCCATATTTATAGGCAAATCACTTGGATCTAGTTATGACATTGAAAGGAATGACTTTCTAGCTTAGGAATGACATTACAAAGGAAGATATGACATTATTACACAAAGCCATGCCCTAAAACAAAGAAGGAATGGCTTTTAAATGGAATGTCATACTGCCAGGGGCGGTATGACATTATTCCTTGGCCACTACTCTTCATTTGGCATGACTTTACCAAAGAAAGTCATTCGGTTGAGCTTTGTATGACTTTTTTTAAGTCATTTATAAGCAAGTCATACACACAACAGAGAATGCCTAAAACACAGACACGGTATGACATTCCCAAGTCATACCAGACAAAGCCTGATGCATACAAACGGTATGACTTTCTAAGGAAATGTCATACCGAATGAAATAACCCTCAAAACATCATCAGAATGGCTTTTTCAAGCCATTCCAGGAAATGTCGTACACAAGGGCACGGTATGACATTATTATATAATGTCATACCGAGCTATATGAAGCATTAAATCAGTTTTAATAAATGTATAAATATTAGATAATTACCCACTTAATTATATTAATTATATAAATTCATAAATTAAATTAATTCGAAGGTGAATCAATTTAATAAATAAATTATACAACCAATTTAATTATTTTGATTAGTGAGATAATTAAATAAATACTTATAAATTATATTTCTCCATCAGCAGTGACTGCAGGCTTGATTAAACTTTGTAGATTCCTGTCTTGATCGAACGGCCACTTGTAGTTGATGCAGAACACTTAATCTGAGTAGCTGACACACAAATGTACTGTCTGGTTCATCTGTATCTAGCTGAATTAAATATTCTTTATCAAATAAACATTTGAAACGAGGCTTGTTCGTCGAGTCTATGTCTTCGTAGATCTTCTTCATAAGTAACAATAGTATGGAATCTTCTGAATAAATAAAGTATTAAAACTTTATACCTTCTGGACTTCTGGACGTGCTACAAAAGATTATTTGTACACTGAGGCTTGAACATATTAATGAACTTCTTCCAGTGGTGTGCAGCAGCATCCTGAAATTCTTCACACACATAATTTCAATAAACCACTTGACGTTCTTCGTACGGATTCCTTCAACAGTACTTGCTATTTACCTTGCTTTCTTATCAGAGTTGAGTTGGTACCTCTTTAATTACAAATAGGCTAAACATATGCCTTTCAGATTTCTTGAGTTCATTGTGTGATTATATGCAGCTCTCATTTTGAATCTTCTTAATTGTTATATCTGCTTAAATTCCTTTATCTAATCTGTGGTGTTTGCACTTGAACTGTGAACTTGCTGAGCATTAAATTGCTCATACTTGCAACTCTTTATTTCTTTGAACAGTAAAGACAGAAAATGGCACAAATGAGAAGGGTAATTCGGAAGCATATAATAGCAAAATCAATGGCAAAGCGTGAGGCTGTGGCACGAAGGGTGCGAAGACTTGTTCCCGTAACGAGAATGTTTAATGATTATAATAATGGTAGATTGTACTCTTGAACTTATCATTGTAATGTTAGAATAGACTGCGTGGAAGTGTAAGATCGACCCTGGACTTGTGGGGCGAGCTATGTAACGTAAGACAGGTATGCTATTACAGTGTGACGGCCTAGATCCGGGATATACGGATCTGGGGGCGTTACAATATATATATATATATATATATATATATATATATATATTAAAAAAATCCAAAAAAATTGAAAATTTTAAAATTTTGTATATAATTGCCTTGTCCCAGAGCATGTTTAGTGAGTACATTTACACATTTTGTAGACTAATTTGCATGATTAATTCTGAATATCATATCCATGATAAAAATTATTCAATGCATTATAATTCCTTGTGTGTTCTTGCGAAAATTTTAAAACTTGAGATGCATCCTAGTCAATTTCTATGAGTAAGGCATGCTTTCACCTTGTGAGATTTTGAGCCTAATATATGATTGATACATTTTATATCAATCTAATTCATTTGTGAGTGGTGTTCATCATTTGGCTTGTTGCTCTAGAACTTGGTTTAAACCTTATTGAGATGAAATGTTATGTTGTATGCATGAAAATGATAAAGGCACTAGGATTAAACTCATTTATCCGAACAGTACCCAAACATTATCCATCCTTTTTGTTTATCGCCAATCTATGAATTTTGAGCCTACTTGTTTATTCTTGTCTTGATGACTAGTAGAGCAATTTTCGATTCATTAGAGCAGTGGTTAATATTCAAGTGTGGGGATTTCTTTGTCAAAGGGTGAAAGTTAGTGGGAATCAAGAAAAAAAAAAGAAAAAGAAAAAAACAAAGTATGAGGTACTCCTTTGAGATCAATGGGTGGCAATTGCAATGTCATATGAAAAGGACGATCCATGTGCATGTGCTGGTATTAAGCACAATTGTACTATAACTTAAGGGGATCAACTTAATTCCTCTTATTTTTCTTGGTGACTTTTCACTGCCCTTGGTTACTGGAGAATAACTTGACTTTGAAAAAAAAAAATATCAAGTAGTGAATGTGTTCATTGGTGTTACAATGTGAAAGGAGGGGAAGTACATAATATGTGCTTGAGCTTTAATGCTTGTGAAAGTTTGATCACCTTTTACATGATTCAAATTTCATGTTGAGTGCTTAATCAGAAGTTCACATTATGCTCTATTAGTTATCGAGTTAGCCACTTGTTAGCCTATTTATTTGATATCCTACCCCTGCCTAATCCTCGTTACAACCCTTAACAAAGTCCTTTTGATTTGTGCGTGCATATATACAGAGTAGTAGAGATTTGGTGGACAACCAAGTTTATGGTCGTGCAGGTCCATATTGATTGAATTTGAGTGAAACACTTACACCCAAACACTTGTGTGAATTGAGAGTAATGTGAGATCTTCTATCCATAGCATGCTTACTTATTGGATGCGACTTTAATGTATATTTCATGATATTTTTTTCTATCAAGACATTGTGTGCATGCTTGGATTGTTGTGTATGAATGGTGCATAAGTGATATTACTTGTACTTTCACATTTGTTCAGATTGTTATGTAATTGATAGTTGCATATGTGGAGTACGATGATGTGTGGTTAGTGCTTGAGACTTGGTGATTGAAAATATTTGATTTTGTGGGTATATCTTCTATAAACCCTCACGAGACAACACTCGTCCTACTAGGGCTGCCTAGGGGTTTAACGGCTTGTTGCATACGCTCAATGCAATCGTGTCATCTACGAAAGTGGTGTTAGTAGTTAGTTAGTAATTTTTTTATTCTTTGTTTGCCCGAGGACGTGCAATATGCTAAGTGTGGGGATATTTGATAAAGTATATATTTATATATTTTTTAGATGATAATTGTTCCCGTAATAGTTATATTTTGTATTTAATTGGACATATATTAATTAGATTTTAATATTTTATTGTAGGGATATTTTATTCATAACTCTTGGGCTACCCGCATAAGGAATATTGTTTGGGTCATATTTGGAGTTCTAGAAGTCGGATTTGGGCGAGTAAACAGCCCACGCGAAGATAATTTAATTTTCTATCATTCTAGATGGATCCAGATGTCAAAAGCCTGCTCAAACAGCCCAGGAAGAGAGGAAAAAGTCAACTACGAATTTTGATTTCGGAAACCTATTCAGTTTGAGATTTTCCTTGTATAATCCTAGGAGAATAAAAAAACTTTTGTATTAGGTTTTAGTAGAGAGTTTTACATACATGCTATTGAGGAGAGCCACAGAGAAGAAGAGAAAGGATCGGCAAAGTCAATTAATCTTTCTATGCGGTCATGGGATTAATTGTATTAGTGTGTAATTCGTTTTAACCTTTCTATGCGGTCATGGGGTTATACGAATAGCAGAACTTGTTTCTATGCGGTCATGGCAATCTTTCTGTAAGTATCTTTCAGAACATACCAATGAGATTTAGAGTTGTTTCATGGGTTTAGTGGTGGATCTTCATGCTTTCCAACATGTTACTCTACTCGTTTACATATAAATTTGCTTAGTTTAATTCTTAGTTAATCATTAGTTTATTAAAAACCCCAATTATTATCCTTTAACAAAATATAAGTTAAGTGAGCCCTTGATCCTTGGCGTTGAACGATACCCTTACTTTCACTACATTATATACGACACAAAAGGGCTTAAATTGGTTCACATCAACCTCATATAGAATTTTCAAAAATATGAAACTAATTAAGCATATTTACACAAGACTCGGACTCTACAGAGGGGTTTTGTGCAATTAAGTTAAAACAAATACCTCTCAGAGATCTTGTATTTCCATGTACAATTGCTGGCTGCTTCCCGTCGGACTTATTACTAAAAACACATGTAGACGTGCGTTTTACCTGATACAGCAGCCATAATATTGTCAAAAGGGTGAGCTATATGGAATGTCCAACCAATGTAATTTTTCCAATCTTTTTTTAACAATGATCATATAAATATATAAACATTTTCTCAAAAGGATAAACCCTCCTGAGCGCTTCTAGCAGGACTGATTAAAGGATAAAACTAAGTATATACAATCAATGCAGATTACAATCAAAGAGGATGACTGTGAGAAGTTTCATTCACTTAAAGGCCAAATTTTAAATTATGCACTATTCAACTCCCACACTAATAGTTTATTCATAAAGAAAATAACAGACTTATTGGTCATTTTAACTTGCTGAATGAAATAAAAGATATGACAATGAATTGTATATAATGGTCAAAAAATAAAACATGAACTTCACCATAATAGACAAAGAAACCCTCCACGGTATACTTTGTTTTGCGCCAATTATATCTTAAGAGCTACCTTTTATGTCTCCAGATGATAATAAAGCTAATAATAAGAGAATTACCGAGGGTATTATAAAATCTACAGTTTCTAAATCTAATTGTGTATATAGATAAGGATGTTATAGCTGGCAAGGAAATCAAAACATCCATCATTCAATTCCTCCGTGAAAATAACAGTCAAATTTATCAAAGGATCAGACACAAATTGCTTTTATTCAGAGCACTATTTATTATGGGTAATTGTCAATTAATTACCGTGAAATTGTGTCTTATCTACAGTGTTGATTTAAAATCCGGGTTGTATTTATTTAAAACCTGGCGACAGTTTTGATTTTCATTTAAATTCCAGAAGTTGTTATCTTCTTCTGAAAACCAGTTATTAATTTTGGATCAAAATTATTATAATGTTGTCGTGATTATTTTGTTTAAATCCCGGAACTGATTGTTAATATTAAAATGGTTATTTTGGAAATTTTTGATTTTGAAAGATGTGATGTCTAAAGTTTTATTATTTTATTTTGATTAAATTCCGAATTGGGTTGAGATATGATTGAATTACAACTGGACTTGTAATTCGGATGGACTTGATTAATATAGTCATAATTTGCATTTGGATTATAGTCAGGGTTATGCTATTAATGTGATTGATTGTTGTATATAATCAGATATAAGACTGTATACATATGATTATATATATTAAAATATTAAAGCATGCCAATTAGCTGCTACGTGATGGTGTGACTATCTGTTTGATTGTTTGACACTATATGTATATATTGTTTATATATATTATATATTTATAATACGGAGGGTTGTAATATAATTTCGATGCTGCGAGTTAGACGATGTTGTGGATTGTTCTTCAACTGAAGTACTGCTTTGTTGTTATATATATAGGATACCGAGATGTGCATCAACAACTTTAGAGGCAAGCGAATAATGTTGCAAGTCAAACCAGAAATAGTTCGATAAAGCCAGTTGTACTGTAAGATAGTTATTGCAGAATTAGCAGAGTTTAGGCCAGTATAAAACCTTGAGTAGACTGACTAAGTTGTCACCTGTTTTTCTGTCAAAGGCAAGTATTCCTTTTCATCTTTTATTATTGGAAAGCAAGTTTTCTATATATTTAAAAGCATGTTTCTGATATTTAAAAGTGCAAATACTTTTATCTTGTCTTGTGATTTAAAAATATCGAATATCTTTTGTTCGATACTTTTTACTGTTATATGAACAGTGACAATTTTATTTGAAAAGCATTCTAATTATTTTAATCAGTTTTCTGGAATTTATTGTCTGAGTTACTTTTCAATTTGGAGCCATTGATGACTCTATAGTAATCCTATTTCAATACTACAATATAAGCTTGGTATTCTGTCTTCTGATTCAGACTTTAGCGAAATTGATTTTGATAGTATTTTGAAATTGAAAACTAAAGAGTTTTCAGAAAGTTTTGAAAGGATGATTGTATGGCATAAGAGACTATTTAATTGTCCTGCCAGAAAGGCCAGCAAAAATACTTTGTTTAGATTGGATGTATGGGCAAGAGGCCGGGATGGCGGTCCAGTGAAAGGCTATTTAGGTATTATCCGAAATATGATAATATCGTGCTGCCAAAGGCCAATCTGTTGCCTTCTATTTGGTACTTGTGAATTAGGACATGCTTCTACGAAGTGTGATCCCGTGCTATCACACGAACTGATCAGCTGTGATAGTACACCCGTTAGTTGAGATTCCAATCCAAAAACTGGTCGTTTGCTATTTAAGCTTTTGATAGCTTATGTTTACTGTCAAATTTATTCTGTGATTTTTCTAGCATATTGACTTATATGTTTAATAAACTTTTGAGTTTCTACTCTTCAGATTATTTTAGAAATTGCTTTATTTCAAATACTCTGATTTGATTCAAAATTATATTCTATGGCTCTTGCCTTTCATATTATCTTGCTGAGCATTTTCGCCCACTCTTGCTATTATTTCTAGCACTTTCAGCTAGGGATTAAGAAGGTAACATGTATAAGCTGCGCGTAAGGTTGATGCTAGGCGAGATTGCCAGGGAGATGCCTGTGAAACTAGTTACAGTTAGAAGTTGTTCAATTTCAGTTCAGTTGTAAATAGATTTATTTATTTGGTTATCAGTTACTCTTCTTATCGAGGTTTCACTGATAATGTAGTTTAAGTTGTAATATGATTGTAAGTTTTGGTTTCCGATTTCAGTGTTGTAACCTATTAGCGATCCTGTTTTTAGGGGGTCAAAGTGATTTTGATTTAAATCTCTTTTAAAATGTCCAGATTTTTAAATATCTATTTTACCTTCTTCCGCAAATATAGGTTTTTAAATGATTTTTGTTTTATTGGCATCAAATCCAGACTCCCGGATTTGAGGGCGGTCACAAGGACCCTATATATATATATATATATATATATATATATATATATATATATATATATATATGGAGTCCCACTCCAATAGAAATTAAATAGAAACCAATGCGATTAAGTAGAAAGATGAGGGTTTTGGGACCGGGGATGGACCTCGAGTGGGGCCTAATAGGCCGGGTCGGGGCCTAGCGGGACCATGGTGGGGCCAAGGTTTGACTCTTTAAGACTGTCTGGAGTCTGTCTAGGGCCTGTGAGGAGCCTTGGCGAGGCCCTAGCGGGCCCGGGGTTGATTGAGTGGGGTGAGGGTGGGCCCTGGGTGGGTAATGACATATAAGGGGCGGGTGATGACCTATAGGGGGTGGGTGAGGTCATTTAGGTATAGTTTCCCTTGGTTTCTATTTTAATTTTTATTTTAGTGGTTTCTATTTGAGCAATTGCCTATATATATATAGGGTTGGGTTCCAAAGAGACCCTCCTTATCGAGACACCTGAGAGACTATTTTCTAGACCATTGATCAATTAGTATTTTAATACACTAACAAATACATGTTTTAATGGCATTGTTGTAATTTTATAGTATAATGAAGGGCTTGCATTTTGTATTCTAACTTGTGTAATTTTGTATATGGTACGTTGCTGATCTTTAGTGATTGTGAAATCTCTTCAATTTCGGAAAGAATTTATTCCCATTAAATGAAAATTTATATTTGTAATATCATGTCTAATTGAAGATTTGAAATCGATTCTTTTATCACCTACAAAAATCTTATATTCTATATATAATAGTTTCCTCTAACATAGAATCTGATTTATGGAAATCAATTTATTTTTATGTAAACAGAAAGATTCTTTAAGGTATTTAAAGAAAGATTCATTAATTTTCTCTCTTGTAAAACATTTGAATTTTTTTATATTTTATTGTCATATAAAATTTAAAATTCTACCTAATGTTCTATTCTAATTTGTTTTATAGATTTTACTGGTGTTTTTTTAAATTCTCTTAAGTGTTCAAAAATCTTTCGCTAAGTGTTTTGTACAATATTACATTAATCTTTTAATTTTAAAGTTATCTTATATCTATTTTTTTGAAAGCAAAATTGTTTTATATATATTTGTAATTATCACTCCCTTCATGAACACTTTAAAAAATCTCCATATAATATCTTACCACCTTATAACCACCGTCCTGATTTATTAAAAATAAATACGAAAATTTAATCATTAAATTTTTATCATGTGTCTAAGGAACACCTTAAAGAATCTTGTGAAATTAAGATAAATTTAATATAATAAAAAAGTATAAAATAGTAGCAAAATATAGTATTAAATACAAGAGATTTTGTGTATATTACAAGTAAAAACTCATTGATATCATTATAATTTTATTTCATTTTTAATATTGAAATGTATTTATTCTATCACTGTCATGAACACGTTATGAAATCTCTATATAAATTAAAACATTAAATAATTAATAGCAACTTTTTCAATTCTCTAATTGAAATTCTTCTTTAAACATTAACAAAAAAATGAGATTTCTTTCTCTAAAAAGTATTAGGAATAAATACAAGAGGTTTTGCAGATATTACTAATAAAACTTTGTTGATATTATCGTAATTTTAATTTTTTAAAATATTAATATGTAATTATTCTTATTACCTTCATGAACACATTATGGAATCTCCCTTATGAATGTTTAGTAGCAAAAAATATGTATAGATTTCTCATTGGAACCTTAGTATTTGAGAACATCTTATTAAATCTCCATATTAATCAAAATAATAAATCTCTATTAGTAAATTTTAAAAAAACAGAACCATGTAATTTTCTTATATAGCTACGTAACACCTTATAGAATCTGAACAAAAGAACATATTAAATTAATATCTGAAAATTTTAAATTAGTATGTAAATAATTTATAAAAATATCGTACACTTGGCACGCAAGACACTTAATGAAATAATTTATTTTTTTCAAATTCATCATCTAAAATTAAATAAAACCCAAAGGTGCAATTTTTATCGTATGCGTAAATAACATCTTAAAGAATATCTATAAAACCAGTAGAAAAAATAACTCTGAAAATATAAATTATTATAAAAAAAGATAATATTATTTTGGAGTCCTAGTTTCCTACCCTTGGATTGTTCTTAGAAGCAACGGTCACGATTTAAATGATAATATTTTATAAATTATTATCAGAAATAACAAGCATCCACATAACTTCCCTTATCAAGTACTGTAGATTTGAAATCCTGATGTCCCGCATCTTAGCGATCTTCAGTTACGTATTTGAAGACCCAAAATCATCCTAATCTTCTACCGGTTTGTCGAACTGCTAGAGCGGCACTGCATATCCCGCAATCATTTCTCCTGCTAATCCGCCGTTACGAAGAAAGTGCAAGATAGAAGCCAGTACTTTCTTTGCTCTTCGGATTACTTTGATTTTGTGTTGACTGGCATTGGAGAAAGTAGTGCGGAACAAATGTCCACGGAGACGAAAATGAAATTTATGAATGTGCAGAATCTAGTCTGGTGTTGCATGACATCATTATGTTTGATCCTTTGATGTAATTCAATTCTGTAAAGGTGCACGTGATGCTGCGAAACAATTTATGTTTTGCAGTTTTTAATCAATGTTTGTAGGATGTCTGAAAGATAAAGATGTGTAGGACAGAAGTGTGTTCTGTTTGGCACTCGGTTAACTCTGCCAAATTGCAAAGCGTGGGTGGAATTTTTTGAATTTTTTATTCACAGGACATGATGTTGATCCTAAAAAGTTAATGATAAAGCTATTAGTTCAGTACATATCTTCCTGTTATGAATGTGTTCTGCATTCGAATGTGTGAACCAAAGGGTGAAAAGATATTAGAAAATGATACAAATAGTGCAGGACACAAATGCAATCTGAAGTCCTGAAAACACTCATGTTGTTGTAACTAACGCACACATGATTCACGTTTCACGCTTAGAGAAGACGAACTGAGATTAGCGCGGCTAATTGTGTGAAATATAAAAGAAATTATATTTTTTAAGAACAAAACAAATATACTACAATCGGTTGGATCAATTCTAAATGGAGGGCCTCGATTCCAAGACTCCAAAAAATATAGGATTCCAAATAACTTTTGTCTATATATATAAATATATATATATATATATATATATATATATATATATATATATATATATATATATATATATATATATATATATATATACTAGTCTTTAACCCGTGCGAGGCACGGGGCGATTATATAATTTGTAATTTATTTTTTATAATTTAACTGTAACATTATTTTATTAGTATTTTAATATTAATGAATTGTACTTTAATTAAATTATATTAACCAACGGATTATATTTTCTCACAAAAATTTAATTTTTACAATTTATTATCTATTTAAATTTTTTTTTGTTATTAATATGGGATAATTTATTATTCAACTAATGTTAAATCATATTTTTCATATTTCGTATATCTTCATATGTATGAAAACAAGATATTTGTCGTGTAACAGATTAGAGTTAGAAAAAATTATGTAATTATTCGTGTTTTTATAATTTTATTTTATCGTCATTATAATTTGTTTAATGAAATAATATAGCAAGCCGAAGGCTCGAAAGTTATATGTCTGTGGTGTTTTGGATCAGTTTAAGACTTGTATTTATTATGAGATAGATTTTTAGTATTGTAGTTTATTTAAATCTTGTAATTATAAGAGGTAGAATTTTAATCTTATAATTGTAGACTTGTTCCTATTAAGAGATAGATTTCTATTGTGATTTTTTTTGTTTTTAGCAAGATAATAATATAAGAATGACTAAAAAAATATGACCAAATTAAAAAATATTAACAAAAAGTAGAACTATAAATTATACCCATGTTGTCTTATTATAGTATAGTATAGATATAGAGGCTAATTCCACTACAAACCAAGTTGGCATACAAACCTAAAAACCATTAAGTCCACACTCATTTTTGCTATGAGCACTCCATAATTGCTAACTGCACTCCATTTTATTTTTATTTTTTTATTTTTTTAATTTTCTGGGGGAACCCACGCTGACGTGGTAGCAGACCTGCTGCAGACGTGGCAACTGCCACGTCAGCAGTAGGGGCCACCCAGTGCTGACGTGGCAGGGGTGACGTGGACCCCAGTGCTGACGTGGCATGTGTAGAAAGTGTAAGTTTTGGAACGTTGATGGCAAAACTAGGGGGGATATTGTTAGTTTTTGAAAGTTTGAGGAGATAATTGATCATTTTGAAACTAGTTTTAAGGTTTTTATGCTAAGTGTGGTTTGTACTTGAACAAATGCCTATATATATATATATATATATATATATATATATATATATATATATATATATATATATATATATATATATGGGCAGATGATCAAATGAGAACTGAGAACCCATCTCATCTCATTATTTTTTATTTCTCAGACTAATCTTTACCACATAAATTAAATCAGTACTTAACCTTTTTATCGGCTCTCTCTCATATCATCTTCATCTCACTCCTCTCATCTTCATCTTTCATCCATCTGCAACACCAACTACTTGTACCACTGCCATCGTAATTAATCCTTACCACCATTTGTCAATATTCTTCATTTTTTTACTACGACGAGTCTCCTCTTCCATCCTTCAACCTGCTCATCCATCCGTTTGTATATATTTGAATATTTCGATCAAGTCACACAAATTTCCAGATCTGAAGGTATTCAAATGCATACATAAATAAATCAACTATATATATATACTTATCAATCGCGGCAAAAGAAGCTTTCATCATCGTTGTTACCTACATTTTTCCGTCATCTCTCTCAACTATTACGACCTTCTTAATGGAAGTACAACTAAGATATGATATCTTTGATGATTCGCATAAAAAAAAATAGTGATAGGTGTTCTAAATTTAGTGATTTGTATTAAAAAAATTAGTGATCGGTGTTCAAAATTTAGTGATTTGCCTATAGAATTTAGTGATTTCCACTGAACTTTTGATGTTTTCGGTATGATTTTTTGTGATTGCTCATTTGATTGTCGTCTTCAAATCCTCGTTTGATTGCGAAGAACACGAAGAACGCAGTTCGTTTCTCTCGATATTCATGAAATGAAACTGAAGAAATGATTTACGTGTGAAATAAAGCTATAGAAAGGACTATTTATATTTAAGAATAATGGGTACCCATTTTGATCGTATATGATATGAAAATACGATACTTATTAGTTAAGTATTAATAAAACGTGTCCCATCAGTATCGGTTTTCCAGATAATCATCAAAATAGGGCATTTTAAATCAATGATTGGGTTACAAGTCCCAGTTACACGTATTTTAATAAAAATAATATAATAATCAAAATATATTCTTTCCATGTACATCGAGATTCGAGCCAACCAAATAATTATCAACAATAAAAATAACCGTACCCCGGATCGAAAAAGTTAAAACATAAAAATGCTTGGAATAATCAAATTAGGCTAAAGGCAAATTTTCTCGTAACTTCTGGTAAGTAAAATCGTTACACCGTTACGATGGACGGTTTTCGAATAATCAAAATCATTAATAATTAAATATATCAATACATAATTCAATTTATAATTTAATTATAAAATCATACAGCAACACATAAATCAATATGGAAAATATCTAAATAAACTATATTTTACCCGTAGAATATAAAAATTGAAATTTCTCAAATACAAACACATATAAGCAATCAACTCCATAAACCATATAACCCAAAATTCACAATAATTCATAAAATATACTCATAATATTCGTAATTAACCATAACTAATTAACGAACAATACTACCAGTGTCACTAAATCACATAACACATATATTCACCTAATGATCATCTAGAATTTTCAAAAACAATATATGAAATTAAATTTTTAAAAGACAATCATATATTAACAACACAATAACCCGAAGTTTAAATACAAAACTTTGAAAACTCATTAAACTGGAATAAAATATTAAATCTTATCCCTTCCTTCTTAAGAAAATCACTTAAAATATTAATAAACAGATTTTAAAAAATAGGGTCATTACACGCATTACCTAGATTCGGTAATGGTTCATTCAAGGGAATGTTCATCAGTTGTTGTCTAGCCCGCTGCCAATCTCAACTTAAACTAATATGGAACCGGGATCCTAGTTTCAGGTTGGTATATCTTGATATTCTATAGAATAAATCAATATACTCGAACATCGAATCATTCGGAGTAGGATATTCAATGACACATGCGAGTTAAATCAGAAGCGAAGAACGAGGAAATGAAAAGATGAGATAGAAGTGAGAGATAGAGTATAACATCTGTTTTCTTGATTTTGTCTAGACAATGGCAAAAGCTCTAGGGAGTTGAAGTGCTGGCAGAAGCTCACTCCAGATGATTGTTGACAATCATCTGCCTAAAATATGCCTCACAACTCCATTATGACAAAATAGCATGTTCTGGAAATATTTTGTGCAACTGAAATAGCACACTATAAATAAAAATATCCTTTGAATTACACGTGTAATTGAGTTGGCGCCATAAGTTATTTCAATTGGACATGGACCCAAAAGTCTATATGTATAAACCTATTTCGCAACAGTAACACTATGAATCTCATATTCCCACCCAATCATCTTGAGATACTCGCATTCTTGAAATAACTTAATAGTCATAAAATATCAGTCAGGTTTTTCTTTTCACTTGATTTATGCGATAACAACAAATAATTTGACACAAATGCTTGTCCCATAAATAAACCAAACCAAATCAAACATACCCAGTATATCCCGCTTAGAGTAGTGTCTATGGAGGGTAAAATGTACGCAGACCATAGGGATGCTGTTTCAGTGAAGGCCCCCTACTTAGTGCAAGACAAAGTATTGTGTGAGATATATATATAAATAGTACCTTGGCCATGATTATTGACACATGGTGTTGGAAATAACAGTGAGAATTACAACAACAATGTACAGAGCAGTTATATTATATAAACAAGAATAGGCCAACGAAAACACAACAATATAGAATGCACGAAGATCGTATACACGCTTAATCAGCGACTGATAATTAAATAACGAGAAAAGAAGAGAAGGGCACACCTTACATCGTCGCTCGAATTAGATTACAGAACAGCTGAGTCGCCTAACCCTTCGATGGAGACTAGATTGTTCTTGAAATGATAATTGCCCCACTACGCTGTTATGGGTAGTCGTAATATCGCTCCCAGGATAAAACAGCACATACCGAACCGCTCACAGACACGAATACGATCAACGGGGATCAACACCTTACTTCGCCGGAGAGAACAGTAGCGTTTGTACCAGAGCCGAGGGGGAGAGCTGATTAAAAAAGGAAGAGAGGTTGTTAGGGTTTTTGTCTATCTGCACAAAACGTTTTTGAAATGTATATATTATACAACCAAAACATAATTATAAATACAAATCAATTAAAATAAAATATTCGATTTTTATTATTTTAAACACAGAATATTAAACCAATAATTATTTTAATTTTATTCGATAATAAAATTCCTCGCCTGGGTCGTCTGGCGTACGCGAGACGCCGAGATATTCGCCCAAATCGCCTTTCACACGACTCGACCCGACCCGACATGAGTCGTGACGGCAGCGGCGCGCGTGGCGCGTGCCCGCGTGCGCGCGAGGCACATGATAATATCATGCAGACCCACATTTAGCACACTAACACATGCACCCTCACATGCCTTGATGGTTGTGAACCACACTTGCATGTGAGGTTATATAAAGCAACCAACCTCTTATTATCAAATATATGTGGTTCTCAAATTTTTACAAAACTCAATCAACCACACACCCATTTCAAGTTAGCCTTTTCTTCTCAATTTATCTATGGATTACACTAAGAAAATATTTTAGATCCAAACATGAAAGTTTAAGTCCTCATAGCAAGGAACAACTTCCAACTATTAGTTTCCGGAAATTACATCAAGAACATAGTAAAAATATGCCTCAAACTTTCCCTTTTTTAACACATGGGACTCACCTTTATCCTGAATACATCTGGCAATGAATGATATGAGCCCTTTCATCAAAACATAACGCCATAACAATCAAAACCTCTATATATAAGTTACAAGACCGAGTCTTAACTATACTTTAATACGCCGCCTCCAATCATTTTTATTTAATGTCATATCACTCGTGAGATTCAGGGCTCCCATGTCCAAACTTAATTGATCAGCCCACGTCCGACGGGGATGACCTCTCTTTCTCTTGCCCCGAACCGATATGTGTTCGACTCTCCTAACCGTTGCTGAGTAACATTTGCGCCAGACATGTCTATACCAACATAAACGCCCCTCCATTATTTTCTTAGAGATAGACTCAACACCTAAAAGGTGTCGAACAGTAATTCAGTATATTATCTGTCATGGTGTTACCACAAATCTAACGCAGCATACGCATTTCCGCTGTCTCTAGCCTATGCTCTTGAGCCTTTTTCAATGGCTAGCACTCAGAATCATATACTCCCTCCATCCTATATTAAGTGAGCTTGTTTGACTTTCACGGAGATTAAGAAAATGCAGTAAGTTTAGTTGAAAAGTGGATAAAGGGTGGGTTTTATCATTATTTAATAATAGTTTGAGATAGTGGAGGAAAGTAGTGGGTGTAATAATATTTATTTAATAAAATGAGAGTATAAAATAGAGAGATAGTGGGTGTAATAGTGAAAAGTAGTGTTCAAAAATAGTAAGTATGATTGGTTCATTTTTTTTGGGACATCCCAAAAAGGAATAAGGGTCATATAAAATGGCACGAGGGAGTAACAAAGACGTTCGGATTGCTACTCGATAGAATTTACCCCAACCTCAAAGGTACACTTTTATCACATAACAGACCCGTAGTACCCCTCCAGCGAAGCCATCTTGTGAAAATACGATGCGTCCCACCTGCAGAAATAATGATAGAACCCAAGTATTTAAAATTATCAAATATATTTATAATAATATTATTATATCTACCCGAGTGTGGACATCAAAATCATCATATTTTTGAATTTATCGACTTCTCTTGTATTTTCATATGTATTTTGCATAGATGGATCAAAATGTTAGTTATTCAAATTTGACTAGTAAGATAGTGGGATTAATCTTTAATTTCTTTTTGAATTTGAGTTGCTTGAATAATTTATCAAATCGGACTTTTGGAATTATGTTCTTTTAGGCTCGCAAGGTTGAAGGTGGTTTTTGTTATTATTTCTTTTATTTATAAATCAAATAAACCAACATATTTATTATGTTCTAGCTTATGTTTACATTTAACAGAACTCTTGTCCGAGTCAAACTCCAAAATTAAATTTATGCTTCAGTTGAGCTCGAGTGAGCTCGAGTTTAAGTCGGAACTATTAGTCGAAGCGCAGATTGAGCTTGACAATGTTTAGTTTAACGCAGTTCCAATCTACGTACCTTCCAAATACTGTAACTAGATATGCAAATAGTAATGCACTTGTAACATGCAGTAGTATTATAGGTTACACGTCTCAATCCGAAACATTACAAATGTAATAAGCTCCAAGTCTGAACCACCCTCTTATCAGCTTCTTCTTATAGTAAAAGTTGATTATATTTTCATACAGAGCCAGCCTAACAATTGAAGAACACACATAACTGTATGATTGTGCTTCATTTTGTTTGATTAACTTGAGATCAATGGTGGGAGCAAGAATGTACGAAAGGCTGTATATGCTGGTATTTATGTTGATTCTACTCGCACCAGTAGGCCTAGGGGTTGATGTTACTTGCTTCAAAACTGTTAATCTTACTTATGTGCCAGGTGCTGTTAAAAATGGTGCCGGTATGTGAAATTCGATCCTGAATTCTTGTTCTCAGAAATTGTGTTTTTAATGACAATCTTTCTTATCATGCTGTTTTAACTTTAAAGACGCATCCAATTTGCAGTATGCCTGGATGGAAGCCCTCCTGCATACCACATTGACAGGGGAGTCGGGGATGGTGCACGTCACTGGCTCGTTTTTCTTGAGGTCTGTTCTACGGAATAACTTATATTCTGCATTGCTCAAGTTTGGATCTTATAGGTTACAGTTCTGAATCCACAAAAACCTGCACTTTATCTCAATTGCAAGAACTCATTTATTTTCTCTTGTTATTCTAGGGCGGAGGCTGGTGTGATACCACTGAAGATTGCCTTAATCGTACTAAATATTTATCGGGTTTAGGTTCTTCTAAATATATGAAAGCACAGAATTTCACAGGAGTTGTTGCCGATCACCCAGAACTCAATCCTTGTAAATATTGCCTTTCCGTTTCGTTCATTCAATCATTCATTGTGGAGATTATATTGAATTGCAGTTATGTAAATTTAATCACAGTGATCTGTTCATTTTTCTTTATTGAAATATTTAGATTTCTACAACTGGAATCGAGTTTTTGTCAAATATTGTGATGGTGCATCGTTTACTGGTAACAGCATTGATCCAGTAAGTTTTTGTAAAAGATTTGACACGAGTATACAGTCTGTTACAGAGTTTTACTAACTTGATAATTATATCAGGTGAACAAACTTCATTACAAAGGAGAAAAGATCTTCAGTGCCATTGTAAAGGATCTACTGGGAAAAGGGATGAGCAATGCAACAAAGGTAAGGCATCTTTCACTCAACCACTATACCTGTTGTTAAGCTGGTAAACGTAACAGGTTACAACGTTTACACGATAGCCAATCAGCGCTACTCAGGACTCCCTGGTGACGTTAATTAATCTATCAACATTCTCAATGTGAAATTGATGATCTATCAGAATCTCATATATATTTTCTATGACAGGCTCTCATCTCTGGATGTTCAGCTGGTGGATTATCAGCAATACTGAATTGCGATAAATTCCGCTCTCTCCTCCCCGCACACACTACTGTGAAATGTGCTTCTGACGCTGGCTACTTTCTACATGTGTAAGGTTTCGGTTACCATGTGTCCAATTCGCAGTGCATTATGTGATTGAATATCGACATAGGTGTATATGGTATTTGTGTTTTGCCAACAGGAGGGATGTCTTCGGAGAGTACAACTTTGCAAAATTCTACGACAGAGTTGTTAAATTACATGTAATCTCCCTTGTTCTCGCTCTCTCAAATGCACGCGCAGTGTTTACAGTAAGCTACTCTTCATCATTGTAGGGATCAATTAAGAACTTGCCGAAAGCTTGCACTTCAAAGATGAAGCCTGAAAGCTTGGTAAGGCAACTAGGCTTACTACCATATGATCAGCCCTGTATCATGATTGTGAGATTCTAATATCTGTCACATGTTTCTTGCTTTTCTCAGTGTTTCTATCCTCAATATGTTGTACCCCATGTCAAAACGCCTCTTTTTGTGATAAGTTCTGCATATGATTCTTATCAGGTTAGCTTTCTGCACATTTTCATCTCTTTATCTCACATAAACTACAAGATCACCCCTACTTCTACTGCAATTCTAAATCGTGCCTTGAATCGTAATTGAACTCGAATTTACTGATAGTAATAATGTTTCTCCAGATTCAATATATTTTGGCGCCAAGCATAAATAATCTGTCCCAATCTTGGGAGAGGTGCAAGAATGACACAACAACAGGCTTGCAGGATCAAATCAAGTTCTTGGAAGGTCAAATACCTGGCATGAGATTGGCGTGCAGACACGTATATTCAAGTTTTACAAAATTTCTTCTTTTGCAGGGTTCAGGTCAGAATTTTTAGGCTCATTGCCTTATATAGGCAATGGTTCATTCGGAGGAATGTTTATCAATTCTTGGGTAACCCACTGCCAATCCCAACTTCAACTCAGCTGGAACTGGGATCCTGTTTTCAGGCTCAAGGACAAGGTAAGCACCGAAATAGTACCTGATACTAGAACAACCAAAGCAACATAACCATGCAGATGCATGAGGAAAACTTTGATATTCTAAACCAAACCACTTAAACGAAAAAAGTACATGAATATATAGACACAATCATTTCTAATTTAAAGCACTGCCGAGTGCCAACAGCCCTCCTCAAGTCTAAAATGTCTTCTCATATAGTTTTTTTAATATCATTCTCATCACGAACCCCATCAATAGTTTCTTGAATTTCTGTACAGACAATGGCAGAAGCTCTAGGGAGTTGGACAAACAGCAGAAGCTCACTCCAGATAATAGATGACAATGATTTGCCGAGAAATATGCCCAAAAACTCCATTATGAATAATCAAGAAATATAGCAGCTTGCTTACCACATTTTGTATACCATGAAAACATGTTTCCAATTATTCCGGTTTGTATAACTATGCACATTGAAATTCACGACTCTTTTAAATGCCACAATGATAATATGCAATGGATCAATCAACCAACATAAACTGAATATTCATACAAACATTAATCATTGCATATATTCATGATATTAAGCACAAGTAGAAGTGTGACTAATAACTTTTTTCATTGATAAATCTAAACTTTGTCACTCGTAGAATATATAAAATCTAATCTTTAAGCTTAATTTCAGTAAGCTTGAATGATGGGAAGTTCATCTTAAACCAATGTGATTTTGTAAGATAGAATGAAGTATACATATAATCATGTTCATGAAGGAACCCCAAGATAGAAAGTCAAGTTGTTTACGCTGCTGCTGGTTTGCTAGCTCCTGGCTTAGGGGATACTCCATGATTTGAATTTTTCAACTCATCTCCAGCCACCAGAAAAAAGGCAGTGTGCCTGACGAATAAAAAAGAAAGACATGCTCAACCTGGTCCTGTAATAAGTTTAATAAACCAGAATGCAAAGAAGTGTAGTAGGTGGTGGAGCAGAGAGCAGACCTAAAAAAGTTCATCATTTTAATTTTTGACTGAGCATCAATGTCTGTGCTGTTGTCTAATGCTTGCTGCATGTGATGTAACCACCTCTCAGCAGCTCGATGAGTGACGGGGAATGGTCGATGACGCCCTATTAGTGCGGGATGGCCTGGGACAAATTAAATTGCACTATTAAGAAGGTTGATCCCAATTCAGAGTCTTCTATATTAATATAGGTTTGTTTAGGTTTTTTAGGGGAAGTGGCTTAGCTGCTACATTCTAGTTAAAAGTCTAAAATAAGAGCCACCTCAGGGCTCAGATTGTTTGCTTTGTTTGAAAATGTTGAAACTTAATTAAACACAAAAAGGCCCCAAGAACATAATGATGTCAAAATCAAAGTCATAACATAAAAGTGTTCTGAAAGCAGTTTACACAGGCAGCAAAAAATTTAATATGGTACAAGTTTCAAACTTCAAAAGTAGTAGGCAAAGAGAGAAGTAGTTCATACAAGTATGTATTTTAGTTACTAATAAAGTAACCATTGACATGATCGGCTAATAAACTGGATTCAAGATATCACCATGACCCAGAGCAATCAATTAAGACCAATCCGTGGAACCAATGGACATTTAAGTGAATGACATGTACAAAGAAAGCTGATGATTTGCAAGATCAGAAAGCATGACACAAAATTTTTAATATTTTTCCCAACAATAAGAATAATAATATAACTGGTCAATAAATAAAGTGTAGTATAGATGGAAAAAATACACCCTCATACAAGAAAAATCATATTTTCAATCTTAAGACAAGGTCGTCTTAAGCTTGAGGAATGGTAAGTCAAGCATAAATTAAAAAGAAAATTTAAGTGCAGCAAAAGTGGCAATCTCAAAAGAAATATTGGAAACAGTGTCACCACAAGGTCCACAACTCATGAAGTTAGAGTTTTGCTCACCTTTTCTCTGAGAATACAGAGGAGGCCCTCCCATTCTTTGCACAAAGAATTCATATTGATTCTGTATAGCATCTTCTTTCTTCGAATTGGCAAAAATTGATCTAAACCATTCTTCTTCATCATCATAAACCCTATTTATCATGCCAAATATTTATCAAGAAATCAGAAAAAAAAAAAACAATACTTAATCACCACTCAATCTTAGTATCCATGTTCAATTGCTTAGCGAGTAATAGAAAACGTAACAAAACTTCGAACACTAGGGAATGATCTTAATAAAAAAAACAACAAAGAAAACATGAAAAATAAACAGCCGAACAAAAATCAATATAATAATAAATAATTAAAAAATAACAAGCTATAATAAAAAGTACAGATTCATATAAAAATAGTAACTAAAGAAATTTATATAACATTTTAATTCAAGAGGACCACAGAAATTAGAAATTAAATAGTAAAAGTGAGAGTTATATATCATCAATCCAACAGATAAGCAATGAATAAATACTATTATACAGAGCTAAAGATATAACATTTTTGATAGTAACTTCATGTCTATGTTGATATTTTTGACACTCTCTCTATATTTGTCTATGTTGATATTTTATATAAAATCATTTGATATCCTGCAAACAAAGAAGGGATGAGACTTAGGATACAAGACTTTATAATATTTAAAAAGAGAACTGAAATTCAAGGTAATAGACAGTATTGGATTATATAATCTACAAGTACATATCTACCCAGCTTCGTTATTGTCGACATTATTTGAACATTAATATACCTGTTTTATTGAGTTTGCAGGGAAGTGGGGATTGAGCTAGCTATTGGATTTGTACAAGGGATGACAAAAATAAATTGAAGTTTATATACTTTAAAGAAGAGGAATTTAAGTATAAGTTGACAATTTGGTTGGCACTTAATGATAAAGATCATTTATTTTGTATTAACGGATACAATAACCTTATATTCTTAAATTTTGATATTACTCGCGAAGGAGCTAAAGATCAAGTCCCTGCCACAGTGGGTCATGATCAATTATTCCTTCTAATGTAAGGATGCCCTCACATGGTAATACCATGAGACCATAAGGCATAAATAAGCTTCCTTTACACACGGTGGGAACTACTATAAAGCTTGGTCGCCAGTATATCAATTTGTCATAAAAGAAATTTGGGTGATCCAAGTCTTTAATGAAGAAAAGACAATATTTTCATTGATGTACCAACCAAACTTGTCATTGAAGTCATCTTTCTGAATATATAAGAACTTTGATCTCTTATTGTCGTCCATTATACATGCCAGACATTACATGGTTCATGGGTTTGCCCATGGAACTGCAAAATGGGTTATTTGTCCCAGATCGCTCATCAACATCGTACCAATTTTATTAGGAAAGTGATCTGGTTCAACAACTATGACATTTAAAATTTTAAAATGGCGGTTGTAATAAGAGGTCAAGAACTATTGCAGGCAGAAGCTGCGGCTGAAACAAAACTAAAAGTGTGAAGCCCTGGTTTTATAACCTATTGCACTATGCCACTATGGGCTTTACCAAAATGAGCCTTAAATTATTGAACGGGTGCATGTGAAATGTCCATCTAGTTTCAAAGTATATGAATAAATGTCATGAATGTGGCCTCCACAAATAAATGATTTAAAAATATAAAAAATTATATATACGTTACTATAATAAATTTTTTCTTGTTTCTTATCACAAGAAAATAATTTAAATATTAAAGATAAAAAATCTATACGTAAGGTTTATGTATGAATTTGTATTTTAGTTAAGAAAAATGTACGTAAATATAATAAAATTATGTTTTTCAACAAAAACTGAACACATATTTATTCATAATAGTATAAAACGAATTAGCTTATTTTTATGTCAATAACATATAAATGAATCAATTACATACTCTTTCATTATTGTCTAAACGAAATTAAGTAGAGAATTATTTACTGAACTATATGTAGTGCCCTTAAGGTAAGTAGCCAATAATATCAAGTACCCTTTCTAAAACCCAAGAACAAATTTAATCTGTATACTATATTATAGAAGACAGTAATCAATATATTACAAATCTTATTTGCATTTTAAAAATATATATATATTATATAGTAAATTTAGGAATTTAAATACGAGGCCAGCGTATTCATTTATTCTCACATCAAATTACGGGAGATACGGTGACTGCATAATGTTGTTCCACAACTGCAACTTAAGTGACAATGACCATCAAAATTATAATGCAGCCCAAGTGACAATCGACAATGACCTATAATGCATTATACTTTTGTATACTACTACCGTACCAACTTTTTCTGAGTCCAGCCAGAGTATGCATGTGTATAAAGATGAGCATTCAGTAAGCGTGCTAGGGTATCCAAATCCTGATGATTTCTACCGAATTTGCACAACTGAAAGACAAGTTTTAAGAAAGAGGTTTACTCAAAAGTCAATTTTTTATATTATATGTGAATTAATTGAACAATTATATTGAAGTCTTAAACTTATATATAGCCAACAACATCTCTATGATATTGTTCATTCAACCGAGAAACCCCTAAAAAATTGATGTATCAAACAAACTGAAAGATCCTTGGTGGGTATTAAAAAAAAAAAATTGCCAGGTTCAGGCACTTGTATATTGAATTATCAATTGTAGGTGTGTGTGTGTCTGACAAATTAAGCTC
Organism: Daucus carota subsp. sativus; assembly: GCF_001625215.2. Lineage (NCBI taxonomy): Eukaryota > Viridiplantae > Streptophyta > Magnoliopsida > Apiales > Apiaceae > Daucus > Daucus carota. Next base: position 10,709,132 of record NC_030381.2, read on the forward strand.
GCTACTAAATTAATGGCAGATATGCTAGAAATTTAAATATCAAACCATAAATACGTGAGCATTTTAACAATCATAAGAGACTTGAAAAAGTCAAATCAGAGGGGTGTATTGGATTGAGATTTTAAATCATTTTTTTGCATTTATGAAATCTGAGGGTATTCAATTGGGATTGTTTGAAATCCATTAAAATCTTGAGGTATTTAATTGGGATTTTAAATTATGCTACAAACTCTGGTGGTATTCAATTGGGATTTTAAATTATGCTTTAAAATCCGATGGTATTCAATTGGGATTGTTTAAAATCCATTAAAATCTGATGGTATTCAAATGCTGGTGGATTTTTTTTCATTTCATAAAATGATGGATTTTGTGGCATTCTTCAGTGTATTTTAAGTTTTTTGAAATCCCACCAAAATCAATGGGATTTTGAGGCATTGTACCTAAATCCTATCAACTCCGTGACATTTTATCAAAAATCCGCGCAAAATCAAAATCCCATACAATCCATTAAAATCTATAGACTAAAAATAATCCATTAAAATCTCAATCGAATACACCCCCGTCAGTCTCTTCACAACCAAGCAATTCAAATAGCAATAATATTCGAAACAATATAATGAAAACATCCAACGTATATACAGAGAGGGAGGGAATGAGGGAGAGAGGCAGACAGACAGAGGGAGGGAGGGGGAGAGAGAGAGAGTAAAAAGGTAACCTGGTGTAGAAATCAGTGGACAGATTGATGAAGGGTTGGAGACCAAGTTTCTGAAACAGATTGGTTTCATCAATCCCGAATGCATCTTCTGTTGCCACCCCACTCCATCCAGATGCTTTCTGCTGCAAAGATTGCATCTTTAGTGCTTATAACCAACACCCTCTTACTCTTTTTTACAGTAACAGCGAATTGAACTCAAGAATTATGCTCGTGTGTTGTAAAGGGTGTGCGTAAATATATAGAGAGAAAGAACGAGAGGATCTTTGAGGGCCAGTTTTTTTTTTTTGAAAATAATCTTTGAGGGCCAGTTGATTTGATGAGTGGGAAGAATGTGAAAATACTATGGGCGGCGGCTCACTAAGGCCGTGTTTGGATGGTCCCAATGGGATACGTTCTCATGCTTTTTGGTGTTATTATGTGCTCATTGTCGGACCATCCAAAACGAATCTCGATTCTAACTAATGCGTCTGTTTGAAATTAGTGGTTAGCGGTTAGTTGTTAGCGGATCGAATTAGCTATTTTGACTAACTGACTGAATTAGATTGAATTAGTTGTTTCTCGTAAAATTGTTTGGTAAATAACTGACTGATTAGTTTTTTCTGACACAAACTAAAACCACTAATCCAAAAAGCTCCCCAAAGTAGATTTTTCAAAATTAGCTTTTTGGATCCAAACCTCTATTTCAATCCACTAACTACCAAACACTCATATTAGCTTATTTTAGTGGTCATATCTCTAAAACACCTCAAACTTCTAATTTTGCCCCAAATCTCTATCTTCCAAATAGGGCGCCAATAACTATTATTCTGTTGTAGTGGCCTAGCTACTTGCTATATCTGATTCCACCTTCTAAATTTCCTAAAAAAATCACCAAAAGATATTACCGAATTTAATTTGCGGAAAAAATGTCGGCCTTTTCGTTACGACTAAGGAATTATGTATGCATTCCAAGTGTGTGTGTATGTTTTCTTGTGATGTTCTGAAAATCATACATTAAAAATTGTAAAAAAAAAAATGGAATCTACACCATTTTTACGTGGCTTGATTTATTTGATTCTTTTGGTAACCTCTGTTAAGAATGTTGGGTGCATTGTTAGATTGTCACAAAAATGGTATTACATTATAATACTTTCATAATTGAAAAAATAGAGCTTAGCGAGACTATGTGTGGACTTAATATTATATAATACATTCTTTTATATAAATCTATATTCAGATAAGGCTACTATAAAATAATATAAAAGTAATGGAATAAATGAACACTTAATCACTTGGAGCTCAAGTCAATATCCAAAAGAAGTGCTCAATGTATTTGGTGAGATGTTCTAATCATTCATTCATCCGTACAATCAGATTAATGTTCACATAACAATGTAAAATTTCATAACGTGTGTAATTGTTTAGTAAGTTTGCAGATAGTGGCTCATAAATCTTATCATGCTAATTGGGATGTAGGACTTCATGTTTATTTGTTGAACTGCTTATTTAATGTAAACTTGTTGAGTTGAAATATTAGAAATAACTTGTCTATTACATCTGTAGGTCGTTCCTAGAAGAACCGCAAAATTACAAAACTTCATCCTAATGAGGTATGGTCCTAGAGCAGATAATAATATTGTAAATCCCAAGTTTTGATTATCACACTTTAGCATGTTTTATCATATTAGCTTAACATAATTTTTTGACACTGTTATAGCCTGTTGTTTTATTTGTATAATCCAGTTTTGCAGAATTTTATATATAACAGAATTATAGCAAGATTTTAAGCAGCAAGCTACGATAGAGTCCTACTAGAAGCAGAACTTGTCGTTGATTACATGTTTACAACTTCAAAAAAGGTTAAGACATATGGTGTATGTTTTCTAATTAATATTGTTAGGAATATGTGATGCTTGATGATACAAAGTACTTTATTCTTCCATGGAATAAAGTTTCATGTAGCTGATCAATTGATAGCATGCTAAGACAGTATCAATTGATCAGATTAACCCATCAACGGATGATGAGGTACTGTAACAAAGCCGGAGCATCTTAGCAATTGATGTCTTATTATGAATACTTTTAGATTAGCAGTTGATCTATCAATGGATGTATAGATAGGGTGACATAATTGTAAATATGTGAAGTCATGTAATCTATCCAAGTGAAGTGAAGATCGATCGCTAGTCATGAAGTATCAATGGCTAATTGAGGGAGCCTATCAATCGCTACATCAACACCATCAATCGATAATTCAAGGAAGACTATCAATCGCTAATTCGGAATACATATCAATTGATAGTTCAAGGATATTATCAATTGATAATATTAGCAATTGACAATTAGCAATTGACAATTAGCAATTGACAGCTACAGGTCAAGTAAAAGACAAAGAGCACATGGGTTGATGTGACAGATGTTGCACCAGTTTTGGAAGCTAAACCAAAAGCAGTTTAGTCAAATATTGAGAACCTCGAAGCCTACCATTTCTGGCAAAGCAACAAGAATTTCAAGCTGCCAAATGTTGTATCAAGTCCAAGAAATTCTATATTTGTAGTAGCTAGAAATTGAGTAGGAAAATACTTTGACAGACTAGTTTTGTTTGTAGTAGTATATGAATCACTTTGTAATTTACATTTCAAAGTATCCAAACACCAAGAACTGAAGAGCAAAGCAGTAGAGATATTAAGCAAGAAATTGTAAGCTTCTACTCTTCATTCTTTTGTAAGCAGCCAAGTATTTTTACTTGGAAGGTTCTTAATATAAAAATCTCTCAGGCGGATCAAACAATCCACCTGAAATTTTTAAGATCCTTGTTCTTTAAATTTCTGTTTTAGTTTTAATATTCTCTTGTAGTCTGAATATGATAGAGTTTGGGAAAACAAAATGCAACTGTTTGTTCAACAGTATGAAAGCTTTCACTCCAAATCTGGAGAATCTTTATATGATTTATTTAACAGATTTCAAAAACTGTTAAATGGATTAAAGCTGTATGGAAGAATCTATTTGGTCAAGGACTCAAATCTCAAATTTTTAAGAGCCTTGCCTAGAGATTGGAAGCCCATGACTGTTGCTTTAAGATAGGCTCAAAATTTTAATGAATACTCACTTGACAAACTTTATGGTATTCTTAAAAACCTATGAGCTTGAAATACAGCAAGATGAAGAACTAGAAAAGAATTCTAAAAAGGAGAAAATTGTGGCTCTTGTAGCTGAAAAGGAAGAAGAAGAGGAGAAGGCATTAAAATCTGTAGTTGCTGGTAAAGCCTCAAGCAACAGTGCTTGTGAAGGAAAGAATGAAGCTGGAAAGAATAAAGGAAAAATCATTGAAGAAAATGAGGAATCTTTAGCCCAAGATGAGCTAAATGATCTTGATGAGCATTTAGCCTTGCTTGCCAGAAAATTCTCCAAACTCAAATTCAAAAGAAATGTTGTCAGCTCTAGACCATTCAACAGAGGAAATCAATCCAAACCATCTGGTATGGTTGATAGATCAAAGTTCAAATGCTTCAACTGTGGTCTACCTATACATTTCTCTAATGAGTGCAGAAGACCCTCTGCTGAGAAGAAAGGATCATCTTCTGAAAATGTAGATTACAGAAGAAAATATTTTGATCTACTCAAGCAGAACAAGGAAAAGGCATTCATAACTGAGGATGATGACTGGGCTGCTGATGAAGGTGACTCTGACAATGAGGAGCATGTTAATCTTGACTTGATGGCAATTGGAGATGAAGCTGACTCTTCCACCACCAGCAATGGATAGGTAAAAACCACCAACACATCTGGTCTTACTAAGACTGAGTGCAAACAAATCATTGATGACATGTCTAATGAAATTTATAATCTAAGAGTCTCTCTTAAATCTCTAAAAAAAGAAAATGTTGGAATTAAAGGGACTAATGATTTGCTTGCTGAAAGAAATGGGAAGCTTGAGACTGAATTAATCCAATTGGATTAATTCAAAAAGTCTTCTCAGCTTGCCAATGATGAGTTGTTGGCTGTTTAGAAAAGAGAAGAAATTCTCAAAAAGCAATTGGAAAGGGAACAAGAGATAATAGCTAAGTGGAAAGATTCTAGGAATGTTCTTGAGAACATGTGTTCCACACAAGTTCGTGAGGATTCTTGCAAGAATTCTTGGAAGAAGAACAAAAAGTTGTTAGATGAATCTAATCTCTTAGTGGATAGTGATCATCCATTGATAAATACTCCATCAACAGATGAAAGCTATCCATCGAAGAATCAAACAGCAGTTGATGAAGACAAACTTAAAAAGCTGGATAAGAAATATGGGCCCGTCAATAAGAATTTTGTGAAGGAATCTGGTAGCTTCAAGAAAACTGAGAAAGAAGGGATTGGTCACAGTGGAGAAAGAATGGAGGCTGGAAAAGGAAAGAAGAAGAGCTCTAGGAATGGAAAAGTTGGGATCAATAAAAAAAATGATTACACACCTGACAAAAATGCTATTAAAAAAACTTGCTCTAAATGTGGTAGTGTTAATCATCTTGCTGTTAATTACAAAAATGCTTTAATTGATCATTGCATGCCTAATCCTATGATGAATGCTCACTTGCCCTATATGCCTATGTTCCCAAATGCCCCCATTCAATATGCTAATATGCAATTCATGCCTAATCCTTATTTTGGTGCATTTAACATGTCTGGTATGCCCATACATCATGTTAACATGAATCATGCTTTTGTCAATCAATTTCCTGTGAACTCTACCAATGTTGGTGTTAGGTCCAGATACGATTGTAGAAGGGGGGGTTGAATACAATCGTCACAAAATAATCGCGGCGGAATAACCTAATTGGAGTATAACTTGTTAATCAGATTTAAATTAATTAATATAACAATTTTTAAGTCGTTATATAATTAATATGGGTCGTTTTAATGTCCACTAGTTCGTAGAATAAATTTGACAGGAAGTATTCTAACTTAGCGGATTAAAACAACCGAGTGATCAAAGCACAGAAAACTGTGGATATAACAATAGCAAGTTTAGCACAACTTGAAAGCTTTACAATGCAATGAACAAGAACAAATGAAGAGGTTGAAGCCATATTTATAGACAAACCTTTGAACTAGTATGACAAAGCTAGGCATGAAAATCCTAGGAAGTGCTATGACAAACTAAACAAGTGCTATGACAATTACATTGATAGGTATGACAATCTAATACATTGTCATGGCACAAATGGTAAGGTATGCAATCTAAAGGATTGTCATACCATAAAACCATCGGTATGACATACTGACCTTGGCCATTAAGTTAAGGAGTGGCATGACAATCAATTGGATTGTCATGCCTACTGAACTCGGTATGACAATCTAAAGAATTGTCATGCCTTGAACAGTCGGTATGACAATCTATTGTATTGTCATGCCTTCTGATCTTGGTATGACAATCTTTGCTTGTCATGCCTGGATCAGTCGGTATGACAATCAAATTGATTGTCATGCCAACTGCCAGAACGCACATATCAGCGTGCGGGATGACAATCTAATTGATTGACATGCCGTGCCCAAAAACAATAAAACAATAGATTTTCTTTATATAATTAATTCAATAATTATTCACTTAATTATATTGATTATATAAATTCATAAATTAAATTAATTCAAATGTGAATCAATTTAATAAATAAATTATATAACTCATATAATTATTTTGAGATGTGAAATAATTAATTAAATAATTATATAGTGCATTTCCTTCAGCAGCAGGTCTTTTGACTTCCTTTAAAAGATCTGATTCTTTGTCTTGATTGAACGACCACCTATTGTTGATGCAGAATATTTAATCTGAGTAGCTGACACACAAATGTACTGTCTGGTTCATCTGTATCTAGCTGAATCAAATATTCTTTATCAATTAAACATTTGAGAAGTGGCTTGTTCGTCGAGTCTTTGTCTTTGTAGTTCTTCTTCATAAGTAGAATAGTTTGGAATCTTCTGAATAAATAAAGTATTAAAACTTTATACCTTCTGGACTTCTGAACGTGCTACAAAATATTATGTGTACACTGAGGCTTGAACATATTAATGAACTTCTTGCAGTGGTGTGCAGCAGCATCCTGAAATTCTTCAGACATATGATTTTAATAAATCACTTGACGTTCTTCGTACGGATTCCTTCAATAGTGCTTGCTATTTACTTTCTTTCTTATCAGAGTTGAGTTGATACTCTTAAATACAAATAGGCTTAACATATGCCTATGATGCCTAAAGTTAAGAAGCATAACTCTGAGCATATGCAATAGGCATCATAGTTGGTTCTTCTAATTCTGAAATTCTTCAGACATGTGATTTTAATAAATCACTTGACGTTCTTCGTACGGATTCCTTCAATAGTGCTTGCTATTTACTTTCTTTCTTATCAGAGTTGAGTTGATACTCTTAAATACAAATAGGCTTAACATATGCCTATGATGCCTAAAGTTGGTTCTTCTAATTCTGCTATGATGCCTAAAGTTAAGAAGCATAACTCTGAGGATGAAGTTGTTTCAGAACCTTCAAATCCAAAGAAAGTAATGCTTCTAAACCAAAGGTGGTTTCTAACAAAACTGGACCAAAGACTGCTTGGGTACCAAAATCAACTTAAATTGTTTTGGATCTGTGCAGGGAGGAAGAAAGAATCTTTGGTACCTTGATAGTGGATGTTCAAGGCACATGACTGGAGACTCTACCCTGCTCAGTAAGTTTGAGGAAAGAGATGGCCCTAGTATTACCTTTGGAGATGACAGCAAAGGATTTACTCTGGGATATGGCTTCTCAAAAGGGAATGTCATCATTGATAATGTTGCATTAGTTAAAGGTCTTAAGCACAATTTGCTTAGCATCAGTCAACTATGTGACAAAGGATATCAAGTTTGGTTCTCAACAGAAGCCTGTGTTATTTCTGACAAGAAAGATAACAAAGTGGTTTTAACTGGAAATAGGAAGGGAAATGTCTACATAGCTGACTTCAACTCTACTAGTGCAGATTCTCTCACTTGCTTGTTCAGCAAAGCAAGTTTGGATGATAGTTGGCTATGGCACAAGAAACTGTCCCATTTGAATTTCAAGTCTATGAATGACCTTGTGAGAAAAGATCTTGTTAGAGGACTGCCAAAGTTGGAATTTTCCAAAGATGGTCTCTTGATGCTTGTCAAATTGGAAAGCAAAGAAAGTCCTCTTTCAAAAGCAAATTAAAATCTTCAATTGATAGACCTCTACAGCTTCTACATATGGATTTGTTTGGACCAGTCAATATCATGTCTATTTCAAAGAAGAAATACTGTCTTGTGATTGTGGATGATTTTACAAGATTTACTTGGACTTATTTTCTCCATGCCAAGGATGAAGCAAGTGAAATCATCATCAATCACATTAAGATAGTTGACAACATTGATCCAATTAGGAAAGTATCAAGGATCAGAAGTGACAATGTAACTGAGTTCAAGAATTCCACAATGAAAGGCTTCTGTGAAGAAAAAGGAATTCACCATGAGTTCTCTGCTGCAAGAACCCCTCAACAAAATGGTGTGGTTGAAAGAAAGAACAGAACTCTTATTGAAGGTGCTAGAATAATGCTTGAAGAATCAAAATTACCAACATATTTTTGGGCTGAAGCTGTTAACACAGCATGTTACTCTCAAAATATCTCTCTGATAAATCAAGAACAAGGAATGACACCCTATCAATTGTTTAAAGTAAAGAAGCCAACTTTAAACTTTCTACATGTCTTTGGATGCAAGTGTTTTGTATTGTGAAATTAAGGTGAAAACCTTGGCAAATTTGAAGCAAAGGCAGATGAAGGGATTTTTGTTGGATATGCAGCTAGAAAAGCCTATAGAGTCTACAATCTAAGATTAAACATTGTTATGGAATCTGTTCATGTGATGTTTGATGACAAGAAAATTCAAGGCCTTGATGATGAAGGATTTCTGTTAGGTCCTATAAGTTCACTATATAATCTGATATAGTGATCACAATCTGTAACACAATAAGACAATATAAGAGATTGAAAGTAATAAACTCTTATATTCACAAAGCTTTAATGGTTACAAAAACTCTCTCAGTGATTTATATTGTATCACTAAGAGCTGCTAGGGTTCTTAACAATGTACTCGATAACTCAACTCATCTAGAGTAACCCTAATCTGTGTTTATATAGACACAGTTACAAAATCAATCTCTGATTTGATATCCTATAAATCTGCTATAAATTCTATCAATCAAAGATTGCTCCAGTTTTCTGTTTAGTTTCCATAGTCAGCAAATCACTCCTCCGCTTCTATCCTTCCTTGAAGTATATCCGCTTCTGAGCTCTTTCCACGTGTAAACTCTGACGAGTCTTGACTATGTAAACTCTGGTCAGACTTTATCAAACTCTGTCAGACTTTATCAAACTCTGTCAGACTTTACTAAACTCTGATCAGCTTCCAGATTAAACTCTGATGATTCCTGTTCTAAAACAAACTTTAAGAACATTAGTAATCATCAATTATATCTAACAATCTCCCCCAACTTGTGCATAAATCAGTTATGTGCAAGTTAACAGATAATTGATGATGTCAAAACATTTAAGTCAAATGCAACAGAGTTTAACTATATAACAGAAAACTTTTAAAACTTACAGATACTTTACTCCTTAGCTGCATAGACACCATTTGCTGTCTGTAGATACTCTCTGAGGAGTTCTCTTTCAGCTTCTTCAAGCACTGTAATCATTTGTCTCTTGATCTCTCTCAGCTCTGGATCTGAAACTCCAGTTTGATAAATTGCAGCTCTGAGGTCATAGATCTTGTTCTTCTTCAAGTCCCTATCCAGCCTGATATTGTAAGCTTTATCAGACTCTTCATTCAATGCAAGAGTTCTGATTCCACCTATTGTTTCAATTTTTGCTGAATTTTTCTTCATCTCCACCAGCTGTCCTTTATGATTGAGGTATTTAGGAATGAAAGGTCCAGCATTTTTATTTCCTGTAATCCCCATCTTTCTTCTGATTTGATCCTTAAGCAGGTTGGAGATATGTTGACATGACTTGTTTTTCACTTGAAATATGTGTGCTACATATCTCAATTCCTCCCAGTGTTTAGCATAGAGATCTGCTTCAAGTACTCTAAACACTGTTCCATCAGACATGAAGTAGATAAGAATATTATCTCCTCTGTCATTCTTCACCAGCTGGACTGAATCAAGTTTGTCCATTTTGTCTTGCAGTACTCCAGTCTTGGGAGCACAGAGAGATGAGGGGTCATCTGGTCTTGATCCTATACTCTGATCAAATTTTTCATATTTGGATCCCAGCCCTCCTTTATCTCTTCCTGCCTTACGATGAGAGATTCGTTGAATTGAGCCCTTTTCAAAGCTTATCTCAGTCATCAGAGTAGGCTTTGCAAATCCAGCCAGTGGAGTTGTTGTTGGTTTGAACACAGCTTGAGCTTTGTCAGAGGTTGTGTCTGTCTTTGCATCCTTATTAACTTGAGCTTTGTCAGAGGTTAATATTTCTTTTTGGGGTTCTGCAACATGAGCTTTGTCAGAGATTGCAGCTTCTGTCTTCTTTTCCTTTACAACTTGATCCTTGTCAGAGGTTGTATATTTCTTCTTATCCCAGCCTTTTTCCAGATGTTCATCTACTTTGCTTTTACCCTTGGAGGTGTATTCATCTTCAGAGTATACCTTTTTGACTGGTAAACTCTGATCAGCAACAGTAGCTTCCTTGATCAGTATTCCTTTTTCTTTTGGCTTGGTAGTTGACTTTGCAGGCTTTTGGATCTTTCCAGAGTTTATGGCTTCAATATGTTCCTTTTTCAGCTCAGCTTCCTCTGCAGCAATCAACTCCAAATCCAAATTTGCTTCTGGATTTTCTTGTTCAAAAACCAATCTAGCAAGCTCTTCATCAGTCAATGGTTTATCTGATCCAGCCACTGGTCTGTGCTTTGATCCAGATGTGACATTATGTGTTGGAGCAGACTTTGTGCTTTGCTTAGATTGTTTTTGACTGTCAGAGTTTGAAACTCTTCCACCAGTCCCTGCTTGAAATCTCTTGTGCTTTGTGAAATCATCAGCATCATCATCATCATCCTTCTTCTTCCTTTTCAGAGTTTGAGTAGTAGACTTGCATTTGACTTGAGCTACTCTCTCCCCCTTTTTGACATCATCCTCATCAGGAATTAGTATGGATGTGATCAGAGAAAGTGATGATTGGATGGCTTCAAGCTGTTTGGACATCTTTTCTTGAGTAGATTCAATCATGGTCATCCTCTTGTCCAGAGATTCATTGGCAGTTACTAGCTTCTGTACATTTTCTTTCAGAGGTAGCATGGTCCTTTTCTTTTCCAGATCATTTGTCTCCTTGACTTTGGCCACCTCTGTTCTTAGACCATCTATTGATTTAGATGTCTGGGCATGAGCAGGATGAAATGTCTTCAGATAGAGAATTGTGCCTTTGAGGCTTGACATAACATCAGAGTTTGAAATTTTATTCTCTGCCATAGATAAGAATTCTTCAGCTTTAGTTGGCTCCAGAGAATGTTGATGGCTCAACCAGAGTTTATCCCAGACCTCATTTGGAGGATCAACCTGAAGATCCCTGGGAAGTGGTTCAGAGTCTGTATTCAGAGTTTGTAGCCTTGCATTGTACTGGCTAGTAGACTCCCACTTTTGTTGTGTCAGAGGGACTCCATCATCTTCATCCTTGTCAGTATCTGAACTGTCATTATCATCAGTATCAGAGTTTGCTTTGTCAGTTTTAGGAACAGTATCAGCAACTTTTTCCACATTATCTTGAGCAGATTTTTCTTGAGCTTCAGACTGTGATTTGATAGGCTCTTCACCAGTCTGAGCAAGAGACTGTAGAGCTTCCATAGCTACTCTATCAGATTCATCAACTACATCAGACCTGTAGTTGTCTGGAGCTGTATCATGAACTATGGCACCCTCTGGAATTTTCATTGGTGAAGTAGGAATTTGAGTGGAGGGTCCATGATCAGATATTGGAGTATGAAGATCAGACATATTTGCTCCAGCTTCAGCTGTGGTTGGCTCCTTGCAAACAATTTCTTCATCTACTTCAGATGAAGTTGAAGATGCTGTAGGAGATGTCAGAGGAACAGCTTTGATAGGAAGCACCATCAGAGCTTGAGAAATTTCAGCTACTGGAGTTGATGGTGTTTGTTCTTCCTCAACTGTGAAATCTGTGATTTCAGTAACTGGGACTTTTGCTCTTGCAGGCTTTTGAGCCCTCCTCTTGAATCTGGCTGGCTTCTGAGGACTGGTTTGAGCAGGTACAGAGGCTGTTGTAGGAGTAGGTTCAGAGTTTACGGCATCTGTAGGTTCAAGATCATCATAGTCATAAGCTGCAACCAGTCTTCTTCTTTTCTGCTTTTGAAGAGTAGCAGCTTCAGTGTTTTCTGGGATCTCAGAGTTTGTAGCTTCAGAGTTTAAGTGAGCCTCAGAGTTTACTGGCTCATCAGTGTTTGTCGGCACTTCAGGGTTTGATTTTAGAACATGTGTAGCAACAGAGGTTCTTGTCCTTTTGGCAGTAGAGGGGGCTGCATCAGACTTTGCAGCCCTTTTGGACTTAGATGCAGAAGTTCTGGGTTGTTTGGGGATTGTAGGAGAGACTGGAGGTTGAGGTTGTTGTGGTTGTGGTTGTTGGTGTACTGGGGGCATATCCATTCTAGCTCTAATTTGAGCTGGAATTAAAAGAGGTCTTTGCATGGGATACTTCTCATCCTTGGAGATGAGGTCCTTAAACACTCTTTTATGAAGCCTGAATGGCTTGATCTCATCATCAACATCAAAATCTACCTCACCAACAGTAGCATTAAACAATAATTGACAGAATCTTGAGAAATATATGACGTTTCTATTCTCTTGCATTCTTTCACCAATATTTCTAAGAACTAATCTACCAAAATTAAAATTAGTAGAGTAGATCAGAGAATACCCAATCTGCAGCATGTCCATTGGAATGGCATCCCAGTTTGTAGACTTCTTTTGAAATGCCCTGGTGATGCAGTCGAAAAAGAAACTCCATTCTCTTCTGAGCCCTGGGCGCTTTAGTTGTCCCAATTTGTCAAGCGATTCACTGTAGCCCAAAGCAGTCATCATTGTTCTCAGATTTGCATCCCCATTTGTGATATAAGCAGTGTCGACCTCTGACAGATTGAAAGCAGTTCTGACTGTGGCTGGAGTAACAAAATACTCCTCCCCTTCATATGAAAACACAATCGATGGTGATCCATCTTCACCACCATTGTCATACTTACCCGTCCTCCAGAAGTTTATGATCTGGCTTCCTGAGAGTCTGGCAGGAGCTGTGAGAGCGGTAGCAATAGCACTCTGTGCCAGTAATTGCTGCATAGGATGATAATCCCTTGGCGCGTCAGCAGTGTTTAGAATAGCAGCATGGTTATTGGTGACGAATTCCACACCTGCAAAGATGAATGCTGTAGTGGCCATTATAACAGAGTTTGTGAGTAGAGAAAAGTGTTTGAGAAAATGTGTGTGAGAAGATTTGACTTTCAGAGAGAAGAGAGTAAGAGTTTGTTTAGAGAGTGTGTGTGAAGATTAGGTGTAAAAGTGAAGAAAAGAGAAACAATAAAATCTGATGATAAACTCTTCAGCTTTTGTGTAGCTGTACACGCTTGGACTCTTTGTTCACTTAGACACCTGTCAGTTTTTAACTGGTAGTTGAATGTTAGTGGGATAGAGAAACAAAAGTAATAATCATGAGCGCAGTAAAACATGTGCAGTAATAAATGCTGATTACACGTTCTCCTATTAAAATGTTTTTCATGTAAACCCACTAACAATACATCCGTTTGAAATACTCCCTTCATATTCTCTGAATATTTTGTACTCCTGAAATGTACAAGATTTAAAAATCAAGATTAAATCTCTCGAATTTTAAACTCTGAGATTTACATCAAAGAAAATAAATATCTAAGTACCTCAGAATAAAGACATGATTTTTAGAAGATTCATCAGAAAATCAGAGTTTGTCACAAAATCCATAGCTCAATAATGTGCTTGTGACAGTGTGTGATTTAACATATTAAATCAGAGACTAGAGAATTTCACAATCTCGTAATTATAAGGTAGACAAGAATAATTTATTTAAACTCTCAAGACATAGACAAAAGATATACTCTGATGGAGAAAATAACCCAACCCCCTTTTTTTTTTTTTTTTTTTTCTCAAGGACGCTTTTCAGTGTAAATGAATCACGACCTTTAAATATTATTTTTGCAACAGTATTTCTCCAGTAATCAGAGATTGTGACTGGTCACCATAGATTACAAAATCTTGGCAATTACTTAATACCAGTAAGTGTTTGGGTCTTCCCAGTCACTGTCATATAGACATCTAAGATCTCAAAGGAGTACCATGCTTATTGGCAGGGGTGTATATATATCATCAGAGTTTATAATCACTGTCTAATTTACTGAGAGAAAATGCAAATTAGTCAGTCTCACTTATAATTAAGATATGTGAAGTAATAGAGTCTCAATGATGTCAATATGCATATAGTGTTAAGTAGTAGCACAAAATTGAGATCAAGATTAAAGAACTGATCTGAGATTCATGATTACTAATTCATATCATGCTTCATAGTATCTTCACAGGTTTGTTTTCTCAGAGAAATAAAAATGAAATCATTAATCAGGATTCAGAGTTTACAAACATCAGAGAATATCGTCAGAGAATGACGATCAGAGAATATCATCAGAGTATAGCACACAGAGTATATCATCAGAGAATGTCATCAGATTTTAACAATCAGAGTATAGCAAGGCAAATTTGTGAGCAATACATATGGTAATTTGAAAGATCTGACCAGTATGTTTACTCAGTTCCTGATATCATTCCTAGCTCATTCACCAGTCTAGTGAAGGTTGCTTCACTTAGTGGTTTGGTGAATATGTCTGCTAGCTGCTGTTCTGTGGGAACAAAGTGAAGTTCAATGGTTCCTTCCTCCACATGCTCCCTTATAAAATGATATCTTATACTGATGTGCTTTGTCAGAGAATGTTGAACTGGATTTCCTGTCATAGCAATAGCACTTTGGTTATCACAATAAATAGGAATTTTAGAAAAGGATAACCCATAGTCCAACAGTTGATTCTTCATCCAAAGAATCTGAGCACAGCAGCTGCCTGCAGCTATATACTCTGACTCTGCTGTTGATGTTGAAATAGACTTCTGCTTCTTGCTGTACCAAGAAACTAGTCTTCCACCTAGAAATTGACAACTCCCACTTGTGCTTTTTCTGTCAATTTTGCAACCTGCAAAATCTGCATCAGAGTATCCAATTAGACTAAAATCTGATTCTCTAGGATACCATAATCCCAATGATGTGGTTCCCTTGAGATATCTGAATATCCTCTTTACTGCAATCAGATGAGGCTCTCTTGGATCTGCCTGAAATCTTGCACATAGACATGTGGCATACATGATGTCTGGTCTACTTGCAGTCAGATAAAGCAAAGATCCAATCATTCCTCTATAGTTTGTGATATCCACTGATGCACCTGTGTCTTTGTCTAGTTTGGTTGCTGTTGCCATAGGAGTAGTTGCAGCTGAACTGTCTTGCATACCAAATTTCTTCAAAAGATTTCTGGTATACTTGGCTTGATTTATAAAAATCCCATCTTCAGTCTGTTTAACTTGTAAACCCAGAAAATAACTGAGTTCCCCCATCATGCTCATTTGGTACCTAGACTGCATGAGCTTGGCAAATCTTTGACAAGGTTTAGCATTAGTGGAGCCAAAAATAATGTCATCAACATAGATTTGAACTAAAAGCAGATCATTACCATGATTCAAATAAAACAAGGTTTTATCTATGGTACCTCTAGTAAATCCATTTTCAAGAAGAAATTGAGCCAGAGTTTCATACCATGCCCTTGGAGCCTGCTTTAGTCCATAAAGTGCCTTGTCCAATCTATAGACATAGTCTGGATGCTTTGGATCCACAAAGCCTGGAGGTTGTTCAACATATACCTCTTCATCCAGTTTCCCATTTAGAAAAGCACTTTTGACATCCATCTGAAATACCTTAAATTTCTTGTGAGCAGCATAGGCCAGAAAGATTCTGATTGCCTCCAATCTTGCAACTGGAGCAAATGTCTCATCATAATCAATACCTTCCTGTTGTGAATAACCTTTTGCCACAAGCCTTGCTTTATTTCTTGTAATGACACCCTCACTATCAGTTTTGTTTCTGAATACCCATTTTGTACCAACTATAGATCTGTCTTTAGGTCTTGGTACTAGGGTCCATACTTTGTTTCTCTCAAACTCATTCAGCTCTTCTTGCATTGCTTGTATCCAGTCAGCATCTTGAAGAGCTTCCTCCACCTTTTTAGGTTCTGGTTGTGACAGAAAGCAATGATGTAAACACTCATTTGCTGTAGCTGTCCTTGTTTGCACACCTGCTTCTGGATTGCCAATTATTAAATCAGGTGTGTGAGATTTTGTCCACTTCCTAGCATGTGGAAGTTGACCATTTTCATCATTGGATCCTCCCCCTTGATCCATGCTCTCCTGATTCTGTTGATTATTCTCTGTAGCTCCCCCTAAGTTTGTGCTATCAGAGTTTGAATCAGTATTCTCTGATGAGTTTGAGTCAGCATTCTCTGATGAGTCTTGGGTAGAGTCTGAAACATTCTGATGCTCCCCCTCAGCAAGTGCTTCATCATCATGAACTTGTAAATTTTCATCAGAGTTTGCTGTATCTTGTTCACAGTCAGAGTTTGACTGTTCATCAGAGTTTATCGAATCAGAGAATATTTCTTCATTTTCAAAATGCAGTTTTTCATGATCATCCATATCTGTTAAACCCATGATTTTCTTGTCATCAAATGACACATGTATGGATTCCATGATTACCTTGGTTCTTAGATTGTAGACTCTGAAGGCCTTTGTTATCAGAGGATAACCTACAAAGATGCCTTCATCAGCTTTTAAATCAAACTTGGTAAGCTGTTCTGGATGAGTCTTTAAGACAAAGCATTTGCACCCAAATATATGAAAATACTTCAGATTTGGCTTCTTTTTCTTCACCATCTCATATGGAGTCTTGCCATGCTTATTAATCAAGGTTGCATTTTGAGTGAAACAAGCTGTTTGAACAGCTTCTGCCCAGAAATAAGTAGGCAATTTAGCCTCATCAAGCATAGTTCTGGCAGCTTCTATAAGAGTCCTGTTTTTCCTTTCAACTACACCATTTTGCTGTGGTGTACCAGGTGCAGAGAATTGTTGCACTACACCTCTTTCTTTGCAGAACTCTTCCATTGTTGAATTTCTGAACTCAGTTCCATTATCACTTCTAATGATCTTCACTTTGTCTTCAGATCCATGGTCCAGTTGTGTCACATGATCCATCAGATGCAAGGCTGTTTCATCTTTAGAGTGAAGAAAATATACCCAAGTGTATCTGGTATACTCATCAACAATGACAAGAGCATATTTCTTCCTTGCAATGGATGGTACATTAACTGGTCCAAATAAATCAACATGTAGAAGATGATATGGTTTCTTTATTGAGAATTCAGTCTTACTCTTGAAGGATGTCTTTCTCTGCTTGGCCTTTTGACATGAATCACATAATCCATCAGATGTGAGTAGTGATTCAGGGAGTCCTCTCACAAGCTTTTTCTTTATAAGCTCATTTATGGAGTTGAAATTCAGATGTGAGAGCTTCTTATGCCACTTCCAACTTTCTTCTGCAGAGATCCTTGTAGACAAGCAGATTGCTTTTCCTTCAGAGTTTGTAGGCAAGTGGATTTCATAAATATTCCCATGTCTGTGAGCAATCACTGCCACTTTGCCTGTTGACTTGCTTACTATCTCACTGTGTTCTTCATAGAAATCAACATGATATCCTCTGTCACAGATTTGACTGACAGAGAGTAAATTGTGTTTTAGCCCTTGAACAAGAGCTACATTTGATATGATGACATTTCCAAGATTGATGTTGCCATATCCCAGAGTCCTTCCTATGTTGCCATCTCCATAAGAAACACTTGGGCCAGCCTTTTCCACAAACTCTGACAGCAGGGCCTTATTTCCAGTCATGTGTCCTGAACATCCACTGTCCAAGACTAGAATATTCTTCCTGTTGCCCTGCAATCACAAAGACCACTAATTGTTAGTTTTAAGGACCCAGACTTGCTTGGATCCTTTGGCCTTATTAAGTTTGTTAGCTTTTGCAGCGGTATTATTATCAGAGTTTGAGCTAACAGACTTTGCAACAGAGTTTGTACTAGAAACAGATTTTGTACTTGCAGAGCTTTTATTAAACTTCTTTAAAGAAGGTTTCAATTGATAATAATCATAATACAAACTATGATATTCTTTGCAAGTATAAATAGAATGCCATAAACTACCACAATGAAAACATGGATCTTGTGGTTTATATCTAATACTACTTTTTCTAACTCCAGACTTTGTAGGTAAAGAGTTAATGTCCTTGTTCTTCCTGCAAAAATTAGCAAGATGATTAGTATTACCACAGTTATGGCATGTCTTCCTAGGTGCATTTGGAACAGGCATGTAGTTATTACTCTTGTCTATTCCAATCTTGCCATTTCTGTTTTTCCTAGGCTCCTTGTTTTTGTCATCAGACTTTACTTCTTTAAGCTTGTGTTTAAGCTGTTTCTGAGTCATCAGACCTATGTTAACCTGTTTGGGCTTATCAGATTTTAAATTTTTGTTAATCTCTGATTTTGGTCTACTCTGTTTAGACTTAGAGGATTCAACAACAAATTTGACAGGTTTAACTTTAGGTTTCTGAGTTTTAACAAACTCTGTTTTTGATGACTCAGCTTCAGAGTTATCAGTGTAACCTAGTCCTTTCTTCCAGTTTCCACTACCTAAGATATCTTGAGTAGTTTTGCCTGAATTAGTCCATGTTTTTATGATCTCCTTTTCCTTAGCAAGTTCTGATTGAAGAGATGCATACCTCTTTAATAATTCATCTTTGACAATGACAGCATCATCTCTTTCTTTCTGAACTTCCAACATCTGAACTAATTCTTTTTCTAGAAAATCATTTCTTTTCTTTACACTCAGAGTTTCAGATTTTAATCTTTCATTTTCTAAAGTCTGATCTCTAAAGCTGATATGCAAAGTTTTAAGAAACAATCTTAACTCAGTTATATCTTCAGTATCAAAGGCAAGAGTAGAATGAGGTACCTTAGCAGGAGATTCAGAGTTGTTGTCAGTGTTTGCCATCAGAGCATAATTGACTTCTTCTTCTGAATCAGATGTATCTGTCCAGTTTCCTTTCTTGGTGATAAAGGCTTTTTCTTTTTCCTTCTTGGCTTTCTTGCATTCAGATGCAAAGTGTCCCTTTTCACCACAGTTGAAACAGGTATACTTGTCAGTTTTTCCAGCTTTTCCTTCTTTGCCCTCATTCTTCTTAAAGTTCTTCTTGTCATAAACTCTGTCAGAGTTTCTGTCTTTCCTTGAAAAACTTTTGCCTTTGTTGAACTTTTTGTAGGCCAACTTCTTGAAGCTTTTCACCATCAATGCTGCTAACTGCATCATCTCATCATCACTTTCTTCAGAGTCTGAGGGAACATCAGAGTTTGAGTCATCAGAGTTTGATGACTCAATGTCAGACTTTGTGACATGAGCTTTTCCTTTGCTCTTAGCAGCTTCCTCTTGAACTTTCAGAGCAACAGACTTTGATTTTCCTCCATGACGTTTGCTCCTTTGCTCCATTTCAAGTTCATGAGTCTTCAGTCTTCCATAAACATCATCAAGAGACATTTCTCCAAGATCAAGATTGTCTCTTATTGTGGTGACTTTCAAATCCCATTTTTCAGGAAGAGCGAGAAGGAATTTGAGATTTGAGTCTTCAAGATCATATTCCTTGTTTACCAGAGATAAGTCATTCAACAGTTTGACAAATCTGTCATACAGATCTGTCAAGGACTCACCAGATTTTGAGTCAAAGTGCTCATACTCTTGTGTAAGGATTGTTTTTCTGTTTTTCTTTATGGCCTGAGTTCCCTGACATCTGGTTTCTAGAGCATCCCAGATTTGTTTAGCAGTTTTGCACCCAATCACCCTATTTGACATTGCATTATCAAGAGCACTGTGCAGAAGGTGTTTTACCTTAGAGTCTTTACCAATTGACAAGATGTCCTCAGGGGTGTAGTCTTTCTTTTCTTTTGGAACCATCTTCTGAGGTTCATCTGCAATCCCAACAGAGAGCTTGGTGGGCATATGTGGTCCATCAAAGATCCTGTCAAGGTATTCTGGATCAACAGAGTCTAAGAATATTATCATTCTTTCTTTCCAGACTGGATATTCAGATGCCTTAAGGATTGGAACTCTAAAGGATGAAGCTTGTGATTTTTCAGACATGATTGTGTTTAAGATCTCACTGTAGTAATCTTAACAGAGCTGGCTCTGATACCACTTGTTAGGTCCTATAAGTTCACTATATAATCTGATATAGTGATCACAATCTGTAACACAATAAGACAATATAAGAGATTGAAAGTAATAAACTCTTATATTCACAAAGCTTTAATGGTTACAAAAACTCTCTCAGTGATTTATATTGTATCACTAAGAGCTGCTAGGGTTCTTAACAATGTACTCGATAACTCAACTCATCTAGAGTAACCCTAATCTGTGTTTATATAGACACAGTTACAAAATCAATCTCTGATTTGATATCCTATAAATCTGCTATAAATTCTATCAATCAAAGATTGCTCCAGTTTTCTGTTTAGTTTCCATAGTCAGCAAATCACTCCTCCGCTTCTATCCTTCCTTGAAGTATATCCGCTTCTGAGCTCTTTCCACGTGTAAACTCTGACGAGTCTTGACTATGTAAACTCTGGTCAGACTTTATCAAACTCTGTCAGACTTTATCAAACTCTGTCAGACTTTACTAAACTCTGATCAGCTTCCAGATTAAACTCTGATGATTCCTGTTCTAAAACAAACTTTAAGAACATTAGTAATCATCAATTATATCTAACAATTTCATGTTGTTCTTCAATTTGAAAATGAGACTGAAGGTGTGGTAGAGCTGGAAAGTGATAATGATGATTATGGTGAAAATATAAATATTGGTGGAATTTCTCCATCAATTGCTAATAATACATCAACTGCTAGGGCAGCAGTTGATGTACCTCAAACATCATCAACGGCTAATGTTCCATCAACTGCTAGTCCATCAATGGCTAGTAGTTCAAGGTCCACACACTTAAGGGGAGCTTCTCAAAATGAACATGACTTTACAAATGAAGCCAGTTCATCCAGATCAAATCTACCTCCCCAGAGAAAATGGACAAGGGATCACCCCTTTGAGCTCATTATTGGAGATGCAGCTGCAGGTGTCAAAACAAGAAGATCCACCATGGATGAGTGTCTGTATAGTAGTTTTCTATCACAGGAAGAACCTAAAAAGGTTGAAGAAGCTCTTCTTGGTCCTAACTGGATTTTAGCTATGCAAGAGGAGCTAAATCAGTTTGAAAGAAACAAAGTATGGAAGCTGGTACCCAAACCAAAAGACAGAGCTATTGTTGGTACAAAATGGGTATTTAGAAACAAGATAGATGAAAATGGTGTTGTAACAAGAAACAAAGCAAGATTGGTTGCTAAGGGCTACTCTAAAGAAGATGTCTATGTTAGTCAACCACCTGGTTTTGAAAATCCAAATTTTCTAGAATTTGTATATCTTTTCATGAAAGCTCTCTATGGACTGAAGCAAGCACCTAGAGCCTGGTATGACACTTTATCACAATTTCTTCTTGAGAACCACTTCACAAGAGGCACTGTAGATAAAAACTTATTTTATAGAAATGTTAATGGCTCTAGTATACTTGTTCAAATTTATGTGGATGACATAATATTTGGTTCTACAGATGAGAAACTCTGCAAAAAGTTTGCCAAGCTTATGCAAAGTAAATATGAAATGAGCATGATGGGAGAATTAACATACTTTCTTGGTTTGCAAGTCAAACAAGTTAGTGATGGCATATTTATTAGTCAAACTAAATATGTCTATGACTTATTGAAAAAGTTTGATCTAGTAAATTGCTCAACTGCTAGCACTCCCATGGCCACTGCCACTAAACTTGAATTGAATACTAAGGAAAAGAAAGTGGACACATCAAGTTATAGAGGCATGGTTGGCTCACTTTTGTATTTAACAGCAAGTAGACCTGATATAATGTTTGCCACTTGTCTTTGTGCTAGATTCCAGGCTGATCCTAGGGAATCTTATTTGATAGCAATTAAAAGGATTTTCAGATATCTCAAGGGTACTCCAAATCTTGGCATTTGGTATCCTAGAGATTCTGGTTTTGATTTAATTGGTTTTTCAGATGCTGATTATGCAGGGTGTAGAATTGATAGAAAAAGCACAACTGGCACCTGTCAATTTCTAGGAAATAAGCTGGTTTCTTGGTTTAGCAAAAACAAAAATTCAGTTTCCACATCAACTGCAGAAGCTAAATATATTGCAGCTGGAAGTTGTTGTGCACAGATCTTATGGATTAAAAATCAATTAGTGGATTATGGATTAAAAGTCTCCAAAATTCCTATTTTCTGTGAAAACACAAGTGCTATTGCCATAACTGAGAATGCAGTGCAGCACTCAAGAACAAAGCACATAGACATCAGGTATCATTTCATTAGGGAACATGTGATGAACGGAACAATTGAGCTCCATTTTGTTCCAAGTGAAAAACAACTAGCAGATACTTTTACCAAACCATTTGATGAATCCACATTCTCAAGATTAGTAAGTGAACTTGGTATGTTAAATTTCTCTAGTTAATTATTTATGTTTTTAATGCAGCCTGTGATATGTGACAGATGGAATAATATTTTGCCTAAGTCAGAATAGCCACTATCGATTGCTATTTTGGCAATTGATAGTGTGTTACATATATATCATTGGATAAATGAAAGTAACCTTGATACATCGATGGCTATTTCCTTTCTCTCTTCTTAGCCATTGATATATTAAAATATCAATCGCTAGTATCCAATAATTTATCGATCGATATATACATACATATGTATATATATATCGATTGATGACGCTTGGCTACTTTTTGAACAGTTACTTCATTTACTTTATACTGAGAGTATAAATAGTTTGCCTTTAATTTTATTTCACTTCTCATCTGCATTTGCAAGCTTTTTAACTCTCTCTCTCTCTCTTTTCTACAAAACTCTTTCGAGCCCTAATCTCTCTTTGAGCTTTCTCATCAATGGCGCCTGTAGTTAAATCACAAGCACAACTGCGTTTATCTACGAGCAGAACAACTACGTTGCATATGTGGATAAAAATGCCAAAAAGACTGAAGCCTTGCATACCATGATGGATTTCATCAAGGAATGCAAGTGCTCCTATGCTATGCTTCATGCTCCAACAATCTACTGTGAGATTGTTGAGCAGATGTGGACTTCTGCCAGGTACAATCCTGACTCTAAAACTTTATCTGTTATGATTAATAATGTGAATTATGATATTAATGGTGAAGTTGTTAGGGCTGCTCTTAATTTGCCTAGGGATTCAACTGATAGATTGCCTAATGATAGTGAAATCCTGAGTATGCTTAGTTTTGTGCCATAAAATCTCCCTGGGCTTATTTTATAGCCCATAGTATTATTTGGGCTTTACTTGGGCTTACTGGAGTTATTTGGTGAATGGTATTGGGCTTCACCATGGCTGGGTGAACCGTGGAAGGCATACAAAATGGTATACGGACTTGCATTGAAGGCGCATGGAGGCTGCCATCAGAATGGGGTTGCACCTGAAGGCGCTTTAGGGGTTACCTCTGCTAGGGGTTACCACTGAGTGCATCCTGGCTTGCAGCTACAGGGCTGCAGTTAAGGGATGCCGCTGGCAGGGCTTCCGCCGCCTGGGCAGAACGGCAGGCAGACTCCAAGCAGGACTCTTCTTCCTTGTTTCTAGGAGGACGAATTGGAAGTATATTGGGAGTATATCAGCTATCATTTATCTGCAAATTAAGGGATAAATACGTGTATTATGAGGATAATTACAATCTGAGGAGATAATTCATGAATATTTGGATATATATTGAAGATGAAGGCTTCAAGTGACCTACTTGGAGTGGGATACCGCTAGATAACTACAAGAGGAAGTTGTTTTATCCTAAACTAGAGGGGATAAAAGCTTATCTCTTCAGAGTCCTAAATCGAGAACTACATGGGCTTGATCCCCATAAATAGGGTATGTAGGCACCTTGCAAAGGGGGGGGGGGATTCGGATTCATTTTACTCACGAGTTCTACACTCTAAAGAGAGGCACGTGTAACCTTCGTGACATTATTTCCGGGCAATTGCAGGACGGAATTCCACAATTCCGGCCTCGTTGTTTGGTTCTTTGCAAGCTCAGTCCTTAAACACATTTGTTTTTCTTTAGTTTATGTTAACGGTAGCCCCTAAGAGCTAGCCGTATTTTTCGTAGTTGTAACAGATATCCCTATAATTGTGCTATACGGTTCTGGGGGTGTTGTATCAATTCCTCTCACAACACTTAGGTATATGCTTTATAATGGTGATTTATCTAACTTAGGACAGATTCTTAGGCGCCATATGCGCAAAGAGTGGAGTTTTCTTTATGACTCTTTTATTAAAGTCTTTTCTGGTAAAGTGTCTAACTATGTTGCATTTACCATGTCTATGCAAACCATGTTTCACATGCTATTAACTGATGATTTCTTCAATATTGGTGACTTGGTTTTGTATGAAATTGTTGCTAAGTTGGGTCCTCATGAGGGGAGGCCCAAGAATATCTGTTTTGCTAGGTTTTTGATGATTTTTGCTAACCATCTTATCAAGAATCTAGTAATTGCACAGCCAGATAACAAGCTAGATGGCTGGGTGCAAAGAAAAAGGGTTTGTGGTGATCTGATGAGGATACTTGCAAATGATCAAGTACCCTTGTCATTACCATCACTCATGCAGGTATCTTCTATTCCTGTACACTCTTCCAACCCTCAAATTTCTTCTACTTGTAGTGCAGCAATGGAAGTTGAACACCCCCAACTTCCTACCCAAGCTGCCAAACCAAAGAAATTAACAAAACCCAAGTCTAAGAAGCTCACCTCTGGTGTCTCTCAAAAGGCACCAGTTTTAATAACTACTTCACAACCAGAGGGGAGTGTGAAGGAGGTTAGTGGTGAGGGGAGGGGTGAACATCAAAGAAGCCCCCAGAACAAGGAATGAGAGGTGTGTGCTAGCCTGCCAAGCCATCCCATATTCCCAAAAAGATGTGGTGATTAATATGGAATCAAACACATTTCTGGTGACATCTTCCCAACAAGGTGCCACCATTGAAAATAGCTCTCCTCCAAGAGCACATAACAAAAGAGGAAAGGACACAGACCAGACATCACCCAAAACTTTTTCTAGGAGACCCAAGAAAAGGGCACTTGGTGCACACACTACAGTACAGTCCAAAATCACAGATTTTGTGACAGCACAAACTACTTCTCAAATTCAGTTTGATGTGGCTTCAACAAATGTGGAGTCATAACCCCTTCAAATTGATACACTTTTTCCTAGCTCAGATCTCCAAATGGAGGAAGTTGATTTACTATACAACTCCCCCCACCCAAATTCTCCAACTCTGCACTTGGAGAAGCCAACTTCTGAAACTGATGACCATCTTTCACAAGATTTGTTGGGTCATCAGTCTATCGTTTCAAGGACAACTAGTGAATTTGTGGAAATACCAAGGCCCTCACTCTTCACAGATTCTCTAGTTGTTTCTACAAACACATCAACTGCTAATATTTCCACATCAACGATCGATATCTCTCATCGATCGATAAGTGCAGTTCTGTCAACGGATGTGCTTAACAGCAGTCAGCCGTTGATGAATGACAACATACCATCAATAGCTATTTCTCAGCCATTGATAAAAGAGGTTCCACTAGCAGATGACTCACAACTTGATCATCTTGCTGTAACAAGAGCTGCTAGTGAGGAACTCATCATTCTTACTGCACTTTTAGGTTTGAGAGATGGTGAGTTAGAGGAGAGGCTATCTTCTGAGGAGGCAAAAGGAGAGGCTGTGAGTGAGGGGCTGGGAATTTCTTCCTCCCAAGCAAAAGGAGAGCTTGTGAGTACCACCTTAGGTGGTGAAGGTGAGTGTGTGGTGAGCCAGGGTGAGACCCTGATGCAAGAAAAGAGAGATGATGAGAGAAATGCAGGTACTGGAGACATAAGGCTGGAACCTGCTGTGGACCACTTGGATGCTTCTAAATTTACACATCCTATACCAGCCTATCAAGTTATGGCTGGTCAATCCAATGTCCAAGCAGAGGAGACCTTGGGGTTGCTTCACACATCTGAAGCATTGGAGAGAGCACAACTTGCACATGTTGTTGTTCCTAAGGGCATGCTCTCTACTCAGGGTGATTCACAGTATGATGACTCCCTTGCTGATGAAGATGATGGTGAAAAAGATGAAGTAGCTGGTCCTTTAGAAATGCCAGATTGGGTGTTCAGTCAAAATTTCAACTTTGGTGACACGAAGATGGAAATCTTAAGGCAGTACAAAAGAGCTATGGAGCGGGAAGCAGATGAAGATCCCATCAAGAGAACTCTCTCTATGTTTGTGAAGGACAATTTAAGACTTCACAAATCTCATCTTACTCAACTCAGACAAGAGGTTCATGATCTTCACAGTGCTGAATCTGATGTCAAGGATGATAACAAAAAGAATCTAGAGGCTAGAATTTCTTATGACACCATGGCCAATATCAGATCTAGACTTCATCAAGAATCCCCCTTCACTGCCTCCATTGATGCTCTAGACAAGAGAGTTTCTGATGTTGAATGCCAGCTAAATCAAGTGCTCATCAATCAAAATAATCAACATAAGTTACTTCTCACTCTCCTCCAAGCTCTGAACATTCCAATTCCTGATTTGCTTGCTGATTACAAAGAGGGGGAGAAGTCTACAAAGTCTACAAGAAGCTCAACTGCTCTAGCTACCACTTCCACAACTACCTCAACTACTACTGTTGTCATTCCTCAAGTCTCTACAGAACCCACTACAACTACAACATCCTCAACTGTCTTTGCCACCTCCTCTACAATCAACACAAGTCTTGCCATTGTCACCTCCATAGTCCCACCATCAATGATTCCTGCAAATTCTACAACTCTTCCTCCAGTCTCTACAGAACAAGTGCCTACAACTGAGGGGGAGCCACCAACTAAGGGGGAGCAACTTGCTCTAGTCCCAAAATCTAAAGCCCCTTCAGCTTCAAAGAAAAGACAGCCACCAAAGAAGAAGACTATTCGAGTCAAGAGCATCAAATGTCAAGGTGAGCCATCTTCAATTAATGAATCAAGGCCTTGTTTAATTGATCCCCCATCTCCAAAGAAGCCACATGGTAAGAATAAGTTAGCCGAAGATTTCCCATGCCAAAACCTGACAAATCAAAGCTACTTTGCCTTGCCATTCACATGGGCAAATTTGGCAAGAAATGGGATGAAACTGAGGAAGAAAAGAAAGAAAGAGAAAAGGCTGAGAAGGAAAGGGCTGAACAGGAAGCGAAGGACATTGCAGAAGGGAAGCCTGTCAAGCCAAAGCTAGTTGTTGGCAAATTAGATAAAGTCTCTATGTGGAGATCTGAGTTTGCTTACATAACAAGGAACAGTGAAGTTATCTGTGTGCCACCAGGAC
Source organism: Daucus carota subsp. sativus (assembly GCF_001625215.2). Taxonomy (NCBI): domain Eukaryota; kingdom Viridiplantae; phylum Streptophyta; class Magnoliopsida; order Apiales; family Apiaceae; genus Daucus; species Daucus carota. The sequence goes on from NC_030381.2 coordinate 10,736,527, forward strand.
ACCCCTTGTATGCTAAGGCTAAAGAAGAACAGGAAAGAAACAAAGGGCCTTCTGCAAATGATGATGCAGATATTGAAAGATTTGCTGTACAGCTCCAAGAAGAACTTGATGAGGAGCTATTTGATTTGGCTTATGATGAATCCAACATTGCTATTCAGCAACAAATTCTGGATGAGACCAAGAAAAATCTGGAGAAAAAGAAGAAGAAGCCAAAGAAGGCTAGGGCTGGTGTGAAAAACATTATTTCAAACTTGACTATGGATCCTGAAGATGATGCTGTCAAAGTTCAAGAACAAAATCCACCTCCTCCTACTTCCGAAACTCAACCTGAAATTCTCTTCAATCCAAAAGAACTCAAAGAAGAGCCAGTAGAGTTTGATCTCTCATCTATGAACTTTCCAAAAATCTTTGTGACAAAATAAGATGAGCTGGCAGATTCTTTGAGGCCAAAAAGAAACAGGACTGGAAGGAATACCAAACACATGCCTAGAAACATCAAGAAGAAAAGTGAAAATCCAAAAAGGTATGATCCAGTTGGACCTGTTCAGGTCAAATCTCCAACAAGAGAAGTGGTAGTTCCTCCTGTGCTAGATGTTGTCAAGGTCCCCAAATCTACTTATGCATATGCATTTCATATCAGTGAACAGCCTCCAATTGAGCTATATCTAGATGAATTGCAGAGTGTAAAGGCCTTTACAAGGACTAAAAGATTTCCAGAAAAGCTGGAGTTCCACTACTCTTCACAAGCAAAGATTGCATGGCCACTTGAAAGGATCTTGGATCAAGACTACAACATTCTGAAATCTGTGTACATGAAACTAGACAACAGGACATCATTCTCTCAAGGAATCAAATGTAAAATTCTCAAGAAAATAGAAGATGTAAGAAGAAAATGGAATAAACCTTCTAATTTACCTTTAAGGTTGTCCATTCCTGTCACTGGTAGCTGCATTCACAACCAACCCTCAAGATTAATGACCTTCAGAGATGATCAAGGCATTAAGAGATTCTTCAGACTGAAGGATCATGCTAGAAATGCAGATGTAGACATCTTGAGGGCTATGCAGAAAAAGCTTGACTCCAAGATCACAGAAGAAGCCAAATTCATTGAAGATTTACAAAGTGAGATAAACAAAAAACTGGCCAGGCAAAAGAAAAATCAATCATGAACATCTGCTCAGTCTAGAGGAGCAAAAATCCAATCATTGTAAAACTCTTATCTTTCAGTAATTTAATTCTCTTCTTAATTCAAAGATATATGTTTTCTTTATTGTATGTTTTGTAATCATCAAGCACCTCAAATTTATATCTGAAATTCCTACAAATATAAATAGGGGGAGATTGTTAGGAATATGTGATGCTTGATGATACAAAGTACTTTATTCTTTCATGGAATAAAGTTGCATGTAGCTGATCAATTGATAGCATGCTAAGGCAGTATCAATTGATCAGATTAACCCATCAACGGATGATGAAGTACTGTAACAAAGCTGGAGCATCTTAGCAATTGATGTATTATTATGAATACTTTTAGATTAGCAGTTGATCTATCAATGGATGTATAGATAGGGTGACATAATTGATGTATTATTATGAATACTTTTAGATTAGCAGTTGATCTATCCAAGTGAAGTGAAGATCGATCGCTAGTCATGAAGTATCAATGGCTAATTAAGGGAGCCTATCAATCGCTACATCAACACCATCAATCGATAATTCAAGGAAGACTATCAATCGCTAATTCAGAATACATATCAATTGATAGTTCAGGGATATTATCAATTGATAATATTAGCAATTGACAATTATAGGAGGTTGTCAACCGTTTTACTTATCCAAAACAAATTGTTTTATAAACAACCTTCTTATCCTATAATTATAGGAACTGCTGCTTAATTAAACGTTTTTCTAATTTTCTTTACTTAGTTTTCTATCTCTATGGATTATATACATTGGAATAAACCCCTAAACAACATTCTGAAGAACTAACGTTCATGGAGGTTTAAACAAATGTAGTCGGTATATTCTTTTGTACATAAACGGTTGACTTTTTTGAAGAAATAGTTAACAACTCACGATTTTGAAAATATCTTCAATCTCTACTGAGCCTGGATAAAATTGCTTGAGTTTGATTTACGTTTTCGCACCTTACTCTTTTTACTACTGCTTGCATAGTAGCCTGCTATAATTACTGCTTGGAGTCTGCCTGCCATTCTGCCCAGGCGGCGGAAGCCCTGCCAGCGGCATCCCCTAACTGCAGTCTCATAGCTACAGGCTAGGATGCACTTAGTGGTAACCCCTAGCAAAGGTAACCCCTAAAGCGCCTTCAGGTGCAACCCCATTCTAATGGCAGCCTCCGTTATGCTTTCAGTGCCACCCCTTAAGCCTTCTTGTAATTCTTCAATGGTTCACCCAGCCATGGTGAAGCCTAATATTATTTACCAAATGACTCCAATAAGCCCAAATAAAGCCCGAACGATATAATGGGGCTATAAAGTAAGACCAGGGAGATTTTATGGCACAACAACTACCCCCCGGTTCCTTGAAGTATGAAATACGAGAGAAGACTAAAAATGGTATTCCTTTGTCATCCTACTGCAAGCCTCAAAATTATGCTAGGGGTTAATCATAAAACATTTCTAAGCTTACGTGGGCGTACCCGATTGTAAGAAACAAGAAATATTTAAAGAATACCGACCACATAATAACATAAACCTCGTATTATTATTTTCAATTTATCGCAACCACTGCAAGCCTCGAACATAATTTCCTTTGACAATTAAAATTATTCCCAAAATTTTATTCGGGCTCCCCTGAATCCAGCTCCATCTTTTTAGTTTCCAGGAGATATCCAAACATTTAAAGATAAGGCTAATCCCAGAATTTGTGCTCAATTAAAATTCAAAATAATTTTGAATTCAACTGGAACGCCTAAATAGGCGGTGCAACTGTGGAGTCCCAATTAAACTCCACCCCTTCAGCTGTCTAATCTCCTCCTTGGGAAGCTCCATGCCATCAAGGCTTCCGCACGCCTAACCAACCGTGGCGCGCCACCTGACGGGGCTGTCCCCCACTTTCTACCATTATATATACATCCGCCCGAAGCCCTATTTCACTTTTATTTTATCTCCTAAACTCTTCACTCATTCTCCTCTCACATTCGAAGCATCTTAGGCGCAGACTACTTCATTTTTCCGGCGTTCTCTTCAGCTCTTTCTCTACTCTAAATCAAACGTATGCTCCTTAAATCTCTAGTTTTCTTTTTTCCTTTCATATTCGTACCATGTTTGCTACTGGGAGTCTATATGCTCCATGCTTTCCTGATTTCCATTTTTTCTTTTCGACTGTTCACCTTGGTATGCGTGCACACACCCACATTAGGCTTGCCTGATATTGTTGTGATGAATCGAACTGCTAATTTGTTTTGCATGCCTTTGTAATCAAATGTACACATCTATTGTTGAATGCACACACACAACTTGCTTTAATTTGACTCCGATTATGCTCTATATGTTTCTTGACTGGACTATCACCTCTGATGTTGCTACAGTGTTGTGTCTATTTGAAAACCCAATCGCAACCCTAGACATTGAACCCTAGGTTCCCGATCGGCCTTCAAGGGGGAACCCCTCTTTTGCAATCAAAACCCCTTTTGTGTCTTTGCTTGTTTTGATTGAACTGCTATATGACTTGTGTGTCGTACTTGATTAGTTCATAGGCTAGAGTAGCGATTTGGTATTTGTTGTTGTGGTTGAGGTCGGGATCAAAGTCGGGTTTCCCGCCTTGGGCACCCGGTTGGGCTTCCCGTTGATAGACGGAGAATATGAACCCCTACCTGCAACCCTTACTATCCCCCCAAGGGGGAGAATGTCCCTTCACACCTCGGGGCTTCAACTGGAGCCCACAGCCTGCGGGGCTTCAAGTCCACAGCCCAGCTTTCTACAAGCCTTTTTCCTTTTTTTTTTTTCATTCTTCGTTTGTCCTTTAGCTCTTCATACCCTTTTCTTAACTCCTTGTTGATCCCTTCCTTTCCTCTTGTAGATGTCTCAGGTAACCATGTCTTCTCATTCCTCCCAATCAGCCACCAGCAAGGCTCCGATTGTCGTGGTCGACACGGGGCCTTCTCCTAGCTTGGACCATCATCCAATGCAGCCAAGCCTGAGGGTAAGCTCTAGGACCCGCTCCCGGTGGAGCTTACCGGTGAAGGAGCCCAACTGGACCACCTCTGAGTCCAATAAGGCGGATGGGACCCCAGGCCCCAGGTTGATGTTACTGCTACCTCTATGGGGAACCCTGAGGAGTCTGAGCGGGAAGCCGAGGCTTCCATCAAAGTGGTGGAACCCCCAACCGTTGTCTTGGCCTGTGAGCATATGAACTCTATCATGACTCCTGCAAGGTTGCAGTCACTCTTGAAGTCCTGCAATCCTGGCTGCACGCTAGTCATCCCGCAGCCCGAGGAGAGATGCCACCGCTTCGACAGCCTCAAGCCGGGGACTGACTACCCCAACGTTGTGCTGTCCTCCCAGTTTTTTAGACTGGGGCTTTCTCTTCCCTTCCATCCTTTCCCCCTGGAGGTCTTGGATTTCTATGAGGGCTCCCCCATGCAGCTCACCCCCGACTCCTACCGCATGGCGGTCTGCCTCTACATACGCTACGACATCCATCATGGGGTGAGGATGTCGACTTTAGAACTGGGCTAGTTTTACCAGCTGAAGCTGATAGGGAAAACCCCCGGGTTCTTCTACTTGACTGCTTAAAATACCCACCACAAAAAGGGTATCAAGGGCAACCGCCAGTAGATGTTCGATTGGCAGAAGCTTTTTCTATACTGCTATGACTACCCCGTCTTTAGGAAGGACTTCAAACTCTCTCCCAGTAAGGTAGTTTTCTCCCTTGTCCAATGTCAGTTTAGCCTTAGGCTTTCGTATGGCTTCCCTTACATTTTTATTTGTTGTAGACATGTCAGTGCATACTCCTTTAACGAGAGAGTCCCTTGAGAGGGCCAAGCATGTGCTGGGGCTGTCCACTAAGTTAGGTGATGGCTCCAGCCTGCTAACTCCAGAGAATCTGGAGAGGCTTGGTTTTTCCACTACCATAGTGGATGCATCCCCCGTTAACGAGGGGGGTACTGGTGTGGAGGTGACGAGAAGCCTAGGTTCCCTCTTTTTCGTAAGATTAGAACTATTTGCATTCCATGCTACTTGCCACGTAGATTTTTCATTACTTGTGCTGCTTGTATTTACATTCCTGTTATGACTGTTAACAACTGCACTGTTTTTGACTATTTCCCTTTGTTTTCCATTTTGCAGATATGGCTTGCAACATTCCATCATTTGTTTAAAGATCAACCAAGTACGAGGACCTCTCTCTGCTTCTGGCTTCCAGGCCCCTCTCTCTGCCAATTTTCTAGTGTCTCAGCTGTCAACCCCCTCCCTTGAACAGAAGAAGGCTTCCTCCGGGGGCCGTAAGAGGGATCCCTCCATGGCCGTGGAGGCGAGAACCTCTGCTGAAGCCCGCTCCAGCAAGAAGCCGAAGCTGGCCTTGGCGCGCAGCTCTCCTCCTTCCTCATCTTCCCAGAAGACTCAGCTCTTCCATCGCATGCTCAGTGACCAGATCCCAGAGGCAATCATCCGGGAATGGGATAGGCTCTCGCTGGCTAAGGCTGCCCATGACAAGGTGGTGGCAAATGCCAAGAAGCTTCTTCCTTGACTTAAAAATCTCTGAACAGGTTGTTGACAATGCTCGGATTGATGAAGGGCTGCGGGCAGACCTGAAGCAGGTGAAGGCGGATCTGGCATCCGCTGTAAAGGAGAGAGATGCCTATCAAAAGGCAAACCTGAAGTTCCAGGAGGCAGACACCAGGGCTTTGCAGGAGAAGAGGAAAGTGGACAAGGTGAGGCATGGGCTGGAAGAAGAGGTGGATGGCCTGCGAAGACAGGTCAAGGAGCTGGAGCTTCAAGTGAAGGGTCTCCAAGGTGCGGTTGCCTCTGCGAGGGAAGCCAGGATGAAGCGGGAGGCCACGATCTTCGAGGCAGGGGTTGCCGCCGGGGTTAAGGACTCTGTAAAGTCCGCCTATCGGTTCTTTCCGTAGAACGATTGGGCTAAACTTGGCCCTGACATTGCTCTCGCCTTGGAAGATGCCAAAGCCGAGGATGCTATTGGTTCCGAGAAGGCCGGGGAAGGCACCGGAGGGGTTTCCGACAATCTTCTCGAGGGCGAGGGTGCAGCCAAGGACCAGCCGAGCGCTGTCGACGCACCTCCTATGGATCCTGATGCGACGAACATACCGGAGACCCTGACGGGAGCCCTTCATCAAGATGCACCCCCTTCAGACGCCCTTGCCACTGTCGAAGCCCAGAAGTCCTCCTCTCAGGCTATTTCCTAATTTCTCCTCCCTTGTGTTTAATCAAACTTTTCATTTAACTACGAATTTTTCTGCGTGACGCCCGCATCACGAATTGAATATTTTTTGGATGAGGGTGCGGACTCCTCGGAAAGTCTCATAGGTTGTTGATATTTATATGGACCTCCCCCTGTTGGAGTGGGGAGGAATTTTCCCTTTTTATTCTAGCTTAATTGCTTTAATTTCCTCCTCTGCCTTGTGTGAATTTTCTTATACTTCCTTTAATTTTGCATACGCTTATACTTGCCATCTAACCTTCCATGCAGGTAGAGAGGATGAATATAAGGTGTAACCTTATGCTGGAAACATAGTAAACTCAGTTATCTGGGGTTATGACCCTCGAAACCCTGTCCTTTGGTGTTGCTTTCTTCCTCGAGAATGTATATGGTTATGATTATGCTTGATTCCCCAGTAGCGTAAAAGTCTTCAAGCATTCCTAGGTAATATGCAGCTCAGTGGACTTTAGTCTTGCTCTGACTTGGGTTGCCAGCGGAAATGACCAACTTAGGATTTTGAGGGATTTACCCCCTAGCAAACTTGGTAATAATCCACATAGGCACATGTAAACTTAAGTTTAAATGTAAGCCCGACATCAGCGGTTCACGCATAAGCCCCAAGCGTAAGCCTTGGGCGTAAGCCTTGAGAGTAAGCCTTGGGCGTACGCCTTAAAGGCGAGCCCCGAGCATGAGCCTTGAAATAATCCCCAAATGTAAGCCTTGAGAGTAAACCCCAAATGTAAGTCTTGAAAGCTTTAATAAGCTTTTTCCTTGAAAGCTTTGATAAGCTTTAGCCTTGAAAGCTTTGATAAGCTTTAAACCTTAAAGGGCTACTGTAAGCCCAACACCTTGCAAGCTTGGAAATCTTGGAACCTTGAAGGGCTACTGTAAGCCTAAATCCTTGCAAGATTGAAAAGCTTGAAACCTTGAAAGCTTTGATAAGCTTTAGCCTTGAAAGCTTTGACAAGCTTTAAACCTTGAAGGGCTACTACAAGCCAAAAACTTTGCAAGCTTGAAAAACTTGAAACCTTGAAAACTTTGATAAGTTTTTACCTTGAAAGCTTTGATAAGCTTTAAACCTTGAAGGGCTAATGCAAGCCCAAAACCTTGAATGCTTGAAAAGCTTGAAACCTTGAAAGCTTTGATAAGCTTTTGCCTTGAAAGCTTTGATATGCTTTAAACCTTGAAGGGCTACTGTAAGCCCAAAACCTTGCAAGCTTGAAACCTTGAAAGCTTTGATAAGCTTTTGGCTTGAAAGCTTTGATAAGCTTTAAACCTTGAAGGGCTACTGTAAGCCCAAACCTTGCATGCTTGAAAAGCTTGAAACCTTGAAAGCCTTGATAAGCTTTTGCCTTGAAAGCTTTAATAAGCTTTTGCCTTGAAAGCTTTGATAAACTTTAAACCTTGAAGGGCTACTGTAAGCCCAAACCTTGCAAGCTTGAAAATCTTGAAACTTTGAAAGCTTTGATAAGCTTTAGCCTTAAAAGCTTTGATAAGCTTTAAACCTCGAAGGGCTACTGTAAGCCCAAACCTTGCAATCTTGAAAAGCTTGAGACCTTAAAAGCTTTGATAGCTTTAGCCTTCCAATGGGTAATGCTTTACAGTTAAGCATTATATATATATATATATATATATATATATATATATATATATATATATATATATCTTGCTGAGCCTTCTAGTTGCTCATTCTTACTTTGCTGTTGTGCTCTTTCAGCCGGATCCAGTTATGCCGAGAATGCGTCTTACCGCCAGAAAGAGGGTACCACTTAACCACCCCCACCTGTCCAGGTTTAACCTTCCCGCACAGGTAGCAGGAAGAACCCAAGGTGTACATAGAACTTTTGGCAATGTGTAATAAAATATGAATTAGTCATAAAACTTATCTAGACTTTTGGAGGATTTGTGTAGCTTCATATAGAAGTTATTCTAATCAGGTGTGTAGTATGTAATCACATAATGGTTTTATTGAGTGCTTGTTTCATCTCATAAATTGTGTACGATCCAGTTGCATGCAGGGGTCATATTATTGTCTTATAATATTGGTATTTTGTTCCGCAGTGCATATTATATTAATTGTGAGTCAGGTTGTGACCCCCAAATCGAGACCCCTGGTTTGGAGGGCGTCACAAGTATCTCTTTCTTGTTCTCTCTTAATTCTTCTGAGCCTTCGTTTATAATCTCCAGTGTATCCCAGATTTGCTTTGCGTTCGTACAATGTTAGCTCCGGAAACGATTGTAGAAGGGCTGGTTGAATACAATCGTCACTAAAAATCGCGGCGGAATAATCTGATTTGAATATAACTTGTTAATCAGATTTTAATTAATTAATATAACAATGTTTTAAGTCGTTATATAATTAATGCGGTTCAGTTTTAATGTCCACTACAGTTCGTAGAATAAATTCGACAAGATGTATTCTAACTTAGTGATTAAAACAACCGAGAGATCAAAGCACAGAAAACTGTGGATTTAACGAATAGCAAGTTACTAACAACTTGAAAGTTTACAATGCAATGAACACATACAAATGAAGAAATGAAGCCATATTTATAGGCAAGCACTTAGAACTAGCGGTATGACATTGATAGGAATGACTTTCTAGCTTAGGTATGACATTACAATGAAAGGTATGACATTACAAGGCAAAGTCATGCTAAAAAGAGAGAAGGAATGACATTATATAAGAATGCCATACTGCCACAAACGGTATGACTTTTAATTGCTTGGCCTTCAATCTTCAATTGGCATGATTTAATCAGCCAAAGTCATGTAGCACAATTCGGTATGACTTAATAAGTCATAAATCTCCAAACGGTATGACATTAAGAGAATGTCATAATGGTAGACACGGTATGACATTTAAAGTCATACCAGAGAAAGCCTTCAATGGAGAAACGGTATGACATTCCATAATGTCATGCATCATCACACGGTATGACATTTTATGTCATGCTGAGAAAGTCTGTTTCAATGACACGGTATGACATTTTATGTCATGCTGAGAAAGTCTGTTTCAATGACATGGTATGACATTTTATGGGAATGTCATGCCGAGTCAAATAATCAATAAAACAATGGATTTTAATTAAATAAATATTCAATAATTACTCACTTAATTATATTAATTATATAAATTCATAAAATAAATTAATTCGAAGGTGAATCAATTTAATAAATAAATTATACAAATAATTTAATTATTTTGATAAGTGAAATAATTGAAGATATACTTATAAAATTATTTTCCTTCAGCAGTAGGGACTTCTGACTTTGTTAAACGTTGTAGTTCTTTGTCTTGATTGAACGGCCACTTATAGTTGATGTAGAACACTTAATCTGAGTAGCTGACACACAAATGTACTGTCTGGTTCATCTGTATCTAGCTGAATCAAATATTCTTTATCAAATAAACATTTGAGACGTGGCTTGTTCGTCGAGTCTTTGTCTTCGTAGTTCTTCTTCACAAGTAAAAATAGTATGGAATCTTCTGAATAAATTAATGAATCTTCAGGACTTCTGGACGTGCTACAAAAGATTATTTGTACACTGAGGCTTGAACATATTAATGAACTTCTTTCAGTGGTGTGCAGCAGCATCCTGAAATTCTTCAGACATATAATTTCAATAAATCACTTGACGTTCTTCGTACGGATTCTTTCAATAGTACTTGCTATTTACCTTGCTTTCTTATCAGAGTTGAGTTGGTACCTCTTTAATTACAAATAGGCTAAACATATGCCTTTCAATCTCCCCCTATTTGTTTGTTAACATAACATGCAAATTATCGAGAGGATAACTCAACTAACTGATAAGGCAAAGGATTAAACATGAATTTGTAAATAGCAAAATTTTCTGGTATTGAATTAAACATTGACCAAAATTCAAAATACTTCATTAGATTACAAAAGGATGTTCTTACTGAACATATATTACAAGTCCCTAACGAATCTAAAGATCAACTTCTCCTTCTTCTATATCGGAACTATGAAGGACATGAGTTAATGGTTCTTCTCTGGTTGGCATTTCTGATGTAGTGGATTCACCACGCTTCTTACGTTCTCTTGCCAGAGCCAGTTGGTGCAGTACTTCCATTTCCACGGGGTCATCACGGAAGTCTGATGGCTGAGATTTAGTAACATTTTTCATCCTCCGAAAGTACTGAGAAACATTCTTTCGGGTGGAATAAGCAAGAATCACATCATCAGCATCAGACTTGGCTTTTGAAGCGAACCTCTTGGTTCAAAGAAGAGTGGAGGCAAGAGCAAGTTGCTTAGCTGGATACATTGGTAGAGCTTCTTCATTTAGATATACAATGCTGAAGATCTCCTTGTGAACGAACTTTACACAATATGGTTTCTTAACAACCTAAGGACTGTTGAAAACATCACAATCCAACAGTTTGTCACGAAGGAGTTCGTTCAGGTTGGAGTAGCGCTTTACCTTGTTGCGAAGCACCCAGAGCTCAGATACAGAGAATGATTTAAGAAATTCGAAAGATAGTCTGAATGAATCATTTCTCTGTGTATAGACAATTAGCTCCCATTCTTCCAGCAAGTTATTAACACCTACAGTCAAGTAATCCAATTCTTGAGCAAAAGCATGCATAAAGATATCCTCGTCAGGGTTTACCTCTCGAAGATCATAGATCAGAGATAAAAACTTTTTGTCGTTGAAAGGCTCCCTTTGAGGTCCATCAAAGATCCTCTTTGCAATTTCCCAACTCTTCCCTTCCTTTCTTTTAATATCAAGATTCTTCTACTTGCACGCAGCATCATAGATTTTCTATTTTTCAATCTTGATTTGCTCTTCTGTAATCAACTTGTCCTCTAAAAGTTTTTGATAATCTTGAAGCTTACGCTTCCTAGCTTCATTTTAAGCTTTGAACTTTAGGACATTCTCCTCATGTTCAAGATCAACAGGTTCTTCATCCAGAAACAAATAACTCTCATCAAATTTACCTTCTTCTTCTGCTTGACGGTAAGTAGCATCGAAGATGTCATCATCATCCATGTCATTTGGATAGTCATCATAACTGTCAGAGTTGAAGACATTATCGGACTGATGTAACGGTTCTTTGCCTTTGAACTTTTCATTTTCCTTGCCAGGGGTAGATCCAGAAGTGGTATTCCTTTATTTCTTTGATTCGAGCTATTGCCTTTATCATCCTTGTTACCTTTGTCTCCTCTATTCTCCCCCTTAGTTGAGGGATCCTCTCCGGAGGTTTGATCATTAGACTTTGAATTCCTGAGGAGTTGATCCAGTTTACTGTCGATATCATCAAATTTGGCCATATAAAGTTCATGGTTTGATCTCATCTGGACAGCTAACTCATGGATTTACTTGCACACTGCCAAGTACCGCCTGATCAGAAAAGAAAGAGTGATCAGAAAAGTTTTCATACATGATACATTGATTTTGAAAATCTGTGCACTCAGTAAACATAGTAACCTGTGTATCTGTTTGGTCTGGCACTAGTGTGAGTGCTAGCGCAGTGCTTGACTCAGTATAGGGTACCGCGGCGGGACGGTCGATTTCAATGGCCTCATTCTGTAGAGAGAACGGGTCCAGAGAGTATTTTAATGCCTGCTCAAAATCCAAGCCTTGATGGGAAGGCAAGGATGAGGCTGTAGTTGTCTCCATGGCTTCCACCCTTTGCTTCTTAGAGGGAGACAGAGCCGCGGGTTGACCCAGTAAACTAATCGAACTCCTCTTTCTGGCAACTTTACGAACTGGTTGAATAGAAGTGTTGGTTGATGTGTTTGGAGAAGCGAGAGTTGGTCGAAGAAAATCATCAGCTTGGTTATGAACCTGTGTGTTGTCAGGTTCATTGCTAGTAGTCTGGTAAACAAAATCAAGGTCACAAACATAATCTGACGTATCAACATTAAAATTAGATGAGAAGTTAGAAAGTACCTGAGCTACCTGTAGAGCCTAGTGAGAGGACTGCAACTCTGGGTTGATTGGAGAGTCAGATGGTAGTGGTTGTGAGGTTGATTGTGTTTGTGGTATATTTTGGGAGTGTGTTTGGTGTGGTAGTGGTTCAGATGAAGATGGTTGATTCTCGAAGAAGTCATATTCTAGTAGTTCATCTTCAAATGAAGGGTTAGGTTGTTGTTGATGAAGAGGGGAGTGATGTGATTATTGGTTAGATGATTGGTGTGGTGATTGTTCTTCCTGAGATTGTTGAGGTTGAGGTTGTTCAATTTGTAGAGGTTGAGGTTGCTGCTGCTGTTGTTGTTGCGGTTGAGGAGGAGCCACTAGAAGCTGATACGGTTGTTGTGGAGTGTTAAACATTTGCAGCATATGTGGAGTGGTGATCAGAGGAACAGTTGCAAACTTGTTCTTGTTATCCAGCTGAGTCATCAATTTGGTTTAGGCAAGAGGAGCTGGTGCCACAGAAGAACTGAAATAGAAGTTCTTCTCAGCATCGGTCATCTTATCATTAAGGAACAACATTATGAACCTCGGATAAAAGCACGAGACCTTAGCATTGTGCTGGACTGATCGGCTCCTTAGTGGTCCCAACTTTGTGAGAATAGCCTGAAGAATAAGTTTACCAAAGTTGACCAGACGATTATGAGCAATACAAAAGCCAATCTTCTGAAGCAGAGAAGATATGACGTTGAAGTTCTTGCGAGTGGTGGGAGCAAATACTTTAGCCAAAGTATCAAAGAAAAGGTCCCACTCCGGCTTTAGATTGCCTTTCAACATTCTAGCCAAAAAGATATCTCCCTGATATAAAATAGTCTGAAAGAATTGAGTTATCTCTTCTTCAATTGGGAGCTTAGCAAAGTTTTCCCTCGGAAAACTAAGAATCCTGTTCACATCATCCGTGTTGATATGAATTGTCCGTCTCCCGGTAATCTCTCTAGACATCCGATGATTATCAAGTAAAGTAGTATTCAGGGCCGTCGAATTGAAGTCCGGAATAGGCTGAATATGGAGTCCTGCATGAGCTGTAATAGCAGTGCTAACGAGCGACTGACTATTAAGAAAATGGACCCAGGGTCTAAAACGTGCAAGGCTTGCTTCCGGATCGAAGAATCCATTCAAGTTAGTCTCCTCGATTACAAAACGACCGGCCATTTTTAGAATTAAAAAATTGAATTAATCGAGAATTTTCCAAATAAAATATTAATTCTCAAATATCTCGCAAATTTCAATTAATAATTAAATATCAATTAATTAATAATTCGAATTAAATGAGTAAATTTGAATTAAAATTTAATTAATATTTAAATGGCCAAATCAAATGTTCCAAACAAGGTGTTAAGCTCCAATTAAATCAAAAAATCCCCAAAATATCTTTAAAACCCTAAAATTCGAATTACAAGAATAGAGTTTCGAAACCAATTGAATCAATCCACTACAAAATAATATAAACCGATAATCCACAGTCCAAGAATCACAAAACCGGCAATAACTCGTGCGAACTCGGTCAAAATCGGTGCAACTCGGTCGACTCAGTCGAAAAGGGGTTCGAATTTTGGCGAAAATTCGGCAGCAATTCGGCTGTTCTTGGATTAAACAACGTAGCCAACAAGCTTTTTAGGCTTGATATAAGTAACCAGAAAGTTATTTATAGCAAAAAAACTTGAAAAACTCGAGGTCCAGCAATGGCAATGCGTGTGTGTAGTTCGAAATGAAAAAGATGAAGTGGAATATGGTATGACTTTATTTTGTTAAGTCATACGAGTTTAAGGAAGCGGTATGACTTTTCAAAGAAATGTCATACCGATAATCTCAATATGACTTATTTGAGTTGTTCGGTATGACATTTCTAAGGAATGTCATACCGAGGAAAGCAGGGGGGGTAAGTGAAAGAAAACGATATGACTTTCTTAGGGAAAGTCATGCCGCGTCTGTAACGCTTATAGGTAACACTACAGCCGGTATGACATTTTCTAAAAATGTCATACCGAGCTCAAAAACTAATTTTAAGAAAATAAAATGAAAATATTATGATTTTTGATTAATTAAAAACAATAAAACCTTTTGCACATTTAATCAAAAGTCTAATACACATAATATATAATATATTACACATATATTTTGTAAAATTCAACTTTAATTAAATATAAATACTTATGAATTTAACTTTAATTCATTAGGATTAATTAACTTACAATCAAATATTTATGCTTAATTAATTTTGGAAAATAGAAAATAAATACATATAATTATCTAAATGCACATAGAATATTACAGGGGAGTATGCAGCACTTATAAAATTATAGAAAACTATATGAACATGCATAAATACACAAAAAACAGATAATTTACAAACAATTATATAAAATCTAATAAAATAGATATAATTACACAGAAAATTCACAAAAAAATACAATAAAATATAGAATATATAAAAAATATATACAATGAGAATCATGGCACATTTAACATCCCTAGTTCACAAACCAACTTAGAGAAAGTGGATTCATCAAGTGGTTTTGTGAAGATGTCTGCAATCTGATCAGTTGTGGGTACGAAATGTAACACCACAGTACCATTCATGACAGGTTCTCGAATAAAATGATACCTGATATCTATGTGCTTGGTTCTGGAGTTTGCACTGGATTGTTGGAAATGGCTATGGCACTGGTGTTGTCACAAAATATTAGTATTTTGTTAACATCAATACCATAATCATTTAATTGATTCCTGATCCAGAGTATTTGAGCACAGCAACTGCCAGCAGCTATATACTCAGCTTCAGCAGTAGAAGTAGACACTGAGTGCTGCTTCTTGTTGTACCAGGAAACCAACCGACGTCCTAGAAATTGATAGCTTCCAGACGTACTCTTTCCATCAATCCTGCAACCTGCATAATCAGAATCTGTATAGCCGGTCAAGTCAAAGCCAGTATTCTTAGGGTACCAAATACCTAAACCAGGTGTACATTTAGGATATCTAAAGATTCTTTTGACGACTATAAGATGTGATTCTTTAGGATCAGCTTGGAACCTAGCGCACAAACATGTTGCAAACATAATATCTGGTCTACTAGCAGTGAGATAGAGTAATGAGCCAATCATAACTCGATAGCTTGAGATATCAACTTTCTTACCAGATTTATCCTGGTCAAGCTTAGTGGCAGTGGCCATGGGTGTCTTTGCCGATGAATAGTCTTCTAGATTGTACTTCCTTAGAAGATCTCTGACATACTTTGATTGGCAAATGAAGATGCCATCTTCCTTTTGGCTTACTTGAAGACCAAGAAAGTAGGATAGCTCACCCATCATACTCATTTCATTATTACTCTGCATTAACTTAGCCACTATCTTGCACAAGTTATCGTTAGCAGAACCAAATATAATATCATCAACATATATTCGAACAAATATCATTATCATTATCATGCAATTTGTAAAAGAGAGTTTTGTCTATGACACCTCTAGTGAAATTATTTTCAATGAAAAAATTCAGAGAGAGTGTCATACCATGTCCTTGGTGACTGCCTGAGCCCATAGACAGCTTTGAATAGGAAGTATACAAAATCAGCAAACTCTGGATTTTCAAAGCCAGGGGGTTGTTCTAGATATACTTCTTCTTCCAGCTTTCCATTCAGAAATGCACTTTTCACATCCATCTGATAAACTTTGAAGTTGGAGTGTGCAGCAAATGCAAGAAATATTCCGATGGCTTCACGACGAGCAACTGGAGCATAGGTTTCATCTTAATCAATTCCTTCTTCTTGGGAATAACCTTTTGCGACCAGTCTGGCTTTGTTTCTCACAACAATGCCATCACCATCTAAGTTGTTCCGGTAGACCCATCTAGTTCCAATTATAGATTTACCCTTAGGCCTTGGAACCAGGGCCCAGACTTCTTGTCTCTCAAATTGATTGAGCTCTTCTTGCTGTTAGGGTTATACTGAAATATTCGTTTGAAGTATATAACAATTATTTGAGAATCTTGAATGCATGTTTTCACATTGTCTATATATTATATATTGTAGACAATCTAGTATCAAATGGGATAGCAGAAAATTAGATTGTCGAACTCCTTATATAATATAATAAAGGTTTGTTATGGATCAAAAATCGAGGGGTGAGCTTCGTGCTTTTTGACTGATCTCGCGAGTCGGAACTCAGACGGGTCCTCACGAGGTGCCTACGTATCTTCAGCGGGGTGAAGAATCAAGTCAAAAAACGTAGTTCTATTTTGGAGGGGTAGAGCCCTTTATATAGATGTCTCAGGGTTAGAGACTGATTAGAAGTAGGATCCCTGGTGTTAGAGTCCTAGTAGAAATAGGTTTTTGAGTCAGAGATAGGATAGGACTGATCTCTGATCCTTATCTTGAGCTACTGGAGGTTATCTAGGACTCTAGATAGTTATCCACGAAATTCAGAGTTCTTGTAGGACTCTCGAAGTCCTGGACTCGTCAGTCAGACTCCTAGTAGGACTAGGATTCGAGTTCTGGGCCCTGACCGGGCTGGGGGCTCGTGCCTTGAGTTTGGGCAGCCCATGTTTCTCAAACATAGATGCCCAACGGGCTTTTTATAACCTCAATCTGCTAGCCACGAATTTTGGGTGATAAACCCAGAATCCGGGCCTTATATTCTGGCCTTTAATCAGACCCGGGCTCAAAATTACCCAATAATTTTTAGGGCCAATTTCAAACCCATATCATTTGCCCCCCAACTTTGGATAAGTTTCGTAGAAACTTTTCTAAAGTTTTAGAGCATTTTCAATCACTTCTCGGGCCTATTCTGAGTAAGGTCAGCCATCTAGGCCGATTCTGGACTTTCCTTAGTCGATCCGAGGCATTTTGGGGGTACATCAAGTGTTCTGGGGCGCTTTTTGAGCGTTTTCCGGGCGCTTCCAGGGCGCCAGACCTCGCCCAGGTCGATTTAGGGCGCTCAGGGCGTCCAGGTCGACGCTGGCGCGCAGCTCGGGCGCACCTCGGGCGCTCAGGGGCGCTCGACCTCGCCCAGGTCGATTTAGGGCGGATTGGACGCCTATGTCGATGCTGGCGCGCAGCTCGGGCGCACTTTGGGCGCTCAGGGGCGCTCACGGGCGTTAGGTGTTTTTTGACACCCAAGTCAGTTGTCGACCTCACCCAGGTCGATTTAGGGCATCCTTGGTGCCCAGGTCGACGCTGGTGAGGTCCTCAGGCGCACCTCGGGCGCTCTTGGCGCTCCTGGGGCGCTCATAGGGCGCTCCCAGGGCGCTTCTCGGGCGCTCTCGGGCGTTAGGTGTTTTTTGACACCTAAGTCGATTGTCGACCTCACCCAGGTCGATTTAGGGCATTTTAGGTGCCCAGGTCGACGGTGGTGAGGTCCTCAGGCGCACCTCGGGCGCTCTTGGCGCTCCTGGGGCGCTCATAGGGCGCTCCCAAGGCGCTTCTCGGGCGCTCTCGGGCGTTAGGTGTTTTTTAACACCTAAGTCGATTGTCAACCTCACCCAGGTCGATTTAGGGCATTTTAGGTGCCCAGGTCGACGGTGGTGAGGTCCTCAAGCGCACCTCGGGCGCTCTTGGGGCGCTCATAGGGCGCTCCCAGGGCGCTTCTCGGGCGCTCTCGGGCGTTAGGTGTTTTTTTACACCCAATGTTAATTGTCGACCTCACCCAGGTCGATTTAGGGCATTTTGGGTGCCCAGGTCGACGGTGGTGAGGTCCTCAAGCGCACCTCGGGCGCTCTTGGCGCTCCTGGGGCGCTCGTAGGGCGCTCCCAGGGCGCTTCATGGGCGCTCTCGAGCGTTTCGGGATTATACATAGTTTAAACATGGATTATGCAACCATTAAGTGTAATCATGCTTGATTATGACTTGTTAATGGTATAAGATAAGATTAGGCCTTAACCAAGGTTTTAGGGGCCTTTTCTAGGCTAATCCCTTGATTAGGGTTTTATAAGGTTTTATACATATTTTATACATGAAAATATGTATAAATATTGTATTTTCATTTATTTTTAGGCTCTAGGAAAATCTAGATCCTTCCAAAACCTTCTAGATTATGGGCTTTTTCTTGGGCTTGGGCTAGTTGACCTGTAATAGCAGGTCACTTGGCCTGTTGACCTGTTAGATGACCTGTTGGCCATCCTATAAATAAGTGAGCATCCTCATTTCTCACTTCTCACTTCTCACTCTACAAGTTTACAACATCTCTCTAGAATTCTCTCAAGCTTCAAGCTTTCACTACCAAGGTTCTTTCGAGCTCAAATGGCTGATCGGGAAGCATCACGCTTGGCCAAGATTTCCAAGGCCATGGGCACCTCCTCCAAGTCCAAGAGAGGTACTCCTATAATCATAAACTCTTCTTGTTCATCTTTACTTGATTTGATCAATATTATGCGGGATGAATACCCCTCCCTAGCTGAGCTAGGTTCTTATGGCTATGCTGCCGATTGTTCGCCTTCGTTGGCCAAGGCCTATCATAGATTGCTTAACTTTCCCAAGGCTTATTCCCTGGCCCGTGCCGAACCCGGGGATAGGACCTGTCATTGGGATCCGCAGCACTTGTTTGTATACAAGCATGCTCTACTAGCCGGACTTAGGTTTCCCCTGCATCCCTTCATCCCTAAGCTCTTAGCTGATGTGGGACTCAATCCTTGCCAATTGACGCCCAATGCTTGGCGCATAATTCATTGTTTCATGGTTCAGTGCCTATCTAAAGGCCTTTCCATGTCTGTCTCATTGTTTCGTAAGATTTTCCAATTCAAGAACTACCCGGTGGGCTCCACGGGTTGGGTTCTTATTAGTCATCGGCCTGACCAGCCTCATATTTTCAACAATTCCTCTATTCCAGATAACAACCCTCGTTGGAAGAAAGAGTTCTTCAAGCTACACTTGGAAGGGGGAGATTGGGGAACTCTATTCAGATCCAAGTTTTGTAAGGTCGTTAATGGGAGTGTCGACTCCATCCACCTATCGGATGTCGAGAAGGCAGCCTATGCTGAATTGGTCAAAGACAATGGCCAATCCAAATGCTGGGATCTCCTTGATGAATTCAATCTTAGAAAGCTTGGTCTTTCAAGGGTTAGTGATGAAGGTATAAACCTTTTTTTTTTTTTACACCTAGGACTTTTCTCGGGTCTACCCCATTATTCACGACTTAACTTATTTCTTGTTTTTGTTTTGCAGCTGCCACAAGAATCAATGAGCAGAATGCGCCTCTCCAAGAGGAGACGGGTCGGATGAAGCGGCATAGGTTGGCTAAAGACCCTCGGGTCCCTCGGGAGTTGCCTGCCTTCCTTCAACCCCATTCGGCAGAAGGAGGATCATCTAGTCAGCCTCGGGCTTCCAAGTCTGAAGCCTTTAAACCGGCCTGGGGTTTTCGAAGGACTGATTCGGTGCTGGGATCGACTGTTCATGCTTCTGATTGGTCCCTTCACTCTATTACCCCTGCCGACTACCAGGATGTGGTGCTACAGTCGGAGATCGAGGGGATTGATGGCTTTGGCTCTCAAGCCCTTGCTAGTGTGAGTGTTCTTACAAACTTATTGTTTATGTTCTCCGAGTCTTTCTTAACCCGTTTATCTACTTGTCTCAGGCCAATGCTCAATTCCAGGCTGCCCTCCATTAGGCTAAAGCTTGGAAAAAACAAGCTGAGAGCCACAAGAAGGCTAAGGAATCCTTGGAGGAGGGCATGGAGGCCCTTCGAATCAAGGATGCGGAAAAAGACGAGATTGTGGCTAAGACTCAATCGGAGCTAGTGGAAGCTCGAAGCGAGCTAGCCGAGGCTCGAAAGGGAAAGGATGCTATCATCGACGACTATATGGACTCTGATGAGTTCAAGAATCTGCTGGAGAAGCACAATGAGACCACCTCTGCCGAGGATTACAGTAATGGGTGGAATGAGGCTGTTCATTTCATTCATGAGGATCATCCAGACCTATTCCATCCTAAATGGGATTACCTCTGTCCCATGAGGATTGTTCTTGACTCTCCTAGTCCTATTGAAGAGGAAGTCGAAGATTTGGGTGTCATTGAAAAGCATCCGGCTGGGGAGTCCGGGTCTGCAGATAGCTCGGAGGCTGATTCCGAGTCTGATTAGTAGAATTTATTAAGGACCCTGCGTGGTCTACTTATTTAGACTTATCTAGCCTTAACTTGTAGTATTAGACTTGTCTAGTCTTAACTCGTAGTATCGGACTTATCAAGCCTTTGCTTGTAATTTTCACTCAATCAATGTTAATCGTAACTTATTTATGGTTGAATTCATGTTCCGGGTTGATCCGTTCACGGTAAGTAAACAAAAACTCAAGGAAAACATTAGAAGCATGAGATATGGAGCAATCCATAAGAAATTTTATTGAATCTATAGTAGAAGAGATAAACAACTAAAATCAACTAAGTTATAAACTAACTGGCAGTGGTCTATCTGACCTTATTCAATGGTCATCTACTTGCTAAGATAATCAAATATAATAAATCTTCAAGTTGGTGGCATGCCAACTCCTTGGAAACTCAACTCCATCCAGGGTCTGAAGCTTGTACGAGCCGCGACCAATAACATCCTTCACCTGATACGGACCTTCCCAGTTTGGGGCCATCTTTCCCTTGGGACCAACTCCTGAGGCCTCAGCTTTCCTTAGGACTAAATCCCCTTTTCTGAAGAATCGTTCCTTGACTCGGAGATTATAGTAATAGGAAGCTCGTTTTTGGCTCTCAACGATCCTGGCGTTAGCCTCATCACGGACCTCATCGATCATGTCGAGTGCGAGTCTCATTCCTTCCTCATTGGCTTCGGGCTCATACTGCTGGACCCTGGGGGAGGTATGAGTTATCTCAAGTGGCACCACGGCTTCAGCCCCGTAAGCTAACTGGAACGGGGTTGCTCCTGTGGAGACCTTGCAGGTTGTTCGATATGCCCATAGTATAGGGAGAATCTCTTCAGCCCAGGACCCATGCGCTTTCTCGACTCCTTTCTTTAGCCCATCAAGGATTATCCTGTTGGCTACTTCAGCTTGCCCATTGGCTTGAGGATGGGCAACCGAAGTGAATCGTAGCTCAATGCTATAGTCGTTACAGTATCCCACAAACTCTGGATTGTTGAACTGGGCTCCATTGTCAGTAACCAAGACTCGTGGTATGCCATACCTGCATATGACGTTTTCCCAGAAGAACTGAGCAACTTGCTTGGTGGTTATCTTGGCCAGGGGTTTGGCCTCAATCCACTTGGTAAAGTAGTCAATAGCCACTATCAAAAACTTCCTTTGAGCACTGGCGAGTGGAAACGGCCCTAGGATGTCCATCCCCCACATAGCAAAGGGAATCGGGGAGTTAATGGATGTCAGCATCTCTGGGGGCTGGCGCACAACAGGTGCAAATCTCTGACAACGATCGCATCTCTTAACATAATCCTTCGCATCCTTCAGCATATTTGGCCAGAAGAACCCAAGGCGAGTAATTTTGTGAGCCAAGGCTCTCCCGCCTAGGTGCTGGCCACAGATTCCTTCATGGACCTCTTTCAAGGCTTCCCGGGCCTCATCCGGCCTTAAACACTTCAAATAAGGTATGACAAAAGATTTCTTATAGAGAATCCCTTCAATGAGTGCATACTTTAAAGCTCTTACTTGTAGTTTTCGTGCTTCCCCAGCATCAGGTGGTAGATGTCCAGTTTCGAGATACGTTTTGACCTCATCGATCCAAGTGGCACCCGTGTCGATTGGGGCTACCAGCTTGGCATTGATACTTGGGGTTTTCAAAACCTGATAGTAAACACTTCCCGAGCACACCTCATTCTCTGAGGATGCAAACTGGGATAAGGCATCAGCCTTTGTATTCTCTTCCCTAGGTATATGTTCCACCAAACATTCTTTAAATTGCGTCATCTGGGCTTTCACAATCCTTAAGTATTTCAGCATTGTTTCTTCTCGTGCCTCAAATTCTCCATTAACCTGTGACACCACAAGTCTTGAGTCCCCACATACTTTCAGGTTTTTAACCCTCAGGGTTCTCGCCAATCCCAATCCAGCTATAAGGGCCTCATACTCAGCTTCATTGTTGGTAGTTGGAAAGTCTAACTTGATCGCGTACTCGACCGTGAAGCCATCCGGGCTTCGTAGCACCAGCCCTGCCCCACTATTTTTTGTTTTTGAAGCTCCGTCAAAAAATAGTAACCAATACTCTTTAGGTTTCTCCTCTTCTTTGGGTTCCTCTACCATACTCTCTTGCCCCCCGACTTCCTTGTTGTCAATGGTGCATTCAACGAGGAAGTCAGCCAGAGCTTGAGCCTTGATTGCCACCCGTGGTTTGTATCGAATTTCAAATTCCCCAAGCTCTACTGCCCATTTGATTAATCTCCCACTAGCCTTCGGGCTATGCATTATGTTCCTAAGGGGCTGGTCTGTCAAGACTTCAATTTTGTGAGCCTGGAAGTAAGGCCTCAGCTTTCTTGAAGCTGTAATCATGGCTAAGGCAAACTTCTCAATCACAGAATAGTTGAGCTCCGCTCCATGCAAAATCTTACTAACATAGTAGACGGGTTT
Organism: Daucus carota subsp. sativus; assembly: GCF_001625215.2. NCBI lineage: Eukaryota > Viridiplantae > Streptophyta > Magnoliopsida > Apiales > Apiaceae > Daucus > Daucus carota. Next base: position 10,759,363 of record NC_030381.2, read on the forward strand.
CTGGATTTTTCGATCCTCACGAACCAAGACCGCACTCAGTGCTTTCTCAGAGACAGCCAAGTAGACATATAATGTTTCTCCATCCACGGGCTTTGATAAGAGTGGTGGCTCTGCCATGTACTTCTTCAAATGCTCAAAGGCCTCTTGGCTCTCACTTGTCCATTCAAAATCTTTAACTTTCTTCAAAGCCTTAAAGAAGGGCAAGCACTTATCCCCGGACTTCGAGATGAAACGTCCTAGTGCCGCGATTCTTCCTGTTAGATTTTGAACATCCTTTATAGACTTAGGCGGCTCCATATCAAGGATGGCCTTTATCTTGTCGGGGTTGGCCTCAATCCCACGCTTTGAGACCATCAGACCCAAAAATTTTCCAGACCCAACTCCAAAGGCACACTTGGCTGGATTCAACATCATCTTATGTGTCCTCAGGACTTCAAAAGCCTCTCTCAGGTGTTCAAGGTGATCAGCTTTGTTCAAGCTCTTCACTAGCATATCATCAACATAGACATCCATGGTTTTTCCAATCAGATGTTTGAACATCTTATTTGCCAGGCGTTGATATGTGGCTCCTGCATTCTTTAAACCAAACGCCATAACCAAATAACAAAAGATACCAAAATCAGTGATGAATGATACCTTAGGAATGTCGTCCTTATTCATTCGGATCTGGTTGTATCCACTAAAGCCATCCATAAAGCTCAACATCTCGTGCCCAGCTGTAGCATCGATCAGAGTATCTATTCTTGGGAGAGGAAAACAGTCCTTAGGACAAGCATCATTCAAATCTGTGAAGTCTACACACATCCTCCACTTTCCATTAGCTTTCTTGACCATGACTGGGTTGGCTAGCCATTCTGGGAATTGGATTTCCTCTATAAAACCTGCTTCCAAAAGCTTATCGACCTCCTGTTTTATGGCTTCCTGCCTCTCAGGGGCAAAACTTCTCTTCTTTTGTTTCACGGGTTTTCTATCTGGGCTTACGTTAAGCGTGTGTGTCATAAAGAGGGGATCAATCCCTAGCATATCGGCTGCGGTCCAAGCAAACACATCCCGGTTGTTCCTCAAAAATTTCACAAATTCGGATTTCATATCCTCGGGGAGCGACGCCCCTACATAGGTCACCTTCTCGGGCTCATCTGGATATAGGGAGAAGGGAACCAAGTCCTCAGCAGGCTTTCCTCTCCTTTCCTCTTCCTCTCGGACATCCAAGTCCTCAATTGGGAGAACTTGCCCCCCGGTCCCTCCAGATTTCAGAGCCCCCACATAACAACTTCTAGCCATTTTTTGATCTCCTATCTCTTCTCCCACCCCCATTCTTGGTAGGGAATTTGATCTTCAAGTGGTAGGTGGATGGGATTGCTTTAAAAGCATGTATCCCAGTCCTCCCAAGGATAGCATTGTAGGTTGATGAAGCCTTAACGACCAAAAAATTCAGCATACATGTGGCCTGTCTAGGCTCGGTGCCCATTGTCACGGGTAGTTGGATCATACCTTCAATCTTTGTCTCCACGTTATTAAAGCCGTATATAGGCATATCTGAAGGTGTCAATTGCGAATCAGAATATCCCATCTTCTCATATGCATCATGAAATAAGATATCTACTGAGGCTCCACTGTCAACGAGTACCCTTTTTACAGAAGAGTTTCCAATCACCGGGGTGATTACCAAAGGATCATCATGGGGAAATTTAACTCTGTCAAGATCTAAATTGTCGAATGCTAAAGCAAACTCAATTTTTGCCCTCTTCGGGGGCTCTCCAACAATGTACATCACTTCACGAGCATAAGCTTTTCGTGAGTTACTAGATAGGCCTGCTGCGGTCGGTCCTCCAGAGATTACATTGATCACAGGCCCTCTAGGCTGGTTTCTCTTATTCCTATCATCGTTGTCTCTTCCACGGTTGTCATTGTCACGGGGATTCTTGTCCGTATCCCTAGTATACCTGGACAGCTTGCCTTTTCGGATCAAAAACTCGATCTCATCCTTCAACTGCCGACAATCATCGGTCTTATGTCCTGTATCCTTATGAAACCTGCAGTACAAGTCCTTGTTCCTCTTTTCGGGGTCAGTCCTGATAGGCTTCGGCCATCGAACACTTTCATCTTTCTCAATTTCCATCAGGATCTGACTCCTAGGGGCATTCAGCCTTGCATACTCAGTGAACCTCGGTCCTGCTTTCTTTTTGGTGGGGGACTTATCACCATCCCCTGTCTTTGAATACTTATTATCCGCGTTGTACTCGGTGTCGTTTCCACGTTTCTTTGGGTTCGAGGTCGGTCCCTGGTTATTCTGAGATTTCTTCAGGCTTTCCTCAGCCTTGATATACTTCCCGGCCCTCTCCTGGAGCTCATTCATATTTTCAGGGGCCCTCTTGGCTAGTGATCGGCGGAAATTATCATCCGTGGTTCCTTGCTGTAGGGCAATCATGGCTACTTTCTGGTCTAAATCCGGGACCTTGAGCGCCTCCTTAGTGAACCTATTCATATAGTCTCTGAGGGATTCGTTCCTGCCTTGATGAAGGTTCATCAACGAGGCTGAACTCTTAGCGTGGGTCTTGCTCCCAATAAACTGGCCTATGAAAGCTCGGCTCAAATCTCCAAACGAGGATATAGAGTTAGGGGGTAGTCGACTATACTAGTGTTGTGCCATCCCACTCAAAGTTTGGGGAAAGGCTCGACACTTAATGGCCTCCGTGACTGGTTGCAACAGCAATGCATTCATGAAAGTTCGTACATAATTCGTGGGGTCACCCGTTCCATCATACGCCTTAATTGTGGGCAACTTGAACTTTCGAGAAATCCTTGCTGCCATGATCTCCTCGGTGAATGGGGGGATCGGGTTATCTGGATCACCTGCAGCCAACAAGTGAATTCTATTCATACCTGCGTTCTGAGGGTTTTCAGTTTGTTGCCGAGGTTCGGGTGGTGGCTGCCTGGTCTGGTGTGCCGCCCTGTCTCTTCTCAACTGAGCTATCTCCTGTTCATAAGCTCGAATCCTGGCTTCGTACTCCTGGTCCGTGGGTCGACGGGACTCGGGGTTATTCGGCTTGGTGTTGTGCTGGGAGCCTCGGCTCTGGTTTCCGTCTCTCCTCCTTCGTGGGGGAATATCATAGTCCCTCTCCGAATCTTCAGAAGAGTCGTCCGTATAAACTACATACTCATCTGTTGGTCCTCTTGTGGTCGTCACAACGGTTGAGTAATGAGTCCCATGATCAGTGGCTGTGGCCACAACATTAGTCATAGGGGGCAGCGTGCCAAAAATCATAGGAATCGAGGTTTGAGCAGCGGTGGTTGTGCCACTGCTAGCAAGGGTCAACGTGACTGGTGGTGTGGTGGTGATGGGATTTGAGGTTCCAGCGGTGACCTGAGACAAGGGTGGATCCTGGGTTGCGGTGTTGCCTCCGTTTGAAGGTGCATGAATTTCTGAGCGTAATCTGGTGGACACCATGGTTGTTGTCTTCTTCCCACAGACGGCGCCAAATGTTATGGATCAAAAATCGAGGGGTGAGCTTCGTGCTTTTTGACTGATCTCGCGAGTCGGAACTCAGACGGGTCCTCACGAGGTGCCTACGTATCTTCAGCGGGGTGAAGAATCAAGTCAAAAAACGTAGTTCTATTTTGGAGGGGTAGAGCCCTTTATATAGATGTCTCAGGGTTAGAGACTGATTAGAAGTAGGATCCCTGGTGTTAGAGTCCTAGTAGAAATAGGTTTTTGAGTCAGAGATAGGATAGGACTGATCTCTGATCCTTATCTTGAGCTACTGGAGGTTATCTAGGACTCTAGATAGTTATCCACGAAATTCAGAGTTCTTGTAGGACTCTCGAAGTCCTGGACTCGTCATTCAGACTCCTAGTAGGACTAGGATTCGAGTTCTGGGCCCTGACCGGGCTGGGGGCTCGTGCCTTGAGTTTGGGCAGCCCATGTTTCTCAAACATAGATGCCCAACGGGCTTTTTATAACCTCAATCTGCTAGCCACGAATTTTGGGTGATAAACCCAGAATCCGGGCCTTATATTCTGGCCTTTAATCAGACCCGGGCTCAAAATTACCCAATAATTTTTAGGGCCAATTTCAGACCCATATCAAGGTTCACAGTCTAAATGGTGTTAGACAAACCATTGGAAAGACTGAAGTATTATTTGGAAATAGTTTATCTTGACTATTGAATAATACTTATATACTTTGTGTATATTGAACGGGATCAAAATAGTAGAATAATTGTTTCTTTAATTCTAACAATAAAGAACAAAGATTTCATGATGTTATCAATGCTTAAGTTCTTAATCCAGATATAGTGATTGACACTTGTATTTAATGCACATGCCTTGACTCATAAGTTAAGTAATTTATTTTAAATTACGAATTTATGTATTGGGCAATAACATTATATACAGAGTGGAATATTGACTATAGAAGGCAACCGTGTTCGAAAAATATATTCGGGTGATAATGTCCTCTTGAAAGCTCATAAAGATAATTATGCTTTACTCTTGCAAGCAGATTTGTTCTTGCATAATTATAAGGTTGAGTGGATGATCAAGGATAAAAGATATTGATCAAATTAATTGTCAGAAATTAATTTAATTAATGGACATGCGATATCTTAAACATGGGGAATTTATAAGCAATTAATATGGGAACCGAATTAAATAATTAATTTACGGAATTAGGAAAGGTAGTGCAAATATTAATTATTTAGTGGATTGAATTAATATTAATGACATTGGGCCTGGCCCGGAATGTCATTAGAAGGCCTGACCTAATGGTCCATGATCCCTACTGTAGCCTATATATATTCTCGTTCTCCTAAAGCTAAAATATACCCCAAAACGAATTCATCCTAGAGTCAGAGAGAGGTAGATGTTTTTCTCAAGAAGACAGCTAGGGTTTTGGGTTTTCAGAGCTTTAAGGAGAAGCACACCTTGGGAGATCGAAGGCCACACTTCGTCAGTAGAATCAGGGAATACAGTAGAAGACATGTATTTGAATCGCTTGCGCTGTAGCGATTAAGGTTAATATTCTGTTCGAACTTTTAATCAGTATCATAAAACACAGAGCCAAGGTCCGATTGTTCCTACAATGGCATCCGAGCCAGGTTGCGGTTCTGCGATTTACGATATGAAGTCCATGTCATGATTATATATGCATGTATGTAGTGGTTCTGTGATGTAGGTCGTTGTCCACTATTATGGCCGTGTTTTAATTATTCTGTTATGTTTGGATTCCACGTGGTTTATCGTGGCTGTTGTAAATCACGAGGGTTGATCGTGATAGTTTAATCTTGTAATCAATTTGTAATTGTTTTAGATTATGATCTGATGTAATAGAATAGGCTGGTTCGTTTGTACAAATTTTGTATGTAATTGTGTGATCTACGGAGCAAGAAACAGAGACTTTTCGCTGCTCCGATCTCTTGCCGCTGCTATTTAGGGTAACTTTTGCATACGATGTCCGATTTGGGCGCATAATACCTTTTCGGGGACGGCAGAACGAGACGAGACGTAAACCATTTGGCGCAATTTTTCAGGGCGTTCTGAGGCTTTTTAGGCCTCCAAGCGGGCTCTCGAAGATTTTCGGAATTTTTCGAAGGATGAGTTTGAAGCTGTTTTTCCGGGGCCATAATAGTGGATGTGTTTCATTATGTTTTACATAATTTCTGCCTTTTCTTGATTATTGCTACTATGTGTTTCTTGTCTGTGTTGTTATGCCATGTGATACTAACCCTTCGCATGCTAGAATGACATGGACATAGGGATGTTTTAATTAATGCTTTAATCATGATAGTATGCTGCCATGTTATGTGTTCTTTGTGTTGCTATGACCATGATAGTATGCATATGGACTTCGAAGAACTAACATAGGGCGATGCATCTAGATTAAAATCCTCAAAGTAAATTCAAAGTGGGAGAGGGAGTTAATATGATATTAAATCCCATGGTCTCCATCATTGTTTGAATGTAATTTAACATAAAGACGAATATAAATTATATATACGTCACCCATCCTGGCATGTAATTTATGGTGTCTAGAATGTTATAGATATTACTGGAACAAACTTCTTAAATTAAAACAAATAAATACGAATTTTCATTATCTCTGATTTGGGGCGATTTCTAAGGCTTATGGGTATTAAGTGAGACCGATGTGACTCCTCCACTGCCTAAAAATGAAACCAGACACGAATATTGAATTGAAGTATTGTATTCAAAGAATATTGGAAGGTATATATGTTGCCCATCGTGGCGTACCAAGTTCCATAGGTTTCGGGTAATTTAAGATTTGATGATGGTATACACTTAGCTATGAAAAATAAAATAGACCACCCCAACATGGCTTATTGTTTAGTAATAGGACTGAAGTAATGTTTAAACAAATTTAGGTGGTATACATGTCACCCATCGTGACGTACTAGAAACTTATGGTGTTTAAACGTTAGTGCATTTAATTTTAATAATTGTTAGAGGAACCAATAGGTCTTAATTTTTAATGCACCCTTCTTTGTGTGTAATGTGATTTTTTCATGCATGATTTTCAGGACAAAATGGGGTTTAATCCACTGTTCACCATACTTAAGGATAACAAACTTACCGGACCTAACTATATTGAATGGATACGTAATTTGGAAATTGTGTTGACTGCTGAGGAGTACAAGTTTTGCACTTATAAACCCAAGCCTGAGCAGCCCGCTGCTGATGCTCCTGATGAGGAGAAAGAGTATTATAAGCGGTGGATAAAGGCTGATGAGACGTCGGGATGTCGGGATGTTACATTCTGGCAGCAATGTCTGGTGTTTTGCAGCATCAGCATCAGGCTATGGCCACTGCTTCGGATATGCTCTTTAATCTCAAGGAACTTTTTGGAGATCAGAATAGGGCTGCTAGGCAAGTAGCCGTGAAGGCTTTGATGAACACTCAGATGGCTGAAGGTACACCTGTAAGGGATCATGTTCTCAAGATGATGTCACATCTGAATGAGATAGAGATCCTTGGTGTTGAGCTTGACGGGGAAACCCAGATTGACATTGTCCTTATGAGCTTGCCCAAGAGTTTTGAGTAGTTCCGCTTGAATTACAACATGAACAAGAGGCAGTATAGTCTTGCGGAACTGCTGAGAGAATTTCAGGCAGCTGAAGGATTGTTTCGCCAGAGACTTCAAGTGAATGTGGCTGAGAAAGGTTCTTCCTCTAAGCCGAAAGGCAATAAGAAGAAGAAAAAGGCTCAGACACAGAAAGCTGTGAAGGCAGTGGGAGTTCAAGGTGGTGTCAAAAAGCCTAAGGGAAAGTTCTACCGGTGTAAGCAGTCGGGTCACTGGAACAGGATTGTCCTCTTCCTAAGAAGACAAACAATACTGGTATGTCTCTTTCTCTAGTTACAGAAACATTTATAGCGGCTATATCTAGGAGCACTTGATGAGTAGATACTGGAGCCACTGATCATGTTTGTAACTCTATGCAGGGGTTCCACCAATCCAGAATGCTTAGAGATGGCGAGATATACGTGTTCATGGGAGATGCTACGAAAGTAGCAGTAGTTGTAGTAGGAGTTATTCATTTATCTTTTGGTTCTGATAGGATTTTGGTTTTGAACAATTGTCTTTATGTACCTTCTTTTAGAAGGAATTTGATTTCGGTTTCTAAAATTGCTATGGATGGTTATAATGTTTGTTTGGATCGTAATGTTTCTATTATGATGAATAAACGGATTATTCTGGTACATTGCAAGACAATTTGTATATAATTAATCCTAGTCAACCTGCACTGCAACTACAACATAGGGTATTGAACAACACATCTTCTACCTCTAATAAAAGAAAGGAACCTTCTAGTTTGAACCAAACATATCTTTGGCACTTGAGATTAGGTCATATTAACTTAAGGAGGATTCAAAGACTGGTAGTAGATGGGCCTTTAAGCTCATTGGCAGTGGAGCCATTTCCAGTTTGTGAATCCTGCTTGGAAGGTAAAATGTTAGGCTGATTTAACTCACTATATTAATGAATATAGTAAACACAACCAATAACAGAACACTCAAATAAGAGAATAGTTCAAGTAAACTCTTATTCACAAAACACAGTAGGTTACAAATACTCTCTTAGTGATTTATAATTTATCACTAAGAGCTGCTGGGTTACAAGAACAATATGCTCGATATTCTAACTCCTATAGAGTAAACCCTAAGCTGTGTTTATATACACAGTTACATGATATCTACTGATTGAGTTAATATTATCTGCTTCCTAAAATAATCTAATTAGTAGCTATCCTTCTGATGTCCTGATCTGCACAATCATCCTTGATCTTTATCTTCCTTGTTTATGCAAATCTGCTCCTAGAAATCAGCCGCCTGCAAACTCTGATCTTCGCTAAACTCTGATTCAGCTGGCAGTCATTAAACTCTGATTTCCAGATAAACTCTGATATTCGATTCTGCACACTAAACAAGTTAGATACCTGTGACATCATCGAATATGTAACAATCTCCCCCAACTTGTACATTAGACAGAATGAACAAGTTATATATATATATGCTGATGATGTCAAAAATTACTAAGGACAAATGCATGAAATAATTAATTCTTAGAACTAATTACAACTTACAGAACCAGCAGCTACTAACTATCAGATCAGTCTATATTCATAGCTTTCTCTGACAAATTGATTTATCAGATCTTCTTCTTTCTGCTTCAGAGTCTGTATCATCTGGGCTTTAACAGTACCAAGCTCTTCAGTATCTTTCTCAGTCTGATAGATAGCTGCTCTCAAGGCATTTACCTTGCTTCTTCTCATAGCATCTCCCAACTGAATAACTCTTGGTCTGTCTGCATCATTGTTATAACCCAAGATTCTGGTGTTTGCAATGGTCTCCATAACAGAGCTGTTCTTCTCCATATAAATTTCAGAACCATCATCTTGAGCTATTTTGGGAATGTATTCCTCATCAGACTTTAATCCATAGAATCTTATTTTCTCAAGGATAGTCCCCGTCATCAGATCAGACCATCTCTGGGTAGCTTCATTCTTAATCTCAAGCATATAATGAAAATGCTCAAGCTCCCTCAGAGATTTCAGTAACAGATCAGCTTCTAAGACTCTGTATAATCTGCCAGAATCAAGAAATATAGCTATATTCTCTTTATCTCCAGTACCATCATGGGTATCCATAAGAATCTGCACTGATTCTACTTTGTCCAGGTCCTTTTGTGTAACAGCTTCTCCCACCTTATCAGTCAGAGGATATGGATCTCTGAAAGTGGTTACTGAGCTGGTTTCCAACTTTTCTTTCCAGTGCCCTAGACCAGTTGTATCATATGCTTCCTTTCCTCTGGTTCCATGAGTTCTGATCCTGGTTAGCATTGAGCTTTCCTTGTACAAACTTGTACCAAGTCTTCCAAAGAGACTTTTCTTCTTTTTCTGGTCTTGAGGTTTCCCAGAGTTTATTTTCAGCCATGAGGCTTTAGTTTCTATAGCCTCAGATTTTTCTTCTGCTACTTGAACCTTAACTTGAGCAATGTCAGAGGTTAAAGTTAACTCAGAGATTGGCTTGACTGCTGATTCTGCATTCTTCCATCTTCTAGTCAATCCAGCCTCTTCTTCTTCAACTTGATCAGACACATCAGAGATTATATTAGCATCCTTGCTTAGCTTCATTAATCTTCTAGAGGGTTCTCTGATGCAATCTTGACAATTGATTTCTTCTTCAAAATAGGAACTCCATCAACATGTTGCTTTCCCTTATCCTTGGAATCAGTCTCAGACTTTGCTTGAGACCTGATTCTGGGTCTGTTGATGTCATAGTAATTCATCTCACTGATCACTATCCCTTTTTCCTTTGGTCTTGACTGTTTCTGTGAGGGATCAGTGATTTGCTTCTGCTTATCAGACTTTGTTTTGCTGATCTTCATCTTCTCAGCAGCTAACCTTTCTTCTTCAAGTCTGATAGCCTCAATATCAACTCCTGAATTTTCTTTTTCAAAAATCTTTCTTGCCACAGCCTCATCAATAGCTTGCAGAGAAGGAGATTTGTAGAACAAGGTAGTTTCCTTTCCTCTGAACTTCAGAGTTTGGTAGAACTTCTGAGATTCTGGATCTCCAGCTTCAATGAGTTTATCTGATTCAGGTATCAGATTTTCTTCCTTCTGAACAATTTCAGAACTAACTACAGCAAGTTCTTTTGAGATATTCTCTGAAACTCTGACTGCTTCATTTATACTCTGAACTTGAGACATAGCAACCATTTCCAGAGAACTTTGCTTTTGTTGTGATTCTCTGAGCCTGTCAGAGTTTCCATCCTTATTACTCCTTTCTGTCTTTTCAGATTCTTCTTTATCTTTGATTTGCAGCCTTATCTGCTTGCCTGAGTTTCCATCTGCAACCTCATTTCCATCTTCATCACCATCTGGCTTTTTCCTTTTCATTTGCTGGTCAGATTTGCATTTGTCTTTCAGTACCTTCTCCCCCTTTTTGACATCAGCAGAGGTGAGAAATTGAAACAGCTGAGCTACAGATGAGCTCAAGTCTGCAAAGGTAGTCTGCATGGATCTTTGAGCAGCTTCAATGGATGAAAGTCTGTCTTCCATAGATGGAGGTTGAGCTCTGCACATCCTTTGATAATACCCAATTTGAGATAGAAGTAGCAATATCAAATTTGAGATTATGGATCAGAGAATACCCAATTTGTTGGCTGAAAATAGGAATGGCATCAAAATTGCTGCACTTGTTCCCAAATGCCCTGGTGATGCAGTCATAGAAAAAGCTCCATTCTTTACAGAGATTAGGACGTTTGAGCTCCCCCATCTTGTCTGTACTGGCTGAGTACCCAAAGAAATGCATCATATCTCTCAGAGTTTGAGTGGGTACAGAGGAGTCGAACTTATTGTGATCAGGAAGATGAAGAGTCTTCCTGACAGTGGCCGGGGAGACATAATACTCTTGACCTTCATAGTCACAGGTCAGAGAGGGAGAGCCATGATCACCTCCATCATCATAGTTGGCAGACCTCCAGAGTGTGAGCACTTGAGTAGGAGAGATCAACTCCGGTTGAGTCAGAGCATACATTAGCTCACTGTGAGCCAGAAAATCTTGAATTAAATGAAACTCCTTGGGGGCTTCATCAGTATCCAAGATGGCTGCATAGTTGTTAGTCACAAACTTGGCTCCATCAAATTCAAACGCTGTTGTCGACATGTTTCTGAGAAAAAAAATGAGAGTTTAAGTAATGCAAGAAGGGTGTTTGATGAAATGCTTAAGAGAAAATAGAGAGAGAGGGTAAAAGAGAGCAGTGAAAATCGTGTGTAGAAAGTAAAAGATAAAAATCTTTTTAACCCGATATATATATGTATACACGATCTGTTGATTTTTCAGAGTTAGTGGGACACGTGGCAGCCTTTCAACGGTAACAAAACAGGTAGTGGGGCGGTAATTATTAGTATTGCGTGTGAATCTTGCATTTGTGTAACAATTTCCGAGAAAACACAATAATTTACCGTGTTTTACTCCACTCAGGAATTCAAACAGATTTTTGTACCGTTTGACAATTAAATCTGATATTTACTGAACAAAATATTTATTTAATAAACTCCAAAGTCGATCAGAGACTAACTTGAACCAGTGTTTAAATAAATATCCGATTATATAACAAACAATAAGATGTACATAGAATTTTATACTGATGAGTGATGAAATATCAAGTGTCTTTAAGACAATATATCCTTAGAGTGTACAAACTATCATTTGAATTTAATCAGAAATCACTCGTTGTCACAAAATTTGTTAATCACAAATATGGAGTGGAAGGTGTGTGTATACATGATTCTTAGATTGACACAGAGATTGACAAAATTCTCAAGAACATTAGAATGAACCAGATTTTCAGAAAATAATTTAAACACTTCATAGGCCGAGTCGACTACAGCATGAATCAGAGTTTATATATATTTTCTTCTCTTGACTAAGTCACTAATAATCTTTAGAATGGAAACTTCTCAGGGTAAGTGAGTTATAACCTTCTTCAGATTAAATTTCTACTGCTCAGTGTATTTCTCCAGTAATCAGAGAATGTGAAAGGTCCCCAAGAAAAAAATAAAGTTTTTCTGATGCATTTTTCTTAATACCAGCAATGCACTTGAGTCATTCCTAACACAGAGTTTCTAAGATCTCAAAGGAGTACCTGAGTATGTATGTAATTAATTATTATTATTATTATTTTTTTTGTATTTTTTTTTGTAAGAGAAGAAATAAACTTTATTGATCCATACTTAAGATTCAATTAACTCTGAGCTCATAAAGGGAGTAAAAAATATTTCTACACTGATTACATATCGAATATTTAAGAAGTAAGGCAGACTAAGTGGCAGATTTAGATCATGGTAAGTGTCAGGTAGATTTCCACATATGTAATGTCACAAATATCAGACTTTAGAGTTGTTCATGACTTAATCCAAGAATTTGCATCATATTCTTCACAGGAAGGTCACTTATCAGTGAAAATTTTATGTAATCAGAGTTTGTCAGGTCAGAGTATAAGCATCAGAGTTTGTCATATCAGAACATAATCATCAGAGTCTTAATCAGAGAATAACAGATGCAGTTATGAATCATGCTCGTGGTAGCAATTAATAACAGATATATTCTAATATAATTAAGCAGAGTTTAGAGAGGACCAGAGATCATCCCTAATTCATTTACAAGTCTTGTAAATGTTGCTTCAGCCAAAGGCTTGGTGAAGATATCTACCAACTGCTGATCTGTAGGGACAAAGTGAAGTTCCACTGTCCCTTCCATCACATGTTCTCTGATGAAATGATATTTGATGCTGATGTGCTTTGTCATAGAGTGTTGTACTGGATTTCCTGTCATGGCAATAGCACTTTGGTTTTCACAATAAATAGGAATTTGAGTAAGAGATAACCCATAGTCCAACAGTTGATTTTTCATCCATAAAATCTTAGCAAAACAGCTTCCTGCAGCAATATACTCTGCCTCTGCAGTGGATGTGGAGATGGATTTTTGTTTCTTACTGAACCAAGAAACTAATCTGCTGCCAAGAAATTGACAGCTCCCACTTGTGCTTTTCCTGTCTATTTTGCATCCTGCAAAATCTGCATCAGAGTAGCCAATAAGTGTAAAGTCTGATTCTCTGGGATACCAGAGACCCATCTCAACTGTTCCCTTGAGATATTTGAAAATTCTTTTGACTGCTACTAGATGTGGGTCTCTTGGATCTGCTTGAAATCTTGCATAGAGACAGGTAGCAAACATGATATCTGGTCTACTGGCAGTCAGATATAGAAGTGAGCCTATCATACCTCTGTAGTTAGTAATTTCTACTGATGCTCTAGTATCTTTATCTAACTTAGTGGCTGTTGCCATGGGAGTAGTAGCAGCTGAGCTATCCTGCATACCAAATTTCTTTAGCAAGTTCCTAGTATACTTAGACTGATTAATGAAGATGCCCTCATCAGTCTGCTTGACTTGTAGTCCCAAAAAATAGCTCATCTCTCCCATCATGCTCATCTGATATCTAGACCGCATAAGCATTGAAAATCTTTCACAGAGTTTAGAATTAGTAGATCCAAAAATGATATCATCCACATAAACTTGAACTAAAAGCAGGTCATTACCATGGTTGAGATAAAACAGACTTTTGTCAATTGTACCTCTGTTGAAACCACTGTCCAAAAGAAATTGAGCCAGAGTTTCATACCATGCTCTTGGTGCTTGCTTTAGTCCATAGAGTCCCTTGTCAAGTCTGTAGACATGATCTGGAAATTTAGAGTCTACAAAACCTGGAGGTTGTTCAACATACACTTCTTCCTCCAGCTCCCCATTGAGAAATGCACTTTTCACATCAATCTGAAAAACTTTGAATTTCTTGTATGCAACATAGGCCAAAAAGATTCTTATTGCTTCTAATCTGGCAACTGGAGCAAAGGTCTCATCATAGTCAATTCCTTCTTGTTGAGAATACCCCTTGGCTACCAGTCTGGCTTTATTTCTAGTAATTATGCCATCACTGTCTGTCTTGTTTCTGAACACCCATTTGGTACCAACTATTGATCTGTTCTTTGGTCTTTGTACTAATGTCCAGACTTTGTTTCTCTCAAATTCATTTAGCTCTTCTTGCATTGTTGTCACCCAATCAGCATCCTGAAGAGTCTCTTCCACTTTCTTAGGTTCTGCCTGAGATAAAAATGAATGAAATAGGCATTCATTTGCTGTTGCAGTTCTGGTTTGTACTCCAGCATCTGGATATCCAATTATTAGATCTGGTGTGTGAGATTTTGTCCACTTTCTTTCATGTGGCAGCTGACTTCTAGAATTTGATCCTGCCTCATAATCCATGCTGTTTCCAGTGTCATTCTGATTCTCTGGTGCTTCTCCCCTATGATTCATGCTGTCTTCATGAGCATTCTAAGTTTCTGATGCTCCCCCTTGAAGATGTATCCTCTTGATTTTCTGATGTAGAATTATTAGAGTTTGATGAACCTGCATCAGAGTTTGTGTATTCTGTTAAGTTCTCATTATTTTCGTCCAAATGTTCATCGTCAAAGTGCTCCCCCTCAACATGTGCTTGAGGTTGATGATTTGGAGTGACAAATTCTGATATAATGTCAGAATCAGAGTTTATTGAGTCAGAGAATGCATCTTCATCTTCAAATCTCAGCTGTTCATGTTCATCAAAATCTTCCATCCCAGTTATTTTCTTATCATCAAAGGACACGTGAATAGATTCCATGACTACTCTTGTTCACCAAATTGTAAACTCTGAAGGCTTTTGTTGACAGAGGATAGCCAACAAAGATACCTTCATCAGCTTTTAAGTCAAACTTGGTCAACTGTTCAGGATGACTTTTGAGAACAAAACACTTGCACCCAAATATGTGGAAGTATTTCAGATTTGGTTTTCTGCCTTTAACCATCTCAAATGGTGTTTTCCCATGCTTATTTATCAGAGTTGCATTCTGTGTGAAGCAAGCAGTTTGCACAGCTTCAGCCCAAAAGTAGGTTGACAATTTTGCTTCCTCTAGCATGGTTCTAGCAGCTTCAATTAGTGTTTTGTTGTTTCTTTCTACTACACCATTCTGCTGAGGTGTTCCAGGTGCTGAAAATTCTTGCTTAATTCCATTTGCTTTACAGAACTCTTCCATTTTAGAATTCTTGAACTCAGTGCCATTATCACTTCTGATGATCTTTACTGCATTTTTAGAAATTTTATCCAGTTGCTTGACATGTTCAATCAGAAGAGGAGATGTCTCATCCTTGCTGTGTAGAAAATGTACCCATGTATATCTGATAAATTCATCAACAATGACCAGAGTGTATCTTTTCTTTGCTATGGACATGATATTTACTGGTCCAAAAAGATCAACATGAAGCAGATGATAAGGCTCAAGAATTGAGGACTCAGTTTTACTTTTGAATGAGTATTTCTTCTGTTTTGCTTTCTGACACGAGTCACAAAGGCCATCTGGTGTAAATACTAATTTGGGCAGTCCTCTTAGAAGATCTTGCTTCACTAATTCATTTATGTCGTTGAAGTTCAGGTGAGAGAGTTTCTTGTGCCAGTTCCAGCTATCTTTAATACTAGCTCTGCCCAGTAAGCAGATTGCAGAGTTATCAGAGTTTAAAGACAGCTTGGCTTCATAGATATTTCCATGTCTGTATCCTTTCAGAACAACTTTCCCAGTGCTTTTGCTAACCACTTCACAGTGTTCTTCAAAGAAATTGACATGATATCCTCTGTCACAGATTTGACTTATGCTTAGCAGATTGTGCTTAAGTCCTGAGACCAGAGCTACAGAATAAATGATGACATTTCCAAGATTGATATTGCCATATCCCAAAGTTTTCCCTATGTTGCCATCTCCATAAGAAACATTTGGGCAAGCCTTCTCCACAAATTTTGATAGCAGGGCTTTATTTCCTTTCATATGTCCTGAGCATCCACTGTCCAGAACTAGGATGTTCTTCCTGTTGCCCTGCAATCACATACATAACTAATGGTTAGTTTTAAGGACCCAGACTTGCTTGGATCCTTTGTTCTTGTTAAGTTTGTTAACACTAGCAGCGGAAGATTTATCAGAGTTTAAATCAGAGTTTATGTTAACAGACTTTTTAACAACATTTGAACCAGGAGAATCAATCTTTTTCTTCAAAGAGGGTTTCAATTCATAATAATCATAGTATAGACTATGGTATTCCTTACAGGTGTAAATGGAATGCCATAAACTACCACAATGAAAACAAGGATTTTCTGGTCTAAATCTAACATTCATAGTCTTAACTTCTGATTTGGGAGACATAGAATTTATGTCCTTCTTCTTCCTGCAAAAAGAAGCAAGATGATTAGGATTTCCACAGTTATGACAAGTTTTCCTAGGAGCATTAGGAATAGGCATATAATTATTGCTTTTGTTTATTCCTACCTTTCCATTTCTGTTTTTCCTAGGTTCCTTCCTGCTTCCTTGTTTGACTTCCTTGAGCTTATGCTTAAGTTGTTTCTGAGTCATTAGGCCTATGTTGATCTGTTTAGATTTATCAGTCTTTGGTTTTTCATGAACTTTTGATTCTGCAACAAATCTAACTGGTGCAACCTTAGGTCTGTCAATTTTAGTAGTCTTTTGTTTAACTGACTCAGCTTCATTCTTATCAGTGTATCCTAGTCCTTTCTTCCAATTTCCACTTTCTAAGATATTCTGAGTGGTTTTACCTGAGTTAGTCCATGTTCTGATTATCTCTCTTTCCCTAGCAAGTTCTGATTCAAGAGAGGCATTTTTCTTTAACAGCTCATTCTTAATGAAAACAGAATCATCTCTTTCTTTCTGAACTTCTAGCATCTGAACTAGTTCTTTCTCAAGATAATCATTCTTTTTCTTAACATCTAAGATCTCAGATTTTAATCTCTCATTTTCTAAAGTCTGATCTCTATAACTGACATGCAAGTTTTTAAGAAACAATCTTAACTCAGTTATATCTTCAGTGTCAAAAGCAAGAGTATAATGAGGTACCTTAGATTCAACAGCCTCAGAACTGTTGTCAGTATTTGCCATCAAGGCATAATTGACTTCTTCCTCAGAATCTGATGAGTCTACCCAGCTTCCTTTCTTGGTGATAAAAGCTTGTCCTTTTTCATTCTTGGCTTTCTTGCACTCAGTTGGAAAATGACCCTTTTCACCACAGTTGAAGCAGGTATACTTAGACTATCAGCTTTTCCAGATTTTTCTTCCTTGCCTTCATTCTTTTTGAAGACCTTCTTATCAGAGTTTCTATCCTTCCTTGAGAACTTCTTCCCTTTATTGAAGTTCTTGTAAGCCATCTTCTTGAAACTTTTAACCATCAATGCTGCTAGCTGCATCATTTCAGTATCACTGTCCTCAGAGTCTGAAAGAACATCAGAGTCTGAGTCATCATCAAAGTTTGATGACTCAGTGTCAGACTTTGTGACATGTGCTTTCCTTTGTTCTTCACAGCAGTTTCTCCTTGAACTTTTAGAGCAACAGGCTTAGGTTTCCCTCCATGCCTTTTGCTCCTTTGTTCCATCTCAAGTTCATAGGTTTTCAATCTTCCAAAGATATCATCAAGAGACATCTCTTCAAGATCATGATTGTCTCTTATAGTGGTTACTTTCAAATTCCACTTTTCAGGAAGAGCCAGTAGGAATGAGATTTGAATCTTCCAAGTCATATTCTTTATCCACTAAAGATAAGTCATTCAGCAGCTTGACAAACCTGTCATAGAGATCATTCAATGATTCACCAGTTTTTGAATCAAAGTGTTCATACTCTTGAGTAAGTATGGTCCTTCTGTTCTTCTTGATGGCTTTGGTTCCTTGACATCTGATTTTCAAAGCATCCCATATTTCTTTTGCAGTTTTGCATCCAATCACCCTATTAGACATAGCATTGTCTAGAGCACTGTGCAACAGGTGCTTCCCTTTTGCATCCTTACTGATTGATGAGATGTCCTCAGGAGTATAGTCCTTCTTTTCTTTGGGAATCATCTTCTGGGGTTCATCTCCAACTGCAACAGAGAGCTTTGTTGGCATGTGTGGACCATCGTAAATCCTATCCAAGTATTCTGGATCTATGGCTTCCAGAAACATGACCATCTTGACCTTCCAGACAGGATATTCAGATGCCCTGAGGATCGGAACCCTAATTGACTCATATCTACTGTTTGAAGTTTGAGATTTTTCAGACATGATTGTGTGATTAAGGTCTCACTGTAGGTATATCAACAGAGCTAGCTCTAATACCACTTGTTAGGCCGATTTAACTCACTATATTAATGAATATAGTAAACACAACCAATAACAGAACACTTAAATAAGAGAATAGTTCAAGTAAATTCTTATTCACAAAACACAGTAGGTTACAAATACTCTCTTAGTGATTTATAATTTATCACTAAGAGCTGCTGGGTTACAAGAACAATATGCTCGATATTCTAACTCCTATAGAGTAAACCCTAAGCTGTGTTTATATACACAGTTACATGATATCTACTGATTGATTTAATATTATCTGCTTCCTAAAATAATCTAATCATTAGCTATCCTTCTGCTGTCCTGATCTGCACAATCATCCTTGATCTTTATCTTCCTTGTTTATGCAAATCTGCTCCTAGAAATCAGCCGCCTGCAAACTCTGATCTTCGCTAAACTCTGATCCAGCTGGTAGTCATTAAACTCTGATTTCCAAATAAACTCTGATATTCGATTCTGCACACTAAACAAGTTAGATACCTGTGACATCATCAAATATGTAACATAAAATGACCAATAGGCCTTTCAAGGAAAAGGGGAATAGAGCCAAAGAAGTGTTAGGATTGGTTCACTCTGATTTATGTGGACCCATGAATATCCAAGCAAGAGGTGGTTATGAGTATTTCATCACTTTCATTGACGATTATTCTAGATATGGGTACGTTTATTTGTTGCGCCGTAAGTCTGAGTGCTTTGATAAGTTCAAAGAGTACAAAGTTAAAACGGAGAAGCGACATAATAAAAGTATCAAGTAACTACGATCAGATCGTGGTGGCGAATACTTTCTTGGGGAATTCAGGGAATATTTATCAGAGAATGGGATAGAATCCCAGTTGACTGCACCAGGCACACCCCAGCAGAACGGTGTAGCAGAGAGAAGGAACCAGACTCTTTTAGAGAGTGTTAGATCGATGATGAGTTATTCGGATTTACCCAAGTCGTTTTGGGGAAATGCCTTAGAGACAACAGCTTATCTTCTGAACTTAGTACCTTCTAATTCGGGTCCTAAAACCCCTTTAGAATTGTGCACCGGGAACAAACCGAGTCTGAGACACATTCGAATATGGGGTTGTCCAGCACATGTGTTGAACAAGAACGCAACTAAGCTAGAATCTCATACAGAAGTAAAGCTGTTTGTAGGTTACCCCATGGGAACAAAAGGTTATTTATTTTATAGTCCTAAGAATCGGGATGTCACTGTTAGCACCAATGCAAGATTCTTAGAGGAAGACTATATAATTAATCACAAACCCATGAGTAGTATCGTTTTAGAGGAACTAGTGGGAGGGACGAATAATGAACCTGTAATACAAGTAGAACAACCACAGTAGACTGTGCAACCGGTCACTAATACCGCACCAGTTCCTCGTCGTAGTGGGAGGGTTGTTCGACAACCTAACAGATTCAAGTTTTTGGGAGAGTCTTCGGACTTGGTCTCTGGTGAACATGATGATGATCCCCGGACATACGAAGAGGCAATACAAGACAAAGATGCAAGTCTTTGGCAAAAGGCAATGGATTCTGAGATGGAATCAATGTATTCTAATCAGGTATGGGAGCTCGTGGAACCACCCAAAGGTGTAAAACCTATTGGATGTAAGTAGGTCTACAAGAAAAAGAGGGGATCAGACAAAAAGGTGAAAGCTTGGAAAGCAAGACTTGTTGCGAAAGGGTACACTCTGAAAGAAGGTATCGATTATGAGGAAACCTTTTCAGTGGTAGTCATGCTTAAGTTAATTCGTATTCTTTTATCTATAGCAGCTCATCTCGATTATGAGATTTGGCAAATGGATGTCAAGACAGCTTTCCTTAATGGAAATCTTGAGGAAACCATCTATATGCAGCAACCAGAAGGATTCATTAAAGAAGGCCAAGAGCATCTTGTATGTAAGCTGAAGAGGTCTATTTATGGACTTAAACAAGCTTCTAGGTATTGGAACATTCGCTTTGATCAGGCAGTCTAGTCGTATGGATTTGATCAATGTCCAAGCGAAGCATGCGTGTATAAGAGATGTGAGGGAAATGCAGTGGTTTTTCTAGTGCTTTATGTTGATGACATTTTACTCATTGGAAACAATGTTAAGATGTTGTCTTCAATAAAGACATGGTTATTCAAACAATTTGAAATTAAGGACTTAGGTGAATCAACATACATCCTTGGGATCAAACTTATAAGGGATCGCAAGAAAAGGATGTTGGCTTTATCTCAGGATCCCAACATAGATGACGTATTAGCTCGTTTTAACATGCAGGACTCCAGGAAGGGTAATTTACCGTTCAGACATGGAGTTACTCTATCAAAGAGCCAGTGTCCTTCGACACCTAAGGAGATAGAGAACATGAAGGCAATTCCTTATGCTTCGGCATGTGGAAGCCTAATGTATGCAATGTTATATACGAGGCCTGATATCTGCTTTGCCGTGGGCATGGTTAGCAGATACCAGTCAAACTCAGGACAGGAACATTGGAGTGCCGTAAAAGCAATACTCAAGTACCTGTGAAGGACTAAGGAGTATATGCTAGTTTACAAGTCCTCTGATTTATTGCCTCACACTGATCATGCTGCCATTCGGTATTTGGTGTCGAAGAAAGACTCGAAGCCTCGGTTGATTCGTTGGGTTCTCTTACTTCAAGAATTCGAGTTGGAGATCAAGGATAGAAAAGCCACTGAAAATCAGGTGGCTGATCATCTCTCTCGTTTGGAAGATCAAGCGCGAGCATCCAAAGATACCACCTTGATCAACGAGTATTTTCCTGATGAACAACTATTTAGGATCCAAGAAGAAGAGCCATGGTTTGCGGATATAGTGAATTATCTTGTGAGTAATGTTATTCCTCCCGAATTATCTTATGCTCAAAAGAAAAAGTTTCTTCATGTGGCGAAGTGGTATCGTTGGGATGAGCCATTCTTGTTTCGGCAAGGTTCAGATCAAATCATCAGAAGGTGCATTCCATATAGTGAGATTGAAGGAATTTTGCAAGCTTACCACGACTCTACTTATGGAGGACACAATGGAGGACAGAAGACAGCTGCTCGTATTCTGCAGGCGGGTTTCTTTTGGCCTATGCTCTTCAAAGACGCTCATCAGTTTGTGTTGAAGTGCGATCGTTGTCAGAGGGTTGGTAATATCTCTAGAAGGGAAGAAATGCCCCTCAATGTACTTCTTGAGGTTGAAATCTTTGATGTGTGGGGTATAGACTTCATGGGACCCTTCATCTCGTCTTGCAATAATCTCTACATTCTTCTTGCTGTAGATTACGTGTCAAAATGGGTTGAAGTCAAGGCTTTACCAACCAACACAGCTGCAGTAGTCATCAGTTTTCTTCAGAAGAACATATTCACTCGCTTTGGTACTCCTCGAGTTATAATTAGTGATGAGGGATCACACTTTTGCAATCGCAAGTTCACAACACTGATGGAACGGTTTGGTATCAATCATAGAGTTGCCACTGCTTATCATCCTCAAACGAATGGGCAAGCTGAGGTATCTAATCGTGAAATCAAGCGAATCCTAGAGAAAGTTGTGAGTCCTTCGAGGAAAGATTGGGCGTTGAAGCTTGATGAGGCCGTCTGGGCCTATAAAACGGCTTATAAGACTCCATTGGGGATGTCTCCATTTCAGTTGGTCTATGGAAAAGCATGTCATTTGCCCGCGGAGTTGAAGCACAAAGCTTATTGGGCTCTAAATAAATTGAACTTTGATATGACAGCTGCTGGTGAGAAGCGAATGCTTCAATTAAATGAACTCGACGAGTTCAGGCTTCAGGCGTACGAGAACAACAAACTTTACAAGGAAAAAGTCAAGAGATGGCATGATAAGAAGTTGGTGCAAAAGGAGTTCATCATTGGCCAACAAGTTCTACTATATAATTCTCGTCTCAGACTCTTTCCGGGGAAGTTGAAATCTAGATGGTCTGGTCCTTTCACAATTAAAACGGTGTTTCCACATGGAGCAATTGAAATATTTGAGACAACACCGGATAAAGCATTTAAAGTGAATGGTCAGAGATTGAAGCCATATTTTGGAGGAACGGTCAATCGCGAGTCGGTAAGCATCGTGCTTGCTATTGTTTGATTCTTGGGGTTTCACGTCAAGCTAATGACGTTAAACAAGCGCTTCGTGGGAGGCAACCCATGCGTTTTTCGAGTTTTTGCTTATAAAAAAAAAGTTTTTTTGTAGTACTTAAAAATTTTTTTTTGGGTTCATCCATACTGGTAAAATGGGTCGGCCACGCCACACACCAGGCGGGCACCTCAAACCACCAGTAGCCACCCAAATTTTTTTTTTTTTTTGAAAATTTGCACTGCCCGCGCCAGGCGGCCGTTTGAGTGGCGCGCCAACGTGGTGGCCGGCGCCCCCGCGTGGCTAAGGCAGAATCACGCTGCTGCTTTATAAATTTTTTTTTTCTCCCCTTCCTTTTGTTACAAACCCAGCAGCCCTACAACCATTCTAGCCCCAAATCCACTTTAAACCCTCGATTATAAAGCCCCAATTCTCTCTAAACACAAACACCATCTCTTCCACTCAAACCCACCTCTTATTATACATATACATACACCTATACATACACATCTAAACCCAATTCATCTCTTTTCACCAAATCTCTAAACTCTCTCTACCACAACACATACTTGCAATTCAATGGCACCCAAGAGAGCTATAAGATCCGAGAGTAGTAGTGTGCAAGCCCAATCATCGGATTCTTCGGGTATGGGTTCCGGGGTTAACAAGTTCACATCTCCGGAGGCCCAAGCGGAATTTACTCGGCTTTTGGGAAAGCCAATTGCTAAGGAGAGGGGTTTCTTACCTTCACCGGGTGATGGGGAATTGGTATAGATGATTCAAGAAAGAGGTTGGGAATCGTTTTGTGAGGCACAAGGGGCAATCCCGATGAGCATTGTGCGGGAATTCTATGCCAATGCTCGGGCGGATCAAAACGGGTATTTGGTGGTTCGGGGTATGACGGTGGATTACACTTTGGAGGCGATCCGCCGGATTGTTGGGGGTACAGAGATGGAGCCAACGCAGGATGATTGGGTGCGGAAATCAAAGCGCTTAATGGATTTGGATCAAATCATCCGTGGGCTATGTTTCCCGGGCACTGAGTGGAAGACTAATCCTTCCACTAATGAGAAGTTATCGTTCCCCGTTTCTGCCATAAACAGGTATGCCCGAGCTTGGAACCTGTTTATCTGTGCTAATATTATGGCTTCTGGACATCCACACGATGTACCTGTTGCTCGTGCTATATTGTTATATAGAATTGTGGATGGTGAATATGTGGACATTGCATATGTCATTAATCAGAACATCGTGAAGTTTCTGTCCACTGGCACCAGAGGGGCCATACCTCATGCGACTATTGTGACCAAGTTATGTACTGCGGTGGGAGTTCGCTGGTCAGCTGATGAGCAGTTGCAGTTGTCGAGCGCTCCTATTGATCATACTCTTTTAGAGAGGTTGCCTGAGGCAGACAGTGGCAGACCCCATCCTAGGGGGTGGGGATATTTTTTTGGGGGTCCGGGGGGAGGACGTCCTCAGTCAACTCCTCGCGGACCACCAGCTACAGCAGGGCCTTCTTGTCGGGCAGTTCAGCATTCGGGGTTCAGTGATTCTCAGTACAAGAGGCTCGCAAGGCGTATGGATACTATGCATGATATGCATAGCCATTTTGCTCAGGATTTGACATAGGCTTTAGGGACTGCTTTTCGTGCTACGGGCGTAGACATGTGTGGCCTGTATTTGGTGCTGGCATGGTCTATCCTCCGGCTGACTCTTCACCCGATAAGGGTGAGGAGAGTGATCATTCCGCCTCCTTCTAGGTACATTCGATCCTTTTTATCACCTTCAATGAGGACATCGAATATTTTAAGTTTGGGGGTGGTAATCTAAGGACTAGTAGTAGTGTGTGTTCATATAGGTTGCATGTTGCATATAGTTTAGCGTATTATCGCATATTGTTTGCATATTAGTTAGTTTTTTTATATATATATGCTTGTGTTTAATATGTGTCAGTAGTTTCATATAGCTGCATTTGCATGAATCTTAAAGTTGTTTTTCAAGTTGATGTCCTATGATGAGTTTATGTGCATAATTTCTTGGCTAGTAGTCTTGATCATATGTGATGCCTTGTAATTGGAAACTACTGGTGTGAAAATTTTAATTACACTTATGCTCTAGAGATTAGACTTAAACTAACTTATTTCTTGAGTTCTTGCGTTGAGTCGGGCGTAGAGTGTGGATTATTCCCTTTTTGAACTTAGAGTTTGTAAATCTTAAGTTTGAGGGAGTTAAGGGATGAATATGTCTTTCTAAAAAAAAGAGGAAAAAGAAAAAAAAGAGAGAATAAAAAAATTTTTGAGTACTCCTTTGAGATCAATGGGTAGAATGCAAAGTCATGTGAAAGGGACGATCCATGTACTTGTTCTGGTATTAAGTGCAAATGTATTAGAATAAGCAATTTCTTGGTGACCTTTCATAACCTTTGATTACTGGAGAATTACTTGATTAAAAAAAAGAAAAAAAGGAAAAAATAGAATAAGCGAAGTCGAATGGCGGTCGTGACTTACTTACACTGAGAAGCGTCCCAACCTTAGACTTGGCAAGAAAAAAAAATAGAAAAAAATAAGAGAGGCATAGGAATTCTTTAGTGACCCTAAATTGTAGTTGACTCTTTAGTAAAGAAGTGTTTAAACCTGATTCTGATTAACGGCTCATAGTGAGGACTCTGTTGAAGTTTGATAGTCTTTGTTTTGTTTCACTAAAGAGCATGCTAGCACACACGATGCACTTCACACTTTTAGTGGAAGAGAACATGGCTAATATGTGAAAGAGATGAATGCCTAGAATGTTGCATATTCTGAGGATGCTATGTTAACAAGGATTACACTTCATGATTCGCTTAGATGTAGGCATTTAGTTGCATTCATGAATTGCATTATTAGTATTTGTGTGTGTGTCTATGCTTGAGGACAAGCATTGGTTTAAGTTTGGGGATGTGATAAGTGGATTTTATATCCACTTGGAAGCCTTCATTTTGGCTTAAATTGATGGAATGGCCTCAAGATTTTGATGTTTTTGATATGTTTTAGTGTTGTGTTGTGTAGGTTTCTTGGAAGGAGGACGAAGAGGAGAATCATAGCTTTCATTGAAAAAAAACGGCGAAGCAATCGGATGCACGAGACGAGAGTTATGGGCAAAGAAGTGTCGGGTGCGCGTTCTGCCATTGTGAGGCGCCCGGCTCACTTGTGAGGCGCCCGCCTGAGATGTGAGGGGCCCGCCTCACACTCTGGGCGGGATTTTTGGCCCGTTTTGACCGTTTTTGATCCGTTTGAAGGCCCGTTCGCTGGGGAAGTTAAATAAAGGCTTGGGGGACTTAAAACATAACCTAGAAACATTCTAAGGAGCACGTGACGCCTACGGAGAAGATCAAGATCGAATTTCATACTTTTTACTTTTGTAATTCTTCGAAGTAGGCGTAACCTTGGATGCTCGTTTAGGATTTGTTTCTTAACACTTATTCTAGTACTTTGAGTTTGTTTTTCCTATTTAGTACCATGTTTACTCTTATTCCCATGATGATGAGTGGTTCGATTATGAACTAACCATTCGTGGGATTCTAGCGGATTTATATATGGATTTCAGTAGTTGATTTGCCTTAATTATTTGTGTGATGAATGTTGATTTCTTCGTATTGGTTGTGCTTAATCGTCTTGGATGCGTAGCTAACATCTTAGATTGTTTGTTAATCTTTATTGAAGCGACAGTGGATATATTGATTTAGAACTTGCCATGCGAACATAGGATTATGTATTCGATATACATGATTAGTGGTGTGATTTAAACCATCTTGCATCGCCCTATGTAATCTTGATAGATAACTTGTTCTTCAACCGTTATGTTTTCAAATTCTATAGACATATAGGGTCTAAGCATAATTGGTGTTTGTTTACCTTCTATCTTAATTGTGGATGTGTAGCAGTATGGTGCATGTATAACGACAGTTAGCATGTATCAGTTTCGTGTTATCTGATTAGTTATCAACCATCGCATATCGATAAGGCATAACTCTGAATGAAGTATATAATGAAGTTAGAATCCCATGTTTTATTCTCATTAGTAATCCAGTTAATCACTTAGTTATAATTCGACTTTAATTAGTTAATTTAGATAAAACCAACCAAATTGTTATCTGTCTAAGCATTGAATAATAATAATCATACATTGGTGCATAAGTGCATATTTCTGAATACACCAGTCTCTGTGGGAACGAACTGAATTTGATTCTATACTACTTGTGACCACGTACGCTTGCGTGATTTTGTGCGAACATTTGTAATTTTCTAAATGCCTCTGTATTAATCTCTAAGCATTTAGATAATTATTTGTATTTATTTTGTATTTTTCAAAATTAATTAAGCATAAATATGTGAATTTAAGTTAATTCATTTTTCTGAATTAAAGTTAAGTTCATAAGTATTTATATTTAACTAAAGTTGAATTTTACAAAATACATGTGTATTATATAATATTGTTTTTATATTAGATTTTTGATTTATCTTGTAAAATGTTTTATTTCAAAAATAAATCAAAAATCATATTTTGAAATTATTATTTTCTTTTTTTTTTCTTTTGAAAAACTCGGCAAGACAATCTAATTAATTGTCTTACCGAGCTTTATCAACAGATTTTTCAGTTATATATATATATATATATATATATATATATGGGTCGAGTTCCAGGGAGACTCTCCGTATTGAGAGACCCAAGAGACTCCATCTAGACCATCCGTTAGTAGTATTTTTATACAATCTTCAATACATCTGACAATGGCAATACAGTAATTATTCCTATTAATGGAGGAAATTTTTATATTCTCAAATCTCTATAATCTATGTATTTATGGAAGATATTAATATGTCTTTTATGTAGAGATTTAATGATCTTTTCAGATTCGAAAAGGATATATTATGCATTTATGTAGAGATTGAATAATCTTTTTATATTTGGAAATGAGATATTGTGCTCTTATTTTTTAGATTGAACTAGCTTTTTTGGCCCGTGCTACGCACACGGTTATTGATTCTTTGATTTTTATCGACTTAATCTATACTTTGCTTTAAAAAAAAACTTAATCTATACTTTATGTCGTGATTAACCCCAAATCTGGCGGGTAATCAGCGCAGTCAAATTATTTATTATGAGTTTTAAATTATAGAATTTTAAATGTTTATTAGCATTTTGTCTCGTGCTACGCACACGTGTATGTTTTTTGTTTTTTTTATCGAGTTAACCTATACATTTTTATTAACAAACAGTATGATATGAGATATAAGTTATGAAAGCAACGTACGTAAGAGTCAAAATACTCGAGTTTTGTTATTAGCGAACAGTACGTTGTAGATGTTAAAAATAATATATACAAATGTCGATTGAATAAATAAAATCACGCAACAGAAATTATAACGACGCGGACTATATAAATCTTTGTATTTAGAAATATATATAATTATTAATTTAACCTGATTATGCAGATTACAGAGCTTCCATCCATTCCTCAATTATAAAATTAAGGTGAATATGCTGATGATAGAGTTTCCTCCCGTCCTTAATAAAAATTGATAAATATGTTAAGAAATAATTAACCTCAAAGTAATACATCAATTAGGGAATACATATGTATTCATAATATAGTTACATTACTAAAATTATATAATGCTATAATTATTGCCTATATTGAAAATTGATACTAAGAGAATATACGTGATAAATTTTTAATACGATCTTTAAAATAATCTTTATTACGATCTTTATAAAGATTCTCTTAAGTAATCTTTTTAAATGATTTTGTAAGATTTCATAAAATATTTACTAGAATCTGTTAATTTTTGTAAAAATATCCATAACATATTCCAACGAATCTGTGATAAATTGCATAATGTAATTTATAGTAATATATTAATTGTAAATTTTTTAATTTATGTTAATAGTGCACCCAAATCTTCATACAATCTATTTAAAAAAGGTATGATTAATGAAATATGTATCATTAATGGTAGTTATTCTAAGATCTTTACATACATGGAAACAATTTAAATAGTATATTATACAGAACTGTAACTGTGATTTTGATGGTAATTAATCCGCATAATTAAGGAAGTACAATTAACAATATCTTATGATTAATGTATGCATGATGCGTATTTTTAAAATATAATATACTACCCCTAGAGTTTAAACAAGGAAGAATACCAGTATGTATGTATAGCATATAGACCACAAGATCAAAAGAGAATCAATGGTAGAGATCAAAAGAGAATCAATGGGAGAGGTTCAAAATAGACCAGGGAGTAGCGGGTACATACTGGTATTCTTCCTTGTTTAAACTCTAGGGGTAGTATATTATATTTTAAAAATACGCATCATGCATACATTAATCATAAGATATTGTTAATTGTACTTCCTTAATTATGCGGATTAATTACCATCAAAATCACAGTTACAGTTCTGTATAATATACTATTTAAATTGTTTCCATGTATGTAAAGATCTTAGAATAACTACCATTAATGATACATATTTCATTAATCATACCTTTTTTAAATAGATTGTATGAAGATTTGGGTGCACTATTAACATAAATTAAAAAATTTACAATTAATATATTACTATAAATTACATTATGCAATTTATCACAGATTCGTTGGAATATGTTATGGATATTTTTACAAAAATTAACAGATTCTAGTAAATATTTTATGAAATCTTACAAAATCATTTAAAAAGATTACTTAAGAGAATCTTTATAAAGATCGTAATAAAGATTATTTTAAAGATCGTATTAAAAATTATTTTAAAAATCAAAGTAAAGATAATGATAAAGATTCTTTAAGATGATCGTGGTATTATTAAAATGTACATATCGGATAATTTTTACAAGATTCTTTAAGATGATCGTGATATTATTAAAATGTACATATCGGATTTTTTAATATAGTGAATCTTATTTTCACAAGATTCTTTAAGGTGTTCCTTAGACACCATAAATACAATTCTGATATATTTTAATTCAAAATATTCATTATAATTCTTCATATATAATATGTGTTTATCGGATAATTTTTAAATATAATTTCACCAAATATTATAAAAATATTTTTTTTATTAAACTAAAATAAGATTCCAATAAATTTATACTAAATATTTTGATGTAAAATTTACAATTTTTTTTTGGATGTTTACAAACTCTATATCAAACATTTTTAAGAACTTATGAGACTCAGTAATAGAATATATTTATTAAATTACTCGCCAGAATCTTAGTATTATATATCAATCATTTTTAAGTGTTCTCATATGTTTAATCTCATCATAAATAAATTCTATTAAACATGGTCCAACATATTTAATCATGGTTTGCCAACTATGTAGTAGCGAATGTTTTATTAAGATTCTCTAAGTGTTTATTAGCAAAAAACACTTAAGATTACAATAAAATTTATACTAAATTTTTTGATTTAGATTTTACACTAATGCATCAATTAGAAGAATCTTAATAAATATATGACTTAAATAAATTATATCAAATAAATTTATTATTATTATTCGCTTTAAAAAATTAAATAAATTTATTATTGTATGAAACACTTAATGTATCAATTAGAAGAATCTTAATATAATTTTGATATTCTCTTAAGTGTTTATTAGTTTAAATTATTATTTTTTAATTATCATTATATGAAACACTTAATGCATCAATTAGAAGAATCTTAATAAATACATGACTTAAATAAATTATATCAAATATATTTTACTTTATTTAAAAATAACATATAATAAAATCATAATATATATATGACTGGCTAACGAAACACCTAATAAAAATTTTAATGAGAAATTTTTATATACTAAATGTTCTGCTAAGTTTTTTTTAGTGAATTTAGTTTACTCTTTTCTTTACTAAGTGTCAAATATAATTTATTGTATATAATATTTTTTAAGAATCTCAATTCGAATTAAAAAGATCATATAATAAAATTTATTAAGATCGCTAACATATTTTGTTACAGAGATTCGCAAGGTGTTTTATTAAAATTTAATATATTTATTTTTGTTTTAACAACTGTTCTACAAAAATTTACTATAATTTTTTAGTCAACTAAATGTTCTACTAAGTGTTTATAAAAGTGCTCTATTACATATTACGATATTTACTAAAATAGATTTGGTTAAAATATGAGAATACAAAAAATTCCGCAAAAATATATAATTAATAGTTCAACAAAAAAATTGAGGTGAGTTCTCTAAAAAATATTATTCTATTAAGTGTTATGTTAGGTCCTATTAATTCACTATATATAATAATATAGTGATCACAATATGTAATACAGTATGACAATATAAGAGATCGAAAGCAGTAAACTCTTATATTCACAAAACTCGATGGTTACAAAAACTCTCTCAGTGATTTATATTCTATCACCAAGAGCTGCTAGGGTTCTTAACAATATACTTGATAACTCAACTCATATAGAGTAACCCTAATCTGTGTTTATATAGACACAGTTACAAAATCAATCTCTGATTTGATATCCTATAAATCAGCTAATAAATCTATCAATCAAAGATTGCTCCAGTTTTCTGTTTAGTTTCCATAGCCAGCAAATCACTCCTCAGCTTCTATCCTTCCTTGAAGTATATCCGCTTCTGAGCTCTTTCCACGTGTAAACTCTGTCGAGTCTTGACTATGTAAACTCTGATCAGACTTTATCAAACTCTGTCAGACTTTACTAAACTCTGATCAGCTTCCATATTAAACTCTGATGATTCCTGTTCTAAAACAAACCTTAAGAACATTAGTAATCATCAATTATATCTAACAATCTCCCCCAACTTGTGCATGAATAAGTTATGTGCAAGTTAACAGATAATTGATGATGTCAAAACATTTAAGTCAAATGCAACAGAGTTTAACTATATAACAGAAAACTTTTAAAACTTACAGATACTTTACTCCTTAGCTGCATAGATTCCATTTGCTGTCTTTAGATACTCTCTGAGGAGTTCTTTCTCAGCTTCTTCAAGCACTGCAATCATTTGTCTCTTGATCTCTCTCAGCTCTGGATCTGAAACTCCAGTTTGATAAATTGCAGCTCTGAGATCATAAATCTTGTTCTTCTTCAAGTCCCTATCCAGCCTGATATTGTAAGCTTTATCAGACTCTTCATTAAATGCAAGAGTTCTGATTCCACCTATTGTTTCAATCTTTGCTGAATTTTTCTTCATCTCCACCAGCTGTCCTTTATGATTGAGATATTTAGGAATAAAAAGTCCAGCATTTTTGTTTCCTGTAATCCCCATCTTTCTTCTGATTTGATCTTTTAGCAGGTTGGAGATGTGTTGTCCTGACTTGTTCTTTACTTGAAATATGTATGATACATATCTCAATTCTTCCCAGTGTTTAGCATATAGATCTGCTTCAAGTACTCTAAACACTGTTCCATCAGACATGAAGTAGATAAGGATATTATCTCCTCTGTCATTTTTTACCAACTGGACTGAATCAAGTTTGTCCATTCTGTCTTGCAATACTCCAATCTTGGGAGCACAGAGAGATGAGGGGTCATCTGGTCTTGATCCTATACTCTGATCAAATTTTTCATACTTGGATCCCAGCCCTCCTTTATCTCTTCCTGCCTTTTGATGAGAAAATGGTTTAATTGAGCCTTTTTCAAAACTTATTTCAGTCATCAGAGTAGGCTTTGCAAATCCAGCCAGTGGAGTAGTTGTTGGTTTGAACACAGCTTGAGCTTTGTCAGAGACTGTGTCTTTCTTTGCTTCCTTATTGACTTGAGCTGTGTCAGAGGTCAATCTTTCTTTTTGAGGTTCTGCAACATGAGCTTTGTCAGAGATTGCAGCTTCTGTTTTCTTTTCCTTCACAACTTGATCCTTGTCAGAGGTTGTAGGCTTCTTCTTTTCCCAGCCTTTCTCCAGATTTTCATCTACTTTGCTTTTACCCTTGGAGGTGTATTCATCTTCAGAGTATACCTTTTTGACTGGTAAACTCTGATCAGCAACAGTAGATTCCTTGATCAGTATTCCTTTTTCTTTTGGCTTGGTAGTTGACTTTGCAGGCTTTTGGATCTTTCCAGAGTTTATGGCTTCAATATGTTCCTTTTTCAGCTCAGCTTCCTCTGCAGCAATCAACTCCAAATCCAAATTTGCTTCTGGATTTTCTTGTTCAAAAACCAATCTAGCAAGCTCTTCATCAGTCATGGGTTTGTCTGATCCAGTCACTGGTCTTTGATTAGATCCAGATGTGATGTTGTGAGTTGGACCAGACTTTGTGCTTTGCTTGGATTGTTTCTGACTGTCAGAGTTTGAAACTCTTCCACCAGTCCCTGCTTGAAATCTCTTGTGCTTGGTGAAATCATCAATATCATCATCATCATCCTTCTTCTTCCTCTTCAGAGTTTGAGTAGTAGACTTGCATTTGACTTGAGCTACTCTCTCCCCCTTTTTGACATCATCCTCATCAGGAATCAGTATGGATGTGATCAGAGAAAGTGAAGTTTGGATGGCTTCAAGCTGTTTGGACATCTTTTCTTGATTTGATTCAATCATGGTCATCCTTTGGTCCAGAGATTCATTTGCAGTTACCAGCTTCTGTACATTCTCTTTCATAGGATTGATGGTCCTCTTCTTTTCCAGTTCATTTGTCTCCTTGACTTTTGCCACCTCTGTTCTTAGACCATCTATTGATTTAGATGTCTGGGCATGAGCAGGATGAAATGTTTTCAGATATAGAATTGTGCCCTTGAGGCTTGACATAACATCAGAGTTTGTAATTTTCTTTTCTGCCATAGATAAGAACTCTTCAGCTTTAGGTGTTTCCAAGGAATGCTGGTGACTCAACCAGAGTTTATCCCATACTTCATTTGGAGGATCAACTTGAAGATCCCTGGGAAGTGGCTCAGAGTCTGTGTTCAGAGTTTGTAGCCTGGCATTGTACTGGCTAGTAGACTCCCACTTTTGTTGAGTCAGAGGAACTTCATCATTTTCATCCTTGCTTGTATCTGAACTGTCATCATCATCAGTATCAGCATCAGAGTTTGCTTTGTCAGTTTCAGGATCAGCAACTTTCTCCACAGTATCTTGAGCAGATGTTCCTTTAGCTTCAGACTGTGATTTGATAGACTCTGCACCAGTCTGAGCAAGAGTCTGTAGAGCTTCCATAGCTACCCTGTCAGATTCATCAACTACATCAGACCTGTAGTTGTCTGGAGCTGTATCATGAACTATGGCACCCTCTGGAATTTTCATTGGAGAAGTAGGAATTGGAGTAGAGGGTCCATGATCAGATATTGGAGTATGAAGATCAGACATATTTGCTCCAGCTTCAGTTGTAGCTTGTGCATCACACTCTATTTCTTCATCTACTGCAGATGCTGGAGAAGATGCTTTAGGAGATGTTGTAGGAGATACTGTAGGAGATATCAGAGGAACAGCTTGAATAGGAAGCACCATCAGAGCTTGAGAAGTTTCTGGTAGTGTGGTAGATGGTGTTTGGTCTTCCTCAACAGTGAAGTCTGTGATGTCAGTTTCTGGGATTTTCGCCTTTGCAGGTTTTTGAGCCCGTAACTTGAATCTGGCTGTCTTCTGAGGACTTGTGTGAGCCGGTTCAGAGACTGTTGTTGGAGTAGGTTCAGAGTTTGCAACTTGTGCAGTTTCTAGATCATCATATTCATATGCTGCAACAAGTCTTCTTCTTTTCTTCTGCTTTGGAGAAGAAGCAGCTTCATTGTGGACATTATCAGAGTTTGCAGCATCAGAGTTTGCTGGTTTATCAGACTTTGTCTTTAGAACTTGTGTATCAACAGAGGTTCTGGTTTTGGTTGTAGAGGGGTGGTCATCAGACTTTGTAGATTTGGATGGTTTTGTAGTTGATGATCTTGGTTTTCTGGTGACTGTGGGAGAGGTTGGATGTTGTGGTTGAGGTTGTTGAGGCTGTTGTTGTGGTTCCTGAGGAAGGTTCAGCCTTGCTCTGAAAGGAGCTGGGATTTGCAGAGGCCTGAGAACTGGTCTCTTCTCATCTTTAGATATGAGATCCTTAAAAGCCCTTTTATGAAGTTTAAAAGGTTTGATCTCATCTGCAGCATCAAAATCCACTTCTCCAACAGTGGCATTAAACAACAATTGGCAAAATCTTGAGAAATATATAACATTCCTGTTCTCAAGCATTCTTTCACCAATATTTCTAAGAACTAATCTACCAAAATCAAAAGCAGTAGAATAGATCAGAGAATACCCGATTTGTAGCATGTCCATAGGAATAGCATCCCAGTTTGTAGATTTCTTCTGGAAAGCTCTGGTAACGCAATCAAAGAAAAAACTCCACTCCTTATTGAGCCATGGACGCTTCAACTGACCCAGTTTATCCAGAGATTCGTAGTACCCCAATTCAAGCATCATTGTTCTGAGATTTGCATCTCCATTGGTAATGTACGCAGAGTGTTCTGGCAAGTTAAGTGCCTGACGAACTGTTGCTGGAGTAACTGCATACTCCTCCCCGTCATAGGAAAACACAATTGATGGTGATCCATCTGCACCACCATTGTCATATGTACCCGTCTTCCAAAAGCTGATGATTTGGCTTCCTGAAAGTCTTGCAGGAGCGGTGAGAGCGGTACCGATGACACTTTGTGCCAAGAATCGCTGAAAGGGATGATAATCCCTTGGGGCTTCAGCAGTGTCAAGGATGGCTGCATAGTTATTAGGAACGAATTCAACACCTGCCAGGATAAAAGCTGTAGTGGCCATTAGAACAGAGATTATGAAAAGAAGATGTTTGAGGAAATGTGTAGACGAAGATTCGAATTTTAGAGAACAGAGTGTAAGAGTTTTGTTTAGAAGGTGAATGTAGAGAGTAAGTGTAAAATTGAATAATAAGCAATAAAATCTGATCTGAAAAACTCTTCAGATTTTGTTGAACTGAGCACGCATGGGCTTTTAGTTCAATCAGACACCTGTCAAAATGTAACTGGTAGATGAGTGTTAGTGGGATGGAGAAACGAGAGTAATAATCATGAGTGCAGTAAACATGCGCAGTAATAAATGCTGATTACACGTTCTCCTATTAAAATGTTTTGCATGTAAACCCACTAATAATACATCCGTTTGAAACACATTCTCTTCACATTCTCTGAATATTTGAAAAAAAATCAAGGTCAAATCTCTCGAATTTTTAAACTCTGAGATTTAAGACAAAGAAAATAAATTTCTGCGAACCTCAGAATAAAGACATAATTTTCAGAATATTCATCAATAAATCAGAGTTTGTTCTGAAATCCATAGCTCAATAATGTGCTTGTGAAATGTGTGTGGTCATGTTAAATCAGAGAATATAAAATTTCACAATTTCGTAATTATAAGGTAGACTTTGAATAATTTATTCAAACTCTCAAAACGTAGACTAGGACATACTCTGAAGATAATCAATAAAATAATTTAACCCTTTTTTTTTTTTTTTTTTTTATCAGGACGCTTCTCAGTGTGAGTGAGGCACGACCTTTAAATATACTATTGCATTAGTATTTCTCCAGTAATCAGAGATTGTGACTGGTCACCATAGATTATAAAATCTTAGCAATTACTTAATACCAGCAAATGTTTGGTTCTTCCCAGTCACTGTCATATTAACATCTAAGATCTCAAAGGAGTACCATGCTTATTTTTCAGGGGGTTTTGTCTCAGGTAATAAAAACATCAGAGTTTATAATCACTGTCTAGTATATGAGAGAAAATTTAAATTAATCAGTCTCACTTATAATTAAGATATGTGAAGTAGTAGAGTCTCAATGATATCAGCATGCATAATGTGAACTAGTGTAGCACAAAATTGAGATTAGGATTAAGGAACTTAGCTGAGATTCATGATTACTCATTCAGAACATGCTTCATGGTATCTTCATAGGTGTTTTGTCTCAGAGAAGATAAAAATGAGATCACTTATCAAGATTCAGAGTTGTATAAGCATCAGAGAATATTATCAGAGAATGTTATCAGAGTAAAGCAAACAGAGTATATTATCAGAGAATGTCATCAGATTTTATCAATCAGAGTATATCATGGCAGATGTGTGAGTAATACATATGGTAAATTTGACAAGTTAAATTTTAAAGATCTAACCAATATGTTTACTCAGTTCCTGATATCATTCCTAGCTCATTCACCAGCCTAGTAAAAGTTGCTTCACTTAATGGCTTGGTGAAAATGTCTGCTAGCTGCTGTTCAGTAGGAACAAAGTGAAGTTCAATGGTTCCTTCCTCCACATGCTCCCTTATAAAATGATATCTTATACTGATGTGCTTTGTCAAAGAATGTTGAACTGGATTTCCTGTCATAGCAATAGCACTTTGGTTATCACAATAAATAGGAATTTTAGAGAAGGATAACCCATAGTCCAAAAGTTGATTCTTCATCCAAAGAATTTGAGCACAACAGCTGCCTGCAGCAATATACTCTGATTCTGCTGTTGATGTTGAGATGGACTTCTGCTTCTTACTGTACCAAGAAACTAGTCTTCCACCCAGAAATTGACAACTCCCACTTGTGCTTTTCCTGTCAATTTTGCAACCTGCAAAATCTGCATCAGAGTATCCAATAAGACTAAAATCTGATTCTCTAGGGTACCATAGTCCCAATGATGTGGTTCCCTTGAGATATCTGAATATCCTCTTTACTGCAATCAGATGAGGTTCTCTTGGATCTGCCTGAAATCTTGCACATAGACATGTGGCATACATAATGTCTGGTCTACTTGCAGTCAGATAAAGCAATGATCCAATCATTCCTCTATAGTTTGTGATATCCACTGATGCACCAGTATCTTTGTCTAGTTTTGTTGCTGTTGCCATAGGAGTAGTTGCAGCAGAACTGTCTTGCATACCAAATTTCTTTAAAAGATTTCTGGTATACTTGGCTTGATTTATAAAAATCCCATCTTCAGTCTGTTCAACTTGTAAACCCAGAAAATAGCTGAGTTCCCCCATCATGCTCATTTGGTACCTAGACTGCATGAGCTTGGCAAATCTTTGACAGAGTTTAGCATTAGTGGAGCCAAAAATAATGTCATCAACATAGATTTGAACTAAAAGCAGATCATTGCCATGATTCAAATAAAACAGAGTTTTATCTATGGTACCTCTAGTAAATCCACTTTCAAGAAGAAATTGAGCTAGAGTTTCATACCATGCCCTTGGAGCCTGCTTTAGTCCATAAAGTGCTTTGTCCAACCTGTAGACATAGTCTGGATGTTTTGGATCCACAAAACCTGGAGGTTGTTCAACATATACCTCTTCATCCAGTTTCCCATTTAGAAAAGCACTTTTGACATCCATCTGAAATACTTTGAATTTCTTGTGTGCAGCATAGGCCAGAAAGATTCTAATTGCCTCCAATCTTGCAACTGGAGCAAATGTCTCATCATAATCAATACCTTCCTGTTGTGAATACCCTTTTGCCACAAGCCTTGCTTTATTCCTTGTAATGACACCCTCACTGTCAGTTTTGTTTCTAAACACCCATTTTGCACCAACTATGGATCTGTCTTTAGGTCTTGGTACTAGGGTCCAGACTTTATTTCTTTCAAATTCATTTAACTCTTCTTGCATTGCTTGAATCCAATCAGGATCTTGAAGAGCTTCCTCTACCTTTTTGGGTTCTGTTTGTGACAGAAAGCAATGATGTAAACATTCATTTGCTGTAGCTGTCCTTGTTTGCACACCTGCTTCTGGATTGCCAATTATTAGATCAGGTGTGTGAGATTTTGTCCACTTCCTAGCATGTGGAAGCTGACCATTTTCATCATTGGATCCTCCCCCTTGATCCATGCTCTCCTGATTCTGTAGATTATTCTCTGTAGCTCCCCCTAAATTTGTGCTATCAGAGTTTGAATCAGTATTCTCTGATGAGTTTGAGTCAGCATTCTCTGAGGAATCTTGGGTAGAGTCTGAGACAATCTGATGCTCCCCCTCAACAAGTGCTTCATTGTCATGAACTTGTGAATGTTCATCAGAGCTTGCTGTATTTTGTTCACAGTCAGAGTTTGACTGTTCATCAGAGTTTGTCGAATCAGAGAAAATTTCTTCATTTTCAAAATACAGTTCTTCATGATCATCCATATATGCTAAGCCCATTATTCTTTTGTCATCAAATGACACATGTATGGATTCCATGATCACCTTGGTTCTCAGATTATAGACTCTGAAGGCCTTTGTTATCAGAGGATAACCTACAAAGATGCCTTCATCAGCTTTTAAGTCAAACTTGGTAAGCTGTTCTGGATGAGTCTTCAATACAAAGCATTTGCACCCAAATATGTGAAAGTACTTCAGATTTGGCTTCTTTTTCTTCACCATCTCATATGGGGTCTTGCCATGCTTATTAATCAAGGTTGCATTTTGAGTGAAACAGGCTGTTTGAACAGCTTCTGCCCAGAAATAAGTAGGCAATTTAGCCTCATCAAGCATAGTTCTGGCAGCTTCTATAAGAGTCCTGTTTTTCCTTTCAACTACACCATTTTGCTGTGGTGTACCAGGTGCAGAGAATTGTTGCACTACACCTCTTTCTTTGCAGAACTCTTCCATTGTTGAATTTCTGAACTCAGTTCCATTATCACTTCTAATGATCTTTACTTTGTCTTCAGATCCATGATCCAGTTGTGTCACATGATCCATCAGATGCAAGGCTGTTTCATCTTTAGAGTGAAGAAAATATACCCAAGTGTATCTAGTATACTCATCAACAATGACAAGAGCATATTTCTTCCTTGCAATGGATGGTACATTGACTGGTCCAAAGAGATCAACATGTAGAAGATGATATGGTTTGTTTATTGAGAATTCAGTCTTACTCTTGAAAGATGTCTTTCTCTGCTTGGCTTTTTGACATGAATCACACAATCCATCAGATGTCAGTAGTGATTCAGGGAGTCCTCTCACAAGCTTTTTCTTTATAAGCTCATTTATGGAATTGAAATTTAGATGTGAAAGCTTCTTGTGCCATTTCCAACTTTCTTCTGCAGAGATCCTTGTAGACAAGCAAATTGCTTTTTCTTCAGAGTTTGTAGGCAAGTGGATTTCATAAATATTCCCATGTCTGTGAGCAGTTACTGCCACTTTGCCTGTTGACTTGCTTACTATCTCACTGTGTTCTTCATAGAAATCAACATGATATCCTCTGTCACAGATCTGACTGACAGAGAGTAAATTGTGTTTCAGCCCTTGAACAAGAGCTACATTTGATATGATGACATTTCCAAGATTGATTTTGCCATATCCCAGAGTCCTTCCTATGTTGCCATCTCCATAAGAAACACTTGGGCCAGCCTTCTCCACAAACTCTGACAGCAGGGTCTTATTTCCAGTCATGTGTCCTGAACATCCACTGTCCAAGACTAGGATATTCTTCCTGTTGCCCTGCAATCATAAAGACCACTAGTTGTTAGTTTTAAGGACCCAGACTTGCTTGGATCCCTTGGCCTTATTAAGTTTGTTAGCTTTTGCAGCGGTATTATTATCAGAGTTTGAGCTAACAGACTTTGCAACAGAGTTTGTACTGGAAACAGAGTTTGTACTTGCAGAGTTTTTATTAACCTTTAAAGAAGGTTTCAATTGATAATAATCATAATACAAACTATGATATTCTTTGCAAGTATAGATAGAATGCCATAAACTACCACAATGAAAACAAGGATCTTGTGGTTTATATCTAATACTACTTTTTCTAACTCCAGACTTTGTAGGTAAAGAGTTAATGTTCTTGTTCTTCCTGCAAAAATTAGCAAGATGATTAGTATTACCACAGTTATGGCATGTCTTCCTAGGTGCATTTGGAACAGGCATGTAGTTATTACTCTTGTTTATGCCAATTTTGCCATTTCTATTTTTCCTAGGCTCCTTGTTTCTGTCATCAGACTTTACCTCTTTAAGCTTATGTTTAAGCTGTTTCTGAGTCATCAGTCCTATGTTAACCTGTTTGGGCTTTTCAGATTTTAAATTGTTGTTAATCTCTGATTTTGGTCTACATTGTTTAGGCTTAGAGGATTCAACAACAAATTTAACAGGTTTAACCTTAGGTTTTTGAGTTTTAATAAACTCTGTTTTTGATGACTCAGCTTCTGAGTTATCAGTGTAACCTAGTCCCTTCTTCCAGTTTCCACTACCTAAGATATCCTGAGTAGTTTTGCCTGAATTAGTCCATGTTTTAATGATCTCTCTTTCCTTGGCAAGTTCTGATTGAAGAGATGCATACCTCTTTGATAATTCATCTTTGACAATGACATCATCATCTCTTTCTTTTTGAACTTCCAACATTTGAACTAATTCTTTTTCTAGAAAATCATTCCTTTTCTTTACACTCAGAGTTTCAGATTTTAATCTTTCATTCTCTAAGGTCTGATCTCTAAAACTGATATGTAAAGTTTTAAGAAACAATCTTAACTCAGTTATATCTTCAGTATCAAAGGCAAGAGTAGAGTGAGGTACCTTAGCAGGAGATTCAGTGTTGTTGTCAGTGTTTGCCATTAGAGCATAATTGACTTCTTCTTCTGAATCAGATGTGTCTGTCCAGTTTCCTTTCTTGGTGATAAAGGCCTTTTCTTTTTCCTTCTTGGCTTTCTTGCATTCAGATGCAAAGTGTCCCTTTTCACCACAGTTGAAACAGGTATACTTGTCAGCTTTTCCAGCTTTTCCTTCTTTGCCCTCATTCTTCTTAAAGTTTTTCTTGTCATAAACTCTGTCAGAGTTTCTGTCTTTCCTTGAAAAACTTTTGCCTTTGTTGAACTTTTTGTAGGCCAACTTCTTGAAGCTCTTCACCATCAATGCTGCTAACTGCATCATCTCATCATCACTTTCTTCAGAGTCTGAGGGAACATCAGAGTTTGAGTCATCAGAGTTTGATGTCTCAATGTCAGACTTTGTGACATGAGCTTTTCCCTTGCTCTTAGCAGCTTCCTCTTGAACTTTCAGAGCAACAGACTTTGATTTTCCTCCATGTCGTTTGCTCCTCTGTTCCATCTCAAGTTCATGAGTCTTCAGTCTTCCATAAACATCATCAAGAGACATTTCTCCAAGATCAAGATTGTCTCTTATTGTAGTGACTTTCAAATCCCATTTATCAGGAAGAGCTAGAAGGAATTTGAGGTTTGAGTCTTCAAGATCATATTCCTTGTCCACCAGAGATAAGTCATTCAGCAGTTTGACAAATCTGTCATACAGATCTGTCAGGGACTCACCAGATTTTGAGTCAAAGTGCTCATACTCCTGTGTAAGGATTGTTTTTCTGTTTTTCTTAATGGCCTGAGTTCCTTGACATCTGGTTTCCAGAGCATCCCAGATTTGTTTAGCAGTTTTGCACCCAATCACCCTATTAGACATTGCATTATCAAGGGCACTATGCAACAGATGCTTCACCTTTGCATCTTTACTGATAGATGAGATGTCCTCTGGAGTATAATCTTTCTTTTCTTTTGGAACCATCTTTTGAGGTTCATCTGCAATCCCAACAGAGAGCTTGGTGGGCATATGTGGTCCATCATAAATCCGGTCAAGGTATTCTGGATCAACAGAGTCTAAGAATATGATCATTCTTTCTTTCCAGACTGGATATTCAGATGCCTTAAGGGTTGGGACTCTAAAGGATGAAGCTTGTGATTTTTCAGACATAATTGTGTTTAAGATCTCACTGTAGTAATCTTAACAGAGCTGGCTCTGATACCACTTGTTAGGTCCTATTAATTCACTATATATAATAATATAGTGATCACAATATGTAATACAGTATGACAATATAAGAGATCGAAAGCAGTAAACTCTTATATTCACAAAACTCGATGGTTACAAAAACTCTCTCAGTGATTTATATTCTATCACCAAGAGCTGCTAGGGTTCTTAACAATATACTTGATAACTCAACTCATATAGAGTAACCCTAATCTGTGTTTATATAGACACAGTTACAAAATCAATCTCTGATTTGATATCCTATAAATCAGCTAATAAATCTATCAATCAAAGATTGCTCCAGTTTTCTGTTTAGTTTCCATAGCCAGCAAATCACTCCTCAGCTTCTATCCTTCCTTGAAGTATATCCGCT
Organism: Daucus carota subsp. sativus; assembly: GCF_001625215.2. NCBI lineage: Eukaryota > Viridiplantae > Streptophyta > Magnoliopsida > Apiales > Apiaceae > Daucus > Daucus carota. The sequence goes on from NC_030381.2 coordinate 10,801,779, forward strand.
TCTGAGCTCTTTCCACGTGTAAACTCTGTCGAGTCTTGACTATGTAAACTCTGATCAGACTTTATCAAACTCTGTCAGACTTTACTAAACTCTGATCAGCTTCCATATTAAACTCTGATGATTCCTGTTCTAAAACAAACCTTAAGAACATTAGTAATCATCAATTATATCTAACATGTTATAATGTACATTTTAAATGACCTAACAAAAATTTCAATGTGCCATGGTTTTAATATTATTCTGGCAAGTGTTCTACTAATTTTTAATGATTTAATAAGAGATCAACATAATTTAATCATTATCATGTTTGGTACATAAACTGATCGAAGATATAGTATTGCGTAAATATATTCTTTCCAAATCTGAAAATATAATCTATATAATTCTTAAAGCATGAGTCATTTTTTAAGGCCGCTCTGGTAATTTCACTTTCTCTTGGATCAACCCATTAAGCTTCGGATCGACCCGGCAGCTTTCTCATTCAACTTAACACTATGAAAGAATATTCCGGGTTTTTATGCGACCCACCCGATTTCCACTGGGCATGCAGCAAGTTCCTGCCATATCAGGAGCGTGGCATTTATTGCTGTTCCATTGATCAAGCCACTCATTGAGCTTTTTGGATCTCATAGCATCTTCCAACCATATGAGAGTTTGAAAAAGGTATTGAATTCGGTTCCTCCAATCATGGCACTCATTACTACGTCTAATTGATTTCAAATTCAAACATGATAATTAATCATAACGAATCCGTGCTTATTTATCTAAATCAATCTCTTCCTCCTCCATTATGCTCTCTCTGCTATTTTTTATTTAAAATTCGAAATTCTTATTATCTACTTGCATCTGTAATCATTTGATCATTTTTTTCTCTCTCGATTTGTAGAGTGTATGGTAGTAACATTTATTTTATATTGCAGTGATAACGGTGGTCGTGTTTTTTTAGCATGAAGACGGATTCAACGTCGTCAACAGGTTTTGCAATCCTTTCGATGATAATGTTGCAGTATCGAAATCCTCGATTATAATCGTAAAATTTTGTTTCTGCAGGTGTGAAAAGAAATGGACGTGGATCGTGGTAAAAGTGTTGAGACAATTTCCAAGAATCAAAAGAAAGCACATGCATCAGGTAATTGATTTCCGCACTAGAGTAAAGTTTTCATACGCATTCATTTTCAAGATACAGTACTCTTCGTCTTGGTTCCTCAAAAGTCTTGGACGCGATCGTATTGTCGTTAACGTCTTCATGTAGAATCATTAGTGTGATATACAACAATTTGTAATAAGTTTGTGTCTGTTATTAATTAATAGGTATTCTCATGTGGGGAGCTCATATGATTCACCTAATATTGGATTAAGGTAGTTATTGGGTGAAAGTTTGGAAAGCTGGAGAGGCCTTTTTTGAAAGTATACGACCTCCACATATGGGATTGTAGCTTAGCATTGGTGTATGTTCTATTTTTTTGTATTTTTGTTCCAGTTTTTAAGTTTTTTATATTGTATAGATGACATGATATTTTGTAATTAATTTTTTGACATTATTTTTGCATAATTTCCTTTCGTATTGATAGTGATTATGATGCATATATGTCCACTAATGCATTTATTGATCCTTTTTTTATGATTGAGTTTTCTTTGCAGCTGCTGAAAAGAGATGATTCATCCAGGCCACTATCGGATGCTCACCGTGTGAAGATTTATATTCACTTTTTCTCAACATCTGATCAAGGCTTTTTGTTTACTTCTTATTGCGTGTCATTGTATTTTGACAAGAGACACCGAGAATGAATACGACCCAATTTCCGTCCAGATACATGAATCTAGCCTACTATAACTCATATGTGTATAAGGAAATGTTGTCAAAATATATTTGATTTTCGATGATTTTGGCATTAATTCTTTTTTTTATAATATGTAGTGGTTTCCATATTCACTATATTCAATTTTCAAATCTAGACCTTTTGTTATAATTTCAAATTAATGGAGTACTTTTTCACTTCACAATTTTAGCTCTCGATAAGAAAGTTTTTATATATTAGATTTTTAAATATTCGGATACATAGATCTAGACTGTTATAGCTCGCTCATATGCAAATAGGGAAGTCAAACTTTATTTGATTTTCATTGATGTTGACATTAATTACTAAAATACCATTTACATTTAATGTTTGTGGTTTCCACGTTCATTATATTTAAATTTTCAAATCAAGACTTTTTGTTATAATTTTAAATTAATAGAGTTTTTTTTCACTCCATAATTTTAGATCTTGATAAGAAAGTTTTTATATATTTGACCTTTTAAATTTTTGGATATATGAGTCTATCATGCTATAACCCATATGTAAATAAGGAAAAATAGTCGAATTTTATTTTATTTAACTGATTTTGGCCGTTATTATTACAATCCTTTTTTGTATAATATATATTGGTTTCCATATTCAATACATTTAATTTTCAAATCAAGACTTTTGATATTTTTATATATTAATTATTATTTTTGAATATTTTCTGATACATGGATATAGACTGCTATAATTCATAGCAAAAAAGGAAACGTAGTCAAACATAATTTGATTTCCACTTTTTTTAGCATTTAATATTACAAAACTTTTTCGTATAATTTGTGCAGTTTTCATATTTACTATATTCAATTTTCAGATGGACTTTTTGTTTTAATTTCCGATTAATGGAGTATTTTTTTTCACTTCACAATTTTAACTCTTGATAAAGAAGTTTCTATATATTAGACTTTTAAAATTTTCAGATACATGAATCTAACCTGCTATAACTTATATGTAAATAAGGAAAAATAGTCAAATTTTATTTGATTTTCAATAATTTTTGCATTTATTATTACAATCCATTTTTGTATAAAATGTGGTGGTTTACATATACACTATATTTAATTTTTAAATCAAAACTTTTTGTTATAAATTCAAATTAATGGAGTCTTTTCTCATTCCATAATTTCAGCTCTTGATATATAAGGAAGTATTCACACACTCGGTTTTAAAAATTTTCGATACATGAATCTGGACTGTAATAGCTTATATGCGAATCGGAAGTCAAACTTCATTTGATTTCCACAGATTTTGACATTTATTACTACAACAATACTTTTTCGTTTAATTTATACAGTTTTCATGTTCATTACATTCAATTTCCAGATCAAGAATTTTTGTTATAATTTCATTATTAATAGAGCATTTTCTTTTCATACCTGTGTGTGTAGCACAGGCCAAAATGCTTAAATAATTTTCATGTGGTAATAAATGAGCATATATTTATTTAAATAAATTAACAATAAAATTTTTTACATGCGGTTTATTATAATTTTTTGTTATTCTATTCAAGATACGAGGTGTTGTCATTAGGCGACAACGAGAAATTTTAATTATATACTCATTACTATTTTCATGTCTTTTATAAATACTTTTGAAAAAAATTTATTTTTTAATTATTTTAACTATACAATTAATGATTTAATAATAGATCCATAAACTTATAAATTTTTATTCCAAACATAAATTATTATTATTATATTAAAATTTGGTTATATTAATGATGCTAATGAAAAATCTGTTCCGTTATAAAATCGATACAGAATCTATTCCATTATTGATATTTATGACGTATATATTCTTATTGTCAATTTCTAATATAGACAATAATTGTAGCATATAATTTTGGTAATGTAACTCAATTATGACTACATATGTATTTCTTTTTTCTTTTTAAATCACACATGTATTTCTTTATTGATTATTCCTTCAAGGTTAATTATTTTTTAACATGTTTATCAATTTTTACTAAGGACGGGAGGAAACTCTATCATCAGCATATTCACTTTAATTAATGATACTAATGAAAAATCTATTACGTTGTCTTTCATAACTTATATCTCATATCATACTGTTTGTTAATAAAAAAATGTATAGCTTAACTGGAAAAAAAAACAAAAAAATCTTATCTGTGTACGTAGCACGGGCTAAAATGCTATGAGCATTTTTTTATTTGAATTAAAATTTGATAGATGAGCATCGTTTTATTCAAATAACTTAACAATAAAATTCTTTGCATACAGTTTATTATTATTTTTTGCTATTTTATTTAAGGTATGAGGCATCGCCGCTAGGCGACACCGAGAAACTTTAATTATATAATTATTACTATTTTCATGTTTTTTTATAAATATTTTAGATAAAAATTACTTAAAATTTTTTTATTATTTTAACTATATAAATAATGATTTAATAATATATCCATAAACTTATAGATTTTTATTCCAAACATGAAATACTATTATTATATCAAATATTTGATTATATTAATGATATTAATGAAAAATATAACCCGTTATAAATATTTATCAATTTTTATTAAGGACGGGAGGAAACTTTATCAGCAGCATATTCACCATAATTTTATAATTAAGGAATGGAAGGAAGATTTATAACTTGCATAACTGGGTTAAGTTTATTGTTATTTATGTTTCAAAATACAAAAATTTATATAGTACGTGTCGTTATAATTTCTGTTGTGTGACTTTATTTTTTTCATTCGACATTCGTATATATTACCTTTAACATCTACAGCGTATTGATCGCCAATAACATAACTCGAGTATTTTGACTGTTACCTACGCTACCTTTCTGAACTTATATCTCATATCATACCGTTTGTCAATAAAAAAATGTATAGTTTAACTACATAAAAAAATCAAAAAATCATACCCGTGTGCATAGCACGGGCCAAAATGCTATGAGCATATTTTTATTGAAATAAATATTTGATAAAGGAGCATATTTTTATTTAAATAACTTGACAATAAAAATTTTTACATACGGTGTACTATAATTTTTTGTTATTTTATTTAAGATTCGAGGAGTCGCCGTTAGGCGACGTCGAGAAATTTTAATTCTATAGTCGTTATTATTTTGGTGTCTTTTATAAATGTTTTAGAAAATAATACCTGATATTTTTGATTATTTAACAATACAGATAATGATTTGATAATAGATCCATAAAGTTATAAATTTTTATTCCAAACATGAAATATTATTATTATATTAAATATTTGATTATATTAATGATACTAATTAAAAATCTATTCCGTTATAAAATCAATACAGAATCTATTCCATTATAAATATTTATCACGTATATCTTTTTATTATCAATTTTCAATATAAGCAATAATCGTAGAATATAATTGTAGTAATCTAACTGAATGATGACTACATATGTATTTCTTTATTGATGTATTACCTTAAAGTTATTTATTTCTTAACCTATTTATCAATTTTTATTAAGGAAGGGAGGAAACTCTATCATTTGCATATTCACCTTAATTTTATAATTAAGGTATAGATTGAAGCTTTATGATACGCATAATCAGGTTAAGTTTATAATCATTTATGTTTCTAAACACAAAGATTTATATCGTCCGCGTCATTATAATTTTTGTTGCGTGATTTTATTTTTTTTCAATTGACATTCGTATATATTATGCTTAACATCTACAATGCACTGATCGTCAATAACATAACTCGAGTATTTTGACTCTTACATACGTTGTCTTTCATAACTTATATCTTATATCATACTGTTTATTAATAAAAAATGTATAGTTTAACTAGATTAAAAAACAAAAAATTATATCCGTGTGCGTAAAATGCTACGAGTATATTTTTATTTAAATAAAAATTTCATAAATGAGCATATTTTCATTTAAATAACTTCACAATAAAAATTTTACATATAGCTTATTATATTTTTTGTTATTTTATTTAACATTCGAGGCGTCGCCTTTAGACGACGCCAAGAAATTTTAATTATACAATCATTACTATTTTCATATTTTTATAAATATTTTGGAACATATTACCTAATATTTTTGATTATTTAACTATACAAATAATGATTCGATAATAGATCCATAAAATTATAAATTTTTATTCCAAACATGAATTATTATTATTATATTAAATATTTATTTATATTAATGACACTAATTAAAAATCTATTCCGGTATAAAATCAATACAGAATCTATTCCATTATAGATGTTTATCGCGTATATCTCTTCTTATTATCAATTTTCATTACAGGCAATAATCGTAGCATATAATTTTAGTAATGTAACTGAATTATGACTACATATGTATTCTTTTATTGATGTATTACCTTAAGGTTAATTATTTCTTAACTTATTTATCAATTTTTATTAAGGAAGGGAGAATACTCTATCATTTGCATATTCACCTTAATTTTATAATGAAGTATGGATGGAAGAATTATAATACGCATAATCAGGTTAAGTGTTTATAATTATTTATGTTCTAAATACAAAGATTTATATAGTCCGCGTCCTCATAATTTCTGTTGCATGAGTTTATATTTTTTCAATCGATATTTGTATATATTATCTTTAACATCTACAACGTACTGATCGTCAATAACATAACTCGAGTATTTTGACTCTTACATATGTTGCCTTTCATAACTTATATCTCATATTATACTGTTTGTTAATAAAAAATGTATAGTTCAACTAGATAAAAAAACAAAAAATCATACTCGTGCGCGTAGCAAGGGCCAAAATGCTACGAGTATATTTTTATTTAAATAAATTTTTCATAAATGAGCAAATTTTCATTTAAATAACTTAACAATAAAATTTTTACATATAATTTATTATATTTTTTGTTATTTTATTTAAGATTCGAGGCATCGCCAAGAAATTTTAATTTTATAGTCATTACTATTTTTATGTCTTTTATAAATATTTTAGAAACAATTACCGAATATTTTTTTATTATTTTAACTATACAAATAATGATTTGATCATAGATCGAGATCCATGAAGATATAAATTTTTATTCCAAACACGAAATATTATTATATTAAATATTTGGTTATATTAATGATACTAATGAAAAATCTATTCCGTTATAAAATCAATGCAGAATCTATTCCATTGTAGATATTTATGATGTATATCCTCTTATTATCAATTTTCAATAGGCAATAATTATAGCATATGTATAGTTTTAATAATATAACTGAATTATGATTACATATGTATTCCTTTATTGATGTATTACTTTAAGGCTAATTATTTCTCAACATATTCACCTTAATTCCATAATTAAGGAATGGATGGAAGTTTTATAATACGTATAATCAGGTTAAGTTTATAATTATTTATGTTTCTAAATTCAAAGATTTATATAGTCCGTGTCGTCATAATTTCCGTTGTGTGATTTTTTTTTTAAATTGACATTCGTATATATTATTTTTAACATTTGCAACGTATTGATCGTCAATAACATAACTCGAGTATTTTGAATGTTACATACGTTAGTTTTCATAACTTATATCTCATATCATACTGTTTGTTAATAAAAAATTTATAGTTTTATTTAAATAAATTTTTCATAAATGAGAAAATTTTCATTTAAATAACTAAACAATAAAATTTTTACATATAGTTTATTATAGTTTTTGTTGTTTTATTTAAGATTCGAGGCGTCGCCGTTAGGCGACGGCGACGCCGAGAAATTTTAATTATATAGTCATTACTATTTTTCATATCTTTTATAAATGTTTTAGAAACAATTATCGAATATTTTTTTATTTATTTTAACTATACAAATAATGATTTGATCATAGATTCATAAACATATAAATTTTTATTCCAAACATGAAATATTATTATTATATTAAATATTTGGTTATTGTAATGATATTAATGAAAAATCTATTCCGTTATAAAATCAATACAGAATCTATTCCATTATAGATATTTATCACGTATATTCTCTTAGTATCAATTTTCAATATAGGCAATAATTATAGCATTATATAATTTTAGTAATGTAACTATATTATGAATACATATGTATTCCCTAATTGATGTATTACTTTGAGGTTAATTATTTCTTAACATATTTATCAATTTTTATTAAGGACGGGAGGAAACTCTATCATCAGCATATTCACCTTAATTTTATAATTGAGGAATGGATGGAAGCTCTGTAATCTGCATAATCAGGTTAAATTAATAATTATATATATTTCTAAATACAAAGATTTATATAGTCCGCGTCGTTATAATTTCTGTTGCGTGATTTTATTTATTCAATCGACATTTGTATATATTATTTTTAACATCTACAACGTACTGTTCGCTAATAACAAAACTCGAGTATTTTGACTCTTACGTACGTTGCTTTCATAACTTATATCTCATATCATACTGTTTGTTAATAAAATTGTATAGGTTAACTCGATAAAAAAAACAAAAAACATACACGTGTGCGTAGCACGAGACAAAATGCTAATAAACATTTAAAATTCTATAATTTAAAACTCATAATAAATAATTTGACTGCGCTGATTACCCGCCAGATTTGGGGTTAATCACGACATAAAGTATAGATTAAGTTTTTTTTTAAAGCAAAGTATAGATTAAGTCGATAAAAATCAAAGAATCAATAACCGTGTGCGTAGCACGGGCCAAAAAAGCTAGTTCAATCTAAAAAATAAGAGCACAATATCTCATTTCCAAATATAAAAAGATTATTCAATCTCTACATAAATACTGTATTAATATCTTCCATAAATACATAGATTATAGAGATTTAAGACAATGCCACGAATTGTCTTACCGATTTTCAAACACCCCCAAGACAATATAACAGATTGTCTTAGCCATTCTTCCCTTCATCTTCTTCAACTATACACGCATCTATACACATACACATCGCTTTTTCAGGTTTTGTTCGAAAAACTTGCTGGTTCTTTGAGAGTTTTTCAAGTTTTGTGTTATAAACTTGCTGGTTACTTTCATAAACGCATCTACAAGTCGAAGTGCTGTTCGTTTTTCCACCGATTTTCGACTCGATTTCTTGAACAATTGAATTGGGATTTCTGGAGTGTTGGGTTCGTGTTCAACTATGAATTTTTTTTTGAAATTGAGAATAAATCTCAACGAGCAGATTCGGCAAGATCTTGACCGAGGAGTTTCTTTCATTCAAGAAAGCTTATCATCTAACCATCAGACATGCTAAATGACCGGGGACATTTAGATAATAAAACTTTAATGTTGGATAAGAAAACACCTTTCTACTAGGCAACCTGAAACAAAACACAGAGTGTCATATCAAAAAGATATAGATATACGAACTTACAAACAAGAATCTCCATAATTACCGACGAACAGAACTATATTTTAAAAAACAATGCTCGTGATATATAATAAGGCAAGCTAACAAAAGGAAAACAAAGCAGATTTTAAACAAATTGAGGACTGCTTTGTGTGTTGGAGTTCAACTATGAATTCGGTGTATGCATTTGAGTTGAAAGGACTGCTTTGCGTGTTGGAGTTCGAATCAAGATTCAAAACCCTTGATTTTGAAGTTGGGAATTTTCAAAAATTAGGGTCCTTGAGCCTAATTGGGGTTTTTCGAAATTTGTGGAGTTTTTGGAGATTATTTGGACTTATTTGGACTTTTGTTTGGATTTAATTGGAGATTGAATTTCACACCTAAATTAATTAAATTTTAATTCGAGATTAATTAATATTTCGAATTATTAATTAATTTGTTAATTAATTATTAAGTGAAATTTGCGAGAAATTTGAGAAGTATCGTTTTATTTGAAAAATTATCGCTTAATTAATTTCTTCATTATAAAAATGGTAGGGAAATTTGTTATCCAAGAGACCAATTCCAATGCTTATTTGGACCCTGAAATCTGTCCGAGCCAGTTCAAGCCATGGATTCGCTTCCTCAACGAACAGTGCTTAACCAGTACTGCTCTCACGGCTTCTGCAGAACTACAGATCTAGCCACTATACGACTTCTACTCAACCGCACTGAACTCTACTCTGCTAGAAGAATATAGGTTGATCGGAGACATAAGGGTTGGTGATATGAACGGTTGGAGGAGTATTTTGATTACATCTGATGATGTTAATCGTATTTTAGAATTTCCTCGGGACAACTTTGCTGTAGTTCCTGAAGAACAGGAGTTGGTACAATTCTTTCAGACCATCCAGTACCAAGGAGATATAAATCTGCCCAAGATGTCTAAGGGCAACCTGAAGCCTGAGAGGGAGATATTATCGAGTATTTTCAAGAGTATCGTTCGCAGGGAAGGACTGATATCAATACCGATTTCAAGTATTTTATATCTTGCAATTCAGAAGCGTGGAGAAGAATTTGGTGGTGTGTGGTTATCAACTAATTAATATAATAAATCAATAAATATAATAAATATGAGAGAAAGCAACCCAAGAATTAGAGTTCTTCAATGGCTATCATGAATGTCTAATTTGTGTCTCTTGTTTGCTAAAAACAATCCTTCTAATATTAATAAACTCCTCTCCCAAGGTAGATTATAATGCCTACAATTATCCCTCAAAGGCCACTCCCATGGTCAATTAAAGAACACTTGTATACTATTAAGAACCAAAGATTTTATGTCTCACAATTCGCATATCAATCTCCCGATCTAATACTCAAATTGTGTCCATCATATCATGTACTAGAATTATAACTCCTCTCCCGATTCGTTATAACTCCTAGAGATCCAATCACAAGTTAGCTACTCTTCTAATTGTATAAAGCGCTCAATGACAGATTAACAAATCAAGAGAAAACATAGTCCAACTAAACAAACATAATAAGCCAAAGAATACTACCTAACTCTTGGATCAAAGGATTAGCTACTCATGAATAGATGAAACAAATATATATTTATACCACAAACCATGAGAGTAAGAATATAAGTACGAAGAATACAACTTGACGAAAGTGCTTGACGTCCGGATGAATCCCTTCACTCCTTCTTCCAAATATCTCTTACAAGTGCTTCTCTCCCTTTCCTCTCTCAAAAAAGCTATCTCTATATTATTCTATATGATACAAAGTTAGTTGTCTCTAATCTCTATCAAAACCCTAATATGTATAAGAGTTTTCTTAATTTACAAGAAAATAAAATAATATCCTAAAACTAGTTGGATTATGATGCTGAAATTCGTAGGCTTCTGTTCAGGCCTGATTCTGGACTGATCCAGTTGGATTATGACATCTGGACCACCTTAAACTTGTAGAGAATTTCAATATCTTCGCGTGGGCTGTTGAATCGTCCAATTCTGACGTCCAGAACTCAAGTTACGGCCCAAACAAGATTTGCTTCGCATGCTATCCATAAAGTCCGAATTTTCATCTGATTAAGCCCAAATATGCTTGATTTAATCCAATTTTAGGAATATTTATTTTCCTGAAATTAAACACTTAAAATCAATTAGTAACATTCCGATTATTTACAAAATACTAAAAATTATGGGAATAAAATCATATAAAAACATATATAAATATATGCTCTATCAAATATCCCCACACTTAGTCTTTTGCACGTCCTCGGGCAAATAAAATAAATAACACTAACACCTAATAGATATATACCACTTCCGTAGGTGATCACGGTTGCATTTGGCATATGCAACAAGCCCTTTAAACCCCTAGGCAGCCCTAGTGGACGAGTAAGGTCTCGTGAGGGCCTATAGCGAATGTACCCACAAAATCCATCTAGCTCATGTAATAATAATATAGATGACCACAAGAACACAAGCATGGAGTGCAACTACATGAATGCAACTAATAAATGTAAATGTATTGATCCCAATAATAATAGTATATTCCAAGTCAGTCATAACCATCAGAATATGCAACAAGTTTAGACACATCAAGCTCACACCGCAATAAAACCACTTAGTGAACACAAGTACAGAGTGTGCGTGTGTGCTTAGCTTAACAACATGCTCTTTTTTGAATCACGAACAGAGAAACACTAGTTTCAACATGACAACTCATGCGAGTTAATAGCTCCCAAGCTGTTGAGTACTAGAATAGATCTTAAACACTTTGTTACTTAGAACTAGCTATCATTCAAGTTTACAAGGGATTTCTATGTCTTCTTTTTATTTCTATAATACTACTATATATAATTTTTTTATTCTTTTTTTTTCACATGCTTGGTCTAAGGTCGGGACGCTCCTCAGGGTAAGTGAGTTACGACCACCAAAAGACTTCACAAGCTCAATTTTCTCTTTTTTTTTTGTTTTTTTTTTAAAGTCAAGCAATTCTCCAGTAATCATGGATAATGAAAAGTCACCAAGAAATTTATATTTCTAGTACAATTGCACTTAATACCAGCACAAGTACATGGGTCGTTCCTTTCATTTTCGACACCCATTGATCTCAAAGGAGTGCTTGATACTTTATTGATTTTTTCTTTTTTTTCTCTTTTTTTTTTGAAGAAAACATTTACACCCCACAATCACCTCAAACTCAAGCATTTACGTACCAAGCTCAAAAGGGAATAGTCAAGATTCTAATTATCAACAAGTGGCTACCCCTCAAGAAGCAAGTATATCTAAGTCTCAATTCAATATTTAAGAGCAAAATAAGCTTGTGTCAATAAATAAGCTCTGCACTAGTGACACTACACATGTAACATCGCTAATATGTGATCATAGCAAGAATTAATCAAAAACAAGCTGCACATAGTATCATCATAGGTTACTAACTTGGACTATTACTTGGGATCATGCTATGCTATGCTATGCAATGAAACATGTTATGCAACTATATGAACTAATGTATGCAATGTATGAGTATTTATCTTAGCATGATATGATCATCTAACTATTTTACAAGGCTAGAATTATTTTTGATTTTTATATTATTTATTTGTTTTTTTTTGTTTTTTTTATAATAACATAACACACTATTGAGAACACATCCCCACACTTAAATGAGTCAATGTCCTCAGTGACATACTAATACTCCTCCTATAAATAAAATAAAGTTAAGAATACTCCCCTATGCATACGCATGAAGTGCCGTTTGAAAAATAAGCGAAGTGTGTTGCCTCTAAGTCGATGCACCGCGGGCACCTTAACCATGCCCATGGTGCAAATCATTCTGCCCGGATTTCATAAACTGACCTTCTGGACCTTAAAATCCGATCTCCACCGTTCAGAATTTATATATTAGTGTAAGGAAGATGCTGTCCAAAATTCAGGACGATCCGACCGTTGAAACTCCGGGAAACGCAAAAATAAGGCAGCTGATGCAACCAGAAAAATTGCTGCGAATTTTTGATTTTCAGCACCTGAAACAGCCACTTCAAACAAACACATCAAGGTAACTTGCGGGAGTAAAAACAAATCAAAATCTACCTAATATTATAATCATGGGTTGCCTCCCAAGCAGCGCTTGTTTATTGTCATTAGCTCGACTTATTCACATACAAGTAACAAAACTAATGAGGTGAAAAAGCAAATAAGTGCACATATCTACGAATCAATAATATAATTATGATGTGCAAATATATCTTTGGTCCAAAAACATATAAGAAAATTAAAATGGACCACACTTGCTCAAGAGACTTCCAACAATCAAAGTAGCTAGAAAAGTCGTCAGAATAATCATCACAAGTACGACTCATAAACTCCTCCCAAATTGGATCCTTATACTCCAAATCAAAATCATCAAGTACCACATTCTTCTCAAGTATAATTGGACACTCATCAATTTTTATCTCATCTACCAATTCGTTGAGCACAACATTATCATCTAAATTTGGTAGAACTTCAGCTACATCCAATCTATCACTTTCAAGCAAGGGACAAATGTCATCTAAACAAATTGATTCATTAGACATAAAATTTTCATCATATGCTAAATAAGTATCATGACAAAGTGGAAAATCGACACAAGGAGGAATCCTAAAACAACCATTATGCATCACAAGTTGAACTTCCATAATAAAAGTATTTCTTTTAGCATTCTCCTCGTACCAACTTATCGAATCTTGACAGATTATATCAGGCTTATTCGCAACTTCAAATTTTGGTTCATTAATATGTGCAAAAAGTCCCATAGACATTAAAGAAGAATTGTACTGAACTAAGCTTTTATCAACATCATAACATGGATAAGGATCATAACATTGATTTTCATATGCATATGAAAAATCAGTGTTAGGTGGGTATGGAGGATAATATGAGTTGCAACAATCGAACGAATTCACCTGATACGCATTAAAATCCTGAAAACAATTATAATTTTGATATCGTTCTTGATCATTGTAGAAATTCTGAGCGTTATTCCAACCAAAATTGTAATCCATGACGTCTCTTTAGCTCACAACTTTTTGGTGTCAACCTCAAGGAACCTGTAGACACACCAAACACAACAAAAGAAGGAAAAATAATAATATACAACAATAAAATCTAAACCACAAGAAACAATTAACCTAAAATCAGTATTGCTGCCTTCCCCGGCAGCGGCGCCAATTTATTGTCGAGTATTTTGAAGAGTATCGTTCGCAGGGAAGGACTGATATCAATACAAATTTCGAGTCTTTTATCTCTTGTAATTCAGAAGTGTGGAGAAGAATTTGGTGGTGTGTGGTTATCAACTAATTAATATAATAAATCAATAAATATAATAAATATGAGAGAAAGCAACCCAAGAATTAGAGTTCTTCAATGGCTATCATGAATGTCTAATTTGTGTCTCTTGTTTGCTAAAAACAATCCTTCTAATATTAATAAACTCCTCTCCCAAGGTAGATTATAATGCCTACAATTATCCCTCAAAGGCCACTCCCATGGTCAATTAAAGAACACTTGTATACTATTAAGAACCAAAGATTTTATGTCTCACAATTCGCATATCAATCTCCCGATCTAATACTCAAATTGTGTCCATCATATCATGTACTAGAATTATAACTCCTCTCCCGATTCGTTATAACTCCTAGAGATCCAATCACAAGTTAGCTACTCTTCTAATTGTATAAAGCGCTCAATGACAGATTAACAAATCAAGAGAAAACATAGTCCAACTAAACAAACATAATAAGCCAAAGAATACTACCTAACTCTTGGATCAAAGGATTAGCTACTCATGAATAGATGAAACAAATATATATTTATACCACAAACCATGAGGGTAAGAATATAAGTACGAAGAATACAACTTGACGAAAGTGCTTGACGTCCGGATGAATCCCTTCACTCCTTCTTCCAAATATCTCTTACAAGTGCTTCTCTCCTTTTCCTCTCTCAAAAAAGCTATCTCTATATTATTCTATATGATACAAAGTTAGTTGTCTCTAATCTCTATCAAAACCCTAATATGTATAAGAGTTTTCTTAATTTACAAGAAAATAAAATAATATCCTAAAACTAGTTGGATTATGATGCTGAAATTCGTAGGCTTCTGTTCAGGCCTGATTCTGGACTGATCCAGTTGGATTATGACATCTGGACCACCTTAAACTTGTAGAGAATTTCAATATCTTCGCGTGGGCTGTTGAATCGTCCAATTCTGACGTCCAGAACTCAAGTTACGGCCCAAACAAGATTTGCTTCGCATGCTATCCATAAAGTCCGAATTTTCATCTGATTAAGCCCAAATATGCTTGATTTAATCCAATTTTAGGAATATTTATTTTCCTGAAATTAAACACTTAAAATCAATTAGTAACATTCCGATTATTTACAAAATACTAAAAATTATGGGAATAAAATCATATAAAAACATATATAAATATATGCTCTATCAGGAGATTTTCTTTGACACCCTAGCTAAGGTGTTTTCTCCTATAGATCGTCGAAACTTCCACAATATCTTCAACATCCTTCAGGTATTTGGATTCTGCATTGCTTATAATCGTCCAATTGACTTTGGCCAGATTATCCCGAAGGAGATTCTAAGGAAATTGGGACCACTGATGAGTCGGTCAGTAGAAAACAATGACAAGGTTGAATGCTTCTATCCTAGATTTCTGATGCTCTTTCTGAACGAGAATATGTCGGAGGCTGATACAAAATTCTACTTCAACTCTGAACGAGCTTTGGTCAAGAAGGCCAGTACCAAGTTAGTAAACAAGCTCGCAAAAGCCACGAAGCACAATCAGGTTCCACTTGTTGTCACTCCATTCATGTCTGAGAGGTTCAACACTCCGTTGGCACCTTATCAGTTTCATGTGGCTCATCCTGAACAACAGCAACAACAATCACAACAACAACAACAACAACCTCAGCAACAGCAGCAACATCTACTACCACCACAACAACAACAACCATCACCTCAACCATCACCTCAACAATCACATGCTCACTCCCCTATCAACCAACAACAATTCCAGTCATTTGAAGACGAGCCCTTGCAATACGACTTCTTCGAAACACAACCATCTTCATCTGAACCCAACTACCATTCACCCAAACACAACCTATCCCTCAAACACAATCAACCTCACAACCCTTGCCTTCAAACTCTGCTATCAACTCTGAGCTCAGAGCCTTCCAGGACGACTTACAGGTAGCTCAGGTAGTTTCTGACTTTACATCTAACTTTAATGTTGATAACTCTGATTATGGTTGTGACTTTGATTTGTTTTGTCAGCCTACCAGCAATGAACCTGACAACACACAGGTTCATATCCCTGCTGATGATTTTGTTCAACCAACTATCTCTTCTCCAAACACAACAAACATCACTACTACGAAACCTGTTCGTAAAGTAGCCAGGAAAAGGAGTGGGAGTAGTTTCGTGTCTGAACCCGCAGCTCTGTCTTCCCAAAAGAAGCAAAGGGTGGAAGCCTCGAAGACATCTACAGCCACATCCTCGCATTCCCAAAAAGGCTTGGAGTCTGATATCGCAATACAGTGTCTGGATTCATTCTCTCAACAGAATGAAGCTATTGAAGTTGACTGTCCAACCACGGTATGCTAGGGTTATACTGAAATATTCGTTTGAAGTATATAACAATTATTTGAGAATCTTGAATGCATGTTTTCACATTGTCTGCATATTATATATTGTAGACAATCTAGTATCAAATGGGATAGCAGAAGATTAGATTGTCGAACTCCTTATATAATATAAAAAAGATTCACAGTCTAAATGGTGTTAGACAAACCATTGGTACGACTAAAGTATTATTTGGAAATAGTTTATCTTGACTATTGAATAATACTTATATACTTTGTGTCTATTGAACGGGATCAAAATAGTAGAATAATTGTTTCTTTAATTCTAACAATAAAGAATTAAGATTCCGTGGCAAAAAAAAAAAAAGAACTAAGATTCTATGATGTTATTAATGCTTAAGTTCTTAATCCGGATATAGTGATTGACACTTGTATTTAATGCACATGCCTTGACTCATAAGTTAAGTAATTTATTTTAAATTACGAATTTATGTATTGGGCAATGACATTATATACAGAGTGGGATATTGACTATAGATGGAAACCGTGTCTGAAAAATATATTCGGCTGATGATGTCCTCTTGAAAGCTCATAAAGATAATTATGCTTTAGTCCTGCAGGCAGATTTGATCTTGCATAATTATAAGGTTGAGTGGATTATCAAGGATAAAAGATATTGATTAAATTAATTGTCAGAAATTAATTTAATTAATGGACATGCGATATCTTCAATATGGGGAATTTATGAGCAATTAATATGGGAACTGTAATATCCGGGATTTCGACGTGTATTTATTTATATCCGTATGTGAATATTTTGTGAATTAATTGTGAATTAGATGTTAAGTGACTTATTGAATGATTGCCTATGTGTGTTATGACTTGTAAGATTATAATTTTTATATGATCAGATCAAAATATGGAGAATTTAGGCACTTACCTAGTAAATTATGGATTATTATATGATTTGATATTTGATTTAAGGATTTAATTAAGTATATTATAAAATATTATTATTAATTGATTTTAAACCCGTTTACTCGATAATTAAACCCCGGGGGGCTTCCGGGAAAATTTTGCCGGTTTGTTATTTGAGACATTCTGAACAACTTTCGTGTTTTAACTTTTCCCATCTGGTGTACGGATTTACGTGACAGAATTTCGGAACGATATTATGAATATTTTATTATTATTTATCGTATCGATAATGGTGTACACCGGATAATTTTAACACCCCAAATTATTTTGACTTAAGCATTAAATTTTCGTACTTCGTGCCAGACAAAGCTCGGAGCCCCATAAGTTTCTCGTAATGTGTGTATTTAATATTTAACTTTAAAGTCGGTCCCGAATGGATCAGTTTTATTAATACCTAATGATTAAGAAGTATATTTTATATCCGATATGATCCAAATGGGGGCCAGTTATTCGTAATTATAAATAGGATAATTACTATTTATTTTTCATAATTATCATTTCAATACACGAGAATCGAGAGAAACCGGGTTATCGTTCTTCGTGTTCTTGGAGTTCAATCGAAGATTTGAGGACGTTATCGGACTCAGAATCGAGCGTGCAAGCAGTCAAATCGAAGATATCGAAGCGTAGAATCCATAACAAGTATCAAAAACAGCTCTAGGTTCACAGGTTAGGAGTAATTTGAGTTTATAAATTCGAGTTATTTAGGGTTTAATTAGGGCTTTTTGATTTTGATATGATTTATGTGATTTTATGCTTCCATGTTGTAGATAATCTTCCCCTGATCATTTTGGTATATCATATGCATGATTTGGAGTTCAATAACATGTTCAAATTTGAGGTTAATTATTCGAATTAAAGTTCTAGGGTTTATAGCCGTTTGAATCTTTTTAATTCAAATTAGGGTTTTCTAATCCGTTGATTCTGGGTGCAATTAGAGGATACCATCATGTTTATAAGATTGCAAGGAGTGTGTACGTGTGTTTGATTGTAGGAAACGGTGCTAGAATTGGGCCACCGGAGTCTGGGAACGTCCCGCCGGCGGTGGGACTGTTCTTCAGTTTTTCCGGCCAATTTCTGGCCCGGTTGGTCGAATTGAAGACGCGTACATGATTGTTGAGTCGAGGAGATTAATTCTGGAGAGTTGTGGAAAATCGACACAAGGAGGAATCCTAAAACAACCATTATGCATCACAAGTTGAACTTCCATAATAAAAGTATTTCTTTTAGCATTCTCCTCGTACCAACTTATCGAATCTTGACAGATTATATCAGGCTTATTAGCAACTTCAAATTTTGGTTCATTAATATGTGCAAAAAGTCCCATAGACATTAAAGAAGAATTGTACTGAACTAAGCTTTTATCAACATCATAACATGGATAAGGATCATAACATTGATTTTCATATGCATATGAAAAATCAGTGTTAGGTGGGTATGGAGGATAATATGAGTTGCAACAATCGAACGAATTCACCTGATACGCATTAAAATCCTGAAAACAATTATAATTTTGATATCGTTCTTGATCATTGTAGAAATTCTGAGCGTTATTCCAACCAAAATTGTAATCCATGACGTCTCTTTAGCTCACAACTTTTTGGTGTCAACTTCAAGGAACCTGTAGACACACCAAACACAACAAAAGAAGGAAAAATAATAATATACAACAATAAAATCTAAACCACAAGAAACAATTAACCTAAAATCAGTATTGCTGCCTTCCCCGGCAGCGGCGCCAATTTATTGTCGAGTATTTTGAAGAGTATCGTTCGCAGGGAAGGACTGATATCAATACAAATTTCGAGTCTTTTATCTCTTGTAATTCAGAAGTGTGGAGAAGAATTTGGTGGTGTGTAGTTATCAACTAATTAATATAATAAATCAATAAATATAATAAATATGAGAGAAAGCAACCCAAGAATTAGAGTTCTTCAATGGCTATCATGAATGTCTAATTTGTGTCTCTTGTTTGCTAAAAACAATCCTTCTAATATTAATAAACTCCTCTCCCAAGGTAGATTATAATGCCTACAATTATCCCTCAAAGGCCACTCCCATGGTCAATTAAAGAACACTTGTATACTATTAAGAACCAAAGATTTTATGTCTCACAATTCGCATATCAATCTCCCGATCTAATACTCAAATTGTGTCCATCATATCATGTACTAGAATTATAACTCCTCTCCCGATTCGTTATAACTCCTAGAGATCCAATCACAAGTTAGCTACTCTTCTAATTGTATAAAGCGCTCAATGACAGATTAACAAATCAAGAGAAAACATAGTCCAACTAAACAAACATAATAAGCCAAAGAATACTACCTAACTCTTGGATCAAAGGATTAGCTACTCATGAATAGATGAAACAAATATATATTTATACCACAAACCATGAGAGTAAGAATATAAGTACGAAGAATACAACTTGACGAAAGTGCTTGACGTCCGGATGAATCCCTTCACTCCTTCTTCCAAATATCTCTTACAAGTGCTTCTCTCCTTTTCCTCTCTCAAAAAAGCTATCTCTATATTATTCTATATGATACAAAGTTAGTTGTCTCTAATCTCTATCAAAACCCTAATATGTATAAGAGTTTTCTTAATTTACAAGAAAATAAAATAATATCCTAAAACTAGTTGGATTATGATGCTGAAATTCGTAGGCTTCTGTTCAGGCCTGATTCTGGACTGATCCAGTTGGATTATGACATCTGGACCACCTTAAACTTGTAGAGAATTACAATATCTTCGCGTGGGCTGTTGAATCGTCCAATTCTGACGTCCAGAACTCAAGTTACGGCCCAAACAAGATTTGCTTCGCATGCTATCCATAAAGTCCGAATTTTCATCTGATTAAGCCCAAATATGCTTGATTTAATCCAATTTTAGGAATATTTATTTTCCTGAAATTAAACACTTAAAATCAATTAGTAACATTCCGATTATTTACAAAATACTAAAAATTATGGGAATAAAATCATATAAAAACATATATAAATATATGCTCTATCAGGAGATTTTCTTTGACACCCTAGCTAAGGTGTTTTCTCCTATAGATCGTCGAAACTTCCACAATATCTTCAACATCCTTCAGGTATTTGGATTCTGCATTGCTTATAATCGTCCAATTGACTTTGGCCAGATTATCCCGAAGGAGATTCTAAGGAAATTGGGACCACTGATGAGTCGGTCAGTAGAAAACAATGACAAGGTTGAATGCTTCTATCCTAGATTTCTGATGCTCTTTCTGAACGAGAATATGTCGGAGGCTGATACAAAATTCTACTTCAACTCTGAACGAGCTTTGGTCAAGAAGGCCAGTACCAAGTTAGTAAACAAGCTCGCAAAAGCCACGAAGCACAATCAGGTTCCACTTGTTGTCACTCCATTCATGTCTGAGAGGTTCAACACTCCGTTGGCACCTTATCAGTTTCATGTGGCTCATCCTGAACAACAGCAACAACAATCACAACAACAACAACAACAACCTCAGCAACAGCAGCAACATCTACTACCACCACAACAACAACAACCATCACCTCAACCATCACCTCAACAATCACATGCTCACTCCCCTATCAACCAACAACAATTCCAGTCATTTGAAGACGAGCCCTTGCAATACGACTTCTTCGAAACACAACCATCTTCATCTGAACCCAACTACCATTCACCCAAACACAACCTATCCCTCAAACACAATCAACCTCACAACCCTTGCCTTCAAACTCTGCTATCAACTCTGAGCTCAGAGCCTTCCAGGACGACTTACAGGTAGCTCAGGTAGTTTCTGACTTTACATCTAACTTTAATGTTGATAACTCTGATTATGGTTGTGACTTTGATTTGTTTTGTCAGCCTACCAGCAATGAACCTGACAACACACAGGTTCATATCCCTGCTGATGATTTTGTTCAACCAACTATCTCTTCTCCAAACACAACAAACATCACTACTACGAAACCTGTTCGTAAAGTAGCCAGGAAAAGGAGTGGGAGTAGTTTCGTGTCTGAACCCGCAGCTCTGTCTTCCCAAAAGAAGCAAAGGGTGGAAGTCTCGAAGACATCTGCAGCCACATCCTCGCATTCCCAAAAAGGCTTGGAGTCTGATATCGCAATACAGTGTCTGGATTCATTCTCTCAACAGAATGAAGCTATTGAAGTTGACTGTCCAACCACGGTATGCTAGGGTTATACTGAAATATTCGTTTGAAGTATATAACAATTATTTGAGAATCTTGAATGCATGTTTTCACATTGTCTGCATATTATATATTGTAGACAATCTAGTATCAAATGGGATAGCAGAAGATTAGATTGTCGAACTCCTTATATAATATAAAAAAGATTCACAGTCTAAATGGTGTTAGACAAACCATTGGTACGACTAAAGTATTATTTGGAAATAGTTTATCTTGACTATTGAATAATACTTATATACTTTGTGTCTATTGAACGGGATCAAAATAGTAGAATAATTGTTTCTTTAATTCTAACAATAAAGAATTAAGATTCCGTGGCAAAAAAAAAAAAGAACTAAGATTCTATGATGTTATTAATGCTTAAGTTCTTAATCCGGATATAGTGATTGACACTTGTATTTAATGCACATGCCTTGACTCATAAGTTAAGTAATTTATTTTAAATTACGAATTTATGTATTGGGCAATGACATTATATACAGAGTGGGATATTGACTATAGATGGAAACCGTGTCTGAAAAATATATTCGGCTGATGATGTCCTCTTGAAAGCTCATAAAGATAATTATGCTTTAGTCCTGCAGGCAGATTTGATCTTGCATAATTATAAGGTTGAGTGGATTATCAAGGATAAAAGATATTGATTAAATTAATTGTCAGAAATTAATTTAATTAATGGACATGCGATATCTTCAATATGGGGAATTTATGAGCAATTAATATGGGAACTGTAATATCCGGGATTTCGACGTGTATTTATTTATATCCGTATGTGAATATTTTGTGAATTAATTGTGAATTAGATGTTAAGTGACTTATTGAATGATTGCCTATGTGTGTTATGACTTGTAAGATTATAATTTTTATATGATCAGATCAAAATATGGAGAATTTAGGCACTTACCTAGTAAATTATGGATTATTATATGATTTGATATTTGATTTAGGGATTTAATTAAGTATATTATAAAATATTATTATTAATTGATTTTAAACCCGTTTACTCGATAATTAAACCCCGGGGGGCTTCCGGGAAAATTTTGCCGGTTTGTTATTTGAGACATTCTGAACAACTTTCGTGTTTTAACTTTTCCCATCTGGTGTACGGATTTACGTGACAGAATTTCGGAACGATATTATGAATATTTTATTATTATTTATCGTATCGATAATGGTGTACACCGGATAATTTTAACACCCCAAATTATTTTGACTTAAGCATTAAATTTTCGTACTTCGTGCCAGACAAAGCTCGGAGCCCCATAAGTTTCTCGTAATGTGTGTATTTAATATTTAACTTTAAAGTCGGTCCCGAATGGATCAGTTTTATTAATACCTAATGATTAAGAAGTATATTTTATATCCGATATGATCCAAATGGGGGCCAGTTATTCGTAATTATAAATAGGATAATTACTATTTATTTTTCATAATTATCATTTCAATACACGAGAATCGAGAGAAACCGGGTTATCGTTCTTCGTGTTCTTGGAGTTCAATCGAAGATTTGAGGACGTTATCGGACTCAGAATCGAGCGTGCAAGCAGTCAAATCGAAGATATCGAAGCGTAGAATCCATAACAAGTATCAAAAACAGCTCTAGGTTCACAGGTTAGGAGTAATTTGAGTTTATAAATTCGAGTTATTTAGGGTTTAATTAGGCTTTTTGATTTTGATATGATTTATGTGATTTTATGCTTCCATGTTGTAGATAATCTTCCCCTGATCATTTTGGTATATCATATGCATGATTTGGAGTTCAATAACATGTTCAAATTTGAGGTTAATTATTCGAATTAAAGTTCTAGGGTTTATAGCCGTTTGAATCTTTTTAATTCAAATTAGGGTTTTCTAATCCGTTGATTCTGGGTGCAATTAGAGGATACCATCATGTTTATAAGATTGCAAGGAGTGTGTACGTGTGTTTGATTGTAGGAAACGGTGCTAGAATTGGGCCACCGGAGTCTGGGAACGTCCCGCCGGCGGTGGGACTGTTCTTCAGTTTTTCCGGCCAATTTCTGGCCCGGTTGGTCGAATTGAAGACGCGTACATGATTGTTGAGTCGAGGAGATTAATTCTGGAGAGTTGTGTGGCCATAGGAGGCCGAAAACGCCCCCTCCGGCGAACAGAGGCGATGGCGGTGCCAAATTACAGTTTGGCACCCCATCGTTTGGAGATGATGAAGTTTCACCTCTGGACTTTTCAGTTTTACGATTTAGTCCCTCCTGTAGTTTACAAATCTTGCAAATCAAACCCTGAAGTTTAAAAAGTTTTAAAAACAGTTTATTTATTTAATTTTAATTTCGAAAATTATTTATTTAATTTCAAAAATTGTTTTTAATTATTTCTTTATTCAAAAATAAATCTAATTTAATTTATTAATTAACTTTAATTAGTAATTAATTATTATAATTAGTCAATTAATTTAAATATTAATTGATTAATTGTTTTAATTATTTATTAATTGATTTTAATTGATTTATTAATTAGATTTAATTGTTTTAAAAATCTAGAAAAATAGTTTCAAGCTTTAGGAAATTATTCTAAAGTATGTTGAAGGTTCGGTAATTGATTTCAAGTGATTTCGAACCTTATTTCGAGTATTCGAACTTGTTTATTCAGTTATAAATTGATTCTTTTACCCGTTTTTACTCCGGAAAATGTTTGAAAATTCATAATAAATACCAGAAAAATCATTTTAACCCCAAATCTTTTCTAAAAAGCTATTTTATTGATTATCTTATGTGCTATGTGTTATGTGTTACTGGATTGATATGTGAGATGCTTATGTGAACATTGTATGACTGTTTTATTCGTATCTTTTGAACCGTAAATTGGATTCAAGTGAAACGAAGGGTAGATAGAAGTTTGTTTCGATTATGAAACAAATAGGATGATATGAGATTGAGTATTGATAGATGAATATTGTGATTATCAGAGAAGGACAGGCTTAGAAAGGGGAAGCAATTAGTGTTGGAGTAATTCTGTTTAGTAAAAGCTATAGAGAGAAGTAAATCTGCCGGATAAGGCAAGTGCTCTATTCTCAACTTATACTTCTGTAAACTCCTTGAGTTACTCTCCTGCATATGATATTGTTTTCTGGATAGATTTGAAAGTACATATGTTGATATATTCTGCTATTGATCCTGATTATTGATAAACCTTATTCAATCCTTTCAACACCTGAATTACAAGCTGAACCTTGATTTTGATTTCAATTGAACTTATACCCATTTCTTTGAGACTTGACAACACAAATCATTTGCTTTGATATTCTTCCATCCTTGAATGACCAAACTGTACAAGCCTATATGCTACAATACTTCACCAAGTTATACAATGTCTTACCAAATACCTATATTACTCTTTTGAAGAATGTTCACACATATACACCCTAACACTTGAAATTCCTACAAGTTAAACATATTTGAAACCTCGAGCTATTCTCACTTACATTGTTCCCTCTAAAAGCCTCAGATTATTTTCACCATATACTTGATCTTTCTTTCAACCTCAAGACATTCTTCAGACATATTGTGAGGATACTTAAACCTACTTCTGAATTGTCCTTTAATCCTGATATGTATTGCACCACTAATTATAATGATTCTGATTTGACGATTATGATTCTGTTTTGGTAATATTGCTTCTGTTCAAATGGTATTGATTCTGATTTATTGAGATATTGTTAATTTCATTATATTGTTAAAGAATTGGATTGTTTTATAAATGTGGACCAGATTCGTGGTCAGACCAGATTCGTGGTCATTAGGCCAATGTGTGCCTTGGATCCAGTGATAGAGCTTGGTATGGACCTTGCTCGGGGTTAGTGCGTGACTGATCAGCAGCCTAACCTTGGTTTTTTAAATAAAAATATGAATTTCCAATTCTAATCACTGCTTTAAAAAGAAATTTGATATCTTTTTTCATTCTTATTGATAAATGTTGGACTTCAGTTATTGCTTATATTACTTGCTGATCTGTAAGCTCACTCTTGCGATTCCTTATGTTCTTTTCCAGTGAAGAAAGAGACCACTGTTAGCGAGGACCCACAGGCTAGTCATCAAGCTAAGGTATCAGGATGAGTGTTGGGAAGCCTTGCTAGGAGTTGCTGATATTATGAACTTTTGAGTATCTTTTGTGTGTAAGCACTGCGTTTTATGTTTGTAAGTTGTAAGATATTGATTGGGATTCGACGTATTGTAATATAACTTAAGTTGTGGCTTGTTTCATACTATAACCTGGAGCGATCCGTGGATGTTTAGGGTCAATGCATATATTATTATTGTTTACAGGTTTATATTGTTGTGTGACCCCCAAGTCTATGACCCGGATTTGGAGGGTGTCACAGGTTGGTATCAGAGCTACAGGTTATGAGTCAATGAAACAAGCCTAGATTATCGGGTTTGGGTAGAGGATTTAAGATTAGAGTGAGTGATAGGTAGATAGAACGTTGAGAGGTGAGTAATAGTGACTAACAGGTATTCTTATTATCAGGTATTCTTATATATGTTTTATCAAATGACTTTCAGGTATTCACGATGTCAGACCCTATCATTCCCCTATATCCCCAGCATTCAGACACCACTGTTAATGGACCCCCACCCCCTTAGATGCCAGAGCCTCGCCCTCCTATTTCACCCACTTTGGAGGAGGTGTTGGCTGCAGCAGCAGTAGTTCCTCCCAGAGACATAGCCTCGACCTCTCATGCTAGGCCTCTCATACGTGGACCCCCACCCAGTACCCCAGTTCCACCCGAGGTTCCTCTGTTCATACCTCCTTTCGTACCGCACAGCACCCTGTCCCTTACCATGAGTATGAGGCGATGAGGATGGAGCGCCAGTACCTTCTTGGGCAGGTTAGGGAGTTAGAGCGTGTTATTCAGATGATGGACCCTGGTAGAGCTGAGGCAGAAGATTGTAGATGTCAGGGAGATTGCAAGGGCGAAGCTTGGTGCTGTAGCTGAAGATCAGAGTACCTACAGTGATCTAGTAGAGTGGGCCATATGGATGATGAAGGAGTTGGACAAGCTCGGATGTCCTACTTTTCCTTAGAGTTAGACGGTGGTAGTTACAGAATGGTGGTACCATGTACATTAGTGTGTAGTGTGTAGTATATCGTCAGCCAATTTTGACCCTGTATAGACTAGCGGTGCTGACTAGTGTGTAGGATGGATGTTATGTTTTACTTTTGACAAGCGCTTGCGCTGATGTACCCCCAGCTCTTTATATATATCAGAACTTTTCCTTTTCATACTGTCTTTTACTTTATTGCACCTGTCTTACTTACTTTACATATCGCACTTGTTTTATTATGCAAATTGTACCTGATATAAACCCTGTGATATTATTGTACCCTGTCTCTTTCATCATCACTCTGTTCTGTAAAGAAGCATGCGATTTATTTAATTAAATGATCAAAAATGTTTTCAAAAAGAAATATTCTGTTTATAAAAACAATTGTTAAAAGTTTTAGAGATTAAATAAACTGCTTGTTTCTTTACAGAGCTATGCCTCCCAGAAGACAAAACCGTGCAAACAACCGTGATAATAACAATCCGGAACCTACAATGGCCCAGATTCTTCAGATCTTGGCCCAACAGACTGCCAACCTGACTGAGCAGCAGGAAAGGCAGGCTAATCCCCAGGTTACTTTCAAAAACTTTCAGTCTGTTAATCACCCAGAGTTTAAGGGTTCAGCGGACCCTATTGAGGCTAGGGTATGGTTGAAGGAAATTGAAAAGGCATTTGTGTTAGTCAAAGTGAGAGATGAGCAGAAGACTGAGTTTGCTAGTTATTATCTGAAGGAGGAAGCCACCTATTGGTGGGAGTCTGTAAGAGCAATGGAAGAGACAGAGAATGTTACATGGGATAGGTTTAAGAAGTTATTTTTGGAAAAATACTTTCCTCAATTTCTCCAGGATCGAATAGAGTTACAGTTTTTAGAATTGAAGCAAGGGGACATGTCTGTGGCTGAGTATGAGAAAAAGTTTGCTGAATTGGCTAGGTTTGTTCCAACCTATGTAGATACCGACAGGAAAAGAGCTAAGAGATTCCAACAGGGTTTAAAAGCATGGATCAGGGGAAAGCTAGCCATATTGGAATTAGATACTTATGCAGCTGTAGTTCAGAAGGCAATGATAGCGGAGACGGAAAGCGAAATGTCTCAGAAGGAGAAAGAGGGAAAGAAGCGTAAGCCAGAGCATCATGAAGGACAGTTTCAGCAGGGGAAGTTTCAGAATTTTAACAACCCGAAGAAAGGGAAATTCCAGCAAGGGAGAAATCCCACTTTTAAGAAGCCAGAGGTAGGTGGTAGTGGACAAGGTAACCGTCCAGCTATTGGAAATCAACCAAGGCCTCCACTGCCAGAGAGCCAGATATGTGGAAAGAGACACGGGGGAATCTGTAATAGATTGAATGTGGTGTGTTATAAGTGTAATAAGAAGGGACACTATTCTAGGGAATGTCAAAACCCACCAGCACGGAACCCAATGATTCGAGATCAACCAGCAAGGAACCAGCCCAATAGGACTCCAGCAGCTGGAATAACATGTTTTAGGTGTGGAAAACCAGGACACATGGTGAAGGATTGCAAGTTACCATCTCCAGGTAACCCTACACTTAGAATTATGGGATCCACTCCAATAGTCCCAGAAGTTCCCAAGGCAAGAACCTACAACATGACTATGAGGGATGCAGTCCAGGATGCAGATGTGGTGGCAGGTACGCTTACTGTGAATTCTTTATCTGCCAAGGTTTTGATTGATTCTGGAGCTACTAGATCGTTTATTTCTGAAGATTTTGTACCTAAGTTGAATTGTCCTACAGAATTGCTTAATGAGGTTATGAATATAGAGTTGTCTAATCAGGAACGTGTCCCTGTTAGTCAAGTTTATAGGAATTGTGAAGTTGAGATCTTAGGAAATAAATTTTGCGTCGACTTGATACCTTTCAAGTTAGGAGAGTTTGATGTTATTTTAGGAATGGATTGGTTATCGAAGCATAATGCTCAAATAGATTGTCGTAATAGGAAGGTAATGTTAAGGGCACCAAATGAGAAGATGATAGTATTTCGAGGACAGAAACAGGTAAAGAAGTTTCTGACCATGATTCAAGCGAAGAAATTATTACGTCAAGGTTGTAAAGCTTATATAGCGTATGTAACTGATCAGAGTCGAGAACTTGTGAAGCTTGAAGATATTCCTGTAGTAAACGAGTTTCCAGATGTATTTCCAGATGAGTTACCCGGATTACCACCAGACAGAGAAATTGAATTTGCAATAGATTTAGCACCCGGAACCGAACCAGTATCTAAAGCCCCGTATAGGATGGCACCAGTAGAAATGAAAGAATTGGCAACCCAGTTACAAGAATTATTAGAAAAAGGAGTGATTAGACCCAGTGTATCTCCGTAGGGAGCACCAGTGTTGTTTGTGAAGAAAAAGGATGGTAGTATGAGGTTATGTATTGATTATCGGGAACTCAATAAGTTAACTATTAAGAATAGATACCCATTACCCTGTATAGATGATTTGTTTGATCAATTGAAGGGAGAGAGATGTTTTTCGAAGATTGATTTAAGATCAGGATACCATCAGCTAAAGATTAAACAGGAAGACATACCTAAAACAGCTTTTAGAACCCGATATGGCCACTATGAGTTCTTAGTGATGGCCTTTGGATTAACCAATGCCCCCGCAGCTTTTATGGATTTAATGAATAGAGTCTTTAAACCATATTTGGATAAATTTGTGATTGTATTCATAGATGATATCTTAATTTATTCCAAAACCACTGAGGATCATGCAACCCATTTAAGGATGGCTTTAGAGACATTGAGAAGAGAGAAGCTGTATGCTAAGTTTTCAAAGTGTGAATTCTGGCTACCAGAGGTTCAATTTCTAGGTCATATAGTCAGTAAAGAAGGAATTAAAGTAGATCCCTCCAAGATCGAGGCAATTATGAATTGGGAAAGGCCAAGAACACCAACAGAAGTCAGAAGTTTCTTGGGTTTGGCAGGCTATTATAGAAGATTTGTTCAAGATTTCTCAAGAATTGCTGTACCAATGACAAGGCTTACCCGGAAAGAAGAAAAGTTTGTGTGGACTGAAAAGTGTGAAGAAAGTTTCCAGGAATTGAAGAAAAGGTTAGTATCAACCCCAGTGTTATCACTTCCAGATGAGCAAGGGAATTTTGTAATTTATAGTGATGCTTCTCATAAGGGATTGGGTTGTGTGTTGATGCAACATGACAAAGTCATTGCTTATGCATCTAGACAACTCAAACCCCATGAGCAGAAGTATCCTACACATGATTTAGAGCTAGCAGCCATAGTGTTTGCATTGAAGATTTGGAGACATTATTTATATGCAGAAAAGTGTGAAATCTACACAGATCATAAGAGTCTAAAGTATATCTTTACGAAGAAAGAGCTTAATATGAGGCAGAGAAGGTGGTTAGAATTGATAAAGGATTATGATTGCACTATCAATTATCACCTTGGAAAGGCAAATGTAGTGGCAGATGCTTTGAGTAGAAAAGAAAGACTGAATGTGTTGACGTTACCCAAGGAAATATATAGAGAATTTGAAAGGATGAAAATAGAAGTTAGAGTGAGTGAACCCTCAGAAGCTGGATTATATACAATGATTTTTCAACCAGAGTTACTAGAAAAGATAAGGAAATGTCAAGAGACAGTAATGGAACAGGATGTTAATAATTTAGTTGGGGAAGAGCTTTGTACCCAGAAAGATGATCAGGGTATTCTAAGATTTTCTTCTAGGATATGGATTCCACCAGTACAGGAGTTGAAGGATGAAGTTTTAAGTGAAGCACATAGTTCCGCTTATTCAATTCACCCCGGGAGCACTAAGATGTATAGAGATTTGAAGGAGAATTATTGGTGGCCAGATATGAAGAGAGAGATTGCAGAGTGGGTAAATAAATGTTATACGTGTCAAAGAGTGAAGGCAGAACACCAGCGACCGAGTGGAATTGCAATGGATTTTATAGTTGGGTTACCTAGAACAAAGGCAAATCACGATGCCATATGGGTTATTGTAGATAGGCTAACTAAGTCAGCTCATTTCCTTCCCATTAACGAAAGATTTTCATTAGACAAGTTAGTCCATATGTATTTCAAGGAGATCGTCGTTCGTCACGGAGTTCCAGTCTCAATTGTATCCGATCGAGATCCACGATTTAATTCGAGATTTTGGAAGAGCTTTCAGGAATGCTTGGGCACCAAATTAAATATGAGCACTTCTTATCATCCACAAACTGATGGTTAGAGCGAAAGGACTATTCAAACAATTGAGGATATGTTACGTGTTTGTGCTATCGATTTCAAAGGCAATTGGGACGACCATCTACCGTTAGTGGAATTCTCATACAACAACAGTTATCATGCCAGCATCGGAATGCCTCCTTATGAAGCTCTTTATGGACGTAAATGTCGTTCACCCGTATGTTGGGATGAAATAGGAGAACGCGAACTACTTGGGCCAGAACTGCAGACGAGGGAAGTTATTGAAATCATTCAAAGAAGACTGATTGCAGCACAGAATCGTCAGAGAAAGTACGCGGATTAGGCCAGGAAGGATATGGAATTTGAAGAAGGAGAACCTGTATTACTGAAGATTTCGCCATGGAAAGGACTATCCCGATTTGGCAAGAAAGGAAAGCTGAGTCCCAGATACGTTGGACCATTCGAGATTTTGAGGCGCGTTGGTAAAGTGGCTTATGAGTTAGCGTTACCCCCACATATGGAGCATATTCATAACGTCTTCCATGTATCGATGCTTAAAAAGTATCATCCAGATTCTAGGCATGTGATAGAATACGAGCCAGTAGAACTTCAGGCATATTTGTCTTATATTGAAAATCCAATAGAGATTCTAGATAGGAAGGAAAAAGTGTTAAGGAATAAAGTGGTGAAGATAGTGAGAGTATTGTGGAGAAACCCAAAAGTTGAAGAATCAACTTGGGAGTTAGAAAGTGATATGCGTGAGAAATATCCTCACTTGTTTTCTTAGCAGATTCTGAGGACAGAATCCTTTTAAGGGGGGAAGGATGTAATATCCGGGATTTCGACGTGTATTTATTTATATCAGTATGTGAATATTTTGTGAATTAATTGTGAATTAGATGTTAAGTGACTTATTGAATGATTGCCTATGTGTGTTATGACTTGTAAGATTATAATTTTTATATGATCAGATCAAAATATGGAGAATTTCGGCACTTACCTGGTAAATTATGGATTATTATATGATTTGATATATGATTTAAGGATTTAATTAAGTATATTATAAAATATTATTATTAATTGATTTTAAACCCGTTTACTCGATAATTAAACCCCGGGGGGCTTCCGGGAAAATTTTGCCAGTTTGTTATTTGAGACATTCTGAACAACTTTCGTGTTTTAACTTTTCCCTATCTGGTGTACGGATTTACGTGACAGAATTTCGGAACGATATTATGAATATTTTATTATTATTTATCGTATCGATAATGGTGTACACCGGATAATTTTAACACCCCAAATTATTTTGACTTAAGCATTATTTTTTCGTACTTCGTGCCAGACAAAGCTCGGAGCCCCATAAGTTTCTCGTAATGTGTGTATTTAATATTTAACTTTAAAGTCGGTCCCGAATGGATCAGTTTTATTAATACTTAATGATTAAGAAGTATATTTTATATCCGATATGATCCAAATGGGGGCCAGTTATTCGTAATTATAAATAGGATAATTACTATTTTATTTTTCATAATAATCATTTCAATACACGAGAATGGAGAGAAACCGGGTTATCGTTCTTCGTGTTCTTGGAGTTCAATCGAAGATTTGAGGACGTTATCGGACTCAGAATCGAGCGTGCAAGCGGTCAAATCGAAGATATCGAAGCGTAGAATCCATAACAAGTATCAAAAACAGCTCTAGGTTCACAGGTTAGGAGTAATTTGAGTTTATAAATTCGAGTTATTTAGGGTTTAATTAGGGCTTTTTGATTTTGATATGATTTATGTGATTTTATGCTTCCATGTTGTAGATAATCTTCTCCTGATCATTTTGGTATATCATATGCATGATTTGGAGTTCAATAACATGTTCAAATTTGAGGTTAATTATTCGAATTAAAGTTCTAGGGTTTATAGCCGTTTGAATCTTTTTAATTGAAATTAGGGTTTTCTAATCCGTTGATTCTGGGTGCAATTAGAGGATACCATCATGTTTATAAGATTGCAAGGAGTGTGTACGTGTGTTTCATTGTAGGAAACGGTGCCAGAATTGGGCCACCGGAGTCTGGGAACGTCCCGCCGGCGGTGGGACTGTTCTTCAGTTTTTCCGGCCAATTTCTGGCCCGGGTGGTCGAATTGAAGACGCGTACATGATTGTTGAGTCGAGGAGATTAATTCTGGAGAGTTTTGTGGTCAGAGGAGGCCGGAAACGCCCCCTCCGGCGAACGGAGGCGATGGCGGTGCCAAATTACAGTTTGGCACCCCATCGTTTGGAGATGATGAATTTTCACCTCTGGACTTTTCAGTTTTACGATTTAGTCCCTCCTTTAGTTTACAAATCTTGCAAATCAAACCCTGAAGTTTAAAAAGTTTTAAAAACAGTTTATTTATTTAATTTTAATTTCGAAAATTATTTATTTAATTTCAAATTTTTTTTAATTATTTCTTTATTCAAAAATAAATCTAATTTAATTTATTAATTAACTTTAATTAGTAATTAATTATTATAATTAGTCAATTAATTTAAATATTAATTGATTAATTGTTTTAATTATTTATTAATTGATTTTAATTGATTTATTAATTAGATTTAATTGTTTTAATTGTTTTAAAAATCTAGAAAAATAGTTTCAAGCTTTAGGAAATTATTCTAAAGTATGTTGAAGGTTCGGTAATTGATTTCAAGTGATTTCGAATCTTATTTCGAGTATTCGAACTTGTTTATTCAGTTATAAATTGATTCTTTTACCCGTTTTTACTCCGGAAAATGTTTGAAAATTCATAATAAATACCAGAAAAATCATTTTAACCCCAAATCTTTTCTAAAAAGCTATATTATTGATTATCTTATGTGCTATGTGTTATGTGTTACTGGATTGATATGTGAGATGCTTATGTGAACATTGTATGACTGTTTTATTCGTATCTTTTGAACCGTAAATTGGATTCAAGTGAAACGAAGGGTAGATAGAAGTTTGTTTCGATTATGAAACAAATAGGATGATATGAGATTGAGTATTGATAGATGAATATTGTGATTATCAGAGAAGGACAGGCTTAGAAAGGGGAAGCAAGTAGTGTTGGAGTAATTCTGTTTAGTAAAAGCTATAGAGAGAAGTAAATCTGCCGGATAAGGCAAGTGCTCTATTCTCAACTTATACTTCTGTAAACTCCTTGAGTTACTCTCCTGCATATGATATTGTTTTCTGGATAGATTTGAAAGTACATCTGTTGATATATTGTGCTATTGATCCTGATTATTGATAAACCTTATTCAATCCTTTCAACACCTGAATCACAAGCTGAACCTTGATTTTGATTTCAATTGAACTTATACCCATTTCTTTGAGACTTGACAACACAAATCATTTGCTTTGATATTCTTCCATCCTTGAATGACCAAACAGTACAAGCCTATATGCTACAATACTTCACCAAGTTATACAATGTCTTACCAAATACCTATATTACTCTTTTGAAGAATGTTCACACATATACACCCTAACACTTGAAATTCCTACAAGCTAAACATATTTGAAACCTCGAGCTATTCTCACTTACATTGTTCCTTCTACAAACCTCAGATTATTTTCACCATATACTTGATCTTTCTTTCAACCTCAAGACATTCTTCAAACATATTGTGAGGATACTTAAACCTACTTCTGAATCGTCCTTTAATCCTAATATGTATTGCACCACTAATTATAATGATTCTGATTTGACGATTATGATTCTGTTTTGGTAATATTGCTTCTGTTCAAATGGTATTGATTTTGATTTATTGAGATATTGTTGATTTCATTATATTGTTAAAGAATTGGATTGTTTTATAAATGTGGACCAGATTCGTGGTCAGACCAGATTCGTGGTCATTAGGCCAATGTGTGCCTTGGATCCAGTGATAGAGCTTGGTATGGACCTTGCTCGGGGTTAGTGCGTGACTGATCAGCAGCCTAACCTTGGTTTTTTAAATAAAAATATGAATATCCAATTCTAATCACTGCTTTAAAAAGAAATTTGATATCTTGTTTCATTCTTATTGATAAATGTTGGACTTCAGTTATTGCTTATATTACTTGCTGAGCTGTAAGCTCACTCTTGCGATTCCTTATGTTCTTTTCCAGTGAAGAAAGAGACCACTGTTAGCGAGGACCCACAGGCTAGTCATCAAGCTAAGGTATCAGGATGAGTGTTGGGAAGCCTTGCTAGGAGTTGCTGATATTATGAACTTTTGAGTATCTTTTGTGTGTAAGCACTGCGTTTTATGTTTGTAAGTTGTAACATATTGATTGGGATTCGACGTATTGTAATATAACTTAAGTTGTGGCTTGTTTCATACTATAACCTGGAGCATCCGTGGATGTTTAGGGTCAATGCATATATTATTATTGTTTACAGGTTTATATTGTTGTGTGACCCCCAAGTCTATGACCCGGATTTGGAGGGTGTCACAGGAACCGAATTAAATAATTAATTTACGGAATTAGGAAAGGTAGTGCAAATATTAATTCTTTAGTGGATTGAATTAATATTTAATGACATTGGGCCTGGCCCGGAATGTCATTAGAAGGCCTGACCTAATGATCCATGATCCCTACTGTAGCCTATATATATTCTCGTTCTCCTAAAGCTGAAAGACACACCAAAATGAATTCATCCTAGAGTTTGAGAGAGGCATATGTTTTTCTCAAGGAGACAGCTAGGGTTTTGGGTTTTCGGAGCTTTAAGGAGAGGCAAACCTTGGGAGATCGAAGGCCACACTTCGTCCAAGGAGAATCAGGGAATACAATAGAAGACGTGGATTTGAATCTCTTGCACCGTAGCGATTAAGGTTAATATTCTGTTCGAACTTTTAATTAGTATCATAAAACGCAGGGCCGAGGTCCGATTGTTCCTACAAAGGCATCAGAGCCAGGTTGCGGTTCTGCGATTTATGATATGTAGTCCATGTCATCATTATATATGCATGTATATAGTGGTTCTGTGATGCAGGTTGTTATCCACTATTATGGCCGTGTTTTAATTATTCTGTTATGTTTGGATTCCACGTGGTTTATCGTGGCTGTTGTAAATCACGAGGGTTGATCGTGATAGTTTAATCTTGTAATTCAATTTGTAATTGTTTTAGATTATGATCTGATGTAATAGAATAGGCTGGTTCATCTGTACAATTTGTATGTAATTGTTCGATCAACGGGGCTGCAAAAAACAGAGATCTTCCGCTGCTGCGAACTGCTTTCGGGGGTGCTGCACTGTTTTGGCCGTAACTTTTGCATACGACGTCCGATTTGGGCGAACGAGCACTTTTCGGAGATGGCAGAACGAGACGGACCTAGCTATAACTAAAGCAAGTGGTTGTGAAGTTTTCGAGGCTGTTTTTCGGAATTTTTCGAGGCATTCTAAGGCCGTTTAGGCCTCCAAACGGGCTCTTGAAGTTTTCTGGAATCTTTCGAAGGATGAATTCGAAGCTGTTTTTCCGGGGCCCATAATAGTGGATGTGTTCAATTATGATTTAAATAATCCTTGATTATTGGTATTATGTGTTTCTTGTCTGTGTTGTTATGCCATGTGATACTAAGCCTTCGCATGCTAGAATGACATGGACATAGGGATGTTTTTTCATTAATGCTTTAATCATGATAGTATGCTGCCATGTTATGTGTTCTTTGTGTGGCTATTACCATGATAGTATGCATGTGGACTTCGAAGAAATAACATAGGGCGATGCATCTAGATTAAAATCCTCAAAGTAAATTCTAAGTGGGAGAGGGAATTAATATGATATTAAATCCCATGGTCTCCATCATTGTTTGTATGTAATTTAATATTAAGACGAATATAAATTATGTATACGTCACCCATCGTGGCATGTAATTTATGGTGTCTAAAATGTTATAGATATTACTGGAACAAACTTCTTAAATTAATACGAATAGATACGAATTTTATTTATCTCTGATTTGGGGCGATTTCTAAGGCTTATGGGTATTAAGTGAGACCGATGTGACTCCTCCACTTCCAAAAAATCAAACCATTGACGAATATTGAATTGAAGTATTCTGTTCAAAGAATATTGGAAGGTATACATGCCGCCCATAGGTTTCGGATAATTTAAGATTTGATGATGGTATACACTTAGCTATGAAAAATAATATAGACCACCCCAACGTGTCTTATTGTTTAGTAATAGGACCGAAGTAACGTTTAAACAAATTTAGGTGGTATACATGTCACCCATCGTGACGTACCAGAAACTTATGGTGTTCAAACGTTAGTGCATTTAATTTTAATAATTGTTAGAGGAACCAAGAGGTCTTAATTTTTAATGCACCCTTCTTTATGTGTAATGTGATTTTTTCATGCATGATTCTCTGGATAAAATGGGCTTTAATCCACTGTTCACCATACTTAAGGATAACAAACTTACCAGACCTAACTATATTGAATGGAAACGTAATTTGGACATTGTGTTGACTGCTGAGGAGTACAAGTTTTGCACTTATGAACCCAAGCCTGAGCAGCCCGCTACTGATGCTCCTGATGAGGAGAAAGAGTATTATAAGTAGGAACCGAATTAAATAATTAAATAATTAATTTACGGAATTAGGATAGGTAGTGCAAATATTAATTCTTTAGTGGATTGAATTAATATTTAATGACATTGGGCCTGGCCTGGAATGTCATTAGAAGGCCTGACCTAATGATCCATGATCCCTACTGTAGCCTATATATATTCTCGTTCTCCTAAAGCTGAAAGACACACCAAAACAAATTCGTCCTAGAGTTTGAGAGAGGCATATGTTTTTCTCAAGGAGACAGCTAGGGTTTTGGGTTTTCGGAGCTTTAAGGAGAGGCACACCTTGGGAGATCGAAGGCCACACTTCGTCCAAGGAGAATCAGGGAATACAGTAGAAGACGTGGATTTGAATCGCTTGCGCCGTAGCGATTAAGGTTAATATTATGTTCGAAATTTTAATTAGTATCATAAAACGCAGGGCCGAGGTCTGATTGTTCCTACACGGTATCCTGTATAGAGTCTAGCACTGCTCTAGCACTCACGCTAGTGCAAAATCAAGCCAATACATAGGTTACTACACTTTCTGAGAGAACAGATTTTCAAAACAAAGTTACTATGTATGAAAACTTTTCTAATCACTCTTTCTTTAATGATCAGGAGCTTCTTGGCAACGTGCAAGTACATCTACCGTCACTGGCATCCGGAGGACAATTTGTTCCTCCACTACCTTTGAACCCATCTCAAGGAACATTGGTAGTATATACAGGTACAGCTGGAGGTGTGAATCAAATGAGTGATGAAAAGAAAATACCGAGCGATACACATGCACGTGAGGAGAGTGAAACAGCTCTGAGTGTACGTGAGGTGAGTGCACACACTGACCCAGCTCTGTTTGAGGAAAGAATGTCAAAATTACAAGCTGAACTTGCACGGATAATTGCTGAGAATGAAAGGCTGAAAGGTGCACAATTGGTCACCTTAGAAAAGAAAGTGGAGGAGGAGCCATCTAGTACTTACAGAGATGAGCTTAAGGAGGAGATTCGTGAATTGTCTATCCAAATGAGGTCCAACCATGAGCCATATATGGCAAAGTTTGATGCAGTTGAGCAAACTCTGGCTCAAGTGCTCACTCATTTGCAATCTTCAAAGTCAACAGCTTAGGAAACTGGAGAGTATCCCTCAACTAAGGGGGAGAATAAAGACTGATTCTGATTCTGCACCTGGCAGAGATACTAAAAAGTCAAAAGGCAAGCAACCCATGCATCAACTAGAAGATAATTATGATGCTTATCCTAAAGAAATGGATGATGATGATGTGTTTGATGCCACTTACTGTCAGAATCGTGAAGATGGAGTATTTGATGAAGCTTACTTGTTCCAGACTAAAGAGGAGGCTGTAGACCCTGAACATGAAGAGCTAGTGAGAAAGTTCAAGTTGGAGTATGAAGCTAGAAAGAGAAAGCTCATGGACTTTCAGAAGCTTCTAGAGGACAAGCTCATTGCTGAAGAAGAAATCAAGAAGGAAAAGCAGAAAATATATGATGCTGCCTGTGTGCAGAAGAATCTTGATATCAAAAGAAAAGTTGGAAAGAGTTGGGACATTGCTCGAAGAATCATCAATGGACCTCATAGGGAACCCTTCGACGACAGAAAGTTCATGTCTCTCATCTACGATCTAAGGGAGGTAAACCCTGATGAGGATGTTTTTATGCATGCCCATTCTCTGAAATTATGGTACATAACAGTTGCTGTCAGGAACTTGTTAGATGAATGGGAGCTTATCATCTACACCAGGAGGAACGGAACATTCAGACTCTCAGTTGATTTTCTCAAGTCATTTACTGTAACTTAGCTCTGGGTGCTTCGTAATAAAGTCAAGAGAAGCTCTAATTTGAATGAACTCCTTCGAGACAAGCTGATGGAACATGCTGAATTCAATAGTCCTCGGGTTGTCAAGAATCCTTACTGTCTGAAGTTCATCAATGACAACATCTTAAACTCCGTGTACTTGAATGATGAAGCTTTTCCCAAGTACCCTGTGAACCAACTGATTCTTTCATCCACTCTCTTAAGAACCAAGGGATTTGCTTCTAAAGCCAAGGCTGATGCTGATAATGTTATTGCTGACTATTGTCTTCGGAATGGTATTTCTAAATACACAAGGAAAACAAAGCAAGTCAGGAAGACTCAGCTTGCTGACTTTAAGGAGGACCCATTAGATTTGGAAGTGATGCACCAGCTGGCTCTGGCTAATGAAAGAAAGAAACGTGGTGAAGCCACTACTATAGAACAGCTAACCAGGGAAGAACCTTCAACTCCTGTCGTTCACAGCTCGAATACTGAGGAAGGAGAAGTTGATAAACAGATTATAGGGTATTGTAATATATGTTCTCAATGAACACCCCTTTTGTAATCTATCATTTATGTTTGAATTCTGGTGAATGTTTAATTAAATACCAGAAACTTTTTGCTACTTATCTTTCAATGTTTAATCCTTTGTCTTATCAGTTAGTTGAGTTATCCTCTCGATAATTTGCATGTTATGTTAACAAACAAACAGGGGTAGATTTAAAGGCATATGTTAAGCCTATTTGTAATTAAGAGGTATCAAATCAACTCTGATAAGAAAGCAAGTAAACAGCAAGTACTGTTAATCAGAATCCGTACAAAGAACGTCAAATGATTTATTCAAGATTTTATGTCAGAAGAATTTCAGGATGCTGCTGCAAACCACTGGAAGAAGTTCATTAATATGTTCAAGCCTCAGTGTACAAATAATCTTTTGTAGCACGTCTAGAAGATCAGAAGGTATAAAGTTTAAATACTTTATTTATTCAGAAGATTCCATAATTGTGTCTACAAATGAAACAGAACTCAGAAGACGAACAATCGACGAACAAGCCACCGCTTAATTGTTTAATTGACAAGGAATATTTGATTCAGCTAGTTACAGATGAACTAGATTGTACATTTGTGTATCAGCTTATTAGATTAAATATTCTATGTCAAAAGAAGGTGGTCGTTCAACCAAGTCGAAGATCAGAATTGTTTAAAGAAGACTGAAGACTCTACTACAGAAGAAAAGGGATAAATGATTATCTAATTAATTATTGGATGTGTAATTTATTTATTAAATTAATTCTATCTCGAATTAATTTAATTTATGATTTATGCATGTAATATAATTAAGTGAATATTAATTGGTTAATTAAGTAAAGGGAAATTGGATTGTCTTGTTGAATTAACAAGGTAAGACAATCCAAACCTATTCCCTCTTCCATCACATGGGAAGACAATCCAAGGGATTGTCTTACTGTTTCTTCAAATTGTCTTGCCATGAATTCCTTGCAAGACAATCTTGAAGATTATCTTGCCGAGCTCTACAGATTGTCTTACCGCACTTTTAATTGTCTTTCCCATGGATTTGATTGTCTTAATAGTTGTAGACAATCTCTAAGATTGTCTTACAAGGCTTAAATCAGCAAGACAATTAGCTTAATTGTCTTAGCAAGCTATAGATTGTCTTTGCCACAATTGTCTTTGTAGTTCATGGGATTTGCCTATAAATATGGCCTTCCCCCTTTCATTTGTTCTTGTTTAAAGTATTGTAAAGCTTTCAAGTTGTGCTAAACTTGCTATTCGTTAAATCCACAATTTACTGTGCTTTGATCATTCGGTTGTTTTAAACCGCTAAGTTAGGATATTTCGTGTCGAATTTATTCTACGAACTAGTGGACTTTAAAACCGAACCATATTAATTATTTAAAATCTTATTAACAAGTTAAACTCCAATCAGATTATTCCGCCGTGATTATTTTGTGACGATTGTATTCAACCCCCCCTTCTACAATCGTTTCAGGACCTATCATGTCTAATTATGATGCTTTTACTATGTCTATAAAATCTATCACCCATATGCTGTTAACTGATGACTATTTTAATATTGGTGAATTAGTTTTGTTTGAAATAGTTTCCAAGATTGGTCCTCATGAGGGAAGGGCCAAGATTTTTTATTTTGCTAGGTTCTTGATGATTATTGCTAACCACTTAATCAAGAATTTAGCTATAGCACAGCTTGACAACAAATTGGAGTGTTGGGTTCAAAGCAAGAGGGTGTGTTGTGATTTGTTAAGGATACTTGTAAATGAGCAAGTGCCCTTGAAATTACCATTACTTATGCAGGTACAATCTTCTAACCCTATAAGATCTTCCAACCGCCAAACTTCTTCTGTTGTCTGTGCCGCTATGGAAGTTGAACACCCTGAATTTCCTAACCAAGCTGTCAAACCCAAGAAAATTGCAAAACCGAAAACTAAGAAGTCAAACTCTGGTGTCTCCCAAAAGGCACCAGTTATAAAATCTACTACTTGACAACCTGAGGGGAATGTGAAGGAAATTAGTGGTGAGGGGAGGGGTGACCATCAAAGAAGCCCCCAGAATAAGGTGGGAGGGGAAAGTGAAAACCAGCCAAGCCATCCCACATCTTCCCAAAAAGATGTGGTGATTAATATGGAAATTAGCACATCTCTGGTGGCATCTTCCCGAAAAGATGTCACTATTGAAAATAGCTCTCCACCAATGGCACAGACCAAAAGAACAAGGCACACAAGCCAAACACCACCCAAAACTTTTTTCTAGAGAACCAAGAAATGGGCACTTGAACCACACACTACAGTCAAGTCCAAAATCATAGATTTTTTGACAGTACAAACTCGAACTCCTCAAAGTCTGGTTGATATGGCTCCAGTAAATGTAGAGTCATAGTCCCTTCCATTTGAAACACAATTCTCATTAAGCTCAGACTTCCAAATGGAGGAAGTTGATTTACTATACAACTTCCCCCACCCAAATTCTCCAACTCTCAACTTGGAGAAGCCAACTTCTCAAACTGGTGATCATCTTCTAAAAGATTTGTTGGATCACCAGTCTCTTCTTCAAGATACAACTGGTGAATTTGTGAATTTTCCTATAAAATCAATCTCCACAGATTCTATGGTTGTATCCACAAACACATCGATTGCTATTCCTTCTACCTCATCGATTGATATTTCTCATCAATCGATAAGTGCAGTTCGATCAACGGCTAAGCTTAACAGCAGTCATCCGTTGATAAGTGACAGTGTACCTTCAATTGCTAACCTTCAACCATTGATGGAAGAGAACCCACTAGCAGTTTACAGCCAACTTGAACATTTTGCGTTTACAAGGGCTGTTGTTGAGGAACTCATTATTGTTACTGCACTCTTAGGATTGAGAGTTGGTGAGTTAGAGGAGAGGCTGACTAGTGAGCAGGCAAAAAGAGAGACTGAGAGTGAGGGGCTGGAAATTTCTTCCTCTCAGGCAAAAGGAGAGAATGTGGGTACCACCTTAGTAGGTGAAGGTGAGGGTGTGGTGAGCCAGGGTGAGTCCCTAATGCTAAAACAGAGAGATGAAGAGAGAAAAGCAGGTACAGGAGAAATAAGGGTGGAGCCTACTGTGGACACCTTAGATGCTGCTTTATTCTCTCATTCAATTCTAGCCTATCAAGTCATGGCTGAACAATCTAATCTCTACACAGAGGAGACTTTGGGCCTTCTTCATACATCTGAAGCTCTGGAGAAAGCTCAGCTTGCTCATGCTGCAGTTCCTAAAGGAATGCTCACAACTCAAGGTGATTCTGAATCTGATGATCCTATTGGTGATGATGATAATGCAGATATGGAGGATGATGCAGCTGGCCCTTCAAAAGTCCAAGACTAGCTGTACAATCACAATTCACTACTAGAAAAAGTAGATACAACATCGGGGCTTTAACATCAGTTGTGAAATTCACTAATGTTAAAAATATTTTTAACATCAAAAATGAAAAAAGTGATGTGAAAGAGTATATTAGACATCGGTAATTATAAAATCACCGATATCTTATCTTCATTTTAAAAAATGAAAAAACACGCGGGTTCTATTCCCCGCTTTTTCATACCAAAAACACACACCATCTCTTTACTTAACCAAAATCTTATTTTCTTCCCCTCTTTTCTATTATTCCCCCTCTTCAGATAGCCTCACTATCTCGCTCCCCTCTCTTGATTTTCTCTCTCCCCGTTATCTCTCTCGTTATCTCACACTCTCACAAACTCACAAGCTCAACTCTCTCACAACTCTCACCTTTCTCCTCTCTCATCATCTCTCGCCTTTCACCTCGTTATCTCGCAAGTTCGCATAATCGAATCTGTAGTTTCAATTGGAAACCCGGTTGTGACCCACCTCACCTTGAAGGAACGCAGCTTGGAGACCTTTGTCGAAGAAGCTAGCTCGATTTGCAGCTCAATTTATAACTCTTTGATTTTAGGGTTTTGAATAAAGTTTGGGGCTTTGATACCGCAACCTCTTTTCTCAGTTTCTTGAAGGTATATATCCTCTTCTCTCAGTTTTAGTGCTACAAATTTGGATTTCATGTTATGATTTTTGTTTTGGATTCATATTTTTGAATATTAGTTAGGGTAATTAAATTATGTAATCTGCACTTTAACTATTTGATGTCAACGGGATGCTTGCCAGTGCTAGTCTCCACGATAGCACTCAGGTTAGTTTATGTTGCTATTGGAGTTGGAGTAGCTGCTTTTGTAGGTAAGCAACTGTAAGTAAAGTCTATTTACTAATCTGTAAAGTCTAATGATGTACTAGTACTATAACTTTATGTGTTTCACAGATGAAATATGTTGGACAAGAACTGCAGAGAGACAAACATCACGAATTAGAGTCGAATATTTGAGATCAATCCTCTGTCAAGAAGCTGTTTTTTTTATGAACACGCAGGTTCTTCTCCACGACCTTTGATGTCATCTATAGCATCTGAGTCAATGCTTATTCTGTTCAAAATGTTATAGCTGAGAAAGTAACCAGATAAGGTGTAAATCCACTACTAAGTGTTTGAGAAGTCATTACAATTAAGTTATAACGTGCTTTTGTGGTTGTGTAATTCAAATACCTTTGTGCATTGCTCAATTCTCAATGTTCATCCTCTGCTTCATATGT
The DNA here is from genome assembly GCF_001625215.2 of Daucus carota subsp. sativus. Taxonomy (NCBI): domain Eukaryota; kingdom Viridiplantae; phylum Streptophyta; class Magnoliopsida; order Apiales; family Apiaceae; genus Daucus; species Daucus carota. Next base: position 10,846,543 of record NC_030381.2, read on the forward strand.
GGTTTCATGCTGTCATGGAGACTAGCACTGGCAAGCATCCGATTGACAATTGTATTTATAATTCTTGGGGTAGGTATATACCACGCAATGCTTTTGCAAACTTATTATACAGCATTCCTATTTGGTGCCTAAATTAGTAATTTGGTTATACTAAATTCACAGTGGTCTAGTGAGTGTGCCTACTGAAGTAGGATAGCTTTTCTGATTTGATAAAACTTCATTGCAGGGGGAAGTTCAGTACAACTTTATAAGTCTGTGCATTCCCAACTGATTTTTCTAGTTTCAATCGGCTATAGATTTTTACATTGCCTAATAATACATGGGGGTGTCGTGCTCATGACTGATCAATAATGGAAAAAACAAAAGTATCTGTTGGCTAGCTTCTCATATATATTGCTATCAACTTCAAATAATCTGTACTTCTCTTTTATTATCGGTTCAATAGAAAATGTCTCTCTCTATCTTCTTGATATTTGAATTTTCTTGCTTCCACATATCAAGCCCTTAACTGGTGGGTTTAAATTCGTGCAGCCTTATTGGATCCAATTCCAACACTTGATAAAATCTTGTCTTGTGTACGTATATATAATGCAAATGAGCTATTCTCTTTTTTGCTAGATGACTTATGGTTTTTTCATATTGTGAAAGTTCTTAAAAGAAAATGAAATGTTTATGCTTATGAACATAATGATTTTGCATGACCTCGTACAAGGATTTGATCAAGAAACAGCTGTTGTAGTAATTGCAAGATTAACCTCTCATAAAATGGAGATAGAGGTATTGTTTATCTGTTTATCTCTCTCTAGCTGCTGTGAATATTGAAGTATGATTCTATTATGAGATGAATTAATTATTCTGACGTGCATATTATATGACTAGAGATTATGTCTCTGGCTTTGTATTGGTGAAATGTGAATTAACTTGGCAGAGATTTTAGATGATATGAATCTTTAAATTAGGATTTTAATGAAAGCTTTAGATTTTGAATTAGTGTCCGCGCTAGAAGTGAATAAATTGGAAGTATTATCGGGCCTTTAATATAACTAAAATTATTTCATGTCCTTTTCTTTCATATGTTTATGTTCAAAGTTTTGTTATGACAGGTTTCTTGTACATAGTAGAACTGCAGAGCATGAAGAAAAGAGGAAGCAGATTTTAGCAACAACAAGTGGAGCACTGATTCTGTAAAGCAGCTGTCTTGGTATAGAGATATGCATATTTCTCTTATATCCTTACTGTTGTGTTTTACTTATTCTTACTTTTCAGTGACAACTAAATTAATGTAAATTGGTATGACAGGATGTAATTGAGGCTGATTTATTTATGCGGTATTAATTAATTATTAATTAATGATATAAAGGAGGCAGCATGTGCAATTTCAAATGCTACTTCTCGTGGTAGCTGTCTTGGGACCAGGACATTTCTTTGTTTTATTTTTTTGTATCATGTTGAACTCTGTTATTTTTCCATCTGCATTATTTGTAAATTGAGCAGTGATGGTTTATTTGACATGAACTTGGAACAGCAGAACAGTGGCAGTACCTTTTGACCAAATTTGATGGGGGTCCTCGATCTCCTTCTAACAGCAGTAGCATGGTATGTAATTAAATTTACCTAATACTTATTTCTTTTGTCTTTTTTTCAATTTCCCTTGTTCTAACACACACATGTGGATTGTCTTCATAATCTTTTTATTATAAGAATTAAAATTTTATGGTATTTCTAACAAATTGAAATTAAATATATGAAATATTTGCACTGCTTTTTTACTCTGTAACAGACCTTGTTGTTGAAGATAGTGAACCAGCTAGCCGTGTCAGAATCTGCATGCCGTATTTGGTGCTTCTCGTAATCTTGCACAAAAAAGACACTCCCCGCACTCTTGCACATCTCATTGTAGTTTGTTGTAGTTGGCTTGTGTTGATGGTTTTATGTTGTTATAGAATTACCCCTAATTGTTTTGATATTGGACATGTATTATATTAAAATGATATATTCATTTCAATTTTGTTGGTTTTGCTTCATTTTATACATAACAGATGAAGTATTAAGCAATAAAAAGAAAATGATGTTTTAAATTTTAAACATCGGTTGCCTCTTAGCAAGGCAGCAAGCGATGTCGTAAAGAATCTTTAACATCAATTGTGCCTGAAGAAAAGGATGTCTATTAGATATTTAACAATGTTCTCAACTATCAAGATGATGTCTTTTATATTTCTAATAACACTATCTTATACTAAGATGATGTCTGAGGTATTATTAACATGAGTTCTAACCTTTTAGATGATGTTAAAAGGATATTTTATATGAGTTATTATCTTTAAAACGGTGTTAAAAATGTTATTTTACATCAGTTCTTATCTTTAATACGATGTTAAAGATGTTATTCACATCAGCCACCTTTTGTAGATGATGTCTAATTGTCTTTTTAACATCATTTTTTTTTGGAAAAACGATGCATATGGTTCATATTACCCTGTGATGCATGTGTTAAAGGGGTTCTAAATCTCGTAATAATGCATCATTCATGTTGAAACCAAGCAATATATTTGTAATATTTCAGCAAAAGACATCTAATTTTTTGTGAAAACTGATGTCTAATCATGCAATTTCCATCGGGTAAAGACTGATGTCTAAAGCCCATACATATAACATCACACGCGAAGACATCGGTCGGATTTTGCACAGACATCGGTGTTTGACCGTTGTCTAATGCAATATTTGTAGTAGTGTTATTCAGCTGGTGACAATAAAATAAAAGTTCTAAGGCAATACAAGAGGGCCATTGAGTGGGAGAAAATGAAGAGGAGTTTATCTATGTTTGTCAAGGATAATTTGAGACTTCACAAATCTCATTTTAATCAAGTCAGACAAGAAATCAATGATCTCAAACATTCTGTCATTACCATCAAAGAGGACAATCAGTAAAATCTAGAAGCTAGATTACCACTTGGCACTCTGTCCAGCATTAGATCAAAGCTTAATCAAGAATCCTCTCTTGAAAACTCCATTGCTACTTTGGATAAAAGAGTGTCTAACGTTGAAGGGTAGCTCAATCAAGTTCTCATAAATCAGTGCAATCAACAAAGACTACTTCTTTCACTTTTTGAAGCTCAAGGCATATCCAATTACCCATCTGCTTGATGCTAACAAGAAGGGGGAGAAGTCAACTAAATCTTCTACTACTCTTGCTGCAACTACTTTCACAACCACTGTTGCTATTAATGGTAATGAGTATGCTGTTACTAGTGTGGTTGTTAGAAATGTTCTTAACTTCCCTACTAATTTTACTGATAGGTTGCCTATTATCAAGGTGTTTTCTGGCAAAGTGTCTAATTATGATGCTTTTGTTAGGGTTATACTGAAATATTCGTTTGAAGTATATAACAATTATTTGAGAATCTTCAATGCATGTTTTCACATTGTCTGTATATTATATATTGTAGACAATCTAGTATCAAATGGGATAGCAGAAGATTAGATTGTCAGACTCCTTATATAATATAATAAAGGTTCACAGTGGAGGTGGTGTTAGACAAACCACTGGAACGGCTGAAGTATTATTTGGAAATAGTTTATCTTGACTATTGAATAATACTTATATACTTTGTGTATATTGAACGGGATCAAAATAGTAGAATAATTGTTTCTTTAATTCTGACAATAAAGAACTAAGATTCTATGATGTTATTAATGCTTAAGTTCTTAATCCGCCGGGTATAGTGATTGACACTTGTATTTAATGCACATGCCTTGACTCATAAATTAAGTAATTTATTTTAAATTACGAATTTATGTATTGGGCAATGACATTATATACAGAGTGGGATATTGACTATAAAAGGAAACCGTGTCCGAAAAATATATTCGGGTGATGATGTCCTCTTGAAAGCTCATAAAGATAATTATGCTTTAGTCCTGCAGGCAGATTTGTTCTTGCATAATTATAAGGTTGAGTGGATGATCAAGGATAAAAGATATTACTTAAATTAATTGTCAGAAATTAATTTAATTAATGGACATGCGATATCTTAAACATGGGGAATTTATAAGCAATTAATATGGGAGCCGAATTAAATAATTAATTTACGGAATTAGGAAAGGTATTGCAAATATTAGTTCTTTAGTGGATAGAATTAATATTTAATGACATTGGGCCTGGCCCGGAATGTCGTTGGAAGGCCTAACCTAATGATCCATGATCCCTGCTGTAGCCTATATATATTCTCGTTCTCCTAAAGCTGAAAGACACACCAAAACGAATTAATCCTAGAGTCAGAGAGAGGCAGACGTTTTTCTCAAGGAGACAGCTAGGGTTTTGGGTTTTCGGAGCTTTAAGGAGAGGCACACCTTGGGAGATCGAAGGCCACACTTCGTCCAAGGAGAATCAAGGAATACAGTAGAAGACGTGGATTTGAATCGCTTGCGCCGTAGCGATTAAGGTTAATATTCTTTTCGAACTTTTAATTAGTATCATAAAACGCAGGCCAAGGTCCGATTGTTCCTACAATGGCATCAGAGCCAGGTTGCGGTTCTGCGATTTATGATATGTTGTCCATGTCATGATTATATATGCATGTATATAGTGATTCTGTGATGCAGGTCGTTGTCCACTATTATGGCCGTGTTTTAATTATTCTGTTATGTTTGGATTCCACGTGGTTTATCGTGGCTGTTGTAAATCACGAGGGTTGATCGTGATAGTTTAATCTTGTAATTCAATTTGTAATTGTTTTAGATTATGATCTGATGTAATAGAATAGGCTGGTTCGCCTGTACAATTTGTATGTAATTGTTTGATCAACGGGGCTGCAAGAAACAGAGATCTTCCGCTGCTGCGATCTGTTGCCACTGCTATTTAGGGTAACTTTTGCATACGATGTCCGATTTGGGCGCATAATACCTTTTCGGGGACGGCAGAACTAGACGGACAGGCTTTTACTATGTCTATACAAACTATCACCCATATGCTGTTAACTGATGATTATTTTAATATTGGTGAATTAGTTTTGTTTGAAATAGTTTCCAAGATTGGTCCTCATGAGGGAAGGGCCAAGATTTTTTTATTTTGCTAGGTTCTTGATGATTATTGCTAACCACTTAATCAAGAATTTAGCTATAGCACAGCCTGACAACAAATTGGAGTGCTGGGTTCAAAGCAAGAGGGTGTGTTGTGATTTGTTAAGGATACTTGTAAATGAGCAAGTGCCCTTGAAATTACCATTACTTATGCAGGTACAATCTTTTAACCCTATAAGATCTTCCAACCCCCAAACTTCTTCTGTTGTCTGTGGAGCTATAGAAGTTGAACACCCCCAACTTCCTTCCCAAGCTGTCAAACCCAAGAAATTTGCAAAACCGAAAACTAAGAAGTCAACCTCTGGTGTCTCCCAAAAGGCACCAGTTGTAAAATCTACTACTTGACAACCTGAGGGGAATGTGAAGGAGATTAGTGGTGAGGGGAGGGGTGACCATCAAAGAAGCCCCAGAATAAGGTGGTAGAGGTAAGTGAAAACCAACCAAGCCATCCCACATCTTTCCAAAAGGATGTGGTGATTAATATGGAAATTAGCACATCACTGGTGGCATCTTCCCAAAAAAATTGTTACTATTGAAAATAGCTCTCCTCCAAGAGCACAGACCAAAGGGGCAAGGGACACAAGCTAAACACCACCCAAAACCTTTTCCAGGAGAACCAATAAAAGGGCACTTGAACCACACACTACAGTACAGTCCAGAATCACAGATTTTGTGACAGTACAAACTCGAACTTCTCAAAGTCAGGTTGATGTGGCTCCAGTAAATGTGGAGTCACAGTCCCTTCCATTTGAAACACAATTCTCATTAAGCTCAGACTTCCAAATGGAGGAAGTTGATTTACCAATACAAATTCCCCCACCCAAATTCTCCAACTCTCAACTTGGAGAAGCCAACTTCTCAAACTGGTGATCATCTTCTACAAGATTTGTTGAATCACCAGTATCTTCTTCAAGATACAACTGGTGAATTTGTGAATTTTCCTATAAAATCAATCTCCACTATTTCTATGGTTGTATCTACAAACACATCGATTGCTATTCCTTCTACCTCATCGATTGATATATCTTATTAATCAATAAGTGTAGTTCCATCAAAGGCTAAGCTTAACAGAAGTCAGCCGTTGATAGGTGACAATGTACCATCAATTGGTAATCTTTAGCCATTGATGGAAGAGAACCCAATAGTAGTTGACAGCCAACTTGAACATCTTGATGTTCCAAGTAGGGCTGGCAATTTCGGGTTTCGGGTCGGGTTCGGCTCGGGTTCACAGTCGCGGGTCAAAAATTTTACCCAACCCGAACATGACCCGAAATTTTAATGGGTCAGAATACCCAACCCGAACCCGACCCACACTACCCGCGGGTAACCCGAACCCAACCCGAAAATTAATATTTATTAATAAATATATTTTTTAGTAATAAATAAATATTATTTTAATCCAAATAAATTAATTTTTATTAAATTAAATATTTTTATTAAATTTAACTAATAAATATTATAAAAATAATATAAATATATATCATATTTATATTATATATTAATTCTCGGTTAATTTTGGGTCAATTTCGGGTAACCCGAATTTAACCCGAAAGTGACCCGTTTTTTCTGGGTTGATTTTGGGTCAACCCGAATTCGACCCGAACCCGAGAAACTCTAACCTGAATTCATATTTTACGAGTCGAATTCGTGTCGGGTTGTCGGGCCGGGTTCAATATTGCCACCCCTAGTTACAAGGGCTGTTAGTGAGGAACTCATTATTGTTACTGCACTCTTAGGATTGAGTGATGGTGAGTTAGAGGAGAGGCTGCCTAGTGAACAGGCAAAAGGAGAGACTGTGAGTGAGGGCCTAAGGGGCTGGGAATTTCTTCCTCCCAGGCAAAAGGAGAGAATGTGGGTTCCACCATAGTAGGTGAAGGTGAGGGTCTGGTGAGCCAGGGTGAGACCCTGATGTAAAAACAGAGAGATGAAGAGAGAGAAAAGCAGGTCCAGGAGAAATAAGGGAGGAGCCTGTTGTGGACACCATGGATGCTGCTGAATTCTCTCATCCAATTCCAGCCATCAAGTCATGGCTGAGCAATCTAATGTCCAGGCAGAGGAGACTTTGGGCCTTCTTCATACATCTGAAGCTCTGGAGAGAGCTCAGCTTGCTTATGCTGCAGTTCCTAAAGGATTGCTCACAACTCAAGGTGATTCTGAATCTGATGATCTTTTTGGTGATAAAGATGATACAAATATGGAGGATGATGCAGCTGGCCCTTCGGAAGTCCCAGAGTGGGTGTACAATCACAATTATTCAGCTGGTGACAATCAGATAGAAGTTCTAAGGCAATCCAAGAGTTCCATGGAGTGGGAGAATGATGAGGATACAATGAAGAAGACTTTATCTATGTTTGTCAAGGATAATTTGAGACTTCAGAAATCTCATTTTAATCAAGTCAGACAAGAAATCAATGATCTCAAGCATTCTGTCACTATCATCAAGGAGGACAATCAGAAAAATCTGGAAGCTAGATTACCACTTAGCACTCTGTCCAACATTAGATCAAAGCTTAATCAAGAATCCTCTCTTAAAAACTCCTTTGCTTCTTTGGATAAAAGAGTGTCTGATGTTGAAGGGCAGCTTAATCAAGTTCTCATAAATCAGTGCAATCAACAAAGACTACTTCTTTCACTTTTTGAAGCTCAAGGCATTCCAATTCCCCATCTGCTTGATGCTAACAAAAAGGGGGATAAGTCAACTAAATCTTCTACCACTCTTGCTACAACTACTTCCACAACCACTTCCACCATTGCTGCTATACCTACATCAATTCCATCAACCACAACATCTACTACCACAGTTGTTGCTACCACAACTGTCACTCTTTCAAGTCTTCCACTTCGATCACCAATTTCTACAGAAATGGAGGCCACAACTAAGGGGGAGCCAACAACTAAGGGGGAGCAACTTGCTCTAGTCCCAATTTCTAAAATCCCTGCAGTTGTATAGGAAAAGAAAAAGAAGAAGAAATAGATGCCATCTAAGAAAGCTTCAAAATCCATTCAAGTCAAAAGCATCAAGTCTAAAGGTGAGCCATCCTATGTGAATGAATTTAAACCCTATCTGATTGATTCTCCTTTTCCAAAGAAGCCACATGGCAAGAACAAGCTAGTTGAATATTTCCCTATGCCTAAATCTGAAAAAGATAAACTTCTCAGGCTTGCCATTCATATGGGAAAATTTGGCTAGAAATGAGATGAGGATGAGAAAGAAAAGAAATAAAGAGAAAAGGTGAGAAGGGAAGAGCTGAGCAAGAGAAGAGAGATCTTGATGAAGGAAATCCAATAAAACCCAAGTTGGTCATTGGCAAATTGACCCAAGACACTGTATAGAGATATGAATTTGCCTACATTACAAGGAATGATCAGACTATTTTTGTTCCACCTGGACACCCCTTGTATTATAAAGCAAAAGAAGAGCAAGAAAATTTAAAAGGATCTGCCACAGTCACCAATGATGAGGATTAGAAAGGTTTGTTACTGAATTTCAAGCAGAGATGGATGAAAATTTAAGTGGAGATCAAACCAACCTTGCAATTCAACAGCAAATTCTTGATGTAGCTAAGCAAAACTTGGAAAAGAAAAAGAATAAGCCAAGGAAAGCTAGAGTTGGTGTGAAGAATATAAAGACAAACTTGACAGTTAGAAAATCAAGATGCTGAGATTCAAAAAGCTCAAACTCAAGATCCACCTCCTCCTACCTCTACAATTCACCTGAGAATCTTTTTAATCCTGAAGAAATCAAAGCATAACATGTAGAGCTTGATCTATCAAAGATGATCTTCCAAAAATCTCAATCACCTAGGAAGATGAACCGGCTGATTCTTTAAGGCCAAGGATAAGCAAATCTGGAAAGAGAACAATGCACATGCATGAAAAGATCAATAAACAACATGGTCATACAAAAAGGTTTGATCTAGTTGGCCCTGCCCAAGTTAAATCCCCAACCAGAGAAGTGGTGATTCCTTTAGTGCCTGATATTGTCAAGGTTCCCATATCAACCTATGCCTATGCCTTTCATATTTGTGAAGAACCTCGAATTGAGCTGTATCTAAATGAACTTGAATGGGTAAAGTCTTTGAAAAAGACCAAAAGATATCCAGAAAGGTTGCAGTTTCACTATTCTTCCGGAGCAGGAATTACATGGCCACTACAAAGAATTATGGATCAAGACTACCATATTCTCAGGACAGTTTATATGAAGCTGGAAAACAAAAATTCATTTTCTCAAGGAGTCAGGAGTGAAGTTCCAAACAAAATTAAAGATATCAGAAGAAAATGAATGAGCCCTCTGAACTGCCTTTGAGATTGCCCCTTCCTAACATTGGCAGCTCAATCTTCAATCAGCCCTAAAGATTAATGACCTTCAGAGATGATCAAGGCATTAAAAGATTTTTTAGATTAAGAGATTATGCTAAAAATGCTGACATTGATACCTTGAGGGCAATGAAAAAGAAACTGAATGACAATATTACTGAAGAGGCTGTGTTTATTGAAGACTTGTAGAGGGAGATCGACAAGAAAGAAGATAAGCAAAAGAGGAAATAATCATGAGAAGAATAGGAGAAATGGAAAATCAAATTTTCACAGTCTAGAGGAGCACTCCATCTACTCATTGTAACATTTCTTATCTTTTGTTCTTTAGCACTTTTGGAATTCAAACTATTTCTTTTATGTGTTTTGTGTTTTGTTATCATCAAGCACCTCAAATTTATATCTTAATTTCTTACAGATATAAATAGGGTGAGATTGTTAAGAATATGTGATGCTTGAAGATACAAAGTTATTTTATTCTTACTTAGAATAAAATTGAATGTAGCTGATCAATGGCTAGCATGCTTATGCAGTATCAATTGATCAAATTCACCCATCAACGGTTGATGTGGTACTGTAACAAAGCTGGAGTACCTTAGCAATTGATAGGCTAATAATATGAGCTTTTAGATTAGCAGTTGATCTATCAATGGATGAGTAGATAGGGTGACATAATTGTAAATATTTGAAGTCATGTAATCTATCCAAGTGAAGTGAAGATCGATCGCTAGTCAAGAAGCATCAATGGCTAAATAAACATATTATCAATCGCTACATCAATTGCATTAATGGCTAAACCTGGAAGGCTATCAATCGCTAACTCAAAGAATTATCAATCGCTAACTATTTTTGCAGTTGATGGTTATCAGTTGAAAGCTACAAGACAAGAAAAGGACAAAAAGTACATGGGTTGAGGTGACAGGTGTTCCACCAGTTTTGAAAGCTAAACTAAAAGCAGTTTAGCCAAATATTGAGAACCTTGAAGCCTACCATTTCTGGCAAAGCAACAAGAATTTTAAGCTGCCAAATGCACAATCACGTCCAAGAAATTCTACGTTTGTATCAGCTAGACAAGGAATAGGAAAATACTTTTGCAGACTAGTTCTGTTTGTACACTAGTACAAAAAACACTTTTTGCAACGCACCTTTTGTGTCAGTTTTAGTAACAACCGTCGCTTAAAACTCTTTCTTGCGTCAGTTCAGCACTTGACCGACGCATAAAACACTTTTTGCTTATTTATAGCGTCGGCTCTTTAGAAAGCCGACGCCTAAAGACTGCTTTTTACGTCGGTTAACAAAAAACCGACGCTTAAAAGACATTTTTTGCGTCGGTTTTCTAAATGCCGACGCTGTAAGGTATGTTTTTGTGGCGGTTCACAAGTCACCGACGCTATAGGGTACTATTTTTAGCGTCGCCCCTTGATTTACCCGACGTAAAAGATATTTTTAAAATAAATAATTTAAAAAATCTGAATATTGGTCGCGTTTACAATCAATTGGGTTTTACTTGCCGGCCTCTTTCATTCTCAATTGCTCTCAATTAGTCCATTTGCTCTCGATCAGTTTGTGCGTATAGAATCTCTCGACTCAATCTCAATCTCTCAGGTGCTCGATTTCAGTCTCTAAGTCTGCTGCGAAACTAGGGTCCGTTCATCTTTTAACGAAGCTCTCAAGTCTCTCTCGATCTCAGTCTCTCAGGTGCTCGATTTCAATCTCTAAGCTACAAAACTAGGGTTCTTCATCACATTCATTGGGTTATATTTATTTGTTGGGTTCTTCGCCCTGCTACAGTTCAAGGGTTCCCGGTATGTACTTCTGCAAGGTACTTTGATTTTATTTGCTCATAGCCTGATACTATTACATGTAATTTCTATACAAGTGAATATGTTAGAAAGTTTGGTGACAGTAGTATGAAATGACTTGCACAGATTCCAGACTTGCGTAATATTTTAGTAAGCTCCGCCTATCAGTACTTGAACTAACAAAATCAGATTAATGACGAATTTTTTGTTTATGATGCGGCATACAAAAATTTGGTAAACCTGTTGAAGAATTAGCAACTATAATAAGTACTTTACAAAAATTATACATGTTGTTTTAGAATAGGGGACTACCATCAGGACAGGGTATCTTTCCTCTGGTAGAAACCTTCGGGTAAACTGAAAATTAATCGTTCAAAATGAATAAATATATATGTACTCGATACAGAACCAAATTGTGCTTTTAACTCAAGTGCATAAGAAGTTATATGCCTAGGAAGATCATCCGGTATGTCGAATTCATATGATCTAATGTTCTCAAGTTCTAGCAACCTTTTTATGAGATAAAATGAGCAATCTGTTCAGCTGGTACTGGAATTAAATGAGGATTTTACAAACCTACGATCATAGTGAAGGCAGATATGATTTTACATATCTATCTTTCTTTGTCATTTTTTGTCAACAGGCAATTAGTGAGAAGGCAAAAAAAGCCAGAAACATAATGAGCATGTGCATTCTCTTGGACCGAGTGGATATAAAAAAAAGGACTAAGTGGTGCGTTGAGGACCTCATAGCTAGTCTAGAAAACTCGGAATCTCTTGACTCGTCAATTTTATCGAGTAATCCTAGCAACCAGAGTTATGATTGTGTTAGAGCATGTACAAAAAGAAGGAGGACGACAGTTATTACATACCAAATAGTCAGAAAAAGGAAGTAGTTAATAAAATGGTAAATTATTTAATTTTCTCTTTAGTAAATTGTGATTACCCTTTTGATGTACCCTGGACATCATTGTTTAGTAAACTGTTTGTTATTAAGCTAACTCCCAATGCAGGGACTTGCAGAAGCAAGTTACAGACGGATGTTGGACACCAAAGGGTCATGATGATATATTATAAAGGGCACTTGGACGTAAGGAGCATGGAGGACGTGTTAGAGGTGTTGGAGGGGGAGCAAAAATCAAAGATATCTTTGGACCGGGAAAAAGCAAACAGAGTGGGGTCATCTCGATAGATGAATTGGCCACGATCACACAAGAAATCACTAAGAAAGTTCAGAAAGAGTGTGATGAAAAGATCGAGATGATGAACACCAAACTTCATGGGATCTTTCAGCATTTAAAACAGATGGGTCTGTCACTTCTGGAGGATAATTTCAAGAATGATATCGGTAACCCAATGATCCTGATATTGTTCGAAGCAGCTGCCAGTCAGTAGGAGTTGAAGATCATATATCAGAGCTGAAGGTAGAAACAATTGTCTAGTTACTTTTTATACTGTAATTGTCTTCATTTTCTTTATTAAATCTTCTAATGCTATTGTACTTCTATGAAAATGCAGACACCAACTCTTTGTCAGCTTTGCGTGGTAGATAGGGTAAAAGGTAGAGTTATTGTGGCTAGGGGCACTGTATTTCCATCGAACAATGAAGGGGGTAACATGATTCATAATAATCCAGTTTTCAACAAAATGTTAGAGCATCGGTTGATGATGTTGTACCAGAATTTCAACTGACTCCTCTTTCAGTGCCTTGTTCAGAACATGAAACAATAGGAAATGCTGAGGGTAGTTTTGTGCAGTCGCCTAAGGAGCTCGTGATCTTAGGACAGGTATATATTTTATATTAAGGTACTAATTTATTTCCGCATTCAATTGCTTTTTCTTTTTGTGCTTCTAACTATGATTTATTAGGATCCCGTATCGTTGGAGAAGAAAAAAGGTCATGAAAAAAGCCCTAAAAATGTTGTCACAAAGCTTGAGAGTAAAGGTTCAGCGACTCAAATAAATAAAGGCATCAGTGATGAAAATTCAACTCAGAATTGTCACGCTACTTGCTTGAGCAACCTGCTTGCAACCTTTAAATTTGAAGATGGAACAATTACCATATATGTGACATACGATGATGTTGATCAATTTCTGAAAAAGATCTGGTTAAATATACCCATCTTGGAAATCTATTTGAAGTAAGAATAGTCCTTTTTTTAAAATCTGCTCTTGAATTGTTTATTACTATGCATGTTTATTGTGATATATAATGTTGCAGGTACATTGCGAAATTGTACAACGAACTGAATGATAATACATATGCATTTATGTCACCATCTAGACTAGTGATAAATCACAAGCGTGAATATAAACGTATTGAGGAAGTCACTCAGTATATGACAGAGTTTTTAGTGACGAACAAAGATAAGCATTTTATCTTTGCACCATACATCCAAGAGCAAGAACAAAATAAATTTATTTGAGTATTTTCATTGACATTATAATCTATGTATGCTTATCATATATGTGTGCATTGTTGTAGGATGTTGCTTTTATTCAGTTTGGATGAAAGTGTCATTTATGTGTTTGATTCATTGAGAACGGAGCGGGATATTCGGATGACAACACCTGCACGAACGTAAGTCATATTTAATTTTAATTTCAAGAAGTGAATTACATAAAAGATGTGGATTATATTGTAACCTTTTCTTATTGTACAGGGCATATAAACTGTATGTAGCACAAGGTGGCAGGAAGAATAACAGAAAGGAATTTCTTTGGTGTCATACAGATGTTCAGGTAGTACTTGATAATTTATATGACTTTCTTTCCTGACATGAATCATTTTGATAATGTTTTTGGTTTCTATGTATAGTGTCCTCAACAACAAGGAGGTACGGAGTGCGGTTTATTTGTTATGAGGTACCTGCATGAAATATTCCTACTTTCTCAAAAAAATCTCAATACCAATTGGAAAGAGGTAAGAATAAGATATATAGTTAATGATTCTTAGGAATATTAAACTCAATTTTTTGTCTAAATATGTTATCATCATTTGCATTTGCAAGGGCCTAGGCCTTGGTTCAAGAAGGTATACAAAGAAGGATATCAATGAGATTCGAGAGCTGTGGGCTGAATTTTTTACAATTGAATGTCTATAATGATCAGGTTTAAAAACAACTTCCTTTAATTAAATTATTTTTTTCACCCCACTATATAATGATGGATAAGAAATTATACGTATTCGTTTGTAGTTAATCATAGAACTGCTTATTGATTTACTTGTTTGTTTATACAGATGGTTTGACAAATAAGCTTTTTAGTGATAAGGACAAGAGCGATGACTGAGGCAGCTGACTTATTACTACATTGATTTCACCATTTTTAGTGTTGATGATAAGAAGAAGGGAAAATAGATTTTTTTGCCACCCAACTTATTATTTGTTTAGAAATCTACCACTGAACTATAATTTTTTTCTTTTTTGTCACTAATGTTAGGTTCGGACTTCTTTTTGTCACTAACGTTAGGTTCAGATTTGATTATTAACACTATGTTACTTTTTTAGCATTATTAAAATATTAGTCTGCAATATAATGGCGATCTGATATGTGTCTATATCTTTATATGTAGTGTCCTAGGTAGTTTATCTTGGAGGACGAGAGTTGGACACGCATTTTGAAACTCCAAAAAATTTCAAAAATTATTTTATTTTATTTTTTCTGAATAAAATTTAATGTTGTTTTTTTTTCCTTTAAAAAACGTTGGATTTTTTTTTGTCACTAACGTTATGTTTTGATTTGATTATTAACAATACTAGCTTATAACCCGTGCAATGCACGGGCAGTTATAATATTTGCTATTTGATCGTATTTATTTTAACTTAAACTAATATTATTGTGAGAATAAAATTATGATAGAATAATATGATTAAATAAATTTTTTATTTAACAGATTATAAATTCTTAATAGTTAATCTCGTCAAATGGCTAATTAAAAATTAGGTTGAACATATATATTTTACTGAAAATGTTAAAATACGTTTTTTTTTTCATGTTATAATTTAAGAAGATCTATAAAATCAGATATAAATCAACCAATCAATCTTTTAATATTTCGTTATTGATAATTAATAATATAGTATGGAACATATTAAGTTAAAAAAGGCGCTTAAAACCAAATACCGACACATCATACTAACCTAAATGTTTTGATTTAATAGATAATAAAAAATATAATATAACATGTTGTAAATTAAGCAGGTTCATGGGTTGAATAGTATAGTAGAATTTTTAATGTTTCGGCTCTAATATTATATATTTTTTGAGGTTTGACTTTAGATTTGGTATAGTCAAATAGGTTTTTTATTTGTTTTATGTTTTAATCATATATTTGTTTTATGTTTCTATTTGTTTATATTTTGTTCGAAACCCACTAATTTTGTTTGAAACCCGCTAGTTATAAAAGTCCGTATAAAAGCCCCTTATGTTTTGATTTGTTTATATTTTGTTTGAAGCCCGCTAATTTTGTTTGAAGCCCGCTAATAATAAAAACCCGTATAAAAGTCCGCGTACCGACCGACCAAACTTTTAATGTTTCGGCTTTAATAGTATAGTATAGATGTTAATTTTTTTAGCATTATAAAAACATAGTGGTAGTCTGTAATGTTATGGTGATATGATATGTGTCCATAACATTATATACGAGAGTTTAACAGGCATTTTAAAAACCTAAAAAATTTAATTTTATAAATTATTTTTAAGACTCCGCAAAAATATAGTATCACTTGACTTTATAGTTATTTATAATTACTTGTCACGTATTTTAAGGTTCTCACTTTTTATAAATATAGTTTCATAAGTTAATTTTGAGATTTCCTTTCTGAGTAAAAAAAATATAGATACAGATCACCATTATATTGTAGACTACCGAAAAATAGATTTTCGAAAAATATAGTTTAGATGGTCCGAAAATTTAAATAAAGGTCTGATTTTAATTAAATATAATAGAATTTCCTAAAATGACCCTGCAAAAGTTAACGGTAACGGCAGAAGATAACGGAAAGGGTGCAAAATGTCTACGGGTTAAAAATAAGGGGCTGCATAGTGTTTATTCCAAAACTATTAGGTGCAATGTGCAACATGCTGAAACCAAAGGGGTGTCAAATGCAATTAACTCTAAAAAGAATAACATAATGTTAATAATCAAATCCGAACCTAACGTTAGTGACAAAAAAAAAATCCGAACCTAACATTAGTGGCAAAAAAGAAAATAATTATAGTTCAGTGGTAGGTTTCTAAACAAATAATAAGTTGGGTGGCAAAAAAATCTATTTTCGCTAAAAAGAATTATCGGTTGTAATACATTTTATTTTAATGTACATTGATTAATTCCCATTAAAGATTTGTGTAATATAAGTTTAATTTAGTGCTATATATTGACTTTGGGAATTTGTTGTTGGATTTGTTTACATGCATGAATGATGTGCAGGGTTAATATTAAGTATAATATAATAAAATATGGCTCAACAGCGGAAAACAATTAAAAATTTTAAAAAAAAACTTTAAGCCATGGCATTTTGACAACCGATGATATAAGTTTAAGCTTTAGCGTCGGCTGTTTGACCAGCGACGCATATGACTAACCACCAAACACGACTTTAAGCAACGCCTTCTTGACCAACCGACGCTTAAAGTACGACTTGTAGCGTCGGTGCTTTGACCATTTGTCTCTTTTCCAGGTAGCTATCCACGACTTTGTGTATTCTTGAGCTCCAAGCTGTAGGCTTGATAGCTCTGGTACAAAACATCTTTCTGCAACATTCCTGGGATTGAACATCTTTATTTGCCATAGGATTTGACTTGATGTGGAATCAAATCTAATCCAAGATCTCCAGCGACAGTGACATAGGGACATCAGAACTTGCTGTCAAAACAATGATTGAGATGACTCTGGCTTCCTGAATACGCTTTAGGTAGAAATGCCAATGTTCTGCTGTCATGCGAGCGGAAACTTGCTGTCTGCGGAGCTTCAGCCAAAGTTACTGTGAAGAACAAAACTTGTTGTCGAAACTTTGCAACTGTCTGCCTTATGTAGTACTGCTGTCAAACATCTTGACAGTAGCAATCTTTTAATCTTGCAGTCATTTGTCTTTGCGCCTTGGGGAATGAACAATTTCGAATTGAACTTCTTCCAAGTATGATCATTACATTTCTGACAGTAAAACTATACTACAAAGACATACTCTGCCTGTGATAGTATGTTCTACTTAGATAAATCTAAGTACATGAAAACGTTAAGTTGACTGCTGTCTATTACCCAGAAATCCCAACACAGGTGCTCTTGACTACTGTCCTTTTTGCTCCGCTTCTCTTGCACACTTTCACACTCTATTTTATGAACTCCAACCACCATATAAGCATTGAAAACTCTGTCCTTCCTCCATCTAGGTGCTCTACACAAATCAAAATAAAAACACATCAAAAAACACCATATTCTTGAGGCCAAGTTATCAATTTAAGCCGGAACGAAGTGTTCCAAGTGGATATAAAATCTACTTATCACACCCCCAAACTTAAACATACAACTAAATGCCTATGTCTCCTCGAATCATGAAGTATCAACCTTGTTAACATACAACCCTCAGAATATGCAACATTCTCAGCATTCACCTATCTCACATATTAGCCATGCTTTTTTCAACTACAAGTACGAAGTGCATTGTGTGTGCTTAGCATGCTCTCTAGTGAAACAAAACCGAGACTAAAAAACTACAACAGAGTCCCAACTATGAGCCGTTAATAAGAATAAGGCTTAAACACTTCGTCACATTAGAGTTTATTAGTGTGTGTGCCCTAGAGACAACACTACATTATGTTTTTCTGTTTAAAGATATATGATTATTAATATTGTTCTATTAATTATTCCTTTTATAATTTATTATATCTTTATTTACTGCGATATAAATGTTAGATTAATAAATGTCCTTGGGATATAATATGAATTCTATATCTCTAAGTACGTGACTCAGAAATGAGGTTATAAGAATAGTATTGATGTTCCTAAATATCCATAGTCGAGTATTATTATTATGGGACGATGATAATACACTAAGACTGGTGTGCTTTGTTGATTGATGATCACATCTCATTGATCATAGGTATAGTGATACTAAAGTCAAGAACACAAGCACATGTATGAAATATATATATATATATATGGTGCTGGATGGACCCAGTGTGAGATTCTTCATGTTTGTTGTTTGATAAGTAATCTCACAGTGATAATGATGTAATGGTCCTTAGATTTGAAATCACTATATTTCTATACAATGATTAATATACTTTGATTACATTAAAAGTTGCATTTGACCGGGTAATGATAAAAGTGTATTTCAGGTATATTATGAAGTATAAGAGAAATATGAATGATCTAGATAGGATTTAACCCTCCTATTGTAGGAGAGATATTATTGGCCTCTTGTGTGAGTTAGACTATGAAATGTGTGGCCACACTCAAATGTTGATTTAAAATAATAGTCTACTCATTGATCAAGGCAACCAGGATTAAACTATGATGAGGATGACAAATTACATGCCTCTAGTTTAATCTATAATATGAGGTTAAAGGGACTATATTACATTGAACATTATTCACGAAAGGTTTAATCGATCACCGATTTAATTATTATTACTTGGGTAGAAATGATGTATTACTAGATGCCGCTCATTGTTTATAATTTTAATATTATATATTAAAATTATTGCCAATTTAACAATAACCTAAAGGGTCGCACAAATAAAGCTTGGAGGAATATTTAATTTAAATTAAATAGGAAATCAAATTATTTATCATTAATTAAGTTAGACTTATTTAAAAAGGGTAAATGAATTTTGAATTTATTAATAATCAAATCAGAAATCTAGTTGGTATTTGATAATTAAGTGGGACTTAATTATAATAGGAATAGAATTTCAGATTTCATTAAAAAACTAAAATTGGATTAAAGTTAGGATTTTTTAGGCTTCTCCTATATAAACATCATGATTGCTAGCTAAAGGGCAATGATTTTTATTTGATAAAAATCTTGAACCCTAGTTGCCATAGGTGTGTGTGAGAGAGAGAAGAAGAACAGCTCGTTATGGTGCTACACTAGAAGAAAAGCATCTATTTTCGACCGTAAACGGTTGAAAATAAATACGGTTGAAATTAACCGGTCGAAATTATTTGTTTTGACCAAACTCATTCGAAAATATTTTCGATCGAATTTAGTTGGTCGAAAATATTTCTGGTCGATAATAGACATAAATTCGATTTTTTTTGTAGTTGGTCGAAAATTTTGAGGGGAAAACAAAGGGGGGCAAGTTCCCGCCCAGAAAAATTGTAACTAATTTCGACCATGTTTGGTCGAATTTATTCATTTGGACCAATTCTGGTCGAATTTAATAATTTAGACCATTTTTTGGTCGAATTTAGTTTGATCATCCCTAACAAAATTTTGAGCGGGGAAATTACCGCCTAATTCTGTTCAAAAAAATTTGAACTAATTTGGACCAATTCTGGTCGAATTTATTATTTTCCACCATTTATGGTTGAATTTATTATTTTCTACCATTTCTGGTCGAATTTAACAATTTCGACCAGTTCTGGTCGAATGTAATAATTTCCACTAGAAATGGTCGAAATTATTAAATCGGCCAAATATCATTGAATTTATATTTTTTTTATAAAATCACAAAATGTTGCTAGTTTATTACAAATTCTTGCATAGACCAACATAAAAATTCAAAAACAAACAAGAATATCATTTATTATGTGTTTTCATAAATTTTATTTCATTCAATCATACACGATATGACTAGACTAAGGTTGGATTAGAAATACTAGTTGACTATTAAAATTTTATATCAAATAAATTAATATTTTATCAAAATTTAAGAATATTAATATATTGATAATAATTTTTTGCGATTGGATCAGTGATAATTATTTCATAAAAATTAAAATGACAATTCTGGACTAAAGACTAGAACAAAGAACTAGTCAAATTATCAGTTGACTAAAAACTAATCATATTAATTTAATATTTTTTGAAATTTTAGAAATATGATTAAAATTAATCATCTTAACATCTGTAAGGTTGGATCATCG
Organism: Daucus carota subsp. sativus; assembly: GCF_001625215.2. Lineage (NCBI taxonomy): Eukaryota > Viridiplantae > Streptophyta > Magnoliopsida > Apiales > Apiaceae > Daucus > Daucus carota. Next base: position 10,866,828 of record NC_030381.2, read on the forward strand.
ATATTTATTTTTAAAAAAATTCAAATTACCAAAACACAAGTATACACGATTTAGATGTGATAGGCAAATAATCAGTTGAATGTTAAAATCTCAAATCATATAAATTTAATATTTGTTGAAATTTTAAGAATATGATTAAAATGTATCGATCTTAACATCTATAAGGTTGGATCATTGATAATTATGTTTTTCTTTAAAAAATCAAACTAACAAACCGGGAATGTACAATATTTAGATGGACTGGTCAAATTATGAGTTGAATGTCCAAATCTCAAATCATATAAATTTAATATGTATTGAAATTTAAGAATATGACTAAAATATGTCGATCATTACATCTATAAGGTTGGATCATCGATAATTATTTTTAAAAAATTCAAACTGTTAAACTAGAGCATACACCATTTAGATGTAATAGTCAAATTATCAGTTGACTGCTAAAATCTCAAATCATATAAATTAAATATATATTGAAACTTTAGAAATATGACTAGAATATATACAACTTAACAACTGTAAGATTGAATCATCGATAATTATTTTAAAAAACATTTCAAACTACCAAATCAAGAGTATACACAATTTAAATGTAATGGTCAAATTATCAGTTGACCGTTAAAATATCAAATCAAATAAATTTATTAATTATTTTAAATTTAGAAATATCACTAAAATATATACATGTTAACATCTATAAGGTTGGATCATTGATAATTATTTTTAAAAAATTCAAACTGCTAAACTAGGAGTATACACCATTTAGATGTAATAGTCAAATTATCAGTCGACTGTTAGAATCTCGAATCATATAAATTTAATATTTATTAAAATTTCAGAAATATGACTAGAATATATACAACTTAACATCTGTAAGATTGGATCATCGATACTTATTTTAAAAATAATTTCAAACTACCATATCAGGGGAATAAACAATTTAAATGTAATGGTCAAATTATCAGCTGACCGTTAAAATATCAAATCAAATAAATTTATTAATCATTAAAAATTTAGATATATGACTAAATATATAATCTTAACATCTATAAGGTTATCAACGATGATTATTTTTAAAAAATTCGAAATATCAATATAGAAAAAAAAACTAAGAAATATTAGTCATTTACTAATTGATTATAATTAATATATGACATCAATTCAATTAAATTTAATATTTTTCTGAAATTTAGGGTATGACGACAAATGATAATATTTTTTGTAAAGAAAATTTTCAAGTTTAATATCATGAATATTATCATAAATTTACGTAATTTACACTAAATTGAAACACAAGTTCAATAAATTGGATTTCCACCACCATGCGTCACACTTGTATTGGCCAAGAACAAGCACATGAATTGTGCTTTTAATTATATGAATCCTCACCATCCGTTACTCCCGTTCTTACTCCCACAACACCCTTATTACCCCCACCTCTTTGAATCTGTTCATCTCCTTACCAATTACAACCTTGGAGCCATGAGCCATCACACTCACTGCTACAACGCTAGCTCCAACACCTCGCCGCCACCGCTTCATCTCCACCTTCATTGCTCCGACCAGCCACTATGTCGCTCAAGGCTTCCAAATTAGACCAACCCCTAACTCCAGCTTTATTTAATTATCCCCCATTTCTCGCCTAGCCAATCACCCCATCCTCTCTCACTACGCGGCGACGCCGAATTTCTCTAACGTCTTTACAATTATTAAAAAACTAAAACTGCAAATTGGTTATGGATCATGGGAAGCCTGTATATTAAGGTAATTAATCTTTGATTTTTTGGGTTGGTTAAATTTGTTAGAAATTTACTAGGGTTTTTATTGGTATTTTTGATAAATTTGATGGTGGTAAAAAATGGGAGAAACAATGGGGAGAAAGTGCGCGCAGCAAAAGAGAGAACGATATATTAATGGGAATTGTAGACCATTCTTTGCTTGTTTCTTGACAAATGTTTTGGGCGGAAAATTCTGCTGCTTTTTTAAAAAAATTTGTGGTCTGTTAAATTCGACCATATTTCGTCGGAATTAATTTCGACCGTTAACGGTCGAAAATAATTATTTTCGACCGGATTTTTAAAATCGACTACCTTATATTAGACCACCTTTGTTCCGGTCGAAAATAGCTATTTTCGACCATTAACGGTCGAAAATAGCTATTTTCGACCAGAATTTGACGGTCGAAAATAGCCGCTTTTCTTGTAGTGCTAGTACACCGCCTCCTTCATTCAAGTTTTCGTGTCAATACGTTTAAAACGTAAATCGTCCATTGGCGTGTTATTTGGTGATTGATTAAAGCTAGGACTTCCATTAGACATCTAAATCGTAAAACTTCTCAAGATAAACATCCGAACTACGAATTAAATATTGTTTTCACATGGATTTGCGGTGGGTTTCGAAAATTATGAATTTTTCGCTTTTCAAATTATTATTTCCGCTGTGTTTTATGCCTCGAAACCCAACAATGGCATTAAAGCTAATTGAGAAAGGTTTTAATTCGTTTGTGTGTTTTACCAGTTTTCGATTTATAAGCATGTATGTGATCTATGGTGTTTTGATGTTGATATATGTTTATATATGTATGATTTTGAATATATGATATTCATGAGAGTTGTATGATCATATGATGATCTATATATATACTGATATATACATGATTTATGTTTGTTCTTATTATGAGAATCGCTTAAGATACGTACGGATTCTGAATCGGATGTGGCAGATTTTCTGAAATCTGGGTCTGGTGTCCGATTTTCGCAAATGAATTTGATAGGCAAACGAGCGTCTGAACAAAATTGATGGCTATAACAATCAACGACTCATCTGTAAGGCATTTGACGTCGTTTACGGTCTGAAAACAGCGATTTAATGTTATCAGATTAGATTTCGAATTTTATGATTTATGTCTTATTTGATTTATGTGATTAGATCATGATGTATATGATATGGTATGATCTGATTATATAATTTAACATGTTATTAAGTGTTGATTGAGCATGGTGGATGGTTATGGATTATGACCCATAGGTTAGTGGTTTTGGTTTATAAATACGACTTGCATGTCGTTTGATTCTTGTAATATTAAATCTCAAATGTAACTCGAGTTTTTTCTTGTAAGTCCATTAGATTAGTTTTTGTCTTTCATTGATGTAATGTACATGAAGACTTAAAGAGTTAAAGATGAAAGAATGGTAGTTCTATGGAGGCAATCTAAGGATGCCATAAAAGGAGGAAACTCAAGCTCGAAGACATAATAGTTAGTTTGTATTTATATTGACCACCTTAGATTAACATAGATCTTTGTTATTAACTTGATGAAGATCGCATAGGATGAAGCCATAATCAGCCACATTTACTTTATTACACTTTACATACACACACACACACACACACACACACACACACACACACACACACACAAACACATATATGATCATGTGATGAATGTATGTGTAGACTAGAGTAGTTATATTGATACATGCTTAATTAGAGTAATCATGTATGTGTTAGATACATCACCCATGCCATGCTTGCTACACAAGATAAAATCTATAATGATTTAAGATTTTATAATTAATTAAATGATCATGAGATTCTTGTGTTTCTGAAACACGAAATTAATTATTGATTTTCACTATTTGAGAGGACGATTCTGTCAGATTGAGGGGTTTTAATTAAAGCTGTTGTGCCTTCTCCTCCTATCGGGTTTTCAACCGATCAACGAGTATTGATTTGAAATATTTAATTCAAGGAAATAATTGGCAATCTCTTTATTATGGGATCATGATCATTTTAAATAACAAAACCCTAAACATAAATATTAAGTTGATTGGATGCCTTCTAATGAGTAACACTCGTCATACCAAGATCGATGAGAAGTGGGTTCGCCAAAGCGGCATACTTCCATCAATCGTGGGAAGGCGTGATTAAGTATAGTGATACTTATTTGTAACCATTGGGTGTGACATAACTAAGTTACCACAATAGGATTGTGAACTTAGAGGCATGGAGTTTGGCGAGATTTAATAGATGAATATAAATAAATGGTTGTTCCATTAAACTATCCAAGAGTTATATAGTTGATATAATTGACATTGGTTGTCTACCTAAATAGTCTTGTTTTAGGAGAAAAGCGAAAGCTGACCTAAGACATGATGAAATATGGATCTTGGCTCACTAGAAAGTATATTGGAGATATTCTTTGCGAATTAATAGTTAGGGCTATTAATTTGATAAAAATAATCGGAGATATTTATTATAAATATATATATATATATATATATATGAATAATCACTTGAACATAATTTAATAATTATCTGTAGACTAATTCATTTTATGCATTTTAAATGTTGTCGATATCAAATGACAAATAACTCAAACAACTTCTCTATGCAATAGTTTTTTAGAAGGACAAGCTGACATGAAATAATTTCCTTGACTAACATATGACCTTGAGGATCGTCCTCAGGAACAATGATGTCACTGAGACTCCTCCTTGTTCTTATAGCTGAGAATGCAACATATGCGAAACAAAATGCTTACTGGAAGCAAATTAATGATGCAACTGATGTTTCATGTCTCATGCTTGCAATCTTGAGTGATGCGCTTAAGAAGCATATGAGCAGATGGATGGTTGTGAAGTGATTGAGAAATTTCAAAGAATATTTATGGAAAAGACTCGTCAAAATTGTCTTTACAATGATAAGGCACTATAAATTTGCAAACAGAGAGAGTAAGATTCGGTTGGACAACGTGTTCTTGATATGATAGGTATAAAAAGTACCTTGACCTTTTTTTTGGGTTTCAAGATTGGTCTAGAGACTCAAATTGATTGGATCAAGAAATCTTGACCAACTTCTATTCTCGGATGTTATGAACAAAAAGTGTGAAATAGAAGAAACACCCACTAAGTTGTTAAGCATGTTGAGAACTGTTGAAAACAACATGGTAAAGGGATGAACTACTCCCATATTAATGAGGATATATGGATTGCATATCGAAGGGAAAATGGATAGGTAAGATGAAGATTTGATCTTATACTGTGCCAAACTGAAGTACCATCCCCAAAGGGCTTTTAAGGCCTAATTGAGGTGTTGCTAAAGAAGACAATTGTCGCTTCTGTGGAAATAACCGGATGATTGGAAGTTGAATTGTCGAGCTTATTTGGGAGATCTTATGAGGATGACGAAAAAGGTCAAGCTTCAGGTATCGGGTTAGAATTGGAGCAAAAGTTGTTGCTTTAATTGGAGTAACTCGGTAGTTAAATTTTGCCAACAGGCTAATTTGAGAACTTGGTAAATTGTTATTACTTGCCCCTGTTTGACGGAGATATTATATAAATTTCTTGTTTGGAAAAGAATGGTTTTTCATATTAATTGAATAAACAATAGTTGTTTATTATATCTCAATGATAAGGCTTATAATGTTGCACAATTAGTTAATAATTTAAATGTTCTAAAATGACTCAAATCAAGCATACCTCTGGCATTGTCGTTTAAGCCATATTAATGTGAAACACATTTCTGAGTTACATAAGAATGGATACTTGGATAAGTTTGATTTAGAATCAGACGAAGGATGTGAATCTTGTCTCATTGGCAAATGACTAAAGCTACTTTTACCGGGCAAAGTGAAAGGGTCATCGACAGATTGGGACTTATACATAGTGATGTACATGGTCCAAGCGTACAATGGCAAGGGATGGCTTTTACTACTTCATTACGTTTCCTGATGATTTCAGTAGATATGGATATGTGTATCTTTTGAAGAACAAATCTGATTCATTTGGAAAGTTCAAAGAATATAAGGCCGAAGTAGAAAAACAATTAGGTAGAAGTATTAAGATTCTACGATTAAATCGTGGAGGTGAATACTTAAACCATGAATTTAAGAGTTTCTTGAAGGAGTGTGGTATTGTATCAGAACTTACTCCTCTTGGAACACCTCAATGGAACGGAGTTTCTGAGAGGAGAAATCGTACCTGGTTGGACATGGTGCGATCGATGATGGGTTTGGAGGATCTTCCAATAACTCTCTGGGGCTATGCTCTAGCGCCTACACAAACACTAAACCGAGTTCCAACTAAATAAGTTCAACATACATGAGGATGTGAAGCGTTTGTGAAACGCCTGATCTCTGACAAGCTAGGATCAAAATCAAATAAATGTTATTTTGTGGGAAGTCTAGTTATCATAAGTTCAGGATCGGAACCTGGATCTTGATGAAACTAAAGGGTATCATTTCTATAATCCTATTGAGAACAAAGGTTTTGTTGCTCGAACCGCTGTATTTCTTAAGAGGGAGCTACTTTATAAGAAAAATTAGTGGGAGGACTATAGATCTCGATGAAGATCGAGATGAACAAAATAACATTGAACTAGAGTTGGAAGGTGAGCAGGATGTACATCAAAATATTGAGAGTATTCTTGTTCCGGAAACACAGGTTGTTCGTAGATATAATAGGGTTCACCATGAGTCGGAGAGATATTATGGTTTTCTCTTCACTCAACCTGGTGATGTGATGCTTATGGATGATGATGAGCCTCTGACCTACAAAGATGCTATAAACACTCTAGATTCCAAGAGATGGCTGGAGGCCATGAAATCTGAGATGGATTCCATGTATGAAAACCAAGTATGGACTCTTGATTTACTCGAGGGAGTTAAACCTATAGGGTGTAAATGGGTTTGCAAGAAGAAAACCGACATGGATGGAAATGATCAGACCTATAAGGCGCGACTAGTTGCAAAAGGTTTCAAACAAATTTATGGTATTGACTATGATGAAACCTTTTCACCAGTTGCTATGGTCAAATCCATCAGGATTTTGCTTGCAATAGTTGCATACTATGACTATGAAATCTGGCAGATGTATGTCAAATTCGCTTTCTTAAATGGAAGCCTAGAAGAGGATGTGTATATGACAAAACCCGATGGTTTTGTCTATCCGATATTTCCTAAAATGATCTGTAAGTTGCGTCGTGTTCGCACAAAATCACGCAAGCGTACGTGGTCACAAGTAATATAGAATGTAAATTCAGTTCGATCCCACAGAGACTGGTGTATCAAGTAATATGCACTTATGCAACAATGTATGGTTATTATTCAATGCTTAGTCAAGTAACAAATTGGGGTTTGGTTATCTAACTTAACTAATTCAATTCGAATTATGAACTCAGAATTATACACTAAGAGAATAACGATTTACTAGTGAGAATAAAAACATGGGATTCTAACTTCATTATATACTTCATTCAGAGTTAAGCCTTATCGATATGTGATGGTTGATAACTAATCAGATAACACGAGACTGATACACGCTAACTGTCGTTATACGTGCACCATACTGTTTCGCATCCACAATTAAGATAGAAGGTAAACAGACACCAATTATACTTAGACCCTATATGTCTATAAGATTTGAAAACATAACGGTCGAAGAACAAGTTATCTATCAAGATTACATATGGCGATGCAAGATGGTTAAAATCATATCACTAATCATGTATATCGAATACATAATCCTATGTTCGCATGACAAGTTCTAAATCAATATATCCACTGTCGCTTCAACAAAGATTAACACACAACTTAGATGTTAGTTATGCATCTAAGAAGAATAAGCACAACCATTACGAAGAAATCAAGCATTCATCACACAAATAATTAAGGCAAATCAACTACTGAAATTCGTATATAAATCCGCTAGAATCCCACGATAATGATTAGTTCATAATCGAACCACTCATCATCATGGGAATAAGAGTAAACATGGTACTGAATAGTCTAAACAATGTCCAAAGAGTAAGACAAGAGTTTCGAAACAAATCCGAATGAGCATCCAAAGTTACGCCTACTTCGATGAATTACAAAGTAAAAACTATGAAACTCGATCTTGATCTTCTCTGTAGCCGTCACGTGCTCCTTAGAATGTTTCTAGGTTTTTTTCTAAGTCCCCCAAGCCTTTCTTTAACTTCTACAGTGAACAGGCCTTCAAACGGATCAGAAACGGGCAAAACGGGCCTAAATTCGCGCCCAGATTGTGGGGCGGGTGCGCCAACTCAGCAGCCCTGACAACCAACCTTTGCGCCTCCGTAAGTTTCTCCTCGTGCATCCGATTGCTTCGCCGTTTTTTTTCACTTGAAGCTATGAATCTCCTCTCCATCCTCCTTCTAAGAAACCTACACAACACAACACTAAAACACATCAAAACTATCAACACCTTGAGGCCAGACCATCAATTTAAGCCAAACCGAGGCTTCCAAGTGGATATAAAATCCACTTATCACATCCCAAAACTTAAACCGATTCTTGTCCTAAAGCATAGACAGACACGCACAAATACTACTAATGAAATGCATGAATGTAACTAATATGCCTACATCTAATCGAATCGTGAAGTGTAATCCTTGTGAACATAGAATCCTCAGAATATGCAACATTCTCGGCAGTCATCTCTTTCATGCATTAGCCATGTTCTCTTCCACTACAAGTGTGAAGTGAATCGTGTGTGCTAGCATGCTCTCTAGTGAAACAAAAAAAAGACCATCAAACTTCAACAGAAACCTCATTATGAGCCGTTAATCAGAATCAGGTTTAAACACTTCCTTACTAAAGAGTCATCTACAATTTAGGGTCACTAAAGAATTCTTATGCCTCTCCTATTTTTTTCTCTATTTTTTTTTTCTTGCTAAGTCTAAGGTTGGGACGCTTCTCAGTGTAAGTGAGTCACGACCACCATTCAACTTCGCTTATTCTTTTTTTTTTAAATCAAGTAATTCTCTAGTAATCAAGGGTTGTGAAAAGTCACCAAGAATTTGCTTATTCTAATACATTTGCACTTAATACCAGCACAAGTACATGGATCGTCCCTTTCACATGACATTACATTCTACCCATTGATCTCAAAGGAGCACCTGATAAATTTTATTCTTTTTTTTATTATTAGAAAGACATATTCATCCCTTAACTCCCCCAAACTTAAGATTTACAAACTCTAAGTTCAAAAAGGGAATAATCCAAATTCTACGCCCGACTCAAGCAAGGACTCAAGAAATAAGTTAGTCTAAGTCTTATCTCTAGAGCATAAGTGTACTTACAATTTCCATACAAGCAATTTCCAAGTACACGACATCATATATGATCAAGACTACTAGCCAAGAAATTATGCACATAAAATCATCATAGGACATAACTTGGATAACAACTTCACGATTCATGCAAATGCAACTATATGAAACTACTAACACATACTAAATATAAGCATATAAAAAAAATCATCACTACTATGCAAACTATATGAGATTATACTAAACTATATGCATCATGCAATCTATATGAACACACACAACTACTAGTCCATAGATTACCACCCCCAAACTCAAAATCTTCAATGTCCTCATTGGAGGTGATAAAAAGGATCGAATGTACCTAGAACGAGTCGGAACGATCACTCCCCTCACCCTCATTTGGTGAAGAGTCTGCTGGAGGATGAACCATGTCAGCACCGAACACAGGCCACTCAATGTCTACGCCCCTAGCACGAAAAGAAGTCCCTAAAGCCTGTGTCAAATCTCTAGCAAAACGGCTATGCATATCATGCATAGTATCCATACGCCTAGCGACCCTCCTATACTGTGAATCACTGAAACCATTGCTTCCCATACCAGCGCGCTCCATGATCCGAGAAGGGCCCACTCTAGCCCTATCTGGTGAAACCGGCGCTCGATCTGGTGAAGCCGGAGGTGGTAGCCTGACACGTCTGCCACTGGCATCCCTATAACCCAACCCCCTAGAGTGGGGTATGCCACCATCCCACTCAGGTAACCGCTCTATAATAACATGATCAATAGCAGCACTCGGTATCTGCAACTGCTCCTCAGCCGACCAACAAACGCCCACCGCCGTACACAACTTAGTCACTATTGTCGCATGAGGTATGGCCACACTAGTGCGACTCCTCAGAAATCTCAGAATGTTCTGATGGATGACATATGCAATATCCACATACTCCCTACTCAAAATCCCATACAGCAATATAGCACGATCGATAGTGACATCGTGATGGTATCCCGATGGCATAATACTAGCACAAATAAACAGGTTTCAAGCTCGGGCGTACCTGTTCATAGCAGATGCAGGGAAAGAGACTCTCACATTAGTGGACGGATTGCGCTTCCACTGAGTACCCGAAATACACAACTCATAAAAAATTTGATCCAAATCAATGTTCCTCTTTTCCTTGCGCACCCAATCATCCTGAGTTCGATGCATCTCTGTACCCCCAATAATCCTTTGAATTGCATCCAAAGTGTAGTCCACAGTCAAACCCCGAACTACCGAATACCCATTCTTATCTGCTCGAGCATTGGCACAGAATTCCCACACAATACTCAATGGCACCGCCTCCGGTGCCTCACGAAACGACTCCCACCCCCTATTTCGAATCATCTACAACAACCCACCATCACCCCGTGTAGGCAAGAAACCCCTCTCCTTAGCAATTGGCTTACCCATAAGCCGAGTAAACTCCGCTTGCGCTTCCGGAGTTGTGAACTTGTTAACCTCGGAACCCATACTCGATGAATCCGTGGATTGGGCTTGTACACTACTACTCTCGGATCTCCTAGCTCTCTTGGGTGCCATGGAATTGAAGGTGTGTGTGGTGGTAGAGATTGTTGAGAGATTAGGTGAAAAGAGAGGAAAGTGGTGTTGGATTGTGTATGTAAATGTATGTATATGTATGTATATTTGAAATTGGAAGAAGATGAGATGGGTTTGTATAATGGGTGATTTGGGGGTTTAATTTAGGGCTATAAAAGGGTTGTAGAGGGCTGGGAACTTAAAGAAACGAGTTGGGCGTTGATGGAAAAAACGAGCAAGCAAATTTTTTTTATATTAAACCAGACTGCCGTTTCGGCGCAGGCGCCCCACCACGGCGCGAGCGCGCCGCTCGCGTAGGTGTGCCGCGCGTGGCGCGGGTGCACGGGAATACCAGTGAAAAAAACTGCTTTGCTCGGCATTCTGACAGTTTGGCGCGGCCGCCCCATCGTGGCGCGCCCGCCCCATTCCGTCAATGTGTTTTCACTTACAATTTTTTTCAACTCCTTTTTTTTGTAATAAATAAATAGCAAAACTTGAAAAAACGTATGGGTTGCCTCCCACGAAGCACTTGTTTTACGTCATTAGCTTGACGTGAAGTTCCACAAATCAAACAATAGTGAGGAATGTGCTTACCGACTCGCGATTCACCGGTCCTCCGAAATATGGCTTCAATCTCTATCCATTCACTTTAAATGATTGCTCCGGTGTTGTCTCATAAATTTGTTATTTTACACTAACTATAAGAAAGATTGTAGAAGGGGGGTTGAATACAATCTTTTACAAATTAAAAGATTCAAGAACAAGAACACTTAAAAACAATTAATCAGAAAAACACCAAGTATTAAAAATACGGGTGGATTGATTGATCCACCCGTGAGATTTTATATAGAAGAATCTGTGGATTGATTACAATTCGCACAGCTGCAGGTTCATCACTTGAACAGTTTCTAACTTTCTGATTTTCTCTCAAGTATTCGAACACATTCAACTGATGCTACTAACTTGGTTATATACTCCAAGTTTTACAAAGCTTTTAACTAGAATACAAATTATGCACTCTAATCTAAACTATGCTGCACATCTTTGTCTTATGCAAGCTTTCTGTGTTGTCTTCATCTTTGACCATCATTTTGATTTGACCCAGATTGCATTGCATGAGATAAGAATATTTCTGGTTCTTCTTTATTGCCCCAATCAGGCTCCCATGTCTATTTTAGTATAATTCGATCCATGTGATTTGTCAGACTTAAGTTCTAGTCACTTTCAACTGCTATTTGCTTCATCAGTTGAAAGTGCCTTCATCAGTTGAGTGATAGAGTATATATTTATATATATTTTAGATGATAATTATTCTCATATTAGTTATATTTTGCATTTAATTGGACATATATTAATTATATTTTAATATCTTATTGTAGGGAGCAAGGAATTCTAAATTGGAAAGGATTTGGACAAATTAGAAGAAAATTCGCAACTATTGGGCTACCCGCATTCGGAATATTGTTTGGGCCATATCTTGAGTTCTAGAAGTCGGATTTGGGCGAGTAAACAGCCCACACGAAGATAATTTAATTTTCTATCATTCTAGATGGGTCCAGATATCAAAAGCCTACTGAAACAGCCCAGGAACAGGGGAGAAAGTCAACTGCGAATTTTGACCTTTGTGAAGCCTATTCAGTTTCGGAATTGCCTTGTGTATTCCTATTAGAATAAAAACACTTTTGTATTAGGTTTTATTAGATAGAATATTACATACATATCATCAGGAGGAGAGCCACGGAGAAGAAGAGAAAGGATCGACACTTTGTATCGTATTCTATTCTTTTCATGATTCTTACTTGTCTTATCTTTATTATGCTTGGCTAAACCTCCATTGTTGGAGGGCTGTTTTGAAGCCCTGAACCTTATGACAATTATACAGTTTTGAGTTATGGAGATTTGTTTTGATTGTGCTTATATATACGTCAATGCTTGTAGAGATGCTTGAATTAAATAGGGTATGCGGACATCCCAATTTGTTATGTGATTGTTATCTCTGCAAAGTCAATTAATCTTTCTATGCGGACATGGGATTAATTAATGTATTAGTGTGTAATTCGTTTTAACCTTTCTATGCGGTCCATGGGGTTATGCGAATAGCAGAGCTTGTTTCTATGCGGTCCATGGCAAGTTCTCTATAAGTATCTCTTTTAACATATCAAAGGATTCAGAATTGTGTCATAGGTTTAGTGGTGGATATTCATGCTTTCCAACATATTTTTTTAATTGCTTTTGAGTTAATTTATATTAGATTAATATTTAGATTAGTTATAAAAACAAAAATCAAATCATTTATTTGTTTAAAAAAAACAGAAGAGAAGTAAGCCCTTGATCCTTGGCGTTGAACGATACCCTTGCTTATTCTATATTATAAACGACAGAAAAAGGGTTTAAATTGGTTCACATCAATTTTTGGCGCCGCGCCGCCGGGGATTGAATTTTGCTTTTCTTTTGTTTTGTATTTTTTGTACATATTTTTTCTTTTTTTTCTTTTCTCCTCCGTTGCTTGTTTTGTTTCAGGTATAAGGTGGAACCTTTTGCGTAGTTGACATGGCAATTCCAACACAGCGTGATGATGTTGCGGTGTCGATTGCTAGTTATGGAAATACTTGTATGGTGTATCCTGAGCCGATTGCAGGGAAGAGTAGTAATTTCGAGCTCAAACAGAATCTTCTAATGAGATTACCCGTCTTCCATGATCTTCCAACTGAAGAGCCAAACCAACACCTTTCGAAATTTGTGACTATTGTGGAATGCATGGGACCTGATATGGCGGATCCTCAGATTTTAAAGATGAAGGCTTTTCCATTTTCACTTGATGGAGCAGCTTTGGATTGGTTCGAAGATTTGCCTATGGGGTTCATTACTTCTTGGGAAAAGCTAGTACGAGAATTTTTGCAGAAGTTTTATCCAGCAACTAGAGTGATAAGCACGAGAAGTCAAATAGCTGGAATTCAACAATATGCAACTGAGACGTATGTTGAGTATTATGCTAGATTCCAAAAGTTACAGAAAAGATGTCCTCAACATGGTTTTTCAAAAGGGAGTCTATTACACTTCTTCTATCAGGGTCTGAATGAGTATGAAAGGAGATTATTGGATTCTTCTGCTAGAGGTGCTTTTATTGATTTATCTCATGATGCTGCTGAACAACTAATATCTAAAAGAGCCGCCAATGAACTAGACTATGGGAGTCCCGCAAGGTCGGAATCAATTTTAGGAGTTGAATCTGATCAAAGGTTGACAAAGATTGAACAAAACTTGGAGAGGTTGAGTGCATTAATTCAAATTGGAAGAACACCTCAAATTCAAGTATGTGATTTCTGCGCAACTCCAGGACATTCTACCGATTCTTGCCCATCTTTTGGTTATGAAAATCAGGAAGCAAATCATTTCTTAGATATATATAATTCAAGGATGGGAGATCACATAAGGAATGAAGATACGAATGGTGCTCTATATGGATTTCAGTTTCGGGACAATTCTCCACATTCAGGTTTTCAGCAAAGGGAACCACTCCATCACAATTTAACTAGTGGAAACAATATTGAAATATTATTGACCAAATTAGTTGAGGGACAGTTGGAGATGCAAAAACGAAGTTCCAAAAACGAAGGGCCTTAACAAGGTCCTTTTGATTTGTTCGTGCATATATACAAAGTAGTGGAGATTTGGTGGACAACCAAGTTTATGGTAGTGCATGTCCATATTGATTGAATTTGAGTGAAACACTTACACCCAAACACTTGTGTGAATTGAGAGCAATGTGAGATTTTCTATCCATAGCATGCTTACTTATTGGATGCGACTTTGATGTATATTTCATGATATTTTTGTCTATCTAGACATTGTGTGCACGCTTGGATTGTTGTGTACAATGATGCATACGTGATAGTACTGGTACTTTCACACTTGTTCAGATTGTTATGTAATTGAGGTTTGCATATGTGGAGTACGATGATGTTGTTAGTTCTTGAGACTTGATGATTGAAAATATTTGATTTTGTGGGTATATCCTCTATAAACCCTCACGAGACAACACTCGTCCTACTAGGGCTGCCTAGGGGTTTAACGGCTTGTTGCATACGCTCAATGCAATCGTGTCATCCACGAAAGTGATGTTAGTAGTTAGTTAGTAATATTTGTATTCTTTGTTTGCCCGAGGACGTGCAATATGCTAAGTGTGGGGATATTTGATAGAGTATATATTTATATATATTTTAGATGATAATTATTCTCATATTAGTTATATTTTGCATTTAATTGGACATATATTAATTATATTTTAATATCTTATTGTAGGGAGCAAGGAATTCTAAATTGGAAAGGATTTGGACAAATTAGAAGAAAATTCGCAACTATTGGGCTACCCGCATTCGGAATATTGTTTGGGCCATATCTTGAGTTCTAGAAGTCGGATTTGGGCGAGTAAACAGCCCACGCGAAGATAATTTAATTTTCTATCATTCTAGATGGGTCCAGATATCAAAAGCCTACTGAAACAGCCCAGGAACAGGGGAGAAAGTCAACTGCGAATTTTGACCTTTGTGAAGCCTATTCAGTTTCGGAATTGCCTTGTGTATTCCTATTAGAATAAAAACACTTTTGTATTAGGTTTTATTAGATAGAATATTACATACATATCATCAGGAGGAGAGCCACGGAGAAGAAGAGAAAGGATCGACACTTTGTATCGTATTCTATTCTTTTCATGATTCTTACTTGTCTTATTTTTATTATGCTTGGCTAAACCTCCATTGTTGGAGGGCTGTTTTGAAGCCCTGAACCTTATGACAATTATACAGTTTTGAGTTATGGAGATTTGTTTTGATTGTGCTTATATATACGTCAATGCTTGTAGAGATGCTTGAATTAAATAGGGTATGCGGACATCCCAATTTGTTATGTGATTGTTATCTCTGCAAAGTCAATTAATCTTTCTATGCGGACATGGGATTAATTGTATTAGTGTGTAATTCGTTTTAACCTTTCTATGCGGTCCATGGGGTTATGCGAATAGCAGAGCTTGTTTCTATGCGGTCCATGGCAAGTTCTCTATAAGTATCTCTTTTAACATATCAAAGGATTCAGAATTGTGTCATAGGTTTAGTGGTGGATATTCATGCTTTCCAACATATTTTTTTAATTGCTTTTGAGTTAATTTATATTAGATTAATATTTAGATTAGTTATAAAAACAAAAATCAAATCATTTATTTGTTTAAAAAAAACAGAAGAGAAGTAAGCCCTTGATCCTTGGCGTTGAACGATACCCTTGCTTATTCTATATTATAAACGATAGAAAAAGGGTTTAAATTGGTTCACATCAATTTTTGGCGCCGCGCCGCCGGGGATTGAATTTTGCTTTTCTTTTGTTTTGTATTTTTTGTACATATTTTTTCTTTTTTTTCTTTTCTCCTCCGTTGCTTGTTTTGTTTCAGGTATAAGGTGGAACCTTTTGAGTAGTTGACATGGCAATTCCAACACAGCGTGATGATGTTGCGGTGTCGATTGCTAGTTATGGAAATACTTGTATGGTGTATCCTGAGCCGATTGCAGGGAAGAGTAGTAATTTCGAGCTCAAACAGAATCTTCTAATGAGATTACCCGTCTTCCATGATCTTCCAACTGAAGAGCCAAACCAACACCTTTCGAAATTTGTGACTATTGTGGAATGCATGGGACCTGATATGGCGGATCCTCAGATTTTAAAGATGAAGGCTTTTCCATTTTCACTTGATGGAGCAGCTTTGGATTGGTTCGAAGATTTGCCTATGGGGTTCATTACTTCTTGGGAAAAGCTAGTACGAGAATTTTTGCAGAAGTTTTATCCAGCAACTAGAGTGATAAGCACGAGAAGTCAAATAGCTGGAATTCAACAATATGCAACTGAGACGTATGTTGAGTATTATGCTAGATTCCAAAAGTTACAGAAAAGATGTCCTCAACATGGTTTTTCAAAAGGGAGTCTATTACACTTCTTCTATCAGGGTCTGAATGAGTATGAAAGGAGATTATTGGATTCTTCTGCTAGAGGGGCTTTTATTGATTTATCTCATGATGCTGCTGAACAACTAATATCTAAAAGAGCCGCCAATGAACTAGACTATGGGAGTCCCGCAAGGTCGGAATCAATTTTAGGAGTTGAATCTGATCAAAGGTTGACAAAGATTGAACAAAACTTGGAGAGGTTGAGTGCATTAATTCAAATTGGAAGAACACCTCAAATTCAAGTATGTGATTTTTGCGCAACTCCAGGACATTCTACCGATTCTTGCCCATCTTTTGGTTATGAAAATCAGGAAGCAAATCATTTCTTAGATATATATAATTCAAGGATGGGAGATCACATAAGGAATGAAGATACGAATGGTGCTCTATATGGATTTCAGTTTCGGGACAATTCTCCACATTCAGGTTTTCAGCAAAGGGAACCACTCCATCACAATTTAACTAGTGGAAACAATATTGAAATATTATTGACCAAATTAGTTGAGGGACAGTTGGAGATGCAAAAACGAAGTTCCAAAAACGAAGGGCCTTAACAAGGTCCTTTTGATTTGTGCGTGCATATATACAAAGTAGTGGAGATTTGGTGGACAACCAAGTTTATGGTAGTGCATGTCCATATTGATTGAATTTGAGTGAAACACTTACACCCAAACACTTGTGTGAATTGAGAGCAATGTGAGATTTTCTATCCATAGCATGCTTACTTATTGGATGCGACTTTGATGTATATTTCATGATATTTTTGTCTATCTAGACATTGTGTGCACGCTTGGATTGTTGTGTACAATGATGCATACGTGATAGTACTGGTACTTTCACACTTGTTCAGATTGTTATGTAATTGAGGTTTGCATATGTGGAGTACGATGATGTTGTTAGTTCTTGAGACTTGATGATTGAAAATATTTGATTTTGTGGGTATATCCTCTATAAACCCTCACGAGACAACACTCGTCCTACTAGGGCTGCCTAGGGGTTTAACGGCTTGTTGCATACGCTCAATGCAATCGTGTCATCCACGAAAGTGATGTTAGTAGTTAGTTAGTAATATTTGTATTCTTTGTTTGCCCGAGGACGTGCAATATGCTAAGTGTGGGGATATTTGATAGAGTATATATTTATATATATTTTAGATGATAATTATTCTCATATTAGTTATATTTTGCATTTAATTGGACATATATTAATTATATTTTAATATCTTATTGTAGGGAGCAAGGAATTCTAAATTGGAAAGGATTTGGACAAATTAGAAGAAAATTCGCAACTATTGGGCTACCCGCATTCGGAATATTGTTTGGGCCATATCTTGAGTTCTAGAAGTCGGATTTGGGCGAGTAAACAGCCCACGCGAAGATAATTTAATTTTCTATCATTCTAGATGGGTCCAGATATCAAAAGCCTACTGAAACAGCCCAGGAACAGGGGATAAAGTCAACTGCGAATTTTGACCTTTGTGAAGCCTATTCAGTTTCGGAATTGCCTTGTGTATTCCTATTAGAATAAAAACACTTTTGTATTAGGTTTTATTAGATAGAATATTACATACATATCATCAGGAGGAGAGCCACGGAGAAGAAGAGAAAGGATCGACACTTTGTATCGTATTCTATTCTTTTCATGATTCTTACTTGTCTTATCTTTATTATGCTTGGCTAAACCTCCATTGTTGGAGGGCTGTTTTGAAGCCCTGAACCTTATGACAATTATACAGTTTTAAGTTATGGAGATTTGTTTTGATTGTGCTTATATATACGTCAATGCTTGTAGAGATGCTTGAATTAAATAGGGTATGCGGACATCCCAATTTGTTATGTGATTGTTATCTCTGCAAAGTCAATTAATCTTTCTATGCGGACATGGGATTAATTGTATTAGTGTGTAATTCGTTTTAACCTTTCTATGCGGTCCATGGGGTTATGCGAATAGCAGAGCTTGTTTCTATGCGGTCCATGGCAAGTTCTCTATAAGTATCTCTTTTAACATATCAAAGGATTCAGAATTGTGTCATAGGTTTAGTGGTGGATATTCATGCTTTCCAACATATTTTTTTAATTGCTTTTGAGTTAATTTATATTAGATTAATATTTAGATTAGTTATAAAAACAAAAATCAAATCATTTATTTGTTTAAAAAAAACAGAAGAGAAGTAAGCCCTTGATCCTTGGCGTTGAACGATACCCTTGCTTATTCTATATTATAAACGACAGAAAAAGGGTTTAAATTGGTTCACATCAATTTTTGGCGCCGCGCCGCCGGGGATTGAATTTTGCTTTTCTTTTGTTTTGTATTTTTTGTACATATTTTTTCTTTTTTTTCTTTTCTCCTCCGTTGCTTGTTTTGTTTCAGGTATAAGGTGGAACCTTTTGAGTAGTTGACATGGCAATTCCAACACTGCGTGATGATGTTGCGGTGTCGATTGCTAGTTATGGAAATACTTGTATGGTGTATCCTGAGCCGATTGCAGGGAAGAGTAGTAATTTCGAGCTCAAACAGAATCTTCTAATGAGATTACCCGTCTTCCATGATCTTCCAACTGAAGAGTCAAACCAACACCTTTCGAGATTTGTGACTATTGTGGAATGCATGGGACCTGATATGGCGGATCCTCAGATTTTAAAGATGAAGGCTTTTCCATTTTCACTTGATGGAGCAGCTTTGGATTGGTTCGAAGATTTGCCTATGGGGTTCATTACTTCTTGGGAAAAGCTAGTACGAGAATTTTTGCAGAAGTTTTATCCAGCAACTAGAGTGATAAGCACGAGAAGTCAAATAGCTGGAATTCAACAATATGCAACTGAGACGTATGTTGAGTATTATGCTAGATTCCAAAAGTTACAGAAAAGATGTCCTCAACATGGTTTTTCAAAAGGGAGTCTATTACACTTCTTCTATCAGGGTCTGAATGAGTATGAAAGGAGATTATTGGATTCTTCTGCTAGAGGGGCTTTTATTGATTTATCTCATGATGCTGCTGAACAACTAATATCTAAAAGAGCCGCCAATGAACTAGACTATGGGAGTCCCGCAAGGTCGGAATCAATTTTAGGAGTTGAATCTGATCAAAGGTTGACAAAGATTGAACAAAACTTGGAGAGGTTGAGTGCATTAATTCAAATTGGAAGAACACCTCATATTCAAGTATGTGATTTTTGCGCAACTCCAGGACATTCTACCGATTCTTGCCCATCTTTTGGTTATGAAAATCAGGAAGCAAATCATTTCTTAGATATATATAATTCAAGGATGGGAGATCACATAAGGAATGAAGATACGAATGGTGCTCTATATGGATTTCAGTTTCGGGACAATTCTCCACATTCAGGTTTTCAGCAAAGGGAACCACTCCATCACAATTTAACTAGTGGAAACAATATTAAAATATTATTGACCAAATTAGTTGAGGGACAGTTGGAGATGCAAAAACGAAGTTCCAAAAACGAAGGGCCTTAACAAGGTCCTTTTGATTTGTGCGTGCATATATACAAAGTAGTGGAGATTTGGTGGACAACCAAGTTTATGGTAGTGCATGTCCATATTGATTGAATTTGAGTGAAACACTTACACCCAAACACTTGTGTGAATTGAGAGCAATGTGAGATTTTCTATCCATAGCATGCTTACTTATTGGATGCGACTTTGATGTATATTTCATGATATTTTTGTCTATCTAGACATTGTGTGCACGCTTGGATTGTTGTGTACAATGATGCATACGTGATAGTACTGGTACTTTCACACTTGTTCAGATTGTTATGTAATTGAGGTTTGCATATGTGGAGTACGATGATGTTGTTAGTTCTTGAGACTTGATGATTGAAAATATTTGATTTTGTGGGTATATCCTCTATAAACCCTCACGAGACAACACTCGTCCTACTAGGGCTGCCTAGGGGTTTAACGGCTTGTTGCATACGCTCAATGCAATCGTGTCATCCACGAAAGTGATGTTAGTAGTTAGTTAGTAATATTTGTATTCTTTGTTTGCCCGAGGACGTGCAATATGCTAAGTGTGGGGATATTTGATAGAGTATATATTTATATATATTTTAGATGATAATTATTCTCATATTAGTTATATTTTGCATTTAATTGGACATATATTAATTATATTTTAATATCTTATTGTAGGGAGCAAGGAATTCTAAATTGGAAAGGATTTGGACAAATTAGAAGAAAATTCGCAACTATTGGGCTACCCGCATTCGGAATATTGTTTGGGCCATATCTTGAGTTCTAGAAGTCGGATTTGGGCGAGTAAACAGCCCACGCGAAGATAATTTAATTTTCTATCATTCTAGATGGGTCCAGATATCAAAAGCCTACTGAAACAGCCCAGGAACAGGGGATAAAGTCAACTGCGAATTTTGACCTTTGTGAAGCCTATTCAGTTTCGGAATTGCCTTGTGTATTCCTATTAGAATAAAAACACTTTTGTATTA
Source organism: Daucus carota subsp. sativus (assembly GCF_001625215.2). Lineage (NCBI taxonomy): Eukaryota > Viridiplantae > Streptophyta > Magnoliopsida > Apiales > Apiaceae > Daucus > Daucus carota. The sequence continues at coordinate 10,887,920 of NC_030381.2, forward strand.
GGTTTTATTAGATAGAATATTACATACATATCATCAGGAGGAGAGCCACGGAGAAGAAGAGAAAGGATCGACACTTTGTATCGTATTCTATTCTTTTCATGATTCTTACTTGTCTTATCTTTATTATGCTTGGCTAAACCTCCATTGTTGGAGGGCTGTTTTGAAGCCCTGAACCTTATGACAATTATACAGTTTTAAGTTATGGAGATTTGTTTTGATTGTGCTTATATATACGTCAATGCTTGTAGAGATGCTTGAATTAAATAGGGTATGCGGACATCCCAATTTGTTATGTGATTGTTATCTCTGCAAAGTCAATTAATCTTTCTATGCGGACATGGGATTAATTGTATTAGTGTGTAATTCGTTTTAACCTTTCTATGCGGTCCATGGGGTTATGCGAATAGCAGAGCTTGTTTCTATGCGGTCCATGGCAAGTTCTCTATAAGTATCTCTTTTAACATATCAAAGGATTCAGAATTGTGTCATAGGTTTAGTGGTGGATATTCATGCTTTCCAACATATTTTTTTAATTGCTTTTGAGTTAATTTATATTAGATTAATATTTAGATTAGTTATAAAAACAAAAATCAAATCATTTATTTGTTTAAAAAAAACAGAAGAGAAGTAAGCCCTTGATCCTTGGCGTTGAACGATACCCTTGCTTATTCTATATTATAAACGACAGAAAAAGGGTTTAAATTGGTTCACATCAATTTTTGGCGCCGCGCCGCCGGGGATTGAATTTTGCTTTTCTTTTGTTTTGTATTTTTTGTACATATTTTTTCTTTTTTTTCTTTTCTCCTCCGTTGCTTGTTTTGTTTCAGGTATAAGGTGGAACCTTTTGAGTAGTTGACATGGCAATTCCAACACTGCGTGATGATGTTGCGGTGTCGATTGCTAGTTATGGAAATACTTGTATGGTGTATCCTGAGCCGATTGCAGGGAAGAGTAGTAATTTCGAGCTCAAACAGAATCTTCTAATGAGATTACCCGTCTTCCATGATCTTCCAACTGAAGAGTCAAACCAACACCTTTCGAGATTTGTGACTATTGTGGAATGCATGGGACCTGATATGGCGGATCCTCAGATTTTAAAGATGAAGGCTTTTCCATTTTCACTTGATGGAGCAGCTTTGGATTGGTTCGAAGATTTGCCTATGGGGTTCATTACTTCTTGGGAAAAGCTAGTACGAGAATTTTTGCAGAAGTTTTATCCAGCAACTAGAGTGATAAGCACGAGAAGTCAAATAGCTGGAATTCAACAATATGCAACTGAGACGTATGTTGAGTATTATGCTAGATTCCAAAAGTTACAGAAAAGATGTCCTCAACATGGTTTTTCAAAAGGGAGTCTATTACACTTCTTCTATCAGGGTCTGAATGAGTATGAAAGGAGATTATTGGATTCTTCTGCTAGAGGGGCTTTTATTGATTTATCTCATGATGCTGCTGAACAACTAATATCTAAAAGAGCCGCCAATGAACTAGACTATGGGAGTCCCGCAAGGTCGGAATCAATTTTAGGAGTTGAATCTGATCAAAGGTTGACAAAGATTGAACAAAACTTGGAGAGGTTGAGTGCATTAATTCAAATTGGAAGAACACCTCATATTCACCCAAACACTTACACCCAAACACTTGTGTGAATTGAGAGCAATGTGAGATTTTCTATCCATAGCATGCTTACTTATTGGATGCGACTTTGATGTATATTTCATGATATTTTTGTCTATCTAGACATTGTGTGCACGCTTGGATTGTTGTGTACAATGATGCATACGTGATAGTACTGGTACTTTCACACTTGTTCAGATTGTTATGTAATTGAGGTTTGCATATGTGGAGTACGATGATGTTGTTAGTTCTTGAGACTTGATGATTGAAAATATTTGATTTTGTGGGTATATCCTCTATAAACCCTCACGAGACAACACTCGTCCTACTAGGGCTGCCTAGGGGTTTAACGGCTTGTTGCATACGCTCAATGCAATCGTGTCATCCACGAAAGTGATGTTAGTAGTTAGTTAGTAATATTTGTATTCTTTGTTTGCCCGAGGACGTGCAATATGCTAAGTGTGGGGATATTTGATAGAGTATATATTTATATATATTTTAGATGATAATTATTCTCATATTAGTTATATTTTGCATTTAATTGGACATATATTAATTATATTTTAATATCTTATTGTAGGGAGCAAGGAATTCTAAATTGGAAAGGATTTGGACAAATTAGAAGAAAATTCGCAACTATTGGGCTACCCGCATTCGGAATATTGTTTGGGCCATATCTTGAGTTCTAGAAGTCGGATTTGGGCGAGTAAACAGCCCACGCGAAGATAATTTAATTTTCTATCATTCTATATGGGTCCAGATATCAAAAGCCTACTGAAACAGCCCAGGAACAGGGGAGAAAGTCAACTGCGAATTTTGACCTTTGTGATACTATTCAGTTTCGGAATTGCCTTGTGTATTCCTATTAGAATAAAAACACTTTTGTATTAGGTTTTATTAGATAGAATATTACATACATATCATCAGGAGGAGAGCCACGGAGAAGAAGAGAAAGGATCGACACTTTGTATCGTATTCTATTCTTTTCATGATTCTTACTTGTCTTATCTTTATTATGCTTGGCTAAACCTCCATTGTTGGAGGGCTGTTTTGAAGCCCTAAACCTTATGACAATTATACAGTTTTGAGTTATGGAGATTTGTTTTGATTGTGCTTATATATACGTCAATGCTTGTAGAGATGCTTGAATTAAATAGGGTATGCGGACATCCCAATTTGTTATGTGATTGTTATCTCTGCAAAGTCAATTAATCTTTCTATGCGGACATGGGATTAATTGTATTAGTGTGTAATTCGTTTTAACCTTTCTATGCGGTCCATGGGGTTATGCGAATAACAGAGCTTGTTTCTATGCGGTCCATGGCAAGTTCTCTATAAGTATCTCTTTTAACATATCAAAGGATTCAGAATTGTGTCATAGGTTTAGTGGTGGATATTCATGCTTTCCAACATATTTTTTTAATTGCTTTTGAGTTAATTTATATTAGATTAATATTTAGATTAGTTATAAAAACAAAAATCAAATCATTTATTTGTTTAAAAAAAACAGAAGAGAAGTAAGCCCTTGATCCTTGGCGTTGAACGATACCCTTGCTTATTCTATATTATAAACGACAGAAAAAGGGTTTAAATTGGTTCACATCATTGAGCGAATTACAGACTTCATCAGTTGAGTCCTGTTCCAGTCTCATCAGTTGAATTCTTTAGCTTCGTCAGTTGAACGCTTTGTCTTCATCAGTTGAAACAGGATCCAGTCTTCATCGGTTGAATAGTTACATCTCATCAGTTGAATATCCTTCACTTAGATAAACTTACATGGCATTGAATATTTACAATTAGCCATCCTATTTTATCCATCCGTTGATAATTCTCAAGGACAAGAAATATAATAATTACTGAAAGGCATATGTTTAGCCTATTTGTAATTAAAGAGGTACCAACTCAACTCTGATAAGATAGCAAGGTAAATAGCATATACTGTTGAAGGAATCCGTACGAAGAACGTCAAGTAAATTATTGAAATTATATGTCTGAAGAATTTCAGGATGCTGCTACACACCACTGGAAGAAGTTCATTAATATGTTCAGGCCTCAGTGTACAAATAATCTTTTGTAGCACGTCCAGAAGTCCAGAAGATATAAAGTTTTAATACTTTATTTATTCAGAAGATTCCATTCTATTGTTACTAATGAAGAAGAACTACGAAGACAAAGAATCGACGAACAAGCCACATCTCAAATGTTTACTTGATAAAGAATATTTAATTCAGCTAGATACAGATGAACCAGACAGTACATTTGTGTGTCAGCTATCCTAATTAAGTGTTCTGCATCAACTACAAGTGGTCGTTCGATCAAGACAAAGATATACAAAGTTTAATCAAACCGGAAGTCTCTGCTGATGAAGATATACAATATTATAAGTATTTATTTAATTATCTCACTATTCAAAATAATTAAATTGGTTGTATAATTTATTTATTAAATTAATTCACCTTCGAATTAATTTAATTTATGAATTTATATAAATAATATAATTAAGTGGGTAATTATCTAACATTTATATATATTGACTAAACTGTTTATTACATCACCTGACTCGGTATGACATTATTAAATAATGTCATACCGTGCCTCGTCTCCAGACTTTCTCAGAAATGACTTGAAAAAGTCATTCTAATGGCTGTTGGGTGCTCATTCAGTTCGGTATGACATTCTGATTGAATGTCATACCGTTTGCTTGCATACGGAGTACACTGGTATGACATAATAATGTCATACCGTGTCCTGGTTCCAGGGATTGTCGGTTGTGTGTATGACTTGAGTTATAATGACTTAAAAATGTCATACCGAAGTGATTCTAATGGCTTTTGAGTTGTATGTCATACCGAATGACTTAGTGGCCAAGTCTGAAATGTCATACCGTGCCTATGCAGTATGACATTCCTTATTTATGTCATTCCTTTCTTGTTTTAGGGCATGGCTTTGTGTAACAATGTCATATCTTCCTTTGTAATGTCATTCCTAAGCTTAAAAGTCATTCCTTTCAATGTCATACCTAGATCTAAGTGGTTTGCCTATAAATATGGCTTCACTTCTTCATTTCCAAGTGTTCATTGCATTGTAAAAGCTTTCAAGTTGTTTGTAACTTGCATTTGTTATATCCACAGTTTTCTGTGCTTTGATCACTCGATTGTTTTAATCACTAAGTTAGAATACATCCAGTCAAATTTATTCTACGAACTTTAGTGGACATTAAAACGAACCTTATTAATTATATAACGACTTAAAACATTGTTATATTAATTAATTAATATCTGATTAAAAGTTTAATTCAAAATCAGATTATTCCGCCGCGATTTTTAGTGACGATTGTATTCAACCCCCCCCCCCTTCTACAATCGTTTCAGGACCTAACAATTGGCATCAGAGCGGTTGATACCATTTTTCCGTATCAGATCCTATACACACTCTGTAACGTCCAAATATTTTTTATTCGAATTAAGTTTATTCCAAAAATTAATTTTGATTTAAAATATTTTTCTTTCATAAATCCAAATCTCATCCAAACACTATTCACTTCAAATCCTTAAATATGAGTACACAAAAGATCAGTAGCATTAAAATCCCACCGTTCAGCAAGGAACACTTTGGCCTATGGAAGAGGCACATGTTCCTATTCCTCCGCACCGCGAACAGAAAATACATCGGGATTTTGGACAAAGGTGTTACTACTCCGATGAATGTCATATTAGCACACGAAGAGGATGGTGTGTTAATACCTCATCAGATCATTCCGAAAGAACTTTCTGAGTACACAGATGAAGAGAGTGAACAGATGAATTTAGATGATGCTCTTCAACTTATTTTGGTTGAATCTCTAGATCCAGTGATGTACAATGCTGTTGTAAATTGTACGAACGCCAAGCAAATCTGGGATACGTTAGAGATTATCAATGAAGGCTCAGAGGAAGTTTGGGAAAACAAGAAAGAGATACTGATGGCTCAGTATGAACAGTTTGGTTCCCATCCCGGTGAAGGGATTTCAGAAGTATTTATCAGACTTAATAATTTGATAAATAATTTAAATCTGAATGGGAAATTCTACGACAAGAAAGAGGTCAACATGAAGTTTCTCTTAACCCTTCCCGAACATCTGAAACACAGAATCACTGCCATCAGGGAAAGCAGAGATCTGAATGAGATTTCTCTGGAAAGACTCTACGGAGTTTTGAAAACTTATGAACTGGAGCAAGTTCAGAGTAAACAGAGATATGGCTGGGGTAAAACACAGAACCATTCGAGAGCTCTAGTTGTTGAGTCACCTGTACTGGAAGAAAAAAAGAAGGATGTTGTTGTTCCTTCTAAAACCACTCAGGAGTTTGTTGTACCTGAGATGGGTCAGACTGCTTCTTCCAGTGGTGATGATGAGTTCTATACAATGGAAGAGCTAGAACTGTTAGAAGATCAATCTCTATCCCTGTTTGCCAAGAAGTTTGGAAACATGAGATTCCGGAAGAACCCTTCCTATAAATACAAACCTACTGTTAGTAAGTTTCAGAAGGGAGGCTATTCATCTTCAACAAGCAAAGGAGGATACAAGACTGGGATGGTGGACAGAAGTAAATTTAAATGTTTCAACTGTGGTGAACCTGGACACTTTGCAACTGAGTGCAAGCAGCCCAAGGTTCAAGGAAAGAGAAAGGATTCGTATGATGAGCTGAAGCAGAAGTATGATGCCTTAGTAAGAAAGCATCATGGTACTTCTGGAGGTCAAAGCTTCAAGAGCAAATCATATCTAGCAGAAGGGAAAAGCTGGGATGATACAGATAGTGATGAAGAAGAGCATATTGGGAATGTTGCTCTCATGGCTAATGCTGGATCATCTTCACCTCCTCCTGCTGGAAGCTTTCAAATAGATCCTACATGCCCTAAACTGTTTATGCAATTAGGACTTGAAAGAGATGATGCTATTAAAAAGATGAAAGCTGCCAATCTTAAAATTGATACTTTAGTCTTAGAAATTCATGCTTATAAGATAAATGAGATGAAAGTATTAAAACCTAAAATAGAACAATTGACTATGGATTTAGGATTACAATGTGCTAAAGTCAAAGTTCTAGAGAAAGGTGAGATTGCTTTAAGACTTCAGCTAGACGAAGAGAAAGTTAAGTGTAAAGCCTTTAAGGATGCCTCCACTATAGTCAAAGAACTTAATGATAAACAAGAGATCAAGAGAACTGTTGGAATAGGTTTTGACTATAACAAATCCGTAGGAAAGGCTAGTAACATTACTCCTTTTAAGAAGAGTGCTGAGGAAAGAGGGATTCCTTTTGTTTTGAAAGATTCCCTTAAACCTTTGTTTAAAACCTCAGAAGCTGAACCTCTTTTAGAGACTCCTGTTGTCATTGGATATGAACTCAAACTGGAAGACCTTAAATTGAAAGAGAGTAATGAGAAGAGAGATGAGATTTTGACAAACCTGAAACCAATCAAAGTGAAAGGCAATGTTAGGTTGCCTAAAGCTGGTTTAGGTGTCAACTCTGAAAGAACCAAATTCAACAAGCCTAATAGTTTCGTGAACAGTAAGAATAGAGATAACAGATGTCATTCTACTGAGAACTTTAAAACTGTTAACAAAATTAGAGTAGAATCTGTTGATGTTCCTACTGTGATGACTGATATTCCTGTTGCTCCTACATTTGATTCATGTCATAAATTCTGTGGTGTTGATAACTGTATGCTCTGTGCTTTCAATACTATGTCTGCTTATTTTAAAAATTTGCATGCTAAAAATGAAAACACGACACCAAGACAACACACAAACCACAAGCATGCTAGATCAAAGACTGCTAGTCCTCCTCGAGTTAGGAAGGAAACTTATGTTCCAAAGCCTAAAACCAAGGTTTATAAGGCTTTTGTTAAGGAAGTAAGTTCAGTCAAGAGTGAGCCAAATATCAGCCCAAGAGGCTCTGTTGTATTACCTAATAGAAATCAGTTCTTTAAGACTGCCGGACCCAATCAAGTGTGGGTCCCAAAGACTGTCTAATCAAGTTGTCTTTTGCAGGGTGCCAGTGGAGTTGTTCGTGTTACCTGGGTGCTTGATAGTGGAGCGTCAATGCACATGACTGGCAATAGATCCCTGCTAGAAGACATAAGAGAAGGAGCTGGCCCTACAGTCAGTTTTGCTGATAATAGCAAAGGTCGTACTGTGGGATATGGCAAGTACAAAATTGGAAGGATCATCATAGAAGATATTGCAATAGTTGAAGGACTTCAACATAATCTCCTAAGTGTCAGTCAATTCTGTGACAAAGGATATTATGTTCATTTTGAAAAGGAGATATGTATCATTAAACATATCAAGGATAAGCGTCCTTCACTATGTGGCATAAGGAAAGGCAATATATTCGTAGCTGATTTGTCTTCAGGACCAGGAAACGAAGTTCACTGTTTCTACGCCAAAGCGTCTGCTGAAGATAGTTGGTTATGGCATAAGAAGCTCTCACACCTCAACTTCAAAACCATGAACTCTCTTGTCAAGAGAGATCTAGTGAGAGGGTTGCCTTCCCTGGAATTCTCAACTGATGATCTCTCTGAAGCTTGTCAGAAAGGAAAAGCGAAGAGAGCATCTCACAAAGGCAAAACCATCAATACCATTACAGATCCACTTCATTTGTTGCATATGAATCTGTTTGGCCCTGTGAATGTTGCATCCATTGATGGAGGAAGATATGCCTTGGTTATTGTGGATGACTTCTCAAAATTTACTTGGGTTTACTTCCTGGCTTCTAAGGATGAAACCCCGTTGACAGTAATTGATCATATAAAGTTAGTTGAATTGGATAAAGGTGTGCCAGTCAAAGCTGTAAGGTCAGACAATGGCACAGAATTCAAGAATCAAACTCTAATCAACTTCTACTCTAAAAAGGGAATTAGAAGGCAGTATTCAGCACCAAGGACTCCTCAGCAGAATGGTGTCGTCGAAAGAAAGAATCGTACACTGATTGAAGCTGCAAGAACTATGATTGCTGAATCAAAGCTTCCACTGTACTTTTGGGCTGAAGCTGTGTCTACTGCCTGCTATACCCAGAATAGAACTTTGATCAACAAGGATCATATGAAAACTCCATTTCATCTGTATAACAACAAGAAACCTTATGTCAAACATCTTCATGTATTTTGTGCCAAGTGTTATGTTCTCAAGGATGGTGAAGAGAACTTGAACAAGTTTGAGCCAAAGGCATCTGAAGCAATTTTTGTTGGTTATACAAACAATGCTTATAGAGTTTTTGTAATTGATACTCTGTCAGTGAAAGTTAGTGTCAATGTTACATTTGATGACACTAAACTCCCAAGTTTACAATCTGCTGATTCATCTGAATCTCTGAAGTTTGACAACTATCCAGATTCTGATTCAGATGATGATGTGCCACCTGAGGTTGCAACAGGTGATGACAACAATGATAATGATCCAGGCAATGGTGGAGGAAATGGCAATAATGCTGGAGATTCCACTAATGCTAGTGGTGGATCATCAAGTCAACCTGGCAACAGCTCAGGGGGAGCTGGTGGATCAACTAGTCATACACATCAGCCTAATGATGATACTGCTGAATCATCAAGGACACATCTTCCAAGGGAAAGGATTTGGAGCAGAGATCATCCCTTTGATCTGATTATTGGTGATCCTGATGTTGGTGTAAGGACTAGAAGTGCTACGACAAATGAATGTCTATTCTCTGGTTTTCTTTCACAATTAGAACCAAAGAAAATAGATGAAGCACTTGCTGATCCTGATTGGGTTCTTGCCATGCAAGAAGAACTCAATCAATTTGAGAGACAAGAAGTCTGGGCCCTGGTTCCAAGACCAAAAGGAAAGTCTACAATTGGATCTAGATGGGTCTTCCGTAACAAGTTAGATGGTGATGGCATTGTTGTAAGAAACAAAGCCAGACTGGTTGCAAAAGGTTATTCTCAGGAAGAAGGAATTGACTACGATGAAACCTATGCTCCAGTTGCTCGTCTTGAAGCCATCAGAATATTTCTTGCATTTGCTGCACACTCCAACTTCAAGGTTTATCAGATGGATGTGAAAAGTGCATTTCTGAATGGAAAGCTAGAAGAAGAAGTATATCTGGAACAGCCCCCTGGCTTTGAAAATCCAGAATTTGCTGATTTTGTGTACTTCCTATTCAAAGCGGTCTATGGGCTTAAGCAATCACCAAGGACATGGTATGACACCCTCTCTGAATTTTTAATTGAAAATAAATTTACTAGAGGTGTCATAGACAAAACTCTCTTTTACAAATTGCATGATAATGATATGATATTTGTTCAAATATATGTTGATGATATTATATTTGGTTCTACTAACGATAACTTGTGCAAGAGATTTGCTAAGTTGATGCAGAGTAACTATGAGATGAGTATGATGGGTGAGCTGTCCTACTTCCTTGGTCTTCAAGTAAGCCAAAAGGAAGATGGAATATTCATTTGCCAATCCAAATATGTCAGAGATCTTCTGCGAAAGTACAATCTAGAAGACTCTTCTCCGGCAAAGACACCCATGGCCACTGCCACAAAGCTTGACCAGGATAAATCTGGTAAGAAAGTTGATATCACAAGCTATCGAGGTATGATTGGCTCTTTACTTTATCTTACTGCAAGTAGACCAGATATCATGTTTGCAACATGTTTATGTGCTAGGTTTCAGGCTGATCCTAAGGAATCACATCTTATAGCCGTCAAAAGAATCTTTAGATATCTTAAGGGTACACCTGGTTTAGGTATTTGGTACCCTAAGAATACTGGTTTTGACTTAACCGGCTATACAGATTCTGATTATGCAGGTTGCAGGATTGATCGAAAGAGTACGTCTGGAAGTTGTCAATTTCTAGGACGTCGGTTGGTTTCCTGGTACAGCAAGAAGCAACACTCAGTGTCCACTTCTACTGCTGAAGCTGAGTACATAGCTGCTGGAAGTTGCTGTGCTCAGATTCTCTGGATCAGGAATCAATTAAATGATTATGGTATTTCTGTCGACAAAATTCCAATATTTTGTGACAATACCAGTGCCATAGCCATTTCAAACAATCCAGTGCAACACTCCAGGACCAAGCACATAGATATCAGGTATCATTTCATTAGAGAACATGTCATGAATGGTACTGTGGTGTTACATTTCGTACCCACAGCTGATCAGATTGCAGACATCTTCACTAAACCACTTGATGAATCCACTTTCTCTAAGTTGGTTTGTGAGCTAGGGATGTTAAATATGCCATGATTCTCTTTGTATATATTTTATATGAATTTTATATATTATTATATATTTTTGTGAATTTTATGTGTAATTATATCTATTTTATTAGTTTTTATAATTGTTTGTAAATTATCTGATAATTTTCTGTGTAATTATGCATGTTCATATGTGTCTTTATAATTTTCTAAGTGCTGCATACTCCCCTGTAATATTCTCCATGCATTTAGATAATTATATGTATCTAGTTTGTATTTTTCAAAATTAATTAAGCATAAATATTTGATTTTAAGTTAATTCATTTTAATGAATTAAAGTTAAATTCATAAGTATTTATATTTAATTAAAGTTGAATTTTACAAAATATATGTGTAATATATTATATATTATGTGTATTAGATTTTTGATTATATGTGCAAAAGGTTTTATTGTTTTTGAATAATCAAAAATCATAATATTCATTTGTTTTTCTTTTAAATTCTGTTTATTTCAGTCGGTATGACTTTTTTATTAAAAGTCATACCGCTTCTAGCGTGTTCTGTAAGCCTTGCAAACGCGGCATGACTTTCTCTGAAAAAGTCATACCGCTTTTCACCTTCCCCTCGTTCAGAACCTGGTATGACATTACCTGTTAATGTCATACCGACGCTTAAGTAATGTCATATTAGGAATCTCGGTATGACATTCCCGTTATAAGTCATACCGAATTCACTAAGTCCATATGACTTATGTTTGTAAAGTCATACCTCCCCACTTCATCTCCTTCATTCATCTACACGCACTGCCATTGCTCTTCCTTCGATCCTTTTTCAAGTTTTCGTAGTAAAACTTGCTGGTTACTTATTTCAAGCCCTTAAAGCTTGCTGGTTACTTTGTTTTATCAAGAAATAAGTCGAATTGCTGCCAAATTTTTCACCGGGTCTACCCGAGTCGACCGAGTTGACCGAGTTCTCACCGGTTCTGTGATCATTTGGCTGTGGATTATCTGTATTGAACGATTTGTGGTGGTTTTGTTTAGACTGATTTCAAACCCTAATTCTGGACTTCGAATTTTAGGGTTTTTAGAACCATTTTGGGGATTTTTGAAGTAAGTGGAACTTAAGGCATTGATTGGAGTGTAGTTTGTGCCATTCTAAATTAAATTAAGTTTTAATTCGAATTTAACTCTTTAATTCGAATTATTAATTAATTTAATTAATTGATATTCAATTATTAATTGAAATTTGTGAGAAATTTGAAAATTGTTATTTTATTTGAAAAATTCTCACTTAATTCAATTTTTAATTTTTTTTAAAAAAAAAATGGCCGGTCGCTTTGTTATCGAGGAGACAAACTTGAATGGATTCTTTGACCCCGAGGCTAGTTTAGCTCGATTTAGACCGTGGGTCCGGTTTCTGAATAGCCAGTCGCTCGTCAGCACTGCTATTACAGCTCATGCAGACCTCCAGATACAACCAATTCAGGACTTCTACTCGACAGCCCTGAATACTACATTGTTGGATAACCATCGGGTTTCTGGAGATATACATGGAGGGCGTACGATTACTATCAGCACTGATGATGTGAATAGGATTTTGGGGTTTCCAAGGGAGAATTTTGCTGAACTCCCTACCGAAGCTGAACTCTCCAATTTCTTCGAGACAATCTTATATCAGGGAGAGATCAATTTGCCTAGAATGTTGAAAGGCAATCTGAAGCCTGAGTGGGATCTTTTCTTCGACACTTTGGCTAAAGTGTTTGCTCCGACCACTCGTAAGAACTTTAATGTAATAACCTCGCTGCTTCAGAAGATTGGGTTCAGCATTGTTTATAATCGTCGGATTAACTTTGGAAAGCTTATTCTTCAAGCCATTCTCTCCAAGTTGGGACCTCTTAGGAACAGATCTGTTGAACAGAACGCAAAGGTTTCCTGTTTCTATCCAAGGTTTATTATGCTGTTTCTGAATGACAAATTGACTGACGCTGAGAAGGAACACTACTCCAACTCTCCTGTGGCACAAGTTCCTCGTGCCTGCACCAAACTTATGACTCAGTTGGATAACAAGAACAAATTTGCAGCTATTCCCCTTGTCACTACTCCTTACATGCTACAAATGTTCAATGCTCCTCTTCAACCGTATCAACTTCAAGTGGCTCCTCCACCTCAACCTCAGCAACAACAACAGCAGCAGCAACCTCAAGAACCTCAACCCCTGCAGATTCAACAACCTACACAACACCATCAACAACAACTTCTACAACAACAACAACAGCAGCATTCACCTCAACAATCCCAAGAAGCACAATCTTCACACCATTCATCCAACCAATCATCATATCACTCCCCTATCCATCAACAAGAACAATCTAACCCTTCATTTGAAGATCAAACTTTGGATTATGATCTCTTCGAGCATCAACCATCTTCATCTGAACCTCTCCCACACCAAACACAATTCCAAATCATCCCACAAACACAATCTACCTCACAACCCCTTCCCTCTGACTCTCCTATCAACCCAGAGCTGCAGTCCTTCCGTCAGGACCTACAGGTAGCTCAGGTACTTTCTAACTTATCATCTAATTTTAATGGTTATACGTCAGATTATGGTTGTGATCTTGTTTGTGACCTTGATTTTGTTTTCCAGCATACCAGCAATGAACCTGACAACACACAGGTTCATAACCTAGCTGACGATTCAATTCAACAAACTCTCGTTTCTCCAAACACATCAATCAACACTTCTATGCAACCTGTTCGTAAAGTTGCGAGGAAACGGAGTTCGAGTAGTTTAATGAGTCAACCCACAGCTCTGTCTCCCTCAAAGAAGCAAAGGGTGGAAACCTTGGAGACAACTGTAGCCTCATCTGTACCTTCCCAACAAGGCTCAGATTTTGAAATGGCAGATAAACAGTCTCTGGACCCATTCTCTCTACAGGATGTGGCCATTGAAATTGACCGTCCGGCCGCGGTAACTTGTACAGAGTCAAGCACTACGCTAGCACTCACGCTAGTGCCAGCCCAAACAGATACACAGGTTACTATGTTTACTGAGTGCACAGATTTTCAAAATCAATGTATTATATATGAAAACTTTGCTGATCACCCTTTCTTTTCTGATCAGGCGGAACTTGGCAGCGTGCAAGTTAATCTGCCCTCACAGGCGTCCGGAGGACAATTTGTTCCTCCACTACCTTTGAACCCATCTCAGGGGACATTGGTAGTATATACAGGTACAGCGGGAAGAGTGACTGAACAGAGTGATGTAAGGCAAACACCGAGCGATACACATGCACGTGAGGCTAGTGAAACAGCTTTGAGTGTACGTGAGGTGAGCGCACACACTAACCCTGCTCTGTTTGAGGAACAAATGGCAAAGCTAAGAGCTGAGCTTGCCAGAATGATTGCTGAGAACGAGAAGCTCAAGGGTGCACAGTTGGTGACCCTGCAACAGAAAGCTGAGGAGAGGCCATCCAGTTCTTACAGGGATGAGCTTAAAGAGGAAATCCATGAATTGGCTGTTGAAATGAGGTCTAATCATGAGCTTTACATGTCCAAATTTGAGACCATCGACAGCAAGTTAGATCAACTCCTCAGAAACTCCAACAAATCTGATGATCAACCCTCTGGAGAGGATCCCTCAACTAAGGGGGAGAATAGAGACAAAGGTGACAGGGATGATAGAGGCAATAGCTCAAATCAAAGCAACAAAGATAATACCACTTCTGGATCTGCCCCTGACAAAGAAACTCATAAGTCTAAAGGCAAAGAACCGTTACATCAGTCCGACAATGTTTTCAATTCTGATAGTTATGATGACTATCCACAGGATATGGATGATGATGACATCTTCGATGCTACCTATCGTCAAGCAGAAGAAGAAGAAGGTAAATTTGATGAGGGTTATTTGTTTCAGGATGAAGAACCTGTTGACCTAGAACATGAGGAGAATGTCCGGAAGTTCAAAGCTGAAAATGAAGCTAGGAAGCGTAAGCTTCGTGATTTCCAAAAACTTCTAGAGGACAAGTTGATCACAGAAGAACAAATCAAGATCGAGAAACAGAAAATCTATGATGCTGCAATCAAGCAGAAGAATCTTGATATAAGGAGGAAAGAAGGAAAAAGCTGGGACATTGCAAGAAGAATCTTTAATGGACCTCAAAGGGAGCCTTTCGACGACAAAAAGTTCTTATCTCTGATCTATGATCTTAGAGAGGTAAACCCTGACGAGGATGTCTTTATGCATGCCTTTGCTTTGGAATTAAATTATGTGACTGTGGGGGTCAACAATTTGCTAGAGCAATGGGAGCTAATTGTCTATACACAGAGGAATGGTTCTTTCAGACTATCTGTCGAATCTCTGAAATCATTCTCTGTATCTGAGCTCTGGGTGCTTCGAAACAAGGTTAGGCGAAGCTCCAACTTGAATGAACTCCTTCGTGACAAACTGCTGGAACAAGCTATATTCAACAGTCCTCAGGTTGTCAGGAATCCTTACTGTGTTAAGTTCGTTCACAAGGAGATCTTCAGCACTGTCTATCTCAACGAAGAAGCCTTGCCAAAGTATCCAGCTAAACAACTTGCTCTTGCCTCCACTCTGTTAAGAACCAAGGGCTTTGCTTCTAAAGCTAAGTCTGATGCTGATGATGTGATTCTTGCTTACTGCACTCGAAAGAATGTTGCACAGTACTTTCGAAGGATGAAAAATGTTACAAAATCTCAGCCATCAGACTTCCGCGAAGACCCTGTGGATTTGGAAGTACTTCATCAACTGGCTCTGGCAAAGGAACGAAAGAAGCGTGGTGAATCCACTACATCTAAAGTGCCAACCAGGGAAGAACCATCAACTCCTATCCTTCACACTTCTGATATCGAAGAAGGAGAAGTTGATCTTTAGATTCATTAGGGATTTGTAATATATGTTCAGTAAGAACATCCTTTTGTAATCTAATGTAATCTTTTTGAATTCTGGTGAATGTTTAATGAAATACCAGAAACTTTTTGCTATTTACAATTCATGTTTAATCCTTTGTCTTATCAGTTAGTTGAGTTATCCTCTCGATAATTTGCATGTTATGTTAACAAACAAATAGGGGGAGATTGAAAGGCATATGTTTAGCCTATTTGTAATTAAAGAGGTACCAACTCAACTCTGATAAGATAGCAAGGTAAATAGCATTTACTGTTGAAGGAATCCGTACGAAGAACGTCAAGTAAATTATTGAAATTATATGTCTGAAGAATTTCAGGATGCTGCTACACACCACTGGAAGAAGTTCATTAATATGTTCAGGCCTCAGTGTACAAATAATCTTTTGTAGCACGTCCAGAAGTCCAGAAGATATAAAGTTTTAATACTTTATTTATTCAGAAGATTCCATTCTATTGTTACTAATGAAGAAGAACTACGAAGACAAAGAATCGACGAACAAGCCGCATCTCAAATGTTTACTTGATAAAGAATATTTAATTCAGCTAGATACAGATGAACCAGACAGTACATTTGTGTGTCAGCTATCCTAATTAAGTGTTCTGCATCAACTACAAGTGGCCGTTCGATCAAGACAAAGATATACAAAGTTTAATCAAACCGGAAGTCTCTGCTGATGAAGATATACAATATTATAAGTATTTATTTAATTATCTCACTATTCAAAATAATTAAATTGGTTGTATAATTTATTTATTAAATTAATTCACCTTCGAATTAATTTAATTTATGAATTTATATAATTAATATAATTAAGTGGGTAATTATCTAACATTTATATATATTGACTAAACTGTTTATTACATCACCTGACTCGGTATGACATTATTAAATAATGTCATACCGTGCCTCGTCTCCAGACTTTCTCAGAAATGACTTGAAAAAGTCATTCTAATGGCTGTTGGGTGCTCATTCAGTTCGGTATGACATTCTGATTGAATGTCATACCGTTTGCTTGCATACGGAGTACACTGGTATGACATAATAATGTCATACCGTGTCCTGATTCCAGGGATTGTCGGTTGTGTGTATGACTTGAGTTATAATGACTTAAAAATGTCATACCGAAGTGATTCTAATGGCTTTTGAGTTGTATGTCATACCGAATGACTTAGTGGCCAAGTCTAAAATGTCATACCGTGCCTATGCAGTATGACATTCCTTATTTATGTCATTCCTTTCTTGTTTTAGGGCATGGCTTTGTGTAACAATGTCATATCTTCCTTTGTAATGTCATTCCTAAGCTTAAAAGTCATTCCTTTTAATGTCATACCTAGATCTAAGTGGTTTGCCTATAAATATGGCTTCACTTCTTCATTTCCAAGTGTTCATTGCATTGTAAAAGCTTTCAAGTTGTTTGTAACTTGCATTTGTTATATCCACAGTTTTCTGTGCTTTGATCACTCGATTGTTTTAATCACTAAGTTAGAATACATCCAGTCAAATTTATTCTACGAACTTTAGTGGACATTAAAACGAACCTTATTAATTATATAACGACTTAAAACATTGTTATATTAATTAATTAATATCTGATTAAAAGTTTAATTCAAAATCAGATTATTCCGCCGCGATTTTTAGTGACGATTGTATTCAACCCCCCCCCCCCTTCTACAATCGTTTCAGGACCTAACAATTACAACTGAAAATTTGATAAAGATTCTAAATAAAACATGTTACAGAGTGTTTATGTTATCATCAAAATTATTGATTCCTAACAATCTCCCCCAATTTATGACTGGAGAAGATGCAGACATAAATTCTACACTTGATGATAACAAAACACAAATAAAACAAAATACAAAATTTAAATGCAAGAGATAAAAAGTTTACAGATGATTTTGCTCCTCTAGACTGAGCACTTTACTTATTCCTAGAAGATCTTCTTCTTCTGGACTTAAGCTTTTCTTCAAGAATATCAATCTATTTCTGGAATATCCTGTAGAACCATTCTTCATCACTATCTTGTCTGTTGAGCTTGGATTGGAGAGTCTTCAGAGTGTTCAGGCTAGCAATTTTGAGTTGATCTTTAGGTGTGAAAAATCTCCAAACACCTTGGCTGTCCCTGAACTCCATAATTGGGGTTGGCTCATGGTGAATTTTCTTTAGAGTGTAGGGGATTTTCAGCCTTCTTTGCAGGCTAGCATCTGAGTTCCATTCTTTCCTGATTTCAAGAATTCTCTTTAACACTATTTGTTTGGCTGGTGGTGTAAATCCTCATGTTCTCTTCATGGCAGCATAAATTTTTGTGAGAGAGCTGAGTCCTTCAGAACTCAGAACCCTGTGAAGAGGCCAGGTGACATCACCTTGACTTTTATATGAGAAAATCAATCTTTCAGGATGCTTAGAAGTTGGCTCTATTCCTCTCACTTCATGAAGATCATTCAAATCCAGCTCCAGCTAAGAAATTTCTTCAATATTTGCTATGACAAGATAGTCATCTGCATTCTCAGGTTCCTTAGGAGGTTTTGGAGGATTAGCACATTTCTTTGCTACTGTTTTCCCTTTCTTCTTTGGCCTTGAGGTTTCTTGGACAAGAAAGGTTGAGATTGGTATATTTTCAAGTTCAATTGCCCCCTCCTTAGGTATAATTGGCTCTTCATTATAATTGGTGTCTGAATGTATAACTGGGGTGACCTTGGTTGGAGAAGAAGGCTTTGATAATGGTACAGACTTTTCTGGATCTTCTTCTCTTCTCTTGGCAGCCTCAGGCATCTTTGATCTAGTTTTGACTCTCTTCTTCTTTGGAGGATTTTCAAGAACAATCATGTTTTCATTTCGAAGAAGTTCAGCTTCCAACTCCTCTTACAGCTCAATTGCATACCTTTCATCAATCTCTATTTCTTGATTCATAGAGAGTTGTGATTCAAATTCTTTTCTTTCACATTCTCTAGCCACCTCTTCAGCTTTTGCAAATGAGTAATGAGGATGGCCAGTTCCAATAAACAACTTTTGGCCTTCTCTGTAGATGATGGCAAAATTAGCTTTTAAAGCCTCATCTGTAGAATTTTTGTAGCTTTTGATTTCTTAGCCTAGAAACTTGTATTCATTTTTGTCAGGCCTGGCTGGAGGAAAATAGATTGAGCTTGAATCTTTGCCAGGCCTTGAATAACCATAGTTGATTGAAGATAGGATGGCCTTGAATTCATTCAGGCTAGATGGCTCACCCTTCTCTTTCTTTGAAGGAATAACAATCTCAAGTGTGATTTTCTGAGAATTTTTGTTGTGGTTGGAAAAGCGGTTGGGACTGTTGTGGATGTAGATGAAGATTATGAAGATGAAGAGGTTTTCTTTCCCAACAGTGCCAATCTTTCTTCAATTGTGTCCAGAGCTGCAAGCCTCTTCTTTTCTTTTTCAGTATAGAAGGGAGGAGGAATTCTTCTCACCAACTCTGCAGGAGAAGGCAAGGGCTCTTCCCCCCCCCTTTTTGTTAGCAGCAAGTGTAGGAGGTCTAGGAACAGAGATGCCAGATGCTATGAGAAGATGTTGGAGAAGATCAATTTGCACTCTTTGGTGTTGAAGCATCTCATGCATTCTTGAGTTGAGAACTTTGACATTTCCCTCCAGAGCCTCCATTTGCTTTTCTAACTGAGCTTGTTTCTTCTCATAAGCAGACATTGCAGATATGACTTTAGCAGGAATCTTCTCATCAATCTGTTTGGATAGATCAGTTTTGACATAAGTGATGAGAGAGTTAAGATGCTCTACTTCTTTCTGAAAGTGGAGAGACTGATATTTGTGCAATCTGAGATTGTCAAGAGCTTGGCTGACATAGGTTGCAGTTATGGAGGAAGAGGAGCTGCCAGCTTGAGAATTGAGAATTGATGTAGCTTGTCTTTGCAATTCCATACTGACAGTTGTGGCATTGGCTGACTGCATTGAGAGCCAAGAAGGAAGAGAAGTAGAGGGCTCTGTAGACTCTTCATTGAGTGAATTTCCAAGAGCTTCATTGAGGTCCTCATCACTCTCATCTTTATATTGAAAATCATCACCAGCATTGGCAGGCAGAGCTGCAAGTGCCTCATTTGCTCTGAGCATAGATGAGGTGGTGTGAATGAGATTTAGACTCCTCTCAGCTGCTTGATTATCCAATCTTGCCAAAGCTTCAATGGAAGGCATTCCATGAGTGAAAGTCTCAGGATCAAGTGGCACACTGTCCAAGATGGCTCAATATTCAGCCTGAAAATCTTGCTCACTTGATCCTTCATTGACGCCTGCATTTCTCTCAAAATCTCTCTTTTCTTGCATCAAGGGCTCCCTTTGGCTCACCACACAACTCACCTCTCCCTCGCTTACCCTTTCTAAAGGGGCACTCAATGCCTCTCCTTTTTCCTGGCTGGAAGAAATAGCCAGACCCTCCACACCCTCTCCTTTTGCCAGCTCCCAAGGCCGCCTCTCCACACTTTCACTCCCTTCCCTCAATCCTAGAAGTGTTTGTGCTATATGTGATCAACTACTGTAGAGGATGGTAGATCAGTTGAAGTACCAGTAGTTGTCAACTGATGAGGGACATCAGTTGAAACATTCATAGAAGAGGTTTTCAACTGATGAATGCTGTTAAGCGCATCAGTTGAAGGACAAACACTGTTCAATGGATGAAGGAGATCTGTTGAAGATGAAGAAGAAATAGGCAAAAAAGCTGTGATCATTGAGTCTCTGGTGATTGATTTTAAAAAGAAATCCACAGAACTCATTGTCACAGAGGAAGAAATTTTATGAGAAAGATCCAACAAATCATCAATTTGATGATGATCAATCTCAGAGAGGGGCTTCTCCTTGAAGTATAAAGATGGAGAATTTACAATTGTAGTGTGAATTAACTCCACATCCACAGAAGAGGTGGGGGAAAGTGTTTGAGGTGTAGAAATAGTAAGATCAAAAATGTAAGAAATAGGATGAGAAGTAGAAGGGGGCTGTGACTCCACATTTATTGGAGTCACATCAAGCTGACTTTGAGAAACAGAAGGCATAAAATCAATAATTTTAGCCTGAGAAGTGTGTGTAGAGTGCTTAGATTGATCACCCTTGAGCTTCTTTCTCCCATAGGATTTTATGGGTGATTGAGTGTCCCTCCCCCACTTTTGTTGTGTCCCTGGATGGGGACTATTTTCAATAGCAACATCCTTTTGAGAGGATGCTGCTAGGGATGAGCTAATTTCCTTATTAATCTCTACAGTCTTTTGGAAGACTGCAGAGTGGCTAGGTTGGTTATTACTCACCTCTCCAACCTTATCCTTAGGGGTTCTTTGATGTTCACGCTTTCCCTCCCCCTCACTACCAACAATCACACTCCCCTCAGGTGTGTGTTTCTTGGTTTTTACAACAGGTGCATTTTGAGAGACACCTGAGGTTTGTTTCTTTGACTTGGATTTTGATGGTGGTGCCACTTGGGAAGGCTGCTGTGGGTCATTACCAACAGCCATTGTGACAGAAGGCAAAGAAGTAGGTGGTTGAGTAAGAGTTGAGGGAAAACCAAATACCTGTTTTTCCTTACCACCTTCCATGATTGGCAGATAAACCACCTCTTGAGAGGGGTAAAGGTTCATCCTTAAGAGGTCTTTAAACACTCTCTTTTCCTGCACAAAACTTGGAAGCTTGGCTTCCTGGTTAGTGATAACTAGCTTCTCATTCACATGATTGGCTAGCATCATGAGGAACCTAACATAATATATGTTCTTAGGTCTATCAGTTTTATAACCTAGTTTCTCCATCTTTGACCATCATTTTGATTTGATCCAGATTGCATTGCATGAGATAAGAATGTTTCTGGTTCTTCTTTATCGTCCCAATCAGGCTCCCATGTCTATTTTAGTGTAATTCGATCCATGTGATTTGTCAGACTTAAGCTCTAGTCACTTTCAACTGCTATTTGCTTCATCAGTTGAAAGCGCCTTCATCAGTTGAACGAATTACAGACTTCATCAGTTGAGTCCTGTTCCAGTCTGATCAGTTGAATTCTTTAGCTTCATCAGTTGAACGCTTGGTTTTCATCAGTTGAAACATGATCCAGTCTTCATCAGTTGAATAGTTACATCTCATCAGTTGAATATCCTTCACTTAGATAAAATTACATGGCATTGAATATTTACAATTAGCCATCCTATTCTATCCATCCGTTGATAATTCTCAAGGACAAGAAATATAACAATTACAACTGAAAATTTGATAAAGATTTTAAATATAACATGTTACAGAGTGTTTATGTTATCATCAAAATTATTGATTCCTAACAAAATTTCTATAGCACCATGTGGAAACACCGTCTTTACTATGAAAGGACCAGACCATCTAGATTTTAACTTCCCCAAAAATAGTCTGAGACAAGAGTTATAATGTAGAACTTGTTGGCCAATGAAGAATTCTTTTTGCACCAACTTCCTATCATGCCATCTCTTGACTTTTTCCTTGTAAAGCTTATTGTTCTTGTACGCCTGAAGCCTGAACTCGTCGAGTTCATTAATATGAAGCATTCGTTTCTCACCAGCAGCTGTCATGTCAAAGTTCAATTTCTTTAAAGCCCAATATGCTTTATGCTCTAATTCCGCCGGCAAATGACATGCCTTTCCATAGACAACTGGAAAGGAGACATCCCCAATTGAGTCTTGTAAGCTGTTCTATAGGCCCAGACGGCCTCATCCACCTTCAACGCCCAATCTTTTCACGAAGGACTTACCACTTTCTCTAAGATTCACTTGATTTCATGATTAGATACCTCAGCTTGCCCATTTGTTTGACGATGGTAAGCAGTGGCAACTTTATGATTGATACCAAACCATTCCATCAGCGATGTGAACTTGCGATTGCAAAAGTGTGATCCCTCATCACTAATTCTAACTCGAAGAGTACCAAAGCGAGTGAATATGTTCTTCTGAAGAAAGCTGATGACTACTACAACTGTGTTGGTTGGAAAAGCCTTGACTTCAACCCACTTAGACACGTAATCCACGGCAAGAAGAATGTAGAGATTATTGCAAGACGAGATAAAGTGTCCCATGAAGTCTATACCCCACACATCGAAGATTTCAACCTCAAGAAGTACATTGAGGGGTTTTTCATCCTGTTGAGAGATATTACCAACCCTTTGAAAACGATCGCACTTCAATACAAACTGATGGGCGTCCTTATAGAGCGTAGGCCAAAAGAAACCCGCCTGTAGAATACGAGCATCTGTCTTTTGTCCTCCATAGTGTCCTCCATAAGTAGAGTCGTGGTAAGCTTGCAATATTCCTTCAATCTGACTGTAAGGAATGCACCTTCTGATGATTTGATCTGAACCTTTGTCGAAACAAGAATGGTTCATCCCAACGATACCACTTCGCCTCATGAAGAAACTTTTTCTTTTGAGCATAAGACAAATCGGGAGGAATGACAGTACTCACAAGATAATTCACTATATCTGCAAACCATGGCTCCTCTTCTTGGATCCCAAAGAGCTGTTCATCCGGGAAAGACTCGTTGATTAAAGTGGTGTCTTTGGATGCTCGCGCTTGATTTTCCAACCGAGAGAGATGATCAGCCACCTGATTTTCAGTGCCCTTTCTATCCTTGATTTCCAACTCGAATTCTTGAAGCAAGAGAACCCAACGAATCAAACGAGGCTTCGAGTCTTTCTTCGACACCAAATACCGAATGGCAGCATGATCGGTGTAAACCAACACCTTCGTCCCATGCAAATAAGACCTGAATTTCTCGACTCCATAAACAATAGCCAGCAGCTCCTTCTCCGTAGTAGTGTAATTCAGATGAGCACCATTGAGAGGCTTACGAGCATAGTAAATCACATGAAAGATGTTATTCTTTCTCTGACCAAGCACGGCTCTCACTGCATAGTCACTAGCATCACACATCATCTCGAATGGCTCATTCCAATCAGGTGCAGTAATAACAGGTGCTGTAGTTAATTTCTTCTTGAGAGTTTCGAACGCAGCCAAGCATTCTTCATCAAATTTGAAGGGCACATCCTTTTCTAATAAGTTGCACAAGGGTTTGGTATTTTAGAGAAATCCTTGATGAATCGTCGATAGAACCCCGCGTGACCAAGAAAACTCCGAATCCTCTTTACTGAGATTGGTGGAGGAAGATTTTCAATTGTCTCCACCTTAGCTTTATCTACGTCAAGACCCTTGTTCGAAACTTTATGCCCAAGAATGATGCCTTCTTGAACCATGAAGTGGCATTTTTCCTAATTAAGAACGAGATTAGTTTCCACACATCTTTTTAACACCACTGTCAAGTTGCTCAAGCATTCATCATAAGAAGAACCGAACACAAAAAAGTCGTCCATGAATACCTCAACATTGGTACCAATCATCTCGGAGAAAATAACCATCATACATCCCTGAAAAGTTGTTGGTGCACCACAAAGTCTAAAAGAAAGATGACGGAAAGCAAATGTGCCAAAAGGACAAGTGAAAGTAATCTGCTCCTGATCCTCTGGTGCGATACAAATATGATTATACCCTGAATACCCATCAAGAAAATAGTACTCATGACCGGCCAACCTACTAAGCATCTGATCAATGAAAGGCGACGGAAAGTGATCTTTTCTAGTGGCTTTATTGAGCTTCCAATAATCCATGCATATTCTCCAACCTGTGACTGTTCGAGTCAGAATAAGCTCATTCTTCTCATTAGCTACCAAGGTCGTGCCTCCTTTCTTAGGCACACACTGAACAGGGTTCACCCAACAACTATCCGAGATTGGATAAATAATGTCGGCATCAAGCCACTTAAGAATCTCCTTCTTCACCACTTCTTTCACGATTGGATTGAGTCGTCTTTGATGCTCAACAGTGGGTTTACTACCCTCCTCGATCAGAATTTTGTGTTGACAATAAAAAGGGCTGATTTCCTTGATATCTACGATAGTCCATCCAATGGCTGATTTGAATTCCCTGAGAATTCTCAAAAGCTTTTCTTCCTCGATACCTGAAATGTTAGATGCAATAATCACAGGTAATGTAGAAGCTTCGCCAAGAAAGGCATACCTTAGGTGTTCGGGAAGTTGCTCGAGCTCAAGTTTAGGAGCTTCGACAATGGATGGTTTCATACGTTCATGAGAATCTTTCAACTCCGATAACCCAAGAGATTCAATTGGAGTATCCATCCTTCTTCTCCATGGAGAAGCATTTAAGTATTGAAGGTGTTCTTCTTCCTCCTCATCTCCGAATTCCGAGTCTCCTGATAGAACCCTTTCCAAGATGTCAGTTTTCAGCCTGTTGTCAATTTCAGAGTGAGCTGCAGCTTCGAGCACATCCACTCTAAAGCATTCCTCCTAGTTCGATGGAAGTTTTATAGCATTGACCACGTTGAAAGTGACCATTTGATCTTGAACTCTCATTGAGAGTTCACCTTTTTGAACATCGATCAACATCCACCCTGTCGCGAGGAATGGTCTTCCTGAGATGATAGGAATCTTCTTATCTTCCTCAAAGTCGAGAATGACAAAATCAGCAGGGAAGATTAGCTTTTTCACCTTTATCAACACATCTTCAACTATCCCCCTTGGATATGTAATCGAATGATTAGCCAGTTGCAAAGACATATTAGTAGGTTTCAGCTCCGGAAGACCAAGTTGCATGAACATAGACAAAGGCTTCAGATTGATGCTAGCTCCCAAGTCACATAAACACTTGTCGAATGACAGTTGCCCAATAGTACATGGGATTGTGAAACTTCCCGGATCCTTCAGCTTCGGGGGCAATTTCTGCTGCAACACAGTACTACACTCCTTGGTCAAAGCCACGGTCTCCAATTCCTCAAGTTTGAGTTTCGAAGATAGAATACATTTCATGAATTTAGCATAACTCGGCATTTGTTCTAGAGCCTCGGCAAAAGGTATGTTGATTTGTAATTTCTTAAAAACCTCTAGAAATTTAGCGAATTGTTTGTCGAGCTTATGCTTCTAAAGTCTCTTCGGAAAAGGGGGAGGTGGATATACTTGCTTGACCCCAATATCAGCTTTAGGACTAGACTTCTTGGCTGATTCCTTGCTTGCTTCCTCGTTGATTACATTCTTATCAGCTTCAACAACAGTTTTTCCACTATCAGACTTAGATGAGAGCACGGTGCTTCAACCTGTTGATCACTCTCTTCCTTGTTTCGCTCTGTTGCTGATTCTTTTTCCTTCGTAACCTTTCCGGATCTCAAGGTGACAGCCTGTACCTGTTCCTTCATCTCTTTCTTACCCAAATTGGCCTCGGTATCACTAGGAAGAGTTCTTTGTGGTCTATTTATCAACGCGTTAGCAATCTGCCCAATCTGGTTCTCCAAAGTCTTGATTGACACTGCTTGGCTTTTAATCATTAATTTCATCTCTTCCCATTCCGATCTTTCGTTGGAAGATTGTCCAGCCACCCCATGATTTTGTTGCTGGAATCCAGGTGGATGGAATTGCTGCTTCGGTGCAAACTGTTGTGGAAAACCAAAAGGGTTGAAAGGTCTAGCACCTTGCTGCTGAAACTGTTGCTGCTGTTGTGGCATGAAGTTCTGATTGTTGCTCCAGCTGAAATTCGGATGATTCCGATTATTGGGAAGATAAGTGGCAGGAGTTGGCTGTTGAGACCTCTGGAAGTTGCTCACAAACTGAGCGGATTCACTAGATATAGCACACTGATAAGAAGAATGTGCACCAGCACAAATCTCGCAAACTGAAGGTGGCTGCTGATTTCCCAGATTTGCCAAAGAATTCACCTTCATAGTAAGAGCCTTAAGCTGAGCAGTCAAAGCTGTAGTAGCATCAACATCTAGAATTCTTGCTGCTTTGCCCTGATGAAGACGCTGAGTCGGATTCTGATATTCGTTTGCAGCCACATCTCGATCAACTCATAAGCCTCATCATAGCTCTTAGCCCATAGAGCTCCACCTGACGCTGCATCGAGCATTGGCCTCGATTGAGGATCCAAGCCATTATAGAAGCAATTGATAACCATCCAATCAGGCATCTCATGATGTGGGCACTTTCCAAGCATCTCTTTGTAGCGTTCCCAAGCTTCACAAAGAGTTTCACCAGATTGTTGAGAGAATTGAGTGATAGCGTTCCTGATTGCAGCTGTTTTGGCCATAGGGAAGAACTTAGTAAGAAATTTCTGAGCCAGATCATCCCATGTCGTAATAGATCCTGCAGGAAGAGAATGCAAGCATCCTTTAGATTTATCCCTCAGAGAGAATGGGAACAGCCTCAATTTGATAGCATCTTCGGTAACTCCATTAAACTTGAAAGTGTCACAGATCTCGATGAAATCCCGAATATGCATATTAGGATCCTCCGTTGGAGAACCCCCAAACTGAACAGAGTTCTGAACCATCTGAATGGTGCCTGATTTGATTTCGAAAGTGTTGGCCGCGATTGCTGGCATGACGATGCTCGACTGAATGTCATTGATTTTCGGCTCAGAGATCAGAAATCCTTAAGAGCCTTAGCATCATTCGCCTCTGGTAGTTGGTCACCCATTGTAGTATTCTCTACTGTTTCTTTCTTAACTAATGCTTCCTACGAGCCTGAGAACGTGTTCGCATACACGTCACTCAAGTACCTGAAACACACACAAAGGAACTAAAGGGGGAAAAAAAATCCAAGTCAGTGAACTTTAACGACCATTGATGACAAGCACATAAACTAAAATATAACACCGAGTCCCCGGCAGCGGCGCCAAAAACTTGTTCGCATAAAATCACGCAAGCGTACGTGCTCACAAGTAATATAGAATGTAAATTCAGTTCGATCCCACAGAGACTGGTGTATCAAGTAATATGCACTTATGCAACAATGTATGGTTATTATTCAATGCTTAGACAAGTAACAAATTGGGGTTTGGTTATCTAACTTAACTAATTCAATTCGAATTATGATCTCAGAATTATAAACTAAGAGAATAACGATTTACTAGTGAGAATAAAAACATGGGATTCTAACTTCATTATATACTTCATTCAGAGTTAAGCCATATCGATATTTGATGGTTGATAACTAATCAGATAACACGAGACTGATACACGCTAACTGTCGTTATACGTGCACCATACTGTTTCACAACCACAATTAAGATAGAAGGTAAACAGACACCAATTATGCTTAGACCCTATATGTCTATAAGATTTGAAAACATAACGGTCGAAGAACAAGTTATCTAACAAGATTACATAGGGCTATGCAAGATGGTTAAAATCACATCACTAATCATGTATATCGAATACATAATCCTATGTTCGCATGGCAAGTCCTAAATCAATATATCCACTGTCGCTTCAATAAAGATTAACACACAACTTAGATGTTAGCTACGCATCTAAGAAGAATAATGTAACACCTGTAATATTTGACTTATATATATTACTGTATTCAATTTTGGTGATATACAAATTTTCGTGTGTTAATTGCTAAATTATGTGAATTCGACTTATTTATCGTTATGTTGTAACGCCTGTAATATTTGACTTATATATATATATATATATATATATATATATATATATATATATATATATATTACAATTTTTTGTTTTGGTGATATATAAATTTTTGTGTCTTAATTGCCAAATTATGTGAATTCGACTTATATATCGTTATATGACTTCTGGATATCGTTAGAATGTACTTATATGATATTTGGCGAGTAAATTTCGTTACGCAATTTAATAATATTACTAGTTGCGACGGTTTTGACTTAATGATAATAATTGTGATCGTTGTGCTACCCGATTTAATAATAATGGAGATTAAGCCGAATTAGTGATATTTGATTAGTTGCAAGTAGCCAATAGATTTTAAATTGTAAAATAGCGATTTGATATATATATTTCTCTCGTGATTTTACGTGTATTATATTCGTGCTATTATATTTTGTGTGATGTGAATATTAGAGCTCTACTTGTAGTAATTCTTTTTAAATCCATTCTTTGTCCAAAATTTTTGAAAACTATTTTATTAAACTTCTAAAATCCCATATTATTTGTGATATTAATTTCATGATTTATGGATTAGTACTTTATTTATTAAAACTCTCGCTTTAAATACTTTTTAAATCACACATTTAATAATTATCAAAAGACTAGTCTACCCTTGCATGCAAAATCTCTAACACTAGCAATAAGGGCAAGTTGGTAACTTCTACATTCCACTACCACATCTTGGTCAAGTCAAATGATCAAGAATACTTGAACACTCCACCACACTCCACTCATTCTCACACACCAACAAAATCAAAACCCTCTTCTCTCATCTCTCCCTAACCTCTCTCCCTCTCAGCCGAACCATATACACCCCCATTCTCCACCATTTGTTTCCATCTTCTTCAACATTTCAAGCTTGTCAAGTCAAGAACTTCACCATTCAATCTTGTATCTTCAACCTTAAGGTTAGTTTCATTTTGCATGTTGTGAATGGAGCCAAAATAGGGCCTTGGTTCTTATGAACTTAGGGTCTCTATTTTGGTGGCTCCTATAGATGATCAAGATGTGATTTTGGAGAGGTTACTCACCTCTTTTTGACCAAAGCATACTTGATTCATCACATTTGGCAATGACATCCTAAAGGAGCCGAATGTATAAGGATTGGTTTTTGGAGATTTCATGATTTTTGAGTTAGTTTCTTGAATATTCGAAAGGTATGATGATTTGCTGAGTTTTTGGTGTGATTTCAGCCCTTGCATGTCTTGTATTTTGATGATATATCAAGATTTAGAGCTATATATAAGAGGTTCTAGTGATGCATGTTGCTTTATGTGGAAACCGAAGTGAAATGCCATGATTTTGGATTTTTGTATGAGATTTTTACATAATGCATGCCATGATTCTTGTG
Source organism: Daucus carota subsp. sativus (assembly GCF_001625215.2). Taxonomy (NCBI): domain Eukaryota; kingdom Viridiplantae; phylum Streptophyta; class Magnoliopsida; order Apiales; family Apiaceae; genus Daucus; species Daucus carota. The sequence continues at coordinate 10,917,528 of NC_030381.2, forward strand.
AGAAATTGTTAGTTTAGTATATGCATGATAGTGTATAATGATAATCAGTAGCTATTGTGTGAATACCATGATTGTACATTCGAAAATTTGCTCAAGAATGCCATATAAAAATGTGCTCTGTTTTTGCTCTATGTTTGCCTCGGTTTTGTACATATAAGTGGCCAAATTTTGTGGTATCTTGGTTTGTGAAGATAGTCAGTAGGTATATGTATATTGTAGATTAGGATTTGTGGCTTGGATGATTGGTTTATGGTGTTTTGGAGGGTGTTAAGGTGGAAGGAGACACACACACACACTATGGCAGATTTTTGCACTAGAGAAAACTAGGGAATTGGAGGTGTCATGATTAGGCCCTCATAGGCCTGAGTTTCCTGGAGTTGGGACTTGGTTTGTAGAAGTCTCCAGTAGCATTAGAAGTCACAAAAACATCCATATTGATAGGTACACACACACATTTCAGAGAACACCCCAGAACAGGGCAGTGCACTTTGTGGTCATTTGCACTTTTGAGTGGTTAAAACCATGTCATTGGTGATCCCTTCATGGGGCCTTGCTTTATATGAGTTTAAGGAAGTCTTAGGAAGTTAACAAGTCATTAAAATGGTTAATTGAGTTAGTGAAGTAGGTTTCAAGTTAGTAAAAACAGGGCAGTGCACTTAGCTAGCTAGGCTGTTCTGTATCAACTTGGCATGGAGGCCTAGAGAGGCCTGAGCAAGGCCTTATTGTCAAAACAATTGCACAACTTATATTAAGGTCTTAGGTATTCAGAGGAGTCAAAATTTCACTAAGGTACAAGGTGGAAACATTGGTTTTTGCCAAGGCCCTCCAAGAGGTGCCAAACTGCCTAAACAGAGTAGTCACTAGAGTGCATTAGTTTTTAAAGGTCCTTGTAGGCAAGGCCTTTGAGTCACACCACTTCACAATGATAGTTTAGGATCATATCAACCTGTAGAAATTAACTTGGAGTGAATTCCTTAAGTGGAGATACCTCATTTCCACTAAAATACCCAAGTGTCATCGAGGGAGTCACATTTTAGAACTAAGTTAGAATGCATTGCTTATGAGTGTGTCATCAGTGAGGCCTTAACCTCATACTGAGTCCATGAGTTAGTTTTAAGTCATATAAGATAGTGCAAGTCAGTTTAGGTCAATGCACTTAGTATAGATGCACCATTCTTGCCAAGGCACACAAGTGTTGCCAAGGTAAGTATTCTAGTGAGTCAATTAGGATGCATTTCATTTGTGAGTCTTGTGAGGTGAGGCACAAGTGTGCCTTACTTTTGTTTGGTTAAGTTAAAGTCATTAGGGTGTAATTAGGAAGTGTTGGTCTTAGACCTTATGTGTTACTTGACTAATTGCTTAACTGACTTAGGAGATAAGTAGAGATTGTTAAGTGATAATAACTAAGTAGTAGAATGCCATATACCTTACTTGTTATGTGCATTACTTGATGAATATGTTACTTGTTATTAGTTGAGCTTAAGTTTATATATTTATATATGTGTATATATTTATATATATATACACACACACACACACAAAAGGGTAGTTAGCATTGTGTTGACGAGGATACTATTAATTATAGGTGCAAGTAGGAGGCTAGGAAAGGAACCTCTAGAAGATCCAGTACAAGTGTTCAGTAAGCTTAGTCCAGGCAAGTGAAACTCTCCGTTATACTTGCTCGATAATTGTATACCCTGTGAATGCATTGTTACTGCTTATCTAGAACTGGATCACCTTATCATCACCCTATGATCAGACTTCAGAATTCAATAATACCCTTAATACTTGAATTGACCTTTTTCATATAATATCACCTTACACCCACATGAATATCTTCTAATAGTCCCTTGATGCATATTGGGAACTTGATACCCCACATTGAACTGAATTATCTCTTTTGGAAGCCTGATCTTAATAACATTCCCTTATTTTATAAAGATCACTTAAACCTTGAAAGCACCTTTCCTAAATGACTTGTCTTTGATCAAGACCCTTTTTATTGAATTGAATTGAATTGAAATGACCTTAAAAGGAATTGGATAATATTTTATATTAAGACTGAGGCGCTAGTCATTTATTATTACAGCATCAGTAGCGGGGAGCCTGATGTTTGTATTTGGCCAATGTGAGCCGAGGATCCTCCCTGGTTGAATCACTTTATGTGGTTCAGAGCTTGGTGTGGGCTGATCACCCCTCAATGCTCATAGCGCTGTGTGTTTCCAATTCCAATAAATTTGCTATCTCACTTTGCACCTTTACTTGTGATTATACCTTGTGATATCCATTGTTGTTATTGCACTTGTTTTTACTGCATATTGTGAACTGTTATAGACTGCTTTCACTTGCTGAGCTTTTTGCTCATATATTGTGTTGTTTATTATAACCCTTCAATGAAACCCGAGAATGGCTCGTTTCAAGCAGACCGCCCGTAAGACCACCTCAGGATCGGGTATCGCCTACCGCCTTATGATGGAGCAGGTTGGGAACTCGTAGTTCCCTAAATTTATCTTTTGAGACTTTTGGGATTCTAAAACTTGTAGTAATGACTTGTAGTTTAATATTTTATAATTCTGTAGTTTAATTATTTACCGTAATATGCATGCTTTAGTTGGTTATTAAGGTGGGTCCGTCACAGTTGGTATCAGAGCGACAGGTTTGAGTCACTGAACAACATAGGATAAATGAATATAAGATAGGATTTAGTGGTAAAGATGAACTTAGATCATGTGGGACTTGGGGCGTTAGAATTTTTTAGGTTTTCTCACCATTTTTACTTATAACCGCGTATATATATATATATATAACTGTTGGCAGGTGTTATGGCCAAATATCAACTCGGAAGATGATTGCATAATCTCGCCTTACAAACAGGAAGGCCCATATTCAGGGGTTAGCCTCGTCTTCAGCAAGGTCCTCGCCATCTATATGGCCCAGAACGTGAGACCCAGCAATAGATGGATTTGGGTCAATAGAAGGGTCCCCGCTCATTATGGGTCCTCGCCCGATACGGACCCTCGTCCTAGGTACGTGTCGACCTCGCGGCCCAATGATTGGCGGCCCTAGTCTTCAAGGAGTCGTCGCCCTCTGTGATGAGGCCTCGCCCAATGCTTACCTTCTTCGCCATCAGCATGGTCCAGGGCACAAGGCCCAGCGTCAGGAAAGACCCGGTCTTTAGCCGAGTCCTCGCCCGGTATGGATCCTCGCCCGATATGGAATCTCGCCCGATGTGGATCCTCGCCCTTAGCGTGGGCCAAGACTTGCAGCCCAGTATCTAGCAGCCAGGGTCTTCGATAGGGTCCTCGCCCTCAGCAATTGAGTACTCGCCCAATATGCTTCTTCCTCGCCCAGTGTGGAAAGGACCAGATACGCCTGGTTCTCAGGCCTGATTATTATTATTTTATCTTGGGCCCAGGCCAACCGTCAGCCTCGCCCTAAGAGAGGACGGAGGGCTAGCCCATACAGCTGAGTCTGAGGAGGTCCACGTGAGCTAGTGCTGGTCAGCCCACCTAGTTCCATGCTCCTCGGAGGAAGCTAGTCTCCAGAAGCCCACGTCCGTCTGATCTAAGGCGGTGGCCCATCGCTGGAACCAAGGAATGAGAAACCTATTCTGATTAGGTTACTTGTTCCCCAAAAACTACGTCTGGCTTGATCCCTATAAATAGGGTACGTAGGCACATCGTTTGGGGAGAGGTCGCAACCCTGGCCAGAGCGAATACTCCTTCGATCTTGTGAGAAAACCCTAATCCCCCAAATGATCTCAGCCAAACCCAAAATCACAACCCATACTCTGTCGTCCGCCGTCATCGTCCACCAGAAGTTCCAGCAACCCTCCCCGAATCTGGTTATCACCAGATTCCTCCGTTAACAATTGGTGCTAGAAGGAGGGGCTTTTTGACATCTATTGGAGGAAGGATGTCACATGAGACGTAGAACGACGCTGTTAATCTAAAGAAGGGAAGGGAGACCTCGGAGACCCCGGCTACCAATCTCCTACCGTCGCCTCTTTTGATGTCCGGAACCTGCTATCCGGAAGACCTAGAAGGAAAGGATATTTTGAGGACATGGAACGCTGGACATCAGAAGTACTATCAGGAAAGTTCATATTCTCCCTCAATAAATATGTCGTTATATTTTCTATTTTGATATTTGCGTGACAGTCGTGGAATCGATAACATCACGCTCAAGACTCGGGGGTAGCAATGGTACATTCCGTCCGACCACATTATCATGTAAGCATGCTATTATTAAAAAAATTAGAACCTTTTGTATATCTTTTTTCGAATCTATATATTTGTGTCTTGTTTGGAGCATGAAGACCAGGGACAACCACCCTGCTGCTTTGGAATTCGTCTTCATGTGTAATCGAGGCACATGTTTGACACCCTCGGGATGCCTGGACAACCATCTTCATAAGATGGTTCGAAAGAATTCCTATGCCCTGGTGGCCCGTACTACCGGTAGACCATCAGGAAGACCCTAAGGGGTGCAGCTTTGGAAAACCCTCAGGGGTTGGAGTTTTTATTCGAAAATAATTTTTATTTTATTTATTCGTTTTCCCCAAGTAAGGTGGAGGGCGACGACCCACCTTCTTGGATGCCTGGGATCTAAGTGGATTATGTCCCTCCTATACTGGATGCCTGGGATTTAAGTAGATGATTTCCCCACTGTCCAGGAGGTTGTTTTTCCCCAAGTAAGGTGGAGGGCGACATCCCACCTTCTTGGATGCCTGGAATCTAAGTGGATGATTTCCATACTGTTCCAGAGGTTGTTTTTCCCCAAGTAAGGTGGAGGGCGACGACCCACCTTCTTGGATGCCTGGGATTTAAGTAGATGATTTCCCTACTGTCCCAGAGGTTGTTTTTCCCCAAGTAAGGTGGAGGGCGACGACCCACCTTCTTGGATGCCTAGGATTTAAGTAGATGTTGTCCCTACTGTCCTAGATGTCTAGAATTTAAGTAGATGATTTCCCTACTGTCCCGGAGGTTGTTCGTCCCCAAGTAAGGTGGAGGGCGATGACCCACCTTCTTGGATGCCTAGGATTTAAGTAGATGTTGTCCCTTGATGTGCTAGAAAAATATGATTTTAAAATCGCAAGCGCACGATCACCGTTTTAATATTTAAGATTCGTCCACAGGGATTAAAATTATTTTTCGCTAACCTATTATTCTTAACCTAGGCGAATTAGAACAATTTTTGTGAAGAGAGGTTCTTCTAAATTAATTCTAAAATTTCTACTTTTAAAAAGAAAATTAAGAAATCAAACTACTGTATATGATTAAGAACAGACATTAGAAAAAAAAAACAATAAATAAACAACTCAAATGATGTACTCGGTCGTGTTAATACATGAAATCAGCCAAAAATTTAAGTAGGAAACAAAGCACTAGGCAGAAAGCTTGACTCAGAATTGTTACAAATTTAAAAACAGAACAAGCAGGCAACTCGGTGTCAACCTCAGCAACAGAAACTCCGTATTACAAAACAAGGAAATCAAACAACAAAGAAATGACTCGGCAAACTAAAACTCAAAAACTAAACGCATCGTTAAAACAAGAATCCCTCCTGGCTGTGACTCAACTAACTGATTTCCAACACACAAACGCAGCAAACAAACAAACATTAACTACACACTCGGACAAGACTCGGCATTACAATAAGACGCAAACTCAAATGCAGCGAACACGACGAAATCACAGCTACACAACAACAAACTTAGAACTCGAAAAGAACAGCTCAACAAAATCAGCAGCCTCAAAACTCACCATTCGACTCAGGTAACAACGACTCAGCCAACAAAACCCAGCTAAACTCGATGCCACAGACTCAATACAAAACCCAGTACAAACGCAGTCAAATTCGACTCAAAAAAACAGAAGACTCGAAGGACCAACTAATCCAAATCGAAGCATACAAACTCGACTCGGTACTAGGGCAAAACATGAACAATGAACTCACGAAACAGCTATCACAGTAAAAACCAGAAGAAAATATCACAGCAGCGGAACATAAATGACTCGGAACTGACTCATCAGCAAAACTCAAAGAAAAAATAGAACTACTCGGACTAAACTCATCCTAAACCCGGCGAAACGAAGCAATGCATACTCGCCTATTAATCAACACGCAACTACTGACTAGCAACCCAGCAAGCAACAAAACAAAATCGTAGCACAACAGACTGAAAAAACAACAAAGAAACGACTCAGACTCGGAATTACAGCAGTTCAGACTTGACTTCACAAAACAACAAAAACTCGAAAAACAGCCATAGCAAATCGAAAACCCAGCATAAGATTCCAACTCGATTGCACAACTCAGACTAAAAGAAATCAAAACTCGGCGATATGTTGGTGACTCGGTGTAAAAGAAACAGAGCAGTGGTCGTTTATAGAACAAAATAGAAGCAGGGGAGGTGGGCATAATCTTAATAAAAATGAAAACAGAGGGCTGGAATTTTTAACAAAGCTTAATAAATTGATTAAAGGTGCCGGGCTGTTAAACGAGGGTTTTAAAACTGATTTTTTAATATTTTTTGTTAACTTACTACTTAGCAATTTACGCAATAAACCAAGAATAAGAAAATTTGGGGTTATAAATATAAACCCTAACACAAATTAATTTTGTGCTAGAATTTACTTGACTATTTCAAGAGATCACAAATCTACACTAATCACAAGCTCAATGATTCTTCGTTTCCCAAAAGCTTAAAAGCATGTGGTGGTACTTAGAAGAATCATACAACTTGGAGAAAATAAATTAAAAAGACAATACAAGATTAAGCTAAAAGAGATTTGCATAGAAATTAAAAAGTGTATACAAGCTTGGAAACGAAATTGGGGCTAGCAAAACGTAAATCTATCTAAGATACTAACTATAGAAATGACTAGGTAGAAAAGATGGGTAGGTAGATAGGTAGGTCATTACAAGTAAAGACAAGGGGGTATTTATAACTAAAGAATTAGGGTTTAGGGGTAGGGTGGCTAAATCTTGACCATCCATGTGCCTTGTGTGTTGGGAGGATTGTAGCCCTCCATGTGCCCTCTTGCTTGCCAACTCTCTTTGATTTTCTTCTTTTCTTTTCTTTTTCTTCCCTTGTTTTTGCATTTTTTCTTTTTTCTTTATTTATCAACAATTTCCTGAAATAAAATAAATAAGCGATAGATACTACGAAAATAAACAAAAGATAGGCACTTAAATATGCAAAAATATGGACTAATCAAACTTCCCCATACCTATCTTTTGCTCGTCCTCGAGTAAAAATCAAAAGAAAAGAAAATAAACTACGAAAACTAGATGCGATTCCTAGGCTCCTTTTCGTAGGCGTGACGGGTGATTTTAGGTTCACCAACCCGTTAAACTCGTAGACGATCTCTACAAGAGGAGTGTTGTCTCCTAAGGGTTTACAGAAGATATACCCATAAAATCTTCGAGACATTCTAGCAAGTGTCTACTCGACTCGGCTCTTATTTCGTTGGTGTTAACAAAAAGTGCTTCTAAGGAAAATACGACTCAAAGACTCTTTTAGTAATAATCAAGATACAGTTGCCTCTAATCTACTTGAATTGACACAAAAATTTACTAGAAATCCAAGGAGTGTAATGAATTTAAGGCCTTTGATGGATCCTAATCGTCTAATAACATTTTCTCCTTTTCAACCAATTTTGAACTGACCCAATCTCTATCGAAATAAATATCTAGCCAAACTTCACAAACCCTTATTCTTTTTTTTCTTTTCTTCTTCTTTTTTTTTCCTTTTTTTGCATTGACTTTATTTTGTCCGTTTTCTTAGGCTAACAATGTTACCCATGTAGTGAGCTTTAGGTCAGTGACTCCCAAACCAAATGGTCTTAGGGCACTAGGTTTTGAAATCCCCCGACGGACTTAATAACTTGAGTAACAAAGGACACAAAACGAGACTAGTCAATCTACTTTTGCCCATTTATCTAAAGATTTTATCTATAAACAACAATGGGTATTGAAGTAGTTATTCCTTTTCTTTTTCTATCTTTTTTTTTCTCTTTTTTTTATTCGCAAAGGTTCGATTCGACATTGTTTCAACGTGTGGGTTCTCTCTCAGGTATCAAATAATATCACTAGACAATCTCTCCATCAAAGGTCTTGTGCAAATGTGTGTGCCATCTTGGAATTACGAGTACAAATCGGTCGATACAAGTTTCAAAAAGACAACCTTACTCAACTACGTTCAAATTATCTAAAAGACACTACATATGTATACTTCTAGAAAACATGCTAACACCAACTACTCCTAAAGTTCGAGTGAGGGAAAGACAACTTAGCTAAAACATCTCTATTTTTGGATTTTCTAATTTTTCAATTTTTTGGGTTTTTTTTATCATTTTTTAGAATTACACTAAAGACCTCCCCGTACCTAAATCATGCATTGTCCTCAATGTATGCAAAAGAGAGAATTGAAATAAGAGAGTAAAGAGGAAAAATACCTGAATAGGAGATGAAGGGATTTTTATTAACTACTGAAACAACTTACGTGATCAAGGGTCGATGAGGTGGATGACCTCTTCCTCCGAATCAACAGGCAATTCTAAAAATGGTTTAAGACGTTGACCATTAACTTTAAAAACATTACCATTTTTAGGATCCTGAATTTCAACAGCACCATGAGGGAAAACAACTTGAACAACGTAAGGACCATCCCATCTAGAACGCAACTTACCGGGAAACAAATGAAGCCTAGAATTGTAGAGAAGAACTTTTTGGCCGGGAGAAAAGGATTTTCTCAAAATGGTTTTATCATGGAAGGCCTTGGTTCTCTCTTTGTAAATTTTAGCGTTTTCGTAGGCATCATTCCTAAGTTCGTCTAACTCGATCAATTGTAAATTCCTATGACTACCGGCGGTGGGTAAGTCGAAGTTCAATTCCGTAATGGCCCACATGGCCCTATGCTCTAGCTAAACCGGCAAATGGCAAGCTTTACCATACACGAGTCTATAGGGAGACATTCCTAAGACGGTCTTATAGGCGGTCCGATATGCCCATAAGGCGTCTATCAACTTGGTTGACCAATCCTTCCTATTCGAGTTGACCGTCTTTTCTAAGATTTGCTTAATTTGCCGGTTCGACACCTCTACTTGGCCACTAGTTTGAGGATGATAAGGGGTAGCAAGCCTATGAGTGATGGAGTATTTCTTAAGAAGAGACTCGAATTGACGATTCTTAAAATGGGTCCCTTGGTCACTAATGATTGCCCTAGGAGTTCCAAATCGAGAAAAGATATTCTCTTTAAGGAATCTAAGCACAACTTTGTTGTCATTGGACCGGGTCGGGATGGCTTCTACCCATTTGGAAACATAATCTACCGCGAGAAGGATGTAAAGGTGGCTAAACGAACTAGGAAATGGGCCCATGAAATCTATGCCCCACACATCAAAAAGCTCTATAACAAGAATTGGGCTCATAGTTATCATGTTTCTCCTAGTGATTCTTCCTAGATGTTGACACCTACAACAAGCGGAACAATACTTGGCGGCATCCTTAAACAAACTAGGCCAATAAAAACCACATTGGAGGATTTTAGCGGCGGTTTTTTTCGCACTAAAATGACCTCCACATGCTTGATCGTGACAAAACGAGAGGATACTATGAAACTCACTATTTGGGACACACCTCCTAATGATTTGGTCGGGACAATGTTTAAAGAGATACGGTTCATCCCAAAAGAAATGTTTCACTTGAGAAAAGAACTTGGCTTTATAATTCTTGGACCATGTCGAGGGAATGTCACCGGTTGCTAAGTAATTGACTATGTCGGCGAACCAAGGGAGAGTGAAAATCGAGAGAAGGTGCTCATCGGGAAATGACTCGCTTAAGGGCAAGTCGTTAGTGGATTCAACTACTAATCGAGAGAGGTGATCGGCAACGACATTCTCACAGCCTTTCTTATCCCTAATCTCTAAGTCAAACTCTTGGAGCAACAACACCCATCTAATCAAGTGGGCTTTTGAATCTTTTTTAGAGAAAAGGTACTTAAGAGCGGCATGGTCGGTGTAAACAATGATTTTGGACCCGATAAGATAAGAGCGAAATTTTTCTAAGGCAAAGACTACGGCTAGAAGCTCCTTCTCGGTGGTAGAGTAATTGAGTTGGGCATCATTTAAGGTCTTACTAGCGTAGTAAATGACGTGAGGCCTCTTATATATTCGTTGTCCTAAAACCGCTCCTATCGCATAATTGGATGCGTCACACATAAGCTCAAAAGGTTGACTCCAATCGGGAGACTTCATGATCGGGGCCGAAGTCAATTCTCTCTTAAGGTCTTCGAAAGAATGAACACATTCTCTTGTGAACTCGAATTTGACATCCTTAGCTAGAAGGTTGGTCAAAGGTCGGGCTTTTTACTAAAATCCTGAATGAATCTACGATAAAATCCCGCATGTCCAAGGAAAGAACGAATTTCCTTAACGGACTTGGGAGGTGGGAGATTAGCTATTAGGTCGACCTTAGCCTTGTCTACTTCGATCCCATTTTCAGAAATTTTGTGTCCTAGAACGATACCCTCTTTAACCATGAAATGACATTTCTCCCAATTTAACACTAGATCCGTTTCCTCACACCTTTTCAACACTCGATCTAGATTGTTAAGGCATTGGTGAAAAGATGGACCAAAGATGGAAAAGTCATCTATGAAGACTTCTAGAAAGTCACCTATCATTTCCGAGAAGATGCTAGTCATGCACCTTTGGAACGTGGATGGGCCCGTGGTTAGGCCGAAAGCTAAGCGTCTATACGCGAAGGTTCCAAAAGGGCAAGTGAAGGTGGTCTTTTCTTGGTCTTCGGGTGCAATCGGGATTTGAAAATATCCCGAGTAACCATCTAAGAAGCAATAAAAGGCATGACCCACTAACCTCTCTAGCATTTGATCGATAAAAGGAAAAGGGAAATGGTCTTTCCTAGTGACGGCATTGAGCTTCCTAAAGTCTATGTACATTCTCCAACCGGATTGGACAGGGGTTGGGACTTGCTCATTATTCTCGTTTGTCACCAAAGTAATGCCCGATTTCTTAGGCACTACATGGACGGGACTCACCCACTTACTATCGGAAATGGGATAGATGATCCCATTGTCTAAGCATTTAAGAATTTCTTTCTTAACTACCTCCATAATGGGAGGATTCAACCTCCTTTGAGGTTCTCTCACGGGCTTTGCATCTTCTACCAAATGAATCCTATGTTGGACAATCGCCGGTCTAATTCCTTTAATGTCCGAAATGCTCCACCCTATCGCTCCCTTATGCTTTCTAAGGATTCCTAAAAGTTCTTCCTCTTGTGATGTAGTCAAATTAGAGGCAATGATAACAGGGTATGACTCGTTAGGGCCTAGAAAATCATACTTAAGAGTGTCGGGAAGAGGTTTGAGTTCTAACTCCGGCGGTTGTGACTCAACGGTTTTATTTGGTAAAGGCAAATGCTCGGGTTCAACATCACGCTTTTGACTCGTTGTAGGAATGGTGGATTCTAACATTTGGTTGACCTCATGTGTGTAGTCGGAAACATCCCAATCCTCTCCAAAATGTTTTAAGCAAAATTCAAGGGCATCTTTAGGATTCATGAGATCTTGATCAACTATTTCATCAATTAGATTGACATCCATAGGTTAATCATAGAAGTCATCGGATTGTTTCCCTACATGAAAGATGTTGAGATCGATTGTCATGTTGCCAAATGTTAGCTTCATTAAGTCGTTCCTACAATTAATCAACGCGTTGGATGTAGCTAAAAAGGGTCGTCCTAGGATGATGGGAATTTGATTCTTCGGATTCTTAACCGGCTCGGTCTCTAGGACGACAAAATCTACGGGAAAAACGAAATCACCTACTTTAATTAGCACATCTTCGATCATTCCTTTAGGAATTTTCACGGATCGATCGGCTAATTGAAGTGTGACATTGGTTTGCCGGAGCTCTCCTAAACCTAAAGCTTGGTAGACAGAATATGGAAGGAGATTAACACTAGCCCCTAAATCAAGTAACGCCTTATCCACAAAAGTTTCTCCTATGACACATGAAATTGTAGGACAACCGGGGTCCTTGTATTTCACGGGAATTTGGTTTGAGAGAATCGAACTAATGTGAGATGTAAGGAAAGCTTTCTTAGGGACATGGTTGGTTCTCTTATGGGTACATAACTCCTTAAGACACTTAGCATATGAAGGAATTTGTCGAATTGCATCTAAAAGGGGTATGTTGACCTTGACTTGCTTAAACACTTCCAAAATCTTCTCCATTTGAGCCGATTGCTTCGGTGAAATAAGTCTTTGTGGGTACGGGACTCTCGGTTTATAGACTACTTCACTTTGCAACTCGGGTTTCGGGTTTGGATCACTCGACTCCTCACGGGCTTTTGAACTCTCGGGTTTGTCATGATTAATGGTAGTGAAGGGTGGACTTGGATTAGAAGTCGAATCCCCTTTTTCACCAAGGTCTTCACCAACGTAAGTATCTACTTGTTTACCCGACCTAAGAGAAATAACCGCATGCACATTATCCGGGGGTCTTTGATTAAGAGGAAATTTTGGGTTCGGCTCCGGTTGACTCGGGAATTTGTTCTTTTCTCGTTCACACAACGTGCTTGCTAATTGACTCAATTGGGACTCTAACTTAGAGACGGCTTGCACATTCGAATGCAAAAGTTGCCTATCTTGAGTTAAAGTTTGCATGAAGGTTTGTTGGGATTGAGTCAAGTTAGTTTGCGATTTCACTAATGCCTCTATGCTCTTTTCTAAGGAATTGAGTCTCTTATCCGAATCATTAAAACCGAGAGGATTTAACGGAGCTTGACTCGGCTTTTGATAATTCGGAAAAGAATTGGGATTGGGCCTAGGAAAATTAGGTTGTGAGGCTTGAAAATTTTTCCCTTGGTTCCACGAGAAATTCGGGTGATTCTTCCACCCGGGGTTGTACGTTGGTGCAAACGGGTCATTTCTAGGCTTGGGTTGAAACATCGCGTTCACTTGCTCAAAATCATGAGATTGTTGGATCTCGGGATGGGGAGCATTATAGTTCGGGAACATAGGCAAAGATGAAGGGCTACTATGAGACTCCAAATCTTCGAGTCTCTTAGTAAGGGTTGCTAATTTGGCATCGGTTGCCACATTGTTTCCTATCGAGTGCAAACCCCTAGAGCTAGACGCCTCGATCGACTTTTTAGGTTCCCTAGTAGACTCCCATAACATTGTTTTCTCGGCTAAGTCCTCGAAAAATTCCCACCCTTGATCCTCATCTTTCTCCATGAATTTTCCTTGGCACATAGACTCTAACAAAGCGGTTGTTTGACTATCTAAGGCCTCGTAAACAATTTTACAAAGTCTCCATTTCTCTATTCCATGGTGGGGGCATTGTGATAAAAGATTTTTGAAACAATCAAAGAATTTCCAAAAAGACTCATTTTCCCTTTGATGGAATTGATTTATTTTATTTGTAATTCGAGTCGTCTTATGGTTTGGAAAATACCTTTTAAGAAACATTACCACAAACCCCTCCCAAGTGGAAATAGAATTGACGGGTAGACTATACAACCAAAATTTTTAGCGTTTTCTTTTAAAGCAAAATTGATTAGTCTAAGCCGAATGGAGTCTTCGCTCAATTGTTGGAGTTTTTGCAAACCGCAAACCTCGTCAAATTCTTGGATAAACAGATAGGGATCCTCACCTTCACTCCCTAAAAACTTAGGCAACATACTAATGTGATGTGCCTTGATCTCGAAATTATTCCCATTAACGGGAGGAAGAGTGATGCACGATGGTTGAGCGGAACGAGATGGGTAACAACGGTCTTTAAGAGACAACTCCATGCTAACTATCGGTTCTGGAACTTCTAGGGTTTCGGAATAGGAAGAAGACGAAGAAGGAATCTCGATAATCGGTCTAACTAGTCTAGACGATTCATTCCTAACCCAAGTAGTTCGCATAAACTAGATAATAAACACGTAGCAAGTAAGTGCGAAAAAAAATAAAACAAACAAAAGAAAGGGTGTAAAAGTGAAAGAAAAACTTAATTCTAGGGTTCCCTAATAAAAATGAACTAGACCTTGCTCCTAACGTTAAGGACCACCAAAAACTCGATAAATCCAAAATTATTCGGACCGGTCTGGCCAGTTTGGAGCAGGCATCGCCAAGAGGCCAATCTCCGCGCTTAGACACCAAACCTTAATCGGCCAGGTAAGCTTTCGCTTGTCCTTAGACACCGAAAAGTCGGAATAATTAAAGATTACCTCGTTCTTTAGGTACCTTCCTAATTGAGCGCGAAACCTAGGGGCTAATGTCTAATTCAATTTTATTAAAAGGCTAGGGAAATGCAAAATGAAGTAATTAAATCGTTGTGGGCCAAGGAAAGAGTGATGAAATCCCTCCCCTTATCTTGTGATTGGGTTTTGCCCTTAAGATTTATTTAAATGATGCTCCACACAACGATATAATAAAAGCTATAAACAATTATGGATGCTCTAAACTATGTGTTTTAATCTAGAGAAAAGAAAGAAATTAACGCACCTTAGGGTCCTCCAGCAATCACCACAATTAAAGGTACGAAAATTTAAAAACAAAAATTAAAATCTAAATGATGTGCTCCTAAGTGATGAAATGCATGATGCAACAACTATGTAGTTCTAACTAATATTTTTGGATTTTAAAATTTTTTAATTTCTTTGTGTTTTTTTTTAATTTTCAAATTTGTTTGTGATTTTCTAAATAGAGGCGAAAAATAAGAGGGGAGAGATACGGGTTACCAAAGCAAGCTTCCAAATCCGAGAAAAATTTGTCCACTTTACTCCATGATTCCCGAATATTCCTCGTCGAAATAAAGAACAAAAATAGTGAGAAAAAAAAAAACTAATCCGAAAGATTAAAAATAAAGGTGTGAAAAATTAATTATAATCCCCGGCAGCGGCGCCAAAACCTTGATGTGCTAGAAAAATATGATTTTAAAATCGCAAGCGCACGATCACCGTTTTAATATTTAAGATTTGTCCACAAGGATTAAAATTATTTTTCGCTAACCTATTATTCTTAACCTAGGCGAATTAGAACAATTTTTGTGAAGAGAGGTTCTTCTAAATTAATTCTAAAATTTTTACTTTTAAAAAGAAAATTAAGAAATCAAACTACTGTATATGATTAAGAACAGACAGTAGAAAAAAAAAACAATAAATAAACAACTCAAATGATGTACTCGGTCGTGTTAATACATGAAATCAGCCAAAAATTTTAGTAGGAAACAAAGCACTAGGAAGAAAGCTTGACTCAGAATTGTTACAAATTTAAAAACAGAACAAGCAGGCAACTCGGTGTCAACCTCAGCAACAGAAACTCAGTATTACAAAACAAGGAAATCAAACAACAAAGAAATGACTCGGCAAACTAAAACTCAAAAACTAAACGCATCGTTAAAACAAGAATCCCTCCTGGCTGTGTCTCAACTAACTGATTTCGAACACACAAACGCAGCAAACAAACAAACATTAACTACACACTCGGACAAGACTCGGCATTACAATAAGACGCAAACTCAAATGCAGCGAACACGATGAAATCACAGCTACACAACAACAAACTTAGAACTCGAAAAGAACAGCTCGACAAAATCAGCAGCCTCGAAACTCACCATTCGACTCAGGTAACAACGACTCAGCCAACAAAACCCAGCTAAACTCGATGCCAGAGACTAAATACAAAACCCAGTACAAACGCAGTCAAATTCGACTAAAAGAAACAGAAGACTCGAAGGACCAACTAATCCAAATCGAAGCATACAAACTCGACTCGGTACTGGGGCAAAACACGAACAATGAACTCACGAAACAGCTATCACAGTAAAAACCAGAAGAAAATATCACAGCATCGGAACAGAAATGACTCGGAACTGACTCGGTTTTGGACAGATTCAGACTCATCAGCAAAACTCAAAGAAAAAATAGAACTACTCGTACTAAACTCATCCTAAACCCGGCGAAACAAAGCAACGCATACTCGCCTATTAATCAACACGCAACTACTGACTAGCAACCCAGCAAGCAACAAAACAAAATCGCAGCACAACAGACTGAAAAAACAAAAAAGAAACGACTCAGACTCGGAATTACAGCAGTTCAGACTTGACTTCGCAAAACAACAAAAACTCGAAAAACAGCCATAGCAAATCGAAAACCCAGCATAAGATTCCAACTCGAATGCACAACTCAGAATAAAAGAAACCAAAACTCGGCGATATGTTGGTGACTCGGTGTAAAAGAAACAGAGCAGTGGTCGTTTATAGAACAAAATAGAAGCAAGGGAGGTGGGTATAATCTTAATAAAAACGAAAACAGAGGGCTGGAATTTTTAAGAAAGCTTAATAAATTGATTAAAGGTGCTGGGCTGTTAAACGAGGGTTTTAAAACTGATTTTTTAATATTTTTTGTTAACTTACTACTTAGCAATTTACGCAATAAACCAAGAATAAGAAAATTTGGGGTTATAAATATAAACCCTAACACAAATTAATTTTGTGCTAGAATTTACTTGACTATTTCAAGAGATCACAAATCTACACTAATCACAAGCTCAATGATTCTTCATTTCCCAAAAGCTTAAAAGCATGTGGTGGTACTTAGAAGAATCATACAACTTGGAGAAAATAAATTAAAAAGACAATACAAGATTAAGCTAAAAGAGATTTGCATAGAAATTAAAAAGTGTATACAAGCTTGGAAAGGAAATTGGGGCTAGCAAAATGTAAATCTATCTAAGATACTAACTATAGAAATGACTAGGTAGAAAAGATGGGTAGGTAGCTAGGTAGGTCATTACAAGTAAAGAGAATGGGGTATTTATAACTAAAGAATTAGGGTTTAGGGGTAGGGTGGCTAAATCTTGACCATCCATGTGCCTTCTGTGTTGGGAGGATTGTAGCCCTCCATGTGCCCCCTTGCTTGCCAACTCTCTTTGATTTTCTTCTTTTCTTTTCTTTTTCTTCCCTTTTTTTGCATTTTCTCTTTTTTCTTTATTTATCAACAATTTCCAGAAATAAAATAAATAAGCGATAAATACTACGAAAATAAACAAAAGATAGGCACTTAAATATGCAAAAATATGAACTAATCAAACTTCCCCATTCCTATCTTTTGCTCGTCCTCGAGTAAAAATCAAAAGAAAAGAAAATAAACTACGAAAACTAGATGCGATTCCTAGGCTCCTTTTCGTAGGCGTGACGGGTGATTTTAGGTTCACCAACCCGTTAAACTCGTAGACGATCTCTACAAGAGGAGTGTTGTCTCCTAAGGGTTTACAGAAGATATACCCATAAAATCTTCGAGACATTCTAGCAAGTGTCTACTCGACTCGACTCTTATTTCGTTGGTGTTAACAAAAAGTGCTTCTAAGGAAAATACGACTCAAAGACTCTTTTACTAATAATCAAGATACAGTTGCCTCTAATCTAATTGAATTGACACAAAAATTTACTAGAAATCCAAGGAGTGTAATGAATTTAAGGCCTTTGATGGATCCTAATCGTCTAATAACATTTTCTCTTTTTCAACCAATTTTGAACTGACCCAATCTCTATCGAAACAAATATCTAGCCAAACTTCACAAACCCTTATTCTTTTTTTTCTTTTTTTTTTCCTTTTCCTTTTTTTTTGCATTGACTTTATTTTGTCCGTTTTCTTAGGCTAACAATGTTACCCATGTAGCGAGCTTTAGGTCAGTGACTCCCAAACCAAATGGTCTTAGGGTACTAGGTTTTGAAATCCCCCGACGGACTTAATAACTCGAGTAACAAAGGCCACAAAACGAGACTAATCAATCTACTTTTGCCCATTTATCTAAAGATTTTATCTATAAAGAACAATGGGTATTGAAGTAGTTATTCCTTTTCTTTTTCTATCTTTTTTTTCTTTTTCTCTTTTTTTTTTATTCGCAAAGGTTCGATTCGACATTGTTTCAACATGTGGGTTCTCTCTCAGGTATCGAATAATATCACTAGACAATCTCTCCATCAAAGGTCTTGTGCAAATATGTGTGCCATCTTGGAATTACGAGTACAAATCGGTCGATACAAGTTTCAAAAAGACAACCTTACTCAACTACGTTCAAATTATCTAAAAGACACTACATATGTATACTTCTAGAAAACATGCTAACACCAACTACTCCTAAAGTTCGAGTGAGGGAAAGACAACTTAGCTAAAACATCTCTATTTTTGGATTTTCTAATTTTTCAATTTTTTGGATGCCTAGGATTTAAGTAGATGTTGTCCCTACTGTCGTAGATGCCTGGGATTTAAGTAGATGATTTCTCTACTGTCCCGGAGGTTGTTTTTCCCCAAGTAAGGTGGAGGGCGACGACCCACCTTCTTGGATGCCTGGGATCTAAGTGGATGATGTCCTTACTGTCCAGGATGCCTGGGATTTAACTAGATGATTTCCCTACTGTCCCGGAGGTTGTTTTTCCCCAAGTAAGGTGGAGGACAACGTCCCACTTTCTTAGATGCCTAGAATCTAAGTGGATGATTTCCCTACTGTCCCGGAGGTTGTTCGTCCCCAAGCAAGGTGGAGGGCGACGACCTACCTTTTTAGATGCCTAGGATTTAAGTAGACGAGGTCCCTACTGTCCAAGAGGAGGTACGTCTGAACTCTTCGTATTCTGAACTCATTTTCAGCGAAAGGTCGCGACTCTTCAAGGGAAGCCTCGCCCCCTACTACAGGTGAGGACAAAGGAAAAGACGAAGTAAGTAATCATGAATAAAACGCAAGAACCAGAGACACAGTCCTTGCACGTTGAAGAGTCCTCGCCCTGAATGCTAGCGAAGCAATGTTCGAATGCATGAGGACGGTGACTGCATATGAGAACAAGGGAGAACTTCACCTTTTGCTAAAGGCGAGGACGAGGACACTCAGATATGGGAGATGCGTGAAGTGAGAATTAAAGTAAACAAGGGGAAGGACAGTCCTCGCCCCCTTAGATTTCACGAGAAAAAAATTTGAAGTCCGCGCCCCATCAAGGTCCTCGCCATATCTGTCTATCTCAAATGTAGGAAAGCAACCAAGGACAAGAAGAGTCCTCGCCTGATTCAAAGACCTCGCCCTGTGCAGCTATCTTAATGATGAGTGGTCATGGGAGGGGTGAATCCTCGTCTTCATTTATGAGCATACAAGGAAGAATAAAAATAAGAGGCTAAGAGCCTCGCCCGAGGATGGATCCTCGCCCTGTGCAGCTATCTTAAAGATGAGTGGTCAAGGGAAGGATGAACCCTCGAGGAGCAAGCAGATATAAAAATTATCAAAAAGACATGACGAAGACGATGAAGCAAGATATATTAAAAGCACGGGACTACAACAGCAAAAGATTTAGAATTCAAATACAACTGGCAAGGCCAATCACGGAGGGCTCGCACTCCAAATGTATTTAGGACTATTCAAAATAAAAAGTTCATTCTTCCTGCTGCTCAGTGGTGATGGCCTCACCGTCGCCCTTGTCTCCTGCCTTGCCCTGTGTGGTCTCGCCACCTTTCTTGGCCAACGCCTCCTTCTCTAAAAGGATCTTCGCCTCAAGATCCTTCCCCGCCTTCTCAATGGCGGTAGCATTAGCCTCTTTGAAGCCCGCCATGAAAGCAGGAGTAGAAGGGGCGAAGAACGTCATCCAGTCGTAGTCAGGGTCGGCAGCCGAGAAATTGATAAGATATTCTGAGAACCCAAGGCGGTATGTGTCGCTCAGCTCCTTGGATTTGGAGGCTTTCCCGCCCTCAAGCTCAGACTAGAGACCTGCAATGGTAGAGTTGGCGAGGTTGGCGGCTAAAGTTGAGGACTCAGTGAGTTCATTGAGGGTATCCTGAACATTCTTGATCTGGGTATCCCTTGTCTTGATATCGTCTTTGTATTTCTTCTGGAGGTCTTTCAGTCGATCCGCGGATGTTGTAGCCTCACTCTTTAGCTTCGTGTTCGCCTTTTCCAGCTCTGCTATGTGAGCATTTTTGGCGGCAAGGACGTTGAGGCCCTGAAAAAATGCCTCGCCCAAACCTAACTTGAAGCCATGCTCAGCTTCATCAGCTTTCTTTGATGACCAAACTTTGACGTCCTCAACATCATAGTTGTCTTCAGCCAAAACACTGAAGGAGACAGACACAGCAGAGGGGGTCGACTCCTCGCCCTTTCTTGGTTTCTTTTTTGAGGCTGCAACTTCCTCTTCGTTCCCCCATTTTTGCTTGTTCCTCGCCCTCAATTCTTTCTCCGGTGGAGGGGTCTAGTTCCGGCGAGGAGTAGGAGTGGCATTCACAGAGATGGTGGGGCGAGGTTGAGAAACAGGAACTTTCCTGCCAGCAAAAGGGTTATTACCAAAAGGGAGTTCGACCATCTTTCCTGAAAAGAAACCAAGTGTAAACATTAGGCGACGAATATATGATTGGCAAGGAACATTTATTAAGGAAAAAAGTAAAGCGTGAAAAAGATAAAGGGCGAGATGCAAGCAGACAAAGGGCGACGCTTCTACCTTTACCAGTCGAGGATGCTAATGACCTTTTAAGGCACTCTAGAGCTTTCTTCGACCTATTTCTCTTGCCGAATTTTATCAGAGGGACTTGGCCAAAACCCTTGTTATAAAATCCATATTCACGAAGCGATTCCGGAGTAACAATCTCGTCGAGCTTCTTCTGGGCGGCATCAAGATTGTCAACAGCCTGGGCACGAGTCAAGAGCTCGCCCTCGAGGTCGGTTTGTTGAGGTTTATCTGATAAGGAGTTAAAGTTAAGTACAGATGATAGGCGAGAAGGTGGAGAGAAGGCGATGAAGATTATACTTACAAGGGTCAAGATTAAAAGACACCCTTTGGTGAGGAATGTCGTAGAGGTAGAAGTAATCCGACTTCCAGAATTTCATGTTGCTAGGATTTCCAACGGAGAAACCTCTCTTGTGTTGGCAAGGATGGAGCGTTAGATAGAAAAAGCCATAATCGTCGCTTGTCTTCCTCAATGAGAGAAAGTGATCCATCTCAAGCATTGAGGGTTCGGGGAACCCAAGGCGGCGATACACTATGTAGATACATATGGCAAGCCTCCAGCTGTTGGGACCGACTTGGATTGGGGCGACGTCATAATGGTTTGCCAACTTTAGTAACCACGGATGCATAGGCCATCCGAAACCCAGCTCCACAAGCTTATTAGTTACCACCATGTGAGGACATGGGAGACCGTCAAAGTTAAGATTTACAAACTCCATGTTCAAAAGGGAATAATCCAAATTCTACGCTTGACTCATAGCTACGACTCAAGAAATAAGGTTGTCTAAATCTTGTCTCTTGGGCATAAGTGTAATCAAAATTCCGCACAAGCAAATTCCAATTAATCAAGACATCACATATGATCAAGACTACTAGCCTTCTATCTTGCACATAAACTCCTCACAGGACATCAACTTGGTATGAAAACTTTCATAACTCATGCAAATGCAATTATATAGACTCACGACTTAAAAAAACGTGCAAACAGAATGACCTACACAACGCATATATGCACTAATATGCAACATGAGTACTATATGAATATGCTATACTACTACTAATCCTTAAATTGCCACCCCCAAGCTTACAATATTCAGTGCCCTCATTACCTAGCTGTCGGAAGGATCACCCTCTTCAGGTGGAGGATCAGGCGGTTGATACACCATGCCAGCTCCAAACATTGACCAATCAACCTCAACACCAGTGGCTCGAAAAGGACTCCCAAGATGTTTAGTCAAATCCTCTGCAAAATGGCGGTGAATTTAATGCATGGCATCAATACGCCGAGTCAACCTCTTAAACTGCACATCATTTAACTAATCCGGTGGTAGTTTGAGTTCGAGTTTGGGAGCTTTTTCGAAAAAATCAAAAATTATTTTCCAAATCATAAGACTACTGCACATCATTTAAACTGATCCTAAGAGGTTGACTCGGCGTATTGATGCCATGCTGAATGTAATGCATTCTCTTCAAGCGCAAAATCAAAGCTCATCATATTAGCATGTTACCTAAATTTACCGGGAGTGAGGGTGAAGATCCTTATCTTTTTATCCAAGAATTCGAGGAAGTTTGCTCCCTCCAAAAGCTCCACCAATTAACAGAAGATTCGATTAGACTTAGGCTCATTAATTTTGCGCTTAAAGATAATGCGAAAAAATAGTTATATAGTCTTCCCGTTAATTCTATTTCCAAGTGGGAGGGGTTTGTGGTGTTTTTTCTTAAAAAGTATTTTCCAAATCATAAGACTACTCGAATTACAAATGAAATAAACCAGTTTCATCAAAGGGAAAATGAGTCTTTTTGGAAATTCTTTGATCGTTTCAAAAATCTTCTATCACAATGCCCCCACCATGGAATAGAAAAATGGAGACTTTGCAAAATTGTTTACGAGGCCTTAGATAGTCAAACTACCGCGTTATTAAAATTCATGGAGAAAGATGAGGACCAAGGGTGGGAATTTTTCGAGGACTTAGCGGAAAAGACGATGTTGTGGGAGTCAACTAGGGAACCCAAAAAGTCGATCGAGTCGTCTAGCTCTAGGGGTTTGCACTCGATAGGAAACAATGTGGCAACCGATGCCAAATTAGCTACCCTAACTAGGAGACTCGAAGCTTTAGAAACTAGTAAATCTCCCCCACAAATGTCCATGTTCCCTAATTACAATTTTCAAAACCCCGGAATCCAACCTTCGCACGAACTTGAACAAGTAAATGCGATGTTCCAAAATCCTAGGAATGACGCGTTTGAACCTACTTACAATCCCAATCCTTTTCCTAATTATCAAAACCCGAGTCAAGCTCCGTTAAATCCTCCCGGGTTTAATGACTCGGATAAGAGACTTAACTCCTTAGAGAAAAGCATTGAGGCCTTAGTTAAATCGCAAACTAATTTGACTCAATCTCAACAAACTTTCATGACAACTCTAACCCAAGATAGGCAGCTTTTGCATTCTAATGTGCAAGCCGTGTCTAAGTTAGAGGCCCAATTGAGTCAATTAGCTAGCACGTTGTGTGAGCGCCAGAAAAACAAATTGCCAAGTCAACCCGAGGTCAATCCTAAGTTTTCTCTCAATCAAAGACCTCACGAGAATGTCAATGCGATCATCTCTCTAAGGTCGGGAAATCAAGTAGATAACAAAGTTGGTGAGCACGTGAATGCAAATGCAGAGTCGATTCCTAAACAAAATCCTTCTTTGTCTAGCACTAATTATGATAACCCCGAATGTTCTAGAGTCCGTGAGTCTATGAGTGAACCTAGTCCTGGGCCCATCTCTCAAAAGCCCAACGAAGAAGTTTACAAGCCAAGGGTTCCTTACCCACAAAGGCTCATTCACCCTAAACAATCGGCCTAAATAGAACAAATCCTAGAAGTTTTCAAACAAGTCAAGATAAACATTCCTCTTTTAGATGCCATTCAACAAAGTGTCTAAAAGATTTGTGTACCCATAAGAGAACCACCCATGTTCCTCAGAAAGCCTTTTTGACCTCACAAATTAGTTCGATTCTCTCGAATCAAATTCGCGTGAAATATAAGGACCCCGGTTGTCCTACAATTTCTTGTGTCATAGGCGATACTTTCATAGATAAGGCCTTACTCGATTTAGGAGCGAGTGTGAATCTTCTTCCTTTCTCGGTTTACCAAGCCCTAAGTTTAGGGGATCTCAAGACCACCAATATGACCCTTCAACTTGCCGATCGTTCCATTAAAATGCCAAAGGGGATTATTGAGGACGTGTTGATAAAGATCGATGATTTTATCTTTCCCGTTGACTTTGTTCTTCTCGAGAATCAACCCGTCTCGAATCCTAGGAACCAAATTCCTATCATTTTAGGACGATCTTTTCTTGCTACATCCAATGCGTTAATCAATTGTAAAAATGGTTCAATGAAACTCACTTTTGGAAACATGACCATTGATTTAAATATTTTCAACGTAGGAAAAGAACCCAATGAGCTTTATGAGCAACCTATAGGGGTTAATGTGGTCAACAAGTTTGTCACATGGTCTAGTTTTGAGGATAGTGAGATTGAGTCTCTTCTCAGTGAGGATTTCAAAGTCAATTAAGAGAATAATAGGGAATATCATGAGTCGTTGAAAGAGTTGACCTCGGAGGAGTTGTTAGGAGAATTGAACGACATTTGTTCAAAATGGGAAACTCCACCCGAGATTGTTAGTGTTAACCCTAGACCCGATTTCGAGAGTCATGTAGGTGAATCACCTACATCGGACTCGTTGTTCCATCATTCTCATAGCGCCTTTGGAAAACATGACACTATTTCTTACATCATTCCTAATGATTTATCCCATAATCAAAATTGCATAGTCTCCAATTTGCTTGATAATAAAGAAGCATTAAGTTAGTTTAGGGAGAACATTAGTAATACTTGTCCTATAGGGATGAACGATGGTCACGTGCTAGCAAAGGTCTTTGTAACTAAAAATTTTCGCAAACATTTTGATTCTTTCTCGAAGCTTCTTCCCATCTTTCCCTCCGGAATTGGCTGATTTGCTTCCATCCTTGTACCTTCTCTCATGAAGTTCAGGTATGGGGAAGAAAATGTGTGCGTGTGTGGGTTATGTAGTTCGTAGTTTTCAATAATTGTGCATCTATCTCATCTCCTATTCAGGTATTTCCTCTTTACTCACTCATTTCAATTCTCTCTTTTGCATACATTGAGGTTAATGCATGATTTAGGTATGGGGAGTGCTTTGGTGTAATTCTTAAAAAATGAAAATCCCTAAAAAATGAAAAATTAGAAAAATCCAAAAATAGAGATGTTTTAGCTAAGTTGTCTTTCCCTCACTTGAACTTTAGGAGTAGTTGGTGTTAGCATGTTTTCGAAAACAATATATATTACGTCTTTTAGATAATTTGAACGTAGTTAAGTAAGGTTGTCTTTTTGAAACTTGTATCGACCGATTTGTACTCGTAATTCCAAGATGGCACACACATTTGCACAAGACCTTTGATCGAGAGATTGTCTAGTGATATTATTCGATACCTGAGAGAGAACCCACATGTTGAAACAATGTCGAATCGAACCTTTGCGAATAAAAAAAATTAGCAGAAAAAAAAGAGAAAAAAAAAGAAAAAGAAAAAGAGAAAAAAAAAAGAGAATAAACTACTTCAATACCCATTGTTCTTTATAGATAAAATCTTTAGATAATGGGCAAAAGTAGATTGGCTAGTCTCGTTTTGTGGCCTTTGATACTCGATCAATTAAGTCCGTAGGGGGATTTCAAAACCTAGTGCCCTAAGACCGTTTGGTTTGGGAGTCACTGACCTAAAGCTCGCTACATGGGTAACATTGTTTGCCTAAGAAAACGGACAAAATAAAGTCAATGCAAAAAAAGCAAAAAAAAAAAGAAAAAGAAAGAAGAATAAAAGTTTGTGAAGTTTGGCTAGATATTTGTTTCAATAGAGATTGGGTCAGTTCAAAATTGGTTGAAAAAGAGAAAATGTTCTTACACGATTAGGATCCATCAAAGGCCTTAAATTCATTACACACCTTGAATTTCTAGTAAATTTTTGTGTCGATTCAAGTAGATTAGAGGCAATTGTATCTTGATTATTAGTAGAAGAGTCTTTGAGTCGTATTTTCCTTAAAAACGCTTTTTGTTAACACCAACGAAAGTAGAGTCGAGTCGAGTAGGATGCTTGCTAGAATGTCTCACAGATTTTATGGGTATATCTTCTATAAACCCTTAGGAGACAAAACTCCTCTTGTAGAGATCGTCTACGAGTTTAACGGGTTGGTGAACCTAAAATCACCCGTCACGCCTACAAAAAGGAGCCTAGGACGAGCAAAAGATAGGTATGGGGACGTTTGATAGGTCCATTATTTTGCACATTTTAACTACCTATTTATTGCTTGTTTTTGTATTTTTATTAGTTAATTGTTTTGTTTTCAGGAATTTTTAGAGAAACCGAGAATTCAAGAGAAAAAAGAACAAAAAGGTGCAAGAAGGGAAAAAGAGGAAGAAAAAGAAAAGAAGAAAAAGAAAATGAAGACACAAAGATCTTTCTACCCCTAAAAACCTAATCTAGGCCTATATAAACATCCTTTTCTCTCATGAGCCACCAACTTAGTCTACCTTAGTTTATCCTAGTTTTTACCTAGTTGTTAGTAGCATCTTTTATCATCTTCCACATCTAGAATAGCTTTCTCTTTCAAATTGTAATCTCTCAAATATTGTAAACACTTTCTATTTTATATAAGTCTAAGCTTAGTTTCTTATCTCTTGCATTCTACCTTGTAGAAATTTATGGCTATGACTAACCTTCTTTTCAACAAGTGGATAAAGTGGCATTTATGCCAACCACTTGTGGGTTGAGCCTTTACTTCATGTTTTAAGCTTACATTTTTAGTATTTAGATTGAGCCCCTTTTAATTCTCAATAGGTATAGTGGGTTCAACGGTTTAGTATTTTAGATTTTGATTTTAGTTTGTAGTTTGATGGGGTTTTGTTAGAAACATGGTAGATAAGTTAGTTTTCAAGTTTTGTGTGATTTTGACTTAGTTTGGTATGATTTGGTGTTGTTCTTATTTTTGGTTTTGGTATTTTTGAGGTCTTTTTTGTGTAAATTTTAGTTTATGATTTTCAATTGAGGTTGGTGGGTTTATGTTGGAAATATTATGTCCAGGCTAGATATGAAATTTGGTGTAGTTTGGAGTTCATTTGGTTTGATTTGAGTCTTGTTTTGGTCAAAATTGGGTAGTTTAGGGATATTTAGTGTAGAAATTAGTGTTAAATTTGGTTTAGAGGTTAGTGGGGTTTGATTACATAAATTTGGAATGGTTTGATTTTCCGGTTAAATAAATTTTCCGGTGAGATTTAAGCTATTTCGGAGACCTCCATAATTTCCGATCAGGCCTAATTTCTGATAGCTTCGTGCGCGCAGCTGATTTTTCTATACTGTTTTATATCTGATGCTCTGTTTTTGTTCAAGTTTCGACGCGCCGCACTTTCACTTTCTTTTATTTATTTTTAACGCGCGACTGTGCCCCTCTGTTTATTTTACTTTTAATTCGTGAGTTTATTAAATAGTTAGACAATTAGTAGTTGATTAATCATTAGTAATAATAGTTTAATTTAATAAATGTTTTTTTTCTGTTTAATTATAATTAGTAACTTAGATTTGAGTTGTGATTTTGAATTAGATATTATAAAAACTCCCAAAATTAATTTGGTCTAATTTGATTAAGTTAAAAATTAAGGTTTTCACGAAAATAATTTAGTCCTCAGAACGAATCTTATATTACTAAAACGGGATCGTGCACTTGCGATTAAAATCATATTTTTGGCACATCAACACTCCTGAGAATTTTTAAGCTCTTCTAATCCACGAGACTCGAATGGCATATCAACCTTCCTCTTCCATGGTGATGCATTCAAGAACTGAAGTTGGCCTGCTTCTTCTTCATCTTTGAAATTAGAATCCCTTGTTAAGACTTTCTCTAAGGTATCTGACCTTAGCTTTTTCTCAATCTCAGAATTCGCTACAATTTCTAGTAGCTCCACCTTAAAGCCTTCTTCTTCGTCTGTTGGAAATATCATTGTGTTGAACACCTTAAAAGTGACACTCTGATCTTGAACTCTCATTGCAAGGTCTCCTTTTGCACATAGATCAAAGTTTGGCCTGTAATTAAGAATGGTCTTCCCAAAATAATGGGAATCTTCTTATCCTCCTCGAAGTCTCGAATGACATAATCAGTAGGGAAAATGAGCCTATCCACTTTAACTAAGATCTTTTCCACTATACCTCCCGGTAATGTTACAGACGGATCAGCAAGTTGTAATAAAATGTTTGTAGGTTTCGGCTCCAGCAGACCAAGTTTCCTAAAGACAGAAAATGGCATCAGATTGATGCTAGCTCCCAAGTCACACAAGCACTTGTCGAAAGATAACTTTCCAATAGTGCATGGTATTGCGAAACTTCTCAGATCTTTAAGTTTCAGAGGCAATTTCTGTTGCAATGCCGCACTGCAGAAATTTGGCGAATTACTTGTCGAGCTTCTACTCCTGAAGTCTTTTAGGATATGGAGGTGGTGGATATACTTGCTTGGCCCCATCATTTTGCTTTGGAATAGATTCTTCAGTCGCATCCTTTCTTGGTTCCATGTTGCTTCCATTCTGATTAGTCCCAACAACATTTTTTTCACCTTCTGACTCACAAGAGAGCGCGGGTGCGCTTGAAACGGGCAAGGGCGCGCCAGCCTGGTGCCTGATTTTTTCTCTGTTCTGCTCTGCTGCTGATTCTTGCTCTTTTTCAACCTTTCCAGACCTCAAAGTGACTGCTTGTACCTTCTCTTTCACTTCCTTCTTGCCTGGATTAGCTTCAGTATCACTAGGAAGAGTTACTTATGGTCTATTTAGCAACGCGTTAGCAATTTGCCCTATCTGATTCTCAGAAGTTTTGATTGAAACCGCTTGGCTTTTACACATTAACCTCAATTCTTCCGATTCAAATCTTTCGTTGGAATTTTGTCCAGCCACTTCGTGATTTTGTTGCTGGAATCCCGGTGGATGGAATTGCTGCTTCGGTGCAAACTGCTTTATAAAACTAGAAGGGTTGAATGGAGAAGCTCCATGTTGCTGAAAAGATTGTTGAGGTTGTTGCATAACATTCTGATTGTTGCTCCAGCTGAAATTCGGATGATTCCGATTTTTCAGATGATAAGTGGCAGGAGCTGGTTGTTGTGACCTCTGAAAATTGCTCACAAATGTGCTGATTCGCTAGATATGGCACGTTGATCTGTAGCATGTGTGCCTGCTCGAAGTTCACATACACTAGGTAGCTGATGAATTTCCAAGTTAGCCACAGAATCTACCTTCATAATCAAAGCCTTAAGCTGAGCAGCTATAGCTGTAGTAACATCTACATCCAGAACTCCTTCTACATTGCCTTGCTGTAGACGCTGAGTTGGGTTCTGATATTCATTCGCAGCCATCATCTCGATCAACTCATAAGCTTCATCATAGCTTTTAGCCCATAAAGCTCCACCTGATGATGCAATTATAATTGGTCTGGACTGAGCTCCCAACCCATTGTAGAAACAATTGATAACCATCCAATCAGGCATTCTATGATGGGGACACTTCCTAAGCATCTCCTTGTAGCGTTCTCAAGCTTCACATAAAGATTCACTCAATTGCTGAGAAAATTTAGTAAGAGCACTCCTGATAGCCAGTCTTCCATGTCGTAATAGAACCTGATGGTAGAGAATGTAACCACCCCTTAGCTTTATCCCTCAGAGAGAATGGGAAAAGCCTCAATTTCACAGCATCTTCAGAAAACCATCGAACTTAAAAGTATTACAAATCTTGATGAAATCCCTAAGGTGCATATTAGGATCTTTTGTTGGAGCACCCCCAAACTGAATTGAGTTCTTTACCATTTGAATAGTGCCCGGCATGATTTCAAAGGTATTAGCCGCAATGGCTGGCCTGCAATGCTAGATTGGATGTCATTGATTTTCGGTTCCCCCATTTTAATACTCACTATCGTTTCTGCTTTTTCTAATGCTTCCTTACTAGTTTGAGAACGTGTTCGCATACACGCCGCTTAAGCACTTGAAACACACACAAACGAAATAAAATAGTGAGAAAATAATCCGAGTCAATGAACTTTAACGACCACTGATGACAAGCACATAAGCTCAAATATAACTCTGAGGCGCCAAAAACTTGTTCGCGCAAAATCATGCAAGCGTACGAGGTCACAAGTAATATAAAATTAAATTAAGTTTGTTTCCAAAGAGATTGGGGTAGTTCAGAATATGCAGTTATGCAACAACGTATGATTATTATTCACTACTAAGACAAGTATCAAATTGGTGGTTGATTATCTAACGTAACTAAATAAAATCGAATTACTGGTACTAAGAATTATTAAACTAAGTGATTAAACTTCAAATTACTAATGTGAATTAAAACATGGGATTCTAACTTTATTAACTACTTCATTCAGAGCTACACCTTTATTCATTATATGTGATGGTTGACAACTAATCAGATAACACGAAACTGATACACGCTATCTTTCAATACACGTGTACCATACTACCCACCATCCACAATTCAGATAGAACTTGAGTAGACACATATTATGCTTAGAACCTATGTGTCTATAAGATTTGAAAACACAATGGTTTAAGAACAAGTTATCTATCGAGATTACATAGGGCGACGTAAGATGGTTAAAATTACACCACGAATCATGTATGTCGAATACATAAACTGCTCGCATGGCAAGTTCTAAATCACTATATCCACTTTCGCATTAAATAGATATTAACAATTAGATGTTAGCTATACATCCAAGAAGAATAAGCACAACCATATGAGGAAATCAATTATTCATCAGATAAATAGTTTAAGGCAAATCAACTACTGAAATCCATAGATATATCCGCTAGAATACCATGACAATGATTAGTTCATAATCAAACGACTCGTCATTATGGGTTCGAATGTAAACATGATAGGAATATGTCTAAAACAATACAAAAGAACGAAATTCAAAGTTTAGAAACAAATCCGAAACGAGCATCCAAAAGTATCGTCTACTTCGAAAAATATAAGAAACTATGTAACTAGGTCTTCTCCTTGTAGCCGTCTTGTGCTCACTGACTTTATTGGCCTTTTTTCTGCCAATATTTTATATTTAAGTCTCCCTAACTTGATTGGGTCAAAGACTATCCAAAACAGAAAAAAAAACAAATTTTCCTTCAGCGAGGCATCACGGGCGCGCTCCGCCAGGGCGCGGCCGTGCTGGCAGGCTGCCCCCAAGGCGCAGCCCCGCTGCCCTAGGCCGCATGTGCGCTAGAAGGCTGCCCTCAGGGCGCAGCCGCGCTGCTCTAGGGCGTAGGCGCTGGCAGGCTGCCCCCAGGGCGCAGCCTTGCTACTCTAGGGCGCAGGTGCTCTTGACTACTGTCCTTCTCGCTCCGCTTCTCTTGCACACTTTCACACTCTATTTTATGAACTCCAACCACCATATAAGCATTGAAAACTCTATCCTTCCTCCATCTATGTGCTCTACACAAATCAAAACAAAAACACATAAAAAAACACCACATACTTGAGGCCAAGTTATCAATTTAAGCCGAAACGAAGCGCGTTCAGAGTGGATATAAAATCCACTTATCAGTAACACTTGCAATCTCTCTATATCGGGCAATAAGTAACTGTAAACAACTCATCATAAATATTGATGACAATGTTTATGAAAGGCATATGTTTAGCCTATTTGTAATTAAAGAGGTATCAACCCAACTATGATAAGAGAGCTAAGTAAATAGCAAGCACTATTGAAGGAATCCGTACGAAGAACATCAAGTGATTTATTAAAATTATATGTCTGAAGAATTTCAGGATGCTGCTGCACACCACTGAAAGAAGTTCATTAATATGCTCAAGCCTGAGTGTACAAATAATATTTTGTGGCACGTCCAGAAGTCCAGAAGGTATAAAGTTTTAATCCTTTATTTATTCAGAAGATTCCAAACTATTTCTACTTCTGAAGAAGAACTACAAAGACGAAGACTCGACGAACAAGCCACTTCTCAAATGTTTAATTGATAAAGAATATTTGATTCAGCTAGATACAGATGAACCAGACAGTACATTTGTGTGTCATCTACTCGGATTAAATATTATGCATCAACAATAGGTGGTCGTTCAATCCAGACGAAGAATCAGATCTTTTAAAGGAAGTCAGAAGACCTGCTGCTGAAGAAAATGCAATATATAATTATTCAATTAATTAATTCACATCTCAAAAATAATTATATGGATTATATAATTTATTTATTAAATCGATTCACTCTCGAATTAATTTAATTTATGAGTTTATATAATTAATATAATTAAGTGGATAATTATTGGATTAATTATATTAAGAATATACAAAGTTATATTGTTTTTGGGCAAGGTATGACAATCCATTAGATTGTCATACCGCACCAAGTCATGTGCGTTATTCAGGAGGCATGACAAACCAATTGGTTTGTCATACCGAATGATTAAGGCATGACAATGGTTATTGTCATACCGAAATCACAAGGTATGACAATCCATTGGTTTGTCATGCCGCTTGAATGCTTAAAAACCAAGTCTCATTGTCATACCTTGTTCAATCAGTTTGTCATACCGATTTTGGGAGAGTATGACAATGCTTGTGATTGTCATACCTTCCAACTTGTGCCATGACAATGCTTCAAAATGTCATACCTTTTGATATAAATGTCATAGCACTTGTTTACATTGTCATAGGACTTCCAAGAGTTGTCATGCCTAGCTTTGTCATACTAGTTCAAGTTGTTGCCTATAAATATGGCTTCAACCTCTTCATTTGTTCTTGTTCAAAGCTTTGTAAACTTTCAAGTTGTTAGTAACTTGCTATTGTTATATCCACAGTTTTCTGTGCTTTGATCTCTCGGTTGTTTTAATCCGCTCAGTTAGAATACCTCCTGTCAAATTTATTCTACGAACTAGTGGACATTAAAACGAACCATATTAATTATATAACGACTTAAAAATTGTTATATTAATTAATTTGAATCTGATTAACAAGTTATACTCCAATCAGATTATTCCGCCGCGATTATTTTGTGACGATTGTATTCAACCCCCCTTTCTACAATCGTATCTGGACCTAACAATTGGCATCAGAGCGGTTGATACCATTATACCATATCAGATCCTATACACACACTGTAACATCCAAATATTTTTTATTCGAATTAATTTTATTCCAAAAATTAATTCTGATTTAAAATATTTTTCTTTCAAAAATCCAAATCTCATCCAAACACTATTCACTTTAAATCCTTAAATGAGTACACAAAAGATTAGTAGCATTAAAATCCCACCGTTCAGCAAAGAACACTTTGGCCTATGGAAGAGACACATGTTACTATTCCTCCGCACTGCGAACAGAAAATACATCGGGATTCTGAACAAGGGTGTTTCTACTCCGATGAAGCTAATAATAGCACACGAAGAGGATGGTGTGTTAATGCCTCATAGAACTGTTCCGAAAGAACTTTCTAAGTACACAGATGAAGAGAGTGAACAGATGAACCTAGATGACGCTCTTCAACTAATTTTGGTCGAATCTCTAGATCCTGTCATGTACAATGCTGTTGTTAATTGTACGAACGTGAAGCAAATCTGGGATACGTTAGAGATTATCAACGAAGGCTCAGAAGAAGTAAGAGAGAACAAGAAAGAGACACTGATGGCTCAGTATGAACAGTTTGGTTCCAATCCCGGAGAAAGGATTTCAGAAGTATTTATCAGACTAATAACCTGATTAATAATTTAGATCTGAATGAGATTCCTCTGGAAAGACTCTACGGAGTTTTGAAAACTTATGAACTCGAACAAGTTTCAAAGTAAGCAGAGATATGGCTGGGGTAAAACACTGAGTAACTCGAGAGCTCTAGTTGTTGAATCACCTACACCGGAAGAAAAGAAGGATGTTGTTGTTCCGTCTAAAACCCCTCAGGAATTTGTTGTACCTGAGATGGGTCAGACGGCTTCTTCCAGTGGTGATGAAGAGTTCTACACAATGGAAGAGCTAGAATAGTTAGAAGATCAATGTTTATCACTGTTTGCCAAGAAGTTTGGAAACATGAGATTCCGGAAGAACCCCTCCTACAAGTACAAACCTACTGCCAACAGGTTTCAAAAAGGAGGTTACTCATTTTCAACAAGCAAAGGAGGATACAAGACTAGGATGGTTGATCGAAACAAGTTCAAATGCTTTAACTGTGCTGAACCGGGACACTTTGCAACTGAATGCAAACAGCCCAAGGTTCAAGGAAAGAGAAAATATTCCTACGACGAGCTGAAGCAGAAGTATGATGCATTGGTTAGAAAGCATCATGGTACTTCTGGAGGTCAAAGCTTAAAGAGCAAATCATATCTGGCAGAAGGGAAAAGCTGGGATGATACAGACAGTGATGAAGAAGAGCAGATTGGGAATGTTGCTCTTATGGCTAATGCTGGATCATCTTCACCTCCTCCTGCTGGAAGATTTCAGGTAGATCCTACATGCCCTAAACTTTTTATGCAATTAGGACTTGAAAGAGATGATACTATTAAAAAGTTTAAAGTTGCCAATCTTAAAATTAATGCGTTAGTCTTAAATATTCATGCTTATAAGATGAATGAGATGAACGTATTAAAACCTCAAATTGAACAACTGATTATGGATTCAGGATTACAATTTGCTAAAGTCAGAGTTCTAGAGAAAGGTGAGATTGCTTTAAAACTTCAGCTAGACGAAGAGAAAGTGAAATGTAAAGCCTTTAAGGATGCATCCACTATAGTCAAAGAGCTTAATGATAAACAAGAGATCAAGAGAACTGTTGGAATAGGTTTTGACTATAACAAATCTGTAGGTAAGGCTAGTAACATTACTCCCTTTAAGAAGAGTGCTGAGTGTAGGAACAATCGGACCTTAGCCCTGCGTTTTATGATACTTATTAAAAGTTCGAACAGAATATTAACCTTAATCGCTACGGCGCAAGCGATTCAAATCCACGTCTTCTACTGTATTCCTTGATTCTACTTGGACGAAGTGTTGCCTTCGATCTCCCAAGGTGTGCCTCTCCTTAAAACTCCGAAAACCCAAAACCCTAGCTGTCTCCTTGAGAAAAATGTCTGCCTCTCTCTGACTCTAGGATTAATTCGTTTTGGTGTATCTTTCAGCTTTAGGAGAACAAGAATATATATAGGCTACAGCAGGGATCATGGATCATTAGGTCAGGCCTTCCCATGACATTCCGGGCCAGGCCCAATGTCATTAAATATTAATTCTATCCACTAAAGAACTAATATTTGCACTACCTTTCCTAATTCCGTAAATTAATTATTTAATTCGGCTCCCATATTAATTGCTTATAAATTCCCCATGTTTAAGATATCGCATGTCCATTAATTAAATTAATTTCTGACAATTAATTTAATTAATATCTTTTATCCTTGATCATCCACTCAACCTTATAATTATGCAAGAATAAATCTGCCTGCAGGACTAAAGCATAATTATCTTTATGAGCTTTCAAGAGGACACTATCACCCGAATATATTTTTCGGACACGGTTTCCTTTTATAGTCCATATCCCACTCTGTATATAATGTCATTGCCCAATACATAAATTCGTAATTTATAATAAATTACTTAATTTATGAGTCAAGGCATGTGCATTAAATACAAGTGTCAATCACTATATCCGGATTAAGAACTTAAGCATTAATAACATCATAGAATCTTAGTTCTTTATTGTCAGAATTAAAGAAACAATTATTCTACTATTTTGATCCCGTTCAATATACACAAAGTATATAAGTATTATTCAATAGTCAAGATAAACTATTTCCAAATAATACTTCAGCCGTTCCAGTGGTTTGTCTAACACCACCTCGACTGTGAACCTTTATTATATTATATAAGGAGTCTGACAATCTAATCTTCTGCTATCCCATTTGATACTAGATTGTCTACAATATATAATATACAGACAATGTGAAAACATGCATTGAAGATTCTCAAATAATTGTTATATACTTCAAACGAATATTTCAGTATAACCCTAACAATCTCCCACTTATACTCAAGATATTCTTTGAGTATATCAGCGTCTATTACAAGCAATCCACTACCAACTATATATAACTATGTGACAAAGTATCTGACTCCTATCGCTTCCACGTGCTCCTGAAAAGCCTTAGCTGGTAAGCTCTTCGTGAAAGGATCTGCCCGGTTATCCTTTGATGCTATATCAGCCACAATGATATCTCCTCGCTTAACGAACTGTCGTATGAGGTGATACTTACGCTCTATGTGTTTCGCTGCCTTATGGGCCCGTGGTTCCTTTGTATTCGCCACAGCACCAGTGTTATCACAATAAATCGTGATTTTGCTGTGGCAGATTAGGAACCACATCCAAATCCAGCAGGAAGTTTCGGAACCATATAGCCTCTTTGGCTGCCTCCGAGGCTGCCACATATTCGGCTTCCATGGTTGAGTCCGCGATGCATTTCTGCTTCACACTCCTCCATATTACGGCTCCACCACCCAAAGTAAAAACACATCCCGAGGTGGACTTTCTCTTATCCTTATCTGTCTGGAAATCCGAATCAGTATATCCCAGAGGCAATAAATCAGAGGACTTGTAAACTAGCATATACTCCTTAGTCCTTCGCAGGTACTTGAGTATTGCTTTTACAGCACTCCAATGTTCCTGTCCTGGGTTTGACAGGTATCTGCTAACCATGCCCACGGCAAAGCAGATATCAGGCCTCGTACATAACATTGCATACATTAGGCTCCCACATGCCGAAGCATAAGGAACTGCCTTCATGTTCTCTATCTCCTTAGGTGTCGAAGGACACTGCCTCTTTGATAGAGTAACTCCATGTCTGAAGGGTAAATTACCCTTCTTGGAGTCCTGCATGTTAAAACGAGCTAATACGTCATCTATGTAGGGCTCCTGAGATAAAGCCAACATCCTTTTCTTGCGATCCCTTATAAGTTTGATCCCAGGGATGTATGTTGCTTCACCTAAGTCCTTCATTTCAAATTGTTTGAACAACCATGCCTTTATTGAAGACAACATCTTAACATTGTTTCCAATGAGTAAAATGTCATCAACATAAAGCACTAGAAAAACCACTGCATTTCCCTCAAATCTCCTATACACGCATGCTTCGCTTGGACATTGATCAAATCCATACGACTGGACTGCCTGATCAAAGCGAATGTTCCAATACCTAGAAGCTTGTTTAAGTCCATAAATAGACCTCTTCAGCTTACATACAAGATGCTCTTGGCCTTCTTTAATGAATCCCTCTGGTTGCTGCATATAGATGGTTTCCTCAAGATTTCCATTAAGGAAAGCTGTCTTGACATCCATTTGCCAAATCTCATAATCGAGATGAGCTGCTATAGATAAAAGAATACGGATTGACTTAAGCATGACTACCGGCGAAAAGGTTTCCTCATAATCGATACCTTCTTTCTGAGTATACCCTTCCGCAACAAGTCTTGCTTTCCAGGCTTTCACCTTTTTATCTGATCCCCTCTTTTTCTTGTAGACCCACTTACATCCAATAGGTTTTGTGACACCCCTAGATCTGGGGTTAGCAATCTAGGTTGTTACAATCATCATAATTCCCAATTAATGATACTTATCTCCATATGTCCACTTATCACAGTTATATCCCCATCAATACGTATGCCAACAGATTATAGTTCTCAGAAACAACAATACATATTTTAAGTTGTGAAAACATCAGAATAGAAATCATTACAAACCAAGTTAAATCCTTCCCTAGGATAGAGGCTAATACCTTTCCTACGTGGAACAGTATTAGACACAAAAGGTTCTTAGTATTTTAAAGGTTACATATCCAAATGATTCACCCCTAACTGACCACACCTACTACCTGGGGTGGAATGCTCGCGATCATCCTATGGAATAGCTGCGCGTTTCCCACGCGCTTGCTGGGGGTAAGCTTTGTCGGGGCCATGCTGCTGATCTGTTGTGTTGTAATATATATATATATATAGATATGCAGAAAAACAAGAATGAGCGATATAGCTCAGCAGTAGCATAATAACATATAGCATAATCTCAGTTCATTAAAATATAAAAAGGAACTGTCCGGTTATAATCGTACTGTATTCTTTTACTTATTGAGGAACTAAAGTTCTCTGCTTAAACTTAGTTCGTTTTACCCTCTCGATAGTACGTCAAGGATTTCGTAATCCACTGATCACACACTATCGGTAAATCAGCACCTAGGCTTTCATTACAGTGCGTATCACAATTCCAATTGGAATAAAGAGACTTTACGGGAGTATACCCCGATACTTGCTGATCAGGCATCGTATCGTCAATTCAATCTTTTCTACTAGTAGATGGACGACTTCCTTTTCGGTTATCACCCAGACCGCATATGGGTCTATTATGCTTTTCGGGCATCTATTTCATTGCCGAGCAGATATTATGCTTTTCGGGCATCTATTTCACTGCCTAACATAATAATATTTTACACAAGTACTTTCAGTCCCGAGATGATTCGACCTTATAACTGGATCGACAAGAATCATCGTTCCCCGAGTAATTATCCACTCGTTGGTAGATTGTCTATCATATTACACATACCTCCGGAATTATTAAGGGAGGTAGTAGATACTTGTGTGTTGATTTTAGTCAACTGATAGAGTAAGCGTTTTAACTTAGAAGTTAGGATTTGGGAGTGGGTCGGAATTTGATTTGAAATATCAATGTAAAGAGGGAACCTTATTAAGGTTTAAATCACTCGTACAATATGTATTCATTTCTTAAGTCACTGAAAATATTTAATCATAGGTTAAATTAGCTTTAACCTCGTGGTTTGGAAAGCTTTTATAAATCGATGAATGTTTTGAAATTCGTATTTGAAACCCATGTTTGATAATATATCTTTGATTCATAAAATACTTAATGGAAATACTTGAGTTTATTTAATAGTTCCAAAAAGTGTTCATATCCAGTTATTCGAATACTTATTATCATTATATGAAAATATACTGTCTCCGGTGCTTTCCGGGTTTTTGGATGATAAATTTAAAGGACATTCCAACTCCCATTTGATATTTGGATAATGGTACATACTCTTCTACCCTTGGCCTTGTATGCCTTGGGCCATCTTGGTATGTACAGATATATATATATTTATGTACACCATGTCGTTACGTCTCAATTGCATAATCGTTGCGCTTTAATGCAAATTCAATTAGCAGTTATGCATATAATTACATCACAACAACAACAGTTATCAAAATATCCATATGTAGGGATTTTCAAGTCTGGAAAACTTGCCTGGGGATCTCGAGGTGGGGTGATTCCGGGATTCGGGACAAAAATCTAGAATAATCAATATCGTTCGATTAGTCCCTTAACAAGGATTACTATCACATTTTACGACTCTCGAGATTTATTAAACGTACGAAGTTGACTCATCCTAGACCTTGGATCTACTTAACATATTTACTACGTCTTCAAGTGTCAATCACATTGACCATTAATACCTTAACGCATTAATCAATATGTACTTAAGTTTTTTATTATTCGAGCGATTCTCTGCTCGCGACCTCACTGCGCAGCCCCTACTCCATCATTTTTATAAAATCGAAATTTCAACATTTTCATCCAATTCTTTTTGGGTTGTTTTCTAAACTCCAAGGGCTTTCTTCACAAAAATCACCAATGTCTATTTCACTGTTTAAGTAGCCCGAATTCAGTAGCAAAATCACTAAACCGTTGCGATTTTTATCGCGTGTGCTTGCTAGACTAAAACGGCCATAACTTTTTAACCACAAATCCAATCAAGATGATCCTTATATGCTTAGAAACTAGAAAACAAGACCTTTACTGTCATGGGCAGTGGTCTTTAAGGTATCACATTTTTCTGTCCGAAAATGAGGAGCAAACAGCCCAGTGGTCAACAAACCCATCACACATGCTCCTACTTAACATGCTTCTTAATTTCAAGCCAAATCATTTAATCACATGGACATTCCATAATCACTAACAACTCTTAATCTACATATTTTGAACCATATTAGTTCAAGCTCATTACAACCACAATGTATCCTAGCAATCATTTAGCAAAATCTTGGCCAAGAACACAACCATTACATCAAAACTCATGCTACTAACAGAACTTACAAATCATTCAAAAACCTTGCCATAACTTGAAAGATGGAAGAGTATTATACCTTTCTTGGGATGGTGTTAACACTAACTAAGGGTTTGTGAGCTTGGATGAACCTTGATCTCTCACTAACTAGCTTGAAACTCCATGAAAACACAAGAAAAACATAGTTAGTTACTATTCACCAAGACACTAGCTCATTTATTTGACATGGCTATACTTGGTGGGTTGCCATGAAATTAAAATCTCACCTTAGTTATACCTTAAGGAAGCTTGGGACAAATTTTGAGGATTTATGGAGCTTGGATGGGTGGAGAAAATTTTTCTCCTTCACCCTTTTCTTGCTAGGGCCGATGGCAAGCTTTTGTGGGGGGGGGGGGGGGGGTATTCTTGCTTGGTGCTTGCTTGCTTGTGCTAGATACTTGATTAAACACTTGCTTGCATGTGTTCCTCTCATCATTACAAGTACCCAATGCTTGCACCAACACTTCACTCCAAGCTTGCAATTGTCAAAGCAAATCCCATGAATCTAGGAAGCATGTGCACTAGTTACTATTCTAGTTTAGTTAATGTAATGCTAGTTCATTTACCAAGTATCTTGGTTAGCTTCCTAACTAGCTAGTTGCATGGCATTTGCATGGGGTTTGCATGGGGTTTCAAGTTGTCTTGCCAACTTATGAATTTATCAACCCTTCGCTATAATGTTAGTGCGACGTTTATTCTTGAATATTCCGTTGCGTTGGAATTCCTGATATCGTTCTTGATCATCTCATCGTTTCATCTTTTGTTCCATAATAATATAAAATCTCTTACTTACAGAATCATTACCATACCATAATCCAACACATGCATATTTATAGCTGTTGCAATCGCGATAAAATTACTCCTCCTGATTTATCTGAAATCTTTACATTGCTAACGAGGTCTTACTTGAACTCTCTTGAGTTACACCATCTCATTTAATCAAATAAGGTTTTAAAATATTACAAATTTTGGGGTTCTTACAGGTTTTACACCTTTGGGTGGTTCCACGAGCTCCCAGACCTGATTAGAATAAATAGATTCCATCTCAGAATCCATTGCCTTTTGCCAAAGACTTGCATCTTTGTCTTGTATTGCCTCTTCGTATGTCCGGGGATCATCATCATGTTCACCAGAGACCAAGTTCGAAGACTCTCCCAAAAACATGAATCTGTCGGGCTGTCGAACAACCCTCCCACTACGACGAGGAACTAGTGCGGTATTAGTGACCGGTTGCACAGTCTGCTGTGGTTGTTCTACTTGTACTACAGGTTCATTATTCGTCCCTCCCACTAATTCCTCTAAAATGATACTACTCATGGGTTTGTGATTCATTATATAGTCTTCCTCTAAGAATCTTGCATTGGTGCTAACAGTGACATCCCGATTCTTAGGACTATAAAATAAATAACCTTTTGTTCCCATGGGGTAGCCTACAAACAGCTTTACTTCTGTACGAGATTCTAGCTTAGTCGCGTTCTTGTTCAGCACATGTGCTGGACAACCCCATATCCGAATGTGTCTCAGACTCGGTTTGTCCCCGGTCCACAATTCTAAAGGGGTTTTAGGAACCGACTTAGAAGGTACTAAGTTCAGAAGATAAGCTGCTGTTTCTAAGGCATGTCCCCAAAATGACTTGGGTAAATCCGAATAACTCATCATCGATCTAACACTCTCTAAAAGAGTCCGGTTCCTTCTCTCTGCTACACCGTTCTGCTGGGGTGTGCCTGGTGCAGTCAACTGGGATTCTATCCCATTCTCTGATAAATATTCCCTGAATTCCCCAAGCAAGTATTCTCCACCACGATCAGATCGTAGTGACTTGATACTTTTATTATGTCGCTTCTCTGTTTTAGCTTTGTACTCCTTGAATTTATCAAAGCACTCATACTTACGGCGCAACAAATAAACGTATCCATATCTAGAATAATCGTCAATAAAAGTGACGAAATACTCATAACCACCTCTTGCTTGGATATTCATAGGTCCACATAAATCAGAGTGAACCAATCCTAACACTTCTTTGGCTCTATTCCCCTTTGCCTTAAAAGGCCTATTGGTCATTTTACCTTGCAAGCAGGATTCACAAACTGGAAATGGCTCCACTGCCAATGAGCCTAAAGGCCCGTCTACTACCAGTCTTTGAATCCTCCTCAAGTTACTATGACCTAATCTCAAGTGCCAAAGATATGTTTAGTTCAAACTAGAAGGTTCCTTTCTTTTATTAGAGGTAGAAGATGTGTTGTTCAATACCCTATGTTGTAGTTGCAGTGCGGGTTGACTAGGATTAATTATATACAAATTGTCTTGCAATGTACCAGAACATATAATCCGTTTATTCATCATAATTGACACATTACGATCCAAACAAACATTATAACCATCCATAGCAAGTTTAGAAACCGAAATCAAATTCCTTCTAAAAGAAGGTACATAAAGACAATTGTTCAAAATCAAGATCCAATCGGAACCAAAAGATAAATGAATAACTCCTACTGCAACTACTGCTACTTTCGTAGCATCTCCCATGAACACGTATATCTCGCCATCTCTAAGCATTCTGGATTGCTGGAACCCCTGCATAGAGTTACAAACATGATCAGTGGCTTCAGTATCTACACACCAAGTGCTCGTAGATATAGCCGCTATAAATGTTTCTGTAACTAGAGAAAGAGACATACCAGTATTGTTTGTCTTCTTAGGAAGAGGACAATCCTTTTTCCAGTGACCCGACTGCTTGCACCGGTAGCACTTCCCCTTAGGCTTTTTCACACCACCTTGAACCCCCACTGCCTTCACAGCTTGCTGTGTCTGAGCCTTTTTCTTCTTCTTATTGCCTTTCGGCTTAGAGGAAGAACCTTTCTCAGCCACATTCACTTGAACACTCTGGCAAAATAATCCTTCAGCTGCCAGAATGTAACATCGCGACATCTTATCAGCCTTTGTCCACCGCTTATAATACTCTTTCTCCTCATCAGGAGCATCAGCAGCAGGCTGCTCAGGCTTGGGTTCATAAGTGCAAAACTTGTACTCCTCTGCAGTCAACACAATGTCCAAATTACGTTTCCATTCAATATAGTTAGGTCCGGTAAGTTTGTTATCCTTAAGTATGGTGAACAGTGGATTAAAGCCCATTTTATCCTGAGAATCATGCATGAAAAAATCACATTACACATAAAGAAGGGTGCATAAAAAATTAAGACCTATTGGTTCCTCTAACAATTATTAAAATTAAATGCACTAACGTTTAAACACCATAAGTTTCTGGTACGTCACGATGGGTGACATGTATACCACCTAAATTTGTTTAAACGTTACTTCGGTCCTATTACTAAACAATAAGCCACGTTGGGGTGGTCTATATTATTTTTCATAGCTAAGTGTATACCATCATCAAATCTTAAATTACCCGAAACCTATGGAACTTGGTACACCACGATGGGCGGCATGTATACCTTCCAATATTTCTCGAATAGAATACTTCAATTCAATATTCATGTCTGGTTTGACTTCTAGGCAGTGGAGGAGTCACATCGGTCTCACTTAATACCCATAAGCCTTAGAAATCGCCCCAAATCAGAGATAATGAAAATTCGTATCCATTCGTATTAATTTAAGAAGTTTGTTCCAGTAATATCTATAACATTCTAGACACCATAAATTACATGCCACGATGGGTGACGTATACATAATTTATATTCGTCTTTATGTTAAATTACATACAAACAATGATGGAGACCATGG
This sequence comes from Daucus carota subsp. sativus, assembly GCF_001625215.2. Classification (NCBI taxonomy): domain Eukaryota; kingdom Viridiplantae; phylum Streptophyta; class Magnoliopsida; order Apiales; family Apiaceae; genus Daucus; species Daucus carota. The sequence continues at coordinate 10,961,012 of NC_030381.2, forward strand.
GATTTAATACCATATTAACTCCCTCTCCCACTTAGAATTTACTTTGAGGATTTTAATCTAGATGCATCGCCCTATGTTATTTCTTCGAAGTCCACATGCATACTATCATGGTTATAGCAACATAAAAAACACATAAAGATCACATAACATGGCAGCATACTAGCATGATTAAAGCATTAATTAAAAACATTCCTATGTCCATGTCATTCTTACATGCGAAGGATTAGTATCACATGGCATAACAACACAAACAAGAAACACATAATAACAATAATCAAGAATCATAATAAAGCACATCCACTATTATGGCCCCGGAAAAATCAGCTTCGAATTCATCCTTCGTCAGAATCCAGATCTGTCCAGAAAACTTCGAGAGCCCGTTTGGAGGCCTAAACGGCCTCAGAATGCCTCGAAAAATCCCGAAAAACACCTTCGAAATCACCTCAGCCGGGGTTCCCCGGGTTGTGGCTAGCTCCGTCTCGTTCTGCCGTCTCCGAAAAGTGCTCATTCGCCCAAATCGGACACCGTATGCAAAAGTTACGGCCAAAACAGTGCAGCACCCCCGAAACCCTAATCGCAGCAGCGGAAGATCCTTGTTTCTTGCAGCCCCGTTGATCAAACAATTACATACAAATTGTACAGATGAACCAGCCTATTCTATTACATCAGATCATAATCTAAAACAATTACAAATTGAATTACAAGATTAAACTATCACGATCAACCCTCGTGATTTACAACAGCCACGATAAACCACGTGGAATCCAAACATAACAGAATAATTAAAACACGGCCATAATAGTGGACAACGACCTGCATCACAGAATCACTATATACATGCATATATAATCATGACATGGACTACATATCATAAATCGCAGAACCGCAACCTGGCTCTGATGCCATTGTAGGAACAATCGGACCTTAGCCCTGCGTTTTATGATACTTATTAAAAGTTCGAACAGATTATTAACCTTAATCGCTACGGCGCAAGCGATTCAAATCCACGTCTTCTACTGTATTCCTTGATTCTCCTTGGACGAAGTGTGGCCTTCGATCTCCCAAGGTGTGCCTCTCCTTAAAACTCCGAAAACCCAAAACCCTAGCTGTCTCCTTGAGAAAAACGTCTTCCTCTCTCTAACTCTAGGATTAATTCGTTTTGGTGTATCTTTCAGCTTTAGGAGAACGAGAATATATATAGGCTACAGCAGGGATCATGGATCATTAGGTCAGGCCTTCCAATGACATTCCGGGCCAGGCCCAATGTCATTAAATATTAATTCTATCCACTAAAGAACTAATATTTGCACTACCTTTCCTAATTCCGTAAATTAATTATTTAATTCGGCTCCCATATTAATTGCTTATAAATTCCCCATGTTTAAGATATCGCATGTCCATTAATTAAATTAATTTCTGACAATTAATTTAATTAATATCTTTTATCCTTGATCATCCACTCAACCTTATAATTATGCAAGAACAAATCTGCCTGCAGGACTAAAGCATAATTATCTTTATGAGCTTTCAAGAGGACATCATCACCCGAATATATTTTTCGGACACGGTTTCCTTTTATAGTCAATATCCCACTCTGTATATAATGTTATTGCCCAATACATAAATTCGTAATTTAAAATAAATTATTTAATTTATGAGTCAAGGCATGTGCATTAAATACAAGTGTCAATCACTATATCCGGATTAAGAACTTAAGCATTAATAACATCATAGAATCTTAGTTCTTTATTGTCAGAATTAAAGAAACAATTATTCTACTATTTTGATCCCGTTCAATATACACAAAGTATATAAGTATTATTCAATAGTTAAGATAAACTATTTCCAAATAATACTTCAGCCGTTCCAGTGGTTTGTCTAACACCACCTCGACTGTGAACCTTTATTATATTATATAAGGAGTCTAACAATCTAATCTTCTGCTATCCCATTTGATACTAGATTGTCTACAATATATAATATACAGACAATGTGAATACATGCATTGAAGATTCTCAAATAATTGTTATATACTTCAAACGAATATTTCAGTATAACCCTAACACTGAGGAGAGAGAAATTTCTTTTGTTTTGAAAGATTCCCCTCAACCATTGTTCAAATCCTCAGAAGCTGAACCTCTGTTAGAAACTCCTGTTGTCATTAAATATGAACTCAAACAGGAAGACCTTAAAATGAAAGAGAGTAATGAGAAGAGAGATGAGATCCTAACATCACTAAAACCAATCAAAGTGAAAGGCAATGTTAGGTTGCATAAAGCTGGTTTAGGTGTCAACTCTGAGAGAACTAAATTCAACAAGCCTAATAATTTTGTGAACAGTAAGAACAGAGATAATAGATGTCATTCTACTGAGAACTTTAAATCTGTTAACAATGTTAGAGTAGAATCTATTGATGTTCCTACTACTGTGATTGATATTCCTGTTGCTCCTGTATTTGATGCATGCCATATATGTTGTGGTGTTGATAACTGTATGCTTTGTGCTTTTAATATAATGTCTGCTGTAACAACCGGTAATTTTTAAACTATTTCATAAGCTCGATATATATGTTCTAGGTTATAATGTCGAATATGTGGAATCGTTATATAAGTGTATATATATATTCTCCTTTTATGTGGAATTGCAAGTATCACTAATATAATTTCTACGTGAATTATTTTGTACGCGAGTAAGATTTCTCGTTACTCGATTTAGTGATAATCAAGATTGATACGTGACTTGATGGCATATTAGATTCTATTTCGTGTTTAGGAAGTCGTATGTGAGAGATTTCGCTACACGATTGAATATTTTGCCCGATTCGGTGTTAATTTAATAGTTGCGGCTACGCGATTTAATAATAGTAGAGATAATCGTAATTAGTGGTAAATTGCAATACGATCGATTACGTGATATGATATGTGTATATAATTGTAGTGCAAAGTCGATTCGTTGTGAATTATTACGTGGATTATGGTGTGTAAATTCTTTTTATACATAGATTATATATTAGAGTATAATACTTGAAAATTCTTTTAAAAATATTTCTTTGTCCAAAATTTTCGATCATGATTTTGTTAAACTTGTAAAAACTCATAGTATTTATAGTATTAATTTGATGATTTATGGAATTGTAGTTTATTTATTAAAATCCATTCATTTTATTTATACTTTTAATAATTATAAGATTACACTAGTACCCTTGCATGCATTTTGGTGGAGAATAGGGTCCAAGGGCATGACCGACCATTCACCCTCTTTGACTCTTGTAATTACCACTAAAACCTTGCATGCAATTTGATCAAAGTTTGAGAAAAGGTTAGTCTAGTCAATTCTCAAATCCACTCACTTCTTAGTCTAGTCAAAGCACAAGACTTCATCATTTCCTACACTACACACAAAATCAAACCCACTAACTCTTTCCAATCTCTCCTCCCTCTCTCTCATCAGCCGAATATTTCCTCCATCCCAAACCCTTATACATTTCAATTCATTACTTCAATTACACACATAATCCACCACTCATCCAAGAGGGAAAAATCATCTCCTAGTTACAAGCTTTGAATCAAGGTTAGTTTGAGCACTTGCATGTCACCAAGCCAAGGGTTTCGACTTTGGTTCTCATGGACCTAGAGTTGAACCCATTGTGGCTTAAATACTTGGACAGGGAATGGTCTTGAGGGAGTGTATCACTCCCATTTGTCAAGCCATTATTTTGGTTCAAGCCCTCGGCAATGACTGCCAAGGAGCAGAAGGGAGTCCATCGATTTTGGATGATTTTTGTTGATGTAATGAGATGTTTCTTGCTGGGTTCTTTGAGTAAAGAAGTTTCTAATCCCGAAGACATCCCAGTGGTGAGAAATTTTATAGATGTGTTTCCCGAAGAACTTCCTGGCTTACCCCCGGACATACAAGTCGAGTTTACAATAGAACTTGCACCCGGCACCGAACCTGTTTCGAAGGCTCCTTATAGAATGGCCCCGGCAGAAATGAAGGAATTGGCGAAGCAAATACAAGAACTATTAGACAAGGGATTTATAAGGCCAAGTGTTTCACCGTGGGGCGCACCGGTTCTGTTCGTGAAGAAGAAAGACGGAAGTATGAGACTCTGTATAGATTATCGAGAATTGAACAAGTTGACGATTAAGAATAGATACCCTTTTCCTAGAATTGACGATTGATAAGTGGATTTTATATCCACTTGGAAGCCTTCGTTTCGGCTTAAATCGATGATCTGGCCTTAAGCTTTTGATGTTTTTGATATGTTTTAGTGTGATGTTGTGTAGGTTTCTTTGGAGGAGGACGAGGAGGAGATTCATAGCTTTCATTGGAAAAAAACGGTGAAGAAATCGGATGCGCGAGTCAAAAGTTATGGACAAAGAAGTGGGCTGCTGAATTGGGGCACTCGCCCCAAATCTGGCGCACCTGCCCCACTGGCGCATCTGCCCCAAATCTGGCGCACCCGCCCCACAATCTGGGCGCGAATTTAGGCTCGTTTTGCCCGTTTCTGATCCGTTTGAAGGCCCGATCGCTGGGGAAGTTAAAGAAAGGCTTGGGGGACTAAAAACATAAGCTAGAAACATTCTAAGGAGCACGTGACGGCTACGGAGAAGATCAAGATCGAATTTCATAGCTTTTACTTTTGTAATTCTTCGAAGTAGGCGTAACTTTGGATGCTCGTTTCGGATTTGTTTCTTAACTCTTATTCTAGTACTTTGAGTTTGTTTTTCCTATTCAGTACCATATTTACTCTTATTCCCATGATGATGAGAAGTTCGATTATGAACTAATCATTATCGTGGGATTCTAGCGGATTTATATATGGATTTCAGTAGTTGATTTGCCTTAATTATTTATGTGATGAATGTTTGATTTCTTCATATTGGTTGTGCTTATTCTTCTTAGATGCGTAGCTAACATCTAAGTTGTGAGTTAATCTTTATTCAAGCGACAGTGGATATATTGATTTAGAACTTGCCATGCGAACATAGGATTATGTATTCGATATACATGATTAGTGGTGTGATTTTAACCATCTTGCATCGCCCTATGTAATCTTGATAGATAACTTGTTCTTCAACCGTTATGTTTTCAAATTCTATAGACATATAGGGTCTAAGCATAATTGGTGTCTGTTTACCTTCTATCTTAATTGTGGATGTGTAGCAGTATGGTGCACGTATAACGACAGTTAGCGTGAATCAGTTTCGTGTTATCTGATTAGTTATCAACCATCACATATCGATAAGGCATAACTCTGAATGAAGTATATAATGAAGTTAGAATCCCATGTTTTATTCTCATTAGTAATCCAGTTAATCACTTAGTTATAATTCGACTTTAATTAGTTAATTTAGATAAAACCAACCAAATTGTTATTTGTCTAAGCATTGAATAATAATCATACATTGGTCCATAAGTGCATATTTCTGAATATACCAGTCTCTGTGGGAACGAACTGAATTTGATTCTATACTACTTGTGACCACGTACGCTTGCGTGATTTTGTGCGAACAACGATCTGTTTGACCAACTCAAGGGAGCTTCATGTTTTTCGAAGATTGATCTACGGCCGGGATATCACCAATTAAAGATTAAGGCAGAAGACATACCAAAGACAGCTTTTCGAACACGATACGGACATTACGAATTCCACCTTATGGCTTTTGGATTGACGAACGCACCGGCTGCTTTCATGGATTTAATGAATCGGGTATTCAAGGAATATTTAGACAAATTCGTCATAGTTTTCATCGATGATATTTTGGTGTATTAAAAGACAGAGCTGATCACGAAGAACATTTGAGAATAGTGTTGGAAGTGTTACGAAAGGAGAGACTGTACGCCAAGTTCTCGAAATGTGAATTTTGGTTGACTGAAGTAAGATTCCTAGGACACATTGTTGGAAGTGAAGGGATTAGAGTGGACCCCGAAAAGATTGAGGCTGTGATGAATAGGGAGATAGCAAAGACACCAACAGAAGTTAGGAGTTTCATGGGACTAGCAGGATATTATCGAAGGTTTGTGAAGGATTTTTCGAAGATTGTCGTACCATTGACCAAATTAACAAGGAAGAATGAGAAGTTTGAATGGATGGAGAAGTGTGAAAGTAGTTTTCAAGAATTGAAGCAAAGATTAGTAACTGCTCCGGTTCTAGCATTACCCGATGATAAGGGAGATTTCGTGATATACAGTGACGCTTCTTACAAAGGACTCGGATACGTGTTGATGCAACAAGGAAAAGTAATAGCGTACGCCTCGAGACAACTTAAGCCACATGAACAGAAGTACCCAACTCACGATTTAGAATTGGCTGCGATAGTTTTTGCTTTGAAATTGTGGAGACACTACTTGTATGGGGAGAAATGTGAGATATATACCGATCACAAGAGCTTGAAGTACCTTTTCACTCAAAAAAAGCTAAATATGAGACAGCGCCGATGGTTGGAGTTGATCAAAGACTATGATTGTTCGATACAATATCATCCCGAGAAGGCCAACGTGGTAGAAGATGCATTAAGTAGAAAAGAGAAGTTAAATGTGATTTCAATGCCAAGGGAGTTGTCAAATGAAATTGAGAAGTTGCAATTGGAGTTTTGTGAACTTGGAGAGGTAGAAGAAATGTGTTATGCCATTACTTTTCAACCAACTCTGTTAGAGAAGATAAAGAAATATCAAGTTGAAGTGATGACTCGAGGAGATAATCAGTTGACGGGAGAAGAAATTTGTACACAGAAAGACAAGCAAGGTGTGTTAAGATTTTCATCAAGGATTTGGATCCCGAATGTGACTGAATTGAAGAATGATATTTTGCGAGAAGCACACAACTCTAGATTTTTGATTCACCCGGGGAGTACCAAGATGTACCAAGATTTAAATAAGAATTTCTTGTGGCCGAACATGAAAAGAGAAATTGCAGAATGGATTTCAAGATGTGATACATGCCAAAGGGTAAAAGCCGAACATCAGAGACCGAGTGGGTTGATTCAGCCATTGAAGATTCCAGAATGGAAGTGGGAAAATATTGCCATGGACTTTGTAGTAGGATTACCTCGAACACGTTCTGGGCACGATGCAATTTGGGTAATAGTTGACCGTCTTATGAAATCGGCACACTTTCTTCCAATTAACAAGAAGTCTTCTTTAGATAGACTAGTTCATATGTATGTACGTGAAATCGTGTTGAGACATGGTGTACCTATATCTATAGTTTCAGAGCGGGACCCACGATTCAATTCGAGATTTTGGAGGCAATTTCAAGAACATCTAGGGACGAAGTTAAACATGAGCACGGCATATCATCCACAAACTGACGGCCAAAGCGAACGAACAATCCAAACCATTGAAGATATGTTGCGAAGCTATGCCATTGACTTTTCAGGAAGTTGGGACGAACACTTACCCCTTGTTGAGTTCTCTTATAATAATAGATACCATTCCAGCATTGGCATGCCACCATACGAAGCTTTATATGGACAGAAATGCAGAACACCGACGAACTGGGATGAAGTTGGAGAAGGAAAGGTTTTAGGACCTGAATTGGTACAACAAATGAAGGACACCATCACTGTAATCAAGAAGAGACTGATTGCTACACAAGATAGACAAAAGAAGTACGCGGACCCAGCCCGAAAAGATGTGAAGTTTGAAATTGGGGAAGCTGTGTTGCTAAAGATATCACCGTGGAAGGGTTTGGCTAGATTTGGTAAGAAAGGGAAACTAGCACCAAGATACATTGGACCTTTAGAAGTCTTGAACCAAGTTGGAAAAGTTGCCTACGAGCTAGCCTTGCCACCACAATATCAGCACGTGTATAATGTGTTTCATGTCTCATTACTCGAGAAGTATAATCCGGACGCCAAACATGTGATAAAAAGTGAACCAGTGGAGATTCAAGCTGATTTGTCATATGAAGAACATCCCGTACAAATACTAGATCAGCAAGAAAGGAAGCTTAGGAAGAAATCAGTAAACTTGGTAAAAGTGTTGTGGAGGAATCCTAAGGTAGAAGAATCAACTTGGGAGCTAGAGTCTGAGATGCGAAATCGATATCCTCAATTATTCTCCTAGATTCTGAGGACAAAATCCTATAAGGGGGAGAGGATGTAACAACCGGTAATGTTTGAACTATTTTATAAGCTCGATATATATGTTCTAGGTTATAATGTCGAATACGTAGAATCGTTATATAAGTGTATATATATATATATATATTCTCCAGTTATGTGGAATTGCAAGTATCACTAATATAATTTCTACGTGAATTATTTTGTACGCGAGTAAGATTTCTCATTACACGATTTAGTGATAATCAAGATTGATACGTGACTTGATGGCATATTAGATTCTATTTCGTGTTTAGGAAGTCGTATGCGAGAGATTTCGCTACACGATTGAATATTTTGCCTGATTCGGTGTTAATTTAATAGTTGCGGCTACGCGATTTAATAATAGTAGAGATAATCGTAATTAGTGGTAAATTGCAATACGATCGATTACGTGATATCATATGTGTATATAATTGTAGTGCAAAGTCGATGCGTTGTGAATTATTACGTGGATTATGGTGTGTAAATTATTTTTATACATAGATTATATATTAGAGTATAATACTTGAAAATTCTTTTAAAAATATTTCTTTGTCCAAAATTTTCGATCATGATTTTGTTAAACTTGTAAAAACTCATAGTATTTATAGTATTAATTTGATGATTTATGGAATTGTAGTTTATTTATTAAAATCCATTCATTTTATTTATACTTTTAATAATTATAAGATTACACTAGTACCCTTGCATGCATTTTGGTGGAGAACAGGGTCCAAGGGCATGACCGACCATTCACCCTCTTTGACTCTTTTAATTACCACTAAAAGCTTGCATGCAATTTGATCAAAGCTTGAGAAAAGGTTAGTCTAGTCAATTCTCAAATCCACTCACTTCTTAGTCTAGTCAAAGCACAAGACTTCATCATTTCCTATACTACACACAGAATCAAACCCACTAACTCTCTCCAATCTCTCCTCCCTCTCTCTCATCAGCCGAATATTTCCTCCCTCCCAAACCCATATACATTTCAATGCATTACTTCAATTACACACATAATCCACCACTCATCCAAGAGGGAAAAATCATCTCCTAGTTACAAGCTTTGAATCAAGGTTAGTTTGAGCACTTGCATGTCACCAAGCCAAGGGTTTCGACTTTGGTTCTCATGGACCTAGAGTTGAACCCATTGTGGCTTAAATACTTGGACAAGGAATGGTCTTGAGGGAGTGTATCACTCCCATTTGTCAAGCCATTATTTTGGTTCAAGCCCTCGGCAATGACTGCCAAGGAGCCGAAGGGAGTCCATCGATTTTGGATGATTTTTGTTGATGTAATGAGATGTTTCTTGCTGGGTTCTTTGAGTTTTAGTCTCTACAAGATTGTTTTACCGATTTTTAAATATTGCATGTCAAGATTTTGCTAATAAAAGTTAGAATTTATAAGTGCATGTCATAATTTTCACAGTATTAAGTGTATGCTGATTTTGTCACTTTTAAATTGGTTTTTAAACAATGCATGCCTCGGTTTTTGCCATAAAATGCTAGTATACGATGTGCCATGATTAGTCATGTTTAGTTTTGGTGTATTGTGTGGTTTTATATGGAGTATTAGATCGAAATCATGCTTAGAAGAGCTAAAAACCAATCTGCTCTGCTCTGCTGAGATTCTTGCTTCGGTAATGTGATTTTTCAGGCTTGATTTGTGTTGTAATTTCTTGTACAAGTTTATACAGTAGTCATATATAGATTATAGAGTAGAATTGTTGGCTTGGTTGTTGGTGAATGATGTTAAGATGGGCGATAAGGTGGAAGGAGGCACACACTAGCACTGGACAGAATTTTACACATAGAAAGTAGGAGTTTTGGTGTTGATATGGTTGGGTTTTGCTTGTCCTTAGTGACCAGGAGTTAAGAGTGCAGTTTATTCTTGATTCCAGTAGCCTTAAATCACCAAAGCTCCTGCATTTAGATAGGTATACTTACCCAAAACAGTAGATACCCCAAAACAGGGCAGTATGGAGCAATCTATGTTCTTGTGAGGTTTTCACCTTGTCATAAGTGAGGCCTTCATGGGGCCTTGGCTTAAATGAGCTTAGTGAACCCTTAGGAATCCTAAAAAACCATTAGAACCCAAAACCTAGAGAGAAAACAGAGTTTAAAATCAGTAAACACAAGGCAGTTGGGAAACAGGGTAGTTTTCAGCAGTGTCAACTTTGAGTAATAACCTTGGAAGTTTCAGATGGGGCCTTGGAGTGAAACCAAGTCTGAGAGATAGCCTTAAGAGTTGGGAATTCATGGGAATTTGTTTTGTAGGAATGCACTTAGTACACCTCAAGTTATCTCAGTTAGGATGCAGGTAGTGCAGAGAGGTTGCAACAGAGAACCTCACTGTACCCTTTGAACATTTTAAAGCAAATAGTGTGAGGCCTTTGTGTTGTATCAATTGCACAAGTAGGTTTAGAGTATTAGAAACCTATTAAGAGTGGTTTAGAGTGAAGACCCTAGTTAGAGCACTTTATTTTCACTAAGTACCCGAGAGCAACCTTAGAGAGCCATTGGAGAGTTGTAAGTGCAACTCTTGCATAATTGTCAAGGGTATAAGGTCTGAGTGTTTACAAACACTTTTAGGATTAAGATAAGATCAGTAGGGGGAGTTTAGAACTTTAGAAATAAGCCTTTACGTGTTACTTGCTTATGTGTTTAGGAGTTAAGTATATAGTATATGATATATATATATATATATATATATATATATATCATATATAACTAGCTAATAAATCATGCCATGTCATTACGTGACTATGTGAATTATGTGACTATGTGGAGTATGTGATTACATGATTATGTTAATTGTCTTTCATATGTATAAATGAGCATGTATACCTATAGTTAAGTACATGTAATGATTTCTATATCGATAGTTATATAATAATAGAAGTATTAGAATACCTACCTTGAGCCTAGGCGCGTGTAATATAAATTAGACTTAAAGTGCCACTTAGTGACGAGGTTAATATAATGTGTAGGTTCCGAGGCGTAGGGAAAGGCCCGTACCATCAAGATTGAATAATCCTAGAATCTTGAAAAGGCAAGTTACTACATCCTTTTTTTTACAATTGTTTCAAATATATGTGTACCCGTGACTCATAAATCCTTATGAATATTTAGTTGCAATAATCACCATGCCTATTATATTCGCAAATACCTTGATATAAATTCCGGATCATATTAGTACCTTTCTTTTCACAGATTCTCTTACACTTAAACCACAAAACGATAGATTCCTAATAAAACCTCCAATGAGATCATGACACGTATACTTTCATAAATACCGAATAACACTTTAATAGAATTGACTTTATTTTGACTTTGGAACTTACCCCCTTAAGTCCAATATGCGTTGACACATTATTAGTGAACTTGAATCCCCTTTTCCATATTTCAATAAAAGATGATATAAACCTTTTTCCGGCATCCATGTTATAAATCAAAATGAAGAATAAATGTTTTCTTCAGTGATTTGGACTAGACGCAAGTCCTTTTCACATTTTATTAGGCTCACATATAGCCTAGGGATCCCATTATATTTGAGAACCCAGTGCGGTTCGGGATTACTTCGCGGCTGATCACCTGCTGTTATCCGTAGCGTCCTAAAATAAATTTTGATGATTATATGATTATAACATGTTGCCATATTGCCATGATACCATGATTATCTATGTGTTTTGCCATGCCTATTCATGATTGCTTTATTATATATTCTTGATTCTATTTTGGACACCCCTGGATATTATTATAATGCCATGTGTTTAGGACTGTTAGTACTTGCTGAGCGTCTTTGCTCATTTTCTCGTATTTAACCCCTTTTACAGCTAGCAACTATGGTACGCACGTAAGTCGACCACTGGCTACGCCGAGAACTGTTTGAGGGCGAAGGTAGTTAGATGGGCTGATCCAAATTCTGAACTTATAAGATCTTTTGGGACATGTATTTCACTCTTTGGACTTGTAATTGACTTAGTATTATCTTTTGGGGATTCATATTATGTAATCATTAATTGTGGATTTATTGTTTATCTACCACTTGTTCATATTATATCAATTCGTGTATGTGTGTTGGTTTGGGGTGTGATATCTGCTTATTTTAGAAATTTGCATGCTAAAAATGAAAACACATCACCTAGACAACACACAAACAATAAGCATGCTAGATCAAAGACTGCTAGTCCTCCTCGTGTTAGGAAGGAGACTTACGTTCCAAAGCCTAAAACTAAGGTTTATAAGGCTGTTGTTAAGGAAGTAAGTTCAGTCAAGACTAAGCCAAGTATCAGTCCAAGAGGCTCTGTTGTATTACCTGATAGAAATCAATTCTTTAAGTTTTCCAGACCCAATCAAGTGTGGGTCCTAAAGAAGGTTTAATCAAGATGTCTTTTGCAGGGTGCCAGTGGAATTGCACGAGTTGCTTGGGTGCTTGACAGTGGAGCGTCAGTTACTTTTGCTGACAATAGCAAAGGTCGTACTGTTGGATATGGAAAGTACAAAGTTGGAAGGGTCATCATAGAGGATATTGCTATAGTTGAAGGACTTCAACATAATCTCCTGAGTGTCAGTCAGTTTTGTGACAAGGGATATTATGTTCATTTTGAAAAGGAGATATGTATCATTAAACATATCAAGGATAAGCGTCCTTCTCTATGTGGCATAAGGAAAGGCAATATATACGTAGCGGATTTGTCTTCAGGACCAGGGAATGCAGTTCACTATTTCTACGCTAAGGCGTCTGCTGAAGATAGTTGGTTATGGCATAAGAAGCTCTCACACCTCAACTTCAAAACCATGAACTCTCTAGTTAAGAGAGATTTAGTGAGAGGTTTGTCTTCCCTGGAATTCTCAACTGATGATCTGTATGAAGCTTGTCAGAAAGGAAAAGCAAAGAGAGCATCTCACAAAGTCAAAACCATCAATACCATTACAAATCCACTTCACTTACTGCATATGGATTTGTTTCGCCCCAGTGAATGTTACATCAATTGATAGAGGAAGATATGCCTTAGTCATTGTGGATGACTTCTCAAAATTTACTTGGGTTTACTTCCTGGCTTCTAAGGATGAAACTCCGAAGACAGTTACTGATCATATAAAGCAAGTTGAATTGGATAAAGGTGTGCCAATGAAAGCAGTAAGTTCAGATAATGGCACGGAATTTGAGAATCAAATTCTAATCAACTTTTACTCTTAAAAGGGAATTAGAAGGCAGTATTCAGCACCAAGGACTCCTCAGCAGAATGGAGTCGTCGAAAGAAAGAATCGTACACTGATTGAAGCTGCAAGGACAATAATTGCTGAAGCAAAGCTTCCACTGTACTTTTGGGCTAAAGCTGTGACTACTGCCTGCTATACCCAAAATAGAACTTTCATCAATAAGGATCATATAAGAACTCCATTTCAGGTGTATAATAACAAGAAACTGTAGGAACAATCGGACCTTGGCCCTGCGTTTTATGATACTTATTAAAAGTTCGAACAGAATATTAACCTTAATCGCTACGGCGCAAGCGATTCAAATCCACGTCTTCTACTGTATTCCTTGATTCTCCTTGGACGAAGTGTGGCATTCGATCTCCCAAGGTGTGCCTCTCCTTAAAGCTCCGAAAACCCAAAACCCTAGCTGTCTCCTTGAGATAAACGTCTGCCTCTCTCTGACTCTAGGATTAATTCGTTTTGGTGTGTCTTTCAGCTTTAGGAGAACGAGAATATATATAGGCTACAGCAGGGATCATGGATCATTAGGTCAGGCCTTCCAATGACATTCCGGGCCAGGCCCAATGTCATTAAATATTAATTCTATCCACTAAAGAACTAATATTTGCACTACCTTTCCTAATTCCGTAAATTAATTATTTAATTCGGTTCCCATATTAATTTCTTATAAATTCCCCATGTTTAAGATATCGCATGTCCATTAATTAAATTAATTTCTGACAATTAATTTAATTAATATCTTTTATCCTTGATCATCCACTCAACCTTATAATTATGCAAGAACAAATCTGCCTGCAGGACTAAAGCAGAATTATCTTTATGAGCTTTCAAGAGGACATCATCACCCGAATATATTTTTCGGACACGGTTTCCTTTTATAGTCAATATACCACTCTGTATATAATGTCATTGCCCAATACATAAATTCGTAATTTAAAATAAATTACTTAATTTATGAGTCAAGGCATGTGCATTAAATACAAGTGTCAATCACTATATCCGGATTAAGAACTTAAGCATTAATAACATCATAGAATCTTAGTTCTTTATTGTCAGAATTAAAGAAACAATTATTCTACTATTTTGATCCCGTTCAATATACACAAAGTATATAAGTATTATTCAATAGTCAAGATAAACTATTTCCAAATAATACTTCAGCCGTTCCAGTGGTTTGTTTAACACCACCTCGACTGTGAATCCTTATTATATTATATAAGGAGTCTGACAATCTAATCTTTAGCTATCCCATTTGATACTAGATTGTCTACAATATATAATATACAGACAATGTGAAAACATGCATTCAAGATTCTCAAATAATTGTTATATACTTCAAATGAATATTTCAGTATAACCCTAACAATCTCCCACTTATACTCAAGATATTCTTTAAGTATATCAGTGTCTATTACAAGCAATCCACTACCAACTATAATAACTATGTGACCAAGTATCTGACTCCTATCGCTTCCACGTGCTCTTGAAAAGCCTTAGCTGGTAAGCTCTTCGTGAAAGGATCTGCCCGGTTATCCTTCAATGCTATGTCAGCCACAATGATATCTCCTCGCTTAACGAACTGTCGTATGAGGTGATACTTACGCTCTATGTGTTTCGCTGCCTTATGGGCCCGCGGTTCCTTGGTATTCGCCACAGCACCAGTGTTATCACAATAAATCGTGATTTGCTGTGGCAGATTAGGAACCACACCCAAATCCAGCAGGAAGTTTCGGAACCATATAGCCTCTTTGGCTGCCTCATAGGCTGCCACATATTCGGCTTCCATGGTTGAGTCTGCGATGCATTTCTGCTTCACACTCCTCCATATTACGGCTCCACCTCCCAAAGTAAAAACACATCCCGAGGTGGACTTTCTCTTATCCTTATCCGTCTGGAAATCCGAATCGGTATATCCCAGAGGCAATAAATCAGAGGACTTGTAAACTAGCATATACTCCTTAGTCCTTCGCAGGTACTTGAGTATTGCTTTTACGGCACTCCAATGTTCTTGTCCTGGATTTGACTGGTATCTGCTAACCATGCCTACGGCAAAGCAGATATCAGGTCTCGTATATAACATTGCATACATTAGGCTCCCACATGTCGAAGCATAAGGAACTGCCTTCATGTTCTCTATCTCCTTAGGTGTCGAAGGACACTGCCTCTTTGATAGAGTAACTCCATGTCTGAAGGGTAAATTACCCTTCTTGGAGTCCTGCATGTTAAAACGAGCTAATACGTCATCTATGTAGGGCTCCTGAGATAAAGCCAACATCCTTTTCTTGCGATCCCTTATAAGTTTGATCCCAAGGATGTATGCTGCTTCACCTAAGTCCTTCATTTCAAATTGTTTGAACAACCATGCCTTTATTGAAGACAACATCTTAACATTTTTTCCAATAAGTAAAATATCATCAACATAAAGCACTAGAAAAACCACTGCATTTCCCTCACATCTCTTATACACGCATGCTTCGCTTGGACATTGATCAAATCCATACGACTGGACTGCCTGATCAAAGCGAATGTTCCAATACCTAGAAGCTTGTTTAAGTCCATAAATAGACCTCTTCAGCTTACATACAAGATGCTCTTGGCCTTCTTTAATGAATCCCTCTGGTTGCTGCATATAGATAGTTTCCTCAAGATTTCCATTAAGGAAAGCTGTCTTGACATCCATTTGTCAAATCTCATAATCGAGATGAGCTGCTATAGATAAAAGAATACGGATTGACTTAAGCATGACACTACGCCATAAGTGCTCATATGCAACGCGTATTCCTAGTGTTGCATGGAAAGTATTGCAATAGACCCTTGGTTTTCTATCTTCTGCAACAGAACTCAAACGGCGTTGCATTATAGGAGTTTGTAGTGTTGCATTATAGCATTAGACATTGCTAGACCCATTTTTGCTGACGTGGCAGTGGGTCCCACGTGCTGACGTGGCAGTGAGGCCCACTGTTGGACCCATTTTTGCTGACCTGGCAGTGGGTCCCACGTGCTGACGTGGCAGTGGGCCCACTTCTGGACCCACTTTGGTGATGTGGTAGTGGGTCCCACGTGCTGACGTGGCAGTGGTCCCCACTGCTGGACCCACTTTGGTGACGTGGCAGTAGGTCCCACGTGCTGACGTGGCAGTGGTCCCCACTGCTGGACCCACTTTGGTGACGTGGCAGTGGGTCCAACGTGTTGACGTGGCAGTGGGCCCCACTGCTGGACCCAGTTTGGTGACGTGGCAGTGGGTCCCACGTACTGACGTGTCAGTGGTCCCCACTGCTGGACCCACTTTGGTGACGTCGCAGTGGGTCCCACGTGCTGACGTGGCAGTGGGCCCCTGGTCTGGACCCAGTTTGGTGACGTGGCAGTGGGTCCCACGTGCTGACGTGGCAGGGGTCCCCACTGCTGGACCCACTTTGGTGACGTGGCAGTGGGTCCCGCGTGCTGACGTGGCAGTGGGCCCCTGGTCTGGACCCATTCAGGTGACGTGGCAGTGGGCCCTAGAAGCTGACGTAGCAGTGGGGCCCACCTCCGGACCCATTTTGCTGACGTGGCAGTGGGTCCTACTGACCCATTTTGATATAAAAATCTTTGAAAATTTTTGAAGGCCAAGGGAATTGAACCCCTGACCTCTCATGTATCAAAACATGTTACACACCACTCCACCAACCTCTCATTTATGTTGTGTGTTGCATAACTAAAATATAATAGTTATCTGTGGTCAAAGTGGGTAGTCCAATTAACCTACGTTGTCCCGAACACGAATTCTATTTTTTTAAAATTTGTTTTCGACGATCCAACCGTACGGATGTTAATATCTATCAAATTTAGTAATATGAATTTTTTTTCAAAAATTTTCATATTTAGAAGGTGTGAGTTTATAATAGTAAAAGCGGTCCAAGAAGGTAGTCCAATTAACTAGTGTTGTCTCGAAAGTGAATTCTTTTTTTTTTAATTCATTTTCGACGATCCAACCGTACGGATGTTAATATCTATCAAATTTAGCAATAAGAAATTTTTTTCAAAAATTTCCATATTTAGAAGGTGTGAGTTTATAATAGTCAAAGCGGTCCAAGAATATAGTCAATTAAGCAATGTTGTCCCGAATACAAATTCTATTTTTTTAAAATTCAATCTTGACGATCCAACCGTACGGATGTTAATATCTATCAAATTTAGCAATAAGAAATTTTTTTCAAAAATTTCCATATTTAGAAGGTGTGAGTTTATAATAGTCAAAGCGGTCCAAGAAGGTAGTCAATTAAGCAATGTTGTCCCGAATACAAATTCTATTTTTTTTAAAATTCAATCTTGACGATCCAATCGTACAGATGTTAATATCTATCAAATTTAGCAATAAGAAATTTTTTTCAAAAATTTCCATATTTAGAAGGTGTGAGTTTATAATAGTCAAAGCGGTCCAAGAAGTTAGTCAATTAAGCAATGTTGTCCCGAATACAAATTCTATTTTTTTAAAATTCAATCTTGACGATCCAACCGTACGGATGTTAATATCTATCAAATTTAGCAATAAGAAATTTTTTTCAAAAATTTCCATATTTAGAAGGTGTGAGTTTATAATAGTCAAAGCGGTCCAAGAAGGTAGTCAATTAAGCAGTGTTGTCCCGAATACAAATTCTATTTTTTTTTTAAAATTCAATCTTGATGATCCAACCGTACGAATGTTAATATCTATCAAATTTAGTAATAAGAAACTTTTTTCAAAAATTTCCATATTTAGAAAGTGTGAGTTTATAATAGTCAAAGCGGTCCACGAAGGTAGTCCAATTAATCAGTGTTGTCCTGAATACGAATTCAATAGTATAAGATTTGAATTATTGTTTAAATTTTTAATTTAATTTAAAGTAAGTATTTCTCACATATATCATTTAATTTAAATTAAAAATCTAATATAAAATATATAAATAATAAATATATAAAATAAAATAAAACAAATTAACTCCCCCCAAATTTCATGAAATCTTAAGCGGGTAAAACTCCCCCCAAATAATTTCAGACAAATTAACTCACTCAAACAAACACTCACCTCACTCAACTCCATTTCCCGACCTCGCCACTCTCACCTCCATTTCCCGACCTCGCCGCGCCACAGTCCCGACCTCGCCGCTCTCACAGTCCCGACCTCGCCTCTCTCGACTTCCTCACCTCACAATCTCGACCTCCATTCTCACCTCACTGCAGTCTCGACCTCAATATCAAATTAGGGTTTCGGTGTTCACGATTTGGGGATTTTGCTCAGTTCTCAGTTCTTCATCCTAGTTCTTCCTCACGGTGCTCAATTTGGGGATTCTGGTGTTCTCAGCTCTCGATTTGTGGATTTGGGCATCTGCAATTAGGGTTTCGGTGTTCTTGATTTAGGGATTTCAACTTCTCGGTTGTGGTTTTAGTTGTGGGTTCAAGTTCTCCATTCTTCAGTTAGCTCTGGTAATTCCTCTTTTTTATTTAAGATATAGATTTTGCATATAGGGCTTTTTGTGATTAAGATTTTGTTTTTTTTAGTTGCTATCTGCTTGTAATTTGTATTTTTAATTGATATTAGCTAGGTTGGGTGTTGCATGCTTGTAATTCATGCTGAGTTGTTTTGCTTTTTTAGTCTAAGAGAGAGAGAGTGACAGAGAGAGAGTAGGGAGGGAGAGAGTGGGAGAGAGAGAGAGAGAGAGAGAGAGAGAAGGGAGGGAGAGAGAGACAGGGAGGGAGGGGGAGAGAGACAGGGAGAGAAGGGAGGGAGAGAGTGACAGAGAGGGGGGACAGAGAGAGAGAGAGTAGGGAGGGAGGGAGGGAGAGAGAGAGAGAGAGAAGGGAGGGAGAGAGTGACAGAGAGGGGGGACAGAGAGAGGGCTGTTATTTTATTGCACAAAAAAATGATAGCAGTTTGGACCTAATTTTTCTTGTTAGTGAAAAGTATGCTTGAAGTAGCTTTTTAGGTAGACGATGTAAAAGCCAATGCACTGTTATATTTTTACTTGTTGATTTTCTATTTTCTGTTCTTAGTCAGTTATTTTGGATCCCAGTTCTGCTGAGTATTGACATAATAAAGTGGATTAACATTTAGGCATTACAAGTAACATATTCATTTGTATCAGTTTACTGTGGGGTTTTATTTGTATTCTGCATGATCCATATATTTTGCATTTAATATACTATTGAATCCATATAGTGCTTTTAAAATTATATATAATGTACCTTCTGGTTGCACATGGCACGTTAGGCTTACCTAGAAGCTTTTTACATTTTAGTGTTTTTGTTAACCTATTAGTAGGAGTAATCACACACACACACAGTGTGTATTAATATTCACAATGATTTTATATATAGTGTTTTTGTTGGTTCATTTTATGTTGGAGTAGTATCATTTCAGAAGTTAAGTAGGAATAATCATTGACACTGACTGACAGGAGTCCAGCCCTGTCGAAAACTGGTAATCACGAGTAATCTGTTGCTATGCTAAGTGAATTAGTAAATATGTGTTTTTCTCTGAAATATAAACATGTTAACTAGTTTTGTATGTTGATTAACATGTTAATTAGTAAATATGTGTTTTGTATGCTGCTATGTTAACTTATTAGAATTTTGTTTTTATGTCAACCACTGATTTTATATATTTATACTATATTTCAGTATAACTGCTGGATTGGGGTGAAGAGGGCCACATAAGACAAGCTGAGATACAGGGCTGCATTCACACAAGAAGTTGTTAGAATTTTTTGCTTTATAAGGTATATCACATGCCTCCAAATACAACTCTAATTTTTTTTGTCTCGATTATTTACTTGCTTAGTTGATGTGATTGTATGCTTAAGGAATATAATTTACATACATACATATATATATCTCGATTATTTACTTGCTTAGTTGATGTGATTGTATGCTTAAGGAATATAATTTACATACATACATATATATATATATATATATATCTCGATTATTTACTTGCTTAGTTGATGTGATTGTATGCTTAAGGAATATAATTTACATACATACATATATATATATATATATCTCGATTATTTACTTGCTTATTTGATGTGATTGTATGCTTAAGGAATATAATTTACATACATACATACACACACACACACATATATATATATATATGTCTTTAGAGAAAGCATGCATATGTACATGATCTTAATGATATATCTGATTGTAAAACTAAATTTTTATGTGTCTTTTTTTAGTTTTTCTCAGATATTAAGTATAGCAGGGCTGATAATCATAATAAATAAAATATTTAATATATTATACTAAATGCTTAATACAGATAACTGATAAGTTTAATATAGAGATTATGTTTAATATATTCAAACATTCCAGGTTGGCTCTTACTCCTTTTTCGGAATCGTTAGTGGCACCTAGGTTGGTTGTTAGTAAAGTAGAAGTGGGAATGGATGATCAATACTCCATTTGGATAGGTCTCCCGAGATACAGTGTAGAATATGTAAATGGAATAAAATCATTTCTACAAAATGCTTTTCCGATTTACAGCAAAGGGGATGAGATGAAGTGCCCCTGCAGAAATTGTATGGATCGTAAATGGCATCGTCAAGATGTAATTTATGATCATTTAATATGCAGTGGGCCTTCCCCTGGACACATCAAATGGATTTGTCAAGTTTCACAAACAAAAGTAGGACCTAGTGCAACTGATATGGACTGTGAAATAGGGATGGATTTTGGGGACAACTTAGATGCAATGTTTAATTGTACCGGGAAGAAGTTTGAAAACTTAGGAGAGTGCGAAGAAGGGCCTAATGCAGAGGCTAAAAGGTTTTATGACCGTGTAAAAGAGGGCAAACAACCATTGTATCCTGGTTGCACTAATTTTTCACGCTTAAGTTTTTTTATAAGACTTTATTGTTTGAAATGTGAAAACGGAATTAGTGAGTCTGCTTTCGGGGAATTACTAAAGCTGATGTTAGGGTTATACTGAAATATTCGTTTGAAGTATATAACAATTATTTGAGAATCTTCAATGCATGTTTTCACATTGTCTGTATATTATATATTGTAGACAATCTAGTATCAAATGGGATAGCAGAAGATTAGATTGTCAGACTCCTTATATAATATAATAAAGGTTCACAGTCGCAGTGGTGTTAGACAAACCACTGGAACGACTGAAGTATTATTTGGAAATAGTTTGTCTTGACTATTGAATAATATTTATATACTTTGTGTATATTGAACGGGATCAAAATAGTAGAATAATTGTTTCTTTAATTCTGACAATAAAGAACTAAGATTCTATGATGTTATTAATGCTTAAGTTCTTAATCCGGATATAGTGATTGACACTTGTATTTAATGCACATGCCTTGACTCATAAATTAAGTAATTTATTTTAAATTACGAATTTATGTATTGGGCAATGACATTATATACAGAGTGGGATATTGACTATAGAAGGAAACCGTGTCCGAAAAATATATTCGGGTGATGATGTCCTCTTGAAAGCTCATAAAGATAATTATGCTTTAGTCCTGTAGGCAGATTTGTTCTTGCATAATTATAAGGTTGAGTGGATGATCAAGGATAAAAGATATTAATTAAATTAATTGTCAGAAATTAATTTAATTAATGGACATGCGATATCTTAAACATGGGGAATTTATAAGCAATTAATATGGGAGCCGAATTAAATAATTAATTTACGGAATTAGGAAAGGTAGTGCAAATATTAGTTCTTTAGTGGATAGAATTAATATTTAATGACATTGGGCCTGGCCCGGAATGTCATTGGAAGGCCTGACCTAATGATCCCTGCTGTAGCCTATATATATTCTCGTTCTCCTAAAGTTGAAAGACACGCCAAAACGAATTAATCCTAGAGTCAGAGAGAGGCAGACGTTTTTCTCAAGGAGACAGCTAGGGTTTTGGGTTTTCGGAGCTTTAAGGAGAGGCACACCTTGGGAGATCGAAGGCCACACTTCGTCCAAGGAGAATCAAGGAATACAGTAGAAGACGTGGATTTGAATCGCTTGCGCCGTAGCGATTAAGGTTAATATTCTGTTCGAACTTTTAATTAGTATCATAAAACGCAGGACCAAGGTCCGATTGTTCCTACACTACTAACGATAACTTGTGCAAGAGGTTTGCTAAGTTAATGTAGAGCAATTATGAAATAAGTATGATGGGTGAGCTATCTTACTTTCTTGGTCTTCAAGTAAGCCAAAAGGAAGATGGCATTTTCATTTGCCAATCAAAGTATGTCAGAGATCTTCTGTGAAAGTACAATCTAGAAGACTCTTCTCCGGCAAAGACACCCATGGCCATTGCCACAAAGCTTGACCAGGATAAATCTTGTAAGAAAGTTGATATCTCAAGCTATCGAGGTATGATTGGCTCATTACTCTATCTTACTGCTAGTAGACCAGATATTATGTTTGCAACATGTTTATGTGCTAGGTTTCAAGCTGATCCTAAAGAATCACATTTTATAGCCGTCAAAAGAATCTTTAGATATCTTAAGGGTACACCTGGTTTAGGTATTTGGTATTCTAAGAATACTGGTTTTGACTTAACCGGCTATACAGATTCTGATCATGCAGGTTGCAGGATTGATAGAAAGAGTACGTCTGGAAGCTGTCAATTTCTAGGACATCGATTGGTTTCCTGGTACAGCAAGAAGCAGCACTCAGTGTCTACTTCTACTGCTGAAGCTGAGTACATAGCTACTGCCAGTTGCTGTGCTTAGATTCTCTGGATCAGGAATCAATTAAATGATTATGGTATTGATGTTAACAAAATTCCAATATTTTGTGACAACGCCAGTGCCATAGCCATTTCAAACAATCCAGTGCAACACTCCCGGACCAAGCACATAGATATCAAGTATCATTTTATTAGAGAACATGTCATGAATGGTACTGTGGTGTTACATTTTGTACCCACGGCTGATCAAATTGCTGACATCTTCACTAAACCAGTTGATGAATCCATTTTTCTAAGTTGGTTTGTGAGCTAGGGATGTTAAATATGCCATGATTCTCCTTGTATATATTTTATATTTGTTTTATATATTATTATAGATTTTTGTGAATTTTCTGTGTAATTATATCTATTTTGTTAGATTTTATATAATTGTTTGTAAATTATCTGGTAATTTTCTGTATAATTATGCATGTTCATATTTATCTCTGTAATTTTCTAAGTGTTGCACACTCCCCTGTATTATTTTCAAGCATTTAGATAATTATTTGTGTCTATTTTGTATTTTTCAAAATTAATCAAGCATAAATATTAGATTTTAAGTTAATTCATTTTAATGAATTAAAGTTAAATTCATAAATATTTATATTTAATTAAAGTTGAATTTTACAAAATATCGGTGTAATATATTATATATTAGTTGTATGATATTTTTGATTTTGTGTGTAAAAAGCTTTATTTTCAAAGAAAATCAAAAATCATAGTATTTCGCTTGCTATATTCGCTTGCTGGTTTCGATTATTCAAGAATCTAAGCCGTTACTCTGCCCGATTTTCGAGTTTTTCAAGCCCTCATTCGCGACTTTGTGGACTGATTTCGCACGATTCTTGCTCGTTTTGAACTCTAAACCACTGCTGTGATCTTCTCTGTGGGTTCCTAATTGAATTTCGAAGCTTTTGCATGAGTTTGGGTTTTGGATTTTTTGAATTAATTTGAATTGGGGTTTCGTTTTAGGACTTGTTCTTGAGAATTTAAGACCATGTTTGGCTATTTGGAGTAATTGGGACTTAATTGGAGTTTTGTGGAATTAAGTTTGGCCGTTTACAATTTAATTAACTTTTAATTCGAGTTTAATCAATTAATTCGAATTATTAATTAATTGGTTAATTGTTAATTAATTATTAATTGAAATTTGCGAGAAATTTGAGAATTAACATTTTATTTGAAAAATTCTCGCTTAATTCAATTTTTAATTATAAAAATGGCTGGCCAATTTGTGATCGGGGAGACGAACTACAATGGGTACTTAGACCCTGATTCTAGCTTGGAGAGGTTCAAACCGTGGGTACGGTTTCTGAATAGTCAAAGTTTAGTCAGTACGGTGATCACTGCACATGCTGAGTTGTAGATTAGACCCCTTCAGGACTTTTACTCCACTGCCATCAACACTACTCTACTGGATAACTACAGGGTTTCCGGAGACATCAATGGACGACGAAGCATTACAATTACAACTGACGATGTCAATAGGATTCTTGGGTTTCCACAGAACAACTTTGCTGAGATTCCGAAAGATGCTGAAATCATTCAATTCTTTCAGACTATTCTTTATCAAGGAGAGATTCATCTGCCACGAATGCTGAAAGAGAATTTGAAACCTGAGTGGGATTTGTTCTTTGATACACTGGCAAAGGTCTTTTCCCCTACCACTCGAAGTAACTTCAACATCATCTCCTCCCTTCTTCAAGTCATTGGATTTTGTATCGTTCACAATCGACCAATCAATTTTGGCAAATTGATTCTTCAGTCGTTTCTAAAGAAGTTGGGACCACTCAGAAGTCGGTCTGTTGAACAGAATGCCAGGGTAGTATGTTTTTACCCTCGGTTCTTAATGTTGTTTTTGAACGATAAGATGACAGACGCTGAGAAGAATTCATATTTCAACTCTCCAATTGCACCAACTCAGCGTGTCTGTACTAAGATGATGAAAGCTCTAACCAACAAGAGGAAGAATTCATATTCCACTTGTTGTGACTCCATACTTAGTGGAACAGTTTAATCTCAGCCACAGTCGCACCAGTTTCAAGTGGCACCTCTACAGCAACAACAACAACAAGATCAACCGGAACAACAGCAACAACCTCAACCACAACAAGAACCACTTCAAATTCAACAACCAGAACAACACCTCTCACCATACCAATCACCACACCAATCACCAAATCTTTCCCCTCTACATCAAACACATCCTTCACCTTCATTTGACGACGAACCTCAGGAATACAACTTCTTCAAAACTCAACCGTCTTCATCTGAACCACTACCTGAACAACCACACACCCACAACATACCACAAACACAATCAACCTCTCAACCATTACATTCTAACTCAACATCCACCCCGGAGCTGCAGTCCTTTCGACAGGACTACAGGTAGCTCAGGTACTTTCTAACTTCTCATCTAACTTTAATGTTGATATGTCAGATTTTGTTTGTGATCTTGATTTTGTTTTCCAGATTACCAGCAATGAACCTGTCAACACACAGGTTCATAACCAAGCTGATGACTTTATTCAACCAACTCTCTCTTCTGCAAACATATCAATCAACACTACTTCTCAACCCATTCGTAAAGTTGCCAGAAAGAGGAGTTCAAGCAGTTTGATAGGTCAACCCGCAGCTCTGTCTTCCTTTAAGAAGCCAAGGTTGGAAGCCATGGAGACATCTACAGCCTCATCCTTGCCTTCCCAAAAAGGCTTGGACATTGAAGAGGCAATGAAATAGTTTTTGGACTCATTCTCTCAACAGGATGATGCCATTGAAGTTGACCGCCCTGCCACAGTACCCTATACAGAGTCAAGCACTGCGCTAGCACTCACGCTAGTTCAAGACCAAACAGATACACAGGTTACTATGTTTACTGATTGCACAGATTCTCAAAACCAAGTTAATATGTATTAAAACTTTGTTGATCAGACTTTCTTTTATGATTAGGAGGTACTTGGCAGCGTGCAAGTAAATCTGCCCTCGAAGGCATCCGGAGGACAATTTGTTCCTCCACTACCTTTGAACCCATCTCAGGGGACATTGGTACCGAACGATACATGCACGTGAGGCTAGTGAAACAGCTTTGAGTGTACGTGAGGTGAGTGCACACACTGACCCGGCTCTGTTTGAGGAACAAATGGCTAAGCTGAAAGCTGAATTAGCCCGGATGATTGCTGAAAATAAAAAATTGAAGGGTGAACAGTTGGTGACCCTAGAAAAGAAAGCTGATGAAAGGCCATCCAGTTCTTCCAGGGATGAGCTTAAAGAAGAAATTCATGAGTTAACTGTCGAGATGAGATCTAACCATGCACTTTATATGGCAAAATTTGATGATATCGACAGTAAACTGGATCAACTCGTCAGGAACAAAAAGTTTAATGCTGATACCTCCCGAGAGGATCCCTCAACTAAGGGGGGGAATAGAGGAGATAGAGGAGACAAAGGAGACAGGGGAAATAGCTCAAATCAAAGGAAGAAAGGAAATACTTCTGAATCTGCTCCTGACAATTCTGGAAGGTCAAAAGGCAAAGAGCAGTTACATCAATCTGATAATGTCTTCAACTCTGACAATTATGATGATTATCCGAAAGACATGGATGATGATGACGTCTTCGATGCTACCTATCGTCAAGCAGAAGAAGAAGGTAAATTTGACGAGAGTTATTTGTTTCAGGATGAAGAACCTGTTGATCCTGAATATGAAGAGAATGTCCGGAAGTTCAAAGCTGAGAATGAAGCTAGGAAGGGCAAACTTCGTGATTATCAGAAACTTCTAGAGGACAAGTTGTTAACTGAAGAGCAGATCAAGATCGAGAAGCAGAAAATTTATGATGCTGCCTGCAAGCAGAAGAATCTTGATGTAAGGAGGAAGGAAGGAAAAAGCTGGGACATTGCAAGGAGGATCTTTAATGGACCTCAAAGGGAATCTTTCGACGACAGAAAGTTCTTATCTCCGATCTACGATCTTCGAGAGGTAAACCCTGACGAGGATGTCTTTATGCATGCCTTTGCTTTAGAGTTGGAATACTTAACTGTGGTAGTTAGGGGATTGCTAGAAAAATGGGAGCTAATTGTCTACACACAGAGGAATGGTTCGTTCATATTATCTGTTGAATTTCTCAAATCTTTCTCTGTATATGAGCTCTGGGTACTTCGCAACAAGGTTAAGCGTTGCACCAACCTGAACGAACTCCTTCGTGACAAACTGCTGGATTGTGCTGTCTTCAACAGTCCACAGGTGGTTAAGAATTTATATTGTGTAAAGTTCGTTCACAAGGAAGTCTTCTGCACCGTCTATCTCAATGAAGAAGCCTTGCCAAAGTATCCTGCCAAGCGATTGGCTCTAGCTTCCACTCTACTTCGAACCAAGGGCTTCAATTCTAAAGCCAAGTCTGATGCTGATGATGTGATCTTATCTTACTGCACCCGAAGAAATATTTCTCAATACTTTTGGAGGATGAAAGGTGTTACAAAATCTCAGCCATCAGACTTCTGTGAAGACCCTGTGGAATTGGAAGTGTTACATCAACTGGCTCTGGCAAGAGAACGTAAGAAGAGTGGTGAATCCACTACATCAGAAATGCCAACCAGAGAAGAACCGTCAACTCCTGTCCTTCACAGTTCAAATATAGAAGAAGGAGAAGTTGATCTTTAGATTTGATAAGGAATTTGTTATATATGTTCAGAAAGAACATCCTTGTTTAATCTAATGTACTATTTTGAATTCTGGTGAATGTTTAATTAAATATCAGAAACTTTTTGCTATTTACAATTCATGTTTAATCCTTTGTCTTATCAGTTAGTTCAGTTATCCTCTCGATAATTTGCATGTTATGTTAACAAACAAATAGGGGGAGATTGAAAAGCATATGTTTAGCCTATTTGTAATTAAAGATGTATCAACTCAACTATGATAAGAGAGCTAAGTAAATAGAAAGCACTATTGAAGGAAACCATACGAAGAACGTCAAGTGATTTATTAAAATCATATGTCTGAAGAATTTCAGGATGCTGCTGCACACCACTGAAAGAAGTTCATTAATATGTTCAAGCCTTAGTGTACAAATAATATTTTGTAGCACGTCCAAAAGTCCAGAAGGTATAAAGTTTTAATACTTTATTTATTCAGAAGATTCCAAACTATTTCTACTTATGAAGAAGAACTATAAAGACGAAGACTCGACGAACAAGCCACTTCTCAAATGTTTAATTGATAAAGAATATTTGATTCAGCTAGATACAGATGAACCAGACAGTACATTTGTGTGTCAGCTACTCAGATTAGATATTCTGCATCAACAATAGGCGATCGTTCAATCCAGACAAAGAATCAGATCTTTTAAAGGAAGTCAGAACACCTGCTGCTGAAGAAAATGCAATATATAATTATTCAATTAATTAATTCACAGCTCAAAATAATTATATGGATTATATAATTTATTTATTAAATCGATTCAGTCTCGAATTAATTTAATTTATGAGTTTATATAATTAATATAATTAAGTGGATAATTATTGGATTAATTATATTAAGAATATACAAAGTTATATTGTTTTTGGGCACCAAGTCATGTGCCAAGTCATGTGCGTTAGTCAGGAGGCATGACAAACCAATTGGTTTATCATACCGAATGATTAAGGCATGACAATGGTGATTGTCATACCGAAATCACAAGGTATGACAATCCATTGGTTTGTCATGCCGCTTGAATGCTTATGGACCAAGTCTCATTGTCATACCTTGTTCCATCAGTTTGTCATACCGATTTTGGGAGAGTATGACAATGCTTCTGATTTTCATACCTTCTCACTTGTGTCATGACAATGCTTCAAAATGTCATACCTTTTGATATAAATGTCATAGCACTTGTTTAAATTGTCATAGGACTTCCTAGAGTTGTCATGCCTAGCTTTGTCATACTAGTTCAAGGTGTTGCCTATAAATATGGCTTCAACCTCTTCATTTGTTCTTGTTCAAAGCTTTGTAAACTTTCAAGTTTTTAGTAACTTGCTATTGTTATATCCACAGTTTTCTGTGCTTTGATCTCTCGGTTGTTTTAATCCGCTAAGTTAAAATACTTCTTGTCAAATTTATTCTACGAACTTGTGGACATTAAAACGAACCATATTAATTATATAACGTCTTAAAATTGTTATATTAATTAATTTAAATCTGATTAACAAGTTATACTCCAATCAGATTATTCCGCCGCGATTATTTTGTGACGATTGTATTCAACCCCCCCTTCTACAATCGTATCTGGACCTAACAGTTTATATCACACTGTAATAGTTATTACAATTTTTTTAGTGATTCAAAATTTCTCGATATTCATATTTAATTTGACCCATTATTTGATTATTTGTTCTTCTAATCGATTCATCACAATTAGTATTGTTCATTACCTCTGTCCTTTTACGAAAGTTTGTTGTGGTTTAAAATAACATATCTTAAGTTATTCTCTTACACCTTTGAAGTCGATCAACAACTTAGTTTTGAGGTCCCAATAAGACTCTAATTTTTAGCTTCTAATTTTTAATTTACAATATCAATATTCATTTTTTAAGCTTAAATAATTTATTCTTTAAACATATGATTCACTTGCTATATACGTATGTTCATTCCATTAGGTACATAAATGAATTCATATACATAAAATCACTTTTGGAGTTGATACACATAACTAAAAATTGTTGTATGATAGCATTGACTAATGTTTAGAGGGTTAGTTATGGGTGCAGAAATAATAAGCTTTTCAACTTTCATAATTTATGGCTTTTTTGAATTATTCTTTATAATGATTTGTACCAAAATATAGTATAAGTATCACTAGAAGTCTTACAGTCACATCGGCTAATTAATAAGTGCTCGATATTTACATATACAACTTTTTTCTTAATATGGGGGTGTCTAAATTGTTCATAAAAATTGGTCACGATGGGAGTGAGAGTTGAAACATTCTCAATCCTAATGGTGTGAATTATCAATAGGTTATGAATAATTCATTGTTATTTTATCAACTTTACCCATTTAAATATTCCAATCAAAATACATATACAATTTAATCTTGAACTAAAAGGGCCCACCATGGCACACTTTCCATGTTTATCTGGTATAATTACAAATTTATTTTTTGCTCTTTTTATTGGAGATATATTGTTGGAAATTCAAATTAACCACAAAGTTAATGAATATAACCAACCTACAGTAAATTTATGACTATAGAAAAAATGATAAAATAAATACTCTAATAAAAATATAAAAATAAGCCTAGTAAAAGCATAAGTCTTCATCATAGTTTTTAAGCTGAAGGAAAAAAATTATATTGTTGATTTAATATTTTATTTAGTTCCACTAATCGGTGTCGTATATTTCATATATGTGATTTTTGTGATATTATTTGCACCAATTATATATAAGAAATCCAACCTTTAAATATGTAGTTTTTATGTGTTTGGAACATTTGTGCACATTCTTTATCTCTATACATATTTATTAAATGATATTTTTTTTCACTTTGACAATGCATCCATTAATGATTTTACTCTGGAAATCCAATCAATTTAATTTAAAATATATTTAAATTAAAAAATAATATGTGAAACAATTTTCAAGAACATAAAGATATAATCATTTTTGGAAGTACATTGGAACATCCTACCAACATAAGAAAATAAAAATAATAATACAATACTCTGCACACATACAAAATCCATCATGCATGTATGCCACTACTAAGAAAGATCATTTATCACAAACAACAAAACAAATATTAAAAAAAAACAGACTTGTGAACTCCATCTTCTTCCCTGATGCTCAAATTATCCATCGACCTCTAGCAAAAGGTGTGATTTAAATCGACCATCACACGCGTATAAGCAGAAAAAATGTGTTCATGCAAGCTCTCCTCATTGTGCATCAAGTAAAGTGCCAACAACTCTTCTAAGTAATCTGAATTTACGAACTGCTTACACTCTAATCTAGATTTTATCATTTCTACCATCGATTCGAAGAACTTCTTTTCCGGATATAAAGACAAAACTTCTCTCATTGTTTGTTCTTTTGGTTTGGAGCTAGTGACCATCTCTTCTTTCTCAAGTGTTTTTGATGGGATATGAGTCACAAAAAAACGACGATAGGTCTCATCCGAATTAGGTGATGGCGTGCTGATTAAGAATCTTAAGGAATGATCAAAAAAGAGTCTTTTTGGGGGGCTCTTCATGTGACCATTAAGTAACTGATCGAGAACATTGTCATTTTTAGGGTTAATACTTGTTGGTGACAAAGTTGAAGGATATTGGCAATTTGAAAAGATGCTTGTGTGCACTGGGGTGCTGCTTGGATTTTCATTTGGGTTAGACTTCTTTGAAATATGATTAAAAACTTTTCGACTGCTAGACATTCTTGAGAAATCTAAGAATTTCTTAATTTTTGGTTGAATGATGTGGGGGTATATATGGCTCTATTTATACACAAAACTCTAAGGAGAAGAAACGTTTTAATTAAAGTAACGGTTTTTGTTTTTGCATTAACATAAATAACATACTAGATTTAGATTTTTAGGAAGATCTTGTAAGGAATTTGTTGTTATAACATAATTCATTGTGTTTTATACCATAATTTTAAGCAATAATTTTTTCGTACATTACCTTCTTTCAATATGTATAATAAATATACAAATAGTTTGTTTTTGTTGTAAGTGACAATGAAATAAAATTTTAGAATTTGAAAAATATTAATTGTGAAATAATATAACAAAAATTCCAAGAAGTAGACAGATGGATGTTTCAACATAAAAGCCTTACAACTATATGGCCCAACAATGATGAAATCAAAGTTCTAAATTGCTAATCAAAAGTACTAATTTATTTTAACTTTTCTATATAAATATTTTAGAAAAAGGAGGATACAATTATTATTTATAAACAAAGGACAAAAGACATGTATACTTCACAAAACATGAAATCAAATTACTAATCATAAGTACTTATTTATTTTAACTTTTATATAAATACTTTATAAAAAGGAGGGTGCAATTGTTATTTATGAACAGGGGCATCGGAAATTTTTGTTTCACAAAATATGTGGGGTATTGGAGGTGGGGTATATATTAAATACATGCATGCATACATACAGACACATACACACACATATATATCATGTGACAAGAATAAAACAGAACATAATTTGAAATGCAATAATATACAAACATGCATCACCATCTCAATGTAATGCTCATCAAAAGAATTAATATATATATATATATATATATATATATATATATATATATATATATCTGTGTGTGTTACATATATATATATATACATATATATATATATAAATGTTACATATTTGCTGATATCAGACTTAACTTTTTTAATTAGTTTTCAAGTGAAGATATCAGAGTATAATCTGGAAGTAAGAGCTCACTAAAGACCAAAGATATCAGGGTTTATTCAAACGGGATATTCTTCAGAGTTTGGAGCGGCTTATTTTCAGGAGTGGATCTAGACGATATCAAGATATGAATTAAGCAGATCTTACAACTAAGGACTATCAGATGGATTGATACTATAATATCTGATTGATATATGAAATTGATAAAATATTTAGGTTATTAAATTTCATGAGTTAATATCGTGACTAAATGTGGTTTAGTAAATTTGAATTATTGAGGAAAGGATTATGAATTGCAATAAATGACATCGTACCATAATGTGACAATATTAAAGATTTAGAGGATATCAACCATGATAGTAGCAATGGTCATGACATAACAAATACTTTAAGTCATATTTTTATTATGTGCATAGGAAATTTTTCTCTCGATTGATATAAAGATGACTAGTACAATATTTCATATCTAAAATGAGTCATCCAAAGGGGAGGATTATATAGGATGCCTCAGTATAGTTTTTAAAAATATAAGATTTGGGAAGAGAAAGTATAAAGCTCCGGAAGAGCGTATATAAGGCTTCTGAAGAGCATGTATAAGACTCTCAAAGAGCATGTATATTTTTATCTACTCTCTGAAGTACATTTTACTCTAGAAGAGCATGTATAGTATTGATGCAATTATACTCTCCCAAGAAGATTGAAGAATGAAATTTATATAATTTATCGCATTGAGATATCAAGGGACTTTAAATATTGAATTTCATTCAGTGCACTAAAAAAACTTGGAGAAAGATTCTACACTACTTTATAATAAGCATGATTGAAATTGATTTTGAAAGTAAACCAGAAGTTTACTTATAAGTTTATAGTTTGGCCTGACTAGCTAAGCCATCTGAATTTGATAAAGATGCGAATAGTAATTTTATATGCACTTTTGTTGAAGAACTTGTAGATTCTTCTTATCTGTGATACATATAGTATTTGCTTATAAAGCAAAATTGATCACCAACAAAGATATAGTTGTGATTTATCATCTTTGAGAATGAATTTATGAAGATATGGCATGAGATAAAAATATCATATTGTTGAACAGTGAGATATTTTGTGAAATATATGGTTGTATACAAAGTTATTATCAACACGCAGCCTGAAGTATGCGAGATTCATTATTTATAATATATGCTTATAATGCTGGTGCATCTCATAATGAGTATTATCTTGTCCATAAGAAACATTTTTGATTATTTCGTATCACATATTTATTGATTCGCATCATATAAACCAATTTTTGGAATTTCTCCCCATCATAAACATATTATTTGGTCATCATAGATTTTCCACCATGTTAGTAAAATCGATTCCTCAATTGGATATATATGACATATGAGTGCATTTGGAATCATCAATATGTATTTGTTATGACTTGATTTAATGAGTTTTGTTTTCAAAATCAGGGGGAGAAAATAAATAGCTGGTGTAAGTAGAAATATAAGAATGAATTATCATTGCCTCATCTTGATCCTCAAAATAAGGAATATGAACCAGAAGTTCATAAGATAATTTATTTTGATGACCAAAAAATAGTGACTATGTCGTAAACACCGACTACATATGCTCCTATGATATAAATGTCGCAAAAGGACAACCTCAAGATACTACTATGTCTAAAGAACGTCTGAAGCGTGATAGGCAAGTTGGTTGCATATCTTATACAAAAAAAAAGGTGAAAAGGAGCAATAATTGATGATGGCTAGATTGAGAAATCAATAATTTTTGAAGGATCTCCAGAAGAGATTATATTGAAGGATCTCTTGAAGAGATTATAGATGTGACAAATTAGTAAAAATATAAGTAATGAAAAATATTGAGATCTCGATATATTATGTTTTGTTCAGAATGAAGTGGAAAGATAAATTGAATCGACGTCGATGATATTTATAGAACTTGAGATTATTGATAATGAGGATCATGAAGCAGAATCTGTTAGAAAATATTGATATAATTGGCCAAGGAATAAAGGATATAATTGAGGCAATTATAAAGAAAAATTATTTGGACCAGTAGTCCTCTCACACTTGAAGTTGTGAAAATAGTGCGCCCTACGAATCATTATCTCTTAAAAATAGGGTAATATTTGAAACTGCAGTTAACACACCAAAAGGTGTCAAGTCAGTGGGATATTAATGATTATTTGTGTGAAAACAAAACGAAGTTTCAGAAATTATGAATGTAAAGCTCAAATAATTGTATGATAACCTTGTGTTGGTTATGAAGAGTAATAGTATTTGTGGTGGAAATGATTATTTGATTGTGAAATAGTCCCGCAATATGTGAAGGTTCAGTTTAAATTTTATATGACCCACTTGACAATAATCATCCTAGAAGGATCTTAACTGCCAGAAGCAGTATAACAAATTCTTGAGAACTATACCCTCTCAAATGGAAAAGGGATTTGGACCATCAGTCCAACACAAAATTATTTTGACAAATACATGTTATCATTGTATATCAAATTATAGGTTACAACTCATAAAATCTCTGGCCAGAGCAGATGGAAACTAGAATGTGTTTCTAGTTAACATTGAATTGAGTTGCACCTGATTAAAATACTATATGTTATATTATGTGATAAAGTGTTTCTTGGTATATATATTGAAAGAAGAATTACCCTTTGATGAATGATATATTGTCATATGTGAATCCCAGAAGGATTATACACGATAGTACACTAACTTTTGTGAACACTAGAAAGAAATTCTCGGTCCTGAAGTACCATATCTAAGTAAACTACAACATGTTTTATCATACACGTTTTGACATAATTATTTAAAGCAAGTCTCCGCTTTCGGTTAGTGTTCATTGTTAAGGGATCACTCGCTTTAAGGGCGTGTTAATCCTCAAGTTACAAAGTGAAAATTTTATTCGATCTACACTAACCTATCCTATAAAGTTTTAAGCTATAATTTTGCAGGCGTAAATAATAGGGGATCAAAAGTTGAATAAATTATCGTGGAGGTTTTCTTTTGTTATGAAACAAATTGCAGGCAGCATCACGTACAAGGAAGGATACATTAAAGGTGACATGACGGAACATATAGACTCGAAATTCTTCTTTACTCGTGAAATTTGACAAAAGAGATAAATCAGTGATTTGTTCGAGAAATCAGTACACATTATCGGGATGCGCATACATCGTCATATTTGCTAATTTTTATATCCTGATGAGGGGAGACATAAATGAAATATTTTTATTTTGTACAACTCATGTACTCTTTTTCCTTCACTAGGGTTTTTCCCACTAGGTTTTACCTAATAAGGTTTTAACGAGACATGATGTTAATACAAGTCATCCAAGGGGAGTGTTATGATATAAATATGTGGATGACTTTTTGTTTATCCTAAGACTCTTGACCTTTTGTTTACTCCCAATAATGTGCAAGACTTTTAACCTTTCACATGACTTGTAACTCACATTTGATAGCTATATAAAACCATTTGTATGAATTTGTAAAACACTTGAGATCAACAATAAAAGTTTTCACTTTCTGTCTCTCTTGTCAATCTCTCTCAATTATCTTTCTACGTATACTATTTCATAACATTGATCACAGAGTGACACCTGAACATATCACAGAGGTGACATATCAACATTTTTCGATCACACAAATCAACATAAAAGATTCGATTAAGAGAGGTGTATTGGATTGGGATTTTAAAGCATTTTTTTGCATTCATGAAATCCGAGGGTATTCGATTGGGATTGTTTGAAATCCATTAAAATTTTGAGGTATTCAATTGGGATTTTAAATTATGCTACAAAATCTGGTGGTATTCAATTGGGATTTTAAATTATGCTTTAAAATCTGATAGTATTCAATTGGGATTGTTTAAAATCCATTAAAATCTGATGGTATTCAAATGCTGATGGATTTTTTTTCATTTCATAAAATGATGGATTTTGTGGCATTCTTCAGTGTATTTTAAGTTTTTTGAAATCCCATCAAAATCAATGGGATTTTGAAGCATTGTACCTAAATCCCATCAACTCTACGACATTTTATCAAGATTCCGCACAAAATCAAAATCTCATGCAATCCATTAAAATCCATAAACTAAAAACAATCCATTAAAATCCCAATCGAATACACCCCCCTAAAAAAATCGAGACAATTTTCAAATGCTAAGCAATTTTCAAATAAATTCCTTGCTAGCATAACAAATGGTTCCAGCATTGGCTTGAAATTTAAAATGATTGCCCAAGTAAAATACAAAAAATTATCACAAACAATTAAATAACATTCCACTAAGATATCATATAAAAAATAATACTTACAAGCTGCTAGAAATAATAACACGCAACAGTTTGCACAAACAAGGAACTAAAAAATTAACATAATCACAACTGAAATTTCTATTGAAGTCACAGTAGCACTATCTCAATAGCCTACCATCTATAGTCTTTATGCCTTGTAGAAGACGGTACTCTCGACCACCTTCCCAACTGGAGTCTTAGCAAAGTATAAAACCTCAAACAGTTGCAACATTAGCTTTCAAGAATCTCTTTCAATTAAATACCAGAGCCAACAAAATTCCGAAGATCATGTAAAAAGCCAATGTTCCTCACAGCTAAACCAATGGTATAAATATCAAATAGATTAAGATTTGGCTGATCGGGGAATTTTTAGCCCAATTAGAAATCAAAAACTACATTAAGATTATTTATCAGCACTCCATATACAGTCCATCCAGATATAGTCAGGTCAGTTTAAGAGGTGCATTTTTTTGATAGAGCAAGCCGCCCAGTGACTGGGTAACAACGCAAATAACAAAAACTCCGGCATGCACCATAAACCATGCACCTGCTACTAGGTTAGAAAATGGAAAAACTGAAGGTTGTAGCAGCCATGGCTTGTCTGTGGTCCAATTCCAATTCCTGAACTGTTTATATGAAACATGCAATGAACTGGAGCTCTTCAGAGATACAAAATAGCCACATGTCAACAGATGGGTTAGAAAACTGCTTACCTCATTGACGCCAAAATCATCTTGAACATCCTCCGACCTACTGAACAAGTCATGCGCAGGATCCAACTACAGCGTTTTCAATCACTTCACTTTTCTTCCATTATAGTGGATTTTGCTGAAGAAATTAGCGCAAAGAGATGCAGAAGCCGAATAAATTAGCACATGGTGCAAGTTCTGACTTCTAAAGCACCACGAATGAACTCGTCCCGATAAAGCCCAAGACCTCAGTATGGCGTATGCTGATTACACGATGTCTGCATTCTGGGCGAACATCTACAAGTCTCTCTTGCCCATGATTCCTGCATAATTTTGCTTCTTCTGAACACCATGTTGCCATGCATCTCTTGATTTGTCACCAGACTGATCAAAATCATCTAAGGAATTCTCCGAATGTGGCTTGAAGGAACGGTAACTTCCATTTCTAGATATTAATGTTGAGTTTGATTTCTCATCATCTTCTGATGGTGTTCCTGAACGAGATTCCATGTGCATATCATATGGCCTCTGTCTCGGCCCAGATCTAAACCCCCTTGCGCTTTTAACAGGCAATGGAGCATAAGCAGGTGCCTTGGGTGCCAGAAAGTCTTTAGGCAGAGCATCCATGTCCATATAATTGTTTCTTGCTTTGGCATCATTAATCAACGCAGCCCAATCTTCAGATTTTATCAAAGCATTAGCATTTCCCATTATCTGTCAAGATCGAGACCAAATATCAGTTTATAATGCACAAGAATAGAATCTTTACCAGGTGTAGTTCTAGTAATGAATCATGGATATATAAATAATTTCAAGAAGCATAAAGACATACCCAAAGAGCTCTTTTTGATCGAGTAAGGGCAACATTCATTCGCCGGATATCTGCGACAAAGCCAACTCCATGATTTGATGCACGTACACAGGACATTATAATAACATCTCGTTCTTGACCTTGAAAAGCATCTACAGTGTTGATATAAAGATCCTTCCCATCTTCTGAATTCAGGACATCCTCAAACTCACGTTGAATACATCTCAACTGAAGCTTGTAAGGGGTAATAATTCCAATAGACAATTTTCCAATACCTAGTGATTTCAAGGTTTTCTGGAGATGTTCATACAAGCGTAAACAAAACTGTGCTTCATGTATATTTTGATAGGAGACAGATCCACCTCGATGGGATTCCCTGCCATGTGTAATATCGTAGAAGACATAAGGCCTAAGCAAACTGTCCTTGTAATATAACTCATCAGGCCTATTGACCACACTTTCACTATCAGTCAGTCGTCCCTGATAAAAGTATCTGGACGGAAAATCTCTAATTTGAGGATGCATCCTATACTGGACGGACAACAACATGGTTGGACAACCTGCTTGTTGAAACCTCTCAAAAAGACTTCTACTGTACAGTAAGGTTCCAGCTGCCTTGCTGATAACTGTAGCAGGAAGCTGCTGCGGATCACCAACAAGAACACACCTAGCTGCACCAAGGGCAAGAGGAGGAAGGACTGCAACTTCACTAGCTTGTGCTGCTTCGTCAATCACCACCATGTCAAAACCATGAGTAAGACGCGAGAACAACTTCCTTCCACTACTCGATACAGTAGTAAAAACAACTTCAGCCTCATTAGCGAAGCTTGCCTCTAGACTGGCACGAGCCTCTTCCAAATTGAAGCTGCTGCCAGCACGAAACTTGCCTTCCAAAATAAGAAGGCGAGACATCTCTACTAAAACTTTATCCCTATTTTCAACCACAGCGGCAAGATTTTGTAACAAACTGTCTCGATTCTGGTCGCGGGCCACAAGAATATCAGGATCAACTCCAACAGATCCCTGAGCTCGCCCAGCTACAGCAGCGGCATTTAGACTCATTTGCAAGTTACCTATCTGCTGAGACAACATAGCCTCCCTAGCTCTTAGTTGGTGCATCCATCCAAAAACTTCATCCCGATTTTTTACTAAGAGCTGTTCGGTTCGACGCTCAACAGACACTGCTTGGGCTGCTCGTGTTTGGGAATCAACTCCAACTCGAGCAACATCTGGCCTATAAATTTTCATCTCACCATCAATAAAACCACGATCAAGAACACGCGAGAGCAGTTCATCAGTTGCAGCGTTTGAGGGGGCGCACACAAGCATCCTAGGTTTCGGGCAGAG
Organism: Daucus carota subsp. sativus; assembly: GCF_001625215.2. Classification (NCBI taxonomy): domain Eukaryota; kingdom Viridiplantae; phylum Streptophyta; class Magnoliopsida; order Apiales; family Apiaceae; genus Daucus; species Daucus carota. The sequence goes on from NC_030381.2 coordinate 11,000,591, forward strand.
TTTTGGAAGGGTACGAAAAAGATTCTGATCCATGCTCTGAAGCACTTCATCAATAGAACCAGTTGCGACATTTTCTGAGTTACTTTCATTCGTTTGTTTATAACTTTCAGGTGCTAGTTTCTTGAGCAATGCGGTATAATAGTGCTGATACTGAATCAGATGAATTACATTCAGCATTCCCCAGACAGTGTGAGTCTTACCAGTTCCCGGAGGCCCTTGGACTAAAGTAAATGGCCAAGGATCTTGTCTCTTTGCCATCGCATTAGTTGTACCAGCAGCTGTATGCATGGCAGCCCACTGAATTGCTGCTAACTGAGGCTCATTAAAGGTCTTCCGTAAATAGTCAGAAAAATTAGGAGTGAAGCACTCTGGCATTACAGGCTGTTGCTCTTCATATTTTGGGAAGTGTTCTGGACTGGGATGGAGAATAGCAGTTTGCATCTGTAACATAAACATGTATAGGTTACAATTGACCAACATAAAATGTATCCTAAGATTTGTTCATCAGAGACTCAGAATTGCTTCATTTCATAAAGGCTAATTTTAAAACTAAACACAGCATTCAATTTTTTTTAATGTAGCACTGATACAAAAAGGTGTGCACTATGCCCTTATAAAATCAAGCATCTGCTTCAACTGTGGGTCGTGGGATTTGTAGCACATTGTGATAGCCTATATCTCACCTGTAAATTTAGACGACGAAAAGCATGCAGTGCAATATATTCTCTCTGAGTAGTTGCTGTTGTGCCAAGAACAGTTAGATACCAGATGCCTTTAGGGTGCAACTTTCTTAATATATGATCATCATCAGACTTGCTGCAAATTGTGCAGAACATGTAGATGGTCAGCGTCAATACAAAATAAATGCTGCAACATAACTGAATACTAATTAGAAATTTCACCAACCTGTTAGGATCATAAGAGTCCCCAACAAAAAAATGAAGAATAGCCCCAGGGGGATCACGAGTATCAATAGGCATATGCCGCCTCACTGTACCAGCCACACGCCCACTGGGCTCAGGTTCATCATCTTCATCTATAGCTGATGAGCTAATCCTCCTCGATCTAACTGTTTTGCACACCACAGGTAAAATATTAGAACTCGAACCATAAAAAGAAAACCACATATTTGGACAATAAAAATGTAACAGTATATACAAGTAGATACATATTTTATACCTGCACCAGGCCTTGGAGATGAAAGAACTGCAACATCACCTTCTTTAAATGTCCACTTGCACTCATTTGTTGGTAAAATAATTACATCATACCACCCTAATTACACATTAAAAAAAATTCGCAAATATTACATAACGGGAAGATAGGATGACAAAACATATCAAGCAGCCAGCCTAAACAAACAGAAAAGTCATGAGATTTGTACTAAAAATTCAAGCAAAATTAATAAATACCATCCCTGATTCTGCGTATAAAATCAACTTCAGAGTTTGGTCATAAATCAGGTCATACACTTGAACATATTATATTTAATAAAATTGATCTGTTTGTATATTACTATATATGTGAATTTGGCCAAATTCAATTTAATGAAATTGATCTGTTTGTATATTACTATATATGTGAACTGGATCCATGCACATCAGACATCACAAATTTTAATTGGGTCATCTCTATTTGAAGTTTTGAACACTTTTAAGGACTCATTCGGTAATTGGCACACGCAAGTTTTATTGCAAGAGATCATATCACGTACAAAACATTACCTCTTTCTCGTCGTTCAACACTTTTAACACGAACCATTACATGCAAATCTCTTGAAACTGTTTCAGTTAATTCCTCCCATGTGCTATAAAGTTGTGCACGGCACTCCTCAAAAAGCAAGGGCTCAAACACTCTGACATACTCTTCAACAGACTCAAACTGGCCAGGAACACATTGAAGCTCTGCCTCCTCTGATGTAAATATTTTTAAGTTACATTAACATATATAACATACAATGAAATATATGCACAAGAAATGAATGTTTGAAATACTATGACTCAAAATTAACTATAAACAACAAAGTCATCAAACAACAGATAAGAATGTTACTACAAACTTATGCCAATTCTCTATCTTCATGCCGATTTAGATTACAACTAAAGACTTGACAAACAGTTACTATTATCCTTAACATGCTGAATACTTCCATAATTTCAGACAAGTGAGATAAGAATATGATTATAATTCAGAGTATGACATCTCCAAACGAAGGAGAATGACTTGATGTCGCGCTCTATTCTTTAATAGTGCAAGACAGATTAGGTTTCCACCCATAGCTTCCTGACAACTGGAAGCCCAACACATGAAGCTACAGGGATCCATCTGCTTTGCATGGGCCTGATTAAAACAAATATTACACTTATTCAATAACTAATACAACATAGACCTGTCTCACCTATACTCTTCACAACAAATAGACGGGAATAATGGGACAAAAATATAACATCATGAAAATAACTTGAATCCAAAAAATAAGACTCTATGGTAGTAGGATCAATCACACGAAGGAGACATTTTAATATTAAAACTAGGACCAGTGTAGTAAAACATCATCTCTACTTCTCTGTCCAATCTGCAACAAGCCAGTAACCAATATGCATGACTCAATAGAGAACATATTCCATAACTATTCTAGTCAAAGGCCTCTGCAACAAGCCAGTAACCAATATGCATGACTCAATAGAGAACGTATTCTATAACTATTCTAGTCGAAGGCCCGAAGAGACTTGAAAATTGAACACCTAAACCCAGAAAGATAAAAACAATCCCCATAATTTCGTCACACAAGTGTCGATACATGTCACATGCTATTAACTATGATATTCTAAAATAAAAACGATCCATATATATTATCTAAATGATGTATACAGTATTATAAAAGAAACTTGAAACGCCAGTCATATTTTCTCTTAGATGATGAGGAGTTTTAAGTACAGAAAAATTGCTTCTCTCCAACAAAAGTCTGAGATTAGGACATCAATAATACCATTAGCAACATAAAAACAGATGGTCAATACTACTATGTACAATTTTCCCTTCCATAATATGCAAGAATAATCCATAAACTCATGACACAATAAGTAAAGAAAAAACTGATTTAGCATATACAACATCACACATAAAGATGCATGGGCAGCGGGGATTTGATACCTGGATGATGCCAAAATTTTTCATTAGTCACCTCACGCAAAAGCCGTTCCACTGATGTATCTAAATATTGTGTTACGCTGCTGGTATTTTGCTTCTTTGAAGGTAATTTCTTTGCTACTGCTTTTGTATCCACAAAGCTTTGATTGCTTGCAGTTAGTTTCTTACTAGTCCCCTGCGAATTCTTATTCTGCCTCAAATCTGTCGGAGTCTTCCAGGGACCCTGTCGCGGAATTGTGGACATCTGAGCCTCAGCAGAGAGGTCTGTTGTACTATTAAGCCTCCTTGATCGAGTTATAGCTGCCCCAGAAGTCATGTCCCCGTCACCTTCAGACTTGGGATCATTAGATTCCCCTAAACTGCTTCCTTCATTGTATGATAAATTAACCTGTTTGGTGTCCTTGTTTAGTTTCTCGCCAGTAGGAGGGGCACTCACAAGGGATGGAGGACGTATCTCTTTCACAGTACGGGTAGTAGTAGATGGTGTAAAGTTCTGCCTTCGAGGAGTCGAGCTTTTAATAGCACCAGCCTGTTTGACGTCTTCAAGATTAAGAAACATGGTCTGCCTGCTGCGCTTCTTTCCAAGCATAGCCTCCTTGTGCTGATCAACCTTAGGCCTCTTCCCAGAGTTATTTGCCAACTTAAGCGCGTGAATTGATTCAGCACCTTTAATCTCTCTTTGTTTGGGTACTGAAGCAGGCTCTTCCTGACAATTTGTTGAATTATCAGGCTTACAATTGGTCTCCACAATTTGAATATGTTTAACATCATTTAAATCTGTATCTAATGCTACTGACGCTGTGTTGCTGCATCCTTCCTTAATATTATCAGCAGTACTGCCAGACACCTTTTCGATGACAGGACCAGAATCCCCATGAATTACCATGTCAGCCATCGGCTTGATCTCAACATCTTTTTTACCACCAGAAATTGACCTCTCATTAACCATTCTACTTCTGTCACCAAAACTTTCTTTATCTTCAACAACTTGATCATCCACTGACTCTAAAACTAGCTGTGATGCTGTCTTGTCATCACCATTATTTGACTTGGACGAAACACTACTGAAGTTTGTATCTCCTAGATTATTCTGATCATCACCAGTTTCGGCTGCCTGAGCACCTTTTGAACGTATAAACGGCTGAAATCCTGAAACAGAAGATGCATGGGAGAAAGCGTGATTATTCACTAATATCTGGGAGCTGCTGGATGCCGTGAATGCATCAGAAGTATGGGCACTCGAAGAAGGAACTGCAGGTTGAGGCTGGAAGCAGAAGAAACTATTATTCTCCTCCTCATCTTCAGCAGGGGGTTCATTAAGATCAAATATTGGTTTTCCTCTAGAGCCCATCTCATATATAAATGCATACACAAACTGCACCAAATATAAGAATAGGTTCACCTCTCACGTACAAGTTATATCTAGCAAACAGCATACATGACACACAGGCTGATAAAGATGATGTCTTAAGCAACATCAATAACATGGGTTCAAGAAAGAAGGTGCAATGTACTTTAATCTAATCCAGGTAACGGCAAACAGAACCGCAAACGCAAAGAACATAGAACAAAACAAGTACACTCCCAAAAAGCAAGCAACACAATGCCTCGCTTGCAGAAACCAACTAATACCAAAAAAACAAACAGAAGCTACACAGCATAGTACCGCCTAGCATACAAACCTAAATAAGATAAAATTTGTACCGAATGAATGTTATAGATCAAAAGCATAGTAAACACACATAACCACATTCTAAGTCCTAACACATATAACGTTACAACCATTCATTTAAACTAGCATCAACCATAACTGAGCAAAAACACATATAATCAAACACGAAAACCATACACCTAATTCCTTCAAAACTCAAATCCAACAACAACCCTTTAAAGATCCAAACCCTAATTCACAACCCCATCCACAAAATCCAAACTTCCCCCAAACCAATTGTTCAATTACTTCACTTTCACTTTTTTTAACCTAATTAACCTCCCAAATTCAATTCCTTCAATCAATCACAGGTAACACCTATCATATTAAATCAATCACACGTCAAAAAGATCAGATGTGTCCATGACGATTACCAGGTGTTCAATCGAAACCTCCCTCGACGTCTATCCCAATCTGAAAACCGCACAAGAATCAGCCGCCATTAGCATACACACATATGAGTCTGTAAGTATAGGTTGAAATTGATGAGTTAGGTTTACCTTTTAACTTGAATTGAATCTAGATACATGATGTGAGTCTCTCTCGATTAAATATTAATTAAAATATAATATTAATATATAGATAGATAAGTGTTTAATAGAGCAAGGTTTTGAGAGAGAGATTGGAGAGAGGTTGCGAGAGAGAGAACGAGAGAGATGCAAATAAGATGGGAGATAGAGAAGGGGTAGATGGGTTTATATAGGAAATATCGAGGCCGTGTGCCGGTCGGTTTTTTCTCCGATCACCGATATAATTTACGCCGTCCCAGTTTTTTTCGGATCGTTTTCTTTAGTTTTTTTATTTTTTCTCTTTTCTTGGTTTATTTTAATTATAACGGGTCAATGTTACAATTCAGTCCCTGTTCGGTAGTGTAATGATAAGGTACCTAGTGGGCTGTTTGGTACTCCCTCCGTCCCAGTCATCTATGTAATTCTTAAAGCATGAGTCATTTTTTAAGGCTGCTTTGGTAATTTCACTTTCTCTTGGATCAACCCATTAAGCTTCGGATCGACCCGGCAGCTTTCTCATTCAACTTAACACTATGAAAGAATATTCCGGATTTTTATGCGACCCACCCGATTTCCACTGGGCATGCAGCAAGTTCCTGCCATATCAGGAGCGTGGCATTTATTGCTGTTCCATTGATCAAGCCACTCATTGAGCTTTTTGTATCTCATAGCATCTTCCAACCATATGAGAGTTTGAAAAAGGTATTGAATTCGGTTCCTCCAATCATGGCACTCATTACTACGTCTAATTGATTTCAAATTCAAACATGATAATTAATCATAACAAATCCGTGCTTATTTATCTAAATCAATCTTTTCCTCCTCCATTATGCTCTCTCTGCTATTTTTTATTTAAAATTTGAAATTCTTATTATCTACTTGCATCTGTAATCATTTGATCATTTTTTTCTCTCTCGATTTGTAGAGTGTATGGTAGTAACATTTATTTTATATTGCAGTGATAACGGTGGTCGTGTTTTTTTAGCATGAAGACGGATTCAACGTCGTGAACAGGTTTTGCAATCCTTTCGATGATAATGTTGCAGTACCGAAATCCTCGATTGTAATCGTAAAATTTTGTTTCTGCAGGTGTGAAAAGAAATGGACGTGGATCGTGGTAAAAGTGTTGAGACAATTTCCAAGAATCAAAAGAAAGCACATGCATCAGGTAATTGATTTCCGCACTAGAGTAAAGTTTTCATACGCATTCATTTTCAAGATACAGTACTCTTGGTCTTGGTTCCTCAAAAGTCTTGGACGCGATCGTATTGTCGTTAACGTCTTCATGTAGAATCATTAGTGTGATATACAACAATTTGTAATAAGTTTGTGTCTGTTATTAATTAATAGGTATTCTCATGTGGGGAGCTCATATGATTCACCTAATATTGGATTAAGGTAGTTATTGGGTGAAAGTTTGGAAAGCTGAAGAGGCCTTTTTTGAAAGTATACGACCTCCACATATGGGATTGTAGCTTAGCATTGGTGTATGTTCTATTTTTTTGTATTTTTGTTCCGGTTTTTAAGTTTTTTATATTGTATAGATGACATGATATTTTGTAATTAATTTTTTTGACATTATTTTTGCATAATTTCCTTTCGTATTGATAGTGATTATGATGCATATATGTCCACTAATGCATTTATTGATCCTTTTTTTATGATTGAGTTTTCTTTGTAGCTGCTGAAAAGAGATGATTCGTCCAGGCCACTATCGGATGCTTACCGTGTGAAGATTTATATTCACTTTTTTTCAACATCTGATCAAGGCTTTTTGTTTACTTCTTATTGCGTGTCATTGTATTTTGACAAGAGACACCGAGAATGAATACGACCCAATTTCCGTCCAGATACATGAATCTAGCCTACCATAACTCATATGTGTATAAGGAAATGTTGTCAAAATATATTTGATTTTCGATGATTTTGGCATTAATTCTTTTTTGTATAATATGTAGTGGTTTCCATATTCACTATATTCAATTTTCAAATCTATACCATTTGTTATAATTTCAAATTAATGGAGTACTTTTTCACTTCACAATTTTAGCTCTCGATAAGAAAGTTTTTATATATTAGATTTTTAAATATTCGGATACATAGATCTAGACTGTTATAGCTCGCTCATATGCAAATAGGGAAGTCAAACTTTATTTGATTTTCATTGATGTTGACATTAATTACTAAAATACCATTTACATTTAATGTTTGTGGTTTCCACGTTCATTATATTTAAATTTTCAAATCAAGACTTTTTGTTATAATTTCAAATTAATAGAGTTTTTTTTCACTCCATAATTTTAGATCTTGATAAGAAAGTTTTTATATATTTGACCTTTTAAATTTTTGGATATATGAGTCTATCATGCTATAACCCATATGTAAATAAGGAAAAATAGTCAAATTTTATTTTATTTAACTGATTTTGGCCGTTATTATTACAATCCTTTTTTGTATAATATATATATTGGTTTCCATATTCAATACATTTAATTTTCAAATCAAGACTTTTGATATTTTTATATATTAATTATTATTTTTGAATATTTTCTGATACATGGATATAGACTGCTATAATTCATAACAAAAAAGGAAACGTAGTCAAACATAATTTGATTTCCACTTTTTTTAGCATTTAATATTACAAAACTTTTTCGTATAATTTGTGCAGTTTTCATATTTACTATATTCAATTTTCAGATGGACTTTTTGTTTTAATTTCCGATTAATGGAGTATTTTTTTTCACTTCACAATTTTAACTCTTGATAAAGAAGTTTCTATATATTAGACTTTTAAAATTTTCAGATACATGAATCTAGCCTGCTATAACTTATATGTAAATAAGGAAAAATAGTCAAATTTTATTTGATTTTCAATAATTTTGGCATTTATTATTACAATCCATTTTTGTATAAAAAGTGGTGGTTTACATATACACTATATTTAATTTTCAAATCAAAACTTTTTGTTATAAATTCAAATTAATGGAGTCTTTTCTCATTCCATAATTTCAGCTCTTGATATATAAGGAAGTATTCATACACTCGGTTTTACAAATTTTCGATACATGAATCTGGACTGTAATAGCTTATATGCGAATAGGAAGTCAAACTTCATTTGATTTCCACAGATTTTGACATTTATTACTACAACAATACTTTTTCGTTTAATTTAAACAGTTTTCATCTTCATTACATTCAATTTCCAGATCAAGAATTTTTGTTATAATTTCATTATTAAAAGAGCATTTTCTTTTCATACCTGTATGTGTAGCACGGGCCAAAATGCTTAAATAATTTTCATGTGGTAATAAATGAGCATATATTTATTTAAATAAATTAACAATAAAATTTTTTACATGCGCTTTATTACAATTTTTTGTTATTCTATTCAAGATACGAGGTGTTGCCATTAGGCGACAACGAGAAATTTTAATTATATAGTCATTACTATTTTCATGTCTTTTATAAATATTTTTGAAAAAAATTTATTTTTTAATTATTTTAACTATACAATTAATGATTTAATAATAGATCCATAAACTTATAAATTTTTATTCCAAACATAAATTATTATTATTATATTAAAATTTGGTTATATTAATGATACTAATGAAAAATCTGTTCCGTTATAAAATCGATACAGAATCTATTCCATTATTGATATTTATGACGTATATATTCTTATTGTCAATTTCTAATATAGACAATAATTGTAGCATATAATTTTGGTAATGTAACTCAATTATGACTACATATGTATTTCTTTTTTCTTTTTAAATCACATATGTATATCTTTATTGATTATTCCTTCAAGGTTAATTATTTTTTAACATGTTTATCAATTTTTACTAAGGACGGGAGGAAACTCTATCATCAGCATATTCACTTTAATTAATGATACTAATGAAAAATCTATTACGTTGTCTTTCATAACTTATATCTCATATCATACTGTTTGTTAATAAAAAAATGTATAGCTTAACTGGAAAAAAAAACAAAAAAATCCTATCTGTGTACGTAGCACGGGCTAAAATGCTATGAGCATTTTTTTATTTGAATTAAAATTTGATAGATGAGCATCGTTTTATTCAAATAACTTAACAATAAAATTCTTTGCATACAGTTTATTATTATTTTTTTGCTATTTTATTTAAGGTATGAGGCATCGCCGCTAGGCGACACTGAGAAACTTTAATTATATAATCATTACTATTTTCATGTTTTTTTATAAATATTTTAGATAAAAATTACTTAATATTTTTTTATTATTTTAACTATACAAATAATGATTTAATAATATATCCATAAACTTATAGATTTTTATTCCAAACATGAAATACTATTATTATATCAAATATTTGATTATATTAATGATATTAATGAAAAATATATCCCGTTATAAATATTTATCAATTTTTATTAAGGACGGGAGGAAACTCTATCAGCAGCATATTCACCATAATTTTATAATTAAGGAATGGAAGGAAGCTTTATAACTTGCATAACTGGGTTAAGTTTATTGTTATTTATGTTTCAAAATACAAAAATTTATATAGCACGCGTCGTTATAATTTCTGTTGTGTGACTTTATTTTTTTCATTCGACATTCGTATATATTACCTTTAACATCTACAGCGTATTGATGGCCAATAACATAACTCGGGTATTTTGACTGTTACCTACGCTGCCTTTCTGAACTTATATCTCATATTATACCGTTTGTCAATAAAAAAATGTATAGTTTAACTACATAAAAAAAATCAAAAAATCATACCCGTGTGCATAGCACGGGCCAAAATGCTATTAGCATATTTTTATTGAAATAAAAATTTGATAAAAGAGCATATTTTTATTTAAATAACTTGACAATAAAAAATTTTACATACGGTGTACTATAATTTTTTGTTATTTTATTTAAGATTCGAGGAGTCGCCGTTAGGCGACGCCGAGAAATTTTAATTCTATAGTCGTTATTATTTTGGTGTCTTTTATAAATATTTTAGAAAATAATACCTGATATTTTTGATTATTTAACAATACAGATAATGATTTGATAATAGATCCATAAAGTTATAAATTTTTATTCCAAACATGAAATATTATTATTTTATTAAATATTTGATTATATTAATGATACTAATTAAAAATCTATTCCGTTAACAAATCAATACAGAATCTATTCCATTATAAATATTTATCACGTATATCTTTTTATTATCAATTTTCAATATAAGCAATAATCGTAGCATATAATTGTAGTAATCTAACTGAATGATGACTACATATGTATTTCTTTATTGATGTATTACCTTAAAGTTATTTATTTCTTAACCTATTTATCAATTTTTTTAAGGAAGGGAGGAAACTCTATCATTTGCATATTCACCTTAATTTTATAATTAAGGTATGGATTGAAGCTTTATGATACGCATAATCAGGTTAAGTTTATAATCATTTATGTTTCTAAACACAAAGATTTATATCGTCCGCGTCATTATAATTTTTGTTGCGTGATTTTATTTTTTTTCAATCGACATTCGTATATATTATGCTTAACATCTACAACGCACTGATCGTCAATAACATAACTCGAGTATTTTGACTCTTACATACGTTGTCTTTCATAACTTATATCTTATATCATACTGTTTATTAATAAAAAATGTATAGTTTAACTAGATTAAAAAACAAAAAATTATATCCGTGTGCGTAGCACGGGCCAAAATGCTACGAGTATATTTTTATTTAAATAAAAATTTCATAAATGAGCATATTTTCATTTAAATAACTTCACAATAAAAATTTTACATATAGTTTATTATATTTTTTGTTATTTTATTTAACATTCGAGGCGTCGCCTTTAGACGACGCCAAGAAATTTTAATTATACAATCATTACTATTTTCATATCTTTTATAAATATTTTGGAACATATTACCTAATATTTTTGATTATTTAACTATACAAATAATGATTCGATAATAGATCCATAAAATTATAAATTTTTATTCCAAACATGAATTATTATTATTATATTAAATATTTATTTATATTAATGACACTAATTAAAAATCTATTCCGGTATAAAATCAATACAGAATCTATTCCATTATAGATGTTTATCGCGTATATCTCTTCTTATTATCAATTTTCATTACAGGCAATAATCGTAGCATATAATTTTAGTAATATAACTGAATTATGACTACATATGTATTCTTTTATTGATGTATTACCTTAAGGTTAATTATTTCTTAACTTATTTATCAATTTTTATTAAGGAAGGGAATACTCTATCATTTGCATATTCACCTTAATTTTATAATGAAGTATGGATGGAAGAATTATAATACGCATAATCAGGTTAAGTGTTTATAATTATTTATGTTCTAAATACAAAGATTTATATAGTCCGCGTCCTCATAATTTCTGTTGCATGAGTTTATTCTTTTTCAATCGATATTTGTATATATTATCTTTAACATCTACAACGTACTGATCGTCAATAACATAACTCGAGTATTTTGACTCTTACATACGTTGCCTTTCATAACTTATATCTCATATTATACTGTTTGTTAATAAAAAATGTATAGTTCAACTAGATAAAAAAACAAAAAATTATACTCGTGCGCGTAGCAAGGGCCAAAATGCTACGAGTATATTTTTATTTAAATAAATTTTTCATAAATGAGCAAATTTTCATTTAAATAACTTAACAATAAATTTTTTACATATAATTTATTATATTTTTTGTTATTTTATTTAAGATTCGAGACATCGCCAAGAAATATTAATTTTATAGTCATTACTATTTTTATGTCTTTTATAAATATTTTAGAAACAATTACTGAATAATTTTTTTATTATTTTAACTATACAAATAATGATTTGATCATAGATCCATGAAGATATAAATTTTTATTCCAAACACGAAATATTATTATATTAAATATTTGGTTATATTAATGATACTAATGAAAAATCTATTCCGTTATAAAATCAATGCAGAATCTATTTCATTGTAGATATTTATGATGTATATCCTCTTATTATCAATTTTCAATAGGCAATAATTATAGCATATGTATAGTTTTAGTAATGTAACTGAATTATGACTACATATGTATTCCTTTATTGATGTATTACTTTAAGGCTAATTATTTCTCAACATATTCACCTTAATTTTATATACGAGGAATGGATGGAAGTTTTATAATACGTATAATCAGGTTAAGTTTATAATTATTTATGTTTCTAAATTCAAAGATTTATATAGTCCGTGTCGTCATAATTTCCGTTGTGTGATTTTTTTTTAAATTGACATTCGTATATATTATTTTTAACATTTGCAACGTATTGATCGTCAATAACATAACTCGAGTATTTTTAATGTTACATACGTTAGTTTTCATAACTTATATCTCATATCATACTGTTTGTTAATAAAAAATTTATAGTTTAACTAGATAAAAAAAAATCATACCCGTGTGCGTAGCACGGGCGAACATGTATATTTTTATTTAAATAAATTTTTCATAAATGAGAAAATTTTCATTTAAATAACTAAACAATAAAATTTTTACATATAGTTTATTATAGTTTTTGTTGTTTTATTTAAGATTCGAGGCGTCGCCGTTAGGCGACGCCGAGAAATTTTAATTATATAGTCATTACTATTTTTCATATCTTTTATAAATGTTTTAGAAACAATTATCGAATATTTTTTTATTATTTTAACTATACAAATAATGATTTGATCATAGATTCATGAACATATAAATTTTTATTCCAAACATGAAATATTATTATTATATTAAATATTTGGTTATCGTAATGATGATATTAATGAAAAATCTATTCCGTTATAAAATCAATACAGAATCTATTCCATTATAGATATTTATCACGTATATTCTCTTAGTATCAATTTTCGATATAGGCAATAATTATAGCATTATATAATTTTAGTAATGTAATTATATTATGAATACAGATGTATTCCCTAATTGATGTATTACTTTGAGGTTAATTATTTCTTAACATATTTATCATTTTTTATTAAGGACGGGAGGAAACTCTATCATCAGCATATTCGCCTTAATTTTATAATTGAGGAATGGATGGAAGCTCTGTAATCTGCATAATCAGGTTAAATTAATAATTATATATATTTCTAAATACAAAGATTTATATAGTCCGCGTCGTTATAATTTCTGTTGCGTGATTTTATTTATTCAATCGACATTTGTATATATTATTTTTAACATCTACAACGTACTGTTCGCTAATAACAAAACTCGAGTTTTTTGACTCTTACGTACGTTGCTTTCATAACTTATATCTCATATCATACTGTTTGTTAATAAAAATGTATAGGTTAACTCGATAAAAAAAACAAAAAACATACACGTGTGCGTAGCACGAGACAAAATGCTAATAAACATTTAAAATTCTATAATTTAAAACTCATAATAAATAATTTGACTGCGCTGATTACCCGCCAGATTTGGGGTTAATCACGACATAAAGTATAGATTAAGTTTTTTTTTTAAGCAAAGTATAGATTAAATCGATAAAAATCAAAGAATCAATACCCGTGTGCGTAGCACGGGCCAAAAAAACTAGTAATTCTTAAAGCATGAGTCATTTTTTAAGGCTGCTTTGGTAATTTCACTTTCTCTTGGATCAACCCATTAAGCTTCGGATCGACCCGGCAGCTTTCTCATTCAACTTAACACTATGAAAGAATATTCCGGGTTTTTATGCGACCCACCCGATTTCCACTGGGCATGCAGCAAGTTCCTGCCATATCAGGAGCGTGGCATTTATTGCTGTTCCATTGATCAAGCCACTCATTGAGCTTTTTGGATCTCATAGCATCTTCCAACCATATGAGAGTTTGAAAAAGGCATTGAATTCGGTTCCTCCAATCATGGCACTCATTACTACGTCTAATTGATTTCAAATTCAAACATGATAATTAATCATAACAAATCCGTGCTTATTTATCTAAATCAATCTCTTCCTCCTCCATTATGCTCTCTGCTATTTTTTATTTAAAATTCGAAATTCTTATTATCTACTTGCATCTGTAATCATTTGATCATTTTTTTCTCTCTCGATTTGTAGAGTGTATGGTAGTAACATTTATTTTATATTGCAGTGATAACGGTGGTCGTGTTTTTTTAGCATGAAGACGGATTCAACATCGTCAACAGGTTTGCAATCCTTTCTATGATAATGTTGCAGTATCGAAATCCTCGATTATAATCGTAAAATTTTGTTTCTGCAGGTGTGAAAAGAAATGGACGTGGATCGTGGTAAAAGTGTTGAGACAATTTCCAAGAATCAAAAGAAAGCACATGCATCAGGTAATTGATTTCCGCACTAGAGTAAAGTTTTCATACGCATTCTTTTTCAAGATACAGTACTCTTGGTCTTGGTTCCTCAAAAGTCTTGGACGTGATCGTATTGTCGTTAACGTCTTCATGTGGAATCATTAGTGTGATATACAATAATTTGTAATAAGTTTGTGTCTGTTATTAATTAATAGGTATTCTCATGTGGGGAACTCATATGATTCACCTAATATTGGATTAAGGTAGTTATTGGGTGAAAGTTTGGAAAGCTGGAGAGGCCTTTTTTGAAAGTATACGACCTCCACATATGGGATTGTGGCTTAGCATTGGTGTATGTTCTATTTTTTTGTATTTTTGTTCCAGTTTTTAAGTTTTTTATATTGTATAGATGACATGATATTTTGTAATTAATTTTGTAATTAAGTTTTTTAAGATTTGGAAGTACTACATCAACTGGCTCTGGCAAAGGAACGAATGAAGCGTGGTGAATCCACTACATCTGAAGTGCCAACCAGGGAAGAACCATCAACTCCTATTCTTCACACTTCTGATATCGAAGAAGGAGAAGTTGATCTTTAGATTCATTAGGGATTTGTAATATATGTTCAGTAAGAACATCCTTTTGTAATCTAATGAAATCTTTTGAATTCTGGTGAATGTTTAATGAAATACCAGAAACTTTTTGCTATTTACAAATCATGTTTAATCCTTTGTCTTATCAGTTAGTTGAGTTATCCTCTCAATAATTTGCATGTTATATTAACAAACAAATAGGGGGAGATTGAAAGGCATATGTTTAGCCTATTTGTAATTAAGGAGGTACCAACTCAACTCTGATAAGAAGGCAAGGTAAATAGCAAGTACTGTTGAAGGAATCCGTACGAAGAACGTCAAGTGATTTATTGAAATTATATGTCTGAAGAATTTCAGGATGATGCTGCACACCACTGGAAGAAGTTCATTAATATGTTCAAGCCTCAGTGTACAAATAATCTTTTGTAGCACGTCCAGAAGTCCCGAAGGTATAAAGTTTTAATACTTTATTTATTCAGAAGATTCCATACTATTGTTACTAATGAAGAAGAACTACGAAGACAAAGAATCGACGAACAAGCCACATCTCAAGTGTTTATTTGATAAAGAATATTTAATTCAGCTAGATACAGATGAACCAGACAGTACATTTGTGTGTCAGCTACTCTAATTAAGTATTCTGCATCAACTACAAGTGGCCGTTCAATCAAGACAAAGATCTACAAAGTTTAATCAAGCCTGATGTCTCTGCTAATGAAGATATACATTTATATAAGTATTTACTTAATTATCTCACTTATCAAAATAATTGTATTGGTTGTATAATTTATTAATTAAATTGATTCACCTTCGAATTAATTTAATTTATGAATATATATAATTAATATAATTAAGTGGGTGATTATCTAATATTTATATACATTATTTAAACTGATTTTATGCATAATTGGCTCGGTATGACATTCTCAGAGAATGTCATACCGTTTCAATTGAACAGGCATTCTCAGTGATGAGTTACAATGTCATACCGTGGCTGTTTGTGTGAGTAGATCATTCGGTATGACTTTATCTTGATAAGTCATACCGTTTGCTCTCAACAGACATAATCTGGCATGACATGGAAATGTCATACCGTGTGTATGCTTCATGGCATTGTCTGGTATGACTTTAAAAAGTCATACCGTGTCTGTGTATTAGGCATTCATGGTTGTGTGTATGACTTGCGTTATAATGACATATAAATGTCATACCGAAGTGATCTGGATGGCTTTTGAGTTGTATGTCATACCGAATGACTTAGTGGCCAAGTATAGAATGTCATACCGTGCCTATGCAGTATGACATTACTTGTTTATGTCATTCCTTTCTTGTTTTAGGGCATGGCTTTGTGTAACAATGTCATATCTTCCTTTGTAATGTCATTCCTAAGCTTAAAAGTCATTCCTTTCAATGTCATACCTAGATCTAAGTGGTTTGCCTATAAATATGGCTTCACTTCTTCATTTCTCAAGTGTTCATTGCATTGTAAAAGCTTTCAAGTTGTTTGTAACTTGCAATTGTTATATCCACAGTTTTCTGTGCTTTGATCACTCGATTGTTTTAATCACTAAGTTAGAATACATCCTGTCGAATTTATTCTACGAACTTTAGTGGACATTAAAACGAACCTTATTAATTATATAACGACTTAAAACATTGTTATATTAATTAATTAAAATCTGATTAACTAGTTTAATTCAAATCAGATTATTCCGCCGCGATTAGATTGTGACGATTGTATTCAACCCCCCCTTCTACAATCGTTTCAGGACCTAACAATTGGCATCAGAGCGGTTGATACCATTTTTCCGTATCAGATCCTATACACACTCTGTAACGTCCAAATATTTTTTATTCGAATTAATTTTATTCCAAAAATTAATTCTGATTTAAAATATTTTTCTTTCAAAAATCCAAATCTCATCCAAACACTATTCACTTCAAATCCTTAAATATGAGTACACAAAAGATCAGTAGCATTAAAATCCCACCGTTCAGCAAAGAACACTTTGGCCTATGGAAGAGGCACATGTTCCTATTCCTCCGCACCGCGAACCGAAAATACATCGGGATCTTGGACAAAGGTGTTACTACTCCGATGAATGTCATATTAGCACACGAAGAGGATGGTGTGTTAATACCTCATCAGATCATTCCGAAAGAACTTTCTGAGTACACAGATGAAGAGAGTGAACAGATGAACTTAGATGACGCTCTCCAACTAATATTGGGGGAATCTCTAGATCCAGTAATGTACAATGCTGTTGTTAATTGTACGAACGCCAAGCAAATCTGGGATACGTTAGAGATTATCAATGAAGGCTCAGAGGAAGTTAGGGAAAACAAGAAAGAGATACTGATGGCTCAGTATGAACAGTTTGGTTCTCATCCCGGTGAAGGGATTTCAGAAGTATTTATCAGACTTAATAATTTGATAAATAATTTAAATCTGAATGGGAAATTCTACGACAAGAAAGAGGTCAACATGAAGTTTCTCTTAACCCTTCCTGAACATCTGGAACACAGAATCACTGCCATCAGGGAAAGCAGAGATCTGAATGAGATTTCTTTGGAAAGACTCTACGGAGTTTTGAAAACTTATGAACTGGAGCAAGTTCAGAGTAAACAGAGATATGGCTGGGGTAAAACACAGAACCATTCGAGAGCTCTAGTTGTTGAGTCACCTGTACTGGAAGAAAAGAAGAAGGATGTTGTTGTTCCTTCTAAGACTACTCAGGAATTTGTTGTACCTGAGATGGGTCGGACTGCTTCTTCCAGTGGTGACGAAGAGTTCTATACAATGGAAGAACTTGAACTGTTAGAAGATCAATCTCTATCCCTGTTTGCCAAGAATTTTGGAAACATGAGATTCCGGAAGAACCCTTCCTATAAATACAAACCTACTGTTAATAAGTTTCAGAAGGGAGGCTATTCATCTTCAACAAGCAAAGGAGGATACAAGACTGGGATGGTGGACAGAAGTAAATTTAAATGTTTCAACTGTGGTGAACCTGGACACTTTGCAACTGAGTGCAAGCAGCCCAAGGTTCAAGGAAAGAGAAAGGATTCGTATGATGAGCTGAAGCAGAAGTATGATGCCTTAGTAAGAAAGCATCATGGTACTTCTGGAAGTCAAAGCTTCAAGAGCAAATCATATCTAGCAGAAGGGAAAAGCTGGGATGATACAGATAGTGATGAAGAAGAGCAGATTGGGAATGTTGCTCTCATGGCTGATGCTGGATCATCTTCACCTCCTCCTGCTGGAAGCTTTCAGGTAGATCCTACATGCCCTAAACTGTTTATGCAATTAGGACTTGAAAGAGATGATGCTATTAAAAAGTTGAAAGCTGCCAATCTTAAAATTGATACTTTAGTCTTAGATATTCATGCTTACAAAATGAATGAGATGAAAGTATTAAAACCTAAAATAGAACAATTGACTATGGATTTAGGATTTCAAAGTGCTAAAGTCAAAGTTCTAGAGAAAGGTGAGATTGCTTTAAGACTTCAGCTAGACGAAGAGAAAGTTAAGTGTAAAGCCTTTAAGGATGCCTCCATGATAGTCAAAGAACTTAATGATAAACAAGAGATCAAGAGAACTGTTGGAATAGGCTTTGACTATAACAAATCTGTAGGTAAGGCTAGTAACATTACTCCCTTTAAGAAGAGTGCAAAGGAGAGAGGAATTCCTTTTGTTTTGAAAGATTCCCCTCAACCTTTGTTTAAGGTCTCAGAAGCTGAACCTCTGTTAGAAACTCCTGTTGTCATTAAATATGAACTCAAACAGGAAGACCTTAAAATGAAAGAGAGTAATGAGAAGAAAGATGAGATCCCGACATCACTGAAACCAATCAAAGTGAAAGGCAATGTTAGATTGCCTAAAGCTGGTTTAGGTGTCAACTCTGAAAGAACCAAATTCAACAAGCCTAATAGTTTTGTGAACAGTAAGAACAGAGATAACAGATGTCATTCTACTGAGAACTTTAAAACTGTTAACAAAGTTAGAGTAGAATCTGTTGACGTTCCTACTGTGATGACTGATATTCCTGTTGCTCCTACATTTGATTCATGTCATAAATTCTGTGGTGTTGATAACTGTATGCTCTGTGCTTTCAATACTATGTCTGCTTATTTTAATAATTTGCATGCTAAAAATGAAAACACGACACCAAGACAACACACAAACCACAAGCATGCTAGATCAAAGACTGCTAGTCCTCCTCGTGTTAGGAAGGAGACTTATGTTCCAAAGCCTAAAACCAAGGTTTATAAGGCTGTTGTTAAGGAAGTAAGTTCAGTCAAATCTGAACCAAGTATCAGTCCAAGAGGCTCTGTTGTATTACCTAATAGAAATCAGTTCTTTAAGACTGCAGGACCCAATCAAGTGTGGGTCCCAAAGACTGTCTAATCAAGTTGTCTTTTGCAGGGTGCCAGTGGAGTTGTTCGTGTTACCTGGGTGCTTGACAGTGGAGCGTCAATGCACATGACTGGCAATAAATCCCTGCTGGAGGACATAAGAGAAGGAGCTGGCCCTACAGTCAGTTTTGCTGATAATAGCAAAGGTCGTACTGTGGGATATGGCAAGTACAAAATTGGAAGGATCATCATAGAAGATATTGCAATAGTTGAAGGACTTCAACATAATCTCCTAAGTGTCAGTCAATTCTGTGACAAAGGATATTATGTTCATTTTGAAAAGGAGATATGTATCATTAAACATATCAAGGATAAGCGTCCTTCACTATGTGGCATAAGGAAATGCAATATATTCGTAGCTGATTTATCTTCAGGACCAGGAAACGAAGTTCACTGTTTCTACGCCAAAGCGTCTGCTGAAGATAGTTGGTTATGGCATAAGAAGCTCTCACATCTCAACTTCAAAACCATGAACTCTCTAGTCAAGAGAGATCTAGTGAGAGGGTTGCCTTCCCTGGAATTCTCAACTGATGATCTCTGTGAAGCTTGTCAGAAAGGAAAAGCGAAGAGAGCATCTCACAAAGGCAAAACCATCAATACCATTACAGATCTACTTCATTTGTTGCATATGGATCTGTTTGGCCCTGTAAATGTTGCATCCATTGATGGAGGAAGATATGCCTTGGTTATTGTGGATGACTTCTCAAAATTTACTTGGGTTTACTTCCTGGCTTCTAAGGATGAAACCCCGTTGACAGTGATTGATCATATAAAGTTAGTTGAATTGGATAAAGGTGTGCCAGTCAAAGCTGTAAGGTCAGACAATGGCACAGAGTTCAAGAATCAAACTCTAATTAACTTTTACTCTGAAAAGGGAATTAGAAGGCAGTATTCAGCACCAAGGACTCCTCAGCAGAATGGAGTCGTCGAAAGAAAGAATCGTACACTGATCGAAGCTGCAAGGACTATGATTGCTGAAGCAAAGCTTCCACTGTACTTTTGGGCTGAAGCTGTGTCTACTGCCTGCTACACCCAGAATAGAACTTTGATCAACAAGGATCATATGAAAACTCCATTTCATCTGTATAACAACAAGAAGCCTTATGTCAAACATCTTCATGTATTTGGAGCCAAGTGTTATATTCTCAAGGATGGTGAAGAGAACTTGAACAAGTTTGAGCCAAAGGCATCTGAAGCAATTTTTGTTGGTTATACAAATAATGCTTATAGAGTTTTTGTAATTGATACTCTGTCAGTGAAAGTTAGTGTCAATGTTACATTTGATGACACTAAACTTCCAAGTTTACAATCTGCTGATCCATCTGAATCTCTGAAGTTTGACAACTATCCAGATTCAGATTCAGATGATGATGTGACACCTGAGGTTGCAACAGGTGATGACAACAATGATAATGATCCAGGCAATGGTGGAGGAAATGGCAATAATGCTGGAGATTCCACTGATGCTAGTGGTGGATCATCAAGTCAACCTGGCAACAGCTCAGGGGGAGCTGATGGATCAACTAGTCATACACATCAGCCTAATGATAATACAGCTGAATCATCAAGGACACAACTTCCAAGGGAAAGGATTTGGAGCAGAGATCATCCCTTTGATCTGATTATTGGTGATCCTGATGTTGGTGTAAGGACTAGAAGTGCTACGACAAATGAATGTCTATTCTCTGGTTTTCTTTCACAATTAGAACCAAAGAAAATAGATGAAGCACTTGCTGATCCTGATTGGGTTCTTGCCATGCAAGAAGAACTCAATCAATTTGAGAGACAAGAAGTCTGGGCCCTGGTTCCAAGACCAAAAGGAAAGTCTACAATTGGATCTAGATGGGTCTTCCGTAACAAGTTAGATGGTGATGGCATTGTTGTGAGAAACAAAGCCAGACTGGTTGCAAAAGGTTATTCTCAAGAAGAAGGAATTGATTATGATGAAACCTATGCTCCAGTTGCTCGTCTTGAAGCCATCAGAATATTTCTTGCATTTGCTGCACACTCCAACTTCAAGGTTTATCAGATGGATGTGAAAAGTGCATTTCTGAATGGAAAGCTAGAAGAAGAAGTATATCTGGAACAACCCCCTGGCTTTGAAAATCCAGAATTTGCTGATTTTGTGTACTTCCTATTCAAAGCTGTCTATGGGCTTAAGCAATCACCAAGGACATGGTATGACACCCTCTCTGAATTTTTGCTTGAAAATAAATTTACTAGAGGTGTCATAGACAAAACTCTCTTTTACAAATTGCATGATAATGATATGATATTTGTTCAAATATATGTTGATGATATTATATTTGGTTCTACTAACGATAACTTGTGCAAGAGATTTGCTAAGTTGATGCAGAGTAACTATGAGATGAGTATGATGGGTGAGCTGTCCTACTTCCTTGGTCTTCAAGTAAGCCAAAAGGAAGATGGAATATTCATTTGCCAAACCAAATATGTCAGAGATCTTCTGCGAAAGTACAATCTAGAAGACTCTTCTCCTGCAAAGACACCCATGGCCACTGCCACAAAGCTTGACCAGGATAAATCTGGTAAGAAAGTTGATATCACAAGCTATCGAGGTATGATTGGTTCTTTACTTTATCTTACTGCAAGTAGACCAGATATCATGTTTGCAACATGTTTATGTGCTAGGTTTCAGGCTGATCCTAAGGAATCACATCTTATAGCCGTCAAAAGAATCTTTAGATATCTTAAGGGTACACCTGGTTTAGGTATTTGGTACCCTAAGAATACTGGTTTTGACTTAACCGGCTATACAGATTCTGATTATGCAGGTTGCAGGATTGACAGAAAGAGTACGTCTGGAAGTTGTCAATTTCTAGGACGTCGATTGGTTTCCTGGTACAGCAAGAAGCAACACTCAGTGTCCACTTCTACTGCTGAAGCTGAGTACATAGCTGCTGGAAGTTGCTGTGCTCAGATTCTCTGGATCAGAAACCAATTAAATGATTATGGTATGTCTGTCGACAAAATTCCAATATTTTGTGACAACACCAGTGCCATAGCCATTTCAAACAATCCAGTGCAACACTCCAGGACCAAGCACATAGATATCAGGTATCATTTCATTAGAGAACATGTCATGAATGGTACTGTGGTGTTACATTTCGTACCCACAGCTGATCAGATTGCAGACATCTTCACTAAACCACTTGATGAATCCACTTTCTCCAAGTTGGTTTGTGAGCTAGGGATGTTAAATATGCCATGATTCTCTTTGTATATATTTTATATGTATTTTATATATTATTAGATATTTTTGTGAATTTTCTGTGTAATTATATCTATTTTATTAGGTTTTATGTAATTGTTTGTAAACTATCTGATAATTTTCTGTGTAATTATGCATGTTCATATGTGTCTCTATAATTTTCTAAGTGCTGCATACTCCCCTGTAATATTCTCTATGCATTTAGATAATTATATGTTTTTATTTTGTATTTTTCAAAATTAATTAAGCATAAATATTTGATTTTAAGTTAATTCAGTTTAATGAATTAAAGTTAAATTCATAAGTATTTATATTTAATTAGAGTTGAATTTTACAAAATTTATGTGTAATATATTATATATTATGTGTATTAGATTTTTGATTAAAAGTGCAAAAGGTTTTATTGTTTTTAATTAATCAAGAATCATAATATTCCATTTTGTTTTTATAAAAATCTGTTTTAAGAGTGCGGTATGACTTTTTCAAGAAAAAGCCATACCGCCTGTAGCTTCTTCTACACTTCCCATTCGGCATGACATTATTTGTGTAAGTCATACCGCTATTCTCTACACCCCTCCATTTAGTTTCTCGGTATGACTTTCTAAGAATGTCATACCGCTTGCTCGAGAATGACTTTCTCAAGAGCTCGGTATGACATTCCTTAGGAAAGTCATACCGACCAACCCAAGTCCGTATGACTTAACAAATGAATCTCATACCGCCCCACTTCATCTTCTTCACTTTGTTTTACACGCATACACCGAGCTGCCATTGATTCAAGCACAAGTTTTTCAAGTTTTTGCTTCAAATAACTTGCTGGTTACATATTTCAAGCCTAAACGCTTGCTTGTTACTGATTTAAATCACGGTTTTAGTCGAATTGCTGCCGGATTTTTTTGATTTTTCGAAACCCAGTTCACTGAGTTCAACTGAGTTAGGGCGAGTTAGACCGAGTTTGTGCAAATTAGTACCGGTTCTGTGACCCTCTTGCCGTGGATTACCTGTTCTGATCAGTTTTTGGGAGTTTGAATCAAAAGCTTTTGAAACCCTTGATTTTGGATTTCGAATTTTAGGGTTTTAAGAGTATAATTGGGGATTTTTGAAGTTAGTGGGTGCTAAGACATTGTTTGGAGACTAATTTGAGCCATTTTAAGATTAATTAAGTTTTAATTCGAATTTACTCAATTAATTCGAATTATTAATTAATTAATTGATTTATATTTAATTATTAATTGAAATTTGTGAGAAATTTGAAAATTAATATTTTATTTGAAAAATTCTCACTTAATTCAATTTTTAATTTTAAAAATGGCCGGTCGCTTTGTAATTGAGGAGACGAACTTGAATGGATTCTTCGACCCCGAGGCAAGTTTGGCACGTTTTAGGCCGTGGGTCCGGTTTCTGAATAGCCAGTCGCTCGTCAGCACTGCTATTACAGCTCATGCAGACCTCCAGATACAGCCAATCCAGGACTTCTACACGACAGCCCTGAATACCACTTTGTTGGATAATCATCGGATTTCTGGAGATATACATGGAGGACGTACGATTACTATCAGCACTGATGATGTGAATAGGATTTTGGGGTTTCCAAGGGACAATTTTGCTGAACTCCCTACCGAAGCTGAACTCTCCAATTTCTTCGAGACAATCTTATATCAGGGAGAGATCAATTTGCCTAGAATGTTGAAAGGCAATCTGAAGCCTGAGTGGGATCTTTTCTTCGACACTTTGGCTAAAGTGTTTGCTCCGACCACTCGCAAGAACTTTAATGTAATAACCTCCCTGCTTCAGAAGATTGGGTTCAGCATTGTTTATAATCGTCGGATTAACTTTGGAAAGCTTATTCTTCAAGCCATTCTTTCCAAGTTAGGGCCTCTTAGGAACAGATCTGTTGAACAGAACGCGAAGGTTGCATGCTTTTATCCTCGCTTTATCATGTTGTTTCTAAATGATAAGATGACTGACGCTGAAAAGGAACACTACTCCAACTCTCCTGTGGCACAAGTTCCTCGTGCCTGCACCAAACTTATGACTTAGTTGGATAACAAGAATAAATTTGCCAATGTTCCACTAATCACCACTCCTCACATGCTCCAAATGTTCAATGCTCCTCTTCAACAGTATCAGCTTCAAGTGGCTCATCCACCTCAACCTCAACAACAACAGCAGCAGCAGCAGCCACCTCAAGAACCTCAACCCCTGCAGACTCAACAACCTACACAACACCATCAACAACAACTTCAACATCAACAACAACTTCTACAACAACAACAACAGCAGCATTCACCTCAACAATCCCAAGAAACACAATCTTCACACCACTCATCCAACCAATCATCATATCACTCCCCTATCCATCAACAACAACACTCTGACCCTTCATTTGAAGATCAAAATTTGGATTATGATCTCTTCGAGCATCAACCATCTTCATCTGAACCTCTCCCACACCAAACACAATCCCAAATCATCCCACAAACACAATCTACCTCACAACCCCTACCCTCTGACTCTCCTATCAACCCAGAGCTGCAGTCCTTCCGTCAGGACCTACAGGTAGCTCAGGTACTTTCTAACTTATCATCTAATTTTAATGTTGATACGTCAGATTATGGTTGTGATTTTGTTTGTGACCTTGATTTTGTTTTCCAGCCTACCAGCAATGAACCTGA
This sequence comes from Daucus carota subsp. sativus, assembly GCF_001625215.2. Taxonomy (NCBI): domain Eukaryota; kingdom Viridiplantae; phylum Streptophyta; class Magnoliopsida; order Apiales; family Apiaceae; genus Daucus; species Daucus carota. The sequence goes on from NC_030381.2 coordinate 11,026,222, forward strand.
CAACACACAGGTTCATAACCTAGCTGAAGATTCTCTTCAACAAACTCTCGTTTCTCCAAACACATCAACCAACACTTCAATGCAACCTGTTCGTAAAGTTGCGAGGAAACGGAGTTCGAGTAGTTTAATGAATAAACCCACAGCTCTGTCTCCCTCAAAGAAGCAAAGGGTGGAAACCTTGGAGACAACTGTAGCCTCATCTGTGCCTTCCCAACAAGGCTCAGATTTTGAAATGGCAGATAAACAGTCTCTGGACCCATTCTCTCTACAGGATGTGGCCATTGAAATTGACCGTCCGGCCGCGGTAACTTGTACAGAGTCAAGCACTGCGCTAGCACTCACGCTAGTGCCAGCCCAAACAGATACACAGGTTACTATGTTTACTGAGTGCACAGATTTTCAAAATCAATGTATTAGTTATGAAAACTTTGCTGATCTCCCTTTCTTTTCTAATCAGGCGGAACTTGGCAGCGTGCAAGTTAATCTGCCCTCACAGGCGTCCGGAGGACAATTTGTTCCTCCACTACCTTTGAACCCATCTCAGGGGACATTGGTAGTATATACAGGTACAGCAGGAAGAGTGACTGAAAAGAGTGATGTAAGGCAAACACCGAGCGATACACATGCACGTGAGGCTAGTGAAACAGCTTTGAGTGTACGTGAGGTGATTGCACACACTAACCCTGCTCTGTTTGAGGAACAAATGGCAAAGCTAAGAGCTGAGCTTGCCAAAATGATTGCTGAGAATGAGAAGCTGAAGGGTGCACAGTTAGTGACCCTGGAACAGAAAGCTGAGGAGAGGCCATCCAGTTCTTACAAGGATGAGCTTAAAGAGGAAATCCATGACTTGGCTGTTGAAATGAGGTCTAATCATGAGCTTTACATGTCCAAATTTGAGACCATCGACAGCAAGTTAGATCAACTCCTCAGAAACTCCAACAAGTCTGATGATCAACCCTCCGGAGAGGATCCCTCAACTAAGGGGGAGAATAGAGACAAAGGTGACAGGGATGATAGAGGCAATAGCTCAAATCAAAGCAACAAGGATAATACCACTTCTGGATCTGCCCCTGACAAAGAAACTCACAAGTCTAAAGGCAAAGAACCGTTACATCAGTCCGACAATGTTTTCAATTCTGATAGTTATGATGACTATCCACAGGATATGGATGATGATGACATCTTCGATGCTACCTATCGTCAAGCAGAAGAAGAAGAAGGTAAATTTGATGAGGGTTATTTGTTTCAGGATGAAGAACCTGTTGACCTAGAACACGAGGAGAATGTCCGGAAGTTCAAAGCTGAAAATGAAGCTAGGAAGCGTAAGCTTCGTGATTTCCAAAAACTTCTAGAGGACAAATTGATCACAGAAGAACAAATCAAGATCGAGAAACAGAAAATCTATGATGCTGCAATCAAGCAGAAGAATCTTGATATAAGGAGGAAAGAAGGAAAAAGCTGGGACATTGCAAGAAGAATCTTTAATGGACCTCAAAGGGAGCCTTTCGACGACAACAAGTTCTTATCTCTGATCTATGATCTTAGAGAGGTAAACCCTGACGAGGATGTCTTTATGCATGCCTTTGCTTTGGAATTAAATTATGTGACTGTGGGGGTCAACAATTTGCTAGAGCAATGGGAGCTAATTGTCTATACACAGAGGAATGGTTCTTTCAGACTATCTGTCGAATCTCTGAAATCATTCTCTGTATCTGAGCTCTGGGTGCTTCGGAATAAGGTAAAGCGCAGCTCCAACCTGAATGAACTTCTTCGTGACAAACTGCTGGAACAAGCTGTATTCAACAGTCCTCAGGTTGTCAGGAATCCTTATTGTGTTAAGTTCGTTCACAAGGAGATCTTCAGCACTGTCTATCTCAACGAAGAAGCCTTGCCAAAGTATCCAGCTAAACAACTTGCTCTTGCCTCCACTCTTTTAAGAACCAAGGGCTTTGCTTCTAAAGCTAAGTCTGATATTGATGATGTGATTCTTGCTTACTGCACTCGAAAGAATGTTGCTCAATACTTTCGAAGGATGAAAAATGTTACAAAATCTCAGCCATCAGACTTCCGCGAAGACCCTGTGGATTTGGAAGTACTACATCAACTGGCTCTGGCAAAGGAACGAATGAAGCGTGGTGAATCCACTACATCTGAAGTGCCAACCAGGGAAGAACCATCAACTCCTATTCTTCACACTTCTGATATCGAAGAAGGAGAAGTTGATCTTTAGATTCATTAGGGATTTGTAATATATGTTCAGTAAGAACATCCTTTTGTAATCTAATGTAATCTTTTGAATTCTGGTGAATGTTTAATGAAATACCAGAAACTTTTTGCTATTTACAAATCATGTTTAATCCTTTGTCTTATCAGTTAGTTGAGTTATCCTCTCAATAATTTGCATGTTATATTAACAAACAAATAGGGGGAGATTGAAAGGCATATGTTTAGCCTATTTGTAATTAAGGAGGTACCAACTCAACTCTGATAAGAAGGCAAGGTAAATAGCAAGTACTGTTGAAGGAATCCGTACGAAGAACGTCAAGTGATTTATTGAAATTATATGTCTGAAGAATTTCAGGATGATGCTGCACACCACTGGAAGAAGTTCATTAATATGTTCAAGCCTCAGTGTACAAATAATCTTTTGTAGCACGTCCAGAAGTCCCGAAGGTATAAAGTTTTAATACTTTATTTATTCAGAAGATTCCATACTATTGTTACTAATAAAGAAGAACTACGAAGACAAAGAATCGACGAACAAGCCACATCTCAAGTGTTTATTTGATAAAGAATATTTAATTCAGCTAGATACAGATGAACCAGACAGTACATTTGTGTGTCAGCTACTCTAATTAAGTATTCTGCATCAACTACAAGTGGCCGTTCAATCAAGACAAAGATCTACAAAGTTTAATCAAGCCTGATGTCTCTGCTAATGAAGATATACATTTATATAAGTATTTACTTAATTATCTCACTTATCAAAATAATTGTATTGGTTGTATAATTTATTAATTAAATTGATTCACCTTCGAATTAATTTAATTTATGAATATATATAATTAATATAATTAAGTGGGTGATTATCTAATATTTATATACATTATTTAAACTGATTTTATGCATAATTGGCTCGGTATGACATTCTCAGAGAATGTCATACCGTTTCAATTGAACAGGCATTCTCAGTGATGAGTTACAATGTCATACCGTGGCTGTTTGTGTGAGTAGATCATTCGGTATGACTTTATCTTGATAAGTCATACCGTTTGCTCTCAACAGACATAATCTGGCATGACATGGAAATGTCATACCGTGTGTATGCTTCATGGCATTGTCTGGTATGACTTTAAAAAGTCATACCGTGTCTGTGTATTAGGCATTCATGGTTGTGTGTATGACTTGCGTTATAATGACATATAAATGTCATACCGAAGTGATCTGGATGGCTTTTGAGTTGTATGTCATACCGAATGACTTAGTGGCCAAGTATAGAATGTCATACCGTGCCTATGCAGTATGACATTACTTGTTTATGTCATTCCTTTCTTGTTTTAGGGCATGGCTTTGTGTAACAATGTCATATCTTCCTTTGTAATGTCATTCCTAAGCTTAAAAGTCATTCCTTTCAATGTCATACCTAGATCTAAGTGGTTTGCCTATAAATATGGCTTCACTTCTTCATTTCTCAAGTGTTCATTGCATTGTAAAAGCTTTCAAGTTGTTTGTAACTTGCAATTGTTATATCCACAGTTTTCTGTGCTTTGATCACTCGATTGTTTTAATCACTAAGTTAGAATACATCCTGTCGAATTTATTCTACGAACTTTAGTGGACATTAAAACGAACCTTATTAATTATATAACGACTTAAAACATTGTTATATTAATTAATTAAAATCTGATTAACTAGTTTAATTCAAATCAGATTATTCCGCCGCGATTATTTTGTGACGATTGTATTCAACCCCCCCCCCCCTTCTACAATCGTTTCAGGACCTAACAGTTTGTCAAATATAAGAGAAGATCTAATAAATTTTGTACAAATAAATCCAAATACCTTATGTCATAGGCAATATTTTAAAGATTGGTTATATTTAAAATAATATATTGTTATTATTTCAAATTGTTAAAAATATAAAAAGTTATTACGGAGCACCATCGGATAACCCAATGATTAAGGGTTTATCCTCTGTTGTCTCAGGTCACGTGTTCGACATTGACTCACCTCAAGAAATATTGGTCACAAAAAAAAAAAATTATCACGCACTTCTCTTCGGAAAATCCTAAAATTTTCACTATTCTTAAAGAAGTAGTAGACCTTTTATCTGATGGGCTTCGATCGACTTTTATCAGTGAAAAGTCTCAATATTTGTTTTATTATTTTTAATTTCTATCTTGTTTTTCTTCAATGAGTTTCCAATTTATATAGATTTTTTTTAGTCTCTCATTGTGAGAGTTTGATTTTTATTCTGGTATTTTCGTTCATGTTTGAGATTACATTTCTGCGGGATTTTCGTGATGTTGATTTAGTGATAATGATTTTTATGATGATGTATATATGATCGATTGCTCAAAACAATAATTGGAGGATTACATCATGTACATATCTTCCTTTTCAAAACAATAATTGGAAAATTATTTTCCTTTTTCAAAAAAAGTTATTATAAAAATAATACAATTTTTTTGTCGATAATGTAAATTTAGCCGCCGGTTTGCAAAAGTTAGACACCATTACAAAATTGACTAAATTTTTAGAGAACACCGCATAGTTGGAATGAAGAATTTTGTTTTTATAAATTTTATTTATGTTACTCCCTCTGTCTCATTTTAATTGACACTTATTTCTTTTTGGGACGTCCCAAAAAGAATGAACCTATTACACTTACTATTTTTGAACACTACTTTTCACTATTACACCCACTACTTCTTCCACTATCTCTATTCTATAATAATATAAACACTATTACACCCACTACTTTCCTCCACTATCTCAAATCTATTATTAAAATGGGTCTCATCACTTTACCAACTTTTCAACTAATTTAATTTTTTTTACTACCTTTTTCTTAATCTCCGTGAAAGTCAAAGCATATCAATCTTTTTGGGACGGAGGGAGTATCATTTATCCAATTTTAGTTAACAATTTTAAATAATCAGAGATGATTTAATAAGACAATCTTCTTGACTACTCTCTCCGTCCCACTAGTTGTTTTACAGTTTCCTTTTTTGGACGTCTCACTCATTTCTTTACATTAGAAAACTTTTCAAGAATTGTAAAGTTTTGTATATAATATAAAACACAATCCCATCTACTACTTTCATCTACTTTTTCAAATTTATCCATTAGATATACATGGGTCCCACCATTTTCTCCACTTTTCTTTCTCTTTCTTATTATTTGCACTACTTTAAAAAAAATTCTTAACTTCCGTGCCCAATCTCAATGTAAAGAATTCATGGGGACGAAGGGAATATTATTTTAGACATATTGGTCATATTTGTTGAATTCTATGTAATATTAATCGTCCAAAAAATATGTGATCAGCCTGGCTCTGATACCACTTGTTAGGCCTTGATTTGATTTAATAGACTTAAGCAGAATTTATCTATTGATCAATCTATTGTCGAATAAGCTAGAATAATTAACAAACAAGATTCAATTTAACACAGCTCTTATTGATCACTTATAAGAACTGTTACAATACTCTCTCAAGAAAACAACATTCTCAAGAGCTGCTAGGTTACACAAAAAATTACTCATGTTGTGCTTCTTACTTGTCTCCTTGTAAGACCTAATAATCTGTGTTTATATAGTACACAGCTACTACAATTACTAACTTGATTTACTCAACCAGAAGTATATATCTACAAATAAGCTATATCGTATCAATCTTCTTTCTTTCCTTCTCAAACTCAATCTCTAGATACTGATTATACTCGATACTGATCAAGTATCAGCTTACTGATGCGATTCCATCAGTTGCTGATGCGGCCATCAGTTTCTGTCAACTGCATTGTTCCTTGTCGCGTCATTGTGATGATCTCCTGATGCATAAATAAATTTTCCTACGTAACAATCTCCCTCAATTTGTACTTTGTGGAATAAAGCATAAGTTCAACTGATTCATTGTTGCCAAAACTTCTTCAAAATTCTCCAAAGAAATCATATCATCATCATGAGTTTGAATTCTTTGTACCTTTGTGCTTCAAGATTGATTTCTGTCTTTGTTCTTCAATAGCTTGTTTATAGCTTTTGAATTCTTCTACTTCTGTTAGTAATTTTCTGCTTTCTTCTGAACTTCTCTGAAAACTTTGTGATGTTCTGATCCGAATACATAATAACTACTTGTAGTGATTACCTCTTTAATTCATCAAACTATGTTTTCAGTTTCATTTTCTGAATTTCCAGCTTCTTTCTCTGAATTTTCAACTTCACTTTTTGAATTTCCAGCTTCTTGCTCTGAATTTTCAGCTTAGCTTGAAATCACTCTTGCTTTGTCATAACAATTTTCCTTTTTCCTTTGTTTCCAACATTGATTCTTTTGAGCTTTGTCTTTTTAAGATATTTTGAACTTCTTCTCCCCCTTTTTGGCAATCATGAACCAGAGTGAGTGTTCAATCTATCAAGAAGAATAAGAATCTGTACATGCAAAAAATTGTTATAATCTTAGATCTCTCTATTCTTTTCAAGTGATCTCATCATTTCTCACATTCATACCTAGTATTACTGTAAAGAGTAATATCTAACTCTCATATGCATAAGCAATTCTCACAATCACATAACTACCTCACCTTTTGCCAGTTCAGGAGACTGCTTCACTCTTGAATCTTTTCACTAAATGTTTTCCACACAACTCACATGAAAAGGCTCAGTCTCTCAGCAAAATCAAAGAAATAAGATGTGGATAAGAAGGTGTGTGTTCAGTCATATAAATATGGGTTTCTTTGATAACAACGATCTATTTATAATCATACGGAGAGTTTAATAATGTACCTTGACATAATAATTCCAGAAGAGTTTGATATCATCAGTCTTTGAATCTCATTCATCAACTGTCTTTGTCTTGTTCATACATGTTCTGGCTGCTGACTCACTTTGAGAATCAGTTTCTTGTGTGCCTCTGGAGTTTTGATAATCAGCTTCTGTTTCACTTTGAAAAACAGGTTCTTGTGTGCTTCTCGAGCTTCAACTCGATCTGCTACATCACATTGAGATGCAGGTACTTGTGGGATCTGAGGTTTTATTCGATCTAAATTCACTACTTTGAAGTCTCAGCTGCAATACTCATAAATACCCACGACTCTTTAGAAGATAACCATTGACTCTTAAATAAATCTGCTATATCCAAGATTAAAAAATAACTCAAATAAAACTATCAGTTTTATGAAACAAATCAAATTTGTTTATATAAATAAGTACCGAAAGAAATATCGTTACCATCTTTTAGTAAATCAAATCTTCTCCATCAGTAGCCGAAATATCTGATAAAATATACTCTTAAAATTTAAGAAAATTTTAAAGTAATTTCCTCCCCCTCAGCTTCTGAATTGATGCCTTCCATAGCAGCTTCGTCACTATTACCCTTAACAGTCTCATCAGTAATAGGCTTTTCATCAGTATCATGATGCTTCGATTGTAGATAGTGAATCATCAGTAACTCAGTCATCACTTCGCTTTTCTCTTTCATAGCCTCCTCTTCTTTAGTCTTTTTCAAGATCGGGATCAGCCTAAATATTTAGCTTTTCTTCATATTTCAGTGTGTTCTTGGCTTGAATTTTATCTAGCTTTGTCAACAAGATTTTAACAATCTCATTGAACCATGAGCTTCCATTATTCCGAATGAAAATTCTGCTTCTATTTCCTTGCAGCAGTGTTCTAAAAGTCGGCGATTAATCGCTGATTAATCGCTGTTCGGTCGGCCACCGTCTCGATTAAGCGTTAATCGGTGAAAAAAGCGTTTTTCCTGAAAAATCGGTCAAAGACGGGATTAATCGGGATTAATCGATCAAAAAACAGTAAAATCGGTAAAAATCGGTAAAAAATCGATAAATTCAAAATATTTAAAAATAATAGTAAAAAAATTTAAAAATTTAAAAATAATTTTAAGACACATTGTACAATGGTTTTATGGGATGAATTAACCTTTATATTTAGAAAATGGATATTTTTTTGATAAAATCATTGATTTTTTTAATTTATCAAATTATATGATTATAAATCTATTGTAAATATAAATATAAATATATTTATATTTATCTAGGGTAAAAAATAATATTAAATTGATTCCGATTAATCACTCCGATTAATCCCCGATTATCCGATTAATCGCTAGACGGTGCCTTTACCGACTAAGTCCGATTCCCGCTTTTTACAATACTGCCTTGCAGTCACAATAGTGATTAATTAGAAGATTTAAGAATCCACACTTGTTAGATCCTCTTAACATGATTACTATTCTTAATAACAAAAACTTTCTTTGCACCACACGTTTTAAGAGTATCAGTTTCATCAGTAACGGATTTATTTACTGTAGTAGAACATGAGGCTTGCTTCTTATTGAAAATTTTATCAGCTCCTGCACGTTTGTAAAACTTAGGGAGTGGATCTTAATAATTCTCATAAATTTCATGATAATCAAAACAATTATTTCTTATGCCAATAACTTCCATAATGAACACATGGATTTTCCTATTTAATTTTCATTGTTTTACCAGCTACATCAAATTTATGTATGGCTTTTGGCTTCTTCTTGTTATCCAGCAATCAATAGCAAGATGATCACAACTATCACAATTATAACATCTCTTCCTAGGTGCAAATGGAATATGTTCATAGTTATTTGCTCTATAAATTCCTTGCTTCTCATTCCTATTTCTTTTAGGAATTGTTCTAGGTTTAGGTTTACCTGTAACTTCACCTAGCCTCTTTTTGAATTGACCCTTTGTCATCAATCCAATATTTTTACCTGTTTCCTTTGAGTATCATAATTTGTCTTTTTGACATCATTATTGCTCTTATCCAATTTCTTTATGAAATCCTTCTCAGTTTTCTTTTCTTCATGAGAGGCAACTTTTTCATCACAAGCAATGTTAGTAGTAACAGGTTTTGATATCTCAACAGGTATATCAGTACTAGCTTTAACAAAAATGTCTTTTAGATCTTTCTTTTTATTCTCATTTTTGTCATCCTCAAATCTGTATCATAGACCCTCTAATCCTGATCTAGTGGACACAGTTTCATATAGTCTTTTTCCTGTGCTAACCCAATTTTTAATCCTTTGTTTCTCAATGGATAATTCTTTTTCCATTTGATCATATTTAAGTCTAAATATGGATTCTGAGTCTTTAGCATTCTTGCATTCATCTTTCACTTTATTCATCATCACTAGTTCCTTTTCTAAGAAGTCATTACGCCTTTTGCATTCTTCAATCTCACTTCTTAGTCTATTATTTTCAAGTGTCTGAGTTTTAAAACTAAGATGTAATGATTTCAGGAAAGATTTTAATCTATATGTGTCATCAATATCAAAGTTATAAATTGGTTCTTGTACCTCATCAGCAGGAGAGTTATCTGTGGATTCAGTTTGCTCAAAGCTTGCCACTAGTGCATAGTTCACTTCTTCTTCTTTAATTTCAAAAGATGATTCCATCCAATATTTAGTTGAAGTAAAAAGTGCCTTGCCTTTGTCTCCATCTGACTTGGTCTTTGTGCAATCTTTTGCCAAGTGTCTTGTCTTCTCACAGTTGAAACACTTTATCTTTGACCAATCGACTTTGCTTCCATCTTTGTCATTTACTGAATCGGAAGAGTCTTTCTTGTAGTTTACTTTTCTTTTATCTCTTCCAAATTTCACATTCATCAGTCTTTTAGTTATACAGGCCATGATCTCCTATATTTTTGCTTCATTAGAGCTATCATCCTTATCTTCTCTGGAAGAATCATCAGTAACTGATACAAAGTCATTAACTGAGATTTGATTCCTGATCTGATTTCTAGGGTTTCCAGTATAACTGCTTTCTTCCTTTCTTGCTTTAGCTCTCAGTGCTAATGATTTATTTCTATTAACCTTCCTGGCTTTTCTCTGTTGAATTTCCAAGTCATAAGTTCTTAGTAGTCCATACACTTCATTCAGAGAAACAGTACTTAGGTCATACCGATGCCTTATGATAGAGCTCTAAGTATCCCATTCTTCAGGTAATGATCTGAGAAACTTTGTGTTGGAATCCTCAGCTTCATATTCTTTTCTAGTAAGAGATAGGTTGTTCAATAAGGTGAGAAACCGATCATAAGAGTCAGTAAGATCTTCATCAGTATTTGTCTCATATCTCTCGTAATCTTGAACAAGCAATGCTCTTCGATTCTTTTTGATCGCTTCTGTTCCTTGACATTGAACTTCTAATGTATCCCATATCTCTTTAGAAGATTTTACCCACATAGTGTTCATGCGTCGTTCCTTCTTTGGCAACCAGTTTCTTTGGGACTAAGGGACCATCAGTATTCCTGTCGATGAAGTCAGGATCTACGGCTTCGAGATAAAGTATCATCTTAACTTTCCAGGTCGGATAATCAGCTTTGTTGAGGACTAGAATTTTGAGTGATTCTTGTTTGGTTGTTAACATGATTTGATCTTTACTAGTAGTTTTTAACCAGCCTGGCTCTGATACCACTTGTTAGGCCTTGATTTGATTCAATAGACTTAAGCATAATTTATCTATTGATCAATCTAATGTCGAATAAGCTAGAATAATCAACAAACAAGATTCAATTTAACTCATCTCTTATTGATCACTTATAAGAACTGTTACAATACTCTCTCAAGAAAACAACGTTCTCAAGAGCTGCTAGGTTACACAAAAAATTACTCGTGTTGTGCTTCTTACTTGTCTCCTTGTAAGACCTAGTAATCTGTGTTTATATAGTACACAACTACTACAATTACTAATTGGATTTACTCAACGTATATATCTATAAATAAGCTATATCGTATCAATCTTCTTTCTTTCCTTCTCAAACTCAATCTCCAGATACTGATTATACTCGATACTGATCAAGTATCCGCTTACTGATGCGGTTTCATCGGTTGCTGATGCGGCCATCAGTTTCTGTCAACTGCATTGTTCCTTGTCGCTTCATTGTGATAATCTCCTGATGCATAAATGAATCTTCCTACGTAACATCTTTTTTTGAAATGTTCTTTGTGGAGTGCAACCCTATACACACACACACACACACACACACACACACACACACATATATATATATACATAGTGAAGTTCTATTGAGTATAAAAAAAACATTGGAGTAGTGGAGTACGTGTTACAATTTTTTAGTTTAATCAACAATAATATCTTTTATTATCCAAATTCTTATGTAATTTATCATTTATAAGTTGTCTCAAACAAAATTATCAATCAATCAATCAATAATATTTTTCACTTTAACAAGTATTAAAATTCATGTCCTGCTTATTAGTTATATTACAGAACGTTCTCTAATTTGTAAAAGTAATTGTTCTACGTTTTGTTTACAATGTTTATATTGCAGAACATAATCTGCAGCCGAACTTCACATGCAAAAAATGTCAATATCTATGTATTATTTTTTAAAATTATTTTTGAACACACAACATGATGGAAAAACATGAAGAAAAACATGTATTTAGATTTAGATCCTAAAAATCTATTTAAAATTTAGGGTTCTGCAGCAGAACCTTAGTGGTTTCTAGTTCTATTTTAAGGACTTCGCGACCCATATATATATATATATATATATAGGCTAATGATCAAATAGAAACCACCCTTAAAATAAAAACTAAAAACCAATTCCTTTATTCTCCCCAACAACTCCGCCTTATCTCTTTCATCAACCCCAACAACTCCACCTTATCTCTTTCATCAACCCCACTTCATCTCTCTCCCCTCCTTCCACCTGTATTACCACATCTCTACCCACACAATTCTACCAACACTGCCACCTATGTCATTATTTCCGCTTTCACCATCATCATCACCACTTGCTGCTGATATGTTTACAAAATCCGTTAATATATTGATATACTATTTAGTGATATCAGCTAAACTTTTTAGTGATATTCGCTTAGAAATTAGTGATATTCATTGTAGAAATTAGTGATATTTGTAAAAATCTCCAGAACTTGATGCAAACTTCCCGATATGTTTTTATTTGTTGATTCTAGTGATGATGGCGATGATGGAGATGGAGGTGGTGGACATAAGAGGGGCGGGGGCATGGAGGATGCGAGGGGTGAGGGTTGAGATGATGGAGGTAGAGGTCGAGGTGGAGTTATGCGGAGTAGGGGTTGAGATAGCACGCGGGTGAAGGTGGTAGTGGTAATAGTGTCGAGGTGGAGGTGATGATGGCAGAGGTCGAGATGAAGGTGGTGGAAGAGGTTGAGGTGGGGTGGACGCTGGTGGTAAAAACGGTGGAGGAGGAAGGGAGGGATGGTGGACATGAATGGGGAGGCAGGAGGCGACAAATTTGGAGGGAGCGGCGGACATGGTGTTGCCGGAAGTGGAGGCGTCGCCGGAGAAGATGGAGGTAGAGATGGTGTTGTTAAAAGATTTAGTGATATTGTGTTTAGAATTTAGTTATACTGTAGCTGGGTGTTTTTAGTTTCTAGAATAAGAGGGTTTGTATTGGAGTAGTACTCTCTCTCTCTCTCTCTCTCTCTCTCTCTCTATATATATATATATATACACACACACACACACACATATACATATATAGGAGGAAGATCCCAAGAAAACTCAATTTATCAAGAAAACTGAGAAACCCACTTAATCACCGTTGATCTTATAATCATAGTCTAAATTGTGATTTATCAAAAAATCAATCAAATTTAGTTTATAAGGGATAGTATGTTAATCTTATACATATGGCTTAATGACCTTTTAACCCTCGAAGTATGGGTGGAAGTTCCGATGCGGCCTCGAAGTTTAAAAACGTACCTTTCGACCGTCAAAGTATCTTTGTCTTACCTTTTAGCCCTTTTTTTTTTGCTAAATAGATATGTATTAGAAAAAAAAGGAGAGAATGTACAGAATATCCTGGACTAAAGCTCTATAAAGCAAATCTAACGGCCTAGATTCGAAATAGAGAGCATCAAAAGACTACAAGGGCAGAACAACCCAATAAAGTGACTACATGCTGCTGAAAGTACGATATACAAGTCTGTAAATCAGGGCTGCATAAGAGGGCAGCAGAAAACCAAGGCTCATGAGCCACTCTGGCACGAAGATCAGTGATAATTCCATGAAGCAGAAGTCGTGGTCCAAAAACACCCTTGCCATGCCTTCGAGCATTCCACTCTTTCCAAATGTGGTAGGCATAGATCTGGACAGCCAAAAGTGCAAGAAGTCGTCTAGTGGCATTGGGAATATCCATGATGCAAAGTAATAGGTCAACCCAACTCCAAGTAGGCAGAATAGCAATCGTAGTAATAGGCTGCAACAGGTGGGTTAAAACATAATATGAATAATAATAGTGCAGAAACAAATGATTATGTGTCTCACTGCCACCAACACACAAGTAGCACAGAGTAGTCGGGGTAATGTGCCAATGATCCAACCGGTCAAGAGTGCCAAGTCGCCCCCAACAAAGGAGCCAGGAATGAGTCCGATATCGAGGGATGCCATGCTTGAACCAAACAGCTTTAAACCATGGGACAGGGTCACCCTCCCATCGAATAGAATCCCATATCCACCTGATAGTGACAAAAGGGTGTGATTTACCCTTCCAAAGAACCTGATCACCTCTGCTAGGAAAGAAGGGCGGAAAATCAAAGGTCGCGACCCAATGCTCAAACCTAGCACTCGGGCGGCGTTAGTGTAAGTTGGGCAAAGGCAGTGCCCAAGTGGCTCCATCCAAAATATTAGAAACCATGGCGTCAAAAGTGGAATTTGCTTAGCTAATAATGGGATCAGTTTGGCTAGTCGCCAAGGGAGAACCCTGGAACCAAGGGTCAAACCAAAGGGAAATAGTGGACCCATCCCCAATATGATAAGAAATGCATGGTTTAGCTAGATCACGCAACAAGAGCACCTGTCTCCAAATCCAGGAGCAATCAAACGGAATAGTAAGGGCCCAGAAGTGCTTACGCTTGATTACAGTGTGAATGATCCATGAAGACCATAACGAGGACTCATCCTTACGAACAACCAACCAAAGGTAATAGAGAATCTGTGCTTTGTTCCATTCAAACGGGTTTGGCAACCCCAACCCCCCTTCCTCTTTAGGCAAGCACAGGTCATCCCAAGCAACTTTAGCCCCTCCTATAGAACTGGTGTTACCCTTCCATAGCGAACCGAGTAAAGAGCGATTGGAGTAATTTGTGAACACCTTTAGGCAAGATAAAGTGTCTCGACCAGAAATACACCATAGCAAACAGCACAGACTTAAGAAGTTGCAATCTGCCAGCAAGAGAAAGAAAAATTGTGGTCCAGCTATTGATACGGTTTGTGACCTTCTCAATCAAAGGCGTGCAATCCCCAATACAAAGCTGCTTAGAAATCAAAGAAACACCCAAGAACCGAATAGGAAGTTGACCATGAGGCATACAGTACTCAGAATCAAACCATTGCACCAAGTCACGATCACAGTTATTAAAAAAACATTGGCTCTTAGCATAATTAGCCGAAAAGCCCACTTACAGAAGCAAACAGACGCATTGAATCCATTACATGCATAATGGAGGCCTGGTGTCCCCTAGAGAAAATAAGCACATCATCAGCAAAAAATAGGTGGTTGAGTTTAAGTTCCTTACATTTCCAGTGATACATAAAATCAGATGGCACTTTATTGATGATAGCAGAAAAGACATTCATAGCAAGAGAAAATGGATAGGGCGATAAGGGGTCGCCCTGTCTAAGCCCCTTGGCGCCCTGAAAATAACCAACCGAAGCACCATTTAATTTAACTGAGTATGAGGCCGAGCAAACACAACCCCTTATCCAGCCAATAAAGATCCGTGGGAAATGCATGTGCTCAAGAGCTCGGAGGAGGAAATTCCAATCAAGGGAATCAAAAGCTTTAGTGAGATCAAGCTTTAAAGCACACTTAGGGAGACCCGTCTCGCGACCGTAACCCCGAAACAATTCTTGGGCAAGCAGAATATTATCCGAGATCTGCCTCCCAGGAACAAAAGCAGACTGGGCTCTATCAATTAAAGAAGGCATCACAACGTTCAGCCTTGAAGCAAGAATCTTCGATATACACTTGTACATAGTAGTGCATAAAGAGATAGGTCTAAAATCACGCATTTTAGAGGGAGTTCGTACTTTAGGAACAAGATCAATTAAGGTAGAATTAACACCCTTATGAATCATAGATGTGGCAAAGTAGCTCTTAACAGCAGCACATAAATCAGCCCCCAGAATATCCCAAGAGGCCACAAAGAACTCCTTATTGAATCCATCTGGCCCAGGAGCCTTCTTGGCCTTTAGGATTTTCAAGGTAGCAAAGATACAGTCATCAGTGATAGAAGCCAGTAAATCCTCATGAAGATCATCATTCACAGTGGGTAGTTGCAAGGTTGACCAATCATAATCAACAAGAGTGGTTTGAGAGCCCAAGGTGCTTCGAAAAAACTCCACTGCAACCTCAGAAACATTCTGGTGACCCCTCACAGTCTCCCCCGCCTCATTTTCAAGGGTTACAATCTTATTTGAATTCCAGTTAGCTCTAGTTTGATTATAGAAGAAGCTTGTGTTTGCATCACCAAGCTTCAACCACTTGCACCTAGATTTCTGCTGAAAGAGACATTCTTCATCATTCATAGCCTTCTCAAGTTCAACAATCGCACGAACCTCCTCTTCAATAAGACTCGGGTTGCAAGGATCCAAACTGAGATTGTGTTGACAAGTTTGCAGGGCCTCTCGACAAAGCTTTACAACAGATTTGACGTTACCATTTTTCTTGTTCAGGGCAACCAAATTGGCACGAACACCCTTTAATTTCCTCCAAAACACGGCCATTGGATCCCCAAAAAGACGTTCACCCCAAGCACTGGCAACAGCTTCATGAAACCCATCAATGGTCAACATGTAGTTGAAGAATTGGAACCCTTTCTGAACTGTATCAATCAGATCAGTGACTTTGATAATTAAGGGAGAGTGATCCATTAAGCCCCATGGCTTGACAAAAGCCTGGCTAGAAGCAAAGTCAAGAAGCCAAAGTGGGTTCACCAAAACCCGATCAAGACGTTTCAGAACAGCATCATGCGGACGCCTGTTGGTCCAAGTATAAAGATCCCCATTAGTACGGAGCTCAGCCAAGCCAGAGTCATTTACACAATCCTTAAACTGTTGCATTTCAGGAGTCCAGTGTTCCCTTCCTCCTAAAATCTCTTCAATACTCAAGACAGTGTTAAAGTCACCACAGATGCACCAGGGTTTACTCGGGTCAAAAGTAGAAAGAGTGTCCCACAGAGGAACACGATCACTACCATCATTAAAAGCATAAAAAAAAGTAGCCAGGAAATTGACATTAGAAGCTCTAAAAACAACATTACAAGTAACATGCTGAAGAGAAGTGTCAAGTATATAAATATCCCATATGGACGCATCCCAACCAACTAGAATTCAACCATTATAGTGATCAACATGATTCGCATACCATTGCCAATTTTTCTTAAGTTTTCCAACAACCTTAGCAAGATTACAACATTTAACTTTAGTTTCTAGCAAGCCAACAAAAGTTAATAGATTAGAGTTCAGAAAAGAAAGGACCTCCGTTTGGTGAGATCTTTTATTCAAGCCCCTTACATTCCAGGCGGCGTAATTCATTGGGAGACAGTTGAGGTACACCTTACCCCGAAGACCTCAGGCTTCGCTTGTTCTCAATGTGTGTAAACCCATCTTCGTCAACATTCTTACCCCTTTTGCTAGGAGAGGCTAATGGTGGAGAAACTTGTGGAGATTCAGTGAAGAAAGGCCCATTTTGGCTCTTACCCTTACCCTTCTTCCTTTTGTTCTTGGATGAATCCGAGACAACAGTTTGGGGGCATGGCGGGGGAGTAGATGAAGCAGGTAAGGCACACACAACCTCAAATAAGGCAGGTTGGTCAACTTCCATCTCAACAGGGGCAACAAGAACATCAGTAGAGCATTCCATGGCCGTAACAGGCGCACCAACAGGCACCGTGTCGCAGGAGCGCACCAAGGGAGCTTCAGGCGCATTTCCAGGCGCAGCGTCAACAGGGCATTCCAGTGGGCATTCAATGGGCACATCAGGAGCATCATGGGGCACAGCCTTCCCATCAGTACAATTTACAAATAGTTGCTCAGAGTTTGTTTCAATAACCTCAGTGGCAATCGAGGTATCAATCTCACCATCTTCTAAAACAGCAAACTTATTGGAGGTGCCAACAGTTGCAGCAGGGGTAACAACAGAGGTTGGGACGGGGTTCACAGGGGTTACAACCTGGTCTTCTCTACAGGGCCACCCGCGACATCTTTCTCCTTTTCTTTTCCTTTGTTTTTCTGTGGTGCTTTCTCTTTGGCTGGGGGTTTAACATATGAAGGATTCTTTTCACATCGTGAATCATAATGCCCAAAAGCTCTGCAAAAGGAGCAAGACTGTGGGACTGAGCTATAGTCAATACCAACACGAATCTTGACCACCTCTCCTGTCTCATCATCAATTACAGGGACCCATACAGCCTTTGGATAAGCACAGTCATATTGAATCTCCACAAGCACCCCTGCATATTTCATAGGGTTAAGAGTGGCAGTTTGTTTATCAAGACTAAGTGGAAGTCCCACAGCACTAGCAATGTGCTTGAGGCCCTCCCTAGTCCAATAAGAGTGTGGAACATCCACCAATTTGATCCAGGTCGAGACCTTCTTGATAACATTCTTCTGAAAACTGGCCCCATCAGTCCAAGGAGCAAGATAAAGTCTTTTCCCCCCAATCTGAATCGATCTAAGAGCCAAAACCTTTTTCATATCCCCCTCTTCATCAAATCGAAAAGTATAGAATCCCTTAGAGTTATAATAAACATTTTTCAAACCACTATTCGACCACAGCTTCATGGCCTGCTCCTTAACATATTTAAACTGTAAATTGGCCCCAACAAAGTGCCCAATACAACTAGAAGACCACTGTTTTCGAGCTTCAACCAGAAATGAGTGTGGCAACTCAAGAGTAGCCGTCCCATCCCCATTTAAAGAAATTTTCCTTGGAGCATCTTTAAACCCATCATCAAATTGTTCCGAACTAGCATTATTATTAACAATTTTAGACCAAGTGAGACCTGGCACACTTGAATCCTCACAACTGGTAGACTCAGAGCCATTAGAGAGTCTAAGAACACCATTATGAACCTCAAAACTATCCTTTAAAGACTCCAACGAACTAGCCTTAACAAACCCAAAATCATCAACATTTCTAGCATATTTGGCTGACTGAAACTTAACAAAATCATTCATATATAGACCATTAGTCTCAAGAAAAGTACCTATATCAATCATAGTTCGTTGGTGCTTAATGGCCTGGGAACGGGCTTGGAGATCCACCACTGGCGCAACATCGCGCACCACACGAGCGCTAGAAGGCGCAGGGACCACACGCGCACTAGCAGGCTCATCCTTGTGCACAACACGCGCACAATCGAGCACCGGCGCACCACGCGCAGTCATCGGAGATCCACCACGCACACCCTGAGTGACCTGAGCTACAGAGTCACTAAAGCTCGCAGCCTCATCAAACTCACCCAAGAGCACAGCAGCAGGCAGTTGAGCAACCAAATCAAACGAAGAGTGATCTTGAACATCATCAACAGCATTAGGAGCAATAACAGTAACATTATCATCACTGGAAGCAAGAGGAACAATGTTCAATGGTGGAGAAACAGCCACAGGCGGGTCGGGAACCTCCAGCGGCGGCGGAGAGTCGCCGTCCATAGAGCAAAAGTCATAGATCTGAGAAAAGAAAAAGATGGGTTTGTAGAGCAGGCGAAGGGGAAAGCAATGGTGTGGGTGGTGAGAGGGAACGCGTGCCGGCCGGCCGCCGGACGGGCACCTAGGGGCGCTAAAAGTGTTTAAGTGTATAGGCGGGAAAATGAAAAGGTAGAGAGAAGGAGGAGCTTTTCACTCTAGAAAAAAAACGCAACTAACTAACTTTTAGCCCATTTTAAAAATACTGGTATAAATCGGGGGATAAACTTGACAATTCATACTCGGGGTAAAGTTTGGGCGTACCTTTTAACCCTTAAAGTATACATCTCGTTCCTTTTTACCCCAAAAAAATACATTCAAATACATTAGATGTTCCTTTTAACCTCTAATGTTTAATGCCCCTTTAAACCCTCACGTGTGAAATGTCAACTTTGTCCACCTCGTTATATACCGGTATGTAACGCTTGTAATATTTGACTTATATATATTACAGTATTCCATTTTGGTGATATACAAATTTCCGTGTCTTAATTGCTAAATTATGTGAATTCGACTTATTTATCGTTATGTGACTCCCAATTATAGTTAGAATGTACTTGTATGGTTTTTGGCGAATACATTTCGCTACGCGATTAAATGATATTACTAGTTGCGACGGTTTTGACTTAATATTAATAAATGTGATCGTTGTCGCTACCCGATTTAATAATAATAGAGATTTAAATGATTTCGTGATATTTGACGAATTGCGAGTAGCCGATAGATTTTAACTTGTAAAATAGCGATTGGATATATATTTCTCTCGTGATTTTACGTGTATTATATTCGTGCTATTATACTTTGTGTGACGTGAATATTAGAGCTCTACTTGCATTTATTCTTTTTAAATTCATCCTTTGTCCAAAATTTTTGAAAACTATTTTATTTAACTTCTAAAATCTCATATTATTTGTGATATTAATTTCATGATTTATAGATTAGTATTTTATTTATTAAAACTCTTTCTCTAAATACTCTTTTAATCACATTTTAATTATTTATCAAGTGTCCAATCTACCCTTGCATGCAAACACACCTTATACTACTACCAAGGACAAGCTAGTCATTACAACCTCCACTAACACTTTTCTAGTCAAAAGGGAGGTCAAAACACTTGCTTTTGCTCCACTTGTCACACAAATCCCACACTCACCAAAACCCTCTCCACTCTCCTCTCTTCTCTCCCTCATCTCTCTCGGCCGAATCTCTCTCTTCTTCTCCCCACCATTTTCTTTCATTTCTTCATCTTTTCAAGCTCTGTCAAGTCAAGTCTTTCAAATTCAAACTTGTATCTTCCATTTCAAGGTTAGTTATTACTTGCATGTTGCTATGGAGCCGAAATGGGGCCTTAGTTCTTATGAGCTTAGGGTCTCCAGTTTGGGGGTTCCTAAAGATGAGCTTGAGGTGTTCTTGTTGAGGGTTATGCCTCCATTTGACCAAGACACACTCTTGTTTCATCACATTCGGCCATGACCTTTAAGGGAGCCGAATGGAATGGATTTTTGGTGATTGATTTTGAGAATGAAATGATGTTATGCTTATGGTTTTGAGAAGATTTGATCCCTTACAATGTGTTTTATAAAGTTTTAGAGCTTGCATGTTATGATTTGTACAAGAAGTATGTGAAACTAGTGATCATATGCCATGATTTTCGAATAATTGCTATATGTAATGATTTGGAGTTTTAACTTGGTTTTTGATCAATGCATGCCATGATTCTTGTGAACAATTTCTAGTTTATAACATGCATGATAGTATATAATGATAATCAGTAGCTATTGTGTGAATACCATGATGTTACAATCGAAAATTTGCTCAAGAATGCTATATAAAAATCTGCTCTGTTTTTGCCCCATATTTGCCCCGGTTTTGTGCTTATAAGTGGCCAAATTTTTTGGTATATTGCTTTGAGTAAATAGTCAGTAGGTATATGTATATTGTAGATTAGGATTTGTGGCTTGGTTGTTTGGTTTATGGCGTTTTGGAGGGAGTTAAGGTGGAAGGAGACACACAGACACACTATGGCAGATTTTTGCACTATAGAAAACTAGAGAATTGGAGGTGTCATGATTAGGCCCTCATAGGCCTAAGTCTCCTGGAGTTGGGACTTGGTATGTAAAACTCTCCAGTAGCCTTAGAAGTCACAAAAACATTGATTTAGATAGATGCACACACACATTTCAGAGAACACCCCAGAACAGGGCACCTTGTGGTCATTTGCATTTTTGAATGGTTAAAACCATGTCATTGGTGAGGCCTTCATGGGGCCTTGATTTAGATGAGTTTAATGAAGTCTTAGGAAGCATAAAAAGTTATTAAAATGGTTAATTGAGTTATTTAAGTGAGTTGCAAGTGAGTGAAATCAGGGCAGTGCACTTAGCTAGCTAGGCTGTGCTGTGCCAACTTGGCATGGAGGCCTAGAGAGGCCTGAGCAAGGCCTTAGTGTCAAACCAATTGCAAAACTTAGATTTAGGTCTTAGGTATCCATAGGAGTCAAAATTTTACCAAGGCACATGGTGGAAACATTTGTTTTGGTCAAGGCCCTCCAAGAGGTGCCAAAATGCCTAAGCAGAATAACCACTAGAAGGCATTAGTTTTTAAAGGTCCTGACAAGTAAGGCCTTTGAGTCACACCACTTCCCAAAGTTAGTTTAGGATCATACCAACCTGTAGAATTAATTTGGAGTGAATGTCTTAAGTGGAGATGCCTCATTTCCACTGAAACATACAAGTGTCACACATAGAGTCACATTTTAGAACTAGGTTAGAATGAATTGCATATGAGTGTGTCATCAGAGAGGCCTTGACCTCATATTGAGTCCATGAGTTAGTTTTAAGTCATATTAGATAGTGCAAGTTAGTTTAAGACAATGCAATTAGTATAGATGCATCATTCTTGCCAAGGCACACAAGTGTTGCCAAGGTAAGCATACTAGAAAGCCAAGTAGGATGCATTTCATTTGTGAGCCTTGTGAGGTGAGGCACAAGTGTGCCTTACTCTTATTTGGTTAAGTTGAGGTCAGTAGAGTGTAATTAGGAAGGGTTGGTCTTAGACCTTATGTGTTACTTGATTAATTGCTTAAGTGACTTAGGGGATAACTAGAGATTTATTAAGTGATATTAATTAAGTAGTAGAATGTGATGCTTTACTTTTTATGTGCATTACTTGATGAATATGTTACTTGTTATCAATTGAGTTTAAGTGTGTGTGTGTGTGTGTGTGTGTATTTTTTTATACATGAAAGGGTAGTTAGCATTGTAGTGACGAGGATACTATTAATTATAGGTGCAAGTAGGAGGCCAGGCAAGGAACCTTTAGAAGATTCAGTGAAAGTGTTTTACAGTTAAACCTCGATTAAATAATATCCGATAAAGTAATAACCTCGGTTAAGTAATAAATTTTGTCGGTCCCAACATGGGCCAATGTTGTAAAGTAATATTTTTGCTAAAAGCATAAAATAATAAAAATCTGGAAATTCATTAATGGCCCACGTAATATGTAATGTAATAATTTATGAATTATATATATATATATATATATAATGTATATGAATTACAAAATTCGGTTCTTTTTAAAATATGAATCTATAGTAGTTTGTTGCTTCTTTCTACCAAGGTCAAAACTAACCCCATCCTTGACTTTAGTATATATAGTTAATCTCAAAGTATCGTTATTTAATATTAAGTTTTATGTTCATGAATTTATAATTTAGAATTACAATAAACATTAGGTGATTGAGTTTCAAGATGATTTACAGTACGTATACACTGCACATGTTAGAGTACATATATACTCTATCTAGTACATGCATGAATTTAGTTTTCACATATGATTAGTTATTATAAAAGTAATTTTAAATCAAATACATTGCATGTTACTGATTCTTATTTTAAAAAATAATGAATTATAATTTGTAAACATATAGAAATCTGTAAAATAATAAAATATTACTTTATCGATAAAGTAATAAAATATTATTATATCGATAAAATAATAAATTCGGTAAAGTAATATTTTTTCCCGGTCCCACGGGTATTACTTTAAAGAGGTTTAACTGTATAAGCTTAGTCCAGGCAAGTGGAACTCTAAACTCTCCTTTATACTTGCTTGATAATTGTATACCCTGTGAATGCTGAATTACTGTTTACTTAAAACTGTATCACCCTATCACCATCCTATGATCAACTTTGGAGATCAATAATCAATACCCTTTATTAATAAGCGAAACCACATTTCAGTAGAACATCGGTACCAAAAGTACCAAAATTTGGTCACTTTCACAGTGATTAGGATTTTATAATCATTATTATACTATTATCACAAGACTTCTATATCGAATAGAATTTTATTATTTAAGACTTCAATATTCATTAGGACAATGAAAGATTTATGTATTGATGAGAATTTTATATTAAAGACTTCAATATTTATTTGGACAATGTTATATAATTTCTTATTTAATAACAATAATCATTACAGAATTATGAAAAGATTTTCATATTATTAGGATTTTATAGTTATTATTATACATTGTTCGGATTTTATAATTATTATTATACAATTATGAAAAGACTTCTATATTGATTCGGATTTTATTATTAAAAATTTCAATCTTGGTTCAGATTTTATGATTATTATTATACTACTATAAAAAGGCTTCTATAGTGTTTAGGATTTTGTAATATAACATTTATCATATCCGCACAGCTTATGAAACAGTTGTATAAAATTCATATCAAAATTTGGTTATCATCATATTATTTTTTTATAACAATTATTACTATTATCAAAAAACTTCTATATTAATGAGGATTTTGTATTATAACAATTATCTCACTGATAAAAATATATTACCAACAAAATTATTTGTTTTAATTTTTTTAAACTCAAATAATTTAATATACGAAACAACTATGTGAATCTTTTATCATGCTTCAAAGTTCAAATAAACAAGGAGTTCATATTGATATTAATATAATATCCATATATAGTTTTTATCAATAAGCGGAATCAATATCATCAGAATACTAAATATTAAATTAAGTACCAAACTTTAGTTATTATCATATAATTTTTAATAATAATTATTATTATCATATAACTATGAGGATACTTCCATGTATGATCCGAATTTTTGTAATATAATGATTATCACACCAATAAAATTACTGTCAACAAAGCTAATCATTTTAAATTTTAAAATTCAAGTAAGTTATTTTATAAAAAAAAACTTTAATTTGGTTATCATCATATAATTTATTTTACTCAGCAATAATAATGATTATACTATTATAAATTTTATAATAAAATAATATCCTACCAATAGAATAATAATGTCAACGAAATTATTTGTTTTAATTTTTAAAACTCATACAATTAATTTACGAAACAAATCTATAAAAAATTTATCATATTTCCGAATTAAAATAAACAAGATTCAATACTAATACTAAAGTACCAAAATCCTTAGCCATATATTTTTTAATAATAATAATCATTATCATTCAGTGCTCTTCGTAAGATTGCGATAAAGAGGAATAAGGCGGTGGTAACACTGACTTGACAATAGGGCTGTAAATGAGTTGATACGCTCGATAACCGCTCGATGTTCGGTTCGAAGAAAGCTCGGTTCGACCTCGGTTCGATTCATAAACGAGTCGATCTTGAGCACAATTTTAAGGTTCGTTTTATAAACGAGCTGAACTTGAGCACAGTAGAGTTCGACTCGATAGTTCGCGAACAAGTTCGAATTATGAGTTCGTGAACAGAGTTCGTGAACATGGTTCGTGAACCTGGCTCGTGAACATGGCTTGTGGATGTGGGAGTTTTATTAATGGATGATTTATTATGAATTTATGATTCCTTGGAGCATAAATTAAAATACCATTAGAATTTTATTTTTTTTAATTAAATTAAATAACAAACAAGCTCGTCAATAAATTTATGAGCATAAGCTAGCTCGTTAGAAAAATTTATTAAACAAGCTCGTGAACAAAATTAATGAGCAGTTGGTGAGCAAAAATTTGTGAGACACGTTCGTGAGCGTAAGTTAATGAGCGGTTCGTGAGCAAAAGCTCGTGAGACATGTTCATGAGCGGTTCGCGAGCCGTTCGTGAACAGAGTTATTCCTTAATGAGTCGATACTCAAACAGTATTTTTGGCTCGATCCAAGATCGAGCTCGAGTTCGAGTTCGCTAATTTTTTAACAAACGATACACGAGCACTCTAGGGTTCGGCTCGGTTCGGCTCATTTACACCCCTGCTTGACAAATGAAAGCTCAAAGAGAATGATGCCATTGTCCATACTACAACATTGATAAAGACGAATAAGGCGGTGGTAACACTGACTTGACAAATAAAAACTCAAAGAGAATGATGCTATTGTCCATATTGCAACATATAATAAAAGAACCGAAAACAAGACATACATAAAAAAATTTGATATCAAATTAGTTTTGGAAAGTTAATTAACCGTGTCAAACTACAATATCAGTTTATCAAATAACTACAACACCACTGTTATATCTACAAAAGCTCTAACCAAAATTATATATAATGTTTGCCTATTAGATGGATAAATTAATTGCGACTTAAAATTTCGAATTTTTATCCAAGATTAAAGACGCTATACACGAACTTATGTGTGTTGATCTTGAATATTATTTTCACAAATTAAAAATCATCAAACAACATTATAATTTTACTAAAATAAAACATACTGTTAGAGTTAAGTTCCATGATGTCCGCATTTAAGTTGTAGTAAGTACCAGTTATAATCTTTAGTTTAGTCATAAATAATATCTTTATTTAGACAAATTTTATATATAATTTACCATATTTAAGTAGTTTTAAATATAATTATTGATTAATCATTAACATCTTCCAACATTAACAATCATTAAGATCATTATTCTACTTATGAATTATATTTTAGAACATAATATAGTGTTTGGTGATTTATAAAATAAATGTTTTATCTTTTGATTGCAACGATTATATCGTAGAACATAACCTGCAAATCGTCAGATGTTTACAAATATTGCACATTAAAAAAATTAAAATTGAAACGAGTAGATTATTTTTAAATAATTTTGGACTCCAATACTCTTATTTTCTGGACTCCATAGAACATGGACCTATATTGTTATGATATAAATTTAATATAGGATCAAATTTTAATATATAGAAAGTCTTATATTAAATAGCAATAATTTAAATATCATTTAAAACCCATAATTTAAATAGATATAATAAAAATATGATAATGTAATTAAAAAAGACATTATCCTTCCGATAAATAACAAAATTTACAATTTTATTTAAACCCGGGCTTGGCACGGGTTATCAACTAGTACCTTTAATAACTGAATTGACCTTTTTATTTAGTATCACCTTACACCCACATGATCTTTTGGAACCCTGATCTTAATAACATTCCCTATTTTAGAAGGATCACTTATATTTTGAAATCACCCTTGCTTAATGACTTGTCTTTGATCAAGACCCTTTTTGAAATTGAATTGAATTGAAAAGACCTTAAAAGGAATTGGATAATAATTTTATATTAAGACTGAGGCGCCAGTCAATTATTTGCAGCATCAGTAGCGGGGAGGATGATGTCTGTTTATGGCCAATGTGTGCCGAGGATCTTCCCTGGTTGAATCACTTTATGTGGTTCGGAGCTTGGTGTGGGCTGATAACCCCTCAATGCTCGTAGCGCTGTGTGTTTCCAATTCCAATAAATTTGCTATCACACTTTGCACCTTTACTTGTGATTATACCCTGTTATATCCATTGTTGCTTTTGCACTTGTTTATATTGCATACTGTGAACTGTTATATACTGCTTTCACTTGCTGAGCTTTTTGCTCATATATTGTATTGTTTATTATAACCCTTTAGTTAAACCCAAGACTGGCTCGTTTCAAGCAGACCGCCCGTAAGACCACCTCAGGATCGGGCATTTCCTACCGCCGTATGATGGAACAGGTTGGGAACTCGTAGTTCCCTAATCTTAACTTTTGGATACTTTTGGGATTTTAAAATTTGTAGTAATGACTTAGACTTAATTTGTGTTTGTAATATTTTAGATGTTGTTCATACTCATTCCTGGTGATTCCGGGATTGTGGATTTTAGACTTGTAGTTTAATATTTTATAATTCTGTAGTTTAATTATTCATCGTATTATGCATGCTTTAGTCGGTTAGTATTGTGGGTTCGTCACAGTTGGTATCAGAGCGACAGGTTTGAGTCACCGAACTGTTAGGGTTATATTGAAATATTCGTTTGAAGTATATAACAATTATTTGAGAATCTTGAATGCATGTTTTCACATTGTCTGTATATGATATATTGTAGACAATCTAGTATCAAATGGGATAGCAGAAGATTAGATTGTCGAACTCCTTATATAATATAATAAAGGTTCACAGTCTAAATGGTGTTTGACAAATCATTGGAACGACTGAAGTATTATTTGGAAATAGTTTATCTTGACTATTGAATAATACTTATATACTTTGTGTATATTGAACGGGATCAAAATAGTAGAATAATTGTTTCTTTAATTCTGACAATGAAGAACTAAGATTCTATGATGTTATTAATGCTTAAGTTCTTAATCCGGATATAGTGATTGACACTTGT
The DNA here is from genome assembly GCF_001625215.2 of Daucus carota subsp. sativus. NCBI lineage: Eukaryota > Viridiplantae > Streptophyta > Magnoliopsida > Apiales > Apiaceae > Daucus > Daucus carota. The sequence continues at coordinate 11,053,827 of NC_030381.2, forward strand.
ATTTAATGCACATGTTGTTGGGTTCCGAGGCACAAAACGCAGCGGATATGCGTAAATAAACAAAATTTTCGAAACCCAATAACAGGATCCATGTATAATTATGGGCAGATTATGGAGATAACGAATCATACGTTTTTTAAAAGCTTGACTTTCACGAACTCAACGGAGATCCTAGCTATCACGCTTTGTGTCTACCTCTCGGAAAACACCTCTACGGTATCCACACGAGCACCGACGGATGGACGTACTAGCCTCCTTCTCGACGATCGGGACTGCCTTACCTCTCTTTGGTGCTAGGGTTTTTTTTTCTAACAAAAACGTAATGACCTCCTTCACCATCATTATGTATTTATAATGACTGATGAGAAGGCCCGTAACAGCAAAGCCCAACCCTTGTAGGTATAGGATTAAATAATAAAACGAATATCTATTATTTAATTAATAACTAAGTCATACTTAATTATTATGGGCAAAAGCATTACCTTTAATTCGAATTTATATTATCTTAATTAAGTCTCACTTAATTATAATAAAATTCAAATAATCATCAGTTAATTTAAATCAATAATTTAAATTAACTTATTCCATTATGTGCTCTATTTGTATGACCCTATAGGCTATCATTTAAGTGGCAATAATTTTATTCTCTAATAAAATTATAAACAATGAGCGGTATCTAGTAGTACATCATTGTTACCCAATTAAATAATAATTAAATCGTGATTAGATAAAACCTTTCGTGAATAATGTTTTTCGTGTAATATGATCCCTTTAACCATATATATTATAGATTAAACTCGAGACATGTATTTAGTCATCCTCTTCAATATTTAATCCGGGTTTACTTGATCCATGAGTAGACTATCAAGACAAATCATTATTTGAGCATGGCCATGCATTTATAGTCTCACTCAATCAAGAGGCCAATAATATCTCTCCTATTTATAGGAGGGTTAAATCCTTTATCTATCATTCATGTTTCTCATACGACTCATGATATACCCGATGTCCACTTTTATCATCAACCGGTCAAAGGTAACTTTTAATGTAGTCAAAGTATATTAATCCTCGCATAGAAATATAATGATTTCAAGTCAAAGGATATTTACACCATTATCACTGTGAGTCTTTCTTATGACTTTATTAAACATGAAGAATCTCACTGTGGGTCTGTCCAGTACCATGTACTCTTACATGTACCTATGTATTGACTTTAGTATCCCCATACTTATAACCAATGAGATGTGGTTATCTTGTCAAACAACATACTAGTCTATCTATGTATTATTATCATCCTATATAATAATACTAGACTAGGGACCTTTAATAATATGATATATTATATAATCCCAAGTTCAAGTCATGTACTTAAACTATATAATGTGTATCATGATTATAAGGACATTTATTATGCTAACAAAATATCGCAATAATCTAGATCATAATAAATACATTTATTGAATGAACAACTGACATAAATGTTTAAAAGAATAATGTATTGCCTCTAGGGCACCTACACTAACAATCTCCCACTTGCACTAGAGCCAATCACCCATATATCTAATACCCATGGAACTAGTGTGACCATCGTGCTTCTGTTGCGACAAGCCTTTGGTCAGTGGGTCTGCAATGTTATCATTTGTGTGCATTTTACATATGTGTATATCACCCCTTTCATTAATCTCTCGAATAAGGTGAAATCTCTTGAGTATATGTTTGGCCCGGGAGTGAGATCTAGGTTCTTTAGCCTGTGCAATGGCTCCAATATTATCGCAATATAGATCAATGGGATCTACGATCGATGGAAACACTCCCAAATCAGAAATGAACTTTCGAATCCAAACGGCCTCCTTAGCTGCTTCACAAGCTGCAATGTACTCAGCCTCCATTGTAAAATCAGCTACTGTTTCTTGCTTTGAACTCTTCCAGCTTACAGCACTTCCGTTTAGACAAAACACAAAACCAGACTGTGATACAGTATCATCTCTGTCTGTTTGGAAACTTGCATCGGTGTAACCTTTTAGAACGAGTTTCTCCTCTCCTCCATACACCAAGAATGAATCTTTAGTTCTTTTAAGGTACTTAAGAATATTCTTGACTGTTGTCCAGTGACCTTCACCTTGATTAGACTGGTATCTGCTCATCATGCTCAAAGCATACGAGACATCTGGGCGAGTACATACCATTGCATACATGATAGATCCTATTGCTGAAGCATATGGAACTTTATTCATGCGGTCCTTCTCATCCAATGATTTCGGACACTGGTCCTTAGAGATCGCTATCCCTTGAGACACGGGGACATATCCCCTTTTTGCATTTTGCATTCTAAAATGATGCAAAACCTTATCAATGTATGTGCTCTGACTTAGACCGATCATTCTGCTAGATCTATCTCTATAGATCCTCATTCCTAGAATGTAGGAAGCATCTCCTAAGTCTTTCATAGAGAAATTGCTCCCTAACCAAGTCTTAACACCCTTTAGAGAAGGTATGTCATTCCCCATTAGTAGTATGTCATCAACATACAGTACTATGAATGCCACATGGCTCCCACTAACCTTCTTGTAAACACATGGTTCATATTCATTTTGAACAAAGCCATATTCTGTGACTATTTCATCAAAACGAATATTCCATCTCCTAGAGGATTGCTTCAATCCATATATGGATCGACGCTATTTACATACCTTGCCAACATTCTTTGGATCGACAAAACCCTCAGGTTGTGTCATGTACACATCCTCTTCAAGGCTTCCATTAAGGAAGGCTGTTTTGACATTCATTTGCCAGATTTCATAATCATGGAATGCTGCAATGGCAAGAAAAATCCTTATAGGCTTGACCATAGCCACTGGTGAGAAAGTTTCATCATAGTCAATACCATTAATTTGTTTGAAACCTTTTTCAACCAGCCTAGCTTTGTAGGTCTGAACATTTCCATCCATGTCTCTTTTCTTCTTAAAAACCCATCTGCACCCTAAGGGTTTTACCCCTTCAGGTGGATCAACCAAAGTCCATACTTGGTTTTCGTACATGGAATCTATCTCGGATTTCATGGCTTCAAGCCATCTCTTAGAGTCTGGACTGTTCATAGCATCTTGGTATGCGAGAGGCTCATCTTCATCTATGAGCATCAAATCACCACACTGAGTCAAGAGAAATCCATATCTCTTTGGCTCGTGGCGAATTCTACCAGATCTACGAACAACCTGTGTTTGTTGAGCATTATCGTTACTCTGCTCTTGTTCCACTTCAGGTTCAATGCTACTTTGTGGTTCTCGATCTTCATCGAGATCTATAGTTCTCCCACTGTTTCTTTTGGAAACAAAATCTCTTTCCATGAAGACAGCATCTCGAGCTATAAACACTTTCTGCTCAGAAGGACAATAAAAAAATACGCCTTTGTGCCATTAGGGTATCCCACAAAAATTGCACTCTTCGGATTTAGGTTCAAGCTTGTCAGATGCTTGACGTTTCACAAACGCCTTGCATCCCCAAACTTTCATAGAGTTCATGCCTGACCGTTTCTCCTTCCATATCTCATATGGAGTCTTTTGAACCTTCTTAGTAGGAACACGGTTAAGTGTGAAAGCCGCTGTTTCCAGAGCGTAACCCCAGAAACTTATTGGAAGATCTGCATGACTCATCATCGACCGCACCATGTCCAACAAGGTGCGATTTCTCCTCTCCGAAACTCCATTCCATTGAGGTGTGCCTGGCGGAGTGAGTTGTGATACAATACCACACTCTTTCACAAATTCTTTAAATTCGGTGCTTAAGTATTCACCCCCACGATCGGATCGTAAGATCTTAATATTTGCTCCTCCGCCAATTTGCTTCTCTACTTCAACCTTGTATTGTTTAAGTTTTTCAAAAGAATCGGATTTGTTCTTCATTAGATATACATATCCATATCTACTGAAATCATCAGTAAATGTTATGAAGTAGTAGTAGCCTCCTCTAGCCATCACACGCATTGGGCCACATACATCACTATGTATTAGCCCAAGACGTTTAGTGGCCCTTTGACCCTTACCAGTGAAAGGGGCTTTAGTCATCTTACCAAGCAAACAAGATTCGCATTCTTGGTATGATTCAAAATCAAACTTATCCAAGTATCCATCTTTATGTAATTTGGATATGCGTTTCTCATTTATGTGGCCTAGACGACAATGCCAGAGGTATGTTTGATTTGAGTCATTCATTTTAAGTCGTTTGTTTTCTATGTTATAGACAGGATTATCTAAATCAAGAACATATAAACCATTAAATAAACGCGCAACACCATAGGTTAAATCATTTAAGGCAAAAGAGCAACTGCTGTTCTTTATTGTAAACGAAAAACCTTTTTTGGTCAAACAAGAAACAGAAATAATGTTTCTACGAATCGCAGGCACGTAATAACAGTCATCTAGTTCTAAAACAAGCCCAGAGGGCATAGATAAATAATAAGTCCCTATAGCTAAAGCAGCAACTTTTGCTCCATTGCCTACTCTTAGGTCCACTTCTCCCTTAGCCAAAGTCCTACTACTCTGCAGGCCCTGCACATTTATAGAAATGTGAGAAGCACATCCAGTATCAAATACCCAAGATGTAGAAGTAGACAAATTGACTTCTATAACATAAATACCTGATCCAGAAATCTGAACTGACTTCATTTTCTTTAGATCCTCCAAATAAGTTGGACAGTTTCTCTTCCAGTGACCAGCTTTCTTGCAGTAGTGGTATTCACCCTTGGCAACACCACCTTTAGGCTTTAAAGCCTGTTTGGGACCAGACTTTGGCTTGGGTGCAGAATTAGATCCAATCTTCTTCTTACCCTTCCACTTGCCTTTCCCTTTGGCCTTACCTTTATTGCCCACCATTAGTATGGGAGCAGGTTCAACTATCTTCATGTTGGTCTCATATGTTCTCAACATATGCAACAATTCAGTAGGTGTTTTTTCAAATGCATTCATATTGTAGTTCACAACAAACTGAGTGAATTTGTTGTTCATGGAATTCATGATTAGATCAATACCAGTTTCCGGACTCATCGGGAAATCCAAAGTTTCAAGGTACTCAAGGTAACCAATCATCTTCAGAACATGTGGGCCAACTGGTTCACTTGCCCCTTGTTTGCAATTAAAGAGTGACTTACTCGTGTTGAACCTTTCTTGATGAGTTTGGCTTGCAAACATGCTTTGCAAGTGCTCATTGATAGTATATGCATCCATATGCACATGCTGTCTTTGAAGCTCAGCACTCATAGTTGCCAACATGAGACATGCAACATCATTTGCATCATTCTCATCCCTTGTGTGTGTTGCTCGTTCATCAGCGGTAGCACCCTCAGGGAGGGGGCCTGGAGGAGGAATATCAATGACATGAAGCTTGCGCTCCTGCCTGAGGACAATCCTCAAATTCCTCTGCCAGTCTAGGAAATTGTTTCCTCCTATCAATTTTTCATTCTCAAGGACTGATCGTACGGATAGTGTGTTTGTGTTGTTTGCCATTATTCAGTATCTACAATGATAAAAGTGCAAAATAAACATTAGATTGTCTGAGTTAAATATTTATGTGCATATGATATATTCATAATATATCTCCCATTATTTTTTATCAAATTAATAGCCCTAACTATTAATTCGGAAAGTATATCCCATAAATCTTTCTAGTGGGCCAAGATCCATATTTCGTCATGTCCTAAGTCAACCACTGGTAGTCCTTAAAACATGATTATTTAGGTAGACAACAGTTGTCAATTATATCATATATAATTCTTGGATAGTTTGGTGAACAACAATTGATCTTATCTATCTAATAGATTTTTAACCAAACTCTATGCTTCTAAGTTCATGATAGTTGAATATAACCGTTTATATTCACCTTACTATTATAACTTAGTTAAGTTAGACCCAATGATACAACGTCCGAATATAACCGTTTATATCCGTCGCATTTCACCATGATAGATAGGAGTCCCCTGCCACTGACAGCCCTTCCCCGTATCGATCTAGGATTTAATGAGTGTTTATTCATGGAAAGCATCTGATTAAAACTTAATATTTTACTTAGGGATTTTTAATTAAGAACGATCATGATCCCATCATAAAGAGATTCTCAATTTTTCCTTGAATTAAATATTTCAAATCAATACTCTTTGATTGGTTGAAAACCCGACTTGAGGTGTTGGCACAACGGCTATACTTAAAAACCCCAAATCCGACGGAATCTTCCTCTCATTGAATACCGAAAATTCATAATTAATTCCGGGTTTCATAAACACAAGAATCTCATGATCGTTGTAATTTTAAAATCTTAAATCGTTACAGATTTTATCTTGTTTAGCAGGCATGGCATGGGTGTCGTATCTAATACATTCATCCTTAATCTAATTAAGCATGCATAATTATCACTACTCTACACATACATTGGCATATATATGTAAAGTGCAATAAAGTAAATGTGTTTGGTTATGGGCCCCATCCTATGTGATCTTTATCAAGCTCATGATAAAGATCAAGGTCATCTAATGTGGTGATGGAAGTAAATAAAACTACTTATTACATAAGTCTTCTTCCTTGATTAGACTTCTTGTATGTCTCAACTTCTTCTTTGTTGGGACTCCTTGTATGTCTCAACTTCTTCTTTGTTAGGACTCTTTGTATGTCTCAACTTCTTCTTTGTTGGGACACCTTGTATGTCTCAACTTCTTCTTTGTTGGGACACCTCCATGGAATCTTCAATTACATCACATGATTGAAAAAACAAAACCAATCTAATGAACTTACAAGATAACTCGAGTTACATTCGAGATTTATGATTACAAAGATTGACGACATGCAAGTCGTATTTAAAACCAAAACCATTGCACTAAGGTCGAAGGGCCATAACCAAACACCATGCTCAATTAACACTTAATAACATGTTAAATCATATAATCAGATAATACCATATCATATACATCATGATCCAATCACAAAAATCAAATAACGCAAAAATCAGAAAAATCAGAATCAAAGCTGATAAAATTAAATCGCTGATTACAGGCTCTAAACGGCGTCAAACGCCTTACAGACGCGTCGATGATGGCTTTGGCCATCAGTTTTGTTCAGACGCTCGTTTCCAGTCAGAAACGGGTTTTCGTTTGCGAAAAACGGACACCAGAAACAGATTTCACCAAATCTGCAGCATCTAATTCAGAATTCATATCGAATACGATTTTCATATCAAGAACAAACATAAATCATGTATATATCAGTATATATACAGATCATCATAAGATCATCAACAGATTCATCATATCATTCATATATCATAACTGTTATCATGGCAGATTCATCACACATGCATACTTGTAAAATACAGTAAACACGTAACCAAATCAGCCCCTTATACAAGTAGCTCTGATGCCATTGTTGGGTTCCGAGGCACAAAACGCAGCGGATATGAGTAAATAAACAAAATTTTCGAAACCCAATAACAGGATCCATGTATAATTATGGGCAGATTATGGAGATAACGAATCATACCTTTTTCAAAAGCTTGACTTTCACGAACTCAACGGAGATCCTAGCTATCACGCTTTGTGTCTACCTCTCGGAAAACACCTCTACGGTATCCACACGAGCACCGACGGATGGACGTACTAGCCTCCTTCTCGACGATCAGGACTGCCTTGCCTTTCTTTGCTGCTAGGTTTTTTTTTTCTCACAAAAATGTAATGACCTCCTTCACCATCATTATGTATTTATAATGACTAATGAGAAGGCCCGTAACAGCAAAGCCCAACCCTAGTAGGTATAGGATTAAATAATAAAACGAATATCTATTATTTAATTAATAACTAAGTCATACTTAATTATTATAGGCAAAAGCATTCCCTTTAATTCGAATTTATATTATCTTAATTAAGTCTCACTTAATTAGAATAAAACTCAAATAATCATTAGTTAATTTAAATCAATAATTTAAATTAACTTATTCCATTATGTGCTCTATTTGTGTGACCCTATAGGCTATCATTTAATTGGCAATAATTTTATTCTCTAATAAAATTATAAACAATGAGCGGTATCTAGTAATACATCATTGTTACCCAATTAAACAATAATTAAATCGTGATTAGATAAAACCTTTCGTGAATAATGTTTTTCGTGTAATACGATCCCTTTAACCATACATATTATAGATTAAACTCAAGGCATGTATTTAGTCATCCTCTTCAATATTTAATCCGGGTTTACTTGATCCATGAGTAGACTATCAAGACAAATCATTATTTGAGCATGGCCATGCATTTATAGTCTCACTCAATCAAGAGACCAATAATATCTCTCCTATTTATAGGAGGGTTAAATCCTTTATCTATCATTCATATATCTCATACGACTCATGATATACCCGATGTCCACTTTTATTATCACCCGGTCAAAGGTAACTTTTAATGTAGTCAAAGTATATTAATCCTCACATAGAAATATAATGATTTCAAGTCAAAGGATATTTACACCATTATCACTGTGAGTCTTTCTTATGACTTTATTAAACATGAAGAATCTCACTGTGGGTCTGTCCAGTACCATGTACTCTTACATGTACCTATGTATTGACTTTAGTATCCCATACTTATAACCAATGAGATGTGGTTATCTTGTCAAACAACATATTAGTCTATATATGTACTATTATCGTCCTATATAATAATACTCGACTAGGGACCTTTAAGAATATGATATATTATATAATCTCAAGTTGAAGTCATGTACTTAAACTATATAATGTGTATCATGATTCTAAAGACATTTATTATGCTAACAAAATATCGCAATAATTTATCGAATGAACAACTGACATAAATGTTTAAAAGAATAATGTATTGCCTCTAGGGCACCTACACTAACACATGCCTTGACTCATAAGTTAAGTAATATATTTTAAATTACGAATTTATTTATTGGGCAATGACATTATATACAGAGTGGGATATTGACTATAGAAGGAAATCGTGTCCGAAAAATATATTCGAGTGATGATGTCCTCTTGAAAGCTCATAAAGTTAATTATGCTTTAGTCCTGCAGGCAGATTTGTTTCTTGCTTAATTATAAGGTTGAGTGGATGATCAAGGATACAAGATATTGATTAAATTAATTGTTGGAAATTAATTTAATTAATGGATATGCGATATCTTAAACATGGGGAATTTATAAGCAATTAATATGGGAGCCGAATTAAATAATTAATTTACAGAATTAGGAAAGGTAGTGCAAATATTAATTCTTTATTGGATTGAATTAATACTTAATAACATTGGGCCTGGCCCAGAATGTCATTAGAAGGCCTGACCTAATGGTCCATGATCCCTACTGTAGCCTATATATATTCTCGTTCTCTTAAAGCTGAAAGACACACCAAAACGAATTCATCCTAGAGTTTATGTTACATATTTGATGATGTCACAGGTATCTAACTTGTTTAGTGTGCAGAAGCAAATATCAGAGTTTAGCTGGAAATCAGAGTTTAGTGACTGCCAGCTGGATCAGAGTTTAAGCGATGATCAGAGTTTGCAGGCGGCTGATTTTCAGGAGCATATCGGACTAAATAAGGAAGATAAAGATCAAGAGAGATTGTGCAGATCAGGACAGCAGAAGGATAGCTACTGATTAGATTATTTTAGGAAGCAGATAATTATAAATCAATCAGTAGATATCATGTAACTGTGTATATAAACACAGCTTAGGGTTTACTCTAGATGAGTTATCAATTGAATATTATTCGTGTAACCTAGCAGCTCTTAGTGATAAATTATAAATCACTAAGAGATTATTTGTAAGCTACTGTGAAGTGTGAATAAGAGTTTAGTTGAATTATTCTCTTATACTGGTATTTTATTCTTGATTGTGTTCACTATATTATCTTATATAGTGAGTTTATTCGGCCTAACAAGTGGTATCAGAGCCAGCTCTGTTGATATACCTACAGTGAGATCTTAATCACACAATCATGTCTGAGAAATCACAAAACAGTAGATATGAGTCTCTTAGGGTTCCGGTCCTCAGGGCATCTGAATATTCTGTCTGGAAAGTAAGAATGATCATGTTTCTGGAATCTACAGATCCAGAATATCTGGATAGAATTTATGATGGTCCACACATGCCAACAAAGCTCTCTGTTGCAGTGGGAGATGAACCCCAGAAGATGATTCCTAAAGAGAAGAAGGACTATACTCCAGAGGACATCTCATCTATAAGTAAAGATGCAAAGGTGAAGCATCTGTTGCATAGTGCTCTGGACAATGCTATGTCAAATAGAGTAATTGGATGCAAAACTGCAAAGGAGATATGGGATGCTTTGGAAGTCAGATGTCAAGGAACCAAAGCCTTCAAAAAGAACAGAAGAACCATACTTACTCAAGAGTATGAACACTTTGATTCAAAATCAGGTGAATCACTGACTGATCTTTATGATAGATTTGTCAAGCTGCTGAATGACTTGTCTCTTGTGGATAAAGAATATGATCTGGAAGACTCAAATCTCAAATTTCTGCTTGCTCTTCCTGAAAAGTGGGATTTGAAAGTAACCACTATAAGAGACAATCTTGATCTTGAAGAGATGTCTCTGGATGAAATCTTTGGAAGGTTGAAAACTCATGAACTTGAGATGGAGCAAAGGAGCAAACGACATGGTGGGAAACCCAAACCAGTTGCCCTAAAAGTTCAAGAAGATTCAACTGTGAAAAGCAAAGGAAAAGCTATTGTCAAAAAGTCTGATACTGAGTCATCAAACTCTGATGTTGACTCAGACTCTGATATCCCTTCAGACTCTGATGACAGTGATACTGAGATGATGCAGCTGGCAGCATTAATGGTAAAAAGCTTCAAGAAGATGGCTTACAAGAACTTCAACAAAGGGAAGAAGTTCTCAAGGAAAGACAGAAACTCTGATAAGAAGGTCTTCAAAAGGAATGAAGGCAAAGAAGAAAAATCTGGAAAGTCTGATAAGTCTAAATACACCTGCTTCAATTGTGGAGAGAAAGGACATTTTGCAACTGAGTGCAAGAAAGTTAAGAAAGAAAAGGAACAGGCCTTTATCACAAAGAAGGGGAGTTGGGCAGACTCATCAGAATCAGAGGAAGAAGTCAACTATGCCTTGATGGCAAACATGGACAACAGCACTGAGACTGTTGAAACTAAGGTACCTCATTCCACTCTTGCTTTTGATACTGAGGATATAACTGAGTTAAGATTGTTTCTTAAAACTCTGCATGTTAGTTATAGAGATCAGACATTAGAAAATGACAGATTAAAATCTGAGATCTTGGATGTTAAGAAAAGAAACGATTATCTTGAAAAGGAACTAGTTCAGATGCTTGAAGTTCAGAAGGAAAGAGATGATTCTATCTTTGTTAAAAATGAACTCTTAAAGAAAAATGCTTCTCTTGAATCAGAACTTGCTAAGGAAAGAGAGATAATCAAAACTTGGACTAACTCAGGGAAGACTACTCAGAATATCTTAGAAAGTGGGAACTGGAAGAAAGGGTTAGGTTACTCTGATAAACATGAAGCTGAGTCATATAAACAAGAAACCATTAAAATTGAAAAACCCAAGGTAGTTCCAGTAAGATTTGTTGCAGAATCAAAAACTGATACTCCTAAACAGGTAAATATTGGTTTAATGACTCAGAAACAGCTTAAGCATAAACTCAAGGAGGTTAAGAAAGAAAACAGGATTAAGGAACCTAGGAAAAATAGGAATGGAAAGGTTGGAATAAACAAAAGCAACAATTACATGCCTGTTCCAAATGCTCCTAGGAAAACTTGTCATAATTGTGGTAATCCTAATCATCTTGCTTCTTTTTGCAGGAAAAATAAGGACATAAATGCTTTGTCTCCAAAATCAGAAGTTAAGACTAGGAATACTAGATTTAGACCAGAGAATCCTTGTTTTCATTGTGGTAGTTTATGGCATTCCATTTACACTTGTAAGGAATATCACAGTTTGTACTACAATTATTATGAATTAAAACCTTCTTTGAAGAAAAAGATTGATTCTCCTAGTTCAGCATCTGTTAAAAAGTCTGTTAGCACAAACTCTGATATAAACTCTGATAAATCTTCCGCTGCTAGTGTTAACAAACTTAACAAGAACAAAGGATCCAAGCAAGTCTGGGTCCTTAAAACTAATCATTAATTGTGTATGTGATTGCAGGGCAACAGGAAAAACATCCTAGTTCTGGACAGTGGATGCTCAGGACATATGACAGGAAATAAAGCCCTGCTATCAGACTTTGTGGAGAAGGCTGGCCCAAATGTTTCTTATGGAGATGGCAACATAGGGAAAACTTTGGGATATGGCAATATCAATCTTGGAAATGTCATCATTCAATCTGTAGCTCTGGTCTCAGGACTTAAGCACAATCTGCTGAGCATAAGTCAAATCTGTGACAGAGGATATCATGTCAATTTCTTGGAAGAACACTGTGAGGTCATTAGTAAAAGCACTGGAAAAGTTGTTCTGAAAGGATACAGACATGGCAACATCTATGAAGCTAAGCTATCTTTAAACTCTGAGAGCTCTGCAATATGTCTACTTGGCAGAGCCAGTATTGAAGAAAGCTGGAACTGGCACAAGAAATTATCTCATCTGAATTTCAATAATATAAATGAACTTGTGAAGAAAGATCTTGTGAAAGGACTTCCAAAATCAGTTTTTACTCCAGATGGACTCTGTGATTCCTGTCAGAAAGCAAAACAGAGGAAGTCTTCCTTCAAAAGTAAAACTGAGTCCTCAATTCTTGAGCCATATCATCTGCTGCATGTTGATCTTTTTGGACCAGTAAATATAATGTCCATTGCAAAGAAGAGATATACTCTGGTCATTGTTGATGAATTTACCAGATATACATGGGTACATTTTCTTCACAGCAAGGATGAGACACCATCTTTATTGATTGAGCATGTCAAACAGTTGAACAAGATCTCTAAAGATGCAGTAAAGATCATCAGAAGTGATAATGGCACTGAGTTCAAGAATTTTAAAATGGAGGAGTTCTGTAAAGAAAATGGCATTAAACAAGAATTTTCAGCACCTGGAACACCTCAACAAAATGGTGTTGTTGAAAGAAAGAACAGAACTCTGATTGAAGCTGCTAGAACCATGTTGGAGGAAGCAAAGCTACCAACCTATTTCTGGGCTGAAGCTGTGCAGTCTGCCTGTTTCACACAGAATGCAACTCTGATTAATAAACATGGGAAAACTCCTTTTGAAATGGTTAAAGGCAGAAAACCAAATCTCAAATACTTCCATATCTTTGGATGTAAATGTTTTGTTCTGAAAAATCATCCTGAACAGCTAACCAAATTTGATTTAAAAGCTGATGAAGGAATTTTTGTTGGTTATCCTTTATCAACAAAAGCCTTCAGAGTTTACAATCTGAGAACAAAGGTAATCATGGAATCCATTCATGTATCCTTTGATGATAGGAAAATTACTGGAATGGAAGATTTTGAAGATCATGAGCAACTGAGATTTGAAGATGAAGATACATTCTCTGATTCCATAAACTCTGACTCTGAGACAATATCAGAACATGTCACTTCTAATCATCAACCTCAAGCACATGTTGAGGGGGAGCACTTTCAAAATGAAAATCTGAATGAAAATGTTGCAGACTCGGCAGAAAACACAAACTCTGATTCTGACTCCTCAAACTCTGATCACTCTACATCAGAGAATCAGGAGAACACATCTTCAGGGGGAGCATCAGAAACTCAGAATGCTCATGGAGATAGCATGGATAATGGGGGAGAGGCATCAGAAACTCAGAATGATACTGGCATGGATCATGGGGGAGGATCTAGTTCCAGAAATCAACTGCCACATGAAAGAAAATGGACAAAGTCTCATACACCAGATCTGATTATTGGGGATCCAGATGCTGGAGTACAAACCAGAACTGCAACAGCAAATGAGTGTTTATTTCATTCATTTTTATCTCAAACAGAACCAAAGAAAGTGGAAGAAGCCTTGAAGGATGCAGACTGGGTAACAGCAATGCAGGAGGAATTAAATGAATTTGAGAGAAATAAAGTCTGGACACTTGTACCAAGACCAAAGAACAGATCAATAGTTGGTACTAAATGGGTTTTCAGGAACAAAACAGACAGTGATGGTGTAATTACAAGAAATAAAGCCAGACTGGTAGCTAAGGGATACTCTCAACAAGAAGGAATTGACTATGATGAGACCTTTGCTCCAGTTGCCAGATTGGAAGCAATCAGAATCTTCTTGGCTTATGCAGCACACAAGAAATTCAAAGTGTTTCAGATGGATGTAAAGAGTGCTTTTCTCAATGGGGAGTTGGAGGAAGAAGTGTATGTTGAACAACCTCCAGGATTTGTGGACACAAAATTTCCAGATCATGTCTACAGATTGGATAAAGCACTGTATGGACTAAAGCAAGCACCTAGAGCATGGTATGAAACTCTGGCTCAATTTCTTTTGGACAGTGGTTTCAACAGAGGTACAATTGATAAAACTCTTTTTTATCTCAACCATGGTAATGACCTGCTGTTAGTTCAAGTCTATGTAGATGATATTATATTTGGGTCTACTAATCCTAAACTCTGTGAGAGATTCTCAAAGCTTATGCAGTCTAGATATCAGATGAGCATGATGGGAGAAATGAGCTATTTTTTGGGACTTCAAGTTAAACAGACTGATGAAGGAATTTTCATTAATCAGTCTAAATATACCAAGAACCTGCTAAAGAAATTTGGCATGCAGGATAGCTCAGCTGCTACCACTCCAATGGCAACTGCCACTAAGTTAGATAAAGATACTGGTTCACCAGTAGAAATTACTAACTACAGAGGTATGATAGGCTCACTCCTATATCTGACTGCTAGTAGACCTGATATCATGTATGCAACCTGTCTCTGTGCAAGATTTCAAGCAGATCCAAGAGAACCACACCTTGTAGCAGTCAAAAGGATTTTCAAATATCTCAAAGGAACAATTGAGATGGGACTCTGGTACCCCAGAGAATCAGACTTTACACTGATTGGTTACTCTGATGCAGATTTTGCAGGATGCAAAATAGACAGAAAAAGTACAAGTGGGAGCTGTCAATTTCTTGGAGGAAGATTAGTTTCTTGGTTTAGTAAGAAACAAAAATCTATCTCCACATCCACTGCAGAAGCAGAGTATATTGCTGCAGGAAGCTGCTGTGCTCAGATTTTATGGATGAAGAATCAGCTACTGGACTATGGGTTAACCCTGACTCAAATTCCTATTTATTGTGATAACCAAAGTGCTATTGCCATGACAGGAAATCCAGTACAGCATTCTATGACCAAGCATATCAGCATAAGGTATCATTTTATCAGAGAACATGTGATGGAAGGAACAGTGGAGCTACACTTTGTTCCAACAGATCAGCAGTTGGCAGATATATTCACCAAACCATTGGCTGAAGCAACTTTTACAAGGCTTGTAAACGAATTAGGGATGATCTCTGGTCCTCTCTAAACTCTGACACATTGCACAAACACTTTATCTGTCAGTATTTGTTGTTATAAATCTTATCTGCAACTGCATCTGTTATTCTCCATTCAGACTCTGATGATTATACTCTGATTTGATAAACTCTGATATTTAAACTCTGACCCGACAAACTCTGATGACTTGAATTTTTCATGATGAAAGAGATTCCTGTGAAGAATATGCTGCACTTAACTGAATTTAGTCATAAGTCTCTCTAAAGTCTGAATTTTGTGATATTACAGCTGTGGAAATCTTTAACACATAACACATGAGTTAATTTTGTCACCTAGATTGTCTTACTTCTCAAATATTAGACATGTACTCAGAAAAGAATCTGATTTATTCCTCTTCTAAGCTAAGAGTTAAGACAACTCAGTTGTGGGTCCTCAAGAAAATTCTTCTCAGTAAAGAAAATCAAAAGAAAAGAAAAACAAAAGAAATAATCTCAGGTACTCCTTTGAGATCTTAGAAAATCTGTGAAAGGAAAGAACCAAGTGCACTGCTGGTATTAAGCAAATGCATCAAAAATTGAAACAATTTTTTGGTGACTTTTCACATTCTCTGATTACTGGAGAAATACTCTGAGAAAACAAAAAGTCTGATAAAGGTTATGACTCACTTACCATGAGGAGTTCCCTTTCAAAAGACATTTGTGATTTCAAAGAGAAGAAATAAGTATACTCTGATTCATAACTTGAGAAACTCGGCTTATGAGATGACTAAATAATTTTCTAATAATCTGAGTCTTTCTACTATTAGTTAAGAAATTTGACAATCTCCGTGACATTAGAATATTCATGTTATCACACACACCACTCCACTTCTGTGATTAACATTTTTTTTTGGCTTCGAGTAATTTTTGACTAGAGTTCAACAAATATTCACAAACTCTGAGGAGCAAGTGTTATTTAGACCTTGAATATTTATCTCTCATCATTACAAGATTCTATGATCACTCTTTGATTTGTCATTTTACAAGTCATTTATTTAAACTCTGGTCAATGGTCAGTCTCTGATCAAAGTCCGAGTTAAAATAAATATTTTGGTCAGGTAATATTAGATTTTAATTATCAAACGGTAGAAAAACCATTTGAATTCCTGAGTGGAGAAAAACACGGTAATTATTTGTGTCTTATTGGTAACCGGTGCATGTTTGCTCAGATTCTCACGCCACTCATAATTACCTCTCCACTACCACTTCTTTTTACCGTTTAGAACCTGCCACGTGCCCCACTACAGTTTTTATCTCTCACCAGCATGCGTATACATATATATCTTGTCAGAAATTGAAATTTTTCATTTCTCACACACGATCTTTACTCTCTCTCTTTCTCACACCCTCTTCACGATTTCTCTCAAACATTTTGTCAAACACCACACCTGCATAACCTCAAACTCTCACTTTTGTTTCAGAAATCATGTCGACTACTGCCTTCGAGTTCAATGGAGCAAAGTTTGTCACCAATAACTACTCAGCCATTCTGGATAACGATGAAGCACCCAAGGAGTTTCATCTGATTCAAGATTTCCTGGCTCACAGTGAGCTGATGTATGCTCTGACTCAGCCAGAACTAATCTCTCCTTCTCAAGTTCTCACTTTCTGGAGGACAGCAAATTACGATGATGGAGGGGAAAAAGGTACTCCATCTCTGACCTGCGATTATGAGGGTCAAGAGTATGTTGTTTCACCAGCGACTATCAGGAAGGCTCTTCATCTTCCTGAAGAGAAGAAATATGATGCTTCAGTACCAACTCAGACTTTGCGTGATATGATGATCTTTCTCGGGTATTCTGCAAGCACAGACAAAATGGGGGAACTTAAGCGTCCACACCTCTGCAAGGAGTGGAGCTTCTTCTATGACTGCATAACCAGAGCTTTTGGTAACAAATGCAGCAACTTTGATGCCATTCCCATTTTCAGCCAGCAGATTGGGTATTCTCTAATCCACAATCTCAAATTTGATATTGCCACTTCTATTTTGAGATTCATTGGTGATAGGAGAAAAGAAAATATGAATATTGTCTACTACTCAAGATTTTGTCAGCTTATATTTTCTTACTGCTTCCCTGATGTGCCCCTTCCTGAAGATGGAAATGAACTCCCATTTAAAATTACCAAAAGAGCTTTTACTGATCTGATTAAGAAAGATAGTAAAAAGAATGTTATGCCTGTATTTGCTATTCCTGTGACTGTACAGGATAAACTGAAGATAGCCTTACCAGACAAGTATGAAGCCTTATTCTCTGATGAGAATATCCCACAGCCTTCATCTCCAGATCATAACCCAATAGTAACTGCAGATCCCAAACCAACCTCTGGTTCTTCTCAACATGGACCAGTTGTAATATCTTCACCAAAAAGGGTACTGAGGTCTTCTAGATCCCCATCCAAACAGCCATCACCTCCTCCCAGGAAAAGAAGATTCCTTCAGAAGATTTCAGATTCTGAATCAGAAGAAGATATTCCTCCTCCTCCACCAGCAAAGAGACTGAGAAAGAAGATAAAGGCAACCTCCATTACTGATCTGACTGTGGAACCACCACAATCAGAGGATCCTCAACAACCTTTGATTCTATTCTCTGATCACTCTGCAGAGCCACTTTTGATTCAACCTATCTCTGCAATGTCACTTGAAGAGAAAACTGCAGCTGACCAACAAATGTCAGAGTCAACCCCTGATCACAATGATCAATCTGAAGGGGCAAAGTCTGTTGAAGAGAAAGTAGCAGCTGATATTCTTATGTCAGAAACAGTTCCTGCTGTCCCCAATCAATCAGAAGATGCACAGATAGAGTTGGTTTTGCAAATGATTCAGGATTCTCTGCTTCAACCTGAAGTTATTGTTGCAGCTCCTGCTCAGGAGATTACTGAAGCTGCAAACTCTGATGCAGCTACTGAAGCTCTAGAGTCACATACTCTGAGTATTTGTCTTGCAGAAATTGATGATGATGAAGGAACAGAAGTCACATCAACTCCTATAATCTCTGAGCCAGTCAGAGAAAATTCACCAGAAAGGGTTGATTCCCCAGTTAAGATACTGTCACCAGTTAGGGAATCCACTCCCTTTACAGCACCTGCAATTCCAAGCTCTCCAATTCCATTTTCTGAGCCTGCTAGAAGGAAAATTTGCCACTTGTCATATAATCATAGGATGTGCAGAACCACATCACCTTCTGTGGAAGATAGGCTTACCTCTATTGAAGCTACTCAGGCTTCAATGAATTATACTCTGGCAGATTTGAGTGCTTCTGTAGCACTGCTGGTCCAGGTTCTCACCTCTGCTGATGTCAAAAAGGGGGAGAAAACATCCAAAGACAAATGCAAACCTGATCAGCAATTAAAAAGGAAAAAGCCAGATGATGATGAGGCAGAAAAAGGGGAAATAAACAAACAGCAAAAGCTGAAGCTGCTGCAAAGTAAAGAAACAAAGAAGAACAGTAGAGAAGCAGCAAGCTCTGAGAGACCACCCAGAGAATCTCAAAAACACAGTTCAATGGAACTGACTGTTGTAACTCAAGCTCAGAACATAACCAAAGCAGTCAGAGATTCAGATGCATTATCCAAAGCAATTGATCTTGTGAACTCTGAAGTGGAAAAGAAGAAAGAAAACTTGGTTGCTGAAGCTGAAAAGCTGATTGAAGCTGGAGACCCTGAGTCTCAGAGATTTTGTCAAACTCTGAAGTTCAGAGGCAAAGAAACTACTCTCTTTTATAAATCTCCTTCCTTGCAAGCAATTGATGAAGCTATGGCAAGAAAAATCTTTGAAAAAGAAAATCCAGGAGTGGATATTGAGGCCATCAGACTGGAAGAAGAAAGATTGGCTGCTGAGAAGAAGAAGATCAGCAAGACAAAATCTGATGAGCAAAGACAGATTACTGATTCCTCTCAGAAGCAGAAAATTCCAAAGCAAAAGGGAATAGTAATCAGTGAAGTAAACTACACTGATATCAACAGACCAAGAACTAGATCTCAGACTCAATCTGAATCTGATATAGCAGATAAAGGAAAGAAACCTGTTGATGGAGTTCCTTCAGCTCCTCCTGTGATAAAGAAGTCAATGATCAAGATAGCATCAGAGAATCCTTCTAAGAGGATGTTAGAGCTGAGCAGAAATGCAAATATAATCACTGATGTATCTGATCAAGCTATAGAAAGAGAAGCTGGGTTGATCAGAAGAAGAAAAGGTGAAAGCAAGCCAATATCTGATATAGCTTTAACCTCTGACAATGCTCAAGTTAAAGTTTCAGTTGAAGAAGAGAAAGTTGAAGACACTAAAGCCTCTTGGTTAAAATTAAATTCTGAAAAGACTCAAGATCAGAAGAAGAAAAAGAGTTTATATGGGAGTCTTGGTACGAACTTGTACAAGGAAAGCTCAATGCTCACCAGAGTAAGAACTCATGGCACCAGAGGGAAAGAAGCTTATGACACAACTGGTCTTGGTCACAGAAAAGAAAAGATTCAAACAGGTTCAGCAACTACTTTCAGAGATCCTTATCCTCTGACTGAAAAAGTAGGAGAAGCTGTTACACAGAAAGATCTTGACAAAGTTGAGTCAGTACAGATTCTGATGGACACTCATGATGGGTCAGAAGATAAAGAAAAGATTGCTGTCTTTCTAGAATCTGGCAGAGTGTATAGAATCTCAGAAGCTGATTTGTTACTGAAATCTCTGAGAGAACTGGAGCATTTTCACTATTTGTTGGAGATCAAGAATGAGGCAACTCAGAGGTGGTCAGATCTGATGAAGAAAACAATTAGTGAAAAGAGAAGATTCTATGGAGTACAGCCTGATGAAGAATACATTCCTCAAATAGCTCAAGATGATGGTTCTGAGATCAGCATGGAGAAGAATAGCTCTGTGATGGAGACTATTGCAAACACCAGAATCTTGGGTTATAATAATGAAGCAGACAGGCCTAGAGTCATTCAGTTGGGAGAAGCAATGAAGAGAAGCAAAGCTAATGCTTTGAGATCAGCCATATACCAGACAGGAGATGAAGATGAAGAATTGAAGACTGTCAAAGCTCAAATGATACAAACTCTGAAACAAATTGAAGAAGATCTGATTACCAAGTTTGTTAAGGAGAGCTATGGGTATAGACTGATTGGATAATTAGTTCTGCTGTGATCTGTAAGTTGTAATTAGTTCTGCTCAATCTGTAAGTTATGATTCGTTTATGCAGATTAATTATTTCTTGCATTTGTCCTTGATTGTTTTTGACATCATCAGTAAATATATAGAACTTGTTCATTCTGTCTAATGTACAAGTTGGGGGAGATTGTTACATATTTGATGATGTCACAGGTATCTAACTTGTTTAGTGTGCAGAAGCAAATATCAGAGTTTAGCTGGAAATCAGAGTTTAGTGACTGCCAGCTGGATCAGAGTTTAAGCGATGATCAGAGTTTGCAGGCGGCTGATTTTCAGGAGCATATCGGACTAAATAAGGAAGATAAAGATCAAGAGAGATTGTGCAGATCAGGACAGCAGAAGGATAGCTACTGATTAGATTATTTTAGGAAGCAGATAATTATAAATCAATCAGTAGATATCATGTAACTGTGTATATAAACACAGCTTAGGGTTTACTCTAGATGAGTTATCAATTGAATATTATTCGTGTAACCTAGCAGCTCTTAGTGATAAATTATAAATCACTAAGAGATTATTTGTAAGCTACTGTGAAGTGTGAATAAGAGTTTAGTTGAATTATTCTCTTATACTGGTATTTTATTCTTGATTGTGTTCACTATATTATCTTATATAGTGAGTTTATTCGGCCTAACAGTTTAAGAGAGGCAGACGTTTTTCTAAAGGAGACAGCTAGGGTTTTGGGTTTTCAGAGCTTTAAGGAGAGCCACACCTTGGGAGATCGAAGGCCACACTTCGTCCAAGGGGAATCAGGGAATACAGTGGAAGACGTGGATTTGAATCGCTTGCGCCGTAGCCATTAAGGTTAATATTCTGTTCGAACTTTTAATTAGTATCATAAAATGCAGGGCCAAGGTCCATTGTTCCTACAATGGCATCAGAGCCAAGGTCCGGTTGTTCCTAAAATGGCATCAGAGCCAGGTTGCGGTTCTGCGTTTTATGATATGTAGTCCATGTCATGATTATATATGCATGTATGTAGTGGTTCTGTGATGCAGGTTGTTGTCCACTATTATGGCCGTGTTTTAATTTTGTTATGTTTGGATTCCACGTGGTTTATCGTGGCTGTTGTAAATCACGAGGGTTGATCGTGATAGTTTAATCTTGTAATTCAATTTGTAATTGTTTTAGATTATGATCTGATGTAATAGAATAGGCTGGTTCGTCTGTACAATTTGTATGTAATTGTTTGATCAACGGGGCTGCAAGAAACAGAGATCTTCCGCTGCTGCGATTTGATTTCGGGGGTGCTGCACTGTTTTGGCCATAACTTTTGCATACGATGTCCGATTTGGGCGAACGAGCACTTTTCGGAGACGACAGAACGAGACGGAACTTTTCGGAGACGACAGAACGAGACGGAACTTTTCAGAGCGCTTTTCGGAGATGTTTATGAGGTTGTTTTCGGAATTTTTCGAGGCATTCTGAGGCCGTTTAGGCCTCCAAACGGGCTCTCGAAGTTTTCTGGAATCTTTCGAAGGATGAGTTCGAAGCTGTTATTCCGGGGGCCATAATAGTGGATGTGTTTAATTATGATTTACATAATCCTTGATTATTGTTATTATGTGTTACTTGTTTGTGTTGTTATGCCATGTGATACTAACCCTTCGCATGCTAGAATGACATGGTCATAGGGATGTTTTTTCATTAATGCTTTAATCATGATAGTATGCTGCCATGTTATTTGTTCTTTTTGTTGCTATGACCATGATAGTATGCATGTGGACTTCGAAGAACTAACATAGGGTGATGCATCTAGATTAAAATCATCAAAGTAAATTCAAAGTGGGAGAGGGAGTTAATAAGATATTAAATCCCATGGTCTCCATCATTGTTTGTATGTAATTTAACATAAAGACGAATATAAATTATGTATAGGTCACCCATCGTGGCATGTAATTTATGGTGTCTAGAATGTTATAGATTTTACTGGAACAAACTTCTTAAATTAATACGAATAAATACGAATTTTCATTATCTCTGATTTGGGGCGATTTCTAAGGCTTATGGGTATTAAGTGAGACCGATGTGACTCCTCCACTGCCTAAAAATCAAACCAGACACGAATATTGAATTGAAGTATTCTATTCAAAGAATATTGGAAGGTATACATGCCGCCCATCGTGGCGTACCAAGTTCCATAGGTTTCGGATAATTTAAGATTTGATGATGGTATACACTTAGCTATGAAAAATAATATAGACCACCCCAACGTGGCTTATTGTTTAGTAATAGGACCGAAGTAACGTTTAAACAAATTTAGGTGGTATCCATGTCACCCATCGTGACATACCAGAAACTTATGGTGTTTAAACATTAGTGCATTTAATTTTAATAATTGTTAGAGGAACCAATAGGTCTTAATTTTTAATACACCCTTCTTTATGTGTAATGTGATTTTTTCATGCATGATTCTCAGGATAAAATGGGCTTTAATCCACTGTTCACCATACTTAAGGATAACAAACTTACTGGACCTAACTATATTGAATGGAAACGTAATTTGGACATTGTGTTGACTGCTGAGGAGTACAAGTTTTGCACTTATGAACCCAAGCCTGAGCAGCCCGCTGCTGATGCTCCTGATGAGGATTAGGAGTATTATAAGCGGTGGATAAAGGCTGATGAGATGTCGCAATGTTACATTCTGGCAGCAATGTCGGGTGTTTTGCAGCATCAGCATCAGGCTATGGCCACTGCTTCGGATATGCTCTTTTAACTCAAGGAACTTTTTGGAGATCAAAATAGGGCTGCTATGCAAGTAGCCATGAAGGCTCTAATGAACACTCAAATGGTTGAAGGTACACCTGTAAGGGATCATGTTCTCAAGATGATGTCACATCTGAAGATAGAGATCCTTGGTGCTGAGCTTGACGGGGAAACCCAGATTGACATTATCCTATTGAGCTTGACCAAGAGTTTTGAGCAGTTCCGCTTGAATGACAACATGAACAAGAGGCAGTATAGTCTTGCGGAACTGCTGACAGAACTTCAGGCAGCTGAAGGATTATTTCACCAGAGTGTTCAAGTGAATGTGGCTGAGAAAGGTTCTTCCTCTAAGCCGAAAGTCGATAAGAAGAAGAAAAAGGCTCAGACACAGAAAGCTGTGAAGGCAGTGGGAGTTCAAGGTGGTGTGAAAAAGCCTAAGGGAAAGTGCTACCAGTGCAAGCAGTCGGGTCACTGGAAATAGGATTGTCCTCTTCCTAAGAAGACAAACAATACTGGTATGTCTCTTTCTTTAGTTACAGAAACATTTATAGCGGCTATATCTACGAGCACTTGGTGTGAAGATACTGGAGCCACTGATCATGTTTGTAACTCTATGCAGGGGTTCCAGCAATCCAGAATGCTTAGAGATGGTGAGATTTACGTGTTCATGGGAGATGCTACGGAAGTAGCAGTATTTGCAGTAGGAGTTATTCATTTATCTTTTGGTTCTGATAGGATTTTGGTTCTGAACAATTGCCTTTATGTACCCTCTTTTAGAAGGAATTTGATTTCAGTTTCTAAACTTGCTATGGATGGTTATAATGTTTGTTTGGATCGTAATGTTTCTATTATGATGAATAAACAGATTATATGTTCTGGTACATTGCAAGACAATTTGTATATAATTAATCCTAGTCAACCTGCACTGCAACTACAACATAGGGTATTGAACAACACATCTTCTACCTCTAATAAAAGAAAGGAACCTTCTAGTTTGAACCAAACATATCTTTGGCACTTGAGATTAGGTCATATTAACTTGAGGAGGATTCAAAGACTGGTAGTAGAGGGGCCTTTAGGCTCATTGGCAGTGGAGCCATTTCCAGTTTGTGAATCCTGCTTGGAAGGTAAAATGACCAATAGGCCTTTCAAGGCAAAGGGGAATGGAGCCAAAGAAGTGTTAGGATTGGTTCACTCTGATTTATGTGGACCCATGAATATCCAAGCAAGAGGTGGTTATGAATATTTCGTCACTTTCATTGACGATTATTCTAGATATGGGTACGTTTATTTGTTGCGCCGTAAGTCCGAGTGCTTTGATAAGTTCAAAGAGTACAAAGCTAAAACGGAGAAGCGACATAATAAAAGTATCAAGTCACTACGATCAGATCATGGTGGCGAATACTTGCTTGGGGAATTCAGGGAATATTTATTAGAGAATGGGATAGAATCCTAGTCCAGGCACACCCCAGCAGAATGGTGTAGCAGAGAGAAAGAACCGGACTCTTTTAGAGAGTGTTAGATCGATGATGAGTTATTTGGATTTACGCAAGTCGTTTGGGGACATGCCTAAGAAACAACAGCTTATCTTCTGAACTTAGTACCTTCTAAGTCGGTTTTTTAAAACCCCTTTAGAATTGTGGAACGGGGACAAACCGAGTCCAAGACATATTCGGATATGGGGTTGTCCAGCACATGTGCTGAACAAGAACGCGACTAAGCTAGAATCTCGTACAGAAGTAAAGCTGTTTGTAGGCTACCCCATGGGACCAAAAGGTTATTTATTTTATAGTCCTAAGAATCAGGATGTCACTGTTAGCACCAATGCAAGATTCTTAGAGGAAGACTATATAATGAATCACAAACCCATGAGTAGTATCATTTTAGAGGAACTAGTGGGAGGGACGAATAATGAACTTGTAGTACAAGTAGAACAATCACAGCAGACTGTGCAACCAGTCACTAATACCACACCAGTTCCTCGTCGTAGTGGGTGGGTTGTTCGACATCCTGACAGATTCATGTTTTAGGAGAGTCTTCGGACTTGGTCTCTGGTGAACATGATGATGATCCCCAGACATACGAAGAGGCAATACAAGACAAAGATGCAAGTCTTTGGCAAAAGGAAATGGATTCTGAGATGGAATCAATGTATTCTAATCAAGTCTGGGAGCTCGTGGAACCACCCAGAGGTATAAAACCTATTGGATGTAATTGGGTCTACAAGAAAACGAGGGGATCAAACAAAAAAGTGAAAGCCTGGAAAGCAAGACTTGTTGCGAAAAGGTATACTTAGAAAGAAGGTATCGATTAATGAGGAAACCTTTTCGCTAGTAGTCATGCTTAAGTCAAACCGTATTCTTTTATCTATAGCAGCTCATCTCGATTATAAGATTTGGCAAATGGATGTAAAGACAGCTTTCCTTAATGCAAATCTTGAGGAAACCATCTATATGCAGCAACCAGAGGGATTCATTAAAGAAGGCCAAGAGCATCTTGTATGTAAGCTGAAGAGGTCTATTTATGGACTTAAAAAAGCTTCTAGGTATTGGAACATTCGCTTTGATCAGGTAGTCCAGTCGTATTGATTTGATCAATGTCCAAGCGAAGCATGCGTGTATAAGAGATGTGAGGGAAATGCAGTGGTTTTTCTAGTGCTTTATGTTGATGACATTTTACTCATTGGAAATAATGTTAAGATGTTGTCTTCAATAAAGGCATGGTTGTTCAAACAATTTGAAATGAAGGACTTGGGTGAAGCAGCATACATCCTTGGGATCAAACATATAAGGGATCGCAAGAAAAGGATGTTGGCTTTATCTCAGGAGCCATACATAGATGACGTATTAGCTCGTTTAAACATGCAGGATTCCAAGAAGGGTAATTTACCCTTCAAACATGGAGTTACTCCATCAAAGAGCCAGTGTCCTTCGACACCTAAGGAGATAGAGAACATGAAGGCAGTTCCTTATGCTTCGGCATGTGGAAGCCTAATGTATGCAATGTTATGTACGAGGCCTGCTATCTGCTTTGCCGTGGGCATGGTTAGCAGATACTAGTCAAACCCAGGACGGGAATATTGGAGTGTTGTGAAAGCAATACTCAAGTACCTGCGAAGGACTAAGGAGTATATGTTGGTTTACAAATCCTCTGATTTATTGCCTCTGGGATATACCGATTCAGATTTCCAGACAGATAAGGATAAGAGAAAGTCCACCTCGGGATGTGTTTTTACTTTGGGAGGTGGAGCCGTAATATGGAGGAGTGTGAAGCAGAAATGCATCAAAGACTCAACCATGGAAGCCGAATATGTGGCAGCCTCTGAGGCAGCCAAAAAGGCTATATGGTTCCGAAACTTCCTATTGGATTTGGATGTGGTTCCTAATCTACCACAACAAATCACGATTTATTGTGATAACACTGGTGCTATGGCAAATACCAAGGAACCACGGGCCCATAAGGCAGCGAAACACATAGAGCGTTAGTATCACCTCATACGACAATTTGTTAAGCGAGGAGATATCATTGTGGCTGATATAGCATCGAAGGATAACCGGGCAGATCCTTTCACGAAGAGCTTACCAGCTAAGGCTTTTCAGGAGCACGTGGAAGCGATAGGAGTCAGATACTTGGTCACATAGTTGTTATAGTTGGTAGTGGATTGCTTGTAATAAACACTGATATACTCAAAGAATATCTTGAGTATAAGTGGGAGATTGTTAGGGTTATACTGAAATATTCGTTTGAAGTATATAACAATTATTTGAGAATCTTGAATGCATGTTTTCACATTATCTGTATATTATATATTGTAGACAATCTAGTATCAAATGGGATAGCAGAAGATTAGATTGTCGAACTCCTTATATAATATAATAAAGGTTCACAGTCTATATGGCGTTAGACAAACCATTGGAACGACTGAAGTATTATTTGGAAATAGTTTATCTTGACTATTGAATAATACTTATATACTTTGTGTATATTGAACGGGATCAAAATAGTAGAATAATTGTTTCTTTAATTCTGACAATGAAGAACTAAGATTCTATGATGTTATTAACGCTTAAGTTCTTAATCCGGATATAGTGATTGACACTTGTATTTAATGCACATGCCTTGACTCATAAGTTAAGTAATTTATTTTAAATTACGAATTTATGTATTGGGCAATGACATTATATACAGAGTGGGATATTGACTATAGAAGGAAACCGTGTCCGAAAAATATATTCGGGTGATGATTTCCTCTTGAAAGCTCATAAAGATAATTATGCTTTAGTCCTGCAGGCAGATTTGTTCTTGCATAATTATAAGGTTGAGCGGATGATCAAGGATAAAAAATATTGTCAGAAATTAATTTAATTAATGGACATGCGATATCTTAAACATGGAGAATTTATAAGCAATTAATATGGGAGCCGAATTAAATAATTAATTTACGGAATTAGGAAAGGTAGTGCCAATATTAATTCTTTAGTGGATTGAATTAATATTTAATGACATTGGGCCTGGCCCGGAATGTCATTGGAAGGCCTGATCTAATGGTCCATGATCCCTACTGTAGCCTATATATATTCTCGTTCTTCTAAAGCTGAAAGACACACCAAAACGAATTCATCCTAAAGTTTGAGAGAGGCAGATGTTTTTCTCAAGGAGACAACTAGGGTTTTGGGTTTTCGGAGCTTTAAGGAGAGGCACACCTTGGGAGATCGAAGGCCACACTTCGTCCAAGGAGAATCGGGGAATACAGTAGAAGATGTGGATTTGAATCGCTTGAGCCGTAGCGATTAAGGTTAATATTCTATTCGAACTTTTAATTAGTATCATAAAACGCAGAGCCATGGTCCGATTGTTCCTACATGAACAACATAGGATAAATGAATATAAGATAGGATTTAGAGGTTAAGATGAACTTAGATCATGTGGGACTTGGGGCGTTAGAATCTTTTAGGTTTTTCTCACCCTTTTTTTACTTATAACCGCGTATATATATATATATATATATATATATATATATATATATATATATATATATATATATATATATATATAGGGGGAGGTTCAAAAGAGACCGAGGCACACTGAGAGACTCGAGAGACCACATATCCATCGTTAGATCAGTTTTAATCATGTGGTCAGAATTAATGTACATTAAAACTGTATAAACTCTCTTTAAATCGTATAAGGGCAGTATAGGAACGTTTTAAACTACAAATACACATATACAGACGTTATTTTTGTAGCAATCACATATTGTTTCCCTTAATAAGTTGATTTCGAGTATAATTTATTCTCCCTTAAAAGATTGTGTCAAAGATTGTTTACATGTTTCACGCTCTGACATTTCAGTTTCCATATATGAGCAGTATCCATATAAAGATTATTAATTATATTGTTAAGATAACACATGTAACGGCTTTCCTTTATGATTTCATGGGTCATCACATATTGTTTCCCTTAATAAGTTGATTTCTGAGTATAATTTATTCTCCCTTAAAAGATTGTGTCAAAGATTGTTTACATGTTTCATGCTCTGACATTTCTGTTTCCATATATGAGCAGTATCCATATAAAGATTATTAATTATATTGTTAAGATAACACATGTAACGGCTTTCCTTTATGATTTCATGGGTCATCACATATTGTTTCCCTTAATAAGTTGATTTCTGAGTATAATTTATTCTCCCTTAAAAGATTGTGTCAAAGATTGTTTACATGTTTCATGCTCTGACATTTCTGTTTCCATATATGAGCAGTATCCATATAAAGATTATTAATTATATTGTTAAGATAACACATGTAACGACTTTCCTTTATGATTTCATCAGTCATCACATATTCTATTGTGATAGAATATCGAGAACACAATAGATAATTTATTGTAAAATTATAAGTATCAATTTTAAACTGAAAATCGAACACACACCAGAACACAAATGAGTATCTAAAATATTTTATTGTGTTTTACTAATATTAGTTTATTATTATTAGGATTCTCTTAAGTGTTTCATTAAGCTAATTTAATTTTTTCGATTGTCATTATATAGAAAGTTTAATGCATTATAGAATCTTCGTTAATGTATAACTAAATTATTTTAAATTAAATTCTATTTTATTTGAAAAAGTAAAATAACAAATTAATATATTATATATGATCACCTAACAAACACCTAATAAAACCTCTAGTAGAATCTTAACGTATTTATTAGGGGTAAGAAAACACCTAATAACTTATTTTCACAAGATTCTCTAAGGTGTTCATTAGAAACACGATAAGAATTTCACATAGAAAATTGAAAAGGTTGCTATTAATGATTTAATATTTTAATTTATATCGAGATTCCATAACATGTTCATGATGGTGATAAGAATAAATTAATTTTAATATTAAAAAAATTACAATGATAACAATGAGTTCTTGTAATATCTGCAAAATCTCTTGTATTTATTACTATATTTTCATGGACTAATTTATATTTTTTTATATTAAATTATTAACTTAATTTCACAAGATTCTTTAAGGTGTTTTATTTCTCCTTAGTGTTCTTATATAGATTCTATATTAGTCGAACACCATGCATATCAATATTTTAATTACATAATTTATACTTTTATTATAAATTTGAGAACGCCTTAATGAATCTCTATATTAATCAAAATAATAAATTTTTATTAGTAAATTTTAAAAAAACACAACCATGTATATCTATTATATGGCTACGTAACATGTTAAAGAATCTCTGCAAAATAAAATATTGAATTAAATATCTGAAAATTTTAAATTAGTATGTAAAATAATCTATAAAGATATCGCACACTTGGCACGCAGGAGACTTAATGATTTTTTCTGTTTCTTTTTAAATTTACCATCTAAAATTAAATAAAACACAAATGTGCATATATATTGTATGCGTAAGTAACAACTTAAGGAATATCTATAAAATTAGTAAAAAATAATAAATTTGAAAATATAAATTATTCAATAAGATATTTTACACTGGTCGAGAACTCATGGATTAATATTAATCTTATTGAAATAACTTAAAATATTTATACCTTTTCATCTAACTTTTAATAAAACAAGATAGTTGTTCGTGAAATTACTATCATGTATCTAAGAAATAAGTTAGTAATTTTAAATTAAAAAGATATAAATTAGTAGGTCAAATATACTATAAATTAATAGAACCCTTGATAGAACACGTATTAGATCTAAACTGTAATAATTTTTCATTTTGATAATGTTTTTTATAATTTTTTTGAAATTTTTAATTAGTTTGGCATCTGAAATTAATTTACTAATATTTATCTGAAATTTTTTATATTCCAATACGAGTTCTTGTAAGAATTCTGATGTTCAGTTTAATAATTTTTTTTCGTTCTTATAAATATTTAAAATCTATGACCTACTAAGTGTTCACAATTTATTTAGTTCTTTAATATAATAAATACATATAAATACATAAGATTCTATTAGATGTTCGGCTAATGCTGTTAGTTTACAAATATTTTTTTTATCACAACTCCTAAAAGAATAGTAAGCGAGTTAAAAAAATATTTTGATATTTGAATAAATCTTCCTCTTAATATTATGCTGAATCAAATTTGAAAAATAAAATAAGTTTTCAATGGTAAAAATATATGACGTTTATGTTAATTTACATAATTAGCTCAACTTTTTTGCATTTATTTTTTTTAATGACGATAAATCATATTTTTTTTTATATATATTGATTATACAATATACAAGAAAAAGGTATAAAAAAAGCTTGTAAATATTTTATTTTTTTGAGAGAATGGCTTGTAAATATTTTAACTTCACATAAGAACAAGAAATTTTGTTTGATGCTTCATTATCACTCTATTGAATCTTTTAAAACCAACAATATATTGCCAATAAAGATGTCCTAGAACACCTAATAGCATCTCTATACAAGAATACTTTCTCTTTTTTTTTGAAAATTCTATACAAGAATACTAAATAGAACCCATCTGCTCGTAAGAATACCTAATAGAACCGGTGTCTTCAAGGACCTTCTACCAAAATATTTACTCAAAAGAACAGTAACATTATATTTGAACTCAGCATTAATAACATCAATAACCATTGTTCTGGTAATTAAGCTGCAAAAATCGCTGGAAAAGATTTCATGAAAATGTTTCTTGTAACCACAATCCTTGATCCAGTGATGTATGATCTCCGTTCATTCTTTAGATAGAATCAAACCTATAGTATTAATCCATGTCTTCTGTTCATCAAATAGCGACATCATAACTTCAATCAGTAAAGATGGTCTAAAATTTATCAACGATTTCTTCTCCTTACAAGACAGAAGAATTTTCTATTTCAGAATAGTATGATATCATTATGAATAGTAAAGTATTCATAGCAATATATTTGCAAATGTCAACTGGTGTAACCTTGTAACAGTTTCCGACTTGTTCATGGGAGTTTGCCCATCTTTTAATGGCATCAGTTGAATTAACAAAATCAACATCTGCTTCACCAACAGGTAAACCAAGAATCTCCTTTACATCTTGTTCGGTTACATGAAAAGTGCTTCCATCCAACCTCAACAAGGGTGGATTTGGTTCAAATGCCATTAATAGGAACCTTGATATCTCAAGAGGATACTCCTTCAATTCAAAACTTAGTATAGAACCAAAACCCGTCGAGCAAATCCATGATTTCTGATCCTGAGTCAGAGAGGATAAAGCTTCTACAAGCAAGCAAGGGCTAAGTCTAACAATCGATCGATCATGCCTATACGTTGGAAAAAACGGAAAATAAACATACGCGATTCTAGTTATAGTTTCATAAACAAGTCGGTAGGAAAAGGAACAGTATGTAGAATATCTTTTCATATAACGAACCTTTTTTCATCCATGTCTGTTTCAGTCATCGTCTCTTCTAGGGTTCTATGGAGATTTTCTTCCGCGCCTGTAATTTTTTTTTCGTTTGTTCTAATAATGTAGTTGTTAATTGTAATAAAACCTTCCAAGATTAAAATATCCCATGATTGACGCTGATGGATTATCAGTACGAATCTTTCCTTCATAGGTTCCGTATAAAATTCGTATATATGTTTTTATCCCTGTATTTTGCCACATGTTCTGACCAGCGTGCCCTTATGAGTATAGACATTGTACTGATGTAATCAACGGTTGTTAGAGGGTCTCTAGGGTCTCTCAAGATGTAAGGTCTCCCTGGAACTCGACCCTATATATATATATATATATATATATATATATATATATATATATATATATATAGGGTAGCACTCCATAGCATACCCTCTTATATGGAGTTACGTAGCACACCATTATAAATATATACATAATATATATTCTATTATATTTTTTATGAAATATAATTGTAAATTTTGATTATTAAACCGAAAACGAAGTTATACAATTTTTTTATTCCAAAGATCATCTAAAATTATGCAATATCTCAACATGATTCTATAACAGAATAATAATCATCCAGAATTATTCTGTTATAGAATCAGTTTCGAAAATATACTTTTTTAATCAAATTTTAAGTGTTAAATTACATAATATAAATTTATTATATAGTATTTTATAATAGAATCACGTTTTATATGTATTCTATAACAGAATTTATAATAAAATTGATGATTTATAGTGGCGCACTATGTAACTCCATATAAGGAGTCCCTCTTTGGAATGTTGGCCTATATATATATATATATATATAACTATTGGCAGGCATCGTCTTCGTCTAGTCCCGGATTCCCGGCTACTGTACCATTCCCGCTTTACGAGCAGATGGTGAGGCTTACTGACCGACTCGAGGGCCAGAACATGATTCTTCAGCACCGGATTTACCAGCTGTACCGTGAGGACTTTGATGATGAGGGCAACCGTCCCTGTTTGATTGCTAGGGTCGAGGAGATCATTCGTATGGCCGAGGACCGCTTGACAGCTATTCCACCCTACCGCGAGCGTGAGAGCCGTATCACTTTGACCGCCATTACCGACGAGCTCCACCGTGTGATTAGCAGTCTCCGTGAGCCCGTTGCCACTCCGCCAGCTTCACCAGCATCATCATCATCATCCACCTAGACTATTCCTTAGTCTATTTATTTATGTTATTATGCTATCCGTACTTTGACTTTGCATTTCGTACCTTGTACCCCGGATTGTTTTGGGAAGACTTATTCGTACTTTATTCTTGTTGGTACTTTGACTTGCACTTTATTCCGAATTAATGTTTAACATTCGCACTTTGATTATTTATCTCATTTTGCTATCATATTGCCATTTTATATACCATTCTTAGACAAATTTTGCCATGTTAAACCTTTAGAACTTGATCATGCTTGAACTTTCCAATATACCATGAATATGACCTTGATCGAATAATTATACCTTTGTGATGTGATACCTTAGACTCTAATAATACACACACATACCATCATGCAATAATAATAATAGACCTTTACATTGTGAATAACCCTTAAATAATACCTTTGTACCCAATATTGACCCTTATTATAACATGTATGCATATATTGAACTGCGAATAAGCTTTTCTTGTCTAAATTCAGAATCATGCCTCCTCGAAGAGCCCGCAACACCAACAATGAGAATCCCGAAGAACCACCTCCAAACTTGGCTCAACTTATGCAACTTCTTCACCAACAATCTGTTACCCTTGCTCAACAACAACAATTACTTCAACAAAACCTCCAGCAACAACAACAAGCACCTCCACCAACACCCACTACCTTCAAGACCTTTCAAGCTGTGAAACCACCCGAGTTCCGAGGAACTCAAGACCCTGTTGAAGCTCAATCCTGGCTTAAGGAAATGGAGAAGGCTTTTAGACTAGTTGTTGTAACCGATGAGAAGAAGGTTGAGTATGCATCGTATTTTCTGAAAGGAGAAACAAACTATTGGTGGGAGTCAGTTCGTGCCTTGGAAGAAGGTGAGGTTATTGCTTGGGATAGATTTAAGAAGATTTTCTTGGACAAGTATTTTCCAAGGTATGTGCAAACTCAAATGGAGTTGAAGTTCTTTGAATTGAAGCAAGAGGGATGACTGTTGGGGAATATGAAAAGAAGTTTACAGAATTAGCAAGGTTCGTGGAAGATTATGTTGACACGGATGAGAAAAGAGCGAAGAGATTTCAACAAGGATTAAAGCCTTGGCTACGAAGCAGAGTGGCTGCTTTTGAATTGGCCACATATGCTGAAGTGGTCCAGAAGGCAATGGTGATTGATGGAGAAAGTGATCAGAATCAGAAGGAGAAGGACAGCAAGAAGAGAAAGTTTGGAAATAATGGTGAAGGTTCGGCTCAAGGGAGCCAAAAGGGGAAGAATTTCAAGAGGTTTGGATTTTAGAATCAAGGAGGTCCCCGAGGTTCAAAAAAGGTGACAATAGGAACCCGAAGAAGATTCAAGGACCGAGTGGTCAAAGGAGTCAACAAGCAACTTCAGAATGTAAGTTTTGCAACAAAAAACATACGGGAAATTGTAATAAGGCTGATATTGTTTGTTTCAAGTGCAACTCGAAGGGTCATTAAGCGAACGAGTGCCAAAACCCGAAGCCTTCTGTTACCTGTTTCAAGTGTGGAAAGACCGGTCAAGAGATTGTAAAGCTTCTGGAACCAGCAAGTTGATGCAGTTGGCAGCTACCCCTTACAATCAAGGAATGACATCTTCTGTTCCGACTTTGCAACTACCTCCTCCTCAAGTTTATGAGTCTGCAACTCCTGTTTTCCATCCTTCTTATCCGGCTCAAGCAAGGACATTTAACATGAATATCAAGGATGTTGTTCAGAGTTCTGAGGTTGTGGAAGGTACTCTTTCTATCAACAACATCCATGCTAAAGTGCTATTTGATTCTGGAGCTACTAGATCTTTCATATCTGAATCTTTTGTTGGCAAGTTGAATTGTGAAATTGAACCGTTAGTCGAACCTCTTTCTATCATTGTTGCTAATCAAGAACAAGTATCTGTTAGAAGTATTTGCCCCCGGTGTACAATAGAGATTTCTAACTTTAGTTTTCTTGCTTCCGTTATACCTTTTCGATTAGGAGAATTCGATGTTATATTAGGTATGGATTGGTTAGCAGAAAATGGTGCTGAAATAGATTGTAAGAAGAAGAAGATAATCCTTAAGTCTCCTCAAGGCAAGAGAGTAGAATTTAAAGGGCAGAAACAAGATAAGCCATTTCTGACGATGGTTCAAGCTAAGAAGTTGTTAAGACAAGGTTGTGAAGGTTATTTGGCTCATGTAATTGATAGATCTAAAGAGACGCCGAATATAGAAAGTATTCAGATAGTTAACGAATTTCTTGATGTATTTCCTGACGATCTTCCTGGATTGCCTCCTGACCGTCAAATTGAGTTTTCTATCGACTTAGCACCCGGCACGAAACCAGTTTCGAAGCAACCGTATCGAATGGCACCGGCAGAAATGAAGGAATTGGCGAAGCAATTACAAGAGTTGTTAGATAAAAGGAGTTATAAGGCCGAGTGTATCCCCGTGGGGAGCTCCAGTTCTTTTTGTGAAGAAAAAGGACGGAAGCATGAGATTGTGCATCGACTATAGAGAATTGAACAAGTTGTCAATCAAGAATAGGTATCCTTTGCCTCGTATCGACGACTTATTTGATCAACTCAAAGGAGCAACTTACTTCTCAAAGATTGATTTTCGTTCGGGATATCATCAATTGAAGATTAAGCCAGAAGACATCCCAAAGACCGCTTTCAGAACTCGATATGGACGTTATGAGTTTTTAGTTATGGCATTCGGATTGACAAACGCGCCAGCCGCCTTCGAGGATTTGATGAACTGTGTATTCAAGAAGTATTTAGACAAGTTCGTCATTGTATTCATCGACGATATTCTAATATACTCGAAGTCTGAAGAAGAACATGCTGAACATCTGAGGATAGCTTTGGAAACTTTAAGGAAGGAGAAGTTGTATGCAAAGTTCTCAAAATTTGAATTCTGGCTACGAGAAGTGCAGTATTTAGGGCATATTGTTGGAAGTGAAGGAATTCGAGTGGATCCAGCGAAGATTGAAGCTGTGATGAATTGGGAGAGGCCAAAGACCCCAACTGAAGTTAGAAGTTTCATGGGATTGGCCAGATATTATCGAAGATTTGTGAAAGATTTCTATAAGATTGCAGTACCATTGACAAGGTTGACTCGGAAGAATGAAAAGTTTGAATGGACCGACGAATGTGAGAAAAGTTTTCAAGAATTGAAGCAGAAATTAGTCACCGCTCCAGTTTTGGCTTTGCTAGATGATCAAGGAGATTTTGTTATCTACAGCGATGCGTCGCATAAAGGACTAGGTTGTGTCTTAATACAACACGGGAAAGTGATAGCCTACGCGTCAAGACAGCTCAAGCCACATGAGCAAAGATATCCGACTCATGACTTGGAATTGGCAGCAATCGTATTTGCTTTAAAGCTTTGGAGACACTATCTTTATGGCGAGAAGTGTGAGATATACACGGATCACAAAAGCTTAAAGTACATTTTCACGCAAAAAGAGTTGAACATGAGGCAGCCAAGATGGTTGAAATTGATTAAAGACTAAGATTGCATGATTAGTTATCATCTCGGAAAGGCGAACGTAGTAGCGGATGCGATAAGTCGAAAAGAGAGGTTGAATATGTTGACCATGGCTCAAGAGTTATCACAAGAATTTGAGAAGATGGGAATTGAAATTCGAGCTCCAAGTGCACCTACAGAAATGATTTGTACCATGACTTTTCAGCCTGAATTGATGGAAAAGATAAAGAAGTATCAAGAAGAAGTGATGAATGAGAAGATGAATGAGTTGACCAGAAGAATTGAAGAATGAGATTTTGAAGGATGCTCACAATTCAGAATTTTCTATTCACCCCGGAAGCACGAAGATGTACCAAGATTTGAAGCAAAACTTTTGGTGTCTAGACATGAAGAAGGAAATTGCTCAATGGATCAACAAATGCTACACTTTTCAAAGAGTAAAAGATGAACATCAGAAGCCAAGTGGATTGATACAGCCTTTAGAGATACCAGAATGGAAGTGGGAGCACATTGCAATGGACTTCATAGTTGGATTGCCAAGGACGAAATCTAATCATGATGCTATTTGGGTAATAATTGATCGATTGACCAAGTCGGCTCATTTTCTGCCAATCAACGAGAGATTTTCAATGGACAAGCTGATTCACATGTACTTGAAAGAGATTGTCACTCATCATGGAGTTCCAGTATCTATTGTGTCAGATAGAGACCCTCGTTTCAACTCTAGATTTTGGAAGCGATTTCAAGAACATTTAGGAACCCGACTCAAGATGAGTACTACTTATCATCCACAAAAGGACGGACAAAGCGGGCGTACAATTCAGACCATTGAAGACATTTTAAGGTCTTGTGCTTTGGACTTCAAAGGAAATTGGGACGAGCATTTGCCTTTGGTTGAGTTTTCATATAATAACAGTTATCATGCCAGCATAGGATTGCCCCCGTACGAAGCTCTATATGTAAGGAAGTGTAGATCCCCGATATATTGGGATGAAGTTGGAGAAAGGAAAGTAATTGGTCCAGAATTGATCCAGCAAACAAAAGAGGCAGTAGATGTGATTCAGAATAGATTGATTGTAGCTTAAGACAAGCAACGAAAATATGCTGACCCGCATAGAAAATATGTTGAGTATGAAATTAGAGAAGCTGTTCTGTTGAAAGTGTCATCTTGGAAAGGAATAGCAAGATTCGGAAAAAAGGGCAAACTGAGTCCAAGATTTATTGGTCCTTTTGAGATTTTGAGCAGAATTGGGAAAGTGGCGTACGAACTAGCCTTACCACCTCAAATGCAGCACGTTCATAACGTTTTCCACTTCTCACTGCTTAAGAAGTTCAACCCCGACACCAAGTGCATTATAGAGAATGAACCAGTTGAAATAGAGCCCGATTTGTCTTATATCGAGCAACCGGTTAGCATTCTACATAAAAAGGATAAGGTGTTAAGGAATAAGACAGTTCCTTTAGTTAGAGTTTTGTGGAGGAATCCCAAGGTTGAAGAATCAACGTGGGAATTAGAAAGTGATATGTTAGATAAGTATCCTCATTTATTTACTTAGATTATGGGGTCAGAATCCTTTTAAGGGGGGAAGGATGTAACGCCTGTAATATTTGACTTATATATATTACAGTATTCCATTTTGGTGATATACAAATTTTCGTGACTTAATTGCTAAATTATGTGAATTCGACTTATTTATCGTTATGTGACTCCCGATTATAGTTAGAATGTACTTGTGTTGTTTTTGGCGAGTAAATTTCGCTACTCGATTAA
The DNA here is from genome assembly GCF_001625215.2 of Daucus carota subsp. sativus. Classification (NCBI taxonomy): domain Eukaryota; kingdom Viridiplantae; phylum Streptophyta; class Magnoliopsida; order Apiales; family Apiaceae; genus Daucus; species Daucus carota. The sequence goes on from NC_030381.2 coordinate 11,092,551, forward strand.
ATGACATTACTAGTTGCGACAGTTTTGACTTAATATTAATAAATATGATCGTTGTCGCTACCCGGTTTAATAATGTGACGGACCCACCTTACTAACCGACTAAAGCATTCATAATACGATAAATAATTAAACTACAGAATTATAAAATATTAAAACTACAAGTCTAAAATCCACAATCCCGGAATCACCAGGAATGAGTATGAACAACATCTAAAATTATTACAAACCAAAATAATATCTAAGTCATTACTACAAGTTTTAAAATCCCAAAAGTCTCAAAAGATAAATTTAGGGAACTACGAGTTCCCAACCTGCTCCATCATACGGCGGTAGGCAATGCCCGATCCTGAGGTGGTCTTACGGGCGGTCTGCTTGAATCGTGCCATTCTCGGGTTTCACTGAAGGTTTATAATAAACAACACAATATATGAGCAAAAAGCTCAGCAAGTGAAAGCAGTATATCACAGTTCACAATATGCAGTATAAATAAGAGCATAAGCAACAATGGATATAACAGGGTATAATCACAAGTAGAGGTGCAATGTGAGATAGCAATTTATTTAAATTGGAAACACACAGCGCTACGAGCATTGAGGGGTGATCAGACCACACCAAGCTCCGAACCACATAAAGTGATTCAACCAGGGAGGATCCTCGGCACACATTGGCCATAAACAAACATCAGGCTCCCCGCTACTGATGCTGCAAATAATTGACTGGCGCCTCAGTCTTAAATAAAAAATATTATCCAATTCCTTTAAGGTCATTTCAATTCGATTCAATTTCAAAAGGGGGTCTTGATCAAAGACAAGTCATTAAGCACGGGTGTTTTCAAAATATAGGTGATCTTTCTGAAATAAGGAATGTTATTAAGATCAGGGTTCCAAAAGAGATAATGCAGTTTAATGAGGGATTCCAAGTTCTCAATATGAACTAAAGGACTATTGGAGTATATTCATGTGGGTGTAAGGTGATATTATGTGAAAAGGTCAATTCAAGTATTAAGGGTATTATTGAACTCTGAAGTTTGATCATAAGGTGATGATAAGGTGATTCAGTTCTAAATAAGCAGTAACAATGCATTCACAGGGTATACAATTATCAAGCAAGTATAGAGGAGAGTTTCACTTGCCTGGACTAAGCTTACTGAACTTTTGTACTGATGCTTCTAGGGGTTCCTTGCCTGGCCTCCTACTTGCACCTATAATTAGTAGTATCCTCGTCACCACAATGCTAACTACCCTTTCGTGTATAAATATATACATATATATAAATAAATATATACATATATAAATATATACACTTAGGCTTAAATAACAAGTCACATATTCATCAAGTAATGCACATAACAAGTAAGGCATGGCATTTTATTACTTAACTATTATCACTTAATAATCTCTAGTTATACCTAAGTCAGTTAAGCAATTAATCAAGTAACACATAAGGTCTAAGACCAATACTTCCTAATTACACTCTACTGACCTCAACTGAACCAAATAAGGGTTAGGCACACTTGTGCCTCACCTCACAAGGCTCGCAAATAAAATGCATCCTATTTGGCTTACTAGTATGTTCACCTTGGCAACACTTGTGTGCCTTGGCAAAAATGATGCATTTATGCTAAGTGCATTGACCTAAACTGACTTGCACTAACTTATATGACCTAAAACTAACTCATGAACTCAATATGAGGTCAAGGCCTCACTGATGACACACTTAAATACAATGCATTCTAAGTTGGTTCTAAAATGTGACTCTATGTGTGACACTTGTGTGTTTTAGTGGAAATGAGGCTTCTCCACTTAAGGCATTCACTCCAAATTAATTCTACAGGTTGATATGATCCTAAACCAACATTTTGAAGTGGTTTGACTCAAAGGTCTTACTTGTAAGGACCTTTAAAAACTAATGCATTCTAGTGGTTATTTTGCTTAGGCAGTTTGGAACCTCTTGGAGAGCCTTGGCAAAAACAAATGTTTTCACCTTGTGCCTTGGTGAAATTTTGACTCCTATGGATACCTAAGACCTAAATATAAATTGTGCAATTGGTTTGACACTAAGGCCTTGTTCAGGCCTCCCTAGGCCTCCATGCCAAGTTGGCACATAGCAGCCTACTCTTCTGTGCACACTGCCCTGATTTCACTTACTTAGAACCTTGTTAACTAGTTCATTTTATCATTCTAATGACTTGTTATGCTTCCTAAGACTTCATTAAACTCATCTAAATCAAGGCCCCATGAAGGCCTCACCAATGACATGGTTTTAACCACTCAAAAGTGCAAATGACCACAAAGTGCCCTGTTCTGAGTTATACTCTGAAATGTGTGTGTGCATCTACCTAAATCAATGTTTTTATGACTTATAAAGCTACTGGAGACTTGTACATACCAAGTCCCAGCTCCAGGAGACTTAGGCCTATGAGGGCCTAACCATGACACCTTCAATTCCCTAGTTTTCTATAGTGCAAAAATCTGCCATAGTGTGTGTGTGTGTCTCCTTCCACCTTAACTCCCTTCCAAACACCATAAACCAACAACCAAGCCTCAAATCCTAAACTACAATATATATACACCTACTGACTATTAATACAAGGAAGTTTACATCAATAATCAACTACATATATGCATAAACCGAAGCAAAACACAAGGCAAAAACAGAGCAGAATTTCACTTATCCTCTTTTTAGCAAAATTTCGAATGTACAAGCATAGCATTCATACAATAGCCACTGATCATTACTTGATATCATCATACAATAGTCATTGCCAAATGTGATGAACCAAGTGTGCTTTGGTCAAAAAGAGGTGAGTAACCTCTCTAAAATCACATCTTGATCATCTATAGGAGCCACCAAAATAGAGACCCTAAGCTCATAAGAACCAAGGCCCTATTTCGGCTCCATTCAAAACATTCAAGATGAAACTAACCTCAAAGTTGAAGGTACAAGCTTGAATGGTGAAAGTCTTGGCCTCCAAAAGCTTGAAATGATGAAGAATGGAAGAAAATGGTGGAGAGAGGGGAGGGTTTAGAGCTCAGCCGAGAGGGAGAGATGAGGGAGAGAGAAGAGAGAGATGAGAGGGTTTTGGGGTTGTGTGTGTGAGAAAATGAATGTGAGTGGTGGAACATACAAATATTTTGACTCTTTGACTTGAGCAAAAAGTGGTGGTGGAGTGTAGAAATGACAAATCTATCCTTCTTGCTATTGTTAGAGATTTTGCATGCAAGGGTAGAGTAGACATTTGATAACTATTAAAAGTGTGATTTAAAAAGTATTTAAAGAGAGAGTTTTAATAAATAAAGTACTAATCTATAAATCATGAAATTAATATTACAAATAATATGAGATTTTAGAAGTTTAATAAAACAGTTTTCAAAAATTTTGGACAAAGGATGAATTTAAAATTAATAAATTCAAGTAGAGCTCTAATGTTCACATCACACAAAATATAATATCAAGAATATAATTACACGTAAAATTACGAGAAAAAAATATATACCTAATCGCTATTTTACAAGTTAAAATCTATCGGCTACTCGCAATTCATCAAATATCACTAAATCATTTAAATCTCTATTATAATTAAATCAGGTAGCGACAACGATCACATTTATTAATATTAAATCAAAACGGTCGCAACTAGTAATATCATCTAATCGCGTAGCGAGATTGATTCGCCAAAAATCATACAAGTGCATTCGAACTATAATCGGGAGTCACATAACCGAAAAAAAATTGATTCCACATAATTTGCAATTAAGACACGAAAATTTATATATCACCAAAATGGAATACTGTAATATATATAAGTCAAATATTACAGGCATTACATCCTTCCCCCCTTAAAAGGATTCTGACCTCAAAATCTAAGCAAATAAATGAGGATACTTATCTAACATATCACTTTCTAATTCCCACGTTGATTCTTCAACTTTGGGATTCCTCCACAAAACTCAAACTAAAGGAACTGTCTTATTCCTTAACACCTTATCTTTTCTATCTAGAATGCTAACCGGTTGCTCGATATAAGACAAATCGGGCTCTATCTCAACTGGTTCATTCTCTATGATGCACTTGGTGTCGGGGTTGAGCTTCTTAAGCAATGAAACGTGGAAAACATTATGAACGTGCCGCATTTGAGGCGGTAAAGCTAGTTCGTGCGCCACTTTCCCAATCTGCTCAAAATCTCAAAAGGACCAATAAATCTTGGACTCAGTTTGCCCTTCTTTCTGAAACTTTCTATTCCTTTCCAAGGTGACACTTTCAACAGAACAGCTTCTCCAATTTCTTACTCAACATCTTTTCTATGCGGGTCAGCATACTTTCGTTGCCTGTGTTGGGCTGCAATCAATGGATTTCGAATCACATCCACTGCTTCCTTTGTTTGCTGAATCAATTCTGGGCCAATTACTTTCCTTTCTCGAACTTCATCCCAATATATCGGGGATCTACACTTCCTACCATAAAGAGCATCGTACGGGGGCATCCCAATGCTGGCATGATAACTGTTATTATACGAAAACTCAACCAAAGGTAAATGCTCGTCCCAATTTCTTTTGAAGTCCAAAGCACAAGACCTTAACATGTCTTCGATAGTTTGAACTGTACGCTCGCTTTGTCCGTCTGTTTGTGGATGATAACCAGTACTAATCTTGAGTCGAGTTCCCAAATGTTCTTGAAATTGCTTCCAGAATCTAGAGTTGAAACGAGGGTCTCTATCTGACACAATAGATACTATAACTCTATGACGAGTGACAATCTCTTTCAAGTACATGTGAATCAGCTTGTCCATTGAGAATCTTTCGTTGATTGGCAGAAAATGAGCCGACTTGGTCAATCGATCAATGATTACCCAAATAGCATCATGATTAGATTTTGTCCTTGGCAATCCAACAATGAAGTCCATTGCAATGTGCTCCCACTTCTATTCTGGTATCTCTAAAGGCTGTATCAACCCACTTGGCTTCTGATGTTCAGCTTTGACTCTTTGACAAGTGTAGCATTTGCTGATCCATTGAGCAATTTCCTTCTTCATGTCTGGCCACCAAAAGTTTTGCTTCAAATCTTGGTACATCTTCGTTCTTTCCAGGGTGAATAGAAAATTCTGAATTGTGAGCATCCTTCAAAATCTCATTCTTCAGTTCTTCCACATTTGGTATCCAAATCCTTGATGAAAACCTTAAGATTCCTTGATTATCTTTCTGAGTACAAATCTCTTCTCCGGTCAACTCATTCATCTTCTCATTCATCACTTCTTCTTGACACTTCTTTATCTTCTTCATCAACTCGGGCTGACAAGTCATGGTACAAATCATTTCTGTAGGTGCACTTGGAGCTCGAATTTCAATTCCCATCTTCTCAAATTCTTGTGATAACTCTTGAGCCATAGTCAACATAATCAACCTTTCTTTGCGACTTAACGCATCTGCTACTACGTTCGCCTTTCCGGGATAATAACTAATCGTGCAATCGTAGTCATTAATCAATTCCAACCATCTTCGCTGCCTCATGTTCAACTCTTTTTGCGTGAAAATGTACTTTAAACTCTTGTGATCCGTGTATATCTCACACTTCTTGCCATAAAGATAGTGTCTCCAAAGCTTCAAAGCAAACACAATTGCTGCCAATTCTAAGTCATGAGTCAGATATCTTTGTTCGTGTGGCTTGAGTTGTCTTGACGCGTAAACTATCACTTTCCGGTGTTGCATTAAGACACAACCTAGTCCTTTATGTGACGCATCGCTGTAGATAACAAAATCTCCTTGATCATCTGGCAAAGCTAAAATTGGAGCAGTGACTAATTTCTGCTTCGATTCTTGAAAACTTTTCTCACATTTGTCGGTCCATTCAAACTTTTCATTCTTCCGAGTCAACCTTATCAACGGTACTGCAATCTTCGAGAAATCTTTCACAAACCTTCGATAATATCCGGCCAATCCCATGAAATTTCTAACTTCAGTTGGGGTCTTTGGCCTCTCCCAATTCATCACAGCTTCTATTTTTGCTGGATCCACTCGAATTCCTTCACTTCCAACAATATGCCCTAAAAATTGAACTTCTCGTAGCCAAAATTCGCATTTAGAGAACTTTGCATACAACTTCTCCTTTCTTAAAGTTTCCAAAGCTATCCTCAGATGTTCAGCATGTCCTTCTTCGGATTTCGAGTATATTAGAATATCATCGATGAATACAATGACGAACTTGTCTAAATACTTCTTGAATACACGGTTCATCAAATCCATGAAGGCGGCTGGCGCGTTTGTCAATCCGAATGCCATAACTAGAATCTCGTAATGTCCGTAACGGGTTCTGAAAGCGGTCTTTGGGATGTCTTCCGGCTTAATCTTCAATTGATGATATCCCGAACGCAAATCAATCTTCGAGAAGTAAGTTGCTCCTTTGAGTTGATCAAATAAGTCGTCGATACGAGGCAAAGGATACCTATTCTTGATTGTCAACTTGTTCAATTCTCTATAGTCGATACACAGTCTCATGCTTCCGTCTTTTTCTTCACAAAAAGAACTGGAGCTCCCCACGGGGATACACTCGGCCTTATAACTCCTTAATCTAACAATTCTTGCAATTGCTTGGCCAATTCCTTCATTTCTGCCGGCGCCATTCGATAAGGTTGCTTCGAAACTGGTTCCGTGTCGGGTGCTAATTCGATAGAAAACTCAATTTGACGGTCAGGAGGCAATCCGGGAAGATCGTCAGGAAATACATCAAGAAACTCATTAACTATCGAAATACTTTCTATATTCAGCGTCTCTTTAGATCTATCAATCACATGAGCTAAATAACCTTCACAACCTTGTCTTAACAACTTCTTACTTGAATCATCGTCATAAATGTCTTAACTTGCTTCTGCCCTTTAAATTCTACTCTCTTGCCTTGAGGAGACTTAAGGATTATCTTTTTCTTCTTACAATCTATTTGAGCACCATTTTCTGCTAACCAATCCATACCTAATATAACAACAAATTCTCCTAATCGAAAAGGTATAAGGGAAGCTAAAAAACTAAAGCCAGAAATCTCTATAGTACACCGGGGGCAAATACTTCTAACAGATACTTGTTCTTGATTAGCAACAATGGTAGAAAGAGGTTCAACTAACGGTTCAATTTCACAATTCAACTTGCCAACAAAAGATTCAGATATGAAAGATCTAGTAGCTCCGGAATCAAATAGCACTTTAGCATGGATGTTGTTGACAAAAAGCGTACCTGCCACAACCTCATAACTCTGTACAGCATCCTTGATATTCATGTTAAATGTCCTTGCTTGAGCCGGATAAGAGGGATAGAAAACAGGAGTTGCAGACTCAAAAACTTGAGTCGAAGGTAGTTGCAGAGTCGGAACAGAAGATACCATTCCTTGATTGTAAGGGGTAGCTGCCAATTGCATCAACTTGTTGGTTCCAGAAACCTTGCTATCTCTTGACATGTGACCGGTCTTTCCACACTTGAAACAAGTAACAGAAGGCTTCAGGTTTTGGCACTCGTTCGCATAATGACCCTTCGAGTTGCACTTGAAACAGACGATATCAGCCTTATTACAATTTCCAGTGTGTTTCTTGTTGCAGAACTTACATTCTGAAGTTGCTTGTTGACTCCTTTGACCACTCGGTCCTTGAATCTTCCTCGGGTTCCTATTATCACCTTTCTTAAAACCTCAGGGTCTTCCTTGATTGTGAAATCCAAATTTCTTAAAATTCTTCCCCTTTTGGCTGCCTTGAGCCGAACCTTCACCATTATTCCCAAACTTTCTCTTCTTGTTGTCCTTCTCCTTTTGATTCTGATCATTTTCTCCTTCAATCACCATTGCCTTCTGGACCACTTCAGCATATGTGGCCAATTCAAAAGCAGCCACTCTGCTTCGTAGCCAAGGCTTCAATCCTTGTTGAAATCTCTTTGCTCTTTTCTCCTCCGTGTCAACATCATCTCCCACGAACCTTGCCAATTCTGTAAATTTCTTCTCATATTCTTCTACAGTCATTCCTTCTTGCTTCAATTCAAAGAACTTCAACTCCATTTGAGTTTGCATATACCTTGGGAAATACTTGTCTAAGAAAATCTTCTTGAATCTATCCCAAGCAATAACCTCACCTTCTTCCAAACCACGGGCTGACTCCCACCAATAGTTCGCTTCATCTTTCAGAAAATACGACGCATACTCAACCTTCTTCTCATCGGTTACAACAGCTAGTGTGAAAGCCTTCTCCATCTCCTTAAGCCAGGATTGAGCTTCAACAGGGTCTTGAGTTCCTCGGAACTCGGGTGGTTTCACAGCTTGAAAGGTCTTGAAGGTAGTGGGTGTTGGTGGTGGTGCTTGTTGTTGTTGTTGGAGTTGCTGTTGAAAAAGTTGTTGTTGAGCAAGGGTAACAGATTGTTGGTGAAAAAGTTGCATAAGTTGAGCCAAGGTTGGTGGTGGTTCTTCGGTATTCACATTGTTGGTGTTGCGGGCTCTTCGAGGAGGCATGATTCTAAATTCACAGTTCAATATATGCATGCAAGTTATATCGAAGGGTAAATATTGGGTACAAAGGTATTATTCCAAGGTTATTCACAATGTAAAGGTCTATTGTTATTATTATGGCATGGTGGTATGTGTGTGTATTATTAGAGTCTAAGGTATCACATCACAAAGGTATAATTATTCGATCAATGTCATATTCATGGTATATTGAAAAAGTTAAAGCATGTTCAAGTTCTAAAGGTTTAACATGGCAAAATCTGTCTAAGCATGGCATATATAATGACAATATGATGGCAAAATGAGATAAATAGTCAAAGTGCGAATGTTAAACATTAATTCGGAAATAAGTGCAAGTCAAAGTACCAACAGAAATAAAGTACGAAATAAGTCTTCCCGAAACAATCCGGGGTACAAAGTACGAAATGGAAAGTCAAAGTATGGATAACATGATAGCAGAAATAAATAGACTAAGGGATAGTCTAGGTGGATGATGATGATGCTGGTGAAGCTGGCGGAGTGGCAACGGGCTCACGGAGACTGCTAATCACACGGCGGAGCTTGTCGATCAAAGTGATACGGCTCTCACGCTCGGGATAGGGTGGAATAGCTGCCAAACGGTCCTCGGCCATACGGGATCTCCTCGACCCTAGCAATCAAACGGGGACGGTTGCCCTCATCATTAAAGTCGTCACGGTACAGCTGGTCAATCTGGTGCTGAAGAATCATGTTCTGGCCCTCGAGTCGGTCAGTAAGCCTCACCATCTGCTCGTAAAGCGGGAATGGAACAGTGGTCGGGAATCCGGGACTAGGCGAAGACGATGCCTGCCAACAGTTATATATATATATATATATATATACGCGGTTATAAGTAAAAAAGGTGAGAAAACCTAAAAGATTCTAACACCCCAAGTCCCACATGATCTAAGTTCATCTTAACCTCTAAATCCTATCCTATGTTCATTTATCCTATGTTGTTCAGTGACTCAAACATGTCGCTCTGATACCAACTGTGACGGACCCACCTTACTAACCGACTAAAGCATGCATAATACGATAAATAATTAAACTACAGAATTATAAAATATTAAAACTACAAGTCTAAAATCCACAATCCCGGAATCACCAGGAATGAGTATGAACAACATCTAAAGTTATTACAAACCAAAATAATATCTAAGTCATTACTACAAGTTTTAAAATCCCAAAAGTCTCAAAAGATAAATTTAGGGAACTACGAGTTCCCAACCTGCTCCATCATACGGCGGTAGGCAATGCCCGATCCTAAGGTGGTCTTACGGGCGGTCTGCTTGAATCGTGCCATTCTCGGGTTTCACTGAAGGGTTATAATAAACAACACAATATATGAGCAAAAAGCTCAGCAAGTGAAAGCAGTATATAACAATTCACAATATGCAGTATAAATAAGAGCATAAGCAACAATGGATATAACAGGGTATAATCACAAGTAGAGGTGCAATGTGAGATAGCAATTTATTGGAATTGGAAACACACAGCGCTACGAGCATTGAGGGGTGATCAGCCCACACCAAGCTCCGAACCATATAAAGTGATTCAACCAGGGAGGATCCTCGGCACACATTGGCCATAAACAGGCATCAGGCTCCCCGCTACTGATGCTGCAAATAATTGACTGGCGCCTCAGTCTTAAATAAAAAATATTATCCAATTCCTTTAAGGTCATTTTAATTCGATTCAATTTCAAAAGGGGGTCTTGATCAAAGACAAGTAATTAAGCAAGGGTGTTTCAAAATATAGGTGAACTTTCTGAAATAGGGAATGTTATTAAGATCAGGGTTCCAAAAGAGATAATGCAGTTTAATGAGGGATTCCAAGTTCTCAATATGAATTAAAGGACTATTGGAGTATATTCATGTGGGTGTAAGGTGATATTATGTGAAAAGGTCAATTCACGTATTAAGGGTATTATTGAACTCTGAAGTTTGATCATAAGGTGATGATAAGGTGATTCAGTTCTAAATAAGCAGTAACAATGCATTCATAGGGTATACAATTATCAAGCAAGTATAGAGGAGAGTTTCACTTGCCTGGACTAAGCTTACTGAACTTTTGTACTGATGCTTCTTGGGGTTCCTTGCCTGGCCTCCTACTTGCACCTATAATTAGTAGTATCCTCGTCACCACAATGCTAACTACCCTTTCGTGTATAAATATATACATATATATAAATAAATATAATACATATATAAATATATACACTTAGGCTTAAATAACAAGTCACATATTCATCAAGTAATGCACATAACAAGTAAGGCATGACATTTTATTACTTAACTATTATCACTTAATAATCTCTAGTTATACTTAAGTCACTTAAGCAATTAATCAAGTAACACATAAGGTCTAAGACCAATACTTCCTAATTACACTCTACTGACCTCAACTGAACCAAATAAGGGTAAGGCACACTTGTGCCTCACCTCACAAGGCTCGCAAATAAAATGCATCCTATTTGGCTTTACTAGTATGTTCACCTTGGCAACATTTGTGTGCCTTGGCAAAAATGATGCATTTATGCTAAGTGCATTGACCTAAATTGACTTGCACTAACTTATATGACCTAAAACTAACTCATGAACTCAATATGAGGTCAAGGCCTCACTGATGACACACTCAAATACAATGCATTTTATGTTGGTTCTAAAATGTGACTCTATGTGTGACACTTGTGTGTTTTAGTGAAAATGAGGCATCTCCACTTAAGGCATTCACTCCAAATTAATTCTACAGGTTGATATGATCCTAAAATAACATTTTCAAGTGGTGTGACTTAAAGGCCTTACTTGTAAGGGCCTTTAAAAACTAATGCATTCTAGTGGTTATTCTGCTTAGGCAGTTTGGCACCTCTTGGAGGGCCTTGGCAAAAACAAATGTTTTCACCTTGTGCCTTGGTGAAATTTTGACTCCTCTGGATACCTAACACTAAGGCCTTGTTCAGGCCTCCCTAGGCCTCCATGCCAAGTTGGCACAGAGCAGCCTACTCTGCTGTGCACACTGTCCTGATTACACTTACTTAGAACCTTGTTAACTAGTTCATTTTAGCATTATAATGACTTTTTATGCTTACTAAGACTTCATTAAACTCATCTAAATCAAGGCCCCATGAAGGCCTCACCAATGACATGGTTTTAACCACTCAAAAGTGCAAATGACCAGAAAGTGCCCTGTTCTGAGTTATACTCTGAAATGTGTGTGTGCATCTACCTAAATCAATGTTTTTATGACTTCTAAAGCTACTGGAGACTTGTAAATACCAAGTCCCAGCTCAAGGACACTTAGGCCTATGAGGGCCTAACCATGACACCTTCAATTCCCTAGTTTTCTATAGTGCAAAAATCTGCCATAGTGTGTGTGTGTGTCTCCTTCCACCTTAACTCCCTTCCAAACACCATAAACCAACAACCAAGCCTCAAATCCTAAACTACAATATATATACACCTACTGACTATTAATACAAGGAAGTTTACATCAATAATCAACTACATATATGAATAAACCGAAGCAAAACACAAGGCAAAAACAGAGCAGAATTCACTTATCCTCTTTTTAGCAAAATTTCGAATGTACAAGCATAGCATTCATACAATAGCTACTGATCATTACTTGATATCTTCATACAAGCTTTAAACTAACACTTTATTACTTGGATCATGGCATGCATCACTCAAAAATCTTATGCAAAACTCAATGTCATGGCATTTCATTCGGTTTTCACATATGGCAACATGCATCACTAGAACCTTATATATATAGCTTTAATCATAATATAACATCAAAATACATGACATGCAAGGGCTGAATTCACACCAAAAACTCAGCAAATCATCATACCTTTCGAATATTCAAGAAACTAACTCAAAAATCATGAAATCTCCAAAAACCAATCCATATACATTCGGCTCCTTTAGGAAGTCATTGCCAAATGTGATGAACCAAGTGTGCTTTGGTCAAAAAGAGGTAAGTAACCTCTCCAAAATCACATCTTGATCATATAGGAGCCACCAAAATAGAGACCCTAAGCTCATAAGAACCAAGGCCCTATTTCAGCTCCATTCAAAACATGCAAGATGAAACTAACCTCAAAGTTGAAGGTACAAGCTTGAATGGTGAAAGTCTTGGCCTCCAAAAGCTTGAAATGATGAAGAATGGAAGAAAATGGTGGAGAGAGGGGAGGGTTTAGAGCTCAGCCGAGAGGGAGAGATGAGGGAGAGAGAAGAGAGAGATGAGAGGGTTTTGGGGTTGTGTGTGTGAGAAAATGAATGTGAGTGGTGGAACATACAAATATTTTGACTCTTTGACTTGACCAAAAAGTGGTGGTGGAGTGTAGAAATGACAAATCTATCCTTCTTGCTAGTGTTAGAGATTTTGCATGCAAGGGTAGAGTAGACATTTGATAACTATTAAAAGTGTGATTTAAAAAGTATTTAAAGAGAGAGTTTTAATAAATAAAGTACTAATCTATAAATCATGAAATTAATATCACAAATAATATGAGATTTTAGAAGTTTAATAAAATAGTTTTCAAAAATTTTGGACAAAAGATGAATTTAAAAAGAATAAATACAAGTAGAGCTCTAATGTTCACATCACACAAAATATAATATCAAGAATATAATTACACGTAAAATTACGAGAAAAAAATATATACCCAATCGCTATTTTACAAGTTAAAATCTATCGGCTACTCGCAATTCATCAAATATCACTAAATCATTTAAATCTCTATTATTATTAAATCGGGTAGCGACAACGATCACATTTATTAATTTTAAATCAAAACCGTCGCAACTAGTAATATCATCTAATCGCGTAGCGAGATTTATTCGCCAAAAATCATACAACTGCATTCGAACTATAATCGGGAGTCACATAACGAAAAATAAATTGATTCCACATAATTTGCAATTAAGACACGAAAATTTATATATCACCAAAATGGAATACTATAATATATATAAGTCAAATATTACAAGCGTTACAAATAATAATAGAGATTTAAATGATCTAGTAATATTTGACGAATTGCGAGTAGCCGATAGATTTTAACTTGTAAAATAGCGATTGGATGTATATTTCTCTCGTGATTTTAGGTGTATTATATTCGTGCTATTATATTTTGTGTGATGTGAATATTAGAGCTCTACTTGTATTTATTCTTTTTAAATTCATCCTTTGTCCAAAATTTTTGAAAACTATTTTATTTAACTTCTAAAATCTCATATTATTTGTGATATTAATTTCATGATTTATAGATTAGTACTTTATTTATTAAAACTCTTTCTCTAAATACTCTTTTAATCACATTTTAATTATTTATCAAATGTCCAATCTACCCTTGCATGCAAACACCCCTTATACTACTACCAAGGACAAGCTAGTCATTACAACCTCCACTAACACTTTTCTAGTGTTAGGTCCAAAGTATCGTAGAAGGGGGGTTGAATACGATACTTACTACAATTTAAAATTCTTTCGAATCTTGCGGATAAACAAATTGCAGTTCTGTAATGGGTTTCGTGTTCCGGATATTTATTGGGTCGGTTTATGAGGATATGAAAATATTAAACCAACACACAATATTTTCCAAGGTATATCTGTATATTGATAAATACCTCGAAGGGTGCTATAAATCCAAACCCGAAGGTTGGCTACAATGGCTACTACTACTTACACTCACAAACCCTAGCTTCTAAATATATATATAAGACAAAACTAAGCTAGAGTTTATTTGTGTGTAGTAGTGTGCAAGGCACAAAGCCATTCCACCATACAGGTGGTGAAGAGTGTTATGAATGATAACAAAATCCATGGGTATTTATAGACTTGTCACTAACTAACCCTGGTTAAGTCCATAAAGCCAAACTTGCGCGGAGTAAATATATATATACATATATATAACTCAAACTTGCGCCACTTCTGAATTTGCGCCATACAGTGTGACAGAGTGACTTGTACTTGGCCAGATATCAGAGCTTTAAACTTGCGCCTTGTACAGTGAGAGTCATCACTGTTATCTCTCTTCTGACCCATGCATTTGACTTAAACTTGCGCTTGAATTGAGCGGTCAAATGCTGCGCCTCATTTCACTTGTGAAAAGAATTCTTCACTTAGAAACTAGCGCAGGTTTTGACTAAGTCAAACCTTGCTCTACGTATACTTTTTATACAACAGTGATATGACTTGGAAAACATTCCAGGCACACGAACTTGCGCCAACACCCATCCCTGTTCTCTCCCTTGGTCAGGAACTTGCGCCTCATGATATATATGCTCTATATACTGTATGTATATGTCGTTTGCCTTAGTCTCTGCTTGAATCAAATGTATGTTGCGCCACACAGTGAACACAGTTGATACATATATATATACAAAGCCATGCAAACCCTAGAGTGCCCTAGACATCTGACATCATCACATGCATGCATAATATTTATAATATAATATATTATGTTGTTATTATATTAATAAATAAAAGTATATATATATATATATATATATATACACACATATATATTTTATTTATATGAACATATAATAATATATGTACATATATTTAAATATATTCTCATATATTTAAATATATATAATGTATAAATATATGTAAATACAAATGTAAATATATATATAAATATATATAGAGATATATATAGTTATTTATAAATATAAATATAAACATAAATATATATAAAGAAAAGTATATATATATATATATACATATATATAATATTTATATAAACATATAGTAACATATATATACACATATATTTAAATATATTTTCATATATTTTCATATATATAATATACATATAACTATGTGTAAATATAAATATAAATATATATATATACAAAGATATATATATTGTTAGGTCCTATAAACTCACTATATAAGTTAATATAGTGAACACAATCAATAACACAATATGACAATATAAGAGATTGAAAGCAGTAAACTCTTATTCACAAAGCTTGAATGGTTACAAAAACTCTCTCAGTGATTTATATATTATCACTAAGAGCTGCTAGGGTTCTTAATAATATACTCGATAACTCAACTCTTCTAGAGTAACCCTAATCTGTGTTTATATAGACACAGTTACAAAATCAATCTCTGATTTGATATCCTATAAATCTGCTATGAATTCTATCAATCAAAGATTGCTCCAGTTTTCTGTTTAGTTTCCATAGCCAGTAAATCACTCCTCCGCTTCTATCCTTCCTTGAAGTATATCCGCTTCTGAACTCTTTCCACGTGTAAACTCTGATGAATCTTGACTATGTAAACTCTGGTCAGACTTTATCAAACTCTGTCAGACTTTACTAAACTCTGATCAGCTTCCAGATTAAACTCTGATGATTCCTGTTCTAAAACAGACTTTAAGAATATTAGTAATCATCAATTATATCTAACAATCTCCCCCAACTTGTGCATAAATAAGTTATGTGCAAGTTAACAGATAATTGATGATGTCAAAACATTTAAGTCAAATGCAACAGAGTTTAACTATATAACAGAAAACTTTTAAAACTTACAGATACTTTACTCCTTAGCTGCATAGACACCATTTGCTGTCTGTAGATACCCTCTGAGGAGTTCTCTTTCAGCTTCTTCAAGCACTGTAGTCATTTGTCTCTTGATCTCTCTCAGCTCTGGATCTGAAATTTCAGTTTGATAAATTGCAGCTCTGAGATCATAGATCTTGTTCTTCTTCAAGTCCCTATCCAGCCTGATATTGTAAGCTTCATCAGACTCTTCATTAAATGCAAGAGTTCTGATTCCACCTATTGTTTCAATTTTTGCTGAATTTCTCTTCATCTCAACCAGCTGTCCCTTATGATTGAAGTATTTAGGAATGAAAGGTCCAGCATTTTTGTTTCCTGTAATACCCATCTTTCTTCTGATTTGATCCTTGAGCAGGTTGGAGATGTGTTGGCATGACTTGTTCTTCACAAGAAATATGTGTGAGACATATCTCAATTCTTCCCAGTGTTTAGCATAGAGATCTGCTTCAAGTACTCTAAACACTGTTCCATCAGACATGAAGTAGATAAGAACATTATCTCCTCTGTCATTCTTCACCAACTGGACTGAATCAAGTTTGTCCATTTTGTCTTGCAATACTCCAGTCTTGGGAGCACAGAGAGATGAGGGGTCATCTGGTCTTGATCCTATACTCTGATCAAATTTTTCATATTTGGATCCCAGCCCTCCTTTATCTCTTCCTGCCTTACGATGAGAGATTGGTTGAATTGAGCCCTTTTCAAAGCTTATCTCAGTCATCAGAGTAGGCTTTGCAAATCCAGCCAGTGGAGTAGTTGTTGGTTTAAACACAGCTTGAGCTTTGTCAAAGGTTGTGTCCTTCTTTGCATCCTTATTAACTTGAGCTATGTCAGAGGTTAATCTTTCTTTTTGAGATTCTGCAACATGAGCTTTGTCAGAGATTGCAGCTTCTGTTTTCTTTTCCTTTACAACTTGATCTTTGTCAGAGGTTGTAGATTTCTTCTTATCCCAGCCTTTTTCCAGACGTTCATCTACTTTGCTTTTACCCTTGGAAGTATATTCATCTTCAGAGTATACCTTTTTGACTGGTAAACTCTGATCAGCAACAGTAGGTTCCTTGATCAATATCCCTTTCTCTTTTGGCTTTGTAGTTGACTTTGCAGGCTTTTGGATCTTTCCAGAGTTTATAGCTTCAACATGTTCCTTTTTCAGCTCAGCTTCCTCTGCAGCAATCAACTCCAAATCCAAATTGGCTTCTGGATTTTCTTGTTCAAAAATCAATCTAGCAAGCTCTTCATCAGTCATTGGTTTGTCTGATCCAGTCACTGGTCTTTGCTTAGATCCAGATGTGAAGTTATGTGTTGAACCAGACTTTGTACTTTGCTTAGATTGTTTCTGACTGTCAGAGTTTGAAACTCTTCCACCAGTCCCTGCTTGAAATCTCTTGTGCTTGGTGAAATCATCAGCATCATCATCATCATCCTTCTTCTTCCTCTTCAGAGTTTGAGTAGTAGACTTGCATTTGACTTGAGCTACTCTCTCCCCCTTTTTGACATCATCCTCATCAGGGATCAGTATGGATGTGATCAGAGAAAGTGAAGATTGGATGGCTTCAAGCTGTTTGGACATCTTCTCTTGAGTTGATTCAATGATAGTCATCCTCTTGTCCAGAGATTCATTTGCAGTCACCAGCTTCTGTACATTCTCTTTCAGAGGAAGCATGGTCCTTTTCTTTTCCAACTCATTTGTCTCCTTGACTTTTGCCACCTCTGTTCTTAGACCATCTATTGATTTAGATGTCTGGGCATGAGCAGGATGAAATGTCTTCAGATAAAGAATTGTGCCTTTGAGACTTGACATAACATCAGAGTTTGTGATTTTATTCTCTGCCATAGACAAAAATTCTTCAGCTTTAGTTGTCTCCAGAGAATGCTGATGGCTAAGCCAGAGTTTATCCCATACTTCATTT
The DNA here is from genome assembly GCF_001625215.2 of Daucus carota subsp. sativus. Lineage (NCBI taxonomy): Eukaryota > Viridiplantae > Streptophyta > Magnoliopsida > Apiales > Apiaceae > Daucus > Daucus carota. The sequence goes on from NC_030381.2 coordinate 11,110,528, forward strand.
GGAGGATCAACTTGAAGATCCCTGGGAAGTGGCTCAGAGTCTGTAGTCAGAGTTTGTAGCCTTGCATTGTACTGGCTAGTAGACTCCCACTTTTGTTGTGTCAGAGGAACTCCATCATTTTCATCCTTGTCAGTATCTGAACTATCATCATCCTCAGTATCAGCATCAGGAACAGGATCAGCAACTTTCTCCACAGTATCTTGAGCAGATTTTTCTTTAGCTTCAGACTGTGATTTGATAGGCTCTGCACCAGTCTGAGCAAGAGACTGTAGAGCTTCCATAGCTACCCTGTCAGATTCATCAACTACATCAGACCTGTAGTTGTCTGGAGCTGTATCATGAACTATGGCACCCTCTGGAATTTTCATTGGAGAATTAGGAAGTGGAATGGAGGGTCCATGATCAGATAATGGAGTATGAGGATCAGATATGTTTGCTCCAGCTTCAGTTGTGGTTGGCTCCTTGCAAACAATTTCTTCATCTACCTCAGATGAAGTTGAAGATGCTGTAGGAGATGTCAGAGGAACAGCTGTGATAGGAAGCACCATCAGAGCTTGAGAATTTTCAGCTACTGGAGTTGATGGTGTTTGTTCTTCCTCAACTGTGAAATCTGTGATTTCAGTAACTGGGACTTTTGCTCTTGCAGGCTTTTGAGCCCTCTTCTTGAATCTGGCTGGTTTCTGAGGACTGGCTTGAACAGGTTCAGAGGCTGTTGTAGGAGTAGATTCAGAGTTTACGGCATGTGCAGGTTCAAGATCATCATATTCATATGCTGCAACAAGTCTTCTTCTTCTCTTCTGCTTCTGAGGAGTAGCAGCTTCAGTGTTTTCTGGGATCTCAGAGTTTGGAGCATCAGAGTTTAAGTGAGCCTCATAGTTTACTTGCTCATCAGTGTTTGTCGGCACTTCAGAGTTTGATTTCAGAACATGTGTAACAACAGAGGTTCTTGTCCTTTTGGCAGTAGAGGGGGCTGCATCAGACTTTGCAGCCCTCTTGGACTTAGATGCAGAAGTTCTGGGTGCTTGGGGAGAGACTGGAGATTGTTGATTTGCTGGAGGCATGTTCAGTCTTTCCCTTATTTGTGCTGGAGCCTGGAATGGCCTGAGAACTGGCCTCTTTTCATCTTTAGAGATGAGATCTTTGAAAGCCCTTTTATGCAACTTAAAAGGTCTGATCTCATCATCAAATTCTACCTCTCCAACAGATGCATTGAATAATAATTGGCAAAATCGAGAAAAATATACAACTTTACGATTTTCATTCATTCTTTCACCAATATTTCTAATAACTAATCTACCATAATCGAAATTAGTAGAATAGATCAGAGAATACCCAATTTGTAGCATGTCCATGGGTATCGCATCCCAGTTGGTAGATTTCTTCTGGAAAGCCCTGGTTATGCAATCAAAGAAGAAACTCCACTCCTTCCTGAGTCCAGGACGCTTCAATTGTCCCAGTTTGTCCAGAGAATCATAGTAGCCCAAGTCAGTCATCATAGTCCTTAGATTGGCATCGCCATTAGTGACATAAGCAGTGTCACGCTCTGATAGGTTGAATGCTTTCCTGACTGTGGCTGGAGTAACAAAATACTCCTCCCCTTCAAATGAAAACACAATTGATGGTGATCCATTTTCACCACCATTGTCGTACTTACCCGTCCTCCAAAAACTGATGATTTGGCTTCCTGAGAGTCTGGCAGGAGCGGTAAGAGCTGTAGCAATAGCACTCTGAGCAAGAAATTGCTGCATGGGATGATAATCCCTTGGAGCTTCGGCAGTGTCAAGAATTGCTGTATAGTTATTGGGGACAAAGTCCACACCTGCATGGGTGAATGTAGTAGTTGCCATTATAACAGAGTTTGTGAGTAGAGAAAAGTGTTTGAGAAAATGTGTGTGAGAAGATTTGAATTTCAGAGAGAAGAGAGTAAGAGTTTGTTTAGAGAGTGTGTTGAGATTAGGTGTAAAAGTGAAGAAAAGAGAAACAATAAAATCTGATGATAAACTCTTCAGATTTTGTGTAGCTGTACACGCTTGGACTCTTTGTTCACTTGGACACCTGTTAGATTTTAACTGGTAGTTGAATGTTAGTGGGATAGAGAAACGAGAGTAATAATCATGAGCGCAGTAAAACATGTGCAGTAATAAATGCTGATTACACGTTCTCCTATTAAAATGTTTTTCATGTAAGCCCACTAACAATACATCCGTTTGAAATACTCCCTTCATATTCTCTGAATATTTTGTACTCCTGAAATGTACAAGATTTAAAAATCAAGATTAAATCTCTCGAATTTTAAACTCTGAGATTTACATCAAAGAAAATAAATTTCTAAGTACCTCAGAATAAAGACATGATTTTTAGAAAATTCATCAGAAAAGCAGAGTTTGTCACAAAATCCATAGCTCAATAATGTGCTTGTGACAGTATGTGTGTGATTTAACATATTAAATCAGAGACTTGAGAATTTCACAATTTCGTAATTATAAGGTAGACAAGAATAATTTATTTAAACTCTCAAGACATAGACAAAAGATATACTCTGATGGAGAAAAATATAAAATAACCCAACCCTTTTTTTTTTTTTTTTCCAAGGACGCTTTTCAGTGTAAATGAATCACAACCTTTAAATATTATTTTTGCAACAGTATTTCTCCAGTAATCAGAGATTGTGACTGGTCACCATAGATTATAAAATCTTGGCAATTACTTAATACCAGTAAGTGTTTGGGTCTTCCCAGTCACTGTCATATAGACATCTAAGATCTCAAAGGAGTACCATGCTTATTTGCAGGGGTGTATATATCATCAGAGTTTATAATCACTGTCTAATTTACTGAGAGAAAATGCAAATTAGTCAGTCTCACTTATAATTAAGATATGTGAAATAATAGAGTCTCAATGATATCAATATGCATATAGTGTTAAGTAGTAGCACAAAATTGAGATCAAGATTAAAGAACTGAACTGAGATTCATGATTACTAATTCATATCATGCTTCATAGTATCTTCATAGGTTTGTTTTCTCAGAGAAATAAAAATGAAATCATTAATCAAGATTCAGAGTTTACAAACATCAGAGAATATCGTCAGAGAATGACGATCAGAGAATATCGTCAGAGTATATCACACAGAGTATATCATCAGAGAATGTCATCAGATTTTAACAATCAGAGTATAGCATGGCAAATTTGTGAGCAATACATATGGTAATTTGAAAGATCTGACCAGTATGTTTACTCAGTTCCTGATATCATTCCTAGCTCATTCACCAGTCTAGTGAAGGTTGCTTCACTTAGTGGTTTGGTGAATATGTCTGCTAGCTGCTGTTCTGTAGGAACAAAGTGAAGTTCAATGGTTCCTTCCTCCACATGCTCCCTTATAAAATGGTATCTTATGCTGATGTGCTTTGTCAGAGAATGTTGAACTGGGTTTCCTGTCATAGCAATAGCACTTTGGTTATCACAATAAATAGGAATTTTAGAAAAGGATAACCCATAGTCCAACAGTTGATTCTTCATCCAAAGAATTTGAGCACAGCAACTGCCTGCAGCTATATACTCTGACTCTGCTGTTGATGTTGAGATGGACTTTTGCTTCTTGCTATACCAAGAAACAAGTCTTCCACCCAGAAATTGACAACTCCCACTTGTGCTTTTCCTGTCAATTTTGCAACCTGCAAAATCTGCATCAGAGTATCCAATTAGACTAAAATCTGATTCTCTAGGATACCATAATCCCAATGATGTGGTACCCTTGAGATATCTGAATATCCTCTTTACTGCAATCAGATGAGGCTCTCTTGGATCTGCCTGAAATCTTGCACATAGACATGTGGCATACATGATGTCTGGTCTACTTGCAGTCAGATAAAGCAAAGATCCAATCATTCCTCTATAGTTTGTGATATCCACTGATGCACCAGTATCTTTGTCTAGTTTTGTTGCTGTTGCCATAGGAGTAGTTGCAGCTGAACTGTCTTGCATACCAAATTTCTTCAAAAGATTTCTGGTATACTTGGCTTGATTTATAAAAATCCCATCTTCAGTCTGTTTGACTTGTAAACCCAGAAAATAACTGAGTTCCCCCATCATGCTCATTTGGTACCTGGACTGCATGAGCTTGGCAAATCTTTGACAGAGTTTAGCATTAGTGGAACCAAAAATGATATCATCAACATAGATTTGAACTAAAAGCAGATCATTACCATGATTCAAATAAAACAGAGTTTTATCTATGGTACCTCTAGTAAATCCATTTTCAAGAAGAAATTGAGCCAGAGTTTCATACCATGCCCTTGGAGCCTGCTTTAGTCCATAAAGTGCTTTGTCCAACCTGTAGACATAGTCTGGATGTTTTGGATCCACAAATCCTGGAGGTTGTTCAACATATACCTCTTCATCCAGTTTCCCATTTAGAAAAGCACTTTTGACATCCATCTGAAATACCTTGAATTTCTTGTGAGCAGCATAGGCCAGAAAGATTCTGATTGCCTCCAATCTTGCAACTGGAGCAAATGTCGCATCATAATCAATACCTTCCTGTTGTGAATACCCTTTTGCCACAAGCCTTGCTTTATTCCTTGTAATGACACCCTCACTGTCAGTTTTGTTTCTGAACACCCATTTTGTACCAACTATGGATCTGTCTTTAGGTCTTGGTACTAGGGTCCATACTTTGTTTCTCTCAAACTCATTTAGCTCCTCTTGCATGGCTTGAATCCAGTCAGCATCTTGAAGAGCTTCCTCCACTTTCTTTGGTTCAGTTTGAGACAGAAAGCAATGATGTAAACACTCATTTGCTGTAGCTGTCCTTGTTTGCACACCTGCTTCTGGATTTCCAATTATTAAATCAGGTGTGTGAGATTTTGTCCACTTCCTAGCATGTGGAAGTTGACCATTTTCATCATTGGATCCTCCCCCTTGATCCATGCTCTCTTGATTCTGTTGATTATTCTCTGTAGCTCCCCCTGCATTTGTGCTATCAGAGTTTGAATCAGTATTCTCTGATGAGTTTGAGTCAGCATTCTCTGAAGAATCTTGGGTAGAGTCTGAAACATTCTGATGCTCCCCCTCAGCAAGTGCTTCATCATTATGAACTTGTAAATTTTCATTAGAGTTTGCTGTATCTTGTTCACAGTCAGAGTTTGACTGTTCATCAGAGTTTATTGAATCAGAGAATATTTCTTCATTCTCAAAATGCAGTTTTTCATGATCATCCATATCTGTTAAGCCAATAATTTTCTTGTCATCAAATGACACATGTATGGATTCCATGATCACCTTGGTTCTGAGATTGTAGACTCTGAAGGCCTTAGTTATCAGAGGGTAACCTACAAAAATGCCTTCATCAGCTTTTAAATCAAACTTGGTAAGCTGTTCTGGATGAGTCTTCAAGACAAAGCATTTGCACCCAAATATATGAAAGTACTTCAGATTTGGCTTCTTTTTCTTCACCATCTCATATGGGGTCTTGCCATGCTTATTAATCAGTGTTGCATTTTGAGTGAAACAGGCTGTTTGAACAGCTTCTGCCCAGAAATAAGTAGGTAATTTAGCCTCATCAAGCATAGTTCTGGCAGCTTCTATAAGAGTCCTGTTTTTCCTTTCAACTACACCATTTTGCTGTGGTGTACCAGGTGCAGAGAATTGTTGCACTACACCTCTTTCTTTGCAGAACTCTTCCATTGTTGAATTTCTGAACTCAGTTCCATTATCACTTCTAATGATCTTCACTTTGTCTTCAGATCCATGGTCCAGTTGTGTCACATGATCCATCAGATGCAAGGCTGTTTCATCTTTAGAGTGAAGAAAATATACCCAAGTGTATCTGGTATACTCATCAACAATGACAAGAGCATATTTCTTCCTTGCAATGGATGGTACATTAACTGGTCCAAATAGATCAACATGTAGAAGATGATATGGTTTGTTTATTGAGAATTCAGTCTTACTCTTGAAAGATGTCTTTCTCTGCTTGGCTTTTTGACATGAATCACATAATCCATCAGATGTAAGTAGTGATTCAGGGAGTCCTCTCACAAGCTTTTTCTTTATAAGCTCATTTATGGAGTTGAAATTTAGGTGTGAGAGCTTCTTGTGCCACTTCCAACTTTCTTCTGCAGAGATCCTTGTAGACAAGCAAATTGCTTTTCCTTCAGAGTTTGTAGGCAAGTGGATTTCATAAATATTCCCATGTCTGTGAGCAGTCACTGCCACTTTGCCTGTTGACTTGCTTACTATCTCACTGTGTTCTTCATAGAAATCAACATGATATCCTCTGTCACAGATTTGACTGACAGAGAGTAAATTGTGTTTTAGCCCTTGAACAAGAGCTACATTTGATATGATGACATTTCCAAGATTGATGTTGCCATATCCCAGAGTCCTTCCTATGTTGCCATCTCCATAAGAAACACTTGGGCCAGCCTTCTCCACAAACTCTGACAGCAGGGACTTATTTCCAGTCATGTGTCCTGAACATCCACTGTCCAAGACTAGAATATTCTTCCTGTTGCCCTGCAATCACAAAGACCACTAATTGTTAGTTTTAAGGACCCAGACTTTCTTGGATCCCTTGGCCTTATTAAGTTTGTTAGCTTTTGCAGCGGAATATTTATTATTATCAGAGTTTGAGCTAACAGACTTTGCAACAGAGTTTGTACTAGAAACAGAGTTTGTACTTGCAGAGCTTTTATTAACCTTTAAAGAAGGTTTCAATTGATAATAATCATAATACAAACTATGATATTCTTTGCAAGTATAGATAGAATGCCATAAACTACCACAATGAAAACATGGATCTTGTGGTTTATATCTAATACTACTTTTTCTAACTCCAGACTTTGTAGGTAAAGAGTTAATGTCCTTGTTCTTCCTGCAAAAATTAGCAAGATGATTAGTATTACCACAGTTATGGCATGTCTTCCTAGGTGCATTTGGAACATGCATGTAGTTATTATTCTTGTCTATTCCAATCTTGCCATTTCTGTTTTTCCTAGGCTCCTTGTTTTTGTCATCAGACTTTACTTCTTTAAGCTTGTGTTTAAGCTGTTTCTGTGTCATCAGTCCTATATTAACCTGTTTGGGCTTATCAGATTTTAAATTGTTGTTAATCTCTGATTTTGGTCTATTCTGTTTAGACTTAGAGGATTCAGCAACAAATTTAACAGGTTTAACCTTAGGTTTTTGAGTTTTAACAAACTCTGTTTTTGATGACTCAGCTTCTGAGTTATCAGTGTAACCTAGTCCCTTCTTCCAGTTTCCACTACCTAAGATATCCTGAGTAGTTTTGCCTGAATTAGTCCATGTTTTAATAATTTCCCTTTCCTTAGCAAGTTCTGATTGAAGAGATGCATACCTCTTTAATAATTCATCTTTGACAATGACAGCATCATCTCTTTCTTTCTGAACTTCCAACATCTGAACTAATTCTTTTTCTAGATAATCATTCCTTTTCTTTACACTTAGAGTTTCAGATTTTAATCTTTCATTTTCTAAAGTCTGATCTCTAAAGCTGGTATGCAAAGTTTTAAGAAACAATCTTAACTCAGTTATATCTTCAGTATCAAAGGCAAGAGTAGAATGAGGTACCTTAGCAGGAGATTCAGAGTTGTTGTCAGTGTTTGCCATCAGAGCATAATTGACTTCTTCTTCTGAATCAGATGTATCTGTCCAGTTTCCTTTCTTGGTGATAAAGGCCTTTTCTTTTTCCTTCTTGGCTTTCTTGCATTCAGATGCAAAGTGTCCCTTTTCACCACAGTTGAAACAGGTATACTTGTCAGCTTTTCCAGCTTTTCCTTCTTTGCCCTCATTCTTCTTAAAGTTCTTCTTGTCATAAACTCTGTCAGAGTTTCTGTCTTTCCTTGAAAAACTTTTGCCTTTGTTGAACTTTTTGTAGGCCAACTTCTTGAAGCTTTTCACCATCAATGCTGCTAACTGCATCATTTCATCATCACTGTCATCAGAGTCTGAGACATCAGAGTTTAAGTCATCAGAGTTTGATGACTCAATGTCAGACTTTGTGACATGAGCTTTTCCTTTATTCTTAGCAGCTTCCTCTTGTACTTTCAGAGCAACAGACTTTGATTTGCCCCCATGACGTTTGCTTCTTTGCTCCATCTCAAGTTCATGGGTCTTCAGTCTTCCAAAAACATCATCAAGAGACATTTCTCCAAGATCAAGATTGTCTCTTATTGTGGTAACTTTCAAATCCCACTTTTCAGGAAGAGCCAGAAGAAATTTGAGGTTTGAGTCTTCAAGATCATATTCCTTGTCCACCAGAGATAAGTCATTCAACAGTTTGACAAATCTGTCATACAGATCTGTCAGAGACTCACCAGATTTTGAGTCAAAGTGCTCATACTCCTGTGTAAGGATTGTTTTTCTGTTTTTCTTAATGGCCTGAGTTCCTTGACATCTGGTTTCCAGAGCATCCCAGATTTGTTTAGCAGTTTTGCACCCAATTACCCTATTAGACATTGCATTGTCAAGAGCACTGTGCAAAAGGTGTTTCACCTTTGAGTCTTTACTAATCGACAGGATGTCCTCAGGGGTATAATCTTTCTTTTCTTTTGGAACCATCTTCTGAGGTTCATCAGCAAGCCCAACAGAGAGCTTGGTGGGCATATGTGGTCCATCAAAGATCCTGTCAAGATATTCTGGATCAACAGAGTCTAAGAATATTATCATTCTCTCTTTCCAGACTGGATATTCAGATGCCTTAAGGATTGGAACTCTAAAGGATGAAGCTTGTGATTTTTCAGACATGATTGTGATTAAGATCTCACTGTAGTAATCTTAACAGAGCTGGCTCTGATACCACTTGTTAGGTCCTATAAACTCACTATATAAGTTAATATAGTGAACACAATCAATAACACAATATGACAATATAAGAGATTGAAAGCAGTAAACTCTTATTCACAAAGCTTGAATGGTTACAAAAACTCTCTCAGTGATTTATATATTATCACTAAGAGCTGCTAGGGTTCTTAATAATATACTCGATAACTCAACTCTTCTAGAGTAACCCTAATCTGTGTTTATATAGACACAGTTACAAAATCAATCTCTGATTTGATATCCTATAAATCTGCTATGAATTCTATCAATCAAAGATTGCTCCAGTTTTCTGTTTAGTTTCCATAGCCAGTAAATCACTCCTCCCCTTCTATCCTTCCTTGAAGTATATCCGCTTCTGAGCTCTTTCCACGTGTAAACTCTGACGAATCTTGACTATGTAAACTCTGGTCAGACTTTATCAAACTCTGTCAGACTTTACTAAACTCTGATCAGCTTCCAGATTAAACTCTGATGATTCCTGTTCTAAAACAGACTTTAAGAATATTAGTAATCATCAATTATATCTAACATATATAGCTCTCTCTAAATATAAATATATTTATGCACATAATATAATATATATATATACACTTAAATATATAAATGTGTATGTAAAATATAAATACATATACTATATACATATATATATGTATTTAAATATATATACATATTAATATACATATACATATGTTTAAGAACATATATACATATATATTATATATATATATTATATTTAATTAAATATACATATATACATATATAATTATATTTGTACATATACAAATATATAAGTGCACACATATAACAATGTCACTTCCTGATATGGCTTTCTGTGGAAGCTTGACATATGGCAGTGAGCAGTAGGCTTTGGCATAGCTTGCAGAGGCTAGGCATTTGGCTTGGCTTGGCTTTGGAACAAATGATTTGTTAACTTGATCAATTTCTTCAATTGATAAATACTCTGCATAACTCCGTACGTGTTGACGCTTAGTGCACTGGTCTGGTTCACAAGCGACTAACACTGAAGTCAAACATTGTACCGTCTTTATCAGCAAACATTGATCAGTCGGTTCCGGGTTAGTTTATGCTTCAGTTTGTTGATTATAAATAACCAACCAAGATATATAGACATATCTTGCTTCAGGGGTTGCACTGAAATCTTTGGAGTATTTGGACAACATCTTCATGGCTTCCACAATCTTGAATGCTTCAAACTTTATTCTTCACTGAGGCATGAACATATTAATGAACTTCTTCCAGTGAACTTATTCCTTCAAGACTGAAGATGACTTCTTCAACCTTTGTCTTCGGATCTTCCGATTCCGGTGCAAGCGTAGTGTTATTTACTTGTCCTGTTCTATTGTTGAGTTATCATCCCTATGTAACAGATAGAGTTGTCGTTACATTTAGACTTATAATCTCCCCCTATTTGTTTGTTAATCATAACAAGCAAATCCTCTGGAGGATAACTCAACTAACATTAGAAAAAGTAAAGTCCTGGACTAGTAAATAATGCTACAAAGTTTCTGGATCATATAATACATTTCCAGATTTCATGAATAGAAATAATAGATGTGCATATCACCTTTATTTTTCTGATTCTTGCTTACCTGCCAGATAATCTTCATAGTCTGTCTTGAAAAGAATTCAAAACATTCCATTATGCAAAGAACAATCAGCAGCTTCATTGAATTCTTCAGTGGTAATGAATGAGTTCATGTCTACCACTTACTGAAGAATAAATGTATCACCATGATTCCTCATAAGTAAAGAACAAGTCTTCGCTTATGCTTCTCCCTCTAACAAAGATAGTGGTGAACCAATACCACTACTTCCTAGGAATCATACCATGTACCACCTAAATAAGAATACAACACAGTGGTGAGGTGTACATGAGTTGTTATTACTTCTCCTCCCATTACCTTGATCAGGTACCCCTTGGTGATAAGTAGCTATCTCCCCTTAGATGAAAGATCAATCCTCCTCCTTAGTTGAAAGAAGAATCTCCCCCTCAGTAGTACACAGCTAAAGAGTAGTTTAATCCTCTTTAGTTGTTGATAAGTGGTATTTATACACACTTATAGGCCTTCATTTCCACTTAAATTGGTTGGTTGTACTTAAGTGTTTAGTTTCTTTTGATATGTTTTTAGTGTTTTTCTGTGCAGGTCACGAGTTGAGGTGATAAAGTGATTTTCTATCATATTAGGTTGTTTTTGGTGCATTATTTGCAAGGATAGAGAATTGTGGATTCATCACGACTTGGGATTTTGTGGGTACATCTTCTACAAACCCTCACGAGAACACACTCGTCCACTAGAGCTATCTAGGGGTTTAAAGGGCTTGTTGCATGTGCTAAATGCAACCGTGATCACCTACGGAAGTGGTACTAGAGCAAGGAAGGGTTTACACGCGAGAACGAGCTGAAAACGAAGAACCAGGGCTGCCAGTGGCAGACAGTAGCGCGCCCGCGCTAGATGTTAGCGCGCCCGCGCTAGCTACTGTCACCACTAGCGCGCCTGCGCTAGTTTAGCGCGGCCGCGCCCAACAGAAGTGTTCCGGGCCGATTTTTGAAGCTTTTCTGATGGATTTCAGCAGCTGTCGAAGCCCGGTTGACTGGGTCAATGTATTTTATTTTCTCATGTGTAAAAACCCTAGCCTCGAAGTAGTTTTAGTAGGGAGAACAATATCATAGTTAGTTTAATTTTTCAAGCACATTATCAGTTTTGTAGTAGATCGTTCTACGCGAGGAAGTGACAGTTTCGAGCGAGATCATGAACATCAATTCTGTAACGTTGTGTTCTTTATTATTAATTCAAGTATTTTTATTCCGTTTAATTCTCGTAGTTTATTTATCATGCTTTCATTAGAACCCATGATGTCGATTAGTTCGATTATGAACTGACCGCCTTCATGGGATTCTAATGGATTTATCGATGTAGTCTAGTAACGAATATTAGTTGCTTGATGTTGCGACGTACGTTGATTTCTTTGCATGAGCCGTGCTTATTCTTCTTAGGAGCGTAGCTAACTTCTAAGTTGTTTGTTAATTCTTTCTGAAGCGAGAGTGGATGATTGAATTTAGAACTATGCCATGTAAACATAGGATTATGTGAATGAAGCATAATTTGTGGTAGACTTGAACTATTTTTATCACCCTGTGTAATCACGATAGACGACCTGTTATTAAACCTCTCTGCTTACACTACCGCTATAGAGATATAGGGTCTGAGCTTTGTTGGTGTCCATGAGATTTCTGTCTTAATTGTGGATTTTGATTGGTATGATATGTGTGCAACGAGAGTTGGCATGTATTACTTTCGTGTTGTCTGATTAGGATCAACAGTCGCAGGTTAATCAGTAATTTCAATTCTAGATGAATTCGATAATGAAGTTAGAATCCCATGTGTTTTCCTATTCTGAATTTGATTAGTAAATTTAGTTATTAGTATAAAAGAACCCATCCTTGTTAATTGTCTTGGTAGTGAAAATTGCTCATACATTGTTGCATAGGTGCGTATTCTTAATTCACCAGTCTCTGTGGGATCGAACTTAATATATTACTTGTGATCGCGTGCGCTTGCGTGTAGATTTTTGCGAACAAGTTTTTGGCGCCGCTGCCGGGGACTCGGTGTTAATTAATTAGTTTATGTACTTGTCATCAGTGTGCATTAAAATTCACTGACTAGGATTCTATTCTCTTCTCACTTTTCTTCTTTTCTATATTTCAGGTACTTGGGTCGCGTTTATGCTCACACGTTCTAGAGCTCGTAAGGAAGCAATTAACTCATCTTCTTCTTCTTCTGATTCGGAAACAATGGACTATGCAAAGACAACAGTTGATGAAGCGTCACAGGAATTTTCTCGTTTGAAAATCAATCATAATCAGGCTGACACAATTGAACCAGCGATATCAGCCAAGGGTATTCGAATTAAGCCATCAATCATTCTCAGGCTGCAGGATACTATTCAATTTGGGGGGTCTGTTCTTGAGGACCCAAACCTGCATCTAAGGAAATTCGAGGAATTCATTATTGCATTGGATTTCAATATCGGACCTAAGGATCTGGTGAAGCTGAGACTCTTTCCATTCACGCTACGTGATGTAGCACGATCGTGGTTTCTCTCGCTCTCGGCAAGCACTACTAATAGCTGGAACAAGTTGGAGAAAATGTTCTGTACCAGGTTTTATCCTCTAATTAAAGTATCAGCTATTAGAAACACTGAAGGTAAATTCTCTCAATTCTCGGGAGAATATCTTTGTTTAGCTTGGGACCGGTTCAAGAAAATTCTCGAAAATCTCAATGAAGAAGACATGCCTCCTAGAATGGCAATTCATTATTTCTACAGGGGTCTTAATGGTCAATGTAGAGCAGAGTTAGACGTGGCAGCTGGAGGAAGCTTGTGGAGCAAAAGCTTCGATGATGCTTACGAACTGATAGAGAACCTGGCTGATGACTAATTGGCACAAAATTAGAGCTCACTCAGACTCAATTCCTAATGCATATGGAGACACTTGTCCTCTACTTTCTAGCAGTGCGAGTAGCCAATCTGTAATTCAATCACCTACTGATTCAACATTGAATGAAGCACAGTACCGAAGGATAATCCGGCGTATTGACGCGGTGGAAGAACGAATTGGTCGCTTTGCTGATATATTAACGGACTCTCTTGCTGAAGCATTCTTAGCACTAGATGTTAATGTTACTTGGGATTCGTTTGGTTATGGAACGAGGTATCCTCCACAGGATACTTCATCGGAATCGGATTAATTCAGGACTTCACGTCGAGCTAACGACGTTAAACAAGCGCTTCGTGGGAGGCAACCCACGCATTGGAACCACACTGTACCGTTGTAAACCTCAAAAACGCAAAAAACGAGAAAATTCAGTCCTGGGTGTCAGACACTAGCGCGCCCGCGCTAGTGTCCAGCGCGCCCGCGCTAAAGTGTCCAGCGCGCCCGCGCTACACTTAGCGCGGCCGCGCTACTGACTGTCCAGAAACTCGATTTTCTCCCAAAAATATTTTCTTTTCGTTTTAAAAGCCCATAATCCTAATTTTGCATGCCTAGCCCGAAATATATCCTCCAAAACCCTAACTCAGCTCTCAAAATCCTATATAAACACGAAACCCATCTCCAATTCCTATTCTAATTCTATAAACCCTAATTATATATATACACATCCATACACACAACCACCATCAAATCTCTCAAACCCACTACACATAAACCTCTTGCAACTCTAAATCTCTACCAATGGCACCCAAAAGAGCCCGAAGATCACAAGGACCAAGCACCCAAGCCCCTACATCTAGCGATTCTTCCTCGATGGGTGAGGTTGAGTTCACCTCCGATGGTGCACGAACCGAGTTTCAACAGCTTATGAATAAGTCGATAGTCAAGGAGAGGGGATTCTTACCCACGGCGGAAGATGGTGAGCTCTTAAACATGATCCAAGAAAGGGGATGGGAGTCTTTTTGCGAGGCTCCGGAGGCGGTTCCCTTGGCTATTATTCGCGAGTTCGATGCTAATGCCAAGGAGAATCGCGATGGTTTCACGGTGGTGCGAGGAATCAATATGGATTATAGTGCGGAGGCGATCCGTAGAGTGATTGGGGGGCGTGCCAAGCGCCGTAATGAAGAAGATTGGGTTGTAGAGAGGATTGGGCGTGCTAAACGCCGGTTTGACGATGATCCGGTTGATCTTGAGCGGTTGGTATATGATATGTGTGTGCCGGATACGAATTGGAAGATGACAACACCTCCTTTGCCGGCACATGTTTCTTTTCCAGCAGCCGCTTTGAACCGGTATGCGAAGGCGTGGAACGCCTTCATCTGTGCTAACATCATGCCATCTTCACATGGGCATGAGGTGACAGTGGATAGAGCTATTCTGCTCTTTGGAATTGTCTCGGGCAAGTATATTGATCAGGGACATGTTATTCATCAGGGGATTCTGAGGTTCTTACAGGGAGGAACCACGGGTGCCATTCCATACGGCACAATTGTTACGAAGCTATGTCGAGCAAGCGGTGTTCGTTGGCCAGCCAACGAGCAATTACAGTTGCCAGCAGCACCTATTGATCATTCGGCGATCAGTCGGATGACGGAGTGGGATGGAGGAGTTCCCCACCCTCGAGGCCTCGGGTACATATATGATGAGATGCCAGGGGGACGTCCAGGGTTCATTAGGAGGGAGCGTACTAGAGCTTCTGGAGCTGGTACTTCACAGACGGAGAGGAGCTCCGAACCGATGGGAGATGTTCATTATCGCCGATTAGCGAGACGGATGGACACCATGCATGACATCCACCAGAGGTTTGCATTTGATCTGACACAAGCTCTTGGTACTGCTTTCCAGGCACAGGGGGTCACAGTTCAGTGGCCAGTATTCGGAGCAGGGATGCAGTATCCTCCACCTGATTCACCTCCAGCAGAGGAGGGGGAGGACTCGGACTCCGAGTAGGTATGTGGGTGCTCTAGCCTTTTTATCACTTTCAATGGGGACATTGAAAATTTTAAGTTTGGGGGTGGTAATCTAAGGAAGAGCATATATTATGTTATTATTGCATGTGTTAGTTAATTCATGTAGTTCACGTTTTTTTTTTATTTCTCATGTTTTTCTATTTTTCTCATATTTTTTATTTATTTTATTTTATTTTATTTTACATGTTTAGTGGTAATTGTCGTAGTAGTATCACGAGCATTTGCATGAATTATGAAGTTAAGCCAAGTTAATTGCCTATGATGAGTTATGTGCGTAGTTCTTGATTAGTAGTTTCAATTGCAATGCTAGGTTAGTACTTGGAAATTGCTTGTGTTGGAAATTGTAATTCACATATGTTCTTGAGATAGGATTTAGACGAAATTCCATGAATTCTAGGATTGAATTGAACACCCTTCAGCTTAGGTCTGTAATTCTTAAGTTTGGGGGAACTGAGGAGTAGATATACCTCTCTAGAAAAAAAAAAAAAGAGAAAAAATAGTAGTAAATAAATTCACCAAAAAAAATAAGTGGTAGAATTAACTAGGTTGAGCTCATTAGTACTCGAGTAATTAAGTCTGAGGGGACTTTGTGCCTAACAACCTAAAGCCCTTCGTGGTTTGGGATTGTTGACCCAACGCTCGCTACATGGGTACTAGTGCATAAATCTTTAGGGATCTCAACCATTGCACGGTTAAATAAACCACTAGAATAGAGTGAATAATTGGTGTGTGAAGTCTTGTGGTGTTCGTAACGCATTTATACTGCGAAGCGCTCTGACCTTAGACCGAGCAATTAATCACCAATAAAAAGAAAAAAAGAAGAAAAAAGATATAGTGAATAAAATAGAAGGGTGTGGACATTCTTTGGGACCTTGGCTTTTAGTTGGACTTGAGTGACGGGGTGTTAGTTCTAAACTTTTACGATTCTTGATTGGGATTCTGTGGGAGTAGTAGTTTTTGTCTTGTCTCAATAAAAGAGCATGCTTGCACACACTGGCACTCCACACTTGTAAATAGAAGAGTAATTGACTTAGTAGCGAGAGAGATGAAACTCGAGAACATTAGCACAATCTGAGGTATTATAATTAGCAAGGCAATTACTTCATAGTTCACTCATTCATCACGTAGTTGCATTCATGCATTGCATTGTATTATTGTATAGTGTCGTTGACGCTTGAGGACAAGCATCAGTTTAAGTTTGGGGGTGTGATAAGTGGTATTTATACACACTTATAGGCCTTCATTTCCACTTAAATTGGTTGGTTGTACTTAAGTGTTTAGTGTCTTTTGATATGTTTTTAGTGTTTTTCTGTGCAGGTCACGAGTTGAGGTGATAAAGTGATTTTCTATCATATTAGGTTGTTTTTGGTGCATTATTTGCAAGGATAGAGAATTGTGGATTCATCACGACTTGGGATTTTGTGGGTACATCTTCTACAAACCCTCACGAGAACACACTCGTCCACTAGAGCTATCTAGGGGTTTAAAGGGCTTGTTGCATGTGCTAAATGCAACCGTGATCACCTACGGAAGTGGTACTAGAGCAAGGAAGGGTTTACACGCGAGAACGAGCTGAAAACGAAGAACCAGGGCTGCCAGTGGCAGACAGTAGCGCGCCCGCGCTAGATGTTAGCGCGCCCGCGCTAGCTACTGTCACCACTAGCGCGCCTGCGCTAGTTTAGCGCGGCCGCGCCCAACAGAAGTGTTCCGGGCCGATTTTTGAAGCTTTTCTGATGGATTTCAGCAGCGGTCGAAGCCCGGTTGACTGGGTCAATGTATTTTATTTTCTCATGTGTAAAAACCCTAGCCTCGAAGTAGTTTTCGTAGGGAGAACAATATCATAGTTAGTTTAATTTTTCAAGCACATTATCAGTTTTGTAGTAGATCGTTCTACGCGAGGAAGTGACAATTTCGAGCGAGATCGTGAACATCAATTCTGTAACGTTGTGTTCTTTATTATTAATTCAAGTATTTTTATTCCGTTTAATTCTCGTAGTTTATTTATCATGCTTTCATTAGAACCCATGATGTCGATTAGTTCGATTATGAACTGACTGCCTTCATGGGATTCTAATGGATTTATCGATGTAGTCTAGTAACGAATATTAGTTGCTTGATGTTGCGACGTACGTTGATTTCTTTGCATGAGCCGTGCTTATTCTTCTTAGGAGCGTAGCTAACTTCTAAGTTGTTTGTTAATTCTTTCTGAAGCGAGAGTGGATGATTGAATTTAGAACTATGCCATGTAAACATAGGATTATGTGAATGAAGCATAATTTGTGGTAGACTTGAACTATTTTTATCACCCTGTGTAATCACGATAGACGACCTGTTATTAAACCTCTCTGCTTACACTACCGCTATAGAGATATAGGGTCTGAGCTTTGTTGGTGTCCATGAGATTTCTGTCTTAATTGTGGATTTTGATTGGTATGATATGTGTGCAACGAGAGTTGGCATGTATTACTTTCGTGTTGTCTGATTAGGATCAACAGTCGCAGGTTAATCAGTAATTTCAATTCTCGATGAATTCGATAATGAAGTTAGAATCCCATGTGTTTTCCAATTCTGAATTTGATTAGTAAATTTAGTTATTAGTATAAAAGAACCCATCCTTGTTAATTGTCTTGGCAGTGAAAATTGCTCATACATTGTTGCATAGGTGCGTATTCTTAATTCACCAGTCTCTGTGGGATCGAACTTAATATATTACTTGTGATCACGTGCGCTTGCGTGTAGATTTTTGCGAACAGTTGTAGACAGCTAAAGAAAGCTAACTTACTTTTTCTTCCCCCTTTCATATATTCTCCCCCTTTCATATATTCTCCCCCTTAGTTGTGGAATCCTCCGAGGATATGTGGTATCAAATATGGTCAAGGAACATGTACAATACTTCCTGTACCGAAAGATAATCTCCCCATAGAGAACTAAACAACGCTAAAGCTGGGGTCGAAGAAAGAGTTCAGAAGAAGGGTTTACTTTAATTGGGTTGGTCCCTATGCTGAAAGAATAGGTTCCAAATGGAAAAGTAATGAATAAAAACTGACATTCCAGTAACAACATCCACTTTGTATTTAGGTATAAATTTGGTATTCGTGGGTGTCTCACAAAAACGTTCTGCAGGTGTATCACTCAACACTCAATTTTCTCTCGGTTTTTGGGTAAGGGTGTCACTCACGAGTTCTGTAAGTGTATCCCTCCACACAAATACTGAGCTTCCAAAATGCTGAGTACCTGCAAGAAAATCACCTTAGCCACCCTTGTAGGGGGTCACTGGTGGTGCAATGGGAGTTCGTAATTCCCAGTCTCTGCAGACTCATCAGATAAATCCGAATCATGGTCCACAAGTTGCCAACCACTAAGTGGCTTATCCAATTAAGGATCCAGAGTTGTTTGCTCTGGGAGGTTAGGCAAAGGCTTAATTATGGCAAAGGCCTAAGTCCTCCTCAATGTCTGTGAAGACACTTGATTCAAGAGAATCATCAACCATAAGTTCACACCATGAAATGGAATGAACCGTAGTTGCTTCTGTCAATTCTTACATCAACTTGTGAGTTTTCAATACCAATTATTATTGTATGTACCTCACAAGTGTTTCACTCTTTTCAAAATCCCATGTGTTTGCACTCACTCTTGCTCACATATTTCTCATTCTGATATCTCACTGGTTCTGCTCAGAATCTCACCAAGTGTTTAATTCTCAGTGTTTGGCTCTCAGTGTTTCTCTCAGCACTCAAAGTATGGTCTTCTGTACCTGCATGAGAAAATCACCATAGCCCCTTCAAGAGAGGTCACTGACGGTGCAATGGGGTTTCGTAAATCCCCGATCCTCAACTGACTCATCAATAAATTGACTCATAGTCAGAGAGTTGCCGATCTCCTTTAAAAAGGAAATCCATTCCGACTGGATCCAGATCTGTTCTTATCTGGGGAGGGAGACGAGAATCCTGAAGATTTGGCAATTGAGATCCTCGTTTCCTCCTTACACCTGTAAAGGCATCAACCATCTTATATACCGTAACATGGTAAATGAAGAAGTTGCTTCTGGAACAAAACCTTTAACCTCACTGTGCACTCTCTTGTATTGTGTCCATAAGATTTTTTGTTTAGGCTTTTCATCAGAGTGATTACTGATGATGTGCTTGACTAAATACAAGATGCTCTGGCTGACGAGCGAATTTCAATGGACTCATCCTGTTGAGAGAATGATTCCAGAGACTGTTTTATTGCCTTTTCAGCTCTATATTCTTTTGAGAGAATACAGATGAGCAACAGTTACCTCAAGTTCAAAAACACCTTTTCTTCTTGAGAGGTAGAGCTGTGGGTACACTATATCCCTCACATCCTTATTTGCTGCAACAAGTAGAGTTTCTCCCTCATTGATCACCTCTAGTTTAATAAGTTCCTTATCACTCCAGGGGGAAAGTTGGGATGTGTTCTGAATTTGGTTTTATAGTCTGGGATAAAGATTGTTGGTTTTCAACCTTATGACTATCTAGGAAAGCCAAGAGGCTGATTAAGTTCCGAAGAACAGAATGAGATATAAATGCACTTTAGAAAATCTATGATTTTAAATGAAAGCAATTGCATTTAGAAAAATGAATCAGTTGTGACTGTAAAATGATTTTCATAATGAATGACAATCACAACCAATGAAAGAATTAAAGATTTTCCTTTACAAACTATTTTGAGTATGAGAGTCTGAATCAATGCATAAAAGGTTTAAATGAACTTGTCTTTGAAAAAGACACAGACTACTGTTTCTCACTACAATTTAAAAAGGAAACAAGAAAATTTATGCGCTACAGTGTATAAAGCACTCGCCACACTAATTAATGAAAAGGCCTCATACTAGCACATCGTCAAAACAGACGCTGCAAGTGACAAAGATCACCAAGTACACAAATACAAGATAATCAATGTCTCATCCTATGACGCTTCATGTATTGATGTAAAATATTCTAAGAAATATTTATGAAATAGAGTAGTGGATACCAATTGTTGAAATCAATTGATAAGGAAATTTCTTGACTGAAACTCACCACTCCAGAACATAAATACGAGACAGAATAAAGATTTTGTTGTCTCCCTTGTACTCAGAATATTAAACACCTAAAATATATTAGCACTAATGGTTTTAAGAAATATGCAACAATATTTCACCAGTGCCAATACATCACAATCAATTCACAAATAAAACATCAATAAAGCATCAAGAAAAGATACCAATCAAATATTTCAAAGATGAATTAATCATGCTTCTATTATTCTATCAAAGTCAATCATGAAACAAATAGGCATATAATTGTCATGGATCACAATTTAACAAAGATAAAATAATAATTACCTATGCAATATCATATAATTATCAGATCAGCATATAACAACTAAAATCATGACAATCAGACAAAGATATTCGCAAGCCCAAGGGAAAAGTTGAAAATGGTTCACGAGTCTTATACAGATAATCATTAAACACAAGTGTACTCACACAACTCCTCGCAGAAAAATATTGACAGTTAATATTAGTGATCTACATATAAGCATGCAAAGAAAAATATCACTAACACTAAAAGTATCACAACTATATGCAGTTAGATATGAAATAAAATATCAATTAATAAATTATCAAATATCTAGCACAAATAGTTATGCTTCAAGTATATACACTAATATAAATGGATTCAGCCTAGAGAGAATCTAAGTAACTCCACAAATACTAGTATATCATGACTAAATTCTAGCTAGATTCAAACTAGATACCAATTACTGATACAAGTCACAAGTCTAGAAAGAAACAAGTCATGCTTCAGATTTTATACCTATAAAAATGAATTCAACCTAGAAAGTAATCCTAAGTATGTTCACAAATACAGATATATCACGACTAGATTATGACAAAGTTTCTCTACTAGATACCAATTGTTAAAGAGGTATAGATCAAGAAAAATAACATAATTAAGTCATGCTTCACGTCATCTCTAATCATTTAAATCATGAACAAATAAGTCACTTAATTGTCATGCACCATAATTTAAATAATTTGAAATAACAAACACTCATGCTAAAACATATAATCACCATCTAAGCATGCAAAACAATAAACATAGCAATCACATATAATAGCAAAAAGCACGAGGTACTGGATTTTAAATAAATTCACAAGTCCTATGTATAGACAATTTAATACTCATGAATTCTTTCAAGAAATACGATAGACATGCTCATGAAAGAAGTAATACCTTATAGAGAATATAGTATGTGATCTACTTGCAGTTAAGTAAAGTAATAAGTTGAATACCTCTGAGACTTGACATTTCAGTTGATTTACCTTTCTTGTAGTGATCAAGTTCAGTGGTTGTTGGCTTAAGTCTTGGCAGGTCTAGAATCTTCCAAAATGCGCATATTCAAAAGATCCTTGACTTCCTTTTATTGCCATCATTCTTTAGGCTAACTAGTAGACCTTAAAGAATTGTAACTTTCCAAAAAAACTCATCATATCACTAATCTGCATTCACTTAGCAATTATCTTGCACAAGTGACGTTAGTACACATATAATATAATCATGGTATCACAGCACAGCTAGTTGTATTGTGTGCCTTGTATCATGAGAGGTATTAATTTGGATACCAAATATGACTCTAGCAAACAGATATTAAAATAATATGCTAGTCAAAAATCATACCATGTCTGTGACGATCATCAGGTGTTGGATAGCAACTCATAGAGGGCTGGTGAAGAAAGAGAATACAAATTCCATTGGATCTGCAACTGCGAAGTCCTTGAAATGTTGTATGAAGCTTTATCTTCTAGCTCACTGTAATATCATGAACTCGAGTCTCGTCAATGGTGCTTTAGTTCAATCATGAAGGTCGTTGAGTCCCCTAAGATGTAGAGTTCTGAACTTGAAGATTCTGTTTCCATCATCTTCATAACCTTCTCTTTGAAGTTACTCTAAGCAACCAAATTGGCTTGTCCCTCGTAACGGAGCCAAAATTATCCAGTTGGAATCTGAATACCCGACAAGTACTAGGTACCGAATTGTCTTTAGGTCAGGGTATCAGAATCCGTACAATTGGCTTTTCAAATTGATTGAGATCATCTTGCTGTGCAATCACTCAATCTGGATCCCTTTAAGAGCTTCTGAATCTTCCTCAAGTTTCACTTCAGATTGAAACTCAAAGAAATAACATCCTTTCACAATAGCTCTCCCAGTCTTCACTTCACCATTAGGAACATTTAAGAACTAGAACCCGGGAATGATATTGACTCCAAACCCTTTGTCTAAGCTGATACGTTCTTGATATGTCCTGCTCATATTCAATGTGGTGTTGAGTTTGACTAGTGGATCCACCAAATGCTCCCCCTAACCTGTTGCTGAGATTTCTTTAATAATCCTTAACCTTGCAAAGAGATTCTGCTTGGATCTGAATCATCATTATACCAATAATATCACCTTTAACAGCTTGGAGCAAAGTGTCGTTCAACGTCCCATCCAGACTTACAATCACCTTCTGTTGATCAATCATAATCACCCTGTAGACTGTAGACTCCATTGAGTAGCCGAGGAAAATATTCTTTGATTTTCAAATGCAAGACTTTCAAAGAGGCATTTTCCTCCAAACACATACCAAGAGTTAGTGTTTGCTTCTGATTGGCCACTGGAAAGAATGGTGTCTTTCTGGATTTATCAATGATCAGGGTTCATCTTGATCAACCTTCATTTGTGACATCTTGTCCTTCGAATATATATGAACAACACAAAAGACTCTAGAGTAGTCAACGATCATCACAAAAAGATATCTGGCTTTGTTGTAGATATAACATTAACTGATCCGTAGAAATCCATATGTATCATCTGAAGTGGCTCAGTAATGTTGATCATATCTTTGCTTCTTTGTGATGCTCCTTCGACTTCCCTATTGACATACCTCATAAGCTTCATCCATATAGAATCCCAGATGAGGTAGTCCTCTCACCAATTCTCTTCTTACGAATAAAAAGAGCTCCTTGTTTTGACATACAAGTGTGAGAGCTTCATGTTCCATAGCTAACACTCATCCGATGAAGCTTTACTATCGAAATAGCTCACTCCATCTTCAGTTGAAGTTCCATATTAGCTACGAGCAGATTCACATCTTTCCTGATTTCAGATAAAGCACTATTCCATGAACTGACATAATGTCCTTTGTCAGAGAACAGTTCGATACTCAGAATTTGTGTGCTTTGACTCTTCCAAGAAAGATATACTTCCATGATGACATTTCATAAAAGGAGCATGTTCCATAAGAGAATCTTTGTTGTCATCTTCCAAAGATTATTGACGGAACTGCTCACATGATCACATTTGCTAACAGGGTACTTTTTGTGATTCATATGATTTCAGCTACTCAGCAAACAAAGTGCACCAAAAATCATATGGAATATATGTAACCTGCAATCACAAATGGAAAGAGTTCTATGGTCCCCAATCATAACTGGGTCCGGATGGATTAGAGATTTTTCTTTAACAATGGTAACAACAGAAGCAACCTTAACATGCTAATTCTTATCTAGACATTGCCCTAATGTGATTCTCAAACATGCTTTTCTAAAATCAATGCAAGTACAAAGACATGCATTCATGTCATGAAAATAAGCAGACATGATGTTGAATACACATGGCAAACAATCAAAGATAAGACAATAGCAAGACAGGCAGTTATGCAGTTCAGAAGATTCAGTACTCTCTACTTAAAACCAATTAACACAAGTGTAACAGGTAGAAAGCAGAATTACAGATATTCAATAATCCCCTAAAAGCATAATGATCATAGACAAATTAATAATCACATTATCAATTCATACTAATCCCACTCTTTTGTTATATGGCATTATACTATCTCTATTACTTAAGTCAGTTTTAGATCTAACATGAAGTTCTAAAAGTTCTACTGACACAAGGTAGACATTCCATCATAGAACAAAATAAAATCCTTAACAAACAATTCAGATTAGATAAGCAAATCTAATTGTACAAGGGAATCTGAAAGTAAGTGTTTTAACAAAATTATACATGCTAGGATCATAACCCCTAAAACTAAGAGTTGTTTTCCAAAGGAAAGCTTCTAATCTCACCATTGCAAATAATCAAATCCTAAATATTCATACACATGTTAAGAATCTGCTAAAGACATATGCACAAGATTATCATCAAACCTAGTTACTAGAGAAGTGATCTAGCATACTAGTTCAACATTATCTCTGTGATGCTATCATGCTTGTGCTTGTGTGTTAAACAATTCTACTCAGATATTTATAACATGCTTTGAATATAATCAAATAAGTATTGCAGAGTTAGAAAGAATTCATACCTGAGATGTGCAAAGTGAATCATCTTCAGAGAATGCTTGGATAGCCAGATAACCATAATCATCCTTCTCATCAGCAATTGATCCTTCTCACACCTTTCCTAAAATAGCATAAGAACTTGTTGTGATGTTTCTTTGAAAACATCCACTTGAATTTCAGACAAGCCATATCATCCTTGTTTTTCGAGGCTTCAAATATATATAGCAACCATTCTTTGCTAAAGATACCAATCAATATTGTGTGTACTAACCAACTCAGTTTTCAAACAACCTGTCGAACTGAACCCCGAAGAGTCTCCACTTGAAACCAATAGATTCCATCTGAATCTGACATGACTAAACCTCTCAAACAGTGTTATGCTAATCCTTGAAGTTTTGTCCTCACATTCTTCAAAAGTGTTAACTTTCGTCGACTTGAGCTTCCTCAAATTTAGCAGTTGCAAACTCTTCTGTTCAATCCCAAGGTTCTGACATTAATGAACGAAACTGATTTGGTACGGTAGTAACTCGATAATTATATCCTTAAACCTCCACAGTTCTCTGTCTTTGATCTCAACTGATTCCAGATAAATTTAGCATTGGTACAATTCAATGTGTAATTGTATATCCCGGAATCACTGAGTTAGATTGAAATTGCTTGAAGATTCGTCCATAAAAACTTCTCTTTTCCTACTACCAGTGGTGCCATTCAAAGTTGACATTCCGAGCCCTGGAAAGATGCTTCATTGCAGATCTAGCAAATTCTCATCCTGATCTGGTGATCTAATAATCAAGTCGGAGTAATTACTCAGATCAAGGCCTGAAGTATCTTCTTCAAAATCCACTGTCAGTAGTACCAAATTAGTCTTCAATAGAATCTTCTTCGAATCACAATCATCTTTGTCGAACATAGAAAACTGCTTCTAATAATCCTTTGAGTAATCAATTGGATTGGGTCATCAATGTACTTCCATTACCGGTTCTGAGAATCTGGTATTAGAAAGCCTGGTGTTTGTCTTGTAATCTGTCAGCCTGATCTGTCTCAACTAATGTCAATCTGATTAGTCTTGGAGTAGAATAATTAAAAAGGTTACGGGACACTTGATTATTTAAACTAAGTTTAAATTATAAAGAAAATAAATTTAGAAATAAGTTTTAAAAGATGAAAGAAAATAAAGTAAAAAATAAACTTAGTTAAATCTATAAAGTAAATTTAATTATATTTAAAAAATAAATTCATAATAAACTGAATAAGTTTAGAATAAATTTATTTCAAATTCATTTAGTAAATATATTAAAATTTAGTAGATAAATTTAATTTTGGAAAATATTCAAGTGTCTCGTCTCCAATTAAATCATAGCTTCCTGAACAAATCAAATTGAGCTCTTGAACTTGAACTTATATCCATAATCAATAAAATCCTCTTAAATTTATATTCTAGATTTTAACTTAAATTTAAATCATAAACTATACAAATTTAAATAATAAATTTATAAAAATTTATGATAAGCTTGGTAAAGTCTAAGAGTAAACTTTACAAGTCTAAAATAAATTTAAACAAATTTAATAATTGAATTTAGTAATGTTTATAAAGTAAATTTAATTAAGTTTATCAGATAAATTTAATTAATTCATAATAAACTCAATTAATAAGTTTAAAATCAATTAATTCAAATTTATAAAATAAACTTATTAAAATTTAAAGTATAAATTTATAAGTCCCGGTCCAAAGTTTAGTATCCAACAGATAATCCTTACTTAGGCCTACGGACAAATTCAGCAACACAAACCGGAAGAACATTTCCCCTAATCAAATATCAAAAGCTAGGTTCTTGATTTTCCGTATGATAAGGATCCTGATTTGTATATCAATCAACCTCGCTCTGATACCAATTATTAGGTCCAAAGTATCGTAGAAGGGGGGTTGAATACGATACTCACTACAATTTAAAATTCTTTCGTATCTTGCGGATAAACAAATTGCAGTTCTGTAATGGGTTTCGTGTTCCGGATATTTATTGGGTCGGTTTATGAGGATATGAAAATATTAAACCAACACACAATATTTTCCAAGGTATATCTGTATATTGATAAATACCTCGAAGGGTGCTATAAATCCAAACCCGAAGGTTGGCTACAATGGCTACTACTACTTACACTCACAAACCCTAGCTTCTAAATATATATATAAGACAAAACTAAGCTAGAGTTTATTTGTGTGTAGTAGTGTGCAAGGCACAAAGCCATTCCACCATAAAGGTGGTGAAGAGTGTTATGAATGATAACAAAATCCATGGGTATTTATAGACTTGTCACTAACTAACCCTGGTTAAGTCCATAAAGCCAAACTTGCGCCGAGTATATATATATATATATACATATATATAACTCAAACTTACGCCACTTCTGAATTTGCGCCATACAGTGTGACAGAGTGACTTGTACTTGGCCATATATGAGAGCTTTAAACTTGCGCCTTGTACAGTGAGAGTCATCACTGTTATCTCTCTTCTGACCCATGCATTTGACTTAAACTTGCGCTTGAATTGAGCGGTCAAATGCTGCGCCTCATTTCACTTGTGAAAAGAATTCTTCACTTAGAAACTAGCGCAGGTTTTGACTAAGTCAAACCTTGCGCTACGTATACTTTTTATACAACAGTGATATGACTTGGAAAACATTCGAAGGCACACGAACTTGCGCCAACACCGCCTCATGATATATATATACTCTATATACTGTATGTATATGTCGTTTGCCTTAGTCTCTGCTTGAATCAAATGTAAGTTGCGCCACACAGTGAACACAGTTGATACATATATATATATATACAAAGCCATGCAAACCCTAGAGTGCCCTAGACACCTGACATCATCACATGCATGCATAATATATATAATATAATATATTATGTTGTTATTATATTAATAAATAAAAGTATATATAAATATATACACACATATATATATTTTATTTATATGAACATATAATAATATATGTACATATATTTAAATATATTCTCATATATTTAAATACATATAATATATAAATATATGTAAATACAAATGTAAATATATATATAAATATATATAGAGATATATATAGTTATTTATAAATATAAATATAAACATAAATATATATGAAGAAAAGTATATATAAATATATACATATATATAATATTTATATAAACATATAGTAACATATATATACACATATATTTAAATATATATAATATACATATAACTATGTGTAAATATATATATATATATATATATATATATATATATATATATATATATATAAAGATATATATATATAGCTCTCTCTAGATATAAATATATTTATGCACATAATATAATATATATATATATATATATACACACTTAAATATATAAATGTGTATGTAAAATATAAATACATATACTATATACATATATATATTTATTTAAATATATATACATATAAATATACATATACATATGTTTAAGAAGATACACACATATATATTATATATATATATATATTATATTTAATTAAATATACATATATACATATATAATTATATTTGTACATATACAAATATATAAGTGCACACATATAACAATGTCACTTCCTGATATGGCTTTCTGTGGAAGCTTGACATATGGCAGTGAGCAGTAGGCTTTGGCATAGCTTGCAGAGGCTAGGCATTTGGCTTGGCTTGGCTTGGCTTTGGAACAAATGATTTGTTAACTTGATCAATTTCTTCGATTGATAAATACTCTGCATAATTCCGTACGTGTTGACGCTTAGTGCACTGGTCTGGTTCACAAGCGACTAACACTGAAGTCAAACATTGTACCGTCTTTATCAGCAAACATTGATCAGTCGGTTCCGGAATAGTTTATGCTTCAGTTTGTTGATTATAAATAACCAACCAATATATATAGACATATCTTGCTTCATGGGTTGCCCTGAAATCTTTGGAGTATTTGGACAACATCTTCATGGCTTCCACAATCTTGAATGCTTCAAACTTTATTCTTCACTGAGGCATGAACATATTAATGAACTTCTTCCAGTGAACTTATTCCTTCAAGACTGAAGATGACTTCTTCAACCTTTGTCTTCGTATCTTCCGATTCCGGTGCAAGCGTAGTATTATTTACTTGTCCTGTTATATTGTTGAGTTATCATCCCTATGTAACAGATAGAGTTGTCGTTACATTTAGACTTACATCTAGTCAAAAGGGGGGTCAAAACACTTGCTTTTGCTCCACTTGTCACACAAATCCCACACTCACCGAAACCCTCTCCACTCTCCTCTCTTCTCTCCCTCATCTCTCTCGGCCGAATCTCTCTCTTCCTCTCCCCACCATTTTCTTTCATTTCTTCATCTTTTCAAACTTTGTCAAGTCAAGTCTTTCAAATTCAAACTTGTATCTTCCAATCAAGGTTAGTTGTTACTTGCATGTTACTATGGAGCCGAAATGGGGCCTTAGTTCTTATGAGCTTAGGGTCTCCATTTTGGGGGTTCCTAAAGATGAGCTTGAGGTGTTCTTTGTGAGGGTTATGCCTCCATTTGACCAAGACACGCTCTTGTTTCATCACATTCGGCCATGACCTTTAAGGGAGCCGAATGGAATGGATTTTTGGTGATTGATTTTGAGAACGAAATGATGTTATGCTTATGGTTTTGAGAAGATTTGGTCCCTTACAATGTGTTTTATAAAGTTTTAGAGCTTGCATGTTATGATTTGTACAAGAAGTATGTGAAACTAGTGATCATATGCCATGATTTTCGAATAAATGCTATATGTAATGATTTGGAGTTTTAACTTGGTTTTTGATCAATGCATGCCATGATTCTTGTGAAAAATTTCTAGTTTATAACATGCATGATAGTATATAATGATAATCAGTAGCTATTGTGTGAATACCATGATGTTACAATCGAATATTTGCTCAAGAATGCTATATAAAAATCTGCTCTGTTTTTGCCCCATATTTGCCCCGGTTTTGTGCTTATAAGTGGCCGACTTTTGTGGTATATTGCTTTGAGTAGATAGTCAGTAGGTATATGTATAATGTAGATTAGGATTTGTTGCTTGGTTGTTTGGTTTATGGCATTTTGGAGGGAGTTAAGGTGGAAGGAGACACACACACACACTATGGCAGATTTTTGCACTATAGAAAACTAGAGAATTGGAGGTGTCATGGTTAGGCCCTCATAGGCCTAAGTCTCCTGGAATCGGGACTTTGTATGTAAAAGTCTCCAGTAGCCTTAGAAGTCAAAAAAAATTGATTTAGATAGATGCACACACACATTTCAGAGAATGCCCCAGAACAGGGCACCTTGTGGTCATTTGCATTTTTGAATGGTTAAAACCATGTCATTGGTGAGGCCTTCATGGGGCCCTGCTTTAGATGAGTTTAATGAAGTCTTAAAAAGCATAAAAAGTCATTAGAATGGTTAATTGAGTTATTTAAGTGAGTTGCAAGTGAGTGAAATCAGGGCAGTGCACTTAGCTAGCTAGGTTGTGTTGTGCCAACTTGGCATGGAGGCCTAGAGAGGCCTGAGAAAGGCCTTAATGTCAAACAAATTTCAAAACTTATATTTAGGTCTTAGGTATCCAGAGGAGTCAAAATTGCACCAAGGCACATGGTGGAAACATTTGTTTTTGCCAAGGCCCTCCAAGAGGTGCCAAACTGCCTAAGCAGAAAAACCACTAGAATGCATTAGTTTTTAAAGATCCTTACAAGTAAGGCCTTTGAGTCACACCACTTCACAAAGTTAGTTTAGGATCATACCAACCTGTAGAATTAATTTGGAGTGAATGCCTTAAGTGGAGATGCCTCATTTTCACTGAAACACACAAGTGTCACACATAAAGTCACATTTTAGAACTAGGTAAGAATGCATTGCATATGAGTGTGTCATCAGTGAGCCCTTGACCTCATATTGAGTCCATGAGTTAGTTTTAAGTCATATTAGATAATGCAAGTTAGTTTAAGACAATGCACTTAGTATAGATGCATCATTCTTGCGAAGGCACACAAGTGTTGCCAAGGTAAGCATACTAGAAAGCCAAGTATGATGCATTTCATTTGTGAGTCTTGTGAGGTGAGGCACAAGTGTGCCTTACTCTTATTTGGTTAAGTTGAGGTCATTAGAGTGTAATTAGGAAGGGTTGGTCTTAGACCTTATGTGTTACTTGATTAATTGCTTAAGTGACTTAGGGGATAACTAGAGATTTATTAAGTGATATTAACTAAGTAGTAGAATGCCATGCTTTACTTGTTAGGTGCATTGCTTGATGAATATGTTACTTGTTATTAATTGAGTTTAAGTGTATATATTTATATATGTGTGTACATATATATATATATATATATATATATATATATATTTATACAAGAAAGGATAGTTAGCATTGTAGTGACGAGGATACTATTAATTATAGGTGCAAGTAGGAGGCCAGGCAAGGAACCTCAAGAAGATTCAGTTCAAGTGTTCTATAAGCTTAGTCCAGGCAAGTGGAACTCTAAACTCTCCTTTATACTTGCTTGATAATTGTATACCCTGTGAATGCTGAATTACTGTTTACTTAGAACTGTATCACCCTATCACCATCCTATGATCAACTTTGGAGATCTATAATATCTTTAATACTTGAATTGACCTTTTCATTTAGTATCACCTTACACCCACACGATTATACTCCAATAGTCACTAAATTCATATTGAAAACTTGATACCCCACATTAAACTGAATTATCTCTTTTGGAACCCTGATCTTAATAACATTCCCTATTTTAGAAGGGTCACTTATATTTTGAAATCACCCTTGCTTAAAGACTTGTCTTTGATCAAGACCCTTTTTGAAATTGAATTGAATTGAAAATACCTTAAAAGGAATTGGATAATAATTTTATATTAAGACTTAGGCGCTAGTCAACTATTTGCAGCATCAGTAGTGGGGAGCCTGATGTCTGTTTATGGCCAATGTGTGCCGAGGATCCTCCCTGGTTGAATCACTTTATGTGGTTCGGAGCTTGGTGTGGGCTGATCACCCCTCAATGCTCGTAGCGCTGTGTGTTTCCAATTCCAATAAATTTGCTATCACACTTTGCACCTTTACTTGTGATTATACCCTGTTATATCCATTGTTGCTTTTGCACTTGTTTATATTGCCTACTGTGAACTGTTATATACTGATTTCACTTGCTGGAGCTTTTTGCTCATATATTGTATTGTTTATTATCACTCTTCAGTGAAACCCGAGAATGGCTCGTTTCAAGCAGACAGCCCGTAAGACCACCTCAGGATTGGGCATTGCCTAACGCCGTATGATGGAGCAGGTTGGGAACTCGCAGTTCCCTAATCTTAACTTTTGGATACTTTTGGGATTTTAAAACTTGTAGTAATGACTTAGACTTAATTTGTGTTTGTAATATTTTAGATGTTGTTCATACTCATTCCTGGTGATTCTGGGATTGTGGATTTTAGACTTGTAGTTTAATATTTTATAATTCTGTAGTTTAATTATTCATCGTATTATGCATGCTTTAGTCGGTTAGTATTGTGGGTCCGTCACACGGTATATGCTATAAGGGCTAAAAGGTACGACAAAGATACTTTGAGGGTCGAAAGGTATGTTTTTAAACTTCGAGGCCGCATCGGAACTTCCACCCAAACTTCAAGGGCTAAAAGAACATTAAGCCTATACATATACTTAATACATTCATTCAGTACATATATTTAATGCATTCAATAACTTCATTTCCTTCTCCAAAAGGATTTGTAAA
Source organism: Daucus carota subsp. sativus (assembly GCF_001625215.2). Lineage (NCBI taxonomy): Eukaryota > Viridiplantae > Streptophyta > Magnoliopsida > Apiales > Apiaceae > Daucus > Daucus carota. The sequence continues at coordinate 11,142,971 of NC_030381.2, forward strand.
AGATTTTGCTTCATAGTCACGCATAATCCATACTTGAGTAATGAAGCTTCCATATACTAACTAAAATATTAAAATATCTGTTCTAGTCAATGTTAAAAATTGTATCTCCATTAATTTAAGGGAGTACAGAAATTGCATTTCGTCGAAAAATAATTTAATAAAATATACACATTATTTGATTAACACAAGCAGTAAGATATGCAATTAATTGATTTCTGTTAGCATTTATGGGTGATAAACAGCAGTCAACTTAACAATTTCACTTACTTAGATTTGTCTAAGTAGAACATACTGTCACAGCCAGAGTATGTCTTTGTAGTGTCTTTTATTACTGTCAATTGTAATACATGCATGTAACACTTGGAAGAAGTTCAATTCACATTGTTCATGCTCCAAGACACGAAGATGAATGACAACAAGAATAAAGGACTGTTACTGTCAAGATGGATGACAGCAGTACTACAAAAGGCAAACAATTGCAAGGTCATGACAACAAGTTTGTATTTGACAGCAACATTATCTGAAGCTCCGCAGACAACAAGTTTCTGCTCGCATGACAGCAAAACATTGGCGTTCCTGCCTAAAGCGTACTCAGGAAGCCACTGTCATCCCAATCATTGTTTGACAGCAAGTTCTGATGTCCCCATGTCACTGTCATCAGAGATCTTGGATTAGATTTGATTCCACATCAAGTCAATCCTGTGGCAGATAAAGATGTTTAACTTTAGGATTGCTACAGAAAAGATGTTCTGTAGTTGACCTACCAAGCCTATAGCGAACCTCAAGGATATACAAAAGTCGTGGATAGCTACTTGGAAAGGAGACAAGTCACTATTCATTCACTTCTGTTATGCTTAAAATAGCATTTTAGGAATGTCGCATGGGCTGCAATCTTAAAGTAGCCGCAAAAGCAAATGTCTACTTTATAGATCTGCAGAACCAGTGGTGGCCAAGTTATATATAAACTCAGATATATGTATGGGAAACATAACTAGAGCCAAGTAATGATTGAGAAGATCAAACTGAGGGAACACCAAGGGAGTGAAACGCAAGTGTATTCCTTAAGATAACTGAAGCTCAAGAAACTTTTTCTTGAGGTTGTAGCAAAATAGCAAAATAAATAAACCACTTATTTTGTGAAGTTAAACTACTGTGTTCATAACTTAGTTTGTATATTTCTCTACTGATCTATTTAAATCTTTAATTAGTTGTTGAATTAAGATTTGAATTTATCAGTATTACATTCAACCCCCTTTCTGCAATACATTCGAGGACCAACAATTTCCTTTTTTATATTATTCATATCTCAATCAATCAGTCAGAGCATTTACTTTATATTAAATTTGAATTTCAAAATTTAAATTTCAAAAGATTCACCTTGATAAATAGATTAGATTTAATAACAATATTTTAGCATTTATTTTTTATTACTGATTTTCTGACATAAAAGGTTTCTTAAAGTGTTCCTTCAAATGTGACTAAAAAAAGTGTTCCTTCAGATATTATTATAATATTTGAATTAGGATTCTTTTATATTAATTGGTTTTGGATTCTTCAAAATAATAATTATTAAAAATATTAGAAGAGTCAAAAAAATTATTATACGGTAAATAATTTACACAAAAAAATATCAAATTTTAAACGAATCTTATGTGGCACAAATATTTATTATTAAAAATAATAAATATCTCAGAGAATCTCAAAACTTACTATATTATCATATAGTTCTTAAATTAATTTTGTATTTGTTAGGAATGTGTGATGCTTGATGATACAAAGTATTTTATTCTTACTTAGAATAAAATTGCATGTAGCTGATCAATTGCTAGCATGCTAAGGTAGTATCAATTGATCAGATTTACCCATCAACAGATGATGAGGTACTGTAACATAGTCGGAGCATCTTAGCGATTGATGTGATAAACATGTATACTTTTAGATTAGTAGTTGATTTATCAATGGATGTATAGATAGGGTGACATAATTGTGAATATGTGAAGTCATGTAATCTATCCAAGTAAAGTGAAGATCGATCGCTAGTTATGAAGTATCAAAGGCTAAATTGAAGAGTTTATCAATCGCTGCATCAACACATCAATTGATAATCAAGGAAGGCTATCAAACGATAAATCAAGAAGGTTATCAATCACTAGTTCAAAGATAGTATCGATTGATAATATTAGCAATTGATTGATTAGAAATTGACAGCTACAAGTCAAGTAAAAGACAAGAAGCACATGGGTTGATGTGACAGATGCTGCACCAGTTTTGGAAGCTAAACCAAAAGCAGCTTAGTCAAATATTGAGAACCTCGAAGCCTACCATTTCTGGCAAAGCAACAAGAATTTCAAGCTGCCAAATGCTGTATCAAGTCCAAGAAATTCTATATTTGTAATAGCTAGAAACTGAGTAGGAAAATACTTTTACAGACTAGTTTTGTTTGTAGTAGTATATATTCACTTTGTAATTTACATTTCAAAGTATCCAAACACCAAGAACTGAAGAGCAAAGCAATAGAGATAGTAAGCAAGAAATTGTAAGCTTCTGCTCTTCATTCTTTTGTAACCATCCAAGTATTCTTACTTGGAAGGTTCTTAATATAAAAATCTCTCATGTGGATCAAACAATCCACCTGAAATTTTTAAGATCCTTGTTCTTTAAATTTCTGTTTTAGTTTTAATTTTCTCTTGTAGCTTGAATATAATCTGTTAAGCAAAAGTTTGTTAAAATTTTTGTAGATTGTATTCAACCCTCCATTCTACAATCTAACTTATTGTTTGCATTGTCTGAATAACAATTGGTATCAAAGCTGGTCTTCTAACATACAAGAAGTTCAAGATCCTAAAGATAATCAACAATGGGAAGAAGAGATTAAGGAGTCAAGATTCCAATATTGGTCAAAGAACACTACTTTCACTAGAAAGTAAAAATGCGGATGCATCTTCTCTCTTTAGATCCTAGCTACATCAACTGTATTGAGAAAGGACCACATGTTCCAATCAAAATCAACACTGCCCTGAGACTTGATGGAAGTGAAGCTGAAGATATTGAAGTGCCCAAAAATCCATCTGAGTTTACTATAGAAGATGAGAAAGAAGTGCACAAGGACAACAAGGCCATGAACATTCTGTTTAATGGTATTGATGATGACATGTTTGACAGTGTCATCAATTGTACTGCTAAAGAAGTATGGGACACTATTCAAACTCTATGTGAAGGCACTAATCAAGTTAGGGAAAACAAAATGCAGTTGTTTGTTCAACAGTATGAAAGCTTTCACTCCAAATCTAGAGAATCTCTAAATGTTTGTTTAACAGATTTCAAAAACTGTTAAATGGATTAAAAAGCAAATGTCTACTTTATAGATCTGCAGAACCAGTGGTGGCCAAGTTATATATAAACTCAGATATATGTATGGGAAACATAACTAGAGCCAAGTAATGATTGAGAAGATCAAACTGAGAGAACACCAAGGGAGTGAAACGCAAGTGTATTCCTTAAGATAACTGAAGCTCAAGAAACTTTTTCTTGAGGTTGTAGCAAAATAGCAAAATAAATAAACCACTTATTTTGTGAAGTTAAACTACTGTGTTCATAACTTAGTTTGTATATTTCTCTACTGATCTATTTAAATCTTTAATTAGTTGTTGAATTAAGATTTGAATTTATCAGTATTACATTCAACCCCCTTTCTGCAATACATTCGAGGACCAACAATTTCCTTTTTTATATTATTCATATCTCAATCAATCAGTCAGAGCATTTACTTTATATTAAATTTGAATTTCAAAATTTAAATTTCAAAAGATTCACCTTGATAAATAGATTAGATTTAATAACAATATTTTAGCATTTATTTTTTATTACTGATTTTCTGACATAAAAGGTTTCTTAAAGTGTTCCTTCAAATGTGACTAAAAAAAGTGTTCCTTCAGATATTATTATAATATTTGAATTAGGATTCTTTTATATTAATTGGTTTTGGATTCTTCAAAATAATAATTATTAAAAATATTAGAAGAGTCAAAAAAATTATTATACGGTAAATAATTTACACAAAAAATATCAAATTTTAAACGAATCTTATGTGGCACAAATATTTATTATTAAAAATAATAAATATCTCAGAGAATCTCAAAACTTACTATATTATCATATAGTTCTTAAATTAATTTTGTATTTGTTAGGAATGTGTGATGCTTGATGATACAAAGTATTTTATTCTTACTTAGAATAAAATTGCATGTAGCTGATCAATTGCTAGCATGCTAAGGTGATAAGTGGTGTTTATACACACTTATAGGCCTTCATTTCCGCTTAAATTGGTTGGTTGTACTTAAGTGTTTAGTGTCTTTTGATGTGTTTTTATTGTTTTTCTGTGCAGGTCACGAGTTGAGGTGATGAAGTGATTTTCTATCATTTTAGGTTGGTTTTGGTGCATTATTTGCAAGAATAGAGGATTGTGGATTCACCGCGACTTGGGATTTTGTGGGTATATCTTCTACAAACCCTCACGAGAGCACACTCGTCCACTAGAGCTATCTAGGGGTTTAAAGGGCTTGTTGCATATGCTAAATGCAACCGTGATCACCTACGGAAGTGGTACTAGAAGAGAGGAAGGACATGCACGCGAGAACGAGCGAGAAACGAAGAAATGAGGCTGCCATGACATACAGTAGCGCGCCCGCGCTAACTTCTAGCGCGCCCGCGCTACAGTCTGCTGCAACTAGCGCGCCTGCGCTAGTTTAGCGCGGCCGCGCCCAGCAGAAGTGTCCCGGGCCGATTTTTACAGCTTTTCTGATGGATTTTCGCAGCGGTCGAGGCCCGGTTGACTTGGTCAATGCATTTTAAATTCTCATGTGTAAAACCCTAGCCTCCAAGTAGTTAGAATATCGAAAAATAGTTAGTTATCTTGTAATCGAAATATATTATCAGTGTGTTGGATCGTTCTTCGCGAGAAAGTGACAGTTTCGAGCGAGATCGTGAACATCAAATCTGTAACGTGTGATCCTTATTATTATTAATTCAAGAAATTTTATTCCATTTAATTCTTGTCTTTATTTTATCATGTTTTCATTAGAACCCATGATGTCGATTAGTTCGATTATGAACTAACCGCCTTCATGGGATTCTAATGGATTTATCGATGTAATCTAGTATTGAATATTAATTACTTGATTGTGTGACGTACGTTGATTTCTTTGCATGAGCCGTGCTTATTCTTCTTAGGAGCGTAGCTAACTTCTAAGTTGTTTGTTAATTCTTTCTGAAGCGAGAGTGGATGATTGAATTTAGAACTATGCCATGTAAACATAGGATTATGTGAATGAAACATAATTTGTGGTAGACTTGAACTATTTTTATCACCCTGTGTAATCACGATAGATGACTTGTTATTTAAACCTCTCTGCTTACACTACCGCTATAGAGATATAGGGTCTGAGCTTTGTTGGTGTCCATGAGATTTCTGTCTTAATTGTGGATTTTGATTGGTATGATATGTGTGCAACGAGAGTTGGCATGTATTACTTTCGTGTTGTCTGATTAGGGTCGATAGTCGCATGTTAATCAGTAATTTCAATTCTAGATGAATTCGATAATGAAGTTAGAATCCCATGTGTTTTCCTATTCTGAATTTGATTAGTAAATTTAGTTATTAGTATAAAAGAAACAATCCTTGTTAATTGTCTTAGCAGTGATAATTGATCATACATTGTTGCATAGGTGCATATTCTTAATTCACCAGTCTCTGTGGGATCGAACTTAATATATTACTTGTGATCACGTGCGCTTGCGTGTAGATTTCACCGAACAAGTTTTTGGCGCCGCTGCCGGGGACTCGGTGTTAATTAATTAGTTTATGTACTTGTCATCAGTGTGCATTAAAATTCACTGACTAGGATTCTATTCTCTTCTCACTTTTCTTCTTTTCTTTATTTCAGGTACTTGGATCGCGTTTATATTAACGAGTTCTCAAACCCGTAAGAAGCAATGAATTCATCTTTTTCTTCTGATTCTGAAACAATGGATTATGCTAGGACAGCAGTTGGTGAGGCGTCCCGTGAATTTTCTCGTTTGAAAATCGATGATAATCAGGCTGACACAATTGAACCAGCGATATCAGCCAGTGGTATTCGCATCAAGCCATCAATCATTCTTAAGCTGCAAGATACTATTCAATTCGGGGGTTCTGTTCTCGAAGACCCAAACCTGCATCTCGGGAATTTCGAGAAATTCATTACTGCTTTGGATTTTAATATCGGACCTAAGGATCTGGTGAAGCTGAGACTCTTCCCATTCACGCTACGTGATGTAGCAAGCTCGTGGTTTATCTCTCTCTCGGCAAACACTACTAATAGCTGGAACAAGTTGGAGAAAATATTCTGTACAAGGTTTTATCCTCTAATTAAAGTATCAGCTATCAAAAACACTGAAGGTAAATTCTCTCAATTCTCGGGAGAATATCTTTGTCTAGCTTGGGACCGATTCAAGAAGATTCTCGAAAATCTCAATGAAGATGACATGCCTCCTGGAATGGCAATTCATTACTTCTACAGAGGTCTTAATAGTCAATGTAGAGCAGTGTTAGACGTTGCAGCTGGAGGAACTCTTTGGAGCAAGAGCTTTGATGAGGCTTACGAGCTGATAGAGAACCTGGCCGCTGCTGAGCATAGAGACCTAAAGTGGAAAATTCCAAAAGAGGAAGAATCAGAGGAAGATGAAGCAGTCGAAGTCACTCAGGAAAATCAGATGACTAATTGGCACAGAATTAGAGCTCATTCAGACTCAAATTCTAATGCATGTGGAGACACTTGTCCTCTACTCTCAGCCAATGCAAGTAACCAATCCGTAATTCAATCATCTGCTGATTCAACATTGAACGAAGCACAGTTACGAAGGATAATCAGGCGTATTGACGCGGTGGAAGAACGAATTGGTCGTTTTGCTGATATATTAACGGACTCTCTTTCTGAAGCATTCTTGGCACTAGATGTTACTGTTACTTGGGATTCGTTTGGCTATGGAACGAGGTATCCTCCACAGGATACTTCATCAGAATCGGATTAATTCTGGACTTCACGTCGAGCTAACGACGTTAAACAAGCGCTTCGTGGGAGGCAACCCACGCATTGGAACCACATTGTACCATTGTAAACCTCAAAAACACAAAAATCGAAAAATTCAGCCCCCGGGTGTCAGACACTAGCGCGCCCGCGCTAGTGTCAGCGCGCCCGCGCTAAGTTGCACAGCGCGCCCGCGCTATACTTAGCGCGGCCGCGCTACTGACTGCCGAGCCAGGCGATTTTTCTCCCAAAAATATTTTCTTTTCGTTTTTAAAAGCCCACAATCCTAATTTTGCATGCCTAGCCCGAAATACATCTTATTAAACCCTAACTCAGCTCTCCAATCCTTATATAAACACAAAACCCATCCCCAAATCCCATTATAATTCTCTAAACCCTAATTATATATACACATCCATACACACAACCTTCATCCAATCTCTCAAACCCACTACACACAAATCTCTTGCAACTCTAAATCTCTACCAATGGCACCCAAAAGAGCCCGAAGATCACAAGGAACAAGCACCCAAGCCCCTACATCTAGCGATTCTTCCTCGATGGGTGAGGTTGAGTTCACTTCCGATGGAGCACGAACCGAGTTGGAACGGCTTATGAATAAGTCGTTAGTCAAGGAAAGGGGATTCTTACCCACGGCGGAAGATGGTGAGCTTTTGAACATGGTTCAAGAGCGGGGTTGGGAGTCTTTTTGCGAGGCTCCGGAGGCGGTTCCCTTGGCTATTATTCGAGAGTTTTATGCTAATGCCAAGGAGAATCGCGATGGATTCACGGTGGTGCGGGGAATCCGAGTTGATTATAGTGCGGAGGCGATCCGTAGAGTGATTGGGGGGCGTGCCAAGCGCCGTAATGAAGAAGATTGGGTTGTTGAGAGGATTGGGCGTGCCAAACGCCGGTTTGATGATGATCCGATTGATCTTGAGCGGTTGGTGTATGACATGTGTGTACCGGACACGCACTGGAAGATGACTGCACCTCCTTTGCCGGCACATGTTTCTTTTCCTGCAGCCGCTTTGAACCGGTATGCGAAGGCGTGGAATGCCTTCATCTGTGCTAACATCATGCCATCTTCTCATGGGCATGAGGTGACAGTGGATAGAGCGATTCTGCTCTTTGGGATTGTCTCAGGCAAGTATATTGATCTGGGACATGTTATTCATCAGGGGATGCTGAGGTTCTTACGGGGAGGAACAACTGGTGCCATTCCATATGGCACAATTGTTACGAAGCTCTGTCGATCAAGCGGTGTTCGTTGGCCAGCCAACGAGCAACTACAGTTGCCAGGAACACCTATTGATCATTCGGCGATCAGTCGGATGACGGAGTGGGATGGAGGAGTTCCCCACCCTCGAGGCCTCGGGTACATATATGATGAGGTGCCAGGGGGACGTCCAGCATTTGTGAGGAGGGAGCAGCCTAGAGCTTCTGGAGCTGGTACTTCACAGACGGAGAGGAGCTCCGAACCGATGGGAGATGCTCATTATCGCCGCCTAGCGAGACGGATGGATACCATGCATGACATCCACCAGAGGTTTGCTTTTGACTTGACACAGGCTCTAGGTAGTGCTTTCCAGGCACAGGGGGTCACAGTTCAGTGGCCAGTATTCGGAGCAGGGATGCAGTATCCTCCACATGATTCACCTCCAGCAGAGGAGGGGGAGGACTCGGACTCCGAGTAGGTATGTGGGCGCTCTAGCCTTTTTATCACTTTCAATGGGGACATTGAAAATTTTAAGTTTGGGGGTGGTAATCTAAGGAAGAGCATATTATTATGTAGTTTATTATTGCATGTGTTAGTTAGTTCATGTAGTTCACGTTTTTTTTTATTTTGCTTTGATTATTTATCACGTTTTTCTATTTTTCTCATATTTTCTTTATTTTTACATGTTTAGTAGTAATTGTCGTAGTTAGTATCACGAGCATTTGCATGAATTATGAAGTTAAGCCAAGTTAATTGCCTATGATGAGTTATGTGCGTAGTTCTTGATTAGTAATTTCAATTGCAATGCTAGGTTAGTACTTGGAAATTGCTTGTGTTGGAAATTGTAATTCACATATGTTCTTGAGATAGGATTTAGACGAAATTCCATGAATTCTAGGATTGAATTGAACACCCTTCAGCTTAGGTCTGTAAATCTTAAGTTTGGGGGAACTGAGGAGTAGATATACCTTTCTAAAAGAAAAAGAAAAAAAAAATGTATAAAAGAAAAAAGAAAAAAAAAGAGTAGTAAATAAATTCACTAAAAAAAAATAAGTGGTAGAATTAACTAGGTTGAGCTCATTAGTACTCGAGTAATTAAGTCTGAGGGGACTTTGTGCCTAGCAACCTAAAGCCCTCGTGGTTTGGGATTGTTGACCCAACACTCGCTACATGGGTACTAGTGCATAAATCTTTAGGGATCTCAACCATTGCACAGTTAAATAAACCACTAGAATAAAGTGAATAATTGGTGTGTGAAGTCTTGTGGTGTTCGTAACGCATTTACACTGCGAAGCGCTCTGACCTTAGACCGAGCAATTAATCACCAATAAAAAGAAAAAAAATATAAGGAATAAAATAGAAGGGTGTGGACATTCTTTGGGACCTTGGCTTTTAGTTGGACTTGAGTGACGGGGTGTTAGTTTTAAACTTTTACGATTCTTGATTGGGATTCTGTGGGAGTAGTAGTTTTTGTCTTGTCTCAATAAAAGAGCATGCTTGCACACATTGGCACTCCACACTTGTAAATAGAAGAGTAATTGACTTGGTAGTGAGAGAAGTGAAATTCGAGAACATTAGCACAATCTGAGGTATTATAATTGACAAGGCAATTACTTCATAGTTCACTCATTCATCACGTAGTTGCATTCATGCATTGCATTGTATTATTGTTAGTGTTTTTGACGCTTGAGGACAAGCATCAGTTTAAGTTTGGGGGTGTGATAAGTGGTATTTATACACACTTATAGGCCTTCATTTCCGCTTAAATTGGTTGGTTGTACTTAAGTGTTTAGTGTCTTTTGATGTGTTTTTATTGTTTTTCTGTGCAGGTCACGAGTTGAGGTGATGAAGTGATTTTCTATCATTTTAGGTTGGTTTTGGTGCATTATTTGCAAGAATAGAGGATTGTGGATTCACCGCGACTTGGGATTTTGTGGGTATATCTTCTACAAACCCTCACGAGAGCACACTCGTCCACTAGAGCTATCTAGGGGTTTAAAGGGCTTGTTGCATATGCTAAATGCAACCGTGATCACCTACGGAAGTGGTACTAGAAGAGAGGAAGGACATGCACGCGAGAACGAGCGAGAAACGAAGAAATGAGGCTGCCATGACAGACAGTAGCGCGCCCGCGCTAACTTCTAGCGCGCCCGCGCTAGTTTAGCGCGGCCGCGCCCAGCAGAAGTGTCCCGGGCCGATTTTTACAGCTTTTCTGATGGATTTTCGCAGCGGTCGAGGCCCGGTTGACTTGGTCAATGCATTTTAAATTCTCATGTGTAAAACCCTAGCCTCCAAGTAGTTAGAATATCGAAAAATAGTTAGTTATCTTGTAATCGAAATATATTATCAGTGTGTTGGATCGTTCTTCGCGAGAAAGTGACAGTTTCGAGCGAGATCGTGAACATCAAATCTGTAACGTGTGATCCTTATTATTATTAATTCAAGAAATTTTATTCCATTTAATTCTTGTCTTTATTCTATCATGTTTTCATTAGAACCCATGATGTCGATTAGTTCGATTATGAACTAACCGCCTTCATGGGATTCTAATGGATTTATCGATGTAATCTAGTATTGAATATTAATTACTTGATTGTGTGACGTACGTTGATTTCTTTGCATGAGCCGTGCTTATTCTTCTTAGGAGCGTAGCTAACTTCTAAGTTGTTTGTTAATTCTTTCTGAAGCGAGAGTGGATGATTGAATTTAGAACTATGCCATGTAAACATAGGATTATGTGAATGAAACATAATTTGTGGTAGACTTGAACTATTTTTATCACCCTGTGTAATCACGATAGATGACTTGTTATTTAAACCTCTCTGCTTACACTACCGCTATAGAGATATAGGGTCTGAGCTTTGTTGGTGTCCATGAGATTTCTGTCTTAATTGTGGATTTTGATTGGTATGATATGTGTGCAACGAGAGTTGGCATGTATTACTTTCGTGTTGTCTGATTAGGGTCGATAGTCGCATGTTAATCAGTAATTTCAATTCTAGATGAATTCGATAATGAAGTTAGAATCCCATGTGTTTTCCTATTCTGAATTTGATTAGTAAATTTAGTTATTAGTATAAAAGAAACAATCCTTGTTAATTGTCTTAGCAGTGATAATTGATCATACATTGTTGCATAGGTGCATATTCTTAATTCACCAGTCTCTGTGGGATCGAACTTAATATATTACTTGTGATCACGTGCGCTTGCGTGTAGATTTCACCGAACATAAGGTAGTATCAATTGATCAGATTTACCCATCAACAGATGATGAGGTACTGTAACATAGTCGGAGCATCTTAGCGATTGATGTGATAAACATGTATACTTTTAGATTAGTAGTTGATTTATCAATGGATGTATAGATAGGGTGAAATAAAAGTGAATATGTGAAGTCATGTAATATATCCAAGTAAAGTGAAGATCGATCGCTAGTTATGAAGTATCAAAGGCTAAATTGAAGAGTTTATCAATCGCTGCATCAACACATCAATTGATAATCAAGGAAGGCTATCAAACGATAAATCAAGAAGGTTATCAATCACTAGTTCAAAGATAGTATCGATTGATAATATTAGCAATTGATTGATTAGAAATTGACAGCTACAAGTCAAGTAAAAGACAAGAAGCACATGGGTTGATGTGACAGATGCTGCACCAGTTTTGGAAGCTAAACCAAAAGCAGCTTAGTCAAATATTGAGAAACTCGAAGCCTACCATTTCTGGCAAAGCAACAAGAATTTCAAGCTGCCAAATGCTGTATCAAGTCCAAGAAATTCTATATTTGTAATAGCTAGAAACTGAGTAGGAAAATACTTTTACAGACTAGTTTTGTTTGTAGTAGTATATATTCATTTTGTAATTTACATTTCAAAGTATCCAAACACCAAGAACTGAAGAGCAAAGCAATCGAGATAGTAAGCAAGAAATTGTAAGCTTCTGCTCTTCATTCTTTTGTAACCATCCAAGTATTCTTACTTGGAAGGTTCTTAATATAAAAATCTCTCATGTGGATCAAACAATCCACCTGAAATTTTTAAGATCCTTGTTCTTTAAATTTCTGTTTTAGTTTTAATTTTCTCTTGTAGCTTGAATATAATCTGTTAAGCAAAAGTTTGTTCAAATTTTTGTAGATTGTATTCAATCCTCCATTCTACAATCTAACTTATTGTTTGCATTGTCTGAATAACAATTGGTATCAAAGCTGGTCTTCTAACATACAAGAAGTTCAAGATCCTAAAGATAATCAACAATGGGAAGAAGAGATTAAGGAGTCAAGATTCCAATATTGGTCAAAGAACACTACTTTCACTGGAAAGTAAAAATGCGGATGCATCTTCTCTCTTTAGATCCTAGCTACATCAACTGTATTGAGAAAGGACCACATGTTCCAATCAAAATCAACACTGCCCTGAGACTTGATGGAAGTGAAGCTGAAGATATTGAAGTGCCCAAAAATCCATCTGAGTTTACTGAAGAAGATGAGAAAGAAGTGCACAAGGACAACAAGGCCATGAACATTCTGTTTAATGGTATTGATGATGACATGTTTGACAGTGTCATCAATTGTACTGCTAAAGAAGTATGGGACACTATTCAAACTCTATGTGAAGGCACTAATCAAGTTAGGGAAAACAAAATGCAGTTGTTTGTTCAACAGTATGAAAGCTTTCACTCCAAATCTAGAGAACCTCTAAATGTTTGTTTAACAGATTTCAAAAACTGTTAAATGGATTAAAAAGCAAATGTCTACTTTATAGATCTGCAGAACCAGTGGTGGCCAAGTTATATATAAACTCAGATATATGTATGGGAAACATAATTAGAGCCAAGTAATGATTGAGAAGATCAAACTGAGAGAACACCAAGGGAGTGAAACGCAAGTGTATTCCTTAAGATAACTGAAGCTCAAGAAACTTTTTCTTGAGGTTGTAGCAAAATAGCAAAATAAATAAACCACTTATTTTGTGAAGTTAAACTACTGTGTTCATAACTTAGTTTGTATATTTCTCTACTGATCTATTTAAATCTTGTATTAGTTGTTGAATTAAGATTTGAATTTATCAGTATTACATTCAACCCCCTTTCTGCAATACATTCGAGGACCAACAATTTCCTTTTTTATATTATTCATATCTCAATCAATCAGTCAGAGCATTTACTTTATATTAAATTTGAATTTCAAAATTTAAATTTCAAAAGATTCACCTTGATAAATAGATTAGATTTAATAACAATATTTTAGCATTTATTTTTTATTACTGATTTTCTGACATAAAAGGTTTCTTAAAGTGTTCCTTCAAATGTGACTAAAAAAAGTGTCCTTCAGATATTATTATAATATTTGAATTAGGATTCTTTTATATTAATTGGTTTTGGATTCTTCAAAATAATAATTATTAAAAATATTAGAAGAGTCAAAAAAATTATTATACGGTAAATAATTTACACAAAAAAATATTAAATTTTAAACGAATCTTATGTGGCACAAATATTTATTATTAAAAATAATAAATATCTCAGAGAATCTCAAAACTTACTATATTATCATATAGTTCTTAAATTAATTTTGTATTTGTTAGGAATGTGTGATGCTTGATGATACAAAGTATTTTATTCTTACTTAGAATAAAATTGCATGTAGCTGATCAATTGCTAGCATGCTAAGGTAGTATCAATTGATCAGATTTACCCATCAACAGATGATGAGGTACTGTAACATAGTCGGAGCATCTTAGCGATTGATGTGATAAACATGTATACTTTTAGATTAGTAGTTGATTTATCAATGGATGTATAGATAGGGTGACATAATTGTGAATATGTGAAGTCATGTAATCTATCCAAGTAAAGTGAAGATCGATCGCTAGTTATGAAGTATCAAAGGCTAAATTGAAGAGTTTATCAATCGCTGCATCAACACATCAATTGATAATCAAGGAAGGCTATCAAACGATAAATCAAGAAGGTTATCAATCACTAGTTCAAAGATAGTATCGATTGATAATATTAGCAATTGATTGATTAGAAATTGACAGCTACAAGTCAAGTAAAAGACAAGAAGCACATGGGTTGATGTGACAGATGCTGCACCAGTTTTGGAAGCTAAACCAAAAGCAGCTTAGTCAAATATTGAGAACCTCGAAGCCTACCATTTCTGGCAAAGCAACAAGAATTTCAAGCTGCCAAATGCTGTATCAAGTCCAAGAAATTCTATATTTGTAATAGCTAGAAACTGAGTAGGAAAATACTTTTACAGACTAGTTTTGTTTGTAGTAGTATATATTCACTTTGTAATTTACATTTCAAAGTATCCAAACACCAAGAACTGAAGAGCAAAGCAGTAGAGATAGTAAGCAAGAAATTGTAAGCTTCTGCTCTTCATTCTTTTGTAAGCATCCAAGTATTCTTACTTGGAAGGTTCTTAATATAAAAATCTCTCATGTGGATCAAACAATCCACCTGAAATTTTTAAGATCCTTGTTCTTTAAATTTCTGTTTTAGTTTTAATTTTCTCTTGTAGCTTGAATATAATCTGTTAAGCAAAAGTTTGTTAAAATTTTTGTAGATTGTATTCAACCCTCCATTCTACAATCTAACTTATTGTTTGCATTGTCTGAATAACAATTGGTATCAAAGCTGGTCTTCTAACATACAAGAAGTTCAAGATCCTAAAGATAATCAACAATGGGAAGAAGAGATTAAGGAGTCAAGATTCCAATATTGGTCAAAGAACACTACTTTCTCTGGAAAGTAAAAATGCGGATGCATCTTCTCTCTTTAGATCCTAGCTACATCAACTGTATTGAGAAAGGACCACATGTTCCAATCAAAATCAACACTGCCCTGAGACTTGATGGAAGTGAAGCTGAAGATATTGAAGTGCCCAAAAATCCATCTGAGTTTACTGTAGAAGATGAGAAAGAAGTGCACAAGGACAACAAGGCCATGAACATTCTGTTTAATGGTATTGATGATGACATGTTTGACAGTGTCATCAATTGTACTGCTAAAGAAGTATGGGACACTATTCAAACTCTATGTGAAGGCACTAATCAAGTTAGGGAAAACAAAATGCAGTTGTTTGTTCAACAGTATGAAAGCTTTCACTCCAAATCTAGAGAATCTCTAAATGTTTGTTTAACAGATTTCAAAAACTGTTAAATGGATTAAAGCTGTATGGAAGAGTCTATATGGTCAAAGACTCAAATCTCAAATTTTTGAGAGCCTTTCCTAGAGATTGGAAGCCCATGACTGTTGCTTTATGATAAGCTCAAAATTTTAATGAATACTCAATTGACAAACTTTATGGTATTCTTAAAACTTATGAGCTTGAAATACAGCAAGATGAAGAACTGGAGAAGAACTCCAAAAAGGAGAAAACTGTGGCACTTGTAGCTGATAAAGAAGAAAAAGAGGAAAAGGCATTAAAGTCTGTAGTTTCCGGTAAAGCCTCAAGCAACAATGCTTGTGAAGGGAAGAATGAAGCTGGAAAGAATAAAGGAAAAATCATTGAAGAAAATGAGGAATCTTCAACTCAAGATGAGCTGGATGATCTTGATGAACATTTAGCCTTTCTTGCCAGAAAATTCTCCAAACTCAAGTTCAAAAGAAATGCTGTCAGCTCTAGACCATTCAACAGAGGAAATCAATCCAAACCATCTGGTATGGTTGATAGATCAAAATTCAAATGCTTCAACTGTGGTCTACCTGGACATTTCTCCAATGAGTGTAGATGACCCTCTACTGAGAAGAAAGGATCATCTTCTGAAAGTGTAGATTATAGAAGAAAATATTTTGATCTACTCAAGCAGAATAAGGAAAAGGCATTCACGACTGAAGATGGTGACTGCGCTGCTGATGAAGGTGACTCTGACAATGAGGAGCATGTTAATCTGGCCTTGATGGCAATTGGTGATGAAGCTGATTCTTCCAGCACCAGCAATGGACGATTAAAAACCACCAACACATCTGATCTTACTAAGACTGAATGCAAACAAATCATTGATGATATGTCTAATGAAATTTATAATCTTAGAGTCTCTCTTAAATCTCTAACTAAAGAAAATGTTAGAATTAAAGGGACTAATGATTTGCTTGCTGAGAGAAATGGGAAGCTTGAGACTGAATTAACCCAACTGGATAAATTCAAAAAGTCTTCTGAGCTTGCTAAAGATGAGTTGTTGGCTGTTATGAAAAGAGAAGAAATTCTCAAAAAGAAATTGGAAAAAAAACAAGAGATAATAGCTAAGTGGAAAGATTCTAGGAATATTCTTGAGAACATGTGTTCTACTCAAGTTCTTGAAGAATCATGCAAGAATTCCTAGAAGAAGAACAAAAAGTTGTTAGATGAGTCTGATTTCTTATTGGATAGTGATCATCCATTGATAGATATTACAGCAACAGATGAAAGTTATCCATCGAAGAATCAGACAGCAATTGATGAAGACAAACTCAACAAGCTTGACAAGAAATATGGGCCCATCAATAAGAATTTTGTGAAAGAATCTGGTAGCTCCAAGAAGACTGAGAAAGAAGGGATTGGTCACAATAGAGAAAGAGTGGAGGCTGGAAAAGGAAAGAAGAAGAGCTCTAGGAATGGCAAAGTTGGGATCAATAAAAAGAATGATTACACACCTGATAAAAATGTTGTTAGAAAAACTTGCTCTAAATGTGGTAGTGTTAATCATCTTGCTATTAACTGCAAAAATGCTCTAACTGATCATTGCATGCCTAATCCTATGATGACTGGTCACTTTCCTTTTATGCCTATGTTCCCAAATGCCCCCATTCAATATGCTAACATGCAATTCATGCCTAATCCTTGTTTTAGTGCATTTAACATGCATGTTATGCCTATTCACCATGATAACAAAAATCATGCTTTTATCAATCAATTTCCTGTGAACTCTACCAAGATTGGTTCTTCTAATTCTGCTATGTTACCTAAAGTTAAGAAGCATAATTCTGAGGATGAAGTTGTTTCAAAACCTTCTAAATCCAAAGAAAGTAATGCTTCTAAACTGATGTGCTAAAAATATGATTTTAATCGCAAGTGCACGATCCCGTTTTAGTAATATAAGATTCGTTCCACAAGGACTAAAGTTATTTTCGCAAAAACCATAATTTATAATTTAGGCGAATTAGACAAATTAGTTTTTGAAAGATTTTAATTAATCTAAATTAACAATTAAAATAAAAGAAAAGAAAACACCGGAGGTACTACTCGTACAAGTAATACACAAACTGATATAATAAAAAAACACATAAAAGAAATGAATCACGCGCGGCCACTGAACGAAAACATACTAAAACAGGACACACGCAACCACATTTCGCCGTGAGCACTAATAAATATCTGAACAGAATTTATGGAGGTGCCCAGAATAGCTTAAATCTCCCCGGAAAATTGATTTCACCGAAAAATCTAGCTATTCCAAGTGTTAGTAATATATCAGCTACTCAATCTAAATGTAAATAGTTTAAATTAGTCACACAAGTTATTCAGAATTCTCCCGTTACAAGTTAGTTAGTCTGTTAGTTTGTTAGCAGCCTCTCCACTCTCTTGACTTGTATATAAACAGAGCGAGTGCCTTGTATAGAACACATTAGCTAGTTGTAATTCTTCAGAGCTTCAATACACAATGTTTTCTTTAGTATCTCTAGTCTCTGTCTCTGAAACTAACATGGTATCAGAGCCTGCATAGCTCGATTCTGCTTCCGTGCATAGTTGCATTTCCGCATCTCAGTTCTCCAGGTTTTGCGTGTCTGTTCTTGTACATACTCGTCATTTTCTTTCGATCTACTCGTCGTAATCTTGCTTTTAGCCGTAGTTTTGATCTGAATTCATACGAATTCCGTCGCGATAGCATTTTCGATCTACTTCGATAGTTTGCTGCTTAATTCGTTGTGAAATCACTTGTTCTGTAGCGATTTACGATTGTTCTATCTTGCATCTTAAGTGTTTGTCAATTTGTGTACTGGAATCTACATTTTCACATCATGAATTCGGATCCTACTAGTGGTTACTATATACATCCATCTAATGCTTCTTCAACTCAGCTTGTGTCTGTCAAGTTTAATGGAAACGGTTTTAACAATTGGAAGCGTTCTATGTTGCTAGTTCTATCTGCTAAGAACAAAATTGGATTTGTGAATGGTGTTATACCAAAACCTGATCTCACTACTGCTGAGTTTGTATACTGGTCACGTTGCAATGATCTAGTCATTTCTTGGATCTTGTTTAATCTTGATGATACGATTGCCAAAAGTGTGCAGTTTCTCTCCACTGCTCGAGAGATTTGGTTAGGATTGGAAGAGAGGTATGGATATGCATCTAATACTCAGGTGTATTCTTTGGAGCAAAAGTTGGCTGACATTACTCAGGGTTCTCAGACTGTATTCGAGTTCTTCACTGCTATTAAGACTCTTTGTGATGGAATAACTGATTCCTATCCACTTCCTTACTGTACTTGCAATCAATGCACCTGCAATTTGTCTCAGAAGATCCAGGACAGACAACAAGATCAAAGGCTGCTTCAGTTTATGATGGAGTTGAAAGAGAATTATGCTGCTGTGAGAGCTAATATACTAATGAGGCAACCTCTTCCATCACTTGCTGCTGCTTACAGGCTGTTTGCTCAAGAAGAGAGTCACAAGACTATTTCACAGTCTTCTACTCAAGCTGAATCTCTGGCATTTCTTACTGACAGGAAGAGGTTTCCTGATACTAACCTCAAGAATAATGATGTTTCTGGAAAGGCAAACAACAACACTGGCAATAGGACATTCAACAAGAACAAGCTTGGATCCAACTACTACTGTACTAACTGCAAAGTTCCTGGACATAGCATTGATAGGTGCTTCAAGATTCATGGATTTCCAGCTAATTTCAGGCCAAAGGACAACAGATTTGCTGCATTAATTCAGAATACTCACACTGATGATGCTACACAAGAAGATCTGCCTGCAACTGATAATCAGTCAAATGCCTTCTCTCAGGAACAATACAGTCAACTGTTGGATCTTCTTGGCAAACAACATGTTGTAGAAAATGAAACAGGAGACATTACTGCACCAAATCAGTCTTCTCACACTGCTCTTCTCACATGTAAAGCCTGTCTTATTTCTTGTATAGAGTACAATTGGATAATTGATAGTGGTGCTACTGATCACATCACAAATAGCTTATCTGATTTTGTCACATATACACCAGTTTCTGACTCTATTACAATTCCTGATGGTAGCACTATTCCAGTTACACATATAGGTACTGTACATCTTCATGATAAGATCATATTGAAAGATGTTCTTCATGTTCCCAGTTTTCACTTCAAACTTATATCAGCACATAAACTGTGTCAAGATATTCAGTGTCATATCATTTTTAACTCTGATCATTGTATGATTTAAGACCATTCAATGAAAGGTCCTCCACCTCTTCTTGGTAATCTGGTCAATGGCTTGTATAGTGTGGACAAAACTACGTTGCAGCAATCTAGCACAACTAAGTTGCAGCATGATAGTCCTTGCTCCTCACTAGTTCAAGCCTGTCTTAGTGCTTCTCCAGCTCAAGCTCAACTCTGGCACATGAGATTGGGTCACTTAACATTTTCTCAGCTAAAAATGGTGGTTCCTTCTTGTGATGCAAAGTCATTTCATGACAATAACATTTGTAATGTCTGTCCTTTAGCTAAACAAGTTAGGACTTCTTTTCCTTCTAGTAGCATTACGTCTACTGCTAAGTTTCAATTGCTTCATATTGACATTTGGGGCCCTTATAGGGTTAAATCTTCTGCTGGTTGTAGTTTCTTTCTTACTATAGTTGATGACTATAGCAGATTTACTTGGGTTCATCTTCTCAAGTATAAATCTGATGCTGTGTCTGTGTTTGAAAATTTCATTACTCATGTAAAGACTCAATTTGGTGCTGATATTCTGTGTGTTAGATGTGATAATGCTCTTGAGTTAATAGCTGGCAATATGAAACAATTGTTTCTTAAATATGGCATTATCAATCAAATTACCTGTGCCTACACTCCACAACAAAATGGTGTTGTGGAGAGGAAGCACAGGCATCTTCTTGAAACTGCCAGATCTTTGTTCTTCCAGTCCAAAGTTCCTGAGAAATATTGGGGAGAATGTGTCTTATGTGCTACCTATCTAGTTAACAGAATGCCTTTAAAGAGTATTAACTTTGATACTCCTTATTTTCAACTATATAAGTCTCAGCCTTCCCTGTCCAATCTTAAATGTTTTGGCTGCCTCTGCTATATCACTACTTACAAGGTTCACAGGTCAAAATTTGATCCTAGAGCAACACCTGGTGTTTTCTTGGGATATCCAATTCACACAAAAGGATATAAAGTTCTGGATTTGACAAATAGTACTATTGTTATTTCCAGAGATGTCTCATTTCATGAGCATCATTTTCCTTTTCACTTTCTTTCAAAGGTCAAGTCTACTTAATATCAGTCTTCCCATTTTTTACCTAGAAATACAACAAATATGTCAAACCTTTATCATGATGATGTTCCAGTTCACACACATGCCACATCTGACTCCATTCCTTCAAATAATATTCACTCTCCAGAAAATTCCACTTCTACACAAAACATTATTTCATCACCTTCTTCTTCCTTTTCTGAATCTTCTTCTGAAACTGCTCAATCTTCATCACTGGTTGATATGAGTTCCACACAACAACCATTATTACCCAGACAATCCACCAGAATCAGGATTCCACCAAGTTATCTCTAAGATTATCACTGTCACACAGCTTCTCACTGGTGTAATTTGACTTCATCTTCCATGCTTCCTAAAAATCATCAACATTTTGTTGCTGAAGCCTCTAAGGTCACAGAACCAACTTCTTATCTGGAGGCATCAAATCAGCCACTCTGGGTTGAAGGCATGAACAAAGAAATTCATGCTTTACAACAGAATCAGACCTGGACTTTAACAGATCTACCTAAGGGTAAGAAAGCTATTGGCAGTAGATGGGTGTACAAAGTAAAACTTAACCCAGATGGTTCTCTAGAAAGGTGTAAAGCCAGGCTCGTTGCAAAGGGTTTTACACAGAAGTATGGTATAGATTACCATTAAACTCAGTACAGTTAGATGTTTGTTGGCTCTAACAGCTCACAAAGATTGGAAATTATACCAGCTAGATGTAATTAATGCCTTCTTGCATGGCACTTTAAAGGAAGAAGTTTACATGAAAGTTCCAGAAGGCATTGATCATCTCCCAGGACAAGTGTGCAAACTCAACAAAACTTTGTATGGTCTTAAACAAGCATCACGAGAATGGAATGCAAAGTTAGTTGAGGAGCTCATACATCAAGGTTTTATACAGTC
This sequence comes from Daucus carota subsp. sativus, assembly GCF_001625215.2. Classification (NCBI taxonomy): domain Eukaryota; kingdom Viridiplantae; phylum Streptophyta; class Magnoliopsida; order Apiales; family Apiaceae; genus Daucus; species Daucus carota. Next base: position 11,164,610 of record NC_030381.2, read on the forward strand.
GAAATTGGATCACAACTTGTTTATTCACAGAACAGGCTCAGACATTACTATTGCAGCTATATATGTGGATGATATATTGCTTACTGGAAGCAATATTTCCACTATTACATCTCTCAAGCAACATCTTCATTCTTCTTTTGGTATCAAGGATCTTGGCATTATAAAATACTTCCTTGGAATTGAAGTCTCATATGTTCCTTCTGGTATTATCCTTAGCCAAACCAAGTATACCAAAGACATTCTACAGTTAGCAGATATTGATTTATCATCTAAAGCAGTCACACCTCTTCCTTTGAATCTCAAGCTTACTGCTGATGATGGACCCTTATTTCATGATGCTGAGTTATACAGGTCACTAGTTGGGAAGCTTAATTTTTTAACTAATACTAGACCTGATCTCAGTTATATAGTACAGATGTTAAGTCAGTTTCTTCAGCATCCCCGGTTACCTCACTATGAAGCCTTGTTACATACTTTAAGATACATTCACCACACCACTGGACAAGGTATTTTACTCAAGGGTGCTGATAAACTCACTTTACAGGCGTTTTCAGACTCAGACTGGGCATCTTGCCCGGATTCTCGCCGCTCAGTCACAGGGTATATACTCCTTCTTTGTAATTCACCTGTTACATGGAAGTCCGAGAAGCAGAGAACAGTTTCTCGATCATCCTCAGAAGCTGAATATAGGGCTATGGCCTCTGCAGCATCTGAGGTGGTCTGGACTGTCAATTTACTTGAGGAATTGGGAATTCATGATTTAAAACCTATCCAGCTTAATTGTGATAATCAGTCCGCCCACCATATAGCTCGCAATCCGGTCTTTCATGAACGGAAAAAACACATAGACATAGACTGTCATTTTACTCGAGAAAAGGTGCTTGAAGGTTTGATCCAGCTTAGCTATCTCCCAACACAAAACCAACATGCAGATGTTCTCACCAAGATCATTCCATCTGCTTAGTTTCAAACTTTACTCTCCATGCTGGGAATGTGTCCTTATAAACCTCCCACCTTGAGGGGGGATGTTAGTAATATATCAGCTACTCAAGCTAAATGTAAATAGTTTAAATTAGTCACACAAGTTAGTTAGAATTTTCCCGTCACAAGTTAGTTAGTCTGTTGGTTTGTTAGCAGCCTCTCTACTCTCTTGACTTGTATATAAACAGAGCGAGTGCCTTGTATAGAACACATTAGCTAGTTGTAATTCTTCATAGCTTCAATACACAATGTTTTCTTTAGTATCTCTAGTCTCTCTCTCTGAAACTAACAACAAGTATAACAAATGAAAGCCCACTAACCTCTAAACCAAATTCAACACTAAATTCTACACTAAATAGCCCCTAATCTACCCATTTTTTAAAAAAAACAAGACCCAAATCAAGTCAAAACAACTCCAAATTATACCAAATTTTAAATCTAGCCTATATAAAATATAACTAACCAAAACCCACTAACCTCAAGTCAAAATCATAAACTAAAATTTACACCCAAAAGCCCTCAAAAATACCAAAACCAAGAACAAGAACAACACCAAATCATACCAAACTAACTCGAAATCAAACAAAACTTCAAAACTAGGTTATCTACCAAGTTTCTAACAAAACCCCATCAAACTACAAACTAAAATCAAAATCTAAAATACTAAACCATTGAACCTACTAATAATATTGAGAATTAAAAGGGGCTCAATCCAAATATTAAAAATGTAAGCTTAAAACAAATAATAAAGGCTCTTTCAACCCACAAGTGGTTGGCATAAATGCCACTTTATCCACTTGTTGAAGGGAAAGTTGGTCATAGCCATAAATTTCAACAAAGCAAGGATGCAAGAGATAAAGAAACTAAACTTGAACTTATTGTTAGGTCCAAAGTATCGTAGAAGGGGGGGTTGAATACGATACTCACTACAATTTAAAATTCTTTCGAATCTTGCGGATAAATAAATTGCAGTTCTGTAATGGGTTTCATGCTCCGGATATTTATTGGGTCAGTTTCTAAGGATATGAAAATATTAAACCAACACACAATATTTTCCAAGGTATATCTGTATATTGATAAATACCTCGAAGGGTGCTATAAATCCAAACCCGAAGGTTGGCTACAATGGCTACTACTACGTACACTCACAAACCCTAGCTTCTAAATATATATATATTACAAAACTAAGCTATGATTTATTTGTGTGTAGTAGTGTGCAAGGCACAAAGCCATTCCACCATAAAGGTGGTGGAGAGTGTGTCAAATGTGAACAAAATCCATGGGTATTTATAGGCTTTTCATAAACTAACTATGGTTAAGCCAGGTGATCCAGGTTGCGCCAAATACAATATATATATATATATATATATAAATATAAATATATATATATATATATATATATATATATATATATATATTGAACTTGCGCCAATGAAGCTGCGCCAATTCATGTATATATATATATATATATATATATATATAGTAAAGTTGCGCCATACAGTATGATACTGTAAGTTTACTTAGAAAAAATTCCAAGTAAAGCAAACTTGCGCCACCTTTGAATTTTAGGTCAAAACCTGCGCCAAGGAGGAGTTTACTGTATCCTGTGTTTGATCACTTAGAATTTATTCTAAGTGTTCAAACTTGCGCCACTGTTGTATATAGGAGAAGTCAAACCTTGCGCTGGTCAAATGTTGCGCTCCAAGGGCTTCCCTGTATACTGACTTGGAAATATTCAAGTTAAAAGAAACTTGCGCCTCACAGTGAAATACATCAATGTTGTCTCTCTTTTGACTTCAACCTTGCGCCAAGACTTGAACTTGCGCCTTCTTGCACACTGGAGACATAGTTATATACTTAGAGAAATTCTAGGTCTGTGAACTTGCGCCTGTACAGTAGAGGACTCCACTGTTATCTCTCCTCAGACTTCATCTAGGTCAAACCTTGCGCCATGAATGCTTCCAGTGTGTTCACAGTATAAATGACTTAGACACATGCAAACCCTAGGGTGCCCTAGACACCTGACATCATCACATGCATGCATAATATATATAATATAATATATTATGTTGTTATTATATTAATAAATAAAAGTATATATAAATATATACACACATATATATATTTTATTTATATGAACATATAATAATATATGTACATATATTTAAATATATTCTCATAAATTTAAATATATATAATATATAATTATATGTAAATACAAATGTAAATATATATAAATATATATAGATAGATATATATTGTTATTTATAAATATAAATATAAACATAAATATATAAAGAAAAGTATATATAAATATATACATATATATAATATTTATATAAACTTATAGTAACATATATACACACATATATTTAAATATATTCTCATATATTTAAATATATATAATATACATATAACTATGTGTAAATATAAATATAAATATATATATATATATATAAAGATATATATATAACTCTCTCTAAATATACATATATTTATGCACATAATATAATATATATATACACTTAATTATATAATTGCTTATGTAAAATATAAATACATATATTATATACATATATATTTATTTAAATATATATACATATAAATATACATATACATATGTTTAAAAACATATATATATATATATATTACATATATTATATTTAATTAAATATACATATATACATATATAATTATATTTGTACATATACAAATATATAAGTGCACACATATATAAAATGTCAGTTCCTGATATGGCTTTCTGTGGAAGCTTGACATATGGCATTTGAGTAGTAAGCTTTGGCATAGCTTGCAGAGGCAGAGTATTTGGCTTGGCTTGGCTTTGGAACACATGACTTGATAACTTGATCAATTTCTTCGATCGATAAATACTTTGCAAACTCCGTACGTGCTGACGCTTAGTACACTGGTCTGGTTCACAAGCGACTAACACTGAAGTCAAACATTGTACCGTCTTTGTCAGCAAACATTGATCAGTCGATTCCGGGTTAGTTTATGCTTCAGTTTGTTGATTATAAATAACCAACCAAGATATATAAAAATATCTTGCTTCAGGGGTTGCACTGAAATCTTTAGAGTACTTGGACAACATCTTCATTGCTTCCACAATCTTGAATACTTCAATCTTTATTCTTCACTGAGGCATGAACATATTAATGAACTTCTTCCAGTGAACTTATTCCTTCAAGACTGTAGATGGCTTCTTCAACCTTTGTCTTCGCATCTTCCGATTCCGGTGCAGGCGTAGTGTTATTTACTTGTCATGTTCTATTGTTGAGTTATCATCCATATGTAACAGATAGGGTTGTCTTTACATTTAGACTTACACTTATATATATATGAAAAGTGTTTACAATATTTGAGAGATTACAAGTTGAAAAAGAAAGCTATTCTAGATGTAGAAGATGATAAAGGAGGCTACTAACAACTAGGTAAAACCTAGAGTAAACTAAGTTAGACTAAGTTAAACTAGGTTGGTGGCTAATGAGAGAAAAGGATGTTTATATAGGCCTAGATTAGGGTTTTAGGGGTAGACGGGTCTTTGTGTCTTGATTTTCTTTTCCTTCTTTCTTCTTCTTCTTTTTCTTTTCTTTTTTTTCTTCCTCTTTTTCCCTTCTTGCACCTTTTTGTTCCTTTTTCTCTTGATTTCTCGATTTCTCTAAAAATTCCTGAAAACAAAACAATTAACTAATAAAAATACGAAAACAAGCAATAAATAGGTAGTTAAAATGTGCAAAATAATGGACCTATCATAAACCAAAGGTGATTTATAACAAAACTGGACCCAAGACTGCTTGGGTACCAAAATCAACTTAAATTGTTTTGGATCTGTGCAGGGAGGAAGAAAGAATCTTTGGTACCTTGATAGTGGATGTTCAAGCCACATGACTGGAGATTCTACCCTGCTCAGCAAGTTTGAGGAAAGAGCTGGCCCTAGTATTACCCTTGGAGATGACAGCAAAGGATTTACTTTGGGATATGGCTTAATTTCAAAAAGGAATGTCATCATTGACAATGTTGCATTAGTTAAAGGTCTTAAACATAATTTTCTTAGCATCAGTCAACTATGTGACAGAGGTCATCAAGTTTGGTTCTCAACAGAATCCTGTGTTTTTTATGACAAGAAAGATAACAAAGTGGTGCTAACTGGAAACAGGAAGGGAAATGTCTACATAGCTGACTTCAATTCTACCAATGCAGATTCACTCACTTCCTTGTTCAGCAAAGCAAGTCTAGATGACAGTTGGTTATGGCACAAGAAACTTTCCCATTTAAATTTCAAGACCATGAATGATCTTGTGAGAAAAGATCTTGTTAGAGGACTGCCAACATTGGAATTTTCCAAGGATGGCCTCTGTGAGGCTTGTCAAATTGGAAAGCAAAGAAAGTCCTCTTTCAAAAGCAAATTGAAATCCTCAATTGATAGACCCCCACAGCTTCTGCTTATGGATTTGTTTGGACCAGTCAACATCATGTCAATATCAAAGAAGAAATACTGTCTTGTGATTGTGGATGATTTTATAAGATTTACTTGGACTTATTTCCTTCACTCCAAGGATGAAGCAAGTGAAATCATCATCAATCACATTAAGATAGTTGACAACATTGATCCAAAAAGGAAAGTTTCAAGGATCAGAAGTGACAATGGGACTGAGTTCAAGAATTCCATAATGAAAGACTTCTGTGAAGAAAAAGGAATTCACCATGAGTTCTCTGCTCCAAGTACTCCTCAACAGAATGGTGTGGTTGAAAGGAAGAACAGAACTCTTATTGAAGCTGCTAGAACAATGCTTGAAGAATCAAAGTTGCCTACATATTTTTGGGCTGAAGCTGTTAACACAGCATGTTTTACTCAAAATATTTCTCTGATAAATCAAGCACAAGTAATGACACCCTATCAATTGTTTAAAGGAAAGAAGCCAACTCTGAACTTCCTACATGTCTTTGGATGCAAGTGTTTTGTACTGAGAAATTAAGGTGAAAATCTTGGAAAATTTGAAGCGAAGGCAGATGAAGGGATTTTTGTTGGATATGTAGCTGGAAAGGCTTATAGAGTCTACAATCTAAGATTAAACATTGTTATGGAATCTGTCCATGTGATGTTTGATGACAAGAAAATTCAAAGTCTGGATGATGAAGGATTTCATGATGTTCTTCAATTTGAAAATGAGACTGAAGTTGTGGTAGAGCTGGACAGTGATGATGATGATTATGCTGGAAATGTAAATATTGGTGGAAATATTCCATCAATTGCTAATAATACATCAATTGCTAGAATAGTAGTTAATGTATCTCAAACATCATCAATGGCTAATAGTTCAAGGTCCACACATTTAGGGGGAGCTTCTCAAAATGAACATGACTTCACAAATGAAGCAAGTTCATCCAGATCAAATCTTCCTCCCCATAGAAAATGTACAAGGGATCACCCCTTTGAACTCATTATTGGAGATGCAGCTGCAGGTGTCAAAACAAGAAGAGCCACGATGGATGAATGCCTGTATAGTAGTTTTCTTTCACAGGAAGAACCTAAAAAGGTTGAAGAAGCTCTTCTTGATCCTGACTAGATTCTACCTATGCAAGAGGAGCTAAACCAGTTTGAGAGAAACAAAGTATGGAAGCTGGTGCCCAAACCAAAATACAGAGCAATTGTTGGTACAAAATCGGTATTCAGAAAAAAGATGGATGAAAATGGTGTTGTAACAAGGAACAAAGCAAGACTGGTTGCTAAAGGCTACACTCAAGAAGAAGGAATTGACTATGATGAGACATTTGCTCCAGTAGCCAGACTTGAAGCAATTAGAATTTTTCTTGCTTATGCTGCACATGCCAATTTCAAAGTTTATCAAATGGATGTCAAGAGTGCTTTTCTAAATGGTGAGCTAGAGGAAGAAGTCTATGTTTGTCAGCCACCTGGTTTTGAAGATCCAAATTTTCCAGAATTTGTATATATTCTCTTGAAAGCTCTCTATGGACTGAAGCAAGCACCTAGAGCCTGGTATGACACTTTATCACAGTTCCTTCTTGAGAATCACTTCACAAGAGGTACTATAGATAAAACTTTATTTTATAGAAATGTTAATGGCTCTAGTATACTTGTTCAAATTTATGTGGACGACATAATATTTGGTTCTACAGATGAGAAACTTTGCAAAAAGTTTTCCAAGCTTGATAAGTGAACTTGGTATGTTAAATTTCTCTAGTTAATGAATCCACATTCTCAAGATTAGTAAGTGAACTTGGTATGTTAAATTTCTCTAGTTAATTGTTTGTGTTTTTAATGCAGCCTGTGATATGTGACAGATGGGATAAAATTTTGCCTGTGTCAAAATAGCCACTATCGATCGCTATTTTTAGTATTCGATAGTATATTACATATCACTGGATAAATGAACATATATTTTTAGTATATCGATGGCTAATTTGTTTTCTCTTCTCAGCCATTGATATACTAAAATATCAACTGCCAGTATCCAGTAACTTTATCGATCGATATACACACACATATATATATATATATATATATATATATATATATATATATATATATATATCGATTGATGGCGCTTGGCTACTTTTTGAACGGTTACTTCATTTATTTTATTGAGAGTATAAATAGTTTGCCTTTAATTTTTCTTTCATTTCTCACCTACATTTGCAAACTCTTAACTCTCTCTCTCTCTCTCTCTCTTCTACAAAACTCTTTCGAGCCCTAATCTCTCTTCAAGCTTTCTCATCAATGGCGCCTGTAGTCAAAATCACAAGTACGACTGGGTTCATCTACGAGCGAGACAACCATGTTGCATATGTGGACAAAGAAGGCAAAAATACTGAAGCCTTTCATACCATGATGGACTTCATCAAGGAATGTAAGTGCTCCTATGCTATGCTTCATCCTCCAGCAATCTACTGTGAGATTGTAGAGCAAATGTGGACTTCTGCCAGGTATAACCCTGAGTCCAAAACTCTGTCTATTGTGATAAATGATATTAGCTATAATATTGATGGTGAAACTGTTAGGGTTGCTCTTAATTTGCCTAGGAATTCTACTGATAGAGTGCCTAATGATAATGAAATTGTTAGAATGCTTAGAGATATGCATTACAATGGTGATTTGTCAAACTTAGGACAGATTCTTAGGCGCCATATGCGCAAGGAATGGATTTTTCAGTGTGACTCTTTTATTAAGGTCTTTTCTGGTAAAGTATCTAATTATGATGCTTTCACAATGTCTATACAAACTATGTTCCATATGCTATTAACTGATGATTACTTTAACATTGGTGACTTAGTTTTGTATGAAATTGTTTCTAAATTGGGTCCTCAAGAGGGCATGCCCAAGAATATCTATTTTGATAGGTTTTTTATGATTATTGCTAACCATTTAATCAAGAATCTAGTAATAGCACAGCAAGACAACGAGCTGGATTGTTGGATGCAAAGCAAGAGAGTGTGTGGTGACCTGATGAGGATACTTGCAAATGATCAAGTACCCTTGTCTTTACCATCACTCATGTAGGTATCTTCTAATCCTGCTAACTCTTCCAATCCCGAAATTTCTTCTATACTTTAAGTGCAGCTATGGAAGTTGAACACCTCCAACTTCCTACATAGGCTACCAAACCAAAGAAAATTACCAAAAACAAATCTAAGAAGCCCACCTCTGGTTTCTCACAAAAGGCATCAGTTGTAACAACTACTTCACAACCAGAGGGGAGTGGGAAGGAGGTAAGTGGTGAGGGGAGGGGTGAACATTAAAGAAATCCCCAGAATAAGGAGGGAGAGGTGAGTGCAAACTCAGCCAAGCCATCCCACATCTTCCCAAAAAGGTGCCACCATTGAAAATAGCTCTCCTCCAAGAGCACAGAACAAAAGAGGAAGGGACACTGACCAAACACCTCCCAAAACCTTTTCTAGGAGATCCAAAAAAAGGGCACTTGCTGCACACACTACAGTACAATCCAAAATCATAGATTTTGTGACAGTACAAAATTCATCTTCTCAAATTCAGTTTGATGTGATTCCAGCAAATGTGGAGTCACAGCCCCTTCAAATTGAAACACTCATTCCAAGCTCAGATCTCCAAGTGGAGGAAGTTGATCTACTATACAACTTCCCCCACCCAAATTCTCCAACTCTGCACTTGGAGAAGCCAATTTCTGAAACTGATGATCATCTTTCACAAGATCTGTTGGGTCATCAGTCTGTTATTTCCAGAACAACTAGTGAATTTGTGGGAATACCAAGGCCTTCACTCTTCACAGATTCTCTAGTTGTTTCTACAAACACTTCAACTGCTAATCTTTCTACATCATCGATCGATATCTCTCATCGATCGATAAGTGTAGTTCTGTCAACGGATGGGTTTACCAGCAATCAGCCGTTGATGAGTGACAACATGCCATCAATGGCTATTTCTCAGCCATTGATAGACGAGAACCCACTAGCAGTTGGCACACAATTAGAACATCTTGCTGTTACAAGGGCTGCTAGTGAGGAACTCATCATTGTTACTGCACTCTTAGGATCGAGAGATGGTGAGTTAGAGAAGAGGCTGCCTTCAGAGCAACAAAAGGAGAGACTGAGAGTGAGGGGCTGGGAATTTCTTCCTTCCAGGCAAAAGGAGAGCTTGTGGGTACCACCTTAGATGGTGAAGGTGAGGTGAGCCAGGGTGAGACCCTGATGCAAGAACAGAGAGATTTTGAGAGAAATGCAGGTACTAGAGATATAAGGATGGAGCCTGCTGTGGACAAGTTGGATGCTTCTCAATTTGCACATCCTACACTAGCCTATCCAGTTATGGCTGGTCAATCCAATGTCCAAGCAGAGGAGACATTAGGGTTGCTTCACACATCTGAAGCATTAGAGAGAGCACAACTTGCACATGTTGTTGTTCCTAAAGGCATGCTCTCTACTCAGGGTGATTTAGAATATGATGACTCCCTTGCTTGTGAAGATGATGAAGTGGCTGGTCCTTCAGATATGCCAGACTGGGTGTTCAGCAAAAATTTTTCCTTTTGTGATACCAAGATGGAAATCCTAAGGCAGTACAAAAGAGCTATGGAGTAGGAAGTAGATGAAGATCCCATCAAAAAGACTCTCTCTATGTTTGTGAAGGAAAATTTGAGACTTCAAAAATCTCATTTTGATCAAATCAGACAAGAAGTTCATGATCTTCATAATGCTGTCTCTGCAGTCAAGGAGGACAACAAGCAAAATCTGGAAGCAAGGATCTCCTATAACACCATGGCCAATATTAGATCCAAGCTTCATCAAGAATCCACCTTTACTGCCTCCATTGATGCTTTAGACATGAGAGTTTCAAATGTTGAATGCCAATTGAATCAAGTTCTCATCAATCAAACCAATCAACAGAAGTTACTTCTTACTCTCCTCCAAGCTCTGAACATTCTAATTCCTACACTGCTAGATGATCACAAAAAGGGGGAGAAGTCTACAAGCTCAAATGCTCTAGCTACTGCAGCCACAACTGCAACAACCACAACTGCTAATCCTAATCCTCAAGTTTCAACAGCTCCAACTCCAACAATCTCAACTACACTTGCCACCTCCTCTACAAACAACACAAGTCTTGCCATTGTCACATCTACATTCCCATCATCAACCATCCCTGAAAATTCTACAAATCTTCCTCCAGTCTCTACAGATAAAGTGCCTACAACTGAGGGGGAGCCACCAACTAAGGGGGAGCAACTTGATGATCTAGTCCCAAAATCTAAAGCTCCTCCAGCTACAGAGAAGAAACAGTCACCTAAGAAAAAGACAAAGACTGTTAAAGTCAAGAGCATCAAATGTCAAGGTGAGCCATCTTCAAACAATGAATTCAGGCCTTGTTTATTTGACCCTCCATCACCAGAGAAGCCACATGGCAAGAACAAGTTTGTTGAAGATTTTCCCATGCCAAAATCTGACAAATCAAAATTACTTGTGTTAGGTCCAGATACGATTGTAGAAGGAGGGTTGAATACAATCGATACCAAATAATCGCGGAAGTAAATCTGATTGGAATATGACTTGTTAATCAGATTATAATTAATTAATATAACAATGTTTTAAGTCGTTATATAATTAATAAGATTCAGTTTTAATGTCAACTAATGTTCGTAGAATAAATTCGACAGGGTGTATTCTAGATTAGTGATTAAAACAACCGAGTTATCAAAGCACAGAAAACTGTGGATATAACGAACCAGCAAGTTACGAACAACTTGAAAGCTTTACAAATGCTTTGATTTACAAAGTGATGAACACTTTAGAATGAAGAAACTATGCCATATCTATAGGCAAAGCATTGAACTTGTAAGACAATGAGAAGATAAGACAAATACAAGTTGTTAAGACAATACAAGCAATGGCAAGACAACTTAACAAAGGGCAAGACAAAATAAGCTTGGTCAAGATAAAACAAGGCAAGGTAGGACAATTAAAATTGCCTACCAAGCCATACACAAACGGCAGAAAGACAATTACTAGAATTGTCGTGACGGTTCACGAGATTTCGGTAGGACAATTGTCCTAAATGTCTTGGCCAAAAGCAGAAAGACAAACTCAAGTAATTGCCTTTGCAGCCCTTCATTGCTTCGGTAGGACAATTAACAAAATTGACATGGCAGTTGTTTGGAGCTTTCGGTAGGACAAACTAAGTTTGTCTTGCTGCATTCTATTTCACTCCATGTAACAATTCGGTCAAACAATCAGAAATATTGTCTTGCTGACTTCCTTTTCTACAATTTAACAACTCGGTAGGACAATACTTGGTATTGTCTTGCCGAGTTGTTTAAGTGATGTAGAAAGTAATTTTGTAATATATTTTAAATAGAAAATTATTCACTTAATTAAGTTAATCATATAATTTAATAAATTAAATTAATTTGAGAGTGAATTAATTCAATAAATAAAATACATAATTAATATAATTATTTGAGAAGTGAAATAATAATCTATAAAATATTTAATCACCCAAACTTTAGCAGAACAGCTTCCTGTCTTCTTGAAACTTTAATAACTTCGTTTTGATTTGTCGATCGACTGAACTACCACTTTTGCTTGACGTAGAATATTTAATTTGAGTAACTGATACAAAGATGTACTGTCTGGTTCATCTGTATCTAGTTAAATCAAATATTCTTTGTCAAATAAACAATAGAGATGTGGCTTGTTCGTGGAGTCTTTGTCTTGTAAGTTCTTCTTCATTAAATGGAATCTTATGAATAAATAAAGTATAAAAACTTTATATCTTCTGAACTTCTGGACGTGCCACAGAAGATTATTTGTGCACTGAGGCTTGAACATATTAATGAACTTCTTTCAGTGGTGTGCAGCAACATCCTGGAATTCTTCTGACATATAATTCCCATAAGTCATTTGACGTTCTTCGTACGGATTCCGATAACTTGCTATTTACTGAGCTTTCTTATCTACGTTGAGTTGTACCTCTTTAAATACAAATAGGCTGAACATATGCCTCTCAATCTCCCCCTATTTGTTTGTTAACATAACATGCAAATTTCCTAGAGGATAACTCAACTAACAGATAAGACAAAGAATTGAACATAAGAATGTAAATAGCAGTAGTTTCTGGCTTTAAATTAGACAATAAACCATGATCATTGATAGATTACAAAAGGATGTTCTTTGAACATATTCTACATATATCCTAATCAATCTATTCACTCAAAACGAGTGACTTCTCCTTCTTCAGCATCTGAACAGTGAATAATAGGAGTAGAAGGCTCATTCTGAACTGGCTCTTCAGTTGCAGTGGATTCTCCACGCTTCTTCCTTTCACAAGCCAAAGATAACTGGTATTGAACCTCTATGTCCACAGGGTCTTCGATAAAGTATGATGGCTGAGTTGTGTTAATATACTTCATCTGATTGACATCACATTTGAGAAGATGTCGATGATCCAAGTAGAAGGTTCCAAACTTGCTCTCGTGAATGAACATTACACAGTATGGAATTCTGACGAATTGAGGACTATTATGAACAGCATGTTCCATAAGTCTGTCACGGAGGAGTTCATTCAAATTCGAGCTGTGATGGACCCACAATAATAACCGACTAAAGCATGCATAATACGATAAATGATTAAACTATAGATTTATAAAATATTAGAACTACGAGTCTAAAATCCACAATCCCGGAATCACCAGGAATGAGTATGAACAACATCTAAAGTTATTACAACCCAAAATAAAGTCTAAGTCATTACTACATATTTTAAATCCCCAAAAGTCTTAACAGATAAAGTTAGGGAACTACGAGTTCCCCACCTGCTCCATCATACGACAGTAGGCAATACCCGATCCTGAGGTGGTCTTACGGGCGGTTTGCTTGAATCGAGCCATCCTCGGGTTTCACTGAAGGGTTATAATAAACAATGCAATTAATGAGCAAAAAGCTCAGCAAGTGAAAGCAATCTATAACAGTTCACAGTATGCAATATAAACAAGTGCAATAATAACAAGGGATATCACAAGGTACAATCTCAATAAAGGTGCAAAATGAGATAGCAATTTATTGGAATTGGAAACACACAGCGCTACGAGCATTGAAGGGCGATCAGCCCACACCAAGCTTCGAATCACAAAAAGTGATTCAACCGGGGAGGATCCTCGGCACACATTGGCCATATACAGACATCAGGCTCCCCGCTACTGATGCGGCAATCAATTGACTAGCGCCTCAGTCTTATATATAAAAATATTATCCAATTCCTTTTAAGGTCATTTCAATTCAATTCAATTTCAATAAAAAGGGTCTTGATTAGTCCATATTTTTGCATATTTAAATGCCTATTTTTTTGTTTATTTTCGTAGTATTAATCGCTTATTTATTTTATTTCAGGAAATTGTAGATAAATAAAGAAAGAAGAGAAAATGCAAGAAAAAGAAGAAAAGGAAAAGAAAAGAAGAAAAAAAAGGAGTTGGCAAATAAGGGACACATGGAGGGCCACAATCTTCCCAACACACAAGGCACATGGATGGTCAAGATTGAGCCATCCTACCCCTAAACCCTAATTCTTTAGTTATAAATACCCCTTTCCCTTTACTTGTAATGACCTACCTAGCTACCTACCCATTTTTTATACCTAGTCATTTCTATAGTTAGTATCTTAGATAGATTTACATTTTGCTAGCCCCAATTTCCTTTCCAAGCTTGTATACACTTTTTAATTTCTATGCAAATCTCTTTTAGCTTAATCTTGTATTGTCTTTTTAATTTATGTTCTCCAAGATGAATGACTCTTTTAAGTACCACCATATGCTTTTAAGCTTTTGGGAAATGAAGAATCATTGAGCTTGTGATTAGTGTAGATCTCTTACTTTTTAGTTTTAAATTTTTGAGAAGTAATTGAAACTCTAGCACAAAAAATGAATTGTGTGGGGGTTAAATATCTAGATTTAAAGGCTACAATATATTAGTGTTAATTCGAGTTTTCAGTTCTTGTTATACAGTTTTAGTAGCCCCTTTTCTTTAGATTAGTGTCCAATTTCTTTTAATTTAAAACACAAAACATTACTCTGTTTTTCTTTTCTATTCTACAAACACAAAACATCCCCCCACCTCTGTTTCGGCTGAACCATGTTACAAACCCTTTTCCCGACATCTGTTCGAATCGCCACCACACCGAGTTGATGCTGTTGTTTCCTGTATTTTTGTTTGTTTACGCGTTTTGTGCTTCTTTTAGTTCGGTTTTGTAATGTTTTGTCGAACTGGGTTCTGAATTTCTTTGTTTTAACCGAGTCAGCCTTGTTTCTCTTCTTTGCGTTGTACTGTTGAGTCGCGAGTTTGAGTTCGCGCGCTGAGTTCGTTTACTGTGTTCTAAATCGAGTCATGAGTTTGTAGTTTGTTGCTTTTCTTTTGAGCTTCGCTAGTTCTTGTTTAGATTTGTTTTTCTTGCTGAAAATAGTCGAGTTTCATCCGATTTTGTTTTGTTTTTCTTTTGAGTCGCTGCTAGCGAGTTTGCTGAGTGTTGGCGTTAGTTCAGCTGTGTTTGAGTTTGCTTCATTAGTCCTGGTCGATTCAGTGTGTTGTTTGAGTCGAGGTTTAGTCCCGATTTCCTGCTGATTTGATTCGTTTTTGTAGATTAATGGGTTTAATCGTTTGTTTGTTTGAGTTTTCTGTTTTTTCAAATTCCGTTTTCTCTGTTGTTTTGTAAAATCGAGTTGCGGTGTTTCCGAGTCTTTGTTTTGTGTCTGTGTTCGTTTTCTTGGCTGGGGCGAGTTGCTGACTTGCGTTTATATGGCTGTAGGTTGTAGCTGCGTTTGTTGTTTGTCTGATAAATAGGTTCCACTGCTGAGTAGGCGTGATTTGAGTCGAGTACTAGTGTAACTTTTCTGTTTTCTTTTATTTTGCTGCGTTGGTTTCTCCCCTTTTTCCAAGTCATTTGATTTGCCTTGGTTTTTAGTGTTAGTTTGTTTTAGTGGGATTTTCTTTTCTTTTGTGTTGTTTTGTATTTGAGTGCAAGCTACTGATGTTAATCAAATGGTAATATAAGTTTGTGATTTTGGAGTATTAAGTTGTTATTTAATTAGATTATTTTATCTATATTGGCTAGCTTAAGTTCGAAATGGATCACGTCAAATTTTCTTTTTAGTTTAGTTTATGAACTTTTCTAGATAATTTAGAATAATTAATTAGTTAAAGCTTTAGATTAGTGATAATTAAGTAGACTAATTAATTTGGAAATCTTGAAACCACTTCACCAAATTGATTGTTCTAATTCGCCTAGGTTAATTATTAAAGGATTGCGAAATTAATTTTAATCTCTGTGGATCGAATCATAAATATTAAAACGGTGATCGTGCGCTTGCGATTTAAAATCATATTTTCTAGCACATCAAGTTTTTGGCGCCGCTGCCAGGGATTAAAATTAATTTTTCGCTCCTTTATTTTTAATCTTTCGGATTAGCTTGTTTTCTCATATTTTGTTTTTATTTTCGAGGAGGAATATTATGGAATCATGGAGTAAAGTGGACAAATTTTGCTCGGATTTGGAAGTTTGCTTTGGTAACCCGTATCTCTCCACTTTTATCTTTCGTTTTTTTTTTAGAAAATCACAAACAAATTTGAAATTGAAAAACACAAACAAATAGAAAATTTAAAATCCAAAAATATTAGTTAGAAATACATATGTGTTGCATCATGCATTTTTACACTTAGGGCACATCATTTAGATTTTAATTTTTGTTTTTAAATTTTCGTACCTTTAATTGTGGTGATCGCTGGAGGACCCTAAGGTGCGTTAATTTCTTTCTTTTCTCTAGATTAAAACACGTAGTTTAGAGCATCCATAATTGTTTATAGTTTTTAATTATCTCGTTGTGTGGAGCATCATTCTAAATAAATCTTAAGGGCATAACCCAATCACAAGATAAGGGGAGGGATTTCATCATCCTTAGCCCACAACAACTTAATTCCGCATTTTGCATACCCTTCCTTTAATAAAATTGAATTAGACGTTAGCCCCTAGGATTTCGCGCTCAATTAGGAAGGTACCTAAAGAACGAGATAATCTTTAATTATTCCGACTCTTCGGTGTCTAAGGACAAGCGAAAGCTTACCTGGCCGATTAGGGTTTGGTGTCTAAGCGCGGAGATTGGCCTCTTGGCAATGCCTGCTCCAAACTGGCCAAACCGGTCCGAATAATAATTGATTTATCGAGTTTTTGGTGGTTCTTAAAGTTAGGAGCAAGGTCTAGTTCATTTTCTTAGGGAACCCTAGAGTTAGGTTTTTCTTTCGCTTTTACACCCTTTCTTTTGTTTGATTTACATTCTCGCACTTACTTGATACGTGTTTACTATCTTGTGTATGCGAACTACTTGGGTTAGGAACGAATCGTCTAGATTAATTAGACCGATCATCGAAATTCCTTCTTCGTCCTCTTCGGACTCCGAACCCATAGAAGCTAGCGAACCGATAGTAAACTTGGCGTTGTCTCTTAAAGACCGTTGTTACCCATCCCGTTCCGCTCAACCACCCTTTCCTCCCGTTAATGGGAATAATTTCGAAATCAAGGCACATCACATTAGTATGTTGCCTAAATTTTTAGGGAGTGATGGTGAGGATCCATATCTCTTTATTCAAGAATTTGAGGAGGTTTGTGGTTTGCAAAAACTCCAACAATTGAGTGAAGACTCCATTCGGCTTAGACTAATCAACTTTGCTTTAAAAGAAAATGCTAAAAAATGGTTGTATAGTCTACCCGTCAATTCTATTTTCACTTGGGAGGGGTTTATGGTAATGTTTCTTAAAAAGTATTTTCCAAACCATAAAATGACTCGAATTACAAATGAAATAAATCAATTCCATCAAAGGGAAAATGAGTCTTTTTGGAAATTCTTTGATCGTTTTAAAAATCTTTTATCACAATGCCCCCACCATGGAATAGAGAAATGGAGACTTTGTAAGATTGTGTACGAGGCCTTAGATAGTCAAACCACCGCGTTATTAGAGTCTATGTGCCAAGGCAAATTCATGGAGAAAGATGAGGACCAAGGGTGGGAATTTTTCGAGGACTTAGCCGAAAAAACAATGTTATGGGAGTCTACTAGGGAACCCAAAAATTCGATCGAGGCGTCTAGCTCTAGGGGTTTGCACTCGATAGGAAACAATGTGGCAACCGATGCCAGATTTGCGACCCTAACTAAGAGACTTGAAGCTTTGGAGTCTCATAGTGGCCCTTCATCTTTGCCTATGTTCCCGAACTATAATGCTCCCCATCCCGAGATCCAACAATCTCATGATTTTGAGCAAGTGAACGCGATGTTCCAACCCAAGCCTAGAAATGATCCTTTTGCACCGACTTACAACCCCGGGTGGAAGAATCACCCGAATTTCTCGTGGAACCAAGGGCAAAATTTTCAAGCCCCACAATCTAATTTTCCTAGGCCCAATCCCAATTCTTTTCCGAATTATCAAAACACGAGTCAAGCTCCGTTAAATCCTCCCGGTTTTAATGATTCGGATAAGAGACTCAATTCCTTAGAAAAGAGCATAGAGGCCTTAGTGAAATCGCAAACTAACTTGACTCAATCCCAACAAACCTTCATGCAAACTTTAACCCAAGATAGGCAACTTTTGCATTCTAATGTGCAAGCCGTCTCTAAGTTAGAGTCCCAATTGAGTCAATTAGCGAGCACATTGTGTGAGCGAGAAAAGAACAAATTCCCAAGTCAACCGGAGCCGAACCCAAAATTTCCACTTAATCAAAGACCCCCGGATAATGTGCATGCGGTCATTTCCCTTAGGTCGGGTAAACAAGTAGAGACCCACGTTGGTGAGAACCTTGGTAAGAAAGGGGATTCGACTTCTAACCCAAGTCCACCCCGCACTACCATTAATCATGACAAACCCGAGTGTTCAAAAGCCCGTGAGGAGTCAAGTGACCCAAACCCGGAACCGAATTCCGAGTCGCAAAGTGAAGTAGTCTATAAAGCACGAGTCCCTTACCCACAAAGACTTATTTCACCTAAGCAATCGGCTCAAATGGAGAAGATTTTGGAAGTGTTTAAGCAAGTCAAGGTCAACATACCCCTTTTAGATGCAATTCAACAAATTCCGTCATATGCTAAGTGTCTTAAGGAGTTATGCACCCATAAGAGAACTAACCATGTCCCTAAGAAAGCTTTCCTTACATCTCACATTAGTTCGATTCTCTCAAACCAAATTCCCGTGAAATACAAGGACCCCGGTTGTCCTACAATTTCATGTGTCATAGGAGAAACTTTTGTGGATAAGGCGTTACTTGATTTAGGGGCTAGTGTTAATCTCCTTCCATATTCTGTCTACCAAGCCTTAGGTTTAGGGGACCTCCGAAAAACCAATGTCACACTTCAATTAGCCGTTCGATCCGTGAAAATTCCTAGGGGAATGATCGAAGATGTGCTAATTAAAGTAGGTGACTTTGTGTTTCCCGTAGATTTCGTCGTCCTAGAGACCGAACCGGTTAGGAACCCAAAGAATCAAATTCCCATCATCCTAGGACAACCCTTTTTAGCTACATCCAACGCGTTGATTAATTGTAGGAACGGCTTAATGAAGCTAACATTTGGCAACATGACAATCGACCTCAACATCTTTCATGTGGGGAAACAATCCGATGATTTCTATGATCAACCTATGGATGTCAATCTAATTGATGAAATAGTTGATCAAGATCTCATGAATCCTAAAGATGCCCTTGAATTTTGTTTAAAACATTTTGGAGAGGATTGGGATGTTTCCGACTACACACATGAGGTCAACCAAATGTTAGAATCCACCATTCCTACAATGAGTCAAGAGCGTGATGTTGAACCCAAGAAGTTGCCTTTACCAAATAAAACCGTGGAGTCACAACCACCAGAGTTAGAACTCAAACCTCTTCCCGACACTCTTAAGTATGCTTTTCTAGGCCCTAACGAGTCTTATCCTGTTATCATTGCCTCAAATTTGACTATGTCACAAGAGGAAGAACTTTTAGGAATCCTTAGAAAGCATAAGGGAGCGATAGGGTGGAGCATTCCGGACATTAAAGGAATTAGCCCGGCGATTGTCCAACATAGGATTCATTTGGCAGAAGATGCAAAGCCCGTGAGAGAACCTCAAAGGAGGTTGAATCCTCCAATGATGGAGGTAGTTAAGAAAGAGATTCTTAAGTGCTTAGACAATGGGATCATCTATCCCATTTCCGATAGTAAGTGGGTGAGCCCCGTCCATGTAGTGCCTAAGAAGTCGGGCATCACTTTAGTGACAAATGAAAACAATGAGCAAGTTCCAACACGTGTCCAATCCGGTTAGAGAATGTGCATAGATTTTAGGAAGCTCAATGCCGTCACTAGGAAAGATCATTTCCCTTTGCCCTTTATCGATCAAATGCTAGAGAGGTTAGCGGGTCATGCTTTTTATTGCTTCTTAGATGCTTATTCAGGATATTTTCAAATCCCGATCGCACCCGAGGACCAAGAAAAGACCACCTTCACTTGCCCTTTTGGAACCTTCGTATATAGACGCTTAGCTTTCGGCCTAACCACGGGCCCATCCACGTTCCAAAGGTGCATGACTAGCATTTTCTCGGAAATGATAGGTGACTTTCTAGAAGTCTTCATAGATGACTTTTCCATCTTTGGACCATCTTTTCACCAATGCCTTAACAATCTAGACTTAGTTTTGAAAAGATGTGAGGAAACGGATTTAGTGTTAAATTGGGAGAAATGTCATTTCATGGTTAAAGAGGGAATTGTTCTAGGGCATAAAATTTCTAAAAAAGGGATCGAAGTAGACAAGGCTAAGGTTGACTTAATTGCTAATCTCCCACCTCCCAAGTCCGTTAAGGAAATTCGTTCTTTCCTTGGATATGCGGGATTTTATCGTAGATTCATCCAAGATTTTAGCAAAAAGGCCCGACCTTTGACCAACCTTCTAGCTAAGGATGTCAAATTCGAGTTCACAAGCGAGTGTGTTCATGCCTTCGAAGACCTTAAGAGAGAATTGACTTCGGCCCCGATCATGAAGTCTCCCGATTGGAGTCAACCTTTTGAGCTTATGTGTGACGAATCCGATTATGTGATAGGAGCGGTTTTAGGACAACGAATAGATAAGAGGCCTCATGTCATTTACTATGCTAGCAAGACCTTAAATGATGCCCAACTCAATTACTCTACCACCGAGAAGGAGCTTCTAGCCGTAGTCTTTGCCTTAGAAAAATTTCGCTCTTATCTTATCGGGTCCAAAATCATTGTTTACACGGACCATGCCGCTCTTAAGTATCTTTTCTCTAAAAAAGACTCAAAAGCCCGCTTGATTAGATGGGTGTTGTTGCTCCAAGAGTTTGACTTGGAGATTAGGGATAAGAAAGGTTGCGAGAATGTCATCGCCGATCATCTCTCTCGATTAGTGGTTGAATCCACTAACGACTTGCACTTAAGCTAGTCATTTCCCGACGAACACCTTCTCTCAATTTCCACTCTCCCTTGGTTCGCCGACATAGTCAATTACTTAGCAACCGGTGACATTCCCTCGACATGGTCCAAGAATGATAAAGCCAAGTTCTTTTCTCAAGTGAAACATTTCTTTTGGGATGACCCGTATCTCTTTAAACATTGTCCCGATCAAATCATTAGGAGGTGTGTCCCAAATAGTGAGTTTCATAGTATCCTCTCATTTTGTCACGATCAAGCATGTGGAGGTCATTTTAGTGCGAAGAAAACCGCCGCTAAAATCCTCCAATGTGGTTTTTATTGGCCGAGTTTGTTTAAGGATGTCGCCGAGTATTGTTCCGCTTGTAATAGGTGTCAACATTTAGGAAGAATCACTAGGAGAAACATGATGCCTATGAGCCCAATCCTTGTTATAGAGCTCTTTGATGTGTGGGGCATAGATTTCATGGGCCCATTTCCTAGTTCATTTGGCCACCTTTACATCCTTCTCGCGGTTGATTACGTTTCCAAGTGGGTAGAAGCCATCCCGACCCGGTCCAATGACAACAAAGTTGTCCTTCGCTTCCTTAAAGAGAATATCTTTTCTCGATTTGGCACACCTAGGGCTATCATTAGTGACCAAGGGACGCATTTCAAGAACCGTCAATTCGAGTCACTTCTTAAGAAGTACTCCATCACTCATAGGCTTGCTACCCCTTATCATCCTCAAACTAGTGGTCAAGTAGAGGTTTCAAACCGGCAAATTAAGCAAATTCTAGAGAAGACGGTCAACTCAAATAGGAAAGATTGGTCAACCAAGTTGATAGATGCCTTATGGGCCTATCGGACCGCTTTTAAGACCGTCTTAGGAATGTCTCCTTATAGACTCGTGTATGGTAAAGCTTGCCATTTGCCGGTTGAGCTAGAGCAGAGGGCTATGTGGGCCATTAGAGAATTGAACTTCGACTTACCCACCGCCGGTAGTCATCGGAAGTTGCAATTGACCGAGTTGGACGAACTTAGAAATGATGCCTACGAAAACGCTAAAATTTACAAAGAGAGAACTACGGCTTTCCATGATAAGACCATCTTGAGAAAATCATTTTCTCCCGGCCAAAAAGTTCTTCTCTACAACTCTAGGCTTCATTTGTTTCCCGGTAAGTTGCGTTCTAGATGGGACGGTCCTTACATTGTTCAAGTTGTATTTCCTCACGGTGCTGTTGAAATTCAGGATCCTAAAAATGGTAATGTTTTCAAAGTTAATGGTCAACGTCTTAAACCATTTTTAGAATTGCCTGTTGATTCGGAGGAAGAGGTCATCCACCTCATCAACCCTTGATCACGTAAGTTGCTTCAGTAGTTAATAAAAATCCCTTCATCTCATATTCAGGTATTTTTCCTCTTTACTCTCTCATTTTAATTCTCTTTTGCATACATTGAGGACAATGCATGATTTAGGTATGGGGAGGGCTTTAGTGTAATTCTTAAAAAATGAAAAAAAATTAGAAAATTCTAAAAATAGAGATACTTTTAGCTAAGTTGCTTTCCCTCACTCAAACTTTAGGAGTAGTTGGTGTTTAGCATGTTTTCGTAAAGTATATATATGTAGTGTCTTTTAGATAATTTGAACGTAGTTGAGTAACGTTGTCTTTTTGAAGCTTGTATCGACCGATTTGTACCCGTAATTCCAAGATGGCACACACATTTGCACAAGACCTTTGATGGAGAGATTGTCTAATGATATTATTCGATACCTGAGAGAGAACCCACATGTTGAAACAATGTCGAATCGAACCTTTGCGGAAAAAAAATAGAAAAACAAGAAAAAGAGATAGAAAAAGAAAAGGAATAACTACTTCAATACCCATTGTTCTTTATAGATAAAATCTTTAGATAAATGGGATAAAGTAGATTGGCTAGTCTCGTTTTGTGGCCTTTGTTACTCGAGCAATTAAGTCCGTAGGGGGATTTCAAAACCTAGTGCCCTAAGACCGTTTGGTTTGGGAGTCACTGACCTAAAGCTCGCTACATGGGTAACATTGTTTGCCTAAGAAAACGGACAAAATAAAGTCAATGCCAAAAAGAAGAAGAAGAAGAAGAATAAGAGTTTGTGAAGTTTGGCTAGATATTTGTTTCGATAGAGATTGGGTCAGTTCAAAATTGGTTGACAAAGAGAATATGTTCTTAGACATTTAGGATCCATCAAAGACCTTTAATTACTTACACTCCTTGGATTTCTAGTAAATTTTTGTGTCGATTCAAGTAGATTAGAGACAACTGTATCTTGATTATAAGTAAAAGAATCTTTGAGTCGTATTTTCCTTTAAAAACGCTTTTTGTTAACACCGGCGAAATTAGAGTAGAGTCGAGTAGACACTTGATAGGATGTCTCACAGATTTTATGGGTATATCTTCTGTAAACCCTTTGGAGACAAAACTCCTCTTGTAGAGATCGTCTACGAGTTTAACGGGTTGGTGAACCTAAAATCACCCGTCACGCCTACGAAAAGGAGCCTAGGAATCGCATCTAGTTTTCTTAGTTTATTTTCTTTTCTTTTGATTTTTACTCGAGGACAAGCAAAAGATAGGTATGGGGAAGTTTGATTAGTCCATATTTTTGCATATTTAAGTGCCTATTTTTTGTTTATTTTCGTAGTATTAATCGCTTATTTATTTTATTTCAGGAAATTGTAGATAAATAAAGAAAGAAGAGAAAATGCAAGAAAAAGAAGAAAAGGAAAAGAAAAGAAGAAAAAAAAAGAGTTGGCAAATAAGGGACACATGGAGGGCCACAATCTTCCCAACACACAAGGCACATGGATGGTCAAGATTGAGCCACCCTACCCCTAAACCCTAATTCTTTAGTTATAAATACCCCTTTCCCTTTACATGTAATGACCTATCTAGCTACCTACCCATTTTTTATACCTAGTCATTTCTATAGTTAGTATCTTAGATTTACATTTTGCTAGCCCCAATTTCCTTTCCAAGCTTGTATACACTTTTTAATTTCTATGCAAATCTCTTTTAGCTTAATCTTGTATTGTCTTTTTAATTTATGTTCTCCAAGATGAATGACTCTTTTAAGTACCACCACATGCTTTTAAGCTTTTGGGAAATGAACAATCATTGAGCTTGTGATTAGTGTAGATCTCTTACTTTTTAGTTTTAAATTTTTGAGAAGTAATTGAAACTCTAGCACAAAAAATGATTTGTGTGGGGGTTAAATATCTAGATTTAAAGGCTACAATATATTAGTGTTAATTCGAGTTTTCAGTTCTTGTTATACAGTTTTAGCAGCCCCTTTTCTTTAGATTAGTGTCCAATTTATTTTAATTTAAAACACAAAACATTACTCTGTTTTTCTTTTCTTTTCTACAAACACAAAACACCCCCCACCTCTGTTTCGGCTGAACCATGTTACAAACCCTT
Organism: Daucus carota subsp. sativus; assembly: GCF_001625215.2. Lineage (NCBI taxonomy): Eukaryota > Viridiplantae > Streptophyta > Magnoliopsida > Apiales > Apiaceae > Daucus > Daucus carota. Next base: position 11,188,969 of record NC_030381.2, read on the forward strand.
TTCCCGAGTTCTGTTTGAATCGCCACCACACCGAGTTGATGCTGTTGTTTCCTGTATTTTTGTTTGTTTACGCGTTTTGTGCTTCTTTTAGTTCGGTTTTGTAATGTTTTGTCGAACTGGGTTCTGAATTTCTTTGTTTTAACCGAGTCAGCCTTTTTTCTCTTCTTTGCATTGTACTGTTGAGTCGCGAGTTTGAGTCCGCGCGCTGAGTTTTTTTACTGTGTTCTAAATCGATTCATGAGTTTGTAGTTCGTTGCTTTTCTTTTGAGCTTCGCTAGTTCTTGTTTAGATTTGTTTTTCTTGCTGAAAATAGTCGAGTTTCATCCGAGTTTGTTTTGTTTTCTTTCGAGTCGCTGCTAGCGAGTTTGCTGAGTTCTTGCTTTGAGTGAATCGCGAGTTTGGGTTGCGTCTGTTTTCTTTAAGCTGAGTTAAGTATTCTGGGTTTGTGTAGTTTCTTGCTGAGTTTGATATCGAGTCTGTCCTCTGCAGTGCGAGTCGAGTTTGTGAGTCTGGGCGTTAGTTCAGCTGTGTTTGAGTTTGCTTCATTAGTCCTGGTCGATTCAGTGTGTTGTTTGAGTCGAGGTTTAGTCCCGATTTCCTGCTGATTTGATTCGTTTTTGTAGATTAATGGGTTTAATCGTTTGTTTGTTTGAGTTTTCTGTTTTTTCAAATTCCGTTTTCTCTGTTGTTTTGTAAAATTGAGTTGCGGTGTTTCCGAGTCTTTGTTTTGTGTCTGTGTTCGTTTTCTTGGCTGGGGCGAGTTGCTGACTTGCGTTTATATGGCTGTAGGTTGTAGCTGCGTTTGTTGTTTGTCTGGTAAATAGGTTCCACTGCTGAGTAGGCGTGATTTGAGTCGAGTACTAGTGTAACTTTTCTGTTTTCTTTTGTTTTGCTGCGTTGGTTTCTCCCCTGTTTCCAAGTCATTTGATTTGCCTTGGTTTTTAGTGTTAGTTTGTTTTAGTGGGATTTTATTTTCTTTTGTGTTGTTTTGTATTTGAGTGCAAGCTACTGATGTTAATCAAATGATAATATGAGTTTGTGATTTTGGAGTATTAAGTTGTTATTTATTTAGATTATTTTTATCTATATTGGCTAGCTTAAGTTCGAAATGGATCACGTCAAATTTTCTTTTTAGTTTAGTTTATGAACTTTTCTAGATAATTTAGAATAATTAATTAGTTAAAGCTTTAGATTAGTGATAATTAACTAGACTAATTAATTTGGAAATCTTGAAACCACTTCACCAAATTGATTGTTCTAATTCGCCTAGGTTAATTATTAAAGGATTGCGAAATTAATTTTAATCTCTGTGGATCGAATCATAAATATTAAAACGGTGATCGTGCGCTTGCGATTTAAAATCATATTTTCTAGCACATCAGGTCTTGATCAAGGACAAGTCATTTAGCAAAGGTGTTTTCAAGGTTTAAATGATCTTTCTAAAATAAGGGAATGTTATTAAGATCAGGGTTCCAAAAGAGATAATTCAGTTCAATAAGGGGTATCAACTTCTCATTATGTATCAAGGGACTATTAGAAGATCTTCATGTGTGTGTAAGGTGATATCATATGAAAAGGTCAATTCAAGTATTAAGGGTGCTGTTGAACTTTAAAGTTTGATCATAGGGTGATGATAAGGTGATTCAGTTCTAGATAAGCAGTAACGATACATTCACAGGGTATACAATTTATCAAGCAAGTATAAAGGAGAGTTTCACTTTCCTGGACTAAGTTTACTGAACACTTGCACTAAATCTTCTAGAGGTTCCTTGCCTGGCCTCCTACTTGCACCTATAATTAATAGTATCCTCGTCACCACAATGCTAACTACCCTTTCGTGTGTGTGTATATAAACACACACACACACACACACACACACACACATATATATATATATAAATATATACACTTAAGCTTAACTAATAACAAGTCACATATTCATCAAGTAATGCACATAACAAGTAAGGCATGGCATTTTATTACTTAGCTATTATCACTTAATAGTCTCTAATTATACCTAAGTCACTTAAGCAATTAGTCAAGTAATACATAAGGTCTAAGACCAACACTTCCTAATTTACACCCTACTGACTTCAACTTAAACAATAAAGAGTAAGGCACACTTGTGCCCCACCTCACAAGACTCACAAATGAAGTGCATCCTAATTGACTCACTAGAATGCTTACCTTGGCAACACTTGTGTGCCTTGGCAAAAATGGTGCATCTATACTAAGTGCATTGACTTAAACTAACTTGAACTATCTTATATGACTTAATACTAACTCATGGACTCAATATGAGGTCAAGGCCTCACTGATGACACATTCATATGCAATGCATTCCAACTTGGTTCTAAAATGTGACTCTATCTGTGACACTTGTGTATTTTAGTGGAAATGAGGCATCTAAACTTAAGGCATTCACTCTAATTTAATTTCTACAAGTTGATATGATCTTAAAATAACTCTGTGAAGTGGTGTGACTCAAAGGCCTTGCTTACAAGGACCTTCAAAAACTAATGCACTTTAGTGACTACTCTGCTTAGACACTTTGGCACCCCCTTGGAGTGCCTTGGCAGAAACAATTGCTTCCACCTTGTTCCTTGATGAGATTTTGACTTCTCTGGATACCTAAGACCTAAATCTAAGTTGTTCAATTGGTTTGACACTAAGACCTTGCTCAGGCCTCCCTAGGCCTCCATGCCAAGTTGGCACAGAACAGCCTACTTAGCTGAGTGCACTGCCCTGTTTTCACTTACTTGAAACTCACTTAACTAATTCAATTAACCATTATAATGACTTTTTAAGCTTCCTAAGACTTCATTAGACTTATCTAAAGCAAGGCCCCATGAAGGCCTCACCAATGACATGGTTTTAATCACTCAAAGATGCATATGACCACAAAGTGTCCTGTTTAGAGTTACTCTCTGAAATAAGTGTGTGCACCTATCTAAATGGATGTTTTTGTGACTTCTAAGGCTACTGGAGACTTGTACAAACCAAGTCCCAACTCCAAGAAACTCAGGCCTATGAGGGCCTAACCAAAACATGCCTAACTCCCTTAGTTTATCTAGTGCAAAATTCTGCCATGGTGTGTGTATCTCCTTCCACCTTAACACCCTCCAAAACTCCATAAACCAACAACCAAGCCACAAATCCTAATCTATATTGTACATATGCCTAGTGACTATCTTCACAAAGCAAGATACAACAAAATTTAGTCATTTATATGCACAAAACCGAGGCATAACATAGAGCAAAACAGAGCAGATTTTTACATAGCAACTTTGAGCAAATTTTCGACTTAACAAGCATGATATCTATAGCATAACCACTGTCCATCACTTCATATCATCATGTATACTCTAAACTAACAATTCCTCACAAGAATCATGGAATGCATCATATAAAAATTCTCATACAAAACTCAAGATTATGGAATTTTATTCGGTTTCCACATATAGCAACATGCATGGCCTAAAACTCATATATAAGCATAGTAACATGTTAAATCACCAATGTACAAGACATGCAAGAACTGAAATTTCACAAAACCTCAACAAAATCACTATAACATTCGAATATTAAAGAATCAAAGCTCAAAACCATGGAATTTCCAAGATCAACATATATATACATTCGGTTCCTATTGAGAGTCATTGCCAAATGTGATGAATCAAGAGGATGCCTTGATCAAATAGAGGTATAAACCCATCCAAGATCATCCCAAGTTCATCTTTAGGAGACACCAAAATAGAGACCTAAGCTCATGAGAACCAAGGCCCTATTTCGGCTCCAAACTCAACATGCAAAGTGAAACTAAGCTCAAAGTTGAAGATACAAGTGTGGATGGTGAAAGTCTTGGCCTCAAAAGCTTGAAATGATGAAGAATGGAAGAAAATGGTGGAGAGAGGGGAGGGTTTAGAGATCAGCCGAGAGGGAGAGGTGAGGGAGAGAGAAGAGAGAGATGAAAGAAGAGGGTTTTGATTTGGTTGGTGTGTGAGAATGAGTGGGGTGTGGGAGTATGTATTTTCTTGTGCTTGACTTGACCAAAATTGTGGTAGTGGAATGTAAAAATGAAAAAACTATCCTCCCACCAAGTGTTAGTGAAAAATGCATGCAAAGATAGACTAGACATTTGGTAATTATTAAAAGTGTGATTAAAAAGTATTTAAAGAAAGAGTTTTAATAAATAAAGTACTAATTTATAAATCATGAAATTTATATCACAAAGAATATGGGATTTTAGAAGTTTAATAAAATAGTTTTCAAAAATTTTGGACAAAGGATGAATTTAAAAAGAATAAATACAATGAGAGCTCTTATATACACATCACTTAAAATAATATGGCAAGAATATATTTACACGTAAAATACAAAGAGAAAAATATTTCACGTCACTAATTACAAGTTAAAATCTATCGGCTTCTCGCAATTTAACAAATATCACTAAATCATTTAAATCTCTGTTATTATTAAATCAAGTAGCGACAACGATCACATTTATTACTATTAAATCAAAACCGTCGCAACTAGGATATCATTTAATCGCGTAGCAAAATTTATTCGCCAAAAAATCGAATAAGCACGTTCTAACTATATCCGGAAGTCATATAACGAAAAGTAAGTCGAATTCACATAATTTAGCAATTAAGACACGAAAATTTTATATATCACCAAGACGGAATATTGTAATATATATAAGCCAAATATTACAAATATTACAGGCGTTACATCAGCTGCGTCGAATCTTGTTACGAATCACCCAGATTTCAGTAAGAGATAAGAACTTGAATAAACCAATTGAAACTCTAAATGTTCCGTTTCTCTGAGTAGAAATGATGATCTCCCAAAGATCGAGGAGATTCTTGACACCGATAGTTATATATTCTAACTCAAGAGCAAGAGCACGCATAAACATATCCTCATTAGGATTAGCCTCTCTCAGGTCATAGATAAAAGATTGAACTTACCATCCTCGAAAGGTTCCTTTTGAGGTCCAGAGAAGATCTGTCTAGCAACATCCCAGCTTTCACCAACTTTCATGGAAATGTCTTCTCTCTTCTGTTTGCACTTAGCATCCCACAACTTCTGTTTCTCCAGCTTGATCATCTCATCAGTGATCTTCTTCTCATCCACCAGTCTTTGCAATTCCTGAAGCTTAGCTTTGCTAGCTTCATGTTCAGCTTTAAATTTTCTGACCCTTTCCAAGTGCTCAGGGTCAACAGACTCATCTTCAGTGAACAAGTAGCTTTCATCGAAACGACTTTCTTCTTCAGCTTCAAAGTAGGCGGCATCAAATGCATCATCATCAGCAACATCTTCAGGAATGTTATCATAATCCTTATTGGTGAAGATGTTCTCAGACTCAGGCATTTTGCCTTTTAACTTGCCATGTTCTTTATCAGCTTCAGAAGAATCTTTTCCACTTGCACCTTCTCCACCCTTATCTCCACCTTTATCACTACCATCTTTGTCTTCCTTATCTTTCTCCCCCTTAGTTGAGGGATCCTCTGGAGTTGATTGAGCTGTAGACCTTGGGATCTTCAAATGTTCAACAACTTGGGCTAATGTCTGCTCCAAGCTATCAAGCTTTGACATACAGAGCTCATGATTCTTGTCAATCTGAGAGTAAATACCCTTGACATGTGCGTTCATTTCCTCTCTCAGTGAGGAAGAAGGATCATCAGCAACCTTCTTTTGTAGAGTAACAAGCTCTCCACTCTTGAATTTTGCATTCTCAGCAGTAAGTCTTTCACATTCAGCTCTTAGAGTGGCCATTTGTTCCTGTAACAGATCTGTGTTGGTGTGTGCACTCACATCACGAACACTCAAAGATTTGTCACTATCCTCTTGTGCATGTGTTTCGCTCGGTGTTTGCCTGATTTCACTCGTGTTTGTCACACCGTCACCAGTACCTGTATAAACTATCATAGTTCCCTGAGATGGAACTTTTGGTAGTGAAGGAACAAATTGTCCTTCCAATTCCTGTGAAGGCAGATGTACTTGCAAGCTGCCAAGCAGATCCTGATCCAAAAAGAATGAGTGATCAGAAAAGTTTTCATATGACATGTTTTGAAAATCTGTGCTTCTTGTGTGGAGACAGAGCTGCAGGTTCACGTATCATTGCACTCCCACTCTGTTTCCGGGCAACTATTCTAACAACTGGTGTCGTAGTGTTGGTTGAGGTGTTTGACGAAGAATCAGTTGTAGAAATGGAAACATCAGCTTGGTTAAGAACCTGGATGTTTTCAGGTTCATTTCTGGGAGGCTGGAAACCAAAACCAAGATCACAATCATAATCTGATATATCGACAGTAAAATTATCAGTGAACTTAGAAAGTACCTGAGCTACCTGTAAGTCAGTCTGAAATTTCTATAGCTCTGTGTTGATAGCAGAATCAGATGGAAGGGGTTGAGAGGTAGATTGTGTTTGGGGAATGTATTGTGTATGGACAGGTGAAGGTATAGGTTCAGATTGTGAGGGAAATATGGATGATTGTTGTTTTGGGAAGAAGTTGTATTGAATTGGTTCTACTTCAGGTTGAGGTGAAGGATGATGTAGTGGGGATTGATGTGGGGATTGGTGAGGAGAGTTGTAAGGTGATTGGTAAGGTGGGTTATAGGGAGAGTGATGTGAGGATTGGCTGGAAGACTGATAGTCTTGGATGAGGAGTAGTGGTTGTATGTTGTGGTGAGGAGGTCATTGTTGTTGTTCTTGTTATTGCATGGTTGATCCAGTTTCTGTTGTTGATGTAGTTGCTGATCAGGGGGTAATTGCTGTAGTGGTTGAGGAGGAGGAGCCACTGGCAGTTGTACAGGCTGGATTTGAGCATTAAACTGTTGCAGCATAAATGGTGTCACCACAAGAGGCACATTCTCATGCTTCTTCTTGTTTACCAGCCTTGTCTGAATCTTTGTACAAGTCCTCAAAGTAGGAGCCACCGGGGATTTGATGTAGTTCTTCTTGTCTGCCTCATTCATCTTATCATTCAGAAACATCATAAGGAATCTTGAATAATAGCATTCAACCTTTTCATTCCTTTGGATAGATCTAAGAGTGACTGGCCCCATCTTCATTATAATCTCCCGGAGCAATATCTTCCCGAAATTGATTCGACGATTATACACTGAACAGAACCCAAAGATTTGCAGCATAGAAGATATATTGCCAAAGTTCTTCCTCGTAGTGGGAGAAAATACCTTGGCCAAGATATCAAAGAATACATCACACTCAGCCTTCAATTTTCCCTTAGACATTTTAGGAAGAAATATCTGTCCCTGATAATTGATCTCCTGGAAGAATTGAATAATTTCAGCATCTGTAGGGACATCCTCAAAATTGTCCCTTGGAAATCCCAGGATTCTATTAACATCATCAACAGTGATGACAATCCTCTTTCAATTAGGTAAATCACCTATCAACTTGTAGTTCTCCAGAGTTGTAGAGTTGACAGCGTTGGAGTGAAAGTCGTACAGTGGCTGTATCTGAAGTGGAGTGTCAACAGTAAGTGCCGTGCTGACGAGGCATTGCTCATTAAGAAACCTAATCCACCTTTTGAATCTGTTTTGAGCATAGTTCTGGATTTAAGTTGGCACAGTAGTTCGTCTCAGCAATAACAAACTCTCCAGCCATTTTTAATAATAAAAAATAGAATTAAGCGAGAATTTTTCAAATAAAATATTAATTCTCAAAGTTCTCGCAAATTTCAACTAATAATTAATTTACAATTGATTAATTAATTAATAATTCGAATTAATTGATAAAATCCGAATTAAAAGTTAATTAATATAAATGGCACTTAATCTAGTAATTCCACTAAGCCAAACAGGGCCCTAGCTTAAAATTCCTAAATAACTTCAAGTAACCAAACAATCCCTTAAGCGCAATTATCTCACAACAGCAAAACAGTCCCCTAACTTCAAAAAGCCCAAAATCAAATACAAACAATCCAAACGCAGCCTTAAATCGAAAAGCCCCAAACTTAAGAAACCTAATCCACAAATTAACCCAATCGACTCTGATTTACACAGAGATCAAGCAAACACTTTCAATCTTCATTTCCAGTCACAGATGCTAGCAGACTCAGTCGAAACACGGGTCAGAATCTCACCGAAATCTGGCAGAGGTTCGACTCTATTAAGTCGAAAATGAGTAACCAAGCAAGCAACAATGGCTTGAAATCGAAAACCCAACAAGTTTTACAAACAAAACTTGAAAAAGCAACAATCGAATGTGTGTGTATCGCTGTGATCGTGTGTATAGCAGTTGGAGTGGAGAAGATGAGTTTGGCTAAGACAAAAACTCGGTTTGTCTTAAGAAGAAGGGGATTGAGGGAGTCAGTAAGACAAAAACAAATTTTGTCTTACCGAACGGATGAAAAAGGGTGTGCGTAGAAAGACAAAAGAGATTGTCTTGAGGGTCTGTTTTAAACCGTCGGTAAGACAATTATAAATTGTCTTACTGACCCACAAAACGAACATCGTGTAAATAGAGTACGCGCTCGGTAAGACAATTAAAAGAATTGTCTTGCCGAGCCCACTAATTGAATAAGACAACAAAAATGTCTTACCGAGACCTGCAAAACAATATAGATTAATATATGATTTTTGATTTGATTTTAAAGATAAACAGTTTGCAATTAAAAAATTAAAAATCGATAATATCTAAAATAAAGTACTATATATTACACAAATATTTTGTAAATTCCAACTTTAATTAAATATAAATACTTATAAATTTAACTTTAATTCAATAAAATGAATTAACTTAAAACCAAATATTTATGCTTAATTAATTTTGATAAATACAAAATAAATACAAATAATTATCTAAATTCCTAGAGAATATTACAGAGGAGTATATGAGCATTTAGAAAATTACAGATTAATATACAAGCATAAATGATTACACAAAATACTATCAGATAATATAAAGAAAGTCATATAAAATCTAATAACACAAATATAATTACACAGAAAATTCACAAAAATATATAAAAACATATAATGCATATGAAAAATATATACAAGAGAACTATGTCATATTTAACATCCCTAACTCACAAACCAGCTTAGAGAAAGTGGATTCATCCAGTGGTTTAGTGAAGATGTCAGCAATTTGCTCAGTCGTGGGTACAAAATGTAACACCACAGTTCCATTCATGACATGTTCTCGAATGAAATGATACCTGATATCAATGTGCTTGGTTCTTGAATGTTGAATCGGATTTTTGGAAATGGCTATGGCACTTGTATTATCATAAAATATGGGAATTTTGTTTACTACAACTCCATAGTCATTCAATTGATTCCTGATCTACAAGATCTGAGCACAGTAGCTTCCAGCAGCTATATACTCAGCTTCAGCAGTAGAAGTAGACACGGAGTGCTGCTTCTTGCTATACCAGGATACCAATCGACGTCCGAGAAATTGACAGCTTCCGGACGTACTTTTCCTATCAATCCTGCATCCCGCATAATCAGAATCTGTATAGCCGGTTAAGTCAAAACCTGTATTATTAGGGTACCAAATACTTAAACTTGGTGTACCCTTAAGATATCTAAAGATTCTTTTGACGGCTATAAGATGTTATTCCTTAGGATCAGCTTGGAACCTAGCACACAAACATGTTGCAAACATGTTGCAAACATGATATCTGGTCTACTTGCAGTAAGATAAAGTAAAGAGCCAATCATACCTCGATAGCTTGTTATATCAACTTTCTTACCAGATTTATCCAGGTCAAGCTTTATGGCAGTGGCCATGGGTGTCTTTGTCGGTGAAGAGTCTTCTAGATTGTACTTTCGAAGAAGATCTCTAACATACTTGGATTGGCAAATGAATATACCATTTTCTTTTTGGATTACTTGAAGACCAAGGAAGTAGGACAGCTCACCCATCATACTCATCACATAGTTATAGTTACTCTGCATTAACTCAGCAAATCTCTTGCACAAGTTATCGTTAGTAGAACCAAATATAATATCATCAACATATATTTGAACAAATATCATATCCTTATTATGCAATTTATAAAAGAGAGTTTTGTCTATGACACCTCTAGTAAAATTGTTTTCAATTAAAAACTCAGAGAGAGTGTCATACCATGTCCTTGGTGACTGCTCGAGTCCATAGACAGCTTTGAATAGAAAGTATACTTCTTCTTCTAGCTATCCATTCAGAAATGCACTTTCATATCCATTTGATAAACCTTGAAGTTGGAGTGTGCAACAAATGCAAGAAATATTCTGATCGCTTCAAGACAAGCAACTAGAGCATAGGTTTCATCGTAATCAATTCCTTCTTCTTGTGAATAACCTTTTGCGACCAGTCTGGCTTTGTTTCTCACAACAATGCCATCACCATCTAACTTATTCCAGTAGACCCATCTAGTTCCAATAATAGATTTACCTTAGGCCTTGGAACCAGGGCCCAGACTTCTTGTCTCTCAAATTGATTGAGTTCTTCTTGCATGGCAAGAACCCAATCAGGATCAGCAAGTGCTTCATCTATTTTCTTTGGTTCCAGTTGAGATAGAAAACCAGAAAATAAACATTCGTTGGACGTAGCACTTCTAGTCTTAGACACCAGCATCAGGATCACCAATTATTAGATCAAAGGGATGATCTCTGCTCCAAATCCTTTTCTTTGGAAGATGTCACCTTGATGATTCAGCAGTATTATCAGTAAGTTGAAATGTATGACTAGTTGATCCACCAGCTCCCCCTGAGTTGTTGCCAGGTTGACTTGATGATCCACCACTAGCATTAGTGGAATCTCCAGTGTTTCCACCATTGCCTGGATCATCACCAAAATTGTTGTCATCTCATGTTGCAACCTCAGGTGGCATATTATCATCTGAATCTGAATCTGGATAGTTGTCAAACATCAGAGACTCAGATGGATTAGCAGATTGTAGACTTGGGAGTTTAATGTCATCAAATGTAACATTGACACTAACTTTCACTGAAAGAGTGTCAATCTCAAAAACTCTATAAGCTGAATTGGTATAACCAACAAAGATTTTTTCATATGCCTTTGGTTCAAACTTACTCAAGTTCTCTTCACCATCTTTAAGAACAAAGCATTTGGCTCCAAAGAAATGAAGATGGTTGACATATTGTTTCTTGTTGGTATACAAATGAAAGGGAGTTTTTATGTGATCCTTATTGATCAAAGTTCTATTCTAGGTGTAGCAGGCAGTGCTCACAGCATTAGCCCAAAAGTACAGAGGAAGCTTTGCTTCAGCAATCATTGTTCTAGCAGCATCAATAACTGTACGATTCTTTCTTTCCATAATTCCATTCTGCTTAGGAGTCCTTAGTGCTGAGTACTGTCTGTTGATTCCCTTTTCAGAGAAAAGTTGACTAAGGTTTGATTCTTGAACTCTGTTCCATTATCTGACCTTATTGCTTTTACGGGAACACCCTTTTCTAATTCAACTTTCTTGATATGATCAATTACTGTCAGGGGAGTTTCATCCTTGGAAGCTAGGAAGTAAACCCAAGTAAATTTTAATAAGTCATCCACAATGACCAAAGCATATCTTCCGCCATCAATTGATGTAACATTCACTGGGCCAAACAAATCCATATGCAAAAGCTGCAATGGGTCAGTGATACTATTGATGGTCTTGCTTTTGTGGGATGCTCTCTTTGCTTTTCCTTTCTGACAAGCTTCACATAGATCATCAGATGTAAATTCCAGGGAAGGCAAACCTCTCACCAAATCTCTCTTGACCAGAGAGTTCATAGTTTTGAAATTGAGGTGTGAGAGTTTCTTATGCCATAACCAACTATCTTCAGCAGATGCCTTTGCATAGAAACAGTAAAATTCATTTCCTGGTCCAGAAGATAAATCAACTACGAATATGTTGCCTTTCCTAATTCCACATAGTGAAGGACGTTTATCTTTGATATGTTTGATTATACATATTTCCTTTTCAAAGTGAACATAATAACCCTTGTCACAAAACTGACTGACACTAAGGAGATTATGTTGAAGTCCTTCAACTATTGCAATATCTTCAATGATGATCCTTCCAACTTTGTACTTGCCATATCTAACAATACGACCTTTGCTATTATCAGCAAAACTAACTGAGGGTCCAGTTGCCTTTCTCACTTCTGTCAGCAGGGATCTAGTGCCAGTCATGTGCATTGAAGCTCCACTGTCAGGCACTTCTAGGTCCAGATACGATTGTAAAAGGGGGGTTGAATACAATCGATACCAAATAATCGCGGAAGTGAATCTGATTGGAATATGACTTGTTAATCAGATTATAATTAATTAATATAACAATTTTTTAAGTCGTTATATAATTAATAAGGTTCAGTTTTAATGTCCACTAATGTTCGTATAATAAATTCGACAGGGTATATTCTAGATTAGTGATTAAAACAACCGGGTTATCAAAGCACAGAAATCTGTGGATATAACAAGCAAGTTACGAATAACTTGAAAGCTTTACAAATGCTTTGATTTACAAAGTGATGAACACTTGAAATGAAGAATGCCATATATATAGGCAACCATATGAACTTTTAAGACAAATAAAAGACAAGACAAATACAAGTAAACAAGACAATAACAAGAGGGGCAAGACAAAATAACCCTTGCATTCTAATGTGCAAGCCGTCTCTAAGTTAGAGTCCCAATTGAGTCAATTAGCGAGCACATTGTGTGAGCGAGAAAAGAACAAATTCCCAAGTCAACCGGAGCCGAACCCAAAATTTCCACTTAATCAAAGACCCCCGGATAATGTGCATGCGGTCATTTCCCTTAGGTCGGGTAAACAAGTAGAGACCCACGTTGGTGAGAACCTTGGTAAGAAAGGGGATTCGACTTCTAACCCAAGTCCACCCCGCACTACCATTAATCATGACAAACCCGAGTGTTCAAAAGCCCGTGAGGAGTCAAGTGACCCAAACCCGGAACCGAATTCCGAGTCGCAAAGTGAAGTAGTCTATAAAGCACGAGTCCCTTACCCACAAAGACTTATTTCACCTAAGCAATCGGCTCAAATGGAGAAGATTTTGGAAGTGTTTAAGCAAGTCAAGGTCAACATACCCCTTTTAGATGCAATTCAACAAATTCCGTCATATGCTAAGTGTCTTAAGGAGTTATGCACCCATAAGAGAACTAACCATGTCCCTAAGAAAGCTTTCCTTACATCTCACATTAGTTCGATTCTCTCAAACCAAATTCCCGTGAAATACAAGGACCCCGGTTGTCCTACAATTTCATGTGTCATAGGAGAAACTTTTGTGGATAAGGCGTTACTTGATTTAGGGGCTAGTGTTAATCTCCTTCCATATTCTGTCTACCAAGCCTTAGGTTTAGGGGACCTCCGAAAAACCAATGTCACACTTCAATTAGCCGATCGATCCGTGAAAATTCCTAAGGGAATGATCGAAGATGTGCTAATTAAAGTAGGTGACTTTGTGTTTCCCGTAGATTTCGTCGTCCTAGAGACCGAACCGGTTAGGAACCCAAAGAATCAAATTCCCATCATCCTAGGACGACCCTTTTTAGCTACATCCAACGCGTTGATTAATTGTAGGAACGGCTTAATGAAGCTAACATTTGGCAACATGACAATCGACCTCAACATCTTTCATGTGGGGAAACAATCCGATGATTTCTATGATCAACCTATGGATGTCAATCTAATTGATGAAATAGTTGATCAAGATCTCATGAATCCTAAAGATGCCCTTGAATTTTGTTTAAAACATTTTGGAGAGGATTGGGATGTTTCCGACTACACACATGAGGTCAACCAAATGTTAGAATACACCATTCCTACAATGAGTCAAGAGCGTGATGTTGAACCCAAGAAGTTGCCTTTACCAAATAAAACCGTGGAGTCACAACCACCAGAGTTAGAACTCAAACCTCTTCCCGACACTCTTAAGTATGCTTTTCTAGGCCCTAACGAGTCTTATCCTGTTATCATTGCCTCTAATTTGACTATGTCACAAGAGGAAGAACTTTTAGGAATCCTTAGAAAGCATAAGGGAGCGATAGGGTGGAGCATTCCGGACATTAAAGGAATTAGCCCGGCGATTGTCCAACATAGGATTCATTTGGCAGAAGATGCAAAGCCCGTGAGAGAACCTCAAAGGAGGTTGAATCCTCCCATGATGGAGGTAGTTAAGAAAGAGATTCTTAAGTGCTTAGACAATGGGATCATCTATCCCGTTTCCGATAGTAAGTGGGTGAGCCCCGTCCATGTAGTGCCTAAGAAGTCGGGCATCACTTTAGTGACAAATGAAAACAATGAGCAAGTTCCAACACGTGTCCAATCCGGTTAGAGAATGTGCATAGATTTTAGGAAGCTCAATGCCGTCACTAGGAAAGATCATTTCCCTTTGCCCTTTATCGATCAAATGCTAGAGAGGTTAGCGGGTCATGCTTTTTATTGCTTCTTAGATGCTTATTCAGGATATTTTCAAATCCTGATCGCACCCGAGGACCAAGAAAAGACCACCTTCACTTGCCCTTTTGGAACCTTCGCATATAGACGCTTAGCTTTCGGCCTAACCACGGGCCCATCCACGTTCCAAAGGTGCATGACTAGCATTTTCTCGGAAATGATAGGTGACTTTCTAGAAGTCTTCATAGATGACTTTTCCATCTTTGGACCATCTTTTCACCAATGCCTTAACAATCTAGACTTAGTTTTGAAAAGATGTGAGGAAACGGATTTAGTGTTAAATTGGGAGAAATGTCATTTCATGGTTAAAGAGGAAATCGTTCTAGGGCATAAAATTTCTAAAAAAGGGATCGAAGTAGACAAGGCTAAGGTTGACTTAATTGCTAATCTCCCACCTCCCAAGTCCGTTAAGGAAATTCGTTCTTTCCTTGGACATGCGGGATTTTATCGTAGATTCATCCAAGATTTTAGCAAAAAGGCCCGACCTTTGACCAACCTTCTAGCTAAGGATGTCAAGTTCGAGTTCACAAGCGAGTGTGTTCATGCCTTCGAAGACCTTAAGAGAGAATTGACTTCGGCCCCGATCATGAAGTCTCCCGATTGGAGTCAACCTTTTGAGCTTATGTGTGACGCATCCGATTATGTGATAGGAGCGGTTTTAGGACAACGAATAGATAAGAGGCCTCATGTTATTTACTATGCTAGCAAGACCTTAAATGATGCCCAACTCAATTACTCTACCACCGAGAAGGAGCTTCTAGCCGTAGTCTTTGCCTTAGAAAAATTTCGCTCTTATCTTATCGGGTCCAAAATCATTGTTTACACGGACCATGCCGCTCTTAAGTATCTTTTCTCTAAAAAAGACTCAAAAGCCCGCTTGATTAGATGGGTGTTGTTGCTCCAAGAGTTTGACTTGGAGATTAGGGATAAGAAAGGTTGCGAGAATGTCATCGCCGATCATCTCTCTCGATTAGTGGTTGAATCCACTAACGACTTGCACTTAAGCTAGTCATTTCCCGACGAACACCTTCTCTCAATTTCCACTCTCCCTTGGTTCGCCGACATAGTCAATTACTTAGCAACCGGTGACATTCCCTCAACATGGTCCAAGAATGATAAAGCCAAGTTCTTTTCTCAAGTGAAACATTTCTTTTGGGATGACCCGTATCTCTTTAAACATTGTCCCGATCAAATCATTAGGAGGTGTGTCCCAAATAGTGAGTTTCATAGTATCCTCTCATTTTGTCACGATCAAGCATGTGGAGGTCATTTTAGTGCGAAGAAAACCGCCGCTAAAATCCTCCAATGTGGTTTTTATTGGCCGAGTTTGTTTAAGGATGTCGCCGAGTATTGTTCCGCTTGTAATAGGTGTCAACATTTAGGAAGAATCACTAGGAGAAACATGATGCCTATGAGCCCAATCCTTGTTATAGAGCTCTTTGATGTGTGGGGCATAGATTTCATGGGCCCATTTCCTAGTTCATTTGGCCACCTTTACATCCTTCTCGCGGTTGATTACGTTTCCAAGTGGGTAGAAGCCATCCCGACCCGGTCCAATGACAACAAAGTTGTCCTTCGCTTCCTTAAAGAGAATATCTTTTCTCGATTTGGTACACCTAGGGCTATCATTAGTGACCAAGGGACGCATTTCAAGAACCGTCAATTCGAGTCACTTCTTAAGAAGTACTCCATCACTCATAGGCTTGCTACCCCTTATCATCCTCAAACTAGTGGTCAAGTAGAGGTTTCAAACCGGCAAATTAAGCAAATTCTAGAGAAGACGGTCAACTCAAATAGGAAAGATTGGTCAACCAAGTTGATAGATGCCTTATGGGCCTATCGGACCGCTTTTAAGACCATCTTAGGAATGTCTCCTTATAGACTCGTGTATGGTAAAGCTTGCCATTTGCCGGTTGAGCTAGAGCAGAGGGCTATGTGGGCCATTAGAGAATTGAACTTCGACTTACCCACCGCCGGTAGTCATCGGAAGTTGCAATTGACCGAGTTGGACGAACTTAGAAATGATGCCTACGAAAACGCTAAAATTTACAAAGAGAGAACTACGGCCTTCCATGATAAGACCATCTTGAGAAAATCATTTTCTCCCGGCCAAAAAGTTCTTCTCTACAACTCTAGGCTTCATTTGTTTCCCGGTAAGTTGCGTTCTAGATGGGACGGTCCTTACATTGTTTAAGTTGTATTTCCTCACGGTGCTGTTGAAATTCAGGATCCTAAAAATGGTAATGTTTTCAAAGTTAATGGTCAACGTCTTAAACCATTTTTAGAATTGCCTGTTGATTCGGAGGAAGAGGTCATCCACCTCATCAACCCTTGATCACGTAAGTTGCTTCAGTAGTTAATAAAAATCCCTTCATCTCATATTCAGGTATTTTTCCTCTTTACTCTCTCATTTTAATTCTCTTTTGCATACATAGAGGACAATGCATGATTTAGGTATGGGGAGGGCTTTAGTGTAATTCTTAAAAAATGAAAAAAATTAGAAAATTCTAAAAATAGAGATACTTTTAGCTAAGTTGCTTTCCCTCACTCAAACTTTAGGAGTAGTTGGTGTTTAGCATGTTTTCGTAAAGTATATATATGTAGTGTCTTTTAGATAATTTGAACGTAGTTGAGTAACGTTGTCTTTTTGAAGCTTGTATCGACCGATTTGTACCCGTAATTCCAAGATGGCACACACATTTGCACAAGACCTTTGATGGAGAGATTGTCTAATGATATTATTCGATACCTGAGAGAGAACCCACATGTTGAAACAATGTCGAATCGAACCTTTGCGGAAAGAAAATAGAAAAACAAGAAAAAGAGATAGAAAAAGAAAAGGAATAACTACTTCAATACCCATTGTTCTTTATAGATAAAATCTTTAGATAAATGGGATAAAGTAGATTGGCTAGTCTCGTTTTGTGGCCTTTGTTACTCGAGCAATTAAGTCCGTAGGGGGATTTCAAAACCTAGTGCCCTAAGACCGTTTGGTTTGGGAGTCACTGACCTAAAGCTCGCTACATGGGTAACATTGTTTGCCTAAGAAAACGGACAAAATAAAGTCAATGCAAAAAAGAAGAAGAAGAAGAATAAGAGTTTGTGAAGTTTGGCTAGATATTTGTTTCGATAGAGATTGGGTCAGTTCAAAATTGGTTGAAAAAGAGAATATGTTCTTAGACATTTAGGATCCATCAAAGACCTTTAATTACTTACACTCCTTGGATTTCTAGTAAATTTTTGTGTCGATTCAAGTAGATTAGAGACAACTGTATCTTGATTATTAGTAAAAGAATCTTTGAGTCGTATTTTCCTTTAAAAACGCTTATTGTTAACACCGGAGAAATTAGAGTAGAGTCGAGTAGACACTTGCTAGGATGTCTCACAGATTTTATGGGTATATCTTCTGTAAACCCTTTGGAGACAAAACTCCTCTTGTAGAGATCGTCTACGAGTTTAACGGGTTGGTGAACCTAAAATCACCCGTCACGCCTACGAAAAGGAGCCTAGGAATCGCATCTAGTTTTCTTAGTTTATTTTCTTTTCTTTTGATTTTTACTCGAGGACGAGCAAAATATAGGTATGGGGAAGTTTGATTAGTCCATATTTTTGCATATTTAAGTGCCTATTTTTTGTTTATTTTCGTAGTATTAATCGCTTATTTATTTTATTTCAGGAAATTGTAGATAAATAAAGAAAGAAGAGAAAATGCAAGAAAAAGAAGAAAAGGAAAAGAAAAGAAGAAAAAAAAAGAGTTGGCAAATAAGGGACACATGGAGGGCCACAATCTTCCCAACACACAAGGCACATGGATGGTCAAGATTGAGCCACCCTACCCCTAAACCCTAATTCTTTAGTTATAAATACCCCTTTCCCTTTACATGTAATGACCTATCTAGCTACCTACCCATTTTTTATACCTAGTCATTTCTATAGTTAGTATCTTAGATTTACATTTTGCTAGCCCCAATTTCCTTTCCAAGCTTGTATACACTTTTTAATTTCTATGCAAATCTCTTTTAGCTTAATCTTGTATTGTCTTTTTAATTTATGTTCTCCAAGATGAATGACTCTTTTAAGTACCACCACATGCTTTTAAGCTTTTGGGAAATGAACAATCATTGAGCTTGTGATTAGTGTAGATCTCTTACTTTTTAGTTTTAAATTTTTGAGAAGTAATTGAAATCCTAGCACAAAAAATGATTTGTGTGGGGGTTAAATATCTAGATTTAAAGGCTACAATATATTAGTGTTAATTCGAGTTTTCAGTTCTTGTTATACAGTTTTAGCAGCCCCTTTTCTTTAGATTAGTGTCCAATTTATTTTAATTTAAAACACAAAACATTACTCTGTTTTTCTTTTCTTTTCTACAAACACAAAACACCCCCCACCTCTGTTTCGGCTGAACCATGTTACAAACCCTTTTCCCGAGTTCTGTTTGAATCGCCACCACACCGAGTTGATGCTGTTGTTTCCTGTATTTTTGTTTGTTTACGCGTTTTGTGCTTCTTTTAGTTCGGTTTTGTAATGTTTTGTCGAACTGGGTTCTGAATTTCTTTGTTTTAACCGAGTCAGCCTTTTTTCTCTTCTTTGCATTGTACTGTTGAGTCGCGAGTTTGAGTCCGCGCGCTGAGTTCGTTTACTGTGTTCTAAATCGATTCATGAGTTTGTAGTTCGTTGCTTTTCTTTTGAGCTTCGCTAGTTCTTGTTTAGATTTGTTTTTCTTGCTGAAAATAGTCGAGTTTCATCCGAGTTTGTTTTGTTTTTCTTTCGAGTCGCTGCTAGCGAGTTTGCTGAGTTCTTGCTTTGAGTGAATCGCGAGTTTGGGTTGCGTCTGTTTTCTTTAAGCTGAGTTAAGTATTCTGGGTTTGTGTAGTTTCTTGCTGAGTTTGATATCGAGTCTGTCCTCTGCAGTGCGAGTCGAGTTTGTGAGTCTGGGCGTTAGTTCAGCTGTGTTTGAGTTTGCTTCATTAGTCCTGGTCGATTCCGTGTGTTGTTTGAGTCGAGGTTTAGTCCCGATTTCCTGCTGATTTGATTCGTTTTTGTAGATTAATGGGTTTAATCGTTTGTTTGTTTGAGTTTTCTGTTTTTTCAAATTCCGTTTTCTCTGTTGTTTTGTAAAATCGAGTTGCGGTGTTTCCGAGTCTTTGTTTTGTGTCTGTGTTCGTTTTCTTGGCTGGGGCGAGTTGCTGACTTGCGTTTATATGGCTGTAGGTTGTAGCTGCGTTTGTTGTTTGTCTGGTAAATAGGTTCCACTGCTGAGTACGCGTGATTTGAGTCGAGTACTAGTGTAACTTTTCTGTTTTCTTTTGTTTTGCTGCGTTGGTTTCTCCCCTGTTTCCAAGTCATTTGATTTGCCTTGGTTTTTAGTGTTAGTTTGTTTTAGTGGGATTTTATTTTCTTTTGTGTTGTTTTGTATTTGAGTGCAAGCTACTGATGTTAATCAAATGGTAATATGAGTTTGTGATTTTGGAGTATTAAGTTGTTATTTATTTAGATTATTTTTTATCTATATTGGCTAGCTTAAGTTCGAAATGGATCACGTCAAATTTTCTTTTTAGTTTAGTTTATGAACTTTTCTAGATAATTTAGAATAATTAATTAGTTAAAGCTTTAGATTAGTGATAATTAACTAGACTAATTAATTTGGAAATCTTGAAACCACTTCACCAAATTGATTGTTCTAATTCGCCTAGGTTAATTATTAAAGGATTGCGAAATTAATTTTAATCTCTGTGGATCGAATCATAAATATTAAAACGGTGATCGTGCGCTTGCGATTTAAAATCATATTTTCTAGCACATCAGGTCTTGATCAAGGACAAGTCATTTAGCAAAGGTGTTTTCAAGGTTTAAATGATCTTTCTAAAATAAGGGAATGTTATTAAGATCAGGGTTCCAAAAGAGATAATTCAGTTCAATAAGGGGTATCAACTTCTCATTATGTATCAAGGGACTATTAGAAGATCTTCATGTGTGTGTAAGGTGATATCATATGAAAAGGTCAATTCAAGTATTACGGGTGCTGTTGAACTTTAAAGTTTGATCATAGGGTGATGATAAGGTGATTCAGTTCCAGATAAGCAGTAACGATACATTCACAGGGTATACAATTTATCAAGCAAGTATAAAGGAGAGTTTCACTTTCCTGGACTAAGCTTACTGAACACTTGCACTAAATCTTCTAGAGGTTCCTTGCCTGGCCTCCTACTTGCACCTATAATTAATAGTATCCTCGTCACCACAATGCTAACTACCCTTTCGTGTGTGTGTATATAAACACACACACACACACACACACACATATATATATATAAATATATACACTTAAGCTTAACTAATAACAAGTCACATATTCATCAAGTAATGCACATAACAAGTAAGGCATGGCATTTTATTACTTAGCTATTATCACTTAATAGTCTCTAATTATACCTAAGTCACTTAAGCAATTAGTCAAGTAATACATAAGTTCTAAGACCAACACTTCCTAATTTACACCCTACTGACTTCAACTTAAACAATAAAGAGTAAGGCACACTTGTGCCCCACCTCACAAGACTCACAAATGAAGTGCATCCTAATTGACTCACTAGAATGCTTACCTTGGCAACACTTGTGTGCCTTGGCAAAAATGGTGCATCTATACTAAGTGCATTGACTTAAACTAACTTGAACTATCTTATATGACTTAATACTAACTCATGGACTCAATATGAGGTCAAGGCCTCACTGATGACACATTCATATGCAATGCATTCCAACTTGGTTCTAAAATGTGACTCTATCTGTGACACTTGTGTATTTTAGTGGAAATGAGGCATCTAAACTTAAGGCATTCACTCTAATTTAATTTCTACAAGTTGATATTATTTTAAAATAACTCTGTGAAGTGGTGTGACTCAAAGGCCTTGCTTACAAGGACCTTCAAAAACTAATGCACTTTAGTGACTACTCTGCTTAGACACTTTGGCACCCCCTTGGAGTGCCTTGGCAGAAACAATTGCTTCCACCTTGTTCCTTGATGAGATTTTGACTTCTATGGATACCTAAGACCTAAATCTAAGTTGTGCAATTGGTTTGACACTAAGACCTTGCTCAGGCCTCCCTAGGCCTCCATGCCAAGTTGGCACAGAACAGCCTACTTAGCTGAGTGCACTGCCCTGTTTTCACTTACTTGAAACTCACTTAACTAATTCAATTAACCATTATAATGACTTGTTAAGCTTCCTAAGACTTCATTAGACTTATCTAAAGCAAGGCCCCATGAAGGCCTCACCAATGACATGGTTTTAATCACTCAAAGATGCATATGACCACAAAGTGTCCTGTTTAGAGTTACTCTCTGAAATGAGTGTGTGCACCTATCTAAATGGATGTTTTTGTGACTTCTAAGGCTACTGGAGACTTGTACAAACCAAGTCCCAACTCCAAGAAACTCAGGCCTATGAGGGCCTAACCAAAACATGCCTAACTCCCTTAGTTTATCTAGTGCAAAATTCTGCCATGGTGTGTGTATCTCCTTCCACCTTAACACCCTCCAAAACTCCATAAACCAACAACCAAGCCACAAATCCTAATCTATATTGTACATATGCCTAGTGACTATCTTCACAAAGCAAGATACAACAAAATTTAGTCATTTATATGCACAAAACCGAGGCATAACATAGAGCAAAACAGAGCAGATTTTTACATAGCAACTTTGAGCAAATTTTCGACTTAACAAGCATGATATCTATAGCATAACCACTGTCCATCACTTCATATCATCATGTATACTCTAAACTAACAATTCCTCACAAGAATCATGGAATGCATCATATAAAAATTCTCATACAAAACTCAAGATTATGGAATTTTATTCGGTTTCCACATATAGCAACATGCATGGCCTAAAACTCATATATAAGCATAGTAACATGTTAAATCACCAATGTACAAGACATGCAAGAACTGAAATTTCACAAAACCTCAACAAAATCACTATAACATTCGAATATTAAAGAATCAAAGCTCAAAACCATGGAATTTCCAAGATCAACATATATATACATTCGGTTCCTCTTGAGAGTCATTGCCAAATGTGATGAATCAAGAGGATGCCTTGATCAAATAGAGGTATAAACCCATCCAAGATCATCCCAAGTTCATCTTTAGGAGACACCAAAATAGAGACCTAAGCTCATGAGAACCAAGGCCCTATTTCGGCTCCAAACTCAACATGCAAAGTGAAACTAAGCTCAAAGTTGAAGATACAAGTGTGGATGGTGAAAGTCTTGGCCTCAAAAGCTTGAAATGATGAAGAATGGAAGAAAATGGTGGAGAGAGGGGAGGGTTTAGAGATCAGCCGAGAGGGAGAGGTGAGGGAGAGAGAAGAGAGAGATGAAAGAAGAGGGTTTTGATTTGGTTGGTGTGTGAGAATGAGTGGGGTGTGGGAGTATGTATTTTCTTGTGCTTGACTTGACCAAAATTGTGGTAGTGGAATGTAAAAATGAAAAAACTATCCTCCCACCAAGTGTTAGTGAAAAATGCATGCAAAGGTAGACTAGACATTTGGTAATTATTAAAAGTGTGATTAAAAAGTATTTAAAGAAAGAGTTTTAATAAATAAAGTACTAATTTATAAATCATGAAATTTATATCACAAAGAATATGGGATTTTAGAAGTTTAATAAAATAGTTTTCAAAAATTTTGGACAAAGGATGAATTTAAAAAGAATAAATACAATGAGAGCTCTTATATACACATCACTTAAAATAATATGGCAAGAATATATTTACACGTAAAATACAAAGAGAAAAATATTTCACGTCACTAATTACAAGTTAAAATCTATCGGCTTCTCGCAATTTAACAAATATCACTAAATCATTTAAATCTCTATTATTATTAAATCAAGTAGCGACAACGATCACATTTATTACTATTAAATCAAAACCGTCGCAACTAGGATATCATTTAATCGCGTAGCAAAATTTATTCGCCAAAAAATCGAATAAGCACGTTCTAACTATATCCGGAAGTCATATAACGAAAAGTAAGTCGAATTCACATAATTTAGCAATTAAGACACGAAAATTTTATATATCACCAAGACGGAATATTGTAATATATATAAGCCAAATATTACAAATATTACAGGCGTTACATCAGCTGCGTCGAATCTTGTTACGAATCACCCAGATTTCAGTAAGAGATAAGAACTTGAATAAACCAATTGAAACTCTAAATGTTCCGTTTCTCTGAGTAGAAATGATGATCTCCCAAAGATCGAGGAGATTCTTGACACCGATAGTTATATATTCTAACTCAAGAGCAAGAGCACGCATAAACATATCCTCATTAGGATTAGCCTCTCTCAGGTCATAGATAAAAGATTTGAACTTACCATCCTCGAAAGGTTCCTTTTGAGGTCCAGAGAAGATCTGTCTAGCAACATCCCAGCTTTCACCAACTTTCATGGAAATGTCTTATCTCTTCTGTTTGCACTTAGCATCCCACAACTTCTGTTTCTCCAGCTTGATCATCTCATCAGTGATCTTCTTCTCATCCACCAGTCTTTGCAATTCCTGAAGCTTAGCTTTGCTAGCTTCATGTTCAGCTTTAAATTTTCTGACCCTTTCCAAGTGCTCAGGGTCAACAGACTCATCTTCAGTGAACAAGTAGCTTTCATCGAAACGACTTTCTTCTTCAGCTTCAAAGTAGGCGGCATCAAATGCATCATCATCAGCAACATCTTCAGGAATGTTATCATAATCCTTATTGGTGAAGATGTTCTCAGACTCAGGCATTTTGCCTTTTAACTTGCCATGTTCTTTATCAGCTTCAGAAGAATCTTTTCCACTTGCACCTTCTCCACCCTTATCTCCACCCTTATCACTACCATCTTTGTCTTCCTTATCTTTCTCCCCCTTAGTTGAGGGATCCTCTGGAGTTGATTGAGCTGTAGACCTTGGGATCTTCAAATGTTCAACAACTTGGGCTAATGTCTGCTCCAAGCTATCAAGCTTTGACATACAGAGCTCATGATTCTTGTCAATCTGAGAGTAAATACCCTTGACATGTGCGTTCATTTCCTCTCTCAGTGAGGAAAAAGGATCATCAGCAACCTTCTTTTGTAGAGTAACAAGCTCTCCACTCTTGAATTTTGCATTCTCAGCAGTAAGTCTTTCACATTCAGCTCTTAGAGTGGCCATTTGTTCCTGTAACAGATCTGTGTTGGTGTGTGCACTCACATCACGAACACTCAAAGATTTGTCACTATCCTCTTGTGCATGTGTTTCGCTCGGTGTTTGCCTGATTTCACTCGTGTTTGTCACACCGTCACCAGTACCTGTATAAACTATCATAGTTCCCTGAGATGGAACTTTTGGTAGTGAAGGAACAAATTGTCCTTCCAATTCCTGTGAAGGCAGATGTACTTGCAAGCTGCCAAGCAGATCCTGATCCAAAAAGAATGAGTGATCAGAAAAGTTTTCATATGACATGTTTTGAAAATCTGTGCTTCTTGTGTGGAGACAGAGCTGCAGGTTCACGTATCATTGCACTCCCACTCTGTTTCCGGGCAACTATTCTAACAACTGGTGTCGTAGTGTTGGTTGAGGTGTTTGACGAAGAATCAGTTGTAGAAATGGAAACATCAGCTTGGTTAAGAACCTGGATGTTTTCAGGTTCATTTCTGGGAGGCTGGAAACCAAAACCAAGATCACAATCATAATCTGATATATCAACAGTAAAATTATCAGTGAACTTAGAAAGTACCTGAGCTACCTGTAAGTCAGTCTGAAATTTCTATAGCTCTGTGTTGATAGCAGAATCAGATGGAAGGGGTTGAGAGGTAGATTGTGTTTGGGGAATGTATTGTGTATGGACAGGTGAAGGTATAGGTTCAGATTGTGAGGGAAATATGGATGATTGTTGTTTTGGGAAGAAGTTGTATTGAATTGGTTCTACTTCAGGTTGAGGTGAAGGATGATGTAGTGGGGATTGATGTGGGGATTGGTGAGGAGAGTTGTAAGGTGATTGGTAAGGTGGGTTATAGGGAGAGTGATGTGAGGATTGGCTGGAAGACTGATAGTCTTGGATGAGGAGTAGTGGTTGTATGTTGTGGTGAGGAGGTCATTGTTGTTGTTCTTGTTATTGCATGGGTTGATCCAGTTTCTGTTGTTGATGTAGTTGCTGATCAGGGGGTAATTGCTGTAGTGGTTGAGGAGGAGGAGCCACTGGCAGTTGTACAGGCTGGATTTGAGCATTAAACTGTTGCAGCATAAATGGTGTCACCACAAGAGGCACATTCTCATGCTTCTTCTTGTTTACCAGCCTTGTCTGAATCTTTGTACAAGTCCTCAAAGTAGGAGCCACCGGGGATTTGATGTAGTTCTTCTTGTCTGCCTCATTCATCTTATCATTCAGAAACATCATAAGGAATCTTGAATAATAGCATTCAACCTTTTCATTCCTTTGGATAGATCTAAGAGTGACTGGCCCCATCTTCATTATAATCTCCCGGAGCAATATCTTCCCGAAATTGATTCGACGATTATACACTGAACAGAACCCAAAGATTTGCACCATAGAAGATATATTGCCAAAGTTCTTCCTCGTAGTGGGAGCAAATACCTTGGCCAAGATATCAAAGAATACATCACACTCAGCCTTCAATTTTCCCTTAGACATTTTAGGAAGAAATATCTGTCCCTGATAATTGATCTCCTGGAAGAATTGAATAATTTCAGCATCTGTAGGGACATCCTCAAAATTGTCCCTTGGAAATCCCAGGATTCTATTAACATCATCAACAGTGATGACAATCCTCTTTCAATTAGGTAAATCACCTATCAACTTGTAGTTCTCCAGAGTTGTAGAGTTGACAGCGTTGGAGTAGAAGTCGTACAGTGGCTGTATCTGAAGTGGAGTGTCAACAGTAAGTGCCGTGCTGACGAGGCATTGCTCATTAAGAAACCTAATCCACCTTTTGAATCTGTTTTGAGCATAGTTCTGGATTTAAGTTGGCACAGTAGTTCGTCTCAGCAATAACAAACTCTCTAGCCATTTTTAATAATTAAAAATAGAATTAAGCGAGAATTTTTCAAATAAAATATTAATTCTCAAAGTTCTCGCAAATTTCAACTAATAATTAATTTACAATTGATTAATTAATTAATAATTCGAATTAATTGATAAAATCCGAATTAAAAGTTAATTAATATAAATGGCACTTAATCTAGTAATTCCACTAAGCCAAACAGGGCCCTAGCTTAAAATTCCTAAATAACTTCAAGTAACCAAACAATCCCTTAAGCGCAATTATCTCACAACAGCAAAACAGTCCCCTAACTTCAAAAAGCCCAAAATCAAATACAAACAATCCAAACGCAGCCTTAAATCGAAAAGCCCCAAACTTAAGAAACCTAATCCACAAATTAACCCAATCGACTCTGATTTACACAGAGATCAAGCAAACACTTTCAATCTTCATTTCCAGTCACAGATGCTAGCAGACTCAGTCGAAACACGGGTCAGAATCTCACCGAAATCTGGCAGAGGTTCGACTCTATTAAGTCAAAAATGAGTAACCAAGCAAGCAACAATGGCTTGAAATCGAAAACCCAACAAGTTTTACAAACAAAACTTGAAAAAGCAACAATCGAATGTGTATGTATCGCTGTGATCGTGTGTATAGCAGTTGGAGTGGAGAAGATGAGTTTGGCTAAGACAAAAACTCGGTTTGTCTTAAGAAGAAGGGGATTGAGGGAGTCAGTAAGACAAAAACAAATTTTGTCTTACCGAACGGATGAAAAAGGGTGTGCGTAGAAAGACAAAAGAGATTGTCTTGAGGGTCTGTTTAAACCGTCGGTAAGACAATTATAAATTGTCTTACTGACCCACAAAACGAACATCGTGTAAATAGAGTACGCGCTCGGTAAGACAATTAAAAGAATTGTCTTGCCGAGCCCACTAATTGAATAAGACAACAAAAATGTCTTACCGAGACCTGCAAAACAATATAGATTAATATATGATTTTTGATTTGATTTTAAAGATAAACAGTTTGCAATTAAAAAATTAAAAATCGATAATATCTAAAATAAAATACTATATATTACACAAATATTTTGTAAATTCCAACTTTAATTAAATATAAATACTTATAAATTTAACTTTAATTCAATAAAATGAATTAACTTAAAACCAAATATTTATGCTTAATTAATTTTGACAAATACAAAATAAATACAAATAATTATCTAAATTCCTAGAGAATATTACAGGGGAGTATATGAGCATTTAGAAAATTACAGATTAATATACAAGCATAAATGATTACACAAAATATTATCAGATAATATACAGAAACTCATATAAAATCTAATAACACAAATATAATTACACAGAAAATTCACAAAAATATATAAAAACATATAATGCATATGAAAAATATATACAAGAGAACTATGTCATATTTAACATCCCTAACTCACAAACCAGCTTAGAGAAAGTGGATTCATCCAGTGGTTTAGTGAAGATGTCAGCAATTTGCTCAGTCGTGGGTACAAAATGTAACACCACAGTTCCATTCATGACATGTTCTCGAATGAAATGATACCTGATATCAATGTGCTTGGTTCTTGAATGTTGAATCGGATTTTTGGAAATGGCTATGGCACTTGTATTATCATAAAATATGGGAATTTTGTTTACTACAACTCCATAGTCATTCAATTGATTCCTGATCTACAAGATCTGAGCACAGTAGCTTCCAGCAGCTATATACTCAGCTTCAGCAGTAGAAGTAGACACGGAGTGCTGCTTCTTGCTATACCAGGAAACCAATCGACGTCCGAGAAATTGACAGCTTCCGGACGTACTTTTCCTATCAATCCTGCATCCCGCATAATCAGAATCTGTATAGCCGGTTAAGTCAAAACCTGTATTATTAGGGTACCAAATACTTAAACCTGGTGTACCCTTAAGATATCTAAAGATTCTTTTGACGGCTATAAGATGTTATTCCTTAGGATCAGCTTGGAACCTAGCACACAAACATGTTGCAAACATGATATCTGGTCTACTTGCAGTAAGATAAAGTAAAGAGCCAATCATACCTCGATAGCTTGTTATATCAACTTTCTTACCAGATTTATCCAGGTCAAGCTTTATGGCAGTGGCCATGGGTGTCTTTGCCGGTGAAGAGTCTTCTAGATTGTACTTTCGAAGAAGATCTCTAACATACTTGGATTGGCAAATGAATATACCATTTTCTTTTTGGATTACTTGAAGACCAAGGAAGTAGGACAGCTCACCCATCATACTCATCACATAGTTACTCTGCATTAACTCAGCAAATCTCTTGCACAAGTTATCGTTAGTAGAACCAAATATAATATCATCAACATATATTTGAACAAATATCATATCCTTATTATGCAATTTATAAAAGAGAGTTTTGTCTATGACACCTCTAGTAAAATTGTTTTCAATTAAAAACTCAGAGAGAGTGTCATACCATGTCCTTGGTGACTGCTCGAGTCCATAGACAGCTTTGAATAGAAAGTATACTTCTTCTTCTAGCTATCCATTCAGAAATGCACTTTCATATCCATTTGATAAACCTTGAAGTTGGAGTGTGCAGCAAATGCAAGAAATATTCTGATGGCTTCAAGACAAGCAACTAGAGCATAGGTTTCATCGTAATCAATTCCTTCTTCTTGTGAATAACCTTTTGCGACCAGTCTGGCTTTGTTTCTCACAACAATGCCATCACCATCTAACTTATTCCAGTAGACCCATCTAGTTCCAATAATAGATTTACCTTAGGCCTTGGAACCAGGGCCCAGACTTCTTGTCTCTCAAATTGATTGAGTTCTTCTTGCATGGCAAGAACCCAATCAGGATCAGCAAGTGCTTCATCTATTTTCTTTGGTTCCAGTTGAGATAGAAAACCAGAAAATAAACATTCGTTAGACGTAGCACTTCTAGTCTTAGACACCAGCATCAGGATCACCAATTATTAGATCAAAGGGATGATCTCTGCTCCAAATCCTTTTCTTTGGAAGATGTCACCTTGATGATTCAGCAGTATTATCAGTAAGCTGAAATGTATGACTAGTTGATCCACCAGCTCCCCCTGAGTTGTTGCCAGGTTGACTTGATGATCCACCACTAGCATTAGTGGAATCTCCAGTGTTTTCACCATTGCCTGGATCATCACCAAAATTGTTGTCATCTCATGTTGCAACCTCAGGTGGCATATTATCATCTGAATCTAAATCTGGATAGTTGTCAAACATCAGAGACTCAGATGGATTAGCAGATTGTAGACTTGGGAGTTTAATGTCATCAAATGTAACATTGACACTAACTTTCACTGAAAGAGTGTCAATCTCAAAAACTCTATAAGCTGAATTGGTATAACCAACAAAGATTTTTTCATATGCCTTTGGTTCAAACTTACTCAAGTTCTCTTCACCATCTTTAAGAACAAAGCATTTGGCTCCAAAGAAATGAAGATGGTTGACATACTTGTTGGTATACAAATGAAAGGGAGTTTTTATGTGATCCTTATTGATCAAAGTTCTATTCTAGGTGTAGCAGGCAGTGCTCACAGCATTAGCCCAAAAGTACAGAGGAAGCTTTGCTTCAGCAATCTTTGTTCTAGCAACATCAATAACTGTACGATTCTTTCTTTCCATAATTCCATTCTGCTTAGGAGTCCTTAGTGCTGAGTACTGTCTGTTGATTCCCTTTTCAGAGAAAAGTTGACTAAGGTTTGATTCTTGAACTCTGTTCCATTATCTGACCTTATTGCTTTTACGGGAACACCCTTTTCTAATTCAACTTTCTTGATATGATCAATTACTGTCAGGGGAGTTTCATCCTTGGAAGCTAGGAAGTAAACCCAAGTAAATTTTAATAAGTCATCCACAATGACCAAAGCATATCTTCCGCCATCAATTGATGTAACATTCACTGGGCCAAAGAAATCCATATGCAAAAGCTGCAATGGGTCAGTGATACTATTGATGGTCTTGCTTTTGTGGGATGCTCTCTTTGCTTTTCCTTTCTGACAAGCTTCACATAGATCATCAGATGTAAATTCCAGGGAAGGCAAACCACTCACCAAATCTCTCTTGACCAGAGAGTTCATAGTTTTGAAATTGAGGTGTGAGAGTTTCTTATGCCATAACCAACTATCTTCAGCAGATGCCTTTGCATAGAAACAGTAAAATTCATTTCCTGGTCCAGAAGATAAATTAGCTACGAATATGTTGCCTTTCCTAATTCCACATAGTGAAGGACGTTTATCTTTGATATGTTTGATTATACATATTTCCTTTTCAAAGTGAACATAATAACCCTTGTCACAAAACTGACTGACACTAAGGAGATTATGTTGAAGTCCTTCAACTATTGCAATATCTTCAATGATGATCCTTCCAACTTTGTACTTGCCATATCCAACAATACGACCTTTGCTATTATCAGCAAAACTAACTGAGGGTCCAGTTGCCTTTCTCACTTCTGTCAGCAGGGATCTAGTGCCAGTCATGTGCATTGACGCTCCACTGTCAGGCACTTCTAGGTCCAGATACGATTGTAGAATGGGGGTTGAATACAATCGATACCAAATAATCGCGGAAGTGAATCTGATTGGAATATGACTTGTTAATCAGATTATAATTAATTAATATAACAATTTTTTAAGTCGTTATATAATTAATAAGGTTCAGTTTTAATGTCCACTAATGTTCGTATAATAAATTCGACAGGGTATATTCTAGATTAGTGATTAAAACAACCGGGTTATCAAAGCACAGAAATCTGTGGATATAACAAGCAAGTTACGAATAACTTGAAAGCTTTACAAATGCTTTGATTTACAAAGTGATGAACACTTGAAATGAAGAATGCCATATATATAGGCAACCATATGAACTTTTAAGACAAATAAAAGACAAGACAAATACAAGTAAACAAGACAATAACAAGAAGGGCAAGACAAAATAACCTTGGGCAAGACAAAACAAGGCAAGGTAGGACAATTTAAATTGCCTACAAAGCCTTAGAAACTACAGTAAGACAAATAAAAGAAGGGGCAAGACAAAACTAAAGGGGGGGGGGGCAAGACAATTTATGACAAGGTAGGACAATTTAGAATTGACTACCAAGTTCTAGCACTTGGCAGAAAGACAAAGTGAAAATGTCTTGGCACCCACTTAAGAAATTCGGCATGACAAACTAGAATTGCGTTGGGAGTTGCCAAAAGCATTCGGTAGGACAATTTAATTGTCTTACTGTTGCTACCCAATTCGGCCAGACAATTAAAACAAATTGTCTGCAGTGGCTTCTTCTTTTCGGCAGGATAATCTAAAGAGATTGTCTTGCTGGTCTTCTTTCTTCCTTAAAACAGGTTCGGTAAGACAATCTTGGATTGTATTACTGAGCTTGTTTTGATGATTTAAATGTGATTTTGTAGTTTTTATTAAATAGAAAATTATTCACTTAATTAAGCTAATCATATAAATTCATAAATTAAATTAATTCGAGAGTAAATTAATTTAATAAATAAATTACATAATTAATATAATTATTTGAGAAGTGAAATAATAGTCTATTAAATATTTAATCACCCAATCTTTGGTAGAACTGCTTCATGTCTTCTTTAAACTTTAATAACTTCGTCTTGATTTGTCGATCGACCGAACTACCACTTTTGCTTGACTTCAAATATTTAATTTGAGTAACTGATACACGGATGAACTGTCTGGTTCATCGGTATCTAGTTAAATCAAATATTCTTCGTCAAATAAACAATATAGATTTGGCTTGTTCGTCGAGTCTTCGTCTTGTAACTTCTTCTTCATTAAATGGAATCTTCTGAATAAATAAAGTATAGAAACTTTATACCTTCTGAACTCCTTGATGTGCCACAAAAGATTATTTTTGCACTGAGGCTTGAACATATTAATGAACTTCTTTCAGTGGTGTGCAGCAGCATCCTGGATTTCTTCTGACATATAATTCCCATAAGTCATTTGACGTTCTTCGTACGGATTCCGATAACTTGCTGTTTACTGAGCTTTCTTATCTGAGTTGAGTTGTACCTCTTAAATACAAATAGGCTGAACATATGCCTTTCAAGCACCCAAACAACTCGTACAATTCCATTGGCACCCTGCAAAAGACAACTTGATTAAACATTCTTTGGGACCCAAACTTGATTGGGTCCAACAAACTTAAAGAACTGATTTCTATCAGGTACAACAATAGAGCCTCTTGTACTGATACTTGGTTCAGACTTGACTTAACTTACTTCCTTAACAACAACCTTGTAAACCTTAGTTTTAGGCTTTGGAACATAAGTCTCCTTCCTAACACGAGGAGGACTAGCAGTCTTTACCCTAGCATACTTTTTGTTTGTGTGTTGTCTTGGTGACATGTTTTCATTTTTAGCATGCAAATTTCTAAAATAAGCATACATAGTGTTGAAAGCACAAAGCATACAATTATCAACACCATAAAATTTATGGCATGCATCAAATATAGGAGCAACAGGAATATCAGTCACAATAGTAGGAACATCAATAGATTCTACTCTAACCTTGTTACCAGTTTTAAAGTTCTCAGTAGAATGGCATCTATTGTCTTTGTTCTTACTATTCACAAAGTTATTAGGCTTGTTGAATTTAGTTCTTTCAGAGTTGACACCTAAACCAGCTTTAGGCAACCTAACATTGCCTTTCACTTTGATTGGTTTCAGGTTTGTCAGAGTCTCATCTCTCTTCTCATTACTCTCTTTCATATTAAGATCTTTCTGTTTGAGTTCATATTTAATGACAACAGGTGTTTCTAAAAGAGGTTCAGCTTCTGAGGATTTAAACAATCGTTGAGGGGAATCTTTCAAAACAAAAGGAATCCCTCTCTCCTCAGTACTCTTCTTAAAGGGAGTAATGTTACTAGCCTTACCTACAAATTTGTTATAGTCAAAGCCTATTCCAACAGTTCTCTTGATCTCTTGTTTATCATTCAATTCTCTGACTATAGTGGAAGCATCCTTAAAGGCTTTACACTTAACTTTCTCTTCGTCTAGCTAAAGTCTTGAAGTTATCTCACTCTTCTCTAGAACTCTGACTTTAGCAAATTGTAATTCTAAATCCATAGTCAGTTGTTCAATTTTAGGCTTTAACACTTTCATCTCATTCATTTTATAATCATGAATATCAAAGACTAAAGCATTATTCTTAAGAGTGGCAGCTTTCAACTTTCTTATAGCATCATCTCTTTCCAGTACTAATTGCATAAACATTTTAGGGCATGTAGGATCTACCTAAAAGCTTCCAGCAGGAGGAGGTGAAGATGATCCAGCATTAGCCATGAAAGCAACAGTCCCTAGTTGCTCCTCTTCATCACTATCTGTAATCCAGCTTTTCCCTTCTGCCAAATATGATTTGCTCTTGAAGCTTTGACCTCCAAAAGTACCCTGATGCTTTCTCATTAAGGCATCATACTTCTGTTT
The DNA here is from genome assembly GCF_001625215.2 of Daucus carota subsp. sativus. Taxonomy (NCBI): domain Eukaryota; kingdom Viridiplantae; phylum Streptophyta; class Magnoliopsida; order Apiales; family Apiaceae; genus Daucus; species Daucus carota. Next base: position 11,222,930 of record NC_030381.2, read on the forward strand.
CAGCTCGTCGTACGAATCCTTTCTCTTTCCTTGAACCTTGGGCTGTTTGCACTCAGTTGCAAAGTGTCCCGGTTCACCACAGTTGAAACATTTAAAGTTGCTTCGATCCACCATCCCAGTCTTGTATCCTCCTTTGCTTGTAGAAGATGAATAACCTCCCTTCTGAAACTTGCTAGCAGTAGGTTTGTATTTTTAGGAAGGGTTCTTCCGGAATCTCATGATTCCAAACTTCTTGGCAAACAGTTCTAGCTCTTCCATTGTATAGAACTCATCATCACCACTAGAAGATGCCGTCTGACCCATCTCAGGTACAACAAATTCTTGAGTGGTTTTAGAGGGAACAACAACATCCTTCTTTTCTTCCGGTGTAGGTGATTCAACAACTAGAGCTCTCGAGTGGTTCAGTGTTTTACCCCAGCCATATCTCTGCTTAGTCTGAACTTGTTCCAGTTCATAAGTCTTCAGAACTCCGTAGAGTTTTTCCAGAGATATCTCATTCAGATCTTTGCTTTCCTTGATTGTAGTGATTCCGTGTTCCAGATGTTCAGGAAGTGTTAAGAGATCTTCGTGTTGACCTCTTTCTTGTCGTAGTATTTCCCATTCAGATTTAAATTATTAATTAAATTATTAAGTCTGATAAACACTTCTGAAATCCCTTCTCTGTTATTAGAACCAAACTGTTCATACTGAGCCATCAGTATTTTTTTCTTGTTTTCCCTAACTTCTTCTGAGCCTTCGTTTATGATTTCTAGAGTGTCCCAGATTTGCTTTTCGTTCGTACAATTAACAACAGCATTGTACATGACAGGATCTAGAGATTCAACTAAGATCAGTTGAAGAGCATCATCTAGGTTCATCTGCTCACTCTCTTCATCAGTGTACTCAGAAAGTTCTTTCAGAATAGTCTTATGAGGTATTAGCACACCATCCTCTTCGGTTGCTAGAATGAGTTTCATCGGAGTAGAAACACCCTTGTTCAGAATCCCGATATATTTTCTGTTCGCAGTTCGGAGGAATAGTAATATGTGCCTCTTCCAGAGGCCAAAGTGTTCTTTGCTGAACAGTGGGATTTTAATGCTACTAATCTTTTGTGTACTCATTTTTAAGGATTTAAAGTGAATAGGGGTTAAATGATGTTTTGGTCACTCAACTGACCGGAAACTTGCAATTGGGTCATCCAACTCAAAAAGTTGTCAGTCACATCATTATAGTCTTAAAAATTTTCATTCAAATCACTGGCCGTTACACTCCGTTAAAAATTTGACGGAAAGCTGACTAAGCGTCTTGACTTGGCTTATATAAATACACCTTGGCATGTACAGTCAGCTGAAGTGGCATTTTGGTCACTCAACTAACTACAAACTTGCAATCAGGTCATCAAACTCAAAAAACTTTCATTTAGGTCACTTATCATAATATCCGTTAAAAATTGAAAAACGAAAGAATTAAAAGGTATCATGCAACACCTTTTTTCTCTCTTGAAAATTTTTAAACTTATCATTTTATATATCTTAAGGCCATTTTATATATCTTTGTTTATCTCTTATCATTTTATATATCTTAAGACCATTTTGGAAATGACAATAGATTTATAAGTATGAAGTTTTTCCAAAATGGCCTCAAGATATATACAACGATACGAGATAAACAAAGATTAAGTGTTTCTAGGTGAAGCTATTGATTTTATGTGTGTGTATTTGTTTCATTTGTTTATAAGTTTTGAAATTTTCAAGAGAGAAAAAAGGTGTTGCATGATAGCTTTTAATTCTTTCTTTTTTCAATTTTTAACGGATATTATGATAAGTGACCTAAATGAAAGTTTTTTTGAGATTGATGACCCGATTGCAAGTTTGTAGTCAGTTGAGTGACCAAAATGCCACTTCAGCTGACTGTACATGCCACAGTGTATATATTTAAGCCAAGTCACGACGCTTAGTCAGCTTTCTGTCAAATTTTTAACGGAGTGTAACGGCCAGTGACCTGAATGAAAATTTTTAAGAGTATAATGATGGGACTGACAGCTTTTTGAGTTGGATGACCCAATTGCAAGTTTTCGGCCAGTTGAGTGACCAAAACGCCATTTAACCCAAGTGAATAGTGTTTGGATGAGATTTGGAATTTGAACGAAAAATAATATTAAATCGGAATTAATTTTTGGAATAAAATTAATTCGAATAAAATATTATTTGGACGTTTCAGAGTGTGTACAGGATCTAATACGGTGTATTCATATCAACCGCTCTTGATACCAATTGTTAGGTCCAGATACGATTGTAGAATGGGGGGGGGGGGTTAAATATAATCGATACCAAATAATCACGGAAGTAAATCTGATTGGAATATGTCTTGTTAATCAGATTATAATTAATTAATATAACAATATTTTAAGTCGTTATATAATTAATAAGGTTCAGTTTTAATGTCCACTAATGTTCGTAGAATAAATTCGACAGGGTGTATTATAGATTAGTGATTTAAACAACCGAGTCATCAAAGCACAGAAAACTGTGGATATAACAAACTAGCAAGTTACGAGCAACTTGAAAGTTTTACAAATGCTTTGATTTACAAAGTGATGAACACTTTAAAATGAAGAAACTATGCCATATATATAGGCAAAGCATTGAACTTGTAAGACAATAAGAAGATAAAACAAATACAAGTTGTTAAGACAATACAAGCAATGGGAAGACAACTTAACAAAGGGCAAGACAAAATAAGCTTGGGCAAGACAAAACAAGGCAAGGTAGGACAATTAAAATTGCCTACCAAGCCATACACAAACGGCAGAAAGACAATTACTAGAATTGTCTTGACAATTCACATGATTTCGATGGGACAATAGTCCTAAATGTCTTGGCCAAAAGCAGAAAGACAAACTCAAGTAATTGCCTTGGCAGCCTTTCATTGCTTCGGTAGGACAATTAACAAATTGTCTTGGCAATTGTTTGGAGCTTTCGGTACGAACGAAGTTTGTCTTGCTGAATTCCATTTCACTCCATGTAACAATTCAGCCAGACAATCAGTAATATTGTCTTGCTGACTTCCTTTTCTACAATTTAACAACTCGGTAGGACAATACTTGGTATTGTCTTGCCGAGTTGTTTAAGTGATGTAGAATGTAATTTTGTAATATATTTCAAATAGAAAATTATTAGAAAATTATTCACTTAATTCAGTTAATCATATAATTTCATAAATTAAATTAATTCGAGAGTGAATTAATTCAATAAATAAAATACTTAATTATTATTTGAGAAGCGAAATAATAATCTATAAAATATTTAATTACCCAAACTTCAGCAGAACAGCTTCCTGTCTTCTTGAAACTTTAATAACTTCGTCTTGATTTGTCGATCGACTAAACTACCACTTTTGCTTGACGTAGAATATTTAATTTGAGTAACTGATACACAGATGTACTGTCTAGTTCATCTGTATCTAGTTAAATCAAATATTCTTTGTCAAATAAACAATAGAGATATGGCTTGTTCGTCGAGTCTTCATCTTGTAAGTTCTTCTTCATAAAATGGAATCTTCTGAATAAATAAAGTATAGAAACTTTATATCTTTTGAACTTCTGGACGTGCCACAAAAAATTATTTGTGCACTAAGCCTTGAACATATTAATGAACTTCTTTCAGTGGTGTGCAGCAGCATCCTGGAATTCTTCTGACATATAATTCTCATAAGTCATTTGACGTTCTTCGTACGGATTCCGATAACTTGCTATTTACTGAGTTTTCTTATTTGAGTTGAGTTGTACCTCTTTAAATACAAAATAGGCTGAACATATGCCTTTCAACTTGGTCTTGCCATCCATATGAGAAAATTTGGAAAGAAGTGGGATGAGAGTGAAGAAGAAAAGAAGGAAAGGGAAATGGTTGAAAAGGAGAGGACTGAGCAAGAAGCAAGAGATATTGCAGAAGGGAAGCCTGTCAAGCCAAAGCTAGTTGTTGGCAAACTAGATCAAGACTCTTTGTAGAGATCTGAGTTTGCCTACATAACAAGGAACAATGAAATCATTTGTGTGCCTCCTGGACACCCCTTGTATGCTAAGGCCAAAGAAGAACAAGAAAGAAACAAAGGGCCTTCTGTAAATGATGATGCAGATATTGAGAGATTTGCTACACAGCTCTAAGAAGAGCTTGATGAGGAGCTCTTTGGTCTGGCTGATGATGAATCCAACATTGCTATTCAGCAACAGATCCTGGATGAGGCCAAGAAAAATCTGGAGAAGAAGAAGAAGAAGCCAAAGAAGGCTAGGGCTGGTGTGAAAAACATTGTGTCAAACTTGACTGTGGATGCTCAAGATGAAGCTGTCAATGTTCAAGAACAAAATCCACCTCCTCCTACTTCTGAAGCTCAACCTGAAAATCTTTTCAATCCAGAAGAACTCAAAGAAGAGCCAGTAGAGTTTGACCTCTCATCTATTAACTTTCCAAAGATTTTTGTGACAAAAGAAGATGAGCTGACAGATTCTTTAAGGCCAAAGAGAAGCAGAACTGGAAAAAGGACAAAGCACATGCCTAGAAATATCATGAAGAAGAGTGGAAATCCAAAAAGATATAATCCAGTTGGTCCTGTTCAAGTTAAATCCCCTACAAGAGAAATGGTAATTCCACCTGTTCTAAAAATTGTCAAGATCCCGAAATCTACTTATGCATCATATTAGTGAACAGCCTCCAATTGAGCTGTTCCTAGATGAATTGACATCTATAAAGGCCTTGACAAGGACTAAAAGATTTCCAAAAAGGTTGGAATTTCACTACTCTTCTGGATCAAGGATTCCGTGGCCATTGCAAAGGATTCTAGATCAAGACTATCATGTTCTCAGGTCTGTGTATGTGAAGCTGGATACCAAGACATAATTCTCACAAGGAATCAGAAGTGAAATTCTCAATAAAATTGAAGATATAAGGAGAAAATGGAATGAAGCTTCAGATTTGCCTTTAAGGTTGTCTCTTCCAAATACAGGCAGCTGCATTCATAATCATCCCTCAAGATTGATGACCTTCAGAGATGATCAAGGTATTAAAAGATTCTTCAGATTGGTAGATCATGCCAGAAATGCAGATGTTGACATCTTGATGGAAATGCAAAAGAGACTTGATAGCAAGATCACAGAAGAGGCTAAATTCATAGAAGACTTGTAAAGGGAGATCAACAAGAAACTTGCCAGGCAAAAGAAAAATCAATCATGAATATCTGCTCAGTCTAGAGGAGCAAAAATCCAATCATTGTAAAAATTCTTATCTTTCAGTAATTTAATTTCCATTTCAATTCAAAGATATTTATTTTCTTCATTTGGTGTTTTGTAATCATCAAGCACCTCAAATTTATATATGAACTCCTTCAGATATAAATAGGGGGAGATTGTTAGGAATGTGTGATGCTTGATGATACAAAGTATTTTATTCTTACTTAGAATAACATTGCATGTAGGTGATCAATTGCTAGCATGCTAAGGTAGTATCAATTGATCAGATTAACCCATCAACGGATGATGAGGTACTGTAACAAAGCTGGAGCATCTTAGCGATTGTTGTGATAATAATGTATACTTTTAGATTAGCAGTTGATCTATCAATGGATGTATAGATAGGGTGACATAATTGTGAATATGTGAAGTCATGTAATCTATCCAAGTGAAGTGAAGATCGATCACTAGTCATGAAGTATCAATGGCTAAATTGAAGAGTTTATCGATCGCTGCATCAACACATCAATTGATAATCAAGGAAGGCTATCAATCGATAAATCAAGAAGGTTATCAATCACTAGTTCAAAGATATTATCGATTGATAATATTAGCAATTGATTGATTAGCAATTGACAGCTACAAGTCAAGTAAAAAGACAAGAAGCACATGGGTTGATGTGACAGATGTTGCACCAGTTTTGGAAGCTAAACCAAAAACAGTTTAGTCAAATATTGAGAACCTCTAAGCCTACCATTTCTGGCAAAGCAACAAGAATTTCAAGCTGCCAAATGCTGTATCAAGTCCAAGAAATTCTATATTTGTAATAGCTAGAAACTGAGTAGGAAAATACTTTTACAGACTAGTTTTGTTTGTAGTAGTATATATTCACTTTGTAATTTACATTTCAAAGTATCCAAACACCAAGAACTGAAGAGCAAAGCAGTAGAGATAGTAAGCAAGAAATTGTAAACTTCTGCTCTTCATTCTTTTGTAAGCAGCCAAGAATTCTTACTTGGAAGGTTCTTAATATAAAAATCTCTCAGGTGGATCAAACAATCCACCTGAAATTTTTAAGATCCACTTCTTTAAATTTCTGTTTTAGTTTTAATTTTCTCTTGTAGCTTAAATATAATCTGTTAAGCAAAAGTTTGTTAAAATTTTTGTAGATTGTATTCAACCCCCCTTTCTACAATCTAACTTATTGTTTGCATTGTCTGAATAACAGTATTCTTAGAATCCTAATAAGTTATCCATTTTAATTGAGTATTCTTAGAATCCTAATAAGCTATTCATCTAGTCACTTGTTGATTATGTTTGCATGAATGTGTACTAGATAGAACAAATTAGAGATTTTAATAGAAATTAAAGTTTTACAAAATAATTTGTTATTTATTTTAATATAACATTTTATTTAAATTATTAAATTATAAAAGTAAAATTCTCTTAAATGTCTAGCTAATTAAAGAATACTGAATAGAATCTTACTACAATACATGTTAAAAAATTAAATTTATTAAATAAAACTTATTTAAACATATTTAAATTAAATAAAAAAATATGTAGAAGATATATTATTATACTTAGAAGAATCTTAGTAAAATAGTAGTTTAAAAATAATAATTACATATAATAAAGCCCTTTTTATAAATATATGAAAAGATTTATTAATTTTATATATATGATTCATGTGAGACTTTATAAGCTATTTATATCGATAACAAATATTTAAGGAAAATTCTTTACAAAAACACTTAGTAAATACTTAAGAAGATAAAATAATATTAAATTCCTAATATATTTTCCATAATATATTTTCTATAAGTAATTGGAATCACACGATTTGTTGAAGATGCGATATTTACAAGCACCCTCTTTTCCGCATCCAGTGGGAGTTAATCATGTGTGAGCTATCGACCATAATAGCAATACCTTAACAGCTTTTATCACTAAATCAAAGATCATACTCTCAAAAACAAAGGAGAGCGAAACCAAAACTCTCACCAATGAGAGAAACAACCTAACTCTCACCAAGGAGAGACTACACCAAACCAAAATAATAACTAAAGAAATAAACCTTAGATATGAAGCGGAACCCCAGAAAAAGAGAAATCAGACTGAAAATCCACCCGCTTGAAACAGTGAAGAAAGACAGTGAAATCTCCGACGATTTTAGATCTAAGAATTCTCCCGAGAATAAATCCGAAGCAGACCACGAAAACAAAACAAATCGGACTGAAACCCGCCCCCTTGGAAAAGAGACAGCGAAATCTCCGATGGTTCAGATCTAAGTTTTCCGAGAAGAAGTACTATTCAAAAACTAAGAAAAAAGAAAGTAAAGAGAAAGGCTAGGGAGAATGAGGGTTAAGAGATAGGCTAAAGAGTGGGGCCATGTCTACTTGATTCAACGAAAAAAAGAATTTAATAAAAATAAAGATTGTAGCTAAATAAATAACATTGAATAGAATTTTAATACAATGCACGTTAATAATAAAATCAAATTTATTGAATAAAAAATTATTTTACTATATTTAAATTATAATAGAAAAATATGTAGGATTTGTATTAAAATATTCAAAAAAATCTTAGTAAAACAATAGTTTAAAAAGAAAAAATAAATATGATCAAACTTTTTCTATAAATATGTTATAAGATTTATTAATTTTTTGCATAAGACTAATGTGAGATTCAACAAGTTATTTTATATCGATAACAACGATTTAAGAAAATTTCTTACAAGATCACTTAGTAAATACATAAGAAAATCAAATAATATTAAGATCCCAACATATTTTCTGTTATTAATTCATTGATTAGTTTTGGATCATGTTTACTTGGTTCAGCAATTACAAGAAATTAGTAAAAACAAATAATCTAGTCAAATAAATAATACTATATAGAACTTTAATACAACACATGTTAATAATGAATAAAAATATTATTCATTCTGAAATAATGATATAAATATATTTAAATTTATACTAAAGTACTTAGGAAATCTTGGTAAAAAAATATTTTAAATACATAATTACATATAATAAAGTATTTTTTTTTATAAATATTTGATAAGATTTATTATTTTATGTATATGACTAATGTGAGATTCTGTAATGTATTTTATATCCATAACATAAAAGACTTTATTATTTATATAAATTTATAAATGATTACCGTGGTAAAAAAATTTATGCATACTACTCGGAAGTATATTTTATTAGAAATATATAATTTTAATGCTAAAAGAATCCATCATAAATATATTAAATATTTTTTACATAAGTTATTTAATGTTTAAGCCTTTAATGTGTTTTTATATATATTCTAAAATCACTTTTAAAAACACCTTAGTGAATCTTAGATTATAAAATTTAGCAAAAATAAATCATTAAAAAATTACATCTAATATAATTCACAAATTTTCTTATAATCTTTATATAACATTTATCAAAACATTGTGTTAGGTCCTGAAACGATTGTAGAAGGGGGGGTTGAATACAATCGTCACAAAAAATCGCGGCGGAATAATCTGATTTGAATTAAACTTGTTAATCAGATTTTACTTAATTAATATAACAATGTTTTAAGTCGTTATATAATTAATAAGGTTCGTTTTAATGTCCACTAAAGTTCGTAGAATAAATTCGACAGGATGTATTCTAACTTAGTGATTAAAACAATCGAGTGATCAAAGCACATAAAACTGTGGATATAACAATTGCAAGTTACAAACAACTTGAAAGCTTTTACAATGCTTGAACAACATGAAATGAAGAAAGTGAAGCCATATATATAGGCAAAGCACTTGGAACTAGGTATGACATTGAAAGGAATGACTTAGTAGCTTAGGAATGACATTACAAAGCAAAGCCATGCCAAAAGGAAGGAAGGAATGACATTTAAAAGGAATGTCATACTGCCACGCACGGTATGACATTATTTCCTTGGCCTTCAAGGGTCCTTTGGCATGACTTAACTAGCCATAGTCATACACAACCATTCGGTATGACATATAAAGTCATAAGGGCTCAAACGGTATGACTTATTAAAGTCATACAAGCACAAGATATACATTAACCAAGAAAGTCATACTGATTGACACGGTATGACTTTCTTAAGTCATACAAGGGGAAGTCATGTGAGTGCACACGGTATGACTTTCCTAAGGAAACTCATACCGAAAGATAAAACCATGCAAAACACACCAGAATGACATTTCTAAGTCATGTTGACAATGCCATGATGAGTGACACGGTATGACATTATTGAATAATGTCATACCGACTGCTATATGTATATAAACACTTGTATTTAATTAAATAAATATTCAATAATCACTTAATTAATTATATTAATCATATAAATTCATAAATTAAATAAATTCGAAGGTGAATCAATTTAATAAATAAATTATACAACTAATTTAATTATATTGATAAGTGAAGTGATTAAAGAAATATTTATATAATTCTTTTCTTCAAGCAGCAGGGACTCCAGACATGTTTAAACGCTGTAGATCTTCGTCTTGATTGAACGGCCACTTATAGTTGATGCAGAACATTTAATCTGAGTAGCTGACACACAAATGTACTGTCTGGTTCATCTATATCTAGCTGAATTAAATATTCTTTATCAAATAAACATTTGAGACGTGGCTTGTTCGTCGATTCTTTGTCTTTATAGTTCTTCTTCATTAGTAACAATAGTATGGAATCTTCTGAATAAATAAAGTATTAAAACTTTATACCTTCTGGACTTCTGGACGTGCTACAAAAGATTATTTGTACACTGAGGCTTGAACATATTAATGAACTTCTTCCAGTGGTGTGCAGCAGCATCCTGAAATTCTTCAGACATATAATTTCAATAAATCACTTGACGTTCTTCGTACGGATTCCTTCAACAGTACTTGCTATTTACCTTGCTTTCTTATCAGAGTTGAGTTGGTACCTCTTTAATTACAAATAGGCTAAACATATGCCTTTCAATCTCCCCCTATTTGTTTGTTAACATAACATGCAAATTATCGAGAGGATAACTCAACTAACTGATAAGACAAAGGATTAAACATGAATTGTAAATAGCAAAAAGTTTCTGGTATTTCATTAAACATTCACCAGAATTCAAAAGATTACATTAGATTACAAAAGGATGTTCTTATTGAACATATATTACAAATCCCTAATGAATCTAAAGATCAACTTCTCCTTCTTCGATATCAGAAGTGTGAAGGATAGGAGTTGATGGTTCTTCCCTGGTTGGCACTTCAGATGTAGTGGATTCACCACGCTTCTTTCGTTCCTTTGCCAGAGCCAGTTGATGAAGTACTTCCAAATCCACAGGGTCTTCGCGGAAGTCTGATGGCTGAGATTTTGTAACATTTTTCATCCTTCGAAAGTACTGAGCAACATTCTTTCGAGTGCAGTAAGCAAGAATCACATCATCAGCATCAGACTTAGCTTTAGAAGCAAAGCCCTTGGTTCTTAAAAGAGTGGAGGCAAGAGCAAGTTGTTTAGCTGGATACTTTGGCAAAGCTTCTTCGTTGAGATAGACGGTGCTGAAGATCTCCTTGTGAACGAACTTAACACAGTAAGGATTCCTGACAACCTGAGGACTGTTGAAAACAGCTTGTTCCAGCAGTTTGTCACGAAGAAGTTCATTCAGGTTGGAGCTACGCTTTACCTTATTCCGAAGCACCCAGAGCTCAGATACAGAGAATGATTTCAGAGATTCGACAGATAGTCTGAAAGAACCATTCCTCTGTGTATAGACAATTAGCTCCCATTGCTCTAGCAAATTGTTGACCCCCACAGTCACATAATTTAATTCCAAAGCAAAGGCATGCATAAAGACATCCTCGTCAGGGTTTACCTCTCTAAGATCATAGATCAGAGATAAGAACTTGTTGTCGTCGAAAGGCTCCCTTTGAGGTCCATTAAAGATTCTTCTTGCAATGTCCCAGCTTTTTCCTTCTTTCCTCCTTATATCAAGATTCTTCTGCTTGACTGCAGCATCATAGATTTTCTGTTTCTCGATCTTGATTTGTTCTTCTGTGATCAACTTGTCCTCTAGAAGTTTTTGGAAATCACGAAGCTTACGCTTCCTAGCTTCATTTTCAGCTTTGAACTTCCGGACATTCTCCTCATGTTCTAGGTCAACAGGTTCTTCATCCTGAAACAAATAACCCTCATCAAATTTACCTTCTTCTTCTTCTGCTTGACGATAGGTAGCATCGAAGATGTCATCATCATCCATATCCTGTGGATAGTCATCATAACTATCAGAATTGAAAACATTGTCGGACTGATGTAACGGTTCTTTGCCTTTAGACTTATGAGTTTCTTTGTCAGGGGCAGATCCAGAAGTGGTATTATCTTTGTTGCTTTGATTTGAGCTATTGCCTCTATCATCCCTGTCACCTTTGTCTCTATTCTCCCCCTTAGTTGAGGGATCCTCTCCGGAGGGTTGATCATCAGACTTGTTGGAGTTTCTGAGGAGTTGATCTAACTTACTGTCGATGGTCTCAAATTTGGACATGTAAAGCTCATGATTAGACCTCATTTCAACAGCCAAGTCATGGATTTCCTCTTTAAGCTCATCCCTGTAAGAACTGGATGGCCTCTCCTCAGTTTTCTGTTGCAGGGTCACCAACTGTGCACCCTTGAGCTTCTCGTTCTCAGCAATCATTCTGGCAAGCTCAGCTCTTAGCTTTGCCATTTGTTCCTCAAACAGAGCAGGGTTAGTGTGTGCGCTCACCTCACGTACACTCAAAGCTGTTTCACTAGCCTCACGTGCATGTGTATCGCTCGGTGTTTGCCTTACATCACTCTTTTCAGTCACTCTTCCTGCTGTACCTGTATATACTACCAATGTCCCCTGAGATGGGTTCAAAGGTAGTGGAGGAACAAATTGTCCTCCGGAAGCCTGTGAGGGCAGATTAACTTGCACGCTGCCAAGTTCCGCCTGATCAGAAAAGAAAGGGAGATCAGCAAAGTTTTCATAAATAATACATTGATTTTGAAAATCTGTGCACTCAGTAAACATAGTAACCTGTGTATCTGTTTGGTCTGGCACTAGCGTGAGTGCTAGCGCAGTGCTTGACTCTGTACAAGTTACCGCGGCCGGACGGTCAATTTCAATGGCCACATCCTGTAGAGAGAATGGGTCCAGAGACTGTTTATCTGCCATTTCAAAATCTGAGCCTTGTTGGGAAGGCACAGATGAGGCTACAGTTGTCTCCAAGGTTTCCACCCTTTGCTTCTTTGAGGGAGACAGAGCTGTGGGTTTATTCATTAAACTACTCGAACTCCGTTTCCTCGCAACTTTACGAACAGGTTGCATTGAAGTGTTGGTTGATGTGTTTGGAGAAACGAATATTTGTTGAAGAGAATCTTCAGCTAGGTTATGAACCTGTGTGTTGTCAGGTTCACTGCTGGTAGGCTGGAAAACAAAATCAAGGTCACAAACAAAATCACAACCATAATCTGACGTATCAACATTAAAATTAGAGGATAAGTTAGAAAGTACCTGAGCTACCTGTAGGTCCTGACGGAAGGACTGCAGCTCTGGATTGATAGGAGAGTCAGAGGGTAGGGGTTGTGAGGTAGATTGTGTTTGTGGGATGATTTGGGATTGTGTTTGGTGTGGGAGAGGTTCAGATGAAGATGGTTGATGCTCGAAGAGATCATAATCCAAATTTTGATCTTCAAATGAAGGGTTAGATTGTTGTTGTTGATGGATAGGGGAGTGATATGATGATTGGTTGGATGAATGGTGTGAAGATTGTGCTTCTTGGGATTGTTGAGGTGAATGCTGTTGTTGTTGTTGTTGTAGAAGTTGTTGTTGATGGTGTTGTGTAGGTTGTTGAATCTGCAGGGGTTGAGGTTCTTGAGGTTGCTGCTGCTGCTGTTGAGGTTGAGTTTGGAGTTCAGCAGAGGCTGTAATAGCAGTGCTGACGAGCGACTGACTATTCAGAAAACGGACCCACGGTCTGAAACGAGCCAAACTAGCTTCCGGGTCGAAAAATCCATTCAAATTAGTCTCCTCAATTACAAAGCGACCGGCCATTTTTATAATTAAAAATTGAATTAAGTGAGAATTTTTCAAATAAAATAATAATTTTCAAATTTCTCACAAATTTCAATTAATAATAAACAACTCAATTAATTAATTAATTAATAATTCGATTTAAATGGGTAAAATCGAATTAAAATTTAATTAATCCTTAAAATGGCTGTACAAGGTCCCAAACAATGTCTTAGCACCCACTAACTTCAAAAATTCTCAATTGGCTTCTCAAAACCCTAATTTTCGAAAGCAACAAACAGGGGTTTTGAAATCAGTATGCACAAACCACCACAAATCGAACAAAACTGGTACTACACGGCCACAGGATCACAGAATCGGTCAAGAATCGTTCAGACTCGGTCAAAATCGATGAAACTCGGTGACTCAGTCTAACTCGGGTCGAAGGGTTTCGAAATTTTCAAAATTTCAGCAGCAATTCGACTCGATTTCTTGAATAATCGAAGTAACCAGCAAGCTTTAAGCTTGAAATAACAGTAACCAGCAAGTTTTTCAATGAAAACTTGAAAAAGTCGAGCAAGAACAATGGCAGTGTATGAGTGTATGCGTGAGGGAGATGAACAGAAGAAGGTATGGCTTTATGCGTTTAAGTCATAGGAGTTGAGTTAGTCGGTATGACATTTCTTAGGAATGTCATACCGAATCTTCGAGTATGACTAAAGCAGGAGTTCGGTATGACATTTCTTAACAATGTCATACCGAGGATAGCAGGAGGGGTAGGTGATAATTCGGTATGTCTTTCTTAAGGAAAGTCATACCGCATTATGAATTGTAAGAAAGAAGCCACAGGCGGTATGACTTTTTCCGAAAAAGTCATACCGCACTATTAAAACAGTATTTTGATAAAATAAAATAAAATATTATGATTTTTGATTATTTAAAAGCAATAAAACCTTTTGCACATATAATCAAAAATCTGATACACATAATATATAAAATATTACACATATATTTTGTAAAATTCAACTTTAATTAAATATAAATACTTATGAATTTAACTTTAATTCATTAAAATGAATTAACTTAAAAACAAATATTTATGCTTAATTAATTTTGAAAAATACAAAATAAATACATATAATTATCTAAATGCATGGATAATATTACATGGGAGTATGTAGCACTTAGAAAATTTATAGAGATAGATATGAACATGCATAATTACACATAAAATTATCAGATAATTTACAAACAATTATATAAAAACTAATAAAATAGATATAATTACACAGAAAATTCACAAAAATATATAATAATATATAAAATACATATAAAATATATACAAAGAGAATCATGGCATATTTAACATCCCTAGCTCACAAACCAACTTAGAGAAAGTGGATTCATCAAGTGGTTTAGTGAAGATGTCTGCAATCTGATCAGCTGTGGGTACGAAATGTAATACCACAGTACCATTCATGACATGTTCTCGAATGAAATGATACCTGATATCTATGTGCTTGGTCCTCGAGTGTTGCACTGGATTGTTTGAAATGGCTATGGCACTGGTGTTGTCACAAAATATCGGAATTTTGTCGACAGAAATACCATAATCATTTAATTGATTCCTGATCCAGAGAATCTGAGCACAGCAACTTCCAGCAGCTATGTACTCAGCTTCAGCAGTAGAAGTGGACACTGAGTGTTGCTTCTTGCTGTACCAGGAAACCAACCGACGTCCTAGAAATTGACAACTTCCAGACGTACTCTTTCTGTCAATCCTGCAACCTGCATAATCAGAATCTGTATAGCCGGTTAAGTCAAAACCAGTATTCTTAGGGTACCAAATACCTAAACCAGGTGTACCCTTAAGATATCTAAAGATTCTTTTGACGGCTATAAGATGTGATTCCTTAGGATCAGCCTGAAACCTAGCACATAAACATGTTGCAAACATGATATCTGGTCTACTTGCAGTAAGATAAAGTAAAGAGCCAATCATACCTCGATAGCTTGTGATATCAACTTTCTTACCAGACTTATCCTGGTCAAGCTTTGTGGCAGTGGCCATGGGTGTCTTTGCCGGAGAAGAGTCTTCTAGATTGTACTTTCTTAGAAGATCTCTGACATACTTTGATTGGCAAATGAATATTCCATCTTCCTTTTGGCTTACTTGAAGACCAAGGAAGTAGGACAGTTCACCCATCATACTCATCTCATAATTACTCTGCATTAACTTAGCAAATCTCTTGCACAAGTTGTCGTTAGTAGAACCAAATATAATATCATCAACATATATTTGAACAAATATCATATCATTATCATGCAATTTGTAAAAGAGAGTTTTGTCTATGACACCTCTAGTAAATTTATTTTCAATTAAAAATTCAGAGAGGGTGTCATACCATGTCCTTGGTGATTGCTTAAGCCCATAGACAGCTTTGAATAGGAAGTACACAAAATCAGCAAATTCTGGATTTTCAAAGCCAGGGGGCTGTTCCAGATATACTTCTTCTTCCAGCTTTCCATTCAGAAATGCACTTTTCACATCCATCTGATAAACTCTGAAGTTGGAGTGTGCAGCAAATGCAAGAAATATTCTGATGGCTTCAAGACGAGCAACTGGAGCATAGGTTTCATCGTAGTCAATTCCTTCTTCTTGAGAATAACCTTTTGCAACCAGTCTGGCTTTGTTTCTCACAACAATGCCATCACCATCTAACTTGTTACGGAAGACCCATCTAGATCCAATTGTAGACTTTCCTTTTGGTCTTGGAACCAGGGCCCAGACTTCTTGTCTCTCAAATTGATTGAGTTCTTCTTGCATGGCAAGAACCCAATCAGGATCAGCAAGTGCTTCATCTATTTTCTTTGGTTCTAATTGTGAAAGAAAACCAGAGAATAGACATTCGTTTGTCGTAGCACTTCTAGTCCTTACACCAACATCAGGATCACCAATAATCAGATCAAAGGGATGATCTCTGCTCCAAATCCTTTCCCTTGGAAGTTGTGTCCTTGATGATTCAGCTGTATTATCATTAGGCTGATGTGTATGACTAGTTGATCCATCAGCTCCCCCTGAGCTGTTGCCAGGTTGACTTGATGATCCACCACTAGCATCAGTGGAATCTCCAGCATTATTGCCATTTCCTCCACCATTGCCTGGATCATTATCATTGTTGTCATCACCTGTTGCAACCTCAGGTGTCACATCATCATCTGAATCTGAATCTGGATAGTTGTCAAACTTCAGAGATTCAGATGGATCAGCAGATTGTAAACTTGGTAGTTTAGTGTCATCAAATGTTACATTGACACTAACTTTCACTGACAGAGTATCAATTACAAAAACTCTATAAGCATTATTTGTATAACCAACAAAAATTGCTTCAGATGCCTTTGGCTCAAACTTGTTCAAGTTCTCTTCACCATCCCTGAGAACATAACACTTGGCTCCAAAAACATGAAGATGTTTGACATAAGGCTTCTTGTTGTTATACAGATGAAATGGAGTTTTCATATGATCCTTATTGATCAAAGTTCTATTCTGGGTATAGCAGGCAGTAGACACAGCTTCAGCCCAAAAGTACAGTGGAAGCTTTGATTCAGCAATCATAGTTCTTGCAGCTTCAATCAGTGTACGATTCTTTCTTTCGACGACTCCATTCTGCTGAGGAGTCCTTGGTGCTGAATACTGCCTTCTTATTCCCTTTTCAGAGTAAAAGTTAATTAAAGTTTGATTCTTGAATTCTGTGCCATTGTCTGACCTTACAGCTTTGACTGGCACACCTTTATCCAATTCAACTAACTTTATATGATCAATCACTGTCATCGGGGTTTCATCCTTAGAAGCCAGGAAGTAAACCCAAGTAAATTTTGAGAAGTCATCCACAATAACCAAGGCATATCTTCCTCCATCAATGGATACAACATTTACAGGGCCAAACAGATCCATATGCAACAAATGAAGTGGATCTGTAATGGTATTGATGGTTTTGCCTTTGTGAGATGCTCTCTTCGCTTTTCCTTTCTGACAAGCTTCACAGAGATCATCAGTTGAGAATTCCAGGGAAGGCAACCCTCTCACCAGATCTCTCTTGACTAGAGAGTTCATAGTTTTGAAGTTGAGGTGTGAGAGCTTCTTATGCCATAACCAACTATCTTCAGCAGACGCTTTGGCGTAGAAACAGTGAACTTCGTTTCCTGGTCCTGAAGACAAATCAGCTACGAATATATTGCCTTTCCTTATGCCACATAGTGAAGGACGCTTATCCTTGATATGTTTAATGATACATATCTCCTTTTCAAAATGAACATAATAACCTTTGTCACAGAATTGACTGACACTCAGGAGATTATGTTGTAGTCCTTCTACTATTGAAATATCTTCTATGATGATCCTTCCAATTTTGTACTTGCCATATCCTACAGTACGACCTTTGCTATTATCAGCAAAACTGACTGTAGGGCCAGCTCCTTCTCTTATGTCCTCCAGCAGGGATTTATTGCCAGTCATGTGCATTGACGCTCCACTGTCAAGCACCCAGGTAACACGAACAATTCCACTGGCACCCTGCAAAAGACATACTGATTAAACCTTCTTTGGGACCCACACTTGATTGGGTCCAGCAAACTTAAAGAATTGATTTCTATCAGGTAATACAACAGAGCCTCTTGGACTGATACTAGGTTCTGATTTGACTGAACTTCCTTCCTTAACAACAGCCTTATAAACCTTGGTTTTAGGCTTTGGAACATAAGTCTCCTTCCTCACACGAGGAGGACTAGCAGTCTTTGATCTAGCATGCTTATTGTTTGTGTGTTGTCTAGGAGATGTGTTTTCATTTTTAGCATGCAAATTTCTAAAATAAGCAGACATCATATTGAAAGCACAAGTCATGCAATTATCAACACCACAACATTTATGACATGCATCAAACACAGGAACAACAGGAATATCAGTCACTGCAGTAGGGACATCAATAGATTCTACTCTAACCTTGTTACCAGATTTAAAGTTCTCAGTAGAATGACATCTATTGTTTTTGTTCTTACTATTCACAAAATTATTGGGCTTGTTGAATTTAGTTCTCTCAGAGTTGACACCTAAACCAGCTTTAGGCAACCTAACATTGCCTTTCACTTTGATTGGTTTCAGTGATGTCAAGATCTCATCTCTCTTCTCATTACTCTCTTTCATTTTAAGGTCTTCCAGTTTGAGTTCATATCTGATGACAACAGGAGTTTCTAAAAGAGGTTCAGCTTCTGAGGATTTAAAAAGGGGTTGAGGGGAATCTTTCAAAACAAAAGGAATTCCTCTCTCCTCAGCACTCTTCTTAAAAGGAGTAATGTTACTAGCCTTACCTACGGATTTGTTATAGTCAAAACCTATTCCAACAGTTCTCTTGATCTCTTGTTTATCATTAAGTTCTTTGACTATAGTGGAGGCATCCTTAAAGGCTTTACATTTCACTTTCTCTTCATCTAGCTGAAGTCTTAAAGCAATCTCACCTTTCTCTAGAACTCTGACTTTAGCACATTGTAATCCTAAATCCATAGTCAGTTGTTCTATTTTAGGTTTTAATACGTTCATCTCATTCATTTTATAAGCATGAATATCTAATACTAGTGTATCAATTTTAAGATTGGCAGCTTTCAACTTTTTAATAGCATCATCTCTTTCGAGTCCTAATTGCATAAAAAGTTTAGGGCATGTAGGATCTACCTGAAAGCTTCCAGCAGGAGGAGGTGAAGATGATCCAGTATTAGCCATAAGAGCAACATTCCCTAGCTGCTCCTCTTCATCACTATCTGTATCATCCCAGCTTTTCCCTTCTGCCAGATAAGACTTGCTTTTATAATTCTGATTTCCAGAAGTACCCTGATGCTTTCTCACAAGTGCATCATACTTCTGCTTCAGCTCATCGTAGGAATCTTTTCTTTTTCCTTGAACCTTGGGTTGTTTGCATTCAGTTGCAAAGTGTCCTGGTTCACCACAGTTGAAGCATTTGAACTTGCTTCTATCCACCATCCCAGTCTTGTATCCTCCTTTGCTTGTAGAAGATGAATAACCTCCTTTCTGAAACCTGTTCACAGTAGGTTTGTACTTGTAGGAGGGATTCTTCCTGAATCGCATGTTTCCAAACTTCTTGGCAAACAGTGATAGAGATTGATCTTCTAATTGCTCTAGCTCTTCCATTGTATAGAACTCTTCGTCACCACTGGAAGAAGCAGTCTGACCCATCTCAGGTACAACAAATTCCTGAGTGGTTTTAGAAGGAACAACAACATCCTTCTTCTCTTCCGGTACAGGTGACTCAACCACTAGAGCTCTCGAATGGTTCAGTGTTTTACCCCAGCCATATCTCTGTTTACTTTGAACTTGTTCAAGTTCATAAGTTTTCAACACTCCGTAGAGTCTTTCCAGAGATATCTCATTCATATCTCTGCTTTCCCTGATGGCAGTGATTCTGTGTTCCAGATGTTCAGGAAGTGTTAAGAGAAATTTCATGTTGACCTCTTTCTTGTCGTAGTATTTCCCATTTAAATTTAGATTATTAATCAGATTATTAAGTCTGATAAACACTTCTGAAATCCCTTCTCCGGGATTGGAACCAAACTGTTCATACTGAGCCATCAGTATCTCTTTCTTGTTTTCTCTACCTTCATCTGAGCCTTCATTGATGATCTCTAACGTATCCCAGATTTGCTTGGCGTTTGTACAATTAACAACAGCATTGTACATTACTGGATCTAGAGATTCCACCAAAATTAGTTGAAGAGCGTCATCTAAGTTCATCTGTTCACCCTCTTCATCTGTATACTCATGAAGTTCTTTCGGAATGGTCTGATGAGGTATTAACACACCTTCTTCTTCGTGTGCTAATATGACTTTCATCGGAATAGAAACACCTTTGTTTAATATCCCGATATATTTTCTGTTGGTTGTGCGGAGGAATAATAACATGTGCCTCTTCCATAGGCCAAAGTGTTCCTTGCTGAACGGTGGGATTTTAATGCTACTGATCTTTTGTGTACTCATATTTAAGGATTTGAAGTGAATAGTGTTTGGATGAGATTTGGATTTTTGAAAGAAAAATATTTTAAATCAAAATTAATTTTTGGAATAAAATTAATTCGAATAAAAAATATTTGGACGTTACAGAGTGTGTATAGGATCTGATACGGAAAAATGGTATCAACCGCTCTGATGCCAATTGTTAGGTCCTGAAACGATTGTAGAAGGGGGGGTTGAATACAATCGTCACAAAAAATCGCGGCGGAATAATCTGATTTGAATTAAACTTGTTAATCAGATTTTACTTAATTAATATAACAATGTTTTAAGTCGTTATATAATTAATAAGGTTCGTTTTAATGTCCACTAAAGTTCGTAGAATAAATTCGACAGGATGTATTCTAACTTAGTGATTAAAACAATCGAGTGATCAAAGCACAGAAAACTGTGGATATAACAATTGCAAGTTACAAACAACTTGAAAGCTTTTACAATGCTTGAACAACATGAAATGAAGAAAGTGAAGCCATATATATAGGCAAAGCACTTGGAACTAGGTATGACATTGAAAGGAATGACTTAGTAGCTTAGGAATGACATTACAAAGCAAAGCCATGCCAAAAGGAAGGAAGGAATGACATTTAAAAGGAATGTCATACTGCCACACACGGTATGACATTATTTCCTTGGCCTTCAAGGGTCCTTTGGCATGACTTAACTAGCCATAGTCATACACAACCATTCGGTATGACATATAAAGTCATAAGGGCTCAAACGGTATGACTTATTAAAGTCATACAAGCACAAGATATACATTAACCAAGAAAGTCATACTGATTGACACGGTATGACTTTCTTAAGTCATACAAGGGGAAGTCATGTGAGTGCACACGGTATGACTTTCCTAAGGAAACTCATACCGAAAGATAAAACCATGCAAAACACACCAGAATGACATTTCTAAGTCATGTTGACAATGCCATGATGAGTGACACGGTATGACATTATTGAATAATGTCATACCGACTGCTATATGTATATAAACACTTGTATTTAATTAAATAAATATTCAATAATCACTTAATTAATTATATTAATCATATAAATTCATAAATTAAATAAATTCGAAGGTGAATCAATTTAATAAATAAATTATACAACTAATTTAATTATATTGATAAGTGAAGTGATTAAAGAAATATTTATATAATTCTTTTCTTCAAGCAGCAGGGACTCCAGACATGTTTAAACGCTGTAGATCTTCGTCTTGATTGAACGGCCACTTATAGTTGATGCAGAACATTTAATCTGAGTAGCTGACACACAAATGTACTGTCTGGTTCATCTGTATCTAGCTGAATTAAATATTCTTTATCAAATAAACATTTGAGACGTGGCTTGTTCGTCGATTCTTTGTCTTTATAGTTCTTCTTCATTAGTAACAATAGTATGGAATCTTCTGAATAAATAAAGTATTAAAACTTTATACCTTCTGGACTTCTGGATGTGCTACAAAAGATTATTTGTACACTGAGGCTTGAACATATTAATGAACTTCTTCCAGTGGTGTGCAGCAGCATCCTGAAATTCTTCAGACATATAATTTCAATAAATCACTTGACGTTCTTCGTACGGATTCCTTCAACAGTACTTGCTATTTACCTTGCTTTCTTATCAGAGTTGAGTTGGTACCTCTTTAATTACAAATAGGCTAAACATATGCCTTTCACATTGTATATTTGATAAAAAAAAATTGAAACATTTTTAAGGAACTGTAATAGGAATCCAAAGATGACACAAAGAACAGTTCTATGTGTTCTACGTGTGATTTAAGGAGTTGATGTAAAGATTACAGTAAAATAACAATTTAAAGAATCCTGAATCTCCATGATTAGCATTATTCACTTTTATATCATACTCCTTGTATTTTATTACCTTTTATTAAAGATTTTATTATGTTTTATTAAAGATTATTTGAAATATTTAATTACAAATTTGATTTGAGAAATCTAAAAATATGACAAAATTTTGAAATTCGTTAAAAAATTCATCGTAAACATTTTAAAATCATTAGTGAATTGGTTAATAGAATATTAATATTAATCTCGAAATCTTATCAATATATTTTTCTACATGACTTGACATTTTATACAACATTTCACCGTCAACATTCTAACATCATTAGTGAATTGGTGTTATTTTACACTAACTATAAGAAAGATTGTAGAAGGAGGGTTGAATACAATCTTTTAAAAACTTAAAAGATTCAAGAACAAATAACACTTATAATAACAGAATGAAAAACACCAAGTATTAAAAATACGGGTGGATTGAATATCCACCCGTGAGATTTTATATTGAAGAATCTGTGGATTAGTTACAATTCTCACAGCTGCAGGTTCAACACTTGAACTATTTCTAACTCTCAGATTTTCTCTCAAGTAATTTGAACAAGTTCAACTGATGCTACTAACTTGGTTATATATTCCAAGTTTACAAAGTTTTAACTAGAATACAAATTCTGCACTCTAATCTGAACTATGATGCACATCTTTGTCTTATGCATGCCTTCTGTGATGTCTTCATCTTTGACCATCTTCTTGATTTGATCCAGATTGCATTGCATGAGATAAGAATGTTTTCGGTTCTTTTTTATTGTCCTAATCAGGCTTCCATGTCCATTTTAGTGCAATTCGATCCATGTGACTTGTCAGAATTAAGCTCTAGTCACTTTCAATGGATGTTTGCTTCATCCGTTGAAAATGCCTTCATCCATCAAACGAATTACAAACTTTATCGATCAAGTACTGTTCCAGTCTCATCAGTTTAATACTTCAGCTCCATCAGTTGAACACTTTGTCTTGTCTTCATCAGTTGAATGCTTGGTCTTCATCAGTTGAAACACTGTGCACTCTTCATCAGTTGAATTGTTACAACTCATCAGTTGAATATCCTTCACTTAGACAAAATTACATGGCATTGGATATTTACAATTAGCCATCCTATTCTGTCCATCCGTTGATAATTCCAAAGATAAGTGATACAACAATTACAACTGAATTTTGATAAAGATTCTAATAAAACATGTTACAAGGTGTTTATGTTATCATCAAAATTATTGACTCCTAACAATCTCCCCCAATTTATGATTGGAGAAGATGCAGACATAAATTCTACACTTGATGATAACAATAACACAAATAAAACAAAGTACAAATTTTAAATGCAAGAGATAGAAAGTTTACAGATTATTTTGCTCCCCTAGACTGAGCAGTTCACTTATTCCTAGAAGATCTTCTTTTTCTGGACTTAACCTTTTCTTCAAGAATTTCAATTTGTTTCTGAAAGATCTTGTAAAACCACTCTTCATCACTATCTTGTCTGTTGAGCTTGGATTGGAGAGTTTTCAGAGTTTTCATACTAGCAGCTTTGAGTTGATCCTTAGGCCTGAAGAATCTCCTAACACCCTGATTGTCCCTAAACTCCATAATGGGAGTTGGCTCATAATAGATTTTCTTTCCAGTGTAGGGAATCTTCAGCTTTCTTGGCATGCTACTATCAGAACTCCACTCTTTCCTGATTTCTTGACTTCTCTTTAATACCATCTGCTTAACTGGTGGTGTGAAGCCTCCAGTTCTCTTCATGGCAGCAAAGATCTTCGTATGAGAACTGAAGCCTTCAGTGCTGAGAACCCTGTGAAGAGGCCAGACAACATCACCCTTACTTTTTTATGAGAAAGCAAGTCTTTCAAGTAGCTTGGATGTTGGCTCTATTCATCTTACTTCATGCAAATCATCCAAATCCAGCTCACGCTCTGAAATTTTTTCAATATTAGTGATGATGAAAAGATAATCATCCTAGTTCTCAGGTTCTTTGGGAGGTTTTGGAGCATTAACCAGTTTTCTTGCCATTGTTTTCCCTTTCTTCTTTGGCTTAGTTGTTTCTTGGACAAGAAAAGCTGGAAGTGGTATATCTTCAAGATCAATTTGCTCCTCCTTTGGCATGATTGGCTCATCATGGAAGTTGACATCTGGATGCACAACTGTGGTTGCCTTGATTGGAGAAGAAGGCTTTGATGTATGCACGGGTTCCTCTTCTTCTCTTCTCTTAGCAGCCTCAGGCATCTTTGATGTGACACCCCTAGATCTGGGGTTAGCAATCTAGGTTGTTACAATCATCATAATTCCCAATTAATGATACTTATCTCCATATGTCCACTTATCACAGTTATAACCCCATCAATACGTATGCCAACAGATTATAGTTCTCAGAAACAACAATACATATCTTAAGTTGTGAAAACATCAGAATAGAAATCATTACAAACCAAGTTAAATCCTTCCCTAGGATAGAGGCTAATACCTTTCCTACGTGGAATAGTATTAGACACAAAAGTTTCTTAGTATTTTAAAGGTTACATATCCAAAATGATTCAACCCTAACGGACCACACCTACTACCTGGGGTGGAGTGCTCGCGATCATCCTATGGAATAGCTGCGCGTTTCCCACGCGCTTCCTGGGGGTAAGCTTTGTCGGGGCCATGCTGCTGATCTGTTGTGTTGTGATATATATATATATATATATAGATATGCAGAAAAACAAGAATGAGCGATATAGCTCAGCAGTAGCATAATAACATATAGCATAATCTCAGTTCATTAAAATATAAAAAGGAACTGTCCGGTTATAATCGTACCGTATTCTTTTACTTATCGAGGAACTAAAGTTCTCTGCTTAAACTTAGTTCGTTTTACCCTCTCGATAGTACGTCAAGGATTTCGTCATTCACGGATCACACACTATCGGTAATTCAGCACCTAGGCTTTCATTACAGTGCGTATCACAATTCCAAATGGAATAAAGGGACTTTACAGGAGTATACCCCGATACTTGCTGATCAGGCATCGTATCGTCAATTCAATCTTTTCTACTAGTAGATGGACGACTTCCTTTTCGGTTATCACCCAGACCGCATATGGGTCTATTATGCTTTTCGGGCATCTATTTCATTGCCGAGCAGATATTATGCTTTTCGGGCATCTATTTCACTACCTAACATAATAATATTTTTCACAAGTACTTTCAATCCCGAGATGATTCTACCTTATAACTGGATCGACAAGAATCATCGTTCCCCGAGTAATTATCCACTCGTTGGTAGATTGTCTATCATATTACACCTACCTCCGGAATTATTAAGGGAGGTAGTAGATACTTGTGTGTTGACTTTAGTCAACTGATAGAGTAAGCGCTTTAACTTAGAAGTTATGATTTGGGAGTGGGTCGGAATTTGATTTGAAATATCAATGTAAAGAGGGAACCTTATTAAGGTGTACAATATTTGAAGTCAGAGTGATGTAAGAAGCTTATTGGTCGCTCCTTTGCTTACAGCTATAGTGTTAAATATTCTTTGAGAACTCCTTTTATAAAGAAAAGGGCTTAGGAAAACTGAGGTTTGTCTAGACAATCGTATACCTCTTTTGATTCCTTTTTAAAAATGGTTTTATGATTTTTAAATCACTCGTACAATATGCATTCAATTCTTAAGTCACTGAAAATATTTAATCATAGGTTAAATTAGCTTTAACCTCGTGGTTTGGAAAGCTTTTATAAATCGATGAATGTTTTGAAATTCGTATTTGAAACCCATGTTTGGTAATATATTATTGATTCATAAAATACTTAATGGAAATACTTGAGTTTATTTAATAGTTCCAAAAAGCGTTCATATCCAGTTATTCGAATACTTGTTATCATTATATGAAAATATACTGTCTCCGGTGCTTTCCGGGTTTTTGGATGACAAATTTAAAGGACATTCCAACTCCCATTTGATATTTGGATAATGGTACATACTCTTCTACCCTTGGCCTTGTACGCCTTGGGCCATCTTGGTATGTACAGATATATATATTTATGTACACAATGTCGTTACGTCTCAATTGCATAATCTTTGCGCTTTAATGCAAATTCAATTAGCAGTTATGCATATAATTATATCACAACAACAACAGTTATCAAAATATCCATATGTAGGGATTTTCAAGTTTGGAAAAACTTGCCTGGGGATCTCGAGGTGGGGTGATTCCGGGATTCGGGACGAAAATCTAGAATAATCAATATCGTCCGATTAGTCCCTTAACAAGGATTACTATCACATTTTACGACTCTCGAGATTTATTAATCGTACGAAGTTGACTCATCCTAGACCTTGGATCTACTTAACATATTTACTACGTATTCAAGTGTCAATCACATTGACCATTAATACCTTAACGCATTAATCAATATGTACTTAAGTTTTTCATTATTCGAGCGATTCTCTTCTCGCGACTTCACTGCGCAGCCCCTACTCAATCATTTTTATAAAATCGAAATTTTAACATTTTCAATCAATTCGTTTTGGTTTATTTTCTACACTCCAAGGGCCTTCTTCACAAAAATCACCAATGTCTAGTTCACTGTTTAAGTAGCCAGAATTCAGTAGCAAAATCACTAAACCGTTGCGATTTTTATCGCGTGTGCTTGCTAGACTAAAACGGCCATAACTTTTTAACCACAAATCCAATCAAGATGATCCTTATATGCTTAGAAACTAAAAAACAAGACCTTTACTGTCATGGGCAGTGGTATTTAAGGTATCACATTTTTCTGTCCGAAAATGGGGAGCAAACAGCCCAGTGGTCAACAAACCCATCACACATGCTCCTACTTAACATGCTTCTTAATTTCAAGCCAAATCATTTAATCACATGGACATTCCATAATCACTAACAACACTTAATCACATATTTTGAACCATATTAGTTCAAGCTCATGACAACCACAATGTAGCCTAGCAATCATCTAGCAAAATCTTGGCCAAGAACACAACCATTACATCAAAACTCATGCTACTAACACCACTTACAAATCATTCAAAAACCTTGCCATAAATTGAAAGATGGAAGAGTATTATACCTTTCTTGGAATGGTGTTAACACTAACTAAGGGTTTGTGAGCTTGGATGAACCTTGATCTCTTACTAACTAGCTTGAAACTCCATGAAAACACAAGAAAAACATAGTTAGTTACTATTCACCAAGACACTAGCTCATTTATTTGACATGGCTATACTTGGTGGGTTGCCATGAAATTAAAATCTCACCTTAGTTATACCTTAAGGAAGCTTGGGATAAATTTTGAGGATTTATGGAGCTTGGATGGGTGGAGAAAAATTTTTCTCCTTCACCCTTTTCTTACTAGTTCTTGCTTGGTGCTTGTTTGCTTGTGCTAGATACTTAGTTAAACACTTGCTTGCATGTGTTCCTCTCATCATTACAAGTACCCAATGCTTGCACCAACACTTCACTCCAAGCTTGCAATTGTCAAAGCAAATCCCATGAATTTAGGAAGCATGTGCACTAGTTACTATTCTAGTTTAGTTAATGTAATTAGTTCATTTTCCAAGTATCTTGGTTAGCTTCCTAACTAGCTAGTTGCATGGCATATGCATGGGGTTTGCATGGGGTTTCAAGTTGTCTTGCCAACTTATGAATTTATCAATCCTTCGCTATAATGTTAGTGCGACATTTATTCTTGTATATTCCGTTGCGTTGGAATTCCTGATATCGTTCTTGATCATCTCATCGTTTCATCTTTTGTTCCATAATAATATAAAATCTCTTACTTAAAGAATCACTACCATACCATAATCCAACACATGCATATTTATAGCTATTGCAATCGCGATAAAATTACTCCTCCTGATTTATCCGAAATCTTTACATTGCTAACGAGGTCTTACATGAACTCTCTTGAGTTACCCCATCTCATTTAATCAAATAAGGTTTTAAAATATTACAAATTTTGGGGTTCTTACAGTCTCCCCTCCTTAAAAGGATTCCGTCTCGGAATCAGGTTGAGAACAAGTAAGGGTATCTTTCTTGCATGGCGCTTTCTAGTTCCCAAGTTGACTCTTCCACGTTGTGATATCTCCATAAGATTCTCACCAGTTTGATGACCTTGTTCCGGAGCACTTGTTCCTTTCGATCCATTATCTCGACTGGTTGCTCGATGTAGGACAGGTCTGGCTGGAGATCTACTTGATCGTATTCCACTATGTGCTTAGCATCTGCATTATATTTCCTCAGCATTGACACATGGAATACATTATGAACTTGCTGTAGGTTTGGTGGTAGTGCTAACTCATAGGCGACGGGTCCTATGCGCCTTAGGATCTCAAACGGTCCGATGAACCTCGGACTGAGTTTCCCCTTCTTCCCGAATCTCATCAATCCTTTCCAAGGGGATACCTTCAAAAACACCATTTCCCCCACTTCATATTCCTTATCTTTTCGTTTCGGGTCCGTATATTTGCGCTGTCTATCCTGGGCGGCAACCAAGCGCCCTCTAACTAACTTTATGATATCTCTTGTCCTTTGAACTAGATCAGGACCTAGTATCTCTTTTTCTCCGACCTCGTCCCAACACAAGGGAGAGCGGCATCGTCGCCCATACAAGGCTTCGTACGGAGGCATGCCGATACTAGCGTGGTAACTATTGTTATAAGCGAACTCTATCAGTGGTAGGTGCTCATCCCACGATCCTTTGAAGTCTATGACACAGACTCTAAGCATGTCTTCTAAGGTTTGAATGGTTCTCTCACTTTGCCCATCCGTTTGGGGGTGGTAGGCGGTGCTCATGTTGAGTTTTGTCCCCACACATGTCTGGAAACTTCTCCAAAATCTTGAATTGAATCGAGGGTCCCTATCTGACACTATGGCAACAGGTACCCCGTGTCGGACCACAATCTCCTTCAGATATATGTCTACCAATCTGTCGACGGTATAGGTTTCCTTGATTGGAAGGAAGTGCGCTGACTTGGTTAGTCGATCTATGATTACCCATATAGCATCGTGATTCGTCTTTGTCATTGGTAATCCTACCACAAAATCCATGGCTATGTGTTCCCACTTCCATTCGGGAATTTCCAATGGTTGTATGAGTCCACTGGGTCGTTGATGCTCTGCTTTCACTCTCTGACAGGTCAAACATTTACTCACCCATTCTGCCACGTCCTTTTTCATATTGGGCCACCAGTAATACTCCTTCAGATCCCTATACATCTTGGTGCTCCCTGGGTGAACGGTGTATTTGGAATTATGCCCTTCGTGCAAGATCTCATCCTTTAATTCCTGGACGTTTGGAACCCAAATTCTATAGGTATACCTTACGATCCCGTCCTTATCCTTTTCGCACGCTGCTTCCTCTCCTGTCATAAATGCTCTCCCTTCGCTCCTTATTCTCTCTTGGCACAACTTGACCTTCTCCAGTAATTCTGGTTGTAACACAATCTCATACAGTCCCTCAGTGCTCTTTCCAGACATCTTGACATCAATTTCTAGCTTTTCAAATTCTCGAACTAACTCCTCAGATGTCGTGACCATTTTGAGTCTCTCCTTCCTACTGAGGGCATCGGCCACCACATTGGCCTTACCCGGATGGTATAGGATTTCGCAGTCATAATCTTTTATCAACTCTAGCCACCTTCTTTGTCTCATATTCAACTCTTTCTGGGTAAAGATGTACTTAAGGCTCTTATGGTCCGTATAGATTTCACATTTTTCTCCATATAGATAGTGCCTCCACATCTTCAAAGCGAACACTACGGCTGCTAATTCTAAGTCGTGGGTGGGATACCTTATCTCATATTCCTTCAACTGTCTGGACGCGTACGCGATTACTATTCTGTGCTGCATTAGCACGCAACCTAAACCCTTATGCGACGCGTCGCTGTAGATCACAAAATCCCCTTTTTCATCCGGTAGGGCTAACACCGGAGCTGTTACCAACCTTTCCTTCAGTTTCTGAAAACTCTCCTCGCACTTATCTGTCTAGACGAACTTTTCTGTCTTTCGAGTGAGCCGAGTCAATGGTCCTGCTATTTTCACAAAGTCTTTAACAAATCTTCGATAATACCCGGCTAGTCCTATGAAGCTTCTAATTTCGGTGGGCGTAGTTGGTCTTTCCCAATTTGATACCGCTTCTATCTTGGCGGGGTCAACTAGTATACCTTCCTTGTTAATGACATGGCCTAAGAATTGCACTTCTTCTAGCCAAAATTCGCATTTGGAGAATTTAGCATACATCTTCTCTTTTCGAAGAATCTCTAGAACCACTCGCAAGTGATTTGTGTGTTCTTCTTCCGTTCTTGAATAAATCAGGATGTCATCGATAAAAACTATCACGCATACGTCCAGGTATTGTTTGAATACCCGATTCATTAGGTCCATGAATGCTGCGGGCGCATTTGTTAATCCGAAAGACATTACTAAGAACTCATAGTGCCCGTATCTAGTACGGAATGCCGTTTTTGGGATATCTTCAGCTTTAATCTTTAACTGGTGGTAACCTGTTCTTAGGTCGATTTTCGAAAAGTGTACAGCATCTTTTAATTGATCAAACAGATCATCAATCCTAGGCTACGGGTACCTATTCTTAATAGTTAGTTTGTTCAACTCCCGATAATCTATGCACAGTCTCATACTGCCGTCCTTTTTCTTTACAAATAACACCGGAGCACCCCAGGGTGAAACACTGGGTCTAATCATCCCCTTATCTAACAATTCTTGTAGCTGAGTGGCTAACTCCTTCATCTCCACGGGAGCTAGTCGATACGGGGCCT
Source organism: Daucus carota subsp. sativus (assembly GCF_001625215.2). Lineage (NCBI taxonomy): Eukaryota > Viridiplantae > Streptophyta > Magnoliopsida > Apiales > Apiaceae > Daucus > Daucus carota. The sequence continues at coordinate 11,253,837 of NC_030381.2, forward strand.
TAGAGACAGGTGTAGTTCCTGGAGCTAAGTCAATTGCAAACTCTATCTCTCGGTCAGGGGGTAATCCGGGAAGGTCAGTTGGGAATACATCCTCGAATTCGTTTACCACGGGAATATCTTGAATTTTAGGGAACTCTCTTTTGGTATCAATCACATGAGCTAGGTAAGCCTCACACCCTCTTCATAGTAACCGATTTGTTTGTGCCATGGTTAGATATTTCTTGTTTTGCCTTTGTCCCTTAAACACTATCTTCTTCTTTTCGGACTTTTTCAAATAAATCTTTTTCTTTTCGCAATCTATATGTGCTCCATTTCTGGCTAGCCAATCCATTCCTAGAATGACATCAAATTCTCCTAGTTTGAAAGGGATCAAGTCTACCTGGAAATTCTCTCCTTCTATCTCTAGGTTGCAATCCAGATGTATTTGACTGACAGGAATTAATTCCTGATTAGCTATCTCTACCGTTAATGACTCTTTTAACAATTCAGCTTTAAGGTTTAATCTAGATGCAAAATCCCTAGATATGAAAGACCTGGTAGCTCCAGAGTCAAATAATGTATTTGCACGAGTCGAATTTAGCAAGAGAGTACCTGCTATCACATCTGTGTGCCTCACAGCATCTTGCACCGTCATGTTGAAGGTCCTAGCAGTTGGGGGTCTGTTAGAGGCGGCCCCACTGATTCTCGAGCCGGCAGGATTTGCTGAGGGGCAGTTCTTCTTCATGTGCCCCATCTTTCCGAATTCAAAACACTTGGGTCCTCCTTGGGGGCAGTTGTTTGAGTAATGCCCAGTCTTGTTACACTTGTAGCACACCACAGATTTTTGGGTACATTCCCCCAGGTGTCTTTTGCCACAAGTTTTACAATCAGGGAGCGGAGGTCGAGACTGACTAAAGTGAGACATCCCTCCCTGCCTGCCGCTCTGGCCTACGCTTATGCTCTCAGCCCTCCTGAATCCCGTGTTCTTTGTTGGTTGTGACACCGTCCCTCTTGCCGTCTTACTAGAAAAACTCCCACCAAAAGAACTTTTTCCCCGGCTATCAAACTTCCTTTTCTTTACTTCCTTGTTCTTCAGCGATTGCTCACTACCAGCTTCCACAATCGATGCCTTCTGCACTAGGGTGGCGTAGTCAGTAATCTCAAGCATCGACACCCTATTCTGGATCCACTGCTTTAAACCTAGTTGAAACCTTCGAGCTCGCTTGGCCTCAGTGTTGACAAATTCAGGCACAAACCTTGATAGTTCCGTAAACTTGGCCTCATACTCATCCACCGACATATTTTCTTGTTTCAGTTCAAGGAACTTGAGCTCCATCTGGGACTCCATGAACCTTGGGAAGTATTTTTCCAAGAACAATTCGGTGAACCTTTCCCAAGTTACTACTCCGGCTGGTTCCATACCCTTTTTGGCTTCCCACCAATAGTTGGCCTCCCCTTTCAGAAGGTAGGTGGCAAAGATGGTCTTTTGGGCGGCTCCAGTGCCCATTATCTCAAAGGATTTCTCCATTTCTTTTAACCAGGCTTTTGCCTCGACTGGGTCTGCAGTCCCTAGGAACTCTGGAGGCTTAAGGGATTTGAAAGCCTTAAAGGCATTTGCCACTGCCATGTTAGGTCCTGGTGGTGGGTGTGGTTGAGGTGGCTGGGCGAGATTCTGTCGGAGCAAGTTCATGAATTGTTCCATAGGGTTTGCCCCTCGGGCTCCTTCTACTGGGGTTTCCTCAGCCTCTTCCTCTTCGTAGTTCTCATGGTCGAACTCATTGGGGTCAGTCCGCTCTTGGTTATTACTGCTTTGGCTACCTGATTCGGCTGGGTGGCCTCTAGTACCTACTCTGCGTCGCGGAGGCATCTTTCTGGTAGCATAATAACACTCATGTTAGTCCTTACAAATTTCAATCGTTTCTTTACCACAATCAATTATTGCTCAATTATTCATCGATGTAAGGTTCTAAATTATCTCATCACATCATTTTGCCCATTCAGTACACATATATGTATGCAGAAATTTAAAGGTAGAGATAAAACGAAACGTAACTTAATATTATACAATAACGTGCCCCATACTTGGGCCCATCCGAATAAGTTCTTAAAAGACAACGTACATTAACGGAATACAAAGGAAATAAAACCAACATTCGGTTACAGGTCCTTCCAGTCAGTGGAACACAAACTATAAGCTAGGCTATTGCCTTACAACAAAACCACTAATCATCACATGACTGGGAGAACTACTGCCCATCTCTCAACGGCCTCGGACTCGGGTCGCATTCCTGACTCGACGCATCACATCTGATATGATCCCAGCGACGTCTGCACGGTCCACTGGTCCACGAGGAGGCATCAAATGACGAACCCTAGTAAGGGCCCTCTCCTCGATCCGGCGCATAACACCCCTCATCCTATGGGTGCTCCCATCCACTGTTCCGCCCTGGAACATAAGCCTCGACTCCCTCTCTGCTGTGAGCTGCAGCCTCAGCTCGGCTGCCCGAGCCTCTGCCGCAGTCAGGTACCCTGCATACCGATCAGCCATCCAATTGTACAGGACCAGGGGTACCATTGCCACCGGGGCTGGTGGTGGGGTAGGGTCATCGTTAGCACTCACCTCCATGCCTACTGGTGCCGTCTCCTCACTAGCCTCATCCTCGAGGGGTAGAGGGCTCATAGGGACTGGAGGTGGGGTGGGGGTCCTCTCAGTACGGGGAGTATGAATATCAGTGTACTCCTCTTCGGGTTCTTTAGGGTCTGTCTCGGTGTCATCTTCTGAGTCATCATCAGATATGTCTATGGGTTCCTCCCTAGGATCGTCCTCTCGGGCTAGCAGTGCCTCATCATGCTCTCTCTCGAACTCCTCTGGGTCCTCTAGCTCCTCTGGGTCCTCTAGCTCAGCTACCTACAAGTCAAGTCACAAATGTGTTACTAGGTTCATCACTAAATTCCTTTTTAGGTTCTACTTGTCGTCACTACCCCTAGTAGCTCGACTATAACTCGATGTGAGTCTGTTACGATTTATTAACTATTGTTTCTGAGACTTATAATCTAACGCTCTGATACCATTTCTGTGACACCCCTAGATCTGGGGTTAGCAATCTAGGTTGTTACAATCATCATAATTCCCAATTAATGATACTTATCTCCATATGTCCACTTATCACAGTTATAACCCCATCAATACGTATGCCAACAGATTATAGTTCTCAGAAACAACAATACATATCTTAAGTTGTGAAAACATCAGAATAGAAATCATTACAAACCAAGTTAAATCCTTCCCTAGGATAGAGGCTAATACCTTTCCTACGTGGAATAGTATTAGACACAAAAGTTTCTTAGTATTTTAAAGGTTACATATCCAAAATGATTCAACCCTAACTGACCACACCTACTACCTGGGGTGGAGTGCTCGCGATCATCCTATGGAATAGCTGCGCGTTTCCCACGCGCTTCCTGGGGGTAAGCTTTGTCGGGGCCATGCTGCTGATCTGTTGTGTTGTGATATATATATATAGATATGCAGAAAAACAAGAATGAGCGATATAGCTCAGCAGTAGCATAATAACATATAGCATAATCTCAGTTCATTAAAATATAAAAAGGAACTGTCCGGTTATAATCGTACCGTATTATTTTACTTATCGAGGAACTAAAGTTCTCTGCTTAAACTTAGTTCGTTTTACCCTCTCGATAGTACGTCAAGGATTTCGTCATTCACGGATCACACACTATCGGTAATTCAGCACCTAGGCTTTCATTACAGTGCGTATCACAATTCCAAATGGAATAAAGGGACTATACAGGAGTATACCCCGATACTTGCTGATCAGGCTTCGTATCGTCAATTCAATCTTTTCTACTAGTAGATGGACGACTTCCTTTTCGGTTATCACCCAGACCGCATATGGGTCTATTATGCTTTTCGGGCATCTATTTCATTGCCGAGCAGATATTATGCTTTTCGGGCATCTATTTCACTGCCTAACATAATAATATTTTTCACAAGTACTTTCAATCCCGAGATGATTCTACCTTATAACTGGATCGACAAGAATCATCGTTCCCCGAGTAATTATCCACTCGTTGGTAGATTGTCTATCATATTACACCTACCTCCGGAATTATTAAGGGAGGTAGTAGATACTTGTGTGTTGACTTTAGTCAACTGATAGAGTAAGCGTTTTAACTTAGAAGTTATGATTTGGGAGTGGGTCGGAATTTGATTTGAAATATCAATGTAAAGAGGGAACCTTATTAAGGTGTACAATATTTGAAGTCAGAGTGATGTAAGAAGCTTATTGGTCGCTCCTTTGCTTACAGCTATAGTGTTAAATATTCTTTGAGAACTCCTTTTATAAAGAAAAGGGCTTAGGAAAACTGAGGTTTGTCTAGACAATCGTATACCTCTTTTGATTCCTTTTTAAAAATGGTTTTATGATTTTTAAATCACTCGTACAATATGCATTCATTTCTTAAGTCACTGAAAATATTTAATCATAGGTTAAATTAGCTTTAACCTCGTGGTTTGGAAAGCTTTTATAAATCGATGAATGTTTTGAAATTCGTATTTGAAACCCATGTTTGGTAATATATTATTGATTCATAAAATACTTAATGGAAATACTTGAGTTTATTTAATAGTTCCAAAAAGCGTTCATATCCAGTTATTCGAATACTTGTTATCATTATATGAAAATATACTGTCTCCGGTGCTTTCCGGGTTTTTGGATGACAAATTTAGAGGACATTCCAACTCCCATTTGATATTTGGATAATGGTACATACTCTTCTACCCTTGGCCTTGTACGCCTTGGGCCATCTTGGTATGTACAGATATATATATATATTTATGTACACAATGTCGTTACGTCTCAATTGCATAATCTTTGCGCTTTAATGCAAATTCAATTAGCAGTTATGCATATAATTATATCACAACAACAACAGTTATCAAAATATCCATATGTAGGGATTTTCAAGTTTGGAAAACTTGCCTGGGGATCTCGAGATGGGGTGATTCCGGGATTCGGGACGAAAATCTAGAATAATCAATATCGTCCGATTAGTCCCTTAACAAGGATTACTATCACATTTTACGACTCTCGAGATTTATTAATCATACGAAGTTGACTCATCCTAGACCTTGGATCTACTTAACATATTTACTACGTATTCAAGTGTCAATCACATTGACCATTAATACCTTAACGCATTAATCAATATGTACTTAAGTTTTTCATTATTCGAGCGATTCTCTTCTCGCGACTTCACTGCGCAGCCCCTACTCAATCATTTTTATAAAATCGAAATTTCAACATTTTCAATCAATTCTTTTTGGGTTATTTTCTAAACTCCAAGGGCCTTCTTCACAAAAATCACCAATGTCTAGTTCACTGTTTAAGTAGCCAGAATTCAGTAGCAAAATCACTAAACCGTTGCGATTTTTATCGCGTGTGCTTGCTAGACTAAAACGGCCATAACTTTTTAACCACAAATCCAATCAAGATGATCCTTATATGCTTAGAAACTAAAAAACAAGACCTTTACTGTCATGGGCAGTGGTCTTTAAGGTATCACATTTTTCTGTCCGAAAATGGGGAGCAAACAGCCCAGTGGTCAACAAACCCATCACACATGCTCCTACTTAACATGCTTCTTAATTTCAAGCCAAATCATTTAATCACATGGACATTCCATAATCACTAACAACACTTAATCTACATATTTTGAACCATATTAGTTTAAGCTCATGACAACCACAATGTAGCCTAGCAATCATCTAGCAAAATCTTGGCCAAGAACACAACCATTACATCAAAACTCATGCTACTAACACCACTTACAAATCATTCAAAAACCTTGCCATAAATTGAAAGATGGAAGAGTATTATACCTTTCTTGGAATGGTGTTAACACTAACTAAGGGTTTGTGAGCTTGGATGAACCTTGATCTCTTACTAACTAGCTTGAAACTCCATGAAAACACAAGAAAAACATAGTTAGTTACTATTCACCAAGACACTAGCTCATTTATTTTACATGGCTATACTTGGTGGGTTGCCATGAAATTAAAATCTCACCTTAGTTATACCTTAAGGAAGCTTGGGATAAATTTTGAGGATTTATGGAGCTTGGATGGGTGGAGAAAAATTTTTCTCCTTCACCCTTTTCTTACTAGTTCTTGCTTGGTGCTTGCTTGCTTGTGCTAGATACTTAGTTAAACACTTGCTTGCATGTGTTCCTTGTAGGAACAATCGGATCTTGGCCCTGCGTTTTATGATACTTATCAAAAGTTCGAACAGAATATTAACCTTAATCGCTACGGCGCAAGCGATTCAAATCCACGTCTTCTACTGTATTCCTTGATTCTCCCTGGACGAAGTGTGGCCTTCGATCTCCCAAGGTGTGCCTCTCCTTAAAGCTCTGAAAACCCAAAACCCTAGCTGTCTCCTTGAGAAAAACGTCTGCCTCTCTCTGACTCTAGGATATCTTTTTCGGACACGGTTTCCTTTTATAGTCAATATCCCACTCTGTATATAATGTCATTGCCCAATACATAAATTCGTAATTTAAAATAAATTACTTAATTTATGAGTCAAGGCATGTGCATTAAATACAAGTGTCAATCACTATATCCGGATTAAGAACTTAAGCATTAATAACATCATAGAATCTTAGTTCTTTATTGTCAGAATTAAAGAAACAATTATTCTACTATTTTGATCCCGTTCAATATACACAAAGTATATAAGTATTATTCAATAGTCAAGATAAACTATTTCCAAATAATACTTCAGCCATTCCAGTGGTTTGTCTAACACCACCTCGACTGTGAACCCTTATTATATTATATAAGGAGTCTGACAATCTAATCTTCTGCTATCCCATTTGATACTAGATTGTCTACAATATATAATATACAGACAATGTGAAAACATGCATTGAAGATTCTCAAATAATTGTTATATACTTCAAACGAATATTTCTGTATAACCCTAACAATCTCCCACTTATACTCAAGATATTCTTTGAGTATATCAGTGTCTATTACAAGCAATCCTGACCAACTATATATAACTATGTGACAAAGTATCTGACTCCTATCGCTTCCACGTGCTCCTGAAAAGCCTTAGCTGGTAAGCTCTTCGTGAAAGGATCTGCCCGGTTATCCTTTGATGCTATATCAGCCACAATGATATCTCCTCGCTTAACGACTGTCGTATGAGGTGATACTTACGCTCTATGTGTTTCGCTGCCTTATGGGCCCGTGGTTCCTTGGTATTCGCCACAGCACCAGTGTTATCACAATAAATCGTGATTTGCTGTGGCAGATTAGGAACCACATCCAAATCCAGCAGGAAGTTTCGGAACCATATAGCCTCTTTGGCTGCCTCCGAGGCTGCCACATATTCGGCTTCCATGGTTGAGTCCGCGATGCATTTCTGCTTCACACTCCTCCATATTACGGCTCCACCTCCCAAAGTAAAAACACATCCCGAGGTGGACTTTCTCTTATCCTTATCCGTCTGGAAATCCGAATCGGTATATCCCAGAGGCAATAAATCAGAGGACTTGTAAACCAGCATATACTCCTTAGTCCTTCGCAGGTACTTGAGTATTGCTTTTACAGCACTCCAATGTTCTTGTCCTGGGTTTGACTGGTATCTGCTAACCATGCCCACGGCAAAGCAGATATCAGGCCTCGTACATAACATTGCATACATTAGGCTCCCACATGCCGAAGCATAAGGAACTGCCTTCATGTTCTCTATCTCCTTAGGTGTCGAAGGACATTGCCTCTTTGATAGAGTAACTCCATGTCTGAAGGGTAAATTACCCTTCTTGGAGTCCTGCATGTTAAAACGAGCTAATACGTCATCTATATAGGGCTCCTGAGATAAAGCCAACATCCTTTTCTTGCGATCCCTTATAAGTTTGATCCCAAGGATGTATGCTGCTTCACCTAAGTCCTTCATTTCAAATTGTTTGAACAGCCATGCCTTTATTGAAGACAACATCTTAACATTGTTTCCAATGAGTAAAATGTCATCAACATAAAGCACTAGAAAAACCACTGCATTTCCCTCACATCTCTTATACACGACGCATGCTTCGCTTGGACATTGATCAAATCCATATGACTGGATTGCCTGATCAAAGCGAATGTTCCAATACCTAGAAGCTTGTTTAAGTCCATAAATAGACCTCTTCAGCTTACATACAAGATGCTCTTGGCCTTCTTTAATGAATCCCTCTGGTTGCTGCATATAGATGGTTTCCTCAAGATTTCCATTAAGGAAAGCTGTCTTGACATCCATTTGCCAAATCTCATAATCGAGATGAGCTGCTATAGATAAAAGAATACGGATTGACTTAAGCATGACTACTGGCGAAAAGGTTTCCTCATAATCGATACCTACTTTCTGAGTATACCCTTTCGCAACAAGTCTTGCTTTCCAGGCTTTCACCTTTTTGTCAGATCCCCTCTTTTTCTTGTAGACCCACTTACATCCAATAGGTTTTACACCTTTGGGTGGTTCCACGAGCTCCCAGACCTGATTAGAATACATTGATTCCATCTCAGAATCCATTGCCTTTTGCCAAAGACTTGCATCTTTGTCCTGTATTGCCTCTTCGTATGTCCGGGGATCATCATCATATTCACCAGAGACCAAGTCCGAAGACTCTCCCAAAAACATGAATCTGTCGGGCTGTCGAACAACCCTCCCACTACGACGAGGAACTGGTGCGGTATTAGTGACCGTTTGCATAGTCTGCTGTGGTTGTTCTACTTGTACTACAGGTTCATTATTCGTCCCTCCCACTAATTCCTCTAAAACGATACTACTCATGGGTTTGTGATTCATTATATAGTCTTCCTCTAAGAATCTTGCATTGGTGCTAACAGTGACATCCCGATCCTTAGGACTATAAAATAAATAACCTTTTGTTCCCATGGGGTAGCCTACAAACAGCTTTACTTCTGTACGAGATTCTAGCTTAGTCGCGTTCTTGTTCAGCACATGTGCTGAACAACCCCATATCCGAATGTGTCTCAGACTCGGTTTGTCCCCGGTCCACAATTCTAAAGGGGTTTTAGGAACCGACTTAGAAGGTACTAAGTTCAGAAGATAAGCTGCTGTCTCTAAGGCATGTCCCCAAAAGTACTTGGGTAAATCCGAATAACTCATCATCGATCTAACACTCTCTAAAAGAGTCCGGTTCCTTCTCTCTGCTACACCGTTCTGTTGGGGTGTGCCTGGTGCAGTCAACTGGGATTCTATCCCATTCTCTGATAAATATTCCCTGAATTCCCCAAGCAAGTATTCGCCACCACGATCAGATCGTAGTGACTTGATACTTTTATTATGTCGCTTCTCCGTTTTAGCTTTGTACTCTTTGAATTTCTCAAAGCACTCAGACTTACGGTGCAACAAATAAACGTATCCATATCTAGAATAATCGTCAATAAAAGTGACGAAATACTCATAACCACCTCTTGCTTGGATATTCATAGGTCCACATAAATCAGAGTGAACCAATCCTAACACTTCTTTGGCTCTATTCCCCTTTGCCTTAAAAGGCCTTTTGGTCATTTTACCTTCCAAGCAGGATTCACAAACTGGAAATGGCTCCACTGCCAATGAGCCTAAAGGCCCGTCTACTACCAGTCTTTGAATCCTCCTCAAGTTAATATGACCTAATCTCAAGTGCCAAAGATATGTTTGGTTCAAACTAGAAGGTTCCTTTCTTTTATTAGAGGTAGAAGATGTGTTGTTCAATACCCTATGTTGTAGTTGCAGTGCGGGTTGACTAGGATTAATTATATACAAATTGTCTTGCAATGTACCAGAACATATAATCCGTTTATTCATCATAATAGAAACATTACGATCCAAACAAACATTATAACCATCCATAGCAAGTTTATAAACCGAAATCAAATTCCTTCTAAAAGAAGGTACATAAAGACAATTGTTCAAAACCAAAATCCTATCAGAACCAAAAGATAAATGAATAACTCCTACTGCAACTACTGCTACTTTCGTAGCATCTCCCATGAACACGTATATCTCGCCATCTCTAAGCATTCTGGATTGCTGGAACCCCTGCATAGAGTTACAAACATGATCAGTGGCTCCAGTATCTACACACCAAGTGCTCGTAGATATAGCCGCTATAAATGTTTCTGTAACTAGAGAAAGAGACATACCAGTATTGTTTGTCTTCTTAGGAAGAGGACAATCCTTTTTCCAGTGACCCGACTGCTTGCACCGGTAGCACTTCCCCTTAGGCTTTTTCACACCACCTTGAACCCCCACTGCCTTCACAGCTTGCTGTGTCTGAGCCTTTTTCTTCTTCTTATTGCCTTTTGGCTTAGAGGAAGAACCTTTTTCAGCCACATTCACTTGAACACTCTGGCGAAATAATCCTTCAGCTGCCTGAAGTTCTGTCAGCAGTTCCGCAAGACTATGTTGCCTCTTGTTCATGTTGTAATTCAAGCGGAACTGCTCAAAACTCTTGGGCAAGCTCATAAGGACAATGTCAATCTGGGTTTCCCCGTCAAGCTCTGCCCCAAGGATCTCTATCTCATTCAGATGTGACATCATCTTGAGAACATGATCCCTTACAGGTGTACCTTCAGCCATCTGAGTGTTCATTAAAGACTTCATGGCTACTTGCCTAGCAGCCCTATTCTGATCTCCAAAAAGTTCCTTGAGATTAAAGAGCATATCCGAAGCAGTGGCCATAGCCTGATGCTGATGCTGCAAAACACCCGACATTGCTGCCAGAATGTAACATCGCGACATCTCTTCAGCCTTTGTCTACCGCTTATAATACTCTTTCTCCTCATCAGGAGCATCAACAGCGGGCTGCTCAGGCTTGGGTTCATAAGTGCAAAACTTGTACTCCTCAGCAGTCAACACAATGTCCAAATTACGTTTCCATTCAATATAGTTAGGTCCGGTAAGTTTGTTATCCTTAAGTATGGTGAACAGTGGATTAAACCCCATTATATCCTGAGAATCATGCATGAAAAAATCACATTACACATAAAGAAGGGTGCATAAAAAATTAAGTCCTATTGTTTCCTCTAACAATTATTAAAATTAAATGCACTAACGTTTAAACACCATAAGTTTCTGGTACGTCACGATGGGTGACATGTATACCACCTATATTTGTTTAAACGTTACTTCGGTCCTATTACTAAACAATAAGCCACGTTGGGGTGGTCTATATTATTTTTCATAGCTAAGTGTATACCATCATCAAATCTTAAATTACCCGAAACCTATGGAACTTGGTACGCCACGATGGGCGGCATGTATACCTTCCAATATTTCTGGAATAGAATACTTCAATTCAATATTCGTGTCTGGTTTGATTTCTAGGCAGTGGATGAGTCACATCGGTCTCACTTAATACCCATAAGCCGTAGAAATCGCCCCAAATCAGAGATAAAGAAAATTCGTATCTATTCGTTTTAATTCAAGAAGTTTGTTCCAGTAATATCTATAACATTCTAGGCACCATAAATTACATGCCGCGATGGGTGACGTATACATAATTTATATTCGCCTTATATGTTAAATTACATACAAACAATGATGGAGACCATGGGATTTAATACCATATTAACTCCCTCTCCCACTTAGAATTTACTTTGAGGATTTTAATCTAGATGCATCGCCCTATGTTATTTCTTCGAAGTCCACATGCATACTATCATGGTTATAGCAACATAAAGAACACATAAAGAACACATAACATGGCAGCATACTAGCATGATTAAAGCATTAATTAAAAACATCCCTATGTCCATGTCATTCTAGCATGCGAAGGGTTAGTATCACATGGCATAACAACACAGACAAGAAACACATAGTAGCAATAATCAAGAAAAGGCAGAAATTATGTAAAACATAATGAAACACATCCACTATTATGGCCCCGGAAAAACAGCTTCGAAATCATCCTTCGAAAAATTCCGAAAATCTTCGAGAGCCCGTTTGGAGGCCTAAACAGTCACAGAACGCCCTGAAAAACTGCACCAAATGGACTACGTCCATTTGGAGCCTGTCCGTCTAGTTCTGCCGTCCCCGAAAAGGTATTATGCGCCCAAATCGGACATCGTATGCAAAAGTTACCCTAAATAGCAGCGGCAACAGATCGCAGCAGCGGAAGATCTCTGTTTCTTGCAGCCCCGTTGATCAAACAATTACATACAAATTGTACAGGCGAACCAGCCTATTCTATTACATCAGATCATAATCTAAAACAATTACAAATTGAATTACAAGATTAAACTATCACGATCAACCCTCGTGATTTACAACAGCCACGATAAACCACGTGGAATCCAAACATAACAGAATAATTAAAACACGACCATAATAGTGGACAACGACCTGCATCACAGAATCACTATATACATGCATATATAATCATGACATGGACTACATATCATAAATCGCAGAACCGCAACCTCGCTCTGATGCCATTGTAGGAACAATCGGATCTTGGCCCTGCGTTTTATGATACTTATCAAAAGTTCGAACAGAATATTAACCTTAATCGCTACGGCGCAAGCGATTCAAATCCACGTCTTCTACTGTATTCCTTGATTCTCCTTGGACGAAGTGTGGCCTTCGATCTCCCAAGGTGTGCCTCTCCTTAAAGCTCCGAAAACCCAAAACCCTAGCTGTCTCCTTGAGAAAAACGTCTGCCTCTCTCTGACTCTAGGATTAATTCGTTTTGGTGTATCTTTCAGCTTTAGGAGAACGAGAATATATATAGGCTACAGCAGGGATCATGGATCATTAGGTCAGGCCTTCTAATGACATTCCGGGCCAGGCCCAATGTCATTAAATATTAATTCTATCCACTAAAGAACTAATATTTGCACTACCTTTCCTAATTCCGTAAATTAATTATTTAATTCGGCTCCCATATTAATTGCTTATAAATTCCCCACGTTTAAGATATCGCATGTCCATTAATTAAATTAATTTCTGACAATTAATTTAATTAATATCTTTTATCCTTGATCATCCACTCAACCTTATAATTATGCAAGAACAAATCTGCCTGCAGGACTAAAGCATAATTATCTTTATGAGCTTTCAAGAGGACATCATCACCCGAATATATTTTTCGGACACGGTTTCCTTTTATAGTCAATATCCCACTCTGTATATAATGTCATTGCCCAATACATAAATTCGTAATTTAAAATAAATTACTTAATTTATGAGTCAAGGCATGTGCATTAAATACAAGTGTCAATCACTATATCCGGATTAAGAACTTAAGCATTAATAACATCATAGAATCTTAGTTCTTTATTGTCAGAATTAAAGAGACAATTATTCTACTATTTTGATCCCGTTCAATATACACAAAGTATATAAGTATTATTCAATAGTCAAGATAAACTATTTCCAAATAATACTTCAGCCATTCCAGTGGTTTGTCTAACACCACCTCGACTGTGAACCCTTATTATATTATATAAGGAGTCTGACAATCTAATCTTCTGCTATCCCATTTGATACTAGATTGTCTACAATATATAATATACAGACAATGTGAAAACATGCATTGAAGATTCTCAAATAATTGTTATATACTTCAAACGAATATTTCAGTATAACCCTAACATTCCTCTCATCATTACAAGTACCCAATGCTTGCACCAACACTTCACTCCAAGCTTGCAATTGTCAAAGCAAATCCCATGAATTTAGGAAGCATGTGCACTAGTTACTATTCTAGTTTAGTTAATGTAATGCTAGTTCATTTTCCAAGTATCTTGGTTAGCTTCCTAACTAGCTAGTTGCATGGCATTTGCATGGGGTTTGCATGGGGTTTCAAGTTGTCTTGCCAACTTATGAATTTATCAATCCTTCGCTATAATGTTAGTGCGACATTTATTCTTGTATATTCCGTTGCGTTGGAATTCCTGATATCGTTCTTGATCATCTCATCGTTTCATCTTTTGTTCCATAATAATATAAAATCTCTTACTTAAAGAATCACTACCATACCATAATCCAACACATGCATATTTATAGCTATTGCAATCGCGATAAAATTACTCCTCCTGATTTATCCGAAATCTTTACATTGCTAACGAGGTCTTACATGAACTCTCTTGAGTTACCCCATCTCATTGAATCAAATAAGGTTTTAAAATATTACAAATTTTGGGGTTCTTACATTTGATTTAGCTTTTACTCTACGCTTCTTTTTCTTTGGAGCTTCCTTAGAACCATCCTTATTCTCAATTGAAAGCTCAGCCTCTAACTCTTCCATGAGCTCATATCTTTCATCAACTTCTATTTCTTGATTAATAGCAAGTTGTGATTCTTTTTCTTTTCTTTCACATTCCCTGGCCACCACCTCAGCTTTTGCAAAAGAATAGTGTGGGTGGCCAGTTCCAGTTACCAGCTTCTAGCCTTCTCTATAGATAATAGCACAATGAGCTTTTAAAGCCTCATCTGTCCTATCTTTGTATCTCTTGATTTCTTGGCCCTGAAGTTTGTACTCATTCTTATCAGGTCTGGCTGGAGGAAAGTAGATTGAACTTGAATCTTTCCCGGGCTTTGAGTAACCAAAATTGACAAGAGACAGGATGGCTTTGAGTTCATTCACAACTGATGGTTCACCCTTCTCCTTCTTTGATGGAATTACAATCTCAGGTGTGATTACCCTGAGAATTGTTGTTGTAGTAGGATAGGAGGTTGGAACAACTGTGGTTGTTGATTGTGAAGATGAAGAAGATTTTTGTCCCAACAGTTGATTCAACCTCTCCTTAATAGAATCCCTCTTTCTCCTTTCCTTGAACTCATTTGCAGTGTAATAGGGAGGTGGAACTCTGCAGGTGATGGCAAGCACTCGTTCTCCCCCTTTTTGTTCTCATCAAGTGCAGGTGGTCTAGGGACATTGATTCCAGATGCCATGAGAAGGTGTTGTAGAAGATCAATTTGCACCCTTTGGTGTTGCAGCATCTCATGCATTCTTGCATCCAGAACATTCACTTTACTCTCCAGAGTGTCTAGCTTACTTTCCAGCTTAGCATGCCTTTTCTCAGAATCAGACATGGCAGAGACGGCTTTGCTGGGAAGTCTTTCATCAATCTTGGCAGACAAGTCATTCTTGACTGCAGTGATGGTTGAATTTAAATGCTCCACCTCTTTTTGGAAATGTAGAGATTGGTACTTATGAAGTCTGAGATTATCCAAGGCTTGGTTGGCAAAAGTAGCAGAAATTGAAGAAGAAGAGCTGCCAGCTTAAGAGTTGACCAAAGTTGAAGCTTGTCTTTGTAATTCCAAGCTAACAACAGTGGGGTGGCTGATTGTATAGAGAGCCAAGAAGGGAGAGAAGTAGATGGCTCTGCAGGCTCCCTATCAAGTGAATTATCAAGAGCTTCATGGAGGTCCTCATCACTGTCATCTTCATATTTAAAATCATCACAAGCATTGGCAGGCAGAGCTGCAAGTGCCTCCTTTGCTCTGAGCATTGATGTAGTGGTGTGAATGAGATTGAGGCTCCTCTCAACTGCTTGATTGTCCAGCCTTGCAAAGGCTTGATAAGAGGACATTCCATGAGTAAAAGTCTCAGGGTCAAGTGGCACACTATCCAAGATAGATCTGTATTCTTCTTGGATTTCTTGATCACTTGGCCTATCATTGACATTTGCATTTCTTTAATTTTCTCTATTTTCTTGCATCAAGGGCTCCCCTTGCCTCACCACACACCTCACCTCTCCCTCACTAGTTCCTACTAAGGAACCACTCATATCCTCTCCTTTATCCTGGCTGGAGGAAATAGCCAGACTCTCCACTAACTCTCCTTTTGCCAGCTCCCAAGGCTGCCTCTCCACACCTTCACACCCTTCCCTCAGTCCTAAAAGTGTTTGTGCTATGATGTGATCAACTACTGTGGAAGATGGAACATCAGTTGAAGAAACAGTAGTTGTCAACTGATGAGTGTCATCAGTTGGAACATGCATAGAAGAAGCTTTCAACTGATGAAGGCTGTTAAGCGCATCAGTTGAAGGACAAACACTATGTGATGGATAAAGGAGATCCATCGAAGATGAAGAAGAAATAGGCATTGAAGCTGTGACAGTTGATGTAGGAACAATCGGACCTTGGCCCTGCGTTTTATGATACTAATTAAAAGTTCGAACAGAATATTAACCTTAATCGCTACGGCGCAAGCGATTCAAATCCACGTCTTCTACTGTATTTCCTGATTCTCCTTAGACGAAGTGTGGCCTTCGATCTCCCAAGGTGTGCCTCTCCTTAAAGCTCCAAAAACCCAAAACCCTAGCTGTCTCCTTGAGAAAAACGTCTGCCTCTCTCAAACTCTAGGATGAATTCGTTTTGGTGTGTCTTTAAGCTTTAGGAGAACGAGAATATATGTAGGCTACAGTAGGGATCATGGACCATTAGGTCAGGCCTTCCAATGATATTCCGGCCAGGCCCAATGTCATTAAATATTAATTCAATCCACAAAAGAATTAATATTTGCACTACCTTTTCTAATTTCGTAAATTAATTATTTAATTCGTCTCCCATATTAATTGCTTATAAATTCCCCATGTTTAAGATATCGCATTTCCATTAATTAAATTAATTTCTGACAATTAATTTAATCAATATCTTTTATCCTTGATCATCCACTCAACCTTATAATTATGCAAGAACAAATCTGCCTGCAGGACTAAAGCATAATTATCTTTATGAGCTTTCAAGTGGACATCACCACCCGAATATATTTTTCGGACACGGTTTCCTTTCTATAGTCAATATCCCACTCTGTATATAATGTCATTTCCCAATACATAAATTCGTAATTTAAAATAAATTACTTAACTTATGAGTCAAGGCATGTGCATTAAATACAAGTGTCAATCACTATATCCGGATTAAGAACTTAAGCATTAATAACATCATAGAATCTTAGTTCTTTATTGTCAGAATTAAAGAAACAATTATTCTACTATTTTGATCCCGTTCAATATACACAAAGTATATAAGTATTATTTAATAGACAAGATAAACTATTTTCAAATAATATTTCAGTCGTTCCAATGGTTTGTCTAACACCATTTAGACTGTGAACCTTTATTATATTATATAAGGAGTCTGACAATCTAATCTTCTGCTATCCCATTTGATACTAGATTGTCTACAATATATAATATACAGACAATGTGAAAACATGCATTGAAGATTCTCAAATAATTTTTATATACTTCAAATGAATATTTCAGTATAACCCTAACAGTTGAGTCAGTGGTGATTGATTTAGAGTGTAAATCCACAGAACACATTGTCACAGAAGAAGAAATTTTGTGAGAAAGATCCAACAAATCATCAATTTGATGATGATCAATCTCAGAAAGGGGCTCCCCCATGAAATCTAAAGATGGAGAATTTACAATAGTGGTGTGAATCAATTCCACATCCACAAAAGAGGTTGGGGATTGTGTTTGGGGTTGAGAGATAGTAAGATCAAAGACAGAAGAGATTGGGATTGAAGAAGTAGAAGGGGGCTGTGACTCCACATTTACTGGAGTCACATCAAGCTGACTTTGTGAAGTCTTAGACATAAAATCTATGATTTTATCCTGAGATGTGTGTGCAGAGTGCTCAGATTTGCCACCTTTGTTCTTCTTTCTACCATAGGCTTTGATAGGTGAAGTGTCCCTCCCCCTATTTAAGTGTGCCCCTGGCTGTGGGCTATTTTCAATAACAACATCCTTTTGGGAGGATGTTGTTAGAATTGAGCTTGATTCCTTATTAATCTCTGTAGTCTTTTGGGAGACTACAGAGTTGCTAGGCTGGTTTTCACTAACCTCTCCAACCTTATCCTCAGGGTTTCTTTGATGTTCACCTTGTCCTTTCACACTCCCCTCAGTTGTGTGCTTCTTTGATTTTACAACAGGTGCCTTTTGGGAAGCACTTGAGGTTGGCTTTTTAGATTTGGATTTTGAAGGTTGTGCTACTTGAGAAGGCTGCTGTTGGAAATTACCAGCAGCCATTGTAGCAGATGGCAATGTTACATATTTGATGATGTCACAGGTATCTAACTTGTTTAGTGTGCAGAACTAAAGATCAGAGTTTAAACAAGAGTCAGAGTTTGACGACTGCCAGCTGGATCAGAGTTTAGCGAAGATCAGGGTTTGCAGGCGGCTGATTTCTAGGAAAAGATCTGGATAAACAAAGAAGATAGAGATCAAGGAAGATTGTGCAGATCAGGACAGCAGAAGGATAGCTACTGATTAGATTATTTTAGGAAGCAGATAATTTTATATCAATCAGTAGATATCATGTAACTGTGTATATAAACATAGCTTGGGGTTTACTCTATAGGAGTTGAGAATCGAGCATATTATTCTTGTAACCCAGCAGCTCTTAGTGATAAGTTATAAATCACTAAGAGAGTATTTGTAAGCTACTGTGATTTGTGTTAATAAGAGTTTAGTTAAATTATTCTCTTATTTGAGTGTTCTGCTATTGATTGTGTTCCCTATATATATTAGTATAGTGATTTTATTCCGCCTAACAAGTGGTATCAGAGCGAGGTTTGTTGATATACCTACAGTGAGATCTTAGTCACACAATCATGTCTGAAAAATCACAAACTTCAAACAGTAGATATGAGTCAATTAGGGTTCCGATCCTCAGGGCATCTGAGTATCCTGTCTGGAAAGTGAAAATGGTTATGTTTCTGGAGGCCACAGATCCAGAATACTTGGACAGGATTTATGATGGTCAACACATGCCAACCAAGCTCTCTGTTGTAGTTGGATGTTAGATATAATTGATGATTACTAATGTTCTTAAAGTTTGTTTTAGAACAGGATTGATCAGAGTTTAAGCTGGAAGCTGATCAGAGTTTGATGAAGCTGATCAGAGTTTAGTAAAGTCTGACCAGAGTTTGATAAAGTCTGATCAGAGTTTACATAGTCAAGACTCGTCAGAGTTTACACGTGGAAAGAGCTCAGAAGCGGATATACTTCAAGGAAGGATAGAAGCGGAGGAGTGATTTGCTGACTATGGAAACTAAACAGAAAACTGTAGCAATCTTTGATTGATAGAATACATAGCTGATTTATAGGATATCAAATCAGAGATTGATTTTGTAACTGTGTCTATATAAACACAGAATAGGGTTACTCTATATGAGTTGAGTTATCGAGTACATTGTTAAGAACCCTAGCAGCTCTTAGTGATACAATATAAATCACTGAGAGAGTTTTTGTAACCATTCAAGCTTTGTGAATAAGAGTTTATTGATTTCAACCTCTTATATTGTCATTATGTTTTACTGATTGTGTTCACTATATCATCTTATATAGTGAGTTTATAGGACCTAACAAGTGGTATCAGAGCCAGCTCTGTTAAGATTACTACAGTGAGATCTTAATCACAATCATGTCTGAAAAATCACAAGCTTCATCCTTTAGAGTTCCAATCCTTAAGGCATCTGAATATCCAGTCTGGAAAGAGAGAATGATCATATTCTTAGACTCTGTTGATCCAGAATACCTTGACAGGATCTATGATGGACCACATATGCCCACCAAGCTCTCTGTTGGGCTTGCTGATGAACCTCAGAAGATGGTTCCAAAAGAAAAGAAAGATTATACCCCTGAGGACATCCTGTCAATTGGTAAAGACTCCAAGGTGAAACACCTTCTGCACAGTGCCCTTAATAATGCAATGTCTAATAGGGTGATTGGGTGCAAAACTGCTAAACAAATCTGGGATGCTCTGGAAACCAGATGTCAGGGAACTCAGGCCATAAAGAAAAATAGAAAAACAATCCTTACACAGGAGTATGAGCACTTTGACTCAAAGTCTGGTGAGTCCTTGACAGATCTGTATGACAGATTTGTCAAACTGCTGAATGACTTATCTCTGGTGAACAAGGAATATGATCTTGAAGACTCAAACCTAAAATTCCTTCTGGCTCTTCCTGAAAAGTGGGATTTGAAAGTCACCACAATAAGAGACAATCTTGATCTTGGAGAAATGTCTCTTGATGATGTTTTTGGAAGACTGAAGACTCATGAACTTGAGATGGAGCAAAGAAGCAAACGTCATGGAGGCAAATCAAAGTCTGTTGCTCTGAAAGTTCAAGAGGAAGCTGCTAAGAGCAAAGGAAAAGCTCATGTCACAAAGTCTGACATTGAGTCATCAAACTCTGATGACTCAAACTCTGATGTCTCAGACTCTGATGACAGTGATGGTGAAATGATGCAGTTAGCAGCATTGATGGTAAAAAGCTTCAAGAAGTTGGCCTACAAAAAGTTCAACAAAGGCAAAAGTTTTTCAAGGAAAGACAGAAACTCTGACAGAGTTTATGATAAGAAGAACTTCAAGAAGAATGAGGGCAAGGAAGGGAAAGCTGGAAAAGCTGACAAGTATACCTGTTTCAACTGTGGTGAAAAGGGTCACTTTGCATCTGAATGCAAGAAAGCCAAGAAGGAAAAAGAAAAAGCCTTTATCACCAAGAAAGGAAACTGGACAGATACATCTGATTCAGAAGAAGAAGTCAATTATGCTCTGATGGCAAACACTGACAACAACTCTGAATCTACTGCAAAGGTACCTCATTCTACTCTTGCCTTTGATACTGAAGATATAACTGAGTTAAGATTGTTTCTTAAAACTTTGCATATCAGCTTTAGAGATCAGACTTTAGAAAATGAAAGATTAAAATCTGAAACTCTAAGTGTAAAGAAAAGTAATGATTATCTAGAAAAAGAATCAGTTCAGATGTTGGAAGTTCAGAAAGAAAGAGATGATGCTGTCATTGTCAAAGATGAATTATTAAAAAGGTATGCATCTCTTCAATCAGAACTTGCTAAGGAAAGGGAGATCATTAAGACATGGACTAATTCAGGCAAAACTACTCAGGATATCTTAGGTAGTGGAAACTGGAAGAAGGGACTAGGTTACACTGATAACTCAGAAGCTGAGTCATCAAAAACAGAGTTTGTTAAAACTCAAAAACCTAAGGTTAAACCTGTTAAATTTGTTGCTGAATCCTCTAAGTCTAAACAGAGTAGACCAGAATCAGAGATTAACAACAATTTAAAAACTGTTAAGCCCAAACAGGTTAACATAGGACTGATGACTCAGAAACAGCTTAAGCATAAGCTTAAAGAGGTAAAGTCTGATAGCAAAGACAAGGAGCCTAGGAAAAATAGAAATGGCAAGGTTGGAATAGACAAGAGTAATAACTACATGCCTGTTCCAAATGCACCTAGGAAGACATGCCATAACTGTGGAAATACTAATCATCTTGCTAATTTTTGCAGGAAGAACAAAGACATTAACTCCCTACCTACAAAGTCTGGAGTTAGAAAAAGTAGTATTAGATATAAACCACAAGATCCATGTTTTCATTGTGGTAGTTTATGGCATTCTATTTATACTTGCAAAGAATATCATAGTTTGTATTATGATTATTATCAATTGAAACCTTCTTTGAAGAAGATTAATAAAAGCTCTGCAAGTACAAAATCTGTTTCAAGTATAAACTCTGATCTAAAGTCTGTTAGCTCAAACTCTGATAAAAATAATTCCGCTGCAAAAGCTAACAAACTTAATAAGGCCAAAGGATCCAAGCAAGTCTGGGTCCTTAAAACTAACAATTAGTGGTCTTTGTGATTGCAGGGCAACAGGAAGAATATTCTAGTCTTGGACAGTGGATGTTCAGGACACATGACTGGAAATAAGGCCCTGCTGTCAGAGTTTGTGGAGAAAGCTGGCTCAAGTGTTTCTTATGGAGATGGCAACATAGGAAGGACTCTGGGATATGGCAACATCAATCTTGGAAATGTCATCATATCAAATGTAGCTCTTGTTCAAGGGCTAAAGCACAATTTACTCTCTGTCAGTCAGATCTGTGACAGAGGATATCATGTTGATTTCTATGAAGAACACAGTGAGATAGTAAGCAAGTCAACAGGCAAGGTAGCAGTGATTGCTCACAGACATGGAAATATTTATGAAATCCACCTGCCTACAAACTCTGAAGGAAAAGAAATTTGCTTATCTACAAGGATCTCTGCAGAAGAAAGTTGGAAGTGGCATAATAAGCTCTCACATCTAAATTTCAACTCTATAAATGAGCTTATAAAGAAAAAGCTTGTGAGAGGACTCCCTGAATCACTACTCACATCTGATGGATTATGTGATTCATGTCAAAAGGCCAAGCAGAGAAAGACATCCTTCAAGAGTAAGACTGAATTCTCAATAAAGAAACCATATCATCTTCTACATGTTGATCTATTTGGACCAGTTAATGTACCATCCATTGCAAGGAAGAAATATGCTCTTGTCATTGTTGATGAGTATACTAGATACACTTGGGTATATTTTCTTCACTCTAAAGATGAAACAGCCTTGCATCTGATGGATCATGTGAAGCAACTGGATCATGGATCTGAAGACAAAGTGAAGATCATTAGAAGTGATAATGGAACTGAGTTCAGAAATTCAACAATGGAAGAGTTCTGCAAAGAAAGAGGTGTAGTGCAACAATTTTCTGCACCTGGTACACCACAGCAAAATGGTGTAGTTGAGAGGAAAAACAGGACTCTTATAGAAGCTGCCAGAACTATGCTTGATGAGGCTAAATTGCCTACTTATTTCTGGGCAGAAGCTGTTCAAACAGCTTGTTTCACTCAAAATGCAACACTGATTAATAAGCATGGCAAGACCCCATATGAGATGGTGAGGAAAAAGAAGCCAAATCTGAAGTACTTTCATATATTTGGGTGCAAATGCTTTGTATTGAAGACTCATCCAGAACAGCTTACCAAGTTTGATTTAAAAGCTGATGAAGGCATTTTTGTAGGTTATCCTCTGATAACAAAGGCCTTCAGAGTCTACAATCTAAGAACCAAGGTGATCATGGAATCCATACATGTGTCATTTGATGACAAAAGAATTATGGGTTTAGCAGATATGGATGATCATGAAAAACTGCACTTTGAAAATGAAGAAATATTCTCTGATTCAACAAACTCTGATGAACAGTCAAACTCTGACTCTGAGCAAAATTCAGCAAACTCTGGTGAAAATTTACAAGTTCATGATGATGAAGCACTTGCTGAGGGGGAGCATCAGAATGCTTCAGACTCTACCCAAGACTCATCAGAGAATGCTAACTCAAACTCATCAGAGAATACTGATTCAAACTCTGATAGCACAAATGCAGGGGGAGCTACAGAGAATAATCAACAGAATCAGGAGAGCATGGATCAAGGGGGAGGATCCAATGATGAAAATAGTCAACTTCCACATGCTAGGAAGTGGACAAAATCACACACACCTGATTTAATAATTGGAAATCCAGAAGCAGGTGTGCAAACAAGGACAGCTACAGCAAATGAGTGTTTACATCATTGCTTTCTGTCACAAACAGAACCTAAAAAGGTGGAGGAAGCTCTTCAAGATGCTGACTGGATTCAAGCAATGCAAGAGGAGCTAAATGAGTTTGAGAGAAACAAAGTATGGACCCTGGTACCAAGACCTAAAGATAGATCCATAGTTGGTACAAAATGGGTTTTCAGAAACAAAACTGACAGTGAGGGTATCATTACAAGGAATAAAGCAAGGCTTGTGGCAAAAGGGTATTCACAACAGGAAGGTATTGATTATGATGAGACATTTGCTCCAGTTGCAAGATTGGAGGCAATTAGAATCTTTCTGGCCTATGCTGCTCACAAGAAATTCAAGGTATTTCAGATGGATGTCAAAAGTGCTTTTCTAAATGGGAAACTGGATGAGGAGGTATATGTTGAACAACCTCCAGGCTTTGTGGATCCAAAGCATCCAGACTATGTCTATAGATTGGACAAGGCACTTTATGGACTAAAGCAGGCTCCAAGGGCATGGTATGAAACTCTGGCTCAATTTCTTCTTGAAAGTGGATTTACTAGAGGTACCATAGATAAAACCCTGTTTTATTTAAATCATGGTAATGATCTGCTTTTAGTTCAAATCTATGTTGATGACATTATTTTTGGCTCCACTAATGCTAAACTCTGTCAAAGATTTGCCAAGCTCATGCAGTCCAGGTACCAAATGAGCATGATGGGGGAACTCAGTTATTTTCTGGGTTTACAAGTTAAACAGACTGAAGATGGGATTTTTATAAATCAAGCCAAGTATACCAGAAATCTTTTGAAGAAATTTGGTATGCAAGACAGTTCAGCTGCAACTACTCCTATGGCAACAGCAACCAAACTAGACAAAGATACTGGTGCATCAGTGGATATCACAAACTATAGAGGAATGATTGGATCTTTGCTTTATCTAACTGCAAGTAGACCAGACATCATGTATGCCACATGTCTATGTGCAAGATTTCAGGCAGATCCAAGAGAGCCTCATCTGGTTGCAGTAAAGAGGATATTCAGATATCTCAAGGGAACCACATCATTGGGATTATGGTATCCTAGAGAATCAGATTTTAGTCTAATTGGATACTCTGATGCAGATTTTGCAGGTTGCAAAATTGACAGGAAAAGCACAAGTGGGAGTTGTCAATTTCTGGGTGGAAGACTTGTTTCTTGGTACAGCAAGAAGCAGAAGTCCATTTCCACATCAACAGCAGAGTCAGAGTATATAGCTGCAGGCAGCTGCTGTGCTCAAATTCTTTGGATGAAGAATCAACTGTTGGACTATGGGTTATCCTTTTCTAAAATTCCTATTTATTGTGATAACCAAAGTGCTATTGCTATGACAGGAAATCCAGTTCAACATTCTCTGACAAAGCACATCAGTATACGATATCATTTTATAAGGGAGCATGTGGAGGAAGGAACCATTGAACTTCACTTTGTTCCTACTGAACAGCAGCTAGCAGACATTTTCACCAAACCATTAAGTGAAGCAAATTTTACTAGGCTGGTGAATGAGCTAGGAATGATATCAGGAACTGAGTAAACATAATGGTTAGATCTGTCAAATTTAAATTGTCAATTTACCATATGTATTGCTCACACATTTGCCATGATATACTCTGATTGTTAAACTCTGATGACATTCTCTGATGATATACTCTGATTGTCATTCTCTGACGTCATTCTCTGACGATATTCTCTGATGTTTGTAAATTCTGAATCTTGATAAATGATCTCATTTGTTTTCTCTCTGAGACAAACAACCTGTGAAGATACTATGAAGCATGATCTGAATTAGTAATCATGAATCTCGGTTAAGTTCTTTAATCTTGATCTCAATTTTGTGCTACAATTTGACACTATATGCATATTGATATCATTGAGACTCTATTACTTCACATATCTTATTTATAAGTGAGACTGATTAATTTGAATTTTCTCTCATCAATTAGACAGTAATTATAAACTCTGATGTTTTTGTTACCTATACACACCCCTGCAAATAAGCATGGTACTCCTTTGAGATCTTAGATGTCTATATGACAGTGACTGGGAAGAACCAAACATTTACTGGTATTAAGTAATTGCCAAGATTTTATAATCTATGGTGACCAGTCAAAATCTCTGATTACTGGAGAAATACTGTTGCTAAATTATATTTAAAGGTCGTGATTCATTTACACTGAAAAGCGTCCTTGAAAAAAAAAAAAAAAAGGGGGGGGGGGTTAGTTTATTTTATATATTTCTCCATCAGAGTATGTCTGTTGTCTATGTCTTGAGAGTTTAAATAAATTATTTTTGTCTACCTTATAATTACGAAATTGTGAAATTCTCTAGTCTCTGATTTAATATGTTAAATCACACACATTATTTCACAAGCACATTATTGAGCTATGGATTTTATGACAAACTCTGATTTTTCGATGAATTTTCTATAAATTATGTCTTTATTCTGAGGTATTAAGAATTAATTTTCTTTGATTTAAATCTCAAAGTTTAAAATTCGAGAGATTTGATCTCGATTTTTTAAATCTTGTACATTTCAGGAGTTCAAATATTCAGAGAATGTGAAGAGAGTGTTCCAAACGGATGTATTATTAGTGGGTTTGCCTGAAAAACATTTTAATAGGAGAACGTGTAATCAGCATTTATTACTGCACATGTTTTACTGCGCTCATGATTATTACTCTCGTTTCTCCATCCCACTAACATTCATCTACCAGTTAAAATCTGACAGGTGTCCAAGTGAACAAAGAGCCCAAGCGTGTACAGCTAAACAAAATCTGAAGAGTTTATCATCAGATTTTATTGCTTGTTATTCACTTATACACTTAATCTTTACACACACTCTCTTAACAAACTCTTACGCTTTTCTCTCTGAAATTCAAATCTTCTCCTACACACCTTCTCAAACACTTTTCATTCACAAACTCTGTTCTAATGGCCACTACAGCTTTTACCTTTGCAGGTGTGGAATTCGTTCCAAACAACCATGCTGCCATTCTCAACACTGCCGACGCTCCAAGGGATTATCATCCCATCCAGCAATTTTTGGCACAGAGTGCCCTTGCTAACGCCCTTACCGCTCCTGCCAGACTCTCAGGAAGCCAAATCATCAATTTTTGGAGGACGGGTAAATATGACAATGGTGGTGCAGATGGATCACCATCAATTGTGTTTTCATATGAAGGGGAGGAGTATTCTGTTACTCCAGCCACAGTTCGTCAGGCATTCAACCTGCCAGAGCATACTGCTTATATCACTAATGGAGATGTAAATCTGAGAACAATGATGACTGATTTGGGCTACAGTGAATCACTTGAAAAATTGGGACAACTGAAGCGTCCAGGCTCAGAAGGGAATGGAGTTTCTTCTTCGACTGCATCACCAGGGCCTTTCAAAAGAAGTCTACAAACTGGGATGCAATACCAATGGACATGCTGCAGATTGGGTATTCTCTGATCTACTCTACTAATTTTGATTTTGGTAGATTAGTTCTTAGTAATATTGGTGAAAGAATGCATGAGAATAGACAAGTCATATATTTCTCAAGATTCTGTCAATTATTGTGTAATACTACTGTTGGTGAGGTAGATTTTGATGTTGATGATGAGATCAAGCCATTCAGGCTTCATAAAAGAGTGTTTAAGGACCTCATCTCCAAGGATGAGAAGTATCCAATTCAGAGACCTCTTCTAATTCCAGCTCAAGTTAGAGCCAGGATGGATATGCCCCCAGTACAACACCAACAACAACCACAACCACAACAGCCTCAACCTCCAGTCTCTCCTACAATCCCCAAACAACCCAGAAAATCTGCATCCAGATCTAAAAAGACTACAAAGTCTGATGAAAACCTTTCTACTAAGAAGACCAGAACCTCTGTTGCAACACAAGTTCTGAAGACAAAGTCTGATAAATCAGCAAACTCTGATGCTGTAAACTCTGATGCTGTAAACACTGATCCTTTAAACTCTGAAGCTGCTTCTCCTCAAAAGCAGAAAAGAAGGAGACTGGTTGCAGCCTATGATTATGATGATCTTGAACCTGCACATGCACCAAACTCTGAATCTTCTCCTACAACAAATTCTGAACCTGTTCAAACCAGTCCTCAACAAAAGCCCGCTAGATTCAAAAGAAGGGCTAAAACGCCTGCGAGGGCAAAGGTACCCATAAAAGAGATCACAGATTTTACTCTTGAGGAAGAGCAAGTGATAAGTGGTATTTATACACACTTATAGGCCTTCATTTCCACTTAAATTGGTTGGTTGTACTTAAGTGTTTAATGTCTTTTGATGTGTTTTTATTGTTTTTCTGTGCAGGTCACGAGTTGAGGTGATGAAGTGATTTTCTATCATTTTAGGTTGGTTTTGGTGCATTAATTGCAAGAATAGAGAATTGCGGATTCATCATGACTTGGGATTTTGTGGGTATATCTTCTACAAACCCTCACGAGAGCACACTCGTCCACTAGAGCTATCTAGGGGTTTAAAGGGCTTGTTGCATGTGCTAAATGCAACCGTGATCACCTACGGAAGTGGTACTAGAGCAAGGAAGGACATGCACGCGAGAACGAGCTGAACACGAAGCAACAGGGCTGCCATGACAGACAGTAGCGCGCCCGCGCTACTTGTTAGCGCGCCCGCGCTACCTTCTGCTGCCACTAGCGCGCCTGCGCTAGTTTAGCGCGGCCGCGCCCAGCAGAAGTGTCCCGGGCCGATTTTTCTAGCTTTTCTGACGGATTTTCGCAGCGGTCGAGGCCCGGTTGACTTGGTCAATGTAATTTAATTTCTCGTGTGTAAAACACTAGCCTCGTAGAAGTAGTTTTTAGTAGAGAACAATATCGTAGTTTTCAGATTAATCATTCAAGCACATTATCAGTTGTATTAGATCGTTCTTCGCGAGGAAGTGACAGTTTCGAGCGAGATCGTGAACATCAATCTGTAACGTGTGATCTTTATTATTAATTCAAGCATTTTTATTCCGTTTAATTCTTGGCTTTTATTTATCATGTTTTCACTAGAACCCATGATGTCGATTAGTTCGATTATGAACTAACTGCCTTCATGGGATTCTAATGGATTTATCGATGTAGTCTAGTAACGAATATTAATTACTTGATTTTGCGACGTACGTTGATTTCTTTGCATGAGCCGTGCTTATTTCTTCTTAGGAGCGTAGCTAACTTCTAAGTTGTTTGTTAATTCTTTCTGAAGCGAGAGTGGATGATTGAATTTAGAACTATGCCATGTAAACATAGGATTATGTGAATGAAACATAATTTGTGGTAGACTTGAACTATTTTTATCACCCTGTGTAATCACGATAGACGACTTGTTATTAAACCTCTCTGCTTACACTACCGCTATAGAGATATAGGGTCTGAGCTTTGTTGGTGTCCATGAGATTTCTGTCTTAATTGCGGATTTTGATTGGTATGATATGTGTGCAACGAGAGTTGGCATGTATTACTTTCGTGTTGTCTGATTAGGATCAACAGTTGCATGTTAATCAGTAATTTCAATTCTAGATGAATTCGATAATGAAGTTAGAATCCCATGTGTTTTCCTATTCTGAATTTGATTAGTAAATTTAGTTATTAGTATAAAAGAACCCATCCTTGTTAATTGTCTTGGCAGTGAAAATTACTCATACATTGTTGCATAGGTGCGTATTCTTAATTCACCAGTCTCTGTGGGAACGAACAAATATATTACTTGTGATCATGTGCGCTTGCGTGTAGATTTTTGCGAACAAGTTTTTGGAGCCGCTGCCGGGGACTCGGTGTTAATTAATTAGTTTATGTACTTGTCATCAGTGTGCATTAAAATTCACTGACTAGGATTCTATTCTCTTCTCACTTTTCTTCTTTTCTTTATTTCAGGTACTTGGATCGCGTTTATGCTAACACATTCTAAAGTTCATAAGGAAGTAATGAATTCATCTTTTTCGTCTGACTCTGAAACAATGGAATATGCTAGGACAGCAGTTGGTGAGGCATCACGTGGATTTTCTCGGTTGAAAATCAATGATAATCAGGCTGACACAATTGAGCCAGCAGTATCAGCCAGTGGTATTCGAATCAAGCCATCAATCATTCTAAAGCTGCAGGATACTATTCAATTTGGGGGATCTGTTCTTGAGGACCCAAACTTGCATCTAAGGAATTTCGAGAAATTCATTATTGCATTGGATTTCAATATCGGACCTAAGGACCTGGTGAAGCTGAGACTCTTTTCATTCACACTACGTGATGTAGCACGATCGTGGTTTATCTCTCTCTCGGCAAGCGCTACTAATAGCTGGAACAAGTTGGAGAAAATATTCTGCACAAGGTTTTATCCTCTAATTAAAGTAGCAGCTATTAAAAACACTGAAAGTAAATTCTCTCAATTCTCGGGAGAATATCTTTGTTTAGCTTGGGACCGGTTCAAGAAGATTCTCGAAAATCTTAATGAAGATGACATGCCTCCTGGAATGGCAATCCATTATTTCTACAGGGGTCTTAATGATCAATGTAGAGCAGAGTTAGACGTGGCAGCTGGAGGAAACTTGTGGAGTAAAAGCTTCGATGATGCTTACGAACTGATAGAGAACCTGGCTGCTGCTGAGCACAGAGACCTAAAGTGGAAAATTCCAAAAGAGGAAGAATCAGAGAATGATGAAGCGGTCGAAGTCACTCAGGAAATTCAGATGACTAATTGGCACAGAATTAGAACTCACTCAAACTCAATTCCTAATGCATGTGGAGACACTTGTCCTCTACTCTCTAGCAGTGCGAGTAGCCAATCTGTAATTCAATCACCTGCTGATTCAACATTGAATGAAGTACAGTACCGAAGGATAATCAGGCGTATTGACGCGGTGGAAGAACGAATTGGTCGCTTTGCTGATATACTAACGGACTCTCTTGCTGAAGCATTCTTAGCATTAGATGTTAATGTTACTTGGGATTCGTTTGGTTATGGAACGAGGTACCCTCCACAGGATACTTCATCGGAATCGGATTAATTCTGGACTTCACGTCGAGCTAACGACGTTAAACAAGCGCTTCGTGGGAGGCAACCCACGCATTGGAACCATTTTGTACCATTGTAAACCTCGAAAACACAAAAATCGAGAAATTTTGGCCCCGGGTGTCAGACACTAGCGCGCCCGCGCTAGTGTCCAGCGCGCCCGCGCTAAGTGAACAGCGCGCCCGCGCTACACTTAGCGCGGCCGCGCTACTGACTGCCCAGGAGTTCGATTTTTCTCCCAAAAATATTTTATTTTCGTTTTTAAAAGCCCACAATCCTAATTTTGCATGCCTAGCCCGAAATATATCCTCTATAACCCTAACTCAGCTCTCATATCCTTATATAAACACAAAACCCATCTCTAATTCCCATTATAACTCTATAAACCCTAATCATATATACACATCTATACACACAACTACCTCCAAATCTCTCAAACCCACTACACACAAAACTCTTGCAACTCTAAATCTCTACCAATGGCACCCAAAAGAGCCCGAAGATCACAAGGACCAAGCACCCAAGCCCCTACATCTAGCGATTCTTCCTCGATGGGTGAGGTCGAGTTCACCTCCGATGGTGCACGAACCGAGTTTCAACGGCTTATGAATAAGTCGATAGTTAAGGAGAGGGGATTCCTACCCACGGCGGAAGATGGTGAGCTCTTGAACATGATTCAAGAACGGGGTTGGGAGTCTTTTTGCGAGGCTCCGGAGGCGGTTCCCTTGGCTATTATTCGAGAGTTTTATGCTAATGCCAAGGAGAATCGCGATGGATTCACGGTGGTGCGGGGAATCCGTGTGGATTATAGTGCGGAGGCGATCCGTAGAATGATTGGGGGGCGTGCCAAGCGTCGTAATGAAGAAGATTGGGTTGTTGAGAGGATCGGGCGTGCCAAACGCCGGTTTGATGATGATCCGGTTGATCTTGAGCGGTTGGTGTATGATATGTGTGTGCCGGATACGACTTGGAAGATGACGGCACCTCCTTTGCCGGCACATGTTTCGTTTCCTGCAGCCGCGTTAAACCGGTATGCGAAGGCGTGGAACGCCTTCATCTGTGCTAACATCATGCCATCTTCACATGGGCATGAGGTGACAGTGGATAGAGCTATTCTGCTCTTTGGGATTGTCTCGGGCAAGTATATTGATCTGGGACATGTTATTCATCAGGGGATTCTGAGGTTCTTACAGGGAGGAACCACTGGTGCCATTCCATATAGCACAATTGTTACGAAGCTCTGTCGATCAAGCGGTGTTCGTTGGCCAGCCAACGAGCAATTACAGTTGCCAGCAGCACCTATTGATCAATCGGCGATCAGTCGGATGACGGAGTGGGATGGAGGAGTTCCCCACCCTCGAGGCCTAGGGTACATATATGATGAGATGCCAGGGGGACGTCCAGCATTTGTTAGGAGGGAACAGACTAGAGCTTCTGGAGCTGGTACTTCTCAGACGGAGAGGAGCTCCGAACCGATGGGAGATGTTCATTATCGCCGATTAGCGAGACGGATGGACGCCATGCATGACATCCACCAGAGGTTTGCTTTTGACTTGACACAGGCTCTAGGGAGTGCTTTCCAGGCACAGGGGGTAACAGTTCAGTGGCCAGTATTAGGAGTAGGGATGCAGTATCCTCCACCTGATTCACCTCCAGCAGAGGAGGGGGAGGACTCGGACTCCGAGTAGGTATGTGGGTGCTCTAGCCTTTTTATCACTTTCAATGGGGACATTGAAAATTTTAAGTTTGGGGGTGGTAATCTAAGGAAGAGCATATTATTATAATGTAGTTTATTATTGCATGTGTTAGTTAGTTCATGTAGTCCACGTTTTTTTTTATTATTATTTCTCATGTTTCTTTCTATTTTTCTCATTTTTTTTTATTTTACATGTTTAGTGGTAATTGTCGTAGTTAGTATCACGAGCATTTGCATGAAGTATGAAGTTAAGCCAAGTTAATTGCCTATGATGAGTTATGTGCATAGTTCTTGATTAGTAGTTTCAATTGCAATGCTAGGTTAGTACTTGGAAATTGCTTGTGTTGAAAATTGTAATTCACATATGTTCTTGAGATAGGATTTAGACGAAATTCCATGAATTCTAGGATTGAATTGAGCACCCTTCAGCTTAGGTCTGTAAATCTTAAGTTTGGGGGAACTGAGGAGTAGATATACCTTTCCAAAAAAAAAAAAAATATAGAAAAAAAAAAGAAGAGAAAAAAAAAATAGTAGTAAATAAATTCACTAGAAAAATAAGTGGTAGAATTAACTAGGTTGAGCTCATTAGTACTCGAGTAATTAAGTCTGAGGGGACTTTGTGCCTAACAACCTAAAACCCTTCGTGGTTTGGGATTGTTGACCCAACACTCGCTACATGAGTACTAGTGCATAAATCTTTAGGGATCTCAACCATTGCGCGGTTAAATAAACCACTAGAATAAAGTGAATAATTGGTGTGTGAAGTCTTGTGGTGTTCGTAACGCATTTACACTGCGAAGCGCTCTGACCTTAGACCGAGCAATTAATCACCAATAAAAAGAAAAAAAAATAGTATAGTGAATAAAATAGAAGGGTGTGGACATTCTTTGGGACCTTGGCTTTTAGTTGGACTTGAGTGACGGGGTGTTAGTTTTAAGCTTTTACGATTCTTGATTGGGATTTTGTGGGAGTAGTAGTTTTTGTCTTGTCTCAGTAAAAGAGCATGCTTGCACACATTGGCACGCCACACTTGTAAATAGAAGAGTAATTGACTTAGTAGCGAGAGGGATGAAATTCGAGAACATTAGCACAATCTGAGGTATTATAATTGGCAAGGCAATTACTTCATAGTTCACTCATTCATCACGTAGTTGCATTCATGCATTGCATTGTATTATTGTATAGTGTCGTTGACGCTTGAGGACAAGCATCAGTTTAAGTTTGGGGGTGTGATAAGTGGTATTTATACACACTTATAGGCCTTCATTTCCACTTAAATTGGTTGGTTGTACTTAAGTGTTTAATGTCTTTTGATGTGTTTTTATTGTTTTTCTGTGCAGGTCATGAGTTGAGGTGATGAAGTGATTTTCTATCATTTTAGGTTGGTTTTGGTGCATTAATTGCAAGAATAGAGAATTGCGGATTCATCATGACTTGGGATTTTGTGGGTATATCTTCTACAAACCCTCACGAGAGCACACTCGTCCACTAGAGCTATCTAGGGGTTTAAAGGGCTTGTTGCATGTGCTAAATGCAACCGTGATCACCTACAGAAGTGGTACTAGAGCAAGGAAGGACATGCACGCGAGAACGAGCTGAACACGAAGCAACAGGGCTGCCATGACAGACAGTAGCGCGCCCGTGCTACTTGTTAGCGCGCCCGCGCTACCTTCTGCTGCCACTAGCGCGCCTGCGCTAGTTTAGCGCGGCCGCGCCCAGCAGAAGTGTCCCGGGCCGATTTTTCTAGCTTTTCTGACGGATTTTCGCAGCGGTCGAGGCCCGGTTGACTTGGTCAATGTAATTTAATTTCTCGTGTGTAAAACCCTAGCCTCGTAGAAGTAGTTTTTAGTAGAGAACAATATCGTAGTTTTCAGATTAATCATTCAAGCACATTATCAGTTGTATTAGATCGTTCTTCGCGAGGAAGTGACAGTTTCGAGCGAGATCGTGAACATCAATCTGTAACGTGTGATCTTTATTATTAATTCAAGCATTTTTATTCCGTTTAATTCTTGGCTTTTATTTATCATGTTTTCACTAGAACCCATGATGTCGATTAGTTCGATTATGAACTAACTGCCTTCATGGGATTCTAATGGATTTATCGATGTAGTCTAGTAACGAATATTAATTACTTGATTTTGCGACGTACGTTGATTTCTTTGCATGAGCCGTGCTTATTTCTTCTTAGGAGCGTAGCTAACTTCTAAGTTGTTTGTTAATTCTTTCTGAAGCGAGAGTGGATGATTAAATTTAGAACTATGCCATGTAAACATAGGATTATGTGAATGAAACATAATTTGTGGTAGACTTGAACTATTTTTATCACCCTGTGTAATCACGATAGACGACTTGTTATTAAACCTCTCTGCTTACACTACCGCTATAGAGATATAGGGTCTGAGCTTTGTTGGTGTCCATGAGATTTCTGTCTTAATTGCGGATTTTGATTGGTATGATATGTGTGCAACGAGAGTTGGCATGTATTACTTTCGTGTTGTCTGATTAGGATCAACAGTTGCATGTTAATCAGTAATTTCAATTCTAGATGAATTCGATAATGAAGTTAGAATCCTATGTGTTTTCCTATTCTGAATTTGATTAGTAAATTTAGTTATTAGTATAAAAGAACACATCCTTGTTAATTGTCTTGGCAGTGAAAATTACTCATACATTGTTGTAGGGCTGTAATTCGAGTCGAGCCGGGCGAGTTTCGAGCCGAGCCTAATTCGAGCCAAGTTTAATCGAGTCGAGCCGAGCCGGCTCGAGTAACTAATCGAGCCTAAATCTTTGCCCGAACTCGACTCGGTTAATTTCACGAGTCGAGTCGAGCCAGCTCGTTTAGCTAAACGAGCCGGTTTTAACGAGTCGAGCGAGCCAGCTCGTATAATTTTACACTTAATCGAGCCCAAACTTCTACCCGAACTCGGCTCGTTTAATTTCACGAGTCGAGTCGAGCCGGCTCGTTTAATTAAACGAGCCGAACCCTTTACCCGAACTCGGCTCGTTTAACGAGTCGAGTCGAGCCGAGCCCACTTAAACGAGTTCGAGCCGGGCGAGCTCGCGAGCCGCCCGACTCGAATTACAGCTCTACATTGTTGCATAGGTGCGTATTCTTAATTCACCAGTCTCTGTGGGAACGAACAAATATATTACTTGTGATCACGTGCGCTTGCGTGTAGATTTTTGCGAACAGCAAGCACCATCTACTACACTTCCAGAATCTTCTCAAGCTCTGATGGTGCATCCTCTTCAGGCTGTTCCACTCTCAACTGCTACAGCATCTTCTACTTCATCTGAAGTAGATGAGGAAATTATATGTAAGGAGCAAGCTACAGCTGAAGCTGAGACTACTGTATCTGATTCTCAAATTCCAGTCTCTGATCATGGACCCTCCACTCCAATTCCTCATTCTCCAATGAAAATTCCTGAGGATGCCATTGTTCATGATACAGCTCCAGAAAACTACAAGTCAGATGTTGTAGTTGATGAATCTGACAAGGTAGCATTGGAAGCACTGCAGTCCCTTGCTAAGGCTGGTGAAGAGCCTAGCAAATCAAAGTCTGATGTTCAAGAGAAATCTGTTCCAGACTTTGTTAAGAATGTTGCTAATCCTGCATCTGATGATGATGAGGATGATGAAAGTTCAGATGATGACAATGATGATGAAGTCCCTCTGTCACATCTACAACAAAAATGGGAGTCCACCAGCCAATACAATGCCAGGCTGGAGACTCTGAACACATCCTCTGAGCCACTTCCCAGGGATCTTCAGGTTGATCCACCAACTGAAGTATGGGACAAACTCTGGCTAAGCCACCAGCATTCTCTGGAGCCAACTAAAGCTGAAGAATTCTTATCTATGGCAGAGAATAAAATCTCAAACTCTGATGTCATGTCAAGCCTCAAGGCTACAGTTCTTTATCTAAAGACATTTCATCCTGCTCAAGCTCAGACATCTAAGTCTATAGATGGTCTCAGAACAGAGGTAGCCAGTCTCAAGGAAACTCAAACTATGGAGAAGAAAAGGACTCTACTACCTCTGAAAGATGATGTTAAGAAGCTGGTGTCTGCTAATGACTCTCTGGAAAAGAGGATGACTACCATTGAGTCTACTCAAGAGAAAATGTCCAAACAGCTTGAAGCCATCCAATCTTCACTTTCTCTGATAACTTCAATACTGATTCCTGATGAGGATGATGTCAAAAAGGGGGAGAGAGTAGCACAAGTCAAATGCAAGTCTACTTCTCAAGCTCTGAAGAGAAAGAAGAAGGATGATGATGATGATGTGGATGACTTCACAAAGCACAAAAGATTTCAAGCAGGGACTGGTGGAAGAGTTTCAAACTCTGACAGTCAAAAACAGTCTAAGCTAAGCACAAAGTCTGCTCCAACACATAATGTCACATCTGGATCAAAGCACAGACCAGTGGCTGGATCAGATAGACCATTGACTGATGAAGAACTTGCTAGATTGATCTTTGAACAAGAAAATCCAGAAGCCAAATTGGATTTGGAGTTGATTGCTGCAGAGGAAGCTGAGCTGAAGAAAGAACATGTTGAAGCTATAAACTCTGGAAAGATCCAAAAGCCTGCAAAATCAACTACCAAACCAAAAGAAAAAGGGATATTGATCAAGGAAGCTACTGTTGCTGATCAGAGTTTACCAGTCAAAAAGGTATACTCTGAAGATGAGTATACATCCAAGGGAAAAAGCAAAGTAGATGAACACCTTGAGAAAGGATTGAATAAGAAGAAGCCTACAACCTCTGACAAAGCTCAAGTTGTAAAGGAAAAGAAATCAGAAGCTGCAATCTCTGACAAAGCTCATGTTGCAGAATCACAAAAAGGAAAATTAACCTCTGACACAGCTCAAGTTAATAAGGAAGCAAAGAAAGACACAACCTCTGACAAGGCTCAAGTTGTGTTCAAACCAACAACTACTCCATTGCCAGGATTTGCAAAGCCAAGTCTGATGACTGAGATAAACTTTGAAAAAGGCTCAATTCAACCAATCTCTCATCGTAAAGCAGGAAGAGATAAAGGAGGGCTGGGATCTAAATATGAAAAATTTGATCAGAGTATAGGATCAATGTCAACAGACCCCTCATCTCTCTGTGCTCCCAAGACTGGAGCATTGCAAGAAAGAATGGACAGATTAGATTCAGTCCAACTGGTGAAGAATGACAGAGGAGATAACATTCTTATCTACTTCATGTCTGATGGAACAGTGTTTAGAGTAATTGAAGCTGATCTGTATGCTAAACACTGGGAGGAATTGAGATATGTCTCACACATATTTCAAGTAAAGAACAAGTCATGTCAACACATCTCCAATCTGCTCAAAGATCAAATCAGAAGAAAGATGGGTATTACAGGAAACAAAAATGCTGGACCTTTCATTCCTAAATACTCTAATCATCAAGGAAAGCTGGTTGAGATGAAGAAAAATTCAACAAAAATAGTGACAATAGCTGGAATTAGAACTCTTGCATTCAATGAAGAGTCTGATAAAGCTTACAATATAAGGCTGGATAGAGACTTGAGAAGAAACAAGATATATGATCTCAGAGCTGCAATTTACCAAACTGGAGTTTCAGATCCAGAGCTGAGAGAGATCAAGAGACAGATGATTACAGTACTTGAAGAAGCTGAAAAAGAACTCCTCAGAGGATATCTAAGGACAGCAAATGGTGTCTATGAAGCTAAGGAGTAAAGTATCTGTAAGTTTTAAAAGTTTTCTGTTATATAGCTAAACTCTGCTGCATTTGACTTATCTGTTTTGACATCATCAATTATCTGTTAACTTGCACATAACATATTTATGCACAAGTTGGGGGAGATTGTTAGATATAATTGATGATTACTAATGTTCTTAAAGTTTGTTTTAGAACAGGAGTGATCAGAGTTTAAGCTGGAAGCTAATCAGAGTTTGATGAAGCTGATCAGAGTTTAGTAAAGTCTGACCAGAGTTTGATAAAGTCTGATCAGAGTTTACATAGTCAAGACTCGTCAGAGTTTACACGTGGAAAGAGCTCAGAAGCGGATATACTTCAAGGAAGGATAGAAGCGGAGGAGTGATTTGCTGACTATGGAAACTAAACAGAAAACTGTAGCAATCTTTGATTGATAGAATACATAGCTGATTTATAGGATATCAAATCAGAGATTGATTTTGTAACTGTGTCTATATAAACACAGAATAGGGTTACTCTATATGAGTTGAGTTATCGAGTACATTGTTAAGAACCCTAGCAGCTCTTAGTGATACAATATAAATCACTGAGAGAGTTTTTGTAACCATTCAAGCTTTGTGAATAAGAGTTTATTGATTTCAACCTCTTATATTTTCATTCTGTTTTACTGATTGTGTTCACTATATCATCTTATATAGTGAGTTTATAGGACCTAACATTGGAGATGAACCTCAGAAGATGATTCCCAAAGAAAAGAAGGACTATACTCCCGAGGACATCTCATCAATCAGCAAGGATGCAAAGGTGAAGCACTTGTTGCACAGTGCTCTGGACAATGCTATGTCTAATAGGGTGATTGGATGCAAAACTGCAAAAGAAATATGGGATGCTTTGGAAATCAGATGTCAAGGAACCATAGCCATCAAGAAGAACAGAAGGACCATACTTACTCAAGAGTATGAACATTTTGATTCAAAGGCTGGTGAATCATTGACAGATCTATATGACAGATTTGTTAAGCTGCTGAATGATTTATCCCTGGTGGATAAAGAGTATGATCTAGAGGATTCAAATCTCAAATTTTTATTAGCTCTTCCTGAAAAATGGGATTTGAAAGTTACCCTTATAAGAGACAATCATGATCTTGAAGAGATGTCTCTTGATGATATTTTTGGAAGACTGAAAACCTATGAACTTGAGATGGAACAGAGGAATAAAAGACATGGAGGGAAACCTAAGCCTGTTTGTTAGGTCCCGATACGATTGTAGAAGGGGGGGTTGAATACAATCGTCACAAAATTCGCGCGGAATAAATCTGATTTGGATAAAACAGGATAATCAGATTTTAATTAATTAAATAAACAAGGTTCAAGTAAAAAGTTATTTAAACTTGAAAGTCGTTATTAAATTAATATGGTTCAGTTTTAAAGTCCACTAGTTCATAGAATAAATTTGACAGGAAATATTCTAACTTAGCGGTATAAAACAACCGAATGATCAAAGCACAGAAAGCTGTGGATTTAACGAATAGCAAGTTTAGCACAACTTGAAAGCTTTACAATACTTTGAACATTTTCAAATGAAGGAGGTGAGGCCATATTTATAGGCAACACCTTGAACTTGTATGACAAACGTGGTATGACCATGCTACAAAGATCAGTATGACAATGTGAGCTAATGTCATGCTACAATTGAAATCAGTATGACAAATGGAGCTAATGTCATGCTAAAATTGAATCAGTATGACAAACTGAAGCATTGTCATACTATACAATTTTTGGTATGACAATCCATAAGACTTGGAGGCTAAGTATGAAGCAGTATGACAATGCAAAGTAATGTCATACTACTTTACTTCGGTATGACAAATCATGACATTGTCATGCTATCTCAAATTCGGTATGACAAACCATAGCATTGTCATGCAGAGGCACATGGTATGACATTCTCTAAGAATGTCATGCCCACTGATTCAATTCTCCAGTACGCACGCTGCTTCAGTGAACGAAAGTTTATAAACTTTCGTTCTTTAGCCAGCTCCTTAGAAATGCTTTTAATCCCGCACAGCTTATAATCTTTAATCAATAAATATTTAATTTAATCCAGAAATTATAAAAATAAATATCTAATATTATTAGACATTTATAAATATAATTTTCTAATTAATTAAAATATTTATTAATATAAATAAATCCTTACGGTCCACGCTGCGGTCTCTAGAGGGCCGGGAACCGGACTCTTTTTGCCTTGCAAATAATATTTTAATTCCATCCGGGGTTCCAGCTTTAAGATTATATCACTTTCCATTGTGCTGGTGATAATTCTTTTCCCTCATAGTCAGACAGGACTAAGATTCGGTCTCCTGTGGGTCTAGAACCGGATCCCTTTTGCTTTGAAAATTATAAATCAATTCCAACCGGGTTTCGTAGAAGGTGCATTCAGTAGAAAAGTAACCATAGTAAGCATCCACTTAGATAAAACATATTAGATACCAATTTTGAATAATACGGTTTAAATGTGGTAAACAGTGGGTGTCTCACTAAAACATTCTGCAGGTGTATCACTCGACACTCAAAATATCTCTCAGTTTATGGGTAAGGGTGTCACTCACAAGTTCTGTAAGTGTTTCACTCCACACAAATCCTGAGCTTCCATAGATGGTGTGATGTACCTGCAATTAAGATCACCTTAGCCTTCTCATGGAAGGTCATTGGTGGTGCAATGGGAGTTCGTGATTCCCAGTCCTCGTAGACTCGTCGGATAAATCCAAGTCATAGTCCACAAGTTGCCTACTACTTTCAGAGAGTAGTAAATCCTTTAAAGGATCCAGAGTTTGATTCTGGGAGGGTAGACAATAGGCCTTTCAATGGCATGAAACCTATGTTTCCCTCAGATACCTGTTAAGGCACTTGATCCTTAGAAGAATCCTCTACCAGAGTAGATTGCCTTTCACCTACAAGGGTGAAAGATCCCGTTGGGGATCCGGAAATGTTCCTTCCGGGAGGTTAGACAAGGACGTTTTAGATGGCAACGTGTCCAAGTTTCCCTCGGATGCCTATGAAGGCACTTGGTTCAATAAAGAACCAGCAATTCCAGTGTCTATCCCTGATATGGACGACAAAGTTATTGCAACCGTCAATTACTTGAATATTTACCAACCACAATAATATTCACAATATTAGTATTCACAACATAGATACCAATAAGAAATACTTTACAAGCATGCAACAAAATTAAAATAGAAATAAAAATAAAACTATTTACAAGAGCTCATGTAATGTTTAACATTCCAAGTCCACAAACCAATCTTGAGAAAGTGGATTCAACAAGTGGTTTAGTGAAGATGTCAGCAATCTGATTACCCGATGGTACAAAAAGTAGCACCACGGTTCCATTCATGACATGTTCACTAATAAAATGATACCTTATGTCAATGTGCTTGGTTCTAGAATGTTGTACAGGATTGTTGGAAATGGTATTGCACTTGTATTATCACAAAATATAGGAATTTTGTTTAAAACAAGTCCATAGTCATTAAGCTGATTCCTAATCCACAAGATTTGAGCACAACAACTACCTCCCGCAATATATTCTGCTTCAACTGTCGAGGTAGATACTGAGTGTTGTTTCTTGCTGTACCAGGAAACCAACCGTCGTCCTAGAAACTGACAGCTTCCAGAAGTGCTTTTCCTGTCTATCCTGCATCCTGCATAATCAGAATCTGTATAGCCTGTTAGGTCAAAACCAGTGTTCTTAAGGTACCAGATACCTAAATTTGGTATGCCCTTAAGATATCTAAAACTCTTTTAATAGTTATAAGATGTGACTCTTTAGCATCACTCTGGAACCTTGCACATAAACATGTTGCAAACATTATATCAGGTCTACTAGCAGTGAGATAGAGTAATGAGCCAATCATACCTCTATTGCTTGAAATATCAACCTTCTTACTAGATATGTCCTGTTCAAGCTTAGTGGCAGTGGTCATGGGTGTCTTTGCCGGTGAAGAGTCTTCTAGATATTATTTTTTTCAGAAGATCTCTGACATAGTTCTATTGGCAAACAAAGATCCATCATCTTTATGACTTTCTTGAAGACCAAGAAAGAATGACAGTTCACCCATCATACTCATCTCATAGTTACTCTGCATTAACTTAGCGAATCTCTTGCACAAGTTATCGTTAGTAGAACCAAATATAATATCATCAACATATATTTGAACAAATATCATATCATTATCATGCAATTTGTAAAAGAGAGTTTTGTCTATGACACCTCTAGTAAATTTGTTTTCAATTAAAAACTCAGAGAGAGTGTCATACCATGTCCTTGGTGACTGCTTGAGCCCATAGACAGCTTTGAATAAGAAGTACACAAAATCAGAAAACTCTGGATTTTCAAAGCCAGGGGGCTGTTCCAGATATACTTCTTCTAGCTTTCCATTCAGAAATGCACTTTTCACATCCATCTGATAAACCTTAAAGTTGGAGTGTGCAGCAAATGCAAGAAATATTCTGATGGCTTCAAGACGTGCAACTGGAGCGTAGGTTTCATCATAATCAATTCCCTCTTCCCGGGAGTAACCTTTAGCAACCAGTATGGCTTTGTTTCGTACAACAATGCCATCACCATCAAGCTTATTACGGTAGACCCGTCAAGTTCCAATAACAGATTTATTTTGAAGTCTTGGAACCAGGGCCCAGACATCTTGTCTCTCGAATTGATTAAGTTCTTCTTGCATGGAAAGAACCCAATCCGGATCGGCTAATGCATCTTCAATTTTCTTCGGTTCTTCTTGAGATAGAATACCCGAATATAGACATTCATTATGAGTTGCACTCTTAGTCCGAACACCAACATCTGGATCACCAAAGATTAGATCAAAGAGATGATCTCTACTCAAGATCCTCTCCCTTGGAAGATTTGATCTTGATGATATGCCAGTACTATTATTGTGATGTTGTGTTTGACCGGTTGATCCACCATCTCCCCCTAAGTTGCTGCCAGGTTGACTAGATGATCCACCACTGGTACTAGTAGAGGCTTCATTGTTTCCATTGTCTCCTCCACCATTACCTGGATCATAATCACCATTGTTAGTCTCATTACCTGTTGCAGCATCAGGTTATTCATCGTCATCATCCGAGCCTGAGTTCAGATAATCATCAAACTTTACTGACTCAGATGGATCTTCAATTTGGATACTTGGGAGTCTAGTGTCGTCAAAAGTAACATTGACACTTTCCTTGACTTGTAATTGATCAATGATAAACACCTTATATGCTCGAAGAGAATAACTAACAAAAAAATTGCTTTAAGTGCTTTGGGTTCAAAATTGCCACGATGTTCATCTCCATCCTTAAGCACAAAGCATTTAGCTCAAATACATGAAAGTACTTGACCGTTGGTTTCTTTACGTTCATAAGGAGTTTTCATGTGTTATTTGTTAATCAGAGTTCGATTCTGGGTATAACAAGCAGTATTCACAGCTTCAGCCCAAAAGTAGATGGGCAACCTTGATTTGCTTAGCATTGACCTTGCAGCTTCAATCAAGGTACGATTCTTCCTTTTTACTACTCCATTCTGTTGCGGAGTCCTTGGCGCTGAATATTGTCTTGTTATCCCATTGTCAGAGCAAAATCTATTGAGAGTTTCATTCTTAAACTCGGTTCCATTATTTGAAGTTATTTCTCTGACACAAAGTTTATCATTCGAATCCAACTCGATCTCCTTGATAAGATCAATTACCAATTGCGGAGTTCCATCCTTAGAATGTAGGAATAAAACCCATGTGAACTTAGAGAAGTCATCAGCAATCACCAAGGCATATCTCTTTCTTGATAAAGACATCACATTGACTGGACCAAATAAATCCATATGTAATAGTTGTAGTGGTTCATTAATGTTACTAGTGTTTATGCCGTTATATGATGTTATCTTTGCCTTCCCTTTCTAACATGCCTCACAAAGTCCATGCTGAGTGAATTCCAAAGGAGGCAGTCCTCTCACCAAATCCCTCTTGACCAAAGAGTTCACAATTTTAAAATTAAGGTGAGACAGCTTCTTATGTTATAGCCAACTATCTTCAGGTGAAGCCTTTGAATAGAAACAATTATCCTCATCATTGGTTCCTGAATTGAGATCAGCTACGTATAAGTTAGCTTTTCTTACTCCACAGAGAGCATGACGGTCATCTTTAGTGTGAGATATCAAATACTTTTCCTTGACAAAGTTTACTTGGAATCCCTTGTCACAGAAGATTGTGCTTGAGTCCTTCAACCAAAGAAACACTTTCAATGATAACATTTCCAGCATGTAAATTGCCATATCCCGTAGTACGACCTTTGCTGTTATCTCCAAAGGTGACAATTGGGCCAGCTCTCTCAATCACATTTGATAGCAGGGCTCTATCACCGGTCATATATCTAGAAGATCCACTATCGAGGATCCATACAACCTTTTCAACCTTGTTTGGCTCCCTGCACATATCAAACGAATTAAACCTTCTTCGGAATCCAAACTTGGTTGGGCCCGGCATACTTAAAGAATTGACCTTTATCAACTTTGACAATTGATCCTGTTCGAATAACATCAGCATCCACCTTGACTGTACTTACTTTCCTACAAACAGCCTTGAACACTTTAGGTTTAGGCTTGGGAACATAAGTATCCTTCTTGATAGGAGAAGGACCGGCAGTCTTGGTTTTTGCAAACTTACTATTCATGTGCTTTCTAGGTGTTGTGTTTTCTTTGTTAGCATGCATACTTTTAAAATAAGCAGACATTACATTAAACGCACACAACATGCAATTATCAACACCACAAGGTTTATGGCACATATCAACTAAAGGAACAGTAGGCATGTTATTCAGAACAACAGGGGGTTTAACAGTTTCTACATTAACATTTTCAGAAGTTCTAGTGTTATTAGTAGAAGAGCATGTATTGTTA
Organism: Daucus carota subsp. sativus; assembly: GCF_001625215.2. NCBI lineage: Eukaryota > Viridiplantae > Streptophyta > Magnoliopsida > Apiales > Apiaceae > Daucus > Daucus carota. The sequence continues at coordinate 11,298,627 of NC_030381.2, forward strand.
TCATTCCTGCATTTAACAAACTTATTAGGCTTGTTAAAATTATTCTTTAAGCCATTGGCACCTATGCAAGCTTTGGGCGAACTGAATGTGCCCTCAACTTGCATTGGCTCTACAGATGCCAAAATCTCCCTCTCATTCTCAATATCCTCTAAATTCATTTCATATTGAATAATCACGGGCATATCAAGTAATGGTTCTGCGACAGGGGTTTTGAATAAAGGTTTGGGAGCATCCTTTAAAACATGTGGGATACCCATGTCTTCAGCACTCTTAACAAAAGGAGTTATATTACTAGCCTTACCTACCGACTTGTTGTAATCGAAACCTATACCAACTTTCCTTTTAATCACTTGTTGGTCAACTAGGTTCTTAACAATATTAGTCGACTCCTTATAAGCAAGGCACCTAACCTTCTCTTCAGCTAGTTGCTCATTCAGTTTGTTCTCCCTATACTCTAACACTTTGAATTTGTTAGACTGAGTCAACAAGTCACTAGTTAATTGTTCAATTTTAGGGGTGAGAACAAGTTTTTCTTTTAACTTTAACTCATGAACTTCTTGCTTTAAAGCTTTGTGTTCACGAGTCAGAGCTTTGAGCTTATTACGAGCATCATCACGTTCAAGTCCTAATTGCATAAATAGTTTAGGGCAAGTAGGATCTACCGGAAATCCGCCAGTGCGATGTGGAGGTTTAGAAGGTTCCATGAAAGCCATTAGAGCAACATTCCCCCGCTCTTCCTCCTCTTCACTATCTGTGTCATCCTAGCTTTTTCCTTTTGCCACATAGGACTTCCCTTGGCTGCTTTGGCCTTGATGCTTCTTTAGCAGAGCCTCATATTTCTGCTTTAGCTCGTCATAAGATTCTTTCTTCTTTGCCAGCTGATTGGGCTTCTTGCACTCCGATGCAAAGTGACCAGGCTCATCACAGTTGAAACATTTAAACTTGCTTCGATCAACCATCCCAGTCTTATAAGCCCCTTTTGATGTTGTGGACGAAGATCCCCCTTTCTGAAATTTACTACCAGAAGATTTAAACTTGTAGGAGGGATTCTTCCTAAATCTCATGTTACCAAACTTCCTGGCAAACATAGCAAGAGATTCGTCCTCCAGCTGATCTAACTCTTCCATCGAGTAAAATTCATCATCTCCCGTACTTACTGAAGTATGTCCCATTTCCGCCACAACATACTCCTGGGAGCTTCTTGAAGGTACAACAACCTTCTTTTCTTTCACAAGAAGTGATTGTATTATGAGGGCAGTAGAATTGATAACAGACGTAGACGGGTTGAGTGTCTTTCCCCATTCGTATCTCTGTTTAGTTTGAGCCTGTTCCAATTCATAGGTTTTCAGAACCCCATACAGCTGTTCTAGTGAGATCTCTGTCAAATCTCTGCTTTCTCTGATGGCGGTTATCCTATGCTCCAGATGCTCAGGGAGCGTCAGCAAAAACTTCAGGTTCACCTCTTTGTTGTTATAGTATTTCCCGTTCAGATTCAGATTATTTATCAAATTGTTGAATCTGATGAATACCTCAGAAATCCCTTCTTCGGGATTAGAAACAAATTGCTCGTATTGAGCCACAAGAATTTCCTTCTTGTTTTCCCGTACTTCCTCAGATCCTTCATTGATAATTTGCAGAGTGTCCCATATCTGCTTAGCACTTGTACAATTGACAATATTATTGTACATTACTGGATCCAATGATTCGATCAGAATGAGCTGTAGAGTTACATCTAGATTTATCAGCTCATTATCCTCATCCGAGAACTCAGTAGGTGTTTTCAGATAGGTTCTGTGAGGAATAGTAACTCCATCTTCAGTATGTTCCAAGATAATATTCATTGGGGCGAAAGACCCTTCGTCAAAATATTTATGTATTTTTTATTCGCCGCCCGGAGGAACAAAAGCATGTGTCTCGTCCAAAGACCAAAATTAGCCTTGTCAAAAGGTGGAATTTTAATGCTGCTAATTTTTGCGGTAGACATGGTAGAAGATTGGGTGTTTGAGTGTTTGGGAAAAGATTTGGATTTTGACAGAAAAAATAATTTTCAATCAAAAATAATTTTTGGAATAAAATTATCTCGAATTAAAAATTATTTGAAAAAAAATTTGAAAGAAAAATAATTTTCGATCAGAAATAATTTTTGGAATAAAATTATTTCGAATTAAAAATTATTTGGAAAAAGATTTGAAATAAAAATAATTTTCGATCAGAAATAATTTTTGGAATAAAATTATTTCGAATTAAAAATTATTTGGAAAAAGATTTGAAAGAAAAATAATTTTCGATCAGAAATAATTTTTGGAATAAAATTATTTCGAATTAAAAATTATTTGGAAAAAGATTTGAAATAAAAATAATTTTCGATCAAAAATAATTTTAGAAATAAAATTATTTCGAATAAAAAATTATTTGGGAAAAGATTGGATTTTTGAAGGAAAAATAATTTTCGGTCAGAAATAATTTTTGGAATAAAATTATTTCAAATAAAAAATTATTTGGAATTTTTAGAAATTTTCAGAGTGAGTGTAGGATCTGACAAGGTAGATTATATCAACCGCTCTGATACCAATTGTTAGGTCCCGATACGATTGTAGAAGGGGGGTTGAATACAATCGTCACAAAATTCGCGCGGAATAAATCTGATTTATATAAAACAGGATAATCAGATTTTAATTAATTAAATAAACAAGGTTCAAGTTAAAAGTTATTTAAACTTGAAAGTCGTTATTAAATTAATTAAGGTTCAGTTTTAATGTCCACTAAATATTTTAGAATAAATTTGACAGGAAGTATTCTAATTTAGGGATTAAAACAACCGAATGATCAAAGCACAGGAAACTGTGGATTTAACGAATAGCAAGTTACAAACAACTTGAAAGTTTACAAGGCAATGAACATTTACAAATGAAGGAGGTGAGGCCATATTTATAGGCAACACCTTGAACTTGTATGACAAAGGTAGGCATGACAACTCTAGGAAGCTTTATGACAATCTAAACAAGTGCTATGACAAAAGGTATGACAATTAGAAGCATTGTCATGGCACAAGTGAGAAGGTATGACAATCTAAGAGAAGGTTTGACAATCAGAATGACAAACCAAGGGAAGGTATGACAATCAGAATGACAAACCAAGGGAAGGTATGACAATTACAAGCATTGTCATGCTCTCTTAGAATAGGTATGACAACCGTATGACAAACGGTATGACAATCAGTGGGAAGGTATGACAATTGATACTTGGTGGCTAAGGTAGAGTGGCATGACAAACGGTATGACAAACCAATGGATTGTCATACCTTATGACTTCGGTATGACAATGAACAATTGTCATGCCTAAGTCATTCGGTATGACAAACCAAAGGTTTGTCATGCTTCCTGACTATGGCAGGTGACATAGTGCGGTATGACAATCAATTAGATTGTCATACCGTGCTCAAAAACCATATAAATTGTATTTTCTTATATATAATTAATTCAATAATTATCCACTTAATTATATTAGTTATATAAATTCATAAATTAAATTAATTCGAGTGTGAATTAATTTAATAAATAAATTACATAACTTATATAATTATTTTGAGATGTGAATTAATTAAAAGAATAATTATATTGAGCACTTCTTCAGCAGCAGGTCTTCTGACTTCCTTTTAGCCTTCTATCTTTTGCTTTCTTTTTGTGAATTAATTCTAAATCAATTAACTTATTAATAAACTTAATTATCAAATTAATTCTAATTGAATTAATTTAACAACTAAATAAATTAATAGAGATTAATTATTTAATAAAGAATTAATTAAAAACTCTATATTCCAGAAAGCAAATGTCTTGCGCCTTCATCTTGATCATCTTTCGCTTGAACGACCACCTTCCTTTGATGTTAAATATTCAATATAAATAGATGACACACGAATGTACTGTCTGGTTCATCTGTGCCTAACTAAATTGAATATTCTCCATCAACCAAACATTTGAGCCGTGGTCGGGTCTTCGAATCTTTGTCTTCTAGTTCAACTTCATTTCAGTACATATATGGAATCTCTGATGAAATAAATACTTGAATCTTCGTACCTTCTGAAATCCTTGAACTGCTACACAATTTATTTAACACTGAGGCTTGATCATATGAAATGAACTTCTTCCAGTGGCTTGTAGCGGATATCTTGGAATTCTTCTGATATTCTGATTCTTGATTCCACTTTACTTTCTAGATCTGATTCCAGCTAAACTATCTACTATCTACTGACATAACTTATCAGAGACTAATCCAGGTTGAGTTACAAGTTGAGTTACAAGTAGAGAGGTTATCAGACACAAGTTGAGTTATCACTGGTTGTACAAATAGGCTTAGACATGTACCTTGCAATAAGGCCTTTCACTGTTGCTTTAAAATTTCAAGGAGAAGCCGCTGTGAAGAACAAAGGGAAAACACATGTCACAAAGACTGACACTGAGTCATCAAACTCTGATGATGACTCAGACTCTGATGTTCTCTCAGATTCTGAGGATAGTGATATTGAGATGATGCAGTTGGCAGCTTTGATGGTTGAAAGCTTCAAGAAGATGGCTTACAAGAATTTCAATAAAGGAAAGAAATTTTCAAGGAAGGATAGAAACTCTGACAAGAAACGCTTCAAAAAGAATGAAGGCAAGGAAGAAAAATCTGGAAAAGCTGATAAGTCTAATTATACCTGCTTCAACTGTGGTGAAAAGGGTCATTTTGCAACTGAGTGCAAGAAAGCCAAGAATGAAAAGGGACAAGCTTTTATCACCAAGAAAGGAAGTTGGGCTGACTCATCAGACTCTGAGGAAGAAGTCAAGTATGCCTTGATGGCAAACACTGATAACAGCTCTGAGGCTGTTGAAACTAAGGTACCTCATTCTACTCTTGCCTTTAACACTGAAGATATAACTGAGTTAAGATTATTCCTTAAAAGCTTGCATATCAGTTATAGAGATCAGACTTTAGAAAATGAGAGATTGAAATCTGAAGTCTTAGATGTTAAGAAAAGGAATGATTATCTTGAGAAAGAACTAGTTCAGATGTTGGAAGTTCAGAAAGAAAGAGATGACTTTGTTTTCATTAAGAATGAGCTGTTAAAGAAAAATGCTTCTCTGGAATCAGAACTTGCTAGGGAAAAAGAGATAATAATTAAGAACATGGACTAACTCAGGAAAAACCACTCAGAATATCTTAGGAAGTGGAAATTGGAAGAAAGGATTAGGATACACTGAGAAAAATGAAGTTGTGTCATTAAAACAAGAGTCTATTAAATTGAAAGACCTAAGGTTGCACCGGTTAGATTTGTTGCAAAATCAGAAATTCAGAACAAGTCAAAAACTGATAAACCCAAACAGGTAAACATAGGTTTAATGACTCAGAAACAGCTTAAGCATAAGCTCAAGAAAGTCAAGCAAGAAAACAGGGTTAAGGAACCTAGGAAAAATAGAATTGGAAAAGTAGGTATAAACAAAAGCAATAACTACATGCCTATTCCAAATGCTCCTAGGAAAACTTGTCATAACTGTGGAAATCCTAACCATCTTGCTTCTTTTTGCAGGAAGAATAAAGACATAAACACTATGTCTCCCAAATCAGAAGTTAAGACTAGGAATGTTAGATTTAGACCAGAAAATCCTTGTTTTCATTGTGGTAGTTTGTGGCATTCCATTTATACTTGTAAGGAATACCATAGCTTATATTATGATTATTATGAATTGAAACCTTCCTTGAGGAAAAAGATTGATTCTCCCATTTCAAACTCTATTAAAAAGTCTGTTAGCATAAACTCTGATTTAAACTCTGATAAATCTTCCGCTGCTAGTGTTAACAAACTTAACAAGAACAAAGGATCCAAGCAAGTCTGGGTCCTTAAAACTAACCATTAGTGGTTTGTGTGATTGCAGGGCAACAAGAAGAACATCCTAGTTCTGGACAGTGGATGCTCAGAACATATGACAGGAAATAAAGACCTGCTATCAGAATTTGTGGAGAAGGCTGGCCCAAATGTCTCTTATGGAGATGGCAACATAGGGAAAACTTTGGGATATGGCAACATCAATCTTAGAAATGTCATCATTCAATCTGTAGCTCTGGTCTCAGGACTTAAGCACAATTTGCTCAACATAAGTCAAATCTGTGATAGAGGATATCATGTCAACTTCTTTGAAGAACACTGTGAAGTGGTTAGCAAAAGCACTGGGAAAGTTGTTCTGAAGGGATACAGACATGGAAATATCTATGAAGCCAAGCTTTCTTTAAACACTGATAACTCTGCAATCAGTTTACTGGGCAGAGCTAGTGTTGAAGATAGCTGGAATTGGCACAAGAAACTCTCTTACTTCAACTTCAACAACATAAATGAATTAGTGAAGAAAGATCTTGTAAGAGGACTGCCCAAATCAGTATTTACACCAGATGGCCTCTGTGACTCTTGTCAAAAAGCAAAACAGAGGAAATCCTCATTCAAAAGTAAATCTGAGTCCTCAATTCTTGAGCCTTATCATCTGCTACATGTTGATCTATTTGGACCAGTAAATATCATGTCCATTACAAAGAAAAGATATACTCTGGTCATTGTTGATGAATATACCAGATATACATGGGTATACTTTCTACACAGCAAGGATGAGACATCTTCTCTTCTGATTGAACATGTCAAGCAACTGGATAAAATTTCTAAAGATGCAGTAAAGATCATCAGGAGTGATAATGGCACTGAGTTCAAGAATTCTAAAATGGAAGAGTTCTGTAAAACAAATGGAATTAAGCAAGAATTCTCAGCACCTGGAACACCTCAGCAGAATGGTGTAGTAGAAAGAAAGAACAGAACTCTGATAGAAGCTGCAAGAACCATGTTGGAGGAAGCAAAATTGCCAACTTACTTTTGGGCTGAAGCTGTGCAGACTGCTTGCTTCACACAGAATGCAATTCTGATAAATAAGCATGGGAAAACACCATTTGAGATGGTTAAAGGCAGATAACCAAATTTGAAATATGTTCATATATTTTTTTTGCAAATGTTTTGTTCTCAAAAGTCATCCTGAACAGTTAACCAAATTTGATTTAAAAGCTGATGAAGGAATATTTGTTGGCTATCCACTGTCAACAAAGGCCTTCAGAGTTTATAATCTGATAACAAGGGTGGTCATGGAATCTATTCATGTATCCTTTGAGGATAAAAAGATAACTGGCTTGGAAGACTTTGATGAACATGACCAACTGAGATTTGAAGAAGAAGAAGCATTCTCTGATTCAATGAACTCTGATTCTGAAATTATATCAGAGTCTGTTATTCCAAACCATCAACCTCAAGCACATGCTGAGGGGGAGCACAATAACCATGAACATCTGGAAGAAAATGATGAGAAATTATCAGACAACTCAAACTCTGATGTAGATTCAACAAACTCTGATAGATCTCTATCAGAAAATAATGAGAGCACATCTTCAGGGGGAGCATCAGCAAATCAGAATGTTCATGAAGACAACATGAATCATGGGGGAGAAGTATCAGAGAATCAGAATGATCATGGAAACAGCATGGATCATGGGGGAGGATCTAATTCCAGAAGTCAACTGCCACATACAAGAAAGTGGACAAAGTCTCATACACCAGATCTGATAATTGGAGATCCAGATGCTGGAGTACAAACTAGAACACTGACAGCTAATGAATGTCTGTTTCATTCATTTCTATCTCAGACAGAACCCAAGAAAGTGGTGGAGGCTCTTCAGGATGCTGATTGGGTGACAGCAATGCAAGAAGAGCTAAATGAATTTGAGAGAAATAAAGTCTGGACGTTGGTACCAAGACCCAAGAACAGATCAATAGTTGGTACTAAATGGGTGGTCAGAAACAAAACTGACAGTGAGGGCATAATCACCAGAAATAAAGCAAGACTGGTAGCCAAAGGATATTCTCAACAAGAAGGAATTGACTATGATGACACCTTTGCTCTAGTTGCAAGGTTAGAAGCAATCAGAATCTTTCTGGCCTATGCTGCTCACAAGAAATTCAAAGTTTTTCAGATGGATGTGAAGAGTGCATTTCTCAATGGGGAACTGGAGGAAGAAGTGTATGTTGAACAACCTCCAGTTTTTGTAGACTCCAAATTTCCAAACTATGTCTACGGACTTGACAAGGCACTCTATGGACTAAAGCAAGCTCCAAGAGCATGGTATGAAACTCTGGCTCAATTTCTTTTAGAAAGTGGATTCACCAGAGGTACAATTGATAAAACTCTATTCTATCTCAACCATGGTAAAGACCTGCTTTTAGTTCAAGTTTATGTGGATGATATCATTTTTGGCTCTACTAACTCTATACTCTGTGAAAGATTTTCAAAGCTTATGCAGTCCAGATATCAGATGAGCATGATGGGAGAGATGAGCTATTTTCTGGGACTTCAAGTCAAACAAACTGATGAGGGTATCTTCATTAATCAGTCTAAATATACCAGGACCTTGCTAAAAAGATTTCGCATGCAGGACAGTTCAGCTACCACCATTCCCATGGCAACATCCACTAAGTTAGATAAAGACACTGGAGCATCTGTGGATGTTACTAACTACAGAGGCATGATAGGCTCACTTTTATATCTGACAGCCAGTAGACCTGATATCATGTTTGCTACCTGTCTCTGTGCAAGATTTAAAGCAGATCCAAGAGAACCACATCTGGTAGCAGTTAAAAGAATCTTCAAATATCTCAAGGGAACAGTTGAGATGGGACTCCTGTATCCTAGAGAATCAGACTTTACACTAATTGGCTACTCAGATACAGATTTTGCAGGATGCAAAATAGACAGGAAAAGCACAAGTGGGAGCTGTCAATTTCTTGGAGGTAGATTAGTTTCTTTGTTAGGTCTAGATACGATTGTAGAAGGGGGGTTGAATACAATCGATACCAAATAATCGCGGAAGTGAATCTGATCGGAATATAACTTGTTAATCAGATTATAATTAATTAATATAACAATGTTTGAAGTCATTATATAATTAATATGGTTCAGTTGTAATGTCCACTAAAGTTCGTAGAATAAATTTGACAGGGTATATTCTAGATTTAGTGATTAAAACAACCGGGTTATCAAAGCACAGAAAACTGTGGATATAACGATCAAGCAAGTTACGAACAACTTGAAAGCTTTACAAATGCTTTGAATTACAAAGTGATGAACACTTAGAAATGAAGAAACTAAGCCATATTTATAGGCAAAGCTTTGTACATGAAAGACAATCACTAGACAAGACAATTACAAGCTAGGAAAGACAAATGCAAAGAAGGTATGACAAACTAGGCTTGGGCAAGACAATATAAGGCAAGGAAAGACAATTTCAGATTGTCCACCAAGCCTTAAACTAGCCAGAAAGACAATATATAGAAGGGGAAGACAATTCAAGGGGAAGGGAAGACAATTCGTATGGCAGAAAGACAATCAGAGTTGTCTTGATCATCTAGTAAATTCGGCAAGACAAACAGATTGTCTTGCAACCCTTCAAACTATCGGCAAGACAAATAGAATGTCTTGGCAGTGGTGAGATCCTCGGCGCAAGACAATTCATTTGAATTGTCTTGCTGCTTCATTAAACCATTCGGCAAGACAATTCAATAGAATTGTCTTGCACACCACTGATTCATTCGGCAAGACAATTCAATTGAATTGTCTTGCACACCCCTTTCATCCCTTGTAGCATGTTCAGTAAGACAATCATGGATTGTCTTGCTGAGCTTGATTTGGTGATTATAAATGGAATATAAAAGCATATATAAAATAGAAAATTATTCACTTTAATTAAGTTAATCATATAAATTCATAAATTAAATTAATTCGAGAGTGAATTAATTTAATAAATAAATTACATAATTAATATAATTATTTGAGAAGTGAAATAATAGTCTATTTAATATTTAATCACCCAATCTTCAGTAGAACTGCTTTCGGTCTTCTTTAAACTTTAATAACTTCTTCTTTATTTGTCGAACGAACGAACTACCACTTCTGCTTGACTTCAAATATTTAATTTGAATAACTGATACACAGATGTACTGTCTGGTTCATATGTATCTAGTTAAATCAAATATTCTTCGTCAAATAAACAATAAGAATTTGGTTTGTTCGTCGAGTCTTCGTCTTGTAAGTACTTCTTCATTAAATGGAATCTTCTGATAAAATAAAGTATAGAAACTTTATATCTTCTGAACTCCTGGACGTGCCACAAAAGATTATTTGTGCACTAAGGCTTGAACATATTAATGAACTTCTTTCAGTGGTGTGCAGCAGCATCCTGGAATTTATCTGACATATAATTCCCATAAATCATTTGACGTTCTTCGTACGGATTCCGATGACTTGCTATTTACTGAGCTTTCTTATCTGAGTTGAGTTGTACCTCTTTAAATACAAATAGGCTGAACATATGCCTTTCATTCTTGGTTCAGTAAGAAACAAAAATCTATCTCCACATCCACTGCAGAGGCAGAGTATATTGCTGCAGGAAGCTGTTGTGCTCAGATTTTATGGATGAAAAATCAGCTGCTGGATTATGGGTTAACTCTAACTCAAATTCCTATTTATTGTGATAACCAAAGTGCTATTGCCATGACTGGAAATCCAGTACAACCCTCTATGACCAAGCACATCAGTATCAGATATCATTTCATCAGAGAACATGTGATAGAAGGGACAGTGGAACTACATTTTATCCCTACAGATCAACAGTTGGCAGATATCTTTACCAAACCTTTGGCTGAAGCAACATTTACAAGACTTGTCAATGAACTAGGGATGATCTCTGGTCATCTCTAAACTCTGCTCAGCTATCTAAGAACATATCTGTTCTCATTATTTGTCACGAGCATGATTTATAACTACTTATGTCATTCTATGACTTAAACTCTGATGATTATGTTCTGATGTGATAAACTCTGATGATTATACTCAGACTTGACAAACTCTGATTGCATGAATTTTTCTCTGCTGAGTGACATTCCTGTGAAGAAATAATTGCAAATTTCTGGATTAAGTCATAAGTAACTCTATAGTCTGATATTTGTACAGTTACGGATGTGAAAATCTCTTTAACACTCTCATGATTTTAATTTGACAGTTATACTGACATACTTCTTAGATCTTAGATATGCAATCAGTGTAGAATTTTCTTTATTCCCTTTATGAGCACAGAGTCATTAAATCTTAAGTCTGGATTAGTCGAACATATGCCTTCTCTATTCAGGAAAGAAAAGAAATTCAAAGAAAATAGCAAAAATCTACTCAGGTACTCCTTTGAGATCTTAGATATTTTGTGCTAGGAACGACCCAAGTGCATTGCTGGTATTAAGCAAAATGCATCAGAAAAACAATATTTTTCTTGGGGACCTCTCACATTCTCTGATTACTGGAGAAATACTCTAAGCAAGAAGAAATCGATCTGATGATGGTTATAACTCACTTACCCTGAGAAGTTTCCATTCTAAAGATTATTTGTGATTCAATGAAGAGAAGCTTATGTAAACTCTGATCCATACCATAGTAGACTCTGATGCCTACGAAGTGTTTAAATAATTTTCTAACAAACTGGTTCTTTCTTAAAATCTTGAGAATTTTGTCAAACTTTGTGACAAACTTAGATTCGTGATTTCACACACTTTTCACTCCATGTCTATGATTAACAAATTTTAGCCATTGAGTAATTTCTGGTTAAATTCAAATATAAATTTGCAAACTCTGAGGATAAATATTTGTCTTATTTTAAGACGTTTAATTTGTCTTCTCTCATCATACAAATTTTGTGTGCATATTCTGAGTTTGTCGTAAATTCTGATATTTGCTTAAATTCTGGTTTTAGTCAATCTCTAACTGACTTCGGAATTTATTTAATAAATTTATGTCTCAGTAAAAATCTGAAAAATTATCTAACGGTACAAAATCTGTTTATCTTCATTAGTGGAGAAAAACACGGGTGATTATTGTGTTTTCTCGGTAATAGTTGTGTTACACACGGTAACACGCAACACTAATTATTACTGCTCCACTACTTAATTTTTTTTACCGTTAGCATCCTGCCACGTGTCCCACTACTATTTTTTTTCAGTCGATCGCTTGCATACTTATATATACTCAGTTAAAAGATTTTTAACTTTTACTTTTTCACACGCATTTTTCACTGATCTCTCTCTCTCTCATTTCTCTATTCACTTGTGAACATTTCCTCAAACACCTAATCTACATCTCACCATTTTTGCATTTTCACAGAAAAATGTCCACTAAAGCTTTCGAGTTTGATGGTGCGAAGTTCGTCACAAACAATTATGCTGCGATCTTACACAATCATGAATCCCCCAGCGAGTTTCATCTCATTCAAGACTATCTTGCCCACAGCGACCTCATGTACGCTCTGACTCAGCCTGAGTTCATATCACCTGCTCAAGTTCTTACACTCTGACGCTCTGCTAGATACAATGATGGTGGTGAACATGGATCCCCATCTATGACTTGTACCTATGAGGGTCAGAAGTATCTTGTTACTCCTGAGACAGTTCGAAAGGCGCTTCATCTTCCAGAGCACTCCAAGTACAATGCTTCTGTCTCAACTCAAACTCTCAAGGACATGATGCATTTTTTTGGCTATTCAGGTAACACTGATAAAATGGGGGAGCTTAAGCGTCCAAATCTCTGCAAGGAGTGGAGTTTCTTTTATGATTGCATCACCAGAGCTTTTGGCAACAAATGTAGCAACTTTGATGCCATCCCCATCTTTAGTCAGCAAATTGGGTATTCTATTATCCATAATCTCAAATTTGATATTGCTCCATCTATTCTGAGATTTATTGGTGATAGAAAATTAGAGGATGAGAATATTGTTTATTTTGCTAGATTCTGTCAATTGATATTCTCATATTGTTTTCCTACTGTTCCTCTCCCTGAAACTGACACTGAACTACCTTTTAAGATCACAAAACGTGCTTTACTGATTTGATCAAAAGGATAGTAAGAAACCCCAACTTCCAGTATTTGCAATTCTTATCACTATACAGGACAAATTGAAGCTGGCACTGCCAGGCAAATATGGTCCTTTATTCTCTGATGAGAATATTCCTCAACCATCATCCTCCACTGCTCAGCCAAACGATGCACCAACCTCTGGTCCTTCCCAACAAGGGCCAGTTGTAAAATCTGACCATGCACCAACCTCTAGTTCTTCCCAACAAGGGCCAGTTGTAAAATCTGACCTCCCCTCTCCTAAGAGGACTCTTAGATCATCTAAGACCTCTTCTCAACCCTTACCATCTCCTCAACCCACAAGGAAGAGGAGGTTTCTTCAACCAATATCAGATTCTGATGATGAAGATACAACACATCCTCCATCATCTAGACCAGTCAGAGTTTCCAGGAAGAAGATCAAACCTACTTCAGTTACTGATTTGACTGTGGATCCTCTAGTTGAATCAGTAATCACTCCTCTTGCCATGGTTACATCTTATGATCCAGTTTTTGTTGAGCCTCTGTCTGCAGTTCCTCTTGATGAACCTTCAACTGCAGCTGACATCCCAATGTTAGAGAAAACACCTGAATTCCAAGCTCCATCAGATGATCCTCTGGAACCAATTACAGCTGAAGTTCCAACAAAGACTCTTTTGCAGATAAAACAGGAATCTCTCATTCAAGTTGAAGAAAATGTTGCAGCTCCTGTTCAGGAGATCTCTTATGCTGCAAATTCTGATGCAGCCACAGAAGCTCTGGCTTCTCATACACTTATCATCTTTGTAAATGATGATGATGATGATGCTACAGAGGTCACATCTGTTCCAGCAAAAGTTCCAGTATCTCTTCAAGGAACAACCTCTGATCAAGCACCAGTTTCATTCTCTGATCCTTCTCTAGTGAAGGATACTGTCTCTGAGCCTCCACAACCCTCTGCTAAGAGCAAGGTCTATAAAATGCAATATCTTCAGGGTATGTGCAGAGCTACACCTCCTTCTATGGAAGCCAGACTTTCGAACATAGAAGATACTCAGAGATCTATGCAGTGTACTTTGGCTGAATTGAGCTTCTTTGTAGCTCAGCTGGTTTAGTTTCTCACCTCTGCTGAGGTCAACAAGGGGGACAAAGTGTCAAAGGACAAATTTTCATCTGACTAGCCACTGGAAAAGCAGAAACCAGATGATGATGAAGATGGAAAGGAAATTGGAGATAGAAACTCTTTAAAGCAGATAATACTGCAGGTCAAAGACAAAGAGGAATCTGGAAATATTCAATGGAGGAATAAGGATGGAAACTCTGATAGACTCAGAGAATCAAAGCAAAAGCAATCTTCTCTGGAAATGACTGTTGTGCCTCAAAGTCAAAGTCTGACTGAAGCAGTCAGAAGTTCAGGGTCAATTTAAGAAGAACTGGCTATAGTTGATTCTGTGATGACAGCAACTGAACAGAAGGAAAAAAATCTGATCTTTGAATCAGAAAAACTGATTAAAGATGGAGATCCAGAATCTCTGAAATTCTGTCAAACTCTGAAGTTCAGAGGAAAGGAAACAACCCTGTTTTACAAGTCTCCCTCTCTGCAAGCAATTGATGAAGCTGTTGCAAAGAAAATATTTGAAAAGGAGAATCCAGGGTTAGATATTGAAGCCATCAGACAAGAAGAAGAAAGATTAACAGCTGAGAAGATGAAGATCAGCAAGCTAAAGTCTGATAAAGAGAAACCAATCTTTGATTCCTCAAAGAAGCAATCAAGACCAACAGAAAAGGGGATTGTGATTGGAGAAATCAATTATTCTGATATCAACAGACCCAGAACCAGAGGACAAGCAAAGTCTGAGATTGAGTCCAAGGATAAAAGGAAGAAACCTGTTGATGGTGTCCATGTTTCAAAGAAGAAGTCAATTGTCAAGATTGCATCAGAAGCTCCTTCTCAAAGACTGATACAGCTAAGCAAAGCTACAAATATAATCTCTGATGTGTCTAGTTTAGTTAAAGGAGAAGAAGAAAAAGTTGGACTGACAAGAAAAAGGAAGATGTCAGAAACAGTGGCCAAGTCAGTCTCTGACCTAAACTTAACCTCTGACATTGCTCAAGTTAAGGTTCAAGAAATAGAAGAAAAATCTGATAAGTCAGAGCCTGTAGAGACTAAAACTTCATGGCTGAAGACAAACTCTGGTAAATCTCAAGACCAGAACAAGAAGAAAAGTCTCTTTGGAAGCCTTGGAACCAGTCTGTACAAGGAAAGTTCAATGCTGACCAGAATTAGAACTCATGGAACCAGAGGAAAAGAAGCATATGACACAACTGGCTTGGGTCACTAGAAAGAAAAGTTGGAAACCAGCTCAGCAACCACCTTCAGAGATCCATATCCTCTGACTGACAAAATTGGTGAAGCTATTACCCAGAAGGACCTTGACAAAATAGAATCAGTGCAAATTCTGATGGATACTCATGATGGTACAGGAGATAAAGAGAAGATAGCAATCTTTCTCAACAGTGGCAGAGTATACAGAATTTCAGAAGCTGATCTATTGCTGAAATCTCTGAGGGAACTTGAGCATATTCATTATATGCTTGAGATAAAGAATGAAGCAACCCAGAGATGGTCTGATCTGATGAAGAGGACTATTGCTGAAAAGAGAGGATTCTATGGAATAAGTCCTGATGAAGAGTATATTCCCAAGATATCTCAAGATGATGGTTCTGAGATTGATATGTAGAAAAACAGCTCTGTTGTGGAGACAATTGCTAATACCAGAATCTTGGGATATAAATAATGATGCCGACAGACCCAGAGTAATTCACCTGGGAGAAGCTATGATGAGAAGCAAGGCAAATGCCTTGAGATCAGCTATATACCAGACTAGGGAAGACACTGAAGAACTCAGTACAGTCAAAGCTCAAATGATACGAGTTTTGAAGCATAAAGAAGAAGATCTGATAAATCAGTTTGTCAGAGAAAGCTATGGATATAGACTGATTGGATAAGTAGTAACTGCTGGTTCTGTAAGTTGTAATTAGTTCTGTGAATTAATTATTTCATGCATTTGTCCTTTGTTATTTTTGACATCATCAGTATATATATAACTTGTTAATTCTGTCTAATGTACAAATTGGCGGCTGATTTCTAGGAAAAGATTTGGATAAACAAAGAAGATAGAGATCAAGGAAGATTGTGCAGATCAGGACAGCAGAAGGATAGCTACTAATTAGATTATTTTAGGAAGCAGATAATTTTATATCAATCAGTAGATATCATGTAACTGTGTATATAAACACAGCTTAGGGTTTACTCTATAGGAGTTGAGAATCGACCATATTATTCTTGTAACCCAGCAGCTCTTAGTGATAAGTTATAAATCACTAAGAGAGTATTTGTAAGCTACTGTGATTTGTGTTAATAAGAGTTTAGTTAAATTATTCTCTTATTTGAGTGTTCAGCTATTGATTGTGTTCACTATATATATTGGTATAGTGATTTTATTCGGCCTAACAGGCAAAGAAGAAGGAGGTTGGGAAAGAGTTGAGGAAAATCCAAATACCTGCTTTTCTTTACCAGCTTCCATTATTGGCAGATAGACCACCTCCACAGAGGGGTACAAGTTCATTCTTGAGAGGTCTTTAAACTCTCTTTTTTCCTGCACAAAATTTGGAAGTTTGGCTTCCGTATTAGTGATAACTAGCTTATCATTTACATGATTATCTAGCATCATGAGAAACCTAACATAATATATATTTTTAGGCTTATCAATCTTATCTCCTAGTTTCTCCCCAATTTCTTGGATCATCAAAGCACCAAAATTATAGTATTCATTAGTCAAAAACATGTAAAGCATTTGCAAAATCTGAGAAGTAATAGTATCAAAATTACTAATTTTTCCAGAAGAAGCTTTCACAAATGCATCAGATAACTCTCTCCTAGGCCCTTTCTAACTATTTTTCCTAAAGCATCAGTAGGCAAAACATAGTTCATGGCATACAACATATTAACTAACTGGATATTTGTAGGCAATGTATCAGTAGTGTTTTCAGGAATTTTAAAACATGAATTCATGACATCACAGTTAATAACATGTTCATTATCTTTAAGAGAGAAAGAGATAGTACCATCCTCACTATTAAAGACAGTCGTTGTCCAGATTTTCTCTACCACTTCATGGTAGATTGTTGGAGTGGAGAGCATAGCATGTGACAATTGGCTTGCTTTAATGAATTCCATCATCTTGTGGAACTCCTTTTCTTCTACAGCCTCTGTATTCACAAAGGATGCAAAGTTGTTCTTCTCGTAGATGAACCCAGTAAGAGATGAGTATTTCTTCATAGGCGCCATTGCAGTTACAGAGAAAACTTGAAGAAAATATGAGCTTATTCTTGCAGAGAGAGAGAGGGCTTGTGAATTCGAAAGAGTGAGATGAAAAGAAATGAAAATAAACTAAAAATTCTTAAATACTTTCACAGAGAATTGCTGTGATTGGCTGAAAAATTACCGTTGTGGAGCACTACCTTTTATTTAACTCCGCAAAAATTAAACACACGATTGTATGTATAAAGTAGAGGAGAGATAAAAGTGATTTCAACGGCTCTGATTTGATAGATATTTCGATGGATGAGATCGGCGCCTCTTTGGAATTCTTATTCGATTGATGAGGATCAGTTGAAAGAGTTTCAATTGATGTCATCCATCGAAACAAGAACAAGGCAATAGGATATTATTTCAATATGGCTGAGCTGGAAGGTCATTCGTTGAAACAATACAGCAATATAGGATAAATCCAATATCTCATCAGTTGAAATATCAACTATTTTATCCAGAATTATAACTAACTCAATTTTACAGAAATTGAATTTATTTGAATTCCGGCTGCCAAATTACTGAAAAATTTACCATAAATTAGGAGAAATTTAACATACCTAATTTACTTACCAACCTTGTGAATGTGGATTCATCAAGGGGCTTTGTGAATATATCTGCAATTTGTTCTTAACTTGGAACAAAATGCATTTCAATAGTATCAGTCATCACATGTTCCCTTATGAAGTGATACATGATGTCAATATGCTTGGTTCTTGAATGTTGCACTGGATTCTCAGTTATAGCAATAGCACTGGTGTTGTCACATAATATTGGGATTTTTGAGAGGCTTAATCCATAATCAAGGAACTGTTTTATTTTAGGATTCCAAGGATGAGCCGGCCACTGATTTCTCATCCACAATATTTGTGCACAACAACTTCCAGCTGCAATGTATTCAGCCTTAGCTGTAGAGGTTGAAACGGAATGTTGCTTTTTGCTAAACCAAGAAATCAATCTATCTCCAAGAAATTGACATGTGACTGTTGTGCTTTTTCTATCAATTTTGCATCCTGAAAAATAAGCATCTGAATATCCAATTAGATCAAATCCAGAGTCTTTAGGGTACCAAATGCAAAGATTTGGAGTTCCCCTAAGATATCTGAATATTCTTTTAATAGCAATTAAATGTGATTCTTTAGGATCTGCTTGAAATCTAGCACAAAGGCATGTAGAGAACATAATATCAGGTCTGCTAGCTGTTAAGTATAAGAGAGATCTAACCATGCCTCTATAATTTGAAATATCCACAGATTTCTCATTAGGATTTAATTCTAATTTAGTGGCGGTTGGCATGAGAGTTTTAGCTTCTTTGCAATCCATTTTATCAGACTTTTTAAGTAGATCATAGATGTACTTAGTTTGATTTATGAATATACCTTCCTTTACTTGTTTAACTTGTAAACCAGGAAAGTAGGTGAGCTCTCCCATCATGCTCATCTCATACTGACTTTTCATTAGTTTGGCAAACTTTTTGCAAAGTTTCTCATCTGTAGACCCAAAAATTATATCATCTACATAAATTTGAACTAGGATAAATGCACCATTTACATTTCTGTAAAATAGAGTTTTATCCACAGTTCCTCTAGTGAAATGATTATCTAATAAAAATTGAGATAGAGTGTCATACCAGGCTCCTGCTTTAAACCATAAAGTGCTTTTAATAAAAAGTAAACATACTCTGGAAAATCTGGATCTTCAAAACCAGGAGGCTGACTTACATAAATACCTCCTCTTCCAGTTCACCATTAAGAAAAGCACTTTTGACATCCATTTGATAGACTTTAAAGTTTTCATGAGCAACATAGGCCAAGAAGATTCTTATGGCTTCCAATCTTGCAACTGGTGCAAATGTCTCATCAAAATCAATTCCTTCAGATTGAGAGTACCCTTTATCCACAAGCCTTGCTTTGTTCCTTGTGATAACTCCATTCTCATTCATTTTGTTTCTGAATACCCACTTTGTGCCTACAATTGTTCTATTTTTAGGCTTGGGAACTAGCTTCCAAACTTTGTTTCTCTCAAATTGATTCAATACTTCTTGCATGGCAAGAACCCAATCAGCATCTTTGAGAGCATCTTCTATTACTTTAGGCTCATCTTGTGAAAGAAATGCACTGTACAAGCATTCATCTTGAGTAGCTCTTCTGGTTTGTATAGATGCATTTGCATCTCCAATTATTAGCTCAAAAGGATGATCCCTAGTCCATTTTCTCCGAGGTAGAAGTGATTATCTTGATGATATAGCCTCATTGTTGTAATTCAGATTACCATGTTGAAAAACTCCCCCTAAATCTGGCATCTCAGTATTCCCAAATTGATTGATATTTTGAGATATTATTTTGACTGATGAGTTCAGGGGAGTTTCAACTGATGCTCCAGCTGAGTTTTCGATGGCTGTTGTCTCATCCATCGAATGCTCATCAGTTGGTATATTAATTCCAAGATTAACTCCAGCATTTTGGACATGAACATCACAATCATCATCATTATCATACAGATCACCTTCACCTTCATTCTCAAATCTGAGATTGTCATGAAAACCTTCATCTGAAAGACCTTGAATCTTTTTATCATCAAACACCACATGGATTGATTTCATACCAATGTTAGTTCTCAGATTGTAAACTCTAAATGATTTTCCATTAGAGTATCCAACAAAAATAGCTTCATCTGCTTTGGCTTCAAATTTCCCAAGATTTTCAACTTGGTTTCTTTGAACATAGCACTTGCATCCAAACACATGGAGAAAGCTAATTGAAGGCTTCTGTTAGGTCCAATAAGACGTAGAAGGGGGGGTTGAATACGTCTATACCAATTTCTTCGATTAATTTAGTTGCGGAATAATTCTGTTTAAGTCTAGTTAAATCAATCGTAATCAAACAACTCCAGCAAGTCGGGGAATATTCTTATATTAGAAATAATCCTCGGGTGCTACAAATTCCAGCACGTATGTCGGCTATAGAGACTACAACCACTCTAATACAAACTCTCGATTAAATCGATATTCTAACTTGGCTCTCGAGAATGTGTATAGTGTGTGCACTTACAAAGTGTGTAGTTAGTTTCAAATGAAACTACAAAGCTCTATTTATAGGCTTTAACATCTAGCCATGGTTAACGAGTTCGTCCTGGACGAATTGAGTTCGTCCTGGACGAATTCATATTTAACTGTGGTTAGTTAAATATAAATTGGCCAAAACAAACTCAATATATATAAACTTGCGCCACTGACCAGAGAAGGTCAAACCTTACGCTTGACCAAACTTGCGCTTCTAGTGCTTCACTGTATGTATGTATATTACTTAAAATAAATTCTAAGTGACAGTTGAACTTGCGCTAGTTGACCATAAGTCAAAGATTGCGCCACCATATTGTTCCACTGTGTTGTGTATTTAGAAGAATTCCAAGAGAAGGAATTTGCGCCAGTGTTGCACAGAGTCGAAGTCAAAGCAGTGCCTGGTCAAAGGTTGCGCCAATTAGGCCACAGGGAAGTTGCGCCTTGACCTCGGTCAATGGTTGCGCCAATTAGGCCACAGGGAAGTTGCGCCTTGACCTCGGTCAATGGTTGCGCCACTTCAGTAGAGAAAGAAATGACTTAGTCTATTTTGACTAAGTATGAACTTGCGCCAACAGTGGGTGACTCCACTGTTATCTTTCTTTTGACTGACTTGGACTTTAAAGTCAATACTTGCGCTTGACTTCGAGTTTGCGCCTCCTCTGTATACAGTAGTAATGCCTTAGCTTCTTGACAAGTTAGAGACTTAAACTTGCGCCAAGAATTATATATATATATATATATATATATATATATATATATGTATGTATGTATGTATGTATTTATGTATGTATGTATGTATGTATGTATATATATATACTATTAATTGTTTTTAAATAATTACTTGAATTGTTTATATTCAAGTAATTCACAATTAATGATATACATACATATATATATATATATATATATATATATATATATATATATATATATATATTAATTCAATTCTTTGGAGACTCTTCCTGGAACAGCTCGATTGACTTGATCAATAAATTCGTTGATCGAATCCGCTGAATAATTTCGTACGTCCTGATGTCCTGTGCACTGGTCTGGTTCATGAACGACTCAAACTGAAATAATTTATTGAATCCTTTTGCTTGATAATGTACTTGATCAGTCATTTCGGGTTAGATGTTGCTTCGATAAGTTTGATTATAAAATCAAAATGGATATACTGGAATCTTCTGGTCTTTGATACTTGATCGTCAGGCAATCTTTGATAGCAGAAACTGATTGAGCTTTATTCATCACTGAGGCTTGAACATATTAATGAACTGCTTCTAGTGGACGGATTTTCGTCTCAGATATCTTGATTGTCTTTGTCTGTTCGTATCGGATCTCCAACCTGTAGATTCCTGTATTATACTTACGTATTGTTTCCTGTCCTTTTGTTGTGTTGAGTTATCGTAATTACATTTAGGTTACATTATGCTTTACAATCTCCCCCTATTTGTTTGTTAGAGTTCGACAAGCAAATCCTTTAAGAGGATAACTCAACTGACACAAAGAAAAAGCACACTAATTAAACAGGAAATAATAGAGTTAATTGCAATGGGCACCCCTTTAGTTTCAGCACATTGCACATTGCACCTAATAGTTCTGGAAAATACACTTTGTAGCCCCAGACTTTTAACCCGTAGACACTTTGCACCCTTTCCGTTAATTTTTGCCGTTACCGTTAACTTTTGCAGGGTCATTATGGGAAATTTAATTTTATTTAATTAAAATCAGATCTTTATTTAAATTTTTTGACCATCTAAACGATATTTTTCGGAAAAACTTAAAGAACGAAAGTTGTAGAGAATAAAAATATCTTCTTAGAACTATAAGGTTCAAAATTTTCGTAATTTTTTTTATAATTATTCTAAAAAAATTCAAAAATTAACAATCTTGTAAAAATGAACAATCGTTTTTAAATAATTATTTAAATTTTGAACCTTATTGTTCTAAAAAGATCTTTTTATTCTCTACAACTTTCGTTCTTTAAGTTTTTCCGAAAAATATCGTTTAGATGGTCAGAGAAATGTAAATAAAGGTCTGATTTTAATTAGATATAATTAAATTTCCCAAAATGCCCCTGCAAAAGTTAACGGTAACGGAAGAAATTAACGGAAAGGGTGCAAAGTGTCTATGGGTCAAAAGTCTGGGGATGCAAAGTGTATTTTCCAAAACTATTAGGTGCAATGTGCAATGTGCTGAAACCAAAGGGGTGCCAATTGCAATTAACTCAAATAATACTAAGTACAGTCTGGATTATATCTTACAATTTCCAGAATTCAAAAGTAAATACAAGTAGCCATAGTTCCTGTAGACTGAACTAATTCTTCTTTGGTTTCTTGGCTCTTGAATTGATGAGATACTGCTCAGCTCTCCTCTTAGCAGCATCTTCTTCCTTCTTCTGAGTGAGTTTGTTTTCAATTTCTTCAATCCTAGCAGTTATTGTACTTAGTGCCACTTGCTCCAAATTATTCTCAGGTGGTGGTTGCTCAAGATTCTTCTTCATTTTCTCCAAAGTCTGTAAGTGGACCAGCTTCTTCAATTTCTTGAAAGTGATATTAAGTTCCATGGCTTCAATTTTCATGATGACCCTTGATGGATGAGCAAGAACTCTCGAAGAGTTGTGAACAGTCTCTACAGCTTTCCTTATCTCCAGAAGATCTATCAGTTTCTTGAGTACACCCTTCTCTTCCTTAACCACAGACCACTTAACAGCACCAACAGCTCGACTAATTCTCTTTGATGAGAATTTTCCAATATCTTCAAGTGGTATAGCTGTAGCCTCAGAATCTTTCTTCTTCTTGAATATAATGGAGGTTGGATTGTAAGTAACAACAGGCTCATTATGTGTTTCAGGGATTTCAGGATCAAGTGGAGGCAATGGATATGGTTGCTGACGGTTGATTGTAGATAAGTCCAAGTCTCTAACAGCAGCAAAGTTCAGACGATAAGCATATAGCAATTCAGTAGTTAGTCTTCATTTGCTAGATCTAGAGCACTTCTCTCTCACTTGAGCTTCCAGATATTTCAGTATTCGAGGAGAGTAAGTAGATAATGCTTCATCAGTGAGTCCAATACTCTGAATCATATCATCCCTGAAATACTTGATAACTGAAGGCTTGTCATGAATTTCAAAGCCAATATCAGTGATCCATTCTTCCACTATATCTCTGAAGACTTCATTGTGCTTCCTGCCGGTTGAGATGATCTTGTTTCTTACCACAAACAATTCAGTTAGATAGAGATCTCTGAGAAACTAACTTGACACATGCTTGAGTTCATGGCCTTCTCTTTGAAGTTCAAATGAGATGTTTACCATCCATCCTCTCCTAAAAGAACAGCAATAGATACAGTAGAGATGATATCATTTAATACCTCATGATAGTCATGTAGATCTTTGTAGTTGTTCCTGAAGGAATCAAAGATATCTTTCACCTCTGCATCATCATTCTCCTGATTGACCTCTGGAAAGTCAAACACAGCCCTGGCAGCATCCCATTCCTCTCCTTCCTTATGTAAGTTGGCTTGCCTCCTTTCCCTTCGAATCCGTCTCTGATTTTCTAACTTTTCCCTTGCTCTCCTTTGCTCAGCATGTTCTCTGGAGACTTCAGCAATATCCTGAGGGTTTGCAATTTCATACTCTTCAGCAGGGAAAATATCATTATGATATGCAAGTTCATCAGCAAAGACTTCATTTTGAGGGATTTCTCCTTCCTCCAGATCATCATCAGCTCCAACCATCCTAATCACCCGATCATTGTCCACAAACTCAAGAATGTATTCATCATGATCATAGGTTGATTGTCCTCGAAGAGCAGAGTCAATAAGCTCTTCAGATACTCCAGTGATCACCCTCTTTCCTCGTGCTTTTTCCACTGCTCTTTCCCCCTCAGTTGAGTAATCCTCTCGTGAAAGTTGAGAAGCCAGTAGCTTAGCCTCTAGAGTAGCCAACCTTTCCTCCATTGTAGATTTCAATTCAACTAACTCCTCCCGTAGAACAAGATTCTCAGCTTCTAGGTGTTGAACTTTAAATTTCAAAGCTTCAAATTCCCTCACAGATACAGTTGGAATAGTTGTGTCAAATGTAGGTTGAGCTGTGGGGTTCTCACTAGTTCGTTTTGTAGGTGTTTCTCTCGTTTCACTCATAGATTGAACACTCAGATGGGTAGAGGGATTCTGTTTAGCATGTTATGTTGGTGTTTCCCTCCTACTCAAAGAAGTTCCAGCATCTATAGTTGATGTACCTGCAGAAGAAATCTTCTTAGCCTCTTCTAGAGAGGTCACAAAAGGTGCAATAAGGGTTCGTGAGCCCTCGTCCTCAGTTTCCTCGTCAGATGAATCTGATTCATAAGAAATAAGTTGCCAACTACGTGAAGGTAGTGAGTCCTTAAGTGGATCCTGAGCTGGAATCTCAGGGTGGGTAGACACAGGGCTCGAAGTATGTGATCCTTGAATAGGCGAAGCACCCTGGTTTCCCACAACTGCCACTGACGACGAAAGACTTTGTGACAAGTCCTCGGTGCCTAGCACACTTCCTGAAATGAAGGGCTCGGAAACAGATTGTCGTTCACCTTCGAGAGGTAAAGAGTCCCGTGAGGGAACTGGGAATGTTCCTCCTAGAAGGGTAGACAAAGGTGGAGATTGTAGCGAATCACCTAAGTTTCCCCCAGAAGCCGGTGAAGGCACTTGACCCTTAATAAGATGTAAAACAGCAGTGTCTATGCCTGACATGGACGACAAAGTGTTTGCTACCGTCAATTCTTCAAACGTGTGTGCAACCTCACTGTGCATTGAAATAGTATTTGGCTGAGGTGGTGAAGAAGAAGACAGTACTGCAGATGCCTCAGGTTCTATCCTCCTGACTTGACTAGGAGACAGAGCTGCAGAATCAGAAACATCATCCTTATGTGGTGCACTAAAGGCACTTTCTCCCTCGCGTTCAGAAATATCTTATGTTTGGCTAAGGGGTTGAGATGATTCTGCTTCAAGTGTTTGGGTAAAGATGCCGGGGTTATGAATTTATGTGTTGTCAAATTCACTGGCATGTGCAGAGAGTGTAGAGAGTGAAGTGAGTGGATTAAGATCTTGTAAATTCTGAACCCAATCTTCTGGTGCACTGAATGAAAGATTATCGGGATTAGTAGTAGGCATACCTGATTGGAGTACTAGATTGTATGTATTTGAGAAGAGTTCATCAATATCCAGCATCTCATTCTGATTGGTTTCAGCTTCAGTGGTTTGGAAAGGGACTTCCACTTCATCTTCAGAATCTGTGGTGTTGTCCTGCAATGAATCCTCTCCTTCTTTAGATTGAACTTCATGTTCAGAAGAGTCTTCTGTAGCATCCTCCACTCTGATATCCTCTTCCTTTATTTCAGCATTCTGAGCCTCAGGAATGTCCATTTGAATAACTGGCTCAGGTTCCGGCTTAGCTTGTTGTTCAGGAACCTCTTTAGCAACCATTTCAGCAGCAACAGGTTGAACAGGTGGTGGAGGCACATTCTGATTGTTAAGAAATGCTTGCATAGCCTCAGGAATAACTACTTGTTCATTGTTGGTATAGTTCTAATGATTTTCCAGCATAGAAATGACTCTTGTAGTCATGAAACAGGATATGATATTGTTTGCATTTGGATAGACAGCACGCTCAGTTGGGGTCAGCAGTTGATTTAGCACTATTTGGAAGAATCGAGGATATAATAGCACGTGTCTAGCTTTTCTCAGAGAGTCCTGAAATGCTCCCATTATCAAATGACCCAAGTTAATCCTTGTGTTCTGTACTATAGCTATGCCAATCTCCTGATTGAATGTTGTAATTCCATGGAATCCACCAGTCTTGGGTGCAAACACATAGGAAATGGAATTAAAGAAGAAATTCCATTCCCTTGGCAGATGTCTGACGTACAGCTTTGATGGTAGTTCTCCATCAGTTCCCCTTTGACAGTGAATGGAATAGAAGAAACTAATTCTTTCAGCTCTGTCTAGTACTTCCTCAAAATTCTCTGTTGGCAGTTGAAGTGCAGTGTTCAGGGTGTTTTCAGTGATAATGAGCGTTCGTCCCTGAATGACACATTTAATGCCGATTACCTGTCCTTCATTCACAACAGAATTAGAAGAGAGAAAATTTCGAAGAAGAGATTTGTTAAGCATAACAGATTCAGTCATAGCAAATCTAGAAAATGAAAATTCAAACATGTATCGAACCCAGCGTCGATAATTTGCTTGCATAATTAAATTATTACTTTCAACAACTGTGTAACTTGTCTTCGGAATATCAAAATTTGCAGCCATTTTTAATTAAAATTAAAAATGATTAGAAATTTCGTTTCACGAAAAATAATGGACAAATATTCACTTTTGTTACGAAAATAATTAGTTAAATACGCTCCGAAAAACCCTAAATTCAAGAATTTCATATTTCGATGAAATTACAATATGTTGTTCCTCTCGAAATTCTAAGAATTATGGTTTCGGTCTCGCAAATTTTTGACGCAAAAATCACGATCAAATCTAGCCTAGAAGTTCAAAAGTCTCGAAAAACCCTCTCGAAAAACGGCGATGGATCGTAAATATTTTGGTATGAATAGAAAGCTTTCGACTCAAGGATTCCAAAACTGGTCCCAGATAATCAAATAGACAAGGTTTTGGTGGTGATTTGAAGGATTAAACAATGGCAGTGCTCGAGAATTTTGAAAGAGATTTTCGTGTGTGTGTATGCGTGTGTATATTTGCGGAGAGAATAAAAAAACTGTTAAGTGTTGCACGTATATGTACTCACAGGGGTACATGAGGCGCAACTTGGTTAATTACCAAGTTGCGCTCCATGGAACATACAGAAGGATGCACTCGGCGCGAGTTTTGAAAAGACTGAAATACCCTCTATACATAACAGTATAGAGGCGCAACTTCCCCGTGGTTTAGAAAATTTCTAAGTCGAAAACCCATACATACATACATATATACACACTGGCGCAACAAGTGAAAAGACTGATTTGCCCTCTATGCATAACAGTATAGAGGCGCAAGTCCGTCCATCACTTAGAGAATTTCACACAAAATTCTCTAGTTGCACCATTTATCTTTTTGTTGAATAATTTTGTCTTAAAAACAAAATAATTTAACAAATTGATAAAGAATATCACAATTAATTCAAATAATATTTAACCGAATTGATTTCAGTTAGATAAAATTTAAATAATTATGCTGCAAGTATTTTAATTAAAACCTAATTAATGGACAACTTAAAAAATAATTTGAATTGCTTCAAATCCATTAATCAAATTAAATTAAAATATGAACCAAATAAGTACTAATATTCATTAATTGAATATAAGCACTTAATTAATTCAAGAAAATTAATTTTAAATATCTACCACATAACAAATAATCAAATAATCATACAAAATCATGCGAATCATATAAATCATGGCAAATAATTAAAACTAATTTTCAGATAAATATGTAAAATACTGGATGCTCTTTGTAAATTCACAAGTCCTGAAAAAATTGACATTTTAAAACTTGTGAACTTACGAACAAATTGCAGTTATTTCTTGTCTTATTAAGTAGACATATTTACCATCCCAAGTTCACCAACCAATCTAGAGAAAGTGGATTCGTATAGTGGTTTAGTAAAGATGTCTGCAATTTGTTGATCAGTAGGTACGAAGTGTAACTCTATTGTTCCATTCATGACATGCTCGCGAAGGAAATGATACCTGATATCAATGTGCTTTGTCCTGGTGTGTTGAACAGGATTGTTGGCAATGGCAATGGCACTCGTGTTATCACACAGAATCGGAATTTTATCCAACATGAGTCCATAATTTTGTAGCTGATTCCTCATCCACAAGATTTGAGCACAGTAACTTCCAGCAGCTATGTATTCAGCTTCCGCTGTTGACGTAGACACGGAGTGTTGCTTCTTGCTGTACCATGATACCAACCTTCGTCCAAGAAACTGACAGCTTCCTGAAGTACTTTTCCTATCAATCTTACATCCTGCAAAGTCAGAATCTGTATGGCCAATCAGATTAAAACCTGTATCTTTAGGATACCATATCCCTAGATTAGGGGCTCCCTTAAGATACCTAAAAATACGCTTAACAGCTATAAGATGAGAATCTTTAGGATCAGCCTGGAATTTAGCACATAAACAAGTTGTGAACATGATATCTGGTCTACTAGCAGTCAAATACAAGAGAGAGCCCATCATACCTCGATACTTCGTGATGTCAACTGACTTACCAGATTTGTCCTGATCAAGTTTGACAGCAGTTGGCATAAGGGTTTTGGCAGGAGATGCTTCTTCCATTCCATATTTCTTCAGAAGATCCTTGATGTACTTAGATTGACAGATAAAAATACCGTCAGGCTTTTGAATAACTTGAAGTCCTAGGAAGAAGGATAATTCTCCCATCATGCTCATCTCGTACTTGCTCTGCATAAGCTTAGCAAATCTCTCACACAAAAGATCATTAGTAGAACCAAAAATAATGTCATCGACATATACTTGTACCAGAATAATATCATCCTTATGCTTTTTATGGAAAAGAGTTTTATCGATGATACCTCTGGTGAAAACCATTTTCAAGTAGAAACTTGGAAAGAGTTTCATACCATGTTCGAGGGGCTTGCTTCAGGCCATAGAGTTCTTTGAAGAGAAAGTAAATGAAGTCTTCAAATTCCTTGTCTTCAAACCCAGGGGGTTGTTCAACATAGACTTCCTCTTCGGGATCACCATTCAAGAATGCACTTTTCACATTCATCTGATATACTTTGAAGTTGGAGTGTGCAGCAAATGCTAAGAACATCCTGATTGCTTCAAGCCTAGCAACTGGAGCATAGGTTTAGTCGATTCCTTCTTCTTGCGAATAACCCTTTGCTACCAGTCTTGCCTTATTCCTTGTAACAATACCATCTTCATCCAGCTTATTTCTAAAAACCCATCTGGTGCCAATTACAGATTTTCTTTTAGGTCTTGGCACCAGCTTCCAAACTTTTTGCCTTTCAAATTGATTGAGTTCTTCCTGCATTGCAGATACCCAATCTGGATCATTTAGAGCCTCTTCAACTTTCTTTGGTTCTGTCTGAGACAAGAATCCAACAAAGTTGCATTCATTATAAGTTGCTTGTCTAGTCTGCACTCCCGTGTCTGGATCACCAATTATTTGTTCAATGGGATGGTCTCTACGTCATACCCTTTGTCTTGGCAGATTCAATCTTGATGATTCACCATAATCATAGTTGTGTTGAGTGGGATGACTAGTAGATCCACTGATGTGACTTACTCCCTCTGAACTGATGCTAATTCTGTTTGTTGATCCTCCACTTTGACCACTGTGATCATGATGATCATTTGTATTGTTGCCAATACTTCCTCCAGATGGTTCAGGATCAGCAGTTCCTTCATTTGCATTAGTTTCCCTAGTATCAATTTCAGGTTCATCTTCTCCTATGTAGATGTCATATAAATTCTCAAATTCTAGAGAATCAGATTCATTTTCCTTTTGAAGACTTGGGAGCTTGGTATCATCAAATCTTACATTGATGCTTTCAATCAGCTTGTCGTCATTGATCAAATAAACCCTGTAGGCCTTTGACTCTAAAGAATAACCCAGAAAAATGCCTTCTTTAGCTTTAGCATCAAACTTACCCAGATGCTCTTCCTTTAGAACGTAGCATTTTGCACCAAACACATGAAAGTAACTTAGTGATGGTTTTCTGTTGGCCATTACTTCATAAGGAGTCTTGTCCAAATCTTTGTTAATCAGGGTACGATTTTGAGTGTAGCAAGCAGTATTCACAGCTTCAGCCCAGAAATAGATTGGAAGTCTTGATTGACTAATCATTGTCCTTGCTACTTCAATCAAGGTCTTGTTCTTCCTTTCTACGACACCATTTTGTTGTGGAGTCCTTGGTGCTGAATACTGACGAGAAATACCCTTATCAGTACAGAACTCATTAAGAACAGCATTACGAAATTCTGTTCCACTGTCTGATCTGATTGCCCTTACTGGCAAATCTGCTTCCTTTTCAATCTTCTTAATATGATCAATGATGACTTGTGCTGCTTCATCCTTTGTATGTAAGAATAATACCCATGTGTATTTTGAGTAGTCATCGACGATCACAAGAGCATATCTTTTCCTTGACATAGAAGGAATGTTGACAGGTCCAAACAGATCCATATGAATCAGTTGAAGGGGTGAACCAATATCAGTCATGCATTTGCTCATGTGTGATGCTTTCTTTGACTTCCCTTTTTCACATGCATCGCAGAGTCCTTCTTGACAGAATTCTTTCTGCGGCAGTCCTCTCACAAGTTCCCTTTTGACTAAAGAATTCATAGTCTTAAAGTTCAAGTGTGAGAGCTTCCGATGCCATAACCAACTATCATCAGCAGAGGCCTTGCTATAGAAACACTTGACCTCCCCCTTACTTGCTGAATCTTTGTCGGCTATAAACAAACTTGATTTTCTTACACCACGGAGTGTAAGATCCTTGTTCTTCCGGTTTTGGATCAGGCAAACTTCTTTCTGAAAGATTACGTCGTATCCTTTGTCATAGAACTCACTGATACTCAGTAAGTTGTGCTTGAGTCCTTCTACCAGAGAGATAACTTCAATGATGACATTTCCAACTTTCAGCTTACCACATCCCGTTGTGAATCCTTTGCTGTCATCTCCAAAGACTACAATCGGGCCGATTCTCATAACCACATCTGTGAGCAGGGACTTTTCTCCAGTTATGTGTCTTGAACAACCACTATCAAGAACCCACACAACTTTTCTTTTCTTTCATGTGCCCTGCATTCACAAATGAATTAAACTTTCTTTGGTACCCAGACGTTTTTGGGTCCAGGTGGTTTAGTGGAAACAGGAGTATCAACAGGATCTATTTTAACATGTGCTTGTTCAGGGGTGACTAGACTCTTCTCCTTTTTAGTCTTAGCAGAAGTGCCTTTAGACTTGGAGTTTGGAGTCTCCTTCTTCTTAGAAGAACTAGCAGTCTTTGCCACAGGGACAACAGAAGGTGCAGGCATATTTATATTCATAGCATGTGATGCAGAAAAAGATGCATTTAACATGGTGAAACATGCAGACATCATATTCATAGCACATTGCATGCAACCTACTCTACCACATGGCAAATGAACAACATTCATGTTAACAGTATTAGGCATGCTAGTAGCAGGAGTGTCTACTTTAATCATTTTACATGCATGAGTAAGATGATTAGTAGAATTGCAATTGTTACAAACCTTTCTCGCACTGGGAGTCCTAGAGTTGATTTTATTAGCATCTAGCTTATCATTCCTGTTGTTCATCTTTTTGTTGGAACTAGTACTTCCTAATCCAATTTTATCAAAATCTTCTCTAACTTAGGATTAGAAGGTACGTCTTGTGTTTCCTGTTTTACTTCAGGCTTAACAACTTCCTCATTTTCCAACTCTTCCTTAATGACAAGGTCTTCTTCTATCAGAGGTTCTGTTTGTGCCTTTCTAAAGAGAGGGGTCTTGGTGTTCTTTAAAATCTTAGGTACATTTGTTCCTTCAGGAGCATTCTGTGTTCCAGCTGAAACAAATACACCTTCATTCTCTTTTCTTTTCTTTCTTTTAGAACTTTCCAAAGAACTATAGTCAAGGCCAATAGCAACCTTCTTATTGACCCTTTGACTATCCAAGATCTCTTTCTGTAGAAAAGCAGAATTCTGATAGGCCTTAAGCTTAGTTTCTAGATCAGCTATTTGGGACCTAAGGGATTCCTCAATTTCTGCATTATACTTTTCCTTATTCTCTAGATATTCAATTCTTTCTTTAAGGTTAGTGTTCATGAGTTTCTCTAAAGCTAACTCTTCTATTTGTTCTTCAAGTTTAACTATCTTTAGAGAGAGACTACAGTTATCTGATTCTGAAGCTAACAAACTAGAGTGCAAGTTATACATCTCTTGACCTAGTTCATTTATAGTCTTTTTATAATCAGCAGTAGACATGTCATCAACGGAAATTTCAGGAGATACCTGAGATGGAGATTCCTCGATTGTGTCAACCATTAATGCAAATGCATAGTTGCTTTGAACAGGTTAATCATCAGAATCCGTGTCATCCCAGCTTTTTCCCTCAGCAATGTATGCCCTTCCTTTATGTTTGGCAACCATTGCTTCCAACTTAGCTTTCAGCTTTTCATTCTCTTTCTTCAGATCCTCATAAGAATTCTTCTTATCATATGAGTTGTTTCTTTCTTTGACAAGAGCCGCTTTTGGTTTCCTGCACTCAGTTGCAAAGTGCCCTAAGTCATTACAGTTGTAGCATCTGACTTTGTTCTTGTCGTACAAGTTTGGTTTGTAACTGCCAGTGCTTCTAGACCCTGACCCTGAGTATCCTCCTTTGTTCTGAAACTTGTTCCCTGAAGCTTTCTTGTACCGGGGGTTCTTCCTGAACTTGATGTGCTTGAACCTTGCAGCCATATATGCCATAGACTTATCCTCCAGCTGCTCCAGCTCTTCTTGAGTATAAAACTCATCCTCTGGATCCACAGAAACTTCATCAATTTCAGCTTCTACAATTTCAGACTTGGTAGAAGGATAATCAGTTTTGACCGATAAACAATCACTTTGTGCAACAGTTTGATCATTCATGCCATATCCAATCAGTTGCTGATAACCAAAATATGGTTCATCAGCTAGAAGTGCAGCAGTCTTTTGTAAAGCCATACTCTTGGCTTCAGATGATCCACCACCATATATAATTTTTCTTTGCTCGAGTTCTGATAAGTGGTATTTATACACACTTATAGGCCTTCATTTCCACTTAAATTGGTTGGTTGTACTTAAGTGTTTAGTGTCTTTTGATGTGTTTTTAGTGTTTTTCTGTGCAGGTCACGAGTTGAGGTGATGAAGTGATTTTCTCTCATTTTAGGTGGTTTTTGGTGCTTTAATTGCAAGAATAGAGAATTGTGGATTCATCACGACTTGGGATTTTGTGGGTACATCTTCTACAAACCCTCACGAGAACACACTCGTCCACTAGAGCTATCTAGGGGTTTAAAGGGCTTGTTGCATGTGCTAAATGCAACCGTGATCACCTACGGAAGTGGTACTAGAGCGAGGAAGGACATGCACGCGAGAACGAGCGGAATTGGAGAAATTGGCCATCCGGGGGCAGACACTAGCGCGCCCGCGCTAGTGCCTAGCGCGCCCGCGCTACCTCACAGTCAACTAGCGCGCCCGCGCTTGATTAGCGCGGCTGCGCCCAGCAGAATTGTTCCGGGCCAAATTTTGAAGCTTTTCTGAGGGAATTGAGCAGCGGTCGAGGCCCGGTTGACTTGGTCAATGTAATTTATTTTCTCATGTGTAAAACCCTAGCCTCCAAGTAGTTTTTAGAGAGAATAATATGATAGTTTAGTTTTTCTTTGTAATCAAGCACATTATCAGTTTTGTAGTAGATCGTTCTTCGCGAGGAAGTGACAGTTTCGAGCGAGATCGTGAACATCAAATCTGTAACGTTGTGTTCTTTATTATTAATTCAAGTATTTTTATTCCGTTTAATTCTCGTATTTTATTTATAATGTTTTCACTAGAACCCATGATGTCGATTAGTTCGATTATGAACTAACCGCCTTCATGGGATTCTAATGGATTTATCGATGTAGTCTAGTAACGAATATTAATTGCTTGATGTTGTGACGTACGTTGATTTCTTTGCATGCGCCGTGCTTATTCTTCTTAGGAGCGTAGCTAACTTCTAAGTTGTTTGTTAATTCTTTCTGAAGCGAGAGTGGATGGTTGAATTTAGAACTATGCCATGTAAACATAGGATTATGTGAATGAAACATAATTTGTGGTAGACTTGAACTATTTTTATCACCCTGTGTAATCACGATAGACGACCTGTTATTAAACCTCTCTGCTTACACTACCGCTATAGAGATATAGGGTCTGAGCTTTGTTGGTGTCCATGAGATTTCTGTCTTAATTGTGGATTTTGATTGGTATGATATGTGTGCAACGAGAGTTGGCATGTATTACTTTCGTGTTGTCTGATTAGGATCAACAGTCACATGTTAATCAGTAATTTCAATTCCAGATGAATTCGATAATGAAGTTAGAATCCCATGTGTTTTCCTATTCTGAATTTGATTAGTAAATTTAGTTATTAGTATAAAAGAACACATCCTTGTTAATTGTCTTAGCAGTGAAAATTACTCATACATTGTTGCATAGGTGCGTATTCTTAATTCACCAGTCTCTGTGGGAACGAACAAATATATTACTTGTGATCACGTGCGCTTGCGTGTAGATTTTTGCGAACAAGTTCCATCTCAAACGTCTTCAGTTTTCCTAACAGTCATTCCAGAGTCATGGTTCTGAAGTCGCTTCTTTCCCGGATGGTCTCAGTCTTCACAACCAGATGAGGTGGCATCACAAACGAGAACTTTCTGTTAATCTCTTTCTGTGGATAAGTCTTTCCATGCAGAGTAAGTTCATTTAACAGCAGCATGAACCTCTTGTAGATTTGAGAAATGTTCTCTCCAGGTATTGCCTTGAATGCTTCATATCTAGCAATCAACAGATCGTATCTGTTCTCCCTGACTTCTTCAGATCCCTCCATCAATGCCTCGACAGCATCCCACATCTGCTTTGATGTTTTCAGACTCAGAATAAGATGTGTCATAGTCTTGGTCATTGATTCGACAATTATGAGTTGCAGATTATGGTCATGTGCAATATACTCCATGTCAGTCTCAATGTATTCGCTTTTCTCTTTGGGAACATATTTTTGAGGAATACGAACACCATTCTCAACAGACTCGGGAATAATCTTCATTGGCACAAACGGGCCATTCTCCAGAATCCCAATGTACAGGGGATTAGCAACTCTGATGTACAGCAATATTTTCATTTTCCATTTGTTGTAGTCATCCTTGTCAAATGGAGGTACCTTGATTCCTAACTTGTGTGTCGACATTGTTATCAGATAAAATTACGATTGTACAGACATCTAGCTTCTCAGATTGGTAACAGATCTCAGATCTGTATATCGATCAGCGTGGCTCTGATACCAATTGTTAGGTCCAATCAGACGTAGAAGGGGGGTTGAATACGTCTATACCAATTTCTTCGATTAATTTAGTTGCGAAATAATTCTGTTTAAGTCTAGTTAAATCAATCGTAATCAAACAACTCTAGAAACTCGGGGAATATTCTTATATTATAATAATCCTCGGATGCTACAAATTCCAAAACGTATGTCGGCTACAAAGACTACAACCACTCTAATACAAACTCTCGATTAAATCGATATTCTAACTTGGCTCTCGAGAATGTGTATAGTGTGTGCACTTACAAAGTGTGTAGTTAGTTTCAAATGAAACTACAAAGCTCAATTTATAGGCTTCAACATCTAGCCATGGTTAACGAGTTCGTCCTGGACGAATTCATATTTAACTGTGGTTAGTTAAATATAAATTGGCCAAAACAAACTCAATATATATAAACTTGCGCTACTGACCAGAGATGGTCAAACCTTGCGCTTGACCAAACTTGCGCTTCCAGTGCTTCACTGTATGTATGTATATTACTTAGAATAAATTTTAAGTGACAACTGAACTTGTGCTAGTTGACCATAAGTCAAAGATTGCGCCACCATATTGTTCCACTGTGTTGTGTACTTAGAAGAATTCCAAGAGAAGGAATTTGCACCAGTGTTGCACAGAGTCGAAGTCAAAGCAGTACCTGGTCAAAGGTTGCGCCAATTAGGCCACAGGGAAGTTGCACCTTGACCTCGGTCAATGGTTGTGCCACTTCAGTAGAGAAAGAAATGACTTAGTCTATTTTGACTAAGTATGAACTTGCGCCAACAGTGGGTGACCCCACTGTTATCTTTCTTTTGACTGACTTGGACTTTAAAGTCAATACTTGCGCTTGACTTCGAGTTTGCGCCTCCTCTGTATACAGTAGTAATGCCTTAGCTTCTTGACAAGTTAGAGACTTAAACTTGCGCCAAGAATTATATATATATGTATATATATTTATACTATATATTGTGTTTAAATAATTACTTGAATTGTTTATATTCAAGTAATTCACAATTAATGATATACATATATATATATATATATATATATATATATATATATTAATTCAATTCTTTGGAGACTCTTCCTGGAACAGCTTGATTGACTTGATCAATAAATTCGTTGATCGAATCCACTGAATAATTTCGTACGTCCTGACGTCCTGTGCACTGGTCTGGTTCACGAACGACTCGAACTGAAATAATTTTTTAAATCCTTTTGCTTGATAATGTACTTGATCAGTCATTCCGGGTTAGATGTGCTTCGATAAGTTTGATTATAAAATCAAAATGGAGATACTGGAATCTTCTGGTCTTTGATACTTGATCGTCAGGCAATCTTTGATAGCAGAAACTGATTGAGCTTTATTCATCACTGAGGCTTGAACATATTAATGAACTTCTTCCAGTGGACGGTTGTTCGTCTCAGATATCTTGATTGTCTTTGTCTGTTCGTATCGGATCTCCAACCTGTAGATTCCTGTATTATACTTACGTATTGTTTCCTGTCCTTTTGTTGTGTTGAGTTATCGTAATTAAAATTAGGTTACATTATGCTTTACAGCTTCTTTCCTTTATAAAGTTGAAAAGGAGTCAAACTGTGAGATTTGGTTATCAATGATATATTTTGAGTGAAGCAAGCAGTGTTCATAGCCTCAGCCCAGAAATAGGTTGGCAATTGAGCTTCATTAATCATGGTTCTTGCAGCTTCTATCAGGGTTTTGTTCTTCCTCTCTACTACTCCATTTTGCTGTGGAGTTTTTGGTGCAGAGAACTCATGAATAATTCCCTTTTCTTCACAGAATTCTTTCATCACTGAATTCTTGAATTCTGTTCCATTATCACTTCTGATTCTCTCAACTTTGACATCTGGATTGTTGTTTAATGCCTTGATGTGATTGATAATGATTTTCCCAGCTTCATCCTTAGAATGTAGGAAGAAGGTCCAAGTAAAATTTGAAAAATCATCAACAATTATTAGACAAAATCTCTTCTTTGAAATTGACATAATGTTGACTGGACCAAACAAATCCATATGCAAAAGTTGAAGAGGCTTCACAATTGATGAAAGAAATTTACTTTTGAAAGAGCTTCTCTTTTGCTTCCCTTGCTGACATGCTCCACACAGACCATCTTTGGAAAATTCCAACTTTGGAATTCCTCTAACCAGATCCTTCCTAACCAATTCATTCATTGTCTTGAAATTTAAATGGGACAATCTTTTATGCCATAG
The DNA here is from genome assembly GCF_001625215.2 of Daucus carota subsp. sativus. NCBI lineage: Eukaryota > Viridiplantae > Streptophyta > Magnoliopsida > Apiales > Apiaceae > Daucus > Daucus carota. Next base: position 11,336,334 of record NC_030381.2, read on the forward strand.
CCAACTGTCATCTGAGCTTGCTTTGCTGAGAAAGCAAGTGATGGACTCAGATTTAACAGAGTTGAAGTCAGCTACATACACATTCCCTTTTCTTTGACCAATTAGTACCACGTTGCTGTCATCTCCTTTGGTGTCAACATAGGCTGCAAGAGTGAAATTAATCTTGAAACCTTTGTCACAAAGTTGACTAATGCTAAGCAGATTGTGCTTAAGACCAGACACCAATGCAACTTCATCAATGATGACATTTTCTTTTGCTATCAAGCCATATCCCATAGTATATCTTTTGCTGTCATCTCCAAAGGTAATGCTAGGGCCAGCTTTCTCTACAAACTTTGTGAGCAGGGGAGAATAACCAGTCATATGTCTGGAGCATCCACTATCTAAGTACCACAAATTCTTCTTATGGTTTCCCTACACACATGTTCAAAACAGATCAAGTTGATTTTGGTACCCAAATTGCTTTGGGTCTAGATTTTTTAGTCCTAACAGCTTTTCCCTCAATCTCAACCTTTCCCTTGGATTTCAATGGTTCAATCTTTGGTTTTGACTGAGAAATTGGGATATCAACATTACTATTAATGACAGGCATTTGAGGCATACACACACTGTTAATACCATGCAAGTTTGAGTGAAATTGAGGCATGTTAAAAGCATTGAAATATGGATTGAACATGTATGGCATGCTAGACTGAGAGTATGGATTGTGAGGCAATAAACCAGGCATCATGTTCATAATAAATGCATGTTTGAAACAGATGGCATAGACATAGGCATGGATAAATTAGGAGCAATCACAGTTAACAATTTGCAGACAAATGATCAACACTACCCCATTTACTGCAAGTTTTCCTAGGAGCACTAGCATTGGGGGTGTAATTAGTGTGCTTATTGACTCCAATTTTACCATTTATATTTCCTCTTTTCTTTTTAGTCTCTTCTGATTTGGACTCACCAACATTTAATTTCTTCTTAAGCTTCTTATCAAAATTGTGATTTCTATTTTTACTCTCATTTGTCTCAGAAGAATTATCCTCCCCTTTAAGAAAATTTTTGTTAACAGGACCATATTTCTTGTTTAATTTCTTGAGAATTTTCTTGTCAACTGATGAGCTGTTTTTCAAAGGATTCCATTCATCCGTTGAGCTTTTTGTTTTCAATGGATGATCACTATCCGTGTTCTCATCAGTTGAACTGACATCTGACATCTCAAGAACTTTATTGTCTCTCTTCCACTCATTCTCCACAAAGGTTTCTCTCCCTTGAATGTTGATTAAGTTTGCAGAAACATCTCTTCCAGATTTCCATCTGGCAATTATCTCTTGTTCCTTATCAAGCTGTTTTCTGATAACTTCTTCTCTTCTCAAAACAGCCAAAAGATCATCCTTGGCTGTTTGACACTCAATTTTCAGTTTCTCAAACTCAATAAATTGAGCTTCTAGCACACTGTTTCTATCTCTGAGAAATGTTTTAGCATCCTTAATTCTACAATTTTCCTTAGTGAGAGATTTTAAAGAAACATGCAAATGGTATAGTTCTGTAGACATTTCATTTATAGTAGCATTGCATTCATCTTTAGTTAACTCTACTAAGTTAGTGGTGAATACCTGACTGCTATTTGCAGTGCTCTCTTCTTGATCTGTGGAGTTGGCCATTAGAGCAAGATTGACAAACTTTTCCTCTTCATTAGAATCATTTCCAGCTGCCCAATCATCTTTTGTAATGAATGCCCTTTCTTTTTGCTTAAGAAGTTCATAATATTTCTTTTTGTAGTCCATACTTTCATTGGACCTCTTCTCAACCTTAGGCTTTCTGCATTCATTTGCAAAGTGACATGCATTCCCACAGTTGAAGCACTTGAACTTGGATCAATCCACCATGCTTCTATCAGAATTGGGATTGCCTTTGAATGGTTTTGCAGAATTAAAATTCTTTTTGAATTTTAATTTAGAGAATCTTCTTGACTGGAAAGTCAGATGCTCATCAATCCCATCATTATCTTCACCAGAATCATCTTCATCTTTCACCTTTCCTTTTCCTTTCCTTGATTCTGAGCTCTCTTCCTTGATCAACTTCTCAGTTTCTTCAACTTGAGATTTTCCCTTGTCCTTGACAGAGTCCTCAAAAGATGCAACCAGAGCCACATATAAATATCCTTTCTTTTGACTCTTTTCTATCTCTTCATCTTGTTCCATTTCAAGCTCATAGGTTTTCAAAGTTCCATACAGCCTCTCAAGAGTGTAGTCTTTAAATTCTTGAGTGTTCCTTAGAGAGACTGTCATGGGCTTCCGTTCTTTAGGAAGGGCTCTTAAGAATTTCAGATTCAAATCCTTGACCTGGTACATTCTTCCAAAAAGCTTTAGACCATTTAACAGTTCTTGAAATCTGTTAAATGTGTCACTCAAATTTTCACCAGCCTTGAAATGGAATGACTCATATTGTTGAATCAGCAACTGCATCTTGTTCTCTCTTACTTGCTCATTTCCTTCACAGATGGTCCTGATGGTGTACCAAACTTCTTTGGTACTTGTGCAGCTGATGACACTATCAATCATTTCTTGATCCAGACCATTGAACAGAAGGTTCATGGTCGTTTTATCCTTGTGCACTTCTTCAGTGTCTTATTGAGAATATTCATGAATAGGCTTGGGAACCATTTTTCCTATCATGTCTTCACTATCAGCTCCAATACTGGTACAGACCTTCATGGGAACATGAGGTCCTTTCTCTATACAGTTGACATAGCTTTCATCAATTGACAACAGATGCAAATGAATTCTCAATTTCCAATGAAAATAGTTGTCTTCGTCAAGAACGGGAATCTTCACTCCAGCATCCTTCTTTCCCATCTTTCTCTAGCAGTGTTGATCTTTTTCCCTGTTTGTTGGGAACCTGGCTCTAATACCAATTGTTATTTTACACTAAGTATAAGAAAGATTGTAGAAGGGGGGGGGGGGGTTGAATACAATCTCTTAAAAACTTAAAAGATTCAAGAACAAATAACACTTATAATAACCGAATGAAAAACACCAAGTACTAAAAATACGGGTAGATTGAATGATCCACCCCTGAGATTTTATATTGAAGAATCTGTGGATTGGTTACAACTCTCACAGCTGCAGGTTCAACACTTGAACTGTTTCTAACTCTCAGATTTTCTCTCAAGTAATTTGAACAAGTTCAACTGATGCTACTAACTTGGTTATATATTCCAAGTTTACAAAGTTTTAACTAGAATACAAATTCTGCACTCTAAATCTAAACTATGTTGCACATCTTTGTCTTATGCATGCCTTCTGTGATGTCTTCATCTTTGACCATCTTCTTGATTTGATCCAGATTGCATTGCATGAGATAAGAATATTTCTGGTTCTTCTTTATTTTCCTAATCAGGCTTCCATGTCCATTTTAGTGCAATTCGATCCATGTGACTTGTCAGAATTAAGCTCCAGTCGCTTTCAATGGATGTTTGCTTCATCCGTTGAAAATGCCTTCATCCATCGAGCGAATTACAGACTTTATCGATCGAGTACTGTTCCAGTCTCATCAGTTGAATACTTCAGCTTCATCAGTTGAACACTTTGTCTTCATCAGTTAAATGCTTGGTCTTCATTAGTTGAAACACAGTGCACTCTTCATCAGTTGAATTGTTACAACTCATCAATTGAATATCCTTCACTTAGAAAAAATTACATGGCATCGGATATTTACAATCAGCCATCCTATTCTATCCATCCGTTGATAATTCCAAAGATAAGTGATACAACAACTACAACTGAATTTTGATAAAGATTCTAATAAAACATGTTACAAGGTGTTTATGTTATCATCAAAATTATTGATTTCTAACAATTGGTTAATAGAATCTTACTATTAATTTTTCACTTACCTCAAAAATAAAAAATTATAATACATCACGTTTTTAATTAAATAATAAAAAATTAATCAAAACATTAAATAGAAAACATTTAGTATTCTACCAGATGTTCGTAATATCTAATAATTTTTTACGAACAATACTATTAAAATATTCTTATTTAACATCTTACAAAATATACACACTATTTGATTAACATAAATAATAATATTTGCAATTTATTAATTTCTTTTTTATATTATTCATATCTCAATCAATTAATCAGACTGACAGAGCATTTAGTGTATATTAAATTTGAATTTCAAATTTTATATTCAAAAGATTCACCTTGATAAATAGAATAGATTTAATCACATTACTTTAGCATTTATTTTTATTTATGATTTTTTGACGGAAGAGATTTCTTAAAGTGTTCCTTTGGATATTATTATAATTTTTGTATTAGGATTCTTTTTATATTAATTGGTTTTAGATTCTTCAAAATATTGATTATTAAAAGTACGAGAAGAGTCAAAAGAATTTCATACGGTAAATAATTTATACAAGAAAAATCTTAAATTTTAAAACAATTTTGCATATTAGAAATATCTATTATTAAAAATAATAAAATATCTTGGAGACAATAATCAAATCATTTGATATTAATATTTTAGATTATAGAACTTAAAAACACCCGGTGATTCTACATATTGATATCAGATAACATCACGGTAACATAGAATACCAAACATGTTGAAGACACAACGGAACTCTTATAAATTACATACTTAAACAACAAATTGAATTCTAATTAGAAACATAACTGCAGACTTTTTTTTGATAAGCAGCAGAAATTATATTAATAAGCGAATAAAATCCAGAATAAAAGACCCCAACAAAAATCCAAAATACAAAGACCCCAACAAAAGAAAACCCAAGTTGATAATAAAAATAACTAGAACACAAACTAGATCACCCAAAAACTAACTCAAGATCAACTTCCACCTTAGTAAAGAACCTAGTATTCTAAGCAGATCATTTAGAATCATCCAAGATTTCCAACTCCAAGAGAACCTGATCAACATCCATCAAGTCTTTACTCACGTCGCAGAAACGAGAAATCGAAGAATCAAAAGGGACGATCTTCGAGGAAAACAAAAGCTCTTCAGAACCTAGCTTAGCATCCTCTGATATGTTTAGATCATGGAGATTTTTAAGCATTTTACCCCTCAACACATCCTGAGCATTTTATCCTCTAGACTTAGGAACTCACAGAAGAACCAATTTTCTCATAAATCAGTTTCCACCTCGTTCTTCTTCGGCCCAACTTCTTCCGATTTCTCTTCCAACAACTTTCAACCCAAGAAAGCCACTCCATATCCGGACAAATTAATCGAAGTCACTTGATCCTTATCACCGATCACGAAAATGCAATCAACAACCAATTCTTACCTACCCCACCAACATTCATAGTCAATGCGGAAGTATTCCGAACAAGCAAAAAAACACAGCAAGATTCAAAGAAAATGCACAAATTGAATTAGTCCCAAAAATCCAATAATCAAAATGGAAATTCGAAGTCTACCCCAACAATATGAACTCAAAAATCAACCAAAGCACTGACAGAATCACAAAACAACATAGTGAAACATAATAAAGCGAAGTAATTGGGTTCAATTTAATCCCTTTAGCATCCAACAAAATCTGAATCATTACCACTCGTGTTGTCATGGAGATTCTTCTCCGTCATTGAATCCCTGACAGAGATTGGATGATTCTGGAGGTTATACGAACGTGATAACAAATAAATTTTATAATTTCATTTAGGATCCATGATAATGAGACGTAGTATAAACCTTGAATCGATGAAGCACGGTGTTTCATCGTGGCTGTCTTTTTCTTACAATGAGGGAGATTCTTCTCAGAGGAAAATATATGTAATGATTTCAGATTATTTTGTGCTTTGATTGAATTGTGGCAGATGCCAAAAATAAAAAATCTTAAATTAAGCAACAATAGATTCTTTATGATTTGCCCCTGTGTGTGTTAGATTAGGATATATATTTGATTGATTTCAATTTAGGAAATAGTTAAATATGACAAAAATAATCAACGGTATCTAGGAGGGTTCCTCGGTTTTCTTGATAACATAGTTTTCTATGGAACCTCATATATATATATATATATATATATATATATATATATATATATATATATATATATAAAGAGAGAGAGAGAGAGAGAGAGAGAGTCTTGCTATAATAGAAACCTCCTTATCCTAGAAACTAAAAACCCACCTCAAATATCACTAAATTCTAAAGCACATATCACTAATACCTACACCTTCTTCTCCATCTGCCCTGCCATCTCCATCGATTTTGTTCTTTCACCTCCATTGTCGCCTTTTAATTGCAACCCCTGTTGTCTTCCACAGCTCCGGCGAAGCTACACCGCCTGAAACCACAGCTTCATCTCGTTGTCTACCTCCTCCATCATCTCAGCTGCCTCCTCTGCCGCCCCGCCTCCTCTGCCGCCCTGTTTTTGTCTCGCCCCATCCCCTCCATGCTCCCGCCCTTCAATGTCCACCTCCTCTGCTATCTCCACTGTCGTTATTACTCCCAGAATCGATAACAAGCACAGATCTGGAGTTTTCGCTGACTCTTGGAGATTTTCACTAAATTTTCCAACACATATCACTAAATTTTAAAGAGAATATCACTAAGTTGTATTGAGAATATCACTAACTTGTATTGGTTTCTAATTTTTATTTTAAGAGTGGTTTATATATATATATATATATATATATATATATAGAGAGAGAGAGAGAGAGAGAGAGAGTTGGGCTCTATGGAGACCCATTTTTTTTTTTGGAGTATTTGGAGACCACTATATCCACCGTCAGATGAACTAAAATCTCATGGCTGATAATTAAAGATGATTAATAAATATTTTTAATTGAGACAAGGCTGTATTATATTCAACCCCAAACATCCTGCACTACCTCAATGGTAGTAACACTTTCAAAACACATCAATCCATCTTTACTCTTTAATTATGATTGAGAGATACAAAAGCACACATCACATGCAATTTCGAGACTAGGGTTGAGATCGAAATTGGTCAGTCAGGTATCGTTAATATTTATTAACCCATTGTGATTAGTGTGACCATATTTAATATAAAGCGATTGTACTTATTTATAGTTGGTTGTTCATCTCGATTTTGTTCTTTTATTTTGGAATTCTGCAATTCGTGTATTTCATGTTTGATACTTACATAATGATGATTGTGTTATGCATTTTTTCACTTTTATAAAAGAGTTATTGGATTTATCTATTGCTTGAATGACCCTGTTATACATATATATTTTAGAAATTTATTATATTTTAATCATAGGTCTTGATTCAAGTGAGAACAATTTGATTGTGAGAATAATGAGAACAGTTGTTCATTACTTTTCAAAAAGTGCAGAACAAATGTTTTACAGTTATTTTATGTTTTTAATGTTATATTGATCTGCAGCAGAACAACAGTGTTCCCAGTGTTTTCCATAGAGGGCGACCCTCATATGTGTTGTATGGTTTTGAGAAAAATGTTGTTCGTATTTAAAAATCTAAGGTCTAATCTTGTTTCAAAAAAATTAATATTATTTCTTGACCGTAAGTATTGTCCTTGGACAAGGGGAACCGTAGGACATGCGTGTCTAGTTTTAAAAATGTTATAAAATATTACAAGTTTTGGAATCAAGAATAAATGAGACAATAATTAATAATGAGACGAATTACATGCATAATAAATTATATGTATAACATAGCAGGACTTTATCATGTAAAAGTGCAGTACAAAAAAATATGAATGAAGTATCGGGAATTGATATGCTGGTAGAATAATTTTCGGGAAAAAAACCAAGCATAATATGATAAAAGTACTGGGAAAAAGGATGGATGAGAGACTGGTAGCTAACTGCAAGATAACTCCTTGAAGGAAACATAACTGTCAAAGTGCAACACAAATATAGCAACAAGATTACGCAAAATCTATGATTTTTAAATATAGAGTTTATTAGTAATTTGTTTTTGTTTTTTTGAAATATATTAGTAATTTGTTTTATTTGTTTTAATCAGGGCCATTAAATTTAAAAGAAATGGATGGTTGAGATGGAGGTTTCCAATACTCCACTTTACATAGGATTCCAGTGAACTTCTCCCTAATAGATGCTAATAAATCATTTATTTGTTAAAAAAAACATAATTGCTAAATGCTGTGAACTTTTACTTTGTGCAGTAAGTAATAATAAATTACAACAATATCCTTATATTGTATTCCACGTATAATCACACTCCGCCCCCTCTTTAATGTTATTTAATGAATCTGAACACTCTCTGATGAAAGCTTTTCACCGGGATTATTTTGTAAATCCTCGTCAACTTCCTGTATGTATTTTTTATAAATTGTTGTTTGAAAATTATTTTCTGAACACAAGTATAGTGAAAATATTATATTTTATAATTTGATAAATTAATAATCTCAATCAGCTAATTAGATTTTTCTCTAACCATTAATTTGGAGAGGTGTATTATTAATTTATTATAAATATTATATTATATTTTTTAAATTAATAACATCTTTACTTTTACTAATGCTTAATAAATTTATAGATATAATGTTTCAAAAAAAAAATTATAGATATAATATTATATTCTCATTTTATTATTTATACTTCTACTTTGAAAATCAATCTTGTTTATTTATATATTAAGATATGAAATTTAATATAAAAACACTGACAAAAATAAGTAAAAAGAAATAAATAAATGCTCTTTTGATGGTATATAAATTATTTGACATTTTTCGATTACTCTAAAAAATTTAGACTCCATTGTTAAACAAAATATTCCAATTTTTCCGAAAAATTTAATATATATAGTTATTAGAGAAATTTTTTTATAAACTAATAATATCAAATATTGAATAATAAAAATATATATAAGGTCAAGTAACTATGTTATAAATTAAAGTGAACTTTTTTTTTTTTTTTTTGAAATAAAAGGTTGATTTCATTCAATAATCAAAGCATCCGACAAGATTGTCTCCAACAAATAGGATGGAGGAGACGAGATAACAACATAGCTATTAGATACACATGAAATTTTAGCGAATTCATGAGCTACCTTATTCGCTTGTTTTCTACTCAATAAACTTAACCGAGATATCCCCTCGATTTCTAAGCAGATCCTTGCATTGCTGCACTAAAGTTCCGAGCTCCATGTGGTTCAGGAAGTCGTTTACGGCAGTAACTCCTAGAAGCGAGTCACTCTCAATAACTTCGTCAATATATTTTACAAGAATTAAAATATAACTTCTGATATTATATGATCAATATATCTCAATATATATATATATATATATATATATATATATATATATAAATTTAATGAATAACTAATTTAAAACAAGATTAATTATTATAATTAATCAATAAATAAAATATAAAATAAAATAAATAAAAATAAATTAGCCGAGAAAGATGAACATTCGGCTTTCTTATCAAGAATATATTTTTGTTATAATGAAAAGTAGCATCGATAGTGCATATAGACTATACGGCTTCTTAAATTAATTTTTCAAATTTCATAACTACACCTATGAGTGAGCTGAGTTGGGAGTCCGGGAGCTGAGCAATCGGTGAAGTCACGGAACAAAAATTAATCAGAGATTAATCGAATTGATCAGTGATTAATCGGATATTTAATCAGTTCAGTGAACTACGAAACATGGATTAATCGATGATTACTGGTGATTAATCACCAATTTTTAGAACTGACGTTAATCAAATGATAGTCGATTCCATTTAACGAGGCCCTGAACAATGAACATTACGCACAAAAAAAAAGGTTAGTAACGTAATTACACATTACTGCATTAAGCAAATTTTTACTGCATTTACCTATACTCAAAAAAAGTTATTTGCGTTACAGCTCCTCCTCCTCCTCCCTTCAAAATTTGAATTTTGAATTCAAACAACATCCCCCCAAAACTCCCATCTCAAAAACAACACACACAAACACACAGTTTCTAAACCCTAAAAGAAACGATCTGGATCTTGTAAAGATGCCATTCATTTCGGAAGCGGCGAGTGCTATTAAGAGCAGATTTGGCTTCCACGACCGCAATTCGGAGCACAATCCCACACCCATTCGCAGCACTCCGGATGTGCAAACGTCGAAGCAGCAGCTGCTTAATTCTTCAGCTCTACGGAACATTTCGTCGTCGGATCAGACTTGTTTCCAGATTTACGAAGATCCTTCCTTCTGGAAGGACCACAATGTTCAGGTATTTATCTATAATACCATAATACCATTATTGCTATTAATCTAATTGGAATTGGAATGAATTCATTATCTATTCTGCTTATTTCACTAATGAATTCTTCATGTTTGTATATAAATAAGTGTCTAGTATACTCATTTGTAAGTCTATAGCCTAATTATTCAATAAATAATAAAACACACACACACACACACACACACTCTTATGTGATTTTGGATTTTACTCAGGTGATTATAAGACTACGTCCATTGAGTAGTTCCGAAGTATCTCTGCAAGGATCCGGTAAATGTGTCAGGCAAGATAGCAATCAGACTGTTACTTGGACTGGACATCCAGAATCACGCTTTACTTTTGATATTGTTGCGGATGAAAATGTTAGCCAGGTATGTTGCTCAATCATTTCGTTTACTTATTATTTCATTTTAATTTATATACGCTGGGTAATTCATATTACTTAAATTGTAGGAAATGCTATTCAAAGTGGCTGGAGTACCCATGGTGGAAAACTGTATAAGTGGCTATAATAGCTGCATGTTTGCATATGGGCAAGTGAGTTCATTTTTATTCTTATTTTACATTGTTTAACTTATTATTATTTACTTTTACTCCCCTTTTGTTAATACACCCTCATATTGAACAATAACCCGTTTCTCTCTGAATTCATGTCATCAAAGGGCTACTTCCAAATTTTAAAGTTTCTAAGTTTTTGGCATAATTTATAATGTCAATAAATTATTTGTTCATATGTAGACTGGAAGTGGAAAGACTCACACAATGCTTGGTGACATTGAGGGTGGCACTCGAAGGCATAGTGTGAACTGTGGGATGACTCCTAGAGTTTTTGAATACTTATTCTCAAGAATTCAAAAGGTAAATGCTTTCACCTTGATTCACATTATGAATCTGCCTATAGTTTTGGAAGATGAACTCATTGAGAAGAACATATGAATGCTATTTCCAGGAAAACTGAAGTTTCTATGAATTTTGATATTGAACTGTAATTGAATATTTGTCATTGTTTAAGCGATTATATGACCGGTGGTGAGTGAATTTTCTTTCATTTTCTCTTCCACTTGCAAATATACATGTCTATATGTTTTTTGTACCTTTTAACTCTCATGATTTAATTATAAAGGCATATGGGAATAAGTATGCAAAAGTTATAACAAGTGTGCGAAAATACAAATTTACCTTGCTTGAAAGTGGCTAAACTCTTTAAATTTTCTAATTTCACGTAATGTAATTTTGCAATCTATCAAGTTTCTTGTAATTTGTATACAAACATTTTTATATTAGAAGTAATTATATTGATCTCCCAGGAAAAGGAGGCACGCAGAGAGGAAAAGATCAGATACACTTGCAAATGTTCATTTCTGGAGATATACAATGAGCAAATTCTTGACCTTCTTGATCCTTCGTCTATCAACTTACAGGTAACTACAACATTCAATGCTTTACATGTTATAACAGCTTTACTTGCTGCTTAGTAAGACCAACCCTTCACTGTACTTGAAAATAAAGTCATTAACTTACCTACATGTAAGTTTAATACTTTGATTATTACATAACTAGTATCCCTGAGTTTCACTTGGCGTGTAATGGACTTAATGGTCATATATACTGTTTTCAGCTATATCGCTATTCTCTTGATATCTTTTCTTTCCAACAAACATGATTTAAATCATTTGTCCCTCTATGTGCACAGATAAGAGAAGACACTAAGAAGGGGGTTTATGTGGATAATCTTACTGAGGTGGAAGTTTCAAGCTCTCGAGATGTGCTTCAACAACTTGTTCAGGTACTGCAGTTGCATACCTATTAACAATATGCTTCTCGGTATGAGAAATACAATCCTCAACTGTTAGAATCTTCTCCTTTACTAAGATAGCACTCACTTATATATTGCTACAGAACCTTTTAGTTTGTAATGGACACTTGCGAGTAGTAAGTTCTCATTTGTTCACCAACATAAATTAATCTTGTAATAGTTTTATTCTGTAGATCATTATCTGTTACACATATGAGGAAACTATAATTTGTCAAATTAGAATTTAAGCTCACAACATTCGTCTACCACACCCTTAAACTTGCCTTTTCTATGATATATAGTCCAACTTACATGCCCTTATATTTTTCTTTTAGCATCCCCTCATGGTTTTCTAATTCTATCTGATCCTTGTTATTTATGGCTGGACTCTAACTTAATCTATATTCTGATAAATATTTATCCTATACAGGGCTCAGCAAATAGAAAGGTAGCTGCCACAAATATGAATCGTGCAAGTAGTCGTTCTCATAGTGTATTTACATGCATCATAGAAAGTAAAGTAAGTGTTATCTAATCTTCTTTTCTGTTTCAAATTAATTATGAAATTGTCAGATATATCCAGTTTTCTACGATAAAAAACTGGACAAGCTAACTAGTGTTTCTTTGTAGTGGGAATCTCAAGGTGTGACCCATCATCGCTTTGCCAGGCTTAACCTTGTTGATTTAGCAGGCTCTGAGAGGTAACTGATTGTTTTGCTATGCAAACTCTTAAAATTTGCGAATTTTCCTCAGTGTATTGTGGTGTTGACCAAGATATTATCAAATGTTATCTGTACATAAAATTTGGCCTTAATTTTTTTCATTTAGGCAGAAGAGTTCTGGCGCTGAAGGTGAACGCCTTAAAGAAGCTACCAACATCAACAAGTCTCTTTCGACATTGGGGTCTGTTGTTTATGCTTTACAGTTTGCATACTCAATGAATCACGTGTAGCTGATTAATAAGTTGTTCCCAGATAATTTATAGAACTAGACATTTATCATATAGTATGCTTTCTGTTCCTGACAATCGATTTTAAACTGAACTTGTGTGGGATGCAGACTTGTGATTATGAATCTTGTGAGTATATCTAATGGAAAATCACTGCATGTTCCTTACCGTGATTCAAAGCTCACATTCTTGCTTCAGGTAATGATCCTACACTATAAGCTTCAACCCATATCATGGTTGTCACGTCGGTAAGACTAAGCGAGTTCATGACCTCTGGCTAGTCTACTAGTCGATAGCTGTAGACTAGTCAGCAAAAAACAATATATTATTATGTATTAAATATAATAATATATACATTTTGTAATTTAGGTTTATAAGTTCTAACACCTTCACAATATTATATTCCAGATTCTAAGGAATTAAAGATCGAACACTTGAAGAGAATGATGGAAAAGCGGAAAGAGTTAACAAATAACAACAAAGCAAATTACTTGTGATCATGTAAAATATGTAACAATTAACAAATAACAAATAACAATTGTGTGATACTGTGATTTGATCTAATTGTAATTAATTTAGGTACTGGTAGTGCAGCGCAACAACAAAATTATACAAAAATAATATATATATATAATTATAAATGTACAATGCAGATTACTAATAAATAGAGCAGAAGCAATAATCTGCAGAAAATAGAGAAGAAATCTGCAGAAGTGCAGAAAAAAATCACAGAAAATAAAACTGCAGAGTGCAAAAATTAAAACTGTAGAATGCAAGAAACAAATAACCAGAAACAGTTAACATATCAATAAACAGTAAACACATTCTGCTGAAAAGTGGAAACAATAAGAAGTCAGCATTTAAAAAAAAAGTCAGAGTGCTCAATCTGCAGTTCAAGTAGTCGATCGCTTACTCAACTAGTTACCCGACTACTTGACCAGGCGACTGAAATATCGACATTCAGCTAGTCGACATCCCTTTATCGCTTAATCGACTAGTAGTTGACTAGTCGACCGAGATGACAAATATTCAATGAACTCCTATCTTCATTCAATCAGTACATGATATCAATCTAAAGAATGGAGTTCACATTTAGGTTAGTATGGTCAGGTGCAGTGTGTCTATAAAAGTTTTTGATTGTGCCAATCATATATGAAGCATATGCAAATGATCTATATTGATGTTCTGCACGACTTCTCTCTCTATATTTACCTAATACTTATACTTTTTTATTTAGTGTCCTTATCTCAAATTGTGATATTGCATTAATCTGATTCTTAGTCAAAGTATCGGTTGTTTGAGAAAGTCTGAAACCTTCTGTGGCCTCTAACGTTTTGTTTAAACGCTTTTTACTCTTTCAGGATTCTCTAGGAGGGAATTCGAAGACAACTATAATAGCAAATATTAGTCCTTCAAGCTGGTTAGTGATTGTCTGTCTAGATTTTCCCCATAAAGTCGAGAACTTTTGTCCGCTTCTAATATAAATACTTAACAGGGGCATCATTTTATATTATTTTATTGAACAAAGTGGTATCATTTTATTTATTTCATCGAACAAGATTAATACATCAATTGCTTATATAAGAAATTTCAGCAATCTGCATAGTCCAACAAGTAATTGAATTATGTATTTGGTTTCGATTTTGGTGATGGTTTATTTTGTAACAACTTTTTTTGGCCTTGCACAGCTGTTCTTCGGAGACTCTAAGCACATTAAAGTTTGCTCAGCGGGCTAAATTCATTAAGAATCATGTATGTCATCTGTATTGGTAAATCTAACACTTTCACAATAGGCTAGTGATCAGCTCGTATCCTATATATTTGCGGGATCACATTCAACTTGCAGAATTTATAGATTGTATAGCGTCGTTCTCTATTTTGAACTCGTGTATTTGCGAATGTTGGTTCTAATAAAATACATATAATTTTCCTCAGGCTACTGTCAATGAAGACGCTTCTGGAGACGTCCTTGCTATGAGGATGCAAATTCAGCAACTCAAGGTCCTTTCAGTTTTTCTGATTCCATCTACGATTAGATTTGACCAATATTTAGAAATAAAGCTCTACTTTCATGTGTGCGGGTATATAGATTTACTAGTCTCTTATAAATTGACATTCTATTAGAATGTCTTAGCTTATAAATTATAATCCTGATTTACTCTAGTAGGCCTACTTGCTTGACCCCCTCTTACCCCTCCATCTCATTTGCATACATTGTGTGCATGATGACAGGCCTTTTAGTTTCGGTTTTTATTTATCTCCTGCCGTTGCAAGTGGACACTATCCTAGTACATGTGTTCGGTAAACCGTAAACATAGCTGCAGCATTAGACTCTTAAACCAGGATTTTATAGAGTACCCCCTTTAAACCAATATCTTTGCGACATTCTCAGCAGAATGTTTCGAATTTCTTTGTAACTCCCGCATAATCTTGTAACCCGACTCAGTTTTCGTGTGTACAGTGTGCTTTGGCTGTTGTCATATTACAAATTAGAATAATATTACATCAGATACAGACATGTCTCCATCATTTACAAACTCCTTTATAATAGATCTACAAGTCTTACAGTTGTCAAACGTCTGAAACAAGTGACACCCGCATAATCTTGTAACCCGACTCAGTTTTCGTGTGTACAGTGTGCTTTGGCTGTTGTCATATTACAAATTAGAATAATATTATATCAGATACAGACATGTCTCCATCATTTACAACCTCCATTAAGTACAACCTTGTTATGGTATAGACAACTTAAAACCATATGAACTTTTGTGAAACAGAATCATGTTCATTGATTATAACTTTTTCATTCTTAGTTATATGAGAAAGGAATGTCCACTGGTGTTTGCATTAAGATAGAAATCTATTGAGTCTCATAAAGTTGCATTTTTTTCCTTGTTGAAGGATTAAAAATATTAAAGTTTAAGCATGATATTTAGGTTTATGCCCTGGGAGGAATGTGTGGTCTTCCATATATGTTAGTGATTTAGCAAATCTCATTATTAGTGTCTTATTTGCAGAAAGAAGTTTCACGGTTACAGAATGTAGTCAATGGAGGAGCTGAAAATCTTGAGAGTGACGCTTGGTCTGTATCCTTTCCAGGATCTCCAGGATCCTTTAAGTGGGAAGGGCTTAATGGATCATTTAGTCCATTCAAAGTTGATAAAAGGATGTCACAGGTACTACTTCTTTGCAGAGAGATAGTTGTCTAGCTGACCTAAATTTTAAGTAGTTTTATTCCATTTCAGAAAAGAGAGTACGAGGTTGCCCTTGTGGGAGCTTTCAGGAGGGAGAAGGACAAAGACATGGCATTGCAAGCATTGACTGCATCAAATGTGGCAGCAATGGATTTGGTAGGTTCACTAATATTGCTTTTTGGTTGAAGAGAAATGTTAAATGGTGCATGTACTACTTTGAATTTCAGGCTACACAAAGAGAAAAGGAGGTACAGGGATTGAAAATGAGATTAAGGTTCCGAGAATCTGGAATAAAGAGACTGGAAGATCTTGCTTCTGGGAAGATATCAGCCGAGACACACTTGCTGAAAGAAAAGGAAGAATACCTACAGGAAATTGAAATGCTGCGCACCCAGGTGGACAAGAATCAAGATGTCACAAAATTTGCCATGGAAAATCTGCGCCTAAAAGAGGAGATTAGACGGTATGTTAACATAATTACAGTGAAAATCTTGGTTCTCTAAACTGATATATTGACCGGCACACTTTATTCTCTCTGCCATATGTTCCACAACCATTCTATTATCAAGTTACTGAAATGGTTCATAAATTCCAATAATGTGCTGGATTTTAGAACTAAAACAGTTCTTTGGATTGCTGATGTTTGAAAATACAGATTAAAATTAATCTCCGAGGAAGGTGAATGGGAAAGGATGAATGAACAGGTTACGATTTTACAGAATAAGGTACACCTGTTGGCTGCATCTTTTTCTCGTGTCTAATCTTCCTGTCCTGATAATTATGTTTATATTTTCTCACAATATGCAGTTACTCGAAGCCCTTGACTGGAAACTTATGCACGAATCTGATCCATCAACTAATCAGGTTCTCAGAGAACATGATAACGTTTTAAGATTTCACATTTTTGTTTTATTTTGAGCCTGAGTTTTTTTGCTTTTCTGTTTCTACAGAGAATTGTATCTGAGATGGTTATTGATGCTTCAAATGATATTAACATGTTGCCTTCCCCCAAGGTAATAACTTAATATTTTCATGTCAAATGAGTGCCTATAATTTTTTGATGTTAAATGAGTGCCTATAGTTTGTTGATGTTATTTATAACACAAAGTACGTGTACTAAACCTTCTTATGTACAATTAACAGGTTTTTTTAATAGAAGTCTGTTTAAGTGGCCAATTTAGTGCCAGGCTGTTGCTGATACTTCATATCATCTATAATTTACGAGCACTTTTGTTGTTGCCATAATGCCATGTCTATATATTATCATATAGTTCTGGACTTGCTATGATGTGCATAACTATATAAGAAGATGAAGACGAACTACACTTCTAACAGGGTGGTATTTAAATTAACATCAAGATTATGCTGCCCTTGTCTGTTCCTGATAACTAATATAAACTCTGTGTTTTGCCTTTATCTGTACTTGAATTTTTTTGCTACGAATCTTCTGAACATATACTTTCATGAATACATTGTCCTCACTTGTGGATCTAATATCCATGCTAATGGTAGGAACCAACATCACCTTGGAAGGCTGGAGTAAATGAAGAGAATGAGTTCCTACGAATGCAGGTATGGATGCCTTTATATTGTAGTTTTTCTGTCGCTATCAACATTACCTATTTCCAAGGGGTTCAGAAGTTAGCTATGTTTGAATATAAACCTTTGCCTCAGGCTATTCAAAACCAATCAGAAATGGAGTCCCTACGCAAAAAACTCAATTCCTGCATTGGGGAGAAAGATAAATTGGAAAGGTACGAATGGTTCAGTTTCTCCTTAAATCACAATCACGAGGCTCACTAGTAGCTGGCATATATAAGTCGCTGATTTCTATCAACAGCATAGTGATTTAGAATCATTTGCAGGAGTCTAAATGACCTGAGCAAAGAACTAGAAGCAGAGAGATCATTACAAGTTGCCATGAAGGAAGATAAGCAAAACTCACAGCTCCAATTTCCTCCACTAATATCTGATCAACTGATAACTGTTGCTTCAAATGATCAAATCGAGCTCAAAACTATGGTTGATGCAATTGCTTCTGCAAGCCAAAGAGAAGCAAAAGCTCAAGAAATTGCAGTTGCCTTGTCCAAAGAAAATGATGAACTCAGGATGAAACTTAAGATATTGATTGAAGACAACAATAAACTGATTGAAATATACGAACATGCAGTTGCTGAAAATACGAATAAAACGAATCCCCTTGCTACCGAAGAAGAAAAAACTAATAACCAAAGTGGTCACGTAATTGGATTTGCTGAAGAGACTGTGCTACAAAGTAAAGAAGTGGAGGATTTACAACATCAACTTGCAGAAATGCATGAAGAGAATGAGAAGCTACTCGGTCTATACGAAAAAGCCATGCAAGAAAGGGATGAATTGAAAAGAATGCTTTATTCTGCTGAGAGGACGACTCCTATTAATCAGAGGGAAGACATTAATTGCCTCGAAATGCTTGCAAGGGTCGGTGAAGGAGATTCTATAGATTTCAATGAATCTTCCACACCTGACAAAACTGTCGAAAGTGCGGAAGCAGATCCTCTTGCATCATATGTGCATGATGAAGAGAAAGGTACCCAGTTGGTGGATATTCCTGCCGAAACTAAATTTCTACAAGAGGAGTCTCTCTTCGAAGTGAAGGTGCATGATGATTACAGCATATATTCTGGAAGTCCACGAATAAATGATTATCTTGACATAGATGAAATGCCAAGTTTTGTTGATGCAAGGAGTGTTATAGAGTGTGATTTTATGGACCACGATTTCCAAGAGACTGCACCATCTGTTGAGTTAGAAGCATCAGGTGAAGATAAAATGTCTACAGGTCTCGCTCAGTTGAATAAGTCATCAGATGACACTAGAATAAGGGTTTCGAAGGATTTGTATTCAGATCTGGACAAAGTTCAAGACATGCTTTCAACTTCATCCAGTACTATCTCTGCATATCGTTCGCTTGAGAGCGCAGTCATTGAGATTGGTGAACTCTCCAGAAAAATAGAAGCATTAGATGATAGTGTCATAGTTAAACAGCAGGAGCACAAGTCGTTAAAGATCCTCTCTTCAGAGATTCTGGAAAATGGTTCATTGATTGAAAAGAAGTTGATGGCACTCAAGTACTCTGTTTCAAACTTTTCCTCGTCAATCGATTATTTTGAGCAGCGAGAAGGTCAAGCAAGGACAATTTTAGACCAGTTGATATCTAATATAAACCAAAAGAAAGAGGAATTAAGGCAACTCGAAGTTAACAGAAGCAAAACTGAAGAGGCCAAGAAAGCAATTCAGCAATCTAAAGTTGAACTGAAGAGTAATATTGCAGAGCTGAACAGTAAAATTGAGGAGGAGAATAGAAGGCTAGAAAGTGAAAAGGTTCTGATTGCCATAGATGATAACAAGTTAGAGGTTCACCAATGGAGAGGCAGTAAAGCTACTGATTTACTCAAAGCCGAGGAAGACAAATCAAAGCTACAACTTCAAATGAAGCAGGTTCGCCAGAAACTCGGGCTCTTAAGGGAGGAATATGAAGATCTTGGCAGAAAGTTTGAGAAAGTGGATTACCAGACACAACTTGTTCGGAAGGAGATACACAAAGGTTCAGAAAAGGTCAAAGAGGCAGAGCAGAAGCTTCAGAGTATCATCGAAGAAAAGGAGTTTATACAGCAAGCAAAGGATGAAGGGATGACTGAACTAGAAAACCTGATATTTGAGTATCAGCAATATTTCTTTGAATATCAATTGAAGGGCGAGGAGCTGATTATTTTAGATGAAGAATTGCAGATCGATCTGGAAATATTGGAAAAGTTGCAGACGGCAAGAAGTACAGCTATCAAGATGAATGCTCAGTTGCTGGATGAAATGGGTCACTCTGGCTCTTTATCCGACAATATTGTGAAAGAACTTCAAAAAGTGAGGGTATTCATTAGAGAGTTGAAGTCATTATTTGGTGATGACTGCTCACTCAACTGATGCCTTGTAGCTATTCTTTTCCTTTGGCTTGTACAAAACACAATGTTCTCAATGCTGTTATCTAACTCAGTTCGAAATTACCCTGGCGTTCCCTCTTAACAATTCAACAGGCTTTATATATGTTGTATTCCACATGCTTTGAACTCCCAAAATTTTTTCAGTACACCCCGCTTATATGTTGTATTCCACGTGCTTTGAACTAGACCCTGTAATTTCGTACACGACACGATTGAATGACACGAGAAATTCGTGTTTGTGTTTAAGTTTTAAGTACACGACACGAAAGTACATGAACATGAAAGTACACGACTTAGGGGGGTGTATTCGATTGGGATTTTAATGGATTGTTTTTAGTATATGGATTTTAATGGATTGTATGTGATTTTGATTTTGTGTGGATTCTTGATAAAATGTCGCGGAGTTGATTGGATTTAAGCAGAATGCTTCAAAATCTCATGTATTTTGATGGGATTTCAAAAGACTATGCCACAAAATCCATCATTTTATGAAGGCCAAACAAATCCATCAGCATTTGAATACCATCCGATTTTGTTGGATTTTAAACAATCCCAATTGAATACCATCGGATTTTAAAGCATAATTTAAAATCCCAATTGAATACCACCAGATTTTATAGCATTTTTTAAAATCTCAATCGAATACCTCTAGATTTTGATGAATTTTAAACAATCCCAATTGAATACCCTCGGATTTCATGAATGCAAAAAATGTTTTAAAATCCCAATCCAATACACCCCTGTTAATTTCATGTCGGTTTTGAGTTACCCATCGGGTACACAACACGATACGAAGTACACGATATAATTAATTAATTATAATAATAGATAATTAATAATAAATAGTAGTAACATGATTTATCATATATAATTTAATTGTTATAGTAGTTTTTATAAATAACATAGATATGATATCAAAGAATATATAAAACTTAATTAAAAATCAATTTTTAAAATATTAAAAGGTAATTAAATATTCTATTTTTCATTTCATGTACTTTTCGTGTACATTTAGTGTCGTGTACCAGGGGTGAGCAAAAAACCGAATAAATCCGAAACCGAAACCGCTATAAATCAAACCGCAAAAAATCGAACCGAAATCGAAACTGAAAATTCAAAAACCGAACCCGAAACCGATTATTCGGTTCCGGTTATAACTAGGAACCGATCCGAAAAAAACCCAAAAAATTCGTGTATTTCGTGTCGTGTCGTGTTGTGTTATTTCATTTTTTTTTTCATGTCGTATTCGTATTTGGATTTCATATACACGAATTCATTTCGTGTCGTGTTCGTGTACGTATATCAGGTACACGACACGAATTGCCAGGTCAAGAACTCCCAAAATTTTATCACTAGACCCCGCTTATGCATTTTGGTAGAGGGGCTCACA
Organism: Daucus carota subsp. sativus; assembly: GCF_001625215.2. Classification (NCBI taxonomy): domain Eukaryota; kingdom Viridiplantae; phylum Streptophyta; class Magnoliopsida; order Apiales; family Apiaceae; genus Daucus; species Daucus carota. Next base: position 11,357,837 of record NC_030381.2, read on the forward strand.
ACTTTTTCTTTATTAATTTCTTTCAGGGGCTCAAAAGTTTTTTTTTTTAAATTTAATTTCCAACTAATTAGTACTCTGATAAGAGATCAAAATTTTGCTCAAGGGAATACCAAAATATAAAATAATCAGAAAATCTATATAAAATATCACTTTACTTTTCGGAACGTGTTTATACTTCTTTATATAAAAGAAAAGCCTAAGATAATCGCACAGCCTACGTGCTGTTCAAATTTATGGCTTATTTGTGAAGTTGCTTAAACTGGCAACAGTCATCAAAGCTTCGCAGAGCAGGTTGCCTGTAAGGTTGTATAATTGAGTCCTTTACAACATTTTCAAGTTTTCTAGATTTATGAAATGTTAAAGCTCAAAAATAAAGTGCAGAACACAGACAAAGACCGCAGGTAATATTGTATTTTGTTGATTATTCTATTTTGAACGTAATGGAATGAAGATTATAAATAAATTTTTTTAATTAAAGAAGAAAGTATGGACAATCATACTAAATATGATTTAGTGAAGATCGTAGGGAATCCTATGTGACTGTTATCACTTGAATGGAATCAAATGTAACGAGAATAGAATTAAATGAAAAATTATAAATAAATTTTATGATGAAAGAAAAAAATATGAGATAATTTCTCAATAAATGTTAGTAGCGGGAAAGACATTATTTTTGGAAAATACAATGATATATAAATTTCTTTCAATCCATCTATCTTCTGTGTTAAGTTTAATTTTTTTTTGAAAACAAATGTGTTAATCTAATAATAAAAAACCATACGACATCTACACCAATGATCGAAACAAACAGTAAATTGTAATCGCCTGTTCTAATTAAAAAATCAGTTAAATGATATTTTGAAGATAATATATATGCAAATACAAGTACTCACTTCATGCATTCTTTTTGAAATAGTGGTACCCTCTTTATCGTGCCTCGATAGAGTTGTCCTTTGAGCTATCGACCAAAACTCTGGTTGCATACAAAATTTCATCACCAAATCAAAACACCTAATTGAAAGGATAGAAAGTCTTCCCCGATGAGGAAGATTATTGAAGAAAATAGATTAACTAAAACAAATATAAGAGTTTGAGGGCTTTTCCACCGATGAAAACCAAATAAAAATCCCTCAAATAATGGAGGCGGCTACTCCTAAAACAGAGAAAATTTTAAGATTCGAACGAGAGAGGAGTTTAAAATTTGGGGGTCTTAAAAGATACGGGACCGTATGTGTTATGTTTAATTAATTATCTTTCGGTATTGTTTCAGCTCTGATAACGCCAATCTCCGATCCCGGTCCTTCCTCCGCCGTGACTGGTGGTTCCGTGGTGTAGCTGCTGGATGGGAGCCTACAAAACAACGCCGGCGGGGGGGTTTTGCCCCGAAGCGCCTCCGGCGTGAGAGTAAGCGTAGGCTTCGGAAGGATAAAGATTAGAGAGAGTGCTATCTATATGTGGTGGGTGAAGGTGTATGTGTTGTGGTTGCTGGTGGCTGGTGGTTGAGAGTGTTTGAGTATATGCTGAGTGTAAGTGTGTGTATGAATGAGTGTAAAGAGAGTGAAGTTACCCTTAAACTCTGGATCCTTGGTCTATTTATAGGCCAGGGATTAGGGTTTAAGGGCGCGTACCTGGATCCTGGTCCTACACGTGTAAGGGTTTGATCCCCTACACGTGTCCAGGTGTCAGCGTAGGAGTAGTATTTTGGAATGTTCCCTGGCTTGTCTCTATCGCCAGTAGTTGACCGTTATATTTGTCTTTATCGTGTCAGTCTGTGGCTTGTGCAGTAGTTGTCGGCTGGTACATGTGCGTCCGGGTGAGTAGTAGGTTTCATATACCCGGGTAAGCAATCATGCCCGGGTTGTATCACCTGTCGAGGAGGGGGATGCCTTGTGGTGTTGGCGGTTACCCGGGTGGGGGCTCCCCTAAAGGATCCGGGAGTGGCTTAACCGGGTTATACCCTATCATTTGCCCCCACTCCCTTATATAGATTCTCTATGTGAGGGAGTATAGTATCCCGTTTGATCCGGATATCGAGTGAAAATTTCCGTCTTTCCCGGCCCATGTCGACCCGGGTAGGGGTTTGGGTCTTTGGCTTCTGCCCCCCTGCTCGGGTAAGTCTCATCTGCCCGAGTAGGACCAGGTAAGAGGTTGGTTGATTTCTGCAGCCCTACCCGGGTAAGGGTGGTGAGATGTGGTAAGGTTTGCTTTTACTTTCCTGCCCGAGTGAGTCCGGGTGAGAAGTGAGGTTGTTTCGCTTTTGCTTTCCTGCCCGGGTCCGAACAGGCGAGAGGTGCCCGGGTCCGCAGCACTCAAACCGTTGGGAGTCATTGGTAATTCGAAGGGACTTCACAGTTGTCCATTTTTGAAAATCGTGCTATCGCGCCTTTTGAGGGGCGATAATAATTACTGTTGTAATAACTGTTGCTTGTCCAATGGAGGGGTGCCACGTGGATAATGAAGTGACTGCTATATATAGGGGTCTAGCCCCTTACTCTTCTTTTTTCATTTTTACTTCGAGTTCCCCTTCTTTTTCTTCATAGTTCTTCTTTGCGCTTTTGCCAACATTCGTGTGTTTGTTTTTCGAAAAGCTTCGCTGGAGTTTCAGAGGTCATTGTCGTCGCAGTTTTTGCTCCGTCGCCGGTTAGCACGGTAAGTCCCCTTTCTACTCTCCTTCTCCTTTTCGGCTGCTTTTCCCTTGTGAATGTATATACGTATGAACCCGCTCGATCATTATTGTTTGTAGATTTTTCGAATCTGGATGTTGTGTTTATGTTTGGATTTGTTTGTGGAGTGCCAGTTTATGAACGTGTTTGTGTTTATGCGCGTTTTTTGGTGGGTTTTGGGTTTTGATTTCGTTTTTCTGGGTTGAATATGAATGTTCTTGGTTTTGTGTTTGTATATATCTTTGTGTGTATAGGCGGGTTTTGGTTGTTTTGATCTATGATTTTGGTTTGAAATGATTTAGAAGCTGTTTGTGGCTGTTGGGATTCTTGGGGTTTTGACTGAACCCGGGTAGGGATTTCTTGCCCGGGTTGGGTAGGTGGCATGGAGGTTTTTGTGTGGATGGGGGGGATTACCCGGGTAGATGTCTTGTTGTTTCTTGGTACTTGTAAACTTTTCCGTGATAGTGTGGTTGTAGGCTCGGAACCCGGGTAGCGTTTCGGTGACTAGGAGTCTTCTCTCCTTGTAGATATGAGAATGGGACCCGGGTAGATTATCTTGGTGAGTCCGGGTGGTTATTCTCAATAACCTCTTGCCCTCATAAGTTTGAAAGAGGAGGGACCCGGGGAGCTGTCGTCGCATTCTAGTAGTTCTTTGACTTGATGCTTTTCACGTAGACTTAGGCGGGATCCGGACCTATATAAAATTTGTAAATAAAATTGGTTGAATGTTGAACTGACCCGGGCTCTCGTTTTCCTCTAGGTCTGTGGTCCGGATCCATAAGAGAGATATTGTTGCTTTTTCTGGGGTGCCCGGACAATATTCGAGCGATAGTGATCTTGACGAGCATCAATCACTAGCAGATCGTGCTCGTGAAAAGATGGCCGAGAGGGAGATAGCTGTATCCGGGGTTGTGTCGGAGTTTCAAAAGGTGGCTAAAGCCGAGGGGAAGCAAGTGATTATGACCCCGGAGGGTATGTGGATGGACACAAAGTCTTATTTCGTCGCCAAAGCGCCACTGGCCGATGAGAGGGAATTTTACCGGGGCATAGCTTCTTTTTACAAGTTTAAGCACCCGGATGGTCCTCTAGGTCCTTACAAAAAGGAGGAGTTTGACGAGCGGTTTAAAGAGTATGCTGTTTCCCGGCCTCCTTATTCCGTGAAGAGTTCTTTTAGGGAGTTGCCGTGGGAAGTTCAGGATCGATTGATCCGGGTTTCTTTCCAGCTCCCGGATGCGGTTGAGTGGAGGTTCCCTGAGCCCGGGGAGAAGATTTTCCACCATCCCGCCGACGGATTCATCCCGGTGTGGATGGAGCATTTGAGGTCCGGGTGGAACCCGAGGTGGCACTTATTTTTCAGGCACCTCTGTAAGTACGAATATAAATGTTCCCCCATGCAGATCACCCCGAATGCAATTAAATTGATGACCTGGTTTTTGTGTGCTTGTAATAAGATGGGGTATCAACCTACGTTCAAGCTTTTTCACATCCTCTTCCAGTTCAAGAAGTCCGGGGAGAAACCACTGTACGAGCTCCGCTTCCGGTCCAAAGAATGTGGTTTTGGGCCCGATTTTCTGAAACCAGTGATGCACCAGTCTTCTTTGAAGAACTGGAATCGCGAAGTGTTGATGCTGAAAGGCTTGGATATCCACTACATGCCTTATCTTGTCACAGATGATAAGTTAGTCAAGACAAATTTTGATGCCCCGGGCGCATCTGGGAAGTTCCGGGATCAGCTTAGGGGGTTTTGTGAGTGTCTTGGGCAGCAGTTGACCCGGGATACCTTTATGCAATTTGATAAACTGCATGAATGGGGGTGTAAGTATAATCCGGATTAAAATCCTTCCATACTTGTGTTTTTCTTTCCTCTTGTTTGTTTCCTAGAATTGTTAAGTAGTCCGGGTAATCATGTTACCCGGGTCGTCTTCATGTGTTTTGTGTACTTGTATTTTTCTTGCCCTTTTTCGCTTTTCGGAACTGTTAAGTAACCCAGGTTGTCTGTCGCTTTCTAACCCGGTCATTGTCTGTCTGCAGGTTTGCCGTATTTTGATAAAAATCTGTGGAAGAGCATGGCTAACGAGCATTTTGCTGCTGCTTTGAGGAACCTGGGGGGAATTCATTCGATCCCCAAGCCTACCCCTAAGCCTAAGACCGGAGCTGGGAAGAATGATGAATCCGGGTCTTCTAGGCAAGAGGCAACCGGCGGTGAATCCAGCGCTGCAATGGAGAAAATCGCCTTGGGAGAGACTGAGGAGGTTGTGGAAGCTGGTAGCCAAGAGTTGGTGACCCGGGGGAGGAAGAGGAAGTAGGACTCGGCGCAGAAGGCCCCTGCTAAAGTTCCCAAAGTTGGCCGGGGGAAAGGGGTTTTGCTGGATTCTGACTCGGACTCTGATGATGAAGATGATGACGGGGAAGGTGCCCGGGTTCCCCTTGGCGCCGGGAAGTACTCTGCCCGGGAAATAATTAAGATAATGTCGGAGATTCCGACCGAGGAAGACTGGGTTAGGATGGATGATTCCGGGATGGTGAGCACTTTCAAGGAGCTGGGGAGTCTTTGGGGTCAGGTGAGTATGTCTTGACTTTCATCTTGTTTTTTGTATGCTCCTCCTTATGTATATTTCTGATCCTGTGAATTTGGTGTTTGCAGCTGGGGTCTCGTTTAGCCGGGTTTAATACCATCGCTTTCAACTTGATAAAGTCGGAAAGGGACACTGCTGAGACTTTTGGGGCGAGAGCCCGGAAAGCTGAGTCGGATTTGGCCCTGGAGAGGTCGGCCAAGGAGAAGTTGGACTCCGAGTTGGAGAAGCGGGTGAAGGAGGCCGAGACCCGTCTGGAAGCTGAGTGGAAGCGGAAATTGGAGGAGGCTGAGACCCGGGCGGATGACTCCGAGAAGAAAGTGGCCGGACTCGAGGAGGATGTGGAGAAGTTGAAGAGACAACTCGAGGGCCGAAAGGAACCAGCAGTTGTGATTGCTGACTTTAAGAAATCTGAGGAGTATAAGGGTGAGCTGGCTAATGCTGCTGCTGCGGAGGTTGTCCGATGCTGGACTGTTGCCGAGAGGCACATCAAAACAGACCCGGTGGCAGATCTGAGCAGCTTCATCAACCTTTATATCCAGGCCAAGGATGATGTTACGGCCGGTAAGGGTGAACCCGAGCCCTTTGAGGGTCCTTCTCCGAGTTTCATTGCTCCAGCCAATCCGGTGGCTCCCGTCGATGCGGCTCTCCAGACAAACAACCTTCCCCCTGCTACTTAGTCACTTTTTCTTTGATCTTGAATATGTTCTTTGAAACAATCTTTTGTATCTCTGGATTAGTTTTTGCTGGATTTGAATATTTATCCGAGGTCCGTGTGGACCCGGGATTGTGGAAGCCTGCTTTGCTGCTTTTTATCAAATATTTTCTTGTCATATTTGTTTGTGAATGCTTTTGTATGCTTTGTGTATTCCAGATTGGATGTTTGCAATAGTTCTGTACTTAGAAAATTTTCTAAGTAATTATAACGCAGGGTGGATCGCTTTTAGGATACTTTGTACTTAGAAAATTTTTCTAAGCAAAAACAATGTAGTTGTACCCGGGGTAGAGTGTACCCGGGTTGATTGCTTGAAATGGTCTTGTACTTAGAGATTTTAATGTTTGTCCGGGTTGATTGCTTTGTACATGTTTGCACTTAGAAATTTTTCTAAGTAGATAAAAATAGATGGACCCGGGCAACATCTACCCGGGTTGATTGCTTAAATATGTTTGCACTTAGAAATTTTTCTAAGTAGATAAAAATAGATGGACCCGGGCAACATCTCCCCGGGTTGATTGCTTAAATATGTTTGCACTTAGAAATTTTTCTAAGTAGATAAAAATAGATGGACCCGGGCAACATCTCCCCGGGTTGATTGCTTAAGTATGTTTGCCCTTAGAAATTTTTCTAAGTAGATAAAAATAGATGGACCCGGGCAACATCTACCTGGGTTGATTGCTTAAATATGTTTGCACTTAAAAATTTTCTAAGTGAAATGAAATGGATGGACCCGGGCAACATCTACCCGGGTTGATTGCTTAAATATGTTTGCACTTAGAAATTTTTCTAAGTGAAATGAAATGGATGGACCCGGGCAATGTTTACCCGGGTTGATGTGTTTGTACTTAGAAAATTTTTTTAAGGGAATAGAATAGATGGACCCGGGTAGATTTTTCCCGGGGTGATTGCTTGAATATGTTTGTACTTAGAAATTTTTCCAAGTAAATGAAATAGATAGACCCGGGTAGATCTTCCCCGGGTTGATTGCTTTCTTTAGCTTTTATACTTGGAAATTTTCCAAGTTAGATTGTTGCATGGATGGATCTGGGTAGATCCTTCCCGGGTTGGTTATTGATATTGTTTGGTTGCCTTAGAAATTTTCTAAGTAAATAACAATATGGATTCATAAGTAGCAGAAGACTTCATTGATATTCAGATGATTACACAGCTTTGATAATCAAAAATACATGGTTGCTTTTTAGGAATATGTAGCTGTCTTCTAAGGTCTTTTCTTCCTGTTGGCTTTACTGATAGAATTTCCTTAACCTGAGGCCATGCCAGGTGTTAGATACTTCTGACCCGTCCATATGCTCCAATTTGTAGGTGCCCGGCCTTAGGACTTCTTTGACTTTGTAAGGGCCTTCCCACTTAGGCATCAGCTTGCCTGTGTTGGTCGGATCAGAGGCTTCGGTGTCTCGTAGGACCAGGTCTCCTGTTTGAAAGTTTCTGACCCGGGACTTTTTGCTAAAGTGATCCCGGGTTTTTTCCTTGTATTTTTCCATCCTTGCGACCGCCTGATCTCGAACTTCATCCACTAGGTCCAAGTTGACCCGGAGTCCTTCCTCGTTCGCAATTTCATCAAAGTTGATCGCTCTGTGGGAAGGTGACCTGACTTCGATTGGGAGCATTGCCTCCGTTCCATAGGCCAACTTGAAGGGAGTTTCTCCGGTGCTTGTCCGGGGACTGGTTCGGTATGACCAGAGAACATGTGGTAGTTCTTCCGGCCACTTGCTCTTGCTTTCTTCCAACCTCTTCTCAATTCCTCTCAAGAGGATCCGGTTAGTAACTTCTACCTGGCCATTCCCTTGAGGGTAGGCGACTGAAGACTTCTTGTGTTTGATGCCTCTTTCAGTCAGGTAGCTTTCAAAATCCGACCCTATGAACTGGGGTCCATTGTCTGATACCAGGACTCTTGGTAGCCCGAATCTCATTAGGATGTTATCCATGAACCGGATGACATCTTGTTGGTTGATTGTTCTCATTGCCTTGGCCTCGACCCACTTGGTCATATAATCAATGGAGACAAGCAGGTATCTGAGGTCTCCTTTAGCCCGGGGAAAAGGTCCCATGATGTCTATCCCCCATACAGCAAACGGGATTGGGGATAAAACTGAAGAAGGTAGGACAGGGCTTACCCGGGGCACGTTGCTGAACAGTTGACAGTTCTTGCATCTTTTCACAAATTCCATTGCATCCTGGTGGATAGTCGGCCAGTAGTACCCCTGTCTGATGATTTTGTGGGCTAAGCTTTTGGCCGACATGTGGTCTCCACATATTCCTTCGTATACTTCTCTTAGACAATACTCGGACTCTTCCGGACCGATACATTTCAGGATCGGGGCTGAGTAAGTTCGTCGGAATAGGATCCCGCCTTCAACAAAAAACTTGGCTGCCTTAGCCTTCAGCCGTTGCGCTTTCCCCTTGTCTTCGGGTAACTCTCCCTTCTCTATGTAGTTGATCAGGGGAGTCATCCAGGTAGGGTCGTTGCTGATCTTGAAAACCTCCTCATGTTCTATTGTTGGCTTGTGCAATTCTTCGAAATAGACTGAGCTATCTAGGTCCGCTGAATTTTGGACCAGCCTGGAGAGGTTGTCTGCTTCAGCATTCTCTTCCCTGTTGACTTGCAAGATCCTGCATCCGGGGATCAGAGTAAGGTAGCTTTTCACCAAGGCTTGATACTTGGTCAGGGTCGGGTCTTTGGCAAGGTATTCTCCATTGGTCTGCCTGACCACGATCTGGGAATCACTGTAGATGGTGAGATTTCGGATAGACAGGGTCCGGACTAACTTTAAACCTGCTAGAAGGGCTTCGTATTCCGCTTGGTTGTTGGTTGCTGCGAAACCGAAGGAGATTGCTGTTTTGATGGTGAACCCGTCCGGGCTCTTCAGGATTAGCCCGGCTCCTGACCTTTCGGTTGTTGAGGAGCCGTCGACATGTAGTATCCAAGACCCCGGGTTAGAGTCTACCGGGGCTTTTGGTTCGGTCTCCATGGGAGTTGTTTGATTTTCTGGGAAGTTGCACTCTACTACGAAATCTGCCAGGACCTGGGCTTTGACTGCTGTCCGGGGTAGAAATGTTAGGCTGAACTGGCTGAGCTCGATTGCCCAGTTCACCAGTCTCCCGGATATGTCTGGTTTGTGAATAATTTTCCTTAACGGTTGGTCCGTGACAATCCTGATCTCTCTTCCTTGAAAGTAGTGTCTGAGCTTCCTGGATGCGGTGACCAGTGCAAATGAAAATTTTTCTAAGTTGGGGTACCTGGTCTCCGCATCTTTGAGGACTTGGCTGACATAGTAGACAGGCTTCTGTTGCCCGGCTTCTTCCCGGATCAAGGCTGCCCCGACAGCAAGGGGTCCGGCCGACAGGTATAGGTATAGAGGTTCTCCGGGTAAAGCCTTCGTCAGGATCGGAGGCTTGGATAGGTATGTCTTGATTTCTTCAAGGGCTTTTTGGCAATCCGGGGTCCATTCCACTGATTTTTGATTTTTCGCTCCTTTCAGCAATTCAAAGAATGGTAGACATCTTTCAGCTAGCTTGGAGACAAACCTTCGGAGTGCCGCTAAGGACCCTGCTAGCTTTTGGACCTCCCTCTGAGTCCGGGGTGGTTGCATCTCTTGTACTGCCTTAATCTTTTCCGGGTTGGCTTCGATTCCCCGGTTGCTCACCATGAAACCCAAAAATTTTCCAGCTTCTACCCCAAAGGTGCATTTGTCCGGGTTGAGTTTTAGCTTAGTCCTTCTCATGTTCTCAAAACATTCTTTAAGGTCTGAAATGTGTCCTGGTACTGAAGTAGATTTGGAGATTATATCGTCGACGTAGCATTCCAAGTTCCTTCCCAGTTGGTCTTTGAAAATTTCATTCATTGCCTTCTGGTATGTAGACCCGGCGTTTCTTAACCCGAAAGGCATCAGTTTGTAGGCATATACCGCCCGATGAGTTATGAAGGCTGTTTTGGCTATGTCTGCTGGGTTCATCTTGACCTGGTTGTACCCGGAGAAAGCATCCATGAAACTTAGCATCAGCTGTCCGGACGTGGCATCGATAAGCTGGTCAATGCTTGGTAGAGGATAAGGGTCCTTGGGGCATGCTGCATTCAGATCCGTGTAGTCGACACACATCCTCCACTTTCCATTCGCTTTCTTGACCATGACTACGTTGGCGAGCCATTCCGGGTATTTGATTTCACATATGATGTCCGCCTTCATTAATTTCCCGACTTCCTCGTCTATTGCCTTCTGCCTCTCCGGGGCAAAATTCCTTCGCTTCTGTTTAACAGGTTTCTTTTTGGGATCAACGTCAAGGCTGTGCATCGCCAATGATTCATCCAACCCGGGCATGTCGTCCGAGCTCCAAGCGAAAACATCTGCGTAGCTCCGAAGTAGTTGGATGAGTTCTTCTTTAAAGACGGTATCCAGGCCTTTTCCAATTTTGATCTTCCTTGTCGGGTTGTCTTTCTCGATCAGGACAGACTCGGTTTCGACCGCAGCTTCGACCTTAGTCAATTCTTGTGCCGAGATCATTTGTTGGATCCGGGCATCGGTGTTCTTTTCAACAAAATTTTGAGCTGGGCTCATGGTTGCTTTCTGGTTGCTTTGTCCAGGATCAGGGTTGGTTGCTCCCGGGTTCTGACTGCCCGGGTCTAGGTCGATGACCTGGACTTCACCCTTAGGGTTTGTTCTCGGGTAAGGTCGATGTTTTTTGTTGCTTTTCTGTTTTTGGAAGACGGTAGCCTTTCTCTTGTTGTCCATATGGGTTTCCGCCATGACCAAGGCTTGGCTGTAACACATCCCGGCCGTTGCCGAATCTCCTCTGACTTCCCCTACCCCGAACGGGGTTGGGAACTTGAACTTTAGGTGTGGGATGGAAGTAATAGCTTCGATCTTGTTCAGACCTGGGCGGCCGATGATCACGTTGTAAGGGGAGGGTGTATCCGTCACATAGAATTTGATGGTGTGGGTGACTTGGTTCGGGAGAGTTCCGAATCGGACCGGGAGATAAAGTGTGCCAAGGACCGGGACAATGCTGTTCCCGAATCCATATAAAGGATCCTCCCTGTAGTCGTTCATCCGGATGCTTCCTAGTTCCATTCGATCCATGGTGTGTTTGAACAGAATGTTGGCTGAAGAGCCGTTGTCTACCAGGATCCTCCTCACTTCATTTTCGGCCATATCGAGGGTTACCACTAAGGCTTGATTGTGACCCCGGGTGACTCCTTCGAAGTCCTTGCTGCTGAAGGAAATCACTTGTTCGGGGAAGGCTTGAATGGACATTACTTCTTGACAGGAGTCCGGGCTGGGGGGAGGGGAGCAGGATCCGCCCAGTACCACGTTGACAACGTTTTTCTGCTTCCCGGATCCTCCTGTTTTGTCAGCCGTGTTCCGGGCTACGTATTGTCCCATGTTTCCTTTACTGATCTGTTCTTCAATGAAGTACTTGAGGGATATGCAGTTTTCGGTTTTGTGACCATGGGTGCCATGATAGTCACAGTGTCTGTTGGTGGGTCTGCTTTCAGGAGGAGTCTGCATGGGTTTTGGTGGGTAGTAGAAGGGTTTGTCCCTGACCTCCTTGAGTATGTCTTCGCGGGATCTGTTTAGAGGAGTCCATTCGGGCTCTGGTTTTGGTTCCCTGGTTGCTTTGTTTGGACCGGGGTCACTTCTGGACCCGGATCCCTGTTGGTTGGTCCTCTTGGAACCTGATTGCTGGATGAAATTTGTCTGTCTGTCCGGTTTGAATTTCTTATCCTGGTGATATTCTTTCCGGGGTCTATCCTCGACCTGCTTCCCTTTTGAACTTCCCTGTCGGGTCATCCTCATTGCTTGGAGCACATCGGTTTCCTTAATGAATTTTGCGGCCATGGCATAGGCAGCTGCCAGGCTCTGGGGTTCTTTGTTGATCAACTCGACCACATATCTCTCATTTTGCTCCGGGTCCAGGTTTCTTCGGAATATGCTCAGAGTCTCACGCTCATCCAGGTTGGAAATTTTGTTGATTGCTTCCTGGAAACGTTTCATGTAGTCTGAGAGTGCCTCATTGTCATACTGGCGAACCGTTTCCAGGTGACACATATGGAGTTCATGTGTCTTGTTTGCTCGAAACCTTCTGAGGAAGGCTTCCCTGAAATCTTTCCAGGACCCGATGCTCCGGGAGGGGATCCGGCTGAACCATCTCTGGGCCCCTCCCTTGAATGTGGATGCGAAGAAGCGACATTTGGTTAGATCATTGTACCAGTAAATTTGGGCTATCTATTCAAAGTAGTGCAGATGTTCCTCCGGGTCTCCCAGTCCATTGAAAGATTCAAAGTTGTAGTGTTTCATACCCTTTTGTCGGGGTATGGATTCCAAGGCGTGGCTGAAGGGAGTCAGGGTTTCCCCAATTTCAAGCCCGGCATCATTCCCGATTTTCCGGTTGAGTTCATTGATCATGTCTCTCAAGTTGGTCTCCCCGTGCCCATTATTCTCATCGTCAGAGATGAGCTCGGGTGTTGGCTCCTTTCGGTATCGCTTGGACCGGGATCCTTTTGTCAATTTTTCCTCTTCGAGTTGCATCCGGAGGGCAATTTTTTGTTCAAGTTTTTCCTCTTCCTCTTTTCGGATCTGTTCTTTCCTTTCAGCTAAGATTTTTAACCGGGTTTCCTCACTATCCTTCTGTTTCTTTTTCTTTGCTTTGTCTCCGATCCGGTCGAACACGGAACCCCGGGATTGACGGCTGTTCCCGGAGTCCTCAGATTCATCGACGTCCTCAAGTCTGCGGTTGCTTTCCCGGCGATCCTGGTACTGTCGGATGGCCTCAGCCAGATCCTCTTTGGTGAGCTGGGACAGGTGGAGGGTGGTGATCGGGACGTCGGTGTACTTGTATTGGTTCATCTCAATAGTGACCCGGGCGTCATTGGGGTTGACGGTTTGGTTCTCCTCCGGGTTCACAAGGGTGAAGAGAGGTCCTGTGGCATGATCCGGGTTCGGGTTATCTTGGTCTGTATGGTTATCCGGGTTCGGAGGAAGGTTGGAGCGTGTTCTTTTTGCCATGATTCCAAGAACTCACCCAGGGTGTATGGTTGCTGTTTTGGTGACAATGCTTGCAAACAGTATAGATAGTGACAGGGTGACAGAAATAGTGTGTACAGGTAGTCAACTTACTATTTTCAGAAATACTATAAGTAGTTGAGTGACAAATTGTGACCAGGTGTGAGACAAAAAGATTTTATGTGCTACAGACAAGATTAGGGTTTTGCTCAGGCAGGGTTTGCTATCATGCACACATCAAGAAAAACCATGGCTGAAGGTTTTGAGGAGCTGGGTGTTTTACGAAAGCTTACTGGTGTGATTTGGACCCCCGTTTCGGGGGTTTGTTGAAGAAGATGAGTCCAGTGGCACCGTGACCACAGGACAGAGGACACCTTCCCCTCCTTCTAGCGCCAAATGATAACGCCAATCTCCGATCCCGGTCCTTCCTCCGCCGTGACTGGTGGTTCCGTGGTGTAGCTGCTGGATGGGAGCCTACAAAACAACGCCGACGGGGGGGTTTTGCCCCGAAGCGCCTCCGGCGTGAGAGTAAGCGTAGGCTTCGGAAGGATAAAGATTAGAGAGAGTGCTATCTATATGTGGTGGGTGAAGGTGTATGTGTTGTGGTTGCTGGTGGCTGGTGGTTGAGAGTGTTTGAGTATATGCTGAGTGTAAGTGTGTGTATGAATGAGTGTAAAGAGAGTGAAGTTACCCTTAAACTCTGGATCCTTGGTCTATTTATAGGCCAGGGATTAGGGTTTAAGGGCGCGTACCTGGATCCTGGTCCTACACGTGTAAGGGTTTGATCCCCTACACGTGTCCAGGTGTCAGCGTAGGAGTAGTATTTTGGAATGTTCCCTGGCTTGTCTCTATCGCCAGTAGTTGACCGTTATATTTGTCTTTATCGTGTCAGTCTGTGGCTTGTGCAGTAGTTGTCGGCTGGTACATGTGCGTCCGGGTGAGTAGTAGGTTTCATATACCCGGGTAAGCAATCATGCCCGGGTTGTATCACCTTTCGAGGAGGGGGATGCCTTGTGGTGTTGGCGGTTACCCGGGTGGGGGCTCCCCTAAAGGATCCGGGAGTGGCTTAACCGGGTTATACCCTATCAAGCTCCACAGATATAATGTATCAGTTCATTGTACTTGGCTTGAAAATCTATTAAAGAAGTAGATATGCTATACAACTATACAAGTCACTAGACTAGATTTGGAAGTACCTGAAACCCTAATTTAATTTCTCCCTCAAAATACATATACTATATGATTAAAAGATCTTCTCCCTCAAAATACATATATATGATTAAAAGATCGGGATTGGATTCTTTAGAATTGATTGTTGCACAAGCTACTCCCTTCATCCCAAATTAGATGACCCTTTTGAGAATTTTTTTAATCTCAAAATAGATGAGCCTCTCTCTTTTCAACACATTTATCAACAATCTTCCAACTTTACTCTCTCTTATTTATCATTTCCAATATACCAACCACATAATACAATCAAAAGTCAACACAATAAATATGGGTAGAGATGGAAAAAAAATTTATCATTTAATATTTCTTAACATGTGTGAAATGAGGAAAGAGCTCATCTAAATTGAGATGAAGGGAGTATAACAGAAGAATATTTATACTTGTATTTTTTATGTGTCTGCTGCGCCTACCAGCTCATCCGTGCGCGGTAATAAATAAATAAATATAGATTGTTGTTATCAATTACAACTACCAGGATCATCTCTTGTAATGGCCCTATTCTGGGAATTAACAGTTAGCTATTATTACATTGAATTACATGTTTTGACCAGCTGATTGAAATAAATATTTTGACTGGCGGATTAGATTACAGTTTCGTGTAAAACTGTTTGGTAAATAGCTGTTTCATTAGCTTTTTATGACACATACCAAAAGCTATAACCCAAAAAACTCCTCAAAGTAGCTTTTTGAAAATTAGCTTTTTGAACCTAAACCTCTGTTTCAATCCCCTAACTATCAAACACTACCATTAGCGGATTGAAATGGTCAAACCTTTAAATCTCCCCGACCTTTAATTTTAGCACAAACCGCTAACTTCTAAACACGGCCAATATATCATAGCTAGTTTACATATACGCCCCATGTAAAATGACATATCAGCAAAATAATTCATGTAATCTTTTTAAAAAACCGATTATATAATTTAACCAAATGACTAAAATAATAACGGTTTTTCTAATAGGTGCCCAAAAACACACTATAAGTACCAACTCTAATGAAAATGACTTCTTTTAATTGGTGGAATTGGTGTAATTGCAGGAAGACCATCAACATTTATTATCCCTCCACTAATCAAAATCTAATATTCTTATGGGAGTTAGTGACTATTGTGTGCCCATGAGCACACCATAGAAAATTCGAAATAATAAAAGTGATAATATTGAGTAAAATATTTATAGACGGTAAGTTTCCAAAATGGACAATAGTCTAGTGGAAAAGAAAAAATCTATTTTCTCAAACATCAAAACACTGTCATCAGAATACGAAATAAACAGCAGCAGGCAGCGTTCTTACTAGGGTTCATGTCACAGCGGCACGGGCATGCCAGATTGGGCATGCCAGACTGGGCATGCCCTAGGCATGCCTTTTGTCCATTTGGCATGCTTTTTTACTAATTTTTTATATAAATAATAAAATTTATATAAATATTATATCTTATAAATATTGAAAATTTTAAATATAGTCCAACTCCATAGTTAAATATTAGATAAACTACTAATATAAGTTAGTATTGTACTAAGTTCGGTTCTTAATATTTACTAACTTTTGTTATATTTGTAAGTGCACTTTAGTATCAATCCTGTAATGATGCAGCAGTTTTTGCTATATTTAATGGAAAATGGCATGCCATTTGGGCATGCCTTTTTGTAAAATACATGCCTATAGGCATGCCAGTGAGAACTGCTGTGACATGTACCCTAGTTCTTACCCCCTTCCCTGTTTAGTGAACCAAGTGTTCCTAAAACCCCGTTCAAATATCAACTTGGAGGAGAGAGGGGGGGTGCCTTTACATGGTTTAATATTCTCCCCCAAGTCATGGAAAGTATACGCAGCAGCTTGTTAGCAAGGATCTCAACTAGTTTAATCTCTATGTAAGATGCATGTAAAAGTAAAGTTTTATAGTAACCAGTGAAATTGTAAAATACTACATTTAAAGTATTACACCTTCCGAGCCAGTGTTCTCTGCTTTGTTGTGTGCTGGACAACTTTCTCCCCCACAGGGAGGCCCTTTCTCCGCCTTACACCTTCCGAGCCAGTGTTCTCTGCTTTGTTGCGTGCTGGACAACTTTCTCCTCCACAGGGAGGCCCTTTCTCCGCCTTACACCATCAATCAGTTTCCTAGCAGTATTGGGCAGTACACTAGCACCATCCCCAAATTCTTCCTTTTCTTCTTCAGTTTTAGGTACAAAAAAAGGATCCTCCGGAAGTGCTTCCCAATGACTAAGAACAAGTAAAGCACTTGAAGCTCCTGATGTCCATCTCCTTAATTCATCAGCAAACCCAAAGCTCTCTGTAACTGGCAAATAAGCATGAACCGTGAACAAAGGAGACCCTTCCTGCATTTCTTCCTTCAGTACTCGGGCTCGCCTACGTGCAAGAACTGCATACATAGCACCTAAATATTCTGTTGGAGTATTTAATTCACAAAAGTACATGCCTTCAACAAGCCGGGGTTTCTTCTGGAGTACGGCCGCTTTGCATGCGTCCTTGACAGCTGTCATTACTTGTCCACTGAACATGCCATATTGCTCTGCTTGTTGTTGAGAGTTTGAGGAGTCATTTATTTGCCCAGTTGATGCGGAAACGTAAGCCTCAACAACAAATGCCAACCCCCACATAGGTTCATCACACAAAGGACCAGCTGCTGACGCAAGTTGAAACCCAGACATAACACTGCTCTCGAGAGTCTCAACTTCTTGGTACAATCCATTTGTTGTAGCCATTGACGCCTCATATTTTCTAATCCTTTGGCTTTCTTCTACATCCAGGAACCCCAATCTCTGAGATACATAAGGTGAACCCCGGAGAAGAACAGAAGAATCAACATTGGCAGCTTTTTTTATGTCGGGGGTGAGGAGGATGTTAGGACCAACCTGTCTCGGCCCAAATGCCCATATCCTTTTCAGAAAATTCTGCCACAACACTTTATATTTTTCTACCAAATCCTTGTCAATTTGAGAGCTCCAATATAAACTATCTTTTTCAACAGCAGCTATTATGCGCTTTTTAAGTGATTCGATAGTATTATCATCTTCTGTGATGCTAGCTTTATGAGCCTCCAAACTATTATAGGTCTTTCCCATTTTCCCCCCCACAATATCTCCAAGAAATTCAGAACTCTCATCGAGCAACTTAGTCAGGGCAGTAGGAAGCTTCATAACCTGCACGCGGACGACACACCTTCCATTGGCTGTGGTTTTCTCCACAAAGTCCGTAGTCCCGGTTAACAACCTTAGATTCTCTAGTGGATCGGATTCCTCACATTCAATTGTCTCTCTAAAGGACACAAGAGGTGGAGAGACTTCCAAGCTTACCTTTGCAAATCTCTCCTTCAAATCCTTTATGCATCTTTCGAGATGAACTTCACCTGCAGCAGCAAGCACATGCTCCCCTCTTCCAGAAACAGTAACCTCGACAAAAGGGTCAGCACGGTTTAGGAGCCTCAAGCCTTTCATAAGGGCTCCTATATCGGCTGGATCAGAAGGTTCAATTGCCACTTTGAGAGTTGGAGAAACTTGGAAAACCATACTAGAGAAAGGCCAACAGCTCTTTGTTGATGAAAGTGTTGCACTCTTTAGTATATGCTGCCCAAGGCCTCGAATGGCAACGACATTACCAGCCTTTACAAAGGCAACCGGCTTCAGACCTTGACCCATCATTAAATACAGGGAGTGCAACTCAGCTTCCTGCACATGCTTTTGCATATTTTCCTCCTTCAATGGATCATAGAGAGCTGAAAGCACATATACCTTCTGTCCAGCATAAAGGACCCCGCTGAATATCCTGGCAAAGGCAAGAAAACACTCATCTGAATCTCCATTTCCACCATCTTCTGTAAAATTATTGATTATTTCCCCATGTAGGCCTCTCTGGGGAAGCATCTTTACTGGAACTGCAAACATCTTAGACACAAAAGCAACACATGGTGCTTCCGGCCTTGAATCACAAGCCTCAACAGATTTTCTTGCAGCCTCTGCCTCAGCAAGTACCTCGGACTTCATACCCTCATCTAAAACTTCACGCTTTGGAAGCAAACGGGATACCCGAAAAGACTGCGCCTGTATAGGGTCTGGCATACAGTTAACAACCATTGACAAAATAGCATCTGATAATGGAAGCCAATGACACATGACAGCTTGTAGCTTGGATTTTGGGTCCTTATTCTTAAGTTCATGTTCCAATCCTTTCAAGCCAAAATTTCTGATGACCTTTTGAAGTATAGCTATGTCTCCATCTGGTTCTAAACATGCCTTGTAAAGCTGCCAAATTGGCTCTAGTACCCACTGCACAAACAGCGGTTGAGCATTGCTTATCCCAGCTATCCCCTTCTTACCCACAAACATCATAGTCTTAGGATTGTAATAGCGAGGACCCCATAAGGCCTTGTTGACTGTGGCAGGATTCACCTTATGCAGTGGGTTGGGATTCTTACTATTCAGTTTATCCGCACAAAATTCAGCAAACTTTGAAGTACGAAATCCCCATCCATCAAACGCACACACAAAGGCGACATTACCCTTTTGTGGCTGGAAGGTATCTTCCTCATCATCCTCAATCAACTCAAAATTGTCATCAGTCAAGTCCCCTGACGGGGCAGCAAGAAGAGAATCAACATCAGACAAATACTTCTGAGACTTATAAGTACTCATTATTCCATTAACCTCATGAACAATCCTCTGCAACCTAATAAAGGCCTCCATAGGAGTCAATTTCAATTCACAAATCAATCTATCAATCTTATTCAAAACCAAACAAGGAGTAAGCTTTTCAATCCAAGCTTGACGCAAGACAGCATGAGTCTGAATATGAACACCCTCAACGGCATCAACTAAAACCAAAGCCCCATCACTCAAGCGTGCAGCGGTAGAAACCTCACTACAAAAATCCATATGACCAGGAGAGTCAATAAGATTAATAGAATGGTTATGAAATTGTAAAGCAATAGAAGAGCTCTTCATAGTAATAGCCCGCCTTTGCTCCTCATCCAAATAATCCAAAAAACGAAGCCTACCCGCTTGCTTGGGGTGCAACACGCCACCGCCACAGGAGGCAATTAGGTGATCAGCAAGAGTAGTCTTGCCATGATCGACATGAGCAAGAATGCAAATATTCCTAATATTCGACATTCTGTAAATCTCAATTCAAACCAACCGATAAATTCTTTTCTCTATTATTATTACAATTAAACAACAGGATTTCAACAGGATTTCAATTTAACAACAAACAAACAAAGTCAGACAGACCAACCTCAACACAAACAAAGATTGGAGGCGCAGGGCTTGCCTCCTTTTCCTCGCTAAATAGGGTTTGCTTTTGTGTATGTTTGTGTAATGTCTATATGATGCTTAAACAAAATAAATCATCACTTTTCCGATTCTTATTATCATTTTAATTTAATATTAACATTTACTTTCTCCTTTTCATTATTTATTTCTATATATGATCTGCCAAATCTTTTAATATAATTATATATTTCATACTTGAAAACTAGAAATATTACTACTGCTTAAACAAAATAAATATATCACTACTACTACTGCTCATCACTTTTCCGCTTCTTATTATCATTTTAATTTTAATATTAATATGCGCTTTCTCCTTTCCATTATTAATTTCTATATTCTGTATAATCTGTTAAATCTTTTAATATAATCATATATTTCATATATTTCTAGAAATTATGCGTGTCCTTTGCGCGTGCTAAATCATTATTAATTTTAAATATTTATAACAATTTTAGACTATCTTTTTATATTTTTAATTGACAATTTTCACAAATTTTCGATTTTCACGCAAAAACAAATTATTACAATATGCCCCATTGCTTTCATGCAGAAACCAATTTCATATGTATAATTTCAAATATTTATAATAATTTTTAGACTATTTTCTAGTTTTTTTTTATAATGAGAATGAATCTCAACAAATATGAATCGGCAATTCATCGTGATAATTATTTCATTCAAGAAAACTTATCATCTAACCGTCGGACATGCAAGATGACCGGGAAAATTTAGATGATAAAACTTTAATGTCCGAAAAAAAAACCCGTCTTCTTCCAAACATCCTGAAAATATAAACAAAGGAAACAAGAATAATATAAATCAATATATATAACAGATTATATATATATTATAAAAGTAAAAGATAATATAGAAACAATATAGCGAACACTAAAGGAAACAACAATGTAGAAATAATTTAAGACACGTAATTCATATAATTAATTACAAAACTATAGACAAAGACTATATCCAATAGTCTTGACTTACCTCTATGTGAGGTTTTACTAAACACACTCCTATCACAACCTACATTCTGATTTCAATAACTTATAACCTACAGCTCTGATACCAACTGTGACATCTCTCAAATTCGGGGTCTGAATTTGGTGCCACAAAAAAAACATTTAAAAACCTGTATTTGCGGAAGAAGGTAAAACAGATATTTAAAAATCTGGACATTTTAAAAGAGATTTCAATCAAAATCACTTTAACCCCCTAAAAACAGGATCGCTAATAGGTTACAGCATTGAAATCAGAAATCAAAACTTCTTATCTTATTACAACTTAAACTACATCATCAGTTAAATCTCGATAAAAAGAGTAACTGATAACCAAATAAATAAATCTATTTACAACAGAACTGAAATAGAACAATTCTAACCATAATTGGTTTCACAGACATCTCCCTGGCATTCTCGCGTAGCATCAGTCATACGTGCAACTCAACAACTCATCTTACTCCCTAGCTGAAAGGGGTTAGAAAAAATATCAAGGGTGAGCGAAAATCCTCAGCAAGGTAATATGAAAGGCAAGAGCCACAGGATATAAATTCTTTTGAATTAAATCAGAGTATTCGAAATAAATCAACTTTTTCTAAACATTTGTAATTTAAAAGTTTATCGAACATGTAAATCAATATGCTTGAAAATTTCACAGAATATATTGGACAGTAATCAAAAGCTATCATAAGCTTAAACATAATGACCAGGTTTTATACAACAGCATACTATCACAGTTGATCAACCCGTGTGATAATACCGAGGCATACTTCGTAGAAGCATGTCTCAAAACATGTACCAATACAAGGCAAAACATTGGCCTTTGGCAGAAAAGTATTATAATATTTCAATAATACCTAGATAGCCCTCCGCTGGACCGTCGTCCTGGCCACCAACGCAAAACAAAGAAATCCTTCGATTTCTTCCGGAAGCAGATGATTATTCATCTGTTCTCAAAACAATATTTTGCTGGTCTATCTGGTAGGACTATTAAATAGCCCCTTATGCCATAAAATCATTTCTTTCGAAACTTTTCTGAAAACTCTTTTGTTCTCAATCTTAAAATACTGTCAAAACAATTTTATCAAAGTTTGAGTATAATTTTGAATACACCGTCATACGGCTCAAAGGAATCAAAAGGCTATTTTAGCTATTTAAAATTCAGGATTTAAATCTAGGACAGAAGACCAGGCTTATATTGTAATATCGAAATATGACTGCTATAGAGTCATCAATAGTTCCAAACTGTAAAAGAACTCAGACAATAATCTTTCATAAAACTGATTTAAATCAAAAATTAGAATGCCTTATAAAAATGTTGTCATTGTACAACAATAAAAGTATCGAACTTGGAATATTCGATATTTTAAATCACAAGATAAACCTA
The DNA here is from genome assembly GCF_001625215.2 of Daucus carota subsp. sativus. Classification (NCBI taxonomy): domain Eukaryota; kingdom Viridiplantae; phylum Streptophyta; class Magnoliopsida; order Apiales; family Apiaceae; genus Daucus; species Daucus carota. Next base: position 11,379,710 of record NC_030381.2, read on the forward strand.
AAAGCATTTGTACTTTTAAATATCAGAAATCATAATTATGCTTGCAGGAAATACAAGTCATACATATAAAACTTGATTTATCAAATGATGGAGTTGAAATACTTGCTCTTTAATTAAAAGAGAAGAATAGGAATACTTGCCTTTGGTGGAAACACAAGTGACAACACTGTCACTCTACTCGAGATTCCTATATTGGCTTCAACTCTGCTAATCTCTGCAATGACTATATTCTCTTGGACTATAATCCAAGCTAATCTGAATTACGAATCCATTTATAATTCAGTCACAGCTCAGCCAACTAGAAGTCCACTTAATAATAAATTTATAAAGTTGGACATCAGATCTTTTAAAATCGAGGAACTCCCGAAAACTCAATCAACAAAACAATCATGTCGAACTAATATAAATATAAGTCAAAACGCCAGCCTATATAGCTAAGCATGTGATTCAAATAATAATCACATCCGACAATTAACAAGTCAGAATCGATAATAATTTATAATCAACAACCAGTTCCATGATTTAAACAGAAATAATATTATAATTTATTTTAATCAGAAATAAACAATTTGATTTTCAGAAGTAGATAACAACTTCCAGAATTTAAATGAAATTCATAATTGTCGCGAGATTTTAGGTAAATACAACCCGAAATTTAAATCACCACTACAATCAATATACAAGCCCACACTTCCATGATATTAATCGACATTTACCTATAACTGGCTCAATAAAATATTAGAAGATTATTATTATCATCGTCATTATCATTGTTAATAAAACAATAATAACAATTCTAATAACAGTAAAATTAATATTTTATTCTTCCGACATTGCTAACACCGTCTCTCCAGAACCTCAACAACCCATTGGCTTCCCTATAACAACACCAATGCCTTACCCCTTCATTACATCATTTCAAATTCCATTCCCTAAATCAGCCCCCCTCCATCAAGCTCTCCTTTACTTCCTTTTCACCTTATTGCCATCCTCCCTATAAATCACCTTCTACACTGTTACATGCCTTTGTCTAACTTCGGCCAGCCAGAGTGAAGGACACAACTAGACAAACCACAAATCAGCTTCCATTGTCCGAACCTTCAACCAACCTACCACTCACTCGCAACTCTCATTGCCAACATCCCGCGACCCTGTCTTCTCCTCCCCTATGTTTTTCGGAGTTTAGAAACCACTCAAACCACCCCAATCTCTCTCTCAGCCCCGCATTATACCCAACTTTGACCACTGTCTAACACACTCCCCACCAGACACATATATACCTTAATCTCTAACATCTACTCAAACTGTAAACACACCACAATTAATCCCAAACTACCCTTCAACCTTCAACCATCCCTACTTATCCAACCTCCCCGCCACCCCTTTAACCACCCCTGAAATCTTCCAATTACTACAGTGGTGACGGCACCGCTGGCGGTAAACCCTCGCTGCCACCTCCTTCGATCTCCACCCATCAAAGCTACAGACTCCTTCTCCGGCTTGAAAGCAAGCCACCTCTGAGGTCAGCCGCCGCGGCTCCAGCAGGAGTATCACCGCCGCAACAGCACACCCCCATACACCAGCCTTCTATCCCACTACTCTCAACACCGCCAGTCCGTAACTCTGTCTTGCCCTTCCCCCTCTGTCTCCGCTGTGACACCACCATTAAAAGCAAGCCACCACCATCTCAGTTCTCTCCTGCTGCGTGGCATCCACCCGTTACTACACCTCCAACACCCTCTGAGAACACCTCCTCAGCCACCCACGAAGCTCCGATTCAACCACTAACAACAATCGTGAAGAAAAACAAACATACATATACACACAATCACCTTGTTAGGGTTATACTGAAATATTCGTTTGAAGTATATAACAATTATTTGAGAATCTTGAATGCATGTTTTTGATGTATTATTTTATAACTAACCGCAAGCGCACGGTGTCTATTATAGTGTAGACTGACAAATGCGGGTCGTATCCTCAAGGAGACAGATGCGATCAATTTTTATTCAGTTACAATTGATTGTTTGAAGAGCAAACGATTATAAAAGATATTTTAACTAATTAAATTAATGCTAACTAAAGAGACACGAAATAAATATATTAAAACCTAGGGCAATCAGGTCCACCATGCTTACACAACAACTGGCTTTAAGCTAAAGCAATTAAAGCGGTCATGTAACTAGAGTTTGTTAATCTCTCTCAAGCATCAACACTCTCGAAACATGCTTACACAAATAATCACTTTTAGTAATTCAATTGATTGGGAAATTAAAGCAAGGCTAATCTCTCTCGAGTATTAACGCTTTCAGAAATCCAATGATGCTCTCGCACTCAAATTCAATTCTGCTAATTGTATGTGTGCCTCTAGTAGTATATCTCTCGATCATACTCCTATTCGCATAGAATCAATTCATGATATCGACCGATTACACAAATCAATATTAAAACACATCAATTAGAATTTCCACAATAAATCAAATCACTGTAAAATCATGCCAATATCATAGTGCAAACATGGCTTCCCCTTAAGCCCTAGAACACACTACTCAGTAATAACTAAACAAACAAAACAACTAAAATAACCAAAAGACATAATTAAACTAACAAGAAGAACGAAGAAGACTAGAGAAGAAAATCCTTAACTTTCAATGTTGTCACTTCCATGAAAAGCTATGGCCTCTCAACAAGTCTCTCTAACTAACCATAATTCTATTCTAATAGTGTACAATGATAAAACCCTAATAATTCTCCCTAATAATAAAAGTTTTTTTAATATTTAAAACTAATATAGAAATAGAAATCCAAAACAAGATAGAATTTTCTCTCAAAATTCGTAACTGACTTTGCTGCTTTGTTTTCGGGCCTTTTCAGCTGGACTTTGCTTCTTAGACCACTTCTAAATTAAAGGAAATTTCAAGAGCTTCTCGTGGGCTGTAAGATCGTCCAATTCTGACATCTAGAACTCAAGATATGGCCCGAACAGTGCAGAATTCGGGTAGAACCCAATAAATCCGAATTTTAATAGAATTTAGCTACAAAATAGCTAATATATCTTCCAATCCTTCTCAACTTGGAATTATTTATTTTCTACAATTAAACAATAAAATCTATTAAATAAAATCCAAATCCGTGCAAAATATAATAAAATATGAGAACAAAATCATATAGAATATATATAAAAATGTATTCTATCAAACATCCCCACACTAAGCTTTTGCACGTCCTCGGGCAAATAAGCGAAATGAACTAAGTTCTAACTAACTAACACCACTTTCGTAGATGACACGATTGCATTGAGCGTATGCAACAAGCCGTTAAACCCTTAGGCAGCCCTAGTAGGACGAGTTTTGTCTCATGAGGGTTTATAGTGAATCTGCCCACAAAATTCATTATTTTCTACCAAGTCTCAAACATGCAACTACTATAAATGCAATCTAAATGAATAGGCCTAAAAAAAAACGTCATGAAAGTATCAACCTCGTCAATATATAATCCTCAGAATATGCAACAATCGAGGCATTCATCCGTGTCACATATTAGTCATGCAACTCTTCCACTGGAAGTACGGAGTGAATCGTGTGTGCTCAACATGCTTTCTAATGAAACAAAACATAGACTGACAAATTTCAACAGAGTCTTAAACATGAGTCGTTTATCAGAATAATGCTTAAACACTTCGTTACATTAGAGTCACCTACAGCTCAGGGTCGCAAAGGAATTTTTATGCCTCTCTTATATTTCTACTTCTTTTTTTTTTTCATGCTCAGTCAAAGGTTGGGAAGCTTCTCATGGTAAGTGAGTTACGACCACCATAAGACTTTGCTAGCTCATGTTTTTCTTTTTTTTTTTAAAGTGAAGTAATTCTCCAGTAACCAAGGGTTGTGAAAAGTCACCAAGAAAATTTATTTCTAGTACAATTGCACTTAATACCAGCACAAGTACATGGATCGTTCTTTTCAAAATTTACCCCCCGTTGATCTCAAAGGAGTACTCGATACTTTATTTGCAATATTCTATTTTTTTTCTTTTTTTTTCTTAGAAAGGCATATACATTCTAAAGCTCCCCTAAACTTAAGATTTACATACTCTAAGCTCAAATGGGAATAGTCAAAATTCTATACTCGACTCATAGATAAAACTCAAGAATTAAGTTAGCCTAAGTCTTGTCTCTAAAGCATTTTATAGTGTAATTAAAATTTCCTCACAAACAATTTCTAAGCATGCAAGACATCACATATGATCAAGATTACTAGCCAAGAAAATATGCAAATAAACTCATCATGAGAAATCAACTCGGTATTATATACTTTCATGAAATTATGCAAGCTAAAAAAATAATAAAAAAACTACTAAAAAAATGCAAGCAATATTAAATAACTAGATGCTCTAATTTAAATGGAGCTAACATGAATATCCTAAATTTAAGACATGGCAATATACAATTTTTTTTCTAATTTTCTATTTTTTTGTTTGAATTTTATAATATATAATTTTTTGGTTTTTTTTTTACATTGAGAAACCATCACCACACTAAAGCGGTTCATTGTCCTTAATGAATAAATATGACAAAGATATATAAATATAATAATATAATTATATAATATTAGTTAAAAAGAATACTCCCCTGAAATGTCATTGACGAAGTGAATTGACTCAGGACTTCTTCGCTTTATATTAGCGTGGATTCACCCTCTTGACATCTGCATGAGTTGGCATGGTGGTTAGAGAGTGGCTTGTAAAATCTGAACACCGGAGATCTTGTGTTTAATTCTCAGCAGCCTCGTTTATTTTTGAAACACAGGACTAGGGACTCAGGGAGCTCTGCGCTGGACTCAAGGAAAAACATGTCACACGCTAATGGGCTGGGCTTCCTGAAATTGTCGTGAGCTTTGGCATGTGCTCCTGATAAATCTGGAATCAATTGAGCTTGTATTGGGCTTGAAGCCCACGAGTTAATCAAGCAGCGGAGAAAAGTAGCGCGCCTATGTATGTGTTCCAGGCAGTAGATTGGGAGCCGCAGCTAGATATTACAGCACTGCAGCTCTTTCTTTCCTGTTGAGCGCTTGCTCCTTTTTTTTTCTTTTTTGTATCATTTTTTTCCTCTTATGCAAACAGAAATATCTGTACCATCTTTAAACCACGTGAGCTCAATAATTTATCTTTTCATATCTGAAACACTTCACACAAATTCATCAAGGCATCTTATGGGAGTAAAAACAAATGAAAATAAAAATTATAAGCTCCTAAAAAAAAGACAAAAATATATTATATAATATATTAACTATTAGGGACCTTGGGTTGCCTCCCAAGTAGCGCTCTTTTAGAGTCATTAGCTTGACTTTTTAGCTCCAAAAAGAATCTGTAAAAGGCGGAGTTTCCGCTTTCTCAAACATGATCTCACCACCAAAAATAAAATCTTGAGTATCAAATGTTGTCTTTATCCTGCAGAAGGTCTCCAAACAAGCATTAATAAAATTAATTGTCGCATCAAGATGTAACAACTGATCAATATATTTCATAGATTTGGAGAACTTTGTGATAAAACAACGATAGAATTCACATCCATCAAAATATTGAACTCCCTTGATATTCACATGAGGTGGAGGCTCTGGTGGTGGTTTTTCTAAACTCCTCACTTTCGCAGGAGTTAGTTGAATCTCTTGGCTTCTTTTTGTTTCAATGAATAAAAAGTCAGTATTGCAAACACTTTCTTCCGAGACTTGAGGTGTAAGAGCCTTTTGAAATGGATCATAGGACAAATTCTGAGAAATCTCATCTTGGACAATCATCATGTCAACTCTTAAACATGTGCTCTCAAATATGGGAGCAGAGGTCCGAGTAAAAGCAAAGTTTTTCATATCAAATTGTTGATCTACCTTGATTAAGTTGATTCCTTTCGAGAATGGTAATTTAAGCACACAAGGCGGAGGAGAAACTGCTACCAACTCGATATTGCTCTCTTCACTTAGCTCATCATCACACACATGGTCCACAACATCAACAACATCATCAATTTCATTGGCAATGACATGATCCTCCCCTTTATCAATAGGTGCATCATCATCACAGATCGAAAAACTATCACAGTCTTCATCACTTGCAAGAATGATAGTATTTATGTCATCTTCAACTTGAAGACATGGAGGTAGAGAGGATTCGGTTTGCCATGTAGAAGAAGAACTAGACAATTGTGCAATTTGACCCTCCATAATCAGTTGTTCAGCTTTTAATTCTTTAATCATCATGGTACTATCTTCAATGCATTTCCGGAAGTTCATGATACCATCCTCAAAACTCTTGGTCATACATATCAACATATCACATACCTCATTCGTCTGATACGATGTTAAAGGAACCTGTAGCTCTTGTTGAAGTGGATAGTGATACTGCTGAAACTGAGGTTGCTCATATTGAGGTTGATGATATTCCTCCTCAAACTGATCATATTGCTGTAGTGGTGGTTCTTCATAACCATGTTGCTGAAATTGTTGTTGATCATGATATGAGAAATTCTGAAATTCATTGTCCATGTAAGAGAAATCTGGTTGATCCATCCATTGTTGATCACAAGAATTAGGATAGTGATTGTACTCATATCTTTCTTGATAATCATTTACATGTCCCAACTGAGCATTCTGAGAATTAAAGACATTGTAAGAACATTCATAACCATAGTGACCCTGAACACCACAAACTTGACAGAAGTTATAAGTCTTCGGGGTAGCTTGTGACATCTCGTTGATACTCAGTGGACGTGTAGTGGGTGCAAAGTTATCAACTCCGTCCATTGACAACCTGAAAAAAAACTCAACAAAGCCAAGAAGCATAGTAAAATCTACCTCACTTGGCACGGAAGTCCCAAGGAGGCAATGGAAACAATCTAAATAGCCAAATAAAATCAATAGAAACTAGCAGTCTCCCCGGCAGCGGCGCCAAAAACTTGATGTATTATTTTATAACTAACCGCAAACGCACGGTGTCTATTGTAGTGTAGAATGGCAAATGCAGGTCGTATCCTCAAGGAGACATATGCTATAAATTTTTATTCAGTTACAGTTGATTGTTTCAAGAGCAAACGATTATAAAAGATATTTTAACTAATTAAATTAATACTAACTAAAGAGACACGAAATAAATATATTAAAACCTAGGGCAATCAGGTCCACCATGCTTACACAATAACTGGCTTTAAGCTAAAGCAATTAAAGCGGTCATGTAACTAGAGTTTGTTAATCTCTCTCAAGCATCAACACTCTCGAAACATGCTTACACAAATAATCACTTTTAGTAATTCAATTGATTGGGAAATTAAAGCAAGGCTAATCTCTCTCGAGTATTAACGCTTTCAGAAATCCAATGATGCTCTCGCACTCAAATTCAATTCTGCTAATTGTATGTGTGCCTCTAGTAGTATATCTCTCGATCATACTCCTATTCGCATAGAATCAATTCATGATATCGGCCGATTACACAAATCAATATTAAAACATATCAATTAGAATTTCCACAATAAATCAAATCACTGTAAAATCATGCCAATATCATAGTGCAAACATGGCTTCCCCTTAAGCCCTAGAACACACTACTCAGTAATATAACTAAACAAACAAAACAACTAAAATAACCAAAACACATAATTAAACTAACAAGAAGAAAGAAGAAGACTAGAGAAGAAAATCCTTAACTTTCAATGTTGTCACTTCCATGAAAAGTTATGGCCTCTCCACAAGTCTCTCTAACTAACCCTAATTCTATTCTAATAGTGTACAATGATAAAACGCTAATAATTCTCCCTAATAATAAAAGTCTTTTTAATATTTAAAACTAATATAGAAATAGAAATCCAAAACAAGATAGGATTTTCTCTCAAAATTCGTAACTGACTTTGCTGCTTTGTTTTCGGGCCTTTTCAGCTGGACTTTGCTTCTTAGACCACTTCTGAATTAAAGGAAATTTCAAGAGCTTCGTGTGGGCTGTAAGATCGTCCAATTCTGACATCTGGAACTCAAGATATGGCCCGAACAATGCAGAATTCGGGTAGAACCCAATAAATCCGAATTTTAATAGAATTTAGCTACAAAATAGCTAATATATCTTCAAATCCTTCTCAACTTGGAATTCTTTATTTCCTACAATAAAATAATAAAATCTATTAAATAAAATCCAAATCAGTGCAAAATATAATAAAATATGAGAATAAAATCATATAGAATATATATAAAAATATATTCTATCAGTTTTCACATTGTCTGAATATTATATATTGTAGACAATCTAGTATCAAATGGGATAGCAGAAGATTAGATTGTCGAGTTCCTTATATAATATAATAAAGGTTCACAGTCTAAGTGGTGTTAGACAAACCATTGGAACGACTGAAGTATTATTTGGAAATAGTTTTGATATGGCTCTGAAATTGGCCCTAAAAATTATTGGGTTATTTTTGGCCCGGGTCTGATTAAAGGCCAGAATATGAGGCCCGGATTCTGGGTTTATCACCCAAAATTCGTGGCTAGCAGATTGAGGTTATAAAAGGCCCGTTGGGCATTCATGTTTGAGAAACATGGGCTGCCCAAACTCAAGGCACGAGCCCCCAGCCCGGTCAGGGCCCAGAACTCGAATCCTAGTCCTACTAGGAGTCTGACTGACGAGTCCAGGACTCCGAGAGTCCTACAAGAACTCTGAATTTCGTGGATAACTATCTAGAGTCCTAGATAACCTCCAGCAGCTCAAGATAAGGATCAAGGATCAGTCCTATCCTATCTCTGACTCAAATACCTATTTCTACTAGGACTCTAACACCAGGGATCCTACTTCTAATCAGTCTCTAACCCTGAGACATCTATATAAAGGGCTCTACCCCTCCAAAATAGAACTACGTTTTTTGACTTGATTCTTCACCCCGCTGAAGATACGTAGGCACCTCGTGAGGACCCGTCTGAGTTCCGACTCGCGAGATCAGTCAAAAAGCACGAAGCTCACCCCTCGATTTTTGATCCATAACATTTGGCGCCGTCTGTGGGAAAGAAGACAACAACCATGGTGTCCACCAGATTACGCTCAGAAATTCATGCACCTTCAAACGGAGACAACACCGCAACCCAGGATCCACCCTTGTCTCAGGTCACCGCTGGAACCTCAAATCCCATCACCACCACACCACCAGTCACGTTGACCCTTGCTAGCAGTGGCACAACCACCGCTGCTCAAACCTCGATTCCTATGATTTTTGGCACGCTGCCCCCTCTGACTAATGTTGTGGCCACAGCCACTGATCATGGGACTCATTACTCTACCGTTGTGACAACCACAAGAGGACCAACAGATGAGTATGTAGTTTATACGGACGACTCTTCTGAAGATTCAGAGAGGGACTACGATATTCCCCCACGAAGAAGGAGAGATGGAAATCAGAGCCGAGGCTCCCAGCACAACATTAGGCCGAATAACCCCGAGTCCCGTCGACCCACGGACCAGGAGTATGAAGCTAGGATTCGAGCTTATGAACAGGAGATAGCTCAATTGAAAAGAGACAGGGCGGTACAACAGGCCAGGCAGCCACCGCCCGAACCTCGACAAAGGACTGAAAACCCTCAGAACTCAGGTATGAATAGAATTCACTTGTTGGCTGCAGGTGATCCAGAGAACCCGATCCCCCCATTCACCGAGGAAATCATGGCAGCAAGGATTTCTCGAAAGTTCAAATTGCCCACTATTAAGGCATATGATGGAACGGGTGACCCCGCGAATCATGTACGAACCTTCATGAATGCATTGCTGTTGCAACCAGTCACGGAGGCCATCAAGTGTCGAGCCTTCCCCCAAACCTTGAGCGGGATGGCTCAGCACTGGTATAGTCGACTACCCCCTAACTCTATATCCTCGTTCGGAGATTTGAGCCGAGCTTTCATAGGCCAGTTTATTGGGAGTAAGACCCACGCTAAGAGTTCAGCCTCGTTGATGAACCTTCACCAAGGCAGGAACGAATCCCTTCGAGACTATATGAATAGGTTCACCAAGGAGGCGCTCAAAGTCCCGGATTTGGACCAAAAGGTAGCGATGATCGCCCTTCAACAAGGAACCATGGATGATAATTTCCGCCGCTCACTAGCCAAGAGGGCCCCTGACAACATGAATGAGCTCCAAGAGAGAGCCGGGAAGTATATTAAGGCGGAGGAAAGCATGAGAAAATCCCAGAATAACCAGGGACCAACCACGGACTCTAAGAAGCGTGGGAACGATACTGAATATGATGCTGATAACAAGTATTTGAAAAGGGAAGATGGTGAAAAGTCACCTACCAAGAAGCAATCAGGACCGAGGTTCACTGAGTATGCAAGGCTGAATGCCCCCAGGAGTCAGATTCTGATGGAAATTGAGAAAGAGGGAGGAGTTCGATGGCCGAAGCCAATTAGGACTGACCCCGAAAAAAGAAACAAGGACTTGTATTGCAGGTTTCATAAGGATACAGGACATAAGACCGATGATTGTCGGCAGTTGAAGGATGAGATTGAGTTTTTGATCCGGAAAGGCAAGTTTTCCAGGTATACTAAGGATGTAGATAGGAATCCCCATGACAATGATAGTCGCGATAGGGACAATGATGATCATGATAGGAGAACCGAGCCTCGAGGGCCCGTGATCAATATGATCTCTGGAGGACCGACTGCAGCAGGCTTGTCTAGTAACTCACGAAAAGCTTATGCTCGTGAAGTGATGTGTATCGTTGGAGAACCCCCGAAGAGGGCCAAGACCGAGATTGCGTTAACCTTTGATGATTCTGATCTAGAAGGGGTGAAGTTCCCCCATGACGACCCGTTGGTCATAACTCCCGTTATTGGAAACTCATCTATTAAGAGGGTTCTTGTTGATAATGGAGCTTCTGTAGACATCCTCTTCTATGATGCTTATCAAAAGATGGGGTATGCTGATTCGCAGTTGACACCGTCCAACATGCCGATCTATGGTTTCAACGGAGTAGAATCCAAGATTGAAGGAATAATCCAATTACCAGTAACCATGGGAGCAGAGCCACGACAGGCCACTTATATGTTGAATTTTATGGTCATTAAGGCCTCATCAACCTACAACGCTATCCTAGGAAGGACAGGGATGCATGCTTTTAAAGCCATAGCATCCACATATCACTTGAAAATCAAGTTCCCCACAAGAAACGGGGTAGGAGAAGAAAAAGGAGACCAGAAAATGGCCAGGAGTTGTTATGTTGCAGCCTTGAAACCCGGGGGAGTCGGGGGGCAGGTTCTATCAATTAAGGAATTGGTTCCCATCTCCTTGTTCCGAGGTAAACCAGAAAAGGTTATGGCGTTTGATCTTAAGAATGCAAGAGCCACGTATTGGCGCTTAGCTAATAAGATGTTTAAGCATCTAAATGAGAAGACCGTGGAGGTCTATGTCAATGATATGCTAGTGAAGAGCTTGAAGAAAGCTGATCACCTTGAGCGCCTGAGAGAGGCTTTCAGAGTCCTGAGGACAAATAAGATCGAAGTCTTGACTGACCAACCCCTTAGGATGATAATGCATAGCCCGAAGGCTAGTGGAAGATTGATTAAGTGGGCAGTAGAGCTTGAAAATTTCGACATTCGATACAAGCCACGGGTGGCAATCAAAGCTCAAGCTCTGGCTGACTTCCTAGTTAAATGCACCATTGACAACCAGGAAGTCGGGGGGCAGGAGAGTAGGGTAGAGGAACCCAAAGAAGAGGAGAAACTTAATGAGCTTTTTGACGAAGTTTCAAAAACAAATGGTGCAGGGCTTGTGCTCCAAACCCCTAACAGGTTCGTCATTGAGTTTTCTACAAAGCAAGATTTCCCGGCCACAAATAACGAGGCTGAATGTGAAGCCTTATTGGCGTGCCTTGGACTAGCTAGAACTCTGAGAATCAAGAACTTAAAAGTCTGTGGAGACTCAAGACTTGAAGTCTTTCAGTTAGCTTATGGAGCCAAAGCAGTGGTGTCACTAGTCGCGACTCGTACAACTTTCAGACCCTGGATGGAACCAAGGTTCCAAGGAGTTGGCACGCCACCAACTTGAAGATTTATTATGTTTGATTGTCTTAGTAAGTAGATAACCATTGAATAAGGTCTGATAGACCATTGTCATTTAGTTTTAAACTTTGTTGATTTCAGTTATTTATCTCTTCTACTATAGTTTCAATAAAATTTCTCGAGGATTGTTCCCTATCTAATGTTTCAATGTTTTCCTTGAGTATTTGTTTATCTACAACGAATTAATCAACTCGAAACAGGGGTTCTATGGTCTTTCTGTGGCCCTCAGCTTGATCCTTCCAAGCTTTAGCCTGAGAAAGCCTAATACAACCCCATTATAGAATAAGCCTAGAAAGGGCCCCTAAAACACATGCCATGGCTCGGTCTTAGTTAAGAGATTGGCCTATGATATGCCTAAGTGATTATTGTTTGACTTAACAAATAAAAAACTAGTCTCGATTAGACAATAAGCTAACTAGACACAGCGAGTCTCGGCTTTAAAAGCCTTCTAAACTCTTAGATCAACCTGAACTAGGTCTATCATAATCAAACATGATTACGCTCGAGAGCGCCCAATGAGCGCCTTGGGAGCGCCTTATAAGCGCCCCAGGAGCGCCAAGAACGCCTGAGGAGTGCCTGATAACACTCACCATGGAGACCTGGGCTCCCAACACGCCCAAAATCGACCTGGGTGAGGTCGACAATCAACATGGTGTTGGAAAACACCCAACGCTCGAGAGCGCCCTATGAACGCCCCAGGAGCGCCTAGAACAACCGAGGAGCGCTTGAGGACCCAACGCCCTAAGTGCGCCTTGCAAGCGCCCTAAGTGCGCCTGATGACCTGGGTGAGCTCCACAATCGACTTGGATGCCAAAAGGCACGCAACGCCTGAGTGCGCCCTAGAGCGGCCAACAAGCTCCCTGGGAGCGCTCTATGAGCGCCAAGAGCGCCCGAGGTGCGCCTGAGGACCTCACCAGCGTCGCCCTGGGCACCAAGGATGCCCTAAATCGACCTGGGTGAGGTCGACAACTGACTTGGGTGTCAAAAAACACCCAACGCCCGAGAGCGCCCGAGAAGCGCCCTGGGAGCGTCCTATGAGCGCCCCAGGAGCGCCAATAGCGCCCGAGGTGCGCCTGAGGACCTCACCAGCGTCGACCTGGGCACCAAGGATGCCCTAAATCGACCTGGGTGAGGTCGAAAAATGACTTGGGCGTCAAAAAACACCCAACGCCCGAGAGCGCCCGAGAAGCGCCCAAGAAGCGTCCTATGAGCGCCCCAGGAGCGCCAATAGCGCCCGAGGTGCGCCTGAGGACCTCACCAGCGTCGACCTGGGCACCAAGGATGCCCTAAATCGACCTGGGTGAGGTCGAAAACTGACTTGAGTGTCAAATAACACCCAACGCCCGAGAGCGCCCGAGAAGCGCCCTGGGAGCGTCCTATGAGCGCCCCAGGAGCGCCAATAGCGCCCGAGGTGCGCCTGAGGACCTCACCAGCGTCGACCTGGGCACCAAGGATGCCCTAAATCGACCTGGGTGAGGTCGAAAAATGACTTGGGCGTCAAACAACACCCAACGCCCGAGAGCGCCCGAGAAGCGCCCTAGGAGCGTCCTGTGAGCGCCCCAGGAGCGCCAATAGCGCCCGAGGTGCGCCTGAGGACCTCACCAGCGTCGACCTGGGCATCAAGGATGCCCTAAATCGACCTGGGTGAGGTCGAAAACTGACTTGGGTGTCAAATAACACCCAACGCCCGAGAGCGTCCAAGAAGCGCCCTGAGAGCGCCCCAGGAGCGCCATGAGCGCCCGAGGTGTGCCTGAGGACCTCACTAGTGTCGACCTGGGCACCCAACACGCCCTAAATCGACCTGGGTGAGGTCGACAACTAACTTGGGTGTTAAAAAAACCCCAACGCCCGAGAGCGCCTAAGAAGCGCCCTGGGAGCGCCCTATGAGCGCCCCAGGAGCGCCATGAGCGCTCGAGGTGTGCCTGAGGACCTCACCAGTGTCGACCTGGGCACCCAACACGCCCTAAATCGACCTGGGTGAGGTCGACAATTAACTTGGGTGCTAAAAAACACCGAACGCCCGAGAGCGCCCGAGAAGCACCCTGGGAGCGCCCTATGAGCGCCCCAGGAGCGCCAAGAGCGCCCGAGGTGCGCCTGAGGACCTCACCAGCGTCGACCTGGGCACCTAAGATGCCCTAAATCGACCTGGGTGAGGTCGACAATTGACTTGGGTGCTAAAAAACACCCAACGCCCGAGAGCGCCCAAGAAGCGCCCTGGGAGCGCCCTATGAACGCCACAGGAGCGCCAAGAGCGCCCGAGGTGCGCCCGAGGACCTCACCGGCGTCGACCTGGGTACCAAGGATGCCCTAAATCGACCTGGGTGAGGTTGACAAATGACTTGGGTGTTAAAAAACCCCCAACGCCCGAGAGCGCCCGAGAAGCGCCTTGGGAGCGCCCCAGGAGCGCCAAGAGCGCCCGAGGTGCGCCTGAGGACCTCACCAGCGTCGACCTGGGCACCCAAAACGCCCTAAATCGACCTGGGTGAGGTCGACAATTAACTTAGGTGTCTAAAAACACCTAACGCCCGAGAGCGCCCGAGAAGCGCCCTAGGAGCGCTCAATGAGCGCCCCAGGAGCGCCAACAGCGCCCGAGGTGCGCCTGAGGACCTCACCAGCGTCGACCTGGGCACCAAGGATGCCCTAAATCGACCTGGGTAAGGTCGAAAATGGACTTGGGTGTCAAACAAACCCAACGCCCGAGAAGCGCCCTGGGAGCGCCCCAGGAGCGCCAAGTGCGCCCGACAGGCGCCCAACGCCCGAGAGCGCCTTAGTTGCGCCCCACTAGCGTCCCGGGAGCGACCGAGGACCTCACCAGGATCGACCAGGGCACCCAAGGCACCCTAAATAGACCCGAGTGAGCTCTACCATCAATTTCGGTGCTAAAAAACACCCGGAGCTCGAGAGTGCTCGAGAGTGCTCGAGAGTGCTCGAGGTGCGCCACATGAGCGCCCAACGCCTGAAGGCGCCAGACTTGCGCCTGAGAGCACCCGAAGAGCTCACCATGATCGACCTGGTTACCAAAAGCACTCTAAATCGACCTGGGTGAGCTCCACAATCGACTTGGATGCCAAAAGGCGCGCAACGCCTGAGAGCGCCCGAGGTGCACCCCATCAGTACCCCAAGAGCGCCCACGAGCGCCCGGAAGGCCCAAGAGCGCCCCAGGAGCGCCCCACGATCAACCCGGGTTCCCCAGGATCGACCTGGGCGCCCCACGGCACACTGATTCGACCTGGGTGAGCCCCAAGGTCGTCATGGGCTCCCCAAAATGTCCCAAATCGACCCAGATGTCTGATTTTACTCAAAAAACTCTGAAAAAATTCTAGAAAGTTGGAGTCAAATATGAAAATTCCAAGAAAAACAGAATTGAGTCCCGGAAAAACATGAAAATGCTTGAGAGCACTATAAACACATACGATGTGGCCTATAGAAACGATTTTCTTCATAGGAAAGGCTTGAAAAGCCGGAAAAAGACTCGTAAAGTCTGTAAAAATCATTAAAAAGGCTTGAAAAGTCATCTGAGATGCTCTTAAACTTTGGAAAAGTTTCTACGAAACTTATCCAAAGTTGGGGGGCAAATGATATGGCTCTGAAATTGGCCCTAAAAATTATTGGGTTATTTTTGGCCCGGGTCTGATTAAAGGCCAGAATATGAGGCCCGGATTCTGGGTTTATCACCCAAAATTCGTGGCTAGCAGATTGAGGTTATAAAAGGCCCGTTGGGCATTCATGTTTGAGAAACATGGGCTGCCCAAACTCAAGGCACGAGCCCCCAGCCCGGTCAGGGCCCAGAACTCGAATCCTAGTCCTACTAGGAGTCTGACTGACGAGTCCAGGACTCCGAGAGTCCTACAAGAACTCTGAATTTCGTGGATAACTATCTAGAGTCCTAGATAACCTCCAGCAGCTCAAGATAAGGATCAAGGATCAGTCCTATCCTATCTCTGACTCAAATACCTATTTCTACTAGGACTCTAACACCAGGGATCCTACTTCTAATCAGTCTCTAACCCTGAGACATCTATATAAAGGGCTCTACCCCTCCAAAATAGAACTACGTTTTTTGACTTGATTCTTCACCCCGCTGAAGATACGTAGGCACCTCGTGAGGACCCGTCTGAGTTCCGACTCGCGAGATCAGTCAAAAAGCACGAAGCTCACCCCTCGATTTTTGATCCATAACAAGTTTATCTTGAGTATTGAATAATACTTATGTACTTTGTGTATATTGAACGGGATCAAAATAGTAGAATAATTGTTTCTTTAATTCTTACAATAAAGAACTAAGATTCTACGAAGTTATTATTGCTTAGGTTCTTAATCCGGATATAGTGATTGACACTTGTTTTTAATGCACATGCCTTGACTCATAAGTTAAGTAATTTATTTTAAATTACGAATTTATGTATTGGGCAATGACATTACATACAGAGTGGGATATTGACTATAGAAGGAAACCGTTTCTGAAAAATATATTCGGATGATGATATCCTCTTGAAAGCTCATAAAGATAATTATGCTTTAGTCCTGCAGGCAGATTTGTTCTTGCATAATTATAAGGTTGGGTGGATGATCAAGGATAAAAGATATTGATTAAATTAATTGTCAGAAATTAATTTAATTAATGGACATGCGATATCTTAAACATGGGGAATTTATAAGCAATTAATATGGGAGCCGAATTAAATAATTTACGGAATTAGGAAAGGTAGTGCAAATATTAATTCTTTAGTGGATTGAATCAATATTTAATGACATTGGGCCTGGCCCAGAATGTCATTGGAAGGCCTGACCTAATGGTCCATGATCCCTACTGTAGCCTATATATATTCTCGTTCTCCTAAAGCTGAAAGACACATCAAAACGAATTCATCCTAGAGTTTGAGAGAGGCAGACGTTTTTCTCAAGGAGACGGCTAGGGTTTTGGGTTTTCTAAGCTTTAAGGAGAGTCACACCTTGGGAGATCGAAGACCACACTTCGTCTAAGGAGAATCAAAGAATACAGTAGAAGACGTGGATTTGAATCGCTTGCGCCGTAGCGATTAAGGTTAATATTCTGTTCGAACTTTTAATTAATATCATAAAACGCAGGGCCAAGGTCCGATTGTTCCTACACACCTAACAATCACTGAGAGGCAAGTTTAAACCACGAAATCCCAGTAGAACATATGGATTGAGCTCTGATTATGCAAGCCCTAATCTTACAGCCGGCATCCCCTTCTGTTTTCTCTCGACCCCCAATTTACAAAACCCTAATTCTAAAAAAACACCGACCTCTGCTTTTATCCAAATAGAAACAGCTGCGTGGGTGTATATGCAGCCGCTTGATTAAAAACTAAAAAGAAAACTAAACCCCAAACTTTGGTTTAAAAACTATATTTTAATCATAAATAAAGTTGGGGGCTTGAAATATTCCGAAAACTTAAAATGAAAATTTTCTGAAATTTTAGAAATCCCGAATACACAATATTTGCTAAAGTAATATTTTAAAAGCTTTCTCTACATCTTCACAAATAATGCTCAAAATCATTTTCAAATCGCAAATAATTAAAATAATCATTTGAAAAGTTTTCAAATATTTTCAAATCCAACTGAAATATAAAAATATCAAAATTTGAATATTTTGGTGATTTAAATCAGACAAAATCTTTGGGCTCAAATAAATACAAATATTGATTTTGAAATCAAAAGACAATTTTGATTTAATTAAAACTAGAAATAAATCAAAATTCTAAATTAACTGCTTAGACAAAAATAAACAATTAAAACTGCACATCTAACACGTAACACAATTAAATCAATTAATTATAATTAATCACATAATTGTAGTAACTCACAAAATTTGTTTTTGAAAATCCAACAAATAAAAAATTTTATTCCTCATCTTTTAGAAAATAATAACCAACTAGTAAATAATTATATAATTTTCGGAGTCATCACAGACTTCCCCCCTTATAAGGATTCCGTCCTCAGAATCCGCGAAGAAAGAGCTAGATCATGACATTTCTTGCAAGTCGCATTGTTATTAACTTTTGTTGTTATAGTTCTATAAGAAATCTTGAAATGTATTGGCAATATTAGCTTGTTCAAATCTGACCGGCATATCCTCAAAAGTAAGTGGAGGAACAAGAGTCATAAAATCTTAAAATATATCTGCTTTTAGATATCAAAGCAAGTGTCAAATGTATGAGTTTTCAAAATGAACTGATTTGAAATAAAGAATTACTGAGGGATCCGTATGATCCAGAGAACTTAATGTTGCGTATCTTAGTGAAGATACTACTAAAGGTAATTAGCCTTCTTGTAATGCACAACACACAAGTGATGGCGTCCCATCAAACTTCTATCACATAGACAGATAGTCCTTGTGTCCCTTATAAATAGGGTTGTTCATCTCAGTTAGAGTAGAAAATATAAAAGAAATTTAAAATCAATTAACAATAATTGACTTTTGATGAATGAATCTTAAATGTGCACTTTGGGTTCCAAATATGCTAATTTTCGGAGAAAAAGAATAACCGAAAAATCATTAATCATAATGAGCAAATGGTGATAAATTAAAATAGGAATCATTTACCACTTAGGAGAAATGAACTTTGAATTAGCACAATGTGACAAGGCCTTACACCACCTAAAATAGGTATCATATCGATCTCTATCACACTTCAATTCAAATATGAGTAAACACAAGTATAGCAGTACAACTCAAGAGAGACTATATGTTTTTTAATAAATTAACATCTTTATAAAAGTGATGTTAAAAAAATCATTGACTGAGAAAATATTCAATATAATCAACAATGTGGAAGATATTGCCAATATAGATTAAAGATGTCTTCTCGATTGATTCTCCTGATGGCTCGTTTCGATTCTATCGATTCCTCTCGATGTCATAATATTCTGGCCGACTCGTATTCGACTCTAAAGATTCCATCACCGCAATCCACTTTAGTAAAAATCTTATCCATCTTGGCACGGTCAGAAGCCATGCATCTTCAACTTTAAACAATCAGCATTGTAGAGCGTTGGCGTTCTAGCCTACTCATAGCACTATATCAAAATAGCCTAACATGAATTCTATATAAACTCTCAATTCAAGAATTCTACACTTGGCTTCTCTCTTTGAGCCAGCTGTTATGGATCAAAAATCGAGGGGTGAGCTTCGTGCTTTTTGACTGATCTCGCGAGTCGGAACTCAGACGGGTCCTCACGAGGTGCCTACGTATCTTCAGCGGGTGAAGAATCAAGTCAAAAAACGTAGTTCTATTTTGAAGGGGTATAGCCCTTTATATAGATGTCTCAAGGTTAGAGACTGATTAGAAGTAGAAACCCTAGTTTGAGTCCTAGTAGAAATAGGTATTTGAGTCAGAGATAGGATAGGACTGATCCCTGATCATTATCTTGAGCTGCTGGAGGTTATCTAGGACTCTAGATAGTTATCCACGGAATTCAGAGTTCTTGTAGGACTCTTGGAGTCCTGGACTTGTCAGTCAGACTCCTAGTAGAACTAGGATTCGAGTTCCGGGCTGGGGGCTCGTGCCTTGAGATTGGGCAGCCCACGTTTGTCAAACATGGATGCCCAATGGGCTTTTTATAACCTCAATCTGCTAGCCAAGAATTTTGGGTGATAAACCCAGAATCCGGGCCTTATATTCTGGCCTTTAATCAGACCCGGGCTCAAAATAACCCAATAATTTTTATGGTCAATTTCAGACCCATATCATTTGCCCCCCAACTTTGGATAAGTTTCGTAGAAATTTTTCTAAAGTTTTAGAGCATTTTAAAATACTTCTCGAGCCCTTCTGAGCAAAGTAAGGCACCTGGGCCTTTTCTGGACTTTCCTCAGTTGATCCGAGGGATTTTGGGGCACATCAAGTGTTCTGGGCCGCTTCCCGAACGTTTACCGAACGCTCTAGGGTGCTAGACCTCACCCAGGTCGACTTAGGGCGCTCAGGGCGTCCAGGTCGACACTGGGGCGCACCTCGGGCGCTCGGGGACGCTTCTAGGGCGCTCTCGGGCGTGTGGCGCCTTTCAGGCGCTCATGGGGCGCACCTCGAGCACTCTCGAGCGCTGGGTGTTTTTGTTAGCAGCTAAGTCCATGGTAGAGCTCAGCCAGGTCGATTTTGGGGGCTTTGGGTTCCCAGGTCGACCATGGTGAGCTCTCCAGGCGCTCCTCAGGCGCTTTTGGACGCTAGGCGTTCTTGGGGCGCTCATCAGGCGCAGTTTGGGCGCTCTCAGGGGCCTGTCGGGCGCTCTCAGGTGTTGGGTGTTTTTTAGCACCTACGTTGATGGTGGAGCTCACCCACGTCGATTTAGGGCGTTTTGGGTGCCCAGGTCGACCGTGGTGAGGTCCTCACGCGCTCCTCAGGCGATCTTGGCGCTCCTGGGGCGCTCATAGGGCGCTTCTCGGGCGCTATCGAGCGTTGGGTGTTTTTTTAACACCCAAGTTGATTCTCGACCTCACCCAGGTCGATTTAGGGCATCTTGGGTGCCCAGGTCGACCATGGTGAGGTCCTCAGGCGCACCTCGGGCGTTCTTAGCGCTCAATGGGCGCTCAGTGGGCGCTCCCAGGGCGCTTCCAAGGCGCTCTAGGGCGTTGGGTGTTTTTTAGCACACACGTTAATTGTCAACCTCACCCAGGTCGATTTAGGGCGTCTTGGGTGCCCAGGTCGAACATGGTGAGATCCTCAGGCGCTCCTCGGGCGCTCTTGGCGCTCATAGGGCGCTCCCAGGGTGCTTTTAAGGCGCTCTCGGGCGTTGGGTGTTTTTTAGCACACACGTTGATTGTCGACCTCACCCAGGTCGATTTAGGGCACCCAAAGGTCGAACATGGTGAGGTCCTCAGGCGCTCCTGGGGCGCTCTTGGCGCTCCTGGGGCGCTCATAGGGCGCTCCCAGGGCGCTCTCGGGCGCTTCTAAGGCGCTCTCGCGTTGGGTGTTTTTTAACACCCAAGTTAATGGTGGAGCTCACCCACGTCGATTTAGGGCGTTTTGGATGCCCAGGTCGACCGTGGAGAGATCCTTAAGCGCTCCTCGGGCATTCTTAGCGCTCGCGGGCCGCTCATAGGGCGCTCCTAAGGCGCTTCTAGGGCGCTCTCGAGCGTTGGGTGTTTTTTTAACACCCAAGTCGATTCTCGACCTCACCCAGGTCGATTCAGGGCGTCTTGAGTGCCTAGATCGACCTTGGTGAGGTCCTCAGGCGCACCTCGGGCGATCTTGGAGCTCGCGGGGGGCTCATTGGGCGCTCCCAGGGCGCTTCTAAGGCGCTATCAGGCGTTGGGCATTTTTTAGCACCCACGTTGATTGTCGACCTCACCCAGGTCGATTTAGGGCGTGCTGGGTGCCGAGGTCGAACATGGTGAGGTCCTTAGGCGCTCCTCGGGCGCTCTTGGCGCTCCTCGGGCGCTCTTGGCGCTCCTGCGGCGCTCATAGGGCGCTCCTAGGGCGCTTCTAGGGCGCTCTCGGGCGCTTCTAAGGCGCTCTCGGGTGTTGGGTGTTTATTAACACCCAAATTAATGGTGGAGCTCACCCACGTCGATTTAGGGCGTTTTGGCTGCCCAGGTCGACCGTGGAGAGATCCTTAAGCGCTCCTCGGGAATTCTTAGCGCTCGCGGGCCGCTCATGGGGAGCTCCCAGGGCGCTTCTAGGGCGCTCTCGAGCGTTGGGTGTTTTTTAACACCCACGTTGATTGTCGACCTCACCCAGGTCGATTTAGGGCGTCTTGGGTGCCCAGGTCGAACATGGTGAGGTCCTCAGGCGCTCCTGGGGCGCTCATAGGGCGCTCCTAGGGCGCTTCTTGGGCGCTCAAGGGCGCATCTAAGACGCTCTCGGGCGTTGGGTGTTTTTTAACACCCAAGTTAATGGTGGAGCTCACCCACGTCGATTTAGGGTGTTTTGGATGCCCAGGTCGACCGTGGTGAGATCCTCAAGCGCTCCACCGGCGTTCTTGGCGCTCCTGGGGTGCTCATAGGGTGCTCCCA
Source organism: Daucus carota subsp. sativus (assembly GCF_001625215.2). Taxonomy (NCBI): domain Eukaryota; kingdom Viridiplantae; phylum Streptophyta; class Magnoliopsida; order Apiales; family Apiaceae; genus Daucus; species Daucus carota. The sequence goes on from NC_030381.2 coordinate 11,401,754, forward strand.
GGGCGCTTTGAGGGCGCTCCCAGGGCGCTTTTAGGGCGCTCTCGGGCGTTGAGTGTTTTTTAACACCCATGTTGATTGTCGACCTCACCCAGGTCGATTTAGGGCGTCTTCGGTGCCTAGGTCGAACATGGTGAGTGTTATGGATCAAAAATCGAGGGGTGAGCTTCGTGCTTTTTGACTGATCTCGCGAGTCGGAACTCAGACGGGTCCTCACGAGGTGCCTACGTATCTTCAGCGGGGTGAAGAATCAAGTCAAAAAACTTAGTTCTATTTTGGAGGGGTAGAGCCCTTTATATAGATGTCTCAGGGTTAGAGACTGATTAGAAATAGGATCCCTGGTGATATGGGTCTGAAATTGGCCCTAAAAATTATTGGGTAATTTTGAGCCCGGGTCTGATTAAAGGCCAGAATATAAGGCCCGGATTCTGTGTTTATCACCCAAAATTCGTGGCTAGCAGATTGAGGTTATAAAAAGCCCGTTGGGCATCCATGTTTGAGAAACATGGGCTGCCCAAACTCAAGGCACGAGCCCCCAGCCCGGTCAGGGCCCAGAACTCGAATCCTAGTCCTACTAGGAGTCTGACTGACGAGTCCAGGACTCCGGGAGTCCTACAAGAACTCTGAATTTCGTGGATAACTATCTAGAGTCCTAGATAACCTCCAGTAGCTCAAGATAAGGGTCAGAGATCGGTCCTATCTCTGACTCAAATACCTATTTCTACTAGGACTCTAACACCAGGGATCCTACTTCTAATCAGTCTCTAGCCATGAGACATCTATATAAAGGGCTCTACCCCTACAAAATAGAACTACGTTTTTTGAATTGATTCTTCACCCCGCTGAAGATACGTAGGCACCTCGTGAGGACCCGTCTGAGTTCCGACTCGCGAGATTAGTCAAAAAGCACGAAGCTCACCCCTCGATTTTTGATCCATAACATTTGGCACCGTCTGTGGGAAGAAGACAACAACCATGGTGTCCACCAGATTACGCTCAGAAATTCATGCACCTTCAAACGGAGACAACACCGCAACCCAGGATCCACCTGATATGGGTCTGAAATTGGCCCTAAAAATTATTGGGTAATTTTGAGTCCGGGTCTGATTAAAGGCCAGAATATAAGGCCCGGATTCTGGGTTTATCACCCAAAATTCGTGGCTAGCAGATTGAGGTTATAAAAAGCCCGTTGGGCATCTATGTTTGAGAAACATGGGCTGCCCGAACTCAAGGCACGAGCCCCCAGCCCGGTCAGGGCCCAGAACTCGAATCCTAGTCCTACTAGGAGTCTGACTGACGAGTCCAGGACTTCGAGAGTCCTACAAGAACTCTGAATTTCGTGGATAACTATCTAGAGTCCTAGATAACCTCCAGTAGCTCAAGATAAGGATCAGAGATCAGTCCTATCCTATCTCTGACTCAAAAACCTATTTCTACTAGGACTCTAACACCAGGGATCCTACTTCTAATCAGTCTCTAACCCTGAGACATCTATATAAAGGGCTCTACCCCTCCAAAATAGAACTACGTTTTTTGACTTGATTCTTCACCCCGCTGAAGATACGTAGGCACCTCGTGAGGACCCGTCTGAGTTCCGACTCGCGAGATCAGTCAAAAAGCACGAAGCTCACCCCTCGATTTTTGATCCATAACATTTGGCGCCGTCTGTGGGAAGAAGACAACAACCATGGTGTCCACCAGATTACGCTCAGAAATTCATGCACCTTCAAACGGAGACAACACCGCAACCCAGGATCCACCCTTATCTCAGGTCACCGCTGGAACCTCAAATCCCATCACCACCACACCACCAGTCACGTTGACCCTTGCTAGCAGTGGCACAACCACCGCTGCTCAAACCTCGATTCCTATGATTTTTGGCACGCTGCCCCCTCTGACTAATGTTGTGGCCACAGCCACTGATCATGGGACTCATTACTCTACCGTTGTGACAACCACAAGAGGACCAACAGATAAGTATGTAGTTTATACGGACGACTCTTCTGAAGATTCAGAGAGGGACTACGATATTCCCCCACGAAGAAGGAGAGATGGAAATCAGAGCCGAGGCTCCCAGCACAACATTAGGCCGAATAACCCCGAGTCCCGTCGACCCACGGACCAGGAGTATGAAGCTAGGATTCGAGCTTATGAACAGGAGATAGCTCAATTGAAAAGAGACAGGGCGGTACAACAGGCCAGGCAGCCACCGCCCGAACCTCGACAAAGGACTGAAAACCCTCAGAACTCAGGTATGAATAGAATTCACTTGTTGGCTGCAGGTGATCCAGAGAACCCGATCCCCCCATTCACCGAGGAAATCATGGCAACAAGGATTTCTCGAAAGTTCAAATTTTCCACTATTAAGGCATATGATGGAACGGGTGACCCCGCGAATCATGTACGAACCTTCATGAATGCATTGCTGTTGCAACCAGTCACGGAGGCCATCAAGTGTCGAGCCTTCCCCCAAACCTTGAGCGGGATGGCTCAGCACTGGTATAGTCGACTACCCCCTAACTCTATATCCTCGTTCGGACATTTGAGCCGAGCTTTCATAGGCCAGTTTATTGGGAGTAAGACCCACGCTAAGAGTTCAGCCTCGTTGATGAACCTTCACCCAGGGCAGGAACGAATCCCTTCGAGACTATATGAATAGGTTCACCAAGGAGGCGCTCAAAGTCCCGGATTTGGACCAAAAGGTAGCGATGATCGCCCTTCAACAAGGAACCACGGATGATAATTTCCGCCGCTCACTAGCCAAGAGGGCCCCTGACAACATGAATGAGCTCCAAGAGAGAGCCGGGAAGTATATTAAGGCGGAGGAAAGCATGAGAAAATCCCAGAATAACCAGGGACCAACCACGGACTCTAAGAAGCGTGGGAACGATACTGAATATGATGCTGATAACAAGTATTTGAAAAGGGATGATGGTGAAAAGTCACCTACCAAGAAGCAATCAGGACCGAGGTTCACTGAGTATGCAAGGCTGAATGCCCCTAGGAGTCAGATTCTGATGGAAATTGAGAAAGAGGGAGGAGTTCGATGGCCGAAGCCAATTAGGACTGACCCCGAAAAAAGAAACAAGGACTTGTATTGCAGGTTTCATAAGGATACAGGACATAAGACCGATGATTGTCGGCAGTTGAAGGATGAGATTGAGTTTTTGATCCGGAAAGGCAAGTTGTCCAGGTATACTAAGGATGTAGATAGGAATCCCCATGACAATGATAGTCGCGATAGGGACAATGATGATCATGATAGGAGAACCGAGCCTCGAGGGCCCGTGATCAATATGATCTCTGGAGGACCGACTGCAGCAGGCTTGTCTAGTAACTCACGAAAAGCTTATGCTCGTGAAGTGATGTGTATCGTTGGAGAACCCCCGAAGAGGGCCAAGACCGAGATTGCGTTAACCTTTGATGATTCTGATCTAGAAGGGGTGAAGTTCCCCCATGACGACCCGCTGGTAATAACTCCCGTTATTGGAAACTCATCTATTAAGAGGGTTCTTGTTGATAATGGAGCTTCTGTAGACATCCTCTTCTATGATGCTTATCAAAAGATGGGGTATGCTGATTCACAGTTGACACCGTCCAACATGCCGATCTATGGTTTCAACGGAGTAGAATCCAAGATTGAAGGAATAATCCAATTACCAGTAACCATGGGAGCAGAGCCACGACAGGCCACTTATATGTTGAATTTTATGGTCATTAAGGCCTCATCAACCTACAACGCTATCCTAGGAAGGACAGGGATGCATGCTTTTAAAGCCATAGCATCCACATATCACTTGAAAATCAAGTTCCCCACAAGAAACGGGGTAGGAGAAGAAAAAGGAGACCAGAAAATGGCCAGGAGTTGTTATGTTGCAGCCTTGAAACCCGGGGGAGTCGGGGGGCAGGTTCTATCAATTAAGGAATTGGTTCCCATCTCCTTGTTCCGAGGTAAACCAGAAAAGGTTATGGCGTTTGATCTTAAGAATGCAAGAGCCACGTATTGGCGCTTAGCTAATAAGATGTTTAAGCATCTAAATGAGAAGACCGTGGAGGTCTATGTCAATGATATGCTAGTGAAGAGCTTGAAGAAAGCTGATCACCTTGAGCGCCTGAGAGAGGCTTTCAGAGTCCTGAGGACAAATAAGATCGAAGTCTTGACTGACCAACCCCTTAGGATGATAATGCATAGCCCGAAGGCTAGTGGAAGATTGATTAAGTGGGCAGTAGAGCTTGAAAATTTCGACATTCGATACAAGCCACGGGTGGCAATCAAAGCTCAAGCTCTGGCTGACTTCCTAGTTAAATGCACCATTGACAACCAGGAAGTCGGGGGGCAGGAGAGTAGGGTAGAGGAACCCAAAGAAGAGGAGAAACTTAATGAGCTTTTTGACAAAGTTTCAAAAACAAATGGTGCAGGGCTTGTGCTCCAAACCCCTGATGGGTTCGTCATTGAGTTTTCTACAAAGCAAGATTTCCCGGCCACAAATAACGAGGCTGAATGTGAAGCCTTATTGGCGTGCCTTGGACTAGCTAGAACTCTGAGAATCAAGAACTTAAAAGTCTGTGGAGACTCAAGACTTGAAGTCTTTCAGTTAGCTTATGGAGCCAAAGCAGTGGTGTCACTAGTCGCGACTCGTACAACTTTCAGACCCTGGATGGAGCCAAGGTTCCAAGGAGTTGGCACGCCACCAACTTGAAGATTTATTATGTTTGATTGTCTTAGTAAGTAGATCACCATTGAATAAGGTCTGATAGACCATTGTCATTTAGTTTTAAACTTTGTTGATTTCAGTTATTTATCTCTTCTACTATAGTTTCAATAAAATTTCTCGAGGATTGTTCCCTATCTAATGTTTCAATGTTTTCCTTGAGTATTTGTTTATCTACAACGAATTAATCAACTCGAAACGGGGGTTCTATGGTCTTTCTGTGGCCCTCAGCTTGATCCTTCCAAGCTTTAGCCTGAGAAAGCCTAATACAACCCCATTATAGAATAAGCCTAGAAAGGGCCCCTAAAACACATGCCATGGCTCAGTCTTAGTTAAGAGATTGGCCTATGATATGCCTAAGTGATTATTGTTTGACTTAACAAATAAAAAACTAGTCTCGATTAGACAATAAGCTAACTAGACACAGCGAGTCTCGGCTTTAAAAGCCTTCTAAACTCTTAGATCAACCTGAACTAGGTCTATCATAATCAAACATGATTACGCTCGAGAGCGCCCAAGAAGCGCCCTGAGAGCGCCCTACGAGCGCCCCAGGAGCGCCATGAGCGCCCGAGGTGTGCCTGAGGACCTCACTAGTGTCGACCTGGGCACCCAACACGCCCTAAATCGACCTGGGTGAGGTCGACAACTAACCTGGGTGTTAAAAAAAACCTTAACGCCCGAGAGCGCCCAAGAAGCGCCCTGAGAGCGCCCTATGAGCGCCCCAGGAGCGCCATGAGCGCCCGAGGTGTGCCTGAGGACCTCACTAGCGTCGAACTGGGCACCAAGGATGCCCTAAATCGACCTGGGTGAGGTCGAAAACTGACTTGGGTGTCAAATAACACCCAACGCCCGAGAGCGCCCAAGAAGCGCCCTGAGAGCGCCCTATGAGCGCCCCAGGAGCGCCATGAGCGCCCGAGGTGTGCCTGAGGACCTCACTAGCGTCGAACTGGGCACCAAGGATGCCCTAAATCGACCTGGGTGAGGTCGAAAACTGACTTGGGTGTCAAATAACACCCAACGCCCGAGAGCGCCCAAGAAGCGCCCTGAGAGCGCCCTACGAGCGCCCCAGGAGCGCCATGAGCGCCCGAGGTGTGCCTGAGGACCTCACTAGTGTCAACCTGGGCACCCAACACGCCCTAAATCGACCTGGGTGAGGTCGACAACTGACTTGGGAGTCAAAAAAACACCCAACGCCCGAGAGCGCCCGATAAGCGCCCTGGGAGCGTCCTATGAGCGCCCCACGAGCGCCAATAGCGCCCGAGGTGCGCCTGAGGACCTCACCAGCGTCAACCTGGGCACCAAGGATGCCCTAAATCGACCTGGGTGAGGTCGAAAACTGACTTGGGTGTCAAATAACACCCAACGCCCGAGAGCGCCCAAAAAGCGCCCTGAGAGCGCCCAATGAGCGCCCCAGGAGCGCCATGAGCGCCCGAGGTGTGCCTGAGGACCTCACTAGTGTCGACCTGGGCACCAAGGATGCCCTAAATCGACCTGGGTAAGGTCGAAAATGGACTTGGGTGTCAAACAAACCCAACGCCCGAGAAGCGCCCTGGGAGCGCCCCAGGAGCGCCAAGTGCGCCTGACAGGCGCCCAACGCCCGAGAGCGCCTTAGTTGCGCCCCACTAGCGTCCTGGGAGCGACCGAGGACCTCACCAGGATCGACCACGGCACCCAAGGCACCCTAAATAGACCTGAGTGAGCTCTACCATCAATTTCGGTGCTAAAAAACACCCGGAGCTCGAGAGTGCTCGAGAGTGCTCGAGGTGCGCCACATGAGCGCCCAACGCCTGAAGGCGCCAGACTTGCGCCTGAGAGCACCCGAAGAGCTCACCATGATCGACCTGGGTACCAAAAGCACTCTAAATCGACCTGGGTGAGCTCCGCAATCGACTTGGATGCCAAAAGGCGTGCAACGCCTGAGAGCGCCCGAGGTGCACCCCATCAGTACCCCAAGAGCGCCCGAGAAGCGCCCTGGGAGCGCCCTATGAGCGCCCCAGGAGCGCCAAGAGTGCCCGAGGTGCGCTTGAGGACCTCACCACCGTCGACCTGGGCACCTAAAATGCCCTAAATCGACCTGGGTGAGGTCGACAATCGACTTAGGTGTTAAAAAACACCTAACGCCCGAGAGCGCCCGAGAAGCGCCTTGGGAGCGCCCTATGAGCGCCCCAGGAGCGCCAAGAGCGCCCGAGGTGCGTCTGAGGACCTCACCACCGTCGACCTGGGCACCTAAAATGCTCTAAATCGACCTGGGTGAGGTCGACAATCGACTTAGGTGTCAAAAAACACCTAACGCCCGAGAGCGCCCAAGAAGCGCCCTGGGAGCGCCCTATGAGCGCCCCAGGAGCGCCACGAGCGCCCGAGGTGCGCCTGAGGACCTCAACAGCGTCGACCTGGGCACCAAGGATGTCCTAAATCGACCTGGGTGAGGTCGACAACTGACTTGGGTGTCAAAAAACACCTAACGCCCGTGAGCGCCCATAAGCGCCCGATGAGCGCCCACGGTGCGCGCCAGCATCGACTTGGACGCCCTGAGCGCCCTAAATCGACCTGGGCGAGGTCGAGCGCCCCTGAGCGCCCGAGGTGCGCCCGAGTTGCGCGCCAGCGTCGACCTGGACGCCCTGAGCGCCCTAAATCGACCTGGGCGAGGTCTGGCGCCCTGGAAGTGCCCGGAAAACGCTCAAAAAGCGCCCCAGAACACTTGATGTACCCCCAAAATGCCTCGGATCGACTAAGGAAAGTCCAGAATCGGCCTAGATGGCTGACCTTACTCAGAATAGGCCCGAGAAGTGATTGAAAATGCTCTAAAACTTTAGAAAAGTTTCTACGAAACTTATCCAAAGTTGGGGGGCAAATAATATGGGTCTGAAATTGGCCCTAAAAATTATTGGGTAATTTTGAGTCCGGGTCTGATTAAAGGCCAGAATATAAGGCCCGGATTCTGGGTTTATCACCCAAAATTCGTGGCTAGCAGATTGAGGTTATAAAAAGCCCGTTGGGCATCTATGTTTGAGAAACATGGGCTGCCCGAACTCAAGGCACGAGCCCCCAGCCCGGTCAGGGCCCAGAACTCGAATCCTAGTCCTACTAGGAGTCTGACTGACGAGTCCAGGACTTCGAGAGTCCTACAAGAACTCTGAATTTCGTGGATAACTATCTAGAGTCCTAGATAACCTCCAGTAGCTCAAGATAAGGATCAGAGATCAGTCCTATCCTATCTCTGACTCAAAAACCTATTTCTACTAGGACTCTAACACCAGGGATCCTACTTCTAATCAGTCTCTAACCCTGAGACATCTATATAAAGGGCTCTACCCCTCCAAAATAGAACTACGTTTTTTGACTTGATTCTTCACCCCGCTGAAGATACGTAGGCACCTCGTGAGGACCCGTCTGAGTTCCGACTCGCGAGATCAGTCAAAAAGCACGAAGCTCACCCCTCGATTTTTGATCCATAACACCACCCTTGTCTCAGGTCACCGCTGGAACTGATAAGTGCATATTTTGGTATATTTTAAATGCCTAATTATTGCTTGTGCTCACTTATTTATTTGTTTATTTGTCTTTTTTTTAGGAAAATTGTAAAAGCTTGAAGAAATAAAAGAATAAAGCAAAAAGGAGGAAAAGATGGGAAGAAAAGGATCATAGGGGAATATTCTCAAGGAAGCATCTAGATGGGACACCTACACCCCCCCTCTACCCTAATTTCCCCCTATAAATACACATCTCCCCATCATGTTTCAACCAACCTAGGATCTCATATTTTTAGTAGCCTCTCTTTTATGTAGTAGATCTAGTAGTAGCACTCTAAATTTGTAAACACTTTTATTATATCAATACAAGTATTCATTTTTGTTCTTAAATCTTGCTCTTTACTTTTACTTCTAGGCTATGAAATCTTTCTCTAACCACATGAGACTCAAAATTACTTGTGGATTGGAAGGAGCCTAATTATATGTTTTAAGCTTGCATTTTTTAGTATTTAGATTGAGCCTTTTTTAATTCTCAATATTATTAGTGGGTTCAATGGTTTAGTATTCTTGATTTTGATTTTGGTTTGTAGTTTGATGGGGTTTTGTTGAAAATATGGTAGATAGGCTAGTTTTGAAGTTTTGTGTGATTTGGAGTTAGTTTGGCATGATTTGGTGTTGTTCTTGTTCTTGGTTTTGGTAGTTTTGGGGGCTTTTTAGTGTAAATTTTAGTTTATAATTTTGAGTTGAGGTTAGTGGGTTTATGTTGGAAATATTATGTTTAGGCTAGATTTAAAATTTGGTGTAGTTTGGAGTTCATTTGGTTTGATTTGAGTCTTGTTTTGGTCAAAAATGGGTAGTCTAGGAGCTATTTAGTGTAAAAATTAGAGTCAAATCTTGTTTAGAGGTTAATGGGGTTTTATTTGTTATGGTTAGAATGACTAGATTTTCCGGTGAAATTAATTTTCCGGTGAGATTTAAGCTATTCCGGCGACCTCCATAAGTTCCGGCAAGGGTTCGTTAGATTTATTTGTTTTTGCGACTGTTTAGTAATTACGTTCATCTTCAGGTTTTTGTATAGTGTATTATACGCGCGTTGACTGTTTACTTTGTTTCAATTTTTTTTCTTTTCATTTCTTTTTGTTTTTTTTATTTCCGTTTCTTTTATATTCAGTTTGGTTTACTTGACCAGTGTATGTGTATCTTCAGGTGTATGTGTTTGGTTTATTTTACCCAGATTAATGACCAATTCCACCGTGACCTGCTTTCTGTTATATTTTCTTTTACTTGCTTTTTTTTATTTTTTTACTTTTCTCATTAGCTTCTTAATTAATGATCTTCTCTCTAATATAAGTTTGGTATTCAATTAGTTTACTTACAAAGTTTTCTTAGTTTTTAATTTTACTAAAAATATCTTCCAAAATTAATTTGTCTAATTCGCCTAAATTAGAAATTAAGGTTTTCGTGAAAATTATTCTAGTCCTTGTGGTTCGAATCTAAAAGTATTAAAACGAGATCGTGCACTTGCGATTAAAATCTTATTTTAAGCACATCAAGTTTTTGGCGCCGCTGTCGGGGACTATAATTAATTTTTCGCTCCTTTATTTTTAATCTTTCGGATTAGTTTGTTTCTCTCTATTTTTGTTTTTATTTCGAGGAGGAGTATTCGGGAATCATGAAGTAAAGTAGATAAATTTTGCTCGGATTTGGAAGCTTGCTTTGGTAACCCGTATCTCTCCACTCTTATTTTTCGTTTTTATTTAGAAAACCACAAACAAATTTGAAAATTGAAAACACAAACAAATTAAAAAAATTAAAATTCAAAAATATTAGTTAGAAATACATATTTGTTGCATCATGCATTTTTACACTTAGGGCACATCATTTAGATTTTAATTTTCATTTTTTTTTAAATTTTCGTACCTATATTTGTGGTGATCGCTGGAGGACCCCAAGGTACGTTAATTTTTTCTTTTCTTTAGATTAAAACACGTAGTGTAGAGCATCCATAGTTGTTTATAGCTTTAATTAAATCGTTGTGTGGTGCATCATTTTAAATGAATCTTAAGTGATTTCATCACTCTTTCCTTGGCCCACAACGACCTAATTTCTTCATTTGCATTTACCCAGCCTTTAATAAAATTGAATTAGACATTAGCCCCTAGGTTTCGCGCTCAATTAAGAAGGTACCTAAAAGACGAGGTAATCTTTAATTATTCCGACTTTTCGGTGTCTAAGGCAAGCGAAAGCTTACCTGGCCGATTAAGGTTTGGTGTCTAAGCGCGGAGATTGGCCTCTTGGCAATGCCTGCTCCAAACTGGCCAAACCGGTCCGAATAATTTTGGATTTATCGAGTTTTTAGTGGTCCTTAACGTTAGGAGCAAGGTCTAGTTCTTTTTATTAGGGAACCATAGACTTAGGTTTTTCTTTCATTTTTACACCCTTTCTTTTGTGTGATTTAATTTCTCGCACTTATTTGCTACGTGTTTACTATCTAGTTTATGCGAACTACTTGGGTTAGGAACGAAGCATCTAGATTAGTAAGACCGATAATCGAGATTCCGTCTTCATCCTCTTCCGATTCCGAAACCCTAGAAGTTCCAGAACCGATAGTAACCATGGCGTTGTCTCTCAAGGATCGTTGTTATCCATCTCGTTCTAGTCAACCTTCGTGCATCACCCTTCCTCCCGTAAATTGGAACAATTTCGAAATTAAGGCACATCACATTAACATGTTGCCTAAGTTTTTAGGGAGTGAAGGTGAGGATCCTTATCTTTTCATTTAAGAATTCGAGGAAGTTTGTTCCCTCCCAAAGCTCCACCAATTAACGGAAGATTCAATTAGACTTAGGCTCATTAATTTTGCGCTTAAGGAGAATGCGAAAAAATGGTTATATAGTCTTCCCGTTAATTCTATTTCCACGTGGGAGGGGTTCGTTGTGGTGTTTCTTAAAAAGTATTTTCCAAATCATAAGACTACTCGAATTACAAATGAAATAAATCAATTTCATCAAAAGGAAAACGAGTCTTTTTGGATTTTCTTTGACCGCTTCAAAAATCTTCTCTCACAATGCCCCCACCACGGAATAGAAAAATGGAGACTTTGCAAGATAGTTTACGAGGCCTTAGATAGTCAAACCACGGCGTTATTAGAGTCTATGTGCCAAGGTAAATTCATGGAAAAAGATGAGGACCAAGGTTGGGAATTTTTCGAGGATTTAGCGGAAAAAACTATGATGTGGGAGTCAACTAGGGAACCCAAAAAGTCAAGTCAGTCGTCTAGTGCTAGGGGTTTGCATTCGATAGGAAACAATGTGGCAACCGATGCCAAATTAGCTACCCTAACTAGGAGACTTGAAGCTTTAGAAACTAGTAAACCTCCCACACAAATGTCGACGCACCCTTGTTACAATTTTCAAAATCCCGCAACTCAACCCTTGAACGAGTTTGAACAAGTAAATGCTATGTTCCAAAATTCTAGGAATGATGCGTTTGCACCCACTTATAATCCCGGGTGGAGAAATCACCCAAATTTCTCATGGACCCAAGGTAAAAATTGTCAAGTTCCTCAACCCAATTTTCAAATGAATCAAGGGCCAAATTCTTTTCCAACTCCTCAACAAAATTTTCAACAAAGGCCCAACCCAAACTCTTACTCAAATCAAGGTCCAAATTCATGTCATAACCCAATTCAAACTCCTTTGAATCCTCCCGGTTTCAATGATTCGGATAAACGCCTCAATTCTTTAGAAAAGAGTTTGGAAGCCTTAGTTAAATCGCAAACTAATTTGACTCAATCACAACAAACCTTCATGACAACCCTAACCCAAGATAGGCAAATTTTGCATTCTAATGTGCAAGCCGTGTCTAAGTTAGAGGCCCAATTGAGTCAATTAGCTAGCGCATTGTGTGAGCGAGAGAAAAACAAATTCCCAAGTCAACCCGAGGTCAATCCTAAGTTTCCTCTCAATCAAAGACCTCCCGAGAATGTTAATGCAATTATTTCTCTAAGGTCGGGAAACCAAGTGGATAACAAAGTTGGTGAGAACGTTAATGAGGAATCGATTCCTAGAAAAAATCCTTCTTTGTCTAGCACTAATCATGATAAGCCCGAATGTTCAAAAGCTCGTGAGTCTATGAGTGAACCTAATCCTGGGCCTATTTCTCAAAAGCCCAACGAAGAAGTTTACAAGCCAAGGGTTCCTTACCCACAAAGACTCATTCCTCCTAAACAATCGGCCCAAATGGAACAAATTCTAGAGGTTTTCAAACAAGTCAAGATAAACATTCCTATTTTAGATGCCATTCAACAAGTTCCTTCTTATGCCAAATGTCTAAAAGATTTGTGTACCCATAAGAGAACAACTCATGTTCCAAAGAAAGCCTTTTTGACCTCACAAGTAAGCTCGATTCTCTCGAATCAAATTCCCGTGAAATATAAGGACCCCGGTTGTCCTACAATTTCTTGTGTCATAGGCGATAAATTTGTGGATAAAGCTTTACTCGATTTAGGAGCGAGTGTGAATCTTCTTCCGTTCTCGGTTTACCAAGCCCTAGGTTTAGGGGATCTCAAGACCACCAATATGACCCTTCAACTTGCCGATCGTTCCATTAAAATGCCAAAGGGGATTATTGAGGATGTGTTGATAAAAATCGGTGATTTTATCTTTCCCGTTGACTTTGTTGTTCTCGAGACTCAACCCGTCTCGAATCCTAAGAACCAAATTCCCATCATTTTAGGACGACCTTTTCTTGCTACATCCAATGCCTTAATCAATTGTAGGAATGGTTCAATGAAGCTCACTTTTGGAAACATGACCATAGACTTAAACATTTTCAATGTTGGAAAAGAACCCAATGAGCTTTATGAGCAACCTATAGGGGTTAATGTGGTCAACAAGTTTGTCACATGGTCTAGTTTTGATGATAGTGAGATTGAGTCTCTTCTCAACGAGGACTTCAAAGTCAACCACAAGAATAATCGAGAATATCACGAGTCTTTGAAAGATTTGACCTCGGAGGAATTGTTAGGAGAATTGAACGACATTTGTTCAAAATGGGAAACTCCACCCGAGATTGTTAGAGTGAGCCCTAGGCCCGATTTTGAGAGCCATGTAGGTGGACCACCTACATTTGACTCGTTGTTCCATCATTCACATAGCGCCTTTGGAAAGGATGACATCATTTCTTACATCATTCCTAGTGATTTATCCCATGACCAAAATTGCATAGTCTCTAATTTGCTTGATAATAAAGAAGCATTAAGTTGGTTTATGGAGAACATTAGTGATACTTGTCCTATAGGGGTAAACGATGGTCATATGCTAGAAAAAGTTTTTGTGCCTAAAACTTTTCGCACACATTTTGACTCTTTCTCGAAGCTTCCTCCCATCTTTCCTTCCGGAATTGGTTGATTCGGTTCTTTTTTCGAGCCTTCCCTCATGAAGTTCAGGTATGGGGAAGGAAATGTGTGAGTGTGTGGGTCGTGTTAGTGTTAATAAAAATCCCCTTCATCTCCTATTCAGGTATTTTTCCTCTTTACTCTCTCATTTTAACTCTCTCTTTTGCATACATTGAGGACAATGCATGATTTAGGTATGGGGAGGGCTTTAGTATAATTCTTAAAAAATGAAAATCCCTAAAAATATGAAAAATTAGAAAAATCCAAAAATAGAGATTTTTTTGAGCTAAGTTGTCTTTCCTTCACTCGAACTTTAGGAGTAGTTGGTGTTAGCATGTTTTCGAAAACAATATATATGTAGTGTCTTTTAGATAATTTGAACGTAGTTGAGTAAGGTTGTCTTTTTGAAACTTGTATCGACCGATTTGTACTCGTAATTCCAAGATGGCACACACATTTGCACAAGACCTTTGATGGAGAGATTGTCTAGTGATATTATTCGATACCTGAGAGAGAACCCACATGTTGAAACAATGTCGAATCGAACCTTTGCGAATAAAAAGAAAAAAAGAAAAAAAGAAAAAAGAAAAAAAAGAAAGAAAAAGAAAAGGAATAACTACTTCAATACCCATTGTTCTTTATAGATAAAATCTTTAGATAATGGGCAAAAGTAGATTGGCTAGTCTCGTTTTGTGGCCTTTGTTACTCGAGCAATTAAGTCCGTAGGGGGATTTCAAAACCTAGTGCCCTAAGACCGTTTGGTTTGGGAGTCACTGACCCAAAGCTCGCTACATGGGTAACATTGTTTGCCTAAGAAAACAGACAAAATAAAGTCAATGCAAAAAAAAAAAAGAAAAAAAAAGAATAAGAGTTTGTGAAGTTTGGCTAGATATTTGTTTCGATAGAGACTGGGTCAGTTCAAAATTGGTTGAAAAAGAGAAAATGTTCTTAGACAATTAGGATCCATCAAAGGCCTTAAATTATTTACACTCCTTGGATTTCTAGTAAATTTTTGTGTCGATTCAAGTAGATTATAGACACTGTATCTTGATTATTAGTAGAAGAGTCTTTGAGTCGTATTTTCTTTAAAAACATTTTTTGTTAATACCAACGAATCTAGCGTAGAGTCGAGGAGTACGCTTGCTAGAATGTCTCGAAGATTTTATGGGTATATCTTCTGTAAACCCTTAGGAGACAAAACTCCTCTTGTAGAGATCGTCTACGAGTTTAACGGGTTGGTGAACCTAAAATCACCCGTCACGCCTACGAAAAGGAGCCTAGGAATCGCATCTAGTTTTTATAGTTTATTTTCTTTTCTTTTGATTTTACTCGAGGACGAGCAAAATATAGGTATGGGGAAGTTTGATAAGTGCATATTTTGGTATATTTTAAATGCCTAATTATTGCTTGTTCTCACTTATTTATTTGTTTATTTGTCTTTTTTTTAGGAAAATTGCAAAAGCTTGAAGAAATAAAAGAATAAAGCAAAAAGGAGGAAAAGATGGGAAGAAAAGGATCATAGGGGAATATTCTCAAGGAAGCATCTAGATGGGACACCTACACCCCCCCTCTACCCTAATTTCCCCCTATAAATACACATCTCCCCATCATGTTTCAACCAACCTAGGATCTCATATTTTTAGTAGCCTCTCTTTTATGTAGTAGATCTAGTAGTAGCACTCTAAATTTATAAACACTTTTATTATATCAATACAAGTATTCATTTTTGTTCTTAAATCTTGCTCTTTACTTTTACTTCTAGGCTATGAAATCTTTCTCTAACCACATGAGACTCAAAATTACTTGTGGATTGGAAGGAGCCTAATTATATGTTTTAAGCTTGCATTTTTTAGTATTTAGATTGAGCTCTTTTTAATTCTCAATATTATTAGTGGGTTCAATGGTTTAGTATTCTTGATTTTGATTTTGGTTTGTAGTTTGATGGGGTTTTGTTGAAAATATGGTAGATAGGCTAGTTTTGAAGTTTTGTGTGATTTGGAGTTAGTTTGGCATGATTTGGTGTTGTTCTTGTTCTTGGTTTTGGTAGTTTTGGGGGCTTTTTAGTGTAAATTTTAGTTTATGATTTTGAGTTGAGGTTAGTGGGTTTATGTTGGAAATATTATGTTTAGGCTAGATTTAAAATTTGGTGTAGTTTGGAGTTCATTTGGTTTGATTTGAGTCTTGTTTTGGTCAAAAATGGGTAGTCTAGGAGCTATTTAGTGTAAAAATTAGAGTCAAATCTTGTTTAGAGGTTAATGGGGTTTTATTTGTTATGTTTAGAATGACTAGATTTTCCGGTGAAATTAATTTTCCGGTGAGATTTAAGCTATTCCGGCTACCTCCATAAGTTCCGGCAAGGGTTCGTTAGATTTATTTGTTTTTGCGACTGTTTAGTAATTACGTTCATCTTCAGGTTTCTGTATAGTGTATTATACGCGCGTTGACTGTTTACTTTGTTTCAATTTTTTTTCTTTTCATTTCTTTTTGTTTTTTTTATTTCCGTTTCTTTTATATTCAGTTTGATTTACTTGACCAGTGTATGTGTATCTGCCATTCTGCCTGTTCTATTCGCCCACTCCGCTCCATTTTATTTTACCCAGATTAATGACCAATTCCACCGTGACCTGCTTTCTGTTATATTTTCTTTTACTTGCTTTTTTTTTATTTTTTTACTTTTCTCAGTAGCTTCTTAATTAATGATCTTCTCTCTAATATAAGTTTGGTATTCAATTAGTTTACTTACAAAGTTTTCTTAGTTTTTAATTTTACTAAAAATATCTTCCAAAATTAATTTGTCTAATTCGCCTAAATTAGAAATTAAGGTTTTCGTGAAAATTATTCTAGTCCTTGTGGTTCGAATCTAAAAGTATTAAAACGAGATCGTGCACTTGCGATTAAAATCTTATTTTAAGCACATCAAGTTTTTGCCTCGAATCCCGTCACAACCACACCACCAATCACGGTGACCCTTGCTAGCAGTGGCACAACCACCGCTGCTCAAACCTCGATTCCTATGATTTTTGGCACGTTGCCCCCTATGACTAATGTTGTGTCCACAGCCACTGATCATGGGACTCATTACTCAACCGTTGTGACGACCACAAGAGGACCAACAGATGAGTATGTAGTTTATACGGACGACTCTTCTGAAGATTCGGAGAGGGACTATGATATTCCCCCACGAAGGAGGAGAGACGGAAACCAGAGCCGAGGCTCCCAGCACAACACCAGGCCGAATAACCCCGAGTCCCGTCGACCCACGGACCAAGAGTACGAAGCCAGGATTCGAGCTTATGAACAGGAGATAGCTCAGTTGAGAAGAGACAGGGCGGCACACCAGACCAGGAAGCCACCACCCGAACCTCGGCAACAGACTGAAAACCCTCAGAACGCAGGTATGAATAGAATTCACTTGTTGGCTGCAGGTGATCCAGATAACCCGATCCCCCCATTCACCGAGGAGATCATGGCAGCAAGGATTTCTCGAAAGTTCAAGTTGCCCAAAATTAAGGCGGATGATGGAACGGGTGACCCCGCGAATCATGTACGAACTTTCATGAATGCATTGCTGTTGCAACCAGTCACGGAGGCCATTAAGTGTCGAGCCTTTCCCCAAATTTTGAGTGGGATGGCACAACACTGGTATAGTCGACTACCCCCTAACTCTATATCCTCGTTTGGAGCTTTGAGCCGAGCTTTCATAGGCCAGTTTATTGGGAGCAAGACCCACGCTAAGAGTTCAGCCTCGTTGATGAACCTAATCCCTCAGGGACTATATGAATAGGTTCACTAAGGAGGCGCTCAAGGTCCCAGATTTAGACCAGAAAGTAGCCATGATTGCCCTACAGCAAGGAACCACGGATGATAATTTCCGCCGATCACTAGCCAAGAGGGCCCCTGAAAATATGAATGAGCTCCAGGAGAGGGCCGAGAAGTATATCAAGGCTGAGAAAAGCCTGAAGAAATCTCAGAATAACATGGGACCGACCCCGAACCCAAAGAAACGTGGAAACGACACCGAGTACAACGCGGATAGTAAGTATTCAAAGACAGGGGATGGTGATAAGTCCCCCACCAAAAAGAAAGCAGGACCGAGGTTCACTGAGTATGCAAGGCTGAATACCCCTAGGAGTCAGATCCTGATGGAAATTGAGAAAGATGAAAGTGTTCGATGGCTGAAGCCTATCAGGACTGACCCCGAAAAGAGAAACAAGGACTTGTACTGCAGGTTTCATAAGGATAGAGGACATAAGACCGATGATTGCCGGCAGTTGAAGGATGAGATCGAGTTTTTGATCCGAAAAGGGAAGTTGTCCAGGTATACTAGGGATACGGACAAGAATCCCCGTGACAATGACAACCGTGGAAGAGACAACGATGATAGGAATAAGAGAAACCAGCCTAGAGGGTCTGTGATCAATGTAATTTCTGGAGGACCGACCACAGCAGGCCTATCTAGTAACTCACGAAAAGCTTATGCTCGTGAAGTGATGTACATTGTTGGAGAGCCCCCGAAGAGAGCAAAAATTGAGTTTGCTCTAGCATTCGACAATTTAGATCTTGACAGAGTTAAATTTCCCCATGATGATCCTTTGGTAATCACCCCGGTGATTGGAAACTTTTCTGTAAAAAGGGTACTCGTTGACAGTGGAGCCTCAGTAGATATCTTATTTCATGATGCATATGAGAAGATGGGATATTCTGATTCGCAATTGACACCTTCAGATATGCCTATATACGGCTTTAATAACGTGGAGACAAAGATTGAAGGTATGATCCAACTACCCGTGACAATGGGCACCGAGCCTAGACAGGCCACATGTATGCTGAATTTTTTGGTCGTTAAGGCTTCATCAACCTACAATGCTATCCTTGGGAGGACTGGGATACATGCTTTTAAAGCAATCTCATCCACCTACCACTTGATGTTGGAACAATCGGACCTTGGTCCTGCGTTTTATGATACTAATTAAAAGTTCGAACAGAATATTAACCTTAATCGCTACGGCGCAAGCGATTCAAATCCACGTCTTCTACTGTATTCCTTGATTCTCCTTGGACGAAGTGTGGCCTTCGATCTCCCAAGGTGTGCCTCTCCTTAAAGCTCCGAAAACCAAAAGCCTAGCTGTCTCCTTGAGAAAACCGTCTGCCTCTCTCAAACTCTAGGATCAATTCGTTTTGGTGTATCTTTCAGCTTTAGGAGAACGAGAATATATATAGGCTACAGTAGGGATCATGGACCATTAGGTCAGGCCTTCCAATGACATTCCGGGCCAGGCCCAATGTCATTAAATATTAATTCTATCCACTAAAGAACTAATATTTGCACTACCTTTCCTAACTCCGTAAATTAATTATTTAATTCGGTTCCCATATTAATTGCTTATAAATTCCCCATGTTTAAGATATCGCATGTCCATTAATTAAATTAATTTCTGACAATTAATTTAATTAATATCTTTTATCCTTGATCATCCACTCAACCTTATAATTATGCAAGAACAAATCTGCCTGCAGGACTAAAGCATAATTATCTTTATGAGCTTTCAAGAGGACATCATCACCCGAATATATTTTTCGGACACGGTTTCCTTTTATAGTCAATATCCCACTCTGTATATAATGTCATTGCCCAATATATAAATTCGTAATTTAAAATAAATTACTTAATTTATGAGTCAAGGCATGTGCATTAAATACAAGTGTCAATCACTATATCCAGATTAAGAACTTAAGCATTAATAACATCATAGAATCTTAGTTCTTTATTGTCAGAATTAAAGAAACAATTATTCTACTATTTTGATCCCGTTCAATGTACACAAAGTATATAAGTATTATTCAATAGTCAAGATAAACTATTTCCAAATAATACTTCAGCCGTTCCAGTGGTTTGTCTAACACCACCTCGACTGTGAACCCTTATTATATTATATAAGGAGTCTGACAATCTAATCTTCTGCTATCCCATTTGATACTAGATTGTCTACAATATATAAAATACAGACAATGTGAAAACATGCATTCAAGATTCTAAAATAATTGTTATATACTTCAAATGAATATTTCAGTATAACCCTAACAATCTCCCACTTATACTCAAGATATTCTTTAAGTATATCAGTGTCTATTACAAGCAATCCACTACCAACTATAATAACTATGTGACCAAGTATCTGACTCCTATCGCTTCCACGTGCTCCTGAAAAGCCTTAGCTGGTAAGCTCTTCGTGAAAGGATCTGCCCGGTTATCCTTCGATGCTATGTCAGCCACAATGATATCTCCTCGCTTAACGAACTGTCGTATGAGGTGATACTTACGCTCTATGTGTTTCGCTGCCTTATGGGCCCGCGGTTCCTTGGTATTCGCCACAGCACCAGTGTTATCACAATAAATCGTGATTTGCTGTGGCAGATTTGTAGGAACAATCGGATCTTGGCCCTGCGTTTTATGATACTTATCAAAAGTTCGAACAGAATATTAACCTTAATCGCTACGGCGCAAGCGATTCAAATCCACGTCTTCTACTGTATTCCTTGATTCTCCTTGGACGAAGTGTGGCCTTCGATCTCCCAAGGTGTGCCTCTCCTTAAAGCTCCGAAAACCCAAAACCCTAGCTGTCTCCTTGAGAAAAACGTCTGCCTCTCTCTGACTCTAGGATTAATTCGTTTTGGTGTGTCTTTCAGCTTTAGGAGAACGAGAATATATATAGGCTACAGCAGGGATCATGGATCATTAGGTCAGGCCTTCTAATGACATTCCGGGCCAGGCCCAATGTCATTAAATATTAATTCTATCCACTAAAGAACTAATATTTGCACTACCTTTCCTAATCCCGTAAATTAATTATTTAATTCGGCTCCCATATTAATTGCTTATAAATTCCCCATGTTTAAGATATCGCATGTCCATTAATTAAATTAATTTCTGACAATTAATTTAATTAATATCTTTTATCCTTGATCATCCACTCAACCTTATAATTATGTGTAAAGCATAATGTAACGTAACTGTAATTACGATAACTCAACACAACAAAAGACAGGAAACAATACGTAAGTATTATACAGGAATCTACAGGTTGGAGATTCGATACGAACAGACAAAGACAATCCAGATATCTGAGACAAGCATCCGTCCACTGAAAGAAGTTCATTAATATGTTCAAGCCTCAGTGAAGAATAAAGTTCAATGTGTCTGCTATCAAGATTGCCTGAAGATCAAGTATCAAAGACCAGAAGATTCCAGTACATTTTAATTTGATTATTAATAATCAAATTTATCGAAGCAACATCTAACCCGGAATGACTGATCAAGTATATTATCAAGCAAAGAATTCAAGGGATTATTTCAGTTCGAGTCGTTCGTGAACCAGACCAGTGCACAGGACGTCAGGACGTACGAAAGCATTCAGTGGATTCGATCAACGAATTAATTGATCAAGTCAATCGAGCTCTCCAGAATATGCTGCCAAGGAACTCACTATTATATATATATATATGTTAATTGTGAATTACCTGAATTTAATTAATTCAGGTAATTAATAAACAATTAATAATATATATATATAATAATGCAATTTTGTCTAAGTGCTCAACACTTACACAGGGGAACACAAGGAGTATTGGGCGCCATATTTGACTAAGTCAAAGGCTGAAGGTATTTGTGTCAAGAAGTTTTCTAAGTAAAATTACTACACAGTGGATACAGTGGAACTTCAAAGGCGCAACCTTTGACCAAAGTCAAAGGCGCAACCTTTGACTGGTCAACAGTTGCGACAATTCACTTACTTGGATTTATACTCTAAGTAACATACTGATGCCCTGTGAGGCGCAACTTTTGACTCGAAGTCAAAGTTGGCGCCACACATATACTCTCCCAGGCGCAACCTTGGTTACTTGGATTTTCTCCAAGTACTATAACTACAGTGGCTGCTATGAAGACATTGTGAGGCGCAAGAATTGACTGTCGCATGGTTTGACTTTCTATATACATATATATATGTTCAAAGCGCAACTTTGTTATATATATATATATATGTATATAGAACCTGCGCTTCCTTCATGCATACATTTGAGTTAGAATTATTTTGATTAATCGAATCCGTCCAGGACGAACTCAAGTCGTCCAGGACGAACTCGTTAACCATGGTTAGTTGTTGGAAAGCCTATAAATAGAGGTTGATAGTTTCATTTGAAACTAACTACACACTTTGTAAGTGCACACACTATACACATTCTCGAGAGTTAAATTAGAAGATCATATTTATCGAGAGTTTGTAATAGAGTGATTGTAGTCTCTGCAGCCGACACTTGTGTTGGAATCTGTAGCACCCGAGGATTATTTCTAATACAAGAATATTCCCCGACTTGCTGGAGTTATTTATTTACGATTGATTTAACATGGACTGAAACAGATTATCCGCAATTAAATTAAATCGAAGAAATTGGTACGACGTATTCAACCCCCCCCTTCTACGTCTGATTGGACCTAACAATTGGTATCAGAGCCAGGCTGATCGATATACAGATCTGAGATCCGTAACCAATCTGAAAAGCTAGCTGTCCGTACAATCGTAATTTTATCTGATAACAATGTCGACACACAAGTTAGGAATCAAAGTACCTCCATTTGACAAGGATGACTACAACAACTGGAAGATGAAGATGTTGCTGTACATCAGAGTTGCTAATCCCATGTTCATTGGGATTCTGGAAAATGGTCCATTTGTGCCTATGAAGATTATTCCTGAATCTGTTGAAAATGGTGTTCGTATTCCACAGAAGTCTGTTCCCAAAGAGAAAAGTGAATACACTGACACTGATAAGGAATATGTTGCACAGGATCATAATCTGCAACTCATAATTGTTGAATCAATGACCAAGACAATGACACATCTGATACTAAGTCTGAAAACTTCAAAGCAGATGTGGGACACTATTGAGGCATTGATGGAGGGATCTGAAGAAGTCAGGGAAAACAGATACGATATGCTAATTGCCAGATATGAAGCATTTCAGGCAATACCTGGAGAGAACATTTCTCAAATCTACGAGAGGTTCATGTTGTTGTTGAATGAACTCACCCTGCATGGAAAGACTTATCCACAGAAAGAGATAAACAGAAAGTTCTCATTTGTGATGCCACCCCATCTAGTTGTAAAGACAGAGACCATCCGGGAAAGAAGCGACTTCAGGACTATGACTTTGGAAAAGCTGTTTGGAAAACTGAAGACGTTTGAGATGGAACTTGAACAGAGAAAGATCATATATGGTGGTGGATCAACAGAATCCAAGAGTATGGCCTTACAGAAGACCACTGCACTGATTGCTGATCAACCATACTTTGGTTATCAACAATTAGTTGAATATGGTATCAATGATCACACTGTTGCTCAGAGTGATTGTTCATCCATCAAAGCTGACTATCCTTCTACCATTACTGAGATTGTAGAAGCTGAAGTTGATGAAGTTTCTGAAGAACCGGAGGATGAGTTCTACACTCAAGAAGAGCTGGAGCAGCTGGAAGATAAGTCAATGGCTTATATGGCTGCAAGGTTCAAGCATATCAAGTTCAGGAAGAACCCCCGGTACAAGAAAACTTCAGGGAACAAGTTTCAGGGTAAAGGAGGATACTCAGGCTCAGGGTCAAAAACTACTGGCAGTTTCAAACCAAACATGTATGACAAGAGCAAGGTCAGATGCTACAACTGCAATGACTTAGGGCACTTTGCAACAGAGTGCAGGAAACCCAAAGCAGCTCCTGTCAGAAGCAACTCATATGAGAAGAAGAATTCTTATGAGGATCTGAAGAAAGAGAATGAGAAGCTGAAAGCTAAGTTGGAAGCAATGGTGGCCAAGCACAAAGGAAAGGCTTACATTGCTGAGGGAAAAAGCTGGGATGACACAGATTCTGATGATGAACCTGTCCAGAGCAATTATGCATTTGCATTAATGGCTGACACTGTCGAGGAATCTCCATCTCAGGTATCTCCTGAAATTTCTGTTGATGACATGACTACTGCTGATTATAAAAAGACTATAAATGAACTAGGTCAAGAGATGTATAACTTGCACACTAGTTTGTTAGCTTCAGAATCAGATAACAGTAGTCTCTCTCTAAAAATAGCTAAACTTGAAGAAAAAGTAGATGAATTGGCTTTAGAGAAACTCATGTACACTAACCTTAAAGATAGAATTGCTTATCTAGAGAATAAGGAGAAGTGTAGTACAGAAATTGAGGAGTCCCTTAGGTCTCAGGTTGCTGACCTAGAAACTAAGCTTAGGGCCTATCAGAATTCTGCCTTTCTACAGAAAGAGATCTTGGATAGTCAAAGGGTTGATAAGAAGGTTGCTATTGGCCTTGACTATAGTTCTTTGGAAAGAGCTAAAAGAAAGAAGAGAAAAGAGAATGAAGGCATATTTGTTTCAGCAGGAACTGAGAATGCTCCTGAAGGAACAAATATACCTAAAATTCTGAAGAACACCAAGACCCCTATCTTTAGAATGGCTCAAACAGAACCTCTGATAGAAGAAGACCTTGTCATCAAGGAAGAGTTGAAAAATGAGGAAGTTGTTAAGCCTCAAGTAAAACAGGAATCACAAGATGTACCTTCTAATCCCCATGTCAGAGATGACTCAGATAAAACTGGATTAGGAAGTACTAGTTCCAACAAAAAGAAGAACAACAGGAATGGCAAGTTAGATCCTAAGAACACCAACTCTAGGAATTCTAATGCTAGAAAGGTTTGTAATAATTGCAATTCTACTAATCATCTTACTCATGCATGTAAAGTGATTAAAGTAGATAATTCTGTTTCTAGCATGCCTAATACTGTTAACATGAATGCTGTTCATTTGCCATGTGGTAGAGTAGGTTGCATGTTATGTGCTATGAATATGATGTCTGCATGCTTTACCATGTTGAATGCATCTGTTTTTGCACCATCTACCATAAATATGAATATGCCTGCACCTTCTGTTGCCCCTGTGGCAAAGACTGCTAGTCCTTCTAAGAAGAAGGAAACTCCCAACTCCAAGTCTAAAAGCACTTCTGCTAAGACTAAAAAGGAGAAGAGTCCAGTCACCCCTGAACAAGCACATGTTAAACCAGTTTCTGTTGATAATCCTGTTTCTACTAAATCACCTGGACCCAAGAACGTCTGGGTACCAAAGAAAGTTTAATCCATTTGTGAATGCAGGGCACAGGAAGGAAAAGAAAAGTTGTGTGGGTTCTTGATAGTGGTTGTTCAAGACACATGACTGGTGAAAAGTCCCTGCTCACAGATGTGGTGATGAGAACCGGCCCAATTGTAATCTTTGGAGATGACAGCAAAGGTTTTACAACGGGATATGGTAAGCTGAAAGTTGGAAATGTCATAATTGAAGATATCTCTCTGGTGGAAGGACTCAAGCATAATTTACTAAGTATCAGTCAGTTCTGTGACAAAGGATACGACGTAATCTTTCAGAAGGAAGTTTGCTTAATCCAGAACCGGAAGAACAAGGATCTTACACTCCGTGGTGTAAGAAAATCAAGTTTGTTTATAGCCGACATAGACTCAGCAAGTAAGGGGGAGGTCAAGTGTTTCTACACCAAGGCCTCTGCTGATGATAGTTGGTTATGGCATCGGAAGCTCTCACACTTGAACTTTAAGACTATGAATTCTTTAGTCAAAAGGGAACTTGTGAGAGGATTGCCACAGAAAGAATTCTGTCAAGAAGGACTCTGTGATGCATGTGAAAAAGGGAAGTCAAAGAAAGCATCACACAGGAGCAAAGGCATGTCTGACATTGGTTCACCCCTTCAACTGATTCATATGGATCTGTTTGGACCAGTCAACATTCCTTCTATATCAAGGAAAAGATATGCTCTTGTGATCGTCGATGACTACTCAAAATACACATGGGTATTATTCTTACATTCGAAGGATGAAGCAGCACTCGTCATCATTGATCATATCAAGAAGATTGAAAAGGAAGCAGATCTGCCAGTAAGGGCAATCAGATCAGATAATGGAACAGAATTTCGTAATGCTGTTCTTAATGACTTCTGTACTGATAAGGGCATCTCTCGTCAGTATTCAGCTCCAAGGACTCCACAACAAAATGGTGTCGTGGAAAGGAAGAACAGAACCTTGATTGAAGCTGCAAGGACAATGATTAGTCAATCAAGACTTCCAATCTATTTCTGGGCTGAAGCTGTGAGTACTGCTTGCTACACTCAAAATCGTACCCTGATTAACAAGGATTTGGATAAGACTCCTTATGAAGTAATGGCCAACAGAAAACCATCACTGAGTTACTTTCATGTGTTTGGTGCAAAATGCTTTGTGTTAAAAGAAGAGCATTTGGGAAAGTTTGATGCCAAAGCTGAAGAAGGCATATTTCTGGGTTATTCTTTGGAGTCTAAGGCCTACAGGGTTTATCTGATCAATGACGACAAGCTGATTGAAAGCATCAATGTAAGATTTGATGATACCAGACTCCCAAGTCTTCAAAAGGAAAATGAATCTGATTCTCTGGAATTTGAGAATTTAGAAGACATCTACTTAGGAGAAGATGAACCTGAAGCTGATATAAGAGATCCTAATGCAAATGAAGAGAATGCTGATCCTGAACCATCTGGAGGAAGTATTGGCAACAATACAAATGATCATCATGGTCACAGTGGTCAAAGTGGAGGATCATCAAATAGGATATACATCAGCTCAGGGGGAGTAAGTCAAAGTGGATCTACTAGTCATCACACTCAACACAACTATGATTTTGGTGAATCATCAAGATTGAATCTGCCAAGACAAAGGGTATGGAGTAGAGATCATCCTGTTGAACAAATCATTGGTGATCCAGACACAGGAGTGCAGACTAGAAGAGCAACTCAGAATGAATGCAACTTTGCTGGATTCTTGTCTCAGACAGAACCAAAGAAAGTTGAAGAGGCTCTAAATGATCCAGATTGGGTATCTGCAATGCAGGAAGAACTCAATCAATTCGAAAGGCAGAAAGTTTGGAAGCTAGTGCCAAGACCTAAAGGAAAATCTATAGTTGACACTAGATGGGTTTTTAGAAACAAACTGGATGAAGATGGTATTGTTACGAGGAATAAGGCAAGACTGGTTGCAAAGGGTTATTCACAACAAGAAGGAATTGATTATGATGAAACCTACGCTCCAGTTGCTAGGCTTGAAGCAATCAGGATGTTCTTAGCATTTGCAGCACACTCCAACTTCAAAGTATATCAGATGGATGTGAAAAGTGCATTCCTGAATGGTGATCTGGAAGAGGAAGTCTATGTTGAACAACCCCCTGGGTTTGAAGACAAAGAATTTGAAGACTTCGTATACTTTCTCTTCAAAGCACTCTATGGCCTGAAGCAAGCCCCTCGAACCTGGTATGACACTCTTTCCAAGTTCTTACTTGAAAATGGTTTCACCAGAGGTATCATCGATAAAACTCTTTTCCATAAAAAGCATAAGGATGATATAATTCTTGTACAAGTATATGTCGATGACATTATATTTGGTTCTACTAATGATCTTTTGTGCGAGAGATTTGCTAAGTTAATGCAGAGCAAGTATGAGATGAGCATGATGGGAGAATTGTCCTTCTTCCTAGGACTTCAAGTCATTCAGAAGCCTGACGGTATTTTTATCTGCCAATCTAAATACATCAAGGATCTTCTGAAGAAATATGGAATGGAAGAAGCATCTACTGCCAAAACCCCTATGCCAACTGCTGTCAAACTTGATCAGGACAAATCTGGTAAGTCAGTTGACATCACTAAGTATCGAGGTATGATTGGCTCTCTCTTATACTTAACTGCTAGTAGACCAGATATCATGTTCGCAACTTGTTTATGTGCTAGATTCCAGGCTGATCCTAAAGAGTCACATCTTATAGCTGTTAAGCGTATTTTTAGGTATCTTAAGGGAACCCCCAATCTAGGGATTTGGTACCCTAAAGATACAGGTTTTAATCTAGTTGGCTATACAGATTCCGACTTTGCAGGATGTAAGATTGATAGGAAAAGTACTTCAGGAAGCTGTCAGTTTCTTGGACGAAGGTTGGTGTCATGGTATAGCAAGAAGCAACACTCCGTGTCTACGTCTACAGCGGAAGCTGAATACATAGCTGCTGGAAGTTGCTGTGCTCAAATCTTGTGGATGAGGAGTCAACTACAAGATTATGGACTCATGTTGGATAAAATTCCGATTCTGTGTGATAACACGAGTGCCATTGCCATTGCCAACAATCCTGTTCAACACTCCCGGACAAAGCATATTGATATCAGGTATCATTTCCTTCGCGAGCATGTCATGAATGGAACAGTAGAGTTACACTTCGTACCTACTGATCAACAAATTGCAGACATCTTCACTAAACCACTAGACGAATCCACTTTCTCTAGACTGGTTGGTGAACTTGGGATGTTAAATATGTCTAATTAATTAGACAAGAAATAACTGCAATTTGTTCGTAAGTTCACAAGTTTTAAAATGTACATATTTTCAGGACTTGTGAATTTACAAAGTGCATCCAGTATTTTACATATTAATCTGACAATTAGTTTTAATTATTTGCCATAATTTATATGATTTGCATGATTTATGTGATTATGTGATTAATTGCTAAGTGGTAGATATTTAGAATCAATTTTCTTGAATTATTTAAGTGCTTATATTCAATTAATGAATATTAGTGTTCATTTAATTCATATTTTAATTATATTTGATTAATGGATTTGGAGCAATTCAAATTATTTTAAGTTAACCATTAATTGAATTGTAATTAAAATACTTGCAGCATAATTGACTAAATAGTGGTTGACTAATTTTAATTTAGTTCAACTTTATTTAGTTTAATTGTGATTTATTCAAGTTGTTTGTTAAATTATTTTGTTTCGAACAAAATAATTCAGTCAAACAAATTTGAATTGTGGGTGTGTACTGAACCCAAGCGCAAGGTTTGACTAAGTCAAAACTTGCGCCCAGGGTCAGTTATAGGTCTTAGCTGTTGCCCTTGAATTATTTTTCCAAGTACACGAGACTTGTTGCAACTGAGCGCAACATTTGACTAAAGTCAAATGTTGCGCCCCTGATATACTGTATACTCAACTTCTCGACTTAAGTTTTTGCCTAAGTCACGAGTTCGCGCCTCTATACTGTTATGTATAGAGGGCATTATGGTAATATCAGTTGTTGCGCCTTTGTTTTCCGTCTGTGTATACAATGGAGGGCAAGTTGGTCTTTAACCAACTTGCGCCTCGAGTTATCTCTGTGTATATATGCAGACACTTAGTCTTTTCTTTTATTTATCTCGCATATACACAGCCTATACACACATACGCAAACCCTCTGCTACTTTTGAAAACCATCGAGAACTCGAAGCTTTTAATCACTCTAAACTCAGACGAAACTCCGTCCATTTGGATTTCTAAGACCAGATTTAGGATCCCCTTTACAAGCTCTTTAGTTTCATGTAAATCTTGTTACGATCCACCGTTATTTTTCGAAGAGATTTTTCGAGACCTTAGAACTTCTAGGCTTGTTTTGTTCGAGTTTTTAGTGTCGAAAATTTGCGAAACCGATCCCATAATCCTTAGAATTTCAAGAAGTACAACATACTTGTATTTTACCAAACTCTAAAATTCTTGGAATTAGGGTTTTTCGGAGCGTTATTATTTAATTATTTTCGTGACATAAGTTGAAATTTGTTCATTATATTCGTGAAACGAAATTTATAATCATTTTTAATTCCAATTAAAAATGGCTGCAAATTTTGAGATTCCGAAAACAAATTTCACAATTGTTGAGAATAATAATTTAATTACGCAAGCGAATTATCGACGTTGGGTAAGATATATGTCTGAATATTCATTTGCTAGATTTGCTATGACCGAGTCAGTATATCTTAACAAATCTCTTCTGCGAGATTTCTTGTCTTCTATTTCTGTTGTGAATACAGGACAGGTACTTGGTATTACTTGTCAAATTCAGGGACGAACACTATCAATTACTGAAAATACCCTGAATACTGCTCTGCAACTTCCAACAGAGGACTTTGAAGCTGTTCCAGATAGGGCTGAAAGGACAAATTTTTTCTTTGCTATTCACTGCCAGAGGGAGAATGGTGATCTTCCAGGGAAGATGTATGTCAAGCATCTACCTCGAGAATGGAATTTCTTCTTTAATTCCATCTCTCATGTATTTGCACCAAAAACTGGAGGGTTCCATGGGATTACCATCTTCAACCAAGAGATTGGAATTGCAATAGCTCAGAATACAAGAATAAATCTAGGACACATGATCATGGGAGCTTTTCAGGACTCCCTAAGGAAAAACAGAAACATACTACTCTATCCTAGGTTTTTCCAGATTGTGCTCAACCAGTTGCTGACTCCTGCTGAAAGGGCTGTCTATCCTAATATAGACAATGTCATATGCTCCTTCATGACCACAAGGGTGATATCTATGCTGGAGAGTCACCAGAACTACACTAACAATGAGGATGTGGTTCTTCCGGAGGCAATGCAAGAATTCTTAAACAACCAGAACTTGCCTCCACCACACATTCAAAATGTTGCTGATCCTGTGGTTCAGGAAGAGGAGGTCTCTGAAACACAAAGTGCAGAAGTTCCTGAGTCATCTCATCAAGCTGACATTCCTGAGACTCAAACTTCTCAAATTCAAGAAGAGGTGATAGTGGAAGATGCACAGACATCCTCAGATGACAATGCTCAATCTGAAGGAGAGGATTCACTGCAAGACAACTCCACTGATTCAGAAGATGAAGTGAATACTCCTATTCAAACCACTGCAGCTGATGTAATGGTGGATGTTGATGAACTTTTCTCTAACACTTACAATCCACTGCTACAGTCAGGTATTCCTTCTGACTCTGATAACTTGTCCTTTGATGCACCTGATTGGGTTCATAATCTTTTGGATTCCAATCAGCTTTCACCACCTCTCACACGTGCCAGTGAATTTGAAATCCCCCAAATTCATAACCAAGGCACCACTTCCCAAACACTTGAAGCAGAAATATCTCAACCCCTCAGCCAACCACTTCAAATAATTGAGAGCGAGGGAGAAAGTGCCTTAGCTGCACCACATAAGAAGATTGTTTCTGAAACTGCAGCTCTGTCTCCTAGTCAAGAAAGGAGAATAGAACCTGAGACAACTGCAGATATGTCTATTTCTTCACCACCTCAGCCAAATACTATTCCAATGCACAGTGAGGTTGCACACACAGTTGAAGAATTGACGGTTGCGAACACTTTGTCGTCCATGTCAGGGATAGACACTGTTGTTTCTGATCCTTTTCAGGGTCAATTGCCTTCACAGGCTTCTGGGGGAAACTTGGATGAATTGCCACATTCTACATCCTTGTCTACCCCCCTGGGAGGAACATTCCCAGATCCTTCACAGGACTCTTCACCTCTCGAAGGTGAACGGCAATCTGTTTCTGAGCCCTTCGTATCAGGAAGTGTGCCAGTTATAGAGGACTTGTCACAAAGTCATTCGCCGTCAAAGGCAGTTGTGGGAAACCAGGGTCCTTCGCCAATTCAAGGATCAAATCCTTCGAGCCCTGTGTCTACCCACCCTGAGATTCCAACTCAGGATCCAACTAAGGACTCACTACCTTCGAGTAGTTGGCAACTTGTTTCTTATGACTCAGATTCATCTGACGAGGAAACTGAGGACGAAGGCTCACGAACCTTCATTGCACCTTCTGTGACCTCTCTAGAAGAGGCTAAGAAGATTTCTTCTGCAGGTACATCTAAGGATGCTGGAATGTCTTTGAGTGAGAGGGAAACACCAACAGAACTTGATATACAGAAACCCTCTGACCCACTGAGTGCTCTAGCTTTGAGTGAAACGAGAGAAACACCTACAGAACGCACTAGTGAGAACCCAACTGCCCAACCTACACCACTTCCAACTGTATCTGTGACAGAATTTGAAGCTCTGAAATTCAAAGTTCAACATCTTGAAGCTGAAAATCTTGTTCTACGGGAGGAGTTGGTGGAGATTAAGTCTACTATGGAGCAAAGGTTGGCTGCCCTGGAGGCTAAATTGCTGGCATCTCAACCCTCCAGAGAGGATTACTCAACTGAGGGGGAGAGAGCAGCAGAAAAAGCTAAAGGAAAAAGGGTGATAACAGGGGTGTCTGAAGAACTGATTGATTCTGCTCTTAGGCATCAATTCAGTTACACTCATGATGAATACATCCCTGAGTTTGTGGATGACAGGGTGATTAGGATGGTTGGTGCTGAGAATGAAGATCTTGAAGAAGGAGAAATCCCAGATGCTGAAGTCTTTGCTGATGAACTTGCATATCACAATGACATCTTTCCTGCTGAAGAATTTGAAATTGCAAATCCACAAGACATTGCTAATGTTGCTAGGGATTATGCTGAGCAAAAGAGAGCAAGGGAGAAGTTAGAAAACCAAAGACGGATTCGACGGGAAAGGAGACTTGCCAACTTACATAAAGATGGAGCTGAATGGGATGTTGCTAGATCTGTGTTTGACTTTCCAGAGGTCACTCAAGATAATGATGATGACGAAGTAAAAGATATCTTTGACTCCTTCAGGAACAACTACAAAGATTTACATGATTATCACGAGGTGTTGAATGATATCATTTCTACTGTGTCTGTTGCTGTTCTTCCCAGAAGAGGATGGATGGTTAACATATCATTTGAGCTACAAAGAGAAGGCCATGGACTCAAGCATGTGTCAAGTCAGTTTCTCAGAGATCTTTCTTTAACTGAGCTGTTTGTGGTAAGAAACAAGATCATCTCTACCGGCAGAAAGCATAATGAAGTATTCAGAGATATGGTGGAAGAATGGATCACTGATATTGGAGTTGAAATTCATGACAAGCCCTCAGTTATTAAGTACTTCAAGGATGGTATGATTCAGAGTATTGGACTCACTGATGAAGCACTATCAACATACAATCCTCGTATACTGAAATATCTGGAAGCTCAAGTCAGGGAGAAGTGCTCAAGGACTAGCAAGGGAAGACTAACTGCTGAACTGCTATATGCCTATCGTCTGAACTTTGCTGCTCTGAGAGAATTAGACTTATCAGCCATCAATCGTCAACCACCATATCCACTGCCTCCACTAGACCCTGAAGTTCCTGAAAATCCAAATGCACCTGTTGTTACTTACAATCCTACATCTGTAATATTCAAGAAGAAGAAAGACTCTGAAGTCACTGCTATACCACTCACAGAGATTGGGAAACTCAATTCCAAAAGAATCACTCGTGCAGTTGCAGCTGTTAAGTGGTCAGTGGTAAAGGAAGACAAGAGTGTGCTCAAAGATTTGGTTGATCTTCTGGAGATAAGAAAAGCTGTAGAGACTGTCCACAACACTTCTAGAGTTCGTGCTCATCCATCAAGGATCATTATGAAAATTGAAGGAATGGAGATGAATGTCACTTTCAAGAAGTTGAAGAAGATGGTTCACCTGCAAACTTTAGAGAAGATGAAGAAAAATCTAGAGCAACCTCCACCTGAGAATACACTGGAGCAAGTGGCACTGAGTACCATTACAGCAAGGATTGAAGAGATTGAAAACAAGCTTACTCAGAAGAGAGTAGAAGAAGCTGCAAAGAGAAAAGCTGAGCAGAAGCTGATTAATGCAAGAGCCAAGAAACCAAGGAAAGATTAGTTCAGGCTAGAGGAACAAATGGCTACTTGTATTTACTTTTGAATTCTGGAAATTGTAAGATATAATCCAGACTGTACTTAGTATTATTTCCTGTTTAAATTAGTATGCTTTTTCATTGTGTCAGTTGAGTTATCCTCTTAAAGGATTTGCTTGTCGAACTCTAACAATCAAATAGGGGGAGATTGTAAAGCATAATGTAACGTAACTGTAATTACGATAACTCAACACAACAAAAGACAGGAAACAATACGTAAGTATTATACAGGAATCTACAGGTTGGAGATTCGATACGAACAGACAAAGACAATCCAGATATCTGAGACAAGCATCCGTCCACTGAAAGAAGTTCATTAATATGTTCAAGCCTCAGTGAAGAATAAAGTTCAATGTGTCTGCTATCAAGATTGCCTGAAGATCAAGTATCAAAGACCAGAAGATTCCAGTACATTTTAATTTGATTATTAATAATCAAATTTATCGAAGCAACATCTAACCCGGAATGACTGATCAAGTATATTATCAAGCAAAGAATTCAAGGGATTATTTCAGTTCGAGTCGTTCGTGAACCAGACCAGTGCACAGGACGTCAGGACGTACGAAAGCATTCAGTGGATTCGATCAACGAATTAATTGATCAAGTCAATCGAGCTCTCCAGAATATGCTGCCAAGGAACTCACTATTATATATATATATATGTTAATTGTGAATTACCTGAATTTAATTAATTCAGGTAATTAATAAACAATTAATAATATATATATATAATAATGCAATTTTGTCTAAGTGCTCAACACTTACACAGGGGAACACAAGGAGTATTGGGCGCCATATTTGACTAAGTCAAAGGCTGAAGGTATTTGTGTCAAGAAGTTTTCTAAGTAAAATTACTACACAGTGGATACAGTGGAACTTCAAAGGCGCAACCTTTGACCAAAGTCAAAGGCGCAACCTTTGACTGGTCAACAGTTGCGACAATTCACTTACTTGGATTTATACTCTAAGTAACATACTGATGCCCTGTGAGGCGCAACTTTTGACTCGAAGTCAAAGTTGGCGCCACACATATACTCTCCCAGGCGCAACCTTGGTTACTTGGATTTTCTCCAAGTACTATAACTACAGTGGCTGCTATGAAGACATTGTGAGGCGCAAGAATTGACTGTCGCATGGTTTGACTTTCTATATACATATATATATATGTTCAAAGCGCAACTTTGTTATATATATATATATATGTATATAGAACCTGCGCTTCCTTCATGCATACATTTGAGTTAGAATTATTTTGATTAATCGAATCCGTCCAGGACGAACTCAAGTCGTCCAGGACGAACTCGTTAACCATGGTTAGTTGTTGGAAAGCCTATAAATAGAGGTTGATAGTTTCATTTGAAACTAACTACACACTTTGTAAGTGCACACACTATACACATTCTCGAGAGTTAAATTAGAAGATCATATTTATCGAGAGTTTGTAATAGAGTGATTGTAGTCTCTGCAGCCGACACTTGTGTTGGAATCTGTA
Source organism: Daucus carota subsp. sativus (assembly GCF_001625215.2). Classification (NCBI taxonomy): domain Eukaryota; kingdom Viridiplantae; phylum Streptophyta; class Magnoliopsida; order Apiales; family Apiaceae; genus Daucus; species Daucus carota. Next base: position 11,436,548 of record NC_030381.2, read on the forward strand.
GCACCCGAGGATTATTTCTAATACAAGAATATTCCCCGACTTGCTGGAGTTATTTATTTACGATTGATTTAACATGGACTGAAACAGATTATCCGCAATTAAATTAAATCGAAGAAATTGGTACGACGTATTCAACCCCCCCCTTCTACGTCTGATTGGACCTAACATTATGCAAGAACAAATCTGCCTGCAGGACTAAAGCATAATTATCTTTATGAGCTTTCAAGAGGACATCATCACCCGAATATATTTTTCGGACACGGTTTCCTTTTATAGTCAATATCCCACTCTGTATATAATGTCATTGCCCAATACATAAATTCGTAATTTAAAATAAATTACTTAATTTATGAGTCAAGGCATGTGCATTAAATACAAGTGTCAATCACTATATCCGGATTAAGAACTTAAGCATTAATAACATCATAGAATCTTAGTTCTTTATTGTCAGAATTAAAGAGACAATTATTCTACTATTTTGATCCCGTTCAATATACACAAAGTATATAAGTATTATTCAATAGTCAACATAAACTATTTCCAAATAATACTTCAGCCATTCCAGTGGTTTGTCTAACACCACCTCGACTGTGAACCCTTATTATATTATATAAGGAGTCTGACAATCTAATCTTCTGCTATCCCATTTAATACTAGATTGTCTACAATATATAATATACAGGCAATGTGAAAACATGCATTGAAGATTCTCAAATAATTGTTATATACTTCAAACGAATATTTCAGTATAACCCTAACAATCTCTCACTTATACTCAAGATATTCTTTGAGTATATCAGTGTCTATTACAAGCAATCCACTACCAACTATATATAACTATGTGACAAAGTATCTGACTCCTATCGCTTCCACGTGCTCCTGAAAAGCCTTAGCTGGTAAGCTCTTCGTGAAAGGATCTGCCCGGTTATCCTTTGATGCTATATCAGCCACAATGATATCTCCTCGCTTAACGAACTGTCGTATGAGGTGATACTTACGCTCTATGTGTTTCGCTGCCTTATGGGCCCGTGGTTCCTTGGTATTCGCCACAGCACCAGTGTTATCACAATAAATCGTGATTTGCTGTGGCAGATTAGGAACCACATCCAAATCCAGCAGGAAGTTTCGGAACCATATAGCCTCTTTGGCTGCCTCCGAGGCTGCCACATATTCGGCTTCCATGGTTGAGTCCGCGATGCATTTCTGCTTCACACTCCTCCATATTACGGCTCCACCTCCCAAAGTAAAAACACATCCCGAGGTGGACTTTCTCTTATCCTTATCCGTCTGGAAATCCGAATCGGTATATCCCAGAGGCACTAAATCAGAGGACTTGTAAACCAGCATATACTCCTTAGTCCTTTGTAGGTACTTGAGTATTGCTTTTACAGCATTCCAATGTTCCTGTCCTGGGTTTTACTGGTATCTGCTAACCATGCCCACGGCAAAACAGATATCAGGCCTCGTACATAACACTGCATACACTAGGCTCCCACATGCCGAAGCATAAGGAACTGCCTTCATGTTCTCTATCTCCTTAGGTGTCGAAGGACACTGCCTCTTTGATAGAGTAACTCCATGTCTGAAAGGTAAATTACCCTTCTTGGAGTCCCGCATGTTAAAACGAGCTAATACGTCATCTATGTAGGGCTCCTGAGATAAAGCCAACATCCTTTTCTTGCGATCCCTTATAAGTTTGATCCCAAGGATGTATGCTGCTTCACCTAAGTCCTTCATTTCAAATTGTTTGAACAACCATGCCTTTATTGAAGACAACATCTTAACATTGTTTCCAATGAGTAAATTGTCATCAACATAAAGCACTAGAAAAACCACTGCATTTCCCTCACATCTCTTATACACGCATGCTTCGCTTGGACATTAATCAAATCCATACGACTGGACTGCCTGATCAAAGCGAATGTTCCAATACCTAGAAGCTTGTTTAAGTCCATAAATGGACCTCTTCAGCTTACAAACAAGATGCTCTTGGCCTTCTTTAATGAATCCCTCTGGTTGCTGCATATAGATGGTTTCCTCAAGATTTCCATTAAGGAAAGCTGTCTTGACATCCATTTGCCAAATCTCATAATCGAGATGAGTTGCTATAGATAAAAGAATACGGACTGACTTAAGCATGACTACTGGCGAAAAGGTTTCCTCATAATCGATACCTTCTTTCTGAGTATACCCTTTCGCAACAAGTCTTGCTTTCCAGGCTTTCACCTTTTTGTCTAATCCCCTCGTTTTCTTGTAGACCCACTTACATCCAATAGGTTTTACACCTTTGGGTGGTTCCACGAGCTCCCAGACCTGATTAGAATACATTGATTCCATCTCAGAATCCATTGCCTTTTGCCAAAGACTTGCATCCTTGTCCTGTATTGCCTCTTCGTATGTCCGGGGATCATCATCATGTTCACCAGAGACCATGTCCGAAGACTCTCCCAAAAACATGAATCTGTCGGGCTATCGAACAACCCTCCCACTACGACGAGGAACTGGTGCGGTATTAGTGACCGGTTGCACAGTCTACTGTGGTTGTTCTACTTGTACTACAGGTTCATTATTCGTCCCTCCCACTAGTTCCTCTAAAACAATACTACTCTTGGGTTTGTGATTCATTATATAGTCTTCCTCTAAGAATCTTGCATTGGTGCTAACAGTGACATCCCGATCCTTAGGACTATTAAATAAATAACCTTTTGTTCCCATGGGGTAGCCTACAAACAGCTTTACTTCTGTACGAGATTCTAGCTTAGTCGCGTTCTTGTTCAGCACATGTGCTGGACAACCCCATATCAGAATGTGTCTCAGACTCGGTTTGTCCCCGGTCCACAATTCTAAAGGGGTTTTAGGAACCGACTTAGAAGGTACTAAGTTCAGAAGATAAGCTGCTGTCTCTAAGGCATGTCCCCAAAAAGACTTGGGTAAATCCGAATAACTCATCATCAATCTAACACTCTCTAAAAGAGTCCGGTTCCTTCTCTCTACTACACCGTTCTGCTGGGGTGTGCCTGGTGCAGTCAACTGGGATTCTATCCCATTCTCTGATAAATATTCCCTGAATTCCCCAAGCAAGTATTCGCCACCACGATCAGATCGTAGGGACTTGATACTTTTATTATGTCGCTTCTTCGTTTTAGCTTTGTACTCTTTGAATTTCTCAAAGCACTCAGACTTACGGTGCAACAAATAAACGTATCCATATCTAGAATAATCGTCAATAAAAGTGACAAAATACTCATAACCACCTCTTGCTTGGATATTCATAGGTCCACATAAATCAGAGTGAACCAATCCTAACACTTCTTTGGCTCTATTCCCCTTTGCCTTAAAAGGCCTATTGGTCATTTTACCTTCCAAGCAGGATTCACAAACTGGAAATGGTTCCACTGCCAATGAGCCTAAAGGCCCGTCTACTACCAGTCTTTATATTTTCCTCAAGTTAATATGACCTAATCTCAAGTGCCAAAGATATGTTTGGTTCAAACTAGAAGGTTCCTTTCTTTTATTAGAGGTAGAAGATGTGTTGTTCAATACCCTATGTTGTAGTTGCAGTGCGGGTTGACTAGGATTAATTATATACAAATTGTCTTGCAATGTACCAGAACATATAATCCGTTTATTCATCATAATAGAAACATTACGATCCAAACAAACATTATAACCATCCATAGCAAGTTTAGAAACCGAAATCAAATTCCTTCTAAAAGAAGGTACATAAAGAATATTGTTCAAAACCAAAATCCTATCAGAACCAAAAGATAAATGAATAACTCCTACTGCAACTACTGCTACTTTCGTAGCATCTCCCATGAACACGTAGATCTCACCATCTCTAAGCATTCTGGTTTGCTGGAACCCCTGCATAGAGTTACAAACATGATCAGTGGCTCCAGTATCTACACACCAAGTGCTCGTAGATATAGCCGCTACAAATGTTTCTGTAACTAGAGAAAGAGACATACCAGTATCGTTTGTCTTCTTAGGAAGAGGACAATCCTTTTTCCAGTGATCCGACTGCTTGCACCGGTAGCACTTCCCCTTAGGCTTTTTCACACCACTTTGAACTCCCACTACCTTCACAGCTTTCTATGTCTAAGCCTTTTTCTTCTTCTTATTGCCTTTCGGCTTAGAGGAAGAACCTTTCTCAGCCACATTCACTTGAACACTCTGGCGAAATAATCCTTCAGCTGCCTGAAGTTCTGTCAACAGTTCCGCAAGACTATACTGCCTCTTGTTCATGTTGTAATTCAAGCGGAACTGCTCAAAACTCTTGGGCAAGCTCATAAGGATAATGTCAATCTGGGTTTCCCCGTCAAGCTCTGCACCAAGGATCTCTATCTCATTCAGATGTGACATCATCTTGAGAACATGATCCCTTACAGGTGTACCTTCAGCCATCTGAGTGTTCATTAAAGCCTTCATGGCTACTTGCCTAGCAGCCCTATTCTGATCTCCAAAAAGTTCCTTGAGATTAAAGAGCATATCCGAAGCAGTGGCCATAGCCTGATGCTGATGCTGCAAAACACCCGACATTGCTGCCAGAATGTAACATCGCGACATCTCATCAGCCTTTGTCCACCGCTTATAATACTCTTTCTCCTCATCAGGAGCATCAGCAGCGGGCTGCTCAGGCTTGGGTTCATAAGTGCAAAACTTGTACTCCTCAGCAGTCAACAAAATGTCCAAATTACGTTTCCATTCAATATAGTTAGGTCCGGTAAGTTTGTTATCCTTAAGTATGGTGAACAGTGGATTAAAGCCTATTTTATCCTGAGAATCATGCATGAAAAAATCACATTACACATAAAGAAGGGTGCATAAAAAATTAAGACCTATTGGTTCTCTAACAATTATTAAAATTAAATGCACTAACGTTTAAACACCATAAGTTTCTGGTACGTCACGATGGGTGACATGTATACCACCTAAATTTGTTTAAACGTTACTTCGGTCCTATTACTAAACAATAAGCCACGTTGGGGTGGTCTATATTATTTTTCATATCTAAGTGTATACCATCATCAAATCTTAAATTACCCGAAACCTATGGAACTTGGTACGCCACGATGGGCGGCATGTATACCTTCCAATATTTCTCGAATAGAATACTTCAATTCAAAATTCGTGTCTGGTTTGACTTCTAGGCAGTGGAGGAGTCACATCGGTCTCACTTAATACCCATAAGCCTTAGAAATCGCCCCAAATCAGAGATAAAGAAAATTCGTATCTATTCGTATTAATTTAAGAAGTTTGTTCCAGTAATATCTATAACATTCTAGACACCATAAATTACATGCCACGATGGGTGACATATACATAATTTATATTCGTCTTTATGTTAAATTACATACAAACAATGATGGAGACCATGGGATTTAATATCATATTAACTCCCTCTCCCACTTAGAATTTACTTTGAGGATTTTAATCTAGATATACTATCATGAATTTCTTCGAAGTCCACAAGCATACTATCATGGTAAATATGATATTAGCATGGCAGCATACTAGCATGATTAAAGCATTAATTAAAAACATCCCTATGTCCATGTCATTCTAGCATGCGAAGGGTTAGTATCACATGGCATAACAACACAAACAAGAAACACATAATAACAATAATCAATAATCATAATAAAACACATCCACTATTATGGCCCCGGAAAAATCAGCTTCGAAATCAGCTTCCAGAAAACTTCGAGAGCCCGTTTGGAGGCCTAAACGGCCTCAGAATGCCTCGAAAAATCCCGAAAAACACCTTCGAAATCACCTCAACCGGGGAAACCCCGGCTGTGGCTAGCTTCGTCTCGTTCTGCCGTCTCCGAAAAGTGCTCATTCGCCCAAATCGGACACCGTATGCAAAAGTTACGGCCAAAACAGTGCAGCACCCCCGAAACCCTAATCGCAGCAGCGGAAGATCCTTGTTTCTTGCAGCCCCGTTGATCAAACAATTACATACTAATTGTACAGACGAACCAGCCTATTCTATTACATCAGATCATAATCTAAAACAATTACAAATTGAATTACAAGATTAAACTATCACGATCAACCCTCGTGATTTACAACAGCCACGATAAACCACGTGGAATCCAAAAATAACAGAATAATTAAAACACGGCCATAATAGTGTACAACGACCTGCATCACAGAATCACTATATACATGCATATATAATCATGACATGGACTACATATCATAAATCGCAGAACCGCAACCTCGCTCTGATGCCATTGTTGGAACAATCGGACCTTGGTCCTGCGTTTTATGATACTAATTAAAAGTTCGAACAGAATATTAACCTTAATCGCTACGGCGCAAGCGATTCAAATCCACGTCTTCTACTGTATTCCTTGATTCTTCTTGGACGAAGTGTGGCCTTCGATCTCCCAAGGTGTGCCTCTCCTTAAAGCTCCGAAAACCAAAACCTTAGCTGTCTCCTTGAGAAAACCGTCTGCCTCTCTCAAACTCTAGGATCGATTCGTTTTGGTGTATCTTTCAGCTTTAGGAGAACGAGAATATATATAGGCTACAGTAGGGATCATGGACCATTAGGTCAGGCCTTCCAATGACATTCCGGGCCAGGCCCAATGTCATTAAATATTAATTCTATCCACTAAAGAACTAATATTTGCACTACCTTTCCTAATTCCGTAAATTAATTATTTAATTCGGTTCCCATATTAATTGCTTATAAATTCCCCATGTTTAAGATATCGCATGTCCATTAATTAAATTAATTTCTGACAATTAATTTAATTAATATCTTTTATCTTTGATCATCCACTCAACCTTATAATTATGCAAGAACAAATCTGCCTGCAGGACTAAAGCATAATTATCTTTATGAGCTTTCAAGAGGACATCATCACCCGAATATATTTTTCGGACACGGTTTCCTTTTATAGTCAATATCCCACTCTGTATATAATGTCATTGCCCAATACATAAATTCGTAATTTAAAATAAATTACTTAATTCATGAGTCAAGGCATGTGCATTAAATACAAGTGTCAATCACTATATCCGGATTAAGAACTTAAGCATTAATAACATCATAGAATCTTAGTTCTTTATTGTCAGAATTAAAGAAACAATTATTCTACTATTTTGATCCCGTTCAATATACACAAAGTATATAAGTATTATTCAATAGTCAAGATAAACTATTTCCAAATAATACTTCAGCCGTTCCAGTGGTTTGTCTAACACCACCTCGACTGTGAACCCTTATTATATTATATAAGGAGTCTGACAATCTAATCTTCTGTTATCCCATTTGATACTAGATTGTCTATAATATATAATATACAGACAATGTGAAAACATGCTTTCAAAATTCTCAAATAATTGTTATATACTTCAAATGAATATTTCAGTATAACCCTAACACTTGAAGATCAAATTCCCTACCTATGGGGTGGGAGAAGAGATAGGAGATCAAAAAATGGCTAGAAGCCTGCTGAGGACTTGGTTCCCTTCTCTCTATATCCAGATGAGCCCGAGAAGGTGACCTATGTAGGGGCATCGCTCCCCGAGGATATGAAATCCGAATTTGTGAAATTCTTGAGGAACAACCGGGATGTGTTTGCTTGGACCGCAGCCGATATGCCAGGGATTGGTCCCCTCTTTATGACGCACACGCTTAACGTAAGCCCAGATAGAAAACCCGTAAAACAAAAGAAGAGAAGTTTTGCCCCTGAGAGGCAGGAAGCCATAAAACAGGAGGTCGATAAGCTTTTGGAAGCAGGTTTTATAGAGGAAATCCAATTCCCAGAATGGCTAGCCAACCCAGTCATGGTCAAGAAAGCTAATGGAAAGTGGAGGATGTGTGTAGACTTCACAGATTTGAATGATGCTTGTCCTAAGGACTGTTTTCCTCTCCCAAGAATAGATACTCTGATCGATGCTACAGCTGGGCACGAGATGTTGAGCTTTATGGATGGCTTTAATGGATACAACCAGATCCGAATGAATAAGGACGACATTCCTAAGGTATCATTCATCACTGATTTTGGTATCTTTTGTTATTTGGTTATGGCGTTTGGTTTAGAGAATGCAGGAGCCACATATCAACGCCTGGCAAATAAGATGTTCAAACATCTGATTGGAAAAACCATGGAGGTCTATGTTGATGATATGCTAGTGAAGAGCTTGAACAAAGCTGATCACCTTGAACACCTGAGAGAGGCTTTTGAAGTCCTGAGGACACATAAGATGATGTTGAATCCAGCCAAGTGTGCCTTTGGAGTTTGGTCTGGAAATTTTTTGGGTCTGATGGTCTGAAAACGTGGGATTGAGGCCAACCCCGACAAGATAAAGGCCATCCTTGATATGGAGCCGCCTAAGTCTATAAAGGATGTTCAAAAGCTAACAGGAAGAATCGCGGCACTAGAACGTTTCATCTCGAAGTCCGGGGATAAGTGCTTGCCCTTCTTTAAGGCTTTGAAGAAAGTTAAAGATTTTGAATGGACAAGTGAGAGCCAAGAGGCCTTTGAGCAGTTGAAGAAGTATATGGCAGAGCCACCACTCTTATCAAAGCCCGTAGATGGAGAAACATTATATGTCTACTTGGCTGTCTCTGAGAAAGCACGGAGTGCGGTCTTGGTTCGTGAGGATCGAAAAATCCAGAAACCCGTCTACTATGTTAGTAAGATTTTGCATGGAGCGGAGTTCAACTATTCTGTGATTGAGAAGTTTGCCTTAGCCATGATTACAGCTTCAAGAAAGCTAAGGCCTTACTTCCAGGCTCACAAAATTGAAGTCTTGACAGACCAGCCCCTTAGGAACATAATGCATAGCCCGAAGGCTAGTGGGAGATTAATCAAATGGGCAGTAGAGCTTGGGGAATTTGAAATTCGATACAAACCACGGGTGGCAATCAAGGCTCAAGCTCTAGCTGACTTCCTCGTTGAATGCACCCTTGACAACAAGGAAGTCGGGGGGAAGGAGAGTATGGTAGAGGAACCCAAAGAAGAGGAGAAACCTAAAGAGTATTGGTTACTATTTTTTGACGGAGCTTCAAAAACAAAAAATAGTGGGGCAGGGCTGGTGCTCCGAAGCCCGGATGGCTTCACGGTCGAGTACGCGATCAAGTTAGACTTTCCAACTACCAACAATGAAGCTGAGTATGAGGCCCTTATAGCTGGATTGGGATTGGCGAGAACCCTGAGGGTTAAAAACCTGAAAGTATGTGGGGACTCAAGACTTGTGGTGTCACAGGTTAATGGAGAATTTGAGGCACGAGAAGAAACAATGCTGAAATACTTAAGGATTGTGAAAGCCCAGATGACGCAATTTAAAGAATGTTTGGTAGAACATATACATAGGGAAGAAAATACAAAGGCTGATGCCTTATCCCAGTTTGCATCCTCAGAGAATGAGGTATGCTCGGGAAGTGTTTACTATCAGGTTTTGAAAACCCCAAGTATCAATGCCAAGCTGGTAGCCCCAATTGACACGGGGGCCACTTGGATCGATGAGGTCAAAACGTATCTCGAAACTGGACATCTACCACCTGATGCTGGGGAAGCACGAAAACTACAAGTAAGAGCTTTAAAGTATGCACTAATTGAAGGGATTCTCTATAAGAAATCTTGTGTTATACCTTATTTGAAGTGTTTAAGGCCGGATGAGGCCCGGGAAGCCCTGAAAGAGGTCCATGAAGGAATCTGTGGCCAGCACCTAGGCGGGAGAGCCTTGACTCACAAAATTATTCGCCTTGGGTTCTTTTGGCCAAATATGCTGAAGGATGCGAAGGATTATGTTAAGAGATGCGATCGTTGTCAGAGATTTGTACCTGTTGTGCGCCAGCCCCCAGAGATGCTAACATCCATTAACTCCCCGATTCCCTTTGCTATGTGGGGGATGGACATCCTAGGGCCGTTTCCACTCGCCAGTGCTCAAAGGAAGTTTTTGATAGTGGCTATTGACTACTTTACCAAGTGGATTGAGGCCAAACCCCTGGCCAAGATAACCACCAAGCAAGTTGCTCAGTTCTTCTAGGAAAACATCATATGCAGGTATGGCAAACCCCGAGTCTTGGTTACTGACAATGGAGCCCAGTTCAACAATCCAGAGTTTGTGGGATATTGTAACGACTATAGCATTGAGCTACGATTCACTTCGGTTGCCCATCCTCAAGCCAATGGGCAAGCTGAAGTAGCCAACAGGATAATCCTTGATGGGCTAAAGAAAAGAGTTGAGAAAGCGCATGGGTCTTGGGCTGAAGAGATTCTCCCTATACTATGGGCATATCGAACAACCTGCAAGGTCTCCACCAGAGCAACCCCGTTCCAGTTAGCTTACGGGGCTGAAGCCGTGGTGCCACTTTTAAGAAGCTGAAGAAGACGGTCCATCTACAAACTTTAGAGAAGATGAAGAAAAATCTGGAGCAACCACCACTTGAGAATACACTGGAGCAAGTGGCACTGAGTACCATAACTGCAAGGATTGAAGAAATTGAGAATAAACTCACTCAGAAGAGAGTAGAGGAAGCTGCAAAGAGGAGAGCTGAGCTCAATCTGATGAATGCAAGAGCCAAGAAGCCAAGGAAAGATTAGTTCAGGCTAGAGGAACAATGGCTGCTTGTATTTACTTTTGATTTCTGGAAAATGTAAGATATAATCCAGACTGTACTTAGTATTATTTCCTGTTTAAATTAGTATGCTTTTTCATTGTGTCAGTTGAGTTATCCTCTTAAAGGATTTGCTTGTCGAACTCTAACAATCAAATAGGGGGAGATTGTAAAACATAATGTAATGTAAATGTAATTAAGATAACTCAACACAACAAAAGACAGGAAACAATACGTAAGTATTATACAGGAATCTACAGGTTGGAGATTCGATACGAACAGACAAAGACAATCAAGATATCTGAGACAAACATCCGTCCACTGGAAGAAGTTCATTAACATGTTCAAGCCTCAGTGAGGAATAAAGCACAATCAGTTTCTACTATCAAGATTGCCTGAAGATCAAGTATCAAAGACCAAAAGATTCCAGTATATTTAATTTGATTAGTTATAATCAAATTTATCGAAGCAACACCTAACCCGGAATGACTGATCAAGTATATTATCAAGCAAAGGATTCAAAGAATTATTTCAGTTCGAGTCGTTCGTGAACCAGACCAGTGCACAGGACGTCAGGACGTACGAAAGTATTCAGTGGATTCGATCAACCAATTAATTGATCAAGTCAATCGAGCTGCTCCAGAATGAATTGCGAAAAGGACCTATTGTTATGTATATGTATAAATATATATATTTATTAATTGTGAATTACCTGAATATAAATAATTCAAGTAATTAAATTAACACAATTAATAATATACATATATATATATATATATATATAATGGTACAAAATGGAAGTCCAAGGCAAAAATTGTCTAAGTACTCCACTGTATACAGTGAAGAAGAAGCGCAACCAAGGTCAAAGTGCAACCTTTGACTTAGTCAAAGTTTGCGACTTTGACCTCTCAGTGAAGAATGGCGCAAGTTTGCCAATTCTCTAAATTGGCTAAGTCACAGGACAACACAGTGAGATGGAGCACAACCTTTGACCAAGTCAAAGGTTGCGACCCCAACTGTGTCCAAAGCGCAAGTTCAGAAAATTGGCTAAGGCATCACAGTGGAGAGATTGTCTCCTATGTGGCGCAAACTTTGACCACCAGGCGCAATCTTTGACCCTATCCCATATGAAGCGCAACTTTCAAATATAATGTGTATATATATATATCAAGCGCAACTTTGATATATATGTATACACTATATACTTTCCTGGAGCCAATTCATATACACTTAGGAGTTAGATTTATCTCTATAAATCGAATCCGTCCAGGACGAACTCAAGTCGTCCAGGACGAACTCGTTAACCATGGTTAGTTGTTGGAAAGCCTATAAATAGAGGTTGATGTTTTCATTTGAAAACAACTACACACTTTGTAAGTGCACACACTATACACATTCTCGAGAGTTAAATTAGAATATCGTTTTTATCGAGAGTTTGTAATAGAGTAATTGTAGTCTCTGCAGCCGACACTTGTGTTGGAATTTGTAGCACCCGAGGATTATTTCTAATACAAAGAATATTCCCCGACTTGCTGGAGTTATTTATTTACGATTGATTTAACATGGACTGAAACAGAATTATCCGCAATTAAATTAAATCGAAGAAATTGGTAAGACGTATTCAACCCCCCCCCCCCTTCTACGTCTGATTGGACCTAACAATTGGTATCAGAGCCACGCTGATCGATATACAGATCTGAGATCCGTAACCAATCTGAAAAGCTAGTTGTCCGTACAATCATAATTTTATCTGATAACAATGTCGACACATAAGTTAGGAATCAAAGTACCTCCATTTGACAAGGATGACTACAACAACTGGAAGATGAAGATGTTGTTGTACATCAGAGTTGCTAATCCCATGTACATTGGGATTCTGGAAAATGGTCCGTTTGTGCCTATGAATATTATTCCTGAATCTGTTGAAAATGGTGTTCATATTCCACAGAAGTTTGTTCCCAAAGAGAAAAGTGAATACACTGAGACTGATAAGGAATATATTGCACATGACCATAATCTGCAACTCATAATTGTTGAATCAATGACCAAGACTATGACACATCTGATACTAAGTCTGAAAACTTCAAAGCAGATGTGGGATACTATAGAGGCATTGATGGAGGGATCTGAAGAAGTCAGGGAAAATAGATACGATATGCTAATTGCCAGATATGAAGCATTTCAGGCAATACCTGGAGAGAACATTTCTCAAATCTATGAGAGGTTCATGTTGCTGTTGAATGAACTCACCCTGCATGGAAAGACTTATCCACAGAAAGAGATTAACAGAAAGTTCTCATTTGTGATGCCACCCCATTTAGTTGTGAAGACTGAGACCATCCGGGAAAGAAGCGACTTCAGAACTATGACTTTGGAAAAGCTGTTTGGAAAACTGAAGACGTTTGAGATGGAACTTGAACAAAGAAAGATCATATATGGTGGTGGATCAACTGAATCCAAGAGTATGGCCTTACAAAAGACCACTGCACTTATTGCTGATCAACCATACTTTGGTTATCAACAATTAGTTGAATATGGTATCAGTGATCACACTGTTGCTCAGAGTGATTGTTCATCCGTCAAAGCTGATTATCCTTCTACCAATACTGAGATTGTAGAAGCTGAAATTGATGAAGTTTCTGGTGAACCGGAGGATGAGTTCTATACTCAGGCTGAGCTGGAGCAGCTGGAAGATAAGTCTATGGCTTATATGGCTGCAAGGTTCAAGCATATCAAGTTCAGGATGAACCGCCGGTACAAGAAAGCTTCAGGGAACAAGTTTCAGGGTAAAGGAGGATATTCAGGGTCAGGGTCTAAGAGTACTGGCAGTTACAAACCAAACATGTATGACAAGAGCAAGGTCAGATGCTACAACTGCAATGACTTAGGGCACTTTGCAACAGAGTGCAGGAAACCCAAAGCGGCTCCTGTCAGAGAAAGAAGCAACTCATATGATAAGAAAAATTCTTATGAGGATCTGAAGAAAGAGAATGAGAAGCTAAAAGCTAAGTTGGAAGCAATGGTGGCCAAGCATAAAGGAAGGGCTCACATTGCTGAGGGAAAAAGCTGGGATGACACAGATTCTGATGATGAACCTGTCCAGAGCAATTATGCATATGCATTAATGGCTGACACTGTCGAGGAATCTCCATCTCAGGTATCTCCTGAAATTTCTGTTGATGACATGACTACTGCTGATTATAAAAAGACTATAAATGAACTAGGTCAAGAGATGTATAACTTGCACACTAGTTTATTAGCTTCAGAATCAGATAACTGTAGTCTTTCTCTAAAGATAGCTAAACTTGAAGAACGTGTAGATGAATTAGCTTTAGAGAAACTCATGAACACTAACCTTAAAGATAGAAGTGAATATCTAGAGAATAAGGAGAAGTGTAGTGCAGAAGTTGAGGAGTCCCTTAGGTCTCAGATAGCTGACCTAGAAACTGAGCTTAGGGCCTATCAGAATTCTGCTTTTCTACAGAAAGAGATCTTGGATAGTCAAAGGGTTGATAAGAAGGTTGCCATTGGCCTTGACTATAGTTCTTTGGAAAGTTCTAAAAGAAAGAAGAGAAAAGAAAATGAAGGCATATTTGTTTCAGCAGGAACTGAGAATGCTCCTGAAGGAACAAATGTACCTAAAATTCTAAAGAACACCAAGACCCCTATCTTTAGAAAGGCACAAACAGAACCTCTGATAGAAGAAGACCTTGTCATCAAGGAAGAGTTGAAAAATGAGGAAGTTGTTAAGCTCAAGTAAAACAGGAATCACATGATGTACCTTCTAATTCTCAAGTCAGAGATGACTCAGATAAAACTGGATTAGGAAGTACCAGTTTCAACAAAAAGAAAAACAACAGGAATGGCAAGTTAGATCCTAAGAACACCAACTCTAGGAATTCTAATGCTAGAAAGGTTTGTAATAATTGCAATTCTACTAATCATCTTACTCATGCATGTAAAGTGATTAAAGTAGATAATTCTGTTTCTAGCATGCCAAATACTGTTAACATGAATGCTGTTCATTTGCCATGTGGTAGAGTAGGTTGCATGCAATGTGCCATGAATATGATGTCTGCATGTTTTGCCATGTTAAATGCATCTTTTTCTGCACCATCTACCATGAATATGAATATGCCTGCACCCTCTGTTGACCCTGTGGCAAAGACTGCTAGTCCTTCTAAGACTAAACTCCAAACTCCAAACTCCAAGTCGAAAAGCACTTCTGCTAAGACTAAAAGGGAGAAGAGTCCAGTCACCCCTGAACAAGCACATGTTAAAACAGATTCTGTTGATAATCCTGTTTCTACTAAACCTCCTGGACCCAAGAGTGTCTGGGTACCAAAGAAAGTTTAATCCATTTGTGAATGCAGGGCACAGGAAAGAAAAGTAAAGTTGTGTGGGTTCTTGATAGTGGTTGTTGACACATGACTGGAGAAAAGTCCCTGCTCACAGATGTTGTGATGAGAACCGGCCCAATTGTAATCTTTGGAGATGACAGCAAAGGATTTACAACGGGATATGGTAAGCTGAAAGTTGGAAATGTCATCATTGAAGATATCTCTCTGGTGGAAGGACTCAAGCACAACTTACTGAGTATAAGTCAGATCTGTGACAAAGGATACGACGTAATCTTTCAGAAGGAAGTTTGTTTGATCCAGAACCGGAAGAACAAGGATCTTACACTTCGTGGTGTAAGAAAATCAAGTTTGTTTATAGCCGACATAGATTCAGCAAGTAAGGGGGAGGTCAAGTGTTTCTACAGCAAGGCCTCTGCTGATGATAGTTGGTTATGGCATCGGAAGCTCTCACACTTGAACTTTAAGACTATGAACTCTTTAGTCAAAAGAGAACTTGTGAGAGGACTACCACAGAAAGAATTCTGTCAAGAAGGACTCTGTGATGCATGTGAAAAAGGGAAGTCAAAGAAAGCATCACACAGGAGCAAAGGCATGACTGACATTGGTTCACCCCTTCAACTGATTCATATGGATCTGTTTGGACCAGTCAACATTCCTTCTATATCAAGGAAAAGATATGCTCTTGTGATCGTCAATGACTTCTCAAAATACACATGGGTATTATTCTTACATTCAAAGGATGAAGCAGCACTCGTTATCATTGATCATATTAAGAAGATTGAAACGGAAGCAAATCTGCCAATAAGGGCAATCAGATCAGATAATGGAATAGAATTTCGCAATGCTGTTCTTAATGACTTCTGTACTGATAAGGGCATCTCTCGTCAGTATTCAGCTCCAAGGACTCCACAACAAAATGGTGTCGTAGAAAGGAAGAACAGAACCTTGATTGAAGCAGCAAGGACAATGATTAGTCAATCAAGACTTCCAATCTCTTTCTGGGCTGAAGCTGTAAGTACTGCTTACTACACTCAAAATCGTACCCTGATTAACAAGGATTTGGATAAGACTCCTTATGAAGTAATGGCCAACAGAAAACCATCACTGAGTTACTTTCATGTGTTTGGTGCAAAATGCTTTGTATTAAAAGAAGAGCATCTGGGAAAGTTTGATGCCAAAGCTGAAGAAGGCATATTTCTGGGTTATTCTTTAGAGTCTAAGGCCTACAGGGTTTATCTGATCAATGACGACAAGCTGATTGAAAGCATCAATGTAAGATTTGATGATACCAAGCTCCCAAGTCTCCAAAAGGAAAATGAATCTGATTCTCTAGAGTTTGAGAATTTAGAAGACATCTATATAGGAGAAGATCAACCTGAAGCTGATACAAGGGAACCAAATGCAAATGTAGGAAATGCTGATCCTGAACCATCTGGAGGAAGTATTGGCAACAATACAAATGATCATCATGATCACAGTGGTCAAAGTGGAGGATCATCAAATAGAATTTACATCAGCTCAGGGGGAGCAAGTCAAAGTGGATCTACTAGTCATCTCACTCAACACAACTATGATTATGGTGAATCATCAAGATTGAATCTGCCAAGACAAAGGGTATGGAGTAGAGCCCATCCTGTTGAACAAATCATTGGTGATCCAGACACAGGAGTGCAGACTAGAAGAGCAACTCAGAATGAATGCAACATTGCTGGATTCTTGTCTCAGACAGAACCAAAGAAAGTTGAAGAGGCTCTAAGTGATCCATATTGGGTATCTGCAATGCAGGAAGAACTCAATCAATTTGAAAGGCAGAAAGTTTGGAAGCTGGTGCCAAGACCTAAAGGAAAATCTATAGTTGGCACTAGATGGGTTTTTAGAAACAAACTGGATGAAGATGGTATTGTTACGAGGAATAAGGCAAGACTGGTTGCAAAGGGCTACTCGCAAGAAGAAGGAATTGACTATGATGAAACCTATGCTCCAGTTGCTAGGCTTGAAGCAATCAGGATGTTCTTAGCATTTGCTGCACATTCCAACTTCAAAGTATATCAGATGGATGTGAAAAGTGCTTTCCTGAATGGTGATCTAGAAGAGGAAGTCTATGTTGAACAACCCCCTGGGTTTGAAGACATGGAATTTGAAGACTTCGTATACTTTCTCTTTAAAGCTCTTTATGGCCTAAAGCAAGCCCCTCGAACCTGGTATGACACTCTTTCCAAGTTCTTACTTGAAAATGGTTTCACCAGAGGTATCATCGATAAAACACTTTTCCATAAAAAACATAAGGATGATATAATTCTTGTACAAGTATATGTCGACGACATTATATTTGGTTCTACTAATGATCTTTTATGCGAGAAATTTGCTAAGCTGATGCAGAGCAGGTATGAGATGAGCATGATGGGAGAATTGTCCTTCTTCCTAGGACTTCAAGTTATTCAGAAGCCTGACGGTATTTTTATCTGCCAATCTAAATACATCAAGGATCTTCTGAAGAAATATGGAATGGAAGATGCATCTCCTGCCAAAACCCCTATGCCAACTGCTATCAAACTTGATCAGGATAAGTCTGGTAAGTCAGTTGACATCACGAAGTATCGAGGTATGATTGGCTCTCTCTTGTACTTAACTGCTAGTAGACTAGATATCATGTTCGCAACTTGTATATGTGCTAGATTCCAGGCTGATCCTAAAGAGTCTCATCTTATAGCTGTTAAGTGTATTTTTAGGTATCTTAAGGGAACCCCCAATCTAGGGATTTGGTACCCTAAAGATACAGGTTTTGATCTAATTGGCTATACAGATTCTGACTTTGCAGGATGTAAGATTGATAGGAAAAGTACTTCAGGAAGCTGTCAGTTTCTTGGACGAAGGTTGGTGTCATGGTATAGCAAGAAGCAACACTCCGTGTCTACGTCTACAGCGGAAGCTGAATACATAGCTGCTGGAAGTTGCTGTGCTCAAATCTTGTGGATGAGGAATCAACTACAAGACTATGGACTCATGTTGGATAAAATTCCGATTCTGTGTGATAACACGAGTGCCATTGCCATTGCCAACAATCCTGTTCAACACACCAGGACAAAGCATATTGATATCAAGTATCATTTCCTTCGCGAGCATGTCATGAATGAAACAGTAGAGTTACACTTTGTCCCTACTGATCAACAGATTGCAGACATCTTCACTAAACCACTAGACGAATCCACTTTCTCTAGACTGGTTGGTGAACTTGGGATGTTAAATATGTCTAATTAATTAGAAAAGAAATAACTGCAATTTGTTCGTAAGTTCACAAGTTTTAAAATGTACATATTTTCAGGACTTGTGAATTTACAAAGAGCATCCAGTATTTTACATATTAATCTGATAATTAGTTTTAATTATTTGCCATGATTTATATGATTTGCATGATTTTATGTGATTATGTGATTATTTGCTAAATGGTAGATATTTAGAATTAATTTTCTTGAATTAATTAAGTGCTTATATTCAATTAATGAATATTAGTGTTTATTTAATTCATATTTTAATTATGTTTGATTAATGGATTTGAAGCAATTCAAATTATTTTTAGTTTCCCATTAATTAAATTTTAATTAAAATATTGCAGCACAATTATTTTAAAATATTGATTAACTGATATCTTTTTAGTTAAACTCTATTTAATTTAATTGTGATTTTCATTATCCTATTATTAAATTATTTTGAGTTAATCGGAATTCATTTAATAATATGGAAAATGTCAAAAAAAATTTTAAGTACACAAGTTTTCTCTGTTATGTGATAACAGTAGCGCAACATTTGACAAAGTCAAATGTTGCGCCAAGAATGTTTGAGGGCACAGCTATGTACTATGTATTCACTTGTTTTTATTTATCACTGTACTCTCTCGTAGCGCAAACTTTGACTTTCCCATAGTCAAAGGTTGCGCCACGGCTTGTCTCTCCCTTGTGTAGCTTGTCTGACTTAGAATTTTTTCTAAGTCTACACGAACTTGCGCCTCCACAGTGCTTACTATGGAGGGCAAGATCGTCAGTTCACTGTTTGCGCCCTTGTCTTTCATCTGTGTTATGTATAAGGGGCAAGTTAGTCATTTACTAACTTGCGCCCCGAACTACTGTGTCTTCATATATATGACTTAGAGTTTTCGTTTGTTTTTCATCTCTTTCTAAACAGTCGTACACACATATACATACATAGACGCAAACCCTCTCTTCTCTATTCAAACTGCCGAGTTCTTGAGTTCTTAAATCCACTAAAACACACTGAAATCTCGTCCGTTTTAATTTCTGGAACCTGTTTTAGAATCACAGTGCCAAGAGCTTTCTTTGCATACCAACCTTTTCACGATCCGTCACCGTTTTTCGAAAGGGTTTTTCGAAGCTTTTCAACTTCTAGGCCAGATTTCTACGTGTTTTTGTTGTCAATAATTTGCGAGACCGATACCATTATTCCTAGAATTTCGAGAGGAACAACATACTTTAATTTCATCGAAATCTGAAATTCTTGGAATTAGGGTTTTTCGGAGCGTTATTAATTAATTATTTTCGTAACATAAGTGGAAATTTGTTCGTAATTATTCGTGAAACGAAATTTATAATCATTTTTAATTCTAATTAAAAATGGCTGCAAATTTTGAGATTCCGAAAACAAATTTCACAATTGTTGAGAATAATAATTTAATTACGCAAGCGAATTATCGACGCTGGGTTCGTTATATGTCAAAATTTTCATTTGCACGATTTGCTATGACAAAGTCAGTTTATCTTAACAAATCTCTACTTCGAGATTTTCTGTCTTCTGTTTCTGTTGTAAATGAAGGACAGGTATTTGGACTCAAGTGTGTCATTCAAGAACGAACACTCATTATAACTGAACACACCCTGAACAATGCACTTCAATTACCAACAGAGGACTTTGAAGCAGTTCCTGATAAAGCTGAAAGGACTAATTTCTTCTTTGCTATCCACTGCCAAAGGGAGCCAACTGGTGATCTTCCATCAAAGATGTATGTCAAGCACTTACCTCGAGAATGGAATTTCTTCTTTAATTCCATCTCTCATGTATTTGCACCAAAGACTGGAGGGTTCCATGGAATCACTACCTTCAACCAGGAAATTGGGATTGCAATAGCACAGAACACAAGGATTAATCTGGGTCATCTAATCATGGGAGCTTTTCAGGACTCTCTAAGGAAGAACAGACATGTACTTCTCTACCCTCGATTCTTCCAGATAGTGCTGAATCTGATGCTGACCCCTGCTGAAAGAGCTGTATATCCAAATATCGACAATGTCATCTGTTCTTTCATGACCACAAGGGTAATCTCCATGCTGGAGAGCCATCAGAACTACACCAATAATGAACATGTGGTCCTTCCGGAGGCAATGCAAGAATTTCTAAACAACCAGAACTTGCCTCCACCACCTGTTCAGAATGTTGTTGTTCCTGAGGTTGCTGAGGAGGTCCCTGAAGAACAAACTGAGCAAGTTACTGAGCCACTTAGTCAAGCCAATGTTCCCGAGGCTCAAACTTCTCCAGTTGAAGAAGAGGTGATAGTGGAAGATGCAGAAACATCCTCTGACAACAATGCTCAATCTGAAGGCGAGGATTCATTACATGATAATTCCACTGATTCTGAGGATGAAGTGAATAGTCCTGTTCAAACCACTGTAGCTGCACCTTCTGATGATCTCATGATGGATGTTGATGAGCTTTTCACCAACACCTACAATCCACTGCTTCAGTCAGGTATCCCTTCTGACTCTGACAACTTGTCATTTAGTGCACCTGATTGGGTTCAGAATCTTTTGGATTCCAATCAGCTATCACCACCTATCACAAATGCCAGTGAATTTGAAATCCCCCAAATTCATAACCAAGGCATCACTTCACAAATCCATGAAGCAGAAACTTCTCAACCCCTCAGCCAACCACTTGTTATTTCTGAGAGAGAGGGGGAAAGTGCCTTAAGTGCACCACACAAGGAGATTGTTTCTGAAACTGCAGCTCTATCTCCTAGTCAGGAAAGCAGAATAGAACCTGAGACAACTGCAGATATGTCTATTTCTTCACCACCTCAGCCACATGATATTCCAGTGCACAGTGAGGTTGCACACACGATTGAAGAATTGACGGTTGCTAACACTTTGTCGTCCATGTCAGGGATAGACACTGTTGTTTCTGATCCTATTCAGGGTCAAGTGCCTTCACAGGCTTCTGGGGGAAACTTGGATGAATTGCCAAATTCTCCATCCTTGTCTACCCCCCTGGGAGGAACATTCCCAGATCCCTTAAGGGACTCTTCACCTCTCGAAGGTGAACGACAGTCTGTTTCTGAGCGCTTCATATCAGGAAGTGTGCCAGTTATAGAGGACTTGTCACAAAGTCATTCGCCGTCAAAGGCAGTTGTGGGAAACCAGGGTGCTTCGCCTATTCAAGGATCACATCCTTCGAGCCCTGTGTCTACCCACCCTGAGATTCCAACTCAGGATCCAACTAAGGACTCACTACCTTCGAGTAGTTGGCAACTTGCTTCTAATGACTCAGATTCATCTGACGAGGAAACTGAGGACGAAGGCTCACGAACCTTCATTGCACCTTCTGTGACCTCTCTAGAAGAGGCTAAGAAGATTTCTTCTGCAGGTACATTTAAGGATGCTGGAACTTCTTTGAGTGAGAGGGAAACACTTACAGAACTTGTTATACAGAAACCCTCTGACCCACTAAGTGTTCTAGCTTTGAGTGAAACGAGAGAAACACCTACAGAACGAACAAGTGAGAACCCCACAGCCCAACCTACACTTGAATCTGCAATTCCAACTGTATCTGTGACAGAATTTGAAGCTCTGAAGTTCAAAGTTCAACATCTTGAAGCTGAGAATCTTGTTCTACGGGAGGAGTTAGTGGAGATTAAATCTACTATGGAACAAAGGTTGGCTGCTCTTGAAGCTAAGTTGCTGGCATCTCAACCTTCCAGAGAGGATTACTCAACTGAGGGGGAGAGAGCAGCAGAAAAAGCAAGAGGAAAAAGGGTGATCACAGGGGTGTCTGAAGAATTGATTGACTCTGCTCTTAGAGGTCAATTCAGTTACAGTCATGACGAGTACATCCCTGAGTTTGTTGATGACAGGGTGATAAGGATGGTTGGTGCTGATGATGATGATCTGGAAGAAGGTGAAATCCCAGACAAGGAAGTCTTTGCTGATGAACTTGCATATCACAATGACATCTTCCCTCCTGAAGAGTATGAAATTGCAAATCCTCAAGATATTGCTGATGTCTCTAGAGATTTTGCTGAGCTAAGGAGAGCGAGGGAGAAGTTAGAAAATCAAAGACGGATTCATAGGGAAAGGAGACTTGCCAACTTACACAAAGATGGAGATGAATGGGATATTGCCAGAGCTGTGTTTGATTTCCCAGAGGTCACTCAAGAAAATAATGATGACGAAGTAAAAGATATCTTTGACTCCTTCAGAAACAACTACAAGGATCTACATGATTGTCACGAGGTGTTAAATGATATCATTTCTACTGTGTCAGTTGCTGTTCTTCCAAGAAGAGGATGGATGGTCAACATATCATTTGAGCTAAAGAAGGAAGGCCATGGACTCAAACATGTGTCAAGTCAATTTCTCAGAGATCTCTCTCTGACTGAGTTGTTTGTGGTAAGAAATAAGGTCATCTCAACAGGGAAGAAGCACAATGAAATAT
Source organism: Daucus carota subsp. sativus (assembly GCF_001625215.2). Classification (NCBI taxonomy): domain Eukaryota; kingdom Viridiplantae; phylum Streptophyta; class Magnoliopsida; order Apiales; family Apiaceae; genus Daucus; species Daucus carota. The sequence continues at coordinate 11,459,210 of NC_030381.2, forward strand.
TCAGAGATATGGTGGAAGAATGGATTACTGATATTGGACTAGAAATTCATGACAAGCCTTCAGTTATCAAGTACTTCAACGATGGTATGATTCAGAGTATTGGACTCACTGATGAAGCATTGTCAACTTACAATCCTCGTATACTGAAATATCTGGAAGCTCAAGTCAGGGAGAAGTGCTCAAGGACAAGCAAGGGAAGACTAACTGCTGAACTGCTATATGCCTATCGTCTGAACTTTGCTGCTCTGAGAGACTTGGACTTATCAGCCATCAATCGTCAACCACCATATCCATTGCCTCCACTCAACCCTGAAGTACTTGAGAATCCAAATGCTTCTGTTGTCACTTACAATCCAACATCCATTATATTCAAAAAGAAGAAAGACTCTGAGGCCATTGCTATACCACTTACAGAGATTGGAAAATTCTCCTCCAAAAGAATTATTCGTGCAGTTGCTGCTGTTAAGTGGTCAGTAGTAAAAGAAGACAAGAGTGTGCTCAGAGATGTGATTGATCTTCTGGGGATAAGGAAAGCTGTAGAGACTGTTCACAACACTTCAAGGGTTCGTGCTCATCCATCAAGAGTCATCATGAAAATTGAAGGAATGGAGCTGAATATCACTTTTAAGAAGCTGAAGAAGATGGTCCATCTACAAACTTTAGAGAAGATGAAGAAAAGTCTGGAGCAACCACCACTTGAGAATACACTGGAGCAAGTGGCACTGAGTACCATAACTGCAAGGATTGAAGAAATTGAGAATAAACTCACTCAGAAGAGAGTAGAGGAAGCTGCAAAGAGGAGAGCTGAGCTCAATCTGATGAATGCAAGAGCCAAGAAGCCAAGGAAAGATTAGTTCAGGCTAGAGGAACAATGGCTGCTTGTATTTACTTTTGATTTCTGGAAAATGTAAGATATAATCCAGACTGTACTTAGTATTATTTCCTGTTTAAATTAGTATGCTTTTTCATTGTGTCAGTTGAGTTATCCTCTTAAAGGATTTGCTTGTCGAACTCTAACAATCAAATAGGGGGAGATTGTAAAACATAATGTAATGTAAATGTAATTACGATAACTCAACACAACAAAAGACAGGAAACAATACGTAAGTATTATACAGGAATTCACAGGTTGGAGATTCGATACGAACAGACAAAGACAATCAAGATATCTGAGACGAACATCCGTCCACTGGAAGAAGTTCATTAACATGTTCAAGCCTCAGTGAGGAATAAAGCACAATCAGTTTCTACTATCAAGATTGCCTGAAGATCAAGTATCAAAGACCAAAAGATTCCAGTATATTTAATTTGATTAGTTATAATCAAATTTATCGAAGCAACACCTAACCCGGAATGACTGATCAAGTATATTATCAAGCAAAGGATTTAAAGAATTATTTCAGTTCGAGTCGTTCGTGAACCAGACCAGTGCACAGGACGTCAGGACGTACGAAAGTATTCAGTGGATTCGATCAACGAATTAATTGATCAAGTCAATCGAGCTGCTCCAGAATGAATTGCGAAAAGGACCTATTGTTATGTATATGTATAAATATATATATTTATTAATTGTGAATTACCTGAATATAAATAATTCAAGTAATTAAATTAACACAATTAATAATATACATATATATATATATATAATGGTTCAAAATGGAAGTCCAAGGCAAAAATTGTCTAAGTACTCCACTGTATACAGTGAAGAAGAAGCTCAACCAAGGTCAAAGCGCAACCTTTGACTTAGTCAAAGTTTGCGACTTTGACCTCTCAGTGAAGAATGGCGCAAGTCTGCCAATTCTCTAAATTGGCTAAGTCACAGGACAACACAGTGAGATGGAGCGCAACCTTTGACCAAGTCAAAGGTTGCGACCCCAACTGTGTCCAAAGCGCAAGTTCAGAAAATTGGCTAAGGCATCACAGTGGAGAGATTGTCTCCTATGTGGCGCAAACTTTGACCACCAGGCGTAATCTTTGACCCTGTCCCATATGAAGCGCAACTTTCAAATATAATGTGTGTGTATATATATATATATATCAAGCGCAACTTTGATATATATGTATACACTATATACTTTCCTGGAGCCAATTCATATACACTTGGGAGTTAGATTTATTTCTGTAAATCGAATCCGTCCAGGACGAACTCAAGTCGTCCAGGACGAACTCGTTAACCATGGTTAGTTGTTGGAAAGCCTATAAATAGAGGTTGATGTTTTCATTTGAAAACAACTACACACTTTGTAAGTGCACACACTATACACATTCTCGAGAGTTAAATTAGAATATCGTTTTTATCGAGAGTTTGTAATAGAGTGATTGTAGTCTCTGAAGCCGACACTTGTGTTGGAATTTGTAGCACCCGAGGATTATTTCTAATACAAAGAATATTCCCCGACTTGCTGGAGTTATTTATTTACGATTGATTTAACATGGACTGAAACAGAATTATCCGCAATTAAATTAAATCGAAGAAATTGGTAAGACGTATTCAACCCCCCCTTCTACGTCTGATTGGACCTAACATTGTGGCTCTCAGCTTGTTTTTTCCAAGCTTTAGCCTGATGGAGGGCAGCTTGGAATTGAGCATTGGGCTGAGACAAGTAGACAAACGGGTTAAGGAAGACTCGGAGAACCTAAACAATAAGTTTGAAAGGACACTCACACTAGCAAGGGCTTGAGAGCCAAAGCCATCAATCCCCTCGATCTCCGACTGTAGCACCACATCCTGGTAGTCGGCAGGGGTAATAGAGTGAAGGGACCAATCAGAAGCATGAACAGTCGATCCTAGCACCGAATCAGTCCTTCGAAAACCCCAGGCCGGTTTAAAGGCTTGAGACTTGGAAGCCCGAGGCTGACTAGATGATCCTCCTTCTGCCGAATGGGGTTGAAGGAAGGCGGGCAACTCCCGAGGGACCCGAGGGTCTTTAGCCAACCTATGCCGCTTCATCCGACCCGTCTCCTCTTGGAGAGGCGCATTCTGCTCATTGATTTTTATGGCAGCTGCAAAACAAAAACAAGAAATAAGTTAAGTCGTGAATAATGGGGTAGACCCGAGAAAAGTCCTAGGTGTAAAAAAAAAGGTTTATACCTTCATCACTAACCCTTGAAAGACCAAGCTTTCTAAGATTGAATTCATCAAGGAGATCCCAGCATTTGGATTGGCCATTGTCTTTGACCAATTCAGCATAGGCTGCCTTCTCGACATCCGATAGGTGGATGAAGTCGACACTCCCATCAACGACCTTACAAAACTTGGATCTGAATAGAGTTCCCCAATCTCCCCCTTCCCAGTGTAGCTTGAAGAACTCTTTCTTCCAACGAGGGTTGTTATCCGGAATAGAGGAATTGTTGAAAATATGAGGCTGGTCAGGCCGATGACTAATAAGAACCCAACCCGTGGAGCCCATCGGGTAGTTCTTGAATTGGAAAATCTTACGAAACAATGAGACAAACATGGAAAGGCCTTTAGATAGGCACTGAACCATGAAACAATGGATTATGCGCCAAGCATTGGGCGTCAATTGGCAAGGATTGAGTCCCACATCAGCTAAGAGCTTAGGGATGAAGGGATGCAGGGGAAACCTAAGTCCGGCTAGTAGAGCATGCTTGTATACAAACAAGTGCTGAGGATCCCAATGACAGGTCCTATCCCCGGGTTCGGCACGGACCAGGGAATAAGCCTTGGGAAAGTTAAGCAATCTATGATAGGCCTTGGCCAACGAAGGCGAACAATCGGCAGCGTAGCCATAAGAACCTAGCTCAGCTAGGGAGGGGTATTCATCCCGCATAATATTGATCAAATCAAGTAAAGATGAACAAGAAGAGTTTATAATTATAGGAGTACCTCTCTTGGACTTGGAGGAGGTGCCCTTGGCCTTGGAAATCTTGGCCAAGCGTGATGCTTCCCGATCAGCCATTTGAGCTCGAAAGAACCTTGGTGGTGAAAGCTTGAGGCTTGAGAGAATTCTAAAGAGATGTAGTAAACTTGTAGAGTGAGAAGTGAGAAGTGAGAAATGAGGATGTTCACTTATTTATAGGATGGCCAACAGGTCATCTAACAGGTCAACAGGCCAAGTGACCTGCTATTACAGGTCAACTAGCCCAAGCCAAAGAAAAAGCCCATAATCTAGAAGGTTTTAGAAGGATCTAGATTGTCCTAGAGCTTAAAAATAAATGAAAATACAATATTTATACATATTTTCATGTATAAAATATGTATAAAACCTTATAAAACCCTAATCAAGGGATTAGCCTAGAAAAGGCCCCTAAAACCTTGATTAAGGCCTAATCTTATCTCATACCATTAACAAGTCATAATCAAGCATGATTACACTTAATGGTTGCATAATTCATGTTTAAACTATGTATGTCGACCTGGGCACCAAGGATGCCCTAAATCGACTTGGGTGAGGTCGACAATTGACTTGGGTTTCAAAAAACACCCAACTCCCGAGAGCGCCCAAGAAGCGCCCTGGGAGCGCCCCAGGAGCGCCAATAGCACCCGAGGTGCGCTTGAGGACCTCACCAGCGTCGACCTGGGCACCAAGGATGCCCTAAATCGACCTGGGTGAGGTCGACAATTGACTTGGGTGTCAAAAAATACCCAACGCCCGAGAGCGCCCAAGAAGCGCCCTGGGAGCGCCCTATGAGTGCCCCAGGAGCGCCAAGAGCGCCCGAGGTGCGCGTGAGGACCTCACCAGCGTTGACCTGGGCACCAAGGATGCCTTAAATTGACTTGGGTGAGGTCGACAATTGACTTGGGTGTCAAAAAACACCCAACGCCCGAGAGCGCCAAAGAAGCGCCCTGGGAGCGCCCTATGAGCGCCCAAGGAGCGTCATGAGCGCCCGAGATGCGCCTGAGGACCTCACCAACGTCGACCTGGGCACCAAGGATGCCCTAAATCGACTTGGGTGAGGTCGACAACTGACTTGGGTGTCAAAAAACACCCAACGCCCGAGGGCGCCTGAGAAGCGCTCTGGGAGCGCCCAAAGAGCGCCAAGAGAGCCCGAGGAGCGCCTGAGGACCTCACCAGCATCGACCTGGGCACCATGTATGACCTAAATCGACCTGGGTGAGGTCGAAAATTGACTTGGGTGTCAAAAAACACCTAACGCCTGTGAGCGCCCATAAGCGCCCGAGGTGCGCCCACGGTGCGCGCGAGCGTCGACCTGGGCGAGGTCGAGCGCCAATGAGCGCCCAAGGTGCGCCCGAGCTGCGCGCCAGCGTCGACCTGGGCGTTTAATCCGTCCTAAATCGACCTGGGCGAGGTCGAGCGCCCGAGGTGCGCCCGAGTTGCGCGCCAGCGTCGACCTGGACGCCCTGAGCGCCCTAAATCGACCTGGGCGAGGTCTAGCGCCCGGAAAACGCTCAAAAAGCGCCGCAGAACACTTGATGTACCCCCAACATGCCTCGGATCGACTAAGGAAAGTCCAGAATCGGCCTAGATGGCTAACCTTACTCAGAATAGGCTCGAGAAGTTGTTTAAAATGCTCTAAAACTTTAGAAAAGTTTCTACGAAACTTATCCAAAGTTGGGGGGCAAATGATATGGGTCTGAAACTGGCCCTAAAAATTATTGGGTAATTTTGAGCCCGGGTCTGATTAAAGGCCAGAATATAAGGCCCGGATTCTGGGTTTATCACCCAAAATTCATGGATAGCAGATTGAGGTTATAAAAAGCCCGTTGGGCATCCATGTTTGAGAAACATGGGCTTCCCAAACTCAAGGCACGAGCCCCCAGCCCGGTCAGGGCCGAGAACTCGAATCCTAGTCCTACTAGGAGTCTGACTGACGAGTCCAGGACTCCGAGAGTCCTACAAGAACTCTGAATTTCGTGGATAACTATCTAGAGTCCTAGATAACCTCCAGTAGCTCAAGATAAGGGTCAAAGATCAATCCTATCTCTGACTTACATACCTATTTCTACTAGGACTTTAACACCAGGGATCCTACTTCTAATCAGTCTCTAGCCACGAGACATCTATATAAAGGGCTCTACCCCTCCAAAATAGAACTACGTTTTTTGACTTGATTCTTCACCCCGCTGAAGATACGTAGGCACCTCGTGAGGACCCGTCTGAGTTCCGACTCGCGAGATCAGTCAAAAAGCACGAAGCTCACCCCTCGATTTTTGATCCATAACACCTGGTGTTAGAGTCCAGTAGAATTAGGTATCTGAGTCAGAGATAGGATAGGACTGATCTCTGATCCTTATCTTGAGCTACTGGAGGTTATCTAGGACTCTAGATAGTTATCCCCGAAATTCAGAGTTCTTGTAGTACTCTCGGAGTCCTGTACTCGTCAGTCAGACTCCTATTAGGACTAGGATTCGAGTTCTGGGCCCTGACCGGGCTGGGGGCTCGTGCCTTGAGTTTGGGCAGCCTATGTTTCTCAAACATGGATGCCCAATGGGCTTTTTATAACCTCAATCTGCTAGCCACGAATTTTGGGTGATAAACCCAGAATCCGGGTCTTATATTCTGGCCTTTAATCAGACCCGGGCTCAAAATTACCCAATAATTTTTAGGGCCAATTTCAGACCCATATCATTTGCCCCCCAACTTTGGATAAGTTTCGTAGAAACTGTACGAAACTTTTCTAAAGTTTTAGAGCATTTTAAATCACTTCTCGAGCCTATTCTGAGTAAGGTCAGTCATCTAGGCCGATTCTGGACTTTCCTTAGTCGATCCGAGGCATTTTGGGGGTACATCAAGTGTTCTAGGGCGCTTTTTGAGCGATTTCCGGGCGCTTCCAGGGCGCTAGACCTCGCCCAGGTCGATTTAGGGCGCTCAGGGCGTCCAGGTCGACGCTGGCGCGCAACTCGGGCGCATCTCGGGCGCTCAGCGGCGCTCGACCTCGCCCAGGTCGATTTAGGGCGGATTAAACGCCCAGGTCGACGCTGGCGCGCAACTCGGGCGCATCTTGGGCGCTCATGGGCGCTCGACCTCGCCCAAGTCGACGCTCGCGCGCACTGTGGGCGCACCTCGGGCGCTTATGGGCGCTCACGGGCGTTAGGTTTTTTTTGACACCCAAGTCAGTTGTCGACCTCACCCAGGTCGATTTAGGGCATCCTTGGTGCCCAGGTCGACGCTGGTGAGGTGCTCAGGCGCACCTCGGGCTCTCTTGGCGCTCCTGGGGCGCTCATAAGGCGCTCCCAGGGCGCTTCTTGGGCGCCCTTAGGCGTTGGGTGTTTTTTGACACCCAAGTCAATTGTCGACCTCACCCAAGTCGATTTAGGGCATCCTTGGTGGCCAGGTCGACGCTGGTGAGGTCCTCAGGCGCACCTCGGGCCCTCTTGGCGCTCCTGGGGCGCTCATAGGGGGCTCCCAGGGCGCTTGTTGGGCGCTCTCGGGCGTTGGGTGTTTTTTGACACCCAAGTCAATTGTCGACCTCACCCAGGTTGATTTAGGGCATCCCTGGTGCCCAGGTCGACGCTGGTAAGGTCCTCAGGCGCATCTCGGGCGCTCTTGGCGCTCCTGGGGCGCTCATAGGGCGCTTCCAGGGCGCTTCTCGGGAGCTCTTGGGCGTTGGGTGTTTTTTGACACCCAAGTCAATTGTCGACCTCACCCAGGTCGATTTAGGGCATCCTTGGTGCCCAGGTCGACGCTGGTGAGTTCCTTAGGCGCACCTCGGGCGCTCTTGGCGCTCCTGGGGCGCTCTTAGGGCGCTCCCTGGGCGCTTCTCGGGCGCTCTCGGGCGTTGGGTTTTTTTGACATCCAAGTTAATTTTTGACCTCACCTAAGTCGATTTAGGGCGTCTTGGGTGCCCAGGTCGACGCTGGTGAGGTCCTCAGGCGCTCCTGGCGCTCCTGGGGCGCTTATAGGGTGCTCCCAGGGCGCTCCTCGGGCGCTCTCGGACGTTGGGTGTTTTTTAGCAACCAAGTCAATTGTCGACCTCACCCAGGTCGATTTAGGGCATCCTTGGTGCCTAGGTCGACGCTGGTGAGGTCCTTAGGCGCACCTCGGGCGCTCTTGGCTCTCATAGGGCGCTCCCAGGGCGCTTCTCGGGCGCTCTCGGGCGTTTCTAGTTAATCATGGGCGTTTCTATCATGTTTATTATGATAGACCCCGTTGAGGTTGAATCATGAGTTTAGAAGGCGTTAAAGTCGAGACTTGTTGTGTCTAGTTAGCTTAATGTCTAATCGAGACTAACCTTTTATTTGTTAAGTTGAACAATAATCACTCGGGAATATCATAATCCAATATCTTAACTAAGACTGAGCCTTGACAAGTATTTCAGGGGCCCTTTATAGGCTAATTCCATAAGAGGGTTCTACTAGACCTTATCAGGCTAAAGCTTGGAAGGATGAAGCTGAGGGCCACAGAAAGACCATAGAACCCCTGTTTCGAATTGATTCATTCATTGCATATAAACAAACACTCAAGGCAAACATTGAAACATTAGATATGAATAATCCTCAAGAAGTTTTATTAAAACTATAGTAGAAGAGATAAATAACTAAAATCAACTAAGATTGAAACTAAATGGTAGTGGTCTATCGGACCTTATTCAATGGTTATCTACTTACTAAGACAATCAAACATAATAAATCTTCAAGTTGGTGGCGTGCCAACTCCTTGGAACCTCGACTCCATCCAGGGTCTGAAACTTGTACGAGTCGCGATTAGTGACACCACTGATTTGGCTCCATAAGCTAACTGAAAGACTTCAAGTCTTGAGTCTCCACAGACTTTTAGGTTCTTGATTCTCAGAGTTCTAGCTAGTCCAAGGCACGCCAATAAGGCTTCACATTCAGCATCGTTGTTTGTGGCCGGGAAATCTAGCTTTTTAGAAAACTCAATGATGAACCCATCAGGGGTTTGGAGCATAACCCCTGCACCATTTGTTTTTGAAACGTCGTCAAACAGCTCATTAAGTTTCTCCTCTTCTTTGGGTTCCTCTACCCTACTCTCCTGCCCCCCGACTTCCTGGTTGTCAATGGTGCATTTAACTAGAAAGTCAGCCAGAGCTTAAGCTTTGATTGCCACCCGTGGCTTGTATCGAATGTCGAAATTTTTGAGCTCTACTGCCCACTTAATCAATCTTCCACTAGCCTTTGGGCTATGCATTATGATCCTAAGGGGTTGGTCCGTCAAGACTTCAATCTTATTTGTCCTCGGGACTTTGGAAGCCTCTCTCAGGTGCTCAAGTTGATCAGGTTTCTTCAAGCTCTTCACTAGCATATCATTGACATAGACCTCCATGGTCTTCTCATTTATATGCTTAAACATCTTATTAGCTAGGCGCCAATACGTGGCTCTTGCATTCTTAAGATCAAACGCCATAACCTTTTCTGGTTTACCTCGGTACAAGAAGATGGGAACCAATTCCTTAATTGATAGAACCTGCCCCCCGACTCCCCCGGGTTTCAAGGCTGCAACATAACAACTCCTGGCCATTTTTTGGTCTCCTTTTTCTTCTCCTACCCCGTTTCTTGTGGGGAACTTGATTTTCAAGTGGTAGGTGGATGGGATTGCTTTAAAAGCATGTATCCCAGTCCTCCCAAGGATAGCATTGTAGGTTTATGAAGCCTTAACGACCAAAAAATTCAGCATACATGTGGCCTGTCTAGGCTCGGTGCCTATTGTCACGGGTAGTTGGATCATACCTTCAATCTTTGTCTCCACGTTATTAAAGCCGTATATAGGCATATCTGAAGGTGTCAATTGCGAATCATAATATCCCATCTTCTCATATGCATCATAGAAGAGGATGTCTACAGAAGCTCCATTATCAACAAGAACTCTCTTAATAGATGAGTTTCCAATAACGGGAGTTATGACCAACGGGTCGTCATGGGAGAACTTCACCCCTTCTAGATCAGAATCATCAAAGGTTAACGCAATCTCGGTCTTGGCCCTCTTCGGGGGTTCTCCAATGATACACATCACTTCACGAGCATAAACTTTTCGTGAGTTACTAGACAAGCCTGCTGCAGTTGGTCCTCCAGAGATCATATTGATCACGGGCCCTCGAGGCTCGGTTCTCCTATCATGATCATCATTGTCCCTATCGCGACTATCATTGTCACGGGGATTCCTAGCTGCATCCCTAGTATACCTGGACAACTTGCCTTTCCGGATCAAAAACTCAATCTCATCCTTCAACTGTCGACAATCATCGGTCTTATGTCCCGTATCCTTATGAAACCTGCAATACAAGTCCTTGTTTCTTTTTTCGGGGTCAGTCCTACTTGGCTTCGGCCATCGAACTCCTCCCTCTTTCTCAATTTCCATCAAAATCTGACTCCTGGGGGCATTCAGCCTTGCATACTCAGTGAACCTCAGTCCTGATTGCTTCTTGGTGGGTGACTTTTCACCATCTTCCCTTTTCAAATACTTGTTATCAGCATCATATTCAGTGTCGTTCCCATGCTTCTTCGAGTCCGTGGTTGGTCCCTGGTTATTCTGGGATTTTTTCATGCTTTCCTCTGCCTTAATATACTTCCCGGCTCTCTCTTGGAGCTCATTCATGTTGTCAGGGGCCCTCTTGGCTAGTGAGCGGCGGAAATTATCATCCGTGGTTCCTTGTTGAAGGGCGATCATCGCTACCTTTTGGTCCAAATCCAGGACTTTGAGCGCCTCCTTGGTGAACCTATTCATATAGTCTCGAAGGGATTCGTTCCTGCATTGGTGAAGGTTCATCAACGAGGCTGAACTCTTAGCGTGGGTCTCACTCCCAATAAACTGGCCTATGAAATCTCGGCTCAAATCTCCAAACGAGGATATAGAGTTAGGGGGTAGTCGACTATACCAGTGTTGTGCCATCCCACTCAAGGTTTGGGGAAAGGCTCGACACTTAATGGCCTCCGTGACTGGTTGCAACAGCAATGCATTCATGAAGTTTCGTACATGATTCGCGGGGTCACCCGTTCCAGCATACGCCTTAATGGTGGGCAGCTTGAACTTTCGAGAAATCCTTGCTGCCATGATCTCCTCGGTGAATGGGGAGATCGGGTTATCTGGATCACCTGCAGCCAACAAGTGAATTCTATTCATACCTGCGTTCTGAGAGTTTCCAATCTGTTGTCGAGGTTCGGGCGGTGGCTGCCTGGCCTGGTGTGCCGCCCTGTCTCTTCTCAACTGAGCTATCTCCTGTTCATAAGCTCGAATCCTGGCTTCGTACTCCTGGTCCGTGGGTCGACGGGACTCGGGGTTATTCGGCCTAGTGTTGTGCTGGGAGCCTCGGCTCTGGTTTCCGTCTCTCCTCCTTCGTGGGGGAATATCATAGTCCCTCTCCGAATCTTCAGAGGAGTCGTCCGTATAAACAACATACTCATCTGTTGATCCTCTTGTGGTTGTCACAACGGTTGAGTAATGAGTCCCATGATCAGTGGCTGTGGCCACAACATTAGTCATAGGGGGCAGCGTGCCAAAAATCATAGGAATCGAGGTTTGAGCAGCGGTGGTTGTGCCACTGCTAGCAAGGGTCAACGTGACTGGTGGTGTGGTGGTGACGGGATTCGAGGTTCCAGCGATGACTTGAGTCAAGGGTGGATCCTGGGTTGCGGTGTTGTCTCCGTTTGAAGGTGCATGAATTTCTGAGCGTAATCTGGTGGACACCATGGTTGTTGTCTTCTTCCCACAGACGGCGCCAAATGTTATGGATCAAAAATCGAGGGGTGAGCTTCGTGCTTTTTGACTGATCTCGCGAGTCGGGACTCAGACGGGTCCTCACGAGGTGCCTACGTATCTTCAGCGGGGTGAAGAATCAAGTCAAAAAACGTAGTTCTATTTTGGAGGGGTAGAGCCCTTTATATAGATGTCTCAGGGTTAGAGACTGATTAGAAATAGGATCCCTGGTGTTAGAGTCCTAGTAGAAATAGGTATCTGAGTCATAGATAGGATAGGACTGATCTCTGATCCTTATCTTGAGCTACTGGAGGTTATCTAGGACTCTAGATAGTTATCCACGAAATTCAGAGTTCTTGTAGGACTCTCGGAGTCTTGGACTCGTCAGTCACACTCCTAGTAGGACTAGGATTCGAGTTCTGGGCCCTGACCGGGCTGGGGGCTCGTGCCTTGAGTTTGGGCAGCCCATGTTTCTCAAACATGCATGCCCAACGGGCTTTTTATAACCTCAATCTGCTAGCCACGAATTTTGGGTGATAAACCCAGAATCCGGGCCTTATATTCTGGCCTTTAATCAGACCCGGGCTCAAAATTACCCAATAATTTTTAAGGCCAATTTCAGACCCATATCAGTGAGGTCCTCAGGCACTCCTCGGGCGCTCTTGGCGCTCCTGGGTGAGCGCGCTCCTGGTTGTCGTAGACCTTATCAGGCTAAAGCTTGGAAGGATCAAGCTGAGGGCCACAGAAAGACCATAGAACCCCTGTTTCGAATTGATTCATTCATTGTATATAAACAAACACTCAAGGAAAACATTGAAACATTAGATAGGGAATAATCCTCAAGAAGTTTTATTAAAACTATAGTAGAAGATATAAATAACTGAAATCAACTAAGATTGAAACTAAATGGCAGTGGTCTATCGGACCTTATTCAATGGTTATCTACTTACTAAGACATTCAAAAATAATAAATCTTCAAGTTGGTGGCGTGCCATCTCCTTGGAACCTCGACTCCATCCAGGGTCTGAAGCTTGTACGAGTCGCGACCAGTGACACCACTGCATTGGCTCCACAAGCTAACTGAAAGACTTCAAGTCTTGAGTCTCCACAGACTTTGAGGTTCTTGACTTTCAGAGTTCTAGCTAGTCCAAGGTCAGCCATTAAGGCTTTACATTCAGCCTCGTTGTTTGTGGCCAGGAAGTCTAGCTTTATAGAAAACTCAATGATGAACCCATCAGGGGTTTGGAGCACAAGCCCTGCACCATTTGTTTTTGAAGCTTCGTCAAAAAGCTCATTAAGTTTCTCCTCTTCTTTGGGTTCTTCTACCTTACTCTCCTGCCCCCCGACTTCCTGGTTGTCAATGGTGCATTCAACGAGGAAGTCAGCTAGAGCTTGAGCCTTGATTGCCACCTATGGCTTGTATCGAATGTCGAATTCTTCGAGCTCTACTGACCATTTAATCAATCTTCCACTAGCCTTCAGGCTATGCATTACGATCCTAAGGGGTTGGTCTGTCAGGACTTCAATCTTATTTGTCCTAAGGACTTTGAAAGCCTCTCTCAGGTGCTCAAGGTGATCAGCTTTCTTCAAGCTCTTCACTAGCATATCGTTGACATAGACCTCCATGGTTTTTCCCATCTGATGTTTAAACATCTTATTTGATAGGCGCTAATACGCGGCTCCTTACTCCTGCATTCTTAAGATCAAATACGTACAAGGAGATGGGAACAAATTCCTTAATTGATAGAACATGCCCCCCCCCCCCGACTCCCCCGGGTTTCAAGGCTGCAACATAACAACTCCTGGCCATTTTCTAGTCTCCTTTTTCTTCTCCAACTCCGTTTCTTGTGGGGAACTTGATTTTCAAGTGATATGTGGATGCTATGGCTTTAAAAGCATGCATCCCTGTCCTTCCTAGGATAGCGTTGTAGGTTGATGAGGCCTTAATGACAAGAAAGTTCAAAATATAAGTGGCCTGTCGTGGCTCTACTCCCATCGTCACTGGTAATTGGATCATTCCTTCAATCTTGGATTCTACTCCGTTGAAACCATAGATCGGCATGTCGGACGGTGTCAACTGTGAATCAGCATACCCCATCTTTTGATAAGCATAATAGAAGAGAATGTCTACGGAAGCTCCATTATCTACAAGAACTCTCTTAATAGATGAGTTTCCAATAACGGGAGTTATGGCCAACGGGTTGTCATGGGGGAACTTCACCCCTTCCAGATCAGAATCATCAAAGGTTAACGCAACCTCGGTCTTGGCCCTCTTCGGGGGTTCTCCAACAATACACATTACTTCACGAGCATAAGCTTTTCGTGAGTTACCAGACAAGCCTGCTGCAGTCGGTCCCCTAGAGATCATATTGATCACGGGCCCTCGAGGCTCGGTTCTCCTGTCATGATCATCATTGTCCCTATCGCGACTATCATTGTCACGGGTATTTCTATCTGCATCCCTAGTATACTTGGACAACTTGCCTTTCCGGATCCAAAACTCAATCTCATCCTTCAACTGCCAATGTCAGTTATCAAAGAGGAGTTGTGAGTATTATCAATGAGGTTAAGGGTGACATGCGAGCGAAATTAGCTTCCAGTACCTACTTTCAGGAGCAAATTAATCGGGACCCGTCTCTCATTTCTCGATTGTATTAATTTGCTTTGTGTTACTTTAACTCTGTACTACTTCAGTTTAGTCCTTTTTAGCTTCTAGTCTTATTAGATGATTATGTATTTCATTTCGAGCACTAATGTTTAGCTCATAGACTTCTTATGTTTTTCTCGCGGGGTATGCCCCTAGATTATGTATCTTTCTCTCTTTTTTAAAAATTTTATTTAGCAAAAAAAAATCATAGGTCTTATGTCTCGTATCCCTATGAAACCTACAATACAAGTCCTTGTTTCTTTTTTCGAGGTCAGTCCTAATAGGCTTCGGCCATCGAACACTTCCCTCTTTCTCAATTTCCATCAAAATCTGACTCCTAGGGGCATTCAGCCTTGCATACTATGTGAACCTCTGTCCTGATTGCTTCTTGGTGGGTGACTTTTCACCATCTTCCCTTTTCACATACTTGTTATCCGCATCATATTCAATATCGTTCCCACGCTTCTTAGAGTCCGTGGTTGGTCCCTGGTTGTTCTGGGATTTTCTCATGCTTTCTTCTGCCTTAATATACTTCCCGGCTCTCTCCTGGAGCTCATTCATGTTGTTAGGGGACCTCTTGACTAGTGAGCGGCGGAAATTATCATCCGTGGTTCCTTGTTGAAGGGCGATCATCGCTACCTTTTGGTCCAAATCCGGGACTTTGAGCGCCTCCTTGGTGTACCTATCCAAATCCGGGATTCGTTCCTGCCTTGGTGAAGGTTCATCAACGAGGCTGAACTCTTAGCGTGGGTCTTACTCCCAATAAACTAGCCTATGAAAGCTCGGCTCAAATCTCCAAACGAGGATATAGAGTTAGGGGGTAGTCGACTATACCAGTGTTGTGCCATCCCACTCAAGGTTTGGGGAAAGGCTTGACACTTAATGGCCTCCGTGACTGGTTGCAACAACAATGCATTCATGAAGGTTCATACATGATTCGCGGGGTCACCCGTTCCATCATACGCCTTAATTGTGGGCAACTTGAACTTCCGAGAAATCCTTGCTGCCATGATCTCCTCGGTGAATGGGGGGATCGGGTTATATGGATCACCTACAGCCAACAAGTGAATTCTATTCATACCTGCGTTCTGAGGGTTTTTCGTCTGTTGCCGAGGTTCGGGCGGTGGCTTCCTGGCCTGGTGTGCCGCCCTGTCTCTTTTCAACTGAGCTATCTCCTGTTCATAAGCTCGAATCCTGGCTTCGTACTCCTGGTCCGTGGGTCGACGGGACTCGAGGTTGTTCTGCCTAGTGTTGTGCTGGGAGCCTCGGCTCTGATTTCCATCTCTCCTTCTTCGTGGGGGAATATCATAGTCCCTCTCTGAATCTTCAGAGGAGTCGTATGTATAAACAACATACTCATCTGTTGGTCCTCTTGTGGTCGTCACAACGGTTGAGTAATGAGTCCCAAAATCAGTGGCTGTGGCCACAACATTAGTCATAGGGGGCAGCGTGCCAAAAATCATAGGAATCGAGGTTTGAGCAGCGGTGGTTGTGCCACTGCTAGCAAGGGTCAACGTGACTGGTGGTGTGGTGGTGACGGGATTCGAGGTTCCAGCGGTGACCTTAGAAGAGGGTGGATCCTGGGTTGTAGTGTTGTCTCCGTTTGAAAGAGCATGAATTTCTGAGCGTAATCTGGTGGACACCATGGTTGTTGTCTTCTTCCCACAGACGGCAGCAAATGTTATGGATCAAAAATCGAGGGGTGAGCTTCGTGCTTTTTGACTGATCTCGCGAGTCGGAACTCAGACTGGTCCTCACGAGGTGCCTACGTATCTTCAGCGGGGTGAAGAATCAAGTCAAAAAACGTAGTTTTATTTTAGAGGGGTAGAGCCCTTTATATAGATGTCTCAGGGTTAGAGACTGATTAGAAGTAGGATCCCTGGTTTTAGAGTCCTAGTAGAAATAGGTATTTGAGTCAGAGATAGGATAGGACTGATCCCTGATCCTTATCTTGAGCTGCTGGAGGTTATCTAGGACTCTAGATAGTTATCCACGGAATTCAGAGTTCTTGTAGGACTCTTGGAGTCCTGGACTCGTCAGTCAGACTCCTAGTAGAACTAGGATTCGAGTTCCGGGCTGGGGGCTCGTGCCTTGAGATTGGGCAGCCCACGTTTCTCAAACATGGATGCCCAATAGGCTTTTTATATCCTCAATCTGCTAGCCACGAATTTTGGGTGATAAACCCAGAATCCGGGCCTTATATCCTGGCCTTTAATCAGACCCGGGCTCAAAATAACCCAATAATTTTTATGGTCAATTTCACCAGCATATCTCATACTCATTCTAAATATCTCTATAAGAAATAATAGCTGACCTTCTATCCAATATTCTATAAGTGGTAGAGATGACAAGAAACACTCCAAACTAGACAGGTTAATCCAGGAGTCTAGCTGGCACTAGTTACTCAGAAGTCAACCTCAAGATCAAAAACTCACTGATTCTAGAACTAGAAGACTCGCACATCCCAAATGATTACTCAGAATCAGTACTCCAATCTCAATCACAAAACTATAGACAAAGACTATATCCAATAGTCTTGACTTACCTCTATGTGAAGTTTCACTAAACACACTCCTATCACAACCTACATTCTGATTTCAATAACTTATAACCTACTGCTCTGATACCAACTGTGACAGCCCTCAAATCCGGGGGTCTGGATTTGGTGCCACTAAAAGAAAATCATTTAAAAACCTGTATATGGGGAAGAAGGTAAAACAAATATTTAAAAATCTGGACATTTTAAAAGAGATTTCAATCAATATCACTTTGACCCCCTAAAAACAGGATCGCTAATAGGTCACAACATTGAAATCAGAAATCAAAACTTCTTATCTTATTACAACTTAAACTACATTATCAGTTAAACCTCGATAAAAAGAGTAACTGATAACCAAATAAATAAATCTATTTACAACTGAACTGAAATAGAACAATTCTAACCATAATTGGTTTCACAGACATCTCCCTGGCATTCTCGCGTAGCATCAGTCATACGCGCCACAGGATATAAATTCTTTTGAATTAAATCAGAGTATTCGAAATAAATCAACTTTTTCTAAACATTTGTAATTCAAAAGTTTATCAAACATGTAAATCAATATGCTTGAAAATTTCACAGAATATATTTGACAATAATCAAAAGCTATCATAAGCTTAAACAATAATGACCAGGTTTTATACAACAGCATACTATCATAGTTGATCAACCCATGTGATAATACCAAGGCATACTTCGTAGAAGCATGTCTCAAAACAGGTACCAATACAAGGCAACACATTGGCCTTTGGCAGAAAAGTATTATAATATTTCAATAATACCTAGATAGCCCTCCGCTGGACCGTCGTCCTTGCCACCAACGCAAAAACAAAGAAATCCTTCGATTTCTTCCGGAAGCAGATGATTATTCATCTGTTCTCACAACAATATTTTGCTGGTCTATCTGGCAGGACTATTAAACAGCCCCTTATGTCATAAAATCATTTCTTTCGAAACTTTTCTGAAAACTCTTTTGTTCTCAATCTTAAAAAACTGTCAAAACCAATTTTATCAAAGTCTGAGTATAATTTTGAATACACCATCATACGGCTCAAAGGAATCAAAAGGCTATTTTCGCTTTTTAAAATCCAGGATTTAAGTCTGGGACAGAAGACCAGGCTTATATTGTAATATCAAAATATGACTGCTATAGAGTCATCAATACTTCCAAACTGTAAAAGAACTCAGACAATAACGTTTCATAAAACTGATTTAAATCAAAAATTAGAATGCTTTCTAACAATGTTGTCATTGTACAACAATAAAAGTATCGAACTTGGAATATTCGATATTTTAAATCACAAGATAAACATAAAAGTATTTGTATTTTTAAATATCAGAAATCATAATCATGCTTGCAGGAAATACAAGCCATACATATAAAACTTGATTCATCAAATGATGGAGTTGAAATACTTGCTCTTTATTTAAAAGAGAAGGGTAGGAATACTTGCCTCTGGTAGAAACACAAGTGACAACACTGTCACTCTACTCGAGATTCCTATATTGGCTTCAACTCTGCTAATCTCTGCAATGACTATATTCTATTGGACTATCTTATAACACAATCTGGTCTTATCGAACTATTTCATACTTGAATTGCCATACTATTCGCTTGCTTCCGAAGTTGTTGAATGCACTCGTCTCGATATTTAGTGTATGACAGTGAAGCAATACTCAATCGAAGAACAATCCATAGCGTTGTCCAAAGCGCATTATCGAAATTATATTACTACCCTTCACAAAATGATTATATTATAAAAATATTTAGATAGTATATATAGATATTGTCAAACAATAAACAGGTAGTCACGTCAGCACGTATAACTTAATTTACATTCTTTAATATTCATACAAAATATAAATATAATCTAATAATCATGTATATAATCTTATATCTGATTATAAACAACAATTAACACAGTGACAATAATATCCCTGGCTACAATATATTTCAGAAATATAATCCAAGCTAATCTGAATTACGAATCCATTTATAATTCAGTCTCAGCTCAGCCAACTCGAAGTCCACGTAATAATAAATTTATAAAGTTCAGATATTTTAAAATCGAGGAACTCCCCAAAACTCAATCAACACAACAATCATGTCGAACTAATATAAATATAAGTCAAAACGCCAGCCTATATAGCTAAGCATGCGATTCAAATTATAATCACATCCGACAATTAACAAGTCAGAATCAATAATAATTTATAATCAACAACCAGTTCCGGGATTTAAAAAGAAATAATATTATAATTTATTTTAATCTGAAATAAATAATTTGATTTTCAGAAGTAGATAAAAACTTCCAGAATTTAAATGAAAATCATAATTGTCGCGAGATTTTAGGTAAATACAACCCGAAATTTAAATCACCACTACAATCAATATACAAGCCCACCCTTCCATGATAATTAATCGACATTTACCTATAACTGGCTCAATAAAATATTAAAAGATAACAATTAATATTAAAACAATAACAACAATTCTAATAACAGTAAAAGTAATATTTTATTCTTCCGACATTGCTAACACCGTCTCTCCAGAACCTCAGCAACCCATTGGCTTCCCTATATCAACACCAATGCCTTACCCCTTAATTACATCATTTCGAATTCCATTCCCTAAATCAGCCCCCCTTCATCAAGCTCTCCTTTACTTCCTTTTCACCTCATTGCCATCCTCCCTATAAATCACCTTCTACACTGTTACATACCTTAGTCTAACTTCGGCCAGCCAGAGTGAAGGACACAACTATTCAAACCACAAATCAGCTTCAATTGTCCGAACCTTCAATCAGCCTACCACTCACTTGCAACTCTCATTGCCAACATCCCGCGACCCTGTCTTCTCCTCCCCTATGTTTTTCGGAGTTTAGAAACCACCCAAACCACCCCAATCTCTCTCTTAGCCCCGTATAATACCCAACTTTGACCACTGTCTAACACACTCCCCACCGACACATAATCACCTTAATTTCTAACATCCACTCAAACTGTGAACACACCACAAATAATCCCAAATTACCCTTCAACCTTCGACCATCCCTACTTATCCAACCTCCCTACCACCCCCTTTAACCACCCCTGAAATCTTCCATTTACTACAGTGGTGACGGCACCGCTGGCGGTAAACCCACGCTGCCACCTCCTTCGATCTCCACCCATCAAAGGTACAGACTCCTTCTCCGTCTTGAAAGCAAGCCACCTCCGAGGTCAGCCGCCGCGGCTCCGGTGGAGTATCACCGCCGCGACAGCACACCCTCATACACCAGCCTTCTCTCCCATTACTCTCAACACCGCTAGTCCGTAACTCTGTCTTGCCCTTCCCCCTCTGTCTCCGCTGTGACACCACCATCTCAGTTCTCTCCTGCTGCGTGGCATCCACCCGCTACTACACCTCCAACACCCTCTAAGAACACCTCCTCAGCCACCCACGAAGCTCCGATTCAACCACCAACAATAATCGGGAAGAAAAACAAACATACATATACACACAAACGCCTAACAATCAATGAGAGGCAAGTTTAAACCACGAAATCCCAGCAGAACATATGGATTGAGCACTGATTATGCAAGCCCTAATCTTACAGTCGCCTCCCCTTTTGGTTTCTCTCGACCCCCAATTTACAAAACCCTAATTCTAAGAAAACACCGACCTCTGCTTTTATCCAAATTGAAACATCTGCGTGGGTGTATATGCAACCGCCTGATTAAAAAGTAAAAAGAAAACTAAACCCCAAACTTTGGTTTAAAAACTATATTTTAACTATGGGAAAATAGATTTTTTTTGCCACTCGACTGATTGTTTTTTTAGAAATTTACCACCCAACTAATTTTTTTTTACCTTTTACTCACTAATGTTAGGTTTGGATTTTTTTTTTAGCCACCAACTTAGGTTCGGATATGATTACTAGTATTATGATAATTTTTTTTGTCACTAAATGTGACACCCTCCAAATCCGGGTCATAGACTTGGGGGTCACACAACAATATAAACCTGTAAACAATAATAATATATGAATTGACCCTACACATCCACGGATCGCTCCAGGTTATAGTATGAAACAAGCCACGACTTAAGTTATATTACAATACGTCGAATCCCAATCAATATCTTACAACTTACAAACATAAAACGCAGTGCTTACACACAAAAGATACTCAAAAGTTCATAATATCAGCAACTCCTAGCAAGGCTTCCCAACACTCATCCTGATACCTTAGCTTGATGACTAGCCTGTGGGTCCTCGCTAACAGTGGTCTCTTTCTTCACTAGAAAAGAACATAAGGAATCGCAAGAGTGAGCTTACAGCTCAGCAAGTTATATAAGCAATAACTGAAGTCCAACATTTATCAATAAGAATGAAACAAGATATAAAATTTCTTTTTAAAGCAGTGATTAGAATTGGATATTCATATTTTTATTTAAAAAACCAAGGTTAGGCTGCTGATCAGTCACGTACTAACCCCGAGCAAGGTCCATACCAAGCTCTATCACTGGATCCAAGGCACACATTGGCCTAATGACCACGAATCTGGTCCACATTTATAAAACAATCCAATTCTTTAACAATATAATGAAATCAACAATATCTCAATAAATCAGAATAAATACCATTTGAACAGAAGCAATATTACCAAAACAGAATCATAATCGTCAAATCAGAATCATTATAATTAGTGGTGCAATACATATCCAGATTAAAGGACAATTCAAAAGTAGGTTTAAGTATCCTCACAATATGTCTGAAGGATGTCTTGAGGTTGAAAGAAAGATCAAGTATATGGTGAAAATAATCTGAGGTTTGTAGAGGGAACAATGTAAGTGAGAATAGCTCGAGGTTTCAAATATGTTTAACTTGTAGGAATTTCAAGTGTTAGGGTGTATATGTGTGAACATTCTTCAAAAGAGTAATATAGGTATTTGGTAAGACATTGTATAACTTGGTGAAGTATTGTAGCATATAGGCTTGTACTGTTTGGTCATTCAAGGATGGAAGAATATCAAAGCAAATGATTTGTGTTGTCAAGTCTCAAAGAAATGGGTATAAGTTCAATTGAAATCAAAATCAAGGTTCAGCTTGTAATTCAGGTGTTGAAAGGATTGAATAAGGTTTATCAATAATCAGGATCAATAGCACAATATATCAACAGATGTACTTTCAAATCTATCCAGAAAACAATATCATATGCAGGAGAGTAAATCAAGGAGTTTACAGAAGTATAAGTTGAGAATAGAGCACTTGCCTTATCCGGCAGATTTACTTCTCTCTATAGCTTTTACTAAACAGAATTACTCCAACACTACTTGCTTCCCCTTTCTAAGCCTGTCCTTCTCTGATAATCACAATATTCATCTATCAATACTCAATCTCATATCATCCTATTTGTTTCATAATCGAAACAAACTTCTATCTACCCTTCGTTTCACTTGAATCCAATTTACGGTTCAAAAGATACGAATAAAACAGTCATACAATGTTCACATAAGCATCTCACATATCAATCCAGTAACATATAACACATAGCACATAAGATAATCAATAAAATAGCTTTTTAGAAAAGATTTGGGGTTAAAATGATTTTTCTGGTATTTATTATGAATTTTCAAACATTTTCCGGAGTAAAAACGGGTAAAAGAATCAATTTATAACTGAATAAACAAGTTCGAATACTCGAAATAAGGTTCGAAATCACTTGAAATCAATTACCGAACCTTCAACATACTTTAGAATAATTTCCTAAAGCTTGAAACTATTTATCTAGATTTTTAAAACAATTAAAACAATTAAATCTAATTAATAAATCAATTAAAATCAATTAATAAATAATTAAAACAATTAATCAATTAATATTTAAATTAATTGACTAATTATAATAATTAATTACTAATTAAAGTTAATTAATAAATTAAATTAGATTTATTTTTGAATAAAGAAATAATTAAAAACAATTTTTGAAATTAAATAAATAATTTTCGAAATTAAAATTAAATAAATAAACTGTTTTTAAAACTTTTTAAACTTCAGGGTTTGATTTGCAAGATTTGTAAACTACAGGAGGGACTAAATCGTAAAACTGAAAAGTCCAGGGGTGAAACTTCATCATCTCCAAACGATGGGGTGCCAAACTGTAATTTGGCACCGCCATAGCCTCCGTTCGCCGGAGGGGGCGTTTCCGGCCTCCTCTGGCCACACAACTCTCCAGAATTAATCTACTCGACTCAACAATCATGTACGCGTCTTCAATTCGACCAACCGGGCCAGAAATTGGCCGGAAAAACTGAAGAACAGCCCCGCCGCCGGCGGGACGTTCCCAAACTCCGGTGGCCCAATTCTGGCACCGTTTCCTACAATCAAACACACGTACACACTCCTTGAAATCTTATAAACATGATGGTATCCTCTAATTGCACCCAGAATCAACGGATTAGAAAACCCTAATTTCAATTAAAAAGATTCAAACGGCTATAAACCCTAGAACTTTAATTCGAATAATTAACCTTAAATTTGAACATGTTATTGAACTCCAAATCATGCATATGATATACCAAAATGATCTGGAGAAGATTATTTACAACATGGAAGCATAAAATCACATAAATCATATCAAAATCAAAAAGCCCTAATTAAACCCTAAATAACTCGAATTTATAAACTCAAATTACTCCTAACCTGTGAACCTAGAGCTGTTTTTAATACTTGTTATGGATTTTACGCTTCGATATCTTCGATTTGACTGCTTGCACGCTCGATTCTGAGTCCGATAACGTCCTCAAATCTTCGATTGAACTCCAAGAACACGAAAAACGATAACCCGGTTTCTCTCGATTCTCGTGTATTGAAATGATAATTATGAAAAATAAAATAGTAATTATCCTATTTATAATTACGAATAACTGGCCCCCATTTGGATCATATCGGATATAAAATATACTTCTTAATCATTAAGTATTAATAAAACTGATCCATTCGGGACCGACTTTAAAGTTAAATATTAAATACACACATTACGAGAAATTTATGGGGCTCCGAGCTTTGTCTGGCACGAAGTACGAAAATATAATGCTTAAGTCAAAATAATTTGGGGTGTTAAAATTATCCGGTGTACACCATTATCGATACGATAAATAATAATAAAATATTCATAATATCGTTCCGAAATTCTGTCACGTAAATCCGTACACCGGATGGGAAAAGTTAAAACACGAAAGTTGTTCAGAATGTCTCAAATAACAAACCGGCAAAATTTTCCCGGAAGCCCCCCGGGGTTTAATTATCGAGTAAACGGGTTTAAAATCAATTAATAATAATATTTTATAATATACTTAATTAAATCCTTAAATCAAATATCAAATCATATAATAATCAATAATTTACCAGGTAAGTGCCTAAATTCTCCATATTTTGATCTGATCATATAAAAATTATAATCTTACAAGTCATAACACACATAGGCAATCATTCAATAAGTCACTTAACATCTAATTCACAATTAATTCACAAAATATTCACATACTGATATAAATAAATACACGCCCGGATATTACATCCTTCCCCCCTTAAAAGGATTCTGTCCTCAGAATCTGCTAAGAAAACAAGTGAGGATATTTCTCACGCATATCACTTTCCAACTCCCAAGTTGATTCTTCAACTTTTGGGTTCCTCCACAATACTCTCACTATCTTCACCACTTTATTCCTTAACACTTTTTCCTTCCTATCTAGAATCTCTATTGGATTTTCAATATAAGACAAATCTGCCTGAAGTTCTACTGGCTCGTATTCTATCACATGCCTAGAATCTGGA
Source organism: Daucus carota subsp. sativus (assembly GCF_001625215.2). Lineage (NCBI taxonomy): Eukaryota > Viridiplantae > Streptophyta > Magnoliopsida > Apiales > Apiaceae > Daucus > Daucus carota. The sequence goes on from NC_030381.2 coordinate 11,483,786, forward strand.
TGATACTTTTTAAGCATCGATACATGGAAGACGTTATGAATATGCTCCATATGTGGGGGTAACGCTAACTCATAAGCCACTTTACCAACGCGCCTCAAAATCTCGAATGGTCCAACGTATCTGGGACTCAGCTTTCCTTTCTTGCCAAATCGGGATAGTCCTTTCCATGGCGAAATCTTCAGTAATACAGGTTCTCCTTCTTCAAATTCCATATCCTTCCTGGCTTGATCCGCGTACTTTCTCTGACGATTCTGTGCTGCAATCAGTCTTCTTTGAATGATTTCAATAACTTCCTTCGTCTGCTGAACTAGTTCTGGCCCAAGTAGTTTGCGTTCTCCTATTTCATCCCAACATACGGGTGAACGACATTTACGTCCATAAAGAGCTTCATAAGGAGGCATTCCGATGCTGGCATGATAACTGTTGTTGTATGAGAATTCCACTAACGGTAGATGCTCGTCCCAATTGCCTTTGAAATCGATAGCACAAACACGTAACATATCCTCAATTTTTTGAATAGTCCTTTCGCTCTGACCATCAGTTTGTGGATGATAAGCAGTGCTCATATTTAATTTGGTGCCCAAGCATTCCTAAAAGCTCTTCCAGAATCTCGAATTAAATCGTGGATCTCGATCGGATACAATTGAGACTGGAACTCCGTGACGAACGACGATCGCCTTCAAATACATATGGACTAACTTGTTTAATGAAAATCTTTCGTTAATGGGAAGGAAATGAGCTGACTTAGTTAGCCTATCTACAATAACCCATATGGCATCGTGATTTGCCTTTGTTCTAGGTAACCCAACTATAAAATCCATTGCAATATGCTCCCATTTCCATTCTGGAATCTCTAGGGGTTGTAACAATCCACTCGGTCGCTGGTGTTCTGCCTTCACTCTTTGACACGTATAACATTTATTTACCCACTCTGCAATCTCTCTCTTCATATCTGGCCACCAATAATTCTCCTTCAAATCTATATACATCTTAGTGCTCCCGGGGTGAATTGAATAAGCGGAACTATGTGCTTCACTTAAAACTTCATCCTTCAACTCCTGTACTGGTGGAATCCATATCCTAGAAGAAAATCTTAGAATACCCTGATCATCTTTCTGGGTACAAAGCTCTTCCCCAACTAAATTATTAACATCCTGTTCCATTACTGTCTCTTGACATTTCCTTATCTTTTCTAGTAACTCTGGTTGAAAAATCATTGTATATAATCCAGCTTCTGAGGGTTCACTCACTCTAACTTCTATTTCCAGCCTTTCAAATTCTCTATATATTTCCTTGGGTAACGTCAACACATTCAGTCTTTCTTTTCTACTCAAAGCATCTGCCACTACATTTGCCTTTCCAGTGTGATAATTGATAGTGCAATCATAATCCTTTATCAATTCTAACCACCTTCTCTGCCTCATATTAAGCTCTTTCTGCGTAAATATATACTTTAGACTCTTATGTTCTGTGTAGATTTCACACTTTTCTCCATATAAATAATGTCTCCAAATCTTCAATGCAAACACTATGGCTGCTAGCTCTAAATCATGTGTAGGATACTTCTGCTCATGGGGTTTGAGTTGTCTGGATGCATAAGCAATGACTTTGTCATGTTGCATCAACACACAACGCAATCCCTTATGAGAAGCATCACTATAAATTACAAAATTCCCTTGCTCATCTGGAAGTGATAACACTGGGGCTGATACTAACCTTTTCTTCAATTCCTGGAAACTTTCTTCACACTTTTCAGTCCACACAAACTTTTCTTCTTTCCGGGTAAGCCTTGTCATTGGTACAACAATTCTTGAGAAATCTTGAACAAATCTTCTATAATAGCCTGCCAAACCCAAGAAACTTCTGACTTCTGTTGGTGTTCTTGGCCTTTCCCAATTCATAATTGCCTCGATCTTGGAGGGATCTACTTTAATTCCTTCTTTACTGACTATATGACCTAGAAATTGAACCTCTTGTAGCCAGAATTCACACTTTGAAAACTTAGCATACAGCTTCTCTCTTCTCAATGTCTCTAAAGCCATCCTTAAATGGGTTGCATGATCCTCAGTGGTTTTGGAATAAATTAAGATATCATCTATGAATACAATCACAAATTTATCCAAATATGGTTTAAAGACTCTATTCATTAAATCCATAAAAGCTGCGGGGGCATTGGTTAATCCAAAGGCCATCACTAAGAACTCATAGTGGCCATATCGGGTTCTAAAAGTTGTTTTAGGTATGTCTTCCTGTTTAATCTTTAGCTGATGGTATCCCGATCTTAAATCAATCTTCGAAAAACATCTCGCTCCCTTCAATTGATCAAACAAATCATCTATACGGGGTAATGGGTATCTATTCTTAATAGTTAACTTATTAAGTTCCCGATAATCAATACATAACCTCATACTACCATCCTTTTTCTTCACAAAAAACACTGGTGCTCCCACGGAGATACACTGGGTCTAATCACTCCCTTTTCTAATAATTCTTGTAACTGGGTTGCCAATTCTTTCATTTCTACTGGTGCCATCCTATACGGGGCTTTAGATACTGGTTTTGGTTCCAGGTGCTAAATCTATTGCAAATTCAATTTCTCTGTCTGGTGGTAATCCGGGTAACTCATCTGGAAATACATCTGGAAACTCGTTTACTACAGGAATATCTTCAAGCTTCACAAGTTCTCGACTCTGATCAGTTACATACGCTATATAAGCTTCACAACCTTGACGTAACAATTCCTTCGCTTGAATCATGGTCAGAAACTTCTTTACCTGTTTCTGTCCTCGAAATACTATCATCTTCTCATTTGGTGCCCTTAACATTACCTTCTTATTACGACAATCTATTTGAGCATTATGCTTCGATAACCAATCCATTCCTAAAATAACATCAAACTCTCCCAACTTGAAAGCTATCAAGTCGACGCAAAATTTATTTCCTAAGATCTCAACTTCACAATTCCTATAAACTTGACTAACAGTGACACGTTCCTGATTAGCCAACTCTATATTCATAACCCCATTAAGCAATTCTGTAGGACAATTCAACTTAGGCACAAAATCTTCAGAAATAAACGATCTAGTAGCTCCAGAATCAATCAAAACCTTGGCACATAAAGAATTCACAGTAAGCGTACCTGCCACCACATCTGCATCCTGGACTGCATCCCTCATAGTCATGTTGTAGGTTCTTGCCTTGGGAACTTCTGGGACTATTGGAGTGGATCCCATAATTCTAAGTGTAGGGTTACCTGGAGCTGGTACCTTGCAATCCTTCACCATGTGTCCTGGTTTTCCACACCTAAAACATGTTATTCCAGCTGCTGGAGTCCTATTGGGTTGGTTCCTTGCTGGTTGATCTCGAATCATTGGGTTCCGTGCTGGTGGGTTTTGACATTCCCTAGAATAGTGTCCCTTCTGATTACACTTATAAAACACCACATTCAATCTATTACAGATTCCCCCGTGTCTCTTTCCACATATGTGGCACTCCGGCAGTGGAGGCCTTGGTTGATTTCCAATAGCTGGACGGTTACCTTGTCCACTACCACCTACCTCTGGCTTCTTAAAAGTGGGATTTCTCCCTTGCTGGAATTTCCCTTTCTTCGGGTTGTTAAAATTCTGAAACTTCCCCTGCTGAAATTGTCCTTCATGATGCTCTGGCTTACGCTTCTTTCCCTCTTTCTCCTTCTGAGACATTCCCAGACTCCGGTGGCCCAATTCTGGCACCGTTTCCTACAATCAAAAACACGTACACACTCCTTGCAATTTTATAAACATGATGGTATCCTCTAATTGCACCCAGAATCAGCGGATTAGAAAACCCTAATTTCAATTAAAAAGATTCAAACGGCTATAAACCCTAGAACTTTAATTCGAATAATTAACCTCAAATTTGAACATGTTATTGAACTCCAAATCATGCATATGATATACCAAAATGATCAGGAGAAGATTATCTACAACATGGAAGCATAAAATCACATAAATCATATCAAAATCAAAAAGCCCTAATTAAACCCTAAATAACTCGAATTTATAAACTCAAATTACTCCTAACCTGTGAACCTAGAGCTGTTTGCACGCTCCTAACCTACGCTTCGATATCTTTGATTTGACTGCTTGCACGCTCGATTCTGAGTCCGATAACGTCCTCAAATCTTCGATTGAACTCCAAGAACACGAAGAACGATAACCCGGTTTCTCTCGATTCTCGTGTATTGAAATGATAATTATGAAAAATAAAATAGTAATTATCCTATTTATAATTACGAATAACTGGCCCCCATTTGGATCATATCGGATATAAAATATACTTCTTAATCATTAAGTATTAATAAAACTGATCCATTCGGGACCGACTTTAAAGTTAAATATTAAATACACACATTACGAGAAACTTATGGGGCTCCGAGCTTTGTCTGGCACGAAGTACGAAAATATAATGCTCAAGTCAAAATAATTTGGGGTGTTAAATTATCCGGTGTACACCATTATCGATACGATAAATAATAATAAAATATTCATAATATCGTTCCGAAATTCTGTCACGTAAATCCGTACACCAGATGGGAAAAGTTAAAACACGAAAGTTGTTCAGAATGTCTCAAATAACAAACCGGCAAAATTTTTCCGGAAGCCCCCTGGGGTTTAATTATCGAGTAAACGGGTTTAAAATCAATTAATAATAATAATTTATAATATACTTAATTAAATCCTTAAATCAAATATCAAATCATATAATAATCCATAATTTACCAGGTAAGTGCCTAAATTCTCCATATTTTGATCTGATCATATAAAAATTATAACCTTACAAGTCATAACACACATAGGCAATCATTCAATAAGTCACTTAACATCTAATTCACAATTAATTCACAAAATATTCACATACTGATATAAATAAATACACGTCGAAATCCCAGATATTACACTAAACTTATTGCGTCTTTAGAAACTAACCACTCCGCTATAATTTTTTTTTTTTCACTCACTAAACTTATTGTGTCTTTAGGTTCAGTTTTTTAAGATAAATAAATAGAGAGGAAAACTTAATTTTCGGTGATTGTCCTCTAAAATGTATCATTTTATGTTATTATTACTTCTTCCGTCCATCTCATTGGTTTACAGTTTATCCTACTGCTTAGCATGTATCTTAATTAGTACTCTTTTAAACATAGTTTCATAACTTCTTTTTGTGATTTTCTTTTGTGTAAAATTTCAAATGCTGAATTTTTATTCTGAAGAAAAAATAAAATTATTTATGAAACTACATCTTTTAAAAGCCATAAAATGCGTGTAAAATTCTTATCACCCAAGGTGGGACATAAAAAGTACTCCCTCCGTCCCTTTTTAATTGTCACATTTGGTTGTGGGTCGGTCAAATTGACCAGAATTTGACTGAAAATTATTAATATTTTATCAATTGATAAAATAAAAAGAATATGTTACCGAAATAACTTTTAATCTACTTTAAGATGTAATTTTCAGTTTTTTAAAATAGTGAAAGAGTGACTTATAATCTTTGGTCAAAAATTAGTCAATTTGACCAATAAAAATAGAAATGCGACAACTAAAAAAGGACTGGGGGAATACTATATATAATGATACATACATATATCAAATCATAAAAACATTACAGACTACCACTATATTTTAATAATGCTACACAGAATTAATCTAATGCTACTAATCAAATCTGAACCTAACTTCAGTGACAAAAAAAACTGAACCTAAAGAGCAATAAGTTTAGTGAGTAAAATAAAAAAATTATAGCTGAGTGGTTAGTTCTAAAGACGCAATAAGTTTAGTGACAAAAAAAATCATAATGCTAATAATCAAATCCGAACCTAAGTTGGTGGCTAAAAAAAAATCCAAACCTTACATTAGTGAGTAAAAGGAAAATAAACTTAGTTGGGTGGTAAGTTTCCAAAAATACAATAAGTTGAGTGGCAAAAAAATCTATTTTCCCTTTAACTATAAATAAAGTTAGGGGCTTGAAATATTCCGAAAACTTAAAATGAAAATTTTCTGAAATTTTATCCAAAAGGATATAAAACTGAACAGACTGGCCGACGAAAAGAGTGCGATAGCAGTTGGATTTTGATGTCGAAGTGATGAAAGAAGAGATCGTCGCAGCCGTCATCAAGCTTGATGAAACCGAAGCCTTTTTGATCGTCGAACCTGAGCACAATGCCATGTTAGGATTTATAGGTGATAGACAACAGTTAACTTAACATTTTCACTTACTTAGCTAGAGTATGTCTTTGTAGTTTCTTTTTATTACTGTCAATTGTAATACTTTTATACTTGGAAGAAGTTCAATTCACATTGTTCATGCCCCAAGACGCGAAGATAAATGACAGCAAGAATAAAGGACTACTACTGTCAAGATGGTTGACAACAGTAATACACAAGGCAGACAGTTGCTAGGTCAAGACAACAACATTGGATGAAGCTCCGCAGACAGCAAGTTTCCGCTTGCTTGACAGCAGAACATTGGCGTCCTACCTAAAGCGTACTCAGGAAGCCACTATCATCCCAATCATTGTTGGACAGCAAGTTCTGGTGTCCCTACGTCACTGTCATCGGAGATCTTGGATTAGATTTGATTCCAAATCAAGTCAATCCTGTGGCAGATAAAGGTGTTCATCTTTAGGATTGCTGCAGAAAAGATATTCTGTAGCAGACCTACCAAGCCTACAGCTTGAAGCTGAAGAATACACAAATTCGTGGATAGCTACCTGTAAAGGAGACAAGTCACTATTCATTCACTTCTGTTATGCTCAAAATAGTATGTTCATAGGTTGCTTTTCATACAATGTAACAACTGTTGATTAGCATTTTAGGAGTGTCACATGGGCTGTAATCTTAAAGTAGCCGCAAAAGCAAAAGTCTACTTTATAGATCTGCAGAACTCGAGGTGGCCGAGTTAGGTTTAAACTCTGATATAAGTATAGGAAACATAACTTGAACCTGAGTGTAATTGCAAGAAGATCAAACAGAGAGAACACCAAGGGAACGAAACACAAGTGTATTCCTTGAGATAACCAAAGCTCAAGAAACCTTTTCTTGAGGTTGTAGCAAAATAGAAAAATAAATAAACCATTTATTTTGTGAAGTTAAACTACAAGTGTTCATAACTTAGTTTGTATCTTTCTCTAACTGATCCATTTAAATCTTTAATTAGTTGTTGAATTAAGATTTGAATTTATCAGTATTGCATTCAACCCCCCCTTCTACAATACATTCGAGGACCAACAACTGGTATTAGAGCAGGTCCGGTTGTTTTCATAATCTTATAAAACAAACGCTGAGATCGTGTCAAGTATGCAGAAGTCAAGCATCAAGATTCGAGCGTTCGACAAATGAAATTACAACTTCTGAAAAACAAAAGATAATGCTATTCATCAAGTCTTCAAACCAGCTCTACCCTGGTTTATTGGAGAATGGCCCATTTATTCCCCAAAAATAAATTCCATCGTGCACCGATGATAACAGGATCGTTCCAGCTCACTGGGTACCAAAGAAGCCTAGTGAATGGACTGATTCTAAAAAAAAGAATGTAGCCCTAGATGATCATTTATAGTTAATCATGTTGGATTCTTTTTCAAATGACAAAGTCATGTGTGGCAATGTCATAACTGTAGGAACAATCGGACCTTGGCATTGCGTTCTATGATACTAATTAAAAGTTCGAAAATAATATTAACTTTAATCGCTACGGCGCAAGCGATTCAAATCCACGTCTTTTACTGTATTCCCTGATTCTCCTTGGACGAAGTGTGGCCTTCGATCTCTCAAGGCGTGCCTCTCCTTAAAGCTCCGAAAACCCAAAACCCTAGCTGGCTCCTTGAGAAAAACATCTGCCTCTCTCAAACCCTAAGATGAATTCGTTTTGGTGTGTCTTTCAGCTTTGGGAGAACGAGAATATATATAGGCTACAGTAGGGATCATGGACCATTAGGTCAGGCCTTCCAATGATATTCCGGGCCAGGCCCAATGTCATTAAATATTAGTTTAATCCACTAAAGAATTAATATTTGCACTACCTTTCCTAATTCTGTAAATTAATTATTTAATTCGGCTCCCATATCAATTGGTTATAAATTCCCCATGTTTAAGATATCGCATGTCCATTAATTAAATTAATTTCTGACAATTAATTTAATCAATATCTATTATTACAAGCAATCCACTACCAACTATATAACTATGTGACAAAGTATCTGACTCCTATCGCTTCCATGTGCTCCTGAAAAGCCTTAGCTGGTAAGCTCTTCGTGAAAGGATCTGCCCCGTTATCCTTCGATGCTATATCAGCCACAATGATATCTCCTCGCTTAACGAAGTGTCGTATGAGGTGATACTTACGCTCTATGTGATTCGCTGCCTTATGGGCCCGTGGTTCCTTGGTATTTGCCACAGCACCAGTGTTATCACAATAAATTGTGATTTGCTGTGGCAGATTAGGAACCACATCCAAATCTAGCAGGAGGTTTCGGAACCATATAGCCTCTTTAGCTTACATAAATAGACCTCTTCAGCTTACATACAAGATGCTCTTGGCCTTCTTTATTGAATCTCTTTGGTTGCTGCATATAGATGGCTTCCTTCAAAATTCCCATTAAGGAAAGCCGTCTTGACATCCATTTGCCAAATCTCATAATCGAGATGAGCTGCTATAGATAAATGAATATGGATTGACTTAAGCATGACTACCGGCGAAAAGGTTTCCTCATAATCGATACCTTCTTTCTGAGTATACCCTTTCGCAACAAGTCTTGCTTTCCAGGCTTTCACCTTTTTGTCTGATCCCCTCTTTTTCTTGTAGACCCACTTACATCCAATAGGTTTTGTACCTTTGGGTGGTTCCACGAGCTCCCAGACCTGATTAGAATACATTGATTTCATCTCAGAATCCATTGCCTTTTGCCAAAGACTTGCATCTTTGTCTTGTATTGCCTCTTCGTATGTCCGGGGATCATCATCATGTTCACCAGAGACCAAGTCCGAAGACTCTCCCAAAAACATGAATCTGTCGGGCTGTCGAACAACCCTCCCACTACGACGAGGAACTGGTGCGGTATTATTTACAGGTTGTACAATTTGCTGTGGTTCTTCTACTTGTACTACAGGTTCATTATTCGTCCCTCCCACTAGTTCCTCTAAAACGATACTACTCATGGGTTTGTGATTCATTATATAGTCTTCCTCTAAGAATCTTGCATTGGTGCTAACAGTGACATCCCGATTCTTAGGACTAGAAAATAAATAACCTTTTGTTCCCATAGGGTAGCCTACAAAGAGCTTTACTTCTGTACGAGATTCTAGCTTAGTCACGTTCGTGTTCAGCACATGTGCTGGACAACCCCATATTCGAATGTGTCTCAGACTCGGTTTGTCCCCGGTCCACAATTCAAAAGGGGTTTTAGGAACCGACTTAGAAGTATCTAAGTTCAGAAGATAAGCTGCTGTTTCTAACGCATGTCCCCAAAACGACTTGGGTAAATCCGAATAACTTATCATCGATCTAACACTCTCTAAAAGCGTCCGGTTCCTTCTCTCTGCTACACCGTTCTGCTGGGGTGTGCCTGGTGCAGTCAATTGGGATTCCATCCCATTCTCTGATAAATATTCCCTGAATTCCCCAAGAAAATATTCGCCACCACGATCTGATCGTAGTGACTTGATACTTTGATTATGTCGCTTCTCCGTTTTAGCTTTGTACTCTTTGAACTTATCAAAGCACTTAGACTTACGGTGCAACAAATAAACGTACCCATATCTAGAATAATCGTCAATGAAAGTGACGGAATACTCATAACCACCTCTTTCTTGAATATTCATGGGTCCACATAAATCAGAGTGAACCAATTCTAACACTTCTTTGGCTCTATTCCCCTTTGCCTTGAAAGGTCGATTAGTCATTTTACCTTCCAAGCAGGATTCACAAACTGGAAATGGCTCCACTGCCAATGAGCTTAAAGGCTCGTCTACTACCAGTCTTTGAATCCTCCTCAAGTTAATATGACCTAATCTCAAGTGCCAAAGATATGTTTGGTTCATATTAGAAGGTTCCTTTCTTTTAGTAGAGGTAGAAGATGTGTTGTTCAATACCCTATGTTGTAGTTGCAGTGCAGGTTGACTAGGATTAATTATAAACAAATTGTCTTGCAATGTACCAGAACATATAATCCGTTTATTCATCATAATAGAAACATTTCGATCCAAACAAACATTATAACCATCCATAGCAAGTTTAGAAACCGAAATTAAATTCCTTCTAAACGAAGGTACATAAAGACAATTGTTCAATACCAAAATCCTATCAGAACTAAAAGATAAATGAATAACTCCTATTGCAACTACTGCTACTTTAGTAGCATCTCCAATGAACACGTATATCTCACCATCTCTAAGCATTCTGGATTGCTGGAAACCCTGCATAGAGTTAGAAACATGATCAGTGGCTCCAGTATCTACACACAAAGTGCTCGTAGATATAGCCGCTATAAATGTTTCTGTAACTAAAGAAAGAGACATACCAGTATTGTTTGTCTTCTTAGGAAGAGGACAATCCTGTTTCCAGTGACCCGACTGCTTGCACCGGTAGCACTTTCCCTTAGGCTTTTTCACACCACCTTGAACTTCCACTGCCTTCACAGCTTTCTGTGTCTGAGCCTTTTTCTTCTTCTTATTGCCTTTCGGCTTAGAGGAAGAACCTTTCTCAGCCACATTCACTTGAACACTCTGCCGAAACAATCCTTCAGCTGCCTGAAGTTCTGTCAGCAGTTCCGCAAGACTATACTGCCTCTTGTTCATGTTGTAATTCAAGCGGAACTGCTCAAAACTCTTGGGCAAACTCATAAGGACAATGTCAATCTGGATTTCCCCGTCAAGCTCAGCACCAAGGATCTCTATCTCATTCAGATGTGACATCATCTTGAGAACATGATCCCTTACAGGTGTACCTTCAGCCATCTGAGTGTTCATTAAAGCCTTCATGGCTACTTGCCTAGCAGCCCTATTCTGATCTCCAAAAAGTTCCTTGAGATTAAAGAGCATATCCGAAGCAGTGGCCATAGCCTGATGCTGATGCTGCAAAACACCCGAGATTGCTGCCAGAATGTTGTACGACATCTCATCAACCTTTATCCACCGTTTATAATACTCCTTATCCTCGTCAGGAGCATCAGCAGCAGGCTGCTCAGGCTTGGGTTCATAAGTGCAAAACTTGTACTCCTCAGGAGTCAACATGGAGGGACACATGGAGGGCCACAATCTTCCCAACACACAAGGCACATGGATGATCAAGATTGAGCCACCCTACCCCTAAACCCTAATTTTTTAGTTATAAATACCCCTTCTCTTTACTTGTAAGGACCAACCTAGGATTTTCTCTTTTTAGTAGCCTCTCTTTTATAGTCTAGATCTAGTTTTAATTTGTATGCTCTCTACTACATTTTGTAAACACTTTAATATTTTAATGCAAGATTTCATCCTTGTTCTTACATTTGTGTTCTTTATGTTTTCTTTGGCTATGAAATCTTCCTCTAACTACAAAAAAATTCAAAATTGTTTGTAGATTGGAAGGAGCCACCTTTGATAGCTCTCTTTATGTTTAGATTTAATTTATGGAATAAACTTGAACTCTAGCACAAAAATCATTTGTGTGGGAGTTTGGTTTATTTTATCGATTTTAAAGATTACAGTTTAGTATTATGCAGTTCATTTTTATAAACAATCAGCCGTCCTTTGTTTTTCTTAATCGATTAATCCAGATTTTGGTTAAACTTTTGGTGCATAACATAAAAAATAACTCAACAGCCTTGTTTCTCTCTATTTTTAATCACAAAACCCCTTCCCTATTTTATTCTTAAAATCGGCAGTACGCCCTCCCCTGCTCCTTTTAATTTAAACAAACCCATTTTCGTTTTTGTCTGTTGTCGTTTCACCGAGTAGCTGAGTTTGTACCGAGTCACCGTTCCAGTCTGTCAACTGAGTCAGCTGCTGTGGTCTGAGTCGCAGCCATGGTTCTATTTTCTTTCTTTTCGCGAGTCGCATTTCCGAGCTCTGTGGTTAGTTTTGATTGTATAATTTCTGATTTCGAGTTGTAGAGTCGAGTTTCTGCGTTTTTGATTCTGTTTTACGGCCGAGTTCGAGTTACTGAGTCTGCTTCTCGAGTTCGCGAGTTCACTGACTCCTTTCCCCTGTTTGCTTGAGTTTGTTTAGCGAGTGTGTTTAGCTGAGTTCAGGTTTTTGGTTTTGTATGAATTGTCAAATCTGTGTACTGGGTTGTAATCGAGTTTTTCGTTTTCGTTGCTTAAGTCTAGTTTTTTTTGGTTGTTGCTTTGTTTAATTTCAGAACCTTTTTTTTTTCCGAGTCCCACGAGTTGGTGTTTCCTGCGTTGTATAGCACTGAGTAGATTGAATTATTAACTGTTTTTCTTTGTTTTATAACCTGAGTCGTGAGTCGTGGTTTAAGAAATGAATATATTTTGATTGTGGTTGCAAAGAATTTAGCCTGCTTGTCCTTTAATACTGTGACTTTGTTGTGGATTAGTTTTATGTTGAGTAATGGTAATTGCTTTTTATTATTTTAGTTTAGAGATCAAACTACTAGGAATATAATTTGTTTCCTCAAACACATCACGCTGGAATTTTCTTAGTTAACTTTAACCTTTATTATCAAATTTGTGAGTTTAATTATAGCTTTAGCTTACTAAATTCCCAAGAATTTCAAATTATTTGTTCTAAACCGCCTAGGTTAATAATAAAGATTTGCGAAGAATAATTTTAATCTCTGTGGACGAATCTCATATTACTAAAACGTGATCGTGCGCTTGCGATTTAAAAATATTATTTCTAGCACATCAAGTTTTTGGCGCCGCTGCCGGGGATTATAATTAATTTTTCGCACCTTTATTTTTAATCTTTCGGATTAGTTTGTTTCTCACTTTTTATTTTTATTTCGAGGAATTTGGAGGAATATTCGGGAATAATGGAGTAAAGTGAACAAATTTTGCTCGGATTTGGAAGCTTGCTTTGGTATCCCGTATCTCTCCACTCTTATTTTTCGTTTTTATTTAGAAAATCACAAACAAATTTGAAAATTAAAAAAAAAACACAAACAAATTAAAAATTTAAAATCCAAAAATAGTAGTTAGAATTAAATATGTGTTGCATCATGCATTTTTACACTTAGGGCACATCATTTAGATTTTAATTTTTTTTTTAAAATTTTCGTACCTTTATGGTGATCGCTGGAGGACCCTAAGGTGCGTTAATTTCTTTCTTTTCTCTAGATTAAGACACGTAGTTTAAATCATCCATAATTGTTTATAGCTTTCATTATCCCGTTGTGTGGTGCATCATTTTAAATAAATCTTAAGGGCAAAACCACTCATAAGATAAGGGAAGGGATTTCATCACTCTTTCCTTGGCCCACAACAATTTAATTCTTCATTTTGCATTCCCTAGCCTTGTAATAAAATTGAATTAGACGTTAGCCCCTAGGAATTCGCGCTCAATTAGGAAGGTACCTAAAAGACGAGGTAATCTTTAATTATTCCGACTTTTCGGTGTCTAAGGACAAGCGAAAGCTTACCTGGCCGATTAAGGTTTGGTGTCTAAGCGCGGAGATTGGCCTCTTGGCAATGCCTGCTCCAAACTGGCCAAACCGGTCTGAATAATTTTAGATTTATCGAGTTTTTGGTGGTCCTTAACGTTAGGAGCAAGGTCTAGTTCATTTTTTTTAGGAAACCCTAGATTTAGGTTTTTCTTTCACTTTTACACCCTTTCTTTTGTGTGATTTAATTTCTCGCACTTATCTGCTACGTGTTTACTATCTTGTTTATGCGAACTACTTGGGTTAGGAACGAGTCATCTAGATTGGTAAGACCGATAATCGAGATTCCCTCGTCCTCTTCGGATTCCGAAACCCTAGAAGTTCAAGAACCAATAGTTAACATGGCCCTTTCACTCAAAGATCGTTGTTACCCATCTCGTTCAAGTCAACCTTCGTGCATCACCCTTCCTCCGGTAAATGGGAACAATTTTGAAATCAAAGCTCATCATATTAGCATGTTACCTAAATTTACCGGGAGTGAGGGTGAGGATCCTTATCTTTTCATCCAAGAATTTGAGGAAGTTTGTTCCCTCCAAAAGCTCCACCAATTAACGGAAGATTCGATTAGACTTAGGCTCATTAATTTTGCGCTTAAAGAGAATGCGAAAAAATGGTTATATAGTCTTCCCGTTAATTCTATCTCCACGTGGGAGGGGTTCGTTGTGGTATTTCTTAAAAAGTATTTTCCAAATCATAAGACTACTCGAATTACAAATGAAATAAATCAATTTCATCAAAAGGAAAATGAGTCTTTTTGGATTTTCTTTGACCGCTTCAAAAATCTTCTCTCACAATGCCCCCACCACGGAATAGAAAAATGGAGACTTTGCGAGATAGTTTACGAGGCCTTAGATAGTCAAACCACCGCGTTATTAGAGTCTATGTGCCAAGGTAAATTCATGGAAAAAGATGATGATCAAGGGTGGGAATTTTTTGAGGATTTAGCGGAAAAGACTATGATGTGGGAGTCAACTAGGGAGCCCAAAAAGTCAATTCAATCATCTAGCACTAGGGGCTTGCATTCGATAGGAAACAATGTGGCAACCGATGCCAAATTAGCAACCCTAACTAGGAGACTTGAAGCTTTAGAAACCAGTAAACCTCCCCCACAAATGTCGATGCTCCCTAATTACAATTTTCAAAATCCCGGAACCCAACCTTCGCACGAACTTGAACAAGTAAATGCAATGTTCCAAAATTCTAGGAATGATGCATTTTCACCCACATACAATCCGGGTTGGAGAAATCACCCAAATTTCTCATGGACCCAAGGTCAAATTTTTCAAAATCAAGGCCCAATTTCTTTTCAAACTCCTCAAACAAATTTTCAAAGGCCTATCCCAAACTCTTGCCCAACCCAAAGTCCGAACTCATTTCCTAACCCAATTCCAGCACCTTTGAATCCTCCCGGTTTTAATGATTCGGATAAACGTCTTAATTCTTTAGAAAAGAGTTTGGAAGCCTTAGTTAAATCGCAAACTAATTTGACTCAATCACAACAAACCTTCATGACAACCCTAACCCAAGATAGGCAAATTTTGCATTCTAATGTGCAAGCCGTGTCTAAGTTAGAGGCCCAATTGAGTCAATTAGCTAGCGCGTTGTGTGAGCGAGAAAAGAACAAGTTGCCAAGTCAACCCGAGGTCAATCCTAAGTTTCCTCTCAATCAAAGACCTCACGAGAATGTTAATGCGATTATTTCTCTAAGGTCGGGAAACCAAGTGGATAACAAAGTTGGTGAGAACGTGAATAAAAATGAGGAGTCGATTCCTGAACCAAATCCTTCTTTGTATAGCACTATTTATGACAAACCCGAATGTTCTAGAATCCGTGAGTCTATGAGTGAACCTAGTCCTGGGCCCATTTCTCAAAAGCCCAACGAAGAAGTTTATAAGCCAAAGGTTCCTTACCCACAAAGACTGATTCCTCCTAAACAATCGGCCCAAATGGAACAAATTCTAGAGGTTTTTAAACAAGTCAAGTTAAACATTCCTCTTTTAGATGCCATTCAACAAGTTCCTTCTTATGCCAAATGTCTAAAAGATTTGTGTACCCATAAGAGAACCACTCATGTTCCAAAGAAAGCCTTTTTGACCTCACAAGTTAGCTCGATTCTCTCGAATCAAATTCCCGTGAAATATAAGGACCCCGGTTGTCCTACGATTTCTTGTGTCATAGGCAATACTTTTGTGGATAAAGCTTTACTTGATTTAGGAGCGAGTGTGAATCTTCTTCCTTTCTCGGTCTACCAAGCCCTAGGTTTAGGGGATCTCAAGACCACCAATATGACCCTTCAACTTGCCGATCGTTCCATTAAAATGCCGAAGGGAATTATTGAGGATGTGTTGATAAAAATCGGTGATTTTATCTTTCCCGTTGACTTTGTTGTTCTCGAGACTCAACCCGTCTCGAATCCTAAGAACCAAATTCCTATCATTTTAGGACGACCTTTTCTTGCTACATCCAATGCCTTAATCAATTGTAGGAATGGTTCGATGAAACTCACCTTTGGAAACATGACCATTGACTTAAACATTTTCAACGTAGGAAAAGAACCCAATGAGCTTTATGAACAACCGATAGGGGTTAATGTGGTCAACAAGTTTGTCACATGGTCTACCTTTGAGGATAGTGAGATTGAGTCTCTTCTCGGTGAAGATTTCAAAGTCAACCACGAGGATAATAGAGTGTATCACGAATCTTTGAAAGAGTTGACCTCAGAGGAGTTGTTAGGAGAATTGAACGACATTTGTTCAAAATGGGAAACTCCACCCGAGATTGTTAGTATGAACCCTAGGCCCGATTTAGCGAGTCATGTAGGTGAATCACCGACATTTGACTCGTTGTTCCATCATTCGCATAGCGCCTTAGGAAAGGATGACATCATTTCTTACATCGTTCCTAGTGATTTATCCCATGACCAACATTTCATAGTTTCTAATTTGCTTGATAATAAAGAAGCATTAAGTTGGTTTAGGGAGAACATTAGTGATACTTGTCCTATAGGGATGAACGATTGTCACACGCTAGAGAAAGTCTTTGTGCATAAAAATTTTCGAAAATATTTTGACTCTTTCTCGAAGCTTCCTCCCATCTTTCCTTCCGGAATTGGTTGATTTGCTTCCGTCTTCAAACCTTCCTTCATGAAGTTCAGGTATGGGGAAGGAAATGTGTGTGTGCGTGGGTAGTGTTAGTGTTTCGTTCGTTAATAAAAATCCCCTTCATATCCATTTCAGGTATTTTCTCTTTACTCTCTCATTTCAATTCTCTCTTTTGCATACATTGAGGACAATGCATGATTTAGGTATGGGGAGGGCTTTAGTGTAATTCTTAAAAAATGAAAATCCCTAAAAAATGAAAAAATTAGAAAATCGAAAAATAGAGATGTTTTAGCTAAGTTGTCTTTCCCTCACTCGAACTTTAGGAGTAGTTGGTGTTTAGCATGTTTTCAAAAAAAGTATATATATGTAGTGTCTTTTAGATAATTTGAACGTAGTTGAGTAAGGTTGTCTTTTTGAAGCTTATATCGACCGATTTGTACTCGTAATTCCAAGATGGCACACACATTTGCACAAGACCTTTGATGGAGAGATTGTCTACTGATATTATTCGATACCTGAGAGAGAACCCACATGTTGAAACAATGTCGAATCGAACCTTTGCGAATAAAAAAAAAAAGAGAAAAAGAAAAAAAAAGATAGAAAAAGAAAAGGAATAACTACTTCAATACCCATTGTTCTTTATAGATAAAATCTTTAGATAAATGGGCAAAAGTAGATTGGCTAGTCTCGTTTTGTGGCCTTTGTTACTCGAGCAATTAAGTCCGTAGGGGGATTTCAAAACCTAGTGCCCTAAGACCGTTTGGTTTGGGAGTCACTGAACTAAAGCTCGCTACATGGGTAACATTGTTTGCCTAAGAAAACGGACAAAATAAAGTCAATGCAAAAGAAAAAAAAGAAGAAAAAAGAAAAGAAAAAGAATAAGAGTTTGTGAAGTTTGGCTAGATATTTGTTTCGATAGAGATTGGGTCAGTTTAAAATTGGTTTAAAAAGAGAAAATGTTCTTAGACGATTAGGATCCATCAAAGGCCTTAAATTACTTACACTCCTTGGATTTCTAGTAAATTTTTGTGTCGATTCAAGTAGATTAGAGGCAACTGTATCTTGATTATTAGTAAAAGAGTCTTTAAGTCGTATTTTCCTTAAAAACGCTTTTTGTTAACACCGGCGAAATTAGAGTAGAGTCGAGTAGACACTTGCTAGAATGTCTCACAGATTTTATGGGTATATCTTCTGTAAACCCTTAGGAGACAAAACTCCTCATGTAGAGATCGTCTACGAGTTTAACGGGTTGGTGAACCTAAAATCACCCGTCACGCCTACGAAAAGGAGCCTAGGAATGGCATTTAGTTTTCATAGTTTATTTCTTTTCTTTTGATTTTTACTCGAGGACGAGCAAAAGATAGGTATGGGGAAGTTTGATTAGTCCATATTTTTGCATATTTAAGTGCCTTTTTTTTGTTTATTTTCGTAGTATTAATCGCTTATTTATTTATTTCAGGAAATTGTAGATAAATAAAGAAAGAAGAGAAAATGCAAGAAAAAGAAGAAAAGGAAAAGAAAAGAAGAAAAAAAAAGAGTTGGCAAGTAAGGGACACATGGAGGGCCACAAACTTCCCAACACACAAGGCACATGGATGGTCAAGATTGAGCCACCCTACCCCTAAACCCTAATTCTTTAGTTATAAATACCCCTTCTCTTTACTTGTAAGGACCAACCTAGGATTTTCTCTTTTTAGTAGCCTCTCTTTTATAGTCTAGATCTAGTTTTAATTTGTATGCTCTCTACTACATTTTGTAAACACTTTAATATTTTAATGCAAGATTTCATCCTTGTTCTTACATTTGTGTTCTTTATGTTTTCTTTGGCTATGAAATCTTCCTCTAACTACAAAAAAATTCAAAATTGTTTGTAGATTGGAAGGAGCCACCTTTGATAGCTCTCTTTATGTTTAGATTTAATTTATGGAATAAACTTCAACTCTAGCACAAAAATCATTTGTGTGGGAGTTTGGTTTATTTTATCGATTTTAAAGATTACAGTTTAGTATTATGCAGTTCATTTTTATAAACAATCAGCCGTCCTTTGTTTTTCTTAATCGATTAATCCAGATTTTGGTTAAACTTTTGGTGCATAACATAAAAAATAACTCAACAGCCTTGTTTCTCTCTATTTTTAATCACAAAACCCCTTCCCTGTTTTATTCTTAAAATCGGCAGTACGCCCTCCCCTGCTCCTTTTAATTTAAACAAACCCATTTTCGTTTTTGTCTGTTGTCGTTTCACCGAGTAGCTGAGTTTGTACCGAGTCACCGTTCGAGTCTGTCAACTGAGTCAGCTGCTATGGTCTGAGTCGCAGCCATGGTTCTATTTTCTTTCTTTTCGCGAGTCGCATTTCCGAGCTCTGTAGTTAGTTTTGATTGTATAATTTCTGATTTCGAGTTGTAGAGTCGAGTTTCTGCGTTTTCGATTCTGTTTTACGGCCGAGTTCGAGTTATTGAGTCTGCTTCTCGAGTTCGCGAGTTCACTGAGTCGTTTCCCCTGTTTTCTTGAGTTTGTTTAGCGAGTGTGTTTAGCTGAGTTCAGGTTTTTGGTTTTGTATGAATTGTCAAATCTGTGTACTGGGTTGTAATCGAGTTTTTCGTTTTCGTTGCTTAAGTCTAGTTTTTTTTGGCTGTTGCTTTGTTTAATTTCAGAACCTTTTTTTTTCCGAGTCCCACGAGTTGGTGTTTCCTGCGTTGTATAGCACTGAGTAGATTGAATTATTAACTGTTTTGCTTTGTTTTATAACCTGAGTCGTGAGTCGTGGTTTAAGAAATGAATATATTTTGATTGTGGTTGCAAAGAATATAGCCTGCTTGTCCTTTAATACTGTGACTTTGTTGTGGATTAGTTTTATGTTGAGTAATGGTAATTGCTTTTTATTATTTTAGTTTAGAGATCAAACTACTAGGAATATAATTTGTTTCCTCAAACACATCACGCTGGAATTTTCTTAGTTAACTTTAACCTTTATTATCAAATTTGTGAGTTTAATTATAGCTTTAGCTTACTAAATTCCCAAGAATTTCAAATTATTTGTTCTAAACCGCCTAGGTTAATAATAAAGATTTGCGAAGAATAATTTTAATCTCTAATCTCATATTACTAAAACGTGATCGTGCGCTTGCGATTTAAAAATATTATTTCTAGCACATCAGTTTATTAGTGATTCCTTCCTTTTTTGATTGATTGTCCGCAAAAACATCAATTTAAATCCATGAGATCGCGGTCTATAAAAGCCCCTGCTTGCAAATTGCAACAAAACAAACATGTCTGATGAACAAAATAAACATTATAAAAGAATAACGAACAAACATATATCCTTAGAGGTTAATCTATTGACATTTTCATCCATCAAGACTATATTGTTCACCCGTGTTTGGATTTGTCAATTCTCACATCCGACGAACTCTTATTCTTATCAGCCAATCATCTCTATCGCCATTCAAAGCATCTAGCATAGTGAAACTCATTATTGTATTAGATGGAGAAGACAAATAAGCTCAAAAAAATTGTGTATGTTAGATTTTATGATGTCTGACCTCAATTTATAGGGGTTGATTTGAGAAAAGACTGCTTATCAAAAATACTTTCTGTTTTTGATATACACCTTTTCCAAAAATATGATGATACTTTCAAATTTTGATTTGATTATGATATTTTGAACAAGGTAGTTCTGAAACTGATTTTGATATACACCTTTTCAAAAAATATGATGATACTTTCAAATTCTGATTTAATTTTGATATTCTAAAAAGTTAGTTCTGAAACTTTCTTCCAATATATACGAAACTAAAAAAGACAGTTTTTATTTTTGATATTTTTTCATCCAAAAATTCCATACAATTAGAAAAATAGAACGAAAAAAAGTAGTTCTGAAACTGGTTTTGATATACACCTTTTCCAAAGATATGATAATACTTTCAAATTCTGATTTAATTTTGATATTCTGAAAAAGGTATTTCTGAAACTTTCTTCCAATATATCCGAAACTAAAAAAGACAGTTTTTATTTTTGATATTTTTTCATCCAAAAATTCTAGAAAATTAGAAAAATAGAACGGAGCTCTCTAAGAGACGCCACCCAAACGTCCCATGCTTCTCCTTTATATAAGTATATTGATTACATACAAACAATGATGGAGACCATGGACTTAATTCCCTCTCCCACTTAGAATTTACTTTGAGGATTTTAATCTAGATGCATCGCCCTATGTTATTTCTTCAAAGTCCACATGCATACTATCATGGTTATAGCAACACAAAGAACACATAACATGGCAGCATACTATCATGATTAAAGCATTAATGAAAAACATCCCTATGTCAATGTCATTCTAGCATGTGAAGGGTTAGTATCACTTGGCATAACAACACAGACAAGAAACACATAATAAAAATAATCAAGAATTATGTAAATCATAATAAAACACATCCACTATTATGGCCCCGGAAAAACAGCTTCGAAATCATCCTTCGAAAAATTCCGGAAAACTTCGAGAGCCCGTTTGGAGGCCTAAACGGCCTCAGAATGCCTCGAAAAATTCCGAAAAACAGCTTCGAAATCACCCCAATCGGGTGCCCGAATTGTGGTTAAGTCCGTCTCGTTTTGCCGTCTCCGAAAAGTGCTTATTCGCCCAAATCGGACATCGTATGCAAAAGTTACGGCCAAAACATCGAAGCACCCCAAAAAACAGATCGCAGCAGCGGAAGATCTCTGTTCCTTGCAGCCCCGTTGATCAAACAATTACATACAGATTGTACAGAGGAACCAGCCTATTCTATTACATCAGATCATATTCTAAAACAATTACAAATTGAATTACAAGATTAAACTATCATGATCAACCCTCTTGATTTACAACAAAGCCACGATAAACAAGGTGGAATCCAAACATAACAGAATAATTAAAACACGGCCATAATAGTGGATAACAACCTGCATCACAGAACCACTACATACATGCATATATAATCATGACATGGAGTACATATCATAAAACGTGGAACCGCAACCTGGCTCTGATACCATTGTAGGAACAATCGGACCTTGGCCCTGCGTTTTATGATACTAATTAAAAGTTCGAAAATAATATTAACCTTAATCGCTACGGCGCAAGCGATTCAAATCCACGTCTTCTACTGTAGTCCCTGATTCCCCTTGGACGAAGTGTGGCCTTTGATCTCCCAAGGTGTGCCTCTCCTTAAAGCTCCGAAAACTCAAAACCCTACCGGGCTCCTTGAGAAAAACGTCTGCCTCTCTCAAACCCTAGGATGAATTCGTTTTGGTGTGTCTTTCAGCTTTAGGAGAACGTGAATATTTATAGGCTACAGTAGGGATCATGGACCATTAGGTCAGGCCTTCCAATGATATTCCCAGCCAGGCCCAATGTCATTAAATATTAATTCAATCCACTAGAGAATTAATATTTGCACTACCTTTTCTAATTCCGTAAATTAATTATTTAATTCGTCTCCCATATTAGTTGGTTATAAATTCCCCATGTTTAAGATATCGCATGTCCATTAATTAAATTAATTTCTGACAATTAATTTAATCAATATCTTTTATCCTTGATCATCCACTCAACCTTATAATTATGCAAGAACAAATCTGCCTGCAGGACTAAAGCATAATTATCTTTATGAGCTTTCAAGAGGACATCATCACCCGAATATATTTTTCGGACATGGTTTCGTGTTATAGTTAACATCCCACTCTGTATATAATGTCATTGCCCAATACATAAATTCGTAATTTAAAATAAATCACTTAACTTATGAGTCAAGGCATGTGCATTAAATACAAGTGTCAATCACTACATCCGGATTAAGAACTTAAGCATTAATAACATCATAGAATCTTAGTTCTTTATTGTCAGAATAAAAGAAACAATTATTCTACTATTTTGATCCCATTCAATATACACAAAGTATATAAGTATTATTCAATAGTCAAGATAAACTATTTCTAAATAATACTTCAGCCGTTCCAGTGGTTTGTCTAACACCACTTTGACTGTGAACCTTTATTATATTATATAAGGAATCTGACAATCTAATCTTCTACTATCCCATTTGATACTAGATTGTTTACAATATATAATATACAGACAATGTGAAAACATGCATTCAAGATTCTCAAATAATTGTTATATACTTCAAACAAATATTTCAGTATAACCCTAACAATAACGTGTAGCTCAGCCTATGATATGTGGAAAAATATTGAGTTGCTATGTGAGGGAAACGAAGAAGTCAGAGAAAACCAAAATCAAATCCTGGTTTCTCAATATGAAGCTTTCATGGCAAATCAAGGAGAAGAGCTAACTATCATGTTCGAAAGATTCAGCAAGCTGTTAGGTGAACTACAACTCCATGGAAAGTATTATGACAAGAAAGAAGTCAATCTGAAGTTCTTACTCACGCTGGCAAATCACTTGGAAAGTAGAGTGACAACTATCCGAGAAGGAAGGAATCTCAACAATATTTTTCTGGAAACATTATATGGTGTTCTAAAGTCTAATGAATTAGAATACTTTCAAAAAAGAGCCATCCAATCTGGATTAAAGAACAAGATGGCTAACATGACTAATGCTGTAATTGCTCATGATCCTAGAATCAGTCAACAAGGCGAATCTAGTCATCTCTTCCAGCAAATTGAACCACCCACTCTAAAAATTAAGGAGGTGGAAGATGAAGATGACAAGGTCGTTGTGGAACTGGAAGATGATGATGAGGATGAGTACTATATCCTCGAGGAAATAGAAAGTATGGACAACCCTGCCATGGCATTTATGGAAAGAAAGTTCAAAAACTTTAAGTTCAAAAAGAACAAACCATTTAAAACTCAGGGTCAATACTCAAGGTTCAACAGGACTAGTTTAAGTTAGGGGTGAGTACGGTACCAGTAAAGCCGGGGTTTATGAGATCTCCAGAACCATCCCAATTTTCAGATATTCAAAATGTTGAGAACCAAAATTGTACCATTATTATAAATATCCGTATTGTATTGTTACAAATTTTCGGGACAAGATGGGACGAGATTTCAGATATTCGGTACTCTTAATAAAATGACATTAAAAAAGTAAATATTAAAGAAGTGGTAAATCTAAACAATAAAATTCCAAAATATACTTGATAAATAAAGAAGCAAAAAAAAAAACCTGTTCAAGGAAAATAAATTATAATCTGGAAAACTTCGAGTTCAAATTCTTCTACCTGCACATGCTAGATATGCTTTATTAACTAGAATTAAAATACTCTAAAAGTCTAAACCAATTGCTGCACTTGGTTCAAAAGTTCAAGCTATAAGACTGCAAGCTTTGATCCTGAATCTACAAGTACTGCATTGTAATATCCTCCTGTACCAAAAAAAATTCTCAACCATGTTAGTTCTGTAGGAACAATCGGACCTTGGTCCTGCGTTTTATGATACTAATTAAAAGTTCGAACAGAATATTAACCTTAATCGCTACGGCGCAAGCGATTCAAATCCACGTCTTCTACTGTATTCCTTGATTCTCCTTGGACGAAGTGTGGCCTTCGATCTCCCAAGGTGTGCCTCTCCTTAAAGCTCCGAAAACCCAAAACCCTAGTTGTCTCCTTGAGAAAAACGTCTGCCTCTCTCTGACTCTAGGATTAATTCGTTTTGGTGTGTCTTTCAGCTTTAGGAGAACGAGAATATATATAAGCTACAGCAGGGATCATGGATCATTAGGTCAGGCCTTCGAATGATATTCCGGGCCAGGCCCAATGTCATTAAATATTAATTCTATCCACTAAAGAACTAATATTTGCACTACCTTTCCTAATTCCGTAAATTAATTATTTAATTCGGCTCCCATATTAATTGCTTATAAATTCCCCATGTTTAAGATATCGCATGTCCATTAATTAAATTAATTTCTGACAATTAATTTAATTAATATCTTTTATCCTTGATCATCCACTCAACCTTATAATTATGCAAGAACAAATCTGCCTGCAGGACTAAAGCATAATTATCTTTATGAGCTTTCACGAGGACATCATCACCCGAATATATTTTTCGGACACGGTTTCCTTTTATAGTCAATATCCCACTCTGTATATAATGTCATTGCCCAATACATAAATTCGTAATTTAAAATAAATTACTTAATTTATGAGTCAAGGCATGTGCATTAAATACAAGTGTCAATCACTATATCCGGATTAAGAACTTAAGCATTAATAACATCATAGAATCTTAGTTCTTTATTGTCAGAATTAAAGAAACAATTATTCTACTATTTTGATCCCGTTCAATATACACAAAGTATATAAGTATTATTCAATAGTCAAGATAAACTATTTCCAAATAATACTTCAGCCGTTCCAGTGGTTTGTCTAACACCACCTCGACTGTGAACCTTTATTATATTATATAAGGAGTCTGACAATCTAATCTTCTGCTATCCCATTTGATACTAGATTGTCTACAATATATAATATACAAACAATGTGAAAACATGCATTCAAGATTCTCAAATAATTGTTATATACTTCAAACGAATATTTCAGTATAACCCTAACAATCTCCCACTTATACTCAAGATATTCTTTGAGTATATCAGTGTTTATTACAAGCAATCCACTACCAACTATAATAACTATGTGATCAAGTATCTGACTCCTATCGCTTCCACGTGCTCCTGAAAAGCCTTAGCTGGTAAGCTCTTCTTGAAAGGATCTGCCCGGTTATCCTTCGATGCTATGTCAGCCACAATGATATCTCCTCGCTTAACGAACTGTCGTATGAGGTGATACTTACGCTCTATGTGTTTCGCTGCCTTATGGGCCCGCGGTTCCTTGGTATTCGCCACAGCACTAGTGTTATCACAATAAATCGTGATTTGCTGTGGCAGATTAGGAACCACACCCAAATCCAGCAGGAAGTTTCGGAACCATATAGCCTCTTTGGCTGCCTCCGAGGCTGCCACATATTCGGCTTCCATGGTTGAGTCCGCGATGCATTTCTGCTTCACACTCCTCCATATTACGGCTCCACCTCCCAAAGTAAAAACACATCCCGAGGTGGACTTTCTCTTATCCTTATCCGTCTGGAAATCTGAATCGGTATATCCCAGAGGCAATAAATCAGAGGACTTCTAAACCAGCATATACTCCTTAGTCCTTCGCAGATACTTGAGTATTGCTTTTACAGCACTCCAATGTTCTTGTCCTGGGTTCGACTGGTATCTGCTAACCATGCCTACGGCAAAGCAGATATCAGGCCTCGTATATAACATTGCATACATTAGGCTCCCACATGCCGAAGCATAAGGAACTGCCTTCATGTTCTCTATCTCCTTAGGTGTCGAAGGACACTGTCTCTTTGATAGAGTAACTCCATGTCTGAAGGGTAAATTACCCTTCTTGGAGTCCTGCATGTTAAAACGAGCTAATACGTCATCTATGTAGGGCTCCTGAGATAAAGCCAACATCCTTTTCTTGCGATCCCTTATAAGTTTGATCCCAAGGATGTATGCTGCTTCACCTAAGTCCTTCATTTCAAATTGTTTGAACAACCATGCCTTTATTGAAGACAACATCTTAACATTGTTTCCAATGAGTAAAATGTCATCAACATAAAGCACTAGAAAAACCACTGCATTTCCCTCACATCTCTTATACACGCATGCTTCGCTTGGACATTGATCAAATCCATATGACTGGACTGCCTGATCAAAGCGAATGTTCCAATACCTAGAAGCTTGTTTAAGTCCATAAATAGACCTCTTCAGCTTACAAACAAGATGCTCTTGGCCTTCTTAAATGAATCCCTCTGGTTGCTGCATATAGATGGTTTCCTCAAGATTTCCATTAAGGAAAGCTGTCTTGACATCCATTTGCCAAATATCATAATCGAGATGAGCTGCTATAGATAAAAGAATACGGATTTACTTAAGCATGACTACTGGCGAAAAGGTTTCCTCATAATCGATACCTACTTTCTGAGTATACCCTTTCGCAACAAGTATTGCTTTCCAGGCTTTCACCTTTTTGTCTGATCCCCTCTTTTTCTTGTAGACCCACTTACATCCAATAGGTTTTACACCTTTGGGTGGTTCCACGAGCTCCCAGACCTGATTAGAATACATTGATTCCATCTCAGAATCCATTGCCTTTTGCCAAAGACTTGCATCTTTGTCCTGTATTGCCTCTTCGTATGTCCGGGGATCATCATCATGTTCACCAGAGACTAAGTCCGAAGACTCTCCCAAAAACATGAATCTGTCGGGCTGTCGAACAACCCTCCCACTACGACGAGGAACTGGTGCGGTATTAGTGACCGGTTGCACAGTCTGCTGTGGTTGTTCTACTTGTACTACAGGTTCATTATTCGTCCCTCCCACTAGTTCCTCTAAAACGATACTACTCTTGGGTTTGTGATTCATTATATAGTCTTCCTCTAAGAATCTTGCATTGGTGCTAACAGTGACATCCCGATCCTTAGGACTATAAAATAAATAACCTTTTGTTCCCACGGGGTAGCCTACAAACAGCTGTACTTCTGTACGAGGTTCCAGCTTAGTCGCGTTCTTGTCCAGCACATGTGCTGGACAACCCCATATCCGAATGTGTCTCAGACTCGGTTTGTCCCCGGTCCATAATTCTAAAGGGGTTTTAGGAACCGACTTAGAAGGTACTAAGTTCAGAAGATAAGCTGCTGTCTCTAAGGCATGTCCCCAAAAGGACTTGGGTAAATCCGAATAACTCATCATCGATCTAACACTCTCTAAAAGAGTCCGGTTCCTTCTCTCTGCTACACCGTTCTGCTGGGGTGTGCCTGGTGCAGTCAACTGGGATTCTATCCCATTCTCTGATAAATATTCCCTGAATTCCCCAAGCAAGTATTCGCCACCACGATCAGATCGTAGTGACTTGATACTTTTATTATGTCGCTTCTCCGTTTTAGCTTTGTACTCTTTGAATTTCTCAAAGCACTCAGACTTACGGCGCAACAAATAAATGTATCCATATCTAGAATAATCGTCAATAAAAGTGACGAAATACTCATAACCACCTCTTGCTTGGATATTCATAGGTCCACATAAATCAGAGTGAACCAATCCTAACACTTCTTTGGCTCTATTCCCCTTTGCCTTAAAAGGCCTATTGGTCATTTTACCTTCCAAGCAGGATTCACAAACTGGAAATGGCTCCACTGCCAATGAGCCTAAAGGCCCGTCTACTACCAGTCTTTGAATCCTCCTCAAGTTAATATGACCTAATCTCAAGTGCCAAAGATATGTTTGGTTCAAACTAGAAGGTTCCTTTCTTTTATTAGAGGTAGAAGATGTGTTATTCAATACCCTATGTTGTAGTTGCAGTGCGGGTTGACTAGGATTAATTATATACAAATTGTCTTGCAATGTACCAGAACATATAATCCGTTTATTCATCATAATAGAACATTACGATCCAAACAAACATTATAACCATCCATAGCAAGTTTAGAAACCGAAATCAAATTCCTTCTAAAAGAAGGTACATAAAGACAATTGTTCAAAACCAAAATCCAATCAGAACCAAAAGATAAATGAATAACTTGTTAGGTCCAATCAGACGTAGAAGGGGGGGGGTTGAATACGTCTATACCAAATTCTTCGATTAATTCAATTGCGGAATATTACTGTTTAAGTCCAGTTAAATCAATCGTAAATAAACAACTCCAGCAAGTCGGGGAATATTCTTATATTAAAAATAATCCTCGGATGCTACAAACTCCAACACGAATGTCGGCTGCAGAGACTACAAGCACTCCAATACAAACTCTCGACTAAAATGATAGTCTAACTTAGCTCTCGAGAATGTGTATAGTGTGTGCACTTTACAAAGTGTGTAGTTGTTCTCAAATGAAAACACAAAGCTCTATTTATAGACTTTGGGGGACAAACTCAGCTTGTGCTTGCTCTTGGCGCAAGGAAGCTTTTAACCAATCAGAACAAAGCTTCCTCGTTCCTTGTATTGGCTTCCTTGCTCCAATCTAACTTGCTCCATCCTTCCTTGTTCCTCCTTCAACTTGCGCCAAAACAATTCAGAAGAATTGTTTAAACAAAACAAACGGCGCAAGGAAGAAATTATATGTGAATTCCTTCCTCGTTCCAGTTGAAACAATTCAAGGGATTTGTTTAATAATCTGGCGCAAGGAAGCCAATGTCTTCCTCGTTCCAATTGGCGCAAGGAAGACAATTTCTTCCTTGTTCCAATTGGCGCAAGGAAGAGAATGGTTGAGATAGGAATTGGCGCAAGGAAGATTTAAATAATAAATTCTTCCTTGTTCCATTCTTGGCGCAAGGAGAAATTATGTATAACTTTCTTCCTTGCTCCATTTCTTCCTTGTTCCAAAACAGAACAGGCTAGCACACTTATACATATATATATATATGTGTCACATATATACATATAAGTATTTACTAGTCAATTTGGAGAATGCTTTGTCTTGACTTGATTAAGTTATCCTTGACTGAATCCTTCGAATCCAATTCACACGTACTGACGTCCTGTGCACTGGTCTGGTTCACGAACGACTAATACAGAATTAATTCTCCATCTTCTTTTCTTAACAACATACTTAATCAGTCTCACTAGACTTGAGTATTGCTTCAGTGATTCTGATTACCAATAATCAGAGAGGATGTACTTGAATCTTTCAGAACTAAGAATCTTGATCTTTGGACAACCTTGACATCTAAAGCCACTTAGACTTTATTCTTCACCGAGGCTTGAACATTTTAATGAACTTCTATCAGTGATTTGTTTTACGTCTCAGATATCTTGATTGCCTTGAACTTCTTGAGTCGTATCTTCAACTCTGTAGATTCCTGTACGATACTTAGTTATTGTTTCTAGTTCTTATTCTACTGTTTAGTTATCGACATTATATTACGTATTACATTATGCTTTACAATCTCCCCCTATTTGTTTGTTAGAGTTCGACAAGCAAATCCTTTAGGAGGATAACTCAACTGATACAGAAAAAGCACTTATACTTGAACAGGAAATAATACTAAGTACAATCTGGATTATATATTACAATTTCCAGAAATCAAAAAATAAATACAAGTGGCCAATTGCTCCTCTAGACTGAGCTAATCTCTTCTTGCTTTCTTGGCTGTTGCATTTAGTAGGGCTTCTTCTGCTTTCTTCTTCGCTGCTTTCTCAGCTTTCAATTGATCTAACTTAGCCTCAATTTCTTTGATCCTGGATGTGATGATGTTATAAGCTCCAACCTCTAAAGCATTTACTGGAGGAGTCGTTTCAAATCTTCTTTGCATTTTCTCCAGAGAGGTTAGGTGCCTCATTTTCTTAAGCCTTTTGAATGGAATATTCAAATTCATTCCTTCCACTTTCATCATTAGTCTTGAAGGATGAGCACGAACTCTTTCGGTGTCTTGAGCAGTCTCAGTACATTTCTTTACTCTTAATATTTCAAGTAGAGGGATGAGTACAGCTTTGTCCTCTTTGATCACTGAGTACTTGATTTGTCGAATTGCACGAGAGATACACTTAGAGGTGCAATCACCAATTTCTTCAAGAGTTAGCTTTTCAGGCTCAGATTCCTTGCTCTTTCTGAAAGTGATGGAGGTTGGATTGTATGACACAGAAGCTGGTTTCACAAACTCAGGGGTTTCAGGATCAAGAGGAGGCAATGGATATGGTTGTTCACGTTCAATGAATTCAAGACTTTTGTTCTTCAGAGCCGCATAGTTCAGACGATAAGCATATAGAAGTTCTGCAGTAAGTCTTCCCTTTTTGGTATTCGAACACTTTCTTCTGATTTCTCCTTCCAGATAACTCAGTATTCTTGGATGATATCCTGATAATGCTTCATCTTTCAGACCAATGCTTTGGATCATCTTATCCTTGAAGTACTGGAGGATTATCATGAATCTCTACACTGATGTTAGTAAGCCATTCCACTACCTTATCTCTGAAGACTTCGTTGCATTTCTCGCCAGTGGCAATAATCTTGTTTTTCACTACGAACAGTTCGTTCAGAGATAAGTTCCTCAGCAACTCACAAGTCACATGTTTGAATCTTCTACTTTCACCATTCAGAATAAATGTTATATGCACGGACCATCCATGTGCAGGAATAACCATGATAGATACTGATGTGATTGCCTTGTCCAACGCTTCGTGAAACTCATGAAGATTCTCATAGTTGCTTTTGAAGACGTCGAAGATTTCTTGAACTTCTTTATCATGATTACCCTTTACCACTTCAGGAAATTCAAACACTGATCTTGCAATATCCCATTCAACTCCTTGTTTCAACCTTGCTGCTTCCAGTTTCTCCCTTCGTATCCGTCTTTGATTTTCAAGCCTTTCCCTTACTCTGTTTCTTTCAAGCCTTTTCTGTCGGACAACAGGAATATCCTGAGGATTAGTAATTGAAATCTCTTCTTCTAGAAACATGTCATCATGATATGCAAGCTCGTCCACAAAGACTTCATCTACTTGCGGGATTTCTCCTTCTTCCAGATCTTCTTCATTTATCACATTTCCAGGAATGAACTCTGTCTCAACGTGTTCAGGAATATATGGTTCATCATTAAGTGGAACTCCGTCGAGTGCAGACTCAAACACTTCTTCAGTTAAGCCTTCCAGCACAGCTTTGGCTTTGCCTTTTACTGCTTTTTCTACCACTCTCTCCCCTTCAGTTGATTTATCCTCCTGAGATATTTGAGAAGCGATAGATCGAGCTTCCAAAGTTGCTAATCTCTGTTCAAGCTGGCTAGAAAATGTCTTGACTTCCAGTAACTCTTCCCTTAGCACAAGTGAAAGGCATATGTTCAGCCTATTTGTATTTAAAGAGGTACAACTCAACTCAGATAAGAAAGCTCAGTAAATAGCAAGTCAACGGAATCCGTACGAAGAACGTCAAATGATTTATGGGAATTATATGTCAGATAAATTCCAGGATGCTGCTGCACACCACTGAAAGAAGTTCATTAATATGTTCAAGCCTCAGTGCACAAATAATCTTTTGTGGCACGTCCAGGAGTTCAGAAGATATAAAGTTTCTATACTTTATTATATCAGAAGATTCCATTTAATGAAGAAGTACTTACAAGACGAAGACTCGACGAACAAATCAAATTCTTAAATGTTTATTTGACAAAGAATATTTGATTTAACTAGATATAGATGAACCAGACAGTACATCTGTGTATCAGTTATTCAAATTGAATATTTGAAGTCAAGCAGAGTTGGTGGTTCGTTCGTTCGACTAATCAAGACGGAGTTATTAATGTTTAAAGAAGACGGGAAGCTATTCTACTGAAGAAGGGGTGATTTAATATTTAATAGATTATTATTTCACTTCACAAATAATTATATTAATTATGTAATTTATTTATTAAATTAATTCACTCATGAATTAATTTAATTTATGAAGTTATATGATTAATTTAATTAAGTGGATAATTTTCTATTTAATATATATCTTAATTTACATCCTTAAATCATCAAAACAAACTCAGTAAGACAATCCAAGATTGTCTTACCGAATCTGTTTCTAGGATGAATGGAGCAAACGCCAAGACAATCTGTCTTTGTCTTACCGAAGAATTCTAGAAGTCTGCCAGACAAATTGTCTGACCGTGTGTTCTCTGCCAAGACAAAGTGGATTGTCCTACCGAAGTTTTGTGATTGCCTGGAAGACAATCTTTGATTGTCTGACCGAAGGTACACTGCCAAGACAATATAATTGTCTGACCGAGTGTTAAATTGTCTTGCTAGCCTTAAAATTGTCTTTCTGCTGTGTCTTGTGCTTGCAAGGCAATCTGAAATTGTCTTGCCCTTGCTACTTTGTCTTTGCTACTCACAATTGTCTTGTCTTTCAATTGTCTTACAAGTACAAATGCTTTGCCTATAAATATGGCATTGCATCCTTCATTTTTAGTGTTCATTCACTTTGTATTCAAAGCATTTGTAAAGCTTTCAAGTTGTTTGTAACTTGCTTGATCGTTATATCCACAGTTTTCTGTGCTTTGATAACCCGGTTGTTTTAATCACTAAATCTAGAATATACCCTGTCGAATTTATTCTACGAACTTTAGTGGACATTAAAACTGAACCATTTTAATTATATAACGACTTCAAACATTGTTATATTAATTGATTAAAATCTGATTAACAAATCATATTTAATCAGATTCACTTCCGCGACGATTTGGTACTGATTGTATTCAACCCCCCCCTTCTACAATCATATCTGGACCTAACAATTGGCATCAGAGCGGTTGATACCATTTTTCCGTATCAGATCCTATACACACTCTGTAACGTCCAAATATTTTTTATTCGAATTAATTTTATTCCAAAAATTAATTTTGATTTAAAATATTTTTCTTTCAAAAATCCAAATCTCATCCAAACACTATTCACTTCAAATCCTTAAACATGAGTACACAAAAGATCAGTAGCATTAAAATCCCCCCGTTCAGCCAGGAACACTTTGGCCTATGGAAAAGGCACATGTTCCTATTCCTTCGAACAGCGAACAGAAAATACATTGGGATTTTAGACAAAGGTGTTACTACTCCGATGAAGGTCATATTAGCACACGAAGAGGATGGTGTGTTGATACCTCATCAGGTCATTCCGAAAGAACTTTCTGAGTACACAGATGAAGAGAGTGAACAGATGAACTTAGATGATGCTCTTCAACTAATCTTGGTTGAATCTCTAAATCCAGTGATGTACAATGCTGTTGTAAATTGTACGAACGCCAAGCAAATCTGGGATACATTAGAGATTATCAATGAAGGCTCAGAGGAAGTTAGGGAAAACAAGAAAGAGATACTGATGGCTCAGTATGAACAGTTTGGTTCCCATCCCGGTGAAGGGATTTCAGAAGTATTTATCAGACTTAATAATTTGATAAATAATTTAAATCTGAATGGGAAATTCTACGACAAGAAAGAGGTCAACATGAAGTTTCTCTTAACCCTTCCTGAACATCTGGAACACAGAATCACTGCCATCAGGGAAAGCAGAGATCTCAATGAGATTTCTCTGGAAAGACTCTACGGAGTTTTGAAAACTTATGAACTGGAGCAAGTTCAGAGTAAACAGAGATATGGCTGGGGTAAAACACAGAACCATTCGAGAGCTCTAGTTGTTGAGTCACCTGTACTGGAAGAAAAGGAGAAGGATGTTGTTGTTCCTTCTAAGACTACTCAGGAATTTGTTGTACCTGAGATGGGTCAGACTGCTTCTACCAGTGGTGACGAAGAGTTCTATACAATGGAAGAGCTTGAACAGTTAGAAGATCAATCTCTATCTCTGTTTGCCAAGAAGTTTGGAAACATGAGATTCCGGAAGAACCCTTCCTATAAATACAAACCTACTGTTAGTAAGTTTCAGAAGGGAGGCTATTCATCTTCTACAAGCAAAGGAGGATACAAGACTGGGATGGTGGACAGAAGCAAGTTCAAATGCTTCAATTGTGGTGAACCTGGACACTTTGCAACTGAATGCAAACAGCCCAAGGTTCAAGGAAAAAGAAAAGATTCGTATGATGAGCTGAAGCAGAAGTATGATGCACTGGTTAGAAAGCATCATGGTACTTCTGGAAGTCAAAGTTTCAAAAGCAAATCTTATCTGGCAGAAGGCAAAAGCTGGGATGATACAGATAGTGATGAAGAGGAGCAGCTAGGGAATGTTGCTTTCATGGCTACTACTGGATCATCTTCACCTCCTCCTGCTGGAAGCTTTCAGGTAGATCCTACATGCCCTAAACTGTTTATGCAATTAGGACTTGAAAGAGATGATGCTATTAAAAGGATGAAAGCTGCTAATCTTAAAATTGATACTTTAGTCTTAGAAATTCATGCTTATAAAATGAATGAGATGAAAGTATTAAAACCTAAAATAGAACAATTGACTATGGACTTAGGATTACAATGTGCTAAAGTCAAAGTTCTAGAGAAAGGTGAGATTGCTTTAAGACTTCAGCTAGACGAAGAGAAAGTGAAATGTAAAGCCTTTAAGGATGCCTCCTTGATAGTCAAAGAACTTAATGATAAACAAGAGATCAAGAGAACTGTTGGAATAGGCTTTGACTATAACAAATCTGTAGGTAAGGCTAGTAACATTACTCCTTTTAAGAAGAGTGCTGAAGAGAGAGGGATTCCTTTTGTTTTGAAAGATTCCCTTAAACCTTTGTTTAAAACCTCAGAAGCTGAACCTCTTTTAGAGACTCCTGTTGTCATTAGATATGAACTAAAACAGGAAGATCTTAAAATGAAAGAGAGTAATGAGATGAGAGATGAGATTCTGACATCACTGAAACCAATAAAAGTGAAAGGCAATGTTAGGTTGCCTAAAGCTGGTTTAGGTGTCAACTCTGAGAGAACTAAATTCAACAAGCCCAATAATTTTGTTAATAGTAAGAACAAGAACAATAGATGTCATTCTACTGAGAACTTTAAATCTGATAACAAGGTTAGAGTAGAATCTATTGATGTTCCTACTACTATGACTGATATTTCTGTTGTTCCTGCTTTTGATGCATGTCATAAATCTTGTAGTGTTGATGATTGTATGACTTGTGCTTTCAATTTGATGTCTGCTTATTTTAAAAATTTGCATGCTAAAAATGAAAACACATCACCTAGACAACACACAAACAACAAGCATGCAAGATCAAAGACTGCTAGTCCTACTCATGTTAGGAAGGAGACTTATGTTCCAAAGCCTAAAACTAAGGTTTATAAGGCTGTTGTTAAGGAAGTAAGTTCAGTCAAGTCTGAACCAAGTATCAGTCCAAGAGGCTCTGTTGTATTACCTAATAGGAATCAGTTCTTTAAGACTGCCGGACCCAATCAAGTGTGGGTCCCAAAGACTGTCTAATCAAGTTGTCTTTTGCAGGGTGCCAGTGGAGTTGTTCGTGTTACCTGGGTGCTTGACAGTGGAGCGTCAATGCACATGACTGGCAATAAATCCCTGTTGGAGGACATAAGAGAAGGAGCTGGCCCTACAGTCAGTTTTGCTGATAATAGCAAAGGTCGTACTGTGGGATATGGCAAGTACAAAATTGGAAGGATCATCATAGAAGATATTGCAATAGTTGAAGGACTTCAACATAATCTCCTGAGTGTCAGTCAATTCTGTGACAAAGGTTATTATGTTCATTTTGAAAAGGAGATATGTATCATTAAACATATCAAGGATAAGCGTCCTTCACTATGTGGCATAAGGAAAGGCAATATATTCGTAGCTGATTTGTCTTCAGGACCAGGAAACGAAGTTCACTGTTTCTACGCCAAAGCGTCTGCTGAAGATAGTTGGTTATGGCATAAGAAGCTCTCACACCTCAACTTCAAAACCATGAACTCTCTAGTCAAGAGAGATCTAGTGAGAGGGTTGCCTTCCCTGGAATTCTCAACTGATGATCTTTGTGAAGCTTGTCAGAAAGGAAAAGCGAAGAGAGCATCTCACAAAGGCAAAACCATCAATACCATTACAGATCCACTTCATTTGTTGCATATGGATTTGTTTGGCCCTGTGAATGTTACATCCATTGATGGAGGAAGATATGCCTTGGTTATTGTGGATGACTTCTCAAAATTTACTTGGGTTTACTTCCTGGCTTCTAAGGATGAAACTCCCCTGACAGTAATTGATCATATCAAGTTGGTTGAGTTGGAAAAAGGTGTTCCTGTAAAAGCTGTAAGATCAGACAATGGAACTGAGTTTAAAAATCAAACTCTAATCAACTTTTACTCTGAAAAGGGAATTAGAAGGCAGTATTCAGCACCAAGAACTCCTCAGCAGAATGGAGTCGTCGAAAGAAAGAATCGTACACTGATCGAAGCTGCAAGGACTATGATTGCTGAAGCAAAGCTTCCTCTGTACTTTTGGGCTGAAGCTGTGTCTACTGCCTGCTATACCCAGAATAGAACTTTGATCAACAAGGATCATATGAAAACTCCATTTCATCTGTATAACAACAAGAAACCTTATGTCAAACATCTTCATGTCTTTGGAGCCAAGTGTTATGTTCTCAAGGATGGTGAAGAGAACTTGAACAAGTTTGAGCCAAAGGCTTATGAAGCAATTTTTGTTGGTTATACAAATAATGCTTATAGAGTTTTTATAATTGATACTCTGTCAGTGAAAGTTAGTGTCAATGTTACATTTGATGACACTAAACTTCCAAGTATACAATCTGCTGATCCATCTGAATCTCTGAAGTTTGACAACTATCCAGATTCTGATTCAGATGATGATGTGCCACCTGAGGTTGCAACAGGTGATGACAACAATGATAATGATCCAGGCAATGGTGGAGGAAATGGCAATAATGCTGGAGATTCCACTGATGCCAGTGGTGGATCATCAAGTCAACCTGGCAACAACTCAGGGGGAGCTGATGGATCAACTAGTCACACACATCAGCCTAATGATGATACTGCTGAATCATCAAGGACACAACTTCCAAGGGAAAGGATTTGGAGCAGAGATCATCCCTTTGATCTGATTATTGGTGATCCTGATGTTGGTGTAAGGACTAGAAGTGCTACGACAAATGAATGTCTGTTCTCTGGTTTTCTATCACAATTAGAACCAAAGAAAGTTGATGAAGCACTTGCTGATCCTGATTGGGTTCTTGCCATGCAAGAAGAACTCAATCAATTTGAGAGACAAGAAGTCTGGGCCCTGGTTCCAAGACCAAAAGGAAAATCTACCATTGGATCTAGATGGGTCTTCCGTAACAAGTTAGATGGTGATGGCATTGTTGTAAGAAACAAAGCCAGACTGGTTGCAAAAGGTTACTCTCAGGAAGAAGGAATTGACTACGATGAAACCTATGCTCCAGTTGCTCGTCTTGAAGCCATCAGAATATTTCTTGCATTTGCTGCACACTCCAACTTCAAGGTATATCAAATGGATGTGAAAAGTGCATTTCTGAATGGAAAGTGAAAGGCATATGTTCAGCCTATTTGTATTTAAAGAGGTACAACTCAACTCAGATAAGAAAGCTCAGTAAATAGCAAGTCATCGGAATCAGTACGAAGAACGTCAAATGATTTATGGAAATCATATGTCAGATAAGTTCCAGGATGCTGCTGCACACCACTGAAAGAAGTTCATTAATATGTTCAAGCCTCAGTGCACAAATAATCTTTTGTGGCACGTCCAGGAATTCAGAAGACATAAAGTTTCTATTCTTTATTTCATCAGAAGATGCCATTTAATGAAGATGTACGTACAAGACGAAGACTCGACGAACTAACCAAATTCTTATTGTTTATTTGACGAAGAATATTTGATTTAACTAGATACAGATGAACCAGACAGTACATCTATGTATCAGTTATTCAAATTAAATATTTGAAGTCAAGCAGAAGTGATAGTTCGCTCGTTCGACAAATCAAGAAGAAATTATTCAAGTTTAAAGAAGACCGGAAGTTGTTCTACTGAAGATTGTGTGATTAAAAATTTTAATAGACTATTATTTCACTTCTCAAATAATTATATTAATTATGTAATTTATTTATTAAATTAATTCACTCTCGAATTAATTTAATTTATGAATTTATATGATTAAATTAATTAAGTGAATAATTTTCTATTTTAATATACTATTTTATTTCTTTATTTAATCACAAAAACCACCTCAGCAAGACAATTCTGGATTGTCTTGCCGAGTGGATTCATTTAGCTTCCAAGACAATTCTCCATTGTCTGCCTTAGCCTTGATTGAATCAGCAAGACAATCTCTAATTGTCTTGCCGATTCATTTCAATGGTGTGCAAGACAATCCTTGAGAATTGTCTTGCCGAAGGCATGTGTAAGACAGCAAGACAATCTCTTTGTCTTGTCTTGCCGAGAGACACACTTCCAGCAAGACAATCTGTTTGTCTTGTCTTGCCGAATGCTTAAAGGTGTGCAAGACAATCCTCCATTGTCTTGCCGTTTGTAGTGTTTGTCTTTCTGACAAAGGAATTGTCTTCCCTTCCCTTTTGATTGTCTTTCTGACTTGGTTGAAGCTTGGTAGACAATCTGAGATTGTCTTCCCTTGCCCCTTTTTGTCTTGCCCAAGCCTAGATTGTCTTACCCTTCTTGTAATTGTCTTTGCTAGCTTGTAATTGTCTTGTCTAGTGATTGTCTTGCATGTACAAAGCTTTGCCTATAAATATGGCTTAGTTTCTTCATTTGAAAGTGTTCATTCACTTTGTATTCAAAGCATTTGTAAAGCTTTCAAGTTGTTAGTAACTTGCTTGTTTGTTATATCCACAGTTTTCTGTGCTTTGATAACCCGGTTGTTTTAATCACTAAATCTAGAATATACCCTGTCGAATTTATTCTACGAACTTTAGTGGACATTAAAACTGAACCATTTTAATTATATAACGACTTCAAACATTGTTATATTAATTAATCATAATCTGATTAACAAATCATATTCTATCAGATTCACTTCCGCGACGATTTGGGACTGATTGTATTCAACCCCCCCTTCTACAATCATATCTGGACCTAACAATTGGCATCAGAGCGGTTGATACCATTTTTCCGTATCAGATCCTATACACACTCTGTAACGTCCAAATATTTTTTATTCGAATTAATTTTATTCCAAAAATTAATTTTGATTAAAAATATTTTTCTTTCAAAAAAAAATCTAAATCTCTCCAAACACTATTCACTTTAAATTCCTAAATAATGAGTACGCAAAAGATCAGTAGCATTAAAATCCCACCGTTCAGCCAGGAACACTTTGGCCTATGGAAAAGGCACATGTTTCTATTCCTCCGGACTGCGAACAGAAAATACATCGGGA
The DNA here is from genome assembly GCF_001625215.2 of Daucus carota subsp. sativus. Lineage (NCBI taxonomy): Eukaryota > Viridiplantae > Streptophyta > Magnoliopsida > Apiales > Apiaceae > Daucus > Daucus carota. Next base: position 11,523,349 of record NC_030381.2, read on the forward strand.
TTTTGGACAAAGGTGTTACTACTCCGATGAAGGTCATATTAGCACACGAAGAGGATGGTGTGTTGATACCTCATCAGGTCATTCCGAAAGAACTTTCTGAGTACACTGATGAAGAGAGTGATCAGATGAACTTAGATGATGCTCTTCAACTAATCTTGGTTGAATCTCTAAATCCAGTGATGTACAATGCTGTTGTTAATTGTACGAACGCCAAGCAAATCTGGGATACATTAGAGATTATCAATGAAGGCTCAGAGGAAGTTAGGGAAAACAAGAAAGAGATACTGATGGCTCAGTATGAACAGTTTGGTTCCCATCCCGGTGAAGGGATTTCAGAAGTATTTATCAGACTTAATAATTTGATAAATAATTTAAATCTGAATGGGAAATTCTACGACAAGAAAGAGGTCAACATGAAGTTTTTCTTAACCCTTCCTGAACATCTGGAACACAGAATCACTGCCATCAGGGAAAGCAGAGATCTGAATGAGATTTCTCTGGAAAGACTCTACGGAGTTTTGAAAACTTATGAACTGGAGCAAGTTCAGAGTAAACAGAGATATGGCTGGGGTAAAACACAGAACCATTCGAGAGCTCTAGTTGTTGAGTCACCTGTACTGGAAGAAAAGAAGAAGGATGTTGTTGTTCCTTCTAAGACTACTCAGGAATTTGTTGTACCTGAGATGGGTCAGACTGCTTCTACCAGTGGTGACGAAGAGTTCTATACAATGGAAGAGCTTGAACAGTTAGAAGATCAATCTCTATCACTGTTTGCCAAGAAGTTTGGAAACATGAGATTCCGGAAGAACCCTTCCTATAAATACAAACCTACTGTTAGTAAGTTTCAGAAGGGAGGCTATTCATCTTCTACAAGCAAAGGAGGATACAAGACTGGGATGGTCGACAGAAGCAAGTTCAAATGCTTCAATTGTGGTGAACCTGGACACTTTGCAACTGAATGCAAACAGCCCAAGGTTCAAGGACAAAGAAAAGATTCGTATGATGAGCTGAAGCAGAAGTATGATGCACTGGTTAGAAAGCATCATGGTACTTCTGGAAGTCAAAGTTTCAAAAGCAAATCTTATCTGGCAGAAGGCAAAAGCTGGGATGATACAGATAGTGATGAAGAGGAGCAGCTAGGGAATGTTGCTTTCATGGCTAGTACTGGATCATCTTCACCTCCTCCTGCTGGAAGCTTTCAGGTAGATCCTACATGCCCTAAACTGTTTATGCAATTAGGACTTGAAAGAGATGATGCTATTAAAAGGATGAAAGCTGCTAATCTTAAAATTGATACTTTAGTCTTAGAAATTCATGCTTATAAAATGAATGAGATGAAAGTATTAAAACCTAAAATAGAACAATTGACTATGGATTTAGGATTACAATGTGCTAAAGTCAAAGTTCTAGAGAAAGGTGAGATTGCTTTAAGACTTCAGCTAGACGAAGAGAAAGTGAAATGTAAAGCCTTTAAGGATGCCTCCTTAATAGTCAAAGAACTTAATGATAAACAAGAGATCAAGAGAACTGTTGGAATAGGCTTTGACTATAACAAATCTGTAGGTAAGGCTAGTAACATTACTCCTTTTAAGAAGAGCGCTGAAGAGAGAGGGATTCCTTTTGTTTTGAAAGATTCCCTTAAACCTTTGTTTAAAACCTCAGAAGCTGAACCTCTTTTAGAGACTCCTGTTGTCATTAGATATGAACTAAAGCAGGAAGACCTTAAAATGAAAGAGAGTAATGAGATGAGAGATGAGATTCTGACAAACCTGAAACCAATTAAAGTGAAAGGCAATGTTAGGTTGCCTAAAGCTGGTTTAGGTGTCAACTCTGAGAGAACTAAATTCAACAAGCCCAATAATTTTGTTAATAGTAAGAACAAGAACAATAGGTGTCATTCTACTGAGAACTTTCAATCTGATAACAAGGTTAGAGTAGAATCTATTGATGTTCCTACTACTATGACTGATACTTCTGCTGTTCCTGCTTTTGATGCATGTCATAAATCTTGTAGTGTTGATAATTGTATGACTTGTGCTTTCAATTTGATGTCTGCTTATTTTAAAAATTTGCATGCTAAAAATGAAAACACATCACCTAGACAACACACAAACAACAAGCATGCTAGATCAAAGACTGCTAGTCCTACTCATGTTAGGAAGGAGACTTATGTTCCAAAGCCTAAAACTAAGGTTTATAAGGCTGTTGTTAAGGAAGTAAGTTCAGTCAAGTCTGAACCAAGTATCAGTCCAAGAGGCTTTGTTGTATTACCTAATAGAAATCAGTTCTTTAAGACTGCCGGACCCAATCAAGTGTGGGTCCCAAAGACTGTCTAATCAAGTTGTCTTTTGCAGGGTGCCAGTGGAGTTGTTCGTGTTACCTGGGTGCTTGACAGTGGGGCGTCAATGCACATGACTGGCAACAAATCCCTGCTGGAGGACATAAGAGAAGGAGCTGGCCCTACAGTCAGTTTTGCTGATAATAGCAAAGGTCGTACTGTGGGATATGGCAAGTACAAAATTGGAAGGATCATCATAGAAGATATTGCAATAGTTGAAGGACTTCAACATAATCTCCTGAGTGTCAGTCAATTCTGTGACAAAGGTTATTATGTTCATTTTGAAAAAGAGATATGTATCATTAAACATATCAAGGATAAGCGTCCTTCACTATGTGGCATAAGGAAAGGCAATATATTCGTAGCTGATTTGTCTTCAGGACCAGGAAACGAAGTTCACTGTTTCTACGCCAAAGCGTCTGCTGAAGATAGTTGGTTATGGCATAAGAAGCTCTCACACCTCAACTTCAAAACCATGAACTCTCTAGTCAAGAGAGATCTAGTGAGAGGGTTGCCTTCCCTGGAATTCTCAACTGATGATCTTTGTGAAGCTTGTCAGAAAGGAAAAGCGAAGAGAGCATCTCACAAAGGCAAAACCATCAATACCATTACAGATCCACTTCATTTGTTGCATATGGATTTGTTTGGCCCCGTGAATGTTGCATCTATTGATGGAGGAAGATATGCCTTAGTCATTGTGGATGACTTCTCGAAATTTACTTGGGTTTACTTCCTGTCTTCCAAGGATGAAACTCCCCTGACAGTAATTGATCATATCAAGTTGGTTGAGTTGGAAAAAGGTGTTCCTGTAAAAGCTGTAAGATCAGACAATGGAACTGAGTTTAAAAATCAAACTCTAATCAACTTTTACTCTGAAAAGGGAATTAGAAGGCAGTATTCAGCACCAAGGACTCCTCAGCAGAATGGAGTCGTCGAAAGAAAGAATCGTACACTGATCGAAGCTGCAAGAACTATGATTGCTGAAGCAAAGCTTCCTCTGTACTTTTGGGCTGAAGCTGTGACTACTGCCTGCTATACCCAGAATAGAACTCTGATCAACAAGGATCATATGAAAACTCCATTTCATCTGTATAACAACAAGAAACCTTATGTCAAACATCTTCATGTCTTTGGAGCCAAGTGTTATGTTCTCAAGGATGGTGAAGAGAACTTGAACAAGTTTGAGCCAAAGGCTTCTGAAGCAATTTTTGTTGGTTATACAAATAATGCTTATAGAGTTTTTATAATTGATACTCTGTCAGTGAAAGTTAGTGTCAATGTTACATTTGATGACACTAAACTTCCAAGTATACAATCTGCTGATCCATCTGAGTCTCTGAAGTTTGACAACTATCCAGACTCTGATTCAGATGATGATATTCCACCTGAGGTTGCAACAGGAGATGACAACAATGATAATGATCCAGGCAATGGTGGAGGAAATGGCAATGATGCTGGAGATTCCACTGATGCTAGTGGTGGATCATCAAGTCATCCTGGCAACAACTCAGGGGGAGCTGGTGGATCAACTAGTCATACACATCAGCCAAATGATAATACAGCTGAATCATCAAGGACACACCTTCCAAGGGAAAGGATTTGGAGCAGAGATCATCCCTTCGATCTAATTATTGGTGATCCTGATGTTGGTGTAAGGACTAGAAGTGCTACGACAAATGAATGCCTATTCTCTGGGTTTCTATCACAACTAGAACCAAAGAAAATAGAAGAAGCACTTGCTGATCCTGATTGGGTTCTTGCCATGCAATAAGAACTCAATCAATTTGAGAGACAAGAAGTCTGGGCCCTGGTTCCAAGACCAAAAGGAAAATCTACCATTGGAGCTAGATGGGTCTTCCGTAACAAGTTAGATGGTGATGGCATTGTTGTAAGAAACAAAGCCAGACTGGTTGCAAAAGGTTATTCACAAGAAGAAGGAATTGATTACGATGAAACCTATGCTCCAGTTGCTCGTCTTGAAGCCATCAGAATATTTCTTGCATTTGCTGCACACTCCAACTTCAAGGTATATCAAATGGATGTGAAAAGTGCATTTCTGAATGGAAAGCTAGAAGAAGAAGTATATCTGGAACAGCCCCCTGGCTTTGAAAATCCAGAGTTTGCTGATTTTGTATATTTCCTATTCAAAGCTGTCTATGGACTCAAGCAGTCACCAAGGACATGGTATGACACTCTCTCTGAGTTTTTAATAGAAAACAACTTTACTAGAGGTGTCATAGACAAAACTCTCTTTTACAAATTGCATGATAAGGATATGATATTTGTACAAATATATGTTGATGATATTATATTTGGTTCTACTAACGATAACTTGTGCAAGAGATTTGCTAAGTTAATGCAGAGTAACTATGAGATGAGTATGATGGGTGAGCTGTCCTACTTCCTTGGTCTTCAAGTAAGCCAAAAGGATGATGGAATATTTATTTGTCAATCCAAGTATGTCAGAGATCTTCTTCGAAAGTTCAATCTAGAAGACTCTTCACCGGCAAAGACACCCATGGCCACTGCCACAAAGCTTGACCAGGATAAATCTGGTAAGAAAGTTGATATCACAAGCTATCGTGGTATGATTGGCTCTCTACTTTATCTTACTGCAAGTAGACCAGATATCATGTTTGCAACATGTTTGTGTGCTAGGTTCCAAGCTGATCCTAAAGAATCACATCTAATAGCCGTCAAAAGAATCTTTAGATATCTTAAGGGTACACCTGGTTTAGGTATTTGGTACCCTAAGAATACTGGTTTTGACTTAACCGGCTATACAGATTCTGATTATGCAGGATGCAGGATTGATAGGAAGAGTACGTCTGGAAGCTGTCAATTTCTAGGACGTCGGTTGGTTTCCTGGTATAGCAAGAAGCAGCACTCAGTGTCTACCTCTACTGCTGAAGCTGAGTATATAGCTGCTGGTAGCTGCTGTGCTCAGATCTTGTGGATCAAGAATCAACTAAATGATTATGGTGTTGTAGTGAACAAAATTCCTATATTTTGTGATAATACAAGTGCCATAGCCATTTCCAACAATCCGGTTCAACACTCAAGAACCAAGCACATTGATATCAGGTATCATTTCATACGAGAACATGTCATGAATGGTACAGTGGTGTTACATTTTGTACCCACGACTGAGCAAATTGCTGACATCTTCACGAAACCACTGGATGAATCCACTTTCTCTAAGCTGGTTTGTGAGTTAGGGATGTTAAATATGACATAGTTCTCTTGTATATATTTTTCATATGTATTATATGTGTTTGTATACTTATTGTGAATTTTCTGTGTAATTCTATCTATATTATTAAATTTTAGATGATTTCCTGTATATTATCTGATAATATTCTAATTAATTATGCATGCTTGTAAATTAGTAAATGATTTTCTAAGTGCTCATATACTCCCCTGTAATATTCTCTAAGCATTTAGATAATTATTTGTGATTATTTTGTATCTTTCAAAATTAATTAAGCATAAATATTTGATTTTAAGTTAATTCATTTTATTGAATTAAAGTTAAAGTCATAAATATTTATATTTAACTAAAGTTGAAATTTACAAAATATTCATGTATTATATACTATTGTCTTTATTATAGATTTTTGATTTTAATTGCAAAATGTTTTATCTTTTAATATAATCAAAAAACATATTATTATTAATTGTTTTTCTGCAAGACAATGTAATTGTCTACAATTAGGCTCGGCAAGACAATTAGATTGTCTTGCTGAACCGGTTTTTCACCATTTTTCAATCAACTCGGCAAGACAATCTCATTGTCTTACCGAGTCTGCCAATAGTTTTGCTATATATCAGTAAGACAATTCGATTGTCTTACTGACACATCGTTTGTCTGCCTTAGCGAATCTCGGCAAGACAATTCTAATTGTCTTACCGAGACCCCTCCTCCTTTGTCTTACTGTGCACACACATATATATACTAACAAGACATTTGAGCAAGACAATTGAATTGTCTTGCCCACGACTTCATCTTCTCCATTAGTCATTTACATACACTCTGCACAGTTGTTTTCAAGTTTCGTAAAACTTGCTGGGTTTGATTCTCAAGCTTCATTGCTTGCTATTACTCGATTAGTGCTGTGTTCTAAACGAAACTCTGCCCGATTTTTGCGAGTTTCTGATCAATTTTCCAACTGATTTCGTCCGCTCCTTGATCGAATCGCGTCTGTTTGTGATTGTTCCTGGTGATTCTTTGCTTATTAATCGATTTTGTGAATTGACTCAGTACCGATTGCTTGCTTACAGAAACTAGGGTTCTTGGTTGATTTGGGGATTTTTCACAATTAAGGACTTGTTTGGTTGTGTAATTTGTTTATGCCTAAGGACTCGTTTGGCTTGTGATATTTGAAGTGGATTAATTGACTAAGTACCATTTTCATTAATTAACTTTTAATTCGAGATTATTCTAATATTTCGAATTAATAATTAATTAATCAAGTTTAATTATTAATTGAACTTTGCGAGATAATTGAGAATTAATATTTTATTTGAAAATTTCTCGCTTAATTCAATTTTTAATTACTAAAAATGGCTGGAGAATTTGAGATTGCTGAGACCAACTATTGTGCTAACCTGAACTACGAGGATTGTTCTGATCGTTTCAAGAAGTGGATCCGCTTTCTGACTCAACAAAGTCTTGTCAGTACTGCACTAACCGCTGATGTTCCTATTCAAGTGCAACCACTCTTCGACTTCTACTCTAATGCCGTCAACTCTACAACTCTCGAGAATTATAAGTTGATTGGTGATCTACCAAATAGACGAAGGATTGTTATAACTGTCGATGATGTGAACAGGATTCTAGGGATTCCAAGGAATAACTTTCAAGTGGAACCAACCAGTGCTGAGTTAACTCAATTCTTCCAAGACATCCACTACCAGGGACAGATTTTTCTCCCTAGAATGTCTAAAAGCAAATTGAAGGCTGAATGGGATGTCTTCTTCGATACCTTGGCAAAGGTATTTGCTCCAACTACGAGGCAGAATTTTCACAATATATCTTCCATGCTACAAATCTTTGGATTCTCCGTGGCTTACAATCGTCGAATTAACTTCGGGAAGATATTACTAAAGGAGATTATCAGAAAAATGGGTTCTGTCTCTCAGAGATCCATTCATGAAAATGACAAGGTGGAGTGTCACTTTCCAAGGTTCTTAATGTTATTCTTAAGTGACAAGATGAATGATGCTGATAGAGCAATGTACGTTGATTCTGCAGTGGTGCCCATTCTAAGAACTTGCACCAAGATTCAATCAAGACTTGCTAATCAAAAGAAGCATGAGAATGTGCCTCTTGTTGTGACTCCTTACATGTTGGAACAGTTTAATGTTCCCCTTCAACCTGTCCAAGTTCCTCAGCCACTGCAACAACAACAATATCAACCGGATCAACCTGAACTTCAAGATAACCAACCTCAGGAACAATCTCCTCCTCACAACTTCCAACCACTTCAACTTCTACAAGATTATCAATCATCCAGCCAATCCTCACATTACTCTCCCTACAACCCTCCTTATAATTCACCACAACAATCACCTCACCAATCTCAACATCAATCCCCTCCACAATACAACTTCTTCCCAGACCAACAAGCCTCCATTCTTCCCTCTCAATCTGAACCAACACCTTCACCTACACTTTCACATACCATTCCTCCACCACAATCCACCTCTCAGCCTCTGCCTGCTGATTCTGCTATCAATCCAGAGCTACAGGACTTCAGGACAGATTTACAGGTAGCTCAGGTACTTTCTAATCTCACTGATACCTTTAATATTGATATTGCAGATTTTGATTGTGATATTGGATTTGATTTCCAGACTCCCAGCATTGAACCTGTAAACACCCAGGTTCATAACCAAGCTGACGTTTTCGTTTCAACAACTGATTCTTCATCAAACACATCAACCGACACTACTCAAACACCAGTTGTTCGAAAGGTAGCCCGGAAACGGAGTGGTAGTGCAATTCTGAGAGAACCCGCAGCTCTGTCTCATAAGAAGCAAGGGTGGCAGAACCGGAGACAACTGCAGCCGCATCCATTTCCTCCCAAAAGGATTTGGACACTGACATGGTAAATATACAGTCTCTAGATTCATTCTCTCCACAGAATGCATTTATTGAAATTGGCCGTCCGACCGCGGTATCCTGTAAAGAGTCAAGCACACAACTAGCACTCACGCTAGTTGAACCTTTGTCTTTTGATTCCACACTTAGAGAGAGCACAGATATTCAAAAATTGTCATATGAAAAACTTTCTGATCACTCTTTCTTTTTGGATCAGGCTATACTTGGCAACCTGCAAGTACTTCAGCCTTCACAGGCATCTGAAGGACAATTGTTCCTTCACAACCTACAGTTCCATCTCAGGGAACTATGGTTGTCTATACAGGTACTGGTGACGGTGTGAAAAACACGAGTGAAATCAGGCAAACACCGAGCGAAACACATGCACGAGAGGATAGTGATAAATCTTTGAGTGTTCGAGAAGTGAGTGCACACACCAACACTGATCTGTTACAGGAACAATTGGCTGCTATGAAAGCTGAGATTTCAAGGTTGAATGCTGAGAATGCCAGATTCAGAAGTGGAGAGTTGGTAACTCTACAGGAAAAGGTTGTTGATCCTTCATATTCTTCTCTCAAACAGGAATTAGATGCTCATGTCAAGGGTATTCATTCTAGGATGGACAAGTTTGATCAATCTCAGGAGCTCTGTCTGACAAAGCTTGGAAACTTGGAGCAAACTCTGGCTCAAGTTATTCATCACTTAAAGCTTAATCCGTCAACAGCTCAGTCTACTCCAGAGGATCCCTCAACTAAGGGGGAGAAGGATAAGGAAGATAAGGACAAAGATGATCACAGCAAATTCTGATGCTGGTGATAGGAGTAATAAGGATGATGCTGACAGGAGTGACAAGGGTGGAGAAAGGGCAAGTGGTAAAGAATCTTCTGAAGCTGATAAAAGCTATAAAAGGTTTAAAGGCAAGAACCACTACATCAATCTGAAAATGTCTTCAACACTGACAATTATGATGATTATCCCAAAGACATGGATGATGATGACGTATTCGATGCTACCTATCGTCAGGCTGAAGAAGAAGGTAAATTTGATGAAAGCTATTTGTTTCAGGAAGAACCTGTTGATCCTGAACACGAGGAAAATGTCAGGAAGTTCAAAGCAGAAAATGAAGCCAGGAAGCGTAAGCTTCGTGATTATCAGAAACTCCTGGAAGACAGTTGATCACAGAGGAACAAATCAAGATTGAAAAGCAGAAAATCTATGATGCTGCGATCAAGCAGAAGAATCTTGAAATTAAAAGAAAAGAAGGAAAAGGCTGGGACATTGCTAGGAGAATATTCAATGGACCTCAAAGGGAAACTTTCGATGATAAGAAGTTCTTATATCTCTGATATATGATCTTCGAGAGGTAAACCCTGATGAGGATTGTGTTTATGCATGCCTTTGCCTTAGAACTGGAATATGTAACTGTTGCTGTTAGGGGACTGCTAGAAGAATGGGAGCTGATTGTCTACACACAGAGGAATGGTTCATTCAGACTATCTGTCGAATTTCTCAAATCATTCTCTGTATCTGAGCTCTGGGTACTTCGCAATAAAGTCAAGCGTTGCTCAAACTTGAATGAACTTCTTCGTGACAAACTGTTGGATTGTGCTGTTTTCAACAGTCCTCAGGTTGTTAAGAACCCATACTGTGTCAAGTTTGTTCACTTGGAATCCTCTGTACTGTCTATCTAAATGAAGAGGCTTGCCAAAGTACCCTGCCAAACGTCTGGCTCTAGCATCCACCTTACTAAGGACCAAGGGCTTCGCATCTAAAGCCAAGTCTGATGCTGATGATGTAATCTCATCCTACTGCACTCGAAGAAACATTTCTCAATACTTTCGGAGGATGAAGGGTGTAACAAAATCTCAGCCATCTGACTTCCGTGAAGACCCTGTGGATCTGGAAGTTCTTCACCAGCTAGCTCTGGCTCGTGAAAGAAAGAAGCGTGGAGAATCCACTGCAGCTGAAGAGCCTACTCAGAATGAGCCTTCTACTCCAATCATTCACTATTCTGATGCTGAAGAAGGAGAAGTCACTCGTTCTGAGTGAATAGATTGATTAGGATATTTGTTAGATATGTTCAAGGAACATCCTTTTGTAATCTATTTGTGATCATGGTTTAATGTTTAATGCAAGCCATAAACTTTTGCTATTTACAATTCTATTGTTTAAATCTTTGTCTTATCTGTTAGTTGAGTTATCCTCTAGAAATTTGCATGTTATGTTAACAAACAAATAGGGGGAGATTGAAAGGCATATGTTCAGCCTATTTGTATTTAAAGAGGTACAACTCAACTCAGATAAGAAAGCTCAGTAAATAGCAAGTCATCGGAATCAGTACGAAGAACGTCAAATGATTTATGGAAATCATATGTCAGATAAGTTCCAGGATGCTGCCTGCACACCACTGAAAGAAGTTCATTAATATGTTCAAGCCTCAGTGCACAATAATCTTTTGTGGCACGTCCAGGAATTCAGAAGACATAAAGTTTCTATCTTTATTTCATCAGAAGATGCCATTTAATGAAGATGTACGTACAAGACGAAGACTCGACGAACTAACCAAATTCTTATTGTTTATTTGACGAAGAATATTTGATTTAACTAGATACAGATGAACCAGACAGTACATCTATGTATCAGTTATTCAAATTAAATATTTGAAGTCAAGCAGAAGTGTGTAGTTCGCTCGTTCGACAAATCAAGAAGAAATTATTCAAGTTTAAAGAAGACCGGAAGTTGTTCTACTGAAGATTGTGTGATTAAAAATTTTAATAGACTATTATTTCACTTCTCAATAATTATATTAATTATGTAATTTATTTATTAAATTAATTCACTCTCGAATTAATTTAATTTATGAATTTATATGATTAAATTAATTAAGTGAATAATTTCTATTTTAATATACTATTTTATTTCTTTATTTAATCACAAAAAACCACCTCAGCAAGACAATTCTGGATTGTCTCTTGCCGAGTGGATTCATTAGCTTCCAAGACAATTCTCATTGTCTGCTTAGCCTTGATTGAATCAGCAAGACAATCTCTAATTGTCTTGCCGATTCATTTCAATGGTGTGCAAGACAATCCTTGAGAATGTCTTGCCGAAGCATGTGTAAGACAGCAAGACAATCTCTTTGTCTTGTCTTGCCGAGAGACACACTTCCAGCAAGACGGGTCCGACTGCTTCTACCATGGTGGGTGACGAAGAGTTCTATACAATGAAGAGCTTGCACAGTTAGAAGACAACTCTATCACTGTTTGCCCAAGAATTTGGAAACATGAGGATTCGGAAGAACCCTCATACATACAAAAAACCTACTGTAGGTAAGTTGTCAGAAGGAGGCTAGTCATCTTAACGAAGCAAAGGAGGATCACTAATGCTGGAATGTCGACCAGAAGCAAGTTCCAATGCTTCAATTGTGGTGAAACCTGTAACTTTCAAAACTGAATGCAAAAGCCCAAGTTTCAAGGACAAAGAAAAGTTCGTATGGGATGTAGCTGAGCAATAAGTATGATGCACTGGTTAGAAAGCATCAGGTACTTCTTGAAGTAAAGTTCAAAAGCAAATCTTTCGGCAGAAGGAAAGCTGGATGAATACAGATAGGTATGAAAGAGGAGCAGCTAGGGAATGTGCTTCATGCTAGTAACTGGTATCTTCACCTCTCCTGCTGGAAGCTTTCAGGAGATCCGTACATGCCCTCAACTGTTTAGTTCAATTAGGACTTGAAAGAGAGATGCTATTAAACGGAGGAAAGCGGCTAATCTTAAATTGATACTTTAGTCCTTCGAAATATCATCTTATAATAAGTGAATGAGATGTGACAAGTATTAAAACCTAAAATAGAAACAATTGACTATGGATTAGGTTACAATGTGCTAAAGTCAGAGTTCTATAGAAAGGTGAGATTCTTTAAGAGACTTCAGCTAGACGAAGATAAAGTGAAAATGTAAGAAAGCTTTAAGGATGGCCTCCTTATGTCAAAGAAACCTTAATGATAAACAAGAGTCAAAGGAGAACTGTGGAATAGGCTTTGACTATACACCAATCTGTAGGTTAAGTAGTACCATTACTCCTTTTACATAGACGCTGAAGAGTAGAGGGATTCCTTTTGTTTGAAAGATCCCTTAAACTTTGTTTAAAACCTCAGAAGCTGAACCTCTTTTGAGTACTCCGTTGTCAATTAAATGAAACTTAAAGCAGGAAGACTTACGAAGAGTAAGAGAAGTATGAGATGACGAGTGCTGAATTCTGAACAACCTAAGACCAATTATAAGTTAAAGCAATGTTGGTTGCTCAAACTGGGTAGGTGTCAACTCTGAGAGCAACTAAAATTTCACACAAGCCCCAAAATATTTAGTTAATAGTTAAGACACACAAAACAATAGGTGTCATTCTACTGAGCACTTTCAATTCTGAAACAGGTAGATCAGCATCTATATGATTTCCTGACTACTAGATGACTGATACTCCTGCTGTTCCTGCTTTTGATGCATGTCAATAATCTTTAGTGTGATAATGTATGACTGGCCTTTCAGATTTGATTCGCGTTATTTTAAAATTGTGCATGCTAAAATAAAACAACCATCACTAGACAACCCACAAACAACAGCATGCGAGATCAAAGACTGCTAGTCCTACTATGTTAGGAAGAGACTTATGTTCCAAAGCCACAAACTAAGGTTTATAAGCTGTTGCTTAAGGATATAAGTTAAGTCAAGTCTGAACCACGTAATCTCCAAGAGGCTGTTGTCTATGACCTAATAGAAATCCGTTCTTAGAAGATGCCGGACCCAATTCAGGTGGGTCCCAAAGCCTGTCTAATCAAGTTGTCTTTTGCCAGGTGCCAGGTGGAGTTGTTCGTGTTACCTTGGGTGCCTTGACAGTGTGGCGCAGTCCCAGACGATGGCAACAAATCCCTGCTGGAGGACATTAAGAAGGAGCTGGGCCCTACAGTCAGTTTTGCTGATAATGCAAGGTCGTAGCTGTGGGATATGGTCAAGTACACAATTGGAAGTATCATCATATAAGATAAATTGCAATAGTTTGAAGGATTCAACATAATCTCCTGCAGTGTCAGTCATTCTGTGACCAAGGTTCTTATGTTCATTTTGAAAAAGAGATATGTTATCATTAAACATATCAAGATAAGCGTCCCTCACTATGTGGCATAAGGAAAGGCAATATTTCGTAGCTGATTTGTCTTCAGGACCAGGAACCGAAGTTCACTGGTTTTCTACGCCAAAGCGTCTGCTGAAGATAGTTGGTATGCCTAAAGAAGCTTCACAGCCGCACTTCAAAACCATGAACTCTCTAGTCAAAGAGAGATCTAGTGAGAGGGTTGCCTTCCCTGGATTTCAATGCTGATGTACTTTGTGAAGCGTGTCAGAAAGGAAAAGCGAACGAAGCAGCTCACACGGCCAAAACCATCAATACCATTACAAATCCACTTCATTGGTGTTGCCTGATGGATTTGTTGGCCCTGAATGTTGCAATCTCATTTGATGAGGAAGATATGCCTTAGTCATTGTGGATGACTTCTCGAAATTTACTTGGGTTTACTTCCGTCTTCCCAATGAATGAAACTCCCCTGACAGTAATTGATCATATCAAGTTGGGTGTAGTTATGGAAAAAAGGTGTTTTCCTGTAACAAAGCTTTAAGATCCGGACAATGGAACTGAGTAAAAAATCAAAATCACTAATCAACTTTTTATTACTCTGAAAAGGGAATTAGAAGGCATATTTCAGCACCAAGGTACTCCTCAGCAGAATGGAGTCGCGAACAGCAAAGAAGCGGTACACTGATCGAAGCTGCAAAGGAACTAAGGATTGCTGAAGCAAAGCTTCCCTGTACGTTTGGGCTGAAGCTGTGTGCACTACTGCTATACCCAGAATCAGAACTTGATCAACAAGGATCATATGAAAACCTCCATTTCATCTGTATAACAAAGCAAGAACCTTAAGGTGTCAAACATCTTCATGTCTTGGGTCCAATGTTATGTTCTCAAGGATGTGGATGAGAGAACTTGAACAAGTTTGAGCCAAAGGGCTTCTAGCAATTTTTAGTTGGTTATACAATAATGCTATAGAGTTTTATAATTTGATTACTTTCAGGATGAAAGGTTAGTGTCATTTACATTTGTGACACTAAACTTCCATATACAATCTGCTGAGCATCTGGAGTCTCTGAGTTTTGACACTATCCAGACTCTGATTCAGATGACTATTCCACCTGAGGTTGAACACAGGAGATGACAACAATGATAATGGAATCCAGGCAATGGTGGAGAAATGGGGGGGGAATGGAAGTGCTGTGTAGATTCCACTGATGCTAGTGGTGGATTCATCAATTCAAGCCTGGCAACAACTCCAGGGGGCTGGTGGATCAACGAGTCATACACATCACGCCAAATGATAATACGCTGAATCAATCAGGACCACACCTTCAGGGAAAGGGATTTTGGAGCCAGCGAGATCTACCCTTCGATTAATTATCTTGATCCTGATGTTGGTTTTGTTTTGTTGTAAGGACTAGAGGCTACGACAAATGAATGCCTATTCTCTGGGTTGATCTATCAAGCTAGAACCAAAGAAAATAGAAGAGCATTGCTTGATCTGATTGGGGTTCTTGGCCATGCAATGAAGAACTCAATCAATTTGGAGACAGAACGTCCGGGCCCTCTGGTTCCAGACCAAAAGGAAAATCTCCATTGGCTAGATGGGTCTCCGTAACAAGTTTAGATGGGATGGCCATGTGTTAAAGAAACAAAGCCAGCTGTTTGCAAAAAGGTTATCACAAGAATAAGGAATTGAGTTACGAATGAAACCCTAGCCCAGTTGTCGTTGAAGCCATCAGAATATGCTCTGCATTTGCTGCACCACTCCACTTCAAGGTATAATCAAAATGGATGTGAAAAGTGCATTTCTGAATGAAAGCTAGAAATAGGAAGTGATATCTGAACAGCCCCCTGGCTTTGAAAATCCAGAGTTTGCGTGATTTTGTATATTTCCCTATTCACAGCTGTCTATGGACTGCAAGCAGTCACGCAAGGACATGGTCTGGACACTCGTCTCTGATTTTGTAATAGAAAACACCTTTACTAGAGGTGTCATGACCAAAACTCTCTTTAACAATTGCATGATTAAGGATATGATATTGTACAAATATGTGTATGATATTATATTTGGTTTCTAACTAACGATACTGTGTGCAAGAGAATTTGCTTAAGTTTAATGCAGATTAACGTACATGAGTGAGTTGGATGGGTGAGCTGTCCTACTTCCTTGGTCTTCGTAATCCAAAAGGATGATGTAATATTGATCTTTGGTCAATCCACGATATTGTCAGAGAATCTTCTTCGAAAGTTCAATCTAGAAGACTCTTCACCGGGCAAGACCCCATGGCCCACTGCCACAAAGCTTGACCAGGATAAATCTGGTAAGAAAGTTGATATCACAAGCATCGTGGTATGATTGGCTCTCTACTTTATCTTACGCAAAGTAGACCAGATATCATGTTGGCAAACATGTTTTGTGCCTAGTTCCCAAGGTGATCCTAAAGAATCACATCTAATAGCCGTCAAAAGAATCTTTAGATATGCTTATAAGGGTACACTGGTTAGTATTGGTACCCTAGATATCATCTTGGGTTTGACTTAACCGGCTATACAGATGTCTGATTATGAAGGGATGCGGATTGATAGGAAAGGTCGACGTCTGGAAGTTGTCATGTTCTAGACGTCCGGTTGTTCCTTGGTAAAGCAAGAAGCAGCACTCAGTGTCTACCTCTACTCTGAAGCTGAGTATGAAGTTATAGGCTGGTAAGCTGCTGTGCTCGATCTTGGGATCAGAATCACCTAAATGATTATGGTGTTGTATGAACAAACTTCTATATTTTGTGAGATACACAGTGCCATAGCCATTTTCCAACAATCCGGTCAAACACTCACCAAGAACCAAGCACATTGATATCAAGTATCATGTCTACAGAGAACATGTCATGAATGGTACATGGTAGTTACATTTTGTACCCACGACTGCGCAAAATTGCTGACATCTTCACGAACACCACTGGATGAATCCACTTTCTCTAAGCGGTGTGTGTTAGTTAGGGATGTTAAATATGACATAGTTTCCTTGATATATTTTTCATATGTTATTATATGTGTTTGGTATACTTTATTGTGAATGTCTGTGTAATTCTAATCATATATTAAATTTTAGATGATTTCCTGTATATTATCTGATAATATCTCATTAAATTATGCATGCTTGTAAATTAGTAATGATTTCTCAGTGCTCATATACTCCCCTGTATAATCTCGAAGCATTTAGATAATTGATTTGTGATGATGTTTGATTCTTTCAAATTAATTAAGGCATAAAGATTTGATTTTAAGTTATTCATTTTTAGTGAATAAGTTTAAAGTCATATAATATTTATATTAATAACGTTGGAAATTTACAAAATATTCAGTATTTATATACGATTGTCCTTTATTATAGTGTTTGATTTAAATTGCAAAATTTGTTCTCTTTTCAATAAATCAAAAACATATTAGTTCTTAATTGTGTTTCTGCACTCGACAATGTTATGTCGACAATAGGCTGCAGACAATTCACATTGTCCTTTGCTGAACGTTTTTTTCACCATTTTCATCAACTCGGCAAGGAACAATCCATTGTCTTACGCAGTCTGCCAATAGTTTTGCTTATATATCATTTAGAGAGCATCGATTGTCTTACTGACACATCGTTTGTCCCTGCCTTAGCGAATCTCGCAAGTACAATTCTAATTGTCTCTACGAGACACCTCCTCCTTTTTACTGTGTCACACACATATTACTACTAAAACAAGACATTTGAGCAAGCACAATGAATTGTCTTGCCCACGACTTTCAGCTTCTCCATTAGTCATTTACATACACTCTCACAGTTGTTTTTCAAGTTCCCGTAAAACTTGCTTGGTTTTGATTATCATCTTCATTTCTTGCTATTAACTACCGATTAGTGCTGTGTTCTAAACGAAACTGCTGCCCATTTTTGCGAGTTTCGATCAATTTTCCAACTGATTTCGTCCGATCCTTGATCGAACGCGTCTGTTGTGTGATTTGTGTTTCCTGGTGATTCTTTGCTTATTTAATCGTTTTGTGGAATTGACTCAGTACCGATTGCTTGCTTACGAACAGGGTTCTTGTTTGATTTGGTGGATTGTTTTCACAATTAGGACTTGTTTGGTTGTAATTGGTTTATGCCTAAGGACTTGTTTGGCTTGTGATATTTGAAGTGGATTAAATTGGACTAGGACAGCCATTTTCATTAAATTAACTTTTAATTCGAGATTATTCTAATCATTTCGATTAATAATTAATTAATCAAGTTTAATTATTCAATGAACTTTGGCGTAGATATGGAGAATTAATATTTTATAATGTGAAAATTTCTCGCTTAATTTCAATTTTTAATTCTAAAAATGGTCGGGAATATTGAGGATTGTCTGAGACCAACTATTGTGCTAACTGGAACTACACGAGGATGTGTTTCTGATCGTTTCAAGACAGTGGGATCCAGCTTTCTGACTCACAAAGTCTTGTCAGTACTGCACTAACAAACGTGATGTTCCTATGCAATGCAACACTCTCGACTTCTACTCAATGCCGTCACCTAACACAACTCGCGAAATTCATAAGTTGAGTTTGATTCTCAAATGAGACGAAGGATTGTTATAACTGTCGATGAGGTGACCAGATCGAAGGGATTCCAAGGAATAACCTTTCACTGTGGACCAAACGCAGTGCTATTTACTCAATTCTCCAGACAATCCACATACCAGGACAGATTTTTTCTCCCTAACATGTCTAAAAGCAATGAAGGCTGATGGATGCTTCTTCGATACCTTGGCAAAAGTACTTGTGCTCCAACTACGGGCAGATTTTCACAAGTAATATCTTCCATGCGACAAATCTTTGAGATTCTCCGTTGCCTTACCAATCGTCGAATTAACTTCGGAAGATATTACTAAAGAGATTATCAAAAAATGGGTTCTGTCTCTCAGAGATCCATCATGCAAATGGACAAGGTGAGTGTGCATTTCCACGGTTCTTAATGTTATTCTTAAGTGAAGAGATAAATGAGGCTGATAAGGCATGTACGTTGATTTCTGCAGTGGTGCCCATTCTAAGACTAGAACTTGCGAACCAAGCTGCAATCAAGACTGCTAACAAAGAGAAGCATGAGAATGTGCCTGCTTGTGTGTTGACTCCCTTACAGGTTGGAACGGTTTCATGTTCCCCTTCACCCTGTCCAAGTTTCCTCACCCACTGCAACCAACAACAATACCAAACCGGATCAACCTGACTTCAAGTAACCAACCGTCAGGAACATTCGCCTCCTCACACTTACGCCCAACCACTTCAACTTACAAGATTAAAGCAATCTCCAGCCATCCCACATTACTCTCCCTACCACCCCCTCTGATGAAGCACCACAAAATCACCTCACCAATCTCAACATCAATCCCCTCCACAATAAACTTCTTTCGCCAGACCAACAAGCCTCCATTTCTTCCCTCTCATCTACTCTCCATCTAACCCTCACCTCAACACACTTTCACATACCATTCCTTCCACACATCCACCTCTCAGCCTCTGCTGCTGATCTGCTTGGATCATGCCACGTACCAGGACGTCAGGCAGATTTTACAAGGTAGCTCAGGGTACTGTTCAATCTCACTGATACCTTACATATTGATAGTGCAGATTTTTGAGTGGATATGTGGATTGATTCTCAGGAGCTCCCAGCATTGAACCTGTAAACCCAGGGTCATAACCAGCTGACGTTTTTCGTTTCCACATCTGAATTCTTCATCAACACATCAACCGACACTGACTCAAAACCCAGTTGTTTCGAAAGGTAGGCCCGGAAACGGAGAGGGTGGTTAGTGCATTCTGAGAGAACCCCAGCTCTGTCTCATTAAGGAAGCAAGGGTGGCAGAGAACCGGGAGACCGCAAAACTGCCGCATCCATTTCCTCCCCAAAAGGATTTGGACACTGACATGTAAATATCATCCTAGATATCTCTCTCTCCACAGAATGCATATTATTGAACATTGGCCGTCCGACGCGGTATCCGCTGTAAGTTAAAAAAAATGTCAACGCACCCACAGCTAGGCATCACGCTAGTGTGAACTTTGTCTTTTGATTCACACTTGAGAGAAAAAGGCCCCCACGCACAGCTATTCAAAATTGTTCATATGAAAACTTTCTGATCACTCTTTCTTTTGGCATCAGGCTTTATACTTGGGCAACCGCAAGTCCTTCAGGCTTCACGGCATCTGAAGACAATGTGTTCCGTCACAACCTACGTTTCCACCTCTCAGGGGAAAACAAAAGGATATGTTTCTGACAGTGTACTGGTGACTGGTGTGAAAACCGAGTGAATCAGGCAAACACCGACGAAACCCACATGCACAGAGGATATGATTAAATCTTTGAGTGTTCGAGAAGTGAGTGCAACACACCAACACTGATCTGTTACAGGGAACAATTGTTGCTGCATGATAAGCTGAGATTTCAAGGTTGAATGCTGAAATGCCAGATTCAAGACGTGGAAGTTGGTAAACTGCTACGGAAAAGGTTGTTGACCTTTCATATTCTTCTCTCAAACCAGGAAATTAGAGGCTCATGTCAAGGGTATTCATTCTAGGATTGCTACGAATTTGATCATCGCTCAGGAGATCTTTCGTGACAAAGCTTCGGAAACTGTTGAGCACTCAGTAAATAGCAAGTCATCGGAATCAGTACGAAGAACGTCAAATGATTTATGGAAATCATATGTCAGATAAGTTCCAGGATGCTGCTGCACGCCACTGAAAGAAGTTCATTAATATGTTCAAGCCTCAGTGCACAAATAATCTTTTGTGGCACGTCCAGGAATTCAGAAGACATAAAGTTTCTATACTTTATTTCATCAGAAGATTCCATTTAATGAAGATGTACGTACAAGACGAAGACTCGACGAACTAACCAAATTCTTATTGTTTATTTGACGAAGAATATTTGATTTAACTAGATACAGATGAACCAGACAGTACATCTATGTATCAGTTATTCAAATTAAATATTTGAAGTCAAGCAGAAGTGGTAGTTCGCTCGTTCGACAAATCAAGAAGAATTATTCAAGTTTAAAGAAGACCGGAAGTTGTTCTACTGAAGATTGTGTGATTAAATATTTTAATAGACTATTATTTCACTTCTCAAATAATTATATTAATTATGTAATTTATTTATTAAATTAATTCACTCTCGAATTAATTTAATTTATGAATTTATATGATTAAATTAATTAAGTGAATAATTTTCTATTTTAATATACTATTTTATTTCTTTATTTAATCACAAAAACCACCTCAGCAAGACAATTCTGGATTGTCTTGCCGAGTGGATTCATTTGCTTCCAAGACAATTCTCCATTGTCTGCCTTAGCCTTGATTGAATCAGCAAGACAATCTCTAATTGTCTTGCCGATTCATTTCAATGGTGTGCAAGACAATCCTTGAATTGTCTTGCCGAAGGCATGTGTAAGTCAGCAAGACAATCTCTTTGTCTTGTCTTGCCGAGAGACACACTTCCAGCAAGACAATCTGTTTGTCTTGCCGAATGCTTAAGGTTGTGCAAGACAATCCTCCATTGTCTTGCCGTTTGTAGTGTTTGTCTTTCTGACAAAGGAATTGTCCTTCCTTCCCTTTTGATTGTCTTTCTGACTTGGTTGAAGCTTGGTAGACAATCTGAGATTGTCTTCCCTTGCCCCTTTTTGTCTTGCCCAAGCCTAGATTGTCTTACCCTTCTTGTAATTGTCTTTGCTAGCTTGTAATTTCTTGTCTAGTGATTGTCTTGCATGTACAAAGCTTTGCCTATAAATATGGCTTAGTTTTCTTCATTTGAAAGTGTTCATTCACTTTGTATTCAAAGCATTTGTAAAGCTTTCAAGTTGTTAGTAACTTGCTTGTTTGTTATATCCACAGTTTTCTGTGCTTTGATAACCCGGTTGTTTTAATCACTAAATCTAGAATATACCCTGTCGAATTTATTCTACGAACTTTAGTGGACATTAAAACTGAACCATTTTAATTATATAACGACTTCAAACATTGTTATATTAATTAATCATAATCTGATTAACAAATCATATTCTATCAGATTCACTTCCGCGACGATTTGGGACTGATTGTATTCAACCCCCCCTTCTACAATCATATCTGGACCTAACAATTGGCATCAGAGCGGTTGATACCATTTTTCCGTATCAGATCCTATACACACTCTGTAACGTCCAAATATTTTTTATTCGAATTAATTTTATTCCAAAAATTAATTTGATTAAAAATATTTTTCTTTCAAAAAAAATCTAAATCTCTCCAACACTATTCACTTTAAATTCCTAAATAATGAGTACGCAAAAGATCAGTAGCATTAAAATCCCACCGTTCAGCCAGGAACACTTTGGCCTATGGAAAAGGCACATGTTTCTATTCCTCCGGACTGCGAACAGAAATACATCGGGATTTTGGACAAAGGTGTTACTACTCCGATGAAGGTCATATTAGCACACGAAGAGGATGGTGTGTTGATACCTCATCAGGTCATTCCGAAAGAACTTTCTGAGTACACTGATGAAGAGAGTGATCAGATGAACTTAGATGATGCTCTTCAACTAATCTTGGTTGAATCTCTAAATCCAGTGATGTACAATGCTGTTGTTAATTGTACGAACGCCAAGCAAATCTGGGATACATTAGAGATTATCAATGAAGGCTCAGAGGAAGTTAGGGAAAACAAGAAAGAGATACTGATGGCTCAGTATGAACAGTTTGGTTCCCATCCCGGTGAAGGGATTTCAGAAGTATTTATCAGACTTAATAATTTGATAAATAATTTAAATCTGAATGGGAAATTCTACGACAAGAAAGAGGTCAACATGAAGTTTTTCTTAACCCTTCCTGAACATCTGGAACACAGAATCACTGCCATCAGGGAAAGCAGAGATCTGAATGAGATTTCTCTGGAAAGACTCTACGGAGTTTTGAAAACTTATGAACTGGAGCAAGTTCAGAGTAAACAGAGATATGGCTGGGGTAAAACACAGAACCATTCGAGAGCTCTAGTTGTTGAGTCACCTGTACTGGAAGAAAAGAAGAAGGATGTTGTTGTTCCTTCTAAGACTACTCAGGAATTTGTTGTACCTGAGATGGGTCAGACTGCTTCTACCAGTGGTGACGAAGAGTTCTATACAATGGAAGAGCTTGAACAGTTAGAAGATCAATCTCTATCACTGTTTGCCAAGAAGTTTGGAAACATGAGATTCCGGAAGAACCCTTCCTATAAATACAAACCTACTGTTAGTAAGTTTCAGAAGGGAGGCTATTCATCTTCTACAAGCAAAGGAGGATACAAGACTGGGATGGTCGACAGAAGCAAGTTCAAATGCTTCAATTGTGGTGAACCTGGACACTTTGCAACTGAATGCAAACAGCCCAAGGTTCAAGGACAAAGAAAAGATTCGTATGATGAGCTGAAGCAGAAGTATGATGCACTGGTTAGAAAGCATCATGGTACTTCTGGAAGTCAAAGTTTCAAAAGCAAATCTTATCTGGCAGAAGGCAAAAGCTGGGATGATACAGATAGTGATGAAGAGGAGCAGCTAGGGAATGTTGCTTTCATGGCTAGTACTGGATCATCTTCACCTCCTCCTGCTGGAAGCTTTCAGGTAGATCCTACATGCCCTAAACTGTTTATGCAATTAGGACTTGAAAGAGATGATGCTATTAAAAGGATGAAAGCTGCTAATCTTAAAATTGATACTTTAGTCTTAGAAATTCATGCTTATAAAATGAATGAGATGAAAGTATTAAAACCTAAAATAGAACAATTGACTATGGATTTAGGATTACAATGTGCTAAAGTCAAAGTTCTAGAGAAAGGTGAGATTGCTTTAAGACTTCAGCTAGACGAAGAGAAAGTGAAATGTAAAGCCTTTAAGGATGCCTCCTTAATAGTCAAAGAACTTAATGATAAACAAGAGATCAAGAGAACTGTTGGAATAGGCTTTGACTATAACAAATCTGTAGGTAAGGCTAGTAACATTACTCCTTTTAAGAAGAGCGCTGAAGAGAGAGGGATTCCTTTTGTTTTGAAAGATTCCCTTAAACCTTTGTTTAAAACCTCAGAAGCTGAACCTCTTTTAGAGACTCCTGTTGTCATTAGATATGAACTAAAGCAGGAAGACCTTAAAATGAAAGAGAGTAATGAGATGAGAGATGAGATTCTGACAAACCTGAAACCAATTAAAGTGAAAGGCAATGTTAGGTTGCCTAAAGCTGGTTTAGGTGTCAACTCTGAGAGAACTAAATTCAACAAGCCAATAATTTTGTTAATAGTAAGAACAAGAACAATAGGTGTCATTCTACTGAGAACTTTCAATCTGATAACAAGGTTAGAGTAGAATCTATTGATGTTCCTACTACTATGACTGATACTTCTGCTGTTCCTGCTTTTGATGCATGTCATAAATCTTGTAGTGTTGATAATTGTATGACTTGTGCTTTCAATTTGATGTCTGCTTATTTTAAAAATTTGCATGCTAAAAATGAAAACACATCACCTAGACAACACACAAACAACAAGCATGCTAGATCAAAGACTGCTAGTCCTACTCATGTTAGGAAGGAGACTTATGTTCCAAAGCCTAAAACTAAGGTTTATAAGGCTGTTGTTAAGGAAGTAAGTTCAGTCAAGTCTGAACCAAGTATCAGTCCAAGAGGCTTTGTTGTATTACCTAATAGAAATCAGTTCTTTAAGACTGCCGGACCCAATCAAGTGTGGGTCCCAAAGACTGTCTAATCAAGTTGTCTTTTGCAGGGTGCCAGTGGAGTTGTTCGTGTTACCTGGGTGCTTGACAGTGGGGCGTCAATGCACATGACTGGCAACAAATCCCTGCTGGAGGACATAAGAGAAGGAGCTGGCCCTACAGTCAGTTTTGCTGATAATAGCAAAGGTCGTACTGTGGGATATGGCAAGTACAAAATTGGAAGGATCATCATAGAAGATATTGCAATAGTTGAAGGACTTCAACATAATCTCCTGAGTGTCAGTCAATTCTGTGACAAAGGTTATTATGTTCATTTTGAAAAAGAGATATGTATCATTAAACATATCAAGGATAAGCGTCCTTCACTATGTGGCATAAGGAAAGGCAATATATTCGTAGCTGATTTGTCTTCAGGACCAGGAAACGAAGTTCACTGTTTCTACGCCAAAGCGTCTGCTGAAGATAGTTGGTTATGGCATAAGAAGCTCTCACACCTCAACTTCAAAACCATGAACTCTCTAGTCAAGAGAGATCTAGTGAGAGGGTTGCCTTCCCTGGAATTCTCAACTGATGATCTTTGTGAAGCTTGTCAGAAAGGAAAAGCGAAGAGAGCATCTCACAAAGGCAAAACCATCAATACCATTACAGATCCACTTCATTTGTTGCATATGGATTTGTTTGGCCCCGTGAATGTTGCATCTATTGATGGAGGAAGATATGCCTTAGTCATTGTGGATGACTTCTCGAAATTTACTTGGGTTTACTTCCTGTCTTCCAAGGATGAAACTCCCCTGACAGTAATTGATCATATCAAGTTGGTTGAGTTGGAAAAAGGTGTTCCTGTAAAAGCTGTAAGATCAGACAATGGAACTGAGTTTAAAAATCAAACTCTAATCAACTTTTACTCTGAAAAGGGAATTAGAAGGCAGTATTCAGCACCAAGGACTCCTCAGCAGAATGGAGTCGTCGAAAGAAAGAATCGTACACTGATCGAAGCTGCAAGAACTATGATTGCTGAAGCAAAGCTTCCTCTGTACTTTTGGGCTGAAGCTGTGACTACTGCCTGCTATACCCAGAATAGAACTCTGATCAACAAGGATCATATGAAAACTCCATTTCATCTGTATAACAACAAGAAACCTTATGTCAAACATCTTCATGTCTTTGGAGCCAAGTGTTATGTTCTCAAGGATGGTGAAGAGAACTTGAACAAGTTTGAGCCAAAGGCTTCTGAAGCAATTTTTGTTGGTTATACAAATAATGCTTATAGAGTTTTTATAATTGATACTCTGTCAGTGAAAGTTAGTGTCAATGTTACATTTGATGACACTAAACTTCCAAGTATACAATCTGCTGATCCATCTGAGTCTCTGAAGTTTGACAACTATCCAGACTCTGATTCAGATGATGATATTCCACCTGAGGTTGCAACAGGAGATGACAACAATGATAATGATCCAGGCAATGGTGGAGGAAATGGCAATGATGCTGGAGATTCCACTGATGCTAGTGGTGGATCATCAAGTCATCCTGGCAACAACTCAGGGGGAGCTGGTGGATCAACTAGTCATACACATCAGCCAAATGATAATACAGCTGAATCATCAAGGACACACCTTCCAAGGGAAAGGATTTGGAGCAGAGATCATCCCTTCGATCTAATTATTGGTGATCCTGATGTTGGTGTAAGGACTAGAAGTGCTACGACAAATGAATGCCTATTCTCTGGGTTTCTATCACAACTAGAACCAAAGAAAATAGAAGAAGCACTTGCTGATCCTGATTGGGTTCTTGCCATGCAATAAGAACTCAATCAATTTGAGAGACAAGAAGTCTGGGCCCTGGTTCCAAGACCAAAAGGAAAATCTACCATTGGAGCTAGATGGGTCTTCCGTAACAAGTTAGATGGTGATGGCATTGTTGTAAGAAACAAAGCCAGACTGGTTGCAAAAGGTTATTCACAAGAAGAAGGAATTGATTACGATGAAACCTATGCTCCAGTTGCTCGTCTTGAAGCCATCAGAATATTTCTTGCATTTGCTGCACACTCCAACTTCAAGGTATATCAAATGGATGTGAAAAGTGCATTTCTGAATGGAAAGCTAGAAGAAGAAGTATATCTGGAACAGCCCCCTGGCTTTGAAAATCCAGAGTTTGCTGATTTTGTATATTTCCTATTCAAAGCTGTCTATGGACTCAAGCAGTCACCAAGGACATGGTATGACACTCTCTCTGAGTTTTTAATAGAAAACAACTTTACTAGAGGTGTCATAGACAAAACTCTCTTTTACAAATTGCATGATAAGGATATGATATTTGTACAAATATATGTTGATGATATTATATTTGGTTCTACTAACGATAACTTGTGCAAGAGATTTGCTAAGTTAATGCAGAGTAACTATGAGATGAGTATGATGGGTGAGCTGTCCTACTTCCTTGGTCTTCAAGTAAGCCAAAAGGATGATGGAATATTTATTTGTCAATCCAAGTATGTCAGAGATCTTCTTCGAAAGTTCAATCTAGAAGACTCTTCACCGGCAAAGACACCCATGGCCACTGCCACAAAGCTTGACCAGGATAAATCTGGTAAGAAAGTTGATATCACAAGCTATCGTGGTATGATTGGCTCTCTACTTTATCTTACTGCAAGTAGACCAGATATCATGTTTGCAACATGTTTGTGTGCTAGGTTCCAAGCTGATCCTAAAGAATCACATCTAATAGCCGTCAAAAGAATCTTTAGATATCTTAAGGGTACACCTGGTTTAGGTATTTGGTACCCTAAGAATACTGGTTTTGACTTAACCGGCTATACAGATTCTGATTATGCAGGATGCAGGATTGATAGGAAGAGTACGTCTGGAAGCTGTCAATTTCTAGGACGTCGGTTGGTTTCCTGGTATAGCAAGAAGCAGCACTCAGTGTCTACCTCTACTGCTGAAGCTGAGTATATAGCTGCTGGTAGCTGCTGTGCTCAGATCTTGTGGATCAAGAATCAACTAAATGATTATGGTGTTGTAGTGAACAAAATTCCTATATTTTGTGATAATACAAGTGCCATAGCCATTTCCAACAATCCGGTTCAACACTCAAGAACCAAGCACATTGATATCAGGTATCATTTCATACGAGAACATGTCATGAATGGTACAGTGGTGTTACATTTTGTACCCACGACTGAGCAAATTGCTGACATCTTCACGAAACCACTGGATGAATCCACTTTCTCTAAGCTGGTTTGTGAGTTAGGGATGTTAAATATGACATAGTTCTCTTGTATATATTTTTCATATGTATTATATGTGTTTGTATACTTATTGTGAATTTTCTGTGTAATTCTATCTATATTATTAAATTTTAGATGATTTCCTGTATATTATCTGATAATATTCTAATTAATTATGCATGCTTGTAAATTAGTAAATGATTTTCTAAGTGCTCATATACTCCCCTGTAATATTCTCTAAGCATTTAGATAATTATTTGTGATTATTTTGTATCTTTCAAAATTAATTAAGCATAAATATTTGATTTTAAGTTAATTCATTTTATTGAATTAAAGTTAAAGTCATAAATATTTATATTTAACTAAAGTTGAAATTTACAAAATATTCATGTATTATATACTATTGTCTTTATTATAGATTTTTGATTTTAATTGCAAAATGTTTTATCTTTTAATATAATCAAAAAACATATTATTATTAATTGTTTTTCTGCAAGACAATGTAATTGTCTACAATTAGGCTCGGCAAGACAATTAGATTGTCTTGCTGAACCGGTTTTTCACCATTTTTCAATCAACTCGGCAAGACAATCTCATTGTCTTACCGAGTCTGCCAATAGTTTTGCTATATATCAGTAAGACAATTCGATTGTCTTACTGACACATCGTTTGTCTGCCTTAGCGAATCTCGGCAAGACAATTCTAATTGTCTTACCGAGACCCCTCCTCCTTTGTCTTACTGTGCACACACATATATATACTAACAAGACATTTGAGCAAGACAATTGAATTGTCTTGCCCACGACTTCATCTTCTCCATTAGTCATTTACATACACTCTGCACAGTTGTTTTCAAGTTTCGTAAAACTTGCTGGGTTTGATTCTCAAGCTTCATTGCTTGCTATTACTCGATTAGTGCTGTGTTCTAAACGAAACTCTGCCCGATTTTTGCGAGTTTCTGATCAATTTTCCAACTGATTTCGTCCGCTCCTTGATCGAATCGCGTCTGTTTGTGATTGTTCCTGGTGATTCTTTGCTTATTAATCGATTTTGTGAATTGACTCAGTACCGATTGCTTGCTTACAGAAACTAGGGTTCTTGGTTGATTTGGGGATTTTTCACAATTAAGGACTTGTTTGGTTGTGTAATTTGTTTATGCCTAAGGACTCGTTTGGCTTGTGATATTTGAAGTGGATTAATTGACTAAGTACCATTTTCATTAATTAACTTTTAATTCGAGATTATTCTAATATTTCGAATTAATAATTAATTAATCAAGTTTAATTATTAATTGAACTTTGCGAGATAATTGAGAATTAATATTTTATTTGAAAATTTCTCGCTTAATTCAATTTTTAATTACTAAAAATGGCTGGAGAATTTGAGATTGCTGAGACCAACTATTGTGCTAACCTGAACTACGAGGATTGTTCTGATCGTTTCAAGAAGTGGATCCGCTTTCTGACTCAACAAAGTCTTGTCAGTACTGCACTAACCGCTGATGTTCCTATTCAAGTGCAACCACTCTTCGACTTCTACTCTAATGCCGTCAACTCTACAACTCTCGAGAATTATAAGTTGATTGGTGATCTACCAAATAGACGAAGGATTGTTATAACTGTCGATGATGTGAACAGGATTCTAGGGATTCCAAGGAATAACTTTCAAGTGGAACCAACCAGTGCTGAGTTAACTCAATTCTTCCAAGACATCCACTACCAGGGACAGATTTTTCTCCCTAGAATGTCTAAAAGCAAATTGAAGGCTGAATGGGATGTCTTCTTCGATACCTTGGCAAAGGTATTTGCTCCAACTACGAGGCAGAATTTTCACAATATATCTTCCATGCTACAAATCTTTGGATTCTCCGTGGCTTACAATCGTCGAATTAACTTCGGGAAGATATTACTAAAGGAGATTATCAGAAAAATGGGTTCTGTCTCTCAGAGATCCATTCATGAAAATGACAAGGTGGAGTGTCACTTTCCAAGGTTCTTAATGTTATTCTTAAGTGACAAGATGAATGATGCTGATAGAGCAATGTACGTTGATTCTGCAGTGGTGCCCATTCTAAGAACTTGCACCAAGATTCAATCAAGACTTGCTAATCAAAAGAAGCATGAGAATGTGCCTCTTGTTGTGACTCCTTACATGTTGGAACAGTTTAATGTTCCCCTTCAACCTGTCCAAGTTCCTCAGCCACTGCAACAACAACAATATCAACCGGATCAACCTGAACTTCAAGATAACCAACCTCAGGAACAATCTCCTCCTCACAACTTCCAACCACTTCAACTTCTACAAGATTATCAATCATCCAGCCAATCCTCACATTACTCTCCCTACAACCCTCCTTATAATTCACCACAACAATCACCTCACCAATCTCAACATCAATCCCCTCCACAATACAACTTCTTCCCAGACCAACAAGCCTCCATTCTTCCCTCTCAATCTGAACCAACACCTTCACCTACACTTTCACATACCATTCCTCCACCACAATCCACCTCTCAGCCTCTGCCTGCTGATTCTGCTATCAATCCAGAGCTACAGGACTTCAGGACAGATTTACAGGTAGCTCAGGTACTTTCTAATCTCACTGATACCTTTAATATTGATATTGCAGATTTTGATTGTGATATTGGATTTGATTTCCAGACTCCCAGCATTGAACCTGTAAACACCCAGGTTCATAACCAAGCTGACGTTTTCGTTTCAACAACTGATTCTTCATCAAACACATCAACCGACACTACTCAAACACCAGTTGTTCGAAAGGTAGCCCGGAAACGGAGTGGTAGTGCAATTCTGAGAGAACCCGCAGCTCTGTCTCATAAGAAGCAAAGGGTGGCAGAACCGGAGACAACTGCAGCCGCATCCATTTCCTCCCAAAAGGATTTGGACACTGACATGGTAAATATACAGTCTCTAGATTCATTCTCTCCACAGAATGCATTTATTGAAATTGGCCGTCCGACCGCGGTATCCTGTAAAGAGTCAAGCACACAACTAGCACTCACGCTAGTTGAACCTTTGTCTTTTGATTCCACACTTAGAGAGAGCACAGATATTCAAAAATTGTCATATGAAAAACTTTCTGATCACTCTTTCTTTTTGGATCAGGCTATACTTGGCAACCTGCAAGTACTTCAGCCTTCACAGGCATCTGAAGGACAATTTGTTCCTTCACAACCTACAGTTCCATCTCAGGGAACTATGGTTGTCTATACAGGTACTGGTGACGGTGTGAAAAACACGAGTGAAATCAGGCAAACACCGAGCGAAACACATGCACGAGAGGATAGTGATAAATCTTTGAGTGTTCGAGAAGTGAGTGCACACACCAACACTGATCTGTTACAGGAACAATTGGCTGCTATGAAAGCTGAGATTTCAAGGTTGAATGCTGAGAATGCCAGATTCAGAAGTGGAGAGTTGGTAACTCTACAGGAAAAGGTTGTTGATCCTTCATATTCTTCTCTCAAACAGGAATTAGATGCTCATGTCAAGGGTATTCATTCTAGGATGGACAAGTTTGATCAATCTCAGGAGCTCTGTCTGACAAAGCTTGGAAACTTGGAGCAAACTCTGGCTCAAGTTATTCATCACTTAAAGCTTAATCCGTCAACAGCTCAGTCTACTCCAGAGGATCCCTCAACTAAGGGGGAGAAGGATAAGGAAGATAAGGACAAAGATGATCACAGCAATTCTGATGCTGGTGATAGGAGTAATAAGGATGATGCTGACAGGAGTGACAAGGGTGGAGAAAGGGCAAGTGGTAAAGAATCTTCTGAAGCTGATAAAAGCTATAAAAGGTTTAAAGGCAAAGAACCACTACATCAATCTGAAAATGTCTTCAACACTGACAATTATGATGATTATCCCAAAGACATGGATGATGATGACGTATTCGATGCTACCTATCGTCAGGCTGAAGAAGAAGGTAAATTTGATGAAAGCTATTTGTTTCAGGAAGAACCTGTTGATCCTGAACACGAGGAAAATGTCAGGAAGTTCAAAGCAGAAAATGAAGCCAGGAAGCGTAAGCTTCGTGATTATCAGAAACTCCTGGAAGACAAGTTGATCACAGAGGAACAAATCAAGATTGAAAAGCAGAAAATCTATGATGCTGCGATCAAGCAGAAGAATCTTGAAATTAAAAGAAAAGAAGGAAAAGGCTGGGACATTGCTAGGAGAATATTCAATGGACCTCAAAGGGAAACTTTCGATGATAAGAAGTTCTTATCTCTGATATATGATCTTCGAGAGGTAAACCCTGATGAGGATGTGTTTATGCATGCCTTTGCCTTAGAACTGGAATATGTAACTGTTGCTGTTAGGGGACTGCTAGAAGAATGGGAGCTGATTGTCTACACACAGAGGAATGGTTCATTCAGACTATCTGTCGAATTTCTCAAATCATTCTCTGTATCTGAGCTCTGGGTACTTCGCAATAAAGTCAAGCGTTGCTCAAACTTGAATGAACTTCTTCGTGACAAACTGTTGGATTGTGCTGTTTTCAACAGTCCTCAGGTTGTTAAGAACCCATACTGTGTCAAGTTTGTTCACTTGGAAATCCTCTGTACTGTCTATCTAAATGAAGAGGCTTTGCCAAAGTACCCTGCCAAACGTCTGGCTCTAGCATCCACCTTACTAAGGACCAAGGGCTTCGCATCTAAAGCCAAGTCTGATGCTGATGATGTAATCTCATCCTACTGCACTCGAAGAAACATTTCTCAATACTTTCGGAGGATGAAGGGTGTAACAAAATCTCAGCCATCTGACTTCCGTGAAGACCCTGTGGATCTGGAAGTTCTTCACCAGCTAGCTCTGGCTCGTGAAAGAAAGAAGCGTGGAGAATCCACTGCAGCTGAAGAGCCTACTCAGAATGAGCCTTCTACTCCAATCATTCACTATTCTGATGCTGAAGAAGGAGAAGTCACTCGTTCTGAGTGAATAGATTGATTAGGATATTTGTTAGATATGTTCAAGGAACATCCTTTTGTAATCTATTTGTGATCATGGTTTAATGTTTAATGCAAGCCATAAACTTTTGCTATTTACATTCTATTGTTTAAATCTTTGTCTTATCTGTTAGTTGAGTTATCCTCTAGGAAATTTGCATGTTATGTTAACAAACAAATAGGGGGAGATTGAAAGGCATATGTTCAGCCTATTTGTATTTAAAGAGGTACAACTCAACTCAGATAAGAAAGCTCAGTAAATAGCAAGTCATCGGAATCAGTACGAAGAACGTCAAATGATTTATGGAAATCATATGTCAGATAAGTTCCAGGATGCTGCTGCACACCACTGAAAGAAGTTCATTAATATGTTCAAGCCTCAGTGCACAAATAATCTTTTGTGGCACGTCCAGGAATTCAGAAGACATAAAGTTTCTATTCTTTATTTCATCAGAAGATGCCATTTAATGAAGATGTACGTACAAGACGAAGACTCGACGAACTAACCAAATTCTTATTGTTTATTTGACGAAGAATATTTGATTTAACTAGATACAGATGAACTAGACAGTACATCTATGTATCAGTTATTCAAATTAAATATTTGAAGTCAAGCAGAAGTGATAGTTCGCTCGTTCGACAAATCAAGAAGAAATTATTCAAGTTTAAAGAAGACCGGAAGTTGTTCTACTGAAGATTGTGTGATTAAAAATTTTAATAGACTATTATTTCACTTCTCAAATAATTATATTAATTATGTAATTTATTTATTAAATTAATTCACTCTTGAATTAATTTAATTTATGAATTTATATGATTAAATTAATTAAGTGAATAATTTTCTATTTTAATATACTATTTTATTTCTTTATTTAATCACAAAAACCACCTCAGCAAGACAATTCTGGATTGTCTTGCCGAGTGGATTCATTTAGCTTCCAAGACAATTCTCCATTGTCTGCCTTAGCCTTGATTGAATCAGCAAGACAATATCTAATTGTCTTGCCGATTCATTTCAATGGTGTGCAAGACAATCCTTGAGAATTGTCTTGCCGAAGGCATGTGTAAGACAGCAAGACAATCTCTTTGTCTTGTCTTGCCGAGAGACACACTTCCAGCAAGACAATCTGTTTGTCTTGTCTTGCCGAATGCTTAAAGGTGTGCAAGACAATCCTCCATTGTCTTGCCGTTTGTAGTGTTTGTCTTTCTGACAAAGGAATTGTCTTCCCTTCCCTTTTGATTGTCTTTCTGACTTGGTTGAAGCTTGGTAGACAATCTGAGATTGTCTTCCCTTGCCCCTTTTTGTCTTGCCCAAGCCTAGATTGTCTTACCCTTCTTGTAATTGTCTTTGCTAGCTTGTAATTGTCTTGTCTAGTGATTGTCTTGCATGTACAAAGCTTTGCCTATAAATATGGCTTAGTTTCTTCATTTGAAAGTGTTCATTCACTTTGTATTCAAAGCATTTGTAAAGCTTTCAAGTTGTTAGTAACTTGCTTGTTTGTTATATCCACAGTTTTCTGTGCTTTGATAACCCGGTTGTTTTAATCACTAAATCTAGAATATACCCTGTCGAATTTATTCTACGAACTTTAGTGGACATTAAAACTGAACCATTTTAATTATATAACGACTTCAAACATTGTTATATTAATTAATCATAATCTGATTAACAAATCATATTCTATCAGATTCACTTCCGCGACGATTTGGGACTGATTGTATTCAACCCCCCCCCTTCTACAATCATATCTGGACCTAACAGAAAGTTAGAAGAAGAAGTATATCTGGAACAGCCCCCTGGCTTTGAAAATCCAGAGTTTGCTGATTTTGTATACTTCCTATTCAAAGCTGTCTATGGACTCAAGCAGTCACCAAGGACATGGTATGACACTCTCTCTGAGTTTTTAATTGAAAACAATTTTACTAGAGGTGTCATAGATAAAACTCTCTTTTACAAATTGCATGATAAGGATATGATATTTGTACAAATATATGTTGATGATATTATATTTGGTTCTACTAACGATAACTTGTGCAAGAGATTTGCTAAGTTAATGCAGAGTAATTATGAGATGAGTATGATGGGTGAGCTGTCCTACTTCCTTGGTCTTCAAGTAAGCCAAAAGGATGATGGAATATTCATTTGCCAATCCAAATATGTCAGAGATCTTCTTCGAAAGTTCAATCTAGAAGACTCTTCACCGGCAAAGACACCCATGGCCACTGCCACAAAGCTTGACCAGGATAAATCTGGTAAGAAAGTTGATATCACAAGCTATCGAGGTATGATTGGCTCTCTACTTTATCTTACTGCAAGTAGACCAGATATCATGTTTGCAACATGTTTGTGTGCTAGGTTCCAAGCTGATCCTAAGGAATCACATCTTATAGCCGTCAAAAGAATCTTTAGATATCTTAAGGGTACACCTGGTTTAGGTATTTGGTACCCTAAGAATACTGGTTTTGACTTAACCGGCTATACAGATTCTGATTATGCAGGATGCAGGATTGATAGGAAGAGTACGTCTGGAAGCTGTCAGTTTCTAGGACGTCGGTTGGTTTCCTGGTATAGCAAGAAGCAGCACTCCGTGTCTACTTCTACTGCTGAAGCTGAGTATATAGCTGCTGGAAGCTGCTGTGCTCAGATCTTGTGGATCAAGAATCAACTGAATGATTATGGTGTTGTAGTAAACAAAATTCCCATATTTTGTGATAATACAAGTGCCATAGCCATTTCCAACAATCCGGTTCAACATTCAAGAACCAAGCACATTGATATCAGGTATCATTTCATACGAGAACATGTCATGAATGGTACAGTGGTGTTACATTTTGTACCCACGACTGAGCAAATTGCTGACATCTTCACTAAACCACTGGATGAATCTACTTTCTCTAAGCTGGTTTGTGAATTAGGGATGTTAAATATGACATAGTTCTCTTGTATATATTTTTCATATGCATTATATGTTTTTGTATATTTTTGTGAATTTTCTGTATAATTATATCTATTTTATTAGATTTTATATGATTTTCTGTATGTTATCTGATAATATTCTGAGTAATTATGCATGTTTGTATATTAGTCTGTAATTTTCTAAGTGCTCATACACTCCCCTGTACTATTCCCTAAGCATTTAGATAATTATTTGTAATTATTTTGTATTTTTCAAAATTAATTAAGCATAAATATTTGATTTTAAGTTAATTCATCTTTTTGAATTAAAGTTAAAGTCATAAGTATTTATATTTAATTAAAGTTGAAATTTACAAAATATTTGTGTAATTTATAGTATTGTTTTTATTATAGATTTTTGATTTTAATTGCAAAAAGTTTTATCTTTTAAATTAATCAAAAATCATATTATTATTTGTTTTTCTGTTAGACAATTACATTGTCTACTGATTGGCTCGGCAAGACAATTGAAATTGTCTTGCTGAACCGGTTTTTCAGTTTATTTCAATAACATCAAGCAATAACTCGGCAAGACATTTACTTTGTCTTACCGAGCCTGTTTTTATAACAGCCGTGTGTATCAGTAAGACAATTATAATTGTCTTACTGACATCTGTTTTGTCTGCTTCGTTTAAATCTCGGCAAGACAATTTCAAATTGTCTTACCGAGACTTAAATCTCCCCTTTGTCTTCCTGTGTGCATATATACACTAACAAGGCAATTGGGCAAGACAATTCATATTGTCTTGCCTCCACTTCATCTTCCCCAACTCGCTTATACACACAAATCGTACATATACACACACGTTTGATCATCGTTTTTCAAGTTTTTCATCAAAAACTTGCTGGGTTTCCGTTCCTCGAGCTTCACGCTTGCTCTGTTACTCGATTCCCTTCGATTAATAACGAAACTCTGCCGGATTTTTGTGAGATTTCGCTTCGAACTCGTCTGTGGTTGCTCGTTTTTACGATTGTCTCCGAAGCTTCATCTTCGTTAGTCGATCCTTGTGCGTTGTGATTGAAACTTTGTGCTTGATCGATTTGTATTTAAGGCTAGGGTTCTTGGAGTTTCTGTTTTAAGGCTGCGTTTGGTTTGGAGTTAGTAAAAATTGGGGCTTTTGGATTTAAGGGCGCGTTTGGCTTTGTTGAGTTATTGTTGAGTTAAGGACTTGTTTGTTTGGCTAGCTTGTGGATTAATTGATTAAGTGCCATTTAAATTAATTAACTTTTAATTCGATATTATTTTAATATTTCGAATTATTAATTAATTAATTAAGCTTTAATTAATAGTTGAAATTTGCGAGACATTTGAGAATTCACTTTTAATTTGAAAAATTCTCGCTTAATTCACTTTTTAATTATTAAAAATGGCCGGAGAATTCGTGGTTGCTGAGACTAACTACTGTGCCAGCCTTAACCCTGATGATTGCTCTGATAGATTCCGGACTTGGGTTAGATTTCTTTCGCGACAGAGTTTAGTCAGTACGGCACTGACTGCAGATATTCCGATTAAGCTGCAACCTTTTTTTGACTTCTACTCAAATGCTGTCAATTCTACGACTCTGGAGAATTACAAGATCATAGGGGATCTGCCTAATAGGAAACGTATTGTAATCACTGTCGATGATGTGAACCGGATCTTAGGACTTCCTAGGGACAATTTTGAGCCAGATCCCTCAGAGGATGAATTGAGACAGTTCTTTCAGGATATTCACTATCAGGGTCAGATTTTTCTCCCGAAGATGTCAAAGGGAAATCTGAAAGCTGAATGGGATGTGTTCTTTGACACCCTTGCCAAGGTGTTTGCTCCCACAAATAGAAAGAATTTTGGCAATATATCTTCAATGCTGCAGATCTTTGGATTCAGCATAGCTTACAACCGTCGAATCAATTTTGGGAAGATATTGCTGAGGGAGATTATCAGGAAGATGGGGTCTGTTGCACAGAGATCAATTCAAAAGAATGACAAAGTTGAATGCTTCTACCCCAGATTCCTGATGTTGTTTATGAATGATAAGATGAATGCTGATGATAGGCACATGTACGTCGATTCTCCTGTTGTTCCTATTCAGAGGACTTGTGCCAAGATTCAAACTAGGCTGGTCAACAAGAAAAAGCATGACAATGTACCACTGGTGGTGACTCCATTCATGCTCGAGCAATTCAGTGTTCCTTTTCAGCCTGTACAAGTTCCAGAACCACTACAACAGCAACAATATCAACAACAACCACAACAACAAGCAGCTAATCCAGAACAACAACAATCACCTCCACGTATCAATCAACCACTTCAACTCCTCCAAGACTACCAATCATCCAGCCAATCCTCACATTACTCTCCCTACAACCCTCCTTACAATTCACCACAACAATCACCTCACCAATCAGATTACAATTCTCCTCACCAATCTCAACATCAATCCCCTCCACAATACAACTTCTTCCCAGACCAACAAGCCTCCATTCTTCCCTCTCAATCTGAACCAATACCTTCACCTACACATACACATACCATTCCTCCACCACAATCCACTTCTCAGCCTCTGCCTGTTGTTTCTGCTATCAATCCAGAGCTACAGGACTTCAGGACAGATTTACAGGTAGCTCAGGTACTTTCTAATCTCACTGATACCTTTAATATTGATATTGCAGATTTTGATTGTGATATTGGATTTGATTTCCAGACTCCCAGCATTGAACCTGAAAACACCCAGGTTCATATCCAAGCTGATGTTTCCGCTTCAACTACTGATTCTTCTTCAAACACTTCAAACAACACTACTTCAACCCCTGTTGTTAGAAAGGTAGCCCGGAAACGGAGTGGGAGTGCACTTTTACGAGATCCCGCAGCTCTGTCTCATAAGAAGCAAAGGGTGGCAGAACCAGAGACAACTGCAGCTGCATCCATTTCCTCCCAAAAGGATTTGGACTCTGAAACGGTAAATATACAGTCTCTAGATTCATTCTCTCCACAGAATGCATTTATTGAAATTGGCCGTCCGACCGCGGTATCCTGTAAAGAGTCAAGCACACAACTAGCACTCACGCTAGTAAACACTGAACCTGTGTCTTTTGATTCTTCACTTAGAGAGAGCACAGAATTTCAAAACATGTTATATGAAAATCTTTCTGATCACTCTTTCTTTTTGGATCAGGATCTACTTGGCAACCTGCAAGTACATCCGCCTTCACAGGCATTCGGAGGACAATTTGTTCCTTCACAACCTACAGTTCCATCTCAGGGAACTATGGTTGTATATACAGGTACTGGTGACGGTGTGACAAACACGAGTGAAATCAGGCAAACACCGAGCGAAACACATGCACGAGAGGATAGTGAAAAATCTTTGAGTGTTCGTGAGGTGAGTGCACACACCAACACAGATCTGTTACAGGAACAAATGGCTGCTCTCAGGGCTGAGATAGAAAGGTTGAATGCTGAGAATGCAAGATTCAGAAGTGGAGAGTTGGTGACTCTACAAGAAAAGGTTGTTGATCCTTCATTTTCTTCCCTCAAACAGGAATTAGATGCTCATGTCAAGGGTATTCACTCTCGGATGGACAAATTTGATACAACTCAGGAGCTCTGTCTGACGAAGCTAGACAACTTGGAGCAAACTTTGGCTCAAGTTGTTCAACACTTAAAGATCAATCCGTCAACATCTCAGTCTACTCCAGAGGATCCCTCAACTAAGGGGGAGAAGGATAAGGATGACAAAGATAAGGATGACAGCAATGCTGGTGCTGGTGACAGGGGTGATAAGGGTGGTGACAAGGGTGGTGATACTGATAGGAGTGATAAGGGTGGAGAAGGAGCAAGTGAAAAAGACTCTTCTGCAGCTAGCAAATCTAAAGGCAAAATGCCTGAAACTGAGAACATCTTCACTAATCAGGATTATGACAACATTCCTGAAGATGTTGATGATGATGATGCATTTGACTCTGCTTATTTTGAAGCTGAGGAAGAAGGTCGTTTCGAGGAAGGCTTTCTTTTCAATGAAGACCAGTCTGTAGATCCTGAGCACATGGAAAAGGTCAAGATGTTTAAAGCTCAACATGAAGCTAGCAAAGCAAAGCTTCAGGAACTGCAGAAACTGGTGGATGAGAAGAGGACAACTGATGAGTTGGTCAAGCTGGAGAAACAGAAACTGTGGGATGCTAAGTGCAAGGAAAAGAGAGAGGATATCTCCAGGAAAGTTGGTGAAAGCTGGGATATTGCAAGACAAATCCTCTCTGGACCTCAAAGGGAACCTTTCAATGATGGTAAATTCAAATCCTTCATTTATGACCTGAGAGAGGCTAACCCTAATGAAGATATGTTTATGCGTGCTCTTGCTCTCGAGTTAGAATATATAACTATTGGTGTCAAGAATCTTCTCAATGAATGGGAGATCATTATTTCTACTCAGAGAAACGGAACATTCAGGGTTTCAATTGATTTATTCAAGTTTCTATCTCTAACTGAAATCTGGGTGATTCGTAACAAGATCAGACGCAGCTCGAATCTGAATGAACTCCTACGTGACAGACTTATGGATTGTGCTATTCATAACAGTCCACAAGTTGTCAGAAAGCCTTACTGTATCAAGTTCATTCACGAGAGAAAATTTGGAACCTTCTACCTAGACCACCAACATCTTCTTAAGTATGATGTGAGTCAGTTGGTTCTAGTATCTACAATTCTACGTACCAAGGGCTTCGCTACTAAGGCCAAAGCTGATGCTGATACTGAGATTGTGAACTACTGCACAAGGAGAAATATTCAACAATACTTCAGGAAGATGAAGTATATCAACCAATCTCAGCCAGCAGATTTCATCGAAGACCCTGTGGATATAGAGGTTCAATATTATCTTTCATTGGCTCGTGAAAGAAAGAAGCGTGGAGAATCCACTGCAGCTGAAGAGCCTACTCAGAATGAGCCTTCTACTCCAATTATTCACTGTTCAGATGCTGAAGAAGGAGAAGTCACTCGTTCTGAGTGAATAGATTGATTAGGATATTTTGTTAGATATGTTCAAGGAACATCCTTTTGTAATCTATTATGAATATGGTTTAATGTTCAATGCAAGCCATAAACTTTTGCTATTTACATTCCTTTGTTTAAATCTTTGTCTTATCTGTTAGTTGAGTTATCCTCTAGGAAATTTGCATGTTATGTTAACAAACAAATAGGGGGAGATTGAAAGGCATATGTTCAGCCTATTTGTATTTAAAGAGGTACAACTCAACTCAGATAAGAAAGCTCAGTAAATAGCAAGTCAACGGAATCCGTACGAAGAACGTCAAATGATTTATGGGAATTATATGTCAGATAAATTCCAGGATGCTGCTGCACACCACTGAAAGAAGTTCATTAATATGTTCAAGCCTCAGTGCACAAATAATCTTTTGTGGCACGTCCAGGAGTTCAGAAGATATAAAGTTTCTATACTTTATTATATCAGAAGATTCCATTTAATGAAGAAGTACTTACAAGACGAAGACTCGACGAACAAATCAAATTCTTAAATGTTTATTTGACAAAGAATATTTGATTTAACTAGATACAGATGAACCAGACAGTACATCTGTGTATCAGTTATTCAAATTGAATATTTGAAGTCAAGCAGAGTTGGTGGTTCGTTCGTTCGACTAATCAAGATGGAGTTATTAATGTTTAAAGAAGACGGGAAGCTATTCTACTGAAGAAGGGGTGATTTAATATTTAATAGATTATTATTTCACTTCACAAATAATTATATTAATTATGTAATTTATTTATTAAATTAATTCACTCATGAATTAATTTAATTTATGAAGTTATATGATTAATTTAATTAAGTGGATAATTTTCTATTTAATATATATCTTAATTTACATCCTTAAATCATCAAAACAAACTCAGTAAGACAATCCAAGATTGTCTTACCGAATCTGTTTCTAGGATGAATGGAGCAAACGCCAAGACAATCTGTCTTTGTCTTACCGAAGAATTCTAGAAGTCTGCCAGACAAATTGTCTGACCGTGTGTTCTCTGCCAAGACAAAGTGGATTGTCCTACCGAAGTTTTGTGATTGCCTGGAAGACAATCTTTGATTGTCTGACCGAAGGTACACTGCCAAGACAATATAATTGTCTGACCGAGTGTTAAATTGTCTTGCTAGCCTTAAAATTGTCTTTCTGCTGTGTCTTGTGCTTGCAAGGCAATCTGAAATTGTCTTGCCCTTGCTACTTTGTCTTTGCTACTCACAATTGTCTTGTCTTTCAATTGTCTTACAAGTACAAATGCTTTGCCTATAAATATGGCATTGCATCCTTCATTTTTAGTGTTCATTCACTTTGTATTCAAAGCATTTGTAAAGTTTTCAAGTTGTTTGTAACTTGCTTGATCGTTATATCCACAGTTTTCTGTGCTTTGATAACCCGGTTGTTTTAATCACTAAATCTAGAATATACCCTGTCGAATTTATTCTACGAACTTTAGTGGACATTAAAACTGAACCATTTTAATTATATAACGACTTCAAACATTGTTATATTAATTGATTAAAATCTGATTAACAAATCATATTTAATCAGATTCACTTCCGCGACGATTTGGTACTGATTGTATTCAACCCCCCCCTTCTACAATCATATCTGGACCTAACAACAAGATTCTCAGCCTTTAAGTGACTAACTTCAAATTCCAGGGCTTCAAATCGAGCAAGTGATACAGTTGGTGGAGGTGAAGATATGGCTTTTGAAGGGTCCTCACTTATTCGTTCTGTAGGTGTTTCTCTCGATTCACTCAAGTTTTGATCACTCGGTTGGGTTATGGTGTGCTGTTTAACATGTTCTGTTGGTGTATCACTCACACTCACACTAGCTCCAGCTCCAAGTAATAAAGGTGTACCTGCAGAAGAAATCTCCTTAGCCCCTTTTAAAGAGGTCAGTGGAGGTGCAATGAGGATTCGTAAGGCCTCGTCCTCGGTTTCCTCGTCAGATGAATCTGAGTCATTAGAAGCAAGTTGCCGACTACCCGAAGGCAGTGAGTCCTTAGATGGATCTTGGATTGGAATTCCAAGGTGGGTAGACACAGGGCTCGAAGGATGTGATCCTTGAGTTGGCGAAGCACCCTGGTTTCCCACAACTGCTGTTGACAGCGAATGACTTGTAGTCAAGTCCTCTACAATTGGCTCACTTCTTGATATGAAGGGTACATCTGCAGATTGCCGTTCACCTTCCAGGGGTGAAGGGTCCCGTGGGGGATCTGGGAATGTTCCTCCCAGGAGGGTAGACAAGGATGTAGAAGGTTTCAGAACATCCAAGTTTCCCTCATTTGCCTGTGAAGGCACTTGATCCTCGAAAGAATCAAAAACAGCAGTGTCTGACCGTGACATGGTCGACAAGTTGTTTGCAACCGTCAATTCATCAAGTGTGTGCACCTTACTGTGCGAAGTAGTGATATGAGTTGGTAGTGGTGATGAAATTGGCGGTGTTACAGTTGCCTCATGTTCTAGATCTCCTGAAGTGCTATAAGAGATAAGGTGGTAGTGTCAGAAACAACACTTTTTAGTGGTGCACTTAGAAGATCTTCTCCCTCTCTCTCAGAATGTGTAGCTGTATGGCTAGAGGGGTGTGAGGTTTCTGCTTCAGAGGTGTGTGAAGGAATGCCTTGGTTATGAGTTTGTGGGATTGCAAACGCATTGGCATGTAGAAGAAGAGGATCATCTGTGTCTAGCAAATTCATCCACAAGTCATCAGGATGAAAAGATAAATTATCAGGAATAAGTTCAGAAGAACCTGTTGGTTGCTCCGGAGTGTAGTTGTCTGTGAATAGATCATCATAGTTTACAGTCCTTTCAGAGACGACATCAGACTCACGTGGAGGGACTACTGGATCAGCATCAACATCCATAGGAGCATGTCCCTCAGTGGCTTCAGTCACTGGCTCTGCAGAAGGATCAACTTCAGCAGCTTCTTCATCAATCACATCATCCTGGACTTCGGGAGCAGCCTGTCCTTGTGGTACCTGTACCTGTACATTCATATTCTCAAAGAAATTTCTTAGTACTTGGGTTAGTACCACAGGATTATTATTTGGATAATTGGCTTTGTTATGGAGAATCATCAGCTGTTTGAGAGAAATATAAGAATGATTAGAAGTTACACAACGAGCATATGCAGCTTTCTCCGTTGTGGACAGTTCATGATTGAGGACCAGCTGGAAGAATCGTGGATACAACATTGAAGTACGAGGTCCTGTCAGTGTCTTTTGGAACTCTTCCATGATCAGATGCCCAAAGTTGATTGGCCGGTTTTCAGCAATGGCAATGCCAAAATTCTGATTGAAAGTTGTGAGACCATGAAATCCACCAACCTTCGGAGCAAAGACATATGATACACATGAGAAGAAAAAGTTCCATTCCTTTGGGAGATGAGTGACATATATCTTTTTAGGCAACCTCCCTTGATCATCAAGTGAACAGTGGATATGACGGAAAAATGCCGTTCGTTCCTCTTCAGTAGGTACTGGGACAAAATTGGCAGTTGGAAGTCCCAATACTTCATTCAGCAATGTCTCGATTATAGTGATGTCCCGACCTTGAATCACGCAACTTACACCTAAAACTTGATCAACATCGCTAACACGTGCTGTGTTCATAAAATCTCGAAGCAAATCATTAGTCAGCAGTGTATGTTGAGTCATGGCTGTACGTGCAAGTGAAGCTTCACTCAAGAAACGAACCCATCTTTTAAAATTTTGCGGTTTGATTAAATCATTATTTGCAACAATAGTGTAATTTGTCTTTGGAATTACAAAATTTGCAGCCATTTTTAATTTAAATAAATTAAAAATGAAAGAAAATTTTGTTTGTTTAAAAAACGAGACAAATGTATCACAATGGTACGAAAATAATAATTTAAACACGAGCCGAAAAACCCTAATTCTTATAATTTCCAAATTTGATGAAACTAAAGTATGTTGTTCCTTTCGAAATTCTAAGACTAATGGTATCGGAATCGCAAATTTTTAACACCAAAATCACGTAGAAACCAAGCCCGGAAGTTGTAAAGTCTTGAAAAACCCCAACGAAAAACGATAACGGATCGTAAAGATTTTTATATGAAAAGAACGGGCTTTGCGAGGGGAGTCCAAAACTACAATCAGTTTTAAAAATGGTCAAGGTTTCGAGTTGATTTTGAGTAAAAGAATGGCAGCAGTTCGTGAGAGGAATTCGAAAAATGGCGAAGTATGGTTTTTTTTAGAAGAACAGTGCATATGTATGCATGCGTTAGTGGCGCAAGGAGGAAAGAAAAAAAAATAAAGGAAAATAACTGAAGGGTTTTCCTGGCGCAAGGAAGGGAAAGCGCAAAGAAAGAAAAGAAATAAATAAAAAAAAATAAATAAAAAAAATGGAAGAAAACGAAGCGCAA
The DNA here is from genome assembly GCF_001625215.2 of Daucus carota subsp. sativus. Taxonomy (NCBI): domain Eukaryota; kingdom Viridiplantae; phylum Streptophyta; class Magnoliopsida; order Apiales; family Apiaceae; genus Daucus; species Daucus carota. Next base: position 11,568,213 of record NC_030381.2, read on the forward strand.
GGAGAAGAACGGTGCAAGGAACAAAAGAAAATAATAAAACTTCCTGGCGCAAGGAAGAAGCGCAAGGAAAAGAGAAAAAAAAGAAAATTTAAAAGAGAATTAAATTAAAACAAACTCACCTGGCGCAAGAAAGAGAGGCGCAAGGTAGAGAAAATAAAGAACAAGAACAAATAATTAAATATCTAACTGGCGCAAGGAAAAACTGGCGCAAGGTAGAATTTGAATTATTTTAATCATAGAGACAAGTTGTATGGCGCAAGGAACTCATTTAACTCGTTTTAATTTAAAGATAAGTTTCTTGGTGCCTGTTGGAATAACTGGACGCAAAGAACTCATTTAAATAAAATAAAGCGAAAGAATATATATATGATAAGTCAAGTTGCACCAACAACATTCGATTAAAACAAAAACAAATTCACAGTTAGTAATTTAAATCGAATTAAACTATAATAAAGATAGTCAATTCAAGTTAAATATAACTATGCTACAAGAAGAAGAAAAAATCACAGTTATTATTTAAATTAAATTAAACTAAATTGACTTTAGTAAACTTAATTTAAATATACTATGCTGCTTATTTTAGTTTAAATTTAATTAATGGAAACTAATACTCATTGAATTGCTTCAAGTCCATTAACTATTCTTAAACTAAAATAATTGAATCATTTAAATATTTATATTCATTAATTGAATAAAATACTTAAACAATTTATGCAATTAATTTTAACAATCTACCATTTAAGCAATTAACACACATAATCACATATATCATGGCAAATCAAATAGAACTAATTAGCAATAAAATACTGGATGCACTTGTAAATTCACAAGTCCTAGAAATATTGACATTTAAATACTTGTGAACTTACGAACAAATTGCAGTTATTGATTGTCTAATTTAATTAGACAGATTTAACATCCCAAGTTCACCAACCAATCTAGAGAAAGTGGATTCGTCTAGTGGTTTAGTGAAGATGTCTGCAATTTGTTGATCAGTAGGTACAAAGTGTAACTCTACTGTTCCATTCATGACATGCTCACGAAGAAAATGATACCTGATATCAATATGCTTTGTCCTTGTGTGTTGAACAGGATTGTTGGCAATGGCAATGGCACTCGTGTTATCACACAGAATCGGAATTTTATCCAACATGAATCCATAATCTTGTAGTTGATTCCTCATCCACAAAATTTGAGCACAGCAACTCCTAGCAGCTATGTATTCAGCTTCTGCTGTAGACGTAGACACGGAGTGTTGCTTCTTGCTGTACCATGACACCAACCTTCGTCCAAGAAACTGACAGCTTCCTGAAGTACTTTTCCTATCAATCTTACATCCTGCAAAGTCAGAATTTGTATAGCCAATCAGATCAAAACCTGTATCTTTAGGATACCATATCCCAAGATTGGGGGTTCCCTTAAGATACCTAAAAATACGCTTAGCAGCTATAAGATGAGACTCTTTAGGATCAGCCTAGAATCTAGCACATAAACAAGTTGCGAACATGATATCTGGCCTACTAGCAGTTAAGTACAAGAGAGAGCCAATCATACCTCGATACCTCGTAATGTCAACTGACTTACCAGATTTGTCCTGATCAAGTTTGACAGCAGTTGGCATAGGGGTTTTGGCAGGAGATGCCTCTTCCATTCCATACTTCTTCAGAAGATCCTTGATGTACTTTGATTGACAGATAAAAATACCGTCAGGCTTCTGAAGTACTTGAAGTCCTAGGAAGAAGGACAATTCTCCCATCATGCTCATCTCGTACTTGCTCTGCATAAGCTTAGCAAATCTCTCGCACAAAAGATCATTAGTAGAACCAAATATAATGTCATCGACATATACTTGTACCAGAATTACATCATTCTTATGCTTTTTATGGAAAAGAGTTTTATCGATGATACCTCTGGTGAAACCATTTTCAAGTAGAAACTTGGAAAGAGTGTCATACCAGGTTCGAGGGGCTTGCTTCAGACCATAAAGTGCTTTGAAGAGAAAATACACGAAGTCTTCAAATTCCTTGTCTTCGAACCCAGGGGGTTGTTCAACATAGACTTCCTCTTCGAGATCACCATTCAGGAATGCACTTTTCACATCCATCTGATATACTTTGAAGTTGGAATGTGCAGCAAATGCTAAGAACATCCTGATTGCTTCAAGCCTAGCAACTGGAGCATAGGTTTCATCATAATCGATTCCTTCCTCTTGCGAGTAACCCTTTGCTACCAGTCTTGCCTTATTCCTCGTGACAGTACCATCTTCATCCAGCTTGTTTCTAAAAACCCATCTAGTGCCAACTATAGATTTTCCTTTAGGTCTTGGCACCAGCTTCCAAACTTTCTGCCTTTCAAATTGATTGAGTTCTTCCTGCATTGCAGATACCCAATCTGGATCATTTAGAGCCTCTTCAACTTTCTTTGGTTCTGTCTGAGACAAAAATCCAGCAAAGTTGCATTCATTTTGGTTGCTCTTCTAGTCTGTACTCCTGTGTCAGGATCACCAATGATTTGTTCAATGGGATGGTCTCTGCTCCATACCCTTTGTCTTGGCAGATTCAGTCTTGATGATTCACCGTAATCATTGTTGTGTTGAGTGTGACGACTAGTAGATCCACTAATGTGACTTGCTCCCCCTGAACTGATGCTAATCCTATTTGATGATCCTCCACTTTGACCACTGTGATCATGATGATCATTTGTATTGTTACCAACACTTCCTCCAGATGGTTCAGGATCAGCAGTTCTTTCAGTTGCATTAGGTTCTCTAGTATCAGCTTCAGGTTCATCTTCTCCAATATAGATGTCATCTAAGTTCTCAAATTCTAGAGAATCAGATTCATTTTCCTTTTGAAGACTTGGGAGCTTGGTATCATCAAACCTTACATTGATGCTTTCAATCAGCTTGTCGTCATTGATCAGATAAACCCTGTAGGCCTTTGACTCTAAGGAATAACCCAGAAAGATGCCTTCTTCAGCTTTAGCATCAAACTTACCCAGATGCTCTTCTTTAAGAACATAGCATTTTGCACTAAACACATGAAAGTAACTCAGTGATGGTTTTCTGTTGGCCATTACTTCGTACGGAGTCTTATCCAAATTTTTGTTAATCAGGGTACGATTTTGAGTGTAGCAAGCAGTATTCACAGCTTCAGCCCAGAAATAGATTGGAAGTCTTGATTGACTAATCATTGTCCTTGCTGCTTCAATCAAGGTCCTGTTCTTCCTTTCTACGACACCATTTTGTTGTGGAGTCCTTGGAGCTGAATACTGACGAGAAATACCCTTATTAGTACAGAATTCATTAAGAACAGCATTTCGAAATTCTGTTCCATTATCTGATCTGATTGCCCTTACTGGCAAATCTGCTTCCTTTTCAATCTTCTTGATATGATCAATGATGACTTGTGCTGCTTCATCCTTTGTATGTAAGAATAATACCCATGTGTATTTTGAGTAGTCATCGACGATCACAAGAGCATATCTCTTTATTGAAATAGAAGGAATGTTGACTGGTCCAAACAGATCCATATGAATCAGTTGAAGGGGTGAACCAATGTTAGTCATGCCTTTGCTTCTGTGTGATGCTTTATTTGACTTCCCTTTTTCACATGCATCGCAGAGTCCTTCTTGACAGAATTCTTTCTGCGGCAGTCCTCTCACAAGTTCTCTTTTGACTAAAGAATTCATAGTCTTAAAGTTCAAGTGTGAGAGCTTCAGATGCCATAACCAACTATCATCAGCAGAGGCCTTGCTATAGAAACACTTGACCTCCCCCTTACTTGCTGAATCTATGTCGGCTATAAACAAACTTGATTTTCTTACACCACGGAGTGTAAGATCCTTGTTCTTCCGGTTCTGGATCAAGCAAACCTCTTTCTGAAAGATTACGTCGTATCCTTTGTCACAGAACTGACTGATACTCAGTAAATTGTGCTTGAGTCCTTCCACCAGAGAAATATCTTCAATAATGACATTTCCAACTTTCAGCTTACCATATCCCATTGTGAATCCTTTGCTGGCATCTCCAAAGACTACAATCGGGCCGGTTCTCATAACCAAATCTGTGAGCAGGGACTTTTCACCAGTCATGTGTCTTGAACAACCACTATCAAGAACCCACACAACTTTGCCTTTCTTTCCTGTGCCCTGCATTCACAAATGGATTAAATTTTCTTTGGTACCCAGACGCTCTTGGGTCCAGGTGGTTTAGTGGCAACAGGAGTATCAACAGAATCTGACTTAACATGTGATGGTTCAGGTGTGACTGGACTCTTCTCCTTTTTAGTCTTAGCAGAAGTGCCTTTAGACTTGGAGTTTGGAGTCTCCTTCTTCTTAGAAGGACAAGCAGTCTTTGCCACATGGGCAGGAGAAGGTGCAGGCATATTCATATTCATGGCAGGTGATGCAGAAAAAGATGCATTTAACATGGTAAAACATGCAGACATCATATTCATAGCACATTGCATGCAACCTACTCTACCACATGGCAAGTGAACAGCATTCATGTTAACAGTATTAGGCATGCTAGTAACATGAGTATCTACTCTAATCTTTTTACATGCATGAGTAAGATGATTAGTAGAATTGCAATTGTTACAAACCTTTCTAGCACTAGGAGTCCTAGAGTTGGTTTTCTTAGCATCTAGCTTGCCATTCCTGTTGTTCTTCTTTTTGTTGGAACTAGTACTTCCTAATCCATTTTTATCAGAATCTTCTCTAACTTGGGGATTAGAAGGTACGTCTTGTGTTTCCTGTTTTACTTGAGGCTCAACAACTTCCTCATTTTTCAACTCTTCCTTAATGACAAGGTCTTATTCTATCAGAGGTTCTGTCTGTGCCTTTCTAAAGATAGGGGTCTTGGTGTTCTTCAGAATCTTAGGTACATTTGTTCCTTCAGGGGCATTCTCAGTTCCTGCTGAAACAAATATACCTACATTTTCTTTTCTCTTCTTTCTTTTAGAACTTTCTAAAGAACTATAGTCAAGGCCAATAGCAACTTTCTTATCGACCCTTTGACTATCCAAGATCTCTTTCTGTAGAAAAGCAGAATTCTGATAGGCCTTAAGCTTAGTTTCTAGGTCAGCTACTTGGGACCTAAGGGATTCCTCAATTTCTGCATTACACTTTTCCTTATTCTCTAGATATTCAATTCTTTCTTTAAGGTTAGTGTTCAGGAGTTTCTCTAAAGCTAACTCGTCTATCCGTTCATCAAGTTTAGCTATCTTTAGAGAGAGACTACAGTTATCTGATTCTGAAGCTAATAAACTAGTGTGCAAGTTATAAATCTCTTGACCTAGTTCATTTATAGTCTTTTTATAATCAGCAGTACTCATGTCATCAACAGAAATTTCAGGAGATACCTGAGACGGAGATTCCTCGATTGTATCAGCCATTAATGCAAATGCATAGTTGCTTTGAACAGGTTCATCATCCGAATTCGTGTCATCCCAGCTTTTTCCCTCAGCAATGTATGCCCTTCCTTTATGCTTGGCAACCATTGCTTCCAACTTAGCTTTCAGCTTTACATTCTCTTTCTTCAGATCCTCATAAGAATTCTTCTTGTCATATGAGTTGCTTCTTTCTTTGACAGGAGCCGCTTTGGGTTTCCTGCACTCTGTTGCAAAGTGCCCTAAGTCATTGCAGTTGTAGCATCTGACTTTGCTTTTATCGTACAGATTGGTTTTGTAACTGCCAGTGCTTCTAGACCCTGATCCTGAGTATCCTCCTTTGTTTTGAAACTTGTTCCCTGAAGCTTTCTTGTACCGGGGGTTCTTCCTGAACTTGATGTGCTTAAACCTTGCAGCCATATAAGCCATAGACTTATCCTCCAGCTGCTCCAGCTCTTCCTGTGTATAAAATTCATTTTCCGATTCCACAGAGGCTTCATCAATCTCAGCTTCTACAATTTCAGACTTGGTAGAAGGATAATCAGTTTTGACAGAAGAACAATCACTCTGTGCAACAGTGCGATCATTAATGCCATATTCAACTAGTTGCTGATAACCAAAGTACGGTTCATCAGCAATAAGTGCAGTAGTCTTTTGTAAGGCCATACTCTTGGCTTCAGATGATCCACCACCATATATAATCTTCCTTTGTTCGAGTTCCATCTCAAACGTCTTCAGCTTAACAAACAGTCTTTCCAGAGTCATGGTCCTGAAGTCGCTTCTTTCCCTGATGGTCTCAGTCTTCACAACCAAATGGGGTGGCATCACAAACGAGAACTTTCTGTTAATCTCTTTCTGTGGATAAGTCTTTCCATGCAGAGTAAGTTCATTTAACAGCAACATGAACCTTTCGTAGATTTGAGAAATGTTCTCTCCAGGTATTGCCTGAAATGCTTCATATCTGGCAATTAGCATATCGTATCTGTTTTCCCTGACTTCTTCAGATCCCTCCATCAATGCCTCGATAGCATCCCACATCTGCTTTGATGTTTTCAGACTCAGAATAAGATGTGTCATAGTCTTGGTCATTGATTCAACAATTATGAGTTGCAGATTATGGTCATGTGCAATATATTCCTTGTCAGTCTCAGTGTATTCACTTTTCTCTTTGGGAACAGACTTTTGTGGAATGCGAACACCACTTTCAACAGATTCAGGAATAATCTTCATTGGCACAAACGGGCCATTCTCCAGAATCCCAATGTACATAGGATTAGCAACTCTAATGTACAGCAACATTTTCATTTTCCAGTTGTTGTAGTCATCCTTGTCGAATGGAGGTACCTTGATTCCTAACTTGTGTGTCGACATTGTTATCAGATAAAATTACGATTGTACGGACAGCTAGCTTCTCAGATTGGTAACGGATCTCAGATCTGTATATCGATCAGCGTAGCTCTGATACAAATTGTTAGGTCCAATCAGACGTAGAAGGGGGGGGGGTTGAATACGTCTATACCAAATTCTTCGATTAATTCAATTGCGGAATATTACTGTTTAAGTCCAGTTAAATCAATCGTAAATAAACAACTCCAGCAAGTCGGGGAATATTCTTATATTAAAAATAATCCTCGGATGCTACAAACTCCAACACGAATGTCGGCTGCAGAGACTACAAGCACTCCAATACAAACTCTCGACTAAAATGATATTCTAACTTAGCTCTCGAGAATGTGTATAGTGTGTGCACTTTACAAAGTGTGTAGTTGTTCTCAAATGAAAACACAAAGCTCTATTTATAGACTTTGGGGGACAAACTCAGCTTGTGCTTGCTCTTGGCGCAAGGAAGCTTTTAACCAATCAGAACAAAGCTTCCTCGTTCCTTGTATTGGCTTCCTTGCTCCAATCTAACTTGCTCCATCCTTCCTTGTTCCTCCTTCAACTTGCGCCAAAACAATTCAGAAGAATTGTTTAAACAAAACAAACGGCGCAAGGAAGAAATTATATGTGAATTCCTTCCTCGTTCCAGTTGAAACAATTCAAGGGATTTGTTTAATAATCTGGCGCAAGGAAGCCAATGTCTTCCTCGTTCCAATTGGCGCAAAGAAGACAATTTCTTCCTTGTTCCAATTGGCGCAAGGAAGAGAATGGTTGAGATAGGAATTGGCGCAAGGAAGATTTAAATAATAAATTCTTCCTTGTTCCATTCTTGGCGCAAGGAGAAATTATGTATAACTTTCTTCCTTGCTCCATTTCTTCCTTGTTCCAAAACAGAACAGGCTAGCACACTTATACATATATATATATGTCACATATATACATATAAGTATTTACTAGTCAATTTGGAGGATGCTTTGCCTTGACTTGATTAAGTTATCCTTGACTGAATCCTTCGAATCCAATTCACACGTACTGACGTCCTGTGCACTGGTCTGGTTCACGAACGACTAATACAGAATTAATTCTCTGTCTTCTTTTCTTGACAACATACTTAATCAGTCTCACTAGACTTGAGTATTGCTTCAGTGATTCTGATTACGAATAATCAGAGAGGATGTACTTGAATCTTTCAGAACTGAGAATCTTGATCTTTGGACAACCTTGACATCTAAAGCCACTTAGACTTTATTCTTCACCGAGGCTTGAACATTTTAATGAACTTCTATCAGTGATTTGCTGTACGTCTCAGATATCTTGATTGCCTTGAACTTCTTGAGTCGTATCTTCAACTCTGTAGATTCCTGTACGATACTTAGTTATTGTTTCCTGTTCTTATTCTACTGTTGAGTTATCGACATTATATTACGTATTACATTATGCTTTACATAACTCCTACTGCAACTACTGCTACTTTCGTAGCATCTCCCATGAACACGTAGATCTCACCATCTCTAAGCATTCTGGATTGCTGGAACCCCTGCATAGAGTTACAAACATGATCAGTGGCTCCAGTATCTACACACCAAGTGCTCGTAGATATAGCCGCTACAAATGTTTCCGTAACTAGAGAAAGAGACATACCAGTATCGTTTGTCTTCTTAGGAAGAGGACAATCCTTTTTCCAGTGACCCGACTGCTTGCACCGATAGCACTTCCCCTTAGGCTTTTTCACACCACCTTGAACTCCCACTGCCTTCACAGCTTTCTGTGTCTGAGCCTTTTTCTTCTTCTTATTGCCTTTCGGCTTATAGGAAGAGCCTTTCTCAGCCACATTCACTTGAACACTCTGGCGAAATAATCCTTCAGCTGCCTCAAGTTCTGTCAGCAGTTCCGCAAGACTATACTGCCTCTTGTTCATGTTGTAATTCAAGCGGAACTGCTCAAAACTCTTGGGCAAGCTAATAAGGATAATGTCAATCTGGGTTTCCCCGTCAACCTCTGCACCAAGGATCTCTATCTCATTCAGATGTGACATCATCTTGAGAACATGATCCCTTACAGGTGTACCTTCAGCCATCTGAGTGTTCATTAAAGCCTTCATGGCTACTTGCCTAGCAGCCCTATTCTGATCTCCAAAAAGTTCCTTGAGATTAAAGAGCATATCCGAAGCAGTGGCCATAGCCTGATGCTGATGCTGCAAAACACCCGACATTGCTGCCAGAATGTAACATCGCGACATCTCATCAGCCTTTGTCCACCGCTTATAATACTCTTTCTCCTCATCAGGAGCATCAACAGCGGGCTGCTCAGGCTTGGGTTCATAAGTGCAAAACTTGTACTCCTCAGCAGTCAACACAATGTCCAAATTACGTTTCCATTCAATATAGTTAGGTCCGGTAAGTTTGTTATCCTTAAGTATGGTGAACAGTGGATTAAACCCCATTATATCCTGAGAATCATGCATGAAAAAATCACATTACACATAAAGAAGGGTGCATAAAAAATTAAGTTTTATTGGTTCCTCTAACAATTATTAAAATTAAATGCACTAACGTTTAAACACCATAAGTTTCTGGTACGTCACGATGGGTGACATGTATACCACCTAAATTTGTTTAAACATTACTTCGGTCCTATTACTAAACAATAAGCCACGTTGGGGTGGTTTATATTATTTTTCATAGCTAAGTGTATACCATCATCAAATCTTAAATTACCCGAAACCTATGGAACTTGGTACGCCACGATGGGCGGCATGTATACCTTCCAATATTTCTGGAATAGAATACTTCAATTCAATATTCGTGTCTGGTTTGATTTCTAGGCAGTGGAGGAGTCACATCGGTCTCACTTAATACCCATAAGCCTTCGAGATCGCCCCAAATCAGAGATAAAGAAAATTCGTATTTATTCGTATTAATTTAAGAAGTTTGTTCCAGTAATATCTATAACATTCTAGACACCATAAGTTACATGCCACGATGGGTGACGTATACATAATTTATATTCGCCTTTATGTTAAATTACATACAAACAATGATGGAGACCATGGGATTTAATACCATATTAACTCCCTCTCCCACTTAGAATTTACTTTGAGGATTTTAATCTAGATGCATCGCCCTATGTTATTTCTTCGAAGTCCACATGCATACTATCATGGTTATAGCAACATAAAGAACACATAAAGAACACATAACATGGGAGCATACTAGCATGATTAAAGCATTAATTAAAAACATCCCTATGTCCATGTCATTCTAGCATGCGAAGGGTTAGTATCACATGGCATAACAACACAAACAAGAAACACATAATAACAATAATCAAGAATCATAATAAAGCACATCCACTATTATGGCCCCGGAAAAATCAGCTTCGAATTCATCCTTCGTCAGAATCCAGATCTGTCCAGTAAACTTCGAGAGCCCATTTGGAGGCCTAAACGGCCTCAGAATGCCTCGAAAAATCCCAAAAAACACCTTTGAAATCACCCAAATCAAACACCGTATGCAAAAGTTACGCCCAAAACAGTGCCGCACCCCCGAAACCCTAATCGCAGCAGCGGAAGACCCTTGTTTCTTGCTGCCCCGTTGATCAAACAATTACATAATAATTGTACAGATGAACCAGCCTATTCTATTACATCAGATCATAATCTAAAACAATTACAAATTGAATCACAAGATTAAACTATCACGATCAACCCTCGTGATTTACAACAGCCACGATAAACCACGTGGAATCCAAACATAACAGAATAATTAAAACACGGCCATAATAGTGGACAACGACCTGCATCACAGAATCACTATATACATGCATATATAATCATGACATGGACTACATATCATAAATCGCAGAACCGCAACCTGGCTCTGATGCCATTGTAGGAACAATCGGACCTTGGTCCTGCGTTTTATGATACTAATTAAAAGTTCGAACAGAATATTAACCTTAATCGCTACGGCGCAAGCGATTCAAATCCACGTCTTCTACTGTATTCCTTGATTCTCCTTGGACGAAGTGTGGCCTTCGATCTCCCAAGGTGTGCCTCTCCTTAAAGCTCCGAAAACCCAAAACCCTAGCTGTCTCCTTGAGAAAAACGTCTGCCTCTCTCTGACTCTAGGATTAATTCGTTTTGGTGTGTCTTTCAGCTTTAGGAGAACGAGAATATATATAGGCTACAGCAGGGATCATGGATCATTAGGTCAGGCCTTCCAATGACATTCCGGGTCAGGCCCAATGTCATTAAATATTAATTCTATCCACTATAGAACTAATATTTGCACTACCTTTCCTAATTCCGTAAATTAATTATTTAATTCGGCTCCCATATTAATTGCTTATAAATTCCCCATGTTTAAGATATTGCATGTCCATTAATTAAATTAATTTCTGACAATTAATTTAATTAATATCTTTTATCCTTGATCATCCACTCAACCTTATAATTATGCAAGAACAAATCTGCCTGCAGGACTAAAGCATAATTATCTTTATGAGCTTTCAAGAGGACATCATCACCCGAATATATTTTTCGGACATGGTTTCCTTCTATAGTCAATATCCCACTCTGTATATAATGTCATTGCCCAATACATAAATTCGTAATTTAAAATAAATTACTTAATTTATGAGTCAAGGCATGTGCATTAAATACAAGTGTCAATCACTATATCCGGATTAAGAACTTAAGCATTAATAACATCATAGAATCTTAGGTCTTTATTGTCAGAATTAAAGAAACAATTATTCTACTATTTTGATCCCGTTCAATATACACAAAGTATATAAGTATTATTCAATAGTCAAGATAAACTATTTCCAAATAATACTTCAGCCGTTCCAGTGGTTTGTCTAACACCACCTCGACTGTGAACCTTTATTATATTATATAAGGAGTCTGACAATCTAATCTTCTGCTATCCCATTTGATACTAGATTGTCTACAATATATAATATACAGACAATGTGAAAACATGCATTCAAGATTCTCAAATAATTGTTATATACTTCAAACGAATATTTCAGTATAACCCTAACAAGTTCACCCATTAGCAAGTCTCTAATATATAGCAACACATGCCTAAATCTAACATACATGCACTTTGTGAACACTAGGCAGCTTGTTAAAGTAATATTTAATCCAATACCATTTCAAGTCATATTCAGTTTGTAGCTTCTCACCTTCACTGAATTTTGTTAACAAATCAAGCCTTCAACCACTAAAAGGTGTATATCATGCATAAAGAATCAATATAATTTATCTTTACACATATATGCTATGCAATTTTGATTAAACTTATAAATATACTGATATACATAAGATAAAACTCACCTGATTAACAATCTAGGCTTTGTCGTGAACGAATAGTATCTAAAATTTCTGGATCCTCCGTCACATCTGAAAATATTTTAAAAATTTAACTATTAAATAATTATATATAATATAATTGATAGGTCCATTATTTCGCACATTTTAACTACCTTTTTATTGCTTGTTTTCGTATTTTTATTAGTTAATTGTTTTGTTTTCAGGAATTTTTAGAGAAATCAAGAATTCAAGAGAAAAAGGAACAAAAAGGTGCAAGAAGGGAAAATGAGGAAGAAAAAAGAAAAGAAAAAGAAGAAGAAAGAAGGAAAAGAAAATCAAGACACAAAGACCCTTCTACCCCTAAAACCCTAATCTAGGCCTATATAAACATCATTTTCTCTCATTAGCCACCAACTTAGTCTAACTTAGTTTACCCTAGTTTTAACCTAGTTGTTAGTAGCCTCTTTTATCATCTTCCACATCTAGAATAGCTTTCTCTTTCAACTTGTAATCTCTCAAATATTGTAAACACTTTCCATATATATATATATATATATATATATATATATATATATATATATATATATATATATATAAGTTCAAATTTAGTTTCTTTATCTCCTACATCTTTATCTTGTTGAAATTTATGACTATGACCAACCTTCTTTCTAACAAGTGGATAAAGTGGCATTTATGACAACCACTTGTGGGTTGAAGAGCCTTTATTTTGTGTTTTGAACTTACATTTTTAGTATTTAGCTTGAGCCCCGTTTAATTCTCAATATTATTGGTGGGTTCAATGATTTAGTTGATATTTTGGTTTGTAGTTTGATGGGGTTTTGTTAGAAACATGGTAGATAAGCTAGTTTTGAAGTTTTGTGTGATTTGGAGTTAGTTTGGTATGATTTGGCGTTGTCCTTGTTCATGGTTTTGATATTTTTGGGGGGCCTTTTGGTGTAAATTTTAGTTTGTGATTTTGAATTGAGTTTAGTGGGTTTTGGTTAGTTATATTTTATACAGGCTAGATTTAAAGTTTGGTATAATTTGGAGTTGTTTTGACTTGATTTGGGTCTTGTTTTGGTGAGAAATGGGTAGTTTAGGGACTATTTAGTGTAGAATTTAGTGTTGAATTTGGTTTAGATGTTATTGAGCTTTTATTTGTTGTACTTAAAATAGCTAGATTTTCCGGTGAAATCAATTTTCCGGCGAGATTTAAGCTATTCCGGGCACCTCCATAGATTCCGGCGGGAGTTCACCCTCATGCGTTTAGTCATTTTGATTTCGCTGACTTGCATTCTTAGTGTTTTGTTGTTTATTACGCATATTAATTATTATTATTACTCTGTTTTCATTTGACTTTGTTTTCGAAAGTTGCGAGTCACCGTATGTTAATCTGTTTATGTATTGGATCTGTTTGGCTGCTTGATTTCCACCTGTGTTTTATTTTATGTTTTTTTTTCTCTTCCGTCATGATTGCGCTTGACCTTAACAGACACTTGTTTCGCCGCATAATTTTTGTTTTGTTATTTCTTTTTTTTTTCTATTTCTTTTGTCTTTTAGTGGAGTAAAAAAAAACTTTTCAAAAATTAAATGGTCTAATTCGCCTAAATTAGAAATTAAGTTTTCGTGAAAATAAATTTAGTCCTTGAAACAAATCTTATATTACTAAAACGGGATCGTGCACTTGCGATTAAAATCATTATTTTTAGATAGGCACTGAACCATGAAACAATGGCTTATGCGCCAAGCATTGGGCGTCAATTGGCAAGGATTGAGTCCCACATCAGCTAAGAGCTTAGGGATGAAGGGATGCAGGGGAAACCTAAGTCCGGCTAGTAGAGCATGCTTGTATACAAACAAGTGCTGCGGATCCCAATGACAGGTCCTATCCCCTGGTTCGGCACGGACCATGGAATAAGCCTTGGGAAAGTTAAGCAATCTATGATAGGCCTTGGCCAACGAAGGCGAACAATCGGCAGCATAGCCATAAGAACCTAGCTCAGCTAGGGAGGGGTATTCATCCCGCATAATATTGATCAAATCAAGTAAAGATGAACAAGAAGAGTTTATGATTATAGGAGTACCTCTCTTGGACTTGGAGGAGGTGCCCATGGCCTTGGAAATCTTGGCCAAGCGTGATGCTTCCCGATCAGCCATTTGAACTCGAAAGAACCTTGGTGGTGAAAGCTTGAGGCTTAAGAGAATTCTAGAGAGATGTTGTAAACTGTTAGGTCCCGATACGATTGTAGAAGGGGGGGTTGAATACAATCGTCACAAAAATTCGCGCGGAATAAATCTGATTTGGATAAAACAGGATAATCAGATTTTAATTAATTAAATAAACAAGGTTCAAGTAAAAAGTTATTTAAACTTGAAAGTCGTTATTAAATTAATATGGTTCAGTTTTAATGTCCACTAATGTTTGTAGAATAAATTCGACAGGATGTATTCTAGATTAGTGGTTAAAACAACCGAGTGATCAAAGCACAGAAAACTGTGGATATAACAAGCAAGTTACGAACAACTTGAAAGCTTAACAATGCTTTGAAATCAAAGAGAATGAACACTTGAAATGAAGAATGGAGTGCCATATATATAGGCAACCATTTGTACTTGTAAGACAAATAAAAGACAAGACAAATAAGCTTGCAAAGACAAAACAAGAAGGGCAAGACAATTACAAGTCAAGGGAAGACAATCCTGGATTGCCTAACAAGCCTAAAACAAGCAAGAAAGACAATTATAAAGAAGAGCAAGACAATTCTCCATGGGCAAGACAAATGAAAGGCATATGTTAAGCCTATTTGTATTTAAGAGTATCAACTCAACTCTGATAAAAAAGAAAGTAAATTAGCAAGCACTATTGAAGGAATCCGTACGAAGAACGTCAAGTGATTTATTAAAATCATATGTCTGAAGAATTTCAGGATGCTGCTGCACACCACTGAAAGAAGTTCATTAATATATTCAAGCCTCAGTGTACAAATAATATTTTGTAGCACGTCCAGAAGTCCAGAAGGTATAAAGTTTTAATACTTTATTTATTCAGAAGATTCCAAACTATTTCTACTTATGAAGAAGAACTACGAAGACAAAGACTCGATGAACAAGCCACTTCACAAATGTTTAATTGATAAAGAATATTTGATTCAGCTAGATACAGATGAACCAGACAGTACATTTGTGTGTCAGCTACTCCGATTAAATATTCTGCATCAACAATAGGTGGTCGTTCAATCAAGACAAAGAATCAGATCTTTTAAAGGAAGACAGAAGACCTGCTACTGAAGCTGTGCTCAATATAATTATTCTTTTAATTAATCCACATCTCAAAATAATTATATAAGTTATGTAATTTATTTATTAAATTAATTCACACTCGAATTAATTTAATTCATGAATTTATATAATTAATATAATTAAGTGGATAATTATTGAATTTATTATATAAGGAAAATACATTTTATATGGTTTTTGAGCACGGTATGACAATCTAATTGATTGTCATACCGCACTTTGCAATCTGCCTTAGTCAGGAGGCATGACAAACCAAAGGTTTGTCATACCGAATGACTTAGGCATGACAATTGATCATTGTCATACCGAAGTCACAAGGTATGACAATGCCTTGGTTTGTCATACCGTTTGTCATACCACATGAAGACTTAGCCTCCAAGGTTTGATTGTCATACCTTCCCACTGATTGTCATACCGTTTGTCATACGGATGTCATACCTATTCAAAATCAGCATGACAATGCTTGTAATTGTCATACCTTCCCACTGATTGTCATTCTGATTGTCATACCTTCCCTTAGATTGTCATACCTTCTCATTTGTGCCATGACAATGCTTGTAATTGTCATACCTTTTGTCATAGCACTTGTGTAATTGTCATAGAGCTTCCTAAGGGTTGTCATGCCTAGCTTTGTCATATTAGTTCAATGGTTTGCCTATAAATATGGCTTCACCACTTCATTTGTTCAATGTTCATTGCATTGTAAAGCTTTCAAGTTGTGCTAAACTTGCTATTGTTTAATCCACAGTTTTCTGTGCTTTGATCACTCGGTTGTTTTAATCCGCTAAGTTAGAATACTTCCTGTCAAATTTATTCTACGAACTAGTGGACTTTAAAACGAACCATATTAATTATATAACGACTTAAAAATTGTTATATTGATTAATTTAAATCTGATTAACAAGTTAAACTCCAATCAGATTATTCCGCCGCGATTATTTTGTGACGATTGTATTCAACCCCCCCTTCTACAATCGTATCTGGACCTAACAATTGGCATCAGAGCGGTTGATACCATTTTCCGTATCAGATCCTATACACACTCTGTAACGTCCAAATATTTTTTATTCGAATTAATTTTGATTTAAAATATTTTTCTTTCAAAAATCCAAATCTCATCCAAACACTATTCACTTCAAATTCAAATATTTTTAATTCGAATTAATTTTTTTTAAAAAAAAAATTAATTTTGATTTAAAATATTTTTTTTCTTTCAAAAATCCATTTCTCATCCAAACACTATTCATTTTAATTCCTTTAAAATGAGTACACAAAAGATCAGTAGCATTAAAATCCCACCGTTCAGCAAGGAACACTTTGGCCTATGGAAGAGGCACATGTTCCTATTCCTCCGCACTGCGAACAGAAAATACATCGGGATTTTGGACAAAGGTGTTACTACTCCAATGAATGTCATATTAGCACACGAAGAGGATGGTGTGTTAATACCTCATCAGATCATTCCGAAAGAACTTTCTGAGTACACAGATGAAGAGAGTGAACAGATGAATTTAGATGATGCTCTTCAACTAATTTTGGTTGAATCTCTAGATCCAGTGATGTACAATGCTGTTGTAAATTGTACGAACGCCAAGCAAATCTGGGATACATTAGAGATTATCAATGAAGGCTCAGAGGAAGTTAGGGAAAACAAGAAAGAGATACTGATGGCTCAGTATGAACAGTTTGGTTCTCATCCCGGTGAAGGGATTTCAGAAGTATTTATCAGACTTAATAATTTGATAAATAATTTAAATCTGAATGGGAAATTCTACGACAAGAAAGAGGTCAACATGAGGTTTCTCTTAACCCTTCCCGAACATCTGGAACACAGAATCACTGCCATCAGGGAAAGCAGAGATCTGAATGAGATTTCTCTGGAAAGACTCTACGGAGTTTTGAAAACTTATGAACTGGAGCAAGTTCAGAGTAAACAGAGATATGGATGGGGTAAAACACAGAACCATTCGAGAGCTCTAGTTGTTGAGTCACCTGTACTGGAAGAAAAGAAGAAGGATGTTGTTGTTCCTTCTAAGACTACTCAGGAATTTGTTGTACCTGAGATGGGTCAGACTGCTTCTTCCAGTGGTGACGAAGAGTTCTATACAATGGAAGAGCTTGAACAGTTAGAAGATCAATCTCTATCCCTGTTTGCCAAGAAGTTTGGAAACATGAGATTCCGGAAGAACCCTTCCTATAAATACAAACCTACTGTTAGTAAGTTTCAGAAGGGAGGCTATTCATCTTCAACAACCAAAGGAGGATACAAGACTGGGATGGTGGACAGAAGTAAATTTAAATGTTTCAACTGTGGTGAACCTGGACACTTTGCAACTGAGTGCAAGCAGCCCAAGGTTCAAGGAAAGAGAAAGGATTCGTATGATGAGCTGAAGCAGAAGTATGATGCCTTAGTAAGAAAGCATCATGGTACTTCTGGAAGTCAAAGCTTCAAGAGCAAATCATATCTAGCAGAAGGGAAAAGCTGGGATGATACAGATAGTGATGAAGAAGAGCAGATTGGGAATGTTGCTCTCATGGCTAATGCTGGATCATCTTCACCTCCTCCTGTTGGAAGCTTTCAGGTAGATCCTACATGCCCTAAACTGTTTATGCAATTAGGACTTGAAAGAGATGATGCTATTAAAAAGATGAAAGCTGCTAATCTTAAAATTGATACTTTAGTCTTAGAAATTCATGCTTATAAGATGAATGAGATGAAAGTATTAAAACCTAAAATAGAACAATTGACTATGGATTTAGGATTACAATGTGCTAAAGTCAAAGTTCTAGAGAAAGGTGAGATTGCTTTAAGACTTCAGCTAGACGAAGAGAAAGTTAAGTGTAAAGCCTTTAAGGATGCCTCCACTATAGTTAAAGAACTTAATGATAAACAAGAGATCAAGAGAACTGTTGGAATAGGTTTTGACTATAACAAATCCGTAGGTAAGGCTAGTAACATTACTCCTTTTAAGAAGAGTGCTGAGGAAAGAGGAATTCCTTTTGTTTTGAAAGATTCCCTTAAACCTTTGTTTAAAACCTCAGAAGCTGAACCTCTTTTAGAGACTCCTGTTGTCATTAGATATGAACTCAAACAGGAAGACCTTAAATTGAAAGAGAGTAATGAGAAGAGAGATGAGATCCTGACATCACTGAAACCAATCAAAGTGAAAGGCAATGTTAGATTGTCTAAAGCTGGTTTAGGTGTCAACTTTGAGAGAACTAAATTCAACAAGCCTAATAATTTTGTGAATAGTAAGAACAAGAACAATAGATGTCATTCTACTGAGAACTTTAAATCTGATAACAAGGTTAGAGTAGAATCTATTGATGTTCCTACTACTATGACTGATACTCCTGTTGTTCCTGCTTTTGATGCATGTCATAAATGTTGTGGTGTTGATAATTGCATGACTTGTGCTTTCAATATGATGTCTGCTTATTTTAGAAATTTGCATGCTAAAAATGAAAACACATCTCCTAGACAACACACAAACAATAAGCATGCTAGATCAAAGACTGCTAGTCCTCCTCGTGTCAGGAAGGAGACTTATGTTTCAAAGCCTAAAACCAAGGTTTTTAAGGCTGTTGTTAAGGAAGTAAGTTCAGTCAAGTCAGAACCAAGTATCAGTCCAAGAGGCTCTGTTGTATTACCTGATAGAAATCAGTTTTTTAAGTATGCTGGACCCAATCAAGTGTGGGTCCCAAAGAATGTTTAATCAAGTTGTCTTTTGCAGGGTGCCAGTGGAGTTGTTCGAGTTACTTGGGTGCTTGACAGTGGAGCGTCAATGCACATGACTGGCAATAGATCCCTGCTGGAAGACATAAGAGAAGGAGCTGGCCCGACAGTGAGTTTTGCTGATAATAGCAAAGGTCGTACTGTGGGATATGGCAAGTACAAAATTGGAAGGATCATCATAGAAGATATTGCTATAGTTGAAGGACTTCAACATAATCTCCTGAGTGTCAGTCAGTTTTGTGACAAAGGATATTATGTTCATTTTGAAAAGGAGATATGTATCATTAAACATATCAAGGATAAGCGTCCTTCACTATGTGGCATAAGGAAAGGCAACATATTCGTAGCTGATTTGTCTTCAGGACCAGGAAACGAAGTTCACTGTTTCTACGCCAAAGCGTCTACTGAAGATAGTTGGTTATGGCATAAGAAGCTCTCACACCTCAACTTCAAAACCATGAACTCTCTAGTCAAGAGAGATCTAGTGAGAGGTTTGCCTTCCCTGGAATTCTCAACTGATGATCTTTGTGAAGCTTGTCAGAAAGGAAAAGCGAAGAGAGCATCTCACAAAGGCAAAACCATCAATACCATTACAGATCCACTTCATTTGTTGCATATGGATTTGTTTGGCCCCGTGAATGTTGCATCTATTGATGGAGGAAGATATGCCTTAGTCATTGTGGATGACTTCTCGAAATTTACTTGGGTTTACTTCCTGGCTTCTAAGGATGAAACCCCGTTGACAGTGATTGATCATATAAAGTTAGTTGAATTGGATAAAGGTGTGCCAGTCAAAGCTGTAAGGTCAAACAATGGCACAGAATTCAAGAATCAAACTCTAATCAACTTTTACTCTGAAAAGGGAATTAGAAGGCAGTATTCAGCACCAAGGACTCCACAACAGAATGGAGTCGTCGAAAGAAAGAATCGTACATTGATTGAAGCTGCAAGGACTATGATTGCTGAAGCGAAGCTTCCACTGTACTTTTGGGCTGAAGCTGTGTCTACTGCCTGCTATACCCAGAATAGAACTTTGATCAATAAGGATCATATGAAAACTCCATTTCATCTGTATAACAACAAGAAACCTTATGTCAAACATCTTCATGTATTTGGAGCCAAGTGCTATGTTCTCAAGGATGGAGAAGAGAACTTGAACAAATTTGAGCCAAAGGCATCTGAAGGAATTTTTGTTGGGTATACTAGTAATGCTTATAGAGTTTTTGTAATTGATACTCTGTCAGTGAAAGTTAGTGTCAATGTAACATTTGATGACACTAAACTTCCAAGTATACAATCTGCTGATCCATCTGAATCTCTGAAGTTTGATAACTATCCAGATTCTGATTCAGATGATGATGTGCCACCTGAGGTTGCAACAGGTGATGACAACAATAATAATGATCCAGACAATGGTGGAGGAAATGGCAATAATGCTGGAGATTCCACTGATGCTAGTGGTGGATCATCAAGTCAACCTGGCAACAACTCAGGGGGAGCTTATGGATCAACTAGTCATACACATCAGCCTAATGATAATACAGCTGAATCATCAAGGACACAACTTCCAAGGGAAAGGATTTGGAGCAGAGATCATCCCTTTGATCTGATTATTGGTGATCCTGATGTTGGTGTAAGGACTAGAAGTGCTACGACAAATGAATGTCTATTCTCTGGTTTTCTTTCACAATTAGAACCAAAGAAAATAGATGAAGCACTTGCTGATCCTGATTGGGTTCTTGCCATGCAAGAAGAACTCAATCAATTTGAGAGACAAGAAGTCTGGGCCCTGGTTCCAAGACCAAAAGGAAAGTCTACAATTGGATCTAGATGGGTCTTCCGTAACAAGTTAGATGGTGATGGCATTGTTGTGAGAAACAAAGCCAGACTGGTTGCAAAAGGTTATTCTCAGGAAGAAGGAATTGATTACGATGAAACCTATGCTCCAGTTGCTCGTCTTGAAGCCATCAGAATATTTCTTGCATTTGCTGCACACTCCAACTTCAAGGTTTATCAGATGGATGTGAAAAGTGCATTTCTGAATGGAAAGCTAGAAGAAGAAGTATATCTGGAATAGCCCCCTGGCTTTGAAAATCCAGAGTTTGCTGATTTTGTGTACTTCCTATTCAAAGCTGTCTATGGGCTTAAGCAGTCACCAAGAACATGGTATGACACCCTCTCTGAATTTTTAATTGAAAATAAATTTACTAGAGGTGTCATAGACAAAACTCTCTTTTATAAATTGCATGATAATAATATGATATTTGTTCAAATATATGTTGATGATATTATATTTGGTTCTACTAACGATGACTTGTGCAAGAGATTTGCTAAGTTAATGCAGAGTAATTATGAGATGAGTATGATGGGTGAGCTGTCCTACTTCCTTGGTCTTCAAGTAAGCCAAAAGGAAGATGGTATTTTTATTTGCCAATCAAAGTGTGTCAGGGATCTTCTACGAAAGTACAATCTAGAAGACTCTTCACCGGCAAAGACACTCATGGCCACTGCCACAAAGCTTGACCAGGATAAATCTGGTAAGAAAGTTGATATTACAAGCTATCGAGGTATGATTGGCTCATTACTTTATCTTACTGCAAGTAGACCAGATATCATGTTTGCAACATGTTTATGTGCTAGGTTTCAGGCTGATCCTAAGGAATCACATCTTATAGCCGTCAAAAGAATCTTTAGATATCTTAAGGGTACACCTGGTTTAGGTATTTGGTACCCTAAGAATACTGGTTTTGACTTAACCGGCTATACAGATTCTGATTATGCAGGTTGCAGGATTGATAGAAAGAGTACGTCTGGAAGCTGTCAATTTCTAGGACGTCGGTTGGTTTCCTGGTACAGCAAGAAGCAACACTCTGTGTCCACTTCTACTGCTGAAGCTGAGTACATTGCTGCTGGCAGTTGCTGTGCTCAGATTCTCTGGATCAGGAATCAATTAAATGATTATCGTATTTCTGTCGACAAAATTCCTATATTTTGTGACAACACCAGTGCCATAGCCATTTCAAACAATCCAGTGCAACACTCCAGGACCAAGCACATAGATATCAGGTATCATTTTATTCGAGAACATGTCATGAATGGAACTGTGGTGTTACATTTTGTACCCACGGCTGATCAAATTGCTGACATCTTCACTAAACCACTTGATGAATCCACTTTCTCTAAGTTGGTTTGTGAGCTAGGGATGTTAAATATGCCATGATTCTCTTTGTATATTTTATATATTTGTTTTATATATTATTATATATTTTTGTGAATTTTCTGTGTAATTATATGTATTTTATTAGATTTTATATAATTGTTTGTACATTATCTGATAATTTTCTGAGTAATTATGCATGTTCATATATGTTTCTGTTAATTTTCTAAGTGCTGCATACTCCCCTGTATTATTTTTCAAGCATTTAGATAATTATTTGTGTCTATTTTGTATTTTTCAAAATTAATTAAGCATAAATATTAGTTTTTAAGTTAATTCATTTTAATGAATTAAAGTTAAATTCATAAATATTTATATTTAATTAAAGTTGAATTTTACAAAATATTTGTGTAATATTTTAAATATTATTTGTATTAGGTTTTTGATTTTATGTGTAAAAAGGTTTTATTTCAAAAGAAAATCAAAAATCATAATATTTGTATTTATTTTTCAGTTTTTATTCTTTTAAAACTCGGTATGACATTTTTTAGAATGTCATACCGTGTGCTTTTTTCTGCTTAATTCCGTCGGTATGACAATTATCGATTGTCATACAAGTTTTGTGTAACATCGGTATGATAAACCTTTAGTTTGTTATATTAATGTCTCTGTGGTGTGTCATACACGCTTTAAAAAAAACTCGGCATGACAATGTAAAACATTGTCATACCGAGGTATTTCACCTACCTCGCCTCTTTTAAAAACTCGGTATGACAATACAAGTGATTGTCATACCGAAATTTCAAAACCCCTTATGACATTCAACCGCATTGTCATACACATACTTCATCTTCACCACCGCTCATATACATACAGCCGTATACACACACCAGGCCATTGTCATTCATCGAGTTTTTTCAAGTTTTTTGTGTAAAAACTTGCTGGTTTCGTGATTTTCAAGCTCTAATCGCTTGCTGGTTACTCTTTAATCTCGTTTTTAAGCCGTTATTCTGCCGGATTTTCGAGTTTCACAAAGCCCTATTTCGCGATTTCTTGCTGCATTACATGCGCTTTGAACTGGTTTTTGGACTTCAATCTTTGCTGTGAGTTCATCCTGGGTTCTCAATCACTTTCGAATCAGTTGCATAAGTTGGGATGTTGGATTTGATTTCGAATTAATTCAAATTGGGAGTTCGAATTTTGAAGGATTTTTCGATTAAATTAGGACTTGTTTGGATTATTGGTGATTTTTGAGACTTTGTTGGATTTAGTGGAATTAAATTGGCCATTTACAATTTAATTATTTTTAATTCGAGTTTAATCAATTAATTCGAATTATTAATTAATTGGTTAATTGTTAATTAATTATTAATTGAAATTTACGAGAAATTTGAGAATTAACATTTTATTTGAAAAATTCTCGTTTAATTCAATTTTTAATTATAAAATGGCTGGCCAATTTGTTATCGGTGAGATCAACTACAACGGATATTTGGACCCTGATTCCAGCTTAGAGAGATTCAGACCTTGGGTGAGGTTTCTGAATAGTCAAAGTTTAGTCAGCACGACCATCACTGCTCATGCTGATTTACAGATTCGTCCACTCCAAGACTTCTACTCCTCTGCACTCAATACCACTCTCTTGGACAGCTACAGGGTTTCTGGAAATATTACTGGTGGTCGGAGCATTACCATTTCAGTTGATGATGTCAACAGAATACTTGGGTTTCCACGAAACAACTTTGCTGAGATTCCGACAGATGCTGAAATTACTCAATTCTTTCAGACCATTCTTTATCAGGGAGAGATACATCTACCAAGGATGCTGAAAGGGAACTTGAAACCTGAGTGGGATTTATTCTTCGATACACTGGCAAAGGTCTTTTCCCCAACCACTCGAAGTAACTTCAATATCATATCCTCCCTTCTTCAAATCATTGGATTCTGCATTGTTCACAATCGACGAATCAACTTTGGCAAGTTGATTCTTCAGTCAATTCTAAAGAAGTTGGGACCACTCAGTAGTCGATCCGTTGCACAGAATCCCAGGGTTGTCTGTTTTTACCCTCGGTTCTTAATGCTGTTTTTGAATGATAAGATGACGGACGCCGAGAAGAATTCATACTTCAACTCTCCAATTGCACCAACTCAGCGTGTCTGTACGAAGTTGATGAAAGCTCTGACAAACAAAAGAAAATATGAGAATCTTCCACTCATAGTGACTCCATACCTGATGGAGCAGATCAATGCTCAGCCACAACAACTTCATCAATTCCAAGTGGCTCAACCTCAACAGCAACAACCTCATCTGCAACAGCCTCAACAAGCTCAACAAGAACAACAGCAACCACAACAACCAGAACCACTTCAAATGCAACAACCACAACAACACCAATCACCACACCAATCACCATATCAATCACCACACCAATCACCATATCAATCACCACATCAATCTCCATACCAATCACCACACCATTCCCCTCTACATCAAACACATCAATCACAATCATTTGAAGACGAACCTCAGGAATACAACTTCTTCGAAGCTCAACCGTCTTCATCTGAACCTCTACCACAACAACAACACACCCACTATATACCACAAACACAATCAACCTCCCAACCTTTACCTGCTGACTCAACATCAAATCCAGAGTTGCAGTCCTTTCGACAGGACCTACAGGTAGCTCAGGTACTTTCTGATTTCTCATCTAATTTTAATGTTGATGTATCAGATTTTGTTGGTGACATTGATTTTGTTTTCCAGACTACCAGCAATGAACCTGACAACACACAGGTTCATATCCAAGCTGACGAATTCATTCAACCAACTCTTTCTTCTGCAAACACTGCAATCAACACTACTATTCAACCTATTCGTAAGATTGCCAGAAAGAGAAGTTCGAGCAGTTTGACGAGTCAACCCGCAGCTCTGTCTTCCATTAAGAAGCCTAGGTTGGAAGCCCTGGAGACATCTGCAGCCTCATCCTTGCCTTCCCAAAAAGGCTTGGACTTGGAACAGGCAATGAAACAGTCTCTGGACTCATTCTCTCAACAGAATGAAGCCATTGAAGTTGACCGCTCTGCCACGGTACCCTGTACAGAGTCAAGCACTGCGCTAGCACTCACGCTAGTGCAAGACCAAACAAATACACAGGTTACTATGTTTACTGATTGCACAGATTTTCAAAACCAGTTTATCATGTATGAAAACTATTCTGATCAAACTTTCTTTTCTGATCAGGCGGTACTTGGCAATGTGCAAGTAAACTTGCCCTCACAGGCTTCCGGAGGACAGTTTGTTCCTCCACTACCTTTGAACCCATCTCAGGGGGCATTGGTAGTTTATACAGGTACAGCTGGAAGAGTGCAAACAATGAGTGATGAAAGGCAAACACCGAGCGATACACATGCACGTGAGGCTAGTGAAACAGCTATGAGTGTACGTGAGGTGAGTGCACACACTGACCCGGCTCTGTTTGAGGAACAAATGTCTAAGCTTAGGGCTGAATTAGCCCGGATGATAGCTGAAAATGAGAGGCTAAAGGGTGCACAGTTGGTGACCCTAGAGAAGAAAGCTGATGAAAGGCCATCCAGTTCTTCCAGGGATGAGCTTAAAGGAGAAATTCATGAGTTGACTGTCGAGATGAGATCTAATCATGCACTGTATATGTCAAAATTTGATGATATCGACAGAAAGCTGGATCAACTCCTAAAGAACTCAAAGTCAGATACTGATACCTCCAGAGAGGATCCCTCAACTAAGGGGGAGAATAGAGGAGATAAAGGAGATGGAGACAAAGGTGACAGAGATGACAGGGGAAATAGTTCAAATCAAAGCAACAAAGGGAATACTTCTGAATCTGCTCCTGACAATTCTGAAAAGTCAAAAGGCAAAGAGCCGTTACATCAATCTGATGATGTCTTTAATTCTGATAATTATGATGACTTTCCACAAGACATGGATGATGATGACGTCTTCGATGCTAAATACCGTCAAGCAGAGGAAGAAGGCAAATTTGAGGAGAGCTATTTATTCCAGGATGAAGAACCTGTTGATCCTGAACACGAAGAAAATGTCCGGAAGTTTAAAGCTGAGAATGAAGCTAGGAAGCGTAAGCTTCGAGATTACCAGAAACTTCTAGAGGACAAGTTAATAACAGAAGAGCAAATCAAGAAAGAAAAACAGAAAATCTATGATGCTGCGTGCAAGCAGAAGAATCTTGATATAAAAAGGAAAGTTGGAAAAAGCTGGGACATCGCAAAGAGGATTTTCAATGGACCTCAAAGGGAGTCTTTTAATGACAGAAAGTTCTTATCTCTGATCTACGATCTTCGAGAGGTAAACCCTGACGAGGATATTTTTATGCATGCCTTCGCTTTAGAAATTGATTACTTGACTGTTGGAGTCAATAACTTGCTAGAACAGTGGGAGCTGATTGTATATACACGGAGAAATGGTTCATTCAGATTATCTGTTGAATTTCTTAAATCATTCTCTGTGTCTGAGCTCTGGGTACTTCGCAATAAGGTAAAGCGATGCTCCAACCTGAACGAACTCCTTCGTGATAAGCTGTTGGATTGTGCTGTCTTCAACAGTCCACAGGTTGTCAAGAATCCATATTGTGTAAAGTTCGTTCACAAGGAGCTCTTAAGCACTGTCTATCTGAATGAAGAGGCTTTATCAAAGTATCCTGCTAAGCAACTGGCTCTAGCATCCACTCTACTTCGAACCAAGGGCTTCGCTTCTAAAGCCAAGTTTGATGCTGATGATGTGATTCTAGCTTACTGCACCCGAAGGAATATTTCTCAATATTTCCGGAGGATGAAGAATGTTACAAAGGCTCAGCCATCGGACTTCCAGGAAGACCCTGTAGAGATGGAAGTGTTACATCAACTGGCTCTGGCACGAGAACGTAAGAAGCGTGGTGAGTCCACTACATCAGAAGTGCCATCCAGAGAAGAACCGTCAACTCCTGTCCTTCACAGTTCAGATATCGAAGAAGGAGAAGTTGATCTTTAGATTTGATAAGGAATTTGTAATATATGTTCAGTAAGAACATCCTTATGTAATCTAATGTACTTGTTTGAATTCTGGTGAATGTTTAATGAAATACCAGAAACTTTTTGCTATTTACAATTCATGTTTAATCCTTTGTCTTATCAGTTAGTTGAGTTATCCTCTCGATAATTTGCATGTTATGTTAACAAACAAATAGGGGGAGATTGAAAGGCATATGTTAAGCCTATTTGTATTTAAGAGTATCAACTCAACTCTGATAAAAAAGAAAGTAAATTAGCAAGCACTATTGAAGGAATCCGTACGAAGAACGTCAAGTGATTTATTAAAATCATATGTCTGAAGAATTTCAAGATGCTGCTGCACACCACTGAAAGAAGTTCATTAATATATTCAAGCCTCAGTGTACAAATAATATTTTGTAGCACGTCCAGAAGTCCAGAAGGTATAAAGTTTTAATACTTTATTTATTCAGAAGATTCCAAACTATTTCTACTTATGAAGAAGAACTACGAAGACAAAGACTCGATGAACAAGCCACTTCACAAATGTTTAATTGATAAAGAATATTTGATTCAGCTAGATACAGATGAACCAGACAGTACATTTGTGTGTCAGCTACTCCGATTAAATATTCTGCATCAACAATAGGTGGTCGTTCAATCAAGACAAAGAATCAGATCTTTCAAAGGAAGACAGAAGACCTGCTACTGAAGCTGTGCTCAATATAATTATTCTTTTAATTAATCCACATCTCAAAATAATTATATAAGTTATGTAATTTATTTATTAAATTAATTCACACTCGAATTAATTTAATTCATGAATTTATATAATTAATATAATTAAGTGGATAATTATTGAATTTATTATATAAGGAAAATACATTTTATATGGTTTTTGAGCACGGTATGACAATCTAATTGATTGTCATACCGCACTTTGCAATCTGCCTTAGTCAGGAGGCATGACAAACCAAAGGTTTGTCATACCGAATGACTTAGGCATGACAATTGATCATTGTCATACCGAAGTCACAAGGTATGACAATGCCTTGGTTTGTCATACCGTTTGTCATACCACATGAAGACTTAGCCTCCAAGGTTTGATTGTCATACCTTCCCACTGATTGTCATACCTTTTGTCATACGGATGTCATACCTATTCAAAATCAGCATGACAATGCTTGTAATTGTCATACCTTCCCACTGATTGTCATTCTGATTGTCATACCTTCCCTTAGATTGTCATACCTTCTCATTTGTGCCATGACAATGCTTGTAATTGTCATACCTTTTGTCATAGCACTTGTGTAATTGTCATAGAGCTTCCTAAGGGTTGTCATGCCTAGCTTTGTCATATTAGTTCAATGGTTTGCCTATAAATATGGCTTCACCACTTCACTTGTTCAATGTTCATTGCATTGTAAAGCTTTCAAGTTGTGCTAAACTTGCTATTGTTTAATCCACAGTTTTCTGTGCTTTGATCACTCGGTTGTTTTAATCCGCTAAGTTAGAATACTTCCTGTCAAATTTATTCTACGAACTAGTGGACTTTAAAACGAACCATATTAATTATATAACGACTTAAAAATTGTTATATTGATTAATTTAAATCTGATTAACAAGTTAAACTCCAATCAGATTATTCCGCCGCGATTATTTTGTGACGATTGTATTCAACCCCCCCTTCTACAATCGTATCTGGACCTAACAACAAATATCAAAGGGGGCAAGACAATCAAGGACAAGGTATATAGGACAATCTTTGATTGTCTACCAAGTACTTGCACAAGGAAGAAAGACAAAAGGATTGTCTTGGCACCCACTTGATTCATTCGGCAGTACGCACGCTTCATTTTATAAACTTTCGTCCTTTAGCCAGCTCCTTAGAAATGCTTTTAATCCCGCACAGCTTATAATCTTTAATTAATAAATATTTAATTTAATCCAGAAATTATATAAATAAATATATAATATTATTAGACATTTATAAATATAATTTTCTAATTAATTAAAATATTTATTAATATAAATAAATCTTTACGGTCCAAGCTGCGGTCTCTAGAGGGCCAGGAACCGGACTCCTTTTGCCTTGCAAATAATATTTTAATTCCATCCGGGGTTCCAGCTTTAAGATTATATCACTTTCCATAGCGTTGGTGATAATTCTTTTTCCTCGTAGTCAGACAAGTCTAAGATTCGGTCTCCTGTGGGTCTGGAACCGGATCCCTTTTGCTTTGAAAAATATAAATCAATTCCAACCGGGTTTCCAGCATTAAGAATATATCACACTCCATTGCGTTGGTGATAATTCTTTTTCCCATAGCTAGACAGGTCCGAGCGGCGGTCTCCTTGTCCTTCCTTTTGGCCTTCTTTCTTTTGCTTTCTTTTTGTAAATTAATTCTAAATCAATTAACTTATTAATAAACTTAATTATCAAATTAATTCTAATTGAATTAATTTAACAACTAAATAAATTAATAGAGATTAATTATTTAACAAAGAATTAATTAAAAACTCTATATTCCAGAAAGCAAATGTCTTGAGCCTTCGTCTTGATCATCACACGACTTGAACGACCACCTTCCTTTGATGTTACAAGTTGAGTGGTTATCTGACACTAGTTGAGTTATCACTGGTTGTACAAAATAGGATTAGACATATACCTTTGAATAAGGCCTTTCAATCTCCCCCTATTTGTTTGTTGAACATTAACACACAAATTCTGATGAGGATAACTCAACTAACAACAACTAACAACTTTCTTATGACTCAATAAACATTAATACCAACTCAACCTATTAGGAAACAGTCCCAGTTGATAAGAGAAAGATAAAACATTAAAATGCATAGTAGATGGTTTCTGGTAATACATATAACATTGTACCAGTCTCCATTTTTCTTCAGACAACTACTTCTTCTGGAATACCTTTCAATCTCTTAAGTCCTTTAAATCTCCCCAGAGGCCTTGCAATCTCCTTCCAAGATATAACATGTAATTTTCCCTTAATCTTCTCCCTCATAGGTTCATAATATTCTCCCCCTTAGATGATAGATTAGAACATTGATATTCTCCTTCCATGGGTTCTGGCAATATTATTCTTCCCCTATGTGACTCTGCACTCCCCCTAAGTGAGGCATAGAACATTCTTCCCCTTGGAGCATGGATCATAGAATATTCTCTCAGAACATTCTGCCCTTTAACATCATTGAACATTCTCCCCCTTAGTTGAGGAATCCTCAATTGTTATCAATAATGATACCAACTGATTAGATAAAACATTGAATGACAGAATCCTGTATGAAGAAGACAGGGTTTCGTAGAAGGTGCATCCAGTAGAAAAGTAACCATAGTAAGCATCCACTTAGATAAAACATTATAGATACCAATTTTGAACAATAAGGTTTAAATTTGGTAAACAGTGGGTGTCTCACAAAAACATTCTGTAGGTGTATCACTCGACACACAAAATATCTCTCAGTTTATAGGTAAAGGTGTCACTCACAAGTTCTGTAAGTGTTTCACTCCACACAAATCCTGAGCTTCAAAAGTGTGATGTACCTGCAAATAAGATCACCTTAGCCTCCTCATGGAAGGTCATTGGTGGTGCAATGGGAGTTCATAATTCCCAGTCCTCGTAGACTCGTCGGATAAATCCAAGTCATAGTCCACAAGTTGCCAACTACTTTCAGAAAGTAGTAAATCCTTTAAAGGATCCAGAGTTTGATTCTGGGAGGGTAGACAATAGGCCTTTCAATGGCATGAAACCTATGTTTCCCTCGGATACCTGTTAAGGCATATGATCCTTAGAAGAATCCTCTACAAGAGTAGATTGCCTTTCACCTTCGAGGGTGAAAGATCCCTTAGGGGATCCGGAAATATTCCTTCCGGGAGGGTAGACAAGGACGTTTTAGATGGAAACATGTCCAAGTTTCCCTCGTATGCCTATGAAGGCACTTGGTTCAATAAAGAACCTGCAATTCCAGTGTCTATCCCTGATATGGACGACAAAGTTATTGCAACCGTCAATTACTTAAATATTTACCAACCACAGAAATATTCACAATATTAGTATTCACAACATGGATACCAATAAGAAATACTTTACAAGCATGCAACAAAATTAAAATGGAATTAAACATAAACATAAAAACTATTTACAAGAGCTCATGTCATGTTTAACATGCCAAGTTCACAAACCAATCTTGAGAAAGTGGATTTATCAAGTGGTTTAGTGAAGATGTCAGCAATCTGATCAGCTGATGGTACAAAGTGTAACACCATAGTTCTATTCATGACATGTTCTCTAATAGTATGATACCTTATGTCAATGTGCTTGGTTCTCGAATATTGTACAAGATTGTTGGAAATGGGTATCGCACTTGTATCATCACAAAATATAGGGAATTTTGTTTAATACAAGTCCATAGTCATTAAGCTGATTCCTAATCCATAAGATCTAAGCACAACAGCTACCTGCCGCAATATATTCTGCTTCCGCTGTCGAGGTAGATACTGAGTGTTGTTTCTTGCTGTACCAGGAAACCAACCGTCGTCCTAGAAACTGACAGCTTCCAGAAGTGCTTTTCCTATCAATCCTGCATCCTGCATAATCAAAATCTGTATAGCCTGTTAGGTCAAAACCAGTGTTCTTAAGGTACCAGATACCTAAATTTGGTATGCCCTTAAGATATCTAAAAATCTTTTAACAGTTATAAGATGTGACTTTTTAGCATCACTCTGGAACCTTGCACATAAACATGTTGCAAACATTATATCAGGTCTACTAGCAGTGAGATAGAGTAATGAGCCAATCATACCTCTATTGCTTGAAATATCAACCTTCTTAGCAGATATGTCCTGTTCAAGCTTAGTGGCAGTGGTCATGGGTGTCTTTGCCGGTGAAGAGTCTTCTAGATATTATTTCTTCAGAAGATCTCTGACATATTTTTATTGGCAAATGAAGATCCCATCATCTTTATGACTTACTTGAAGACCAAGAAAGAATGATAGTTCACCCATCATACTCATCTCATAGTTACTCTGCATTAACTTAGCAAATCTCTTGCACGAGTTATCGTTAGTAGAACAAAATATAATATCATCAACATATACTTGAACAAATATCATAATATTTTCATGCAATTTATAAAAAGAGAGAGTTTTGTCCATGACACCTCTAGTGAAACAAATTTCAAGTAAAAATTTAGATAGAGTGTCATACCAGATTTGTGGTGACTGCTTGAGTCCATAAACAGCTTTAAACAAGAAGTATAGAAAATCAGCAAATTCTGGATTTTCAAAGCTAGGAGGCTGTTCTAGATATACTTCCTCTTCTAGCTTACCATTCAGAAATGCACTTTTCACATCCATTTGATAGACTTTAAAGTTGGAGTGTGCAGCAAATGCAAGAAAAATTCTGATCGCCTCAAGACGTGCAACTGGAGCGTAGGTTTCATCATAATCAATTCCCTCTTCTTGGGAGTAACCTTTAGCAACCAGTCTGGCTTTGTTCCATACAACAATGCCATCACCATCAAGCATATTCTGGTAGACCCATCCAATTCCAATAACAGACTTTATCTTTGGTCTTGGAACCATGGCCCAGACTTCTTGTCTCTCGAAATGATTGAGCTCTTCTTGCATGGAAAGAACCCATTCCGGATCGGCTAGTGCATCTTCAATTTTCTTCAGTTTTTCCTGATATAGAAAACCCAAATATAGACATTCATTCTGAGTTGCACTCATAGTCTAAACACCAACATTTGGATCACCAATGATTAGTTCAAAGGGATGATCTCTACTCTAGATCATCTCCCTTGGAAGATATAATCTTGATGATTCGCCAGAATTATCATTGTGATGTTGTGTTTGACCAGTTGATCCACCATCTCCCCCTGAGTTGCTGCCAGGTTGACTAGATGATCCACCACTAGCATTAGTAGAGTCCACAGTGTTTCCATTGTTTTCTCCACCAATACCTGGATCATTATCCGCATTGTTAGTCTCATTACTAGTTGCAGCATCAGGTTATTCATCGTCATCATCCGAGTCTGAGTTAGGATAATAATCAAACTTTAGTGACTCAGATGGATCTTCAAATTGGATACTTGGGAGTTTAGTGTCATCAAAAGTAACGTTGACACTTTCCTTGACTTGTAATTGATCAATGATAAACACCTTATATGCTTGATGAGAATAACCAACAAATAATTGCTTAAAGTGCTTTGGGTTCAAACTTGCCACGATGTACATTTCCATCCTTAAGCACAAAGCATTTAGCTCAAATACATGAAAGTACTTGACCGTTGGTTTCTTTCCGTTCATAAGTTCATAAGGAGTTTTCATGTGTTCTTTGTTGATCAGAGTTTGATTCTGAGTATAACAAGAAGTATTCACAGCTTCAGCCCAAAAGTAGATGGGCAACCTTAATTTGCTTAACATAGTTCTTGCAACTTCAATCAAGGTACGATTCTTTCTTTCTACTACTCCATTCTGTTAAGGAGTCCCTGGCGCTGAATATTGTCTTGTTATCCCTTGTCGGAGCAAAATCTGTTGAGAGTTTTATTCTTAAACTCGGTTCCATTATTGCACCTTATTGCTCTGACACGAAGTTTATCATTCGAATCCAACTCGATCTACTTGATAAGATCAATTACCAATTGCGGAGTTTCATCCTTAGAATGTAGGAATAAAACCCATGTGAACTTAGAGAAGTCATCAGCAATCACCAAGGCATATCTCTTTCTTGATAAAGACATCACATTGACTGGACCAAATAAATCCATTTGTAATAGTTGCAGTGGTTCAGTAATGTTACTGGTGTATGTGCCTTTGTATGATGCTAACTTAGCCTTCCCATTCTGACATGCCTCATAAAGTCCTTGTAGAATGAATTCCAAAGGAGGCAGTCCTCTCACCAAATCCCTCTTGACCAAAGAGTTTACAATTTTAAAATTAAGGTGAGACAGCTTCTTATGCCATAGCCAACTATCTTCAGGTGAAGCCTTTGAATAGAAACAATTATCTTCATCATTGGCACCTTTGCTGTTATCTCCAAAGGTGACAATCGGACCAGCTCTCTCAATCACATTTGATAGCAGGGTTCTATCACCGGTCACATGTCTAGAAGATCCACTATCGAGGATCTATACAACCTTTTCAACCTTGTTTGGCTCCCTGCACATATCAAACGAATTAAACCTTCTTCGGAACCCAAACTTGGTTGGGCCCGGCATACTTAAAGAATTGACCTTTGTCAGCTTTGACAATAGATCTTGTTCGAATAACATCAGCATCCACCTTGACTGTACTTACTTTCCTACAAACAGCCTTGAACACTTTAGGTTTAGGCTTGGGAACATAAGTATCCTTCTTCATAGGAGAAGGACCGGCAGTCTTGGTTTTTACAAATTACTATTCATGTGCTTTCTAGGTGTTGTGTTTTCTTTGTTAGCATGCATACTTTTAAAATAAGCAGACATTACATTAAACGCACACAACATGCAATTATCAACACCACAAGGTTTATGGCCCATATCAACTAAAGGAACAGTAGGCATGTTATTCAGAACAACAGGGGGTTTAATAGTTTCTACATTAACATTTTCAGAAGTTCTAATGTTAGTAGTAGATGAGCATGTATTGTTACCATTCCTGCATTTAACAAACTTATTAGGCTTGTTGAAATTATTCTTTAAGCCATTGGCACCTATGCCAGCTTTGGGCGAACTGAATGTGCCCTCAACTTGCATTGGCTCTACAGATGCCAAAATCTCCTTCTCATTCTCAATATCCTCTAAATTCATTTCATATTGAATAATCACGGGCATATCAAGTAATGGTTCTGCGACAGGGGTTTTGAATAAAGGTTTGGGAGCATCCTTTAAAACATGTGGGATACCCCTGTCTTCAGCACTCTTAACAAAAGGAGTTATATTACTAGCCTTACCTACCGACTTGTTGTAATCGAAACCTATACCAACTTTCCTTTTAATCACTTGTTGGTCCACTAGGTTCTTAACAATATTAGTCGACTCCTTGTAAGCAAGGCACCTAACCTTCTCTTCAGCTAACTGCTCATTCAACTTTTTCTCCCTAAATTCTAACACTTCGACTTTATTAGTCTGAGTCAATAACTGACTAGTTAGTTGTTCAATTTTAGGGGTGAGCACTAGTTTTTCTTTTAACTTTAACTCATGAACCTCCAGCTTTAAAGCTTTGTGTTCTAGAGTTAAAGCTTTCAGCTTATTAAGAGCATCATCACGTTCAAGTCCTAATTGCATAAAAAGTTTAGGGCAAGTAGGATCTACCGGAAATCCGCCAGTGCGATGTGGAGGTGTAGAAGGTTTCATGAAAGCCATTAGAGCAACATTCCCCCGCTCTTCCTCCTCATCACTATCTGTGTCATCCCAGCTTTTTCCTTTTGCCACATAGGACTTCCCTTGGCTGCTTTGGCCTTGATGCTTCTTTAGCAGAGCCTCATACTTCTGTTTTAGCTCGTCATAAGATTCTTTCTTCTTTGCCAGCTGATTGGGCTTCTTGCACTCCGATGCAAAGTGACCAGGCTCATCACAGTTGAAACATTTAAACTTGCTTCGATCAACCATCCCAGTCTTGTAAGCCCCTTTTGATGTTGTGGACGAAGATCCCCCTTTCTGAAATTTACTACCAGAAGATTTAAACTTGTAGGAGGGATTCTTCCTAAATCTCATGTTACCAAACTTCCTGGCAAACATAGCAAGAGATTCATCCTCCAGCTGATCTAACTCTTCCATCGAGTAAAATTCATCATCTCCCGTACTTACTGAAGTATGTCCCATTTCCGGCACAACATACTCCTGGGAGCTTCTTGAAGGTACAACAACCTTCCTTTCTTTCACAAGAGGTGATTGTATTATGAGGGCAGTAGAATTGCTGACAGACGTAGACGTGTTCAGTGTCTTTCCCCATCCGTATCTCTGTTTAGTTTGAGCCTGTTCCAATTCATAGGTTTTCAGAACCCCATACAGCTGTTCCAATGAGATCTCTGTCAAATCTCTGCTTTCTCTGATGGCGGTTATCCTATGCTCCAGATGTTCAGGGAGTGTCAGCAAAAACTTCAGGTTCATCTCTTTGTTGTCGTAGTATTTCCCGTTCAGATTCAGATTGTTTATCAAATTGTTGAATCTGATGAATACTTCAGAAATTCCTTCTCCGGGATTAGAACCAAATTGCTCATATTGAGCCACAAGAATTTCCTTCTTGTTTTCCCGTACTTCCTCAGATCCTTCATTGATAATTTGCAGAGTGTCCCATATCTGCTTAGCACTTGTACAATTGACAACATTATTGTACATTACTGGATCCAATGATTCGATCAGAATGAGCTGTAGAGTTACATCCAGATTTTCAGCTCATTATCCTCATCCGAGAACTCAGTAGGTGTTTTCAGATAGGTTCTGTGAGGAATAGTAACTCCATCTTCAGTATGTTCCAGGATAATATTCATTGGGGACGAAAGACCCTTCGTCAAAATATTTATGTATTTTTTATTCGCCGCCCGGAGGAACAAAAGCATGTGTCTCGTCCAAAGACCAAAATTAGCCTTGTCAAAAGGTGGAATTTTAATGCTGCTAATTTTTGCGGTAGACATGGTAGAAAATTGGGTGTTTGAGTGTTTGGGAAAAGATTTGGATTTTGACAGAATAAATAATTTTCAATCAAAAATAATTTTTGAAATAAAATTATCTCGAATTAAAAATTATTTGAAAAAAGATTTGAAAAAAAAAAATTCGATCAGAAATAATTTTTGGAATAAAATTATTTCGAATAAAAAATTATTTGGAAAAAGATTTGAAAGAAAAATAATTTTCGATCAGAAATAATTTTTTGGAATAAAATTATTTCGAATTAAAAATTATTTGGAAAAAGATTTGAAATAAAAATAATTTTCGATCAGAAATAATTTTTGGAATAAAATTATTTCGAATTAAAAATTATTTGGAAAAAGATTTGAAAGAAAAATAATTTTCGATTAGAAATAATTTTTGGAATAAAATTATTTCGAATTAAAAATTATTTGGAAAAAGATTTGAAATAAAAATAATTTTCGATCAGAAATAATTTTAGAAATAAAATTATTTCGAATAAAAAGTTATTTGGGAAAAGATTGGATTTTTGAAGGAAAAATAATTTTCGGTCAGAAATAATTTTTGGAATAAAATTATTTCGAATAAAAAATTATTTAGAATTTTTAGAAATTTTCAGAGTGAGTGTAGGATCTGATAAGGTAGATTATATCAACTGCTCTGATGCCAATTGTTAGGTCCCGATACGATTGTAGAAGGGGGGGTTGAATACAATCGTCACAAAAATTCGCGCGGAATAAATCTGACTTGGATAAAACAGGATAATCAGATTTTAATTAATTAAATAAACAAGGTTCAAGTAAAAAGTTATTTAAACTTGAAAGTCGTTATTAAATTAATATGGTTCAGTTTTAATGTCCACTAATGTTTGTAGAATAAATTCGACAGGATGTATTCTAGATTAGTGGTTAAAACAACCGAGTGATCAAAGCACAGAAAACTGTGGATATAACAAGCAAGTTACGAACAACTTGAAAGCTTAACAATGCTTTGAAATCAAAGAGAATGAACACTTGAAATGAAGAATGGAGTGCCATATATATAGGCAACCATTTGTACTTGTAAGACAAATAAAAGACAAGACAAATAAGCTTGCAAAGACAAAACAAGAAGGGCAAGACAATTACAAGTCAAGGGAAGACAATCCTGGATTGCCTAACAAGCCTAAAACAAGCAAGAAAGACAATTATAAAGAAGAGCAAGACAATTCTCCATGGGCAAGACAAATATCAAAGGGGGCAAGACAATCAAGGACAAGGTATATAGGATAATCTTTGATTGTCTACCAAGTACTTGCACAAGGAAGAAAGACAAAAGGATTGTCTTGGCACCCACTTGATTCATTCGGCAGTACGCACGCTTCATTTTATAAACTTTCGTCCTTTAGCCAGCTCCTTAGAAATGCTTTTAATCCCGCACAGCTTATAATCTTTAATTAATAAATATTTAATTTAATCCAGAAATTATATAAATAAATATATAATATTATTAGACATTTATAAATATAATTTTCTAATTAATTAAAATATTTATTAATATAAATAAATCTTTACGGTCCAAGCTGCGGTCTCTAGAGGGCCAGGAACCGGACTCCTTTTGCCTTGCAAATAATATTTTAATTCCATCCGGGGTTCCAGCTTTAAGATTATATCACTTTCCATAGCGTTGGTGATAATTCTTTTTCCTCATAGTCAGACAAGTCTAAGATTCGGTCTCCTGTGGGTCTGGAACCGGATCCCTTTTGCTTTGAAAAATATAAATCAATTCCAACCGGGTTTCCAGCATTAAGAATATATCACACTCCATTGCGTTGGTGATAATTCTTTTTCCCATAGCTAGACAGGTCCGAGCGGCGGTCTCCTTGTCCTTCCTTTTGGCCTTCTTTCTTTTGCTTTCTTTTTGTAAATTAATTCTAAATCAATTAACTTATTAATAAACTTAATTATCAAATTAATTCTAATTGAATTAATTTAAAAACTAAATAAATTAATAGAGATTAATTATTTAACAAAGAATTAATTAAAAACTCTATATTCCAGAAAGCAAATGTCTTGAGCCTTCGTCTTGATCATCACACGGCTTGAACGACCACCTTCCTTTGATGTTAAATATTCAATATAAATAGCTGGCACACAAATGTACTGTCTGGTTCATCTTTGCCTAACTAAATTGAATATTCTCCATCAATTAAACATTTGAGCTGTGGTCGGGTCTTCAAATCTTTGTCTTCTAGTTCTTCTTCATTTCAGTACACATATGGAATCTCTTGATGAAATAAATACTTGAATCTTCATACCTTCCGAACTCCTTGAACTGCTACACAGTTTATTTAACACTTAGGCTTGATCATATGGAATGAACTTCTTCCAGTGGCTTGTAGCTGATATCTTGGAATTCTTCTGACATTCTGATTCTTGTATCCACTAGACTTTCTTGAACTGATTCCAACTAAACTATCTACTATCTACTGACATAACTTATCAGAGACGATTCCAGGTTGAGTTACAAGTTGAGTGGTTATCAGACACTAGTTGAGTTATCACTGGTTGTACAAAATAGGATTAGACATATACCTTTGAATAAGGCCTTTCATAAACTTGTAGAGTGAGAAGTGAGAAGTGAGAAATGAGGATGCTCACTTATTTATAGGATGGCCAACAGGTCATCTAACAGGTCAACAGGCCAAGTGACCTGCTATTACAGGTCAACTAGCCCAAGCCCAAGAAAAAGCCCATAATCTAGAAGGTTTTAGAAGGATCTAGATTTTCCTAGAGCCTAAAAATAAATGAAAATACAATATTTATACATATTTTCATGTATAAAATATGTATAAAACCTTATAAAACCCTAATCAAGGGATTAGCCTAGAAAAGGCCCCTAAAACCTTGACTAAGGCCTAATCTTATCTCATACCATTAACAAGTCATAATCAAGCATGATTACACTTAATGGTTGCATAATCCATGTTTAAAATATGTATAGTCCCGATACGCTCGAGAGCGCCCATGAAGCGCCCTGGGAGCGCCCTATGAGCGCCCCAGGAGCGCCAAGAGCGCCCGAGGTGCGCTTGAGGACCTCACCACCGTCGACCTGGGCACCCAAAACGCCCTAAATCGACCTGGGTGAGGTCGACAATTAACTTGGGTGTTAAAAAACCCCCAACGCCCGAGAGCGCCCCAGGAGCGCCAAGAGCGCCCGAGGTGCGCTTGAGGACCTCACCACCGTCGACCTGGGCACCCAAAACGCCCTAAATCGACCTGGGTGAGGTCGACAATTAACTTGGGTGTGAAAAAACCCCCAACGCCCGAGAGCGCCCAAGAAGCACCCTGGGAGCGCCCTGTGAGCGCCCCAGGAGCGCCAAGAGCGCCCGAGGTGCGCTTGAGGACCTCACCACCGTCGACCTGGGCACCCAAAACGCCCTAAATCGACCTAGGTGAGGTCGACAATCGACTTAGGTGTCAAAAAAAACACCTAACGCCCGAGAGCGCCCGCCCTATGAGCGCCCTAGGAGCGCCCTATGAGCGCCAAGAGCGCCCGAGGTGCGCCTGAGGACCTCACCACCGTCGACCTGGGCACCCAAAACGCCCTAAATCGACCTGGGTGAGGTCGACAATCGACTTAGGTGTCAAAAAACACCTAACGTACGAGAGCGCCCGAGAAGCGCCCTGGGAGCGCCCCAGGAGAGCCAAGAGCGCCCGAGGTGCGCCTGAGGACCTCACCAGCGTCGACCTGGGCACCAAGGATGCCCTAAATCGACCTGGGTGAGGTCGACAACTGACTTGGGTGTCAAAAAACACCTAACGCCCGTGAGCGTCCATAAGCGCCCTAGGTGCGCCCACGGTGCGCGCGAGCGTCGACCTGGGCGACGTCGAGCGCCCATGAGCGCCCGAGCTGCGCGCCAGCATCGACCTGGGCGTCCAATCCGCCCTAAATCGACCTAGGCGAGGTCGAGCGCCCCTGAGCGCCCGAGGTGCGCCCGAGTTGCGCGCCAGCGTCGACCTGGACGCCCTGAGCGCCCTAAATCGACCTGGGCGAGGACGAGCGCCCCTGAGCGCCCGAGGTGCGCCCGAGTTGCGCGCCAGCGTCGACCTGGACGTCCTGAGCGCCCTAAATCGACCTGGGCGAGGTCTAGCGCCCTGGAAGCGCCCGGAAAACGCTCAAAAAGCGCCCCAGAACACTTGATGTACCCCCAAAATGCCTCGGATCGACTAAGGAAAGTCCAGAATCAGCCTATATGGCTGACCTTACTCAGAATAGGCTCGAGAAGTGATTGAAAATGCTCTAAAACTCTAGAAAAGTTTCTACGAAACTTATCCAAAGTTGGGGGGCAAATGATATGGGTCTGAAATTGGCCCTAAAAATTATTGGGTAATTTTGAGCCCTGGTCTAATTAAAGGCCAGAATATAAGGCCCGGATTCTGGGTTTATCACCCAAAATTCATGGCTAGCAGATTGAGGTTATAAAAGGCCCGTTGGGCATTCATGTTTGAGAAACATGGGCTGCCCAAACTCAAGGCACGAGCCCCCAGCCCGGTCAGGGCCCAGAACTCGAATCCTAGTCCTACTAGGAGTCTGACTGACGAGTCCAGGACTCCGAGAGTCCTACAAGAACTCTGAATTTCGTGGATAACTATCTAGAGTCCTAGATAACCTCCAGTAGCTCAAGATAAGGATCAGAGATCAGTCTTATCCTATCTCTGACTCAAATACCTATTTCTACTAGGACTCTAACACCAGGGACCCTACTTCTAATCTGTCTCTAACCCTGAGACATCTATATAAAGGGCTCTACCCCTCCAAAATAGAAATACGTTTTTTGACTTGATTCTTCACCCCGCTGAAGATACGTAGGCACCTCGTGAGGACCCGTCTGAGTTCCGACTCGCGAGATCAGTCAAAAAGCACGAAGCTCACCCCTCGATTTTTGATCCATAACAATGCATTTAATCACTTAGGGCACATTATCTAGATTTTAATTTTTGTTTTTAAATTTTCGTACCTTTATTTGTGGTGATCGCTGGAGGACCCCAAGGTACGTTAATTTCTTTTTTTTTTTCTAGATTAGGACATGTAGTTTAAGCATCCATAATTGTTTATAGCTTTAATTATATCGTTGTGTGGAGCATCATTTAAATAAATCTTAAGGGCAAAACCCAATTATAAGATAAGGGAAGGGATTTCGTCACTCTTTCCTTGGCCCACAACAACTAATTTCCTCATTTTGCATTTCCCTAGCCTTTTAATAAAATGAATTAGACGTTAGCCCCTAGGCTTCGCGCTCAATTAGGAAGGTACCTAAAAGACGAGGTAATCTTTAATTATTCCGACTCTTTAGTGTCTAAGGCTAGCGAAAGCTTACCTGGCCGATTAAAGTTTGGTGTCTAAATGCGGAGATTGGCCTCTTGGCAATGCCTGCTCCAAACTGGCCAAACCGGTCCGAATAATAATTGATTTACCGAGTTTTTGGTGGTCCTTAAAGTTAGGAGCAAGGTCTAGTTCATTTTATTAGGGAACCCTAAAACTAGGTTTTTCTTTCTCTTTTACACCCCTTTTTTTGTGTGTTTTACTTTATCGCACTTACTTGCTACGTGTTTACTATCTTGTTTATGCGAACTACTTGGGTTAGGAATGAATCATCTAGATTAGTAAGACCTATAATCGAGATTCCTTTGTCATCCTCTTCGGACTCCGAACCCATAGAATCTAGATTAGTAAGACCGTTGTTACCCGTCTCGTTCGGCTCAACCATCATGCATCACCCTTCCTCCCGTTAATGGGAATAATTTCGAGATTAAGGCACATCACATTAGTATGTTGCCTAAATTTTTAGGGAGTGAAGGTGAGGATCCATATCTCTTTATTCAAGAATTTGAGGAGGTTTGTGGTTTATAAAAACTCCAACAATTGAGTGAAGACTCCATTAGGCTTAGTCTAATCAACTTTGCTTTAAAAGAAAATGCTAAAAAATGGTTGTATAGTCTACCAGACAATTCTATTTCCACATGGGAGGGGTTTGTGGTGGTTTTTCTTAAAAAGTATACAACCATTTTTTAGCATTTGTAATTCGAGTCGTCTAGCTCTAGCTCTAGGGGTTTGCACTCCATAGGAAACAATGTGGCAATCGATGCCAAATTAGCTACCCTAACTAAGAGACTCGAAGCACTAAAAACTAGTAAATCTCCCCCACAAATGTCAACGTACCCGAATTACAATCTCGCAACCCAACCCTCACACGAACTTGAACAGGTACATGCGATGTTTCAAAATCCTAGGAATGACCCATTTGCAACCACGCACAATCCGGGTTGGAGAAATCACCCAAATTTTTCATGGAACCAAGGTCAAAATTGTCAAATTCCTCAACCCAATTTTCAAATGAATCAAGGGCCAACTTCCTTTCAAACTCCTCAACAAAATTCATGTCATAACCCAATTCAAACCCCTTTGAATCCTCCCGGTTTTAATGATTCGGATAAAAGCCTCAATTCCTTAGAAAAGAGTTTGGAAGCCTTAGTGAAATCTCAAACTAATTTGACTCAATCTCAACAAACTTTCATGACAACCCTAGCCCAAGATAGGCAACTTTTGCATTCTAATGTGCAAGCCGTGTCTAAGTTAGAGGCCCAATTGAGTCAATTAGCTAGCACGTTGTGTGAGCGCGAGAAAAACAAATTCCCGAGTAAACCCGAGGTCAACCCAAAGTTTCCTCTCAATCAAAGACCTCACGAGAATGTTAATGCGATTATTTCTCTAAGGTCGGGAAACCAAGTAGATAACAAAGTTGGTGAGAACGTTAATGAAAATGAGGAGTCGATTCCTAAACTAAATCCTTCTTTGTCAAGCAATGTTCATGATAAGCCCGAATATTCAAAAGTCCGTGAGTCTATGAGTGAACCTAATCCTGGGCCCATCTCTCAAAAGGCCAACGAAGTAGTTTACAAGACAAGGGTTCCTTACCC
The DNA here is from genome assembly GCF_001625215.2 of Daucus carota subsp. sativus. Classification (NCBI taxonomy): domain Eukaryota; kingdom Viridiplantae; phylum Streptophyta; class Magnoliopsida; order Apiales; family Apiaceae; genus Daucus; species Daucus carota. The sequence continues at coordinate 11,612,104 of NC_030381.2, forward strand.
ACAAAGACTCATTCGCCCTAAACAATCGGCCCAAATGGAACCAATCCTAGAAGTTTTCAAACAAGTCAAGATAAACATTCCTCTTTTAGATGCCATTCAACAAGTTCCTTCTTATGCTAAGTGTCTAAAAGATTTGTGTACCCATAAGAGAACCACCCATGTTCCTAAGAAAGCCTTTTTGACCTCGCAAGTAAGCTCGATTTTCTCGAATCAAATTCCCGTGAAATATAAGGATCCCGGTTGTCCTACAATTTCTTGTGTCATAGGCAATACTTTTGTGGATAAAGCTTTACTTGATTTAGGAGCGAGTGTGAATCTTCTTCCTTTCTCGGTCTATCAAGCCCTAGGTTTAGGGGATCTCAAGACCACCAATATGACCCTTCAAATTGCCGATCATTCTATTAAAATGCCTAAGGGAATTATTGAGGACGTGTTGATCAAAATCGGTGATTTTATCTTTCCCGTTGACTTTGTTGTTCTCGAGACTCAAGCCGTCCTAAATCCTACATGACCATTGACTTAAACATTTTCAATGTAGGAAAAGAACCCAATGAGCTTTATGAACAACCAATTGGGGTTAATGTGGTTAACAAGTTTGTCACATGGTCTAGTTTCGAGGATAATGAGATTGAGTCTCTTCTTAGTGAGAATTTCAAAGTCAACCACGAGAATAATAGGGCATATCATGAGTCTTTGAAAAATTTGACCTCGGAGGAGTTGTTAGGAGAATTGAACGACATTTGTTCAAAATGGGAGACTCCGCCTGAGATTGTTCGTGTTGACCCTAGGCCCGATTTAGAGAGTCATGTAGGTAAACCACCTATGTTTTACTCGTTGTTCCATCATTCGCATAGTGCCTTAGGAAACGATGACACCACCTCGAACATCATTCCTAGTGATTCATACCATAACCAAAATTGCATAGTCTCTATTTTGCTTGGTATTAAAGAAGCATTAAGTTGGTTTATGGAGAACATTACTGACACTTGCCCTGTAGGAGTAAACGATGGTCACATGCTAGAGAAAGTCTTTATGCCTAAAAATTTTCGCACACATTTTGACTCTTTCTCGAAGCTTCCTCCCATCTTTCCATCCGGAATTGGCTGAAGTTGTTCCTTCTTCGGACCTTCCCTCATAAAGTTCAGGTATGGGGAAGGCAATGTGTGTGTGGGTCGTGTATGTGTTTTAGTAGTTAATAAAAATCCCCTTCATCTCCTATTCAGGTATTTTTCCACTTTACTCTCTCATTTCAATTCTCTCATTTGCATACATTGAGGACAATGCATGATTTAGGTATGGGGAGGGTTTTAGTGTAATTCTTAAAAAATGAAAAACCTTAAAAAAATTAAGAAATTAGAAAAATCCAAAAATAGAGATACTTTTAGCTAAGTTGTCTTTCCCTCACTCGAACTTTAGGAGTAGTTGGTGTTAGCATGTTTTCGAAAAAGTATATATATATATATATATATATATAGTGTCTTTTAGATAATTTGAAACTAGTTGAGTAAGGTTGTCTTTTTGAAACTTGTATCGACCGATTTGTACTTGTAATTCCAAGATGGCACACACATTTGCACAAGACCTTTGATGGAGAGATTGTCTAGTGATGTTATTCGATACCTGAGAGAGAACCCACATGTTGAAACAATGTCGAATCGAACCTTTGCGAATAAAAAAAAGTAGAAGAATAAAAAGATAGAAAAAGAAAAGGAATGAACTACTTCAATACCCATTGTTCTTTATAGATAAAATCTCTAGATAATGGGCAAAAGTAGATTGACTAGTCTCGTTTTGTGGCCTTTGTTACTCGAGCAATTAAGTCCGTAGGGGGATTTCAAAATCTAGTGCCCTAAGACCGTTTGGTTTGGGAGTCACTGACCTAAAGCTCGCTACATGGGTAACATTGTTTGCCTAAGAAAACAGACAAAATAAAGTCAATGCAAAAAAATAAATAAGAATAAGAGTTTGTCAAGTTTGGCTAGATATTTGTTTCGATAGAGACTGGGTCAGTTCAAAATTGGTTGAAAAAGAGAATATGTGCTTAGACGATTAGGATCCATCAAAGGCCTTAAATTCATTACACACCTTGGATTTCTAGTAAATTTTTGTGACGATTCAAGTAGATTAGAAACATTGTATCTTGATTATTAGTAGAAGAATTTTTGAGTCATATTTTCCTTAAAAAACGCTTTTTGTTAACACCAACGAAATTAGAGTCAAGTGGAGTAGGACGCTTGCTAGAATGTCTCGAAGATTTTATGGGTATATCTTTTGTAAACCCTTAGGAGACAAAACTCCTCTTGTAGAGATCGTCTACGAGTTTAACGGGTTGGTGAACCTAAAATCACCCGTAACGCCAACGAAAAGGAGCCTAGGACTTACATTTAGTTTTCTTAGTTTATTTTATTTTCTTTTGATTTTTACTCAAGGACGAGCAAAAGATAGGTATGGGGACGTTTGATAGGTCCATTATTTCGCACATTTTAACTACCTATTTATTGCTTGTTTTCGTATTATTATTAGTTAATTGTTTTGTTTTCAGGAATTTTTACAGAAATCAAGAATTCAAGAGAAAAAGGAACAAAAAGGTGCAAGAAGGGAAAAAGAAAAGAAAAAGAAGAAGAAGAAAGAAGGAAAAGAAAATCAAGACACAAAGACCCTTCTACCCCTAAAACCCTAATCTAGGCCTATATAAACATCTTTTTCTCTCATTAGCCTCTTTTATCATCTTCCACATCTATAATAGCTTTCTCTTTCAACTTGTAATCTCTCAAATATTGTAAACACTTTTCATATATATATATATATATATATATAGAGAGAGTTTTACTCCAATAGAAACCTGCTTAGTCTAGAAACTAAAAACCAAGCTGAAATATCACTAAATCCTAAAGCAGATACCACTAAATTCTTAAACAACTACATCTCCACCTCTATCTTCACCAACCCCACCTCCATCTTCACCAACCCCACCTCCACATCCGTCATTGCCACCACCTCCGTCGTCACCACTTCCATAACCACCACCACCTCTATGCCACCCGCCTCCTCCATCTCCACTTCCATTATTTCTCTAACAACACAATCTCCACCTCCATCTTCACCAACCCCATCTTGGTCGCTGCTTCAACCTCCTTCAGCCCCGTTCATACTTCTTTCTCCACCTCGGCTCAACTTCAAAACGCGGCGGAGTCGCCACTATTCCGGCAACACTCCAACCCCCTACTTCAAGTCACCCACACCTTCGCTATAATCATCCTTCCTCCATCTCTACCTTCACCTCCACCATCTCCACCACCGTCACCACCATCTGAATCGAAAACGTGAACAGATCTGGAGATTTGAGCAGTTTTTCGAACATATATGGAGATTCTGGGCTGTTTTTGCAAGTTTTCACTAATTCTTACAACACATATCACTAAATCCTAAAAAGAATATCACTAAATTGTACTGCGAATATCACTAACTTGTATTGGTTTCTAGTTTTTATTTTAAAAGTGGTTTCTATTTGATCATGAGCCTATATATATATATATGTAAGTTCAAGTTTAGTTTCTTCATCTCCTACATCTTTACCTTGTTGAAATTTATGGCTATGACCAACCTTCTTTCTAACAAGTGGATAAAGTGGCATTTATGCCAACCACTTGTGGGTTGAAAAGACTTTATTTTGTATTTTGAACTTACATTTTTAGTATTTAGCTTGAGACCCTTTTAATTCTCAATATTATTAGTGGGTTCAATGATTTAGTTGATATTTTGGTTTTTAGTTTGATGGGGTTTTGTTAGAAACATGGTAGATAAGCTAGTTTTGAAGTTTTGTGTGATTTGGAGTTAGTTTGGTATGATTTGGCGTTGTCCTTGTTCTTGGTTATGGTATTTTTGGGGGGCTTTTTGGTGTAAATTTTAGTTTGTGATTTTGAATTGAGGTTAGTGGGTTTTGGTTAGTTATATTTTATAAAGGCTAGATTTAAAGTTTGGTATAATTTGGAGTTGTTTTGACTTGATTTGGGTCTTGTTTTGGTAAGAAATGGGTATTTTAGGAACTATTTAGTGTAGAAGTTAGTGTTGAATTTGGTTTAGAGGCTATTGGGCTTTTATTTGTTATACTTGGAATAGCTAGATTTGCCAGTGAAATCAATTTTCCGGCGTGATTTAAGTTATTCCGGGCACCTCCAGAGATTCCGGCGGGAGTTCACGCGCATGCGTTTAGTCATTTTGATTTTGCTGACTTGCATTCTTAGTGTTTTGTTGTTTATTACGCATATTAATTATTATTATTACTCTGTTTTCATTTGACTTTGTTTTCGAAAGTTGCGAGTCACCGTATGTTAATCTGTTTGTGACACTTTGTGTATTGGATCTGTTTGGCTGCTTGATTTCCACATGAGATTTAAGTAATGATTGTGAAAGATACCTCTGAAACTAGAAGAAGCAAGAATGAATGAAGCAGTTACTACCTAAATGGTCATATAAATAATAGAGTCACGTTTAAGATAGAAATTTACAGGGGGGAAAAGATAACCCGGAAAATAAATATATTTATCCAATTAAGATTTTATATATTATATTTCAATTATCAAGTATCTACAGAAATTAATATATAATCATATACAAACTGAGTAGAGTCATTAGCAAGTGAGAATATTTAATGCCTAGTAAATTTAAATTTTAAACTAGAAATTTTTTAATATATATAAATTATGAACTCCATTCTATATTTTTATTTTTTTTATCTTTGATTAAGTTTATAAATTTAAATTACTTTCTAGCTTCGTAGTAGATATATAAAGATAAATCATAAACATGTGATTTACTAACTACATTTTTTTACATAATCAAGGATAAACATGTGATTTATTATCATTTATCACTCACCTATCTTTGAATTATCATTTTATCACTCAAATCTTCATACATATCTTGAATCCTATCATTTTATTAGATGATACAATATAATATTTAAATTTTCAATAAAATTAAAATTATATATTGATTATCAAATCATAAAAAATTATTATAACACTTTTATGTCCTAAATTTACCATTTTTTTTGTCTATATGTTCTTGTGTGAAACAAACCGTCAAACCTCATATGGTCGGAGGTTGATTCTTGGCATGAAAATATTTTTATATTAAAAGTTTTAATATTATTATTCATATTGTGATTTCTATTTAATTCAATTATAAAATATTTTTATATAATCATATTTTTCTGAAGAAATTATCAAGTAACTACTTTTTATGTGATTCTACAAATAAAATATTTAATCATAATTTTTTTTCGGCGACTAGTAACATAATACATTAGGTTTGTATGAGGTTTTATTTTACGATTTGAGATATAATGCTTTAGGTTCCTATGATGAGAAAAAATTACTATTAATATATTGTATTATTTACAGCACTGTTTCGTAATCTATTAAGCACGTAGTACTAATTAGACAGTTTTCTAAAATTTTTTAATAATATGATACTTTGTGTCTGTACTATTTTATATTTTAATAAACGTCTGTACTAAATAATATGGTTGTTAATAATCTAATAAGAAAAGATGAAATATCCCATTTAAGTATTTTTATTTCAAATTTAATAATATAATAATTTGGAATAGTATTGTTTCGTAATATATAAAGTGCATAATATTGATTAATAGATGAGATGAGCTCAATCATTTATTTAATGAAAAACATGGTACAAATATTAAATACGCAATATGATTGATGACTGATATTTGATTAGTCTATCTAAAAAGTCGATAAATAATTATATCATTGATGATATGAATTTCAATTGCATGATATATGTTATATCACAAAATTGACTAAAATCACAAATACTGTGCTATTACATCATATTTGTGATTTTGATATTAGTTATTAATCACGAAAAATTGAAAGAAAATAATATATATTAAACTATATGCCATAATATATAATATATATTATTAATATTATATTATATATATGTCATATATATTTTATATATCAATCAAATTTTCAGTTATTCAGTTCGGTATAGTTCAATACAGTTCGGTACCATTCTCGGTACAGTTCTCTTGTATAAACCAAAACCATCCCATATTTTAAAATTCGGTAAAGTTCAATACAGATATAGTCAAAAGTCAACGGTATTTCAATTTTTCGGAACGTTCGGTTCGATTATTTGGTACAGCACGGGAATCCACGAGACTCGTGCTCAGCCTTAGTTCAAGCAAGGATACTGGTGGAAACTTTGGTGGTGGATACAAATCTGGGATGGTCGATAGATCAAATTTTAAGTGCTTCAACTGTGGAGAGCTTGGACATTTTGCTGGAGAGTGCAAAAAGCCAAATCAATTCAGAAGAAGAGACAAAGAGTCTGGTGGTCAAGGCAAGAAAGGTCAAGGAAGAGCATATGTTGCTAAAGGCACATGCTGGGTAGAAACTGATGAAGAAGAGATTGAGCAGATGATGAATATTGCTCTGATGGCAAACTCATGTGATGAGATATCGAGATCTTCAACTCAGGTTCCCTCACTTGTCTTGCTTGATATGACTGTTGGTGAGTGCAAGAAAACTATAGAGTATATGAGTGCTGAAATGTTTAATTTGCACACTAGTCTTTGCAGCTCATGAAGAAATGGTCAGGGTAAATATTAAGAATGAGACCTTAACTGCTAATAAATGACTTGTTGCTTCTTAAAACTACTTCCTTAGATTCCTTAAGATCTGATAATGATAAGCTTAAGAATGACTTTGCTTGCGCTAAAAAGATTGAGGAGTATCTTAATTAGGAATAAGTTAGCTGAAAATGAATTTAAGCTCAAGGCCTATAAGAACTCTTCTCAAGTTGTTCAGGACATCTATGAGAAAATCACGAAGAACAATAAGTTACGCATTGGTTATGAATATGGTAGGAGACCTGGTTAAGAAACTGTGTCTGATTATGTTGGTGATCATACTGTTAAACCACTGATACTCAGAAAGGTTTAGAAACCTGTATTCAAAATTGTTGAATCTGTGTTTGATGAGGAAGCTTTACTCATTAAGTAAGAGCTGAATGATGAGGATAGTGTGATAACAGTAAAGTTACCAATGAGAAAATTATTGTCAAAAGACCCGTGACAGTTGACTCTTTACATAGTCAGACAGCACACACAAAGAATGCTGTCAACAAAGCTGCGACAGAATCTTTTAGAGGTACTGTCAAGAGGAAACGTAAGAAAGTAACTTTTGTAACTGCTGTCAAGACAGTAGAAGCTAATGCTGCTGTCAAGGGTGATCCGACAGCAACTTTTGAATGTGTTGTCAACACAAATGATACTAAGTCTAAAAACAGGAATGGTAAAACAATAGAGGTAAGAATGACGAGTATGCTAAGAATGCACCTAGGAAGTTATGTAATAATTTTGGTTGCTCTCATCACCTTACTCATATTTGTAAGAATGATGCTGCTACTCGCATTAATGCTGTCAATGTTCATGGTAATCTACACAGGACACCTATAATGGATAGATCTATGAATGTGTGTAGTAATATTGATTGCATGTCTTGTAAGATTACTGCCATGAGTACTGTGTTTAATCTGCCTATTTTATCAACTGCTAAATGCTCCCACTTATATGATGTTGAGACTCTCGAGGCTACTAAAGTCAGTTTTCAGTCTACACCTACTAAGAAAAAGGCAGTGCCACTTTCTAAGTCACAGTGGGTGAAAAGGGATGTCAAAAATCTTGTTGTTGACAATCTTGATGTTTTTGATGAAACTGTGATAAATGAAGCAAATGATGATGTTAGTGTTAGCAATGATGTAACTGTAGGAGCCAACAAAAATTGGGTACCAAATGCAACTTAATCTCATTTGATGTGCAGCGCGAAAAACATAAACAGGTCATGTGGATCATCGATAGTAGATGCTGCAGGCACATGACAGGTGACAAGGCCCAGATGTCATAGTTTGTGGAGAAGAACGACCCAATATAACTTTTGGAGACAACATCAAAGGTTACACAGTGGGATATGGTCATTTTGAAATAGAAAATGTTGTCACAGAAGATATTGATCTTGTTGATGGACTGTTGCACAATCTATTGAGTGTCAGCCAATTCAATGATAAAGGATTCAAGGTTGATTTTGACGCATTAGACTGCAAAATTTATCACAAGAAGATTGGAAGCCTCTCTCTTAGAGGAGTGAGGAAATGAAGCATATTTGTTGCTGACTTGGATTCAAGAAAGAAGGATAAAACTTATATATTTTACACCAAGGACACTGTTGGTGGTAGCATGATGTGGCACAGAAAATTCTCTCATTTAAACTTCAAAACAATGAATTTGTTAATGAAGAAGAGCTCGTTAGAGGACTTCCTCAGCAAGAATTCTGTCAAAAAGGATTTTGTGAGGACTGTCAAATGGGAAAATTGAAGAGAGCTGTCCACAAAGCCAAGCATGTCAACACTAACATGGAACCATTGAAGCTCATCCACATGGATCTTTTTGGTCCAGTTAATGTGCAATCTTTGGAAAGGAAGAGATATGCTTTAGTCATGGTGGATGATTAATCCAGACATACATGGGTGAAATTCCTAGAGACTAAAGATGAAGTTGCTCAGGAGATCATTGATCTTATCAGAGTTCTTGACAGAAATCCAGATGCCAAGGTCAGATTTCTGAGGAATGACAATGGTACTGAATTCAGAAACTCTCTACTTGAAGGTTTCAGCAAGGATGAAGGAATTGTACAACAGTTCTCAGCTGCTTGAACTCCACAGCAAAATGGAGTTGTTGAAAGAAAGAATAGGTCTCTTATTAAACCTTCAAGAACTATGTTGCATGATGCCAAGCTACCAACATACTTCTGGGCAGAAGCCATTAATACTGCTTGTTATACTCAGAACAGAACTATGATCAACAAAACTCATGGAAATACGCCTTATTATCTTGTGACAGAAAAGAAACCTATTGTCAAGTACTTTCATATCTTTGGTAGTAAGTGTTTCTTGATGAAGGAAAATCATGAAAAAAAAGGCAAGTTCGACACCAAGTCTCATGAAGGCATTTTTCTAGGCTACGGAATTGAAAGGACTACCTACAGGGTGTTTATTCTTGAACACAGGATCATAGATGAAAGTGTGAATATCACTTTCGATGAGACTAAATTTCCAGGACTTCATGATGAAGGCCAGATGAAGCTACTAAGATTTGAGAATCAAGGATTCCTTGAAGATGAGGAAATTGTTAATGATGAACCCACTTTTACCCATACTGTCGAAAATGAAGAAGTTGCTGTCAACAACTCGAATGGAGATGCTGCTTAATCACAGGAAGTTTCCAAAAATCATCCCACCAATGGTGATTCCAATAACATGGATGATAGATATGAAAGCACCTATTATTCAGATGATATAAACTCAACTGATCAAGTTAGAGATCTTCCAAGAGCTACCAAGCGGAACAGAGACCATACCAACGATCTTATAATTGGTAATCCTTCCACTAGGGTGAAGACGAGGAACATTTCGGCTGACAGCATGTTTTCATGTTTCTTATCACCGAATGAACCTAAATCTGCCGATGAAGCATTGTTGGATTCAGATTGGGTGATAGCTAGGGCTGAGCATTCGATCGGTTCGGTCCAGAACCGAACTAAACCGAAAGAACCGAAAATTGAATTTCTGATTTTTTACGGACCGAACCGGATCGAAATAAATGTATGGACCGAATCGGAACCGAACCGAAATAAATTGGTTCGGTTCGGTTCTTTTCGTCAGAACCGAATTTCCCCCCAAAAATATGAAAAAGCTGATAAAACCAAAATCACAAGCGAAATATTAATCAATTCCAAGCACATGATCTGCATGATTTTTTTCAAACTAAAATTTAAAGTTATAGAACTGCCAGCAGTATGCATAAAATATTACAAAGCTCCAAAATATTACAAAGCTAGTTCAGAAGAAACTTAAAATAAAGAAGTCTTGATCAATGTTGTGTTGCACAGCCAGCCATATTGTCATATGCTTCCTTGTACATGTCAACCAAGCAGGAGCCAGTTCCATTCATGTAGTATTTCCAGTCCACAGGTTCTGGTCCCTGAACAATGTACCAGCCAAAGAACACATCAGTACATTACATCATTATATTACCCAGAGTACTCAAGTAAGGCAACACAGTAAAGTCTACTAGAATTTTACAAGACTAATATGCAATGTTCTCAAACATAAAATAAGCCAAAAACAGAAAAGCAACACAAAAGGCTATATAGACCAGGAGAGCATACCTATGTAACTACTAACTAATATAAAATGTTGCAGCCTTTATGGAACAAATTAGAGAGAGAGAGTGGCCTTATGTTACATACACAATTTGGACAGACTGGAAACTGATCCTCAACCTAAACAGTAAAATATGAAGTCAGAGACAGAGCAATGACATAAGAATAATAAAACAGAGTTGGCTAAAAGAGAAAAGCTCAAAACACGGAGCTTAACAGAATGAATTCTAATCTCATCAGGAGCTTAACAAAATACCAAAATTGGTACATATGTGGTCGCAAATCATTATCTCTTAAACCTGACTAGAGTCAAACAAAATTACAAAACAATAAACTTATATGCACCAGCAACTGATCTGCACTATAGAATTATAAACAACAGAGCCATGTGTATAAATTAAATATGTATTAGATTAATCAATAATTTCAAGTCACAGTGCATATGACCAGAGGTCTCCCTGTGGACTGCAGTTCTGGACTTGTAGCATAGCAGGAGAGCATGACAATAACTATTAAAACTCGAACAAAAATACCAGAATAGGACAAGACAGTAGCATACCTAGTTGTCCATGTCCAGGTCTATAGGTGTATTCCCCATCCTTGTTTAAGCTTAAAGTAGAGAAAGCTACACAATTAAAGAGCACAAAAAAATGAATCAAAACATAAATGCAAATTAGGACAACCTAAATTCAAAAATTCAGAATTAATATACCTTCTTCAAATTTTTCTAGATCTTCAAAATCTTCTTCAATTGTCTTTGGGCGTGTGTATGAGCGCAACCAATCTTGAGCACAAAGTAAACCTTCCACTACTTTAGGCGACAAAGAGCTTCTATAAGGATCAAGCACTCTTCCACCCGTACTAAATGTGGACTCGGATGCTACGGTAGAGATAGGGATAGCTAGCTCATCACGCGCAAGTTGTGCGAGGATTGGGAACCTACTTGAATTAACTTTCCACCATTTCAAAATATCAAACTCATCATTTTTGGTAACATATACACTCTCTTTAAGATAAACATCCAACTCACACTTGGATTCCACTTCTCCACTCTCCATTTTTTGTCTCATAAATCTCTCACCTAATGCCGATTGTATTCTTGAAGATTTATTTGAAGATTGACCTTGATTCACTTGAGTTTGAGTACTCTTAGGTTGACAAGTCTTTTTATACTCTTGAAACAACTCTTTCACCACTAATTTTTTGTCATTGGCTAACTTCCAACCGATTTCATTTTCATATTCTTCAACAAGTGCAAACTCAAGAAACTCCAATTTATATCTAGGTTCAACAACCACCACCACATATATGAGTTTGTTCATTTTATTCACATCACCCCAATACTTGTCATATTTTTCTTTCATTTTTTTCACCCATAAACCTCACATCGACATCATCACTACTCATCCACTCTTTCGATATTAAATTAACCGTGCTAATCTCATGATAGAATATGTTGGATGTAACGTACAAGAACCCGATATTCTCATTGTTAGTTCATAAAAATGAACCAACATGTCAACCAACCTCTTAACATTACCCCAATCCCAAGAAGTAGGTACCCCCCTTGTTCATTAAGCTCGTGCACAAAGTATGGATCCATTGTTTAAAATAACAACTGAAACGAATAAGAAGCAAGCAAGCAACTGTTAATAAATAAGTAAGCTACTGCCGAATCAAACTACTACCTAATTAAGCTACTAAAAGTTTCTAATCAAGCTACATCAAGTGTGTAATCAAGTTATCAAGCTAATGCACCTATTTCAATTTACCGAAATCAACACAAATCAGAAATCAGGAACTCAGAGAATCAAAACAAAAACCAAAGCCCCAGCTATAAATCAGAAATCGCACCAAACCTAGCTTAATTAAGAAAATCAATAAAAGAATAAGATAACCTAGCTTCATTGATCGCACAACAAGAAGTTAAGATTTAACGAACCTTGGATTGTTGGAAATTCGAATCTCCGATTCTGAAATTTGAATCTCCGATGCTTGATTACTGATTCTTGATTATAGATATTGAAATTTGAATCTCCGATTCTTGTATGCTGTGTGTTTCATTAGATTCGTGGATAGATTATTAGATTAGGGTTATGGGTGGCTGAAAGAAGTGGTATGGCGTTTGGGTGTTGCAGCTAAAACGTATATAACGTACGTATTATAACAAATATATCATATATATATATATATTTTATATATTTAATTAATATTAAAAGTTCGGTTCTTTCGGTCCGGAACTGAAATTTTTACAAAAGAACCGGACCGAACCGAAAAAATCGAATTTCTGGGAAAAAAGGAACCAAACCGGACGAATTTTTACAATTCGGTTCGGTTTTGCTCAGCCCTAGTGATAGCCATGCAGGAGGAGCTGAACCAGTTTGAGAAGAACAAAGTATGGAAGCTGGTTCCTGGACCTAAACGCAAATCTATGATAGAGACCAAATGGGTATTTAGAAATAAATTGGATGAGAGTGAGAATGTGACAAGAAACAAATCAAGACTTGTTGCCAAAGGGTACTGTCAACAAGAAGGAATTGATTATGATGAAACCTTTGCACCTGTTGCTAGACTAGAGGGTTCTTTTTGCTTTTGCAGCTCATTACAATTTCAAGGCATTCCAGATGGATGTTAAAAGTGATTTTCTAAATGGAGAGTTGGAAGAAGAAGTGTATGTTAAACAGCCCCAAGGCTTCAAACACTCAAAAATGACTGATTTTGTCTACAAGCTGTTCAAAGCTATTTATGGCTTAAAGCAAGCACCTAGAGCACATGGCATGACACTATGTTAACTTTCCTATTGGAATACAAATTTACTAGAGGTGTTGTGGATAAGACGTTATTCTACAAACATCATGGTGAAGACATCATCTTGGTTCAAATCGATGTTGACGACATCATTTTTGGTTTAACAAATGAAGAGCTCTGTGAAAAGTTTTCATCCTCAGTGAGGAACAACTATGGGATGAGCTTGATGGGAGATCATTCTTTCTGGGATTGCAAGTTTACCAGAAAGAAAATGGAATCTTCATAAGTCAAGCCAAATATGTAAAGGAGCTTCTTAAGAAGTTCAAGCTTGAAGATTCATCTCCTACAAAGACTCCTATAGCTACTGCAACTAAACTAGATCAAGAATATAAAGGAAAAATGATAGACTCAAGCTTGTTCAGAGGGATGATTGGATCACTACTCTACTTAACTGCAAGTAGACCAGACATCATGTTTGCAACATGCCTCTGTGCAAGATTTCAGGCTGACCCCAGAGAATCACACCCGATGGTTGTGAAAAGAATCTTCAGATATCTAAAGGGGACTCCTAACTTAGGTTTATGGTATCCCAAGGGTACTTGATTTGAATTAATTGGTTATTCAGATTAAGACTATTGTTAGGAATCAATAATTTTGATGATAACATACACACTTTGTAACATGTTTTATTTAGAATCTTTATCAAAATTTAGTTGTAATTGTTATATTTCTTCTCCTTGAGAATTATCAACGGATGGATAGAATAGGATGACAAATTGTAAATATCCAGTGCCATGTAATTTTATCTAAGTGAAGGATATTCAACTGATGAGTTGTAACAATTCAACTAATGAAGATTGCACTGTGTTTCAACTGATGAAGACCAATCATTCAACTGATGAAGACAAAGTGTTCAACTGATGAAGCTGAAGTATTCAACTGATGAGACTAGAAAAGGGCTCAATCGATAAAGTCTGTAATTCGTTCGATGGATGAAGACACTTTCAACGGATGAAGCAAACATCCATTGAAAGTGACTAGAGCTTAATTCTGAAAAGTCACATGGATCAAATTGCACTAAAATATACATGGAATCCTGATTAGGACAATAAAGAAGAACCAGAAACATTCTTATCTCATGCAATGCAATCTGGATCAAATCAAGAATATGGTCAAAGATGAAGACATCACAGAAGGCTTGCATAAGACAAAGATGTGCAACATAGTTTAAATTAGAGTGCCCAATTTGTATTCTAGTTAAACTGTGTAAAACTTGGAGTATATAACCAAGTTAGCAGCATCAGTTGAACTTTTTCAATTTACTTGAGAGAAAATCTGAGAGTAAGAAATAGTTCAAGTGTTGAATCTGCAGCTGTGAGAATTGTAATCAATCCACAGATTCTTCAATATAAAATTTCATGGGTGGATCATTCAATCCACCCGTATTTTTAATACCTGGTGTTTTTATTATAAGTGTTCTTTGTTCTTGAATCTTTTAAGTTTTTAAAAGATTGTATTCAACCCACCCCCTTCTACAATCTTTCTCATAGTCAGTATAAAATAACAATTGTTATCAGAGCGAGGTTCCCAAAAACAGGGAAAAAGATCAACACTGCTAGAGAAAGATGGGAAAGAAGGATGCTGGAGTGAAGATTCCTGTTCTTGACAAAGACAACTATTTTCACTGGAAAGTGAGAATGCATTTGCATCTGTTGTCAATTGATGAAAGTTATGTAAACTGCATAGAGAAAGGACCTCATGTTCCCATGAAGGTCTGTACCAGTATTGGAGCTGATGGTGAAGACATGGCAGGAAAAATGGTTCCCAAGCCTATCCATAAATATTCTCAAGAAGACACCGAGGAAGTGCACAAGGATAAAAAGACCATGAACCTTCTGTTCAATGGTCTGGATCAAGAAATGATTGATAGTGTCATCAGCTGCACAAGTGCCAAAGAAGTTTGGGACACCATCAGGACCATCTCTGAAGGAAATGAGCAAGTAAGAGAAAACAAAATGCAGTTACTGGTTCAACAATATGAGTCATTCCATTTCAAGGCTGGTGAAAGCTTAAGTGACACATTTAATAGATGTCAAAAACTGTTAAATGGACTAAAACTTTTTGGAAGAATGTACCAGGTCAAGGATTCAAATTTGAAATTCTTAAGAGCTCTTCCTAAAGAATGGAAGCCTATGACAGTCTCTCTCATAAATACTCAAGAATTTAGAAGACTACACTCTTGAGAGGCTGTATGGAACCTTGAAAACCTATGAGCTTGAAATGGAACAAGATGAAGAGATAGAAAACAGTCAAAGGAAAGGCTATTCATATGTGGCTCTAGTTGCATCTTTTGATGACTCTGTCAAGGATAAGGGAAAATCTCAAGCTGAAGAAACTGAGAAGTTGGTCAAAGAAGAGAGCTCAGAATCAAGGAAAGGAAAAGGAAAGGCCAAAGATGAAGCTGATTCTGGTGAATATAGTGATGGGATTGATGAGCATTTGGCCCTTCTTTCAAGAAGATTCTATAAATTAAGATTCAAAAAGAATTTTAATCCTGCAAAACCATTCAAAGGCAATCCCAAGTCTGACAGAAGCATGGTGGATAGATCCAAATTCAAGTGCTACAAAAAGAAATATTACGAACTTCTCAAGCAGAAAGAAAGAGCTTTCATTACAAAGGACGATTGGGCAGCTGGAGATGATTCTGATGAAGAGGAAGAGTTTGTCAATCTTGCTCTAATGGCCAACTCCACAGATCAAGAAGAAAGCAATGCAAATAGCAGTTGGGTATTCACCACTAACTTAGTTAAGTTAACTAAATATGAATGCAATGCCACTATAAATGAAATGTCTACAGAATTATATCATTTGCATGTATCTCTAAAATCTCTCACTAAGGAAAACTGTAGAATTAAGGATGCTAACACATTTCTCAGTGATAGAAACAGTGTGCTAGAAGCTCAATTTATTAGGTTTGAGAAACTGAAAATTGAGTGTCAAACACCCAAGGATGATCTTTTGGCTGTTTTGAAAAGAGAAGAAATTATCAGAAAACAGCTTGATAAGGAACAAGAGATAATTGTCAAATGAAAATCTGGAAGAGATGTTTCTATAAACATACTCAACGTTCAAGGTAGAGAAACCTTTGTGAAGAACGAGTGGAAGAGAGATAAGAAAGTTCTTGAGATGTCAGATGTCAGTTCAAATGATGAGAACACGGATAGTGATCATCCAATGAAAACAAAAAGCTCTATGGATGAAAGTTATCCGTTGAAAAACAGCTCATCAGTTGACAAGAAAGTTCTCAAGAAATTAAACAAGAAATATGGTCCTGTTAATAAGAATTTTGTTAAAGGGGATGATAATTCTTCTGAGACTAATGAGAGTAAAAATGGAAATCACAATACTGACAAGAAGCTTAAGAAGAAATTGGATGTTGGTGAGACTAAATCATAAGTAACCAAAAAGAAGAGTGGAAATAGAAATGGTAAAATTGGAGTCAATAAGCACACTAATTACACCCCCAATGCTAGTGCTCCTAGGAAAACTTGCAGTAAATGTGGAAGTGTTAATCATTTATCTGCAAATTGTAAGACTGTGATTGCTCCAAGTTTATCCATGTCTATGTCTATACCATCTGTTTCTAACATGCATTTATCTGCTATGAACATGAAGCCTGGTTTATTACCTCACCATCTATAATCTCAGTCTAGCATGCCATACATGTTCAATCCATATTTCAATACTTTTAATATGCCTCAATATCACTCAAACTTGCATGGTGTCAACAATATGTGCATGCCTCAAATGCCTGTCATTAAGAGTAATGTTGATATCCCAGTTTCTCAATCAAAACCAAAGATTGAACCATCTCAATCTAAGGGAAAGACTGAGACTGAAGGGAAAGCTGTTAAGACTAACAAATCTGGACCCAAAGCAATTTGGGTACCAAAATCAACTTGATCTGTTTTGAATATGTGTGCAGGGAAACCATAAGAAGAATTTGTGGTACTTAGAATGTGGATGCTCTAGGCACGTGACTGGTGATTCTTCCCTTCTCACAAAGTTTATGGAGAAAGCTGGCCCTAGCATTACCTTTAAAGATGACAACAAAGGATATATTATGGGATATGGCTTGGTAGCAAAAGAAAATGTCATCATTGATGAAGTTGCATTGGTGTCTGGTCTTAAGCATAACTTGCTTAGCATTAGTCAACTATGTTGTCACCAAGGGAGATGACAGCAATGTGGTACTAATTGGACAAAGAAAAAGAAATGTGTATGTAGCTGACTTCAACTCTGTAAATATGATTCAGTCACTCGCTTCTCAGCAAAGCAAGCTCAGATGACAGTTGGCTATGGCACAAGAGATTGTCTCATTTAAATTTCAAGACAATGAATGAGTTGGTTAAGAAGGATCTGGTAAGGGGAATCCCAAAGTTGGAATTTTCCAAAGATGGTATGTGTGGAGCATGTCAGCAAGGAAAGCAAAAGAGAAGCTCTTTCAAAAGCAAAGTTCTTTCATCACTTGTAAAGCCTCTTCAATTTTTGCATATGGATTTGTTTGGTCCAGTCAACATTATGTCAATTTCAAAGAAGAGATTTTGTCTAGTGATTGTTGATGATTTTTCAAAGGCATTAAAAAACAATCCAGATGTCAAAGTTGAGAGAATCAGAATTGATAATGGAATTGAATTCAAGAATTCAATGGTGAAAGAATTTTGTTAAGAAAAGGGAATTATTCATGAGTTCTCTGCACTAAGAACTCCACAGCAAAATGGAGTAGTCGAAAGGAAGAATAGAACCCTAATAGAAGCTGCAAGAACCATGATTAATGAAGCTCAATTGCCAACCTATTTCTGGGCTGAGGCTGTGACACTTCTTGCTTCACTCAAAATATATCCCTGATAACCAAATCTCACAGTCTGATTCCCTTTCAACTGTATAAAGGAAAGAAGCCTTCAATTAGCTTTGTTCATGTGTTTGGATGCAAGTGCTATGTTCTAAGAAATCAAGGTGAAAATCTTGGGAAATTTGAAGCCAAAGCAGATGAAGTTATTTTTGTTGGATACTCTAATGGAAAATCGTTTAGAGTTTACAATCTGAGAACTAACATTGTTATGGAATCAATCCATGTAGTTTTTGATGATAAAAAGATTCAAGGTCTGTCAGATGAAGGATTTCATGACAATCTCAGATTTGAAAATGAAGGTGAAGGTGATCTATATGATAGTGATGATGATTGTGATGACTATGTTCAAAATGCTAGAGTTAATCCTGGAATTAACATTCCAACTGATGAGCATTCAATAGATGAGACAACAGCCATCGAAAACTCAGCTGAGGCATCAGTTGAAACTCCTCTGGATTCATCAGACGAAATAATGTCTCAAAATTTCAATCAATTTAGGAATAATGAGATGTCATATTTAGGGGGAGCTTTTCGACATGGCAATCTGAACTACAACAATGAGACTACTTCATCAAGACAATCACTTCCACCTCAAAGAAAATGGACAAAGGATCATCCTTTTGAATTAATAATTGGTGATGCAAATGCATCTGTACAAACCAGAAGAGCTACTCAAGATTAATGCTTATATAGTGGATTTCTTTCACAGGATGAGCCTAAAGTAATATAAGATGCTCTCAAAGATGCTGATTGGGTTCTTGCCATGCAAGAAGAATTAAATTAATTTGAGAGAAACAAAGTCTGGAAGCTGGTGCCCAAGCCTAAGAATAGAACAATTGTAGGCATAAATTGGGTATTCAGAAACAAAATGGATAAGAATGGAGTTGTCACCAAGAACAAAGCAAGGCTTGTGGCTAAGGATACTCTCAATCTGAAGGAATTGATTTTGATGAGACATTTGCACCAGTTGCAAGATTGGAAGCCATAAGAATCTTCTTGGCCTATGCTGCTCATGCAAATTTTAAAGTCTATCAAATGGATGCCAAAAGTGTTTTTCTTAATGGTGAACTGGAAGAGGAGGTATATGTAAGTCAGCCTCCTGGTTTTGAAGATCCAGATTATCTAGAGTATGTTTACTTCTTAGTAAAAGCACTTTATGGTTTAAAGCAAGCACCAAGGGCCTGGTATGACACTTTATCTCAATTTTTATTAGATAATCATTTCACTAGAGGAACTATGAATAAAACTCTATTTTACAGAAATTTAAATGATGCATTTATCTTAGTTCAAATTTATGTAGATGATATAATTGTTAGGTCTACAGATGAGAAACTTTGCAAAAAGTTTGCCAAACTGATGAAAAATCAGTATGAGATGAGCATGATGGGAGAGCTCACCTACTTTCTTGGTTTACAAGTTAAACAGGTAAAGGAGTGTATATTCATAAATCAAACTAAATACATCGATGATCTACTTAAAAAGTTTAATTTAATGGATTGTAAAGAAGCTAAAACTCCCATGCCAACTGCCACTAAATTTGAATTAAGTCCTAATGAGAAATTTGTGGACATTTCAAATTATAGAGGAATGGTTGGTTCTCTCTTATACTTGACAGCTAGTAGACCTGATATTATGTTCTCTACATGCCTCTGTGCTAGATTTCAAGCAGATCCTAAAGAATCACATCTAATTGCTATTAAAAGAATATTCAGATATCTTCCGGGAACTCTAAATCTTGGTATTTTGTACCTTAAAGACTCTAGATTTGATCTAATTGGATATTCAGATGCTGATTTTGCAGGATGCAAAATTGATAGAAAAAGTACAACGGGCACATGTCAATTCCTTGGAGACAGGCTGATTTCTTGGTTTAGCAAAAAGCAACATTCCGTTTCAACCTCTACAGCTGAGGCTGAATACATTGGAGCTGTAAGCTGTTGTGCACACATATTGTGGATGAGAAATCAATTACTTGATTATGGTTTAAATCTCTCAAAAATCCCAATATTTAGTGACAACACCAGTGCTATTGCTATAACTGAGAATCCAGTACAACATCCAAGAACCAAGCATATTGACATCAAGTATCACTTCATAAGTGAACATGTGATGGCCGGTACTATTGAAATGCATTTTGTTCCAAGTGAAGAACAAATTGCAGATATTTTCACAAAGCCCCTTGATGAATCCACATTCACAAGGTTGGTTAGTAAATTAGGTATGTTAAATTTCTCCTAATTTATAGTAAATTTGTTTGTAATATGGTAGCCAGAATTCAGCTACATTCAATTTCTCAAAAATTGATTTAGTTATAATTCTGGATAAAATAGTTGATATTTCAACTGATGAGATATTGAAATTATCCTATATTGGAGTATTGTTTTAACGGATGATCTTTCAGCTCAGTCATTGAAACAATATCCTATTGTCTTGTTTTTAGTTCGATGGATGACATCAATTGAAACTCTTTCAACTGATCCTCATCAATCGAATAAGAATTCCAAAGAGGCGCATATCTCATCCATCGAAATATCTACCACATCTGAGCCGTTGAAATCACTTTTATCTCTTCTCTACTTTATACATACAATCGTGTGTGTAATTTTTGCGGAGTTAATTAAAAATTATTTCTCCAAAATGGTAATTTTTCAGCCAATCACAACAATTTTCTGTGAAAGTATTTAAGTATTTTCAGTATTTTCATTTCTTTTCATCTCACTCTTTCGAATTCACAAGACCTCTCTCTCTCTCTGTGCAAAAAGAAGCTCATATATTCTTCAATTTTTCTCTGCAACTACAATGGCGCCCATGAAGAAATACTCATCTCCTACTGGGTTCATTTATGAGAAGAACAATTTTGCGTCATTTGTGAACACTGAAGCTGTAGAAGAGAAGGAATTCCACAAAATGATGGAGTTCATCAAAGTCAGCCAACTCTCTCATGCCATGCTTTCAACTCCCACTGTCTATCATGAAGTGGTGGAAGAAATCTGGACTATGGCTGAATTTAATAGTGAGCATGAAACTATTTCCTTCTCTCTTAAAAATGATGTGTATACTGTTAACTGTGATGTCATGAATGCATGCCTTAAGATTCCTGAGAATACTTTTGCTACATTGCCTACTGATATCCAGTTAGTTAACATGCTCAATGCCATGAACTACATTACATACTTCTGCTTTAGGTAAAATAGTTAGAAAAGGGCTTAGGAGAGAATGGAGCTATTTATGTGATGCATTTGTTAAGGCATTCTCTGGCAAAATCAGTAATTTTGATGCTATTACTTCTCAGATTTTTCGAATGCTTTATATGTTCTTAACAAATGAGTACTTTAATTTTGGTGGTTTGATGATCCAAGAAATTAGGGAGAAACTAAGTGATAAAAATGATAGGCATAAAAACATATATTATGTTAGGTTTCTCATGATGTTGGCAAATCATGTAAATGATAAGCTAGTTATCACTAATCAGGAAGCCAAGCTTCCAACGTTTGTGCAGGAGAAGAGAGTGTTTAAAAACCTCTCAAGAATGAACTTATATCCCTCTGTGGAGGTGGGCTACTTTCCAATCATGGAAGCTGGTAAGGAAAAGCAGGTATTTGGCTTTCCCTTAACTCTCTCTCAACCTCCTACTTCTCTGCCTTCTGCTACAATGGCTGCTGGAAATGACCAACAACAGCCTTCCCAAGTAGCACAACCTTCCAAATCTAAATCTAAAAGGCCAACCTCAGGTGCCTCCCAAAAGGCACCTGTTGTAAAATCCAAAAAGCACAAACCTGAGGGGAGTGTGCAAGGTGGAAGTGAGGGGGAGGCACATGGTGAACATCAAGAAAACCTTAAGAATGAAGTTGGAGAGGTGAGTGAAACCCAGCCTAGCCACTCTGTAGACTCCCAAAGGGCTACAGAGATTCATATGAAATTTAGCTCAATTCTAACAACATCCTCCCAAAAGGATGCTGTTATTGAAAATAGCCCACAACCAGGGGCACACTTAAAGAGGGGGAGGGACACTTCACCTATAAATGCCTATGGGGGAAAGAAGACAAAAGGTGGCCAGTTTGAGGAGACTGCACACACATCTCAGGCTAAAATCATTGATTTTATGCCTAAGACATCTCAAAATCAGATTGATGTGACTCTAGTAAATGTGGAGTCACAGCCCCCTTCTACTCTCTCAATCCCAATTTCCTCTATTTTTGATCTTACTATCTCTCAACCCCAAACACAATCCCCAACTTCTTCTGTGGATGTGGAATTAATTCACACCACTATTGTAAATTCTTTATCTTTAGATTTCGTGGAGAAGCCCCACTCTGAGATTGATCATCATCAAATTGATGATTTGTTCGATCTTTCTCATCAAATTTCTTCTTCTGTGACAGTGTGTTCTGTAGATTTACACTCAAAATCAATCACCACAGACTCAACTGTCACAGCTTCTTTGCCTATTTCTTCTTCATTTTTGATGGATATCCTTCATCCATCAAATAGTGTTTGTCCTTCAACTGATGTGCTTAATAACCTTCATCAGTTAAAAGCCTCTTCTATGAATGTTTCAACTGATGACACTCATCAGTTGACAACTACTAGTTTTTCAACTGATATTTCATCTACCACAGTAGTTGATCACATCATAGCTCAAACACTCTTAGGATTGAGGGAAGGGTGTGAAAGTGTGGAGAGGCAGCTTTGGGAGCTGGCAAAAGGAGAGCTAGTGGAGAGTCTGGCTATATCTTCCAGCCAGGAAAAACGAGAAGACTTGAGTGGTTCCTTTGTAGGAACAAGTAAGGGAGAGGTGAGTTGTGTGGTGAGCCAAGGGGAGCCCTTGATGCAAGAACAGAGAGAAATTGAGAGAAATGCATGTGTAAATGAGGGGTCAAGTGAGCAAAAAATTCAAGCTGAATACAGAGCCATTTTGGACAGTGTGCCACTTGACCCTGAGACTTTTACACATGGAATGTCCTATATTCAAGCCTTTGCAAGATTGGACAATCAAGCAGCTGAGAGGAGTCTCAATCTTATTCACACCACTGCATCTATGCTAAGAGCAAAGGAGGCAATTGCAGCTCTGCCTGCCAATGCTGGTGATGACGTTCAATATGAAGATGACAGTGATGAGGACCTCCATGATGCTCTTGAAAATTCTATTGGTGAAGAACTTGCAGAGCCCTCTACTTCTCTACCATCTTGGCTCTACATGCAATCAGCCAATGCCACTGCGGTTAGCCTGGAATTAAAAAGACAAGCTTCCACTTTGGTCAACTTTCAAACTGGAAGCTCTTCTTCTCCAATTTCGGCTACTCTTGCCAGCCAAGCCTTGGATAATCTCAGGCTTCACAAATATCAATCTCTGCATTTCCAGAAATAAGTGGAGCTTTTAAATTTAACCATCATTGCAGTCAAGAATGATCTGTCCGCCAAGATTGATGAAAGACTTCCCAGCAAAGCTGTCTCTACCATGTCTGATTCTGAGAAAAGGCATGCTAAGCTAGAAAGTAAGCTAGACACTGTGGAGGATAGAGTAAATGTTTTGGATGCAAGGATGCATGAGATGCTGCAACACCAAAGAGTGCAGACTGATCTTTTACAGCATCTTCTCATGGCATCAGGCATCAATGTACCTAGACCACCTGCACTTGATGAGAACAAAAAATAGGAGAAAGAACCCTTACCATCACCTGCAGAGTTGGTGTCTAGAATACCTCCTCCCTACTACACTGCTAATGAGATCAGAGCAAGGAGTAAAAGGGACTCAATAAAGGAAATACTGGATCAATTATTGACAAAGCAATCTTCTTGAATATCTACAGCAACAGTTTTTCCAACTTCTTTTCCCACTACAACAACAATTTTCAGGGTAATCACACCTGAGATTGTCATTCCATCAAGGAAGGAGAAGGGTGAGCCATCAATTGTGAATGAATTCAAAGCCATCATGTCTCCTGTCAACTCTGAGTATACAAGGACTGGGAAGGAAACAAGCTCAATTTACTTCCCTTTAGCCAGGCCTGATAAAAATGAATACAAACTTCTGGGCCAATAAATCAAGAGCTACAAAGATTGCACAGATGAGGCTTTAAAAGCTCATTTTGCTATTATCTACACAGAAGGCCAGAAGCTGTTGATTGGAACTAGCCATCCACATTATTCTTTTTCAAAAGATGAGGAGGTGGCTAGGGAGTGTGATAGAAAAGAAATAGAATCACAACTTTCTATGAACCAACAAATAGAAGTTGATGAAAGCTGGTATGCAATTGAGCTCATGGAAGAGTTGGAGGCTGAGCTACAAGATGAAAACAGGATTACTCCTAAGAGTGCTCCAAAGAAAAAGAGAGTTCAAGCCAAATCTAAGATGCCTGAGGATGCTAAGAGAAGAGAAGAAGAGCCTGTGCAAACATCAAAACCTTCTTCTCCAATCAAGGTAACCACAGTTGTACATCCAGATATCAACTATCATGAAGAGCCAATCATACCAAAGGAGGAGCCAATTGACCTTGAGAATATTCCAATTTCAGCTTTTCTTGTTCAAGAAACAACAAAGCCAAAAAAGAAAAGAAAAACAATGGCAAAGAAACAGACTAATGCTCCAAAACCTCCTAAAGAACCTGAGAATGAAGATGACTATCTTGTCATCACTAATATTGAAGAAATCTCAGAGCTTGAGCTGGACTTGGATGATTTGCATGAAGTAAGAGGAATAGAGTCAACATCTAAGCTACCTGAAAGACTTGCTTTCTCATACAAAAGTAAGGGTGATGTTACCTGGCCTCTTCACAGGGTTTTCAACACTGAAGGTTTCAGTTCTCTTACAAAGATCTATGCTGCAATGAAGAGAACAGGAGGCTTCACACCACCATCTAAACAAATGGTGTTAAAGAGAATTCTAGAAATCAGGAAAGAGTGGAGTTCAAATACTAGCATGCCAAGAAGGCTGAAAATCTCCTACACTGGAAAGAAAATTCACCATGAGCCAACTCCAATTATGGAATTTAGGGACAGCCAGGGTGTTAGGAGATTCTTTAGACCTAAAGATCAACTCAAAGTTGCTAGTATGAACACTCTGAAAACTCTTCAATCCAAGCTTACAGACAAGATAGTGATGAAGATTGGTTCTATAAAATCTTTCAGAAATAGATTGATATTCTTGAAGAAAAGCTTAAATCCAGAAGAAGAAGAACTTCCAGGAATAAGTGAACTGCTCAGTCTAGATCAGGAGCAAAATGATCTGTAAACTTTCTATCTCTTGCATTTAAATTTTGTACTTTGTTTTATTTGTGTTTTGTTATCATCAAGTGTAGAATTTATGTCTGCATCTTCTCCAGTGATAAATTGGGGGAGATTGTTAGGAATCAATAATTTTGATGATAACATAAACACTTTGTAACATGTTTTATTTAGAATCTTTATCAAAATTCAGTTGTAATTGTTATATTTCTTGTCCTTGATAATTATCAACGGATGGATAGAATAGGATGCTTAATTGTAAATATCCAGTGCCATGTAATTTTATCTAAGTGAAGGATATTCAACTGATGAGTTGTAACAATTCAACTAATGAAGATTGCACTGTGTTTCAACTGATGAAGACCAATCATTCAACTGATGAAGACAAAGTGTTCAACTGATGAAGCTGAAGTATATAACTGATGAGACTAGAACAGGGCTCAGTCGATAAACTCTGTAATTCGTTCGATATATGAAGACACTTTCAACGGATGAAGCAAACATCCATTGAAAGTGACTAAAGCTTAATTCTGAAAAGTCACATGGATCGAATTGCACTAAAATAGACATGGAAGCCTGATTAGAACAATAAAAAAGAACCAGAAACATTCTTATCTCATGCAATGCAATCTGGATCAAATCAAGAATATGGTCAAAGATGAAAACATCACAGAAGGCTTGCATAAGACAAAGATGTGAAGCATAGTTTAGATTAGAGTGCTCAATGTGTATTCTAGTTAAACTGTGTAAAACTTGGAGTATATAACCAAGTTAGTAGCATCAGTTGAACTTGTTCAATTTACTTGAGAGAAAATCTGAGAGTAAGAAAAAGTTCAAGTGTTGAACCTGCAGCTGTGAGAATTGTAATCAATCCACAGATTCTTTAATATAAAATCTCACGGGTGGATCATTCAATCCACCCGTATTTTTAATACTTGGTGTTTTTCATTCTGTTGTTATAATTTTTCCATGTTCTTGAATCTTTTAAGTTTTTAAAAGATTGTATTCAACTCCCCCTTCTACAATCTTTCTCATAGTCAGTATAAAATAACAACTATGTTGGCTGTAGAATTGACAGAAAGAGCACAACTGGGAGCTGTCAATTTCTTGGTGGAAGACTAGTTTCATGATTTTGTAAGAAACAACACTCAATATCTTAATCAACTGCATAGGCTGAATACATTGCTGCTGGAAGTTGCTGTGCA
The DNA here is from genome assembly GCF_001625215.2 of Daucus carota subsp. sativus. Taxonomy (NCBI): domain Eukaryota; kingdom Viridiplantae; phylum Streptophyta; class Magnoliopsida; order Apiales; family Apiaceae; genus Daucus; species Daucus carota. Next base: position 11,638,443 of record NC_030381.2, read on the forward strand.
CAAATTCTATGGATGCGGAATCAACTAATGGATTATGGTCTTATGTTAAATGGAATTCCTATCTTTTGTGATAATATAAGTGCCATAGCTATCCCTGACCATCCAGTTCAACACTCAAGGATGAAGCATATTGATGTGAGACATCATTTTATCCGGGAGCATGTTGAAAGGGGGACTGTCAAGCTAATCTATGTGCTTACAGAAAAGCAACTTGCTGATATCTTCACGAAGCCATTAGATGAAACCACCTTCAACAGATTGGTGAGTGAGCTCAGAATGCTAAATATGGTATGTTAAACTCACTAGTTTGTAAATATTTTTTTAAGCTTACGACAGCAACTTGGAAACTTGCTGTTACGAGATATTTTCATTATGTCTTATTTGGATTATTTGATAACTTGACAGTATGTGTTTTGATATGGATGTATATTTGTCTAATGCTTATCTGTCTTGTTTTAAAAAATTTCTTTAATAAAAGACGTAATGATGTACATTTCTTATGTGGTCTAATCTGATTAGACATTTAATACACGCCTATTGGTTTTGTAGGGGTTGACTATTGAGTTCCGAGACATTTCATTAATTTAAATTGAATGGGTGGTTATAAGGGTAATACACCTAAGTGACCTTTAGTTAAAAGCCCTTATCAATTTTGCATATAAATAGAACCCGCCTCTTAGTCGTCTGTCACACCTCTCAAACCCTACTCTCTCCCATAAGATAATTTCAAAGCCTTCTTCCTCAATCCAGGACATCGTTCTCAAAGAAGAATCATTGAAGGAGAAATCCAAGTTCGAAAAGGATGTTGATGACTTCTTCGGTAAACAGAACAAGCGCATTGAGGATGAAAATGATTTGTTTCAAAGAGGAGATAGGTTAAGGGATAATATGGACATTATGGCTCACAAAGTAAAAATGGAGACCCTTATCGTGGAGGCCAAGGTGGAAGCTCTGAAGAAATTACATGAGATTTTTAAGGGGTTTCGTGGCGATAAGGATGATTCTGTTGAAAACAAGAATAGTAGACTATGATGAGTTATGGAAGTTGTTATGTTTGTCTTGATCTTTATGAATAAAATGACTGATGTTTTGATGCTAAATCTTTGTCTTAGATTTTTGTGTTATATTTTTTGATTTTTTGAGATTAATCGCCTGTTCATATTCTCATATATTTCCTTTACTGTTCTAGCATGCATCACTCTCTTCTTTGTGTAATCACTTTCCAGACGCAGCGAATAAAAGCAAGAACGGGCTTGCCTTTCAACAAGCTTACTTCTCGGAGGCAGGATTTGAACCTACAATCCTCAAATCATGAGTCTGATGAGTTAACCATTCCTCTACTCCGATGGACAAGTTATACGAATAGAATTAGAAAAGCCATCATTAAAGCAAACAAGGCAATAGCTTCAGTAAGTGCAAAGCCCAAGATTGCGTAACCGAACAGCTGTTTTGACAAAGACGGATTGCGTGCTAAACAACCCGGGAGCGGGATACAAATGATTCTAGAAGAGACATGTAACAATATATCATAAACCTAATAGACCGAGGAGAAGAGCTTGAGAATTAATTTATTTCTTACGATATTTTCTTTTTGCACCTTAGCCTGCATTAGCTACACTTGCCGTAGGGCTACAATAGCGACTTTAGGGCTATTCCAGTCAAGTTTCCCATAGGGTAGTAGGGTAACACCTATGGAGTCCTATTCTTGCGATAAAACGCTAAATATTAGCCATAGAATGTATTTGATTCAAAGCAAGACTGGTCAGAATGAAATAGCTCTTTCAGCTTTTCTAGTGCCTACGGATCATCCACGTCTTTGATCCGCTTAATAAAGGGTTCTTTCTTTGTTTGTTCTTGCGTATAATCAGTCTTATCTTCTCTTTCTCTTCTAGAATCATTTCTATCCCGCTCTCACGCACTTCTATCAATGGTATTAGTAGAAGAATCATAAGAAGTGCTATCATAGTAGCTGCCATTGCCATCTGAACGAACGTAACTGTTCATAAAACTGATTTAAAATGACTTGAACATTTAAATAAAATTAATCCATAAATTTAATCTAGACAGTCAGATATATGTTATTGAAACTACTGTCAGCCATATTCTGACTGTTCATTTAATGCATAACAATCATATGCTTGACAGCAATTTTCAAAGGTACTGTCAAAGTAAATTTAAAGGATTTAATATTTAAATAATTAAGTCATGACAACAACTTTCCATGACCGTTCCACTGTCATGAAAACATGCTGTCAAATCCCTGTTTTACTAATGTTTTAACTAAGTGTACAGGAAATTGTGTTGAGTAAATGGAAGATGTCAAAACCAAAACAGAAATTACTTTCCACGAGGTCTGACAAGTTACCATCCCATGAACAAGCCGTATTTTTCTCTCTCCAACAGAAAGTAACCAGTCACATTTTCGCATCCAACGGTTACCAAAAATACTACACATATAGCAAAACAAAAACGTCTTTCACAACTTCCCTCCTAATTCCAATCGACGTTCTTGCTTATTCTCTTTCAACTTTGAATCTCTCTCTCCTACTCAACATTAAACTTTTTGAATCTTGAAATCAACACAAATGGCACCCAAAGTTGCTAATGTTCCAACCAACTATGCTGGTATTCAAAGTGCTGAAGAAGCGATTGGATGCTTTCAAGGAATAGTGTTACTTATGAATAACTCTAACCTAAAGATCCCATCACCGTGAAGCAACTGATTAACATGGATAGATTGGAGCAATTCTGGGGAACTGCTAAGAACAAAGGCACTGATGAGGATCCTAGCGTTGAATTCGAGATTGACGGCAAAGCGCACATTCTAACCGTCAAGAATATCAATGAAGCTTTTGGAACCAGTATTGCAGATGATGAATCCTATAGGGAACTTGCAGATGATGCAACTCTGACAAAGTTCTTCCGAAAGATCGGGTATGCTGGTCCAGTTCTTAATGAAGAATCAACCGAATGGTATCCTACCAGTGAGATGGACAGAAAGCACTTGAGGAAAGAGTGGAACATGCTCTTTGATGCCATGGTGAAGATTTTCTCTACCAAGACATCTGGTTGAAATGGCATTCCATCTTACATAAGGAAGCTTACTCATTCAATGGTTCATGGGTACAAGGTGAACGTGGGTAAGATGATCATGGCTCAACTTCGTTCTGCCATTATCCGAAAGGTATCAATCTACCCTCGCTTTGTCACTATGTTTCTGAATAGTGTTTGTGGTACTGTTGCAAATGCTCCCAAGACAAAGGAGTGTTTTGTTTTGAAAAAAAATACACACACTGCACTCATTAATTTAGACCCACATAATGACATGAGACTGCACTACACAAAGCGCATGAGTGACCAAATGACCAACCTTGGTTCCTCATTCACAGATAACCCAGTTATCATTTCTCTTGAGGATTAAGCTGGAGTAGACCCAACTCAAGCTAACCCACATTCTTCCCCATACATTCCACCTAAAAATTCAAGACTACCTAAATCCCTTCAAAAGACCCAAACAGTTCCTCAGAAATGAACCATGGAAGCCGGTGAAGTGGATAGTGAGAATATAGAGGGGGAAACTACACAAGATGCAACAAATAAGGATGGCAATGTAATTGAAACCATAGTAACTCCTTCTGAGCCTAAGGCGAAGAGAGCTAGGAGAACCAAAGTTACTGCCAGCCATGCTGCATCCTCCCAAAAGGTTGTAGACATTACACAGGAAGAAAACATATCTCTGGGTGTCTCTTCTCAACAAAAGACATCTATTGAAGTTGTCCTGTCACCCAAGGAATCTTTTATAGAGTCTGCATAAACTCAGATACCCACATCTGAGAAGCCTACGCTTGTAGAAACACACGTAAAGTAGGACACAGTGAGGTATCATCTCCCATGACAATTGATGAGCCACAATTTACCTTTGTGACTCAGCCCCTAATCAGTTCTGAGATTTTATCTTCTATTTGTCCTACATCTCTTCTTCCTTCTTTAACCTATCAGATGTTGATCTTCCATTTTGATATCTTGGAAGAGCCCCAATCAAGTGGTCCACAAGAACCCATTGCTCAAAGTGTAATGGACACCACACCTATAAACACTGAGGTTGATCCAGGTAGAATCCAGTCAGAAAATGAAATAACCACTACCTCGATCAATCTCCTCTTTGCAACTTTTCCCATAAAAGTTGCTGTCACAGCCTCTATAGGTGTTAATAACTCTGCAGGTACGTTAGCTTCATATGTTGTCACTTCAATACCTGTTGTCAACAGCCCTCTTGTTGTCAAAGCCTATACTGTTGTCTTCACTCAGACTGCCACTATTGTATCTACACAGCCTGCTGTCACCTCCTTGAAGCATCCTCTTCTTGATGTAATTGTTGAGGATGATACTGATGATGAACATGTTCCTATTTCTACTCTAATCAAAGTTAAAAAACGACCTTCCTCTTCTATGCATATCAGTACTGCTTATACTCATGCATCTCGGGTGAGTGAGGGAGAGAAAAGGAAAAGAGGGATAAAAGAACAGAGAGGCAGAGTATAAAATGAGAGGCAACCAAATGTGCTCGCGAAAGGAGAGGGACTTGAGCATGTCCAGAGTGAACCTGAGGGAGCCAAAATTTTAAAGGCACTAGGCCTTGAGAGCTCAACTGTGAGATGTGATGAGATCACTTTAAAATACATTGAGAGTGAAGGAACCCCAACAGCCTCCAGGCCCTAGTTTCTTCCTTTAATTCCTCAAAGATTGCGAACTGGTGTCCCTGCTATTCAAGCATCCTCCAGTTTATCGTCCTTGGAAGAGAAAGTGTCTGTCATGAGTACAAAATTAGACCGCCTTTCTTAGTCTGTTGCTGACAGATTCTCCAAGATTCATGCTGCACTGGAATCTTTCTCTGTATTTCTACATGCTGCCAACTTACCTAAGTGGGAGAAAAACGATAGATCAGATGATCAGGGTACCAAGTGTGGTAGGTCAGATGATAAAGGTAATGAAGACGAACCTTCAAAGGAATCACAAGGTGGATCTAGCATAAAGGAGTAAGGGGAAGCCAGTGCTAATGGAACTAGTAGAGGAGAACAAGAAGCATCTGCTCAGGGGGAGCAAGATGAAGCAACTGAGGGGGAGCAAAGGAATGATGCCTCTAACAGTCAAAGGGAACATGGAGCATCTGCTGAGGGGGAGCATAAAATAGTTGAGATGGTGATTGATGGAGAGAAGGTGCTGGCTTCAAAAGCTCTTGCTGAAGAAATGAAAAGAAGTGAAGTTGCAAGTAAAATGGTAATAGTTAGCATAACTATTTTGCCTCCACTTACAATTAGGGAGCCTGCATCTGGAAGCTCTGCTTTGGACAGGAGATTCAGACAGAGAGAATCAAAAATTGCTAGAGGCAAAGGAAAGGGAAAACTTGTTGAACGAGCAGATGAATTTCATGCTTATGGAGATGGTGAAGAATTTGATTCGGAGCAAGCTATGGTCATCATGATCAGTGATAATGAAACTAGTCTGATAGAATCAAAGAACAAGTTGCAGACTTCTGTGTCAAAGTCAATAAAAAACACAGGTGGTTTGTATATGTTTACTTGAGGTCTCAACACACATTGGACGCTGTTGTGAGAGGAATTGATACAACACCCCCAGAACCGTATACCACAATTATAGGGATATCTATTACAACTATGAAAATCATGGCTAGCTCTTAGGGGCTACCATTAACATAAACTAAAGAGAAACAAATGGAAAACAAGTGTGTTTAAGGGCCGAGCTTGCAAAAAACCAAACAACGAGGCCGGAATTGTGGAATTTCGTCCTGCAATTGCTCGGAAATATACGTCACAAAGGTTACACGTGCCTCTCTTTAGAGTGTAGAACTCGTGAGTTTATGAATCTGAAATTCGTTCCTTGGCAAGATGCCTACATACCCTATTTATAGGGATCAAGCCCATGTAGTTCTCGATTTAGGACTCTGAAGAGATAAGCTCTTATCCCCTCTATTTTAGGATAAAACAACTTCCTATTGTAGTTATCTAGCGGCATCCCACTCCAAGTAGGTCACTCGAAGCCTTCATCTTGCATGTTTAACTGAATATCCATGAATTATCTCCACTTGATCGTAATTATCTTCATAATAAATGTATTTATCCCTTAATTTGCAGATAAACGATAGCTGATATGCTCCCAATATACTTCCAATTCGTTCTCCTAGAAACAAGGAAGAAGAGTCCTGCTTGGAGTCTGCCTGCCATCCTGCCCAGGCGGCGGAAGCCCTGCCAGCGGCATCCCCTAACTGCAGCCCTGTGGCTGCAAGCCAGGATGCACTTAGCGGTAACCCCTAGCAGAGGTAACCGCTAAAGCGCCTTCGGGTGCAACCCCATTATGATGGCAGCCTTCACTATGCCCCCAATGCAAGTCCGTATGCCTTCTTATATGTCTTCTGTGGTTCACCCAGCCATGATGAAGCCCATTATCCTTAACCAGATAACTCTAGTAAGCCCAAGTAAAGCCCAAATAATATGATGGGCTATGAAATAAGCCCAGGGAGATTTTATGGCACAACAACTACCCCCCGATTCCTTGAAGTATTAAATACGAGAGGAACCTAAGAACGGTAACCCTCACTTATCCAGCTGCAAGCCCCTGAATTATGCTAGGGGTTAATCGTAAATTATTTCTAAGCTTACGTGGGCTCAGCCCAGTGTAAGAAACAAGAAATAATTCAGATATACTTTCCACACATAATTATAAAACCAATTATATTAATTCACTGCAACCACCACAAGCCTTGAATATTTGTTCCAAAATAATTAGAATTATCTTCCAAAAATATGCTCGAGCTTCCGCAATTTTTGCTCCACCTTTTCAGTTTCCCGCGTGTGTCACGTCAACTTGTGATAAGGCTGATCCCAAAGATTTCGGGGTTTAATTTAAATTCAAATTGATTTGAATTGTAACAAAAAAATCCCTAATTAGGTGGTGCAGCCGTAGAGTCCTAGCATGCCTCCACCTCTTCAGCCACCCACCTAGGCCTCGGGAACCCCTGGCTCATCAAAGCTACCTCCACGCCAAGCCAGTCACGGCACGCCACCTGGCGTAACTGTTCCCCACTTCCCACTCCTATATATATACACACACCAAGCCTCACTCTTCTTTTCTTTTATCTCTTAAACTCTTCAGTTCACACTCTCTCTTCCGACCGAAGCACTTCCAGGCGCAACTTGCTCTTTCTCTCAAGGTATGCCCTTTTAACTTCGTCTTCGTTTTTTTAACGCATTTTCACCATATCTGAAACTAAGTGTTTATATGATCCATGCTCGATTTTCTTTTTTTCTTTTTGACTGTTCACCTCGGCATGCGTGCACACACCCACATTTGCCTCACTTGATGTCATTATGTCAGATTGAACTGCTGATTCGCTCTGCATGTTTGTAAAATCGATTGCACGCATTAATCTTTTGAATGTGCACACACCACTCTTTTACAATCGAACTCCTTTTCATGCCCTTTATCTGCTTTGAATGCGTTGTGGTGTGATTTGCTTACTATGCCTGTTTAGCTTGTAGCCTTGGGTGATTATTGGATGTTGGTTGTTGTGGTTGAGGTTAGGGTTAGGATCAGGCTTCCCGGAGAAGATGAACCATCATCCGTAACCCGTGCCACTTCCTTTGGGGGAGGTAGTCCCCTTACACTTTAGGGCTCCAACTGAAGCCTTTCCATTCCCACTTCACACCCGTAGGGATCCACCTTTGCAGCCCAGCCTTTCGCAGGCCCTTTTTCCTTTTCTTTTCTTTTTCTTTCGACCCCTTCACCTCCTGTTGTGTCCTCTGTTAACCCATCCTTTCCTCTTGTTGATGTCTTAAGGATCCATGTCTCCTCACTCGTCCCAATCTGCCACCAGCAAGGCTCCCACTGTTGTGGTTGACACGGGATCTTCATTTAGCCTGGACCTTCAACCTGATCAACCGCTCTTGGGGGTTAGCTCTAGGACCCGCTCCAAGCGCAGCTCGGTGGTGAAAGACCTCAATTGGACCACCTCTGAGTCTAGCCAAGCCCTCGAGGGGAACCCAGAGGAGGCTGAACGGGAGGCTGAGGCTTCCGTGGAGGTGATCGAGCCTCCAGCTGTAGTCTTGGCCTGCGAGTACATGGACTCCATCATGACTTCTGCCCGGCTACAATCCCTCTTGGAGTCCTGCAACCCTGTTTGCACCCTGGTGATTCTGAAGCCAGGAGAGAGGTGTCACCGCTTCGACACCCTCAAGCCGGGAACTGACTACCCTAAGGTTGTGCTCTCCGCCCAGTTCTTCAGGCTGGGCTTGTCTCTCCCCCTCCATCCTTTCATCTTGGAGATCTTGGACTTCTATGAGGTCTCTCCCATGCAGCTTACCCCCAACTCCTACCGTATGGCGGTCTGCCTGTACATCCTCTACGACATCCACCATGGGGTGAGGATGTCTGCTTCGGAGTTGGGCTGGTTCTTCCAGCTGACACTCACTGGGAGGACCCCAGGGTTCTTCTATCTTACTGCCTGGAACACCCATCACAAGAAGGGCATCAAGGGAAACCGCTAGTCGTTGTCAGACTGGCAGAAGCTCTTCCTTTACTGCTACGACTGCCCAGTCTACAGAAAGGACTTCAACCTCTCCCCCAGTAAGCCAATTTTCCCCTTGTCCACTGTCCGGTTTAGCTTTTTAGGGTTCTCGTTTGGTATTCTTATACTTGTATATGTTCTAGACATGCCAGTGGAGACCCCTTTGGCGGGAGAGTCCCTTGAGAGGGCCAAGCACGTGTTGGGGCTTTCCACCAAGTTGGGTGATGGCTCCAGCCTGCTAACTCCGGAGAATCTGGAGAGGCTCGGATTTTCCACTACGGCGGTTGATGCATCCCCCATTGACGAGGGGGGTGCAGGTATTGAAGGGGATGGAAGCCCAGGTTTTTCCTTAGCTTGCGACCCTGAAATTGTTTGCCTTAGATGATATGTGTCTTGTAGATTTCCTGTTATACATCCTGCATGCTTCATAACTTTTATGCCATCTGCTATGCTTGCATCTTGTTGTTTCCCCATTATTAATTGCATAGTTTCTGACTGCTTTCCTTCGTTTTCTTCCGCAGATATGGCTGCCAATATTCCCAGATTTGTCAAGCGCTCCACCAAATACGAGGACCTCTTCGGAGAGGCCTCCGGTGCGCAGGCTCCCCTTCCTGCCAAGCCACTCTCCCAGCTTCCTGCTCCTTCTCTTGACCAGAAGAAGACCTCTTCTGGGAGTCGCAAGAGGGACCCCTCCAAAGCTGGGAAGGTGGGGTCTTCAGCTGAAGGCCGCTCCAGTAAGAAGCCCAGGGTGGCCCTGGCACGTAGCTCTCCTGCATCCTCCTCCACTCAAAAGACTCAGCTCTTCCATCGGATGCTCTCCGACCAGATCCCCGAGGCTACCATCCGGGAGTGGGATAGGCTTTCCATTGCTGAGAACACCCGTGACAAGGTGGTGGCCAATGCTAAAAGCCTGTTCCTCGACCTGAAGATGGGGGACATGTTGCTGACACGGCACAGGTCAATGAAACCATGAGGGCTGAGCTGAAGCAGGCCAAGGCCGATCTGGCTTCCACCGTTAAGGAGAGGGATGCCTTTCAGAAGGCTAACCTCCAATTCAAGGAGGCGGAGACCAGGGCCCAGCAGCTGAAGGAGAAGGAGGATATGGTGAGGAGGGGGCTCGAGGAGGAGGTTGACGGCCTGCGTAGGCAGGTTAAGAAGCTGGAGTTGCAGGTGTGGGGTCTTCAAGATGCGGCAGCCGCTGTCAGAGCGGGGAGGAAAGACCGGGAGGCCACCATTTTCGAAGCTGGGGTCACCGCAGGCATCAAGGACCGCGTTAAATCAGCCTACAGGTTCTTCCCCGAGAATGACTGGGCAAAATTGGGGCCTAATGTTGCGGTAGCCCTGGAGGAGGCGAAGGCCGAGGATGAGGTCGGCCTAGAAAAGGTCCTGGCTACTTCCCGGGGTCTCTCCGGAGATGGCGGGGATAAGAGGGTTGCGGCTGAAGACGAGCCAAAGCCCGCAGAGCTGATTTCTACGGGTCTTGTGGTGACGCCCCCGGAAGGGGTTCCGGCCGCAGCCCTGGCGGTAGCCCAGACCTCTCAGGATCCCCCTGCCGTCGACGAGAAGGACTCCTCCTTCGCTGCTGCTCCTTAATCTCCTTTCCCTCTATTTAATCAACCTTTTAATTACGAATGTTTTTGCTTGGCGCTTGTCGTCATGAATTGAATAATTTTGGATGAGGGTGCGGGCACCTCCGAATGCTCAGCAAGATATTTTGTTTTGATAGGGACCTCCCCCTGTTGGTGCGGGGAGGAATTTTCCCTCGCTATTTATGCCAACTGCTTTAATTTCCTTCATTCCTTGTCTTGTATGATTCTCTTTATGTTTCTCCTAATGTTGTACGTGCTTGTCATCTAATCCTTCCGTGCAGGTAGAAAGAACAAATACAGGGGGTAACCCTCGTGTTGAGAGTGTTTGTATTGTCCAACTTCTGGGGGTTGCGACCCTTGATACTTTGTTCTTTAGGGTCGTTTCCTTCTTTGAGAATGTATGTCGACGTAACTATGTTAATTCCCCGATAGTGTAAAAGTACTTAATCTTTAATAATCCATCTAAGAATAAGTAAACTCGACCTTATGTAAAAGCTTTGTGTCGGGGCTTCACCCGTAAGCCCCAAGTGTGAGCCTCGAAATATATCCTTGGTCGTTAACCTTAAAGTGATCCCCAGATGTAAGCTTATAAAATAATTTCCAAGTGTAAGCTTCAAGCTAATTTCACAAAGTAAGCCTTGTAGTAATTCCGCCAAGTGAGCCTTGAGAGCCTGGATAGGCTTTAAACTCGAAAGCCTCGATAGGCCTTCAGCCTTGAAAGCCTTGATGGGCTTTAACCTTGAAGGGCCACCGTAAGCCCAACACTTTAAAAGCTTGAAAAGCTTTAAACACTGAAAGCTTTGATAAGCTTTAGCCTTGAAAGCCTTGATAGGCTTTAAACCTTGAAGGGCTACTGTAAGCCCAAAACCTTGAAAGCTTGAAAAGCTTTAAACCTTGAAATCTTTGATAAGCTTTAGCCTTGAAAGCCTTGATAGACTTTAAACCTTGAAGGGCTACTGTAAGCACAAAACCTTGAAAGCTTGAAAAGCTTTAAACCTTGAAAGCTTTGATAAGCTTTAGTCTTGAAAGCCTTGATAGGCGTTAAACCTTGAAGGGCTACTGTAAGCCCAAAACCTTGAAAGCTTGAAAATCTTTAAACCTTGAAATCTTTGATAAGCTTTAGCCTTGAAAGCCTTGATAGGCTTTAAACCTTGAAGGGCTGCTGTAAGCCCAAAATCTTGAAAGCTTGAAAAGCTTTAAACCTTGAAAGCTTTGATAAGCTTTAGCCTTGAAAGCCTTGATAGGCTTTAGACCTTGAAGGGCTACTGTAAGCCCAAAACCTTGAAAGCTTGAAAAGCTTTAAACCTTGAAAGCTTTGATAAGCTTTAGCCTTGAAAGCTTTGATAAGCTTTAAACCTTGAAGGGCTACTGTAAGCCCAAAACCTTGCAAGCTTGAAAAGCTTGAAACCTTGAAAGCTTTGATAAGCTTTAAACCTTGAAAGCCTTGATAGGCTTTCCTTCCAATCAGTGCAGCCGAGTTGTTGAGTTTTGATGTTTTCGATTTCCAATTCCATGTTTAAGCCAAGTAATGTTTAATGGTATGCCTACTACCCCCCGAGTTCTTTAGCATAATTACAATTATGGTGGAGAATTAGATGCAATTGAAACCCTAAATACTTTTTAAAACATACATGAAGTATTCAATTAACAATCATGGTAAGCAAGCAAGCATATACAACATTTTTGTAACGGAAAACTGCGAAATTTTATTGAATCACATGGTAAAAAGTTGACATAGCATAATTTTGGGGGGTGTAAAGACACCACCCCCCTAGCATCCTAGCAAATAAAACAAACAGTAGCCTGATAATTTTCCTAAAAGCATAGCGATTACAACTAATAAACCGCCTTTATTGTCCTGACCCTTAAGCCGAAGCCTACAGAAATACTACCCGGGTGAAGCTACTGGTAATACCTCTTTAAGTGTTGGGCGTTCCATGCCCGTGGTATGAGTCTTCCATCCATGTCTGTAAGGTGATAGGTACCTTCCCAAAGCACTGTCTTGATGATGTATGGGCCTTCCCATTTTGCACCGAGGGCTCCATGAGCGGGAACCCTCATGTTAGGCATCATCTTTCTGAGAACCAGGTCCCCCGTTTTGAGTGGTCGAGCCCTCACTTTCTTATCAAAATACTTACGGGTTCTCTGTTGATACGCAGCAAGTTTCAACTGGGCCGTATCCCTTACTTCTTCAATCAGGTCCAGGTAGAGTCTGTGGTTGACTTCATTATTCTCAGGGTCATAGTTATCCCTTCGAAAGGACCCTGCTCCAACCTCTACGGGAACCATGGCTTCACACCCATATGTTAGGGTGAACGGGGTTTCGCCAATGGTAGACCTCGGAGTGGTATTTTGTTGACGGCTTCCGTCTGACCGTTACTCTGAGGGTGGCACACTGCGGAAAAGCCTTTCTTTATGCCAAAGTGTTCACAGAAATTCATCATTTCATTGCTGCCAAACTGCTTCCCATTGTCTGATATGAGCTTGTAGGGAACCTCGTATCAACAGACGATTGCACGATAAACGAAGTCTACCAGCTTTCTTGCAGTGATGGAAGCCAGGGGTTCAGCCTCAGCCCATTTAGTAAAGTAGTCTACAGTCACGACTGCATATTTCACCCTTCCTTTCCCTTTGGGTAATTCACCAATCAGATCTATGCCCCAAACAGCAAATGGCTAGGGGCTTGTCAGGGCCTTTAGGGGTACCGCTGGGTTCTTATTTGTATTAGAGAACCTTTGGCAGCTGTCACATGCCTTGGCGAAGGCATGAGCATCCTTGTAGAGGATAGGCCAGTAATAGCCTTGACGGAGGATTTTGTGAGCGAGGAAGGCACCCCCCGAGTTATACCCACAAATTCTTTCATGCATCTCGTGCATAATATATTCACATCTTATCCCAGCAACACACCTGAGGAGGGTTCGGTTGAACCCCTTTTTGTAAAGGATTCCATCAGAGATTACATACTGAGCTGCCTTGTATCTTAATTTTCTGGCCTCATCCTTGTCTGCAGGCAGGGTTCAGTTGGCTATGTATTCCTGGATTGGGGTTTTCCAAAGGTTAGACTCATCGACCTCAACATCCAGGACTTCAATCTTGGGGATGCTAGGCTGATACTGGATTTCAAGGGGGATTACCCCAAGCATGTGTGCATCCCTCTGAGAGCCTAACTTGGCCAGGGCGTCTGCATCTGCATTTTCAGATCTTGGTATTTGCTCTAGCTTGATTTCCCTGAATTTCCCAATTAGTTCCTGGGCATATCGCATGTAGAGATCAGTACGGGGACCCCTAGCTTGGAATCCTCCTCGAATGTGCTAGACTACCAGCATAGAATCACTGTAAACATTCATATTTTCTACTCTCATCTCCAAGGCTAGCTTCAGCCCTGCTATTAGGGCTTCATACTCCACGTCATTGTTGGTGGCTTTAAAGTCGAAGTGAATGGAGCTTTGCAGCTTATGGCCTTCCGGACTGACTAGGACGATGCCAGCCCCGGCCCCATTTTCCATTGACAACCCCATCGACGTACAAGTTCCACCAAGGGGAACAATTCTCGGGTATGGCTATTGGAGACTGAGGTTCAGGTACACATTCCATCCCTTCAACTTTAAAAGTGGGTGGAAACTCTAGGATGAAGTCAGCTAGTGCTTGCCCCTTAATGGCGGTCCTTGGCTTGTACTCTATATCAAATTGGCCTAGCTCAACCGCCTATTTCATAATTCTGCCAGAGGCTTCCGGCTTGTGTAGAACTTGTCTGAGAGGGAAGGATGTTCGCACTTCAATCTTGTTTGAGTAACGAGTTTCAGTATCAAGTAACCTTTTGCTCACATAATATACCGGCTGCTGGGCTTGCTCTTCCTCCTTGATCAGGACAGCGCTAATTGAAAACTCAGAAACCCCTAGGTAAAGGATTAAGGCTTCACCCTCCGTTGGTTTTGCCTACAATGGCGGGCTTCCATGTTGCTCCTTCAGCTTCAGGAAGGCAACCTCGCATTCTGTCGTCCATTCAAATTTTTGCCCCTTTTTTATGGCTGCAAAGAATTCTCTACATTTATCTGAGGACTTCAAGATGAACCGGTTTAAGGCGGCAATCCGGCCTGTAAGGCATTGCACCTCTTTTACATTCCTAGGTAACCTCATTTCAATTAAGGCCTTGATCTTCGCAGGGTTAGCTTTGATTCCCTTGTGATTGACAATGAAGCCCAAGAACTTGCCAGATTCAACCCCGAATAAGCACTTTTGGGGATTCAACTTCATCCTGTAATCCCTTACTATGTCGAACATCCCTGATAAGTGTGTCACATGATCATAAGCTTCCTTCGATTTGAGTAGCATGTCATCCACATAAACTTCCATTGTTTTCCCAATCTGGTCCTTAAGCATCTTGTTGACCAGCCTTTGATATGTAGCCCCAGCATTTAGCAAACCAAACGGCATGCCGATATAGCAATAAAGCCCCCTGTCAGTGATGAAGGAGGTGTGTTCCTGATCTGGCTCGAACATGGGGATTTGATTGTAGCCCGAGTAGGCGTCCATGAAGATTAATAGTGCGTGCCCCGCAGTGGAATCTACCAATTGGTCAATTGGAGGAAGCGGGAAGCTGTCCTTAAGGCAAACCTTGTTCAGATCAGTAAAGTCTATGCATGTTCTCCATTTTCCGTTAGGTTTCTTCACCAACACCGGGTTTGCTAGCCATGTAGGGTAGAAGGCTTCTTTCACTAGGCCTGCCTTCAATAGTCGGTCTACCTCTTCTTGAAGAGCGGTAGCCCTTTCCCCACTAATTGGTCTTCTCTTCTGTCTGACTCCCCTTCTGTCTGGGTCAATATTGAGGTGGTGGCACATGACTTATGGGTGAATCCCAATCATATCCGAATGGTTCCAAGCATAGACGTCCAGATTATTCTTTAAGAATGCGGCCAGGGTTTCCCTTAGGTCCGGCCCTAATTGCTCCCCAATTTTTAACTCTTTAGAAGGGTTGGACTCATCCACCAAGATGGACAGGGTATCCCCAGCTGCTCCGGTCTTTACTTGGGTTTCCGGCATCCTTGGGTCGAGGTCGATCTCAACGGTAACCTCTTTGTTGCCACCCTCTTGGGGTTGCGTACCCAGGATTTCATAAACGGGAAGCCGTGTCCGGTTTCCAAGTTGATAGGTTACCATAGCACTTTTGAAGTCACAGGGTGCCTCGCACTCATTTTCTTGCTTTTTATTTTGGGGCTGCTTTCGATCAGCCCCTTCGGACTCACTGTCAGTAACATCTTCCACAATTCCTTCAACCAGGGTTTCCGCTATATCAATATTTTTCCCTGGGAGTGCATCCGTGAGTGTAAGCCCTCCATGCACGGCATGTGAGGCTTCTAGATAAGGGTCTTCCCCTGGATGTTGCACGATAATCACCATGTTGCAAGTTTCTTTCACAAACTTTATCAAAACTCTTCCCTGAGACTTAGTTTTGGGTTCCTCTTCTATATCCACTTGCTTGTAACAGCTCTCTGGGACGTCTTCATCCATTTGCTGGGGTTCTTTACAGGCTTTTATTGCAGATCTCAAAGCCTTGCTATTGCATTCCCGGGAGTCAGCCTGACATCCCCGTACACATCCTACCCCATTGGGGGTTGGGAACTTCATTGATAAGTGGTAGATTGAGGTCACGATCCGTATATCCCTCAAAATGGGTCTGCCCAGGATCCCGTTATAGGAGATGTCTTCGTTCACTATAATGAACTCTGCAACTTGAGTGGTAGCCTGGGGTTCTACTCCAAGGGTGATCGGGAGCCTTATGTTAGGGTTATACTGAAATATTCGTTTGAAGTATATAACAATTATTTGAGAATCTTGAATGCATGTTTTCACATTGTCTATATATTATATATTGTAGACAATCTAGTATCAAATGGGATAGAAGAAGATTAGATTGTCGAGTTCCTTATATAATATAATAAAGGTTCACAGTCTAAATGGTGTTAGACAAACCATTGGAACGATTGAAGTATTATTTGGAAATAGTTTATCTTGACTATTGAATAATACTTATATACTTTGTGTATATTGAACGGGATCAAAATAGTAGAATAATTGTATCTTTAATTCTGACAATAAAGAACTAAGATTCTATGATGTTATTAATGCTTAAGTTCTTAATCCGGATATAGTGATTGACACTTGTATTTGGCACGCACTGTAGGCCAGGATATTTACACCGCTTCCGTTATCGACAAGAAGCCTGTGCACATTGACATTTCCGATCACGGCTGTTACTACAAGGGCATCGCTTTGAGGATGGTGTACCGCGTGTGCATCCCCCGTCAGTAAAGGTAATGTCCATGGTCTCCCCTTTGAAATTTTTGGGAGGTCTTTCAGACAGATGGCACACATTGGTTAAGGGCGGCCCTCGGGCTTCCCGTACATATCTTTTCATAGCACTGCGTCCCTGGCCTCCCACGAGGGGTCCTCCGATGATCATTCGAACACTGCCAGCCCGGGTTTTGCGGTTAGCTTCCTGGTTATTTGTCCTTTTAGCTTTCTTTTCCTTATACTTTTTAGCCTCTTGGGCTACAAATTCTGTCAAGTACCCGGTTCTGATTAGGTCCTTTATATGATCCTTGAGATGCACGCTTTCTGCCGTGTCATGCCCATTTAAGTCGTGGAAAGCACAATATTTCCCCTGATCTCTCTTTCCAGGGGGTCCACTTCGAAAGGGCTTCCGGAAGAGTCTCGCCATGTCTCCGACCTCGAAAATGTGATCTATGGAAGCTGTCAGTGGCGTGTATTCGCCGATAAACGATAGCTGATATAATCCCAATATACTTCCAATTCGTCCTCCTAGAAACAAGGAAGAAGAATCCTGCTTGGAGTCTGCCTGTCATCCTGCCTAGGCGGCGGAAGCCCTGCCAGCGGCATCCCCTAACTGCAGCCCTGTGGCTGCAAACCAGGATGCACTTAGCGGTAACCCCTAGCAGAGGTAACCCCTAAAGCGCCTTCGGGTGCAACCCCATTATGATGGCAGTCTGCATTATGCCCCCAATGCAAGTCCGTATGCCTTCTTGTATGTCTTCTATGGTTCACCCAACCATGGTGAAGCCCATTATCCTTAACCAGATAACTCCAGTAAGCCCAAGTAAAGCCCAAATAATATGATGGGCTATAAAATAAGCCCAGGGAGATTTTATGGCACAACAACTACCCCCCGGTTCCTTGAAGTATTAAATACGAGAGGAACCTAAGAACGGTAACCCTCACTTATCCAGCTGCAAGCCCCTGAATTATGCTAGGGGTTAATCGTAAATTATTTCTAAGCTTACGTGGGCTCAGCCCTGTGTAAGAAACAAGAAATAATTCAGATATACTTTCCACACATAATTATAAAACCAATTATATTAATTCACTGCCACCACCACAAGCCTTGAATATTTGTTCCAAAATAATTAGAATTATCTTCCAAAAATCTGCTCGAGCTTTCGCAATTTTTGCTCCACCTTTTCAGTTTCCCGCGTGTGTCACGTCAACTTGTGATAAGGCTGATCCCAAAGATTTCAGGGTTTAATTTAAATTCAAATTGATTTGAATTGTAACAAAAAATCCCTAATTAGGTGGTGCAGCCGTAGAGTCCTAGCATGCCTCCACCTCTTCAGCCACCCACCTAGGCCTCGGGAACCCCTGGCTCATCAAAGCTACCTCCACGCCAAGCCAGTCACGGCACGCCACCTGGCGTAGCTGTTCCCCACTTCCCACTGCTATATATACACACACACCAAGCCTCACTATTCTTTTCTTTTATCTCTTAAACTCTTCACTTCACACTCTCTCTTCCGACCGAAGCACTTCCAGGCGCAACTTGCTCTTTCTCTCTGGCGCTTTCTTCCCCGACTCTCACCGACCTCCGACCAAAGGTATGCCCTTTTAACTTCGTCTTCGTTTTTGACTCTCACCGACCTCCGACCAAAGGTATGCCCTTTTAACTTCGTCTTCACCATGTCTGAAACTAAGTGTTTATATGATCCATGCTCGATTTTCTTTTTTTCTTTTTGACTGTTCACCTCGGCATGCGTGCACACACCCACATTTGCCTCACTTGATGTCATTATGTCAGATTGAACTGCTAATTTGCTCTGCATGTTTGTATAATCGATTGCACACATTAATCTTTTGAATGTGCACACACCACTGGCTTCAATCGACTTCGATTAGGCCTTGATTGTTTTCCGACTGAGTTGTCGCCCTCGGCATTGTTGCGTTGCTTTGAAGCCATGATCGTAGCCCTAGACTATAAACCCAAGGTTCCCAATCGCCTCCAAGGGGAAACCCCTCTTTTACAATCGAACTCCTTTTCATGCCCTTTATCTGCTTTGAATGCGTTGTGGTGTGATTTGCTTACTATGCATGTTTAGCTTGTAGCCTAGGGTGATTATTGGATGTCGGTTGTTGTGGTTGAGGTTAGGGTTAGGATCAGGCTTCTCGCTCTGGGTCCCTTGTTAGGCTTCCCGGAGATGAAGAACCGTCATCCGTAGCCCGTGCCACTTCCTTTGGGGGAGGTAGTCCCCTTACACTTTAGGGCTCCAACTGAAGCCTTTCCATTCCCACTTCACACCCGTAGGGCTCCACCTTTGCAGCACAGCCTTTCGCAGGCCCTTTTTGCTTTTCTTTTCTTTGTCTTTCGACCCCTTCACCTCCTGTTGTGTCCTCTGTTAACCCATCCTTTGCTCTTGTAGATGTCTAAAGGATCCATGTCTCCTCACTCGTCCCAATCTTCCACCAGCAAGGCTCCTGCTGTCGTGGTTAACACGGGATCTTCATTTAGCCTGGACCTTCAACCTGATCAACCGCTCTTGGGGGTTAGCTCTAGGATCCGCTCCAAGCGCAGCTCGGTGGTGAAAGAGCTCAATTGGACCACCTCTGAGTCCAGCCAAGCGGATGGGACCCCGGCCTTCCCGCTGGATCCTGCTGTTGAAGCCCTCGAGGGGAACCCCGAGGAGGCTGAACGGGAGGCTGAGGCTTCCGTGGAGGTGATCGAGCCTCCAGCTGTAGTCCTGGCCTGCGAGTACATGGACTCCATCATAAATTCTGCCCGGCTATAGTCCCTCTTGGAGTCCTGCAACCCTGTTTGCACCCTGGTGATTCTGAAGCCAGGAGAGAGGTGTGTTAGGTCCAGATATGATTGTAGAAGGGGGGGTTGAATACAATCAATACCAAATTATCGCGGAAGTGATTCTGATTGAATATAACTTGCTAATCAGATTATAATTAATTAATATAACAATGTTTGAAGTCGTTATATAATTAATATGGTTCAGTTTTAATGTCCACTAAAGTTCGTAGAATAAATTCGACAGGGTATATTCTAGATTTAGTGATTAAAACAACCGGGTTATCAAAGCACAGAAAACTGTGGATATAACGATCAAGCAAGTTACGAACAACTTGAAAGCTTTACAAATGCTTTGATTTTCAAAGTGATGAACACTAAAAATGAAGAATGCAAAGCCATATTTATAGGCAAAGCATTTGTACTTGTAAGACAATTAAAAGACAAGACAATTGAGTGTAGCAAAGACAAAGTGGCAAGGGCAAGACAATTTTAGATTGCCTTGCAAGCACAAGACACGGCAGAAAGACAATTTTAAAGCTAGCAAGACAATCCAGAACTTCGGTAAGACAATTATATTGCCTTGGCAGGATTGTTCTTTCGGCCAGACAATCCAATTGTCTTGGCAGTGCATCTTCGGTCAGACAATCAAAGATTGTCTTGAAAGACTCAGGAATTGTCTTGCAGGCATTTCCTCGGTCAGACAATCAAGATTGTCTTGGCTGTGCATAATCGGGCAGACAATCCAGAATTGTCTTGCTGAGTACCATTCGGTCAGACAATTAAGAATTGTCTTGTAAGCTTCAGTCAGACAATCAGGATTGTCTTGCAGGCAAAGCTTCGGTCAGACAATCTGATTTGTCTTGGCAGCAGAAATATTCGGTAAGACAATCTCATATTGTCTTGCTGAGCTTGAGTGGATGATTGAATGTAATTTGTAGATTATATTTAAATAGAAAATTATCCACTTAATTAATTTAATCATATAAATTCATAAATTAAATTAATTCGAGAGTGAATTAATTTAACAAATAAATTACATAATTAATTTAATTATTTGAGAAGTGAAATAATAATCTATTAAATATTTAATCACCCATTCAGCAGTAGAATTGCTTCCCGTCTTCTTTAAACATTAAAAACTCCGTCTTGATCAGTCGAACGAACGAACCACCAACTCTGCTTGACTTCAAATATTCAATTTGAATAACTGATACACGGATGTACTGTCTGGTTCATCTGTATCTAGTTAAATCAAATATTCTTTGTCAAATAAACATTAAGAATTTGATTTGTTCGTCGAGTCTTCGTCTTGTAAGTACTTCTTCATTAAATGGAATCTTCTGATAAAATAAAGTATAGAAACTTTATATCTTCTGAACTCCTGGACGTGCCACAAAAGATTATTTGTGCACTGAGGCTTGAACATATTAATGAACTTCTTTCAGTGGTGTGCAGCATCATCCTGGAATTTATCTGACATATAATTCCCATAAATCATTTGATGTTCTTCGTACGGATTCCGTTGACTTGCTATTTACTGAGCTTTCTTATCTGAATTGAGTTGTACCTCTTTAAATACAAATAGGCTGAACATATGCCTTTCAATCTCCCCCTATTTGTTTGTTAACATAACATGCAAATTTCCTAGAGGATAACTCAACTAACAGATAAGACAAAGATTTAAACAAAGGAATGTAAATAGCAAAAGCTTATGGCTTGCATTAAACATTAAACCATGATCATAAATAGATTACAAAAGGATGTTCCTTGAACATATCTAACAAATATCCTAATCAATCTATTCACTCAGAACGAGTGACTTCTCCTTCTTCAGCATCTGAACAGTGAATAATTGGAGTAGAAGGCTCATTCTGAGTAGGCTCTTCAGCTGCAGTGGATTCTCCACGCTTCTTTCTTTCACGAGCCAATGAAAGATAATATTGAACCTCTATATCCACAGGGTCTTCGATGAAATCTGCTGGCTGAGATTGGTTGATATACTTCATCTTCCTGAAGTATTGTTGAATATTTCTCCTTGTGCAGTAGTTTACAATCTCAGTATCAGCATCAGCTTTGGCCTTAGTAGCGAAGCCCTTGGTACGTAGAATTGTTGATACAAGAACCAACTGACTAACATCATACTTAAGAAGATGTTGGTGGTCCAGGTAGAAGGTTCCAAACTTTCCCTCGTGAATGAACTTGACACAGTATGGATTTCTGACAACTTGTGGACTGTTATGAATTGCACAATCCATAAGTCTGTCACGTAGGAGTTCATTCAGATTCGAGCTGCGTCTGATCTTGTTACGAATCACCCAGATTTCAGTAAGAGATAGAAACTTGAATAAATCAATTGAAACCCTGAATGTTCCGTTTCTCTGAGTGGAAATAATGATCTCCCATTCATTGAGAAGATTCTTGACACCAATAGTTACATATTCTAACTCGAGAGCAAGAGCACGCATAAACATATCTTCATTAGGGTTAGCCTCTCTCAGGTCATAAATGAAGGATTTGAACTTACCATCATTGAAAGGTTCCCTTTGAGGTCCAGAGAGGATTTGTCTTGCAATATCCCAGCTTTCACCAACTTTCCTGGAGATATCCTCTCTCTTTTCCTTGCACTTGGCATCCCACAGTTTCTGTTTCTCCAGCTTGACCAACTCATCAGTTGTCCTCTTTTCATCCACCAGTTTCTGCAGTTCCTGAAGCTTTGCTTTGCTAGCTTCATGTTGAGCTTTAAACATTTTGACCTTTTCCATGTGCTCAGGGTCCACAGACTGGTCTTCATTGAAAAGAAAGCCTTCCTCGAAACGACCTTCTTCCTCAGCTTCAAAGTAAGCAGAGTCAAACGCATCATCATCATCAACATCTTCAGGAATGTTTTCATAGTCCTGATTAGTGAAGATGTTTTCAGATTCAGGCATTTTGCCTTTAGATTTGCTAGCTGCAGAAGAATCCTTTTCACTTGCTCCTTCTCCACCCTTATCACTCCTATCAGTATCACCACCCTTATCACTCCTATCAGTATCACCACCCTTATCACTCCTATCAGCAGCATCAGCATTGCTGTCATCCTTATCTTTGTCATCCTTATCCTTCTCCCCCTTAGTTGAGGGATCCTCTGGAGTAGACTGAGATGTTGACGGATTGATCTTTAAGTGTTGAACAACTTGAGCCAAAGTTTGCTCCAAATTGTCAAGCTTCGTCAGACAGAGCTCCTGAGTTGTATCAAATTTGTCCATCCTAGAGTGAATGCCCCGTACATGATCATCCAATTCCTTTTTCAGAGAAGTAAAGGAGGGATCAACAACTTTCTCTTGCAGAGTCACCAGCTCTCCACTTCTGAATCTTGCATTCTCAGCATTCAACCTTTCTATCTCAGCTCTCAGAGCAGCCATTTGTTCCTGTAGCAGATCTGTGTTGGTGTGTGCACTCACCTCACGAACACTCAAAGATTTTTCACTATCCTCTCGTGCATGTGTTTCGCTCGGTGTTTGCCTGATTTCACTCGTAGTTTTCACACCGTCACCAGAACCTGTATATACAACCATAGTCCCCTGAGATGGAACCGTAGGAAGTGAAGGAACAAATTGTCCTTCAGATGCCTGTGAAGGCTGATGTACTTGCAGGTTGCCAAGTAGATCCTGATCCAAAAAGAAAGAGTGATCAGAAAGATTTTCATATAACATGTTTTGAAATTCTGTGCTCTCTCTAAGTGAAGAATCAAAAGACACAGGTTCAGTGTTTACTAGCGTGAGTGCTAGTTGTGTGCTTGACTCTTTACAGGATACCGCGGTCGGACGGCCAATTTCAATAAATGCATTCTGTGAAGAGAATGAATCTAGAGACTGTATATTTACCGTTTCAGTGTCCAAATCCTTTTGGGAGGAAATGGATGCAGCTGCAGTTGTCTCTGGTTCTGCCACCCTTTGCTTCTTATGAGACAGAGCTGCGGGATCTCGTAAAAGTGCACTCCCACTCCGTTTCCGGGCAACCTTTCTAACAACAGGGGTTGAAGTAGTGTTGTTTGAAGTGTTTGATGAAGAATCAGTAGTTGAAGCGGAAACATCAGCTTGGATATGAACCTGGGTGTTTTCAGGTTCAATGCTGGGAGTCTGGAAATCAAATCCAATATCACAATCACAATCTGCAATATCAATATTAAAGGTATCAGTGAGATTAGAAAGTACCTGAGCTACCTGTAAATCAGCCCTGAAGTCCTGTAGGCCAGGATTGATAGCAGAATCAGCAGGCAGTGGCTGAGAGGTTGATTGTGGTTGAGGAATGGTATGTGTATGTGTAGGTGAAGGTGTTGGTTCAGATTGAGAGGGAAGAATGGAGGCTTGTTGGTCTGGGAAGAAGTTGTATTGTGGAGGGGATTGATGTTGAGATTGGTGAGGAGAATTGTATGATTATTGGTGAGGTGATTGTTGTGGTGAATTGTAAGGAGGGTTGTAGGGAGAGTAATGTGAGGATTGGCTGGATGATTGGTAGTCTTGGAGGAGTTGAAGTGGTTGATTGATACGTGGAGGTGATTGTTGTTTTTGTTCTGGATTAGCTGCTTGTTGCTGTTGGTGCTGTGGTTGATATTGTTGTTGTTGCAGTGGTTCTGGAACTTGTATAGGCTGAAAAGGAACACTAAATTGCTCGAGCATGAATGGAGTCACCACCAGTGGTACATTGTCATGCTTTTTCTTGTTGACCAGCCTAGTTTGGATCTTGGCACAAGTCCTCTGAATAGGAACAACAGGAGAATCGACGTACATGTGCCTATCATCATCATTCATCTTATCATTCATAAACAACATCAGGAATCTGGGGTAGAAGCATTCAACTTTCTCATTCATCTGAATTGATCTCTGTGTAACAGACCCCATCTTTCTGATAATCTCCCTTAGCAATATCTTCCCAAAATTGATTCGACGGTTATAAGCTATGCTGAATCCAAAGATTTGCAGCATTGAAGATATATTCCCAAAGTTCTTTCGATTAGTGGGAGCAAACACCTTGGCAAGGGTGTCAAAGAACACATCCCATTCAGCCTTCAGATTTCCCTTTGACATCTTCGGGAGAAAAATCTGACCTTGATAGTGAATATCCTGAAAGAATTGTCTCAGTTCATCCTCTGAAGGGTCCGGCTCAAAATTGTCCCTTGGAAGTCCTAAGATCCGGTTCACATCATCGACAGTGATTACAATCCTCTTTCTGTTAGGTAGATCCCCTATTATCTTGTAGTTCTCCAGGGTCGTAGAGTTGACAGCATTTGAGTAGAAGTCAAACAAGGGTTGCAGCTTGACTTCTATATCTGTAGTGAGTGCAGTACTGACTAAACTCTGTCTCGAAAGAAATCTGACCCAAGTACGGAATCTATCGGAGCAGTCATCAGGGTTAAGGCTAGCAAGGTAATTAGTCTCAGCAACCACGAATTCTCCGGCCATTTTTAATAATTAAAAATTGAATTAAGCGAGAATTTTTCAAATTAAATGTGAATTCTCAAATGTCTCGCAAATTTCAACTAATAATTAAACTTGATTAATTAATTAATAATTCGAAATATTAAAATATTATCGAATTAAAAGTTAATTAACTAAAATGGCACTAAGTCAATTAATCCACAAGCCAAACGAGTCCTAAATCTTAAACAATTTACACAACCAAACAAGTCCTTAATTGAGATAATCCCCAAATTAGCCAAGAACCCTAATTCAAACACAAGGCACTCGGTTCCTCAACCCAAAAAGCAGAAGATGAAGACACGGGTTCGTAAACTCAAGAACACACAGCAGTCGATCAAAATCGCGCACAAATCACACCAAATCAGACCAAATTTCGGCAGAGTTTTGGCTTAAAAATGAACGATTTCGAGTAACAAAGCAAGCTTTAAGCTTGAAAACGAGAACCACAGCAAGTTTTAGGTATAAACTTGAAAACCAAAAGTCGATCGGCGTGTATATATGTATGTGTATCGATATGGAGATGATGAGTTTGGGGAAGATGAGTTTGGGCAAGACAATTTGAATTGTCTTGCACGATTGTCTTGCAGCGATATATATACATAGCAGTAAGACAAACACAAGTTTCAGTCTCGGTAAGACAATTTAAGATTGTCTTGCCGAGATTTTAACGACGCAGACAAAGTCAAGTGTCAGTAAGACAATTGGATTGTCTTACTGATACTGAACAGCGGTTAAAAGGTAGGCTCGGTAAGACAATGAGATTGTCTTGCCGAGTTGTTTGAATATCACAGAATAACCCGGTTCAGCAAGACAATCTAATTGTCTTGCCGAGCCAATCAGTAGACAATGTGATTGTCTTGCTGAAAAACAAATAATAACAATAATAATATGATTTTTGATCAATTTAAAAGATAGAACATTTTGCAATTAAAATCAAAAATCTATAATAAAAACAATACTATATATTACACAAATATTTTGTAAATTTCAACTTTAATTAAATATAAATACTTATGACTTTAACTTTAATTCAATAAAATGAATTAACTTAAAATCAAATATTTATGCTTAATTAATTTTGAAAAGTACAAAATAATTACAAATAATTATAAATAATTATCTAAATGCCTAGAGAATATTACAGGGGAGTGTATGAGCACTTAGAAAATTACATAATACCTTAAAAACATGCATAATTACTCAGAACATTATCAGATAATATACAGAGAATCATATAAAATCTAATAATAGAGAAATAATTACACAGTAAATTCACAAAAATATAAAATAGACATATAATGCATATGAAAAATATATACAAGAGAACTATGTCATATTTAACATCCCTAACTCACAAACCAGCTTAGAGAAAGTGGATTCATCCAGTGGTTTCGTGAAGATGTCAGCAATTTGCTCAGTCGTGGGTACAAAAATGTAACACCACTGTACCATTCATGACATGTTCTCGAATGAAATGATACCTGATATCAATGTGCTTGGTTCTTGAATGTTGAACCGGATTGTTGGAAATGGCTATGGCACTTGTATTATCACAAAATATGGGAATTTTGTTTACTACAACACCATAATCATTCAGTTGGTTCTTGATCCACAAGATCTGAGCACAGCAGCTACCAGCAGCTATATACTCAGCTTCAGCAGTAGAGGTAGACACTGAGTGCTGCTTCTTGCTATACCAGGAAACCAACCGACGTCCTAGAAATTGACAGCTTCCAGACGTACTCTTCCTATCAATCCTGCATCCTGCATAATCAGAATCTGTATAGCCGGTTAAGTCAAAACCAGTATTCTTAGGGTACCAAATACCTAAACCAGGTGTACCCTTAAGATATCTAAAGATTCTTTTGACGGCTATAAGATGTGATTCCTTAGGATCAGCTTGGAACCTAGCACACAAACATGTTGCAAACATGATATCTGGTCTACTTGCAGTAAGATAAAGTAGAGAGCCAATCATACCTCGATAGCTTGTGATATCAACTTTCTTACCAGATTTATCCTGGTCAAGCTTTGTGGCAGTGGCCATGGGTGTCTTTGCCGGTGAAGAGTCTTCTAGATTGAACTTTCGAAGAAGATCTCTGACATACTTGGATTGGCAAATGAATATTCCATCTTCCTTTTGGCTTACTTGAAGACCAAGGAAGTAGGACAGCTCACCCATCATACTCATCTCATAGTTACTCTGCATCAACTTAGCAAATCTCTTGCACAAGTTATCGTTAGTAGAACCAAATATAATATCATCAACATATATTTGTACAAATATCATTTCCTTATCATGCAATTTGTAAAAGAGAGTTTTGTCTATGACACCTCTAGTAAAATTGTTTTCAATTAAAAACTCAGAGAGAGTGTCATACCATGTCCTTGGTGACTGCTTGAGTCCATAGACAGCTTTGAATAGGAAGTATACAAAATCAGCAAACTCTGGATTTTCAAAGCCAGGGGGCTGTTCCAGATATACTTCTTCTTCTAGCTTTCCATTCAGAAATGCACTTTTCACATCCATTTGATATACCTTGAAGTTGGAGTGTGCAGCAAATGCAAGAAATATTCTGATGGCTTTAAGACGAGCAACTGGAGCATAGGTTTCATCATAATCAATTCCTTCTTCTTGTGAATAACCTTTTGCAACCAGACTAGCTTTGTTCCTTACAACAATGCCATCACCATCTAACTTGTTACGGAAGACCCATCTAGCTGCAATTGTAGATTTTCCTTTTGGTCTTGGAACTAGGGCCCAGACTTCTTGTCTCTCAAATTGATTGAGTTCTTCTTGCATGGCAAGAACCCAATCAGGATCAGCAAGTGCTTCATCTATTTTCTTTGGTTCTAATTGTGAAAGAAAACCAGAGAATAGACATTCATTTGTCGTAGCACTTCTAGTCCTTACACCAACATCAGGATCACCAATAATCAGATCAAAGGGATGATCTCTGCTCCAAATCCTTTCCCTTGGAAGATGTGTCCTTGATGATTCAGCAGTATTATCATTAAGCTGAAATGTGTGACTAGTTGATCCATCAGCTCCCCCCGAGTTGTTGCCAGGATGACTTGATGATCTACCACTAGCATTAGTGGAATCTCCAGCATTATTGCCATTTCCTCCACCATTGCCTGGATCATTATCATTGTTGTCATCACCTGTTGCAACCTCAGGTGGAACATCATCATCTGAATCTGAATCTGGATAGTTGTCAAACTTCAGAGATTCAGATGGATCAGCAGATTGTAGACTTGGAAGTTTAGTGTCATCAAATGTAACATTGACACTAACTTTTACTGACAGAGTATCAATTACAAAAACTCTATAAGCATTATTTGTATAACCAACAAAAATTGCTTCAGATGCCTTTGGCTCAAACTTGTTCAAGTTCTCTTCACCATCCTTGAGAACATAACACTTGGCTCCAAAGACATGAAGATGTTTGACATAAGGTTTCTTGTTGTTATACAGATGAAATGGAGTTTTCATATGATCCTTGTTGATCAAAGTTCTATTCTGGGTATAGCAGGCAGTAGACACAGCTTCAGCCCAAAAGTACAGAGGAAGCTTTGCTTCAGCAATCATAGTCCTTGCAGCTTCGATCAGTGTACGATTCTTTCTTTCGACGACTCCACTCTGCTGAGGAGTCCTTGGTGCTGAATACTGCCTTCTAATTCCCTTTTCAGAGTAAAAGTTGATTAGAGTTTGATTTTTGAACTCAGTTCCATTGTCTGATCTTACAGCTTTTACAGGAACACCTTTTTCCAACTCAACCAACTTGATATGATCAATTACTGTCAGGGGAGTTTCATCCTTAGAAGCCAGGAAGTAAACCCATGTAAATTTTGAGAAGTCATCCACAATAACCAAGGCATATCTTCCTCCATCAATGGATGCAACATTAACAGGGCCAAACAAATCCATATGCAACAAATGAAGTGGATCTGTAATGGTATTGATGGTTTTGCCTTTGTGAGATGCTCTCTTCGCTTTTCCTTTCTGACAAGCTTCACAAAGATCATCAGTTGAGAATTCCATGGAAGGCAACCCTCTCACTAGATCTCTCTTAACTAGAGAGTTCATGGTTTTGAAGTTGAGGTGTGAGAGCTTCTTATGCCATAACCAACTATCTTCAGCAGACGCTTTGGCGTAGAAACAGTGAACTTCGTTTCCTGGTCCTGAAGACAAATCAGCTACGAATATATTGCCTTTCCTTATGCCACATAGTGAAGGACGCTTATCCTTGATATGCTTAATGATACATATCTCCTTTTCAAAATGAACATAATAACCTTTGTCACAGAATTGACTGACACTCAGGAGATTATGTTGAAGTCCTTCAACTATTGCAATATCTTCTATGATGATCCTTCCAATTTTGTACTTGCCATATCCCACAGTACGACCTTTGCTATTATCAGCAAAACTGACTGTAGGGCCAGCTCCTTCTCTTATGTCTTCTAGCAGGGATTTATTGCCAGTCATGTGCATTGACGCTCCACTGTCAAGCACCCAGGTAACACGAACAATTCCACTGGCACCCTGCAAAAGACAATTTGATTAAACATTCTTTGGGACCCACACTTGATTGGGTCCAGCAAACTTAAAAAACTGATTTCTATCAGGTGTAACAACAGAGCCTCTTGGACTGATACTTGGTTCAGACTTGACTGAACTTACTTCCTTAACAACAGCCTTATAAACCTTAGTTTTAGGCTTTGGAACATAAGTCTCCTTCCTAACACGAGTAGGACTAGCAGTCTTTGATCTAGCATGCTTGTTGTTTGTGTGTTGTCTAGGCGATGTGTTTTCATTTTTAGCATGCAAATTTTTAAAATAAGCAGACATCAAATTGAAAGCACAAGTCATACAATTATCAACACTACAATATTTATGACATGCATCAAACGCAGGAACAACAGGAGTATCAGTCATAATAATAGGAACATCAACAGATTCTACTCTACTATTATTAACAGTTTTAAAATTCTCAGTAGAATGGCATCTATTGTTTCTGTTCTTACTATTCACAAAGTTATTAGGCTTGTTGAACTTAGTTCTTTCAGAGTTGACACCTAAACCAGCTTTAGGCAACCTAACATTGCCTTTCACTTTGATTGGTTTCAGGTTTGTCAGAATCTCATCTCTCATCTCATTACTCTCTTTCATTTTAAGGTCTTCCTGTTTTAGTTCATATCTAATGACAACAGGAGTCTCTAAAAGAGGTTCAGCTTCTGAGGTTTTAAACAAAGGTTTAAGGGAATCTTTCAAAACAAAAGGAATCCCTCTTTCCTCAGCACTCTTCTTGAAAGGAGTAATGTTACTAGCCTTACCTACGGATTTGTTATAGTCAAAACCTATTCCAACAGTTCTCTTGATCTCTTGTTTATCATTAAGTTCTTTGACTATAGTGGAGGCATCCTTAAAGGCTTTACACTTAACTTTCTCTTCGTCTAGCTGAAGTCTTAAAGCAATCTCACCTTTCTCTAGAACTTTGACTTTAGCACATTGTAATCCTAAATCCATAGTCAATTGTTCTATTTTAGGTTTTAATACTTTCATCTCATTCATCTTATAAGCATGAATTTCTAAGACTAAAGTATCAATTTTAAGATTGGCAGCTTTCATCTTTTTAATAGCATCATCTCTTTCAAGTCCTAATTGCATAAACAGTTTAGGGCATGTAGGATCTACCTGAAAGCTTCCAGCAGGAGGAGGTGAAGATGATCCAGCATTAGCCATGAGAGCAACATTCCCAATCTGCTCTTCTTCATCACTATCTGTATCATCCCAGCTTTTTCCTTCTGCTAGATATGATTTGCTCTTGAAGCTTTGACTTCCAGAAGTACCATGATGCTTTCTTACTAAGGCATCATACTTCAGCTTCAGCTCATCATACGAATCCTTTCTCTTTCCTTGAACCTTGGGCTGCTTGCACTCAGTTGCAAAGTGTCCAGGTTCACCACAGTTGAAACATTTAAATTTACTTCTGTCCACCATCCCAGTCTTGTATCCTCCTTTGCTTGTTGAAGATGAATAGCCTCCCTTCTGAAACTTACTAACAGTAGGTTTGTATTTATAGGAAGGGTTCTTCCGGAATCTCATGTTTCCAAACTTCTTGGCAAACAGTGATAGAGATTGATCTTCTAACTGTTCAAGCTCTTCCATTGTATAGAACTCTTCATCACCACTGGAAGAAGCAGTCTGACCCATCTCAGGTACAACAAATTCCTGAGTAGTCTTAGAAGGAACAACAACATCCTTCTTTTCTTCCGGTGCAGGTGACTCAACAACTAGAGCTCTCGAATGGTTCTGTGTTTTACCCCAGCCATATCTCTGTTTACTTTGAACTTGCTCGAGTTCATAAGTTTTCAAAACTCCGTAGAGTCTTTCCAGAGAAATCTCATTCAGATCTTTCCCTGATGGCAGTGATTCTGTGTTCCAGATGTTCAGGAAGTGTTAAGAGAAACTTCATGTTGACCTCTTTCTTGTCATAGAATTTCCCATTCATATTTAAATTATTTATCAAATTATTAAGTCTGATAAACACTTCTGAAATCCCTTCTCCGGGATTGGAACCAAACTGTTCATACTGAGCCATCAGTATCTCTTTCTTGTTTTCCCTAACTTCCTCTGAGCCTTCATTGATAATCTCTAATGTATCCCAGATTTGCTTGGCGTTCGTACAATTTACAACATCATTGTACATCACTGGATTTAGAGATTCAACCAAGATTAGTTGAAGAGCGTCATCTAAGTTCATCTGTTCACTCTCTTCATCTGTGTACTCAGAAAGTTCTTTCGGAATGACCTGATGAGGTATTAACACACCATCCTCTTCGTGTGCTAATATGACATTCATCGGAGTAGTAACACCTTTGTCTAAAATCCCGATGTATTTTCTGTTCGTTGTTCGGAGGAATAGGAACATGTGCCTTTTCCATAGGCCAAAGTGTTCCTGGCTGAACGGTGGGATTTTAATGCTACTGATCTTTTGCGTACTCATTTTTTTAAGAATTTAAAGTGAATAGTGTTTGGAGAGATTTGGATTTTTGAAAGAAAAATATTTTTAATCAAAATTAATTTTTGGAATAAAATTAATTCGAATAAAAAATATTTGGACGTTACAGAGTGTGTATAGGATCTGATACGAAAAATGGTATCAACCGCTCTGATGCCAATTGTTAGGTCCAGATATGATTGTAGAAGGGGGGGTTGAATACAATCAATACCAAATTATCGCGGAAGTGATTCTGATTAAATATAACTTGCTAATCAGATTATAATTAATTAATATAACAATGTTTGAAGTCGTTATATAATTAATATGGTTCAGTTTTAATGTCCACTAAAGTTCGTAGAATAAATTCGACAGGGTATATTCTAGATTTAGTGATTAAAACAACCGGGTTATCAAAGCACAGAAAACTGTGGATATAACGATCAAGCAAGTTACGAACAACTTGAAAGCTTTACAAATGCTTTGATTTTCAAAGTGATGAACACTAAAAATGAAGAATGCAAAGCCATATTTATAGGCAAAGCATTTGTACTTGTAAGACAATTGAAAGACAAGACAATTGAGAGTAGCAAAGACAAAGTGGCAAGGGCAAGACAATTTTAGATTGCCTTACAAGCACAAGACACAGCAGAAAGACAATTTTAAAGCTAGCAAGACAATCCAGAACTTCGGTAAGACAATTATATTGCCTTGGCAGGATTGTTCTTTCGGCCAGACAATCCAATTGTCTTGGCAGTGCATCTTCGGTCAGACAATCAAAGATTGTCTTGAAAGACTCAGGAATTGTCTTGCAGGCATTTCCTCGGGCAGACAATCCAGAATTGTCTTGCTGAGTACCATTCGGTCAGACAATTAAGAATTGTCTTGTAAGCTTCAGTCAGACAATCAGGATTGTCTTGCAGGCAAAGCTTCGGTCAGACAATCTGATTTGTCTTGGCAGCAGAAATATTCGGTAAGACAATCTCATATTGTCTTGCTGAGCTTGAGTGGATGATTGAATGTAATTTGTAGATTATATTTAAATAGAAAATTATCCACTTAATTAATTTAATCATATAAATTCATAAATTAAATTAATTCGAGAGTGAATTAATTTAACAAATAAATTACATAATTAATTTAATTATTTGAGAAGTGAAATAATAATCTATTAAATATTTAATCACCCATTCAGCAGTAGAATTGCTTCTCGTCTTCTTTAAACATTAAAAACTCCGTCTTGATCAGTCGAACGAACGAACCACCAACTCTGCTTGACTTCAAATATTCAATTTGAATAACTGATACACAGATGTACTGTCTGGTTCATCTGTATCTAGTTAAATCAAATATTCTTTGTCAAATAAACATTAAGAATTTGATTTGTTCGTCGAGTCTTCGTCTTGTAAGTACTTCTTCATTAAATGGAATCTTCTGATAAAATATAGTATAGAAACTTTATATCTTCTGAACTCCTGGACGTGCCACAAAAGATTATTTGTGCACTGAGCCTTGAACATATTAATGAACTTCTTTCAGTGGTGTGCAGCAGCATCCTGGAATTTATCTAACATATAATTCCCATAAATCATTTGACGTTCTTCATACGGATTCCGTTGACTTGCTATTTACTGAGCTTTCTTATCTGAATTGAGTTGTACCTCTTTAAATACAAATAGGCTGAACATATGCCTTTCAAGGTGTCACCGCTTCGACACCCTCAAGCCGGGCACTGACTACCCCAAGGCTGTGCTCTCCGCCCAGTTCTTCAGGCTGGGCTTGTCTCTCCCCCTCCATCCTTTCATCTTGGAGATCTTGGACTTTTATGAGGTCTCCCCCATGCAGCTTACCCCCAACTTCTACCGTATGGCGGTCTGCCTGTACATCCTCTACGACATCCACCATGGGGTGAGGATGTCTGCTTTGGAGTTGGGCTGGTTCTTCCAGCTGACACTCACTGGGAGGACCTCAGGGTTCATCTATCTTACTGCCTGGAACACCCATCACAAGAAGGGCATAAAGGGCAACCGCCAGTCGATGTCAGACTGGCAGAAGCTCTTCCTTTACTGCTACGACTGCCCAGTCTACAGAAAGGACTTCAACCTCTCCCCCAGTAAGCCAATTTTCCCCTTGTCCACTGTCCTGTTTAGCTTTTTAGGGTTCCCGTTTGGTATTCTTATACTTGTATATGTTGTAGACATGCCAGTGCAGACCCCTTTGGCGGGAGAGTCCCTTGAGAGGGCCAAGCACGTGTTGGGGCTTTCCACCAAGTTGGGTGATGGCTCCAGCCTGCTAACTCCGGTGAATCTGGAGAGGCTCAGATTTTCCACTACGGCGGTTGATGCATCCCCCGTTGACGAGGGGGGTGCAGGTATTGAAGGGGATGGAAGCCCAGGTTTCTCCTTAGCTTGCGACCCTGAAATTGTTTGCCTTATATGATATGTGTCTTGTAGATTTCCTGTTATACATCCTGCATGCTTCATAACTTTTATGCCATCTGCTATGCTTGCATCTTGTTGTTTCCCCATTATTAATTGCATAGCTTCTGACTGCTTTCCTTTGTTTTCTTCCGCAGATATGGCTGCCAATATTCCCAGATTTGTCAAGCGCTCCATCAAATACAAGGACCTCTTCGGAGAGGCCTCCGGTTCGCAGGCTCCCCTTCCTGCCAAGCCACTCTCCCAGCTTCCTGCTCCTTCTCTTGACCAGAAGAAGACCTCTTCTGGGAGTCGCAAGAGGGACCCCTCCAAAGCTTGGGAGGTGGGGTCTTCAGCTGAAGGCCGCTCCAATAAGAAGCCCAGGGTGGCCCTGGCACGTAGCTCTCCTGCATCCTCCTCCACTAAGAAGACTCAGCTCTTCCAGCGGATGCACTCCGACCAGATCCCCGAGGCTACCATCCGGGAGTGGGATAGGCTTTCCATTGCTGAGGCCACCCGTGACAAGGTGGTGGCCAATGCTAAAAGCATGTTCCTCGACCTGAAGATGGGGGAACATGTTGCTGACACGGCCCAGGTCAATGAAACCATGAGGGCTGAGCTGAAGCAGGCTAAGGCTGATCTGGCTTCCACCGTTAAGGAGAGGGATGCCTTTCAGAAGGCTAACCTCCAATTCAAGGAGGCGGAGACCAGGGCCCAGCAGCTGAAGGAGGAGGATATGGTGAGGAGGGGGCTTGAGGAGGAGGTTGACGGCCTGCGTAGGCAGGTTAAGGAGCTGGAGTTGCAGGTGTGGGGTCTTCAAGATGCGGCAGCGGCTGTCAGAGCAGGGAGAAAAGACCGGGAGGCCACCATTTTCGAAGTTGCGGTCGCCGCAGGCATCAAGGACTACGTTAAATCGGCCTACAGGTTCTTCCCCGAGAATGACTGGGCAAAATTGGGGCCTGATGCTGCGGTAGCCCTGGAGGAGGCGAAGGCCGAGGATGAGGTCGGCCTAGAAAAGGTCCTGGCTACTTCCCAGGGTCTCTCCGGAGATGGCGGCGATAAGAGGGTTGCGGCTGAAGACGAGCTAAAGCCCGCAGAGCTGATTTCTGCGGGTCTTGTGGTGATGCCCCCGGAAGGGGTTCTGGCCGCTGCCCTGGCGGTAGCCCAGACCTCTCAAGATCCCCCTGCCGTCGACGAGAAGGACTCCTCCTCCCCTGCTGCTCCTTAATCTCCTTTCCCTCTATTTAATCAACCTTTTAATTACGAATGTTTTTGCTTGGCGCTTGTCGTCATGAATTGAATAATTTTGGATGAGGGTGCGGGCACCTCCGAATGCTCCGCAAGATATTTTGTTTTGATAGGGACCTCCCCCTGTTGGTGCGGGGAGGAATTTTCCCTCGCTATTTATGCCAACTGCTTTAATTTTCTTCATTCCTTGTCTTGTATGATTCTCTTTATGTTTCTCTTAATGTCGTACGTGCTTGTCATCTAATCCTTCCGTGCAGGTAGAAAGAACAAATACAGGGGGTAACCCTCATGTTGAGAGTGTTTGTATCGTCCAATTTCTGGGGGTTGCGACCCTTGATACTTTGTTCTTCAGGGTCGTTTCCTTCTTTGAGAATGTATGTCGACGTAACTATGTTAACTCCCCGATAGTGTAAAAGTACTTAATCTTTTATAATCCATCCAAGAATAAGTAAACTCGACCTTATGTAAAAGCTTTGTGTCGGGGCTTCACCCGTAAGCCCCAAGTGTGAGCCTCGAAAGATATCCTTAGGCGTTAACCTTAAAGTGATCCCCAGATGTAAGCTTTTAAAATAATCTCCAAGTGTAAGCTTCAAGCTAATTTCACAAAGTAAGCCTTGTAGTAATTCCGCTAAGTGAGCCTTGAGAGCCTGGATAGGCTTTAAACTCGAAAGCCTCGATAGGCCTTCAGCCTTGAAAGCCTTGATGGGCTTTAACCTTGAAGGGCCACAGTAAGCCCAAAACTTTAAAAGCTTGAAAAGCTTTAAACCCTGAAAGCTTTGATAAACTTTAGCCTTGAAAGCCTTGATAGGGTTTAAACCTTGAAGGGCTACTGTAAGCCCAAAACCTTGAAAGCTTGAAAAGCTTTAAACCTTGAAATCTTTGATAAGCTTTAGCCTTGAAAGCCTTGATAGGCTTTAAACCTTGAAGGGCTACTGTAAGCACAAAACCTTGAAAGCTTGAAAAGCTTTAAACCTTGAAAGCTTTGATAAGCTTTAGTCTTGAAAGCCTTGATAGGCGTTAAACCTTGAAGGGCTACTGTAAGCCCAAAACCTTGAAAGCTTGAAAATCTTTAAACCTTGAAATCTTTGATAAGCTTTAGCCTTGAAAGCCTTGATAGGCTTTAAACCTTGAAGGGCTACTGTAAGCCCAAAACCTTGAAAGCTTGAAAAGCTTTAAACCTTGAAAGCTTTGATAAGCTTTAGCCTTGAAAGCCTTGATAGGCTTTAGACCTTGAAGGGCTACTGTAAGCCCAAAACCTTGAAAGCTTGAAAAGCTTTAAACCTTGAAAGCTTTGATAAGCTTTAGCCTTGAAAGCTTTGATAAGCTTTAAACCTTGAAGGGCTACCGTAAGCCCAAAACCTTGCAAGCTTGAAAAGCTTGAAACCTTGAAAGCTTTGATAAGCTTTAAACCTTGAAAGCCTTGATAGGCTTTCCTTCCAATCAGTGCAGCCGAGTTGTTGAGTTTTGATGTTTTCGATTTCCAATTCCATGTTTAAGCCAAGTAATGTTTAATGGTATGCCTACTACCCCCCGAGTTCTTTAGCATAATTACAATTATGGTGGAGAACTAGATGCAATTGAAACCCTAAATACTTTTTAAAACATACATGAAGTATTCAATTAACAATCATGGTAAGCAAGCAAGCATATACAACATTTTTGTAACGGAAAACTGCGAAATTTTATTGAATCACATGGTAAAAAGTTGACATAGCATAATTTTGGGGGGTGTAAAGACACCACCCCCCGAGCATCCTAGCAAATAAAACAAATAGTAGCCTGATAATTTTCCTAAAAGCATAGCGATTACAACTAATAAACCGCCTTTATTGTCCTGACCCTTAAGCCGAAGCCTACAGAAATACTACCCGGGTGAAGCTACTGGTAATACCTCTTTAAGTGTTGGGCATTCCATGCCCGTGGTATGAGTCTTCCATCCATGTCTGTAAGGGGATAGGTACCTTCCCAAAGCACTGTCTTGATGATGTATGGGCCTTCCCATTTTGCACCGAGGGCTCCATGAGCGGGAACCCTCATGTTAGGCATCATCTTTCTAAGAACCAGGTCCCCCGTTTTGAGTGGTCGAGCCCTCACTTTCTTATCAAAATACTTACGGGTTCTCTGTTGATACGCAGCAAGTTTCAACTGGGCCGTATCCCTTACTTCTTCAATCAGGTCCAGGTAGAGTCTGTGGTTGACTTCATTATTCTCAGGTTCATAGTTATCCCTTCGAAAGGACCCTGCTCCAACCTCTACGGGAACCATGGCTTCACACCCATATGTTGGTGAACGGAGTTTCGCCAATGGTAGACCTCGGAGTGGTATTGTAAGACCACAACACCATAGGAAGTTCTTCTGGCCAGCATCCCTTTTTCTCTTCCAGTTTGGCTTTCAGGGTGTGCTTAATAATTTTGTTGACGGCTTCCGTCTGACCGTTACTCTGAGGGTGGCACACCGCGGAAAAGCTTTTCTTTATGCCAGAGTGTTCACAGAAATTCATCATTTCATTGCTGTCAAACTACTTCCCATTGTCTGATATGAGCTTGTAGGAAACCTCGTATCAACAGACGATTGCACGATAAACGAAGTCTACCAGCTTTCTTGCAGTGATGGAAGCCAGGGGTTCAGCCTCAGCCCATTTAGTAAAGTAGTCTACAGCCACGACTGCATATTTCACCCCTCCTTTCCCTTTGGGTAATTCACCAATCAGATCTATGCCCCAAACAGCAAACGGCTAGGGGCTTGTCAGGGTCTTTAGGGGTACCGCTGGGTTCTTATTTGTATTAGAGAACCTTTGGCAGCTGTCACATGCCTTGGCGAAGGCATGAGCATCCTTGTAGAGGATAGGCCAGTAATAGCCTTGACGGAGGATTTTGTGAGCGAGGAAGGCACCCCCCGAGTGATACCCACAAATTCCTTCATGCACCTCGCGCATAATATATTCACATCTTATCCCAGCAACACACCTGAGGAGGGTTCGGTTGAACCCCTTTTTGTAAAGGATTCCATCATAGATTACATACTGGGCTGCCTTGTATCTTAATTTTCTGGCCTCATCCTTGTCTGCAGGCAGGGTTCAGTTGGCTATGTATTCCAGGATTGGGGTTTTCTAAAGGTTAGACTCATCGACCTCAACATCCAGGACTTCAAGCTTGGGGATGCTAGGCTGATACTGGATTTCAAGGGGGATTACCCCAAGCATGTGTGCATCCCTCTGAGTGCCTAACTTGGCCAGGGCGTCTGCATCTGCATTTTCAGAACTTGGTATTTGCTCTAGCTTGATTTCCCTGAATTTCCCAATTAGTTCCTGGGCATATCGCATGTAGAGATCAGTACGGGGACCCCTAGCTTGGAATCCTCCTCGGATGTGCCAGACTACCAGCATAGAATCACTGTAAACATTCATATTTTCTACCCTCATCTCCAAGGCTAGCTTCAGCCCTGCTATTAGGGCTTCATACTCCACGTCATTGTTGGTGGCTT
Organism: Daucus carota subsp. sativus; assembly: GCF_001625215.2. NCBI lineage: Eukaryota > Viridiplantae > Streptophyta > Magnoliopsida > Apiales > Apiaceae > Daucus > Daucus carota. Next base: position 11,677,309 of record NC_030381.2, read on the forward strand.
TAAAGTCGAAGTGAATGGAGCTTTGCAGCTTATGGCCTTCCGGACTGACTAGGACGATGCCAGCCCCGGCCCCATTTTCCATTGACAGCCCCATCGACGTACAAGTTCCACCAAGGGGAACAATTCTCGGGTATGGCTATTGGAGACTGAGGTTCAGGTACACATTCCATCCCTTCAACTTTAAAAGTGGGTGGAAACTCTAGGATGAAGTCAGCTAGTGCTTGCCCCTTAATGGCGGTCCTTGGCTTGTACTCTATATCAAATTGGCCTCGCTCAACCGCCTATTTCATAATTCTGCCAGAGGCTTCCGGCTTGTGTAGAACTTGTCTGAGAGGGAAGGATGTTCGCACTTCAATCTTGTGAGCCTGGAAGTAGGGCCTTAGTTTACGGGAAGCCAAAATTAGTGCATAGGCCAACTTCTCCATGTTTGAGTAACGGGTTTCAGTATCAAGTAACCTTTTGCTCACATAATATACCGGCTGCTGGGCTTGCTCTTCCTCCTTGATCAGGACAGCGCTAATTGAGAAATCAGAAACCCCTAGGTAAAGGATTAAGGCTTCACCCTCCGTTGGTTTTTCCTACAATGGCGGGCTTCCATGTTGCTCCTTCAACTTCAGGAAGGCAACCTCGCATTCTGTCGTCCATTCAAATTTTTGCCCCTTTTTTATGGCTGCAAAAAATTCTCTACATTTATCTGAGCACTTCAAGATGAACCGGTTTAGGGTGGCAATCCGGCCTGTAAGGCATTGCACCTCTTTTACATTCCTAGGTAACCTCATTTCAATTAAGGCCTTGATCTTCGCAGGGTTAGCTTCGATTCCCCTGTGATTGACAATGAAGCCCAGGAACTTGCCAGATTCAACCCCGAATACGCACTTTTGGGGATTCAACTTCATCCTGTAATCCCTTAGTATGTCGAACATCCCTGATAAGTGTGTCACATGATCATAAGCTTCTTTCGAATTGAGTAGCATGTCATCCACATAAACTTCCATTGTTTTCCCAATCTGGTCCTTAAACATCTTGTTGACCAGCCTTTGATATGTAGCCCCAGCATTAAGCAAACCAAACGGCATGCCGATATAGCAATAAAACCCCCTGTCAGTGATGAAGGAGGTGTGTTCCTGATCTGGCTCGAACATGGGGATTTGATTGTAGCCCGAGTAGGCGTCCATGAAGCTTAATAGTGCGTGCCCCGCAGTGGAATCCACCAATTGGTCAATTCGAGGAAGCGGGAAGCTGTCCTTAGGGCAAGCCTTGTTCAGATCAGTAAAGTCTATGCATGTTCTCCATTTTCCGTTAGGTTTCTTCACCAACACCGGGTTTCCTAGCCATGTAGGGTAGAAGGCTTCTTTCACTAGACCTGCCTTCAATAGTCGGTCTACCTCTTCTTGAAGAGCGGTAGCCCTTTTCCCACTAATTGGTCTTCTCTTCTGTCTGACTCCCCTTCTGTCTGGGTCAATATTGAGGTGGTGGCACATGACTTCTGGGTGAATTCCGATCATATCCGAATGGTTCCAAGCATAGACGTCCAGATTATTTTTTAAGAATGCGGCCAGGGTTTCCCTTAGGTCCGGCCCTAATTGCTCCCCAATTTTTAGCTCTTTAGAAGGGTCAGACTCATCCACCAAGATGGACAGGGTATCCCTAGCTGCTCCAGTCTTCACTTGGGTTTCCGGCATCCTTGGGTCGAGGTCGATCTCAACGGTAACCTCTTTGTTGCCACCCTCTTGGGGTTGCGTACCTAGGATTTCATGAACGGGAAGCCCTGTCCGGTTTCCAAGTTGATAGGTTACCATAGCACTGTTGAAGTCACAGGGTGCCTCGCACTCATTTTCTTGCTTTTTATTTTGGGGCTGCTTTCGACCAGCCCCTTCGGAGTCACTGTCAGTAACATCTTCCACAATTCCTTCAACCAGGGTTTCCGCTGTATCAATATTTTTCACTGTGAGTGCATCCGTGAGTGTAATCCCTCTATGCACGGCATGTGAGGCTTCCAGATAAGGGTCTTCCCCCGAATGTTGCACGATAATCACCATGTTGCAAGTTTCTTTCACAAACTTTATCAAAAGTCTTCCCTGAGACTTAGTTTTGGGTTCCTCTTCTATATCCACTTGCTTTAACAGCTCTCTGGGACGTCTTCATCCATTTGCTGGGCTTCTTTACAGGCTTTTATTGCAGATCTCAAAGCCTTGATATAGCATTCCCGGGAGTCAACCTGACATTCCCGTACACATCCTACCCCATTGGGGGTTGGGAACTTCATTGATAAGTGGTAGATTGAGGTCACGATCCGTATATCCCTCAAAATGGGTCTGCCCAGGATCCCGTTATAGGAGATGTCTTCGTTCACTATAATGAACTCTGCAACTTGAGTGGTAGCCCGGGGTTCTACTCCAAGGGTGATCGGGAGCCTTATGTTAGGGTTATACTGAAATATTCGTTTGAAGTATATAACAATTATTTGAGAATCTTGAATGCATGTTTTCACATTGTCTATATATTATATATTGTAGACAATCTAGTATTAAATGGGATAGTAGAAGATTAGATTGTCGAGTTCCTTATATAATATAATAAAGGTTCACAGTCTAATTGGTGTTAGACAAACCATTGGAACGACTGAAGTATTATTTAGAAATAGTTTATCTTGACTATTGAATAATACTAATATACTTTGTGTATATTGAACGGGATCAAAATAGTAGAATAATTGTTTCTTTAATTCTGACAATAAAGAACTAAGATTCTATGATGTTATTAATGCTTAAGTTCTTAATCCGGATATAGTGATTGACACTTGTATTTAATGCACATGCCTTGACTCATAAGTTAAGTAATTTATTTTAAATTACAAATTTATGTATTGGGCAATGACATTATATACAGAGTGGGATATTGACTATAGAAGGAAACCGTGTCCGAAAAATATATTCGGGTGATGATGTCCTCTTGAAAGCTCATAAAGATAATTATGCTTTAGTTCTGCAGGCAGATTTGTTCTTACATAATTATAAGGTTAAGTGGATGATCAAGGATAAAAGATATTGATTAAATTAATTGTCAGAAATTAATTTAATTAATGGACATGCGATATCTTAAACATGGGGAATTTATAAGCAATTAATATGGGAGCCGAATTAAATAATTAATTTACGGAATTAGGAAAGGTAGTGCAAATATTAATTCTTTAGTGGGTTGAATTAATATTTAATGACATTGGGCCTGGCCCGGAATGTCATTGGAAGGCCTGACCTAATGGTCCATGATCCCTACTGTAGCCTATATATATTCTCGTTCTCCTAAAGCTGAGAGACACACCAAAACGAATTCATCCTAGAGTTTGAGAGAGGCAGACGTTTTTCTCAAGGAGACAGCTAGGGTTTTGGGTTTTCGGAGCTTTATGGAGAGGCACACCTTGGGAGATCGAAGGCCACACTTCGTCCAAGGAGAATCAAGGAATACAGTAGAAGACGTGGATTTGAATCGCTTGCGCCGTAGCGATTAAGGTTAATATTCTGTTCGAACTTTCAATTAATATCATAAAACACAGGGCCAAGGTCCGATTGTTCCTACAATGGTATCACAGCCAGGTTGCGGTTCTGCGTTTTATGATATGTAGTCCATGTCATGATTATATATATGCATGTATGTAGTGGTTCTGTGATGCAGGTTGTAATCCACTATTATGGCCATGTTTTAATTATGTGTTTTGGATCCCACGTGGTTTATCGTGGTTATTCTGTTATGTTTGGATTCCACGTGGTTTATCATGGCTGTTGTAAATCACGAGGGTTGATCGTGATAGTTTTGATCTTGTAATTCAATTTGTAATTGTTTTAGATTATGATCTGATGTAATAGAATAGGTTGGTTCGTCTGTACAATTTGAATGTAATTGTTTGATCAACGGGGCTGCAAGAAACAAGGATCTTCCGCTGCTGCGATTAGGGTTTCGGGGGTGCTGCACTGTTTTGGCCGTAACTTCTGCATACGATGTCTGATTTAGGCGAATGAGCACTTTTCGGAGACGGCAGAATGAGACGGAGCTAGCTAAAAGCCGGGGAACTCTGGTTGAGGTGTTTTCGAGGCTGTTTTTGGAACTTTTCGAGGCATTCTGAGGCCGTTTAGGCCTCCAAACGTGCTCTCGAAGTTTTCTAGAATCTTCCTAAGGATGAATTCGAAGCTGATTTTTCTGGGGCCATAATAGTGGACGTGTTTTATTATGATTTACATAATGCTTGATTATTGTTGTTATGTGTTTCTTGTCTTTGTTGTTATGCCATGTGATACTAACCCTTCGCATGCTAGAATGACATGGACATAGGGATGTTTTTCATTAATGCTTTAATCATGATAGTATGCTGCCATGTTATGTGTTCTTTGTGTTGCTATGACCATGATAGTATGCATGTGGACTTCGAAGAACTAACATAGGGCGATGCATCTAGATTAAAATCCTCAAAGTAAATTCTAAGTGGGAGAGGGAATTAATATGATATTAAATCCCATGGTCTCCATCATTGTTTGTATGTAATTTAACATAAAGACGAATATAAATTATGTATACTTCACCCATCGTGGCATGTAATTTATGGTGTCTAGAATGTTATAGATATTACTGGAACAAACTTCTTAAATTAATACGAATAGATATGAATTTTCATTATCTCTGATTTGGGGCGATTTCTAAGGCTTATGGGTATTAAGTGAGACCGATGTGACTTCTCCACTGCTTAGAAATCAAACCAGACACGAATATTGAATTGAAGTATTCTATTCAAGGAATATTGGAAGGTATACATGCCGCCCATCATGGCGTACCAAGTTCCATAGGTTTCGGATAATTTAAGATTTAATGATGGTATACACTTAGCTATGAAAAATAATATAGACCACCCCAACGTGGCTTATTGTTTAGTAATGAGACCGAAGTAACGTTTAAACAAATTTAGGTGGTATACATGTCACCCATCGTGACGTACCAGAAACTTATGGTGTTTAAACGTTGGTGCATTTAATTTTAATAATTGTTAGAGGAACCAATAGGTCTTAATTTTTAATGCACCCTTCTTTATGTGTAATGTGATTTTTTCATGCATGATTCTCAGGATAAAATGGGCTTTAATCCACTCTTCACCATACTTAAGGATAACAACTTCCCAAACCTAACTATATTGAATAAAAACGTAATTTGGACATTGTGTTGACTGCTGAGGAGTACAAGTTTTGCACTTATGAACCCAAGTCTGAGCAGCCCGCTGCTGATGCTCCTGATGAGGAGAAAGAGTATTATAAGCGGTGGATAAAGGCTGATGAGATGTCGCGATGTTACATTCTGGCAGCAATGTCGGGTGTTTTGCAGCATCAGCATCAGGCTATGGCCACTGCCTCAGATATGCTCTTTAATCTCAAGGAACTTTTTGGAGATCAGAATAGGGCTGCTAGGCAAGTAGCCATGAAGGCTTTAATGAACACTCAGATGGCTGAAGGTACACCTGTAAGGGATCATGTTCTCAAGATGATGTCACATCTGAATGAGATAGAGATCCTTGATGCAGAGCTTGACGGGGAAACCCGGATTGACATTATCCTTATGAGCTTGCCCAAGAGTTTTGAGCAGTTCCGCTTGAATTACAACATGAACAAGAGGCAGTATAGTCTTGCGCAACTGCTGACAGAACTTCAGGCAGCTGAAGGATTGTTTCGGCAGAGTGTTCAAGTGAATGTGGCTGAGAAAGGTTCTTCCTCTAAGACGAAAGGCAATAAGAAGAAGAAAAAGGCTCAAACACAGAAAGCTGTGAAGGCAGTGGGAGTTCAAGGTGGTGTGAAAAAGCCTAAGGGGAAGTGTTACCGGTGCAAGCAGTCGGGTCACTGTAAAAAGGATTGTCCTCTTCCTTAGAAGACAAACGATACTGGTATGTCTCTTTCTCTAATTACAGAAACATTTGTAGCGGCTATATCTACGAGCACTTGGTGTGTAGATACTGGAGCCACTGATCATGTTTGTAACTCTATGCAGGGGTTCCAACAATCTAGAATGCTTAGAGATGGTGAGATCTACGTGTTCATGGGAGATGCTACGAAAGTAGCAGTAGTTGCAGTAGGAGTTATTCATTTATCTTTTGGTTCTGATAGGATTTTGGTTTTGAACAATTGTCTTTATGTACCTTCTTTTAGAAGGAATTTGATTTCGGTTTCTAAACTTGCTATGGATGGTTATAATGTTTGTTTGGATCGTAATGTTTCTATTACGATGAATAAACGGATTATATGTTCTGGTACATTGCAAGACAATTTGTATATAATTAATCCTAGTCAACCTGCACTGCAACTACAACACAGGGTATTGAACAACACATCTTCTACCTCTAATAAAAGAAAGGAACCTTCTAGTTTGAACCAAACATATCTTTGGCACTTGAGATTAGGTCATATTAACTTGAGGAGGATTCAAAGACTGGTAGTAGACGGGCCTTTAGGCTCATTGGCAGTGGAGCCATTTCCAGTTTGTGAATCCTGCTTGGAAGGTATAATGACCACTAGGCCTTTCAAGGCAAAGGGGAATAGAGCCAAAGAAGTGTTAGGATTGGTTCACTCTGATTTATGTGGACCTATGAATATCCAAGAAAGAGGTGGTTATGAGTATTTCGTCACTTTTATTGACGATTATTCTAGATACGGGTACGTTTATTTGTTGCGCCGTAAGTCTGAGTGCTTTGAGAAATTCAAAGAGTACAAATCTAAAACGGAGAAGCGACATAATAAAAATATCAAGTCACTACGATCTGATCGTGGTGGCGAATACTTGCTTGGGGAATTCATGGAATATTTATCAGAGAATGGGATAGAATCCCAGTTGACTGCACCAGGCACACCCCGGCAGAACGGTGTAGCAGAGAGAAGGAACCGGACTCTTTTAGAGAGTGTTAGATCGATGATGAGTAATTCGGATTTACCCAAGTCATTCTGAAGACATGCCTTAGAGACAGCAGCTTATATTTCGAACTTAGTACCTTCTAAGTCGGTTCCTAAAACGCCTTTAGAATTGTGGACCGGGGACAAACCGAGTCTGAGACACATTCGGATATGGGGTTGTCCAGCACATGTGCTGAACAAGAACGCGACTAAGCTAGAATCTCGTACAGAAGTAAAGCTGTTTGTAGGCTACCCCATGGGAACAAAAGGTTATTTATTTTATAGTCTTAAGGATCGGGATGTCACTGTTAGCACCAATGCAAGATTCTTAGAGGAAGACTATATAATGAATCACAAACCCAAGAGTAGTATCGTTTTAGAGGAACTAGTGGGAGGGACAAATAATGAACCTGTAGTACAAGTAGAACAACCACAACAGACTGTTCAACCGGTCACTAATACCGCACCAGTTCCTTGTCGTAGTGGGAGGGTTGTTCGACAGCCCGATAGATTCATGCTTTTGGGAGAGTCTTCGGACTTGGTCTCTGGTGAACATGATGATGATCCCTGGACATACGAAGAGGCAATACAAGACAAAGATGCAAGTCTTTGGCAAAAGGCAATGGATTCTGAGATGGAATCAATGTATTCTAATCAGGTCTGGGAGCTCGTGGAACCACCCAAAGGTGTAAAACCTATTGGATGTAAGTGGGTCTACAAGAAAAAGAGGGGATCAGACAAAAAGGTGAAAGCCTGGAAAGCAAGACTTGTTGCGAAAGGGTATACTCAGAAAGAAGGTATCGATTATGAGGAAACCTTTTCGCCAGTAGTCATGCTTAAGTCAATCCGTATTCTTTTATCTATAGCAGCTCATCTCGATTATGAGATTTGGCAAATGGATGTCAAGACAGCTTTCCTTAATGAAAATCTTGAGGAAACCATCTATATGCAGCAACCAGAGGGATTCATTAAAGAAGGCCAAGAGCATCTTGTATGTAAGCTGAAGAGATCTATTTATGGACTTAAACAAGCTTCTAGGTATTGGAACATTCGCTTTGATCAGGCAGTCCAGTCGTATGGATTTGATCAATGTCCAAGCGAAGCATGCGTGTATAAGAGATGTGAGGGAAATGCTGTGGTTTTTCTAGTGCTTTATGTTGATGACATTTTACTCATTGGAAACAATGTTAAGATGTTGTCTTCAATAAAGGCATGGTTGTTCAAACAATTTGAAATGAAGGACTTAGGTGAAGCAGCATACATCCTTAGGATCAAACTTACAAGGGATCGCAAGAAAAGGATGTTGGCTTTATCTCGGGAGCCCTACATAGATGACGTATTAGCTCGTTTTAACATGCAGGACTCCAAGAAGGGTAATTTACCCTTCAGACATGGAGTTACTCTATTAAAGAGGCAGTGTCCTTCGACACCTAAGGAGATAGAGAACATGAAGGCAGTTCCTTATGCTTCGGCATGTGGGAGCATAATGTATGCAATGTTATGTACGAGGCCTGATATCTGCTTTGCCGTGGGCATGGTTAGCAGATACCAGTCAAACCCAGGACAGGAACATTGGAGTGCCGTAAAAGCAATACTCAAGTACCTGCGAAGGACTAAGGAGTATATGTTGGTTTACAAGTCCTCTGATTTATTGCCTCTGGGATATACCGATTCGGATTTCCAAACAGATAAGGATAAGAGAAAGTCCACCTCGGGATGTGTTTTTACTTTGGGAGGTGGAGCCGTAATATGGAGGAGTGTGAAGCAGAAATGCATCGCAGACTCAACCATGGAAGCCGAATATGTGGCAGCCTCTGAGGCAGCCAAAGAGGCTATATGGTTCCGAAACTTCCTGCTGGATTTGGATGTTGTTAGGTCCTGGAACGATTGTAGAAGGGGGGGTTGAATACAATTGTCACTTAAAAATAATCGCGGCGGAATAAATCTGGTTGGAATGTAACTTGTTAATCAGATTAAGATTAATTAATATAACAATGTTTTAAGTCGTTATATAATTAATATGGTTCGTTTTAATGTCCAATAGTTCGAAGAATAAATTTGATAGAAAGTATTCTAACTCAGCGGAAAAAAACAACCGAATGATCAAAGCACAGTAAACTGTGGATTTAACGAATAGCAAGTTTAGCACAACTTGAAAGCTTACAAGCACTTTGAACACTTACAAATGAATGAGAATGAACCATATTTATAGGCAAATCTCAAGAACTAGGCAAGACAATGGTGGCAAAGACAATCTAGTGGTTTCTATGACAATTTGGCACTTTGTCTTGCTGAAAAACATAAGGTAAGACAATCATAAGCATTGTCTATAGCTTAGTAAGACAATCTGAAGTGGTAAGACAATCTCAGGGACACGGTAAGACAATCAGGGCACGGTAAGACAATCTGTAGGATTGTCTTACACTCCAAACGGGAAGACAATCATCCTGATTGTCTTGGAAGCCACACGGTAAGACAATCAGAATGATTGTCTTGCCATCTACACGGTAAGACAAAAGAAGGGCACGGTAAGACAATTCCAGAGATTGTCTTACCGTGTGTTGGAGGAGGGAAATGGCACGGTAAGACAATCTGTTTGATTGTCTTACCTTGTTATTTCTTAAGACAATCATAGCAATTGTCTTTCCTTTTGATCCAACAAGACAAACCCTTATTTCTTTTAATTAATTAACCAATTAATATCCACTTAATTATATTAAATGCATAAATTCATAAATTAAATTAATTCGAGATAGAATTAATTCAATAAATAAATTACACATCATATATAATTATTTAGAGAAGTGGATTAAATAATTAGATACTCAATTATCCCTTTTCTTCTTCTTCAGAGTCTTTAGTCTTCTGTAAACAATTAAGATCTTCGACTTGAATGAACGGCCACTTTCTTTTGACGTAGAATATTTAATCTGATGAGCTGATACACAAATGTACTGTCTGGTTCATCTGTAACTAGCTCAATTAAATATTCCTTGTCATTTAAACAATTAAGCTGTGACTTGTTCGTCGATTCTTCGTCTTCTTAGTTCTTCTTCATTTGTAGACACAATGATGGAATCTTCTGAATAAATAAAGTATCGAAACTTTATACCTTCTGATCTTCTGGACGTGCTACAAAAGATTATTTGTACACTGAGGCTTGATCATATTAATGAACTTCTTCCAGTGGTTTGCAGCAGCATCCTGAAATTCTTCTGACATAAAATCTTCAACAAATCATTTGACGTTCTTCGTACGGATTCCGGATAATAGTACTTGCTATCTAATTGCTTTCTTATCAGAGTTGAGTTGATTCCTCTTAAATACAAATAGGCTTAACATATGCCTTTCAATCTCCCCCTATTTGTTTGTTAACATAACATGCAAATTATCGAGAGGATAACTCAACTAACTGATAAGACAAAGGATTAAACATTGAAAGATAAATAGCAAAAGTTTCTGGTATTCATTAAACATTTACCAGATTCAAACATAATAAGTAGATTACAAAAGGGGTGTTCATTTAGAACATATATTACAATACCCTATATTAATCTACAGATCAACTTCTCCTTCTTCAGTATCAGAACTGTGAAGAATAGGAGTTGAAGGTTCTTCCCTGGATGGCTGAGCAGCAGTAGTGGCTTCACCACGTTTCTTCCTTTCATTAGCCAGAGCCAGTTGGTGCATAACTTCCAAATCCACAGGGTCCTCCTGAAAGTCAGCAGGCTGAGTCTTCTTGACTTGCTTCATCTTCCTTGTGTATTTAGAAATACCATTCCGAAGATAGTAGTGAGCTATTACACTATCAGCATCAGCCTTTTCTTTCGAAGCGAATCCCTTGGTTCTAAGGAGAGTAGATGCAAGGATCAGTTGGTTCACAGGGTACTTTGGGAAGGACTCATCATTCAGATACAAAGTGTTTATGACGTCGTCATTGATGAACTTCAGACAGTAAGGATTCTTGACAATCTGAGGGCTATTGAAATCAGCATGTTCCATCAGCTTGTCTCGAAGGAGTTCATTCAAATTAGAGCTTCGCTTGACTTTGTTACGAAGCACCCAGAGCTCAGTTACTGTAAATGACTTTAAGATTTCAACTGAGAGTCTGAATGTCCCGTTTCTCCTTGTGTATATGATGAGCTCCCATTGATCTAGCAGATTCCTGACTGCAACAGTAATGTACCACAATTCAAGAGAAAGGGCATGCATAAACAAATCCTCATCAGGGTTTACCTCCCTTAGATCATAGATAAGAGACATGAACTTCCTGTCATCGAAGGGTTCCCTCTGAGGTCCATTGAAAATTCTGCGAGCAATGTCCCAACTCTTACCAACTTTATGCTTCACATCAAGATTCTTCTGCACACAGGCAGCATCATAGATCTTTTGCTTTTCCTTCTTGATTTCCTCTTCTGTAATGAGCTTGTCCTCCAGAATCTTTTGAAAGTCCCTGAGCTTTCTCTTTCTAGCTTCATTCTCCTGCTTAAACTTTCTCACAAGCTCCTCATGTTCTTGATCCACAGCTTCCTCTTCAGTCTGGAACACATAAGCTTCATCAAATGCACCATCTTCATGATTTTGGCAGTAAGTGGCATCAAACACATCATCATCATCCATTTTCTTAGGAAAGGCATCATAATTGTCTTCCTGTTGATGCATGGGTTGCTTGCCTTTTGACTTTTCAGTTTCTCTGCCAGGTGCAGAATCAGAAGTGTTGGTGTTTGTGTTCCCTTTGTTACTCTGGTTGGAGCTGTTTCCTTTGTCTTCTCCTCCCTTGTCTCTATTCTCCCCCTTAGTTGAGGGATCCTCTCCGGAGGTTGGAGCATCAGACTTGGAGTTTCTGAGAAGTTGATCCAGTTTGCTGTCGATCTCATCAAATTTAGACATGTAGAGCTCATGGTTGGATCTCATTTTGACAGTCAAACAATGGATATCAGCTTTGAGCTCATCCCTGTAAGAACTGGATGGCTCCTCCTCTACTTTATTTTCTAAGGTGACCAGTTGTGCACCTTTCAATTTCTCATTCTCCGCAATCATCCGGGCAAGTTCAGCTTGTAACCTTGCAATTTGTTCCTCAAATAGAGCTGGGTTAGTGTGTGCACTCACCTCACGTACACTCAAAGCTGTTTCACTAGCCTCACGTGCATGTGTATCGCTCGGTGTTTGCCTTTCATCACTCGGTTCACTCATAGCTCCAGCTGTACCTGTATATACTACCAATGTTCCCTGAGATGGGTTCAAAGGTAGTGGAGGAACAAATTGTCCTCCGGATGCCATTGACGGCAGATGTACTTGCACATTGCCAAGCAGCTCTTGATCATTAAAGAAAGAATGATCAGCAAATTTTTCATTTAACATGATTTGAAAATCTGACCAAAGTAAGCATCCACGTAGATAAAACATTTTAAATACCAATTTTGAACAATAAGGTTTAAATTTGGTAAACAGTGGGTGTCTCACCAAAACATTCTGCAGGTGTATCACTAGACACTCAAAATATCTCACAGTTTATGGGTAAAGGTGTCACTCACAACTTCTGTAAGTGTTTCACTCCACACAAATCCTGCGCTTCCATAGATGGTGTGATGTACCTGCAATTTTAAAATCACCTTTGCCTCCTCATGGAAGATCATTGGTGGTGCAATAGGAGTTCGTAATTCCCAGTCCTCGTTAGACTCGTCGGATAAATCCAAGTCATAGTCCACAAGTTGCCAACTACTTTCAGAGAGTGGTAAATCCTTTAAAGGATCCAGAGTTTGATTCTGGGAGGGTAGACAATAGGCCTTTCAATGGCATGAAACCTATGTTTCCCTCAGATACCTGTTAAGGCACTTGATCCTTAAAAGAATCCTCTACCAGAGTAGATTGCCTTTCACCTTCAAGGGTGAAAGATCCCTTTGGGGATCCGGAAATGTTCCTTCCGGGAGGGTAGACAAGGACGTTTTAGATGGCAACGTGTCCAAGTTTCCCTCGGATGCCTATGAAGGCACTTGGTTCAATTAAGAACCAGCAATTCCAGTGTCTATCCCTGATATGGACGACAAAGTTATTGCAACCGTCAATTACTTGAATATTTACAAACCACATAAATATTCACAATATTAGTATCCACAACATAGATACCAATAAGAAATACTTTACAAGCATGCAACAAACTTAAAATAGAAATAAATATATAAAATATGATTTTCGATTTATTTTAAAAGATAAAATGTTTTACACATTAAATCAAAAATCTAATATAAAAACAATATTATATAATACACAAATATTTTGTAAAATTCAACTTTAATTAAATATAAATACTTATGAACTTAACTTTAATTCATAAGAATGAATTAACTTAAATTCAAATATTTATGCTTAATTAATTTTGAAAAATCCAAAATAAATACAAATAATTATGTAAATGCTTAGAGAATAATACAGGGGAGTAATCAGGCATTTAGAAAATTACAGGTAAACATATAAACATGCATAATTACACAGATAATTATCAAATAATATACAGACAATCATATAAGATCTAATAAAATACCTATAATTACACAGAAAATTCACAAAATTATATAAAAACATATAAAGTATATTAAAAATATATACAAAGAGAATCATGTCATATTTAACATCCCTAGCTCACAAACCAACTTGGAGAAAGTGGATTCATCAAGTGGTTTAGTGAAGATGTCAGCGATTTGATCAGCCGTGGGCACAAAATGTAACACCACCGTACCATTCATGACATGTTCTCGAATAAAATGATACCTGATATCTATGTGCTTGGTTCTAGAATGTTGAACCGGATTGTTGGAAATGGCTATGGCACTTGTGTTGTCACAAAATATTGGAATTTTGTCGACAGAAATCCCATAATCATTCAATTGGTTTCTGATCCACAGTATCTGAGCACAGCAGCTTCCAGCAGCTATATACTCAGCTTCAGCAGTAGAAGTAAACACTGAATGCTGCTTCTTGCTGTACCAGGAATGTAATAACCCGGATTTTAAAAATATTTTTATTAGTATTATAAGTGGTCTTCTTAATAAGTAAGGAATAAGATTTAATATTTTATTCCAGTTTAAGGAGTTTTCAAAATTTTATATTAAACCCCGGGTTATTGTGTTATTGATAAATGATTATATTTTTAAAACTGATTTTCATATATTGTTTCGAAAATTCTAGATGATTATTATGTGAATATATGTGTGATGTGAGTAAGTGGTATTGGTGGATTTGTTGGTTAATTAATTATGGTTAATTATGAGTATTATATGATTAATATATGAATTTTTGTGAATTTTATATTATCTAGTTTATTGCGTTAACTGCTCATATGTGTTTGTATTTGAGAGATTTCAATTTCTATATGCTCAGGAGAAAATATAGTTTATTTGGATATTTTCATATCGATTTATGGAATGTTAGATGATTTTATAATCGATTTACGGATTTAATTGCGTATATTTATATTTATGTATTAATTATTTGACTTCCGTAAAACCGTCCACTCGTAACGAGGTAGCAAATTTTCTTCCCGAAAGTTTCAACAAAACTGACCTTTAGCCTAATTTGAATATTCCGGACACTTTTCGTGTTTTGACTTTTTCGATCCGGAGTACGGTTTTCCCCGGAGTCGGTCCGGCGGAGTTTTTCGGGTATTTTAATTGTTGATAATTATCCAGTTTGTCTCGATATACGTGAAAGCCAGATATTTTGATTATTATATTACTTTTTATCGAAATACGTGCAAATAAGATCCCCAGACCAATGATTGATTTATAATGCCCCGTTTTGATGATTATCTCGAAAACCGGTACCGATTGGACCCCGCTTTACTAATATAAAGCTATTAAATATCGTATTTTCATGTCATAAACGATCCAAAGGGGTACCAATTATTTGTAAATATAAATAGCCCTTTCTACACCTTATTTTCAACCGTAAATCATTTCACCAGTTTCTTTTCACGAATACTGAGAGAAACCGAGCTGCGTTCTTCTTGTTCTTCGTAATCAAACGAGGATTTGAAGGTGTTATTGGAATCCGATGGAGGTGTATGAATAGTCAAAACGAAGCTATCGACGCGTAGAAACTATTACTATCAGTGGTTTCAGTGCAGAATCGACAGGTTTTTGCTAATTAAGGTTTTTAATTTCGAATTTATATGATTTAAATGATGAATTTTTGAAAACATGATTGTTTAATTGTTTTGATGATTCTATGATGTAGAGCATGGTTTTCTCGTCGTTTTGGTATATTATATGTCAAAAACGGAGTTCAATAACATGTAGAAAAGTCAGTTTGATTATTGAAACTGTTGTTCTTGGTGTTCTTGAGAAAGCTTGCCGGAAAATTCTTGTTTTGGTCGGGATTTTGATTCGTTAAACCTGGGCAGAAGCTAAGCATACCATTGAATAGATCTTTGAGAGTATAATTGAGTGGTGGTGTCAGTTTGTTCAAAGGAGGCGAAACGAGTTCGCCGGAAAATGGAGAAGTCGGCGGTGGCGCCGACCTTCAACCGGGTTTTACGGCAAATTGGTGAAGTGCTTGTGAAATCTGAAAATACGAGTGGATTGCTGGACATCTGTAGAGTATATCTGCAGCTGGTGGTCGAGTTCTGGGCTCGATGGAGCCTCCGGCGACGTCTCCGACGTCGTTCGGCGACGGTAGGGGGTGATGACTGTATAATTACAGTTTAACCCCCGAACAAATGAAGGTGGTGACTTTTAGTCACCCGAGTTTCAAATCTTTCAAAACAAACCCTGATACTTCGAAAACTTGCACTTTCAACCCTGCGTTTAAACTTTTGAATAGTAACAATTAAAACCTTTTCAATTATTTTTCAAAAATTATTTTTTTGGTCATTTTTTTATAGTTTTTAATTATTTCTTTATTCAAAAACAAATCGAAATTAGTTTATTAATTAATTTCAATTGGTAATTAATTATATTAATTGATCAATTAATTTAAATATTAATTGATTAATTAATTTAATTAGTTATTAATTGATTTTAATTGATTAATTAATTGGATTTAATTATCCTTTTTGATTTAAAAATTCCGAAAAATAGTTTCGAGCTTTAAAATATTTTTCCAAATCATGTTCAAGGCTCGACAATTGTTTATGAATGATTTCAAGTCCAGTTTTGAGCATCCGGACTTGATTATTTATTTGAAAAATGATTCTTTTATCCGTTTTAATTCCGAAAATGTTTAAAAATTCCAGAAAATTCCCGAAAAAAAATCATTTTTAACCCAAGAGTGATTTGATATCAATTGGGGTGGGAAACCTTATATGTAATGTGTTATCTGCTTTGTGTGTGATGTGTTATATGTTGATAGTGGAGTCAGAAAACGGCTTAGATCATAACTTTTGATCTGTAAGTCGGAATCAAGTGAAACGAAAGAGAGATAGAAGCTCGTGAAGTCTATTTTAATATGACAAGATAATATGATTGAATCTAGAATGTGATTATATGCTATGTAATATGCAATATGTAACCATACGTGATTTGTTTGTTATGAATTGATGATTACGTGATATATGTGGTTATTCCTAATATAGTACATATGTGATAAATGACTTATATGACATAGTGTCATGATTTGATAAGAACATATGGATTATAGGAATTGGAATTGGTTGATTGGTTGTTGGTTGGGAATAGGTTGACAGGTGGATAGTCTTATAACTAGACAAGATGCTGGCAGATTTTCGATATGATTTATATGATTATTGATTATAACATGTTATGTAGAATATGACTTGACTATATGATAAAGTCAAAGAATGATTATGTGCTAAGTGATATGTGATAAGTTTAAAGGGGTATATAAGTGGGTATCGATATACGTGATATGTATATGTGATATATTGTTTAGTGACTATAGTATTATCTTATTCTCGTAAAGGATTTGGACGAGACGTGTACGCTCGAAGACGTCAGAAAGTCGGAATGGTATTGCAAAGCGAATAAGGGATGAATCGAGTAAGCGAAGTGATGTGGCGAATAGAGTATAGCTAGAGATGGTCTAGAGATTACGAGATGCATAGATTGTGAAAGTTGAAAGATGAGAATGAGCTGTGAAACTGGAGTCAGATTTAAGGCAAGTATCCTATACCCTTCTTTTGGATATCTTGCGATTATTCTGATCCATTTTTTTCGTATGTGTTGCAAATATTCGTTCTTCTCTTTTCCATATTTGAAACTGTAAATATTTTATCCATCCTTTTCTAATCCTCAAAAAATACAGATAATTCCAGTTTTACAAATTAATTCGAAGTTCAGATTGTCATTGAAGCATGTGTTGCTCAGTGATGGTTAGAACCTAGAATGACTTGGGATCTTCTTGATTATTCAACCCGCCATTGTCATGCTGGTTTAGCAGGCTAAATTCAGTTGCTTAGCCGATAATGGAGGATACTGAATAGTTAAGGATTTCCTGAACTATGATTTATGAAAGGATGGACTCTGGTTTATGGGAAGCTGATTATCAAAGTTGATTTGGAATTATTCTATCATCGATATTGATTGTGTTTATGTTCTGTTGTTATACGTTGACCTGTTATTGAATTATAGAATTGGATTATTGTTTTTATATAAACCTGTGGACCAGATGAGTGGTCATGTTAGGCCAATGAGTGCCTTGGATCCAGTGATAGAGCATGGCGGGGCCTGCTCGGGGTTAGTGCGGAACTGATCAGCTGCCTAACCTTGGTTTTAATTAAAATGTGATAGTCCAATTCAATAATTCTTTGGAAGGATTGAATTTCTCAGTTTAAATGCTGCAAGGTATTGTAAATCATTCTATACAATACCATGAACTCAGGTTGAATCCTCTTATATCTTGAACTCGTGAACTTCTGTTATATCATTCCAGAATTATCATTGTTTATTATTACTTGCTGAGCATTGTTGCTCACCCTTGCTATTCCTTTCTAACCATTTCAGAAAGGCTTAAAGATGAGATGATGGATTGAGATTGTGAATAAGGCTAATGCTAGGCGAGGAGACAGAGTTGAGGATCCAGTGGTCGAGGAGTGTTCAGGAAAGTTGATGAGGTTGGTGCAAGCGAGAGCTGTGCTATAGGAATTCAAGTGTAAGTCATAGCTGGAATAGTTGACAGTGATTCTTCTTATCGAAGATGATCTGATTTGGTAAGAGATGTTGTGTAATAATAGTGGTAGATTCTAATTTCAATACTGTAACCTGGATGCGATCCTGTTGCTTTTAGGGGGTTTAAATGTTCTCTTTCGAATCATTTATTACAGTTCAAATGTTCTCTTTTAAATCTTTTATCGTGGCTTTCAAGTTTTGAATTTCAGGTTTTAAATTCTTTGATTTCATTATCTTTAAAAAAAAAATACAGGTTTTCAAACGTGTTTTAAAAAAATGGTTTTGTGTGGTGACGTCAGAATCCAGGCCCCCGGATTCCTGGACCGTCACAGTTGGTATCAGAACAACAGGTTATAAGTAATTGAAATTAGAATATAGATTATAGTTTTAAGTTCTATTGATGAGGAATGTTGTGTAACCTCACATAGAGGTATTGTGAGACTATCTGGAAATAGTCTAGAGATGTGTCAGGATTAGAATCTAGTTAGATGATTAAGTTGAGTGTATAAGTTTAGAGAGATTTTGATTCTTAAGTTTAGACATAGGATTTCTAGTATGTTGACTAATTGAGATGATGAATTGTGTGAAAGGTCAAGATTAGACCTAGATAGAAGAGTTTGATAGTGAATGATTGAGTTGAGAATGGTGAAAATGCAGAGTTCAGAGTATTCTGACTATACTGCATAGTTGAAAATTGGATTATTGTATTGATTTGAGGATGATATAAATGCATGGTTCATAGTATGTTGACCATGTCAGATATTTGGAAGATGTATATTGTTTTGAGTGAAGATATGAAGAGTAAGTGTAGAGTATGAGTTGTATTGGATTAGAAGGAGAGATTGGTAGATAGAGGTTGATAGGTGAGAAGTGAATGATAGAGAGTACGTGGAATTGAGTCAAGTTATTAGAGATGATGTCTACGAGTAAGTTAGAACATTAGTCCTCGACGACAACGCTTCGAGCTAATCGGGATATCAAATGGCATCAAGGTGGGCCCATAACCCACAGGTTGATGATCCAGACAATCGAAGATACGTTACGTGTTTGTGCTATGGATTTCAAAGGCAACGGGGATAAAGTAGAAGAATGTAAACTACATGGGCCAGAGTTATTACGGACGATAACGTCTACGATGACATCCTACGAGGCTATTACGAGTCAAATCGATTGATTATGGAGAACGTTGAAAGGATGACATAAATCGAATAACGATTTTGTAAAGTAGAGTGGGAATTTGAGAAGACTTTGGCAATACCTCTCTTCAACTAAAGATTCTTTTGATTATATGTTTTCCATCAGTGAGTTATTATGATATCATTTCGATAAACGAGATTTTCAATTTCTCAAATTCTAAGATGATAATGATATTGATCATTGGTGTGAGTTAGTATTGAATCGGTGTATGATAAAGGTGTGTTTATGAAGAGACAGTGATATTCCTTGATATTATTTGATATTCTTTGATATCCCTTAATATTCGTTGAGATTCTTTGACACTTTATGATATTTTTTTTGATATCTTTTCGATATTCCTTAATATATGCCTCGATAATCCTTAACATTCCTTGATGCTCCTTGAGATTTCTTGGATTCTTTCCATCTGATTGGGATGAACAACCCTATGTATAGGGGACACAAGGTATACCTGTCTGTGTGATAGGAGTTGGATGGGACGCCATCACTTGTGTGTGTTGTGATTACAAGAAGGTTAAAAACCTTTAGTAGTGTCTAATATGGACACGCAACATGAAGTTCATTTGATCGTATTGATCTCCCAGTCACTCTTGTATTCCAATGTGACCTATTTTAAAAATATCTTGTTCCTCCGAAATTCCCAAAGATTGATTCTTGGGAAATGAAGTTTGCAATTGTGAAGGTTTTGATTCTCCTATTTCTTTAACTTTGAAGGTATGCCAAAGTTGATCAAAGGCGGATAAGCATGTGATATTATGAAGCGTGTACAATGATCTTATAAATGATACGTTTTAGTTCTCATCGCGGATTCTGAGGACAGAATCCTTATAAGGGGGGTAGAATGTAATATCCCATGTTTTTAAAATTAGTTTATGATTATTATAGATCTAATATGTTGATATTATTGTTGGCTTTAATGGAATAGTGACATGATTATGTGAATAGTGTGAATGTGATTATTTTTGTTATTTGGATTAATATGGATTTTACAGATTTTGCGTCCTCCTTCTTTCTCTGATTCCGAGGACGGAATCCCTATAAAGAGGGTAGATTGTAATAACCCGGATTTTAAAAATATTTTTATTAGTATTATAAGTGGTCTTCTTAATAAGTAAGGAATAAGATTTAATATTTTATTCCAGTTTAAGGAGTTTTCAAAATTTTATATTAAACCCCGGGTTATTGTGTTATTGATAAATGATTATATTTTTAAAACTGATTTTCATATATTGTTTCGAAAATTCTAGATGATTATTATGTGAATATATGTGTGATGTGAGTAAGTGGTATTGGTGGATTTGTTGGTTAATTAATTATGGTTAATTATGAGTATTATATGATTAATATATGAATTTTTGTGAATTTTATATTATCTGGTTTATTGCGTTAACTGCTCATATGTATTTGTATTTGAGAGATTTCAATTTCTATATGCTCAGGAGAATATATAGTTTATTTAGAAATTTTCATATCGATTTATGGAATGTTAGATGATTTTATAATCGATTTACGGATTTAATTGCGTATATTTATATTTATTTATTAATTATTTGACTTCCGTAAAACCGTCCACTCGTAACGAGGTAGCAAATTTTCTTCCCGAAAGTTTCAACAAAACTGACCTTTAGCCTAATTTGAATATTCCGGACACTTTTCGTGTTTTGACTTTTTCGATCCGGAGTACGGTTTTCCCCGGAGTCGGTCCGGCGGAGTTTTTCGGGTATTTTAATTGTTGATAATTATCCAGTTTGTCTCGATATACGTGAAAGCCAGATATTTTGATTATTATATTACTTTTTATCGAAATACATGCAAATGGGACCCCCAGACCAATGATTGATTTATAATGCCCCGTTTTGATGATTATCTCGAAAACCGGTACCGATTGGACCCCGCTTTACTAATATAAAGCTATTAAATATCGTATTTTCATGTCATAAACGATCCAAAGGGGTACCAATTATTTGTCAATATAAATAGCCCTTTCTACACCTTATTTTCAACCGTAAATCATTTCACCAGTTTCTTTTCACGAATACCGAGAGAAACCGAGCTGCGTTCTTCGTGTTCTTCGTAATCAAACGAGGATTTGAAGGTGTTATTGGAATCCGATGGAGGTGTATGAATAGTCAAAACGAAGCTATCGACGCGTAGAATCTATTACTATCAGTGGTTTCAGTGCAGAATCGACAGGTTTTTGCTAATTAAGGTTTTTAATTTCGAATTTATATGATTTAAATGATGAATTTTTGAAAACGTGATTGTTTAATTGTTTTGATGATTCTATGATGTAGAGCATGTTTTTCTCGTCGTTTTGGTATATTATATGTCAAAAACGGAGTTCAATAACATGTAGAAAAGTCAGTTTGATTATTGAAACTGTTGTTCTTGGTGTTCTTGAGAAAGCTCGCCGGAAAATTCTTGTTTTGGTCGGGATTTTGATTCGTTAAACCTGGGCAGAAGCTAAGCATACCATTGAATAGATCTTTGAGAGTATAATTGAGTGGTGGTGTCAGTTTGTTCAAAGGAGGCGAAACGAGTTCGCCGGAAAATGGAGAAGTCGGCGATGGCGCCGACCTTCAACCGGGTTTTACGGCAAATTGGTGAAGTGCTTGTGAAATCTGAAAATACGAGTGGATTGCTGGACATCTGTAGAGTATATCTGCACCTGGTGGTCGAGTTCTGGGCTCGATGGAGCCTCCGGCGACGTCTCCGACGTCGTTCGGCGACGGTAGGGGGTGATGACTGTATAATTACAGTTTAACCCCCGAACAAATGAAGGTGGTGACTTTTAGTCACCCGAGTTTCAAATCTTTCAAAACAAACCCTGATACTTCGAAAACTTGCACTTTCAACCCTGCGTTTAAACTTTTGAATAGTAACAATTAAAACCTTTTCAATTATTTTTCAAAAATTATTTTTTTGGTCATTTTTTTATAGTTTTTAATTATTTCTTTATTCAAAAACAAATCGAAATTAGTTTATTAATTAATTTCAATTGGTAATTAATTATATTAATTGATCAATTAATTTAAATATTAATTGATTAATTAATTTAATTAGTTATTAATTGATTTTAATTGATTAATTAATTGGATTTAATTATCCTTTTTGATTTAAAAATTCCGAAAAATAGTTTCGAGCTTTAAAATATTTTTCCAAATCATGTTCAAGGCTCGACAATTGTTTATGAATGATTTCAAGTCCAGTTTTGAGCATCCGGACTTGATTATTTATTTGAAAAATGATTCTTTTATCCGTTTTAATTCCGAAAATGTTTAAAAATTCCAGAAAATTCCCGAAAAAAAATCATTTTTAACCCAAGAGTGATTTGATATCAATTGGGGTGGGAAACCTTATATGTAATGTGTTATCTGCTTTGTGTGTGATGTGTTATATG
Organism: Daucus carota subsp. sativus; assembly: GCF_001625215.2. Taxonomy (NCBI): domain Eukaryota; kingdom Viridiplantae; phylum Streptophyta; class Magnoliopsida; order Apiales; family Apiaceae; genus Daucus; species Daucus carota. Next base: position 11,699,943 of record NC_030381.2, read on the forward strand.
TTGATAGTGGAGTCAGAAAACGGCTTAGATCATAACTTTTGATCTGTAAGTCGGAATCAAGTGAAACGAAAGAGAGATAGAAGCTCGTGAAGTCTATTTTAATATGACAAGATAATATGATTGAATCTAGAATGTGATTATATGCTATGTAATATGCAATATGTAACCATACGTGATTTGTTTGTTATGAATTGATGATTACGTGATATATGTGGTTATTCCTAATATAGTACATATGTGATAAATGACTTATATGACATAGTGTCATGATTTGATAAGAACATATGGATTATAGGAATTGGAATTGGTTGATTGGTTGTTGGTTGGGAATAGGTTGACAGGTGGATAGTCTTATAACTAGACAAGATGCTGGCAGATTTTCGATATGATTTATATGATTATTGATTATAACATGTTATGTAGAATATGACTTGACTATATGATAAAGTCAAAGAATGATTATGTGCTAAGTGATATGTGATAAGTTTAAAGGGGTATATAAGTGGGTATCGATATACGTGATATGTATATGCGATATATTGTTTAGTGACTATAGTATTATCTTATTCTCGTAAAGGATTTGGACGAGACGTGTACGCTCGAAGACGTCAGAAAGTCGGAATGTTCTTGCAAAGCGAATAAGGGATGAATCGAGTAAGCGAAGCGATGTGGCGAATAGAGTATAGCTAGAGATGGTCTAGAGATTACGAGATGCATAGATTGTGAAAGTTGAAAGATGAGAATGAGCTGTGAAACTGGAGTCAGATTTAAGGCAAGTATCCTATACCCTTCTTTTGGATATCTTGCGATTATTCTGATCCATTCTTTTCGTATGTGTTGCAAATATTCGTTCTTCTCTTTTCCATATTTGAAACTGTAAATATTTTATCCATCCTTTTCTAATCCTCAAAAAATACAGATAATTACAGTTTTACAAATTAATTCGAAGTTCAGATTGTCATTGAAGCATGTGTTGCTCAATGATGGTTAGAACCTAGAATGACTTGGGATCTTCTTGATTATTCAACCCGCCATTGTCATGCTGGTTTAGCAGGCTAAATTCAGTTGCTTAGCCGATAATGGAGGATACTGAATAGTTAAGGATTTCCTGAACTATGATTTATGAAAGGATGGACTCTGGTTTATGGGAAGCTGATTATCAAAGTTGATTTGGAATTATTCTATCATCGATATTGATTGTGTTTATGTTCTGTTGTAATACGTTGACCTGTTATTGAATTATAGAATTGGATTATTGTTTTTATATAAACCTGTGGACCAGATGAGTGGTCATGTTAGGCCAATGAGTGCCTTGGATCCAGTGATAGAGCATGGCGGGGCCTGCTCGGGGTTAGTGCGGAACAGATCAGCTGCCTAACCTTGGTTTTAATTAAAATTTGATAGTCCAATTCAATAATTCTTTGGAAAGATTGAATTTCTCAGTTTAAATGCTGCAAGGTATTGTAAATCATTCTATACAATACCATGAACTCAGGTTGAATCCTCTTATATCTTGAACTCGTGAACTTCTGTTATATCATTCCAGAATTATCATTGTTTATTATTACTTGCTGAGCATTGTTGCTCACCCTTGCTATTCCTTTCTAACCATTTCAGAAAGGCTTAAAGATGAGATGATGGATTGAGATTGTGAATAAGGCTAATGATAGGCGAGGAGACAGAGTTGAGGATCCAGTGGTCGAGGAGTGTTCAGGAAAGTTGATGAGGTTGGTGCAAGCGAGAGCTGTGCTATAGGAATTCAAGTGTAAGTCATAGCTGGAATAGTTGACAGTGATTCTTCTTATCGAAGATGATCTGATTTGGTAAGAGATGTTGTGTAATAATAGTGGTAGATTCTAATTTCAATACTGTAACCTGGATGCGATCCTGTTGCTTTTAGAGGGTTTAAATGTTCTCTTTCGAATCATTTATTACAGTTCAAATGTTCTCTTTTAAATCTTTTATCGTGGCTTTCAAGTTTTGAATTTCAGGTTTTAAATTCTTTGATTTCATTATCTTTAGAAAAAAATACAGGTTTTCAAACGTGTTTTTAAAAAATGGTTTTGTGTGGTGACGTCAGAATCCAGGCCCCCGGATTCCTGGACCGTCACAGTTGGTATCAGAGCAACAGGTTATAAGTAATTGAAATTAGAATATATATTATAGTTTTAAGTTCTATTGATGAGGAATGTTGTGTAACCTCACATAGAGGTATTGTGAGACTATCTGGAAATAGTCTAGAGATGTGTCAGGATTAGAATCTAGTTAGATGATTAAGTTGAGTGTATAAGTTTAGAGAGATTTTGATTCTTAAGTTTAGACATAGGATTTCTAGTATGTTGACTAATTGAGATGATGAATTGTGTGAAAGGTCAAGATTAGACCTAGATAGAAGAGTTTGATAGTGAATGATTGAGTTGAGAATGGTGAAAATGCAGAGTTCAGAGTATTCTGACTATACTGCATAGTTGAAAATTGGATTATTGTATTGATTTGAGGATGATATAAATGCATGGTTCATAGTATGTTGACCATGTCAGATATTTGGAAGATGTATATTGTTTTGAGTGAAGATATGAAGAGTAAGTGTAGAGTATGAGTTGTATTGGATTAGAAGGAGAGATTGGTAGATAGAGGTTGATAGGTGAGAAGTGAATGATAGAGAGTACGTGGAATTGAGTCAAGTTATTAGAGATGATGTCTACGAGTAAGTTAGAACATTAGTCCTCGACGACAACGCTTCGAGCTAATCGGGATATCAAATGGCATCAAGGTGGGCCCATAACCCACAGGTTGATGATCCAGACAATCGAAGATACGTTATGTGTTTGTGCTATGGATTTCAAAGGCAACGGGGATAAAGTAGAAGAATGTAAACTACATGGGCCAGAGTTATTACGGACGATAACGTCTACGATGACATCCTACGAGGCTATTACGAGTCAAATCGATTGATTATGGAGAACGTTGAAAGGATGACATAAATCGAATAACGATTTTGTAAAGTAGAGTGGGAATTTGAGAAGACCTTGGCAATACCTCTCTTCAACTAAAGATTCTTTTGATTATATGTTTTCCATCAGTGAGTTATTATGATATCATTTCGATAAACGAGATTTTCAATTTCTCAAATTCTAAGATGATAATGATATTGATCATTGGTGTGAGTTAGTATTGAATCGGTGTATGATAAAGGTGTGTTTATGAAGAGACAGTGAAATTCCTTGATATTATTTGATATTCTTTGATATCCCTTAATATTCGTTGAGATTCTTTGACACTTTATGATATTTTTTTTGATATCTTTTCGATATTCCTTAATATATGCCTCGATAATCCTTAACATTCCTTGATGCTCCTTGAGATTTCTTGGATTCTTTCCATCTGATTGGGATGAACAACCCTATGTATAGGGGACACAAGGTATACCTGTCTGTGTGATAGGAGTTGGATGGGACGCCATCACTTGTGTGTGTTGTGATTACAAGAATGTTAAAAACCTTTAGTAGTGTCTAATATGGACACGCAACATGAAGTTCATTTGATCGTATTGATCTCCCAGTCACTCTTGTATTCCAATGTGACCTATTTTAAAAATATCTTGTTCCTCCGAAATTCCCAAAGATTGATTCTTGGGAAATGAAGTTTGCAATTGTGAAGGTTTTGATTCTCCTATTTCTTTAACTTTGAAGGTATGCCAAAGTTGATCAAAGGCGGATAAGCATGTGATATTATGAAGGCTGTACAATGATCTTATAAATGATACGTTTTAGTTCTCATCGCGGATTCTGAGGACAGAATCCTTATAAGGGGGGTAGAATGTAATATCCCATGTTTTTAAAATTAGTTTATGATTATTATAGATCTAATATGTTGATATTATTGTTGGCTTTAATGGAATAGTGACATGATTATGTGAATAGTGTGAATGTGATTATTTTTGTTATTTGGATTAATATGGATTTTACAGATTTTGCGTCCTCCTTCTTTCTCTGATTCCGAGGACGGAATCCCTATAAGGAGGGTAGATTGTAATAACCCAGATTTTAAAAATATTTTTATTAGTATTATAAGTGGTCTTCTTAATAAGTAAGGAATAAGATTTAATATTTTATTCCAGTTTAAGGAGTTTTCAAAATTTTATATTAAACCCCGGGTTATTGTGTTATTGATAAATGATTATATTTTTAAAACTGATTTTCATATATTGTTTCGAAAATTCTAGATGATTATTATGTGAATATATGTGTGATGTGAGTAAGTGGTATTGGTGGATTTGTTGGTTAATTAATTATGGTTAATTATGAGTATTATATGATTAATATATGAATTTTTGTGAATTTTATATTATCTGGTTTATTGCGTTAACTGCTCATATGTGTTTGTATTTGAGAGATTTCAATTTCTATATGCTCAGGAGAATATATAGTTTATTTGGATATTTTCATATCGATTTATGGAATGTTAGATGATTTTATAATCGATTTACGGATTTAATTGCGTATATTTATATTTATTTATTAATTATTTGACTTCCGTAAAACCGTCCACTCGTAACGAGGTAGCAAATTTTCTTCCCGAAAGTTTCAACAAAACTGACCTTTAGCCTAATTTGAATATTCCGGACACTTTTCGTGTTTTGACTTTTTCGATCCGGAGTAAGGTTTTCCCCGGAGTCGGTCCGGCGGAGTTTTTCGGGTATTTTAATTGTTGATAATTATCCAGTTTGTCTCGATATACGTGAAAGCCAGATATTTTGATTATTATATTACTTTTTATCGAAATACGTGCAAATGGGACCCCCAGACCAATGATTGATTTATAATGCCCCGTTTTGATGATTATCTCGAAAACCGGTACCGATTGGACCCCGCTTTACTAATATAAAGCTATTAAATATCGTATTTTCATGTCATAAACGATCCAAAGGGGTACCAATTATTTGTAAATATAAATAGCCCTTTCTACACCTTATTTTCAACCGTAAATCATTTCACCAGTTTCTTTTCACGAATACCGAGAGAAACCGAGCTGCGTTCTTCGTGTTCTTCGTAATCAAACGAGGATTTGAAGGTGTTATTGGAATCCGATGGAGGTGTATGAATAGTCAAAACGAAGCTATCGATGCGTAGAATCTATTACTATCAGTGGTTTCAGTGCAGAATCGACAGGTTTTTGCTAATTAAGGTTTTTAATTTCGAATTTATATGATTTAAATGATGAATTTTTGAAAACGTGATTGTTTAATTGTTTTGATGATTCTATGATGTAGAGCATGTTTTTCTCGTCGTTTTGGTATATTATATGTCAAAAACGGAGTTCAATAACATGTAGAAAGGTCAGTTTGATTATTGAAACTGTTGTTCTTGGTGTTCTTGAGAAAGCTCGCCGGAAAATTCTTGTTTTGGTCGGGATTTTGATTCGTTAAACCTGGGCAGAAGCTAAGCATACCATTGAATAGATCTTTGAGAGTATAATTGAGTGGTGGTGTCAGTTTGTTCAAAGGAGGCGAAACGAGTTCGCCGGAAAATGGAGAAGTCGGCGGTGGCGCCGACCTTCAACCGGGTTTTACGGCAAATTGGTGAAGTGCTTGTGAAATTTGAAAATACGAGTGGATTGCTGGACATCTGTAGAGTATATCTGCAACTGGTGGTCGAGTTCTGGGCTCGATGGAGCCTCCGGCGACGTCTCCGACGTCGTTCGGCGACGGTAGGGGGTGATGACTGTATAATTACAGTTTAACCCCCGAACAAATGAAGGTGGTGACTTTTAGTCACCCGAGTTTCAAATCTTTCAAAACAAACCCTGATACTTCGAAAACTTGCACTTTAAACCCTGCGTTTAAACTTTTGAATAGTAACAATTAAAACCTTTTCAATTATTTTTCAAAAATTATTTTTTTGGTCATTTTTTTATAGTTTTTAATTATTTCTTTATTCAAAAACAAATCGAAATTAGTTTATTAATTAATTTTAATTGGTAATTAATTATATTAATTGATCAATTAATTTAAATATTAATTGATTAATTAATTTAATTAGTTATTAATTGATTTTAATTGATTAATTAATTGGATTTAATTATCCTTTTTGATTTAAAAATTCCGAAAAATAGTTTCGAGCTTTAAAATATTTTTCCAAATCATGTTCAAGGCTCGACAATTGTTTATGAATGATTTCAAGTCCAGTTTTGAGCATCCGGACTTGATTATTTATTTGAAAAATGATTCTTTTATCCGTTTTAATTCCGAAAATGTTTAAAAATTCCAGAAAATTCCCGAAAAAAAATCATTTTTAACCCAAGAGTGATTTGATATCAATTGGGGTGGGAAACCTTATATGTAATGTGTTATCTGCTTTGTGTGTGATGTGTTATATGTTGATAGTGGAGTCAGAAAACGGCTTATATCATAACTTTTGATCAGTAAGTCGGAATCAAGTGAAACGAAAGAGAGATAGAAGCTCGTGAAGTCTATTTTAATATGACAAGATAATATGATTGAATCTAGAATGTGATTATATGCTATGTAATATGCAATATGTAACCATACGTGATTTGTTTGTTATGAATTGATGATTACGTGATATATGTGGTTATTCCTAATATAGTACATATGTGATAAATGACTTATATGACATAGTGTCATGATTTGATAAGAACATATGGATTATAGGAATTGGAATTGGTTGATTGGTTGTTGGTTGGGAATAGGTTGACAGGTGGATAGTCTTATAACTAGACAAGATGCTGGCAGATTTTCGATATGATTTATATGATTATTGATTATAACATGTTATGTAGGATATGACTTGACTATATGATAAAGTCAAAGAATGATTATGTGCTAAGTGATATGTGATAAGTTTAAAGGGGTATATAAGTGGGTATCGATATACGTGATATGTATATGCGATGTATTGTTTAGTGACTATAGTATTATCTTATTCTCGTAAAGGATTTGGACGAGACGTGTACGCTCGAAGACGTCAGAAAGTCGGAATGGTATTGCAAAGCGAATAAGGGATGAATCGAGTAAGCGAAGCGATGTGGCGAATAGAGTATAGCTAGAGATGGTCTAGAGATTACGAGATGCATAGATTGTGAAAGTTGAAAGATGAGAATGAGCTGTGAAACTGGAGTCAGATTTAAGGCAAGTATCCTATACCCTTCTTTTGGATATCTTGCGATTATTCTGATCCATTCTTTTCGTATGTGTTGCAAATATTCGTTCTTCTCTTTTCCATATTTGAAACTGTAAATATTTTATCCATCCTTTTCTAATCCTCAAAAAATACAGATAATTCCAGTTTTACAAATTAATTCGAAGTTCAGATTGTCATTGAAGCATGTGTTGCTCAATGATGGTTAGAACCTAGAATGACTTGGGATCTTCTTGATTATTCAACCCGCCATTGTCATGCTGGTTTAGCAGGCTAAATTCAGTTGCTTAGCCGATAATGGAGGATACTGAATAGTTAAGGATTTCCTGAACTATGATTTATGAAAGGATGGACTCTGGTTTATGGGAAGCTGATTATCAAAGTTGATTTGGAATTATTCTATCATCGATATTGATTGTGTTTATGTTCTGTTGTAATACGTTGACCTATTATTGAATTATAGAATTGGATTATTGTTTTTATATAAACCTGTGGACCAGATGAGTGGTCATGTTAGGCCAATGAGTGCCTTGGATCCAGTGATAGAGCATGGCGGGGCCTGCTCGGGGTTAGTGCGGAACTGATCAGCTGCCTAACCTTGGTTTTAATTAAAATGTGATAGTCCAATTCAATAATTCTTTGGAAAGATTGAATTTCTCAGTTTAAATGCTGCAAGGTATTGTAAATCATTCTATACAATACCATGAACTCAGGTTGAATCCTCTTATATCTTGAACTCGTGAACTTCTGTTATATCATTCCAGAATTATCATTGTTTATTATTACTTGCTGAGCATTGTTGCTCACCCTTGCTATTCCTTTCTAACCATTTCAGAAAGGCTTAAAGATGAGATGATGGATTGAGATTGTGAATAAGGCTAATGATAGGCGAGGAGACAGAGTTGAGGATCCAGTGGTCGAGGAGTGTTCAGGAAAGTTGATGAGGTTGGTGCAAGCGAGAGCTGTGCTATAGGAATTCAAGTGTAAGTCATAGCTGGAATAGTTGACAGTGATTCTTCTTATCGAAGATGATCTGATTTGGTAAGAGATGTTGTGTAATAATAGTGGTAGATTCTAATTTCAATACTGTAACCTGGATGCGATCCTGTTGCTTTTAGGGGGTTTAAATGTTCTCTTTCGAATCATTTATTACAGTTCAAATGTTCTCTTTTAAATCTTTTATCGTGGCTTTCAAGTTTTGAATTTCAGGTTTTAAATTCTTTGATTTCATTATCTTTAGAAAAAGATACAGGTTTTCAAACGTGTTTTAAAAAAATGGTTTTGTGTGGTGACGTCAGAATCCAGGCCCCCGGATTCCTGGACCGTCACAGTTGGTATCAGAGCAACATGTTATAAGTAATTGAAATTAGAATATATATTATAGTTTTAAGTTCTATTGATGAGGAATGTTGTGTAACCTCACATAGAGGTATTGTGAGACTATCTGGAAATAGTCTAGAGATGTGTCAGGATTAGAATCTAGTTAGATGATTAAGTTGAGTGTATAAGTTTAGAGAGATTTTGATTCTTAAGTTTAGACATAGGATTTCTAGTATGTTGACTAATTGAGATGATGAATTGTGTGAAAGGTCAAGATTAGACCTAGATAGAAGAGTTTGATAGTGAATGATTGAGTTGAGAATGGTGAAAATGCAGAGTTCAGAGTATTCTGACTATACTGCATAGTTGAAAATTGGATTATTGTATTGATTTGAGGATGATATAAATGCATGGTTCATAGTATGTTGACCATGTCAGATATTTGGAAGATGTATATTGTTTTGAGTGAAGATATGAAGAGTAAGTGTAGAGTATGAGTTGTATTGGATTAGAAGGAGAGATTGGTAGATAGAGGTTGATAGGTGAGAAGTGAATGATAGAGAGTACGTGGAATTGAGTCAAGTTATTAGAGATGATGTCTACGAGTAAGTTAGAACATTAGTCCTCGACGACAACGCTTCGAGCTAATCGGGATATCAAATGGCATCAAGGTGGGCCCATAACCCACAGGTTGATGATCCAGACAATCGAAGATACGTTACGTGTTTGTGCTATGGATTTCAAAGGCAACGGGGATAAAGTAGAAGAATGTAAACTACATGGGCCAGAGTTATTACGGACGATAACGTCTACGATGACATCCTACGAGGCTATTACGAGTCAAATCGATTGATTATGGAGAACGTTGAAAGGATGACATAAATCGAATAACGATTTTGTAAAGTAGAGTGGGAATTTGAGAAGACCTTGGCAATACCTCTCTTCAACTAAAGATTCTTTTGATTATATGTTTTCCATCAGTGAGTTATTATGATATCATTTCGATAAACGAGATTTTCAATTTCTCAAATTCTAAGATGATAATGATATTGATCATTGGTGTGAGTTAGCATTGAATCGGTGTATGATAAAGGTGTGTTTATGAAGAGACAGTGAAATTCCTTGATATTATTTGATATTCTTTGATATCCCTTAATATTCGTTGAGATTCTTTGACACTTTATGATATTTTTTTTGATATCTTTTCGATATTCCTTAATATATGCCTCGATAATCCTTAACATTCCTTGATGCTCCTTGAGATTTCTTGGATTCTTTCCATCTGATTGGGATGAACAACCCTATGTATAGGGGACACAAGGTATACCTGTCTGTGTGATAGGAGTTGGATGGGACGCCATCACTTGTGTGTGTTGTGATTACAAGAATGTTAAAAACCTTTAGTAGTGTCTAATATGGACACGCAACATGAAGTTCATTTGATCGTATTGATCTCCCAGTCACTCTTGTATTCCAATGTGACCTATTTTAAAAATATCTTGTTCCTCCGAAATTCCCAAAGATTGATTCTTGGGAAATGAAGTTTGCAATTGTGAAGGTTTTGATTCTCCTATTTCTTTAACTTTGAAGGTATGCCAAAGTTGATCAAAGGCGGATAAGCATGTGATATTATGAAGGCTGTACAATGATCTTATAAATGATACGTTTTAGTTCTCATCGCGGATTCTGAGGACAGAATCCTTATAAGGGGGTAGAATGTAATATCCCATGTTTTTAAAATTAGTTTATGATTATTATAGATCTAATATGTTGATATTATTGTTGGCTTTAATGGAATAGTGACATGATTATGTGAATAGTGTGAATGTGATTATTTTTGTTATTTGGATTAATATGGATTTTACAGATTTTGCGTCCTCCTTCTTTCTCTGATTCCGAGGACGGAATCCCTATAAGGAGGGTAGATTGTAATAACCCGGATTTTAAAAATATTTTTATTAGTATTATAAGTGGTCTTCTTAATAAGTAAGGAATAAGATTTAATATTTTATTCCAGTTTAAGGAGTTTTCAAAATTTTATATTAAACCCCGGGTTATTGTGTTATTGATAAATGATTATATTTTTAAAACTGATTTTCATATATTGTTTCGAAAATTCTAGATGATTATTATGTGAATATATGTGTGATGTGAGTAAGTGGTATTGGTGGATTTGTTGGTTAATTAATTATGGTTAATTATGAGTATTATATGATTAATATATGAATTTTTGTGAATTTTATATTATCTGGTTTATTGCGTTAACTGCTCATATGTGTTTGTATTTGAGAGATTTCAATTTCTATATGCTCAGGAGAATATATAGTTTATTTGGATATTTTCATATCGATTTATGGAATGTTAGATGATTTTATAATCGATTTACGGATTTAATTGCGTATATTTATATTTATTTATTAATTATTTGACTTCCGTAAAACCGTCCACTCGTAACGAGGTAGCAAATTTTCTTCCCGAAAGTTTCAACAAAACTGACCTTTAGCCTAATTTGAATATTCCGGACACTTTTCGTGTTTTGACTTTTTCGATCCGGAGTACGGTTTTCCCCGGAGTCGGTCCGGCGGAGTTTTTCGGGTATTTTAATTGTTGATAATTATCCAGTTTGTCTCGATATACGTGAAAGCCAGATATTTTGATTATTATATTACTTTTTATCGAAATACGTGCAAATGGGACCCCCAGACCAATGATTGATTTATAATGCCCCGTTTTGATGATTATCTCGAAAACCGGTACCGATTGGACCCCGCTTTACTAATATAAAGCTATTAAATATCGTATTTTCATGTCATAAACGATCCAAAGGGGTACCAATTATTTGTAAATATAAATAGCCCTTTCTACACCTTATTTTCAACCGTAAATCATTTCACCAGTTTCTTTTCACGAATACCGAGAGAAACCGAGCTGCGTTCTTCGTGTTCTTCGTAATCAAACGAGGATTTGAAGGTGTTATTGGAATCCGATGGAGGTGTATGAATAGTCAAAACGAAGCTATCGACGCGTAGAATCTATTACTATCAGTGGTTTCAGTGCAGAATCGACAGGTTTTTGCTAATTAAGGTTTTTAATTTCGAATTTATATGATTTAAATGATGAATTTTTGAAAACATGATTGTTTAATTGTTTTGATGATTCTATGATGTAGAGCATGGTTTTCTCGTCGTTTTGGTATATTATATGTCAAAAACGGAGTTCAATAACATGTAGAAAAGTCAGTTTGATTATTGAAACTGTTGTTCTTGGTGTTCTTGAGAAAGCTTGCCGGAAAATTCTTGTTTTGGTCGGGATTTTGATTCGTTAAACCTGGGCAGAAGCTAAGCATACCATTGAATAGATCTTTGAGAGTATAATTGAGTGGTGGTGTCAGTTTGTTCAAAGGAGGCGAAACGAGTTCGCCGGAAAATGGAGAAGTCGGCGGTGGCGCCGACCTTGAACCGGGTTTTACGGCAAATTGGTGAAGTGCTTGAGAAATCTGAAAATACGAGTGGATTGCTGGACATCTGTAGAGTATATCTGCAGCTGGTGGTCGAGTTCTGGGCTCGATGGAGCCTCCGGCGACGTCTCCGACGTCGTTCGGCGACGGTAGGGGGTGATGACTGTATAATTACAGTTTAACCCCCGAACAAATGAAGGTGGTGACTTTTAGTCACCCGAGTTTCAAATCTTTCAAAACAAACCCTGATACTTCGAAAACTTGCACTTTCAGCCCTGCGTTTAAACTTTTGAATAGTAACAATTAAAACCTTTTCAATTATTTTTCAAAAATTATTTTTTTGGTCATTTTTTTATAGTTTTTAATTATTTCTTTATTCAAAAACAAATCGAAATTAGTTTATTAATTAATTTCAATTGGTAATTAATTATATTAATTGATCAATTAATTTAAATATTAATTGATTAAATAATTTAATTAGTTATTAATTGATTTTAATTGATTAATTAATTGGATTTAATTATCCTTTTTGATTTAAAAATTCCGAAAAATAGTTTCGAGCTTTAAAATATTTTTCCAAATCATGTTCAAGGCTCGACAATTGTTTATGAATGATTTCAAGTCCAGTTTTGAGCATCCGGACTTGATTATTTATTTGAAAAATGATTCTTTTATCCGTTTTAATTCCGAAAATGTTTAAAAATTCCAGAAAATTCCCGAAAAAAAATCATTTTTAACCCAAGAGTGATTTGATATCAATTGGGGTGGGAAACCTTATATGTAATGTGTTATCTGCTTTGTGTGTGATGTGTTATATGTTGATAGTGGAGTCAGAAAACGGCTTAGATCATAACTTTTGATCTGTAAGTCGGAATCAAGTGAAACGAAAGAGAGATAGAAGCTCGTGAAGTCTATTTTAATATGACAAGATAATATGATTGAATCTAGAATGTGATTATATGCTATGTAATATGTAATATGTAACCATACGTGATTTGTTTGTTATGAATTGATGATTACGTGATATATGTGGTTATTCCTAATATAGTACATATGTGATAAATGACTTATATGACATAGTGTCATGATTTGATAAGAACATATGGATTATAGGAATTGGAATTGGTTGATTGGTTGTTGGTTGGGAATAGGTTGACAGGTGGATAGTCTTATAACTAGACAAGATGCTGGCAGATTTTCGATATGATTTATATGATTATTGATTATAACATGTTATGTAGAATATGACTTGACTATATGATAAAGTCAAAGAATGATTATGTGCTAAGTGATATGTGATACGTTTAAAGGGGTATATAAGTGGGTATCGATATACGTGATATGTATATGCGATATATTGTTTAGTGACTATAGTATTATCTTATTCTCGTAAAGGATTTGGACGAGACGTGTACGCTCGAAGACGTCAGAAAGTCGGAATGGTATTGCAAAGCGAATAAGGGATGAATCGAGTAAGCGAAGCGATGTGGCGAATAGAGTATAGCTAGAGATGGTCTAGAGATTACGAGATGCATAGATTGTGAAAGTTGAAAGATGAGAATGAGCTGTGAAACTGGAGTCAGATTTAAGGCAAGTATCCTATACCCTTCTTTTGGATATCTTGCGATTATTCAGATCCATTTTTTTCGTATGTGTTGCAAATATTTGTTCTTCTCTTTTCCATATTTGAAACTGTAAATATTTTATCCATCCTTTTCTAATCCTCAAAAAATACAGATAATTCCAGTTTTACAAATTAATTCGAAGTTGAGATTGTCATTGAAGCATGTGTTGCTCAGTGATGGTTAGAACCTAGAATGACTTGGGATCTTCTTGATTATTCAACCCGCCATTGTCATGCTGGTTTAGCAGGCTAAATTCAGTTGCTTAGCCGATAATGGAGGATACTAAATAGTTAAGGATTTCCTGAACTATGATTTATGAAAGGATGGACTCTGGTTTATGGGAAGCTGATTATCAAAGTTGATTTGGAATTATTCTATCATCGATATTGATTGTGTTTATGTTCTGTTGTTATACGTTGACCTGTTATTGAATTATAGAATTGGATTATTGTTTTTATATAAACCTGTGGACCAGATGAGTGGTCATGTTAGGCCAATGAGTGCCTTGGATCCAGTGATAGAGCATGGCGGGGCCTGCTCGGGGTTAGTGCGGAACTGATCAGCTGCCTAACCTTGGTTTTAATTAAAATGTGATAGTCCAATTTAATAATTCTTTGGAAAGATTGAATTTCTCAGTTTAAATGCTGCAAGGTATTGTAAATCATTCTATACAATACCATGAACTCAGGTTGAATCCTCTTATATCTTGAACTCGTGAACTTCTGTTATATCATTCCAGAATTATCATTGTTTATTATTACTTGCTGAGCATTGTTGCTCACCCTTGCTATTCCTTTCTAACCATTTCAGAAAGGCTTAAAGATGAGATGATGGATTGAGATTGTGAATAAGGCTAATGCTAGGCGAGGAGACAGAGTTGAGGATCCAGTGGTCGAGGAGTGTTCAGGAAAGTTGATGAGGTTGGTGCAAGCGAGAGCTGTGCTATAGGAATTCAAGTGTAAGTCATAGCTGGAATAGTTGACAGTGATTCTTCTTATCGAAGATGATTTGATTTGGTAAGAGATGTTGTGTAATAATAGTGGTAGATTCTAATTTCAATACTGTAACCTGGATGCGATCCTGTTGCTTTTAGGGGGTTTAAATGTTCTCTTTCGAATCATTTATTACAGTTCAAATGTTCTCTTTTAAATCTTTTATCGTGGCTTTCAAGTTTTGAATTTCAGGTTTTAAATTCTTTGATTTCATTATCTTTAGAAAAAGATACAGGTTTTCAAACGTGTTTTAAAAAAATGGTTTTGTGTGGTGACGTCAGAATCCAGGCCCCCGGATTCCTGGACCGTCACAGTTGGTATCAGAGCAACATGTTATAAGTAATTGAAATTAGAATATATATTATAGTTTTAAGTTCTATTGATGAGGAATGTTGTGTAACCTCACATAGAGGTATTGTGAGACTATCTGGAAATAGTCTAGAGATGTGTCAGGATTAGAATCTAGTTAGATGATTAAGTTGAGTGTATAAGTTTAGAGAGATTTTGACTCTTAATACTTATATACTTTGTATATATTGAACGGGATCAAAATAGTAGAATAATTGTTTCTTTAATTCTGACAATAAAGAACTAAGATTCTATGATGTTATTAATGCTTAAGTTCTTAATCCAGATATAGTGATTGACACTTGTATTTAATGCACATGCCTTGACTCATAAATTAAGTAATTTATTTTAAATTACGAATTTATGTATTGGGCAATGACATTATATACAGAGTGGGATATTGACTATAGAAGGAAACCGTGTCCGAAAAATATATTCGGGTGATGATGTCCTCTTGAAAGCTCATAAAGATAATTATGCTTTAGTCCTGCAGGCAGATTTGTTCTTGCATAATTATAAGGTTGAGTGGATGATCAAGGATAAAAGATATTGATTAAATTAATTGTCAGAAATTAATTTAATTAATGGACATGCGATATCTTAAACATGGAGAATTTATAAGCAATTACTATGGGAGCCGAATTAAATAATTAATTTACGGAATTAGGAAAGGTAGTGCAAATATTAGTTCTTTAGTGGATAGAATTAATATTTAATGACATTGGGCCTGGCCCGGAATGTCATTGGAAGGCCTGACCTAATGATCCATGATCCCTGCTGTAGCCTATATATATTCTCATTCTCCTAAAGCTGAAAGACACACCAAAACGAATTAATCCTAGAGTCAGAGAGAGGCAGACGTTTTTCTCAAGGAGACAGCTAGGGTTTTGGGTTTTCGGAGCTTTAAGGAGAGGCACACCTTGGGAGATCGAAGGCCACACTTCATCCAAGGAGAATCAAGGAATACAGTAGAAGACGTGGATTTGAATCGCTTGCGCCGTAGCGATTAAGGTTAATATTCTGTTCGAACTTTTGATAAGTATCATAAAACGCAGGGCCAAGATCCGATTGTTCGTACAATGGCATCAGAGCCAGGTTGCGGTTCTGCGATTTATGATATGTAGTCCATGTCATGATTATATATGCATGTATATAGTGATTCTGTGATGCAGGTCGTTGTCCACTATTATGGCCGTGTTTTAATTATTCTGTTATGTTTGGATTCCACGTGGTTTATCGTGGCTGTTGTAAATCACGAGGGTTGATCGTGATAGTTTAATCTTGTAATTCAATTTGTAATTGTTTTAGATTATGATCTGATGTAATAGAATAGGCTGGTTCGCCTGTACAATTTGTATGTAACTGTTTAATCAACGGGGCTGCAAGAAACAGAGATCTTCCGCTGCTGCGATCTGTTGCCGCTGCTATTTAGGGTAACTTTTGCATACGATGTCCGATTTGGGCGCATAATACCTTTTCGGGGACGGCAGAACTAGACGGACAGGCTTCAATTTGACATAGTCCATTTGGTGCAGTTTTTCAGGGCGTTCTGAGGCTGTTTAGGCCTCCAAACGGGCTCTCGAAGATTTTCGGAATTTTTCGAAGGATGATTTCGAAGCTGTTTTTCCGGGGCCATAATAGTGGATGTGTTTCATTATGTTTTACATAATTTCTGCCTTTTCTTGATTATTGCTACTATGTGTTTCTTGTCTGTGTTGTTATGCCATGTGATACTAACCCTTCGCATGCTAGAATGACATGGACATAGGGATGTTTTTAATTAATGCTTTAATCATGCTAGTATGCTGCCATGTTATGTGTTCTTTATGTGTTCTTTATGTTGCTATAACCTTGATAGTATGCATGTGGACTTCAAAGAAATAACATAGGGCGATGCATCTAGATTAAAATCCTCAAAGTAAATTCTAAGTGGGAGAGGGAGTTAATATGGTATTAAATCCCATGGTCTCCATCATTGTTTGTATGTAATTTAACATATAAGGCGAATATAAATTATGTATACGTCACCCATCGTGGCATGTAATTTATGGTGCCTAGAATGTTATAGATATTACTGGAACAAACTTCTTGAATTAATACGAATAGATACGAATTTTCTTTATCTCTGATTTGGGGCGATTTCTAAGGCTTATGGGTATTAAGTGAGACCGATGTGACTCCTCCACTGCCTAGAATTCAAACCAGACACGAATATTGAATTGAAGTATTCAATTCGAGAAATATTGGAAGGTATACATGCCGCCCATCGTGGCGTACCAAGTTCCATAGGTTTCGGGTAATTTAAGATTTGATGATGGTATACACTTAGCTATGAAAAATAATATAGACCACCCCAACGTGGCTTATTGTTTAGTAATAGGACCGAAGTAACGTTTAAACAAATATAGGTGGTATACATGTCACCCATCGTGACGTACCAGAAACTTATGGTGTTTAAACGTTAGTGCATTTAATTTTAATAATTGTTAGAGGAACCAATAGGACTTAATTTTTTATGCACCCTTCTTTATGTGTAATGTGATTTTTTCATGCATGATTCTCAGGATATAATGGGGTTTAATCCACTGTGCACCATACTTAAGGATAACAAACTTACCGGACCTAACTATATTGAATGGAAACGTAATTTGGACATTATGCTGACTGCTGAGGAGTAAGTTTTGCACTTATGAACCCAAGCCTGAGCAGCCCGCTGCTGATGCTCCTGATGAGGAGAAAGAGTATTATAAGCGGTGGACAAAGGCTGATGAGATGTCGCGATGTTACATACTGGCAGCAATGTCGGGTGTTTTGCAGCATCAGCATCAGGCTATGGCCACTGCTTCGGATATGCTCTTTAATCTCAAGGAACTTTTTGGAGATCAGAATAGGGCTGCTAGGCAAGTAGCCATGAAGGCTTTAATGAACACTCAGATGGCTGAAGGTACACCTGTAAGGGATCATGTTCTCAAGATGATGTCACATCTGAATGAGATAGAGATCCTTGGTGCAGAGCTTGACGGGGAAACCCAGATTGACATTATCCTTATGAGCTTGCCCAAGAGTTTTGAGCAGTTCCACTTGAATTACAACATGAACAAGAGGCAGTATAGTCTTGCGGAACTGCTGACAGAACTTCAGGCAGCTGAAGGATTATTTCGCCAGAGTGTTCAAGTGAATGTGGCTGAGAAAGGTTCTTCCTCTAAGCCGAAAGGCAATAAGAAGAAGAAAAAGGCTCAGACACAGAAAGCTGTGAAGGCAGTGGGAGTTCAAGGTGGTGTGAAAAAGCCTAAAGGGAAGTGCTACCGGTGCAAGCAGTCGGGTCACTGGAAAAAGGATTGTCCTCTTCCTAAGAAGACAAACGATACTGGTATGTCTCTTTCTCTAGTTACAGAAACATTTATAGCGGCTATATCTACGAGCACTTGGTGTGTAGATACTGGAGCCACTGATCATGTTTGTAACTCTATGCAGGGGTTCCAGCAATCCAGAATACTTAGAGATGGCGAGATATACGTGTTCATGGGAGATGCTACGAAAGTAGCAGTAGTTGCAGTAGGAGTTATTCATTTATCTTTTGGTTCTGATAGGATTTTGGTTTTGAACAATTGTCTTTATGTACCTTCTTTTAGAAGGAATTTGATTTCGGTTTCTAAACTTGCTATGGATGGTTATAATGTTTGTTTGGATCGTAATGTTTCTATTATGATGAATAAACGGATTATATGTTCTGGTACATTGCAAGACAATTTGTATATAATTAATCCTAGTCAACCCGCACTGCAACTACAACATAGGGTATTGAACAACACATCTTCTACCTCTAATAAAAGAAAGGAACCTTCTAGTTTGAACCAAACATATCTTTGGCACTTGAGATTAGGTCATATTAACTTGAGGAGGATTCAAAGACTGGTAGTAGACGGGCCTTTAGGCTCATTGGCAGTGGAGCCATTTCCAGTTTGTGAATCCTGCTTGGAAGGTAAAATGACCAAAAGGCCTTTTAAGGCAAAGGGGAATAGAGCCAAAGAAGTGTTAGGATTGGTTCACTCTGATTTATGTGGACCTATGAATATCCAAGCAAGAGGTGGTTATGAGTATTTCGTCACTTTTATTGACGATTATTCTAGATATGGATACGTTTATTTGTTGCACCGTAAGTCTGAGTGCTTTGAGAAATTCAAAGAGTACAAAGCTAAAACGGAGAAGCGACATAATAAAAGTATCAAGTCACTACGATCTGATCGTGGTGGCGAATACTTGCTTGGGGAATTCAGGGAATATTTATCAGAGAATGGGATAGAATCCCAGTTGACTGCACCAGGCACACCCCAGCAGAACGGTGTAGCAGAGAGAAGGAACCGGACTCTTTTAGAGAGTGTTAGATCGATGATGAGTTATTCGGATTTACCCAAGTCCTTTTGGGGACATGCCTTAGAGACAGCAGCTTATCTTCTGAACTTAGTACCTTCTAAGTCGGTTCCTAAAACCCCTTTAGAATTATGGACCGGGGACAAACCGAGTCTGAGACACATTCGGATATGGGGTTGTCCAGCACATGTGCTGAACAAGAACGCGACTAAGCTAGAATCTCGTACAGAAGTAAAGCTGTTTGTAGGCTACCCCATGGGAACAAAAGGTTATTTATTTTATAGTCCTAAGGATCGGGATGTCACTGTTAGCACCAATGCAAGATTCTTAGAGGAAGACTATATAATGAATCACAAACCCATGAGTAGTATCGTTTTAGAGGAATTAGTGGGAGGGACGAATAATGAACCTGTAGTACAAGTAGAACAACCACAACAGACTGTGCAACCGGTCACTAATACCGCACCAGTTCCTCGTCGTAGTGGGAGGGTTGTTCGACAGCCCGACAGATTCATGTTTTTGGGAGAGTCTTCGGACTTGGTCTCTGGTGAACATGATGATGATCCCCGGACATACGAAGAGGCAATACAGGACAAAGATGCAAGTCTTTGGCAAAAGGCAATGGATTCTGAGATGGAATCAATGTATTCTAATCAGGTCTGGGAGCTCGTGGAACCACCCAAAGGTGTAAAACCTATTGGATGTAAGTGGGTCTACAAGAAAAAGAGGGGATCAGACAAAAAGGTGAAAGCCTGGAAAGCAAGACTTGTTGCGAAAGGGTATACTCAGAAAGAAGGTATCGATTATGAGGAAACCTTTTCGCCAGTAGTCATGCTTAAGTCAATCCGTATTCTTTTATCTATAGCAGCTCATCTCGATTATGAGATTTGGCAAATGGATGTCAAGACAGCTTTCCTTAATGGAAATCTTGAGGAAACCATCTATATGCAGCAACCAGAAGGATTCATTAAAGAAGGCCAAGAGCATCTTGTATGTAAGCTGAAGAGGTCTATTTATGGACTTAAACAAGCTTCTAGGTATTGGAACATTCGCTTTGATCAGGCAGTCCAGTCATATGGATTTGATCAATGTCCAAGCGAAGCGTGCGTGTATAAGAGATGTGAGGGAAATGCAGTGGTTTTTCTAGTGCTTTATGTTGATGACATTTTACTCATTGGAAACAATGTTAAGATGTTGTCTTCAATAAAGGCATGGCTGTTCAAACAATTTGAAATGAAGGACTTAGGTGAAGCAGCATACATCCTTGGGATCAAACTTATAAGGGATCGCAAGAAAAGGATGTTGGCTTTATCTCAGGAGCCCTATATAGATGACGTATTAGCTCGTTTTAACATGCAGGACTCCAAGAAGGGTAATTTACCCTTCAGACATGGAGTTACTCTATCAAAGAGGCAATGTCCTTCGACACCTAAGGAGATAGAGAACATGAAGGCAGTTCCTTATGCTTCGGCATGTGGGAGCCTAATGTATGCAATGTTATGTACGAGGCCTGATATCTGCTTTGCCGTGGGCATGGTTAGCAGATACCAGTCAAACCATGAAAGCCGAATATGTGGCAGCCTTGGAGGCAGCCAAAGAGGCTATATGGTTCCGAAACTTCCTGCTGGATTTGGGTGTGGTTCCTAATCTGCCACAGCAAATCACGATTTATTGTGATAACACTGGTGCTGTGGCGAATACCAAGGAACCACGGGCCCATAAGGCAGCGAAACACATAGAGCGTAAGTATCACCTCATACGAAAGTTCGTTAAGCGAGGAGATATCATTGTGGCTGATATAGCATCAAAGGATAACCGGGCAGATCCTTTCACGAAGAGCTTACCAGCTAAGGCTTTTCAGGAGCACGTGGAAGCGATAGGAGTCAGATACTTTGTCACATAGTTATATATAGTTGGTAGTGGATTTCTTGTAATAGACACTGATATACCCAAAGAATATCTTGAGTATAAGTGGGAGATTGTTAGGGTTATACTGAAATATTCGTTTGAAGTATATAACAATTATTTGAGAATCTTCAATGCATGTTTTCACATTGTCTGTATATTATATATTGTAGACAATCTAGTATCAAATGGGATAGCAGAAGATTAGATTGTCAGACTCCTTATATAATATAATAAGGGTTCACAGTCGAGGTGGTGTTAGATAAACCACTGGAATGGCTGAAGTATTATTTGGAAATAGTTTATCTTGACTATTGAATAATACTTATATACTTTGTGTATATTGAACGGGATCAAAATAGTAGAATAATTGTTTCTTTAATTCTGACAATAAAGAACTAAGATTCTATGATGTTATTAATGCTTAAGTTCTTAATCCGGATATAGTGATTGACACTTGTATTTAATGCACATGCCTTGACTCATAAATTAAGTAATTTATTTTAAATTACGAATTTATGTATTGGGCAATGACATTATATACAGAGTGGGATATTGACTATAGAAGGAAACCGTGTCCGAAAAATATATTCGGGTGATGATGTCCTCTTGAAAGCTCATAAAGATAATTATGCTTTAGTCCTGCAGGCAGATTTGTTCTTGCATAATTATAAGGTTGAGTGGATGATCAAGGATAAAAGATATTGATTAAATTAATTGTCAGAAATTAATTTAATTAATGGACATGCGATATCTTAAACATGGGGAATTTATAAGCAATTAATATGGGAGCCGAATTAAATAATTAATTTACGGAATTAGGAAAGGTAGTGCAAATATTAGTTCTTTAGTGGATAGAATTAATATTTAATGACATTGGGCCTGGCCCGGAATGTCATTGGAAGGCCTGACCTAATGATCCATGATCCCTGCTGTAGCCTATATATATTCTCGTTCTCCTAAAGCTGAAAGACACACCAAAATGAATTAATCCTAGAGTCAGAGAGAGGCAGACGTTTTTCTCAAGGAGACAGCTAGGGTTTTGGGTTTTCGGAGCTTTAAGGAGAGGCACACCTTGGGAGATCGAAGGCCACACTTCGTCCAAGGAGAATCAAGGAATACAGTAGAAGACGTGGATTTGAATCGCTTGCGCCGTAGCGATTAAGGTTAATATTCTGTTCGAACTTTTGATAAGTATCATAAAACGCAGGGCCAAGATCCGATTGTTCCTACACCTGGACCGTCACAAGGAAACCAACCGACGTCCTAGAAATTGACAGCTTCCAGACGTACTTTTCCTATCAATCCTGCATCCTGCATAATCAGAATCTGTATAGCCGGTTAAGTCAAAACCAGTATTCTTAGGGTACCAAATACCTAAACCAGGTGTACCCTTAAGATATATAAAGATTCTTTTGACGGCTATAAGATGTGATTCTTTAGGATCAGCTTGGAACCTAGCACACAAACATGTTGCAAACATAATATCTAGTCTACTAGCAGTGAGATAGAGTAAAGAGCGAATCATACCTCGATAGCTTGAGATATCAACTTTCTTACCAGATTTATCCTGGTCAAGCTTTGTGACAGTGGCCATGGGTGTGTTTGCCGGAGAAGAGTCTTCTAGATTGTACTTTCGCAGAAGATCTCTGACATACTTTGACTGGCAAATGAAGATGCCATCTTCCTTTTGGCTTACTTGAAGACCAAGAAAGTAGGACAGCTCACCCATCATACTCATTTCATAATTGCTCTGCATTAAGTTAGCAAACCTCTTGCACAAGTTATCGTTAGTAGAACCAAATATAATATCATCAACATATATTTGAACAAATATCATATTATTATCATGCAATTTGTAAAAGAGAGTTTTGTCTATGACACCTCTAGTGAAATTGTTTTCAATTAAAAACTCAGAGAAAGTGTCATACCATGTCCTTGGTGACAGCTTGAGCCCATAGACAGCTTTGAATAAGAAGTAAACAAAATCAGCAAATTCTGGATTTTCAAAGCCAAGGGGCTGTTCCAGATATACTTCTTCTTCTAGCTTTCCATTCAGAAATGCACTCTTCACATCCATCTGATAAACTTTGAAGTTGGAATGTGCAGCAAATGCAAGGAATATTCTGATGGCTTCAAGACGAGCAACTGGAGCATAGGTTTCATCATAATCAATTCCTTCTTCTTGAGAATAACCCTTTGCGACCAGTCTGGCTTTGTTTCATACAACAATGCCATCACCATCTAACTTGTTACGGAAGACCCATCTAGTTCCAATTGTAGACTTCCCTTTTGGCCTTGGAACTAGGGCCCAGACTTCTTGTCTCTCAAATTGATTGAGTTCTTCTTGCATGGCAAGAACCCAATCAGGATCAGCCAGTGCTTCATCTACTTTCTTTGGTTCTAATTGTGATAGAAAACCAAAAAATAGACATTCATTTGTCGTAGCACTTCTAGTCCTTACACCAACATCAGGATCACCAATTATAAGATCAAAGGGATGATCTCTGCTCCAAATCCTTTCCCTTGGAAGTTGTGTCTTAGATGATTCAGCTGTATTGTCAGTAAGCTGATGTGTATGACTAGTTGATCCACCAGCTCCCCCTGAGTTGTTGCCAGGTTGACTTGATGATCCACCACTAGCATCAGTGGAATCTCCATCATTATTGCCATTTCCTCCACCATTGCCTGGATCATTATCATCATTGTTGTCATCACCTGTTGCAACCTCAGGTGGCACATCATCATCTGAATCAGAATCTGGATAGTTGTCAAACTTCAGAGATTCAGATGGATCAACAGATTGTATACTTGGAAGTTTAGTGTCATCAAATGTAACATTGACACTAACTTTCACTGACAGAGTATCAATTACAAAAACTCTATAAGCATTATTAGTATAACCAACAAAAATTGCTTCAGATGCCTTTGGTTCAAACTTGCTCAAGTTCTCTTCTCCATCTTTGAGAACATAACACTTGGCTACAAAGACATGAAGATGTTTGACATATGGTTTCTTGTTGTCATACAGCTGAAATGGAGTTTTCATATGATCCTTGTTGATCAAAGTTCTATTCTGGGTATAGCAGGCAGTAGACACAGCTTCAGCCCAAAAGTACAGAGGAAGCTTTGCTTCAGCAATCATAGTCCTTGCAGCTTCAATCAATGTACGATTCTTTCTTTCGACGACTCCATTCTGCTGAGGAGTCCTTGGTGCTGAATACTGCCTTCTAATTCCCTTTTCAGAGTAAAAGTTGATTAGAGTTTGATTCTTGAATTCCGTGCCATTATCTGACCTTACAGCTTTCACTGGCACACCCTTATCCAATTCAACTAACTTTATATGATCAATCACTGTCAACGGAGTTTCATCCTCAGAAGTAAGGAAGTAAACCCAAGTAAATTTCGAGAAGTCATCCACAATAACCAAGGCATATCTTCCTCCATCAATTGATGCAACATTTACGGGGTCAAACAAATCCATATGCAGTAAATGAAGTGGATCTGTAATGGTATTGATGGTCTTGCCTTTGTGAGATGCTCTCTTCGCTTTTCCTTTCTGACAAGCTTCACAGAGATCATCAGTTGAGAATTCCAGGGAAGACAAACCTCTCACTAGATCTCTCTTGACTAGAGAGTTCATGGTTTTGAAGTTGAGGTGTGAGAGCTTCTTATGCCATAACCAACTATCTTCAGCAGACGCTTTAGCGTATAAACAGTGAACTTCGTTTCCTGGTCCTGAAGACAAATCAGCTACGTATATGTTGCCTTTCCTTACGCCACATAGTGAAGGACGCTTATCCTTGATATGTTTAATGATACATATCTCCTTTTCAAAGTGAACATAATATCCCTTGTCACAAAATTGACTGACACTCAGGAGATTATGTTGTAGTCCTTCAACTAAAGCAACATCCTCTATGATGATCCTTCCAATTTTGTACTTGCCATATCCCACAGTACGACCTTTGCTATTATCAGCAAAACTGACTGTTGGGCCAGCTCCTTCTCTTATGTCTTCTAGCAGGGATCTATTGCCAGTCATGTGCATTGACGCTCCACTGTCAAGCACCCAAGTAACTCGTACAATTCCACTGGCACCCTGCACAAGACAACTTGATTAAACATTCTTTGGGACCCACACTTGATTGGGTCCAGCAGACTTAAAGAATTGATTTCTATCAGGTAATACAACAGAGTCTCTTGGACTGATATTTGGCTCACTCTTGACTGAACTTACTTCCTTAACAACAGCCTTGTAAACCTTGGTTTTAGGCTTTGGAACATAAGTCTCCTTTTTAACATAAGAAGGACTAGCAGTCTTTGATCTAGCATGCTTATTGTTTGTGTGTTGTCTAGGTGATGTGTTTTCATTTTTAGCATGCAAATTTCTAAAATAAGCAGACATAGTATTGAAAGCACAAAGCATACAGTTATCAACACCACAACATTTATGACATGCAT
Organism: Daucus carota subsp. sativus; assembly: GCF_001625215.2. Lineage (NCBI taxonomy): Eukaryota > Viridiplantae > Streptophyta > Magnoliopsida > Apiales > Apiaceae > Daucus > Daucus carota. The sequence goes on from NC_030381.2 coordinate 11,725,585, forward strand.
CAAAAACATGAGCAACATGCATATCAGTCATAGTAGCAGGAACATCAATAGATTCTACTCTAACCTTGTTAACAGATTTAAAGTTCTCAGTAGAATGACATCTATTGTCTCTGTTCTTACTATTCACAAAGTTATTAGGCTTGTTGAATTTAGTTCTCTCATAGTTGACACCTAAATTTAGGCAACCTAACATTGCCTTTCACTTTGATTGGTTTCAGTGATGTCAGGATCTCATCTCTAATCTCATTACTCTCTTTCATTTTAAGGTCTTCCTGTTTGAGTTCATATCTAATGACAACAGGAGTTTCTAACAGAGGTTCAGCTTCTGAGGATTTAAACAAAGGTTGAGGGGAATCTTTCAAAACAAAAGGAATTCCTCTCTCCTCAGCACTCTTCTTAAAGGGAGTAATGTTACTAGCCTTACCAACAGATTTGTTATAGTCAAAACCTATTCCAACAGTTCTCTTAATCTCTTGTTTATCATTAAGTTCTTTGACTATAGTGGAGGCATCCTTAAAGGCTTTACATTTCACTTTCTCTTCGTCTAGCTGAAGTCTTAAAGCCATCTCACCTTTCTCTAGAACTCTGACTTTAGCACATTGTAATCCTAAATCCATAGTCAGTTGTTCTATTTTAGGTTTTAGTTCTTTCATCTCATTCATCTTATAAGCATGAATTTCTAAGACTAAAGTATTAATTTTAAGATTGGCAGCTTTCATCTTTTTAATAGCATCATCTCTTTCTAGTCCTAATTGCATAAAAAGTTTAGGGCATGTAGGATCTACCTGAAAGCTTCCAGCAGGAGGAGGTGAAGATGATCCAGCATTAGCCATGAGAGCAACATTCCCTATCTGCTCTTCTTCATCACTGTCTGTATCATCCCAGCTTTTCCCTTCTGCCAGATAAGACTTGCTTTTGAAACTTTGACTTCCAGAAGTACCCTGATGCTTTCTCACTAGTGCATCATACTTCTGCTTCAGCTCGTCATACGAATCTTTTCTCTTTCCTTGAACCTTGGGCTGTTTGCATTCAGTTGCAAAGTGTCCCGGTTCACCATAATTAAAACATTTAAACTTGATTCGATCCACCATCCCAGTCTTACATCTTCCTTTGCTTGTAGAAGATGAGTAACCTCCTTTTTGAAACCTGTTGGCAGTAGGTTTGTACTTGTAGGAGGGGTTCTTCTTGAATCTCATGTTTCTAAATTTCTTGGCAAACAGTGATAGAGATTGATCTTCTAACTGTTCTAGCTCTTCCATTGTATAGAACTCTTCATCACCACTGGAAGAAGCAGTCTGACCCATCTCAGGTACAACAAATTCCTGAGTGGTCTTAGAAGGAACAACAACATCCTTCTTTTCTTCCGGTGTAGGTGATTCAACAACTAGAGCTCTCGAATGGTTCAGTGTTTTACCCCAGCCATATCTCTGTTTACTTTGAACTTGCTCGAGTTCATAAGTTTTCAAAACTCCGTAGAGTCTCTCCAGAGAAATCTCATTCAGATCTCTACTTTCCCTGATGGCAGTGATTCTGTGTTCCAGATGTTCGGGAAGGGTTAAGAGAAACTTCATGTTGACCTCTTTCTTGTCGTAGTATTTCCCATTCAGATTCAAGTTATTAATCAGATTATTGAGTCTGATAAATACTTCTGAAATCCCTTCTCCGGTATTGGAACCAAACTGTTCATACTGAGCCATCAGTATCTCTTTCTTGTTTTCCCTAACTTCTTCTGAGCCTTCATTTATAATTTCTAGAGTGTCCCAGATTTGCTTCGCGTTCGTACAATTAACAACAACATTGTACATAACAGGATCTAGGGATTCAACTAAGATCAGTTGAAGAGCATCATCTAGGTTCATCTGTTCACTCTCTTCATCTGTGTACTCAGAAAGTTCTTTCGGAATAGTCTGATGAGGTATTAACACACCATCTTCTTCGTGTGCTAATATGACGTTCATCGGAGTAGAAACACCTTTGTTCAGAATCCCGATGTATTTTCTGTTCGCAGTGCGGAGGAATAGTAACATGTGCCTTTTCCATAGGCTAAAGTGTTCTTTGCTGAACGGTGGGATTTTAATGCTACTAATCTTTTGTGTACTCATGTTTAAGGATTTAAAGTGAATAGTGTTTGGATGAGAAATGGATTTTTGAAAGAAAAATATTTTAAATCAAAATTAATTTTTTTAAAAAAATTAATTCGAATAAAATATTTGGATTTGAAGTGAATAGTGCTTGGATGAGATTTGGATATTTGAAAGAAAAATATTTTTAATCAAAATTAATTTTTGGAATAAAATTAATTCGAATAAAAAATATTTGGACGTTACAGAGTTTGTATAGGATCTGATACGGTAAAATGGTATCAACCTGGCTCTGATACCAATTGTTAGGTCCTGGAACGATTGTAGAAGGGGGGGTTGAATACAATCGTCACTTAAAAATAATCGCGGCGGAATAAATCTGATTGGAATGTAACTTGTTAATCAGATTAAGATTAATTAATATAACAATGTTTTAAGTCGTTATATAATTAATATGGTTCGTTTTAATGTCCACTAGTTCGTAGAATAAATTTGACAGAAAGTATTCTAACTCAGCGGAACAAAACAACCGAATGATCAAAGCACAGTAAACTGTGGATTTAACGAATAGCAAGTTTAGCACAACTTGAAAGCTTACAAGCACTTTGAACACTTACAAATGAATGAGAATGAACCATATTTATAGGCAAATCTCAAGAACTAGGCAAGACAATGGTGGCAAAGACAATCTAGTGGTTGCTATGACAATTTGTCACTTTGTCTTGCTGAAAAACATAAGGTAAGACAATCATAAGCATTGTCTATAGCTTAGTAAGACAATCTGAAGTGGTAAGACAATCTCAGGGACACGGTAAGACAATCAGGGCACGGTAAGACAATCTGTAGGATTGTCTTACACTCCAAACGGTAAGACAATCATCCTGATTGTCTTGGAAGCCACACGGTAAGACAATCAGAATGATTGTCTTGCCATATACACGGTAAGACAAAAGAAGGGCACGGTAAGACAATTCCAGAGATTGTCTTACCGTGTGTTGGAGGAGGGAAATGGCACGGTAAGACAATCTGTTTGATTGTCTTACCTTGTTATTTCTTAAGACAATCATAGCAATTGTCTTTCCTTTTGATCCAACAAGACAAACCCTTATTTCTTTTAATTAATTAACCAATTAATATCCACTTAATTATATTAAATGCATAAATTCATAAATTAAATTAATTCTAGATAGAATTAATTCAATAAATAAATTACACATCATATATAATTATTTAGAGAAGTGGATTAAATAATTAGATAATCAATTATCCCTTTTCTTCTTCTTCAGAGTCTTCAGTCTTCTGTAAACAATTAAGATCTTCGACTTGAATGAACGGCCACCTTCTTTTGACGTAGAATATTTAATCTGATGAGCTGATACACACATGTACTGTCTGGTTCATCTGTAACTAGCTCAATTAAATATTCCTTGTCATTTAAACAATTAAGCTGTGACTTGTTCGTCGATTCTTCATCTTCTTAGCTCTTCTTCATTTGTAGACACAATGATGGAATCTTCTGAATAAATAAAGTATTGAAACTTTATACCTTCTGATCTTCTGGACGTGCTACAAAAGATTATTTGTACACTGAGGCTTGATCATATCAATGAACTTCTTCCAGTGGTTTGCAGCAGCATCCTGAAATTCTTCTGACATAAAATCTTCAACAAATCATTTGACGTTCTTCGTACGGATTCTGGATAATAGTACTTGCTATTTAATTGCTTTCTTATCAGAGTTGAGTTGATTCCTCTTAAATACAAATAGGCTTAACATATGCCTTTCAGATAATAGTACTTGCTATTTAATTGCTTTCTTATGTTAGGGTTATACTGAAATATTCGTTTGAAGTATATAACAATTATTTGAGAATCTTGAATGCATGTTTTCACATTGTCTGTATATTATATATTGTAGACAATCTAGTATCAAATGGGATAGCAGAAGATTAGATTGTCGAGTTCCTTATATAATATAATAAAGGTTCACAGTCTAAATGGTGTTAGACAAACCATTGGAACGACTGAACTATTATTTGGAAATAGTTTATCTTGAATATTGAATAATACTTATATACTTTGTGTATATTGAACGGGATCAAATTAGTAGAATAATTGTTTCTGTAATTCTGACAATAAAGAACTAAGATTCTATGATGTTATCAATGCTTAAGTTCTTAATCCGGATATAGTGATTGACACTTGTATTTAATGCACATGCCTTAACTCATAAGTTAAGTAATTTATTTTAAATTACGAATTTATGTATTGGGCAATGACATTATATACAGAGTGGGATATTGACTATAGAAGGAAACCGTGTCCGAAAAATATATTCGGGTGATGATGTCCTCTTGAAAGCTCATAAAGATAATTATGCTTTAGTCCTGCAGGCAGATTTGTTCTTGCATAATTATAAGGTTGAGTGGATGATCAAGGATAAAAGATATTGATTAAATTAATTGTCAGAAATTAATTTAATTAATGGACATGCGATATCTTAAACATGGGGAATTTATAAGCAATTAATATGGGAGCCGAATTAAATAATTAATTTATGGAATTAGGAAAGGTAGTGCAAATATTAATTCTTTAGTGGATTGAATTAATATTTAATGACATTGGGCCTAGCCCGGAATGTCATTGGAAGGCCTGACCTAATGGTCCATGATCCCTACTGTAGCCTATATATATTCTCGTTCTCCTAAAGCTGAGAGACACACCAAAACGAATTCATCCTAGAGTTTGAGAGAGGCAGACGTTTTTCTCAAGGAGACAGCTAGGGTTTTGGGTTTTCGGAGCTTTAAGGAGAGGCACACCTTGGGAGATCGAAGGCCACACTTCGTCCAAGGAGAATCAAGGAATACAGTAGAAGACGTGGATTTGAATCGCTTGCGCCGTAGCGATTAATGTTAATATTCTGTTCGAACTTTCAATTAATATCATAAAACGCAGGGCCAAGGTCTGATTGTTCTTACACCTTACCCTTCCAACAATTTGGACGGCATTCCCCGTGAAACCATACAATTCATTGTAGCAGGCCATCATGTCTTTATCCGCCATTTTCATTCTTTGGTACGCACTGTAGGCCAGGATATTTACAGAGCTTCCGTTATCGACAAGAAGCCTGTGCACATTGACATTTCCGATCACGGCTGTTACCACAAGGGCTTCGCTTTGAGGATGGTGTACCGCGCGTGCATCCCCCTTCAGTAAAGGTAATGTCCATGGTCTCCCCTTTGAACATTTTGGGAGGCCTTTCAGACAGATGGCACACATTGGTTAAGGGCGGCCCTCGGGCTTCCCGTACATATCTTTTCATAGAACTGCGTCCCTGGCCTCCCACAAAGGGTCCTCCGATGATCATTCGAACACTGCCAGCCCGGGTGTTGCGGTTAGCTTCCTGGTTATTTGTTCTTTCAGCTTTCTTTTCCGTATACTTTTTAGCCTCTTGGGCTACAAACTCTGTCAAGTACCCGGTTCTGATTAGGTCCTTTATATGATCCTTGACATGCACGCTTTCTGCCGTGTCATGCCCATTTAAGTCGTGGAAAGCACAATATTTCCCCTGATCTTTCTTTCCAGGGGGTCCACTTCGAAAGGGCTTCCGGAAGAGTCTCGCCTTGTCTCCGACCTCGAAAATGTGATCTATGGAAGCTGTCAGTGGCGTGTATTCGTGGTACCTTGCTTCTCTTGTCTTCCTCATTGTCAACCTTGACTTGTCGAAGCCCTGCGTGCTGGTTGTGTTCACAGCAATGGGCGAGGTCTTGCCATCTCGGCTCGAGGATTTTTCACCAGCGGGTCATACGTAGGGGTTCCTCTTATAGGTGTTCCTCCTATCTGGGCTGTAAGACCTATCTCTCTTGTTTTTCCAACTGCTATGGCTTTCAGACTTCGATTCTTTCTTCAACTTAGCTAGGGATTCCTCAATCACCTTGTGAGGTTCTGCTCTGGCAAAGAAGTCAGTCAGGGTTTCGGGCTCCCGCCCTTGCAACTCCTTCCAGAAGTCTGTTCCAGGCCTTACCCCCGCTATCAAGAAATTCTTCAGGGTTTCCTTTGATGTTGGCCTAACTCGGGGTACCTCTGAGTTGAAGCGTTTGAAACACTCTCTTAATTTCTCGTGTTCCTTTTGCTTAATATTAGCTAGAGTGTTGACAGGTGGGGCATAAGTAACGGAAGCCCTGAATTGTCCCAGAAACAGCTCACACATTTTCCTCCAAGAGCTGATAAAATCAGCAGGAAGCCTCTTGAACCAGTGGTGAGCGTCAACCCTGAGGGTTGCAGCCAACAAGCGACATTTTGTGAGGTCTGGAATCTGGTAGACCTCCATCTCAGTGTCAAACCGGCTAAGATACTCCACGGGATCCGTGGTTCCGTTAAATCGCAGGTCGCCAACCCCCCTGTAGATGCGTGGTAGGGGTGACTCCCTAACCCTCTTAGTAAAGGGTAACTTGATGGTAAGCTCAGCTTTCGACTTCTTATCGGCCTTCACCTTCTTTAGGGCTTCTAGCAGCTCTTCCAACTTGCACTTATCATCCCGATCATCAAGTGCAACCTCATAGTCACCATCTAGGGGCTGATCCTTCTTCTTGCTTACTTCCTCGTCATTGTGCGACCCTGAGCTTTCCTCATCATCATGAATAGAGATGACCTTTGACGGCCTTTGGTTTTTATCCTTTGACCGAGCTTTAGACACGGGCTTCTCCTGTCTCTGGCTGGGAGGAGCCCTGTGTTGCGAGCCTTTAGGTCCATCCCCGTTAGGGGGCCTTGTTGCCAAGCCTGTGCCGCAAATCTTGCTCGGTTAGTTTCCTTCCAAGGCGGTCGAACACACTAGCAGCCTGTGAGTGTTCCCCATCATTTGTCTCGGGGTTAGCTTCTTTCTCAGGTTTGCCACCTTCCTTCCTGCCGCCTTCTCCATCAAAATCTAGCTTGGTGGGAGTCACCTTGCTAGCCTTTTTCTACCTTGCTGACTTTCTTTTCAAGGAGGCAATCCTCCTACTCATTCTCTTCATTTTTGCCTTCATCTCCTCGCGAGTTAATTCCCCGCTCGGAACATTGCTTTCATCTTGCGTAGCGCCTTCTGGCGTTTTGGGATTTTCTGGGTTTTTGGGAATTTCCGACATCTCTCCTCTCTAAGATCAGTAATCCCCTCCTTCTAGCGCCAAAAAGTGTTGTGAGAGGAATTGATACAACACCCCCAGAACCGTATAGCACAATTATAGGGATATCTATTACAACTACGAAAATCACGGCTAGCTCTTAGGGGCTACCGTTAACATAAACTAAAGAGAAACAAATGGAATTGTGGAATTCCGTCCTGCAATTGCTTGGAAATATACGTCACAAAGGTTACACGTGCCTCTCTTTAGAGTGTAGAACTCGTGAGTTTATGAATCCGAAATTCGTTCCTTTGCAAGGTGCCTACATACCCTATTTATAGGGATCAAGCCCATGTAGTTCTCGATTTAGGACTCTGAAGAGATAAGCTCTTATCCCCTCTAGTTTAGGATAAAACAACTTCCTCTTGTAGTTATCTAGCGGCATCCCACTCCAAGTAGGTCACTCGAAGCCTTCATCTTGCATGATTATCTGAATATCCATGAATTATCTCCACTTGATCGTAATTATCTTCATAATAAATGTATTTATCCCTTAATTTGCAGATAAACGATAGTTGATATACTCCCAATATACTTCCAATTCGTCCTCCTAGAAACAAAGAAGAAGAGTCCTGCTTGGAGTCTGCCTGCCATCCTGCCCAGGCGGCGGAAGCCCTGCCAGCGGCATCCCCTAACTACAGCCCTGTGGCTGCAAGCCAGGATGCACTTAGTGGTAACCCCTAGCAGAGGTAACCCCTAAAGCGCCTTCAGGTGCAACCCCATTCTAATGGCAGCCTTCACTATGCCCCCAATGCAAGTCCGTATGCCTTCTTGTATGTCTTCTGTGGTTCACCCAGCCATGGTGAAGCCCATTATCCTTAACCAGATAACTCCAGTAAGCCCAAGTAAAGCCCAAATAATATGATGGGCGATAAAATAAGCCCAGAGAGATTTTATGGCACAACAAACGCCATAATGGAGTGTCTTCTATCTCAGCCAGCCATTTTTTTGTTTACTCCTCTTTCAATCATGAAGAAGAAGGAGATTTTAGTTAATCAGATCCTGAGCACTAATCTCATGCACATCATTGATGAAAAAGCTCCTGATGAAGTCCATTTGAATTCTTTGTCTATCTCCTAGAAGGCGAAAATCTGTTGAAAACTCAGACAAGTTCGGTGTTGTGAACTTGAATGAAATAAGAATGACCTTGCCTGGCCTAAAGAACATTCTATACAAATTCCAGCTTCTCCTGTCAACACTGAAAGGATTGTATCTATATAGAAATTCCATTCCATTATCGTCTAAAGAGATAGATCGCAAGACAAACATGTGAGAAGATGGATAAATGTTGCCAATGCTGCAAGGAAAGAACAAGGTTGAAGCCTAATTTACTTAGCTTTTAATGAAGTTGTTCAAGAAGAGCTATAGTAGTGGAATTAGAAGCTGAGGAGACAAGAAGAGTAAATGAAAGTGGAACAGAAGTTACTGTCAATACTTCCGTCATTGAAGCTACTGTCAAAAACCATAAGTTACTGTAGTAAAGCCATTATAAGCAGGACAAAAGATGCTGTCATAGAGACTGATGTCAACATCTCTACTGTCAATGAAGATGTTGTTACAACTGGTGAAACTGAAGGTCGTGAAGCTGATCCCATGAAAGTAGAAGTTGCTGCCAATATCAAGCCTGTTGTGTTTAAAGAATCTATTCTGAAGGAAATTGAAAACATCGTGATATCTACTGTTAGGTATGCTCAGATGAGAAGAAGGGAAGCCTTTAAATATTTTCTTGAGAAAAGAGCAGCAAGGTGGACATCACGTATGTGGTCTAGGACTAAGCATTTTGCCAATGACCATTTTAAGAGGCTGTACAACAAAACTGATGTAACACCAATTCAAAAAGCTGAAGAGAAAAATTTTGCTGTAATGAAAAGACTCTTACTAGAGCGAGTTATTGATGCTAAAGTTGATTATGATGAGAAAGGCAATGTCAAATCATACAGGCTTTTTCATCCTGTTGTTCAAGGTCATATAAGTCAAACTATCTTTGATACTAAGTTCAAGAATCATAGAGGGGTAGACACTCGATCAATTTACTTCTTTGAATTAGAAAGATTGATTGAAATTCTGATGGATAATTCGTCTGTGTCAAGGCAAACAATGGAGCCAATCCTTAACTATCACACTCTTAGAAAAAGGGACTTTGATGAAAGATATGGAAATTGGGTAATGCATGATGACTCGGACTATCTTTTCCCTGAAGAAGAAGAAGATCAAATTGATGAGTTTCTTGATGATGTAATTGACCTGACTGCTGATGATGAAGTTGAACAACCTCAACAAACCTCAAAAGGTAATCCATCTACAACACAACACCAATACACTCCTCCCAGCAACCAAGATCAAAGAGAAGAAGTGATGAATCTCTACAGCGTGCTGAATAGAGATCACTCAATGAGACCATATTATATTCCTCGTGTTCTTGATAAACCCATAAGGTACAATAATTCTGATCAATAAATTCACATAAATAGTCTGAGAAAATTAAAGACCATTATTATGAAAGAAATATACATTAGGGTGTTGGATCTTTAAACAATCTGGAAGCTTAGTTTGCTTAAGAATGCGAAGTTGTTTTGGCAAACAGAGTGAATGAAGATCCAAAGCTGGGTGAAAAGAGAAGAGAAACCTTATACAATGTCCATGGAAGGAAATTTCGAGTAAATCGAAATGAAATGGAATTCATATGTTGCAACAGTGGACGCCAACTATGGTTTACTCTTGATGGAGCTAGATATCTCGGTTCTCATGCATTAAAGCTAGGAATCGAGGAGATTGAAGATTTTTTTGTCGAAACTCCAGAAAAAGCTGCTTTGCTTGCTGATCTGAATCTTTTAGTGGATCAACTGAAGAGAGAAGAACAGAAAGCCAAAGAAGAAAGGAAAGCTCAAAAATGAGCTAAGTGTAAATTTTTCCTATATGCTTATTCTAAAGAAGTATATTGCAATATCTATTGTTTCATTTGATTGATCAATTGCTGTATTTTATGATCAAATGATTCAGTATCCCTTAACATTTTTCAGAAGTAAAGTTCTAACTGCTCTGATAAATGTTAGTTAAGTTGACAACAATGCTTAGATTGTAAATTTGTTGTTATTGTCCATAAAAACAAATTGGGGGAGATTGTTAGGATTTATGGGTGATAGACATCAGTCAACTTAACATTTTCACTTACTTACATTTATCTAAGTACAACATACTGTCACAGCCAGAGTATGTCTTTGTAGTGTCTTTTTATTACTGTCAATTATAATACTTGTATACTTGGAAGAAATTCAATTCACATTGTTCATGCCCCAAGACGCGAAGATAAATGATAGCAAGAATAAAAGACTACTATTGTCAAGATGGTTGACAGCAGTACTACACAAAGCAGACAGTTGCAAGGTCAAGACAACAAGTTTGGATATGACAGCAACATTGGATGAAGCTTCGCAGACAACAAGTTTTTGCTCGCATGACAGCAGAACATTGGCGTTCCTATTTAAAGCGTACTCAGGAAGCCACTGTCATCCCAATCATTGTCTAACAGCAAGTTCTGGTGTCCCTACTTCACTGTGATCGGAGATCTTGGATTAGATTTGATTCCACATCAAGTCAATCCTGTGGCAGATAAAGATGATCATCTTTAATATTGCTGCAGAAAAGATGTTCTGTAGCAGACCTACCAAGCCTACAGCTTGAAGCTCAAGAGTACACAAAGTTGTAGATAGCTACCTGGAAAGGAGACAAGTCATAATTCATTCACTTCAGTTATGCTCAAAGAGTATATTCCTAGGTTGCTTTTGATACAATGTAACAACTGTTGATTAGCATTTTCGAAATGTTACGTGGGATGTAATCTTAAAGTAGCCGCAAAAGCCAAGTTAAGTTTAAACTCTGATATAAGTATAGGAAACATAACTTGAGCCTGAGTGTGATTACAAGAAGATCAAACACAGAGAACACCAAGGGAGTGAAACACAAGTGTATTCCTTGAGATAACCGAAGCTCAAGAAACTTTTTCTTAAGGTTGTAGCAAAACAACAAATAAATAAACCATTTATTTTGTGAAGTTAAACTACAAGTGTTCAAAACTTAGTTTGTATCTTTCTCTACTGATCCATTTAAATCTTTAATTAGTTGTTGAATTAAGATTTAAATTTATCATTATTGCATTCAACCCCCCCTACTGCAATACATTCGAGGACCAACACGTCGGCAGATCTAGGTTGGAGAAAACTGACTCTTTGATAAAATATGAATGTGAAAGAAAAGAACGTACGCTGACCAGAGAGAAATGTTTGAACATTAGGCCAATTTGCACTCTCAGCCTAGCAGGTGTTTAACATAAAAAAATAAAGTGACTATTTTTTTAGTTTTAAATGACTATTCTTCACAAATGCCCAATTTTCTCAAACACATGTTCATGTAGAAATAAATTGATTACATCTTAAAAAAAGCAACATGAACATGTGATGTTTAAATGAGCAATCATTAAACATGCATCTGTGTTATAAATATATTATATAAGATAAATATGGGAGAGAAGAAATCATATGAAATTGTATTCCATTCAAGTGTGTAACATACAAGATGAGACTTGACGAATTGGGCTCACTAGAACATATGTAGAGAAATCCAAAAGCCAAAATACATGTACTTGAAAAGGCAAAAATCAATAGTTATCTCTTTGGAAAAGCCAAGAGGTTGTTCTCGAAAAATCTGGAGACATCCATATTCTAACACTCCCCCTAGGATGTCCAATTTTCAATAATCATGCCTCGTTAAACCCTTTCTGGGAAAAAATCCTAATAAAGGAAAAAGAGTACACCGATTTTGAAAAATTTATTTGAGGTCTTTGAAGTGACGCATTCCAATCTTATATACCAACTTTTCATAGATCGCCTACGGAAAGGATTTTGTATAAAATCTTTTTGACGACTACATATGTTTATATTAAAAATAAAAAATTTCTTGTGTACCATGTTTGTTAGGTCTGGAAACGATTGTATAAGGGGGGTTGGATATAATCGTCAGAAAATAATCACAGAATAAATCTGATTTGGATTTAACTGGATAATGAGATTTGAATTAATTAATATAACAAGGTTCAAGTTAATTGAAGTCGTTATATAATTAAAGAGGTTCAGTTTTAATGTCCACTAAGGATCGTAGAATAAATTTGACAGGAAGTATACTCGTTTAGTGATCAAAACAGTCAAGTGATCAAGCACAGAACTTCTATGAATATAACAATATACAAGTTAAGCAACTTGATCGAGATTACAAAGTGTTTGAACACTTAAAAATGAATAAAGGAGGCCATATATATAGGTAAACCCTTGAACAAGGCAAGACAAACATAGGTAAGACAAACATAGGAAAGACAAATGTTAGCTTGCTAAGACAAAGACAACCTTGCTAGGGCAATCTGCCTAGTTGCTAAGACAATTATACGGTGGGCAAGAAAAACTGAGCTCGGTAAGACAAATTGAGGCTTTGTCTTGGAAGCAAAGATTCGGCAAGACAATGGCTGTAAGACAATCATGGCCACAGTAAGACAATCCAGCAACACTTCGATAAGACAAACCCAGGGTTTGTCTTCCCGTGTCTTGGAAGGACCTGAAGAGCTCGGTAAGACAAACCTTCTGTTTGTCTTGCCGAGTTTGGTAAGTGTAATATTGATTTAATAATTGATTAAATTATTATTCACTTAATCATTTCAATTGCATAAATTCATGAATTAAATCAATTCGAGAGTGAATTAATTTAATAAATAACTTACACAACTAGTATATTTATTTTGAGAAGTGAAATAATAATCCAATAATTATTTAAACTCCTTTCTTCTGTAGTAAAGCCTTCCGTCTTCTTTAAATATTTAAAAATTTCGTCTTGAATTGTCCATCGATTGAACGACCACTTACCTTTGATGTAGAATATTTAATCTGAGTAGCTGACACACAGATGTACTCTCGAGGTTCATCTGTATCTAGTTGAATCAAATAATCTTTGTCAATTAAACAATTAAGCTATGAATTGTTGTTAGGTCCGGAAACGATTGTAGAAGAGAGGGGGTTTGAATACAATCGTCACAAAATAATCGTGACGGAATAATCTGATTCGTATTTAATTGGATAATCAAATTTTAAATAATTAATATAACAATGTGAAAGCCGTTATATAATTAATGAGGTTCAGTTTTAATGTCTACTAAAGTTCATAGAATAAATTCGACGGATGTATTCTATTCTAGTAATAATTAAAACAACCGAGAGATCAAAGCACATACAATTGTGGATGTAACAATAAGCAATTTTGGCAACAACTTGAAAGCTTTTACAAGTGCTTGAACAATGACAAATGAAGAAGTGAAGCCATATTTATAGGCAAACACAATGAACTAGTATGACAAAGTGGCTATGACAACTCTAAGAAGTGCTATGACAAAGCATAAGCAAGGTATGAGAATTTAACACATTGTCATGCTGAAAACTGGTGGGCATGACAAACAATCAGTTTTTCATGCTAGAAATCTCGGTATGACAAACAATAGGATTGTCTGCCAAGTCTCATCAGTATGACAAACTGTAAGTTTGTCATGCCTTGAGATTTCGGTATGACAAACTTGCAGTTGTCATGGAAGCTATATCATGTATGACAAAACACTGGTTTGTCATGGCAGCTGATTTCGATATGACAAACTCAAGGATTTTCATATGGAATGTTGAAAGGGGGTGCACAGGGGCTCGATATGACATATTGGAGGTTTTTCATGCCGAGCTTCAATTGCAAATAACACTTATATATGAATAAATAAATAATTAAGTAATATGCACTTAATTATGTTAATTATATATATTCATAAATTAAATTAATTCGAGAGTGAATTAATTTAATAAATAAATTATACAACTAACACAATTATATTGAGAAGTTAAATAATTAATCGAATAATAATTTAATCCATTTTCTTCAGTAGCAGAGTCTTTAGTCTTCTTTAAATGATTGAAATCATTGTCTTGATTGAACGACCACCTATGTTTGATGCAGAATATTTCATTTGAGTAGCTGACACACAAATGCACTGTCTGGTTCATCTGTATTTAGCTGAATCAAATATTCTTTATCAATTAAATATTTGAGTTGTGGCTTGTTCGACGAGTCTTTGTCTTCACGGTTCTTCTTCATAGGAAAAATCAATATGAAATCTTCTGAATAAATAAAGTGTTAAAACTCTATACCTTCTGAACTTCTGGACGTGCTACAAAAGATTATTTGTACACAGAGGCTTGAACATATTAATTAACTTCTTTCAGTGGTGTGCAGCAGCATCCTGAAATTCTTCTGACATAATTTCAATAAATCATTTGACGTTCTTCGTACGGATTCCGGTGAACAGTACTTACTATTTACATCTCTTTATTATTTGAGTTGAGTTGTCACCTCTTTAAATATAAATAGGCTGAACATATGCCTTTCAGTCACCCCCTACTTGGTTGTTAACATAACATGCAAATTTCCTAGAGGATAACTCAACTAATTAGATAAGACAAAGGATTTAACGTTGAAATGTAAATAGCAAAAGTTTCTGGTGTTAAATTAAACATGAACCAGAATTCAAACTTTAAAAGTAGATTACAAAAGGAATGTTCTTTGAACATATATTACAAGTTCCTAATGAATCTATAGATCAATTTCTTCTTCTTTTATATCTGAACAGTGAAGTGCAGGAGTTGACGGTTCTTCTCTAGTTGGCGGTGCAGATGTAGTGGAATCACCACGCTTCTTCCTTTCTCTTGCCAGAGCCAGCTGAAACAAAACTTCCTGCTCCACAGGGTCTTCGATCCCGGAAGTCTGATGGCTGAGATTTCTTCACCTTATTCATCTTTCGAAAGTACTGAGAAATCCACTTTCGAGTGTAGTATTGAACAATAACATCATCAGCATCAGATTTGACTTTTGAAGCAAAGCCCTTGGTTCTTAGAAGTGTGGATACCGGAATCATATACCTGACATGATACTTTTCTAGTGATTCTGCATCCAGGTAGAAGGTTTCAAATCTGCTCTCGTTGATGAACTTTACACAGTACGGATTCTTGACAACCTGAGGACTATTATGATCAGCACAATCCATCAGTTTATCGCGAAGGAGTTCATTCAAATTTGAGTTGCGCTTAACCTTGTTACGAATCGGCCAGAGCTCAGTAACAGATAATGATTTAAAGAAATCAACTAATACTCTGTATGATCCGTTCCTCTGTGTGTAAACAATAAGCTCCCATTCTTCAAGAAGATTGTTGACAGCTACAGTTACATAATCTAACTAAAAATTGAGGGCATGCATAAAATTATCCTCATTCGGGCATGAACATATTAATGAACTTCTTTCAATGGTGTGCAGCAGCATCCTGAAATTCTTCTGACATATAATTTCAATAAATCATTTGATGTTCTTTGTAGGGATTCCGGTCAACGGTACGTACTAATTACTTCTCTTTCTTATCTAAGTTGAGTTGTCACCTCTTTAAATACAAATAGGCTGAACATATGCCTTTCACTTGTTCATCGAGTCTTCATCTTTAAAGTCCTTTTTCATAAGTAGCATCAACTTGGAATCTCTTGAATAAATAAAGTGTTGAAACTTTATACCTTCTGAACTCCTGGAGGTGCTACAAAAGATTATTTGTACACTGAGGCCTGGACATATTAATGAGCTTCTTTCAGTGGTGTGCAGCAGCATCCTGGAATTCTTCTGACATATAATTTCAATAAATAAGAATTTTAATGAATACATTCTTGATAAACTCCATAGTATTCCTAAAACCTATGAACTTGAGATTCGGCAAGATGAGGAACTAGAGAAGAATTCCAAGAAAGAAAAGACTGTGGCTCTTGTTGCAGAAAAGGATGAAGAAGAGGAGAAGGCATTGAAGTTTGTTGTTGGTGGTAAATCTACACCAAGCAGTAATGCTTGTGAAGGTAGGAGTGAAACTGGGGAAAAAAAGGCACACTCATTGTGGAAAATGATGAATCCCCCACTCAAGATGAGTTGGATAACATTGATGAGCATCTAGCCTTTCTTGCCATAAAATTCTCTGAACTCAAGTTTAAGAGAAATGCTGCTAGTCTTAGACATTTCAGAAGTGGAAGTCAATCTAAACCATATGGTTTGGTTGATAGATCAGAATTTAAATGCTTTAATTATAACGACTGCTATGAATAATATACCTGTAATTGGTGTCATGACACCAGAAATTAGTGTTTTTATTGTCCCATTAAAGTGTCAAAAGCAAGAATCTAGGTTATTTCAATTCCTGAATGGCTTAGATGACTGGTATGCTACTCAGAGAAGTCATATTCTTCTTATGAGTCCTTTACCTAGAGAGAAACTTTAAAATTGACCACCTCTGAAACTCCTGAGTTGACAGTGATGTACAACAAGTCAATGTCTAAAAATCTTGGTGTGCACAGAGTGTGGTCGAAAAGGTCATAATGTTGATGAATGTTGGAGTCTACTTGGTTATCCTAAACAGAATAGTAAACATAAAAGATGTGTGAATCAGAGAAGGAACTATCAACACAAAAGTAATAAGTCAACCAACTATGTACAGCAAAGTGATAACGACTCTGAAGATCATAATCATATGCAATTTACTGCGAAGCAACTGGAAAAACTGATTAAAATGCTTCCAATTAACATGGTTAAGTCTGAACAACAAAATGAGTTGGAAAGTCCTTTCTCAAGAGTAGTACAATTTAATATTGTACTCAAAATATTACCTCAAGAGAATGGATTGTTGACTCTGGAACTACAGATGATGACACATCAACTTTGGCACTGCTAAAAAATGTTAAGAAGATTCCACCTCAGTATACTATAAGTTTGCCTAATGGAGACTCAACTGTCATTTCACATATTGGGGATATGTTGTTACAAAATGGATTGGAACTGCTTCGAGTATTATATGTGCCACAGTTCAGTCATAACTTGCTCTCTATTCATAAGTTGGCTCAAGATAATGACTGTCATGTCATATTTTCACTAGACAATTTTCAGATTGCACATTCTTAATCAAATGAAGTGAAGGGTATTGGCCTAGTGCATAATGGCTTATATTATCTTATAGTTGTTGCACCTTAACTCTGTAACATATCAATTTCAAAAGCTTCAACTTATGAGATTTGGCACAACATACTTGGCCATGCACCTTTAGACAAGATCAAGCCGATTCATGCATTACAATTCAAAATTGAATATCCTTCTGATCAAGTTCGCCTCACATATCTAATGGAAAAATTCAGTAAACTACCTTTGTCTTTAAGCTCATCTCATGCCGCATCATCAAAGGAATTGTTGCATGTTGATATTTGGAGACCCTACAAAGTTGCAACTAGACAAAGGTACAAATTCTTTCTGACATTGGTTGATGATCATACCAGGATGGTATGGGTGTATTTGATTCAACATAAATATGATTTTTTACAAACTCCTAGAGGGTTTTTTTCATATGTTTACAATCATTTTGTAAGAAGACTCAAAATTTTAAGATTAGATAATGCTTTGGAATTCAAGGATTTGGAATTTTAATGATTTGGATAATGCTTTGGAATTTTAATGATTTTAAAATTTTAAGAATCAGTACTATTCTTAAAATGGTATAGTTCATACAACTGCTTGTGTTTACGAACCTCAAAAAGCATGCCAGAGTTGAGAGGAGGCACATATATATTTTAGAAATGGCTAGAGCTCATAAAATTCAGTCTGGATTGCCATTTGAATTCTGGGGAGAATATGTGCTCACATTTGTGTATATTATAACAAACTACCTTCATCTGTTCTTGACAATCAATTCCCCTATTAATTGCTCTACAACACTACTCCAGATTATGAGGAACTAAAAGCTTTTGGATTTTGTTGTTTGATCTCTTATGACAGATAAATTTGGAAATAGAGGTATCCCTTTTGTATTTCTTGGTTATCACCCTGCACAAAAAGGCTATAGAGTGATTAGCCTGTTGGATAAATCCATAATAATATCCACGGATGTGAGTTACAAGGAAAATGTGTTCCATTACCACAAAAATACAAATTTAAATACATTTCTCAACCCTTTGCCTATTACTATACGTTCTCTGTCTAAACAATGTCATAATTCTCAATTTGATGATTTTCTACAATTTGTTCTTTGTTTTTCAAGTGAAACTTCTACATCTCACAATGAGTCTAATACCACACAGAGTGGAGACAATACAGATTCCACACCTATAAGAAGATCAATCAGAGAAAGAAAACAACCACATTGGATGGCAGATTATCATAACAATTGTGCTCACAACAATCAGAGTCCTAATTCACAAGAGACAATTACCACTGTAATTGATCAAGTTGTAGAGCCTGTTATGTCTTATTTTTTAACATCACTCACATCTAATGCAGATCCTACATCCTTCAAGCAGGTTGTTAAATGTCCTCATTAGGTGGAGGCAATGAATTGTGAACTAGAAGCTTTGGAAAAAAATTGTACATGGATCATAACTCCATTGCCACCTGGAAAACAAGCTATTGGCTGTAAATGGCTTTACAAAACAAAGTACAAACCAGATGGTACTATAGACAGGTTCAAAAGTAGCTTTGTGGTACATGTTTGGTTGTAAGCAAAAGCATGGAGTTGATTATAGGGAAACATTTACCCCTATGGCCAAGATGGCAACTATCAGGACTTTATTAGCTCTAGTTGAAATTCAAAACTGGATAATTGTTCAGATGGACGTAACAAATGCATTCCTAACATGGAGATTTGATAGAAGAAGTCTATATGACTTTCCCTCAAGGATACACTAGCATGGGTTCAAAGATAGGGAAAGCTTTTGATAGTCACAATATTCCAACTAAACATGGGAGACTAATCTGTAAGCTCATTAAAAGATTGTATGGTCTTAAACAGGCTCCAAGGTGCTAGTTTAATAAGCTGACAACAACCTTAAAGGAAGATAAATTTAGCAATCTAGAGTTGATTAAAGTTTGCTCACCAAAGTTTCAGTTTATTCTACAACCATAACTTTGATATTAGTTTATATGGATAATTTATTGTTGGCAGGTAATTCATCATATCACATTGATGAAATCAAACTGATGTTATCCAGTAATTTTCACATGAAGGATTTGATGAAGGTATACAAGATGGTTGGCGTAAATCCCAGTAAGCTTCTGATATGGGTCAGGAATAATATTTAATTATTATTGGATATTAAAAGCCTAAGAATACTAAAGCCCAGTTAAATAGGGCCTGAGACTCTTAGATATTAATTTCGTAATTAATAGAGGCCCAACTGTAGGTCTGGTTACGAATACAAGTTCTATAATACACATGATTCTAACAGATAAACGTCTCGGAGTTCAGATAAATATCAGCAACGAGAGGATAAGAGTTCTATCTTATCTCTTGCCTCGAGGCACACTTCGATAAGAAGTCTGATACACGAAATCGTACTTCCATTCGACTTCTGACTCCGAAGCGCCTATATAAAGGGCTCTACCCCTCATAACTAGAACTACGTTTTGGACTTGATTCTTCTCTTAGCAGAGGATACGTAGGCATCTCGCATCGAGACCAGTCCAAAGCACGAACCGCTCACCCCCTTCGTTTTCTGTTCTATAACATTTGGCGCCGTCTGTGGGAACCTATACAACAACCATGATGAATCCAACCGGACCACGCTCTGAAATCCATGTTCCACGCAGTCGAACCACCACCGGGGTCTCGACTGAATCAACCCCTGTAACTACCTCCCTCCCGCTTGGTACGACCATTGCTCAAACTACTACTCCCCTGACTTTTGGCTCGCTGCCCCCTCTGACTCGAGTAATCGCAACCGTCACCGACGCCGGCACACATTACTCAACGGTCACTACAACCACCCGTGGAGGTACAAGAGATGACTATGTGCATGTAACTGACTACGACTCTTCCGAATCGGAGCAGGAGCATGATACGCCCCCTCGAAGGAGGAGAGATGCTGATCGACACCGTCGACGCCGCCATAGGCAAGAAACTAATGAGCCCCGGGGGCCAATAACTTATGAGGAAAGGATACGGGCATATGAAGAGGAAATCGCACGGTTAAAAAGAGACCAGGCAAGGATGCAACCCCCAGAATCTAGGGACGAAACCCCTCGTCAAACCGTGATGAATCAAATTCACTTGTTACCAGCAGGCGATCCTGATAACCCGGTTCCCCCTTTTACGCAAGAAATCATGGGTGCAAGGATTTCCCGAAAATTCAAGCTCCCAACCATTAAAGCTTACGATGGCACGGGTGATCCCGCTAATCATGTTGCATAAATATTTGATTTTAAGTTAATTCATTTTAATGAATTAAAGTTAAATTCATAAGTATTTATATTTAATTAAAGTTGAATTTTACAAAATATATGTGTAAAATATTATATATTATTTGTATTAGATTTTTGATTATATGTGCAAAATGTTTTATTTCTTTTATATAATCAAAAATCATGTTATTCTATTTTGTTTTTATAAAAATCTGCTTAATAAGCGCGGTATGACTTTTCTGATTAAGTCATACCGGCTGTAGCTTCTTCAGTACTAGTCAGGACGCGGTATGACTTTCTTAAAGAAAGCCATACCGTATGCTGCCATCTACCCATTTCATTTCCTCGGTATGACATTCCTTAGAAATGTCATACCGGTTGCACGAGAATGTCTTTCTCAAGTGCACGGTATGACATTTCGAAAGAAAGTCATACCGATCCCCTTAAGTCTGTATGACTTTGTTTTGAAATCTCATGCCATACCACTTCATCTCCTTCATTCACACACGCATACACGCACAGACTTTGTTCTTGAGTTTGATCTTTTTCAAGTTTTTGAAATAAAACTTGCTGGTTACGATTTTCAAGCCCTTAAAGCTTGCTTGTTACTGATTAATCACGAAACAAGCCGAATTGCTACCCGATTTTTCACCGATTTCAACCGAGTCGACCGAGTTGCACAAGTCTTCATCGATTCGAACGAGTTTGACCGAGTTCTCACCGGTTCTGTGATCTTTTGGCCGTGTTTTATCAGTATAGGACGATTTGTGGTGGTGTTGTTTGAACTGATTTCAAAACCCTTGTTTTTGGATTTCGAATTTAGGGTTTTTAAAGTCTAATTGGGGATTTTTTGGACTAAGTGGAGATTAAGACATTGATTGGGACTTTGTTGAAGCCATTTTAAATTAATTAAATTTTAATTCAATTTTACTCATTTAAATCGAATTATTAATTAATTAATTATTTGATATTTAATTATTAATTGAAATTTGTGAGAAATTTGAGAATTAATATTTTATTTGAAAAATTCTCACTTAATTCAATTTTTAATTTTAAAAATGGCCGGTCGTTTCGTAATTGAGGAGACTAATTTGAATGGATTCTTCGACCCGGAAGCAAGTCTGGCTCGTTTTAGGCCGTGGGTCCGTTTTCTGAATAGTCAGTCGCTCGTCAGCACTTCTATTACAGCTTCTGCAGAACTCCAAATTCAACCGATACAGGATTTCTACTCTTCAGCATTAAATACTACGTTGTTGGATAATTATCGAATGTCTGGAGAAGTACATGGAGGACGTACCATTCACATTAACACTGATGATGTGAATAGGATTCTTGGATTTCCGAGGGAGAATTTTGCTGAACTCCCTACTGAAGCTGAACTCACCCAATTCTTTGAGACAATATTATATCAGGGAGAGATCAATTTGCCTAGGATGTTGAAAGGCAATCTGAAGCCTGAGTGGGACCTCTTCTTCGACACTTTAGCTAAAGTGTTTGCTCCGACCACTCGCAAGAACTTTAATGTCATAACTTCTTTGCTTCAGAAGATTGGGTTCAGTATCGTCTATAATCGTCCAATCAACTTTGGTAAGCTTATACTGCAAGCCATTATTTCCAAGTTGGGACCGCTAAGGAACAGATCTGTTGAACAGAACGCGAAGGTTGCATGCTTTTATCCTCGCTTTATCATGTTATTTCTCAATGATAAAATGACTGACGCTGAGAAGGAACACTACTCCAACTCTCCTGTGGCACCAGTTCCTCGTGCCTGCACCAAACTTATGACTCAGTTGGATAACAAGAACAAATTTGCAGCTATTCCCCTTGTCACCACTCCTTACATGCTACAAATGTTCAATGCTCCTCTTCAGTTGTATCAACTTCAAGTGGCTCCTCCACCTCAACCTCAGCAGCAACCTCAGCAACAACAGCAGCAACCTCAAGAACCTCAACCCTTACAGATTCACCAACCTGCACAACACCATCAACAACAACTTCTACAACAACAACAACAACAACAACAGCATTCACCTCAACAATCCCAAGAAGCACAATCTTCACACCATTCATCCAACCAATCATCATATCACTCCCCTATCCATCAACAACAACAATCTATCCCTTCATTTGAAGATCAAACTTTGGATTATGATCTCTTCGAGCATCAACCATCTTCATCTGAACCTCTCCCATACCAAACACAATCCCGAATCATACCACAAACACAATCTACTTCACAACCCCTTCCCTCAGACTCTCCTATCAACCAGGAGCTGCAGTCCTTCCGTCAGGACCTACAGGTAGCTCAGGTACTTACTAACTTCTCATCTAATTTTAATGTTGATACGTTATATTATGGTTGTGATCTTGTTTGTGACCTTGATTTTGTTTTCCAGCCTACCAGCACTGAACCTGACAACACACAGGTTCATAACCTAGCTGATGTTTCACTTCAACAAACTCTCGTTTCTCCAAACACATTAACCAACACTTCAATGCAACCTGTTCGTAAAGTTGCAAGGAAACGGATTTCGAGTAGTTTAATGAGTCAACCCGCAGCTCTGTCTCCCTCCAAGAAGCAAAGGGTGGAAGCCTTGGAGACAACTGTAGCCTCATCTTTGCCTTCCCAACAAGGCTCAGATTTTGAAATGGCAAATAAACAGTCTCTGGACCCATTCTCTCTACAGGATGAGGCCATTGAAATTGACCGTCCGGCCGCAGTAACTTGTACAGAGTCAAGCACTGCGCTAGCACTCACGCTAGTGCCAGCCCAAACAGATACACAGGTTACTATGTTTACTGAGTGCACAGATTTTCAAAATCAATGTATTATATATGAAAACTTTGCTGATCACCCTTTCTTTTCTGATCAGGCGGAACTTGGCAGCGTGCAAGTTAATCTGCCCTCACAGGCGTCCGGAGGACAATTTGTTCCTCCACTACCTTTGAACCCATCTCAGGGGACATTGGTAGTATATACAGGTACAGCAGGAAGAGTGACTGAACAGAGTGATGTAAGGCAAACACCGAGCGATACACATGCACGTGAGGCTAGTGAAACAGCTTTGAGTGTACGTAAGGTGAGTGCACACACTGACCCTGCTCTGTTTGAGGAACAAATGGCAAAGCTAAGAGCTGAGCTTGCCAGAATGATTGCTGAGAACGAGAAGCTCAAGGGTGCACAGTTGGTGACCCTGGAACAGAAAGCTGAGGAGAGGCCATCTAGTTCTTACAGGGATGAGCTTAAAGAGGAAATACATGAGTTAGCTGTTGAAATGAGGTCTAATCATGAGCTTTACATGTCCAAATTTGAGACCATCGACAGCAAGTTAGATCAACTCCTCAGAAACTCCAACAAGTCTGATGATCAACCCTCTGGATAGGATCCCTCAACTAAGGGGGAGAATAGAGAAGACAAAGGTGACAGGGATGATAGAGGCAATAGCTCAAATCAAAGTAACAAGGAAAATACCACTTCTGGATCTTCCTCTGACAAAGAAACTCATAAGTCTAAAGGCAAAGAACCGTTACATCAGTCCGACAATGTATTCAATTCTGATAGTTATGATGACTATCCACAGGATATGGATGATGATGACATCTTCGATGCTACCTATCGTCAAGCAGAAGAAGAAGAATGTAAATTTGATGAGGGTTATTTGTTTCAGGATGAAGAACCTGTTGACCTAGAACATGAGGAGAATGTCCGGAAGTTCAAAGCTGAAAATGAAGCTAGGAAGCGTAAGCTTCATGATTTCCAAAAACTTCTAGAGGACAAGTTGATCACAGAAGAACAAATCAAGATCGAGAAACAGAAAATCTATGATGCTGCAATCAAGCAGAAGAATCATGATATAAGGAGAAAAGAAGGAAAAAGTTGGGACATTGCAAGAAGAATCTTTAATGGACCTCAAAGGGAGCCTTTCGACGACAAAAAGTTCTTATCTCTGATCTATGATCTTAGAGAGGTAAACCCTGACGAGGATGTCTTTATGCATGCCTTTGCTTTGGAATTAAATTATGTGACTGTGGGAGTCAACAATTTGCTAGAGCAATGGGAGCTAATTGTCTATACACAGAGGAATGGTTCTTTCAGACTATCTGTCGAATCTCTGAAATCATTCTCTGTATCTGAGCTCTGGGTGCTTCGAAACAAGGTTAGGCGAAGCTCCAACCTGAATGAACTCCTTCGTGACAAACTGCTGGAACAAGCTGTATTCAACAGTCCTCAGGTTGTCAGGAATCCTTACTGTGTTAAGTTCGTTCACAAGGAGATCTTCAGCACTGTCTATCTCAACGAAGAAGCCTTGCCAAAGTATCCAGCTAAACAACTTGCTCTTGCCTCCACTCTTTTAAGAACCAAGGGCTTTGCTTCTAAAGCAAAGTCTGATGCTGATGATGTGATTCTTGCTCACTGCACTCGAAAGAATGTTGCTCAGTACTTTCGAAGGATGAAAAATGTTACAAAATCTCAGCCATCAGACTTCCGCGAAGACCTTGTGGATTTGGAAGTACTACATCAACTGGCTCTGGCAAAGGAACGAAAGAAGCGTGGTGAATCCACTACATCTGAAGTGCCAACCAGGGAAGAACCGTCAACTCCTATCCTTCACACTTCTGATATCGAAGAAGGAGAAGTTGATCTTTAGATTCATTAGGGATTTGTAATATATGTTCAGTAAGAACATCCTTTTGTAATCTAATGTAATCTTTTGAATTCTGGTGAATGTTTTATGAAATACCAGAAACTTTTTGCTATTTACAATTCATGTTTAATCCTTTGTCTTATCAGTTAGTTGAGTTATCCTCTCGATAATTTGCATGTTATGTTAACAAACAAATAGGGGGAGATCTAAAGGCATATGTTTAGCCTATTTGTAATTAAAGAGGTACCAACTCAACTCTGATAAGAAAGCAAGGTAAATAGCAAGTACTGTTGAAGGAATCCGTACGAAGAACGTCAAGTGATTTATTGAAATTATATGTCTGAAGAATTTCAGGATGCTGCTGCACACCACTGGAAGAAGTTCATTAATATGTTCAAGCCTCAGTGTACAAATAATCTTTTGTAGCACGTCCAAAAGTCCAGAAGGTATAAAGTTTTAATACTTTATTTATTCAGAAGATTCCATACTATTGTTACTAATGAAGAAGAACTACGAAGACAAAGAATCGACGAACAAGCCACGTCTCAAATGTTTATTTGATAAAGAATATTTAATTCAGCTAGATACAGATGAACCAGACAATACATTTGTGTGTCAGCTACTCAGATTAAGTGTTCTGCATCAACTATAAGTGGCCGTTCAATCAAGACGAAGATCTACAGCGTTTAAACATGTCTGGAGTCCCTGCTGCTTGAAGAAAAGAATTATATAAATATTTCTTTAATCACTTCACTTATCAAAATAATTAAATTAGTTGTATAATTTATTTATTAAATTGATTCACCTTCGAATTAATTTAATTTATGAATTTATATGATTAATATAATTAATTAAGTGATTATTGAATATTTATTTAATTAAATACAAGTGTTTATATACATATAGCAGTCGGTATGACATTATTCAATAATGTCATACCGTGTCACTCATCATGGCATTGTCAACATGACTTAGAAATGTCATTCTGGTGTGTTTTGTATGGTTTTATCATTCGGTATGAGTTTCCTTAGGAAAGTCATACCGTGTGCACTCACATGACATCCCCTTGTATGACTTAAGAAAGTCATACCGTGTCATCCAGAACGACATTTTTGGTTAATGTATGTCTTGTGCTTGTATGACTTTAATAAGTCATACCGTTTGAGCCCTTATGACTTAATATGTCATACCGAATGTTTGTGTATGACTATGGCTAGTTAAGTCATGCCAAAGGACCCTTGAAGGCCAAGGAAATAATGTCATACCGTGTGTGGCAGTATGACATTCCTTGTAAATGTCATTCCTTCCTTCCTTTTGGCATGACTTTGCTTTGTAATGTCATTCCTAAGCTACTAAGTCATTCCTTTCAATGTCATACCTAGTTCCAAGTGCTTTGCCTATATATATGGCTTCACTTCTTCATTTCAAAGTTGTTCAAGCATTGTAAAAGCTTTCAAGTTGTTTGTAACTTGCAATTGTTATATCCACAGTTTTCTGTGCTTTGATCACTCGATTGTTTTAATCACTAAGTTAGAATACATCCTGTCGAGTTTATTCTACGAACTTTAGTGGACTTTAAAATGAACCTTATTAATTATATAACGACTTAAAACATTGTTATATTAATTAATTAAAATCTGATTAACTAGTTTAATTCAAATCAGATTATTCCGCCACGATTTTTAGTGACGATTGTATTCAACCCCCCCTTCTACAATCGTTTCAGGACCTAACATAAAGACATTGCAAGAACATTCATAACCATAGTGACCCTGAACACCACAAACTTGACAGAAGTTATAAGTCTTCGGGGTAGCTTGTGACATCTCGTTGATACTCAGTGGACGTGTAGTGGGCTCTGTAGCATTCAATGTGGCATTTTCACGAGTATATGCCTCGATCAGGGAAGATAGACGTGCAAAGTTATCAACTCCGTCCATTGACAACCTGAAAAAAAACTCAACAAAGCCAAGAAGCACATTAAAATCTACCTCACTTGGCACGGAAGTCCCAAGGAGGCAATGGAAACAATCTAAATAGCCAAATAAAATCAATAGAAACTATCAGTCTCCCCGGCAACGGCGCCAAAAACTTGATGTATTATTTTATAACTAACCGCAAACGCACGGTGTCTATTGTAGTGTAGACTGGCAAATGCAGGTCGTATCCTCAAGGAGACAGATGCTATCAATTTTTATTCAGTTACAGTTGATTGTTTCAAGAGCAAACGATTATAAAAGATATTTTAACTAATTAAATTAATACTAAATAAAGAGACACGAAATAAATATATTAAAACCTAGGGCAATCAGGTCCACCATGCTTACACAATAACTGGCTTTAAGCTAAAGCAATTAAAGCGGTCATGTAACTAGAGTTTGTTAATCTCTCTCAAGCATCAACACTCTTGAAACATGCTTACACAAATAATCACTTTTAGTAATTCAATTGATTGGGAAATTAAAGCAAGGCTAATCTCTCTCGAGTATTAACGCTTTCATAAATCCAATGATGCTTTCACACTCAAATTCAATTCTGCTAATTGTATGTGTGCCTCTAGTAGTATATCTCTCGATCATACTCCTATTCGCATAGAATCAATTCATGATATCGACCGATTACACAAATCAATATTAAAACATATCAATTAGAATTTCCACAATAAATCAAATCACTATAAAATCATGCCAATATCATAGTGCAAACATGGCTTCCCCTTAAGTCCTAGAACACACTACTTAGTAATAACTAAACAAACAAAACAACTAAAATAACCAAAAGACATAATTAAACTAACAAGAAGAAAGAAGAAGACTAGAGAAGAAAATCCTTAACTTTCAATGTTGTCACTTCAATGAAAAGCTATGGCCTCTCCACAAGTCTCTCTAACTAACTCTAATTCTATTCTAATAGTGTACAATGATAAAACTCTAATAATTCTCCCTAATAATAAAAGTCTTTTTAATATTTAAAACTAATATAGAAATAGAAATCCAAAACAAGATAGGATTTTCTCTCAAAATTCGTGACTGACTTTGCTGCTCTGTTTTCGGGCCTTTTCAGCTGGACTTTGCTTCTTAGACCACTTCTGAATTAAAGGAAATTTCAAGAGCTTCGTGTGGGCTGTAAGATCGTCCAATTCTGACATCTGGAACTCAAGATATGGCCCGAACAGTGCAGAATTCGGGTAGAACCCAATAAATCCGAATTTTAATAGAATTTAGCTACAAAATAGCTAATATATCTTCAAATCCTTCTCAACTTGGAATTTTTTATTTCCTACAATAAAACAATAAAATCTATTAAATAAAATCCAAATCAGTGTAAAATATAATAAAATATGAGAATGAAATCACATAGAATATATATAATAATATATTCTATCAATCATCCCCACACTAAGCTTTTGCACGTCCTCGGGCAAATAAGCAAAATAAACTAAGTTCTAACTAACTAACACCACTTTCGTAGATGACACGATTGCATTGAACGTATGCAACAAGCCGTTAAACCCCTAGGCAGCCCTAGTAGGACGAGTTTTTTCTCGTGAGGGTTTATAGTGAATCTACCCACAAAATTCATTATTTTCTACCAAGTCTCAAATATGCAACTACTATGAATGCAATCTAAATGAATAGGCCTAAAAAAAAGTCATGAAAGTATCAACCTCGTCAATATATAATCCTCATAATATGCAACAATCGAGGCATTCATCCGTGTCACATATTAGTCATGCAACTCTTCCACTGCAAGTACGAAGTGAATCGTGTGTGCTCAACATGCTTTCTAATGAAACAAAACATAGACTGACAAATTTCAACAGAGTCTTAAACATGAGTCGTTTATCAGAATAATGCTTAAACGCTTCGTTACATTTGAGTCAACTACAACTCAGGGTCGCAAAGGAATTTTTATGCCTCTCTTATATTTTTTACTTCTTTTTTTTTCATGCTCAGTCAAAGGTTGGGAAGCTTCTCATGGTAAGTGAGTTACGACCACCATAAGACTTTGCTAGCTCATTTCTTTCTCTTTTTTTTTTTAAGTCAAGTAATTCTCCAATAACCAAGGGTTGTGAAAAGTCACCAAGAAAATTTATTTCTAGTACAATTGCACTTAATACCAGCACAAGTACATGGATCGTTCTTTTCAAAATTTACCCCCCGTTGATCTCAAAGGAGTACTCGATACTTTATTTGCAATATTCTATATTTTTTCTTTTTTTTTCTTAGAAAGGCAAATACATTCTAAAGCTCCCCTAAACTTAAGATTTACATACTCTAAGCTCAAAAGGGAATAGTCAAAATTCTATACTCAACTCATAGATAAAACTCAAGAATCAAGTTAGCCTAAGTCTTGTCACTAAAGCATTTGATAGTGTAATTAAAATTTCCGCACAAACAATTTCTAAGCATGCAAGACATCACATATGATCAAGATTACTAGCCAAGAAAATATGCAAATAAACTCATCATGAGAAATCAACTCGGTATTATATACTTTCATGAAATTATGCAAGCTAAAAAAATAAAAAAAAACTACTAAAAAAATGCAAACAATATTAAATAACTAGATGCTCTAATTTAAATGGAGCTAACATGAATTTCCTAAATTTAATACATGGCAATATACAATTTTTTTTTCTAATTTTCTATTATTTTGTTTGAATTTTATAATATATAATTTTTTGGTTTTTTTTTAACATTGAGAAACCAAATGCGGGTCGTATCCTCAAGGAGACAAATGCTATCAATTTTTATGTAGTTACAGTTGATTGTTTCAAGAGCAAACGATTATAAAAGATATTTTAACTAATTAAATTAATACTAACTAAAGAGACACGAAATAAATATATTAAAACCTAGGGCAATCAGTGAAAGGCATATGTTAAGCCTATTTATATTTAAGAGGAATCAACTCAACTCTGATAAGAAAGCAAGTAAATAGCAAGTACTGTTATCCGGAATCCGTACGAAGAACGTCAAATGATTTATTGAAGATTTTATGTCAGAAGAATTTCAGGATGCTGCTGCAAACCACTGGAAGAAGCTCGTTAATATGATCAAGCCTCAGTGTACAAATAATCTTTTGTAGCACGTCCATAAAATCAGAAGGTATAAAGTTTAAATACTTTATTTATTCAGAAGATTCCATATTGTGTCAACAAATGAAGAAGAACTAAGAAGACGAAGAATCGACGAACAAGCCACCGCCTAATTGTTTAATTGACAAGGAATATTTAATTCAGCTAGTTACAGATGAACTAGACAGTACATTTGTGTATCAGCTCATCCGGTTAAATATTCTGAGTCAAGAGAAGGTGGTCGTTCAATCAAGTCGAAGATCATAATTGTTTAAAGAAGACTGAAGACTTTGCTGAAGAAGAAAAAGGTTAATTGATTATCTAATTAATTATTTCACTTCTCAAAATAATTATATTGGATGTGTAATTTATTTATTAAATTAATTCTATCTCGAATTAATTTAATTTATGAATTTAGGCATTTAAAATAATTAAGTGAATATTAATTGGTTAATTAATTAAAAGGGAATTAGATTGTCTACTTGTAAAACACAAGGAAAGACAATCTATATGATTGTCTAAGTGTTTAATCAAAAGGAAAGACAATCCAAGGCTTTGTCTTGTTGAAATCAACAAGGAAAGACAATCTAATTGATTGTCTTGTTGATTTAAGCAAGGTAAGACAATCCATAAGATTGTCTTACCGCTTCCTTCCCCTTCCCTCCAAGCGGCAAGACAATCCTTCAAATTGTCTTACCGCCTGTAGCAATTGTTTTGCCTTGGTAGCTTGCAAGACAATCCTTGTGACTGTCTTGCCGATTGTAGAACAGCA
Organism: Daucus carota subsp. sativus; assembly: GCF_001625215.2. Lineage (NCBI taxonomy): Eukaryota > Viridiplantae > Streptophyta > Magnoliopsida > Apiales > Apiaceae > Daucus > Daucus carota. The sequence goes on from NC_030381.2 coordinate 11,756,637, forward strand.
AGATAATCTCCCAGATTGTCTTACCGCATTTCTCAATTGTCTTACCGACCCCTAGATTGTCTTGCCCATGGATTTGATTGTCTTATTAGTTGTAGACAATCTATTTTATTGTCTTAAAAGGTCTAAAATAGCAAGACAAAGTGCCAAATTGTCTTAGCAAGCTAGGGATTGTCTTTGCCACCATTGTCTTACTAGTTCATGGGATTTGCCTATAAATATGGCCTCCCCCTATTCATTTGTTCTTGTTCAAAGTGCTTGTAATCTTTCAAGTTGTGCTAAACTTGCTATTCGTTAAATCCGCAGTTTACTGTGCTTTGATCATTCGGTTGTTTTGTTCCGCAGAGTTAGAATACTTTCTGTCAAATTTATTCTACGAACTAGTGGACATTAAAAGGAACCATATTAATTATATAACGACTTAAAACATTGTTATATTAATTAATCTTAATCTGATTAACAAGTTACATTCCAATCAGATTTATTCTGCCGCAATTATTTTTAAGTGACGATTGTATTCAACCCCCCCTTCTACAATCGTTCCAGGACCTAACAATTGGCATCAGAGCGGTTGATACCATTTTACCGTATCAGATCCTATACACACTCTGTAACGTCCAAATATTTTTTATTCGAATTAATTTTATTCCAAAAATTAATTTTGATTAAAAATATTTTTCTTTCAAAAATCCAAATCTCTTCCAAACACTATTCACATTAAATCCAAATATTTTTTAATTCGAATTAATTTTTTTAAAAAAATTAATTTTGATTTAAAATATTTTTCTTTCAAAAATCCAAATCTCTTCCAAACACTATTCACTTCAAATTTAAATATTTTTTAATTCGAATTAAATTTTTTTTTTTAAAAGTTAATTTTAATTTAAAATATTTTTTTTCAAAAATCCATTTCTCATCCAAACACTATTCATTTTAAATCCTTAAACATGAGTACACAAAAGATTAGTAGCATTAAAATCCCACCGTTCAGCAAAGAACACTTTGGCCTATGTAAAAGGCACATGTTACTATTCCTCCGCACTGCGAACAGAAAATACATCGGGATTCTGAACAAGGGTGTTTCTACTCCGATGAACATGATATTAGCACACGAAGAAGATGGTGTGTTAATACCTCATCAGACTATTCCGAAGGAACTTTCTAAGTACACAGATGAAGAGAGTGAACAGATGAACCTGGATGATGCTCTTCAACTGATCTTAGTTGAATCCCTAGATCCTGTTATGTACAATGCTGTTGTTAATTGTACGAACGCGAAGCAAATCTGGGATACATTAGAGATCATAAACGAAGGCTCAGAAGAAGTTAGGGAAAATAAGAAAGAGATACTGATGGCTCAGTATGAACAGTTTGGTTCCAATCCCGGAGAGGGGATTTCAGAAGTATTTATCAGACTCAATAATCTGATTAATAACTTGAATCTGAATGGAAAATACTACGACAAGAAAGAGGTCAATATGAAGTTTCTCTTAACCCTTCCCGAACATCTGGAACAAAGAATCACTGCCATCAGGGAAAGTAGAGATCTGAATGAGATTTCTCTGGAGAGACTCTACGGAGTTTTAAAAACTTATGAACTCGAGCAAGTTCAAAGTAAGCAGAGATATGGCAGGGGTAAAACACTGAACCATTTGAGAGCTCTAGTTGTTGAGTCACCTGTACCGGAAGAAAAGAAGGATGTTGTTGTTCCTTCTAAGACCACTCAGGAATTTGTTGTACCTGAAATGGGTCAGACTGCTTCTTCCAGTGGTGACGAAGAGTTCTATACAATGAAAGAGCTAGAACAGTTAGAAGATCAATCTCTATCACTGTTTGCCAAGAAATTTGGAAACATGAGATTCAAGAAGACCTCCTCCTACAAGTACAAACCTACTGCCAACAGGTTTCAAAAAGGAGGTTACTCATCTTCTACAAGCAAAGGAGCATACAAGACTGGGATGGTGGATAGAAGCAAGTTTAAATGTTTCAACTGTGGTGAACCAGGACACTTTGCAACTGAATGCAAACAGCCTAAGGTTCAAGGAAAGAGAAAAGATTCGTATGACGAGCTGAAGCAGAAGTATGATGCACTAGTGAGAAAGCATCAGGGTACTTCTGGAAGTCAAAGTTTTAAAAGCAAGTCTTATCTGGCAGAAGGGAAAAGCTGGGATGATACAGACAGTGATGAAGAAGAGCAGATAGGGAATGTTGCTCTCATGGCTAATGCTGGATCATCCTCACCTCCTCCTGCTGGAAGCTTTCAGGTAGATCCTACATGCCCTAAACTTTTTATGCAATTAGGACTTGAAAGAGATGATGCTATTAAAAAGATGAAAGCTGCCAATCTTAAAATTGATACGTTAGTCTTAGAAATTCATGCTTATAAGATGAATGAGATGAAAGTATTAAAACCTAAAATATGGATTTAGGATTACAATGTGCTGAAGTCAAAGTTCTAGAGAAAGGTGAGATTGCTTTAAGACTTCAGCTAGACGAAGAGAAAGTGAAATGTAAAGCCTTTAAGGATGCCTCCACTATAGTCAAAGAACTTAATGATAAACAAGAGATCAAGAGAACTGTTGGAATAGGTTTTGACTATAACAAATCTGTAGGTAAGGCTAGTAACATTACTCCATTTAAGAAGAGTGCTGATGAGAGAGGGATTCCTTTTGTTCTGAAAGATTCCCCTCAACCTTTGTTTAAATCCTCAGAAGCTGAACCTCTGTTAGAAACTCCTGTTATCATTAGATATGAACTCAAACAGGAAGTCCTTAAAATGAAAGAGAGTAATGAGAAGAGAGATGAGATCCTGACATCACTGAAACCAATCAAAGTGAAAGGCAATGTTAGGTTGCCTAAAGCTGGTTTAGGTATCAACTCTGAGAGAACTAAAGTCAACAAGCCTAATAACTTTGTTGATAACTAATAGCCTAATAGCTCCTGTTTTTGATGCATGCCAAAAATGTTGTGGTGTTAATAACTGTATGCTTTGTGCTTTCAATACTATGTCTGCTTATCTTAGAAATTTGCATGCTAAAAATGAAAACACATCACCTAGACAACACACAAAGAATAAGCATGCTAGATCAAAGACTGCTAGTCATTCTCATGTGAGGAAGGAGACTTATGTCCCAAAGCCTAAAACCAAGGTTTACAAGGCTGTTGTTAAGGAAGTAAGTTCAGTCAAGAGTGAGCCAAATATCAGTCCAAGAGGCTCTGTTGTATTCCTGATAGAAATCAATTCTTTAAGTCTGTTGGACCCAATCAAGTGTGGGTCCCAAAGAATGTTTAATCAAGTTGTCTTGTGCAGGGTGCCAGTGGAATTGTTCGAGTTACTTGGGTGCTTGACAGTGGAGCGTCAATGCACATGACTGGCAATAGATCCCTGCTAGAAGACATAAGAAAAGGAGCTGGCCCAACAGTCAGTTTTGCTGATAATAGCAAAGGTCGTACTGTGGGATATGGCAAGTACAAAATTGGAAGAATCATCATAGAGGATGTTGCTTTAGTTGAAGGACTTCAACATAATCTCCTGAGTGTCAGTCAATTTTGTGACAAGGGATATTATGTTCACTTTGAAAAGGAGATATGTATTATCAAACATATCAAGGATAAGCGTCCTTCACTATGTGGCGTAAGGAAAGGCAACATATACGTAGCTGATTTGTCTTCAGGACCAGGAAACGAAGTTCACTGTTTCTACGCCAAAGCGTCTGCTGAAGATAGTTGGTTATGGCATAAGAAACTCTCACACCTCAACTTCAAAACCATGAACTCTCTAGTCAAGAGAGATCTAGTAAGAGGTTTGCCTTCCCTGGAATTCTCAACTGATGATCTCTGTGAAGCTTGTCAGAAAGGAAAAGCGAAGAGAGCATCTCACAAAGGCAAGACCATCAATACCATTACAGATCCACTTCATTTACTGCATATGGATTTGTTTGGCCCCGTAAATGTTGCATCAATTGATGGAGGAAGATATGCCTTGGTCATTGTGGATGACTCCTCAAAATTTACTTGGGTTTACTTCCTTACTTCTAAGGATGAAACTCCATTGACAGTGATTGATCATATAAAGTTAGTTGAATTGGATAAGGGTGTGCCAGTGAAAGCTGTAAGGTCAGATAATGGCACGGAATTCAAGAATCAAACTCTAATCAACTTTTACTCTGAAAAGGGAATTAGAAGGCAGTATTCAGCACCAAGGACTCCTCAGCAGAATGGAGTCATCGAAAGAAAGAATCGTACACTGATTGAAGCTGCAAGGACTATGATTGCTGAAGCAAAGCTTCCTCTGTACTTTTGGGCTGAAGCTGTGAGCACTGCCTACTATACCCAGAATCGAACTTTGATCAATAAGGATCATATGAAAACTCCATTTCATCTGTATAACAACAAGAAACCTTATGTCAAACATCTTCATGTCTTTGGAGCCAAGTGTTATGTTCACAAGGATGGTGAAGAGAACTTAAACAAGTTTGAGCCAAAGGCATCTGAAGCAATTTTTGTTGGTTATACAAATAATGCTTATAGAGTTTTTGTAATTGATACTCTGTCAGTGAAAGTTAGTGTCAATGTAACATTTGATGACACTAAACTACCAAGTTTACAATCTGCTGATCCATCTGAATCTCTGAAGTTTGACAACTATCCAGATTCTGATTCAGATGATGATGTGCCACCTGAGGTTGCAACAGGTGATGACAACAATGATGATGATGATCCATGCAATGGTGGAGGAAATGGCAATAATGCTGGAGATTCCACTGATGCTAGTGGTGGATCATCAAGTCAACCTGGCAACAACTCAGGGGGAGCTGGTGGATCAACTAGTCATACACATCAGCTTACTGACAATACAGCTGAATCATCTAGGACACAACTTCCAAGGGAAAGGATTTGGAGCAGAGATCATCCCTTTGATCTTATAATTGGTGATCCTGATGTTGGTGTAAGGACTAGAAGTGCTACGACAAATGAATGTCTATTTTCTGGTTTTCTATCACAATTAGAACCAAAGAAAGTAGATGAAGCACTTGCTGATCCTGATTGGGTTCTTGCCATGCAAAAAGAACTCAATCAATTTGAGAGACAAGAAGTCTGGGCCCTAGTTCCAAGGCCAAAAGGAAAGTCTACAATTGGAACTAGATGGGTCTTCCGTAACAAGTTAGATGGTGATGGCATTGTTGTAAGAAACAAAGCCAGACTGGTCGCAAAGGGTTACTCTCAAGAAGAAGGAATTGATTATGATGAAACCTATGCTCCAGTTGCTCGTCTTGAAGCCATCAGAATATTCCTTGCATTTGCTGCACATTCCAACTTCAAAGTTTATCAGATGGATGTGAAGAGTGCATTTCTGAATGGAAAGCTAGAAGAAGAAGTATATCTGGAACAGCCCCCTGGCTTTGAAAATCCATAATTTGCTGATTTTGTTTACTTCTTATTCAAAGCTGTCTATGGGCTCAAGCAGTCACCAAGAACATGGTATGACACTCTTTCTGAGTTTTTATTTGAAAACAATTTCACTAGAGGTGTCATAGACAAAACTCTCTTTTACAAATTGCATGATAATAATATGATATTTGTTCAAATATATGTTGATGATATTATATTTGGTTCTACTAACGATAACTTGTGCAAGAGGTTTGCTAAGTTAATGCAGAGCAATTATGAAATGAGTATGATGGGTGAGCTGTCCTACTTTCTTGGTCTTCAAGTAAGCCAAAAGGAAGATGGCATCTTCATTTGCCATTCAAAGTATGTCAGAGATCTTCTGCGAAAGTACAATCTAGAAGACTCTTCTCCGGCAAAGACACCCATGGCCACTGCCACAAAGCTTGACCAGGATAAATCTGGTAAGAAAGTTGATATCTCATGCTATCGAGGTATGATTGGCTCTTTACTCTATCTCACTGCTAGTAGACCAGATATTATGTTTGCAACATGTTTGTGTGCTAGGTTCCAAGCTGATCCTAAAGAATCACATCTTATAGCCGTCAAAAGAATCTTTAGATATCTTAAGGGTACACCTGGTTTAGGTATTTGGTAACCTAAGAATACTGGTTTTGACTTAACCGGCTATACAGATTCTAATTATGCAGGATGCAGGATTGATAGGAAAAGTACGTCTGGAAGCTGTCAATTTCTAGGACGTCGGTTGGTTTCCTGGTACAGCAAGAAGCAGCATTCAGTGTCTACTTCTACTGCTGAAGCTGAGTATATAGCTGCCGTGCTCAGATACTGTGGATCAGAAACCAATTGAATGATTATGGGATTTCTGTCGACAAAATTCCAATATTTTGTGACAACACAAGTGCCATAGCCATTTCCAACAATCCGGTTCAACATTCCAGAACCAAGCACATAAATATCAGGTATCATTTTATTCGAGAACATGTCATGAATGGTACAGTGGTGTTACATTTTGTACCCACGGCTAATCAAATCGCTGACATCTTCACTAAACCACTTGATGAATCCACTTTCTCTAAGTTGGTTTGTGAGCTAGGGATGTTAAATATGACATGATTCTCTTTGTATATATTTTTAATATAATTTATATGTTTTTATATAATTTTGTGAATTTTCTGTGTAATTATAGGTATTTTATTAGATTTTATATGATTGTCTGTATATTATTTGATAATTATCTGTGTAATTATGCATGTCTATATGTTTATCTGTAATTTTCTAAATGCCTGCATACTCCCCTGTATTATTCTCTAAGCATTTAGATAATTATTTGTATTTATTTTGTATTTTTCAAAATTAATTAAGCATAAATATTTGAACTTAAGTTAATTCAATTTTTTATGAATTAAAGTTAAGTTCATAAGTATTTATATTTAATTAAAGTTGAACTTTACGAAATATTTGTGTAATATATAATATATTTATTTTTTTAGATTTTGATTTTAATTGCAAAATGTTTTCTCTTGAAAGAAATCAAAAATCGATTTTATATATTTGTTTCCATTTTAAGTTTGTTGCATGCTTGTAAAGTATATCTTATTGGTATCTATGTTGTGAATACTAATATTATGAATATTTATGTGGTTTGTAAATATTCAAGTAATTGACGGTTGCAATAACTTTGTCGTCCATATCAGGGATAGACACTGGAATTGCTGGCATCCGAGGGAAACTTGGACACGTTGCCATCTAAAACGTCCTTGTCTACCCTCCCGGAAGGAACATTTTCGGATCCCCAAAGGGATCTTTCACCCTTGAAGGTGAAAGGCAATCTACTCTGGTAGAGGATTCTTCTAAGGATCAAGTGCCTTAACAGGTATCTGAGGGAAACATAGGTTTCATGCTATTGAAAGGCCTATTGTCTACCCTCCCAGAATCAAACTCTGGATCCTTTAAAGGATTTACTACTCTCTGAAAGTAGTTGGCAACTTGTGGACTATGACTTGGATTTATCCGACGAGTCTAACGAGGACTGGGAATTATGAACTCTCATTGCACCACCAATGACCTTCCATGAGGAGGCAAAGGTGATCTTAAAATTGCAGGTACATCACACCATCTATGGAAGCGCAGGATTTGTGTGGAGTGAAACACTTACAGAAGTTGTGAGTGACACCTTTACCCATAAACTGTGAGATATTTTGAGTGTCGAGTGATACACCTGCAGAATGTTTTTGTGAGACACCCACTGTTTACCAAATTTAAACCTTATTGTTCAAAATTGGTATCAAATATGTTTTATCTACGTGGATGCTTACTATGGTCAGTTTTTCAAAACATGTTAAATGAAAACTTTTCTGATTACACTTTCTTTTATGATCAGGAGCTACTTGGCAATGTGCAAGTACATCTGCCGTCAATGGCATCCGGAGGACAATTTGTTCCTCCACTACCTTTGAACCCATCTCAGGGAACATTGGTAGTATATACAGGTACATCTGGAGCTATGAGTGGATCGAGTGATGAAAGGCAAACACCGAGCGATACATATGCACGTGAGGCTAGTGAAACAGCTTTGAGTGTACGTGAGGTGAGTGCACACACTGACACAGCTCTTTTTGAGGAACAGATTGCAAGGTTACAAGCTGAACTTACAAGAATAATTGCTGAGAATGAAAGGTTGAAAGGTGCACAGCTGGTCACCTTAGAGAAGAAAGTAGAGGAGGAGCCATCCAGTTCTTACAGGGATGAGCTCAAAGCTGATATCCATTGTTTGATTGTCGAAATGAGATCCAACCATGAGCTCTACATGTCTAAATTTGATGAGATCGACAGCAAACTGGATCAACTTCTCAGAAACTCCAAGTCTGATGATCCATCCTCCAGAGAGGATCCCTCAACTAAGGGGGAGAATAGAGACAAGGGAGGAGAAGACGAAGGAAACAACTCCAATCAAAGCAATAAAGGGAACACAAACACCAATACTTCTGATTCTGCACCCGGCAGAGAAACTGAAAAGTCTAAAGGCAAGCAACCCATGCATCAACAGGAAGACAATTATGATGCCTTTCCTAAGGTAATGGATGATGATGATGTGTTTGATGCCACTTACTGCCAGAATCATGAAGATGGTGTATTTGATGAAGCTTATCTGTTCCAGACAGAAGCAGAGGCTGTAGATCTTGAACATGAAGAGTTGGTGAGAAAGTTCAAGATGGAAAATGAATCTAGGAAGCGAAAGCTCAGGGACTTTCAGAAGCTCCTAGAAGACAAGCTGATTAATGAAGAAGAAATCAAGAAGGAAAAGCAGAAAATCTATAATGCTGCCTGTGTGTAGAAGAATCTTGATATTAAGCACAAAGTTGGTAAGAGTTGGGATATTGCTCGCAGAATTATCAATGGACCTCAGAGGGAACCCTTCGATGACAAGAAGTTCATGTCATTAATCTATGATCTAAGGGAGGTAAACCCTGATGAGGATTTATTTATGCATGCCCTATCTCTTGAACTGTGATACATTACAGTTGCTGTCAGGAACTTGCTAGATGAATGGGAGCTTATCATTTACACCTGGAGGAACGGGACATTCAGACTCTCAGTTGAATTCTTAAAGTCATTTACAGTAACTGAGCTCTGGGTGCTTCGTAACAAAGCTAAAAGAAGCTCTAATTTGAATGAACTCCTTCGAGACAAGCTGATGGAACATGCTGAATTTAATAGTCCTCAGATTGTCAAGAAACCTTATTGTCTGAAGTTTATCAATGACGACGTCATAAATACTGTGTATCTGAATGATGAAGCATTCCCAAAATATCCTGTGAACCAACTGATCCTTGCATCTACTCTCCTACGAACCAAGGGATTCGCTTCTAAAGAGAAGGCTGATGCTGATAGTGTTATCTCTGACTACTGTCTTCGGAATGGTATTTCTAAATACACAAGGAAGATGAAGCAAGTCACGAAGACTCAGCCTGCTGACTTTAAGGAGGACCCGGTGGATCTGGAAGTAATGCACCAACTGGCTCTGGCTAACGAAAGGAAGAAACATGGTGAAGCCACTACTGCAGAAAAGCCATCCAGGGAAGAACCTTCAACTCCTATTCTTCACAGTTCTGATACTGAAGAAGGAGAAGTTGATCTGTAGATTTATATCGGGTATTGTAATATATGTTCAAAATCAACACCCCTTTTGTAATCTACTTATTATGTTTGAATCTGGTGAATGTCTAATGAATACCAGAAACTTTTGCTATTTAACTTTCCATGTTTAATCCTTTGTCTTATCAGTTAGTGTAGACAATCTATTTTATTGTCTTACAAGGTCTAAAATAGCAAGACAAAGTGCCAAATTGTCTTAGCAAGCTAGGGATTGTCTTTGCCACCATTGTCTTACTAGTTCATGGGATTTGCCTATAAATATGGCCTCCCCCCATTCATTTGTTCTTGTTCAAAGTGCTTGTAAGCTTTCAAGTTGTGCTAAACTTGCTATTCGTTAAATCCGCAGTTTACTGTGCTTTGATCATTCGGTTGTTTTGTTCCGCTGAGTTAGAATACTTTCTGTCAAATTTATTCTACGAACTAGTGGACATTAAAACGAACCATATTAATTATATAACGACTTAAAACATTGTTATATTAATTAATCTTAATCTGATTAACAAGTTACATTCCAATCAGATTTATTCCGCCGTGATTATTTTTAAGTGACGATTGTATTCAACCCCCCCTTCTACAATCGTTCCAAGACCTAACAATCAGGTCCACCATGCTTACACAATAACTGGCTTTAAGCTAAAGCTATTAAAGCGGTCATGTAACTAGAGTTTGTTAATCTCTCTCAAGCATCAACACTCTCGAAACATGCTTACACAAATAATCACTTTTAGTAATTCAATTGATTGGGAAATTAAAGCAAGGCTAATCTCTCTCGAGTATTAACGCTTTCGGAAATCCAATTATGCTCTCGCACTCAAATTCAATTCTGCTAATTGTATGTGTGCCTCTAATAGTATATCTCTCGATCATACTCCTATTCGCATAGAATCAATTCATGATATCGGCCGATTACACAAATCAATATTAAAACATATCAACTAGAATTTCCACAATGAATCAAATCACTGTAAATTCATGCAAATAACATAGTGCAAATATAGCTTCCCCTTAAGCCCTAGAACACACTACTCAGTAATAACTAAACAAACAAAACAACTAAAATAACCAAAAGACATAATTAAACTAACAAGAAGAAAGAAGAAGACTAAAGAAGAAAATCCTTAACTTTCAATGTTGTCACTTCTATGAAAAGCTATGGCCTCTCCACAAGTCTCTCTAACTAACCCTAATTCTATTCTAATAGTGTACAATGATAAAACTCTAATAATTCTCCCTAATAATAAAAGTCTTATTAATATTTAAAACTAATATACAAATAGAAATCCAAAACAAGATAGGATTTTCTCTCAAAATTCTTAACTGACTTTGCTGCTTTGTTTTCGGGCCTTTTCAGCTGGACTTTGCTTCTTAGACCACTTCTGAATTAAAGGAAATTTCAAGAGCTTCGCGTGGGCTGTAAGATCGTCCAATTCTGACATCTGGAACTCAAGATATGGCCCGAACAGTGCAGAATTCGGGTAGATACCAATAAATCCGAATTTTAATAGAATTTAGCTACAAAATAGCTAATATATCTTCAAATCCTTCTCAACATGGAATTCTTTATTTCCTACAATAAAACAATAAAATCAATTAAATAAAATCCAAATCAGTGCAAAATATAATAAAATACGAGAATAAAATCATATAGAATATATATAAAAATATATTCTATCAGTTTTCACATTGTCTGAATATTATATATTGTAGACAATCTAGTATCAAATGGGATAACAGAAGATTAGATTGTCGAGTTCCTTATATAATATAATAAAGGTTCACAGTCTAAATGGTGTTAGACAAACCATTGGAACGACTGAAGTATTATTTGGAAATAGTTTATCTTGACTATTGAATAATACTTATATACTTTGTGTATACTGAACGGGATCAAAATAGAAGAATAATTGTTTCTTTAATTCTTACAATAAAGAACTAAGATTCTACGAAGTTATTATTGCTTAGGTTCTTAATCCGGATATAGTGATTGACACTTGTTTTTAATGCACATGCCTTGACTAATAAGTTAAGTAATTTATTTTAAATTACGAACTTATGTATTGGGCAATGATATTATATACAGAGTGGGATATTGACTATAGAAGGAAACCGTTTCTGAAAAATATATTCGGGTGATGATGTCCTCTTGAAAGCTCATAAAGATAATTATACTTTAGTCCTGCAGGCAGATTCGTTTTCTTGCATAATTATAAGGTTGAGTGGATGATCAAGGATAAAAGATATTGATTAAATTAATTGTCAGAAATTAATTTAATTAATGGACATGCGATTTCTTAAACATGGGAATTTATAAGCAATTAATATGGGAGCCGAATTAAATAATTTACGGAATTAGGAAAGGTAGTGCAAATATTAATTCTTTAGTTGATTGAATCAATATTTAATGACATTGGGCCTGGCCCAGAATGTCATTGGAAGGCCTGACCTAATGGTCCATGATCCCTACTGTAGCCTATATATATTCTCGTTCTCCTAAAGCTGAAAGACACACCAAAACGAATTCATTCTAGAGTTTGAGAAAGGCAGACGTTTTTCTCAAGGAGACAGCTAGGGTTTTGGGTTTTCGAAGCTTCAAGGAGAGGCACACCTTGGGAGATCGAAGGCCACACTTCGTCCAAGGAGAATCAGGGAATACAGTAGAAGATGTGGATTTGTATCACTTGCGCCGTAGCGATTAAGGTTAATATTCTGTTTGAACTTTTAATTAATATCATAAAACGCAGGGCCAAGGTCCGATTATTCCTACAATGGCATCAGAGCCCGGTTGCGGTTCTGCGTTTTATGAGATGTAGTCCATGTCATGATTATATATGCATGTATGTAGTGGTTCTGTGATGCAGGTCGTTGTCCTCTATTATGGCCGTGTTTTAATTCTGTTATGTTTGGATTCCACGTGGTTTATCATGGCTGTTGTAAATCACGAGGGTTGATCATGATAGTTTAATCTTGTAATTCAATTTGTAATTGTTTTAGATTATGATCTGATGTAATAGAATAGGCTGGTATGAGGGTCAAGCCTGGTTGGGATGATTTCGAGGCTGTTTTTTCAGAATTTTTCAAGGCATTCTGAGGCCGTTTAGGCCTCCAAACGGGCTCTCGAAGTTTTCTGGAATCTTTCGAAGGATGAGTTCGAAGCTGTTTTTCCGGGAGCCATAATAGTGGATGTGTTCAATTATGATTTACATAATTCTTAATTATTGTTATTATGTGTTTCTTGTCTTTGTTGTTATGCCATGTTATACTAACCTTTCGCATGCTAGAATGACATGGACATAGGGATGTTTTTTCATTAATGCTTTAATCATGATAATATGCTACCATGTTATGTGTTCTTTGTGTTGCTATGACCATGATAGTATGCATGTGGAATTCAAAGAACTAACATAGGGCGATGCATCTAGATTAAAATCCTCAAAGTAAATTCTAAGTGGGAGAGGGAATTAATATGATATTAAATCTCATGGTCTCCATCATTGTTTGTATGTAATTTAACATAAAGACGAATATAAATTATATATACGTCACCCATCGTGACATGTAATTTATAGTGTCTAGAATGTTATAGATATTACTAGAATAAACTTCTTAAATTAATACGAATAGATACAAATTTTCTTTATCTCTGATTTGGGGCGATTTCTAAGGCTTATGGGTATTAAGTGAGACCGATGTGACTCCTCCACTGCCTAAAAATCAAACCAAACACGAATATTAAATTGAAGTATTCTATTCAAAGAATATTGGAAGGTATACATGCCGCCCATCGTGGCGTACCAAGTTCCATAGGTTTCGGATAATTTTAAGATTTGATGATGATATACACTTAGCTATGAAAAGTAATATAGACCACCCCAACGTGGCTTATTGTTTAATAATAGGACCGAAGTAACGTTTAAACAAATTTAGGTGGTATACATGTCACCCATCGTGACGTACCAGAAACTTATGGTGTTTAAACGTTAGTGCATTTAATTTTATTAATTGTTAGAGGAACCAATAGGTCTTAATTTTTAATGCACCCTTCTTTATGTGTAATGTGTTTTTTTTTTCATGCATGATTCTCAGGATAAATTAGGCTTTAATCCACTGTTCACCATAGTTAAGGATAACAAACTTACCAGACCTAACTATATTGAATGGAAACGTAATTTGGACATTGTGTTGACTGCTGAGGAGTACAAGTTTTGCACTTATGAACCCAAGCCCGAGCAGCCTGCTGCTGATGCTACTAATGAGGAGAAAGAGTATTATAAGCAGCGGATAAAGGCTGATGAGAAATCGCGATGTTACATTCTGGCAGCAATGTCGGGTGTTTTGCAGCATCAGCATCAGGCTATGGCCACTGCTTCGGATATGCTCTTTAATCTCAAGGAACTTTTTGGAGATCAGAATAGGGTTGCTAGGCAAGTAGCCATGAAGGCTTTAATGAACACTCAGATGGCTGAAGGTACACCTATAAGGGATCATGTTCTCAAGATGATGTCACATCTGAATGAGATAGAGATCCTTGGTGCTGAGCTTGACGGGGAAATCCAGATTGACATTATCCTTATGAGCTTGCCCAAGAGTTTTGAGCAGTTCCGCTTGAATTACAACATGAACAAGAAGAAGAAAAAAGCTCAGACACAGAAAGCTGTGAAGGCAGTGGGAGTTCAAGGTGGTGTGAAAAAGCCTAAGGGAAAGTGCTACCGGTGCAAGCAGTCGGGTCACTGGAAACAGGCTTGTCCTCTTCCTAAGGAGACAAACAATACTGGTATGTCTCTTTCTCTAGTTACAAAAACATTTGTAGCGGCTATATCTACGAGCACTTGGTGTGTATATACTGGAGCCACTGATCATGTTTGTAACTCTATGCAGGGGTTCCAACAATCCAGAATGCTTAGAGATGGTGAGATCTACGTGTTCATGAGAGATGCTACGAAAGTAGCAGTAGTTGCAGTAGGAGTTATTCATTTATCTTTTGGTTCTGATAGGATTTTGGTTTTGACCAATTATCTTTATGTACCTTCTTTTAGAAGGAATTTGATTTCGGTTTCTAAACTTGCTATGGATGGTTATAATGTTTGTTTGGATCGTAATGTTTCTATTATTATGAATAAATGGATTATATGTTCTGGTACATTGCAAGACAATTTGTATATAATTAATCCTAGTCAACCTGCACTGCAACTACAACATAGGGTATTGAACAACACATCTTCTACCTCTAATAAAAGAAAGGAACCTTCTATTTTGAACCAAACATATCTTTGGCACTTGAGATTAGGTCATATTAACTTGAGGAGGATTCAAAGACTGGTAGTAGACGGGCCTTTAAGCTCATTGGCAGTGGAGCCATTTACAGTTTGTGAATCCTGCTTGGAAGGTAAAATGACCAATAGGCCTTTCAAGGCAAAGGGGAATAGAGCCAAAGAAGTGTTAGGATTGGTTCACTCTGATTTAAGTGGACCCATGAATATCCAAGCAAGAGGTGGTTATGAGTATCTCGTCACTTTCATTGACGATTATTTTAGATATGGGTACGTTTATTTGTTGCGCCGTAAGTCTGAGTGCTTTGATAAATTCAAAAAGTACAAAGCTAAAACGGAGAAGAGACATAATAAAAGTATCAAGTCACTACGATCAGATCGTGGTGGCGAATACTTGCTTGGGGAATTCAGGGAATATTTATCAGAGAATGGGATGGAATCCCAGTTGACTGCACCAGGCACACCCCAGCAGAACAGTGTAGCAGAGAGAAGGAACCAGACTCTTTTAGAGAGTGTTAGATCGATGATGAGTTATTCGGATTTACCCAAGTCGTTTTGGGGACATGCCTTAGAGACAGCAGCTTATCTTCTGAACTTAGTACCTTCTAAGTCTGTTCCTAAAACCACTTTAGAATTGTGGACCGGGGACAAACCGAGTCTAAGACATATTCGGATTTGGGGTTGTCCAGCACATGTGCTGAACAAGAACGCGACTAAGCTAGAATCTCGTACAGAAGTAAAGATGTTTGTAGGCTACCCCATGAGAACAAAAGGTTATTTATTTTATAGTCCTAAGAATCGGGATGTCACTGTTAGCACCAATGCAAGATTCTTAGAGGAAGACTATATAATGAATCACAAACCCATGAGTAGTATCGTTTTAGAGGAACTAGTGGGAGGGACGAATAATGAACCTATAGTACAAGTAGAACAACCACAGCAGACTGTGCAACTGGTCACTAATACCGCACCAGTTCCTTGTTGTAGTGGGAGGGTTGTTCGACAGCCTGACAGATTCATGTTTTTGGGAGAGTCTTCGGACTTGGTCTCTGGCGAACATGATGATGATCCCTGGACATACGAAGAGGCAATACAAGACAAAGATGCAAGTCTTTGGCAAAAGGCAATGGATTCTGAGATGGAATCAATGTATTTTAATCAGGTCTGGGAGCTCGTGGAACCACCCAAAGGTGTAAAACCTATTGGATGTAAGTGGGTCTACAAGAAAAAGAGGGGATCAGACAAAAAGGTGAAAGCCTGGAAAGCAAGACTTGTTGCGAAAGGGTATACTCAGAAAGAAGGTATCGATTATGAGGAAACCTTTTCGCCGGTAGTCATGCTTAAGTCAATCCGTATTCTTTTATCTATAGCAGCTCATCTCGATTATGAGATTTGGCAAATGGATGTCAAGACAGCTTTCCTAAATGGAAATCTTGAGGAAACCATCTATATGCAGCAACTAGAGGCCAGAGGGATTCATTAAAGAAGGCCAAGATCATCTTGTATGTAAGCTGAAGAGGTCTATTTATGGACTTAAACAAGCTTCTAGGTATTGGAACATTCACTTTGTCCAAGTGAAGCATGCGTGTATAAGAGATGTGAGGGAAATGCAGTGGTTTTTCGAGTGCTTTATGTTGATGACATTTTACTCGTTGGAAACAATGTTAAGATGTTGTCTTCAATAAAGGCATGGTTGTTCAAACACTTTGAAATGAAGGACTTTGGTGAAGCAGCATACATCCTTGGGATCAAACTTATAATGGATCGCAAAAAAAGGATGTTAGCTTTATCTCAGGAGCCCTACATAGATGACGTATTAGCTCGTTTTAACATGCAGGACTCAAAGAAGGGTAATTTACCCTTCAGACATGGAGTTACTCTATCAAAGAGTCAGTGTCCTTCGACACCTAAGGAGATAGAGAACATGAAGGCAGTTCCTTATGCTTCGGCATGTGGAAGCCTAATGTATGCAATGTTATGTACGAGGCCTGATATCTGCTTTGCCGTGGGCATGGTTAGCAGATACCAGTCAAACCCAGGACAGGAACATTGGAGTGCTGTAAAAGCAATACTCAAGTACCTGCGAAGGACTAAGGAGTCTCTGATTTATTGCTTCTGGGATATACCTGTTATGGATCAAAAATCGAGGGGTGAGCTTCGTGCTTTTTGACTGATCTCGCGAGTCGGAACTCAGACGGGTCCTCACGAGGTGCCTACGTATCTTCAGCGGGGTGAAGAATCAAGTCAAAAAACGTAGTTCTATTTTGGAGGGGTAGAGCCCTTTATATAGATGTCTCAGGGTTAGAGACTGATTAGAAGTAGGATCCCTGGTGTTAGAGTCCTAGTAGAAATAGGTATTTGAGTCAGAGATAGGATAGGACTGATCTCTGATCCTTATCTTGAGCTACTGGAGGTTATCTAGGACTCTAGATAGTCATCCACGAAATTCAGAGTTCTTGTAGGACTCTTGGAGTCCTGGACTCGCCAGTCAGACTCCTAGTAGGACTAGGATTCGAGTTCTGGGCCCTCACCGGGCTGGGGGCTCGTGCCTTAAGTTTGGGCAGCCCATGTTTCTCAAACATGAATGCCCAACGGGCTTTTTATAACCTCAATCTGCTAGCCACGAATTTTGGGTGATAAACCCAGAATCCGGGCCTTATATTCTGGCCTTTAATCAGACCTGGGCTCAAAATTACCCAATAATTTTTAGGGCCAATTTCAGACCCATATCATTTGCCCCCCAACTTTGGATAAGTTTCGTAGAAACTTTTCTAAAGTTTTAGAGCATTTTCAATCACTTCTCGAGCCTATTCTGAGTAAGGTCAGCCATCTAGGCCGATTCTGGACTTTCCTTAGTCGATCCGAGGCATTTTGAGGGTACATCTAGTGTTCTGGGGCGCTTTTTAAGTGTTTTCTGGGCGCTTCCAGGGCGCTAGACCTTGCCCAGGTCGATTTAGGGCGCTCAGGGCGTCCAGGTCGACGCTGGCGCGCAACTCGGGCGCACCTCGGGCGCTCAGGGGCGCTCGACCTCGCCCAGGTCGATTTAGGGCGCTCAGGGCGTCCAGGTCGACGCTGGCGCGCAGCTCGGGCGCTCATGGGCGCTCGACCTCGCCCAGGTCGACGCTCGCGCGCACCGTGGGCGCACCTCGGGCGCTTATGGGCGCTCACGGGCGTTAGGTGTTTTTTGACACCCAAGTCAGTTGTCGACCTCACCCAGGTCGATTTAGGGCATCCTTGGTGCCCAGGTCGACGGTGGTGAGGTCCTCAAGCGCACCTTGGGCGCTCTTGGCGCTCCTGGGGCGCTCATAGGGCGCTCCCAGGGCGCTTCTCGGGCGCTCTCGGGCGTTAGGTGTTTTTTGACACCCAAGTCAATTGTCGACCTCACCCAGGTCGATTTAGGGCATCCTTGGTGCCCAGGTCGACGGTGGTGAGGTCCTCAAGCGCACCTCGGGCGCTCTTGGCGCTCCTGGGGCGCTTATAGGGCGCTCCCAGGGCGCTTCTCGGGCGCTCTCGGGCGTTAGGTGTTTTTGGACACCTAAGTCGATTGTCGACCTCACCCAGGTCGATTTAGGGCATCCTTGGTGCCCAGGTCGACGGTGGTGAGGTCCTCAAGCGCACCTCGGGCGCTCTTGGCGCTCCTGGGGCGCTCCCAGGGCGCTTCTCGGGCGCTCTCGGGCGTTAGGTGTTTTTTGACACCTAAGTCGATTGTCGACCTCACCCAGGTCGATTTAGGGCATCCTTGGTGCCCAGGTCGACGGTGGTGAGGTCCTCAAGCGCACCTCGGGCGCTCTTGGCGCTCCTGGGGCGCTTATAGGGCGCTCCCAGGGCGCTTCTCGGGCGCACCTCGGGCGTTGGGTGTTTTTTAGCACCCAAGTCAATTGTCGACCTCACCCAGGTCGATTTAGGGCATCTTAGGTGCCCAGGTCGACGCTGGTGAGGTCCTCAGGCGCACCTCGGGCGCTCTTGGCGCTCCTGGGGCGCTCATAGGGCGCTCCCAGGGTGCTTCTCGGGCGCTCTCGGGCGTTGGGTGTTTTTTAGCACCCAAGTCAATTGTCGACCTCACCCAGGTCGATTTAGGGCATCTTAGGTGCCCAGGTCGACGCTGGTGAGGTCCTCAGGCGCACCTCGGGGTGCTTCTCGGCCGCTCTAGGGCGCACTTGGACGTTGCGCGCCTTTTGGCACCTAAGTTGATTGTGGAGCTCACCCAGGTCATCAGGCGCACTTAGGGCGCTTGCAAGGCGCACTTAGGGCGTTGGGTCCTCAAGCGCTCCTCGGTTGTTCTAGGCGCTCCTGGGGCGCTCATAGGGCGCTCTCGAGCGTTGGGTGTTTTCCAACACCATGTTGATTGTCGACCTCACCTAGGCCGATTTAGGGCGTGTTGGGAGCCCAGGTCTCCACGGTGAGTGTTATCAGGCACTCCTCAGGCGTTCTTGGCGCTCCTGGGGCGCTTATAGGGCGCTCCCAAGGCGCTCATTGGGCGCTCTCGAGCGTAATCATGTTTGATTATGATAGACCTAGTTCAGGTTGATCTAAGAGTTTAGAAGGCTTTTAAAGCCGAGACTCGCTGTGTCTAGTTAGCTTATTGTCTAATCGAGACTAGTTTTTTATTTGTTAAGTCAAACAATAATCACTTAGGCATATCATAGGCCAATCTCTTAACTAAGACTGAGCCATGGCATGTGTTTTAGGGGCCCTTTCTAGGCTTATTCTATAATGGGGTTGTATTAGGCTTTCTCAGGCTAAAGCTTGGAAGAATCAAGCTGAGGGCCACAGAAAGACCATAGAACCCCTGTTTTGAGTTGATTAATTCGTTGTAGATAAACAAATACTCAAGGAAAACATTGAAACATTAGATAGGGAACAATCCTCGAGAAATTTTATTGAAACTATAGTAGAAGAGATAAATAACTGAAATCAACAAAGTTTAAAACTAAATGACAATGGTCTATCAGACCTTATTCAATGGTTATCTACTTACTAAGACAATCAAACATAATAAATCTTCAAGTTGGTGGCGTGCCAACTCCTTGGAACCTTGGCTCCATCCAGGGTCTGAAAGTTGTACGAGTCGCGACTAGTGACACCACTGCTTTGGCTCCATAAGCTAACTGAAAGACTTCAAGTCTTGAGTCTCCACAGACTTTTAAGTTCTTGATTCTCAGAGTTCTAGCTAGTCCAAGGCACGCCAATAAGGCTTCACATTCAGCCTCGTTATTTGTGGCCGGGAAATCTTGCTTTGTAGAAAACTCAATGACGAACCCATCAGGGGTTTGGAGCACAAGCCCTGCACCATTTGTTTTTGAAACTTCGTCAAAAAGCTCATTAAGTTTCTCCTCTTCTTTGGGTTCCTCTACCCTACTCTCCTGCCCCCCGACTTCCTGGTTGTCAATGGTGCATTTAACTAGGAAGTCAGCCAGAGCTTGAGCTTTGATTGCCACCCGTGGCTTGTACCGAATGTCGAAATTTTCAAGCTCTACTGCCCACTTAATCAATCTTCCACTAGCCTTCGGGCTATGCATTATCATCCTAAGGGGTTGGTCAGTCAAGACTTCGATCTTATTTGTCCTCAGGACTCTGAAAGCCTCTCTCAGGCGCTCAAGGTGATCAGCTTTCTTCAAGCTCTTCACTAGCATATCATTGACATAGACCTCCACGGTCTTCTCATTTAAATGCTTAAACATCTTATTAGCTAAGCGCCAATACGTGGCTCTTGCATTCTTAAGATCAAACGCCATAACCTTTTCTGGTTTACCTCGGAACAAGGAGATGGGAACCAATTCCTTAATTGATAGAACCTGCCCCCCGACTCCCCCGGGTTTCAAGGCTGCAACATAACAAATCCTGGCCATTTTCTGGTCTCCTTTTTCTTCTCCTACCCCGTTTCACTGGTAATTGGATCATTCCTTCAATCTTGGATTCTACTCTGTTGAAACCATAGATCGGCATGTTGGAAGGTGTCAACTGTGAATCAGCATACCCCATCTTTTGATAAGCATCATAGAAGAGGATGTCTACAGAAGCTCCATTATCAACAAGAACCCTCTTAATAGATGAGTTTCCAATAACGGGAGTTATGACCAACGGGTCGTCATGGGGGAACTTCACCCCTTCTAGATCAGAATCATCAAAGGTTAACGCAATCTCGGTCTTGGCCCTCTTCGGGGGTTCTCCAACGATACACATCACTTCACGAGCATAAGCTTTTCGTGAGTTACTAGACAAGCCTGCTGCAGTCGGTCCTCCAGAGATCATATTGATCACGGGCCCTCGAGGCTCGGTTCTCCTATCATGATCATCATTGTCCCTATCGCGACTATCATTGTCATGGGGATTCCTATCTACATCCTTAGTATACCTGGACAACTTGCCTTTCCGGATCAAAAACTCAATCTCATCCTTCAACTGCCGACAATCATCGGTCTTATGTCCTGTATCCTTATGAAACCTGCAATACAAGTCCTTGTTTCTTTTTTCGGGGTCAGTCCTAATTGGCTTCGGCCATCGAACTCCTCCCTCTTTCTCAATTTCCATCAGAATCTGACTCCTGGGGGCATTCAGCCTTGCATACTCAGTGAACCTCGGTCCTGATTGCTTCTTGGTAGGTGACTTTTCACCATCTTCCCTTTTCAAATACTTGTTATCAGCATCATATTCAGTATCGTTCCCACGCTTCTTAGAGTCCGTGGTTGGTCCCTGGTTATTCTGGGATTTTCTCATGCTTTCCTCCGCCTTAATATACTTCCCGGCTCTCTCTTGGAGCTCATTCATGTTGTCAGGGGCCCTCTTGGCTAGTGAGCGGCGGAAATTATCATTCGTGGTTCCTTGTTGAAGGGCGATCATCGCTACCTTTTGGTCCAAATCCGGGACTTTGAGCGCCTCCTTGGTGAACCTATTCATATAGTCTCGAAGGGATTCGTTCCTGCCTTGGTGAAGGTTCATCAACGAGGCTGAACTCTTAGCGTGGGTCTTACTCCCAATAAACTGGCCTATGAAAGCTCGGCTCAAATCTCCGAACGAGGATATAGAGTTAGGGGGTAGTCGACTATACCAGTGCTGAGCCATCCCGCTCAAGGTTTGGGGGAAGGCTCGACACTTGATGGCCTCCGTGACTGGTTGCAACAGCAATGCATTCATGAAGGTTCGTACATGATTCGCGGGGTCACCCGTTCCATCATATGCCTTAATAGTGGGCAATTTGAACTTTCGAGAAATCCTTGCTGCCATGATTTCCTCGGTGAATGGGGGGATCGGGTTCTCTGGATCACCTGCAGCCAACAAGTGAATTCTATTCATACCTGAGTTCTGAGGGTTTTCAGTCCTTTGTCGAGGTTCGGGCGGTGGCTGCCTGGCCTGTTGTGCCGCCCTGTCTCTTTTCAATTGAGCTATCTCCTGTTCATAAGCTCGAATCCTAGCTTCATACTCCTGGTCCGTGGGTCGACGGGACTCGGGGTTATTCGGCCTAATGTTGTGCTGGGAGCCTCGGCTCTGATTTCCATCTCTCCTTCTTCGTGGGGGAATATCGTAGTCCCTCTCTGAATCTTCAGAAGAGTCGTCCGTATAAACTACATACTCATCTGTTGGTCCTCTTGTGGTTGTCACAATGGTAGAGTAATGAGTCCCACGATCAGTGGCTGTGGCCACAACATTAGTCAGAGGGGGCAGCGTGCCAAAAATCATAGGAATCGAGGTTTGAGCAGCGGTGGTTGTGCCACTGCTAGCAAGGGTCAACGTGACTGGTGGTGTGGTGGTGACGAGATTCGAGGTTCCAGCGGTGACCTGAGACAAGGGTGGATCCTGGGTTGCGATGTTGTCTCCGTTTGAAGGTGCATGAATTTCTGAGCGTAATCTGGTGGACACCATGGTTGTTGTCTTCTTCCCACAAACGGCGCCAAATGTTATGGATCAAAAATCGAGGGGTGAGCTTCGTGCTTTTTGACTGATCTCGCGAGTCGGAACTCAGACGGGTCCTCACGAGGTGCCTACGTATCTTCAGCGGGGTGAAGAATCAAGTCAAAAAACGTAGTTCTATTTTGGAGGGGTAGAGCCCTTTATATAGATGTCTCAGGGTTAGAGACTGATTAGAAGTAGGATCCCTGGTGTTAGAGTCCTAGTAGAAATAGGTATTTGAGTCAGAGATAGGATAGGACTGATCTCTGATCCTTATCTTGAGCTACTGGAGGTTATCTAGGACTCTAGATAGTCATCCACGAAATTCAGAGTTCTTGTAGGACTCTTGGAGTCCTGGACTCGCCAGTCAGACTCCTAGTAGGACTAGGATTCGAGTTCTGGGCCCTCACCGGGCTGGGGGCTCGTGCCTTAAGTTTGGGCAGCCCATGTTTCTCAAACATGAATGCCCAACGGGCTTTTTATAACCTCAATCTGCTAGCCACGAATTTTGGGTGATAAACCCAGAATCCGGGCCTTATATTCTGGCCTTTAATCAGACCTGGGCTCAAAATTACCCAATAATTTTTAGGGCCAATTTCAGACCCATATCAATACCGATTCGGATTTCCAGACAGATAAGGATAAGAGAAAGTCCACCTCGGGATGTGTTTTTACTTTGGGAGGTGGAGCCGTAATATGGAGGAGTGTGAAGCAGAAATGCATCGCAGACTCAACCATGGAAGCAGAATATGTGGCAGCCTCTGAGGCAGCCAAAGAGGCTATATGGTTCTGAAACTACCTGCTGGATTTGGATGTGGTTCGTAATCTGCCACAGCAAATCACGATTTATTGTGATAACACTGGTGCTGTGGCAAATACCAAGGAACCACGGGCCCATAAGGCAGCGAAACACATAGAGCGTAAGTATCACCTCATACGATAGTTCATTAAGCGAGGAGATATCATTGTGGCTGATATAGCATCGAAGGATAACCGGGCAGATCCTTTCACGAAGAGCTTACCAGCTAAGGCTTTTCAGGAGCACGTGGAAGCGATAGGAGTCAGATACTTGGTCGCATAGTTGTTATAGTTGGTAGTGGATTGCTTGTAATAGACACTGATATACTCAAAGAATATCTTGAGTATAAGTGGGAGATTGTTAGGGTTATACTGAAATATTCGTTTGAAGTATATAACAATTATTTGAGAATCTTGAATGCATGTTTTCACATTGTCTGAATATTATATATTGTAGACAATCTAGTATCAAATGGGATAGCAGAAGATTAGATTGTCGAGTTCCTTATATAATATAATAAAGGTTCACAGTCTAAATGGTGTTAGACAAACCATTGGAACGACTGAAGTATTATTTGGAAATAGTTTATCTTGACTATTGAATAATACTTATATACTTTGTGTATATTGAACGGGATCAAAATAGTAGAATAATTGTTTCTTTAATTCTGACAATAAAGAACTAAGATTCTACGAAGTTATTATTGCTTAGGTTATTAATCCGGATATAGTGATTGACACTTGTATTTAATGCACATGCCTTGACTCATAAGTTAAGTAATTTATTTTAAATTACGAATTTATGTATTGGGCAATGACTTTATATACAGAGTGGGATATTGACTATAGAAGGAAACCGTGTCCGAAAAATATATTCGGGTGATGATGTCCTCTTGAAAGCTCATAAAGATAATTATGCTTTAGTCCTGCAGGCAGATTTGTTCTTGCATAATTATAAGGTTGGGTGGATGATCAAGGATAAAAGATATTGATTAAATTAATTGTCAGAAATTAATTTAATTAATGGACATGCGATATCTTAAACATGGGGAATTTATAAGCAATTAATATGGGAGCCGAATTAAATAATTTACGGAATTAGGAAAGGTAGTGCAAATATTAATTCTTTAGTGGATTGAATTAATATTTAATGACATTGGGCCTGGCCCAGAATGTCATTGGAAGGCCTGACCTAATGGTCCATGATCCCTACTGTAGCCTATATATATTCTCGTTCTCCTAAAGCTGGAGGACACACCAAAACGAATTCATCCTAGAGTTTGAGAGAGACAGACGTTTTTCTCAAGGAGACGGCTAGGGTTTTGGGTTTTCTAAGTTTTAAGGAGTGGCACACCTTGGGAGATCGAAGGCCACACTTCGTCGAAGGAGAATCAGGGAATACAGTAGAAGACGTGGATTTGAATCGCTTGCGCCGTAGCGATTAAGGTTAATATTCTGTTTGAACTTTTAATTAATATCATAAAACGCAGGGCCAAGGTCCGATTATTCCTACACACCTAACAATCACTGAGAGGCAAGTTTAAACCACGAAATCCCAGTAGAACATATGGATTGAGCTCTGATTATGCAAGCCCTAATCTTACAGCCGGCCTCCCCTTTTGTTTTCTCTCGACCCCCAATTTACAAAACCCTAATTCTAAAAAAACACCGACCTCTGCTTTTATCCAAATAGAAATAGCTGCGTGGGTGTATATGCAGCCGCTTGATTAAAAACTTAAAAGAAAACTAAACCCCAAACTTTGGTTTAAAAACTATATTTTAATCATAAATAAAGTTGGGGGCTTGAAATATTCCGAAAACTTAAAATAAAAATTTTCTGAAATTTTAGAAATCCCGAATACACAATATTTGCTAAAGTAATATTTCAAAAGCTTTCTCTCCATCTTCACAAATAATGCTCAAAATCATTTTCAAATCGCAAATAATTAAAATAATCATTTGAAAATTTTCAAATATTTTCAAATCCAACTGAAATATAAAAATATCAAAATTTGAATATTTTGGTGATTTAAATCAGACAAAATCTTTGGGCTCAAATAAATACAAATATTGATTTTGAAATCAAAAGACAATTTTGATTTAATTAAAACTAGAAATAAATCAAAATTCTAAATTAACTGCTTAGACAAAAATAAACAATTAAAACTGCACATCTAACACGTAACACAATTAAATCAATTAATTATAATTAATCACATAATTGTAGTAACTCACAAAATTTGTTTTCGAAAATCCAACAAATATAAAATTTTATTCCTCATCTTTTAGAAAATAATAACCAACTAGTAAATAATTATATAATTTTCGGAGTCATCACAGACTTCCCCCTTATAAGGATTCCGTCCTCGGAATCCGCGAAGAAAGAGCTAGATCATGACATTTCTTGCAAGTCGCATTATTATTAACTTTTGTTGTTATAGTTCTATAAAAAATCTTGAAATGTATTGGCAATATTAGCTTGTTCAAATCTGACCGGCATATCCTCAAAAGTAAGTGGAGGAACAAGAGTCATAAAATCTTAAAATATATCTGCTTTTAGATATCAAAGCAAGTGTCAAATGTATGAGTTTTCAAAATGAACTGATTTGAAATAAAGAATTACTGAGGAATCCGTATGATCCAGAGAACTTAATGTTGCGTATCTTAGTGAAGATACTACTAAAGGTAATTAGCCTTCTTGTACTGCACAACACACAAGTGATGGCGTCCCATCAAACTTCTATCACATAGATAGATAGTCCTTGTGTCCCTTATAAATAGGGTTGTTCATCTCAGTTAGAGTAGAAAATATAAAAGAAATTTAAAATCAATTAACAATAATTGACTTTTGATGAATGAATCTTAAATGTGCACTTTGGGTTCCAAATATGCTAATTTTCGGAGAAAAAGAATAACCGAAAAATCATTAATCATAATGAGGAAATGGTGATAAATTAAAATAGGAATCATTTACCACTTAGGAGAAATGAACTTTGAATTAGCACAATGTGACAAGGCCTTACACCACCTAAAATAGGTATCATATCGATCTCTATCACACTTCAATTCAAATATGAGTAAACACAAGTATAGCAGTACAACTCAAGAGAGACTAAATGCTTTTTAATATATTAACATCTTTATAAAAGTGATGTTAAAAAAATCATTGACTGAGAAAATATTCAATATAATCAACAATGTGGAAGATTTTGCCAATATAGATTAAAGATGTCTTCTCGATTGAATCTTATGATGGCTCGTTTCGATTCTATCGATTCCTCTCGATGTCATAATATTCTGGCCGACTCATATTCGACTCTAAAGATTCCATCACCGCAATCCACTTTAGTAAAACTCTTATCCATCTTGGCACGGTCAGAAGCCATGCATCTTCAACTTTAAACAATCAGCATTGTAGAGCGTTGGCGTTCTAGCCTACTCATAGCACTATATCAAAATAGCCTAACATGAATTCTATATAAACTCTCAATTCAAGAATTCTACACTTGGCTTCTCTCTTTGAGCCAGCTGTTATGGATCAAAAATCGAGGGGTGAGCTTCGTGCTTTTTGACTGATCTCGCGAGTCGGAACTCAGACGGGTCCTCACGAGGTGCCTACGTATCTTCAGCGGGATGAAGAATCAAGTCAAAAAACGTAGTTCTATTTTGGAGGGGTAGATCCCTTTATATAGATGTCTCAGGGTTAGAGACTGATTAGAAGTAGAAACCCTAGTTTTAGAGTCCTAGTAGAAATAGGTATTTGAGTCAGAGATAGGATAGGACTGATCCCTGATCATTATCTTGAGCTGCTGGAGGTTATCTAGGACTCTAGATAGTTATCCACGGAATTCAGAGTTCTTGTAGGACTCTTGGAGTCCTGGACTCGTCAGTCAGACTCCTAGTAGAACTAGGATTCGAGTTCCGGGCTGGGGGCTCGTGCCTTGAGATTGGGCAGCCCACGTTTGTCAAACATGGATGCCCAATGGGCTTTTTATAACCTCAATCTGCTAGCCACGAATTTTGGGTGATAAACCCAGAATCCGGGCCTTATATTCTGGCCTTTAATCAGACCCGGGCTCAAAATAACCCAATAATTTTTATGGTCAATTTCAGACCCATATCATTTGCCCCCCAACTTTGGATAAGTTTCGTAGAAATTTTTCTAAAGTTTTAGAGCATTTTAAAATACTTCTCAAGCCCTTCTGAGCAAAGTAAGGCACCCGGGCCTTTTCTGGACTTTCCTCATTTGATCCGAGGGATTTTGGGGCACATCAAGTGTTCTAGGGCGCTTCCCGGACGCTCTAGGGCTCTAGATCTCGCCCAGGTCGACTTAGGGCGCTCAGGGAGTCCAGGTCGACACTGGGGCACACCTCGGGCGCTCGGGGACGCTTCTAGGGCGCTCTCGGGCGTGTGGCGCCTTTCAGGCGCTCATGGGGCGCACCTCGAGCACTCTCGAGCGCTGGGTGTTTTTGTTAGCAGCTAAGTCCATGGTAGAGCTCAGCCAGGTCGATTTAGGGGGCTTTGGGTTCCCAGGTCGACCATGGTGAGCTCCCCAGGCGCTCCTCAGGCGCTTTTGGACGCTAGGCGTTCTTGGGGCGCTCATCAGGCGCAGTTTGGGCGCTCTCAGGGGGCCTGTCGGGCGCTCTCAGGTGTTGAGTGTTTTTTAGCACCTACGTTGATGGTGGAGCTCACCCACATCGATTTAGGGCGTTTTGGGTGCCCAGGTCGACCGTGGTGAGGTCCTCACGCGCTCCTCAGGCGATCTTGGCGCTCCTGGGGCGCTCATAGAGCGCTCCCAGGGCGCTTCCAAGGCGCTCTCGGGCGTTGGGTGTATTTTAGCACACACGTTGATTGTCAACCTCACCCAGGTCGATTTAGGGCGTCTTGGGTGCCCAGGTCGAACATGGTGAGGTCCTCAGGCGCTCCTCGGGCGCTCATAGGGCGCTCTTGGCGCTCATAGGGCGCTCCCAGGGCGCTTCTAAGGCGCTCTCGGGCGTTGGGTGTTTTTTAGCACACACGTTGATTGTCGACCTCACCCAGGTCGATTTAGGGCACCCAAAGGTCGAACATGGTGAGGTCCTCAGGCGTTCCTCGGGCGCTCTTGGCGCTCCTGGGGCGCTCCCAGGGCGCTTCTAAGGCGCTCTCGGGCGTTGGGTGTTTTTTAACACCCAAGTTAATGGTGGAGCTCACCCACGTTGATTTATGGCATCTTGGGTGCCCAGGTCGAACATGGTGAGGTCCTCAGGCGCTCCTCGGGCGCTTTTGGCGCTCCTTGGGCGCCATAGGGCGCTCCCAGGGCGCTCTCGGGCGCTTCTAAGGCGCTCTTGCGTTGGGTGTTTTTTAACACCCAAGTTAATGGTGGAGCTCACCCACGTCGATTTATGGCGTTTTGGATTCCCAGGTCGACCGTGGAGAGATCCTTAAGCGCTCCTCGGGCATTCTTAGCGCTCGCGGGCAGCTAATAGGGCGCTCCCAAGGCGCTTCTAGGGCGCTCTCGAGCGTTGGGTGTTTTTTTTGACACCCAGGTCGATTATCGACCTCACCTAGGTCGATTTAGGGCGTCTTGGGTGCCCAGGTCGACCTTGGTGAGGTCCTCAGGCGCACCTCGGGCGTTCTTGGAGCTCGCGGGGGGCTCATTGGGCGCTCCCAGGGCGCTTCTAAGGCGCTCTCGGGTGTTGGGTGTTTTTTAGCACCCACGTTGATTGTCGACCTCACCCAGGTCGATTTAGGGCGTGCTGGGTGCCCAGGTCGAACATGGTGAGGTCCTTAGTCGCTCCTCGGGCGCTCTTGGCGCTCCTCGGGCGCTCTTGGCGCTCCTCGGGCGCTCATAGGGCGCTTCTAGGGCGCTCCCAGGGCGCTTTTAAGGCGCTCTCGGGCGTTGGGTGTTTTTTAACACCCATGTTGATTGTCGACCTCACCCAGGTCGATTTAGGGCGTCTTGGGTGCCTAGGTCGAACATGATGAGGTCCTCAGGTGCTCGGTCGCTCTTGGCGGTCCTGGGTGAGCGCGCTCCTGGTTGTCGTAGACCTTATCAGGCTAAAGCTTGGAAGGATCAAGCTGAGGGCCACAGAAAGACCATAGAACCCCTGTTTCGAATTGATTCATTCATTGTATATAAACAAACACTCAAGGAAAACATTGAAACATTAGATAGGGAATAATCCTCAAGAAGTTTTATTAAAACTATAGTAGAAGAGATAAATAAGTGAAATCAACTAAGATTGAAACTAAATGGCAGTGGTCTATCGGACCTTATTCAATGGTTATCTACTTACTAAGACAATCAAAAATAATAAATCTTCAAGTTGGTGGCGTGCCAACTCCTTGGAACCTCGACTCCATCCAGGGTCTGAAGCTTGTACGAGTCGCGACCAGTGACACCACTGCATTGGCTCCACAAGCTAACTGAAAGACTTCAAGTCTCGAGTCTCCACAGACTTTCAGGTTCTTGACTTTCAGAGTTCTAGCTAGTCCAAGGTCAGCCATTAAGGCTTTACATTCAGCCTCGTTGTTTGTGGCCGGGAAGTCTAGCTTTATAGAAAACTCAATGATGAACCCATCAGGGGTTTGGAGCACAAGCCCTACACCATTTGTTTTTGAAGCTTCGTCAAAAAGCTCCTTAAGTTTCTCCTCTTCTTTGGGTTCTTCTACCTTACTCTCCTGCCCCCCGACTTCCTGGTTGTCAATGGTGCATTCAACGAGGAAGTCAGCTAGAGCTTGAGCCTTGATTGCCACCTATGGCTTGTATCGAATGTCGAATTCTTCGAGCTCTACTGACCATTTAATCAATCTTCCACTAGCCTTCAGGCTATGCATTACGATCCTAAGGGGTTGGTCTGTCAGGACTTCAATCTTATTTGTCCTCAGGACTTTGAAAGCCTCTCTCAGGTGCTCAAGGTGATCAGCTTTCTTCAAGCTCTTCACTAGCATATCATTAACATAGACCTCCATGGTTTTTCCCATCTGATGTTTAAACATCTTATTTGATAGGTGCCAATACGCGGCTCCTTACTCCTGCATTCTTAAGATCAAACTCCATAACCTTTTCTGGTTTATCTACATACAAGGAGATGAGAACTAATTCCTTAATTGATAGAACCTGCCCCCTGTTATGGATCAAAAATCGAGGGGTGAGCTTCGTGCTTTTTGACTGATCTCGCGAGTCGGAACTCAGACGGGTCCTCACGAGGTGCCTACGTATCTTCAGCGGGGTGAAGAATCAAGTCAAAAAACGTAGTTCTATTTTGGAGGGGTAGAGCCCTTTATATAGATGTCTCAGGATTAGAGTCCGATTAGAAGTAGGATCCCTGGTGTTATGGATCAAAAATCGAGGGGTGAGCTTCGTGCTTTTTGACTGATCTCGCGAGTCGGAACTCAGACGGGTCCTCACGAGGTGCCTACGTATCTTCAGCGGGGTGAAGAATCAAGTCAAAAAACGTAGTTCTATTTTGGAGGGGTAGAGCCCTTTATATAGATGTCTCAGGGTTAGAGACTGATTAGAAGTAGGATCCCTGGTGTTAGAGTCCTAGTAGAAATAGGTATTTGAGTCAGAGATAGGATAGGACTGATCTCTGATCCTTATCTTGAGCTACTGGAGGTTATCTAGGACTCTAGATAGTCATCCACGAAATTCAGAGTTCTTGTAGGACTCTTGGAGTCCTGGACTCGCCAGTCAGACTCCTAGTAGGACTAGGATTCGAGTTCTGGGCCCTCACCGGGCTGGGGGCTCGTGCCTTAAGTTTGGGCAGCCCATGTTTCTCAAACATGAATGCCCAACGGGCTTTTTATAACCTCAATCTGCTAGCCACGAATTTTGGGTGATAAACCCAGAATCCGGGCCTTATATTCTGGCCTTTAATCAGACCTGGGCTCAAAATTACCCAATAATTTTTAGGGCCAATTTCAGACCCATATCATTTGCCCCCCAACTTTGGATAAGTTTCGTAGAAACTTTTCTAAAGTTTTAGAGCATTTTCAATCACTTCTCGAGCCTATTCTGAGTAAGGTCAGCCATCTAGGCCGATTCTGGACTTTCCTTAGTCGATCCGAGGCATTTTGAGGGTACATCTAGTGTTCTGGGGCGCTTTTTAAGTGTTTTCCGGGCGCTTCCAGGGCGCTAGACCTCGCTCAGGTCGATTTAAGGCGCTCAGGGCGCGCAGCTCGGGCGCGCAGCTCGGGCGCTCAGGGGCGCTCGACCTCGCCCAGGTCGATTTAGGGCGGATTGGACGCCCAGGTCGCTGCTGGCGCGCAGCTCGGGCGCACCTCGGGCGCTCAGGGGCGCTCGACCTCGCCCAGGTCGATTTAGGGCGGATTGGACGCCCAGGTCGATGCTGGCGCGCAGCTCGGGCGCTCATTGGCGCTCGACCTCGCCCAGGTCGACGCTCGCGCGCACCGTGGGCGCACCTGGGGCGCTTATGGGCGCTCAAGGGCGTTAAGTGTTTTTTGACACCCAAGTCAGTTGTCGACCTCACCCAGGTCGATTTAAGGCATCCTTGGTGCCCAAGTCGACGCTGGTGAGGTCCTCAGGCGCACCTCGGGCGCTCTTGGCGCTCCAGGGGCGCTTATAAGGCGCTCCCAGGGCGCTTCTCGGGCGCTCTCGGGCGTTGGGGTTTTTTTAACACCCAAGTCGATTGTCGACCTCACCCAGGTCGATTTAGGGTGTTTTGGGTGCCCAGGTCGACGGTGGTGAGGCCCTCAGGCGCACCTCGGGCGCTTTTGGCGCTCATGGCGCTCCGGGGGCGCTCATAGGGCGCCCCCAGGGCGCTTCTCGGGCGCTCTCAGGCGTTGTGGGTTTTTTAACATCCAAATCGATTGTCGACCTCACCCAGGTCGATTTAGGGCGTTTTGGGTGCCCAAGTCGACGGTGGTGAGGTCCTCAGGCGCACCTCGGGCGCTCTTGGCGCTCCTGGGGCGCTCATAGGGCGCTCCCAAGGCGCTTCGTGGGCGCTCTTGGGCGTTGGGGGTTATTTGACACCCAAGTTAGTTTTCGACCTCACCCAGGTCGATTTAGGGCATCCTTGGTGCCCAGGTCGACGCTGGTGAGGTCCTCAGGCGCACCTCGGGCGCTATTGGGGCTCCTGGGGCGCTCATAGGACGCTCCCAGGGCGCTTCTCGGGCGCTCTCTGGCGTTGGGTGTTTTTTGACACCCAAGTCAGTTGTCGACCTCACCCAAGTCGATTTAGGGCATCCTTGGTGCCCAGGTCGACGCTGGTGAGGTCCTCAGGCGCACCTGGGGCGCTCTTGGCGCTCCTGGGGCGCTTATAGAGCGCTCCCAGGGCGCTTGTTGGCCGCTATCGGGCGCACTTGGACGTTGCACGCCTTTTGGCACCTAAGTTGATTGTGGAGCTCACCCAGGTCATCAGGCGCACTTAGGGCGCTTGCAAGGCGCACTTAGGGTGTTGGGTCCTCAAGCGCTCCTTGGTTGTTCTAGGCGCTCCTGGGGCGCTTATAAAGCGCTCCCAAGGCGCTTCTAGGGCGCTCTCGAGCGTTGGGTGTTTTTCAACACCATGTTGATTGTCGACCTCACCCAGGTCGATTTAGGGCGTGTTGGGAGCCCAGGTTGACCATGGTGAGTGTTATCAGGCACTCCTCGGGCGTTCTTGGCGCTCCTGTGGCGCTCATAGGGCGCTCCCAAGGCGCTCATAGGGCGCTCTCGAGCGTAATCATGTTTGATTATGATAGACCCAGTTCAGGTTGATTTAAGAGTTAAGAAGGCTTTTAAAGCCGAGACTCGTTGTGTCTAGTTAGCTTATTGTCTAATCGAGACTAGTTTTTTATTTGTTAAGTCAAACAATAATCCCTTAGGCATATCATAGGCCAATCTCTTAACTAAGACTGAGCCATGGCATGTGTTTTAGGGGCCATTTCTAGGCTTATTCTATAATGGGGTTGTATTAGGCTTTCTCAGGCTAAAGCTTGGAAGGATCAAGCTGAGGGCCACAGAAAGACCATAGAACCCCTGTTTCGAGTTGATTAATTCGTTGTAGATAAACAAATACTAAAGGAAAACATTGAAACATTAGATATGGAACAATCCTCGAGAAATTTTATTGAAACTATAGTAGAAGAGATAAATAACTGAAATCAACAAAGTTTAAAACTAAATGACAATGGTCTATCAGACCTTATTCAATGGTTATCTACTTACTAAGACAATCAAACATAATTAATCTTCAAGTTGGTGGCGTGCCAACTCCTTGGAACCTTGACTCTATCAAGGGTCTGAAAGTTGTACGAGTCGCGACTAGTGACACCACTGCTTTGGCTCCATAAGCTAACTGAAAGACTTCAAGTCTTGAGTCTCCACAGACTTTTAAGTTCTTGATTCTCAGAGTTCTAGCTAGTCCAAGGCACGCCAATAAGGCTTCACATTTAGCCTCGTTATTTGTGGCTGGGAAATCTTGCTTTGTAGAAAACTCAATGACGAACCCATCAGGGGTTTGGAGCACAAGCCCTGCACCATTTGTTTTTGAAACTTCGTCAAAAAGCTCATTAAGTTTCTCCTCTTCTTTGGGTTCCTCTACCCTACTCTCCTGCACCCCGACTTCCTGGTTGTCAATGGTGCATTTAACTAGGAAGTCAGCCAGAGCTTGAGCTTTGATTGCCACCCGTGGCTTGTATCGAATGTCGAAATTTTCAAGCTCTACCGCCCACTTAATCAATCTTCCACTAGCCTTCGGGCTATGCATTACCATCCTAAGGGGTTGGTCAGTCAAGACTTCGATCTTATTTGTCCTCAGGACTCTGAAAGCCTCTCTCAGGCGCTCAAGGTGATCAGCTTTCTTCAAGCTCTTCACTAGCATATCATTGATATAGACCTCCACGGTCTTCTCATTTAGATGCTTAAACATCTTATTAGCTAAGCGCTAATACGTGGCTCTTGCATTCTTAAGATCAAACGCCATAACCTTTTCTGGTTTACCTCGGAACAACGAGATGGGAACCAATTCCTTAATTGATAAAACCTGCCCCCCGACTCCCCCGGGTTTCAAGGCTGCAACATAACAACTCCTGGCCATTTTCTGGTCTCCTTTTTCTTCTCCTACCCCGTTTCTTGTGGGGAACTTGATTTTCAAGTGATATGTGGATGCTATGGCTTTAAAAGCATGCATCCCTGTCCTTCCTAGGATAGCGTTGTAGGTTGATGAGGCCTTAATGACCATAAAGTTCAACATATAAGTGGCCTGTCGTGACTCTGCTCCCATGGTTACTGGTAATTGGATCATTCCTTCAATCTTGGATTCTACTCCGTTGAAACCATAGATCGGCATGTTGGACGGTGTCAACTGTGAATCAGCATACCCCATCTTTTGATAAGCATCATAGAAGAGGATGTCTACAGAAGCTCCATTATCAACAAGAACCCTCTTAATAGATGAGTTTCCAATAACGGGAGTTATGACCAACGGGTCGTCATGGGGGAACTTCACCCCTTCTAGATCAGAATCATCAAAGGTTAACGCAATCTCGGTCTTGGCCCTCTTCGGGGGTTCTCCAATGATACACATCACTTCACGAGCATAAGTTTTTCGTGAGTTACTAGACAAGCCTGCTGCAGTCGGTCCTCCAGAGATCATATTGATCACGGGCCCTCGAGGCTCGGTTCTCCTATCATGATCATCATTGTCCCTATCGCGACTATCATTGTCACGGGGATTCCTATCTGCATCCCTAGTATACCTGGACAACTTGCCTTTTCGGATCAAAAACTCAATCTCATCCTTCAACTGCCGACAATCATCGGTCTTATGTCCCGTATCCTTATGAAACCTGCAATACAAGTCCTTGTTTCTCTTTTCGGGGTCAGTCCTAATTGGCTTCGGCCATCGAACTCCTCCCTCTTTCTCAATTTCCATCAGAATCTGACTCCTGGGGGCATTCAGCCTTGCATACTCAGTGAACCTCGGTCCTGATTGCTTCTTGGTAGGTGACTTTTCACCATCTTCCCTTTTCAAATACTTGTTATCAGCATCATATTCAGTATCGTTCCCACGCTTCTTAGAGTCCGTGGTTGGTCCCTGGTTATTCTGGGATTTTCTCATGCTTTCCTCCGCCTTAATATACTTCCCGGCTCTCTCTTGGAGCTCATTCATGTTGTCAGGGGCCCTCTTGGCTAGTGAGCGGCGGAAATTATCATCCGTGGTTCCTTGTTGAAGGGCGATCATCGCTACTTTTGGTCCAAATCCGGTACTTTGAGCGCCTCCTTGGTGAACCTATTCATATAGTCTCGAAGGGATTCGTTCCTGCCTTGGTGAAGGTTCATCAACGAGGCTGAACTCTTAGCGTGGGTCTTACTCCCAATAAACTGGACTATGAAAGCTCGGCTCAAATCTCCGAACGAGGATATAGAGTTAGGGGGTAGTCGACTATACCAGTGCTGAGCCATCCCGCTCAAGGTTTGGGGGAAGGCTCGACACTTGATGGCCTCCGCGACTGGTTGCAACAGCAATGCATTCATGAAGGTTCGTACATGATTCGCGGGGTCACCCGTTCCATCATATGCCTTAATAGTGGGCAATTTGAACTTTCGAGAAATCCTTGCTGCCATGATTTCCTCGGTGAATGGGGGGATCGGGTTCTCTGGATCACCTGCAGCCAACAAGTGAATTCTACTCATACCTGAGTTCTGAGGGTTTTCAGTCCTTTGTCGAGGTTCGGGCGGTGGCTGCCTGGCCTGTTGTGCCGCCCTGTCTCTTTTCAATTGAGCTATCTCCTGTTCATAAGCTCGAATCCTGGCTTCGTACTCCTGGTCCGTGGGTCGACGGGACTCGGGGTTATTCGGCCTGGTGTTGTGCTGGGAGCCTCGGCTCTGGTTTCCGTCTCTCCTCCTTCGTGGGGGAATATCATAGTCCCTCTCCGAATCTTCAGAAGAGTCGTCCGTATAAACTACATACTCATCTGTTGGTCCTCTTGTGGTCGTCACAACGGTTGAGTAATGAGTCCCATGATCAGTGGCTGTGGCCACAACATTAGTCATAGGGGGCAGCGTGCCAAAAATCATAGGAATCGAGGTTTGAGCTGCGGTGGTTGTGCCACTGCTAGCAAGGGTCAACGTGACTGGTGGTGTGGTGGTGACGGGATTTGAGGTTCCAGCGGTGACCTGAGACAAGGGTGGATCCTGGGTTGCGGTGTTGTCTCCGTTTGAAGGTGCATGAATTTCTGAGCGTAATCTGGTGGACACAATGGTTGTTGTCTTCTTCCCACAGACGGCGCCAAATGTTATGGATCAAAAATCGAGGGGTGAGCTTCGTGCTTTTTGACTGATCTCGCGAGTCGGAACTCAGACGGGTCCTCACGAGGTGCCTACGTATCTTCAGCGGGGTGAAGAATCAAGTCAAAAAACGTAGTTCTATTTTGGAGGGGTAGAGCCCTTTATATAGATGTCTCAGGGTTAGAGACTGATTAGAAGTAGGATCCCTGGTGTTAGAGTCCTAGTAGAAATAGGTATTTGAGTCAGAGATAGGATAGGACTGATCTCTGATCCTTATCTTGAGCTACTGGAGGTTATCTAGGACTCTAGATAGTCATCCACCAAATTCAGAGTTCTTGTAGGACTCTTGGAGTCCTGGACTCGCCAGTCAGACTCCTAGTAGGACTAGGATTCGAGTTCTGGGCCCTCACCGGGCTGGGGGCTCGTGCCTTAAGTTTGGGCAGCCCATGTTTCTCAAACATGAATGCCCAACGGGCTTTTTATAACCTCAATCTGCTAGCCACGAATTTTGGGTGATAAACCCAGAATCCGGGCCTTATATTCTGGCCTTTAATCAGACCCGGGCTCAAAATTACCCAATAATTTTTAGGGCCAATTTCAGACCCATATCATTTGCCCCCCAACTTTGGATAAGTTTCGTAGAAACTTTTCTAAAGTTTTAGAGCATTTTAAACCACTTCTCGAGCCTATTCTGAGTAAGGTCAGCCATCTAGGCCGATTCTGGACTTTCCTTAGTCGATACGAGGCATTTTGGGGGTACATCAAGTGTTCTGGGGCGCTTTTTGAGCGTTTTCCGGGCGCTTCCAGGGCGCTAGACCTCGCCCAGGTCGATTTAGGGCGCTCAGGGCGTCCAGGTCGACGCTGGCGCGCAACTCGGGCGCACCTCGGGCGCTCAGTGGCGCTCGACCTCGCCCAGGTCGATTTAGGGCGGATTAAACGCCCACGTCGACGCTGGCGCGCAACTCGGGCGCACCTTGGCCGCTCATGGGCGCTCGACCTCGCCCAGGTTGACGCTCGCGCGCACCGTGGGCGCACCTCGAGCGCTTATGGGTGCTCACGGGCGTTAGGTGTTTTTTGACACCCAAGTCAGTTGTCGACCTCACCCAGGTCGATTTAGGGCATCCTTGGTGCCCAGGTCGACGCTGGTGAGGTCCTTAGGCGCACCTCGGGCTCTCTTGGCGCTCCTGGGGCGCTCATAGGACGCTCCCAGGGCGCTTCTTGGGCGTCCTCGGGCGTTGGGTGTTTTTTGACACCCAAGTCAATTGTCGACCTCACCCAGGTCGATTTAGGGCATCCTTGGTGCCCAGGTCGACGCTGGTGAGGTCCTCAGGCGCACCTCGGGCGCTCTTGGCGCTCCTGGGGCGCTCATAGGACGCTCCCAGGGCGCTTCTAGGGCGCTCTCGGGCGTTCTCGGGCGTTGGGTGTTTTTTGACACCCAAGTCAGTTGTCGACCTCACCCAGGTCGATTTGGGGCATCCTTGGTGCCCAGGTCGACGCTGGTGAGGTCCTCAGGCGCACCTCGGGCTCTCTTGGCGCTCCTGTTGCGCTCATAGGGCGCTCCCAAGGTGCTTCTTGGGCGCCCTCGGGCGTTGGGTGTTTTTTGACACCCAAGTCAATTGTCGACCTCACCCAAGTCGATTTAGGGCATTCTTGGTGCCCAGGTCGATGCTGGTGAGGTCCTCAGGCGCACCTCAGGCGCTATTTGCGCTCCTGGGGCGCTCATAGGGCGCTCCCGGGGCGCTCTCGGGCGTTGCTAGTTAATCATGGGCGTTTCTATCTTGTTTATTATGATAGACCCCGTTGAGGTTGAATTAAGAGTTTAGAAGGCGTTAAAGTCGAGACTTGTTGTGTCTAGTTAGCTTAATGTCTAATCGAGACTAACCTTTTACTTGTTAAGTTGAACAATAATCACTCGGGAATATCATAATCCAATATCTTAACTAAGACTGAGCCTTGACAAGTATTTCAGGGGCCCTTTATAGGCTAATTCCATAAGAGGGTTCTACTAGACCTTATCAGGCTAAAGCTTGGAAGGATCAAGCTGAGGGCCACAGAAAGACCATAGAACCCCTGTTTCGAATTGATTCATTCATTGCATGTAAACAAACACTCAAGGCAAACATTGAAACATTAGATATGAATAATCCTCAAGAAGTTTTATTAAAACTATAGTAGAAGAGATAAATAACTAAAATCAACTAAGATTGAAACTAAATGGCAGTGGTCTATCGGACCTTATTCAATGGTTATCTACTTACTAAGACAATCAAACTTAATAAATCTTCAAGTTGGTGGCGTGCCAACTCCTTGGAACCTCGACTCCATCCAGGGTCTGAAACTTGTACGAGTCGCGATTAGTGACACCACTGATTTGGCTCCATAAGCTAACTGAAAGACTTCAAGTCTTGAGTCTCCACAGACTTTTAGGTTCTTGATTCTCAGAAATCTAGCTAGTCCAAGGCACGCCAATAAGGCTTCACATTCAGCCTCGTTGTTTGTGGCCGGGAAATCTAGCTTTGTAAAAAACTCAATGATGAACCCATCAGGGGTTTGGAGCACAAGCCCTGCACCATTTGTTTTTGAAACGTCGTCAAAAAGCTCATTAAGTTTCTCCTCTTCTTTGGGTTCCTCTACCCTACTCTCCTGCCACCCGACTTCCTGGTTGTCAATGGTGCATTTAACTAGGAAGTCAGCCAGAGCTTGAGCTTTGATTGCCACCCGTGGCTTGTATCGAATGTCGAAATTTTCGAGCTCTACTGCCCACTTAATCAATCTTCCACTAGCCTTTGGGCTATGCATTATGATCCTAAGGGGTTGGTTTGTCAAGACTTCAATCTTATTTGTCCTCGGGACTTTGAAAGCCTCTCTCAGGTGCTCAAGTTGATCAGCTTTCTTCAAGCTCTTCACTAGCATATCATTGACATAGACCTCCATGGTCTTCTCATTTAGATGCTTAAACATCTTATTAGCTAGGCGCCAATACGTGGCTCTTGCATTCTTAAGATCAAACGCCATAACCTTTTCTGGTTTACCTCGGTACAAGGAGATGGGAACCAATTCCTTAATTGATAGAACATGCCCCCCGACTCCCTGGGGTTTCAAGGCTGCAACATAACAACTCCTGGCCATTTTCTGGTCTCCTTTTTCTTCTCCTACCCCGTTTCTTGTGGGGAACTTGATTTTCAAGTGATATGTGGATGCTATGGCTTTAAAAGCATGCATCCCTGTCCTTCCTAGGATAGCGTTGTAGGTTGATGAGGCCTTAATGACCATAAAGTTCAACATGTAAATGGCCTGTCGTGGCTCCGCTCCCATGGTCACTGGTAATTGGATCATTCCTTCAATCTTGGATTCTACTCTGTTGAAACCATAGATCGGCATGTTGGAAGGTGTCAACTGTGAATCAGCATACCCCATCTTTTGATAAGCATCATAGAAGAGGATGTCTACAGAAGCTCCATTATCAACAAGAACCCTCTTAATAGATGAGTTTCCAATAACGGGAGTTATGACCAACGGGTCGTCATGGGGGAACTTCACCCCTTCTAGATCAGAATCATCAAAGGTTAACGCAATCTCGGTCTTGGCCCTCTTCGGGGGTTCTCCAACGATACACATCACTTCACGAGCATAAGCTTTTCGTGAGTTATTAGACAAGCCTGCTGCAGTCGGTCCTCCAGATATCATATTGATCACGGGCCCTCGAGGCTCGGTTCTCCTATCATGATCATCATTGTCCCTATCGCGACTATCATTGTCACGGGGATTCCTATCTGCATCCCTAGTATACCTGGACAACTTGCCTTTCCGGATCAAAAACTCAATCTCATCCTTCAACTGCCGACAATCATCGGTCTTATGTCCTGTATCCTTATGAAACCTGCAATACAAGTCCTTGTTTCTTTTTTCGGGGTCAGTCCTAATTGGCTTCGGCCATCGAACTCCACCCTCTTTCTCAATTTCCATTAGAATCTGACTCCTGGGGGCATTCAGCCTTGCATACTCAGTGAACCTCGGTCCTGATTGCTTCTTGGTGGGTGACTTATCACCATCTTCCCTTTTCAAATACTTGTTATCAGCATCATATTCAGTATCGTTCCCACGCTTCTTAGAGTCCGTGGTTGGTCCCTGGTTAATCTGGGATTTTCTCATGCTTTCCTCCGCCTTAATATACTTCCCGGCTCTCTCTTGGAGCTCATTCATGTTGTCAGGGGCCCTCTTGGCTAGTGAGCGGCGAAAATTATCATACGTGGTTCCTTGTTGAAGGGCGATCATCGCTACCTTTTGGTCCAAATCCGGGACTTTGAGCGCCTCCTTGGTGAACCTATTCATATAGTCTCGAAGGGATTCGTTCCTGCCTTGGTGAAGGTTCATCAACGAGGCTGAACTCTTAGCGTGGGTCTTACTCCCAATAAACTGGCCTATGAAAGCTCGGCTCAAATCTCCAAATGAGGATATAGAGTTAGGGGGTAGTCGACTATACCAGTGCTGTGCCATCCCGCTCAAGGTTTGGGGGAAGGCTCGACACTTGATGGCCTTCGTGACTGGTTGCAACAACAATGCATTCATGAAGGTTCGTACATGATTCGCGGGGTCACCCGTTCCATCATATGCCTTAATAGTGGGCAATTTGAACTTTCGAGAAATCCTTGCTGCCATGATTTCCTCGGTGAATGGGGGGATCGGGTTCTCTGGATCACCTGCAGCCAACAACTGAATTCTATTCATACCTGAGTTCTGAGGGTTTTCAGTCCTTTGTCGAGGTTCGGGCGGTGGCTGCCTGGCCTGTTGTGCCGCCCTGTCTCTTTTCAATTGAGCTATCTCCTGTTCATAAGCTCGAATCCTAGCTTCATACTCCTGGTCCGTGGGTCGACGGCACTCGGGGTTATTCGGCCTAATGTTGTGCTGGGAGCCTCGGCTCTGATTTCCATCTCTCCTTCTTCGTGGGGGAATATCGTAGTCCCACTCTGAATCTTCAGAAGAGTCGTCAGTATAAACTATATACTCATCTGTTGGTCCTCGTGTGGTTGTCACAACGGTAGAGTAATGAGTCCCATGATCAGTGGCTGTGGCCACAACATTAGTCATAGGGGGCAGCGTGCCAAAAATCATAGGAATCGAGGTTTGAGCAGCGGTGGTTGTGCCACTGCTAGCAAGGGTCAACGTGACTGGTGGTGTGGTGGTGACGGGATTCGAGGTTCCAGCTGTTATGGATCAAAAATCGAGGGGTGAGCTTCGTGCTTTTTGACTGATCTCGCGA
Organism: Daucus carota subsp. sativus; assembly: GCF_001625215.2. Classification (NCBI taxonomy): domain Eukaryota; kingdom Viridiplantae; phylum Streptophyta; class Magnoliopsida; order Apiales; family Apiaceae; genus Daucus; species Daucus carota. The sequence goes on from NC_030381.2 coordinate 11,798,623, forward strand.
GTCGGAACTCAGACGGGTCCTCACGAGGTGCCTACGTATCTTCAGCGGGGTGAAGAATCAAGTCAAAAAACGTAGTTCTATTTTGGAGGGGTAGAGCCCTTTATATAGATGTCTCAGGGTTAGAGACTGATTAGAAGTAGGATCCCTGGTGTTAGAGTCCTAGTAGAAATAGGTTTTTGAGTCAGAGATAGGATAGGACTGATCTCTGATCCTTATCTTGAGCTGCTGGAGGTTATCTAGGACTCTAGTTAGTTATCCACGAAACTCAGAGTTCTTGTAGGACTCTCGGAGTCCTGGACTCGTCAGTCAGACTCCTAGTAGGACTAGGATTCGAGTTCTGGGCCCTGACTGGGCTGGGGGCTCGTGTCTTGAGTTTGGGCAGCCCATGTTTCTCAAACATGAATGCCCAACGGGCTTTTTATAACCTCAATCTGCTAGCCACGAATTTTGGGTGAAAGACCAAGAATCCGGGCCTTATATTCTGGCCTTTAATCAGACCCGGGCTCAAAATTACCCAATAATTTTTAGGGCCAATTTCAGAGCCATATCATTTGCCCCCCAACTTTGGATAAGTTTCGTAGAAACTTTTCTAAAGTTTTAGAGCATCTCAGACGACTTTTCAAGCCTTTTCAATCACTTCTCGAGCCTATTCTGAGTAAGGTCAGCCATCTAGGCCGATTCTGGACTTTCCTTAGTCGATCCGATGCATTTTGGGGGTACATCAAGTGTTCTGGGGCGCTTTTTAAGTGTTTTCCGGGCGCTTCCAGGGCGCTAGACCTCGCTCAGGTCGATTTAGGGCGCTCAGGGCGTCCAGGTCGACGCTGGCGCGCAGCTCGGGCGCACCTCGGGCGCTCAGGGGCGCTCGACCTCGCCCAGGTCGATTTAGGGCGGATTGGACGCCCAGGTCGATGCTGGCGCGCAGCTCGGGCGCTCATGGGCGCTCGACCTCGCCCAGGTCGACGCTCGCACGCACCGTGGGCGCACCTAGGGCGCTTATGGGCGCTCAAGGGCGTTAAGTGTTTTTTGACACCCAAGTCAGTTGTCGACTTCACCCTGGTCGATTTAAGGCATCCTTGGTGCCCAAGTCGACGCTGGTGAGGTCCTCAGGCGCACCTCGGGCGCTCTTGGCGCTCCAGGGGCGCTCCCTGGGCGCTTCTCGGGCGCTCTCGGGCGCTTTTGGCGCTCCTGGCGCTTGGGGGGCGCTCATAGGGCGCCCCCAGGACGCTTCTCGGGCGCTCTCAGGCGTTGTGGGTTTTTTAACACCCAAATCGATTGTCGACCTCACCCAGGTCGATTTAGGGTGTTTTGGGTGCCCAAGTCGACGGTGGTGAGGTCCTCAGGCGCACCTCGGCCGCTCTTGGCGCTCCTGGGGCGCTCATAGGGCGCTTCGCGGGCGCTCTCGGGCGTTGGGGGTTTTTTTAACACCCAAGTTAATTACGACCTCACCCAAGTCGATTTAAGGCATCCTTGGTGCCCAGGTCGACGCTGGTGAGGTCCTCAGGCGCACCTCGGGCGCTCTTGGCGCTCCTGGGGCGCTCACAGGGCGCTTCTCGGGCGCTCTCGGGCGTTAGGTGTTTTTTGACACCCAAGTTAATTGTCGACCTCACCCAGGTCGATTTAAGGCATCCTTGGTGCCCAGGTCGACGCTGGTGAGGTCCTCAGGCGCACCTCGGGCGCTCTTGGCGCTCCTGGGGCGCTCATAGGGCGCTCACAGGGCGCTTCTCGGGCGCTCTCGGGCGTTAGGTGTTTTTTGACACCCAAGTTAATTGTCGACCTCACCCAGGTCGATTTAAGGCATCCTTGGTGCCCAGGTCGACGCTGGTGAGGTCCTCAGGCGCACCTCGGGCGCTCTTGGCGCTCCTGGGGCGCTAATAGGGCGCTCACTGGGCGCTTCTCGGGCGCTCTCGGGCGTTAGGTTTTTTTTGACACCCAAGTTAATTGTCGACCTCACCCAGGTCGATTTAAGGCATCCTTGGTGCCCAGGTCGACGCTGGTGAGGTCCTCAAGCGCACCTCGGGCGCTCTTGGCGCTCCTGGGGCGCTCATAGGGCGCTCCCAGGGCGCTTCTCGGGCGCTCTCGGGCGTTAGGTGTTTTTTGACACCCAAGTCAGTTGTCGACCTCACCCAGGTCGATTTAGGGCATCCTTGGCGCCCAGGTCGACGCTGGTGAGGTCCTCAGGCGCACCTCGGGCGCTCTTGGCGCTCCTGGGGCGCTCGTAGGGCGCTCACAGGGCGCTTCTCGGGCGCTCTCGGGCGTTAGGTGTTTTTTGACACCCAAGTTAATTGTCGACCTCACCCAGGTCGATTTAAGGCATCCTTGGTGCCCAGGTCGACGCTGGTGAGGTCCTCAGGCGCACCTCGGGCGCTCTTGGCGCTCCTGGGGCGCTCATAGGGCGCTCACAGGGCGCTTCTTGGGCGCTCTCGGGCGTTAGGTGTTTTTTGACACCCAAGTTAATTGTCGACCTCACCCAGGTCGATTTAAGGCATCCTTGGTGCCCAGGTCGACGCTGGTGAGGTCCTCAGGCGCACCTCGGGCGCTCTTGGCGCTCAAAGGGCGCTCTCGGGCGTTAGGGGTTTTTTAACATCATGTTGATTGTCGACCTCACCCAGGTCGATTTAGGGCTTGTTGGGAGCCCAGGTTGACCATGGTGAGTGTTATCAGGCACTCCTCGGGCGTTCTTGGCGCTCCTGGGGCGCTCATAGGGCGCTCCCAAGGTGCTAATAGGGCGCTCTCGAGCGTAATCATGTTTGATTATGATAGACCCAGTTCAGGTTGATTTAAGAGTTTAGAAGGCTTTTAAAGCCGAGACTCGCTGTGTCTAGTTAGCTTATTGTCTGATCGAGACTAGTTTTTATTTGTTAAGTCAAACAATAATCCCTTAGGCATATCATAGGCCAATCTCTTAACTAAGACTGAGCCATGGCATGTGTTTTAGGGGCCATTTCTAGGCTTATTCTATAATGGGGTTGTATTAGGCTTTCTCAGGCTAAAGCTTGGAAGGATCAAGCTGCGGGCCACAGAAAGACCATAGAACCCCTGTTTCGAGTTGATTAATTCGTTGTAGATAAACAAATACTCAAGGAAAACATTGAAACATTAGATATGGAACAATCCTCGAGAAATTTTATTGAAACTATAGTAGAAGAGATAAATAACTGAAATCAACAAAGTTTAAAACTAAATGACAATGGTCTATCAGACCTTATTCAATGGTTATCTACTTACTAAGACAATCAAACATAATAAATCTTCAAGTTGGTGGCGTGCCAACTCCTTGGAACCTTGACTCCATCCAGGGTCTGAAAGTTGTACGAGTCGCGACTAGTGACACCACTGCTTTGGCTCCATAAGCTAACTGAAAGACTTCAAGTCTTGAGTCTCCACAGACTTTTAAGTTCTTGATTCTCAGAGTTCTAGCTAGTCCAAGGCACGCCAATAAGGCTTCACATTCAGCCTCGTTATTTGTGGCCGGGAAATCTTGCTTTGTAGAAAACTCAATGACGAACCCATCAGGGGTTTGGAGCACAAGCCCTGCACCATTTGTTTTTGAAACTTCGTCAAAAAGCTCATTAAGTTTCTCCTCTTCTTTGGGTTCCTCTACCCTACTCTCCTGCCCCCCAACTTCCTGGTTGTCAATGGTGCATTTAACTAGGAAGTCAGCCAGAGCTTGAGCTTTGATTGCCACCCGTGGCTTGTATCGAATGTCGAAACTTTCAAGCTCTACCGCCCACTTAATCAATCTTCCACTAGCCTTCGGGCTATGCATTATCATCTTAAGGGGTTGGTCAGTCAAGACTTCGATCTTATTTGTCCTCAGGACTCTGAAAGCCTCTCTCAGGCGCTCAAGGTGATCAGCTTTCTTCAAGCTCTTCACTAGCATATCATTGATATAGACCTCCACGGTCTTCTCATTTAGATGCTTAAACATCTTATTAGCTAAGCGCCAATACGTGGCTCTTGCATTCTTAAGATCAAACGCCATAACCTTTTCTGGTTTACCTCGGAACAAGGAGATGGGAACCAATTCCTTAATTGATAAAACCTGCCCCCCGACTCCCCCGGGTTTCAAGGCTGCAACATAACAACTCCTGGCCATTTTCTGGTCTCCTTTTTCTTCTCCTACCCCGTTTCTTGTGGGGAACTTGATTTTCAAGTGATATGTGGATGCTATGGCTTTAAAAGCATGCATCCCTGTCCTTCCTAGGATAGCGTTGTAGGTTGATGAGGCCTTAATGACCATAAAGTTCAACATATAAGTGGCCTGTCGTGGCTCTGCTCCCATGGTTACTGGTAATTGGATCATTCCTTCAATCTTGGATTCTACTCCGTTGAAACCATAGATCGGCATGTTGGACGGTGTCAACTGTGAATCAGCATACCCCATCTTTTGATAAGCATCATAGAAGAGGATGTCTACAGAAGCTCCATTATCAACAAGAACCCTCTTAATAGATGAGTTTCCAATAACGGGAGTTATGACCAACGGGTCGTCATGGGGGAACTTCACCCCTTCTAGATCAGAATCATCAAAGGTTAACGCAATCTCGGTCTTGGCCCTCTTCGGGGGTTCTTCAATGATACACATCACTTCACGAGCATAAGCTTTTCGTGAGTTACTAGACAAGCCTGCTGCAGTCGGTCCTCCAGAGATCATATTGATCACGGGCCCTCGAGGCTCGGTTCTCCTATCATGATCATCATTGTCCCTATCGCGACTATCATTGTCACGGGGATTCCTATCTGCATCCCTAGTATACCTGGACAACTTGCCTTTCCGGATCAAAAACTCAATCTCATCCTTCAACTGCCGACAATCATCGGTCTTATGTCCCGTATCCTTATGAAACCTGCAATACAAGTCCTTGTTTCTCTTTTCGGGGTCAGTCCAAATTGGCTTCGGCCATCGAACTCCTCCCTCTTTCTCAATTTCCATCAGAATCTGACTCCTGGGGGCATTCAGCCTTGCATACTCAGTGAACCTCGGTCCTGATTGCTTCTTGGTAGGTGACTTTTCACCATCTTCCCTTTTCAAATACTTGTTATCAGCATCATATTCAGTATCGTTCCCACGCTTCTTAGAGTCCGTGGTTGGTCCCTGGTTAATCTGGGATTTTCTCATGCTTTCCTCCGCCTTAATATACTTCCCGGCTCTCTCTTGGAGCTATTCATATAGTCTCGAAGGGATTCGTTCCTGCCTTGAGCGCCTCCTTGGTGAACCTATTCATATAGTCTCGAAGGGATTCGTTCCTGCCTTGGTGAAGGTTCATCAACGAGGCTGAACTCTTAGCGTGGGTCTTACTCCCAATAAACTGGCCTATGAAAGCTCGGCTCAAATCTCCGAACGAGGATATAGAGTTAGGGGGTAGTCGACTATACCAGTGCTGAGCCATCCCGCTCAAGGTTTGGGGGAAGGCTCGACACTTGATGGCCTCCGTGACTGGTTGCAACAGCAATGCATTCATGAAGGTTCGTACATGATTCGCGGGGTCACCCGTTCCATCATATGCCTTAATAGTGGGTAATTTGAACTTTCGAGAAATCCTTGCCGCCATGATTTCCTCGGTGAATGGGGGGATCGGGTTCTCTGGATCACCTGCAGCCAACAAGTGAATTCTATTCATACCTGAGTTCTGAGGGTTTTCAGTCCTTTGTCGAGGTTCGGGCGGTGGCTGCCTGGCCTGTTGTGCCGCCCTGTCTCTTTTCAATTGAGCTATCTCCTGTTCATAAGCTCGAATCCTGGCTTCGTACTCCTGGTCCGTGGGTCGACGGGACTCGGAGTTATTCGGCCTGGTGTTGTGCTGGGAGCCTCGGCTCTGGTTTCCGTCTCTCCTCCTTCGTGGGGGAATATCATAGTCCCTCTCCGAATCTTCAGAAGAGTCGTCCGTATAAACTACATACTCATCTGTTGGTCCTCTTGTGGTTGTCACAACGGTAGAGTAATGAGTCCCATGATCAGTGGCTGTGGCCACAACATTAGTCAGAGGGGGCAGCGTGCCAAAAATCATAGGAATCGAGGTTTGAGCAGCGGTGGTTGTGCCACTGCTAGCAAGGGTCAACGTGACTGGTGGTGTGGTGGTGACAGGATTCGAGGTTCCAGCGGTGACCTGAGACAATGGTGGATCCTGGGTTGCTGTGTTGTCTCCGTTTGAAGGTGCATGAATTTCTGAGCGTAATCTGGTGGACACCATGGTTGTTGTCTTCTTCCCACAGACGGCGCCAAATGTTATGGATCAAAAATCGAGGGGTGAGCTTCGTGCTTTTTGACTGATCTCGCGAGTCGGAACTCAGACGGGTCCTCACGAGGTGCCTACGTATCTTCAGCGGGGTGAAGAATCAAGTCAAAAAACGTAGTTCTATTTTGGAGGGGTAGAGCCCTTTATATAGATGTCTCAGGGTTAGAGACTGATTAGAAGTAGGATCCCTGGTGTTAGAGTCCTAGTAGAAATAGGTTTTTGAGTCAGAGATAGGATAGGACTGATCTCTGATCCTTATCTTGAGCTGCTGGAGGTTATCTAGGACTCTAGTTAGTTATCCACGAAACTCAGAGTTCTTGTAGGACTCTCGGAGTCCTGGACTCGTCAGTCAGACTCCTAGTAGGACGAGGATTCGAGTTCTGGGCCCTGACCGGGCTGGGGGCTCGTGTCTTGAGTTTGGGCAGCCCATGTTTCTCAAACATGAATGCCCAACGGGCTTTTTATAACCTCAATCTGCTAGCCACGAATTTTGGGTGATAGACCCAGAATCCGGGCCTTATATTCTGGCCTTTAATCAGACCCGGGCTCAAAATTACCCAATAATTTTTAGGGCCAATTTCAGAGCCATATCACCAGCGGTGACCTGAGACAAGGGTGGATCCTGGGTTGCGGTGTTGTCTCCGTTTGAAGGTGCATGAATTTCTGAGCATAATCTGGTGGACACCATGGTTGTTGTCTTCTTCCCACAGACGGCGCCAAATGTTATGGATCAAAAATCGAGGGGTGAGCATCGTGCTTTTTGACTGATCTCACGAGTTGGAACTCAGACGGGTCCTCACGAGGTGCCTACGTATCTTCAGCAGGGTGAAGAATCAAGTCAAAAAACGTAGTTCTATTTTGGAGGGGTAGAGCCCTTTATATAGATGTCTCAGGATTAGAGTCCGATTAGAAGTAGGATCCCTGGTGTTAGAGTCCTAGTAGAAATATTCGTCAATGGTTTGATTTTTAGGCAGTGGAAGAGTCACATCGTTCTCACTTAATACCCATAAGCCTTAGAAATCGCCCCAAATCAGAGATAAAGAAAATTCGTATTTATTCGTATTAATTTAAGAAGTTTGTTCCAGTAATATCTATAACATTCTAGACACCATAAATTACATGCCACGATGGGTGACATATATATAATTTATATTCGTCTTTATGTTAAATTACATACAAACAATGATGGAGACCATGGACTTAATTCCCTCTCCCACTTAGAATTTACTTTGAGGATTTTAATCTAGATGCATCGCCCTATGTTATTTCTTCGAAGTCCACATGCATACTATCATGGTTATAGCAACACAAAGAACACATAACATGGCAGCATACTATCATGATTAAAGCATTAATGAAAAATATCCCTCTGTCCATGTCATTCTAGCATGCGAAGGGTTAGTATCACTTGGCATAACAACACAGACAAGAAACACATAATAAAAATAATCAAGAATTATGTAAATCATAATAAAACACATCCACTATTATGGCCCCGGAAAAACAGCTTCGAGAGCCCGTTTGGAGGCCTAAACGGCCTCAGAATGCCTCGAAAAATTCCAAAAAACAGCTTCGAAATCACCCCAACCGGGCGCCCGAATGGTGGTTAAGTCCGTCTCGTTTTGCCGTCTCCGAAAAGTGCTTATTCGCCTAAATCGGACATCGTATGCAAAAGTTACGGCCAAAACAGCGAAGCACCCCGAAAAACAGATCGCAGCAGCGGAAGATCTCTGTTCCTTGCAGCCCCGTTGATCAAACAATTACATACAGATTGTACAGACGAACCAGCCTATTCTATTACATCAGATCATAATCTAAAACAATTACAAATTGAATTACAAGATTAAACTATCACGATAAACCCTCGTGATTTACAACAAAGCCACGATAAACAACGTGGAATCTAAACATAACAGAATAATTAAAACACGGCCATAATAGTGGATAACAACCTGCATCACAGAACCACTACATACATGCATATATAATCATGACATGGACTACATATCATAAAACGCGGAACCGCAACCTGGCTCTGATACCATTGTAGGAACAATCGAACCTTGGCCCTGCGTTTTATGATACTAATTAAAAGTTCGAAAAGAATATTAACCTTAATCGCCACGGCGCAAGCGATTCAAATCCACGTCTTCTACTGTAGTCCCTGATTCTCCTTGGACGAAGTGTGGCCTTTGATCTCCCAAGGCGTGCCTCTCCTTAAAGCTCCGAAAACCCAAAACCCTAGCTGGCTCCTTGAGAAAAACGTCTGCCTCTCTCAAACCCTAGGATGAATTTGTTTTGGTGTGTCTTTCAGCTTTAGGAGAACGTGAATATTTATAGGCTACAGTAGGGATCATGGACCATTAGGTCAGGCCTTCCAATGATATTCCGGGCCAGGCCCAATGTCATTAAATATTAATTCAATCCACTAGAGAATTAATATTTGCAATACATTTTCTAATTCCGTAAATTAATTATTTAATTCGGCTCCCATATTAATTGGTTATAAATTTCCCATGTTTAAGATATCGCATGTCCATTAATTAAATTAATTTTTGACAATTAATTTAATCAATATCTTTTATCCTTGATCATCCACTCAACCTTATAATTATGCAAGAACAAATCTGCCTGCAGGACTAAAGCATAATTATCTTTATGAGCTTTCAAGAGGACATCATCACCCGAATATATTTTTCGAACATGGTTTCCTGTTATACTTAACATCCCACTCTGTATATAATGTCATTGCCCAATACATAAATTCGTAATTTAAAATAAATCACTTAACTTATGAGTCAAGGCATGTGCATTAAATACAAGTGTCAATCACTACATCCGGATTAAGAACTTAAGCATTAATAACATCATAGAATCTTAGTTCTTTATTGTCAGAATAAAAGAAACAATTATTCTACTATTTTGATCCCATTCAATATACACAAAGTATATAAGTATTATTTAATAGTCAAGATAAACTATTTCTAAATAATACTTCAGCCGTTCCAGTGGTTTGTCTAACACCACTTTGACTGTGAACCTTTATTATATTATATAAGGAATCTAACAATCTAATCTTCTACTATCCCATTTGATACTAGATTGTTTACAATATATAATATACAGACAATGTGAAAACATGCATTAAAGATTCTCAAATAATTGTTATATACTTCAAACAAATATTTCAGTATAACCCTAACAATAACGTGTAGCTCAGCCTATGATATGTGGAAAAATATTGAGTTGCTATTTGAGGGAAGCGAAGAAGTCAGAGAAAACCAAAATTAAATCCTGGTTTCTCAATATGAAGCTTTCATGGCAAATCAAGGAGAAGAGCTGACTATCATGTTCGAAAGATTCAGCAAGCTGTTAGGTGAACTACAACTCCATGGAAAGTATTATGACAAGATAGAAGTCAATCTGAAGTTCTTACTCACTCTGGCAAATCACTTGGAAAGTAGAGTGACAACTATCCGAGAAGGAAGGAATCTCAACAATATTTTTCTGAAAACATTATATGGTGTTCTAAAGTCTAATGAATTAGAATACTTTCAAAAAAGAGCCATCCAGTTTGGATTAAAGAACAAGATGGCTAACATGACTAATCCTGTAATTGCTCATGATCCTAGAATCAGTCAACAAGGCGAATCTAGTCATCTCTTCCAGCAGATTCAACCACCCACTCTAAAAATTAAGGAGGTGGAAGATGAAGATGACAAGGTCATTGTGGAACTGGAAGATGATGAGGAGGATGAGTACTATATCCTCGAGGAAATAGAGAGTATGGACAACCCTGCCATGGCATTTATGGAAAGAAAGTTCGAAAACTTTAAGTTCAAAAAGAACAAACCATTTAAAACTCAGGGTCAATACTCAAGGTTCAACAGGACTAGTTTAAGTTAGGGGTGAGTACGGTACGGGTAAAGCCGGGGTTTCTGAGATCTCCAGAACCATCACAATTTTCAGATATTCAAAATGTTGAGAACCAAAATTGTACCATTATTATAAATATTCGTATTGTATTGTTCCAAATTTTCGGGACAAGATGGGACGAGATTTCAGATATTCGGTACTCTTAATAAAATGACATTAAAAAAAGTAAATATCAAAGAAGTGGTAAATCTAAACAATAAAATTCCAAAATATACTTGATAAATAAAGAAGCAAAAAAAAAACCTGTTCAAGGAAAATAAATTATAATCTGGAAAACTTCGAGTTCAAATTCTTCTACTTGCAAATGCTAGATATGCTTTATTAACTATAAATAAAATACTCTACAAGTCTAAACCAATTGCTGCACTTGGTTCAAAAGTTCAAGCTATAAGACTGCAAGCTTTGATCCTGAATCTACAAGTACTGCATTGTAATATCCTCTTGTACCAAAAAAAATTCTCAACCATGTCAGTTCACCCATGAGCAAGTCTCTAATATATAGCAACACATGCCTAAATCTAACATACATGCACTTTGTGAACACTAGGCAGCTTGTTAAAGTAATATTTAATCCAATACCATTTCAAGTCATATTCAGTTTGTAGCTTCTCACCTTCACTGAATTTTGTTAACAAATCAAGCCTTCAACCACTAAAAGGTGTATATCATGCATAAATAATCAATATAATTTATCTTTACACATAGTATATGCTATGCAATTTTGATTAAACTTATAAATATACTGATATACATGAGATAAAACTCACCTGATTAACAATCCAGGCTTTGTCGAGAACGAATAGTATCTAAAATTTCTGGATCCTCCGTCACATCTGAAAATATTTTAAAATTTTAACTATTAAATAATTATATATAATATGATTGATAGGTCCATTATTTCGCACATTTTAACTACCTCTTTATTGCTTGTTTTCGTATTTTTATTAGTTAATTGTTTTGTTTTCAGGAATTTTTAGAGAAATCAAGTATTCAAGAGAAAAAGGAACAAAAAGGTGCAAGAAGGGAAAATGAGGAAGAAAAAGAAAAGAAAAAGAAGAAAGAAGGAAAAGAAAATCAAGACACAAAGACCCTTCTACCCCTAAAACCCTAATCTAGGCCTATATAAACATCATTTTCTCTCATTAGCCACCAACTTAGTCTAACTTAGTTTACCCTAGTTTTTACCTAGTTGTTAGTAGCCTCTTTTATCATCTTCCACATCTAGAATAGCTTTCTCTTTCAACTTGTAATCTCTCAAATATTGTAAACACTTTCCATATATATATATATATATATATATATATATATATATATATATATATATATATATAAGTTCAAGTTTAGTTTCTTCATCTCCTACATCTTTACCTTGTTGAAATTTATGACTATGACCAACCTTCTTTCTAACAAGTGGATAAAGTGGCATTTATGCCAACCACTTGTGGGTAGAAGAACCTTTATTTTGTGTTTTGAACTTACATTTTTAGTATTTAGCTTGAGCCCCGTTTAATTCTCAATATTATTAGTGGGTTCAATGATTTAGTTGATATTTTGGTTTGTAGTTTGATGGGGTTTTGTTAGAAACATGGTAGATAAGCTAGTTTTGAAGTTTTGTTCGATTTGGAGTTAGTTTGGTATGATTTGGCGTTGTCCTTGTTCATGGTTTTGATATTTTTGGGGGGCGTTTTGGTGTAAATTTTAGTTTGTGATTTTGAATTGAGTTTAGTGGGTTTTGGTTAGTTATATTTTATACAGGCTAGATTTAAAGTTTGGTATAATTTGGAGTTGTTTTGACTTGATTTGGGTCTTGTTTTGGTAAGAAATGGGTAGTTTAGGGACTATTTAGTGTAGAATTTAGTGTTGAATTTGGTTTAGATGTTATTGGGCTTTTATTTGTTGTACTTAAAATAGCTAGATTTTCCGGTGAAATCAATTTTCCGGCGAGATTTAAGCTATTCCGGGCACCTCCATAGATTCCGGCGGGAGTTCACGCTCATGCGTTTAGTCATTTTGATTTCGCTGACTTGCATTCTTAGTGTTTTGTTGTTTATTACTCATATTAATTATTATTATTACTCTGTTTTCATTTGACTTTGTTTTCGAAAGTTGCGAGTCACCGTATGTTAATCTGTTTATGTATTGGATCTGTTTGGCTGCTTGATTTCCACCTGTGTTTTATTTTATGTTTTTTTTTTTCTCTTCCGTCATGATTGCGCTTGACCTTAACAGACACTTGTTTCGCCGCATAATTTTTGTTTTGTTATTTCTTTTTTTCTATTTCTTTTGTCTTTTAGTGGAGTTAAAAAAAAACTTTTCAAAAATTAATGGTCTAATTCGCCTAAATTAGAAATTAAGTTTTCGCGAAAATAAATTTAGTCCTTGAAACAAATCTTATATTACTAAAACGGGATCGTGCACTTGCGATTAAAATCATTATTTTTGGCACATCATGTGTTTTGGCGCCACTGCCGGGGACTAAAATTAATTTTCGCGCCTTAATTTGTAATTTTTCGGATTATTTTTTTTTAATATTCTCTCACTTCTTTTGGATTGAATTTCAGAAAATTGGAAGAGTATGATATAACTTGGAATAAGTGGAGAATATTCTTGGAGTATTGGAAGCTTTGCTCGGGTAACTTGTATCTCTCTCCTATTTCATTTTTTTTAACTAATAAAATCACAAAAAAATATAAAAAATTGAAACACACAAACATATTGAAAAATTAAAATCCAAAAATATTAGTTAGAACTACATAATTGTTGCATCATGCATTTAATCACTTAGGGCACATTATCTAGATTTTAATTTTTGTTTTTAAATCTTCAGTGTCTAAGGCTAGCGAAAGCTTACCTGGCCGATTAAGGTTTGGTGTCTAAACGCGGAGATTGGCCTCTTGGCAATGCTTGCTCCAAACTGGCCAAACCAGTCCGAATAATAATTGATTTACCGAGTTTTTGGTGGTCCTTAAAGTTAGGAGCAAGGTCTAGTTCATTTTATTAGGGAACCCTAGGACTAGGTTTTTCTTTCTCTTTTACACCCTTTTTTGTGTGTTTTACTTTATCGCACTTACTTGCTACGTGTTTACTATCTTGTTTATGCGAACTACTTGGGTTAGGAACGAATCATCTAGATTAGTAAGACCTATAATCGAGATTCCTTCGTCATCCTCTTCGGACTCCGAACCCATAGAATCTAGCGAACTGATAGTTAATATGGCGTTGTCTCTTAAAGACCGTTGTTACCCTTCCCGTTCGGCTCAACCATCATGCATCACCCTTCCTCCCGTTAATGGGAATAATTTCGAGATTAAGGCACATCACATTAGTATGTTGCCTAAATTTTTAGGGAGTGAAGGTGAGGATCCATATCTCTTTATTCAAGAATTTGAGGAGGTTTGTGGTTTATAAAAACTCCAACAATTGAGTGAAGACTCCATTAGGCTTAGACTAATCAACTTTGCTTTAAAAGAAAATGCTAAAAAATGGTTGTATAGTCTACCAGACAATTCTATTTCCACATGGGAGGGGTTTGTGGTGGTTTTTCTTAAAAATTATACAACTATTTTTTAGCATTTGTAATTCGAGTCGTCTAGCTCTAGCTCTAAGGGTTTGCACTCCATAGGAAACAATGTGGCAACCGATGCCAAATTAGCTACCCTAACTAAGAGACTTGAAGCACTAAAAACTAGTAAATCTCCCCGACAAATGTCAACGTACCCGAATTACAATCTCGCAACCCAACCCTCACACGAACTTGAACAAGTACATGCGATGTTTCAAAATCCTAGGAATGACCCATTTGCAACCACGTACAATCCGGGTTGGAGAAATCACCCAAATTTTTCATGGAACCAAGGTCAAAATTGTCAAATTCCTCAACCCAATTTTCAAATGAATCAAGGGCCAACTTCCTTTCAAACTCCTCAACAAAATTTTCAACAAAGGCCCAACCCAAACTCTTACCCAAATCAAGGTCCAAATTCATGTCATAACCCAATTCAAACTCCTTTGAATCCTCCCGGTTTTAATGATTCGGATAAAAGCCTCAATTCCTTAGAAAAGAGTTTGGAAGCCTTAGTGAAATCTCAAACTAATTTGACTCAATCTCAACAAACTTTCATGACAACCCTAGCCCAAGATAGGCAACTTTTGCATTCTAATGTGCAAGTCGTGTCTAAGTTAGAGGCTCAATTGAGTCAATTAGCTAGCACGTTGTGTGAGCGCGAGAAAAACAAATTCCCGAGTAAACCCGAGGTCAACCCAAAGTTTCCTCTCAATCAAAGACCTCACGAGAATGTTAATGCGATTATTTCTCTAAGGTCGGGAAACCAAGTAGATAACAAAGTTGGTGAGAACGTTAATGAAAATGAGGAGTCGATTCCTAAACTAAATCCTTCTTTGTCAAGCAATGTTCATGATAAGCCCGAATATTCAAAAGTCCGTGAGTCTATGAGTGAACCTAATCCTGGGCCCATCTCTCAAAAGGCCAACGAAGAAGTTTACAAGCCAAGGTGTTAGGAGTCAATAATTTTTGATGATAACATAAACATTTTGTAACATGTCTTACTTAAAATCTTTATCAAATTTCAGTTGTAATTGTTATATTTCTTATCATTGGGAATTATCAACGGATGGGTAGAATAGGATGGCTAATTGTAAATATCCAATGCCATGTAATTTTATCTAAGTGAAGGATATTCAACTGATGAGATGTAATTCTTCAACTGATGAAGACTGAACCGTGTTTCAACTGATGAAAATCAAGCATTCAACTGAAGACAAAGTATTCAACTGATGATGCTAAGGAATTCAACTGATGAGACTGGAACAGCATTCAACTGATGAAGTTTGTAATTCATTCAACTGATGAGCCCAGCACAACATTCAACTGATGAAGTCAAGAGCAGTTGAAAGTAACCAGAACTCTCAACTGATGAAGCAAAGAGCAGTTGAAAGTGACTAGAGCTTAAGTCTGACAAATCACATGGATCGAATTACACTAAAATAGACATGGAAGCCTAATTAGGAAAATAAAGAAGAAGCAGAAACATACTTATCTCATGCAGTGCAATCTGGATCAAATCAAGATGATGGTCAAAGATGAAGACATCTCAGAAAGCATGTATAAGACAAAGCTGTGCAACATTGTTTTTAGATTAGAGTGCATTTTGTAATCTAGCTAAAAGCTTTGTAAAACTTGGAGTATATAACCAAGTTAGAAGCATCAGTTGAACTTGTTCAAAATTACAAAAAGAGAAAATCTGAGAGTTAGAACTTGTTCTTGAGTGATGAACCAGCAGCTGTGCGAATTGTAAACAATCCACAGATTCTTCTATATAAAATCTCACGGGTGGATCATTCAATCCACCCGTATTTTTAATGCTTGGTGTTTTTCTGTTTACTGTGTTCTTAGTGTATTGTTCTTGAAACTTTTAAATTTGTAAAAGATTGTATTCAACCCCCCTTCTACAATCTTTGTTATAGCCAGTGTAAAATAACAATTGGTATCAGAGCCAGGTTCCCAACAAACAGGGAAAAAGATCAACACTGCTAAAGAAAGATGGGAAAGAAGGATGCTGGAGTGAAGATTCCTGTTCTTGACAAAGACAACTATTTTCACTGGAAAGTGAGAATGCATCTGCATCTGTTGTCCATTGATGAAAGCTATGTGAACTGCATTGAAAAAGGACCTCATGTCCCCATGAAGGTCTGCACAAGTATGGGAGCTGATGGTGAAGACATGGCAGGTAAGATGATTCCAAAACCTATCCATGAATATTCTCAAGAAGATACTGAAGAAGTGCACAAGGACAAGAAAACCATGAACCTTCTGTTCAATGGTTTGGATCAAGAAATGATTGATAGTGTTATCAGCTGCACAAGTGCCAAAGAAGTTTGGGACACCATCAGGACCATCTGTGAAGGGAATGAGCAAGTAAGAGAGAACAAAATGCAGCTTCTGATTCAACAATATGAGGCATTCCATTTCAAGTCTGGTGAATGTTTGAGTGATACTTTTAACAGATTTCAAAAACTGTTAAATGGTCTAAAGCTCTTTGGAAGAGTATATCAAGTTAAGGATTCAAATTTGAAGTTCTTAAGAGCTCTTCCCAAAGAATGGAAACCTATGACAGTCTCTCTCAGAAACACACAAGAGTTCAAAGACTATACTCTAGAGAGATTGTATGGAACCTTAAAGACTTATGAGCTTGAAATGGAGCAAGATGAAGAGATTGAGAAAAGCCAAAAGAAAGGACATTCATCTGTGGCTTTAGTTGCATCTCTTGATAATACTGTCAAGGATAAAGGAAAGTCTCAAGTTGAAGAAACTGAGAAGTTGGTCAAAGAAGAGAGCTCAGAGTCAAGCAAAGGAAAGAGAAAACAGAAAGATGGAGCTGATTCTGGTGAAGAAAGTGATGGAATTGATGAACATCTAGCCTTCCTATCAAGGAGATTCTCCAAACTGAAATTCAAAAAGAATTTCAATTCTGCAAAATCATTCAAAGGCAATCAAAAGTCTGACAGAAGCATGGTTGACAGATCAAAATTCAAGTGCTTCAATTGTGGGAATGCAGGTCACTTTGCAAATGAGTGCAGAAAGCCTAAAGTTGAGAAGAAGTCAAGTGAAAACATTGACTACAAAAAGAAATATTATGAACTTCTCAAACAAAAGGAAAGAGCATTCATCACAAAGGATGATTGGGCAGCTGGAGATGATTCTGATGAAGAGGAGGAGTTTGTCAATCTAGCTCTAATGGCCAACTCCACAGATCAAGAAGAAAACACTGGAAGCAGTAGTCAGGTATTCACTACAAACCTAGTTGAGTTAACTAAAGATGAATGCAATGCTACCATTAATGAAATGTCTACAGAATTGTATCATTGCATGTTTCTTTAAAATCTCTCACTAAGGAAAACAGTAGAATTAAGGAAGCTAACACCTTTCTTAGTGATAGAAACAGTGCCTTAGAAGCTCAATTTATTGAGTTTGAGAAACTGAAAATTGAGTGTCAGACAGCCAAGGATGATCTCTTGGTTGTTCTGAAAAGAGAAGAGATCATAAGAAAGCAGCTTGATAAGGAACAAGAGATTATTGCCAAATGGAAATCTGGAAGAGATGCTTCCACCAATATCATTAACATGCAAGGTAGACAGACTTTTGTAGAGAATGAATGGAAGAGGAATAAGAAAGTGCTTGAGGTATCTGAGAACAGTTCAAGTGATGAGAATACTGATGATGATCATTAGTTGAAAAGCAAAGTCTCAACTGATGAGAGTCATCAGTTAAACAAAAACTCATCAGTTGACAAGAAAGTTCTCAAGAAGCTTTACAAGAAATATGGTCCTGTTAAAAAGAATTTTGTTAAAGGTGAGAATAGTTCTTGTGAGACCAGTGATAGTGTTAATAACACTCTTAATTCCAGTAACAAGAACAAGAAGAAGTTGGATACTAGTGAGCATAAATCTGAGGAGACTAAAAAGAAGAAAGGAAATAGAAATGGCAAAATAGGAGTTAACAAGCACACCAATTACACTCCCAATGCTAGTGCTCTTAGGAAAACCTGCAGTAAGTGTGGTAGTGTAAATCATTTATCTGCTAATTGTAAAACTGTGATTGCTCCTAATTTATCTTTGCCTATTCCTATGACATCTGTTCCTCACATGAATTTATCTGCTATGAATATGATGCCTGGTTTATTGCCTCACAATCGTTATTCTCAGCCTAACATGCCATATATGTTCAATCCTTATTTTAATGCCTTTAACATGCCTCAATTTCATTCAAATTTGCATGGAATGAACAAAGTATGCATGCCTCAAAGGCCTGTGTTTGAAAACAGATTTGATATTCCAATTTCTCAACCAAAACCAAAGATTGAACCAATTCAATCCAAGGAAAAAGTTGAGAAAGTGGAAAAGGCTGCTAAGACTAACAAATCTGGACCCAAAGCAATTTGGGTACCAAAATCAACTTGATCTGTTTATGAAATGTGTGCAGGGAAACCACAAGAAGAATTTGTGGTACTTGGATAGTGGATGCTCCAGGCACATGACTGGTGATTCTTCCCTGCTCACAAAGTTTGTGGAGAAAGTTGGCCCTAGCATTACCTTTGGAGATGACAGCAAAGGATATACTATGGGATATGGCTTGATTGCAAAATAAAATGTCATCATTGATGAAGTTGCATTGGTGTCTGGTCTTAAGCACAACTTGCTTAGCATCAGTCAACTCTGTGATAAAGGTTACAAGGTTAATTTCACCACTGCAGCCTGTGTTGTCACCAAAGGACATGACAACAATGTGGTTTTAATTGGACAAAGGAAAGGAAATGTGTATGTAGCTGACTTCAATTCTGTAAAGTCTGAATCTATCACTTGCCTTCTCAGTAAAGCAAGCTCAGATGACAGTTGGCTGTGGCACAAGAGGTTGTCTCATCTGAATTTCAAAACCTTGAATGAGTTAGTTAAGAAGGATTTGGTAAGAGGTATACCAAAGCTGGAATTCTCCAAAGATGGATTGTTTGGAGCTTGTCAGCTTGGAAAGCAAAAGAGAAGCTCTTTCAAAAGCAAATCTCTTTCATTAATTGTGAAGCCCCTTCAGCTCTTGCATATGGATTTATTTGGACCAGTCAACATAATGTCCATCTCAAAGAAGAAATATTGCCTAGTGATTGTTGATGATTTTTCTAAATTTACTTGGACTTTCTTCCTGCACTCTAAGGATGAAGCTGGGAAAAAAATCATCAATCATATCAAGGCATTAAACAACAATCCAGATGTCAAAGTTGGAAGGATAAGAAGTGACAATGGAACAGAATTCAAGAACTCTGTGATGAAAGAATTTTGTGAAGAAGAGGGAATTATTCATGAGTTCTCTGCACCAAGAACTCCACAACAAAATGGTGTTGTTGAAAGGAAGAATAGAACTCTTATTGAGGCTGCAAGAACCATGATTAATGAAGCTCAACTTCCAACCTATTTTTGGGCTGAAGCTGTGAATACTGCTTGTTTTACTCAAAACATTTCACTAATTACCAAACCTCATAATCTAACTCCCTTCCAACTCTTCAAAGGAAAGAAGCCAACAATTAGCTTTCTTCATGTATTTGGATGCAAGTGTTATGTTCTAAGAAATCAAGGTGAAAATCTTGGAAAATTTGAGGCCAAGGCAGATGAAGCTATTTTTGTTGGATATTCTAATGGAAAATCATTTAGAGTATACAATCTGAGAACCAACATTGTTATGGAATCAATCCATGTAGTTTTTGATGATAAGAAGATTCAAGGATTGTCAGATGAAGGATTTCATGATAATCTCAGATTTGAGAATGAAGGTGAAGGTGATCTGTATGATAGTGATGATGATTGTGATGACATTATTCAGAATGTTGGAATTAATCCTGGAATTAATGTTCCAACTGATGACTCTCTGGTGCAAGAAACAACTGCTATTGAAAATTCAACTGAAGCATCAGTTGAAACTACATTGGAGGGATCAGTTGAAACACCTCAAGGATCATCAGTTGAAAGAATGTCTCAAAATTTCAATAAGTCTAGAAATAATGAGATGTCAAATTTAGGGGGAGCTTTCCAACATGGAAACCTGAACTTCAACAATGAAGCCACATCATCAAGGCAATCACTTCCACCACAAAGAAAGTGGACAAGGGATCATCCTTTTGAGCTAATTATTGGAGATGCAAATGCATCTGTACAAACAAGAAGAGCAACTCAAGATGAGTGTTTGTACAGTGCATTCCTTTCACAGGATGAGCCTAAAGTCATAGAAGATGCTCTCAAAGATGCTGATTGGGTCCTTGCTATGCAAGAAGAATTAAATCAGTTTGAGAGAAACAATGTATGGAAGCTGGTACCCAAACCTAAAAACAGAACAATTGTAGGAACAAGGTGGGTATTCAGAAACAAGGTGGATGAAAATGGAGTTGTCACCAGAAACAAGGCAAGGCTTGTTGTTAAAGGATACTCTCAGTCTGAAGGAATTGATTTTGATGAGACCTTTGCACCAGTTGCAAGACTGGAAGCAATAAGAATCTTCCTGGCCTATGCTGCTCATGCAAACTTTAAAGTTTATCAAATGGATGTCAAGAGTGCTTTTCTAAATGGTGAACTGGAAGAGGAGGTATATGTCAGTCAGCCTCCTGGTTTTGAAGATCCAGAATTTCCAGAGTATGTTTACTTTTTATTAAAAGCACTCTATGGAGTAAAGCAAGCACCAAAGGCATGGTATGACACTCTATCTCAATTCTTGTTAGATAATCATTTTTCCAGAGGAACTGTGGATAAAACACTATTTTACAGAAATGTAAATGGTGCCTTTATTCTGGTTCAAATTTATGTAGATGATATAATTTTTGGTTCTACAGATGAGAAACTTTGCAAGAAGTTTGCTAATCTAATGAAAAGTCAGTATGAAATGAGCATGATGGGAGAGCTCACCTACTTTCTTGGTTTACAAGTTAAACAAGTAAAGGAAGGTATATTCATAAATCAATCTAAGTACATCTATGATCTACTTAAAAAGTTTGATTTATTGGATTGCAAAGAAGCTAAGACTCCCATGCCAACAGCCACCAAATTAGAGTTAAGTCCTGATGAGAAATCTGTGGATATCTCTAATTATAGAGGCATGGTTGGTTCTCTTTTATATCTGACAGCTAGTAGACCAAATATTATGTTTTCTACATGCCTCTGTGCTAGATTTCAATCTGATCCTAAAGAATCACATCTTATTGCTATAAAAAGAATATTCAGATATCTTAAGGGAACACCAAATCTTGGTATTTGGTACCCTAAAGACTCTGGATTTGATCTAATTGGATATTCAGATGCTGATTTTGCAGGATGCAAAATTGATAGAAAAAGTACAACAGGCACCTGTCAATTTCTTGGTGACAGATTGATTTCTTGGTTTAGCAAAAAACAAAATTCTGTATCAACCTCTATAGCTGAGGCTGAGTACATTGCAGCTGGAAGCTGTTGTGCACAATTATTGTGGATGAGAAATCAATTACTTGATTATGGATTAAATCTCTCAAAAATCCCAATATTTTGTGACAACACCAGTGCTATTGCTATAACTGAGAATCCAGTACAACACTCAAGAACCAAGCACATTGATATCAAATATCACTTCATAAGAGAACATGTGAAATTTCTCCTAGCACTGTTGAAATGCATTTTGTTCCAAGTGAAGAACAAATTGCAGATATTTTCACAAAACCTCTTGATGAATCCACATTCACAAGGTTGGTAAGTAAATTAGGTATGTTAAATTTCTCCTAATTTAGAGTGAATTTTTCTGTAATTTGGCAGCCAGAATTTGATTAATTTTAATTTATCAAAATTAAGTTAATTATAATTCTGGATAAAGTCTGTGATACTTCAACTGATGAACTAATGAAATTGTTTCAACTGATGTTTGAAACAATATCCTCTTGTCTTATTTTCCATTCAACTGATGACAGCAGTTGAGATTACTTTCAACTGATCATCATCAGTTGAATAGGAAGTTTAAAGAGGCTCTTATTTCATCCGTTGAAAGCATTATCAGATCTGGGCCGTTGAAATTTCTCTTGTCTCTCTCCTACTTTATACACACGATCGTGTGTGTAATTTTTGTAGAGTTAAATAAGAGTAATTTCTTCTCAACGGTAATTTCTCAGCCAATCACAGCAATTTTCTGAGAAAGTATTTAAGTGTTTTAATTTATTTTCATTTCTTTTCATCTCACTCTTTCGAATTCACAAACCCTCTGCTCTTCTCTCTCTATGCAAAAACAAGCTCTAATTTTTCTTCAAGCTTTTTCTGTAACTGCAATGGCGCCCATGAAGAAATACTCCTCACCAACAAACTTCATCTATGAGAAGAACAACTTCGCGTCATTTGTAGACACTGGGGCTGTAGAAGAGAAAGAATACCACAAGATGATGAACTTCATCAAATCAAGCCAGCTCTCTCATGCTATGCTTGAAGCTCCTACCATCTACCATGAAATAGTGGAGGAGATGTGGACCTCTGCAGAGTTTAATAGTGAGGATGAAACTCTAACCTTCTCTATTAATAATGAAATTCATTCTGTTAATGCTGATGTTATGAAAGCATGCTTTAAGATTCCTGAAGACACTGTCTTATCTTTGCCTAGTGATATTCAGTTGGTTAATTTACTTTATGCCATGAATTATGTTTTGCCAACTGATGCCTTAGGTAAAATAGAAAGAAGAGGTCTTAGGAGAGAATGGAGTTATTTGTGTGATGCATTTATTAAGGCATTCTCTGGTAAAATTAGTAATTTTAATGCTCTTACTTCCCAGATTTTACAAATGCTTTACATGTACTTGACTAATGAATATTTCAACTTTGGTGGTTTGATGATCCAAGAAATTGGGGAGAAACTAGGTGATAAAACTGAAAGACCTAGGAATATTTATTATGTTAGATTTCTCATGATGCTAGCTAATCATCTTGATGAAAAGCTAGTTATCACTAACAAGGAAGCCAAGCTTCCCAGTTTTGTGCAGGAAAAGAGAGTCTTTAAAGACCTCTTAAGGATGAATCTATACCCCTCCTTGGAGGTGGTGTACCTGCCAATCATGGAGGCTGGAAAGGAAAAAGAGGTACATGGCTTTCCTACTACTCTTTCTCAACCTTCACCTTCTTTGCTTTCTGCCATCAGGGCTGTTGAGGAGGCCCATCAACAGTCCACACAAGTGGCACAACCTTCAAAATCCAAATCTTCTAAACCAACCTCAGGTGCCTCCCAAAAGGCATCTGTTGTAAAATCCAAGAAGCACAAACCTGTGGGGAGTGTGATTGGTGGAAGTGAGGGGGATGGAAAGGGTGAAAATCAAAGAAGCCCTAAGGATAAGGATGGAGAGGTGAGTGCTAACCAGCCTAGCCACTCTGCAGTCTCCCAAAAGACTATAGATGTTAATATGGAATTAAGCACATCCCTAGCAGCATCCTCCCAAAAGGATGTTGCTATTGAAAATAGTCCCCAACCAGGGACACAGATAAAAAGGAGGAGGGACACCACTTCTTCACCAATCAAAGCTTATGGGAGAAAGAAGATGAGAAGTGACAAACTTAAGCATTCTGGATTTTATGCCTGTAACTTCTCAAAGTCAGATTGATGTGACTCCAATAAATGTGGAGTCATAGCCCCCTTCTTCATCTCAACAAATCACCCATATTCATGATCTTACCATCTCTACTACTCAAACACAATCCCCAACCTCTTCTGTGGATGTGGAATTAATTCACACCACACTTGTAAATTCTCCATCTTTGGATTTCATGGAGAAGCCCCCCTCTGAGATTGATCATCATCATTTTGATGATTTGTTGGATCTTTCTCTTCCAATTCCTTCTTCTGTGACAGTGTGTTCTGTGGATTTACCTTTAAAATCAATCACCACAGACTCAACTATCACAGCTTCTAAACCTATCTCTTCCTTATCTTCAACTGATCTCCTTCATTAGTTGAACAGTGTTTGTTCTTCAACTGATATGCTTAACAGCTCTCATCAGTTGAATGTCTCCTCCACTTGTGTTTCAACTGATGTCCCTCATCAGTTGACAACTGCTGCTTTTTCAACAACTCTACCATTTTCTACAGCAGTTGATCACATGGTGGCACAAACACTTCTAGGATTGAGTGCAGTGAGCAATGGAGTGGAGAGGCAGCCTAGTGAGCTGGCAAAAGGAGAGGGAGTGGAGAGTCTGGCTATTTCTTCCAGCCAGGAAAAAGGAGAGGATAAGAGTGACCCTTTAGTAAGGGTAAGTGAGGGAGAGGTAAGTGGTGTGGTGAGCCAAGGGGAGTCCTTGATGCAAGAAAAGAGAGAAATTGAGAGAAATGCAGGTGTCAATGAAGGGTTTAGTGAACAAGATTTTCAAGCTGAATACAGATCCATATTGGATGGTGTTTCACTAGACCCTGAGACTTTTACTCATGGGATGTCTTCTATTCAAGACTTTGCCAGATTGGATAATCAAGCAGCTGAGAGGCACCTCAATCTGATTCACACTACATCTTCTATGCTTAGAGCAAAGGAGGCACTTACAGCTCTGCCTGCCAATGCTAGAGATGACTTTCAATATGATGATAGTGATGAAGACCTCAATGATGCACTTGAGGAATCTCTTGGTGACCAACCTACAACTTCTCTTCCCTCTTGGGTCTCCATGCAGTCTGCCAATGCAACTGTAGTTAGCTTGGAGCTGCAAAGGCAAGTCTCCACCATTCTTCAACCACAATCTGGAAGCTCATCCTCCCCTCCATCCATCTCTGCTACTATTGCCAGTCAGGCTCTGGACAACCTCAAGCTTCACAAATATCAATCTCTCCACTTTCAGCATGAGATAGAGCATCTAAATTCTCTCATTGCCTCTGTCAAGACTGATCTGACCAAGCAAATTGATGAAAAGCTTCCAGCTAAAGTCAAATCAGCACTTTCTGAATCTGAGCAAAAGCAACTTCAGTTGGAAAAGCAAGTGGAAGTTCTGGAAGGAAATGTCCATATCTTAAACTCTAGAATGGAAGAGATGTTGCAGCATCAAAGAATTCAGACTGGACTTCTTCAGCATCTTCTTCTTGCCTCTGGTGTTTCTCTTCCCAGTTCATCTCCTACACTTGCTGCTAACAAAAAGGGGGAGAAAGAATTACCAACTCCTGCAGAATTGATCAGCCAAATTCCTCCTCTTTTCCATACTGAAAGGGAAAAGCAAAAGCTTGCAAGGATTGCAGAAATAGATTCTATTGCAAAGAGAGTGGCTCAGTTGGGAAAGAAATCTTCTGTAAACTCACCATCCTTATCTGCAGCCACCACAACTCAAATCTCTTTTCCAACCACAACTACAATTCTCAGGGTGATTACACCTGAAATTGTTATTCCTTCCAAGAAAGAAAAGGGTGAGCCATCATTTTGGAATGAGTTCAAGGCCATTCTATTTCCAAACAATTGTGGTTACTCCAGGCCTGGAAAAGACTCAAGCTCAATCTACTTTCCACTAGCCAGGCCTGACAAAAGTGAATACAAGCTTTTGGGCCAAGAGATCAAAAGTTACAAAGACTCTACAGATGTGGCTTTAAAAGCTCATTTTGCCATCATCTACAGAGAAGGCCAAAAGCTGTTTATTGGAACTGGCCATCCTCACTACTCATTTGCAAAAGCTGAAGAGGTGGCCAGAGAATGTGAAAGAAAGGAGTATGAATCTCAACTCTCTTTGAATCAAGAAATAGAGGTTGATGAAAGGTATGCTATTGAGCTAGAAGAGGAGCTGGCAGCTGAGCTTCAAACTGAGAAAAGATTGCCTCTTGAATCTTCTCCAAAGAAAAAGAGAGTCAAATCTAAAACTAAGATGCCTGAGGCATCCAAGAGAAGAGAAGAAGTGCCAGAAAAGCCTATCTCAAAGCCTTCTTATCCAATCAAGGACACCACAGTGGTACATCCAGATGTCAACTTCCATGATGAGCCAATAATGCCAAAGGAGGAGCCAATTGACTTGGAAGATATTCCAATTCCAGCTTTTCTTGTTCAAGAAACTTCCAAGCCAAAGAAGAAAGTCAAGTCTGTGGCTAAGAGGATGGCTAACCCTCCTAAACCCCCAAAAGAACCTGAAAATCCAGATGACTATCTTGTCATTGCCAACATTGAAGAAATCTCTGAGTTGGAGCTGGAGCTGGATGATCTTCAAGAAGTAAGAGGAATAGAAGCAACTTCAAAATTACCTGAAAGATTGGCATTCTCTTACAAAAGCAAAGGTGATGTCATCTGGCCTCTTCACAGAGTTCTGAATTCTGAGGGATTCAGCTCTTTAACAAAGATATATGGATCTATGAAGAGGACAGGAGGATTTACACCACCTGCAAAGCAAATGGTACTAAAGAGAATCCTTGAAATCAGGAAGGAATGGTCCCTAGATGCCAGTCTGCAGAGAAGGCTGAAAATCCCTTACACTGGAAAGAAAATTCATCATGAACCTACTCCAATCATGGAATTTAGGGACAATCAAGGTGTTAGGAGATTTTTCAGACCTAAAGATCAACTCAAAGTTGCTAGCTTGAATACTCTGAAGACTCTCCAATCCAAGCTCAACAGGCAAGACAGTGATGAAGAATGGTTCTACAGGATCTTTCAGAAACAGATTGATATTCTTGAAGAAAAACTTAAGTCCAGAAGAAGAAGATCTTCTAGGAACAAGTAACTGCTCAGTCTAGAGGAGCATAATCATCTGTAAACTTTTCTAACTCTTGTATTTAAATTCTGCATTTTATTTTATTTATGTTTTGTTATCATCAAGTGTAGAATTTATGTCTGCATCTTCTCCAGTCATAAATTGGGGGAGATTGTTAGGAATCAATAATTTTTGATGATAACATAAACATTTTGTAACATGTCTTACTTAGAATCTTTATCAAATTTCAGTTGTAATTGTTATATTTCTTATCATTGGGAATTATCAACGGATGGGTAGAATAGGATGGCTAATTGTAAATATCCAATGCCATGTAATTTTATCTAAGTGAAGGATATTCAACTGATGAGATGTAATTCTTCAACTGATTATACTTACGTATTGTTTCCTGTCTTTTGATGTGTTGAGTTATCGTAATTACATTTACGTTACATTATGCTTTACAATCTCCCCCTATTTGATTGTTAGAGTTCGACAAGCAAATCCTTTAAGAGGATAACTCAACTGACACAATGAAAAAGCATACTATTTTAAACAGGAAATAATACTAAGTACAGTCTGGATTATATCTTACATTTTCCAGAAATCAAAAGTAAATACAAGCAGCCATTGTTCCTCTAGCCTGAACTAATCTCTCCTTGGTTTCTTGGCTCTTGCATTAATCAGCTTCTGCTCTGCTTTTCTCTTTGCAGCTTCCTCCTCTTTCTTCTGAGTGAGCTTGCTCTCAATTTCTTCAATCCTAGCAGTGATGGTACTCAGTGCCACTTGCTCCAGTGTGTTCTCAGGTGGAGGTTGCTCTAGATTCTTCTTCATCTTCTCTAATGTCTGGACATGAACCATTTTCTTCAACTTCTTAAAGGTGACATTCATCTCCATTCCTTCAATTTTCATGATGATTCTTGATGGATGAGCACGAACCCTTGAAGTGTTATGGACAGTCTCTACAGCCTTTCTTATCTCCAGAAGATCAATCAAATCTTTGAGCACACTCTTGTCTTCTTTCACAACTGATAACTTGACAGCAGCAACAACACGAATGATTCTTTTGGAAGAGAATTTTCCAATTTCTGTCAGTGGTATAGCAATGGCCTCAGAGTCTTTCTTCTTCTTGAATATCACAGAAGTAGGATTGTAGGTTACAACAGGAGCTTTTGGATTTTCAGGAATTTCAGGATTGAGTGGTGGCAGTGGATATGGTGGTTGACGATTGATTGCTGATAAGTCTAAGTCTCTCAGAGCAGCAAAGTTCAGACGATAGGCATATAGCAGTTCAGCAGTTAGTCTTCCTTTGCTAGTCCTTGAGCACTTCTCCCTGACTTGAGTTTCCAGATATTTCAGTATACGAGGATTGTATGTTGACAATGCTTCATCAGTGAGTCCAATACTCTGAATCATACCATCCTTGAAATACTTGATAACTGAAGGTTTGTCATGAATTTCAACTCCAATATCAGTGATCCATTCTTCCACCATATCTCTGAATACTTCATTATGCTTTCTGCCGGTTGAGATGATCTTATTTCTTACCACAAACAGCTCAGTTAAAGATAGATCTCTGAGAAACTGACTTGACACATGCTTGAGTCCATGGCCTTCTCTTTGTAGCTCAAATGACATGTTTACCATCCATCCTCTTCTGGGAAGCACAGCAACAGACACAGTAGAAATGATATCATTTAACACCTCGTGATAATCATGTAAATCCTTGTAATTGTTCCTGAAGGAGTCAAAGATATCTTTCACTTCGTCATCATTGTTTTCTTGAGTGACCTCTGGAAAGTCAAACACTGATCTAGCAGCATCCCATTCAGCTCCATCTTTATGTAAGTTGGCAAGTCTCCTTTCCCTTCGAATCCGTCTTTGGTTTTTTAACTTCTCCCTTGCTCTCCTTTGCTCAGCATAATCCCTAGCAACATTAGCAATGTCTTGTGGATTTGCAATTTCAAACTCTTCAGCAGGAAAGATGTCATTGTGATATGCAAGTTCATCAGCAAAGACTTCAGTGTCTGGGATTTCTCCTTCTTCAAGATCTTCATTCTCAGCACCAACCATCCTAATCACCCTGTCATCCACAAACTCAGGGATGTATTCATCATGACTGTAACTGAATTGATGTTTCAGAGCAGAATCAATCAGTTCTTCAGACACCCCTGTGAGCACCCTTTTACCCTTTGCTTTTTCAGCTGCTCTCTCCCCCTCAGTTGAGTAATCCTCTCTGGAAGGTTGAGATGCCAGCAACTTAGCTTCAAGAGCAGCCAACCTTTGTTCCATTGTTGATTTGATTTCCACTAACTCCTCCCGTAGAACAAGATTCTCAGCTTCTAGATGTTGAACTTTGAACTTCAGAGCTTCAAATTCTGTCACAGATACAGTTGGTATAGTAGATGCAATTGAAGGTTGGGTTGTTGGGTTCTCACAAGTTCGTTCTGCAGGTGTTTCTCTCATTTCTCTCACAACTAGATCACTCAGTGGGTCAGAGGGTTTCTGTATGACAGGTTCTGTAGGTGTTTCCCTCTCACTCAAAGAAGTTCCAGCATCTGTTGATGTACCTGCAAGTGAAATCTTCTTAGCCTCTTCTAGAGAGGTCACAGAAGGTGCAATGAAGGTTCGTGAGCCTTCGTCCTCAGTTTCCTCGTCAGATGAATCTGAGTCATAAGAAACAAGTTGCCAACTACTCGAAGGTAGTGAGTCCTTAGATGGATCCTGAGTTGGAATCTCGGGGTGGGTAGACACAGGGCTCGAAGGATGTGATCCTTGAATTGGCGAAGCACCCTGGTTTCCCACAACTGCCTTTGACGGTGAAAGACTTTGTGACAAGTCCTCTATAACTGGCACACTTCCTGATATGAAGGGCTCAGAAACAGATTGCCGTTCACCTTCGAGAGGTGAAGAGTCCTTTGAAGGATCTGGGAATGTTCCTCCCAGGGGGGTAGACAAGGATGTAGAATGTGGCAATTCATCCAAGTTTCCCCCAGAAGCCTGTGAAGGCAATTGACCCTGAATAGGATCAAAAACAACAGTGTCTGTCCCTGACATGGACGACAAAGTGTTAGCAACCGTCAATTCTTCCATCGTGTGTGCAACCTCACTGTGCATTGGAATAGTATTTGGCTGAGGTGGTGAAGAAATAGACATATCTGCAGTTGTCTCAGGTTCTATTCTCCTTTCTTGACTAGGAGACAGAGCTGCAGTTTCAGAAACAATCTCCTTATGTGGTGCACTTAAGGCACTTTCTCCCTCGCTCTCAGGAATAGTAAGTGGTTGGCTGAGGGGTAGAGTAGTTTCCGCTTCAGTTGTTTGTGAGGTGGTGCCTTGGTTATGAACTTGTGGGATTTCAAATTCATTGGCAATTGTGATAGGAGGTGAAAGCTGATTGGAATCCAGAAGATTCTGAACCCATTCAGGTGCACTAAAGGAAAGATTGTCAGAATCAGAATGAATACCTGACTGTAGCAGTGGATTGTAAGTGTTGGTGAAGAGTTCATCAATATCCACCATTGCATCATCAGAAGGTGCAGCTACAGTGACTTGAACAGGAGTATCCACTTCATCCTCAGAATCAGTGGAATTATCCTGTAAAGAATCCTCTCCGTCAGATTGAGCATTGTTGTCAGAGGATGTTTCAGCATCTTCCACTATCACCTCTTCTTGAACTTGAGAAGTTTGAGTCTCAGGGATATTAGCTTGATGAGATGACTCAGTGACTTCTTCAGCTTGTGTTTCAGGGGCCTCCTCTTCTTGAACCACTGGATCAACAACATTTTGAATGTGTGGTGGAGGCAAGTTCTGGTTGTTCAGGAATTCTTGCATTGCCTCCGGAAGAACCACATCCTCATTGTTTGTGTAGTTCTGATGGTTTTCCACCATAGAAATGACCCTGGTAGACATTAAAGAGCAAATGACATTGTCTATATTGGGATAGACAGCTCTTTCAGCAGGAGTCAGCATCTGGTTTAGCACAATCTGGAAGAACCTAGGATAGAGAAGTACATTGCTGTTCTTCCTTAAGGAGTCCTGAAAAGCCCCCATGATCAGATGTCCCAGATTGATTCTTGTATTCTGAGCTATTGCAATTCCAATCTCTTGGTTGAAGATGGTAATCCCATGGAACCCTCCAGTTTTTGGTGCAAATACATGAGAGATGGAATTAAAGAAGAAATTCCATTCTCGAGGTAAGTGCTTCACATACATTTTCCCTGGAAGATCACCATTCTCCCTCTGGCAGTGAATAGCAAAGAAAAAATTAGTTCTTTCAGCCCTGTCTGGAACAGCTTCAAAGTTGTCAGTTGGCAAATGGAGTGCATTGTTCAGGGTTTGTTCAGTTATCATCAGTGTACGTCCCTGAATGACACACTTGAGTCCAAATACCTGTCCTTCATTTACAACAGAAACAGAAGACAGAAAATCTCGAAGTAGAGATTTGTTAAGATAAACAGACTCTGTCATAGCAAATCGTGCAAATGAGAATTCTGACATATATCTAACCCAGCGTCGATAATTCGCTTGCGTAATTAAATTATTATTTTCAACAATAGTGAAATTTGTTTTCAGGATCTCAAAATTTGCAGCCATTTTTAATTAGAATTAAAAATGATTATAAATTTCGTTTCACGAATAATAACGAACAAATTTCAACTTATGTCACGAAAATAATTAAATAATAACGCTCCGTAAAACCCTAAATTCAAGAATTTCAGATTTCGATGAAATTAAAGTATGTTGTACTTCTTGAAATTCTAAGAATAATGGTATCGGCTTCGCAAATTTTCGACACTAAAAACTCGATCAAATCAGTCCTAGAATATGAAAAGCTTCGAAAAACCCTTACGAAAAATAACGACGGATCGTTGATTTTTAGGTATAAAATGAAAGCTCTCGGTGAGGGGGTTTCAAAACTGGTCTCAGTACTGTAAATGGACAAGAAATCAGTGAGTGTTGGTCGATTAAGGAAATCACGAACTCGGAGGTTTTGAAATAGAGGGGAGAGATCTTGCGTGTATGTATACGTGTATATCACTGAAGAATAAAGAAAATGAAAACTGGCTAAGTACACATACATATATATACATATGTAGCACTGAGGCGCAATAAATGAGATTACTAAATTGCCCTTAGGTGACTTAGAAGAATTCGAAGTCAAGAGCATATATCTGTGTATACTCAACTAGAGGCGCAACTTTTGACCGAAAGTCAAACGTTGCGCTTCAGTGGGACTTAGCATAGTTCGAAACCACACACACATATACAGTGGCTATACATACTTGGCGCAACTTTTGACCAAGTCAAATGTTGCGCTGGGTATGTATTACCAGTGTATCAATATATGAGAGTGAAAACATTCTAACTCAAAGTCACATATAGCTCATATATACGATTAGAGGCGCAAGGTTTGACTGGGAAGTCAAACGTTGCGCTTCAATAGATAATAGAGCGAGAGTTCAGTCATTTTATCAAATTATTTTGATCAAAACAAAATAATTCGATAAACTGTTGAAAAGATTCACAATTAATTTAAATAAAGTTAGACCAAATTAAAATTAGTCAACCTATATCTAAATTATTATGCTACAGGTATTTTAATTAAAATTTAATTAATAGAAAATTGAATTGCTTCAAATCCACTAATCAAATATAATTAAAATATGAATTAAATAAATACTAATATTCATTAATTGAATATAAGCACTTAAACAATTCAAGAAAATTAATTCTAAATATCTACCACTTAGCAATTAATCACATAATCATGCAAATCATATAAATCATGGCAAATAATTAAAACTAATTATCAGATTAATATGTAAAATACTGGATGCACTCTGTAAATTCACAAGTCCTGAAAATATGTACATTTTAAAACTTGTGAACTTACGAACAAATTGCAGTTATTTCTTGTCTAATTAATTAGACATATTTAACATCCCAAGTTCACCAACCAGTCTAGAGAAAGTGGATTCGTCTAGTGGTTTAGTGAAGATGTCTGCAATTTGTTGATCAGTAGGTACGAAGTGTAACTCTACTGTTCCATTCATGACATGCTCGCGAAGGAAATGATACCTGATATCAATATGCTTTGTCCTGGAGTGTTGAACAGGATTGTTGGCAATGGCAATGGCACTCGTGTTATCACACAGAATCGGAATTTTATCCAACATGAGTCCATAATCTTGTAGTTGATTCCTCATCCACAAGATTTGAGCACAGCAACTTCCAGCAGCTATGTATTCAGCTTCCGCTGTAGACGTAGACACGGAGTGTTGCTTCTTGCTATACCATGACACTAACCTTCGTCCAAGAAACTGACAGCTTCCTGAAGTACTTTTCCTATCAATCTTACATCCTGCAAAGTCAGAATCTGTATAGCCAATCAGATTAAAACCTGTATCTTTAGGGTACCAAATCCCTAGATTGGGGGTTCCCTTTAGATACCTAAAAATACGCTTAACAGCTATAAGATGTGACTCTTTAGGATCAGCCTGGAATCTAGCACATAAACAAGTTGCGAACATTATATCTGGTCTACTAGCAGTTAAGTATAAGAGAAAGCCAATCATACCTCGATACTTCGTGATGTCAACTGACTTACCAGATTTGTCCTGATCAAGTTTGACAGCAGTTGGCATAGGGGTTTTGGCAGGAGATGCTTCTTCCATTCCATATTTCTTCAGAAGATCCTTGATGTATTTAGATTGGCAGATAAAAATACCGTCAGGCTTCTGAATAACTTGAAGTCCTAGGAAGAAGGACAATTCTCCCATCATGCTCATCTCATACTTGCTCTGCATTAACTTAGCAAATCTCTCGCACAAAAGATCATTAGTAGAACCAAACATAATGTCATCGACATATACTTGTACAAGAATTATATCATCCTTATGCTTTTTATGGAAAAGAGTTTTATCGATGATACCTCTGGTGAAACCATTTTCAAGTAAGAACTTGGAAAGAGTGTCATACCAGGTTCGAGGGGCTTGCTTCAGGCCATAGAGTGCTTTGAAGAGAAAGTATACGAAGTCTTCAAATTCCTTGTCTTCAAACCCAGGGGGTTGTTCAACATAGACTTCCTCTTCTAGATCACCATTCAGGAATGCACTTTTCACATCCATCTGATATACTTTGAAGTTGGAGTGTGCAGCAAATGCTAAGAACATCCTGATTGCTTCAAGCCTAGCAACTGGAGCATAGGTTTCATCGTAATCAATTCCTTCTTCTTGTGAATAACCCTTTGCAACCAGTCTTGCCTTATTCCTCGTAACAATACCATCTTCATCCAGTTTGTTTCTAAAAACCCATCTAGTGCCAACTATAGATTTTCCTTTAGGTCTTGGCACCAGCTTCCAAACTTTCTGCCTTTCGAATTGATTGAGTTCTTCCTGCATTGCAGATACCCAATCTGGATCACTTAGAGCCTCTTCAACTTTCTTTGGTTCTGTCTGAGACAAGAATCCAGCAAAGTTGCATTCATTCTGAGTTGCTCTTCTAGTATGCACTCCTGTGTCTGGATCACCAATGATTTGTTCAACAGGATGGTCTCTACTCCATACCCTTTGTCTTGGCAGATTCAATCTTGATGATTCACCAAAATCATAGTTGTGTTGAGTGTGATGACTAGTAGATCCACTTTGACTTACTCCCCCTGAGCTGATGTAGATTCTATTTGATGATCCTCCATTTTGACCACTGTGATCATGATGATCATTTGTATTGTTACCAATACTTCCTCCAGATGGTTCAGGATCAGCATTTCCTTCATTTGTATTAGGTTCCCTTATATCAGCTTCAGGTTGATCTTCTCCTAAATAGATGTCTTCTAAATTCTCAAACTCTAGAGAATCAGATTCATTTTCTTTTTGGAGACTTGGGAGTTTGGTATCATCAAATCTTACATTGATGCTTTCAATCAGCTTATCGTCATTGATCAGATAAACCCTGTAGGCCTTAGACTCCAAAGAATAACCCAGAAATATGCCTTCTTCAACTTTGGCATCAAACTTTCCCAAATGCTCTTCTTTTAACACAAAGCATTTTGCACCAAACACATGAAAGTAACTCAGTGATGGTTTTCTGTTGGCCATTACTTCATAAGGAGTCTTATCCAAATCCTTGTTAATCAGGGTACGATTTTGAGTGTAGCAAGCAGTACTTACAGCTTCAGCCCAGAAATAGATTGGAAGTCTTGATTGACTAATCATTGTCCTTGCTGCTTCAATCAAGGTTCTGTTCTTCCTTTCTACGACACCATTTTGTTGTGGAGTCCTTGGAGCTGAATACTGACGAGAGATGCCCTTATCAGTACAGAAGTCATTAAGAACAGCATTACGAAATTCTGTTCCATTATCTGATCTGATTGCCCTTACTGGCAGATCTGCTTCCTTTTCAATCTTCTTGATATGATCAATGATGACGAGTGCTGCTTCATCCTTTGAATGTAAGAATAATACCCATGTGTATTTTGAGTAGTCATCGACGATCACAAGAGCATATCTTTTCCTTGATATAGAAGGAATGTTGACTGGTCCAAACAGATCCATATGAATCAGTTTAAGGGGTGAACCAATATCAGTCATGCCTTTGCTCCTGTGTGATGCTTTCTTTGACTTCCCTTTTTCACATGCATCACAGAGTCCTTCTTAACAGAATTCTTTCTGTGGCAATCCTCTCACAAGTTCCCTTTTGACTAAAGAGTTCATAGTCTTAAAGTTCAAGTGTGAGAGCTTCCGATGCCATAACCAACTATCATCAGCAGAGGCCTTGGTGTAGAAACACTTGACCTCCCCCTTACTTGCTGAGTCTATGTCGGCTATAAACAAACTTGATTTTCTTACACCACGAAGTGTAAGATCCTTGTTCTTCCGGTTCTGGATTAAGCAAACTTCTTTCTGAAAGATTACGTCGTATCCTTTGTCACAGAACTGACTGATACTCAGTAAGTTGTGCTTGAGTCCTTCCACCAGAGAGATATCTTCAATGATGACATTTCCAACTTTCAGCTTACCATATCCCGTTGTAAAACCTTTGCTGTCATCTCCAAAGATTACAATTGGGCCGGTTCTCATCACCACATCTGTGAGCAGGGACTTTTCTCCAGTCATGTGTCTTGAACAACCACTATCAAGAACCCACACAACTTTACTTTTCCTTCCTGTGCCCTGCATTCACAAATGGATTAAACTTTCTTTGGTACCCAGACGTTCTTGGGTCCAGGTGATTTAGTAGAAACAGGATTATCAACAGAAACTGGTTTAACATGTGCTTGTTCAGGGGTGACTGGACTCTTCTCCTTTTTAGTCTTAGCAGAAGTGCTTTTAGACTTGGAGTTGGGAGTTTCCTTCTTCTTAGAAGGACTAGCAGTCTTTGCCACAGGGGCAACAGAAGGTGCAGGCATATTCATATTCATGGTAGATGGTGCAGAAAAAGATGCATTCAACATGGTAAAGCATGCAGACATCATATTCATAGCACATAGCATGCAACCTACTCTACCACATGGCAAATGAACAGCATTCATGTTAACAGTATTAGGCATGCTAGAAACAGAATTATCTACTTTAATCACTTTACATGCATGAGTAAGATGATTAGTAGAATTGCAATTATTACAAACCTTTCTAGCATTAGAATTCCTAGAATTGGTGTTCTTAGGATCTAACTTGCCATTCCTGTTGTTCTTCTTTTTGTTGGAACTAGTACTTCCTAATCCAGTTTTATCTGAGTCATCTCTGACTTGGGAATTAGAAGGTACATCTTGTGATTCCTGTTTTACTTGAGGCTTAACAACTTCCTCATTTTTCAACTCTTCCTTGATGACAAGGTCTTCTTCTATCAGAGGTTCTGTTTGTGCCATTCTAAATATAGGGGTCTTGGTGTTCTTCAGAATTTTAGGTATATTTGTTCCTTCAGGAGCATTCTCAGTTCCTGCTGAAACAAATATGCCTTCATTCTCTTTTCTCTTCTTTCTTTTAGCACTTTCCAAAGAACTATAGTCAAGGCCAATAGCAACCTTCTTATCAACCCTTTGACTATCCAAGATCTCTTTCTGTAGAAAAGCAGAATTCTGATAGGCCCTAAGCTTAGTTTCTAGGTCAGCAATCTGAGACCTAAGGGACTCCTCAATTTCTGCACTACACTTCTCCTTATTCTCTAGATATTCAATTCTATCTTTAAGGTTAGTGTTCATGAGTTTCTATAAAGCTAATTCATCTACTCTTTCTTCAAGTTTAGCTATCTTTAGAGAAAGACTACAGTTATCTGATTCTGAAGCTAATAAACTAGTGTGCAAGTTATACATCTCTTGACCTAGTTCATTTATAGTCTTTTTATAATCAGCAGTAGTCATGTCATCAACAGAAATTTCAGGAGATACCTGAGATGGAGATTCCTCGACAGTGTCAGCCATTAATGCAAATGCATAATTGCTCTGGACAGGTTCATCATCAGAATCTGTGTCATCCCAGCTTTTTCCCTCAGCAATGTAAGCCCTTCCTTTGTGCTTGGCCACCATTGCTTCTAACTTAGCTTTTAGCTTCTCATTCTCTTTCTTCAGATCCTCATAAGAATTCTTCTTATCATATGAGTTGCTTCTGACAGGAACTGCTTTGGGTTTCCTGCACTCTGTTGCAAAGTGCCCTAAGTCATTGCAGTTGTAGCATCTGACCTTGCTCTTGTCGTACATGTTTGGTTTGAAACTGCCAGTACTCTTTGACCCTGACCTTGAGTATCCTCCTTTACCCTGAAACTTGTTCCCTGAAGCTTTCTTGTACCGGGGGTTCTTCCTGAACTTGATATGCTTGAACCTTGCAGCCATATAAGCCATTGACTTATCTTCCAGCTGCTCCAGCTCTTCCTGAGTGTAGAACTCATCCTCCGGTTCTCCAGAAACTTCATCAATTTCAGCTTCCACAATCTCAGAATTGGTAGAAGGATGGTCAGATTTGTTGAATGAACAATCACTCTGAGCAACAGTGTGATCATTGATACCATATTCAACTAATTGTTGATAACCAAAGTATGGTTGATCAGCAATCAGTGCAGTGGTCTTCTGTAAGGCCATACTCTTGGATTCTGTTGATCCACCACCATATATGATCTTTCTCTGTTCAAGCTCCATCTCAAACGTCTTCAGTTTTCCAAACAGCTTTTCCAAAGTCATAGTCCTGAAGTCGCTTCTTTCCCGGATGGTCTCTGTCTTAACAACTAGATGGGGTGGCATCACAAATGAGAACTTTCTGTTTATCTCTTTCTGAGGATAAGTCTTTCCATGCAGGGTGAGTTCATTCAGTAGCAACATGAACCTCTCATAGATTTGAGAAATGTTCTCTCCAGGTATTGCCTGAAATGCTTCATATCTGGCAATTAGCATATCGTATCTGTTTTCCCTGACTTCTTCAGATCCCTCCATCAATGCCTCAATAGTGTCCCACATCTGCTTTGAAGTTTTCAGAATTAGTATCAGATGTGTCATTGTCTTGGTCATTGATTCAACAATTATGAGTTGCAGATTATGATCATGTGCAACATATTCCTTATCAGTGTCAGTGTATTCACTTTTCTCTTTTGGAACAGACTTCTGTGGAATACGAACACCATTTTCAACAGATTCAGGAATAATCTTCATAGGCACAAATGGACCATTTTCCAGAATCCCAATGAACATGGGATTAGCAACTCTGATGTACAGCAACATCTTCATCTTCCAGTTGTTGTAGTCATCCTTGTCAAATGGAGGTACTTTGATTCCTAACTTGTGTGTCGACATTGTTATCAGATAAAATTACGATTGTACGGACAGCTAGCTTTTCAGATTGGTTACGGATCTCAGATTTGTATATCGATCAGCTAAGCTCTGATACCAATTGTTAGGTCCAATCAGACGTAGAAGGGGGGGGTTGAATACGTCGTACCAATTTCTTCGATTTAATTTAATTGCGGATAATCTTGTTTCAGTCCATGTTAAATCAATCGTAAATAAATAACTCCAACAAGTCGGGGAATATTCTTGTATTAGAAATAATCCTCGGGTGCTACAAATTCCAACACAAGTGTCGGCTGCTGAGACTACAATCACTCTATTACAAACTCTCGATAAATACGATCTTCTAATTTAACTCTCGAGAATGTGTATAGTGTGTGCACTTACAAAGTGTGTAGTTATTTTAAAATGAAAACACTAAGCTCTATTTATAGGCTTTCCAACAACTAACCATGGTTAACGAGTTCGTCCTGGACGACTTGAGTTCGTCCTGGACGGATTCGATTTATAAAAATAAATCTAACTCCAATTGTGTGCATGAAGGGGCGCAGGTTCTATATACACACATATATATATAACAAAGTTGCGCTTTGAACATATATATATGTATATATAGAAAGTCAAAACTTGCGCCAGTCAATTGTTGCGCTTCAACACATCTTTCACTGTTGCCACTGTTGTTTCAGTACTTGTAGAAAATCCAAGTAATCAAAGTTGCGCTTGAGTCAAACTTGGCGCCAGGTGAGTCAAACTTGGCGCCAGGTGAGTCAAACTTGGCGCCTCACAATGCACTCCTTTGGCTGGGACTTGGGCAAATACTTCACACACAACATTGCTCTTGAATCATGGTCAGAGGCGCACCATTTGACTTGGTCAAATGTTGCGCTTTGACCAAAGTCAAATGATGCGCCTGAGCATCACTGTGTGGCCTTGGCTGTTTTACTTCATTTCAGAATTACAGTGAAGGAGTGAAGCGCAGGTTTTGACTTTAGTCAAACCTTGCGCCTCAACTCTTCCACTGTGCAAGGAATAGTGACTTAGAAGAATTCAAGTCATTCCATTTTGCACAAGGAATTAAATATATATATATATATATATATATATATATATATAATTGTGTCAAATTAATTACTTGAATTATTCAAATTCAAATAATTCACAATTAATATATATATACATATATATCTAATTAAAAGGTCCTTTGGCAATATATCTTGGAGCAGCTCGATTGACTTGATCAATTAATTCGTTGATCAAATCCACTGAATACTTTCGTACGTCCTGACGTCCTGTGCACTGGTCTGGTTCACGAACGACTCGAACTGAAATAATTCTTTGAATCCTTTGCTTGATAAAATACTTGATCAATCATTCCTGGTTAGGTGTTGCTTCGATAAATTTGATTATAAATAATCAAATTAAATATACTGGAATCTTCTGGTCTTTGATACTTGATCTTCAGGCAATCTTGATAGCAGAAACGATTTGAACTTTATTCTTCACTGAGGCTTGAACATGTTAATGAACTTCTTCCAGTGGACGGATGCTCGTCTCAGATATCTTAATTGTCTTTGTCTGTTCGTATCGAATCTCCAACCTGTAGATTCCTGTATTATACTTACGTATTGTTTCCTGTCTTTTGATGTGTTGAGTTATCGTAATTACATTTACGTTACATTATGCTTTACATAATATTTATTATTTAATTATTATTTTAATAATCGGTTCGGTTCGGTTTTTATCGGTTCGGTTGGAAGGTATAACCGGAACCGAACCATTTCAATCGGATCGGTTTTTAGTTTTTCGGTTTCGGTTTCGGTTCGGTTATTTTCGGATCGGTTTTCTCCGGTTTTTCTCGGTTTCGGTTCGGTTTCGGTTTTAAATCGGTTTTTTGCTCAGCCCTACTTGCATTCTTAGTGTTTTGTTGTTTATTACGCATATTAATTATTATTATTACTCTGTTTTCATTTGACTTTGTTTTCGAAAGTTGCGAGTCACCGTATGTTAATCTGTTTGTCACACTTTGTGTATAGGATCTGTTTGGCTGCTTGATTTCCACCTGTGTTTTATTTTATGTTTTTTTTTTCTCTTCCGTCATGATTGGGTTTGACCTTAACAGACACTTGTTTCGCTGCATTATTTTTTTATTTTGTTATTTCTTTTTTTTTTTCTAATTTCTTGTGTCTTTTAGTGGAGTAAAAAAAAACTTTTCAAAAATTAAATGGTCTAATTCGCCTAATTAGAAATTAAGTTTTCGCGAAAATGAATTTAGTCCTTGGAACGAATCTTATATTACTAAAACGGGATCGTGCACTTGCGATTAAAATCATTATTTTTGGCACATCAATAATGATGCAAATAACAAAATAAGAAATGCTAAAAAATTAAATGTAAAGAATATACCAAGCTCGAATTTGTTAAGATCCTTGACTAATTCTTCAACACTAATAGGCAGCTTGGAACTCCCTAACCAATCTTGGCAACAAATTAAAATCTCAACTGTTGTAGGAGTTAAAGAACTCCTAAATTTGTCTAAAGGCCTTCCTCCGGTACTAAATGCAGACTCAAAAGCCACACTTGATGCTTGAATTGCCAAATCATCTTTGGCAACCATCGATAAAATAGGGAATCTCAACGAGTTAACCTTCCACCAACTTAAAATATCAAACTCAATGATAAATTTTTCTGGATACTCTTCCAAATACCTCTCTAACTCTCCAGAAAATGCCACCTGCTTTTCCTTCTCTATTTGAACAAAATACTGATCCATTTGTCTACACAATCATCCATAAAGTCCAAATTATTCTGAGATGCTGGGTTACAAAAACTTTCACCTTCACCTATATTTACATGTTTTTCATTTTTCTTGTAATTCTCCATCATTTCATTTAAACAACGAGTGACTCTCTTTATCAATTATGTTGCCTCATCTTCCCCATAAATCGAAGTATACTTTACTTTCAGATAGTTCATCTTATACCTCGCATCTAATACCACAGCAACAAAAAGCACGATATTCGTCCCGTCAAGAGACCCCCAAAACTTTTCAAATTTCTCTCTCATTTGTTTCCCCATTTCCACCAATGCGGGATCACTGTTAGTTTCGCAAAGCCGCAGGTCTCTTAATATTTTCAATATTTCAGGAGAATATAAATTGGCAGTAGAGTACAATGCACCTGACAACTTACATGTGACATCATAAAACCTTTTCAGAAATTTAGTTATGATATTAGCATTTTTCTAATCCTGCTCAGTTGGTAGATCATCTCCCAAATCTCTTGAAAATTTAGCATCCTTATCCTCAAGTTTATCAAAGGCCTTCTGGTACACTATAGCAGTTTCTAATATTAAATAAGCAGAATTCCATCTAGTTGGGTAGTCTAATTGCAAGGATTTAGTAAATTTAATATCTGACTTCTCCGCACATTGTTTAAAAAAAATGTCTAACCTCTGAGGACTACTTCGTATATACTTGACAACATCTCTGATTTTTTTAATGGACGAGTCAATTACTTGGAGTCTATCTTTCACAATAAGATTAAAAATATGAGCACAACACCTCATATGAAAACTCTCCCCACCTAAGACCAAAGCACCTCTTTTAATTAGTTTCTTCTTCAATTGAGTCAGAGCCTTATCATTCGATGTGGCGTTATCAACTGTAATACACATAACATTTTTCAAAGCCCATTCTTCCATGCAAAAATCAACAACATTTCCAATGTTTAACCCTTCATGAGACTTAATGAAACAAAAGTTCAAAATTCTCTTATGCATTCACAAATTGCTATCAATAAAATGAGCGGTTAAACATAAATAAGACACATTCTGAATGCTTGTCCAAGTATCAGTTGTTAAAGAAACCAGATGAGATTGAGATGCAAATATATCAAATAATTTTTTTTCTCCGCAACAAATAAAGAGTAATAATCTTTGACAATAGTGAACCTAGATGGAATTTTAAACTCAGGCATACTAACCTCACAAAATTCTTTGAATCCATCCCTCTCGACAAACCTAAAAGGTAGTTCATCTTTTAAAAATCATTTTAACTAAAGCTTCTCTGGTTGTTTTCCGATTTAACTGCCAACAAGAAAGCTTGTTTTCTACAAAAGAATCACCCTTGCCAAATTTCAAGATTGACTGTGATGTGTCTTTAACCTTATATGCCTCAACTAACTCTTTCTGTTTGGAGGATTTCTGCATGTTTCCCTTAAGTGCTTCCATAAACCAGAAGTACCTTGATCACTTTTTCCCATATAATCTCGTCTGCAATACACACACAGCCCTACCAGTTTCTTTACCTTCGGAATCATATAATTTCTGAAAATGTTCCCAAACATCAGACCTTGTCTTTTTAGGAGCGTGGATGATAGATGTAGTACCTTCTGTTGGAGTCTGATCTCCTGAAGAATCCACTGCAATATATAGGTGAAAAGGCTTGATTTTGTTGAAGCAGTGATGGATGTGTAATAGTTGAATTCTCGAGCGTAGATGATTTTCTTCTGTTAGTTCCTTTCATCTAAATAATTAAAGAAACAAAGAAAAAAATTGATTAGATACTTAAAGGCTAAAGCAGTAAAGCAGTAGTTATAAAACTAGAGTAATGATTGTGAAAGATACCTCTGAAACTAGAAGAAGCAAGAATGAATGAAGCAGTTACTACCTAAATGGTCATATAAATAATCGAGTCACAGTTAAGATAGAAATTTACAGGGGGAAAAGATAACCCGTAAAATAAATATATTTATCCAATTAAGATTTTATATATTATATTTTAATTATCAAGTATCTACAGAAATTAATATATAATCATATACAAAGTCATTAGCAAGTGAGAATATTTAATGCCTAGTAAATTTAAATTTTAAACTAGAAATTTTTTAATATATATAAATTATGAACTCCATTCTATATTTTTATTTTTTTTATCTTCGATTAAGTTTATAAATTTAAATTACTTTCTAGCTTCGTAGTAAATATATAAAGATAAATCATAAACATGTGATTTACTAACTACATTTTTTTACATAATCAAGGATAAACATGTGATTTATTATCATTTATCACTCACCTATCTTTGAATTATCATTTTATCACTTAAATCTTCATACATATCTTGAATCCTATCATTTTATTAGATGATACAATATAATATTTTAAATTTTCAATAAAATTAAAATTATATATTGATTATCAAATCATACAAAATTATTATAACACTTTTATGTCCTAAATTTACCATTTTTTTGTCTAAATGTTCTTGTGTGAAACAAACCGTCAAACCTCATATGGTCGGAGGTTGATTCTTGGCATGAAAATATTTTTATATTAAAAGTTTTAATATTATTATTCATATTGTGATTTCTATTTAATTCAATTATAAAATATTTTTATATAATCATATTTTTCTGAAGAAATTATCAAGTAACTACTTTTTATGTGATCTACAAATAAAATATTTAATCATAATTTTTTTTCGGCGACTAGTAACATAATACATTAGGTTTGTATGAGGTTTTATTTTACGATTTGAGATATAATGCTTTAGGTTCCTATGATGAGAAAAAATTACTATTAATATATTGTATTATTTACAGCACTGTTTCGTAATCTATTAAGCACGTAGTACTAATTAGACAGTTTTCTAATTTTTTTTAATAATATGATACTTTGTGTCTGTACTATTTTATATTTTAATAAACGTCTGTAATAAATAATATGGTTGTTAATAATTTAATAAGAAAAGATGAAATATCCCATTTAAGTATTTTTATTTCAAATTTAATAATATAATAATTTGGAATAGTATTGTTTCGTAATATATAAAGTGCATAATATTGATTAATAGATGAGATGAGCTCAATCATTTATTTAATGAAAAACATGGTACAAATATTAAATACGCAATATGATTGATGACTGATATTTGGTTAGTCTATCTATAAAGTCGATAAATAATTATATCATTGATGATATGAATTTTAATTGCATGATATATGTTATATCACAAAATTGACTAAAATCACAAATATTGTGCT
This sequence comes from Daucus carota subsp. sativus, assembly GCF_001625215.2. Taxonomy (NCBI): domain Eukaryota; kingdom Viridiplantae; phylum Streptophyta; class Magnoliopsida; order Apiales; family Apiaceae; genus Daucus; species Daucus carota. Next base: position 11,842,797 of record NC_030381.2, read on the forward strand.
ATTACATCATATTTGTGATTTTGATATTAGTTATTAATCACGAAAAATTGAAAGAAAATAATATATATTAAACTATATGCCATAATATATAATATATATTATTAATATTATATTATATATATGTCATATATATTTTATATATCAATCAAATTTTCAGTTATTCAATTCGGTATAGTTCAATACAGTTCGGTACCATTCTCGGTACAGTTCTCTTGTATAAACCAAAACCATCCCATATTTTAAAATTCGGTAAAGTTCAATACAGATATAGTCAAAAGTCAACGGTATTTCAATTTTTCGGAACGTTCGGTTCGATTATTTGGTACAGCATGGGAATCCACGAGACCCGTGCTCAGCCTTAGTTCAAGCAAGGATACTGGTGGAACCTTTGGTGGTGGATACAAATCTGGGATGGTCGATAGATCAAATTTTAAGTGCTTCAACTGTGGAGAGCTTGGACATTTTGCTGAAGAGTGCAAAAAGCCAAATCAATTCAGAAGAAGAGACAAAGAGTCTGGTGGTCAAGGCAAGAAAGGTCAAGGAAGAGCATATGTTGCTAAAGGCACATGCTGGGTAGAAACTGATGAAGAAGAGATTGAGCAGATGATGAATATTGCTCTGATGACAAACTCATGTGATGAGATATCGAGATCTTCAACTCAGGTTCTCTCACTTGTCTTGCTTGATATGACTGTTGGTGAGTGCAAGAAACTATATAGTATATGAGTGCTGAAATGTTTAATTTGCACACTAGTCTTTGCAGCTTATGAAGAAATGGTCAGGGTAAATAGTAAGAATGAGACCTTAACTGCTGATAAATGACTTGTTGCTTCTTAAAACTACTTCCTTAGATTCCTTAAGATCTGATAATGATAAGCTTAAGAATGACTTTGCTTGCGCTAAAAAGATTGAGGAGTATCTTAATTAGGAATAAGTTAGCAGAAAATGAATTTAAGCTCAAGGCTTATAAGAACTCTTCTCAAGTTGTTCAGGACATCTATGAGAAAATCACGAAGAACAATAAGTTACGCATTGGTTATGAATATGGTAGGAGACCTGGTAAAAAAACTGTGTCTGATTATGTTGGTGATGATACTGTTAAACCACTGATACTCAGAAAGGTTTAGAAACCTGTATTCAAAATTGTTGAATCTGTGTTTGATGAGGAAGCTTTACTCATTAAGTAAGAGCTGAATGATGAGGATAGTGTGATAACAGTAAAGTTACCAATGAGAAAATTACTGTCAAAAGACCCGTGACAGTTGACTCTTTACATAGTCAGACAGCACACACAAAGAATGCTGTCAACAAAGCTGCGACAGAATCTTTTAGAGGTACTGTCAAGAGGAAACGTAAGAAAGTAACTTTTGTAACTGCTGTCAAGACAGTAGAAGCTAATGCTGCTGTCAAGGGTCATCCGACAGCAACTTTTGAATGTGTTGTCAACACAAATGATACTAAGTCTAAAAACAGGAATGGTAAAATCAATAGAGGTAAGAATGACGAGTATCCTAAGAATGCACCTAGGAAGTTATGTAATAATTTTGGTTGCTCTCATCACCTTACTCATATTTGTAGGAATGATGCTGCTACTCGCATTAATGCTGTCAATGTTCATGGTGATCTACACAGGACACCTATAATGGATAGATCTATGAATGTGTGTAGTAATATTGATTGCATGTCTTGTAAGATTACTGCCATGAGTACTGTGTTTAATCTGCCTATTTTATCAACTGCTAAATGCTCTCACTTATATGATGTTGAGACTCTCGAGGCTACTAAAGTCAGTTTTCAGGCTAGGTACTAAGAAAAAGGCAGTGCCACTTTCTAAGTCACAGTGGGTGAAAAGGGATGTCAAAAATCTTGTTGTTGACAATCTTGATGTTGTTGATGAAACCGTGATAAATGAAACAAATGATGATGTTAGTGTTAGCAATGATGTAACTGTAGGAGCCAACAAAAATTGGGTACCAAATGCAACTTAATCTCATTTGATGTGCAGCGTGAAAAACATAAACAGGTCATGTGGATCATCGATAGTAGATGCTGCAGGCACATGACAGGTGACAAGGCCCAGATGTCATAGTTTGTGGAGAAGAACGACCCAATATAACTTTTGGAGACAACATCAAAGGTTACACAGTGGGATATAGTCGTTTGGAAATAGAAAATGTTGTCATAGAAGATATTCATCTTGTTGATGGACTGTTGCACAATCTATTGAGTGTCAGCCAATTCAATGATAAAGGATTCAAGGTTGATTTTGACGCATTAGACTGCAAAATTTATCACAAGAAGATTGGAAGCCTCTCTCTTAGAGGAGTGAGGAAATGAAGCATATTTGTTGCTGACTTGGATTCAAGAAAGAAGGATAAAACTTATATATTTTACAGCAAGGCCACTGTTGGTGGTAGCATGATGTGGCACAGAAAATTCTCTCATTTAAACTTCAAAACAATGAATTTGTTAATGAAGAAGGAGCTCGTTAGAGGACTTCCTCAGCAAGAATTCTGTCAAAAAGGATGTGAGGACTGTCAAATGGGAAAATTGAAGAGAGCTGTCCACAAAGCCAAGCATGTCACCACTAACATGGAACCATTGAAGCTCATCCACATGAATCTTTTTGGTCCAGTTAATGTGCCATCTTTGGAAAGGAAGAGATATGCTTTAGTCATGGTGGATGATTAATCCAGACATACATGGGTGAAATTCCTAGAGACTAAAGATGAAGTTGCTTAGGAGATCATTGATCTTATCAGAGTTCTTGACAGAAATCCAGATGCCAAGGTCAGATTTCTGAGGAATGACAATGGTACTGAATTCAGAAACTCTGTACTTGAAGGTTTCAGCAAGGATGAAGGAATTGTACAACAGTTCTCAGCTGCTCGAACTCCACAGCAAAATGGAGTTGTTGAAAGAAAGAATAGGTCTCTTATTAAACCTGCAAGAACTATGTTGCATGATGCCAAGCTACCAACATACTTCTGGGCAGAAGCCATTAATACTGCTTGTTATACTCAGAACAGAACTATGATCAACAAAACTCATGGAAATACGCCTTATTATCTTTTGACAGAAAAGAAACCTATTGTCAAGTACTTTCATATCTTTGGTAGTAAGTGTTTCTTGATGAAGGAAAATCATGAGAAAAAAGGCAAGTTCGACACCAAGTCTCATGAAGGCATTTTTCTAGGCTAGGGAATTGAAAGGACTACCTACAGGGTGTTTATTCTTGAACACAGGATCATAGATGAAAGTGTGAATATCACTTTCGATGAGACTAAATTTTCAGGACTTCATGATGAAGGCCAGATGAAGCTACTAAGATTTGAGAATCAAGGATTCCTTGAAGATGAGGAAATTGTTAATGATGAACCCACTTTTACCCATACTGTCGAAAATGAAGAAGTTGCTGTCAACAACTCGAATGGAGATGCTGCTTAATCACAGGAATTTTCCAAAAATCATCCCACCAATGGTGATTCCAGAAACATGGATGATAGATATGAAAGCACCCATTATTCAGATGATATAAACTCAACTGATCAAGTTAGAGATCTTCCAAGAGCTACCAAGCGGAACAGAGACCATACCAACGATCTTATAATTGGTAATCCTTCCACTGGGGTGAAGACGAGGAACATTTCGGCTGACAGCATGTTTTCATGTTTCTTATCACCGAATGAACCTAAATCTGCCGATGAAGCATTGTTGGATTCAGATTGGGTGATAGCTAGGGCTGAGCATTCGATCGGTTCGGTCCAGAACCGAACTGAACCGAAAGAACCGAAAACTGAATTTCTGATTTTTTACGGACCGAACCGGATCGAAATAAATGTATGGACCGAATCGGAACCGAACCAAAATAAATTGGTTCGGTTCGGTTCTTTTCATCAAGACCGAATTTTTCCCCAAAAATATGAAAAAGCTGATAAAACCAAAATCACAAGCGAAATATTAATCAATTCCATGCACATGATCTGCATGATTTTTTTCAAACTAAAATTTAAAGTTACAGAACAGCCAGCAGTATCCATAAAATATTACAAAGCTCCAAAATATTACAAAGCTAGTTCAGAAGAAACTTAAAATAAAGAAGTCTTGATCAATGTTGTGTTGCACAGCCAGCCATATTGTCATATGCTTCCTTGTACATGTCAACCAAGCAGGAGCCAGTTCCATTCATGTAGTATTTCCAGTCCACAGGTTCTGGTCCCTGAACAATGTACCAGCCAAAGAACACATCAGTACATTACATCATTATATTACCCAGAGTACTCAAATAAGGCAACACAGTAAAGTCTACTAGAATTTTACAAGACTAATATGCAATGTTCTCAAACATAAAATAAGCCAAAAACAGAAAAGCAACACAAAAGGCTATATAGACCAGGAGAGCAGACCTATGTAACTACTAACTAATATAAAATGTTGCAGCCTTTATGGAACAAATTAGAGAGAGGGAGTGGCCTTATGTTACATACACAATTTGGACAGACTGGAAACTGATCCTCAACCTAAACAGTAAAATATGAAGTCAGAGACAGAGCAATGACATAAGAATAATAAAACAGAGTTGGCTAAAAAGGAAAAGCTCAAAACACGGAGCTTAACAGAATGAATTCTAATCTCATCAGGAGCTTAACAAAATACCAGAATTGGTACATATGTGGTCGCAAATCATTATCTCTTAAACCTGACTAGAGTCAAACAAAATTACAAAACAATAAACTTATATGCACCAGCAACTGATGTGCACTATAGAATTATAAACAACAGAGCCATGTGTATAAATTAAATATGTATTAGATTAATCAATAATTTCAAGTCACAGTGCATATGACCAGAGGTCTCCCTGTGGACTGCAGTTTTGGACTTGTAGCATAGCAGGAGAGCATGAGAATAACTATTAAAACTCGAACAAAAATACCAGAATAGGACAAGACAGTAGCATACCTAGTTGTCCATGTCCAGGTCTATAGGTGTATTCCCCATCCTTGTTTAAGTTTAAAGTAGAGAAAGCTACACAATTAAAGAGCACAAAAAATGAATCAAAACATAAATGCAAATTAGGACAACCTAAATTCAAAAATTCAGAATTAATATACCTTCTTCAAATTTTTCTAGATCTTCAAAATCTTCTTCAATTGTCTTTGGGCGTGTGTATGAGCGCAACCAATCTTGAGCACAAAGTAAACCTTCTACTACTTTAGGCGACAAAGAGCTTCTATAAGGATCAAGCACTCTTCCACCCGTACTAAATGTGGACTCGGATGCTACGGTAGAGATAGGGATAGCTAGCTCATCACGCGCAAGTTGTGTGAGGATTGGGAACCTACTTGAATTAACTTTCCACCATTTCAAAATATCAAACTCATCATTTTTGGTAACATATACACTCTCTTTAAGATAAACATCCAACTCACACTTGGATTCCACTTCTCCACTCTCCATTTTTTGTCTCATAAATCTCTCACCTAAGGCCGATTGTATTCTTGAAGATTTATTTGAAGATTGACCTTGATTCACTTGAGTTTGAGTACTCTTAGGTTGACAAGTCTTTTTATACTCTTGAAACAACTCTTTCACCACTAATTTTGTGTCATTGGCTAACTTCCAACCGATTTCATTTTCATATTCTTCAACAAGTGCAAACTCAAGAAACTCCAATTTATATCTAGGTTCAACAACCACCGCCACATATATGAGTTTGTTCATTTTATTCACATCACCCCAATACTTGTCATATTTTTCTTTCATTTTTTTCACCCATAAACCTCACATCGACATCATCACTACTCATCCACTCTTTCGATATTAAATTAACCGTGCTAATCTCATGATAGAATATGTTGGATGTAACATACAAAGAACCCGGTATTCTCTTTGTTAGTTCATAAAAATGAACCAACATGTCAACCAACCTTTTAACATTACCCCAATCCCAAGATATAGGTACCCCCCTTGTTCATTAAGCTCGTGCACAAAATATGGATCCATTGTTTAAAATAACAACTGAAACGAATAAGAAGCAAGCAAGCAACTGTTAATAAACAAGTAAGCTACTGCCTAATCAAACTACTACCTAATTAAGCTACTAAAAGTTTCTAATCAAGCTACATCAAGTGTGTAATCAAGTTATCAAGCTAATGCACCTATTTCAATTTACCGAAATCAAAACAAATCAGAAATCAGGAACTCAGAGAATCAAAACAAAAACCGAAGCCCCAGCTATAAATCAGAAATCGCACCAAACCTAGCTTAATTAAGAAAATCAATAAAAGAATAAGATAACCTAGCTTCATTGATCGCACAACAAGAAGTTAAGATTTAACGAACCTTGGATTGTTGCAAATTCGAATCTCCGATTCTAAAATTTGAATCTCCGATGCTTGATTATTGATTCTTGATTATAGATTTTGAAATTTGAATCTCCGATTCTTGTATGCTGTGTGTTTCATTAGATTCGTGGATAGATTATCAGATTAGGGTTAAGGGTTGCTGAAAGAAGTGGTATGGCGTTTGGGTGTTGCAGCTAAAACGTATATAACGTACGTATTATAACAAATATATCATATATATATATATATATATATATATTTTATATATTTAATTAATATTAAAAGTTCGGTTTGTAGGAATAATGGGATCTTGGCCCTGCGTTTTATGATACTTATTAAAAGTTCGAACAGAATATTAACCTTAATCGCTATGGCGCAAGCGATTCAAATCCACGTCTTCTACTGTATTCCTTGATTCTCCTTGGACGAAGTGTGGCCTTCGATCTCCCAAGGTGTGCCTCTCCTTAAAGCTCCGAAAACCCAAAACCCTAGCTGTCTCCTTGAGAAAAACGTCTGCCTCTCTCTGACTCTAGGATTAATTCGTTTTGGTGTGTTTTTCAGCTTTAGGAGAACGAGAATATATATAGGCTACAGCAGGGATCATGGATCATTAGGTCAGGCCTTCTAATGACATTCCGGGCCAGGCCCAATGTCATTAAATATTAATTCTATCCACTAAAGAACTAATATTTGCACTACCTTTCCTAATTCCGTAAATTAATTATTTAATTCGGCTCCCATATTAATTGCTTATAAATTCCCCATGTTTAAGATATCGCATGTCCATTAATTAAATTAATTTCTGACAATTAATTTAATTAATATCTTTTATCCTTGATCATCCACTCAACCTTATAATTATGCAAGAACAAATCTGCCTGCAGGACTAAAGCATAATTATCTTTATGAGCTTTCAAGAGGACATCATCACCCGAATATATTTTTCGGACACGGTTTCCTTTTATAGTCAATATCCCACTCTGTATATAATGTCATTGCCCAATACATAAATTCGTAATTTAAAATAAATTACTTAATTTATGAGTCAAGGCATGTGCATTAAATACAAGTGTCAATCACTATATCCGGATTAAGAACTTAAGCATTAATAACATCATAGAATCTTAGTTCTTTATTGTCAGAATTAAAGAGACAATTATTCTACTATTTTGATCCCGTTCAATATACACAAAGTATATAAGTATTATTCAATAGTCAAGATAAACTATTTCCAAATAATACTTCAGCCATTCCAGTGGTTTGTCTAACACCACCTCGACTGTGAACCTTTATTATATTATATAAGGAGTCTGACAATCTAATCTTCTGCTATCCCATTTGATACTAGATTGTCTACAATATATAATATACAGACAATGTGAAAACATGCATTGAAGATTCTCAAATAATTGTTATATACTTCAAACGAATATTTCAGTATAACCCTAACAATCTCCCACTTATACTCAAGATATTCTTTGAGTATATCAGTGTCTATTACAAGCAATCCACTACCAACTATATATAACTATGTGACAAAGTATCTGACTCCTATCGCTTCCACGTGCTCCTGAAAAGCCTTAGCTGGTAAGCTCTTCGTGAAAGGATATGCTCGGTTATCCTTTGATGCTATATCAGCCACAATGATATCTCCTCGCTTAACGAACTATCGTATAAGGTGATACTTACGCTCTATGTGTTTCGCTGCCTTATGGGCCCGTGGTTCCTTGGTATTCGCCACAGCACCAGTGTTATCACAATAAATCGTGATTTGCTGTGGCAGATTAGGAACCACATCCAAATCCAGCAGGAAGTTTCGGAACCATATAGCCTCTTTGGATGCCTCCGAGGCTGCCACATATTCGGCTTCCATGGTTGAGTCTGCGATGCATTTCTGCTTCACACTCCTCCATATTACGGCTCCACCTCCCAAAGTAAAAACACATCCCGAGGTGGACTTTCTCTTATCCTTATCCGTCTGGAAATCCGAATCGGTATATCCCAGAGGCAATAAATCAGAGGACTTGTAAACCAGCATATACTCCTTAGTCCTTCGTAGGTACTTGAGTATTGCTTTTACGGCACTCCAATGTTCCTGTCCTGGGTTTGACTGGTATCTGCTAACCATGCCTACGGCAAAGCAGATATCAGGCCTCGTACATAACATTGCATACATTAGGCTCCCACATGCCGAAGCATAAGGAACTGCCTTCATGTTCTCTATCTCCTTAGGTGTCGAAGGACACTGCCTCTTTGATTGAGTAACTCCATGTCTGAAGGGTAAATTACCCTTCTTGGAGTCCTGCATGTTAAAACGAGCTAATACGTCATCTATGTAGGGCTCCTGAGATAAAGCCAACATCCTTTTCTTGCGATCCCTTATAAGTTTGATCCCAAGGATGTATGCTGCTTCACCTAAGTCCTTCATTTCAAATTGTTTGAACAACCATGCCTTTATTGAAGACAACATCTTAACATTGTTTCCAATGAGTAAAATGTCATCAACATAAAGCACTAGAAAAACCACTGCATTTCCCTCACATCTCTTATACACGCATGCTTCGCTTGGACATTGATCAAATCCATATGACTGGACTGCCTGATCAAAGCGAATGTTCCAATACCTAGAAGCTTGTTTAAGTCCATAAATGGACCTCTTCAGCTTACAAACAAGATGCTCTTGGCCTTCTTTAATGAATCCCTCTGGTTGCTGCATATAGATGGTTTCCTCAAGATTTCCATTAAGGAAAGCTGTCTTGACATCCATTTGCCAAATCTCATAATCGAGATGAGCTGCTATAGATAAAAGAATACGGATTGACTTAAGCATGACTACTGGCGAAAAGGTTTCCTCATAATCGATACCTTCTTTCTGAGTATACCCTTTCGCAACAAGTCTTGCTTTCCAGGCTTTCACCTTTTTGTCTGATCCCCTCTTTTTCTTGTAGACCCACTTACATCCAATAGGTTTTACACCTTTGGGTGGTTCCACGAGCTCCCAGACCTGATTAGAATACATTGATTCCATCTCAGAATCCATTGCCTTTTGCCAAAGACTTGCATCTTTGTCTTGTATTGCCTCTTCGTATGTCCGGGGATCATCATCATGTTCACCAGAGACCAAGTCCGAAGACTCTCCCAAAAACATGAATCTGTCGGGCTGTCGAACAACCCTCCCACTACGACGAGGAACTGGTGAGGTATCAGTGACCGGTTGCACAGTCTGCTGTGGTTGTTCTACTTGTACTACAGGTTCATTATTCGTCCCTCCCACTAATTCCTCTAAAACGATACTACTCATGGGTTTGTGATTCATTATATAGTCTTCCTCTAAGAATCTTGCATTGGTGCTAACAGTGACATCCCGATCCTTAGGACTATAAAATAAATAACCTTTTGTTCCCATGGGGTAGCCTACAAACAGCTTTACTTCTGTACGAGATTCTAGCTTAGTCGCGTTCTTGTTCAGCACATGTGCTGGACAACCCCATATCCGAATGTGTCTCAGACTCGGTTTGTCCCCGGTCCATAATTCTAAAGGGGTTTTAGGAACCGACTTAGAAGGTACTAAGTTCAGAAGATAAGCTGTTGTCTCTAAGGCATGTCCCCAAAAGGACTTGGGTAAATCCGAATAACTCATCATCGATCTAACACTCTCTAAAAGAGTCCGGTTCCTTCTCTCTGCTACACCGTTCTGCTGGGGTGTGCTTGGTGCAGTCAACTGGGATTCTATCCCATTCTCTGATAAATATTCCCTGAATTCCCCAAGCAAGTATTCGCCACCACGATCAGATCGTAGTGACTTGATACTTTTATTATGTCGCTTCTCCGTTTTAGCTTTGTACTCTTTGAATTTCTCAAAGCACTCAGACTTACGGTGCAACAAATAAACGTATCCATATCTAGAATAATCGTCAATAAAAGTGACGAAATACTCATAACCACCTCTTGCTTGGATATTCATAGGTCCACATAAATCAGAGTGAACCAATCCTAACACTTCTTTGGCTCTATTCCCCTTTGCCTTAAAAGGCCTTTTGGTCATTTTACCTTCCAAGCAGGATTCACAAACTGGAAATGGCTCCACTGCCAATGAGCCTAAAGGCCCGTCTACTACCAGTCTTTGAATCCTCCTCAAGTTAATATGACCTAATCTCAAGTGCCAAAGATATGTTTGGTTCAAACTAGAAGGTTCCTTTCTTTTATTAGAGGTAGAAGATGTGTTGTTCAATACCCTATGTTGTAGTTGCAGTGCGGGTTGACTAGGATTAATTATATACAAATTGTCTTGCAATGTACCAGAACATATAATCCGTTTATTCATCATAATAGAAACATTACGATCCAAACAAACATTATAACCATCCATAGCAAGTTTAGAAACCGAAATCAAATTCCTTCTAAAAGAAGGTACATAAAGACAATTGTTCAAAACCAAAATCCTATCAGAACCAAAAGATAAATGAATAACTCCCACTGCAACTACTGCTACTTTCGTAGCATCTCCCATGAACACGTATATCTCGCCATCTCTAAGCATTCTGGATTGCTGGAACCCCTGCATAGAGTTACAAACATGATCAGTGGCTCCAGTATCTACACACCAAGTGCTCGTAGATATAGCCGCTATAAATGTTTCTGTAACTAGAGAAAGAGGCATACCAGTATTGTTTGTCTTCTTAGGAAGAGGACAATCCTTTTTCCAGTGACCCGACTGCTTGCACCGGTAGCACTTCCCCTTAGGCTTTTTCACACCACCTTGAACCCCCACTGCCTTCACAGCTTGCTGTGTCTGAGCCTTTTTCTTCTTCTTATTGCCTTTTGGCTTAGAGGAAGAACCTTTCTCAGCCACATTCACTTGAACACTCTGGCGAAATAATCCTTCAGCTGCCTGAAGTTCTGTCAGCAGTTCCGCAAGACTATACTGCCTCCTGTTCATGTTGTAATTCAAGCGGAACTGCTCAAAACTCTTGGGCAAGCTCATAAGGACAATGTCAATCTGGGTTTCCCCGTCAAGCTCTGCACCAAGGATCTCTATCTCATTCAGATGTGACATCATCTTGAGAACATGATCCCTTACAGGTGTACCTTCAGCCATCTGAGTGTTCATTAAAGCCTTCATGGCTACTTGCCTAGCAGCCCTATTCTGATCTCCAAAAAGTTCCTTGAGATTAAAGAGCATATCCGAAGCAGTGGCCATAGCCTGATGCTGATGCTGCAAAACACCCGACATTGCTGCCAGAATGTAACATCGCGACATCTCATCAGCCTTTGTCCACCGCTTATAATACTCTTTCTCCTCATCAGGAGCATCAGCAGCGGGCTGCTCAGGCTTGGGTTCATAAGTGCAAAACTTGTACTCTTCAGCAGTCAACACAATGTCCAAATTACGTTTCCATTCAATATAGTTAGGTCCGGTAAGTTTGTTATCCTTAAGTATGGTGAACAGTGGATTAAACCCCATTATATCCTGAGAATCATGCATGGAAAAATCACATTACACATAAAGAAGGGTGCATAAAAAATTAAGTCCTATTGGTTCCTCTAACAATTATTAAAATTAAATGCACTAACGTTTAAACACCATAAGTTTCTGGTACGTCACGATGGGTGACATGTATACCACCTAAATTTGTTTAAACGTTACTTCGGTCCTATTACTAAACAATAAGCCACGTTGGGGTGGTCTATATTATTTTTCATAGCTAAGTGTATACCATCATCAAATCTTAAATTACCCGAAACCTATGGAACTTGGTACGCCACGATGGGCGGCATGTATACATTCCAATATTTCTCGAATAGAATACTTCAATTCAATATTCGTGTCTGGTTTGACTTCTAGGCAGTGGAGGAGTCACATCGGTCTCACTTAATACCCATAAGCCTTAGAAATCGCCCCAAATTAGAGATAAAGAAAATCCGTATCTATTCGTATTAATTTAAGAAGTTTGTTCCAGTAATATCTATAACATTCTAGACACCATAAATTACATGCCACGATGGGTGACGTATACATAATTTATATTCGCCTTTATGTTAAATTACATACAAACAATGATGGAGACCATGGGATTTAATACCATATTAACTCCCTCTCCCACTTAGAATTTACTTTGAGGATTTTAATCTAGATGCATCGCCCTATGTTATTTCTTTGAAGTCCACATGCATACTATCATTGTTATAGCAACATAAAGAACACATAAAGAACACATAACATGGCAGCATACTAGCATGATTAAAGCATTAATTAAAAACATCCCTATGTCCATGTCATTCTAGCATGCGAAGGGTTAGTATCACATGGCATAACAACACAGACAAGAAACACATAGTAGCAATAATCAAGAAAAGACAGAAATTATGTAAAACATAATGAAACACATCCACTATTATGGCCCCGGAAAAACAGCTTCGAAATCATCCTTCGAAAAATTCCGAAAATCTTCGAGAGCCCGTTTGGAGGCCTAAACAGCCTCAGAACGCCCTGAAAAACTGCCCTGAAATCTCTGTTTCTTGCAGCCCCGTTGATCAAACAATTACATACAAATTGTACAGGCGAACCAGCCTATTCTATTACATCAGATCATAATCTAAAACAATTACAAATTGAATTACAAGATTAAACTATCACGATCAACCCTCGTGATTTACAACAGCCACGATAAACCACGTGGAATCCAAACATAACAGAATAATTAAAACACGGCCATAATAGTGGACAACGACCTGCATCACAGAATCACTATATACATGCATATATAATCATGACATGGACTACATATCATAAATCGCAGAACCGCAACCTGGCTCTGATACCATTGTAGGAACAATGGGATCTTGGCCCTGCGTTTTATGATACTTATTAAAAGTTCGAACAGAATATTAACCTTAATCGCTACGGCGCAAGCGATTCAAATCCACGTCTTCTACTGTATTCCTTGATTCTCCTTGGACGAAGTGTGGCCTTCGATCTCCCAAGGTGTGCCTCTCTTTAAAGCTCCGAAAACCCAAAACCCTAGCTGTCTCCTTGAGAAAAACGTCTGCCTCTCTCTGACTCTAGGATTAATTCGTTTTGGTGTGTTTTTCAGCTTTAGGAGAACGAGAATATATATAGGCTACAGCAGGGATCATGGATCATTAGGTCAGGCCTTCTAATGACATTCCGGGCCAGGCCCAATGTCATTAAATATTAATTCTATCCACTAAAGAACTAATATTTGCACTACCTTTCCTAATTCCGTAAATTAATTATTTAATTCGGCTCCCATATTAATTGCCTATAAATTCCCCATGTTTAAGATATCGCATGTCCATTAATTAAATTAATTTCTGACAATTAATTTAATTAATATCTTTTATCCTTGATCATCCACTCAACCTTATAATTATGCAAGAACAAATCTGCCTGCAGGACTAAAGCATAATTATCTTTATGAGCTTTCAAGAGGACATCATCACCCGAATATATTTTTCGGACACGGTTTCCTTTTATAGTCAATATCCCACTCTGTATATAATGTCATTGCCCAATACATAAATTCGTAATTTAAAATAAATTACTTAATTTATGAGTCAAGGCATGTGCATTAAATACAAGTGTCAATCACTATATCCGGATTAAGAACTTAAGCATTAATAACATCATAGAATCTTAGTTCTTTATTGTCAGAATTAAAGAGACAATTATTCTACTATTTTGATCCCGTTCAATATACACAAAGTATATAAGTATTATTCAATAGTCAAGATAAACTATTTCCAAATAATACTTCTGCCATTCCAGTGGTTTGTCTAACACCACCTCGACTGTGAACCTTTATTATATTATATAAGGAGTCTGACAATCTAATCTTCTGCTATCCCATTTGATACTAGATTGTCTACAATATATAATATACAGACAATGTGAAAACATGCATTGAAGATTCTCAAATAATTGTTATATACTTCAAACGAATATTTCAGTATAACCCTAACACGGTTCTTTCGGTCCGGAACTGAAATTTTTACAAAAGAACCGGACCGAACCAAAAAAATCGAATTTCTGGGAAAAAAGGAACCAAACCGGACCGAATTTTTACAATTCGGTTCGGTTTTGCTCAGCCCTAGTGATAGCCATGCAGTAGGAGCTGAACCAGTTTGAGAGGAACAAAGTATGGAAGCTTGTTCCTGGACCTAAACGCAAATCTATGATAAAGACCAAATGGGTATTTTGAAATAAATTGGATGAGAGTGAGAATGTGACAAGAAACAAATCAAGACTTGTTGCCAAAGGGTACTGTCAACAGGAAGGAATTGATTATGATGAAACCTTTGCACCTGTTGCCAGACAGGTGCAAAGGTTTCATCATAATCAATTTCAAGGTATTCCAGATGGATGTTAAAAGTGATTTTCTAAATGGAGAGTTGGAAGAAGAAGTGTATGTTAAACAACCCCAAGGCTTCAACTCAAAAATGACTGATTTTGTCTACAAGCTGTTCAAAGCTATTTATGGCTTAAAGCAAGCACCTAGAGCACATGGCATGACACTATGTTAACTTTCCTATTGGAATACAAATTTACTAGAGGTGTTGTGGATAAGACATTATTCTACAAACATCATGGTGAAGACATCATCTTGGTTCAAATCGATGTTGACGACATCATTTTTGGTTCAACAAATGAAGAGCTCTGTGAAAAGTTTTCATCTCAGTGAGGAACAACTATGAGATGAGCTTGATGGGAGATCATTCTTTCTGGGATTTCAAGTTTACCAGAAAGAAAATGGAATCTTCATAAGTCAAGCCAAATATGTAAAGGAGCTTCTTAAGAAGTTGAAGCTTGAAGATTCATCTCCTACAAAGACTCCTATAGCTACTGCAACTAAACTAGATCAAGAATCTAAAGGAAAAGGGATAGACTCAAGCTTGTTCAGAGGGATGATTGGATCACTACTCTACTTAACTGCAAGTAGACCAGACATCATGTTTGCAACATGCCTCTGTGCAAGATTTCAGGCTGACCCCAGAGAATCACACCCGATGGTTGTGAAAAGAATCTTCAGATATCTAAAGGGGACTCCTAACTTAGGTTTATGGTATCCCAAGGGTACTTGATTTGAATTAATTGGTTATTCGGATTAAGACTATTGTTAGGAATCAATAATTTTGATGATAACATACACACTTTGTAACATGTTTTATTTAGAATCTTTATCAAAATTCAGTTGTAATTGTTATATTTCTTGTCCTTGAGAATTATCAACGGATGGATAGAATAGGATGGCAAATTGTAAATATCCAGTGCCATGTAATTTTATCTAAGTGAAGGATATTCAACTGATGAGTTGTAACAATTCAACTAATGAAGATTGCACTGTGTTTCAACTGATGAAGACCAATCATTCAATTGATGAAGACAAAGTCTTCAACTGATGAAGCTGAAGTATTCAACTGATGAGACTAGAAAAGGGCTCAATCGATAAAGTCTGTAATCCGTTCGATGGATGAAGACACTTTCAACGGATGAAGCAAACATCCATTGAAAGTGACTAGAGCTTAATTCTGAAAAGTCACATGGATCAAATTGCACTAAAATAGACATGGAAGCCTGATTAGGACAATAAAGAAGAACCAGAAACATTCTTATCTCATGCAATGCAATCTGGATCAAATCAAGAATATGGTCAAAGATGAAGACATCACAGAAGGCTTGCATAAGACATAGATGTGAAGCATAGTTTAAATTAGAGTGCTCAATTTGTATTCTAGTTAAACTGTGTAAAACTTGGAGTATATAACCAAGTTAGCAGCATCAGTTGAACTTGTTCAATTTACTTGAGAGAAAATCTGAGTGTAAGAAATAGGTCAAGTGTTGAACCTGCAGCTGTGAGAATTGTAATCAATCCACAGATTCTTCAATATAAAATTTCACGGGTGGATCATTCAATCCACCCGTATTTTTAATACCTGGTGTTTTTATTATAAGTGTTCTTTGTTCTTGAATCTTTTAAGTTTTTAAAAGATTGTATTCAACCCACCCCCTTCTACAATCTTTCTCATAGTCAGTATAAAATAACAATTGATATCAGAGCGAGGTTCCCAAAAACAGGGAAAAAGATCAACACTGCTAGAGAAAGATGGGAAAGAAGGATGCTGGAGTGAAGATTCCTGTTCTTGACAAAGACAACTATTTTCACTGGAAAGTGAGAATGCATTTGCATCTATTGTCAATTGATGAAAGTTATGTAAACTGCATAGAGAAAGGACCTCATGTTCCCATGAAGGTCTGTACCAGTATTGGAGCTGCTGGTGAAGACATGGCAGGAAAAATGGTTCCCAAGCCTATCCATAAATATTCTCAAGAAGACACCGAGGAAGTGCACAAGGATAAAAAGACCATGAACCTTCTGTTCAATGGTCTGGATCAAGAAATGATTGATAGTGTCATCAGCTGCACAAGTGCCAAAGAAGTTTGGGACACCATCAGGACCATCTCTGAAGGAAATGAGCAAGTAAGAGAAAACAAAATGCAGTTACTGATTCAACAATATGAGTCATTCCATTTCAAGGTTGGTGAAAGCTTAAGTGACACATTTAACAGATGTCAAAAACTGTTAAATGGACTAAAACTTTTTGGAAGAATGTACCAGGTCAAGGATTCAAATTTGAAATTCTTAAGAGCTCTTCCTAAAGAATGGAAGCCTATGACAGTCTCTCTCATAAATACTCAAGGATTTAAAGACTACACTCTTGAGAGGCTGTATGGAACCTTGAAAACCTATGTGCTTGAAATGGAACAAGATGAAGAGATAGAAAACAGTCAAAGGAAAGGCTATTCATATGTGGCTCTAGTTGCATCTTTTGATGACTCTATCAAGGATAAGGGAAAATCTCAAGCTGAAGAAACTGAGAAGTTGGTCAAAGAAGAGAGCTCAGAATCAAGGAAAGGAAAAGGAAAGGCCAAAGATGAAGCTGATTCTGGTGAATATAGTGATGGGATTGATGATCATTTGGCCCTTCTTTCAAGAAGATTCTATAAATTAAGATTCAAAAAGAATTTTAATCCTGCAAAACCATTCAAAGGCAATCCCAAGTCTGACAGAAGCATGGTGGATAGATCCAAATTCAAATGCTACAAAAAGAAATATTACGAACTTCTCAAGCAGAAAGAAAGAGCTTTCATTACAAAGGATGATTGGGCAGCTGGAGATGATTCTGATGAAGAGGAAGAGTTTGTCAATCTTGCTCTAATGGCCAACTCCACAGATCAAGAAGAAAGCAATGCAAATAGCAGTTGGGTATTCACCACTAACTTAGTAAAGTTAACTAAATATGAATGCAATGCCACTATAAATGAAATGTCTACAGAATTATATCATTTGCATGTATCTCTAAAATCTCTCACTAAGGAAAACTGTAGAATTATGGATGCTAACACATTTCTCAGTGATAGGAAACAGTGTGCTAGAAGCTCAATTTATTAGGTTTGAGAAACTGAAAATTGAGTGTCAAACACCCAAGGATGATCTTTTGGCTGTTTTGAAAAGAGAAGAAATTATCAGAAAACAGCTTGATAAGGAACAAGAGATAATTGCCAAATGAAAATCTGGAAGAGATGTTTCTATAAACATACTCAACGTTCAAGGTAGAGAAACCTTTGTGAAGAACGAGTGGAAGAGAGATAAGAAAGTTCTTGAGATGTCAGATGTCAGTTCAACTGATGAGAACACGGATAGTGATCATCCAATGAAAACAAAAAGCTCTATGGATGAAAGTTATCCGTTGAAAAACAGCTCATCAGTTGACAAGAAAGTTCTCAAGAAATTAAACAAGAAATATGGTCCTGTTAATAAGAATTTTGTTAAAGGGGAGGATAATTCTTCTGAGACTAATGAGAGTAAAAATGGAAATCACAATACTGACAAGAAGCTTAAGAAGAAATTGGATGTTGGTGAGACTAAATCAGAAGTAACCAAAAAGAAGAGTGGAAATAGAAATGGTAAAATTGGAGTCAATAAGCACACTAATTACACCCCCAATGCTAGTGCTCCTAGGAAAACTTGCAGTAAATGTGGAAGTGTTAATCATTTATCTGCAAATTGTAAGACTGTGATTACTCCAAGTTTATCCATGTCTATGTCTATACCATCTGTTTCTAACATGCATTTATCTGCTATGAACATGATGCCTGGTTTATTACCTCACCATCCATAATCTCAGTCTAGCATGCCATACATGTTCAATCCATATTTCAATGCTTTTAATATGCCTCAATATCACTCAAACTTGCATGGTGTCAACAATATGTGCATGCCTCAAATGCCTGTCATTAAGAGTAATGTTGATATCCCAGTTTCTCAATCAAAACCAAAGATTGAACCATCTCAATCTAAGGGAAAGACTGAGACTGAAGGGAAAGCTGTTAAGACTAACAAATCTGGACCCAAAGCAATTTGGGTACCAAAATCAACTTGATCTGTTTTGAATATGTGTGCAGGGAAACCATAAGAAGAATTTGTGGTACTTAGATAGTGGATGCTCTAGGCACGTGACTGGTGATTCTTCCCTTCTCACAAAGTTTATAGAGAAAGCTGGCCCTAGCATTACCTTTAAAGATGACAACAAAGGATATATCAATGTATATTATAGTTTCTGTTGCGTTATTCCAACAGTAGTTTCTGCCCCTTATAGAACTGCCATTCATCATGGACTTTATTACAAGCATGCCATTGATTTACTTGGACAGCAGTGTGACATGTGGCTGCCCCATTCCAAACCACAGCTGCATGATGTTTGGCGGCTTAATGTTGCAAAAGCTGGAACCATGTGCACGTAAAACAATAAAAAGATAGATACGTCGTACATACTATATACTCAGAGATAAAACTTTGTTTAGTTAATTCATTTAAACAAAATATTCAGTTCTATTATACAAAGAAACTGCAAGACCAGGCTTGAGGCTTCCTCAAGAAGCTTCATTTCAAAACCCAGCAAGTACAATTAGCTGCTGTACGAATGAATTTTTTTTAATACACCTACACTTTACAATTGAATTTTGAAATTAAGCTTTAAGATGAGTACGAAAGAAGCTTTAAACCACAGATGAAGTGATCCTAAATTTCTTACACTTTTGAGGCCAAAAAAATTTCCACTGGCGATTGCTTGCTTGCTTGATCGACGATGTCAAATGTATGCTTCAAACAATTTACGAGTTAATTTTGTTGTTCGGAGATGTAGACTTAACGTTTGTGTTTAATTTTCTTATTAGGATGAGAACACTCCCAAATCATGGCGCTTTTTTAGCTCCGAAGACATGATCCAAGGTTTGTTCTTGATGACCCTAAACCTGCACTTTAGTTCAGTTTGTGGTTTTTTGTATTGTTCATGATGCAACATATGTTTCTTAGGATACAAACCTAAAAGTGCACGAAAGCGAAAAAATTCAGCAGAGAAAGAAAACATATCTGGAAACTCCGCAAGAAGATTTACATATCCTCTATCTGCTTTGTCACCTACTGTTCTTGGTATGATTTCTTTATAATGTTGGTATGATTTCTTTATAAACTTGGTAAGAAAATAATTTCTATAGATGGCTGTGTTTGTGTTATTTAACAATACCAAATTGTGCTTCTATGCTCATGCAGAGAGTAGTAGTTTAAATAGCAAACCACTGGAAGATGTCTCTCTTACAAGAAATCCATTGTCTAACATAACTAATGAAAAGGAGAGACATTTTGTTCAACGCAGAAAACTAGATTCACGATCTAATCATACTAATCTTGGTATGATTTCTTTATAATGTTTACAATAGTTTCCTATACTATTCTTCGGTTTCAAATTTATACATAGATATGTATGTGTTTGTGTTATCTAACAATACCAAATTGTTCAACATAATCTCCTGCAGAGACGAGTAGTTTAAATAGCCAACCACCGGAAGATGTCTCTCTTACAAGAATTCCACTGTCTAACATAACTACTGAAAAGGAGAGCCCTTTCGTTCAATGCAGAAAATGGCTCTCAAGAGCTTCTAAAAATAATCTTGAAAGTACAACAAGGAATTTGTTTGATGATAGCTTTGCTAATCAAGAACCAAGCACCAAATACTTTGCAGATGATGATATTGGTACATTTTTGACTAAAGCAAAAATAATATTACAGGAATTTTGTTCAGCTTTGTGTTTCCATTGTTTGCTGATGTTCTTTTTTGTTGCCTACCCTCAGAGTGTTCAACAGTTCAGCAAAGCACCAAATACTTTGCAGATGATGATATTGGTACATTTTTTACTAAACCAAAAATAATATTACAGGAATTTTGTTCAGCTTTGTGTTTCCATTGTTTGCTGATGTTATTTTTTGTTGCCTACCCTCAGAGTGTTCAACAGTTCAGCACCCTGTTTTATCGGATGATTCGGACAGTGATTTCTCATGTGGTAAATATTCAATTACTGTCATACAAAATATACTTTCTATTTTTTCAGGCTTGGTACATTGTCTGACCATACATTGATTATCCAGGAGAATCCAGTAGTGATGATGACTATCCTTTTGGAATGGAACCACAATCTGAAAGTGGTGAGTGCATTTTCAAATTTTATAGACAAATGTAGTCAGTACAATCTATATACATTGACTATGTATAGAATGTGTACAATTTTCCAGATGCAGAACAGAATACAGCTTTTAAAACTTCAAGAGTCATACCAAAGGATTATGCGAGCCTTGGTAGTCCTGAATCAATATGTTCAAAATGCAATTCACGTCTATGGAAAGAGGAACGGACCAACAAAAATGTTACAAAAGGTGCTCCAGTTTTCTCAATTTGCTGCAAGAAGGGTGATGTAAAGCTTCCACCTTCTCCTCAAACTCCTGCCTACTTAAAGTATTTGTACACTAACAAAGATACAGCAGCTGAATTTCAACGAAACATAAGGCTCTACAATGCCATGTTTGCATTTACTTCGAGTGGTGGCAATGTTGATCACTCTATCAACAATGGCCGTGGACCATATGTTTACAGACTCAATGGCCAGAACCACCATGTATTTGGACAGTTAATACCCGATGATGGACAAGCTCCCAAGTACTGTCAGCTATACATTTACGATACAGCTAATGAAGTGAATAATCGCCTCCGTTGGGTTAGTGTTGCTGACCAGCAAGCAGTTGATACAGATGTGGTTCATGGATTGATACAAATGTTGGATCAGACCAATGAATTGGTGGCCAAGTTTCGGATGGCACGTGATCGATTTGAAAATTCAGACTTGGTTGATTTGAAGGTAGAGCTCAAAGTATGCAGAGCACAAAGTGGTAGAGAGAATCATATTTCCTCTTCTGACGAGGTAGCGGGTATAATGGTTGGTAGCAGTGACTGTACTATTGCTGACCGCGATATAATAGTTGAGCAGAAATTTGGTGGCTTGAAAAGAATATCATATATTCACCCTAAACTCATGGCTCTCCAATACCCCCTACTTTTTCCCGACGGTGAGGATGGTTATCACAATAGGATACGGTTTCAGAGCGCAGATAAAGATTCAGACAAAGAACGTGACATGATATCAATGAAGGATTATTACTCCTACAAATTCCAAGTGAGACAGAATGAAGGTGATCATCACATTATCTATAATAATTTATCCACACTACAAATATAGTACATATTTGGATTTACTTATTAATATATTCATTTATGTTTTTTTGGACAGGAATAACTCCTAGATTAGGAGGGCGGCTTTTTCAACAGTATATGGTCGATGCATTCTCTACTATGGAGCAGACTCGATTGTGGTGGTTTCGTACACACCAAACCATCCTCCGAAATGAATTGTACAGCCATATTTGTGATTCTGTTAGGAATGGAGATGGGAACTCATCCAATGTAGGTAAAGGAGTCATTTTGCCAGCTGGATATGTAGGTTCCAAGCGTTACATGCAACAGAATTTTCAGGATGCACTGGCTGTCTGTCGTCACATAGGACATCCTGATATTTTTTTGACCATGACTTGCAATTCCATGTGGGATGAGATTCAGAGGATGATGGCTTATCTACCTGGCTGTCTTTCTGCAAACAGCCCCGATATAATATCCAGAGTGTTCCGGTTGAAGCTGGAATAGCTAACAAATGATATTAAAAAAAAGTCACATTTTGGGAGATGCGTTGGAGGTAATCCAATTTGCATTTTTTATGTTTGATATAGTAATTATATACCAGTAATGAAATGAACATTAATCACCAAGTTATTCATTTTATTGCAGTTATGTATGTGGTGGAGTTTCAAAAGCGCGGCCTACCCCACGTTCATATGTTAATTTGGCTTGATGGTCCTTCTAAGAAATTCTTAAAAGAAAATGTAGACAAGTTTGTTTCAGCAGAGATTCCAGATCCTGAAGTTGATCCTGATGGATACGCTGCTGTCAAAGCTTATATGATGCATGGTCCATGCGGCTTACAAAATCCAAAATCTCCTTGCATGAAGAATTTTAAATGTATACGCCATTTTCCGAAAAAGTAAGCTTCTCTAAATCACTTCACCGCCCACATTTCTGTGAATTACAAACTACATGTACTATATTACTTTGATTGGTAATTGATTAAATTTTCAACTTTCTGCAAACAGGTATTGCGCAAGAACAGTATTCGATGACAGTGGCTTCCCACTGTATATGCGGCGCAAGCAAAATGTTAAAGTCCATGTCCACAAAGTTGATTTGGATAATCAGTGGGTGGTCCCGTTCAATCGGGATCTATTAGTGAAATACCAGTGTCATATGAACATTGAGATTTGCTGCCATGCTCGGAGTATAAAGTACCTCTTCAAATACTGTATCAAGGGACATGACACTGCAACTGTGGAAATTACTGGCCGACGGAAGCGAAAACAAAATGAGAGCACTGACCAGCCTGTAGATGAGATTCAAGCATACTTTGACGGCCGGTATGTTTGTGGTGCTGAGGCGGCGTACAGAATTTTTGGCTTCCCTATACATCACAGAACATTGTCTGTGGAACGCTTGCCATTCCATTTGCCAGGTCAGAAAAACTGCACATTTCGTGCCAACGAATCTCTCGAGAAAGTGGTGGAGCGCGAGAAGGAAAGGCTTAGTAAGTTGGAAGCTTTTTTCATGTTGAACCAGGTTGATGTGAAGGCTAGATGTTACACCTATGACCAAATACCCCAGCACTATGTTTGGAATGACACTCAAAGAAAATGGACTCCAAGGAAGAGAGGCAACCAAATAGGTCGCTTATCTTATACACATCATAGCAGTGGTGAGGTTTGGTACTTGCGTATGCTACTCACCAAAGTTCAAGGTCCTACATCATTTGAAAGTTTAAGAACTGTCAATGGAGTGCTCTGCCATTCTTTCCGTGATGCATGTAAGGAATATGGATTGTTGGATGATGACAAAGAGTGGCATGATGTGCTAGACCAGTGTGCAGCTGGCGGATTGCCTCCTCAGATTCGCCAACTGTTTGTCCACATTATAGTTAATTGCAAGGTCACTGACATTGCAAGTTTGTGGAATAATCACTGGAAACAAATGGTGGATGACATTTTGTTGAAGAGGCGTCTGCTAAGTGAGAATCAGAATCTCATCCTTAATGATTTCCAGCTACAGTTCTATGCCCTTGCAGGTAAAAATTGTAATTTATTTGTTAGTCCAATTTATGTATTTTCTTTGGTTAATTTTTTTGTCAAATTACATGAAGTACAAAATTTATTAATTTCACCTCACTGTGCAGAAATAGATGATTTGCTAAGAGCTATTGGAAAGAGTCTCAAGAATTACTCTCAGTTGCCACAACCACCAGCAAGCTATCTCCATCAGGGGACCAATAACTTGATTATTGAAGAAACTAGCTACAACCTTGCTGAAATGAAAGCTGAGCACGAAAAACTAATTGCAAACTGCAACGAAGAGCAAATTAATGTTTATAGAGCTGTGTTAGATTCTGTTCAGGGTAATCAAGGTGGATTATTTTTCCTATATGGGAGTGGTGGTTGTGGGAAAACCTATGTATGGAGGACTTTGATCGCCAAATTACGGTCTGAGGGTCAGATTGTTTTGCCGGTGGCCTCCTCTGGGATTGCAGCTACTCTTCTCCCCGGTGGCCGGACAGCGCATTCGCGGTTCAAGATACCCATAGTTCTGGATGAATTCTCTCTTTGCAACATTGGACACAATTCAGATATAGCTCAGCTTATTAAGGTCACAAAACTCATCATTTGGGACGAAGCGCCTATGCAACATAGGTACGCTTTTGAATGTTTGGATCGCTCGCTTAGAGATATTATGAAATCTGTTGATCCTTCAAGAGCAAATCTGCCGTTTGGAGGAATTACAGTCCTCCTAGGTGGAGATTTCAGGCAAATTTTACCTGTGATCACGCAAGGAGAAAGAGGTGAGATTGTGTCTGCCTGCATTACTAGATCCAGGCTGTGGTCAATTTGTAAAATTTTTTTGCTAACCAGGAATATGCGGCTTAACCAAGGAAACAGTGCAGAAGAAGTTGAAGAATTACGTCAGTTTGCAAAGTGGATTTTAGATGCTGGTGATGGCAAGCTTCCACCAGCAGACCCAACTGAATTCCAAAATGCAAAAGAAAATGATATTGTCATACCAGCTCAGTTCTGTCATCTTAGTATAGGCAATTCGGTTGAGAACATGATCTCAGCTACTTTCCCAGATTTCAGCACCAACTGCAGAGATCCAAAGTACTTGAGCGAAAGAGCCATATTAACTCCTACAAATCAAACTGTAAGTCATCTTAATTCACTGATCGTAGACAAAATGCCAGGCGATTCTGTTTCATACTATAGCGTTGACACTGTTGAAGAGTTTGGCGGTACCGAAGATGATTTCAACTCAGCTTTCCCGATTGAATATCTAAATTCTATCAACCTTCCTGGAATGCCACCACATGATTTGAAGTTAAAGGTCGGAGTTGTAGTTATGTTGATGAGGAATTTAAACCAAACACTTGGTTTATGTAATGGAACAAGAATGATCATCACAAAATGTCTTAAATTCTGTGTGGAGTGTGAAGTAATTTGTGGTTCATTCGCCGGGACACGACATTTTATTCCAAGAATGGAATTATGTCCCAGTGATACTCGCATGCCTTACAAGTTGATTAGAAAGCAGATGCCGTTACAAATATGCTATGCGATGACTATCAACAAAGCACAAGGTCAGTCACTTGAGACTGTTGGATTGTTCCTTCCCAAAGCAGTTTTTACGCATGGCCAATTTTATGTTGCAATTAGCCGAGTTACATCTCCACATGGATTACGAATTTTCATTGATGATGATAGTGGACAGCCTACTAATGTCACGCAGAATGTGGTGTACCAAGAAATTTTCTACTCTTTACCAAAGACCTAGAGGAGGAAGGCATAGTTTCAGACTGCTACAATAACTGATGGTGATATCAGTTCTTTTGGAAAATGAACTACTCCGCTCAAGCTGCTTATGCTGTCTTTGATACAATTCAGAGTAGCCAAGTTTTTGGTTATAATTTCAAAGCAGCTATGACTCTGTCTGTTTAAATATTATCAACTGTAGTGAATATGTTTGTATTGTCATTTGGCTACCTATTTAATCTACTCTGACTATTAATTTATGTAATTAGTTTGTACTCTGACTATTAATTTACTCTGCCTCCTTTTGTTTACTCTGGCACAGGAGTAGTAAGTTGATGGAATGCCAGTGAGATATCAGCTGCTTTGTTATATATGTACACACCACAGGCTATAAATTTTAAAATACCTATATAAGTTATGCAGCTTAGTGTAATATAAGTCAATACCAAAACCAAACAGATCTTTTCATCATATAAGTTTTCACAACTTTTTTTGGACATGTACAACATACCTGTTCAATTTTCAAGTACAAATCAACAAAATTTACTTTGTTAACAACTGAAAAACTGGCCTTCACAATTTATATACTAATAAACATAGGTCATTACAGAGCAATGTGGCAAATTACAAATTTACTACTACAGTCAGACCACACATGGTGCATCCCAAAATGATATAGTAATAAACATAGGTCACTACAGAGCAATGCTTTTAGATTAAAGCTTAGGATAAATCAACAGAAATACTACTTAAAACCAAATGGTTCTTTTCCATCAACGGCAGACCAAAATGCTAAACTTTAAAACTGATGTTTAGGCCGCAGAGATATACTAAGCTACCACTTCAACTTGAAAAGTGTTTTCACCAACATAATGAAACTCAATTGTTTCTCCACCCACGAATTCATTTGCTTTGGTAAAATAACTCCAACCTTTCCCAAACCGGCAAATGTTTCCTCTGCGCAGAACACATACATAGCAAGTGCGTGCCTCAGATATTAGCCTGATTGCTGTCGTTTTGGTCCAGTTCTTATATATGGAGTACAAGATACGAGGACAATACTGCATAAAATTTCAGCAATATTATATAACTTCAGAAATGCTTAATTAGTCCATTTAATACTAAACATATATAAGAAACTTACCGCTCCATGATCTCTTTTGTCCACATGAGATTTTTTCAGGGTGACACGAAAAGACATGTTCAGTGGATTTCCATCTCCAAATTCATTTCCTGTATTATACATTAAGGCAAAATTAAATTGCCAAAAAAAAAATTAGAGAGAAAGTTAAATATTATACAGCTGCAGTAACATGATTTTACCTTCATTGTTACCATCATTGGCAAGTTCCAAGTTCTGAGCATCTGATGCACCAAACAATATCAGATTTGTTAAATTCAGCACAAACATGTAAATTCATCCAAGCAAGTAAATTCGAAAATACCTGCAATACCTCCATCAATATCCATTGCCAAGTCTGGCTCACCTTCTAAAACAAAAGAATCAAAATGTATTATAGTCATGTGGAACTATTTATGGAATTATATTAAATTAAATTGAAATTCATTCTCAAAGACTACCTTCACCACTGCTGTCAGACAAAATAATTACTTCTTCTTCACGAATTCCTCCAGTTTTTTTAGTAGCCGCATCATGGCTGGAGTTCAATTTGTATTCCATACCAGTTGCTTTGAACAATGACACAGCAAAGGTTGAATCACTCAAGAAATGAAATACCATCACATCATTCAGCATAATACTATAGTTGTCAACCAATGTCTTTAACCCATGAAGGTAACTCTGGGAACGAGAAAAATTGACAGCTACAGAACGACCATCCCCCATTATGAGATTCACAGTTTCCTCCAAAACTCCACCGTTCATCTCCATGAAAACCCGGGGGATTTCCTACAAATTTTGGTACTGTTTAGGTTTCACCAAAATAATACAAACAATCAAATATAAAATATAAAATCATAAGGTATACCATTTGACCAGCGTAAAGAACAACATCGTTAACTATTTTAAACCAGTTCGTCACCTTGCTTGCATGTCCAATACCTGATAAGTGCAATATTAATAAACTTTACAACGGGCCAGTGTTAAATACATTGATAAAGTCTGGAAAAGACATTGACAATTTTTTACCTTTTTCATTACACTTAGTTAGTAAATCACGTTCATAAACACAGACCCTGAATTTTCCAGGTGGCCCGCTTAACATGAATGCGCAAATGTCACCTTCCTTCAACCTGCTGGCCCTCGCAAAATCATACCATGTTCTGTCCATATAGGCCTTTCCATTATCCCATTTCAAATTCACAACCCAACTCATATTTTTGAAAAAAAGAGTCACAGATTTCATTTCCTCTAAAAGACCTAGCTGCTTACAAGCATACCTATTTAGAATCTGTTAATAAAGAAAAAAAATTAAAGTGAACTCACAGCTCTTCTGTAACAATTTAAACATTCAAAATTATAAAATTAACCTTACCTTAGTGTGATCCTTCTGAAGGAGATGACTACTACTTATAAGAAGATCATAAACATGGAGACCACTGTTATAGACGTTAGAGAACATAGTGCCACATAGTTTGTCCACTTCAATGTCTGAGAAATTGAAAAAACTTCTATCCATGGAAGAAAGAGTCTCAGATTTATCAGTCACACTGTAATTAACCTCCACACCATAAGGATTGTAAATTTGTAAATTGAAACTCGGTCCACCAATATACTCCATAGCAATCAAATAATAAGGCTTAATACAATAATAAAGCATCATCTTTTCTAAGCCCTCGATCCAGTTCCTTTCAACACTATATTTACCATTCCACACCACTCCTGGAGCCACATGCAACAAAAGCCTCTCTGGAATAGGCCCACTATTTTCAATAGGAAACTCTTTCGGTAAAATCTAAAGAACAATAAATTACTTAAATAAGTTCAGATTATAACTATCACTCGATATTACTAATAAAACATAAAAGAATGATTCTAACCAGTATCCCAGCAATGTAGTCTGAACCAAAGTTTGGACACACAAATGTACTTCCTCTTTCGCCCCATTTCATATTAAAATTTACTACATAAACAATCCCAGATAGTTTTCCGTCTTAAGAAATAATCGACCACAACTCATGCATAGTAAACTATGAATTAAAGAAACATACCTTGGCTGCTTTTGATCAAAGACCTGAAGAACAGAACAAAAAGAAAGTTAAATATGGTATGTAACCAATGTACAAACTGGATTTCAGACTTAGAACACAGAGCACAAACCTCGAAGTAGAAGACGCCATGCAGAGCTTGCAAATAGTAACTGCCAGTACAAATCAAGGTGCAAGATAAGTAGAAACTGAAGAGTTTTATTACCAAGGCAATTATGACTATGTACCTGCAGTAGACAAAAACAAGTCAAATCAATTGGGTTGTGGCTCGATACAAAGTAACCGTGGTTGATCACAGTAATCACAGTTACAGTAAATATATTATTTTCTAATATCCCAAAGTATTGGAAAAAAACTAAATATTTTATAAAATAAAAAAGATTTAATTAAGAAAAACACTATTATTCCTAAATTTTAGAGGTAGTACATACACTTTTCTATATTGAAAAGTTTATTTGACATTGTACAAATTCAAAATGTTAATACAGTGTTTATATACCTTAACTTACCAACCCACAATTTATGCCACTAAGTGACTAAATTACGTTCATGTATATTGTAATTTGTACAGAAATTTACCATTACAACTCTAAATTAAATTAAACTGTATTTTTTACAATAAAAATTGAAAAAAATTCACTCCTACAAATCAACTCCTACAAATCAAACTGTAAGTCATCTTAATTCACTGATCACAAAATGTCTTAAATTCTGTGTGGAGTGTGAAGTAATTTGTGGTTCATTCGCCTGGACACGAATTTATGCCACCAACTGACTAAAATACGTTGATCTTAAATGAAATTTTTACAAACCTTCACTATTACATGTCAAAATAAAATTAAACCATATTATTTACTATACAAATTCCTATTACTATAACAATGACAAAGAAGACCCGTGACGAAGAACCATGAATATACTGAATTCCTATTACTATAACAATTATTTTAAATCATATAATTTAATATACAAATTAATATTTTAAATAGTGTTGGACAAAAGAATAAATGCTTACCTGTCTTCATATATTACAAATAAACAACGTCATTTATTAAATGTAAGGTTAGTTTCAAATATGGCTACACCTGTAACAATTACTAAAAAACACTAAAAGTTTCAAGTTTATTTTTTTAAGTACAACAACTGAGACAAAAAAAAATTTAATGATATTAGAACTATACGTAAAATTATACCGACAACCAACATTTATTCTGTTCAAAAAAGTATCATAAATTTTTATCGCTCAACAATATATTTTTTTAAAAGTTAGATGAACGACACACACATTAAATGTGAACTATAAACTGTGTCATATTATTTATGAAACACATTTTTCACCCTAAATTTATGAAACAAAATATTTTATAAAATAATATTGATTTAATTAAGAAAAACACTATTTTTTTCTAAATTTTATTTTACATCAAAAGATTCAAATGTTAATGTATAAAATTATATACCTTAGCTTACCAACCAACACTTTATGCGTCTGAGTGACTAAATTACGTTCATCTAAAATGTAATATGTACTGGCATTCACCATTACAACTCTAAAATAAATTAAACTGTATTTTTCACGATACAAATTAAAAAAATTTTAACTCTAACAATTCATATTTAAAACTTTTTAAAACTAACGATAAAGATTATACAAAATTTTGGCTAAATTCTTAGCTATTCCCTCCAAATACAATATCAATAAAATTTATCAACAAATTTATGCCACCAACTGACTACAATACGTTGATCTTAAATGAAATTTTTACAAACCTTCACTATTACATGTCAAAATTAAATTAAACCATATTATGTACGATCAAAATTAAAATACGTTGATATTATTTATGAAGCACATTTTTCACCCTAAATTTATGAAACAAAATATTTTATAAAATAAAATTGATTTAATTAAGAAAAACACTGTTTTTTTTCTAAATTTTATTTTACATGAACAGATTCAAATGTTAATGTATAAAATTATATACCTTAGCTTACCAACCAACACTTTATGCGTCTCAGTGACTAAATTACGTTCATCTAAAATGTAATCTGTACTGGCATTCACCATTACAACTCTAAAATAAATTAAACTGTATTTTTCACGATACAAATTTAAAAAATTTTAACTCTAACAATTCATATTTAAAACTTTTTAAATCTAACGATAAAGATTATACAAAATTTTGGCTAAATTCTTAGCTATTCCCTCCAAATACAATATCAATAAAATTTATCAACAAATTTATGCCACCAACTGACTACAATACGTTGATCTTAAATGAAATTTTTACAAACCTTAACTATTACATGTCAAAATTAAATTAAACCATATTATTTACGATCAAAATTAAAATTCCTATTAATATAAGAATTATTTTAAACCATATAATTTAATATACAAATCAAAATTTTAAACTGTATTCAGCCAAAAGAATGAATGCTTACCTGTCTTCATAAATTAATTTAAAATAGCAAAAAACAGAACTTACTGAAGATTAGCAGGTGCCGCCACTGACAACATGTAAGGCCTACAACCGGATGCTGTACACAGAGTTCAACTGTAATCAAATCCAAACTAGTTCAGCTACTACAGTGAACATAATGGAGCCGCGTACTCAGCACACTAAAGTAAATCTATGCCCAAATTAACCTACAGCTGTAAACATCATATCTTACAAAATACTTGATCAGAACACAGTCCATTATTACACATCTCAGAAAACATATAACTTTCATTACGCCCTACCTTTCAACACAGATACTAATCTGCAAACTCACCCGCCTTCAATTCAGGTGAGTAAATGACGCACCTAATCTTTCAATTATGATTTCAACCATCAATGTGGTATATTAATTGAGTTATTTCTTTGTTCGAATTTTTCAGAATGGAGCTTAACAAGTTCGAATCAATCAAGAAGTTGAACACAGAGCGCTTCGACTGGAAGTGTAGACTTCGATTACAGTCAATGTGGAAAGGACTAAACAGAGAAACAAAAGAGTTCTGGGGCATCAATATGACACTCATCGATGATTCGGTTAATTACTTTAAAACTTTCAGCTTCAAACTGTTTTCTTTTTAGCCAGCACAGTTTAATAAATTTAGTAAATATGTCGTTTTTTATAGAACCACAGGATTCATGGATTTGCAAGTTCTAAATACTGTAAAGGACTTTTCGAACAATTGAAGGAAGGAAATATTTATATTCTCACAAATTTCAAAGTTAAGGATTATGTTGGCGACGAAACCTACCGTCCGGTTCGAAACAGAAAGCATATTTACTTCACAACACACAAAAATAGAGACAGATTCGGGTGTTGGTTTGAAAATTGAGAAGTTTGCTGTGGACCTGTTCTACATGGGAGAAATTAAAAAACTAGCTGAGGACAACCGTTTCTTAATAGGTATAATAACTGTATATTTGTTTATAATTTTAAATGGGAGCTAATTTAACCAAAAAAATGTAAAGATATGGTAGGAAGGATACAAAATGTTCGAACGAACATCAAGTCAATCAAAAATGATGTCGAGAAGGTTATTACAAAGTTTGACCTCACTGATGGAAGGTATGTTCAAATCTACTGACCATTTAATAACAAATAAATTTAGTTTATCATTAATGTTATTCTGAAATGATTTGTGTAGGTACACTGTTCCTGTGACTCTATTTGATGATTTTGGAGTTCAGTTTGCAGAAGAGCTGGAAGATTGTAAACAAACAGAGATTTATATTATCATTGCTGCTGCAAAAGTTGGACTCTATGAGGGTAAGATATTTTATAGTCACTTGCTGTTAGCATTACAAAATTTAACTGCTAGAGAAATTTTAAACAGGTATAGCTAATCTAACAAATTATCCGGCAACAAGAATTTACATCAATCCTACACACTACAGCATCGGAGAGCTTAAAGCCAAGTAAAAAATGACTACCTTTTATGAATAAAGTCTAAATTTTTCAATTTACCAAGCAAATAATTGGTTCAAATGACTATGCAGAATGTTGGAAACAATTGAAGAAACGGTTTCATCACCACCGCAGGAAATTACAGAGTTAAAAACTCTTACTATCAAAGAAATTAAAGCAATGACTCCAGATTCCACAGAGGTAATATGTTTTGCACTTTCTATTAATAGGAGACAAAAATGAATAATGCTTTGGCTTTTTTCCAATCAACAGTGCAGAGTTAAGTGCCAACTTAAAGTAACTAAGGTCGAAGAGCAGTCATCTTGGTTTTATGCTGTATGCACAAAATGTCCAAAAGAAATATCACGAGTCGATGGGGTTTTTAAATGCGAGGACTGTAACAGAATTATTCCATACCCTGACAAAAGGTTAGAATATGATTACTATTATACATCAAAATAGAAAATACAAATTTGAAAGAAAATATCTTTTGTATTAGTTTATTTATATATATGTATATTGCAGATTCCGTATATGCACATTATGCAGCGACAACACAGGTAGCATTGCAGTAATTTTCCTGGACCAAGAAGTTACTCGGATTATCGAGAAAACTGTGTTTGATATAGAAGTGGATGCTATTCAGGTTTGCATGTATTAAACTTTGTAATATCATAAGCAAAAGTGCTCACTAACTTAAAAGCAGTCACTAACCATCTTCTTTAAAGGAAAATACCGAGGGGAAATTTCCAGCAGTTCTCAAGACATTTGAGAAGAAAGTTTATACCATCACTCTAAACATTACAGAGAACAATCTCAAAAAAGGATCAATGGTGTATGAGGCGGATGAGATTTTTGACAAAATTGAAAGCACTGCAAACTTTGATCCATCGACAAACACAGATACTCAAATGGTTGAGGCAGCAACTGTAGACGTAAGCTGAAGTTTTACAGATCATATAAAAATAATTATTCAAGGCTGAGGTCTTGAATAAATAATTATTTATTCCCGAAGTTTTACGCTTTTTAATTAATTATTCAACAGCTGAAAGATGACGACCTCAGCACACCAACAACTGGAATTTCTTCTACAAAAACAAGGGCAAGGGTTGATATTGAGCCGGTGGCATTTGATCCAAAAGAAGATACACCAGCCAAGCTCAACAAAAAGGATAAGAAGAAAAAGGTCTTTATGCCCAATATTTTTACTGCAGTCTACTTCAGTAGTAACTTCTGTCATCGAATTCCTTAACTCTATCATCCAATTTCAGGAGTAACTGCTTCGTACTGGACGTCAACAACTACTTTTGCCAATGAAGAAGAATTTGAAACTTCGGTCTCTGATACAATTCAGAGTTTCCAAGACTTTTGTTATAATTTCTCTGAATCTATGACTCTGTCTGTTTAAATATTCTAAACTGTGCTGAATATGTTTGCACTATTTTTTGGCGTCCAGGAACCTAACTATTTAATCTACTCGGACTACTGTTTTATATAATTGCATACCTATATAGCTGCTTCCTACCACATCAGTATTTAATCTTGCACAGGAGTAGTAAGTTGAGGTATTTAATATGCACTTTAATTGCATCAGATTAGGTTATCTCTATATATACCACATGCAATAAACTGTGAAAAAACTGCATCCAAAGGCAAAATGTCTTCACGCTATGCAGCTCTTGCAAACCTCAAAACAGGAGTTGATAACTACAAGATAAAAGTTCGAGTCATACGCAAATGGAGAGGAGCGACGAAAACTGGAGAAGAATTCAAAAACTTCAACATCCTGCTGCTAGACAACAAGGTTAGTACAATCAAACTGCAATTAAAATTGTATGATTTAACAAATGAAGTTGTGCTCTAAGTACCACAACAGATTACTACTAAATTGCATATTTTGCAGAACAATACAATACATGCTTTCGTACCAACAACCTGTGCCTATGACTTGGAAAGGCAGATCATAGTTGGAAGCATCAATATTATTACAGGTTTTATTGTACAGGACTACAAAAAAACAGACAAGTTTAGGGTTGTGCGGAGGGATAATCAGCTTATTTTCACAACAGACACAAAGATCCAGCAAATCGAAGAAACTGCAGCACAAATTGCAACTGAGATCTTTGACTTTTATGATCTCAGTGAACTTAAGAACTACATGACTGAAACAACTTATGTCATTGGTAAGCAAGCTTTAGATTTAAAAATATTACAGAACTACTTATTAAACTGGGAACACTGATTATATAAATCTTAAATTACAGATGTTGTCGGTGTTATTAAGGATCATAAGATTCTTCTTGAACAAATTACAAATAGGCATGGAATTCAACAGGAACAAGCTAAGTTTGTTATATCTGATGGAAGGTTAGTGTAAATCCTGAAGCTAAAAAAAGTGGTTATGCTATTTATAATGATTGACATTTCTTTGTAATGTTAAACAGAACAAATGTGAATGTAACTTTTTGGGATAAATATGCACAAGTTTTTGTGGAAGCTATTTGGAAAAAAATGGAGACTCCAGTCATTATTATTCTTGCAGGATGCAGAGTGCAAATGTGGAGCAGTATGAAACATTTAGAATCCTCTTTCGGACTAATCATTCTATATTAATATATCTGCTTTCCAACATTCAGTCTATGGACTAACTCACTCATTATTTCTGTGTTCAAATTGCAGATGCTCCAAATGTCACACATGTTGCACCAACAACATTCTACTTAAATCTTAACCATCACAGTGTCAACCAGCTGAGGAGGATGTAAGCAACACTTTGAGTCACAGCTGATGCAGACATTATCAGTCAAAAAATTGAAAAATAATTATCCAATTCCATATGTAGGTTAGCTATACCTGATTTCTCAAAGAAAGTAATGGCAATGGAGAAGAAGAAGAAAGCTGAGCTGCTTACTGTTGAAGCCATAAAATCATTGGACAAAGATTCTGTTGAGGTAAAAAAAATTACTAGCTTATATAAAATTCATCATTTTTAAGATACTTATATGTGTAAATGGCAGGCAGAAGTTCTGGCACATGTAACCATCATGCACGTCGACGACCAACAGAAATGGTTTTTCAAAATTTGCACATCATGCGATTTTGAAGTCGATTTTGTCAATGAATTCTACAGTTGCGCAAGATGCCAAAGAATTGTACCATATCCAGAAATAAGGTAAACAAAATCATATGTAAAGATTGTATTTTATGTCATATCTCTAAACGGTTTCCGTTAAATAGATTTAGATTGGTTGTCATTGCTTTGGATGCTACCGGTTCACTTCAAATCTTATTGGAAGACAGAGAGGTTAGAAGTTTGCTTGGGAAAAGAGCAAGGCAGTTAATTCCACAGGTAAAAATTTAATTGGTTGTGACGAAAATAATTAAAATCAGAATTTGTTTCAATTCTAATATTACCACAGGAAGCAACTGAAGAGTACTTCCCAGAAAGTTTCAAAATGCTTGCAACACAAACATTTACAATCAAAATGGAGATCCATGCAGCAAATGTTTTGAAACAATCAAATCTCTACTGGGCTACAAATATATGCCATGGATTCAAGTTGGAGGAGATGGACACAGAAATGGAACAACAACCACAAAGCCAAAGCATCAACACACAAGCCACTACATCAACAGCACATCTACCAGGAATGTCTGACCTGAACTGCAATTCATCAGCAGTAACCAATTAGGCTTCAAGCTTAAAAAATTTTCATTCTCGGAATATGTAATGCATAAACTATGACAATATTCGAACTTTTTCTCTGTAACTCATGTAGTCGACTAAGTATGCATCACAATATCTAATCGTCTTAAATTCATTTTGTCTATGGCAAATCTTATTAACTCCAAAACCCAAGCAACGCGGGCACAAATACTAGTTATGGTATATGGCTTGGTAGCAAAAGAAAATGTCATCATTGATGAAGTTGCATTGGTTTCTGGTCTTAAGCATAACTTGCTTAGCATTAGTCAACTATGTTGTCACCAAGGGAGATGACAGCAATGTGGTACTAATTGGACAAAGAAAAAGAAATGTGTATGTAGCTGACTTCAACTCTGTTAAATATGATTCAGTCACTCGCTTCTCAGCAAAGCAAGCTTAGATGACAGTTGGCTATGGCACAAAAGATTGTCTCATTTAAATTTCAAGACAATGAATGAGTTGGTTAAGAAGGATCTGGTTAGGGGAATCCCAAAGTTGGAATTTTCCAAAGATGGTATGTGTGGAGCATGTCAGCAAGGAAAGCAAAAGAGAAGCTCTTTCAAAAGCAAAGTTCTTTCATCACTTGTAAAGCCTCTTCAATTTTTGCATATGGATTTGTTTGGTCCAGTCAACATTATGTCAATTTCAAAGAAGAGATTTTGTCTAGTGATTGTTGATGATTTTTCAAAGGCATTAAAAAACAATCCAGATGTCAAAGTTGAGAGAATCAGAAGTGATAATGGAATTGAATTCAAGAATTCAATGGTGAAAGAATTTTGTGAAGAAAAGGGAATTATTCATGAGTTCTCTGCACTAAGAACTCCACAGCAAAATGGAGTAGTCGAAAGGAAGAATAGAACCCTAATAGAAGCTGCAAGAACCATGATTAATGAAGCTCAATTGCCAACCTATTTCTGGGCTGAGGCTGTGAACACTTCTTGCTTCACTCAAAATATATCCCTGATAACCAAATCTCACAGTCTGATTCCCTTTCAACAGTATAAAGGAAAGAAGCCTTCAATTAGCTTTGTTCATGTGTTTGGATGCAAGTGCTATGTTCTAAGTAATCAAGGTGAAAATCTTGGGAAATTTGAAGTCAAAGCAGATGAAGTTATTTTTGTTGGATACTCTAATGGAAAATCGTTTAGAGTTTACAATCTGAGAACTAACATTGTTATGGAATCAATTCATGTAGTTTTTGATGATAAAAAGATTCAAGGTCTGTCAGATGAAGGATTTCATGACAATCTCAGATTTGAAAATGAAGGTGAAGGTGATCTATATGATAGTGATGATGATTGTGATGACTATGTTCAAAATGCTAGAATTAATCCTGGAATTAACATTCCAACTGATGAGCATTCAATAGATGAGACAACAGCCATCGAAAACTCAGCTGAGGCATCAGTTGAAACTCCTCTGGATTCATCAGACGAAATAATGTCTCAAAATTTCAATCAATTTAGGAATAATGAGATTGCATATTTAGGGGGAGCTTTTCGACATGGCAATCTGAACTACAACAATGAGACTACTTCATCAAGACAATCACTTCCACCTCAAAGAAAATGGACAAAGGATCATCCTTTTGAATTAATAATTGGTGATGCAAATTCATCTGTACAAACTAGAAGAGCTACTCAAGATTAATGCTTATATAGTGCATTTCTTTCACAGGATGAGCCTAAAGTAATATAAGATGCTCTCAAAGATGCTGAT
This sequence comes from Daucus carota subsp. sativus, assembly GCF_001625215.2. Lineage (NCBI taxonomy): Eukaryota > Viridiplantae > Streptophyta > Magnoliopsida > Apiales > Apiaceae > Daucus > Daucus carota. Next base: position 11,880,996 of record NC_030381.2, read on the forward strand.
TGGGTTCTTGCCATGCAAGAAGAATTAAATTAATTTGAGAGAAACAAAGTCTGGAAGCTGGTGTCCAAGCCTAAGAACAGAACAATTGTAGGCACAAATTGGGTATACAGAAACAAAATGGATAAGAATGGAGTTGTCACCAAGAACAAAGCAAGGCTTGTGGCTAAGGATACTCTCAATCTGAAGGAATTGATTTTGATGAGACATTTGCACCAGTTGCAAGATTGGAAGTCATAAGAATCTTCTTGGCCTATGCTGCTCATGCAAATTTTAAAGTCTATCAAATGGATGTCAAAAGTTTTTTTCTTAATGGTGAACTGGAAGAGGAGGTATACGTAAGTCAGCCTCCTGGTTTTGAAGATCCAGATTATCTAGAGTATGTTTACTTCTTAGTAAAAGCACTTTATGGTTTAAAGCAAGCACCAAGGGCCTGGTATGACACTTTACCTCAATTTTTATTAGATAATCATTTCACTAGAGGAACTATGAATAAAACTCTATTTTACAGAAATTTAAATGATGCATTTATGATTTATCTTAGTTCAAATTTATGTAGATGATATAATTTTTGGGTCTACAGATGAGAAACTTTGCAAAAAGTTTGCCAAACTGATGAAAAATCAGTATGAGATGAGCATGATGGGAGAGCTCACCTACTTTCTTGGTTTAAAAGTTAAACAGGTAAAGGAAGGTATATTCATAAATCAAACTAAATACATCTATGATCTACTTAAAAAGTTTAATTTAATGGATTGTAAAGAAGCTAAAACTCCCATGCCAACTGCCACTAAATTTGAATTAAGTCCTAATGAGAAATCTGTGGACATTTCAAATTATAGAGGAATGGTTGGTTCTCTCTTATACTTGACAGCTAGTAGACCTGATTATATGTTCTCTACATGCCTCTGTGCTAGATTTCAAGCAGATCCTAAAAAATCACATCTAATTGCTATTAAAAGAATATTCAGATATCTTAAGGGAACTCTAAATCTTGGTATTTTGTACCCTAAAGACTCTAGATTTGATCTAATTGGATATTCAGATGCTGATTTTGCAGGATGCAAAATTGATAGAAAAAGTACAACAGGCACATGTCAATTCCTTGGAGACAGGCTGATTTCTTGGTTTAGCAAAAAGCAACATTCTGTTTCAACCTCTACAGCTGAGGCTGAATACATTGGAGCTGTAAGCTGTTGTGCACACATATTGTGGATGAGAGATCAATTACTTGATTATGGTTTATATCTCTCAAAAATCCCAATATTCTGTGACAACACCAGTGCTATTGCTATAACTGAGAATCCAGTACAACATTCAAGAACCAAGCATATTGACATCAAGTATCACTTCATAAGTGAACATGTGATGGCCGGCACTATTGAAATGCATTTTGTTCCAGGTGAAGAACAAATTGTAGATATTTTCACAAAGCCCCTTGATGAATCCACATTCAGAAGGTTGGTTAGTAAATTAGGTATGTTAAATTTCTCCTAATTTATAGTAAATTTGTTTGTAATATGGTAGCCAGAATTCAGCTACATTCAATTCCTCAAAAATTGATTTAGTTATAATTCTGGATAAAATAGTTGATATTTCAACTGATGAGATATTGAAATTATCCTATATTGGAGTATTGTTTTAACGGAAGATCTTTCAGCTCAGCCATTGAAACAATATCCTATTGTCTTGTTTTTAGTTCGATGGATGACATCATTTGAAACTCTTTAAACTGATCCTCATCAATCGAATAAGAATTCCAAAGAGGCGCATATCTCATCCATCGAAATATCTACCACATCTGAGCCGTTGAAATCACTTTTATCTCTTCTCTACTTTATACATACAATCGTGTGTGTAATTTTTGCGGAGTTAATTAAAAATTATTTCTCCACAATGGTGATTTTTCAACCAATCACAACAATTTTCTGTGAAAGTATTTAAGTATTTTCAGTATTTTCATTTCTTTTCATCTCACTCTTTCGAATTCACAAGACCTCTCTCTCTCTCTCTGTGCAAAAAGAAGCTCATATATTCTTCAATTTTTCTCTGTAACTACAATGGCGCCCATGAAGAAATACTCATCTCCTACTGGGTTCATTTATGAGAAGAACAATTTTGAGTCATTTGTGAATACTGAAGCTGTAGAAGAGAAGGAATTCCACAAAATGATGGAGTTCATCAAAGTCAGCCAACTCTCTCATGCCATGCTTTCAACTCCCACTGTCTATCATGAAGTGGTGGAAGAAATCTGGACTATGGCTGAATTTAATAGTGAGCATGAAACTATATCCTTCTCTCTTAAAAATGATGTGTATACTGTTAACTGTGATGTCATGAATGCATGCTTTAAGATTCCTGAGAATACTGTTGCTACATTGCCTATTGATATCCAGTTAGTTAACATGCTCAATGCCATGAACTATACATTACATACTTCTGCTTTAGGTAAAATAGTTAGAAAAGGGCTTAGGAGAGAATGGAGCTATTTATGTGATGCATTTGTTAAGGCATTCTCTGGCAAAATCAGTAATTTTGATGCTATTACTTCTCAGATTTTTCAAATGCTTTATATGTTCTTAACAAATGAGTACTTTAATTTTGGTGGTTTGATGATCCAAGAAATTGGGGAGAAACTAGGTGATAAAAATGATAGGCATAAAAACATATATTATGTTAGGTTTCTCATGATGTTGGCAAATCATGTAAATGATAAGCTAGTTATCACTAATCAGGAAGCCAAGCTTCCAACGTTTGTGCAGGAGAAGAGAGTGTTTAAAAACCTCTCAAGAATGAACTTATATCCCTCTGTGGAGGTGGTCTACTTTCCAATCATAGAAGCTGGTAAGGAAAAGCAGGTATTTGGCTTTCCCTTAACTCTCTCTCAACCTCCTACTTCTTTGCGTTCTGCTACAATGGCTGCTGGAAATGACCAACAACAGCCTTCCCAAGTAGCACAACCTTCCAAATCTAAATCTAAAAGGCCAACCTTAGGTGCCTCCCAAAAGGCACCTGTTGTAAAATCCAAAAAGCACAAACCTGAGGGGAGTGTGCAAGGTGGAAGTGAGGGGGAGGCACAGGGTGAACATCAAGAAAACCTTAAGAATGAAGTTGGAGAGGTGAGTGAAACCCAGCCTAGCCACTCTGTAGTCTCCCAAAAGGCTACAGAAATTAATATGGAATTTAGCTCAATTCTAACAACATCCTCCCAAAAGGATGTTGTTATTGAAAATAGCCCACAACCAGGGGCACACTTAAAGAGGGGGAGGGACACTTCACCTATAAATGCCTATGGGGGAAAGAAGACAAAAGGTGGCCAGTCTGAGGAGACTGCACACACATCTCAGGCTAAAATCATTGATTTTATGCCTAAGACATCTCAAAATCAGATTGATGTGACTCTAGTAAATGTGGAGTCACAGCCCCCTTCTACTCTCTCAATCCCAATTTCCTCTATTTTTGATCTCACTATCTCTCAACCCCAAACACAATCCCCAACTTCTTCTGTGGATGTGGAATTAATTCACACCACTATTGTAAATTCTTTATCTTTAGATTTCATGGAGAAGCCCCACTCTGAGATTGATCATCATCAAATTGATGATTTGTTCGATCTTTCTCATCAAATTTCTTCTTCTGTGACAGTGTGTTCTGTAGATTTACACTCAAAATCAATCACCACAGACTCAACTGTCACAGCTTCTTTGCCTATTTCTTCTTCATTTTCGATGGATCTCCTTCATCCATCAAATAGTGTTTGTCCTTCAACTGATGTGCTTAATAACCTTCATCAGTTAAAAGCCTCTTCTATGAATGTTTCAATTGATGACACTCATCAGTTGACAACTACTAGTTTTTCAACTGATATTTCATCTACCACAGTAGTTGATCACATCATAGCTCAAACACTCTTAGGATTGAGGGAAGAGTGTGAAAGTGTGGAGAGGCAGCTTTGGGAGCTGGCAAAAGGAGAGCTAGTGGAGAGTTTAGCTATATCTTCCAGCCAGGAAAAAGGAGAAGACTTGAGTGGTTCCTTAGCAGGAACAAGTAAGGGAGATGTGAGTTGTGTGGTGAGCCAAGGGGAGCCCTTGATGCAAGAACAAAGAGAAATTGAGAGAAATGCATGTGTAAATGAGGGGTCAAGTGAGCAAGAAATTCAAGCTGAATACAGAGCCATTTTGGACAGTGTGCCACTTGACCCTGAGACTTTTACACATGGAATGTCCTATATTCAAGCCTTTGCAAGATTGGACAATCAAGCAGCTGAGAGGAGTCTCAATCTTATTCACACCACTGCATCTATGCTAAGAGCAAAGGAGGCAATTGCAGCTCTGCTAGCCAATGCTGGTGATGACGTTCAATACGAAGATGACAGTGATGAGGACCTCCATGATGCTCTTGAAAATTCTATTGGTGAAGAACTTGCAGAGCCCTCTACTTCTCTACCATCTTGGCTCTACATGAAATCAGCCAATGCCACTGTGGTTAGCCTGAAATTAAAAAGACAAGCTTCCACTTTGGTCAACTTTCAAACTGGAAGCTCTTCTTCTCCAATTTCTGCTACTCTTGCCAGCCAAGCCTTGGATAATCTCAGGCTTCACAAATATCAATCTCTGCATTTCCAGAAATAAGTGGAGCTTTTAAATTCAACCATCATTGCAGTCAAGAATGATCTGTCCGCCAAGATTGATGAAAGACTTCCCAGCAAAGCTGTCTCTGCCATGTCTGATTCTGAGAAAAGGCATGCTAAGCTAGAAAGTAAGCTAGACACTGTGGAGGATAGAGTAAATGTTTTGGATGCAAGGATGCATGAGATGCTGCAACACCAAAGAGTGCAGACTGATCTTTTACAGCATCTTCTCATGGCATCAGGCATCAATGTACCTAGACCACCTGCACTTGATGAAAACAAAAAAGGGGAGAAAGAACCCTTACCATCACCTGCAGAGTTGGTGTCTAGAATACCTCCTCCCTACTACACTGCTAATGAGATCAGAGCAAGGAGCAAAAGGGACTCAATAAAGGAAATACTGGATCAATTATTGACAAAACAATCTTCTTCAATATCTACAGCAACAGTTTTTCCAACTTCTTTTCCCACTACAACAACAATTTTCAGGGTAATCACACCTGAGATTGTAATTCCATCAAGGAAGGAGAAGGGTGAGCCATCAATTGTGAATGAATTCAAAGCCAATCCTGTCTCCTATCAACTCTGAGTATACAAGGACTGGGAAGGAAACAAGCTCAATTTACTTCCCTTTAGCCAGGCCTGATAAAAATGAATACAAACTTCTGGGCCAATAAATCAAGAGCTACAAAGATTGCACAGATGAGGCTTTAAAAGCTCATTTTGCTATTATCTACAGAGAAGGCCAGATGCTGTTGTTGGAACTAGCCATCCACATTATTCTTTTGCAAAAGCTGAGGAGGTGGCTAGGGAGTGTGATAGAAAAGAAATAGAATCACAACTTGCTATGAACCAACAAATAGAAGTTGATGAAAGCTGGTATGCAATTGAGCTCATGGAAGAGTTGGAGGCTGAGCTACAAGATGAAAACAGGATTACTCCTAAGAGTGCTCCAAAGAAAAAGAGAGTTCAAGCCAAATCTAAGATGCCTGAGGCTGCTAAGAGAAGAGAAGAAGAGCCTGTGCAAACATCAAAACCTTCTTCTCCAATCAAGGTAACCACAGTTGTACATCCAGATATCAACTATCATGAAGAGCCAATCATACCAAAGGAGGAGCCAATTGACCTTGAGAATATTCCAATTTCAGCTTTTCTTGTTCAAGAAACAACAAAGCCAAAAAAGAAAGGAAAAACAATGGCAAAGAAACAGACTAATGCTCCAAAACCTCCTAAAGAACCTGAGAATGAAGATGACTATCTTGTCATCACAAATATTGAAGAAATCTCAGAGCTTGAGCTGGACTTGAATGATTTGCATGAAGTAAGAGGAATAGAGTCAACATCCAAGCTACCTGAAAGACTTGCTTTCTCATACAAAAGTAAGGGTGATGTTACCTGGCCTCTTCACAGGGTTTTCAACACTGAAGGTTTCAGTTCTCTTACAAAGATCTATGCTGCAATGAAGAGAACAGGAGGCTTCACACCACCAGCTAAACAAATGGTGTTAAAGAGAATTCTAGAAATCAGGAAAGAGTGGAGTTCAAATACTAGCATGCCAAGAAGGCTGAAAATCCCCTACACTGGAAAGAAAATTCACCATTAGCAAACTCCAATCATGGAATTTAGGGACAGCCAGGGTGTTAGGAGATTCTTTAGACCTAAAGATCAACTCAAAGTTGCTAGTGTGAACACTCTGAAAACTCTTCAATCCAAGCTCAACAGACAAGATAGTGATGAATATTGGTTCTATAAAATCTTTCAGAAACAGATTGATATTCTTGAAGAAAAGCTTAAATCCAGAAGAAGAAGAACTTCCAGGAATAAGTGAACTGCTCAGTCTAGATCAGGAGCAAAATGATCTGTAAACTTTCTATCTCTTGCATTTAAATTTTTTACTTTGTTTTATTTGTGTTTTGTTATCATCAAGTGTAGAATTTATGTCTGCATCTTCTCCAGTGATAAATTGGGGGAGATGGTTAGGAATCAATAATTTTGATGATAACATAAACACTTTGTAACATGTTTTATTTAGAATCTTTATCAAAATTCAGTTGTAATTGTTATATTTCTTGTCCTTGAGAATTATCAACGGATGGATAGAATAGGATGCTTAATTGTAAATATCCAGTGCCATGTAATTTTATCTAAGTGAAGGATATTCAACTGATGAGTTGTAAAATTCAAGTAATGAAGATTGCACTGTGTTTCGACTGATGAAGACCAAGCATTCAACTGATGAAGACAAAGTGTTCAACTGATGAAGCTGAAGTATTCAACTGATGAGACTAGAACAGGGCTCAATCGATAAACTCTGTAATTCGTTCGATATATGAAGACACTTTCAACGGATGAAGCAAACATCCATTGAAAGTGACTAGAGCTTAATTCTGAAAAGTCACATGGATCGAATTGCACTAAAATAGACATGGAAGCCTGATTAGGACAATAAAGAAGAACCAGAAACATTCTTATCTCATGCAATGCAATCTGGATCAAATCAAGAATATGGTCAAAGATGAAGACATCACAGAAGGCTTGCATAAGACAAAGATGTGCAGCATAGTTTAGATTAGAGTGCTCAATGTGTATTCTAGTTAAACTGTGTAAAACTTGGAGTATATAACCAAGTTAGTAGCATCAATTGAACTTGTTCAATTTACTTGAGAGAAAATCTAGGAGTAAGAAAAAGTTCAAGTGTTGAACCTGCAGCTGTGAGAATTGTAATCAATCCACAGATTCTTCAATATAAAATCTCACCGGTGGATCATTCAATCCACCCGTATTTATAATACTTGGTGTTTTTGATTCTGTTGTTATAATTTTTCCATGTTCTTGAATCTTTTAAGTTTTTAAAAGATTGTATTCAACCCCCCTTCTCCGGGAGCATGTTGAAAGGGGGACTGTCAAGCTAATCTATGTGCTTACAGAAAAGCAACTTGCTGATATCTTCACGAAGCCATTAGATGAAACCACCTTCAACAGATTGGTGAGTGAGCTCAGAATGCTAAATATGGTAACTCACTAGTTTGTAAATATTTTTTTAAGCTTACGACAGCAACTTGGAAACTTGCTGTTACGAGATATTTTCGTTATGTCTTATTTGGATTATTTGATAACTTGACAGTATGTGATATGGATGTATATTTGTCTAATGCTTATCTGTCTTGTTTTAAAAAATTTCTAAAATAAAAGACGTAATGATGTACATTTCTTATGTGGTCTAATCTGATTAGAGATTTACTACACGCCTATTGGTTTTGTAGGGGTTGACTATTGAGTTCCGAGACATTTCATTAATTTAAATTGAATGGGTAGTTATAAGGGTAATACACCTAAGTGACCTTTAGTTAAAAGCCCTTATCAATTTTGCATATAAATAGAACCCGCCTCTTAGTCGTCTTTCACACCTCTCAAACCCTACTCTCTCCCATAAGATAATTTCAAAGCCTTCTTCCTCAAGCCAGGAGATCGTTCTCAAAGAAGAATTAATCATTGAAGGAGAAATCCAAGTTCGAAAAGGATGTTGATGACTTCTTCGGTAAATAGAACAAGCGCATTGAGGATGAAAATGATTTGTTTCAAAGAGGAGATAGGTTAAGGGATAATATGGACATTATGGCTCACAAAGTGAAAATGGAGACCCTTATCGTGGAGGCCAAAGTGGAAGCTCTGAAGAAATTTCATGAGATTTTTAAGGGGTTTCCAAGCGATAAGGATGATTCTGTTGAAAATAAGAATAGTAGACTAGGATGAGTTATGGAAGTTGTTATGTTTGTCTTGATCTTTATCAATAAAATGACTGATGTTTGATGCTAAATCTTTGTCTTAGATTTTTGTGTTATATTTTTTGATTTTTTGAGATTAATCGCCTGTTCATATTCTCATATATTTCCTTTATTGTTCTAGCATGCATTACTCTCTTCTTCGTGTAATCCCTTTCCAGACGCAGCGAATAAAAGCAAGAACGGGCTTGCCTTTCAACAAGCTTACTTCTCGGAGGCAGGATTTGAACCTACAATCCTCAGATCATGAGTCTGATGAGTTAACCATTCCTCTACTCCGATGGACAAGTTATACGAATAGAATTAGAAAAGCCATCATTAACGCAAACAAGGCAATAGCTTCAGTAAGTGCAAAGCCCAAGATTGCGTAACCGAACAGTTGTTTTGACAAAGACGTATTGCGTGCTAAACAACCCGGGAGCGGGATACAAATGATTCTAGAAGAGACAGGTAACATTATATCATAAACCTAATAGACCGAGGAGAAGAGCTTGAGAATTAATTTATTTCTTACGATATTTTCTTTTTGCACCTTAGTCTGCATTAGCTACACTTGCCGTAGGGCTACAATAGCGACTTTAGGGCTATTCCAGTCAAGTTTCCCATAGGGTAGTAGGGTAGTAGGGTAACACCTATGGAGTCCTATTCTTGCGATAAAACGCTAAATATTAGCCATAGAATGTATTTGATTCAAAGCCAGACTGGTCAGAATGAAATAGCTCTTTCAGCTTTTCTAGTGCCTACGGATCATCCAGGTCTTTGATCCGCTTAATAAAGGGTTCATTCTTTGTTTGTTGTTGCGTATAATCAGTCTTATCTTCTCTTTCTCTTCTAGAATCATTTCTATCCCGTTCTCGCGCACTTCTATCAATGGTATTAGTAGAAGAATCATAAGAAGTGCTATCATAGTAGCTGCCATTGCCATATGAACGAACATAACTGTTCATAAAACTGATTTAAAATGACTTGAACATTTAAATAAAATTAATCCATAAATTTAATCTAGACAGTCAGATATATGTTATTGAAACTACTGTCAGCCATATTCTGACTGTTCATTTAATGCATAACAATCATATGCTTGACAGCAATTTTCAAAGGTACTGTCAAAGTAAATTTAAAGGATTTAACATTTAAATAATTAAGTCATGACAACAACTTTCCATGACCGTTCCACTGTCATGAAAACATGCTGTCAAATCCCTGTTTTACTAATGTTTTAACTAAGTGTACAGGAAATTGTGTTGAGTAAATGGAAGATGTCAAAACCAAAACAGAAATTACTTTCCACGAGGTCTGACAAGTTACCATCCCATGAACAAGCCGTATTTTTTTCTCTCCAACAAAAAGTAACCAGTCACATTTTCGCATCCAACGGTTATCAAAAATACTACACATATAGCAAAACAAAAACGTCTTTCACAACTTCCCTCCTAATTCCAATCGACGTTCTTGCTTATTCTCTTTCAACTTTGAATCTCTCTCTCCTACTCAACATTAAACTTTTTGAATCTTGAAATCAACACAAATGGCACCCAAAGTTGCTAATGTTCCAACCAACTATGCTGGTATTCAAAGTGCTGAAGAAGCGATTGGATGCTTTCAAGGAATAGTGTTACTTATGAATAACTCTAACCTAAAGATCCCATCACCGTAAAGCAACTGATTAACATGGATAGATTGGAGCAATTCTGGGGAACTGCTAAGAACAAAGGCAGTGATGAGGATCCTAGCGTTGAATTCGAGATTGACGGCAAAGTGCACATTCTAACCGTCAAGAATATCAATGAAGCTTTTGGAACCAATATTGCAGATGATGAATCCTATAGGGATCTTGCAGATGATGCAACTCTGACAAAGTTCTTCCGAAAGATCGGGTATGCTGGTCCAGTTCTTAATGAAGAATCAACCGAATGGTATCCTACCGGTGAGATGGACAGAAAGCACCTGAGGAAAGAGTGGAACATTCTCTTTGATGCCATGGTGAAGATTTTCTCTACCAAGACATCTGGTTGAAATGGCATTCCATCTTATATAAGGAAGCTTACTCATTCAATGGTTCATGGGTACAAGGTGAACGTGGGTAAGATGATCATGGCTCAACTTCGTTCTGCCATTATCAGAAAGGTATCAATCTACCCTCGCTTTGTCACTATGTTTCTGAATAGTGTTTGTGGTACTGTTTCAAATGCTCCCAAGACAAAGGAGTGTTTTGTTTTGAAAAAAATACACACACTGCACTCATTAATTCAGACCCACATAATGACATGAGACTGCACTACACAAAGCGCATGAGTGACCAAATGACCAACCTTGGTTCCTCATTCACAGATAACCCAGTTATCATTTCTCTTGAGGATGAAGCTGGAGTAGACCCAACTCAAGCTAACCCACATTCTTCCCCATACATTCCACCTAAAAATTCAAGACTACCTAAATCCCTTCAAAAGACCCAAACAGTTCCTCAGAAATGAACCATGGAAGCCGGTGAAGTGGATAGTGAGAATATAGAGGGGGAAACTACACAAGATGCAACAAATAAGGATGGCAATGTAATTGAAACCATAGTAACTCCTTCTGAGCCTAAGGCGAAGAGAGCTAGGAGAACCAAAGTTACTGCCAGCCATGTTGCATCCTCCCAAAAGGTTGTAGACATTACACAGGAAGAAAACATATCTCTGGGTGTCTCTTCTCAACAAAAGACATCTATTGAAGTTGTCCTGTCACCCAAGGAATCTTTTATAGAGTCTGCATAAACTCAGATACCCACATCTGAGAAGCCTACGCTTGTAGAAACACACGTAAAGTAGGACACAGTGAGGTATCATCTCCCATGACAATTGATGAGCCATAATTTACCTTTGTGACTCAGCCCCTAATCAGTTCTGAGATTTTATCTTCTATTTGTCCTACATCTCTTCTTCCTTCTTTAACCTATCAGATGTTGATCTTCCATTTTGATATCTTGGAAGAGCCCCAATCAAGTGGTCCACAAGAACCCATTGCTCAAAGTGTAATGGACACCACACCTATAAACACTGAGGTTGATCCAGGTAGAATCCAGTCAGAAAATGAAATAACCACTACCTCGATCAATCTCCTCTTTGCAAATTTTCCCATAAAAGTTGCTGTCACAGCCTCTATAGGTGTTAATAACTCTGCAGGTACATTAGCTTCATCTGTTGTCACTTCAATACCTGTTGTCAACAGCCCTCTTGTTGTCAAAGCCTATACTGTTGTCTTCACTCAGACTGCCACTATTGTATCTACACAGCCTGCTGTCACCTCCTTGAAGCATCCTCTTCTTGATGTAATTGTTGAGGATGATACTGATGATGAACATGTTCCTATTTCTACTCTAATCAAAGTTAAAAAACGACCTTCCTCTTCTATGCATATCAGTACTGCTCATACTCATGCATCTCGGGTGAGTGAGGGAGAGAAAAGGAAAAGAGGGATAAAAGAACAGAGAGACAGAGTATAAAATGAGAGGCAACCAAATGTGCTCGCGAAAGGAGAGGGACTTGAGCATGTCCAGAGTGAACCTGAGGGAGCCAAAATTTTAAAGGCACTAGGCCTTGAGAGCTCAACTGTGAGATGTGATGAGATCACTTTAAAATACATTGAGAGTGAAGGAACCCCAACAGCCTCCAGGCCCTAGTTTCTTCCTTTAATTCCTCAAAGATTGCGAACTGGTGTCCCTGCTATTCAAGCATCCTCCAGTTTATCTTCCTTGGAAGAGAAAGTGTCTGTCATGAGTACCAAATTAGACCGCCTTTCTTAGTCTGTTGCTGACAGATTCTCCAAGATTCATGCTGCACTGGAATCTTTCTCTGTATTTCTACATGCTGCCAACTTACCTAAGTGGGAGAAAAATGATAGATCAGATGATCAGGGTACCAAGTGTGGTAGGTCAGATGATAAAGGTAATGAAGACGAACCTTCAAAGGAATCACAAGGTGGATCTAGCATAAAGGAGTAAGGGGAAGCCAGTGCTAATGGAACTAGTAGAGGAGAACAAGAAGCATCTGCTCAGGGGGAGCAAGGTGAAGCAACTGAGGGGGAGCAAAGGAATGATGCCTCTAACAGTCAAAGGGAACATGGAGCATCTGCTGAGGGGTAGCATAAAACAGTTGAGATGGTGATTGATGGAGAGAAGGTGCTGGCTTCAAAAGCTCTTGCTGAAGAAATGAAAAGAAGTGAAGTTGCAAGTAAAATTGTAACAGTTAGCATAACTATTTTGCCTCCACTTACAATTAGGGAGCCTGCATCTGGAAGCTCTGCTTTGGACAGGAGATTCAGACAGAGAGAATCAAAAATTGCTAGAGGCAAAGGAAAGGGAAAACTTGTTGAATGAGCAGATGAATTTCATGCTTATGGAGATGGTGAAGAATTTGATTCGGAGCAAGCTATGGTCATCATGATCAGTGATAATGAAACTGGTCTGATAGAATCAAAGAACAAGTTGCAGACTTCTGTGTCAAAGTCAATAAAAAACACAGGTGGTTTGTATATGTTTACTTGAGGTCTCAACATACATTGGACGCTGTTGTGAGAGGAATTGATACAACACCCCCAGAACCGTATAGCACAATTATAGGGATATCTATTACAACTACGAAAATCACGGCTAGCTCATAGGGGCTACCGTTAACATAAACTAAATAGAAACAAATGGAAAACAAGTGTGTTTAAGGGCTGAGCTTGCAAAGAACCAAACAACGAGGCCGGAATTGTGGAATTCCGTCCTGCAATTGCTTGGAAATATACGTCACAAAGGTTACACATGCCTCTCTTTAGAGTGTAGAACTCGTGAGTTTATGAATCCGAAATTCGTTACTTTGCAAGGTGCCTACATACCCTATTTATAGGGATCAAGCCCATGTAGTTCTCGATTTAGGACTCTGAAGAGATAAGCTCTTATCCCTTCTAGTTTAGGATAAAACAACTTCCTGTTGTAGTTATCTAGCGGCATCCCACTCCAAGTAGGTCACTCGAAGCCTTCATCTTGCATGACTATCTGAATATCCATGAATTATCTCCACTTGATCGTAATTATCTTCATAATAAATGTATTTATCCCTTAATTTGCAGATAAACGATAGCTGATATACTCCCAATATACTTCCAATTCGTCCTCCTAGAAACAAGGAAGAAGAGTCCTGCTTGGAGTCTGCCTGCCATCCTGCCCAGGCGGCGGAAGCCCTGCCAGCGGTATCCCCTAACTGCAGCCCTGTGGCTGCAAGCCAGGATGCACTTAGCAGTAACCCCTAGCAGAGGTAACCCCTAAAGCGCCTTCGGGTGCAACCCCATTATGACGGCAACCTTCACTATGCCCCCAATGCAAGTCCGTATGCCTTCTTATATGTCTTCTGTGGTTCACCCAGCCATGGTGAAGCCCATTATCCTTAACCAGATAACTCCAGTAAGCCCAAGTAAAGCCCAAATAAAATGATGGGCTATAAAATAAGCCCAGGGAGATTTTATGGCACAACAACCACCCCCCGGTTCCTTGAAGTATTAAATACGAGAGGAACCTAATAACGGTAACCCTCACTTATCCAGCTGCAAGCCCCTGAATTATGCTAGGGGTTAATCGTAAATTATTTCTAAGCTTACGTGGGCTCAGCCCGGTGTAAGAAACAAGAAATAACTCAGATATACTTTCCACACATAATTATAAAACCAATTATATTAATTCACTGCAACCACCACAAGCCTTGAATATTTGTTCCAAAATAATTAGAATTATCTTCCAAAAATCTGCTCGAGCTTCCGCAATTTTTGCTCCACCTTTTCAGTTTCCCGCGTGTGTCACGTCAACTTGTGATAAGGCTGATCCCAAGGATTTCGGGGTTTAATTTAAATTCAAATTGATTTGAATTGTAACAAAAAATCCCTAATTAGGTGGTGCAGCCGTAGAGTCCTAGCATGCCTCCACCTCTTCAGCCACCCACCTAGGTCTCGGGAACCCCTGGCTCATCAAAGCTACCTCCACGCCAAGCCAGTCACGGCACGCCACCTGGCGTAGCTGTTCCCCACTTTCCACTGCTATATATATACACACACCAAGCCTCACTCTTCTTTTCTTTTATCTCTTAAACTCTTCACTTCACACTCTCTCTTCCGACCGAAACACTTCCAGGCGCAACTTGCTCTTTCTCTCCGGCGCTTTCTTCCCCGACTCTCACCGACCTCCGACCAAAGGTATGCCCTTTTAACTTCTTCTTCGTTTTTTCAACGCATTTTCACCATGTCTGAAACTAAGTGTTTATAGGATCCATGCTCGATTTTCTTTTTTTCTTTTTGACTGTTCACCTTGGCATGCGTGCACACACCCACATTTGCCTCACTTGATGTCATTATGTCAGATTGAACTGCTAATTCGCTCTGCATGTTTGTATAATCGATTGCACACATTAATCTTTTGAATGTGCACACACCACTGGCTTCAATCGACTTCGATTAGGCCTTGATTTTTTTCCGACTGAGTTGTCGCCCTCGGCATTATTGCGTTGCTTTGAAGCCATGATCGTAGCCCTAGACTATAAACCCTAGGTTCCCAATCGCCTCCAAGGGGAAACCCCTCTTTTACAATCGAACCCCTTTTCATGCCCTTTATCTGCTTTGAATGCGTTGTGGTGTGATTTGCTTACTATGTCTGTTTAGCTTGTAGCCTAGGGTGATTATTGGATGTTGGTTGTTGTGGTTGAGGTTAGGGTTAGGATCAGGCTTCTCGCTCTGGGTCCCTTGTTAGGCTTCCCGGAGAAGACGAACCGTCATCCGTAGCCCGTGCCACTTCCTTTGGGGGAGGTAGTCCCCTTACACTTTAGGGCTCCAACTGAAGCCTTTCCATTCCCACTTCACACCCGTAGGGCTCCACCTTTGCAGCCCAGCCTTTCGCAGGCCCTTTTTCCTTTTCTTTTCTTTTTTTTCGACCCCTTCACCTCCTGTTGTGTCCTCTGTTAACCCATCCTTTCCTCTTGTAGATGTCTCAAGGATCCATGTCTCCTCACTCGTCCCAATCTGCCACCAGCAAGGCTTCCGCTGTCATTGTTGACACGGGATCTTCATTTAGCCTAGACCTTCAACCTGATCAACCGCTCTTGGGGGTTAGCTCTAGGATCCGCTCCAAGCGCAGCTCGGTGGTGAAAGAGCTCAATTGGACCACCTCTGAGTCCAGCCAAGCGGATGGGACCCCGGGCCCCCCGCTGGACCCTGCTGTTGAAGCCCTCGAGGGGAACCCCGAGGAGGCTGAACGGGAAGCTGAGGTTTCCGTGGAGGTGATCGAGCCTCCAGCTGTAGTCCTGGCCTGCGAGTACATGGACTCCATCTTGACTTCTGCCCGGCTACAGCCCCTCTTGGAGTCCTGCAACCCTGTTTGTACCCTGGTGATTCCGAAGCCAGGAGAGAGGTGTCACGGCTTCGACACCCTCAAGCCGGGCACTGACTACCCCAAGGCTGTGCTCTCCGCCCAGTTCTTCAGGCTGGGCTTGTCTCTCCCCCTCCATCCTTTCATCCTGGAGATCTTGGACTTCAATGAGGTCTCCCCCATGCAGCTTACCCCCAACTCCTACCGTATGGCGGTCTGCCTGTACATCCTCTACGACATCCACCATGGGGTGAGGATGTCTGCTTTGGAGTTGGGCTGGTTCTTACAGTTGACACTCACTGGGAGGACCCCAGGATTCTTCTACCTTACTGCCTGGAACATCCATCACAAGAAGGGCATCAAGGGCAACCGCCAGTCGATGTCAGACTGGCAGAAGCTCTTCCTTTACTGCTACGACTGTCCAGTCTACAGAAAGGACTTCAACCTCTTCCCCAGTAAGCCAATTTTCCCCTTGTCCACTGTCCGGTTTAGCTTTTTAGGGTTCCTGTTTGGTATTCTTATACTTGTATATGTTGTAGACATGCCAGCGCAGACCTCTTTGGCGGGAGAGTCCCTTGAGAGGGCCAAGCACGTGTTGGGGCTTTCCACCAAGTTGGGTGATGGCTCCAGCCTGCTAACTCCGGAGAATCTGGAGAGGCTTGGATTTTCCACTACGGCGGTTGATGCATCCCCCGTTGACGAGGGGGGTGCAGGTATTGAAGGGGATGGAAGCCCAGGTTTCTCCTTAGCTTGCGACCCTGAAATTGTTTGCCTTAGATGATATGTGTCTTTTAGATTTCCTGTTATACATCCTGCATGCTTCATAACTTTTATGTCATCTGCTATGCTTGCATCTTGTTGTTTCCCCATTATTAATTGCATAGTTTCTGACTGTTTTCCTTCGTTTTCTTCCGCAGATATGGCTGCCAATATTCCCAGATTTGTCAAGCGCTCCACCAAATACGAGGACCTCTTCGGAGAGGCCTCCGGTTCGCAGGCTCCCCTTCCTGCCAAGCCACTCTCCCAGCTTCCTGCTCCGTCTCTTGACCAGAAGATGACCTCTTGTGGGAGTCGCAAGGGGGACCCCTCCAAAGCTGGGGAGGTGGGGTCTTCAGCTGAAGGCCGCTCCAGTAAGAAGCGCAGGGTGGCCCTGGCACGTAGCTCTCCTGCATCCTCCTCCACTCAGAAGACTCAGCTCTTCCAGCGGATGCTCTCCGACCAGATCCTCGAGGCTACCATCCGGGAGTGGGATAGGCTTTCCATTGCTGAGGCCACCCGTGACAAGGTGGTGGCCAATGCTAAAAGCTTGTTCCTAGACCTGAAGATGGGGGAACATGTTGCTGACACGGCCCAGGTCAATGAAACCATGAGGGCAGAGCTGAAGCAGGCCAAAGTTGATCTGGCTTCCACCGTTAAGGAGAGGGATGCCTTTCAGAAGGCTAACCTCCAATTCAAGGAGGCGGAGACCAGGGTCCAGCAGCTGAAGGAGGAGGATATGGTGAGGGGGCTCGAGGAGGAGGTTGAAGGCCTGCGCAGGCAGGTTAAGGAGCTGGAGTTGCAGGTGTGGGGTTTTCAAGATGCGGCAGCTGCTGTCAGAGCGGGGAGGAAAGACGGGGAGGCCACCATTTTCGAAGCTGGGGTCGCCGCAGGCATCAAGGACTGCGTTAAATCGGCCTACAGGTTCTTCCCCGAGAATAACTGGGCAAAATTGGCGCCTGATGCTGCGGTAGCCCTGGAGGAGGCGAAGGCCGAGGATGAGGTCGGCCTAGACAAGGTCCTGGCTACTTCCCAGGGTCTCTCCGGAGATGGCGGCGATAAGCGGGTTGCGGCTGAAGACGAGCCAAAGCCCGCAGAGCTGATTTCTGCGGGTCTTGTGGTGACGCCCCCGGAAGGGGTTCCGGCCGCAGCCCTGGCGGTAGCCCAGACCTCTCAGGATCCCCCTGCCGTCGACGAGAAGGACTCATCCTCCCTTGCTGCTCCTTAATCTCCTTTCCCTCTATTTAATCAACCTTTTAATTATGAATTTTTGCTTGGCGCTTGTCGTCATGAATTGAATAATTTTGGATGAGGGTGCGGGCACCTCCGAATGCTCCGCAAGATATTTTATTTTGATAGGGACTCCTCCTGTTGGTGCGGGGAGGAATTTTCCCTCGCTATTTATGCCAACTGCTTTAATTTCCTTCATTCCTTGTCTTGTATGATTCTCTTTATGTTTCTCTTAATGTCGTACGTGCTTGTCATCTAATCCTTCCGTGCAGGTAGAAAGAACAAATACAGGGGGTAATCGTTGTGTTGAGAGTGTTTGTATTGTCCAACTTCTGGGGGTTGCGACCCTTGATACTCTGTTCTTCAGGGTCGTTTCCTTCTTTGAGAATGTATGTCGACGTAACTATGTTAACTCCCCGATAGTGTAAAAGTACTTAATCTTTAATAATCCATCCAAGAATAAGTGAACTCGACCTTATGTAAAAGCTTTGTGTTGGGGCTTCACCCGTAAGCCCCAAGTGTGAGCCTCAAAAGATATCCTTGGGCGTTAACCTTAAAGTGATCCCCAGATGTAAGCTTTTAAAATAATCTCCAAGTGTAAGCTTCAAGCTAATTTCACAAAGTAAGCCTTGTAGTAATTCCGCCAAGTGAGCCTTGAGAGCCTGGATAGGCTTTAAACTCGAAAGCCTCGATAGGCCTTCAGCCTTGAAAGCCTTGATGGGCTTTAACCTTGAAGGGCCACCGTAAGCCCAAAACTTTAAAAGCTTTAAAAGCTTTAAACCCTGAAAGCTTTGATAAGCTTTAGCCTTCAAAGCCTTGATAGGCTTTAAACCTTGAAGGGCTACTGTAAGCCCAAAACCTTGAAAGCTTGAAAAGCTTTAAACCTTGAAATCTTTGATAAGCTTTAGCCTTGAAAGCCTTGATAGGCTTTAAACCTTGAAGGGCTACTGTAAGCACAAAACCTTGAAAGCTTGAAAAGCTTTAAACCTTGAAAGCTTTGATAAGCTTTAGTCTTGAAAGCCTTGATAGGCTTTAAACCTTGAAGTGCTACTGTAAGCCCAAAACCTTGAAAGCTTGAAAATCTTTAAACCTTGAAAGCTTTGATAAGCTTTAGCCTTGAAAGCCTTGATAGGCTTTAAACCTTGAAGGGCTACTGTAAGCCCAAAACCTTGAAAGCTTGAAAAGCTTTAAACCTTGAAAGCTTTGATAAGCTTTATCCTTGAAAGCCTTGATAGGCTTTAAACCTTGAAGGGCTACTGTAAGCCCAAAACCTTGAAAGCTTGAAAAGCTTTAAACCTTGAAAGCTTTGATAAGCTTTAGCCTTGAAAGCTTTGATAAGCTTTAAACCTTGTAGGGCTACTGTAAGCCCAAAACCTTGCAAGCTTGAAAAGCTTGAAACCTTGAAAGCTTTGATAAGCTTTAAACCTTGAAAGCCTTGATAGGCTTTCCTTCCAATCAGTGCAGCCGAGTTGTTGAGTTTTGATGTTTTCGATTTCCAATTCCAATTTTAAGCCAAGTAATGTTTAATGGTATGCCTACTACCCCCCGAGTTCTTTAGCATAATTACAATTATGGTGGAGAATTAGATGCAATTGAAACCCTAAATACTTTTTAAAACATACATGAAGTATTCAATTAACAATCATGGTAAGCAAGCAAGCATATACAACATTTTTGTAACGGAAAACTGCGAAATTTTATTGAATAACATGGTAAAAAGTTGACATAGCATAATTTTGGGGGGTGTAAAGACACCACCCCCCGAGCATCCTAGCAAATAAAACAAATAGTAGCCTGATAATTTTCCTAAAAGCATAGCGATTACAACTAATAAACCGCCTTTATTGTCCTGACCCTTAAGCCGAAGCCTACAGAAATACTACCCGGGTGAAGCTACTGGTAATACCTCTTTAAGTGTTGGGCGTTCCATGCCCGTGGTATGAGTCTTCCATCCATGTCTGTAAGGTGATAGGTACCTTCCCAAAGCACTGTCTTGATGATGTATGGGACTTCCCATTTTGCACCGAGGGCTCCATGAGCGAGAACCCTCATGTTAGGCATCATCTTTCTGAGAACCAGGTCCCCCGTTTTGAGAGGTCGAGCCCTCACTTTCTTATCAAAATACTTACGGGTCCTCTGTTGATACGCAGCAAGTTTCAACTGGGCCGTATCCCTTACTTCTTCAATCAGGTCCAGGTAGAGCCTGTGGTTGACTTCATTATTCTCAGGGTCATAGTTATCCCTTCGAAAGGACCCTGCTCCAACCTCTACGGGAACCCTGGCTTCACACCCATATGTTAGGGTGAACGGGGTTTCGCCAATGGTAGACCTCGGAGTGGTATTGTAAGACCACAACACCATAGGAAGTTCTTCTGGCCAGCATCCCTTTTTCTCTTCCAGTTTGGCTTTCAGGGTGTGCTTAATAATTTTGTTGACGGCTTCCGTCTGACCGTTACTCTGAGGGTGGCACACCGTGGAAAAGCCTTTCTTTATGCCAGAGTGTTCATAGAAATTCATCATTTCATTGCTGTCAAACTGCTTCCCATTGTCTGATATGAGTCTATCATCTTTCTTGTAGTGATGGAAGCCAGGGGTTCAGCCTCAGCCCATTTAGTAAAGTAGTCTACAGCCACGACTGCATATTTCACCCCTCCTTTCCCTTTGGGTAATTCACCAATCAGATCTATGCCCCAAACAGCAAACGGCCAGGGGCTTGTCAGGGTCTTTAGGGGTACCGCTGGGTTCTTATTTGTATTAGAGAACCTTTGGCAGCTGTCACATGCCTTGGCGAAGGCATGAGCATCCTTGTAGATGGTAGGCCATTAATAGCCTTGACGGAGAATTTTGTGAGCGAGGGAGGCACCCCCCGAGTGATTCCCACAAATTCCTTAATGCACCTCGCGCATAACATATTCACATCTTATCCCAGTAACACACCTGAGGAGGGTTCGGTTGAACCCCTTTTTGTAAAGGATTCCATCATAGATTACATACTGGGCTGCCTTGTATCTTAATTTTCTGGCCTCGTCCTTGTCTGCAGGCAGGGTTCCGTTGGCTATGTATTCCTGGATTGGGGTTGTCCAAAGGTTAGACTCATCGACCTCAACATCCAGGACTTCAATCTTAGGGATGCTAGGCTGATACTGGATTTCGAGGGGGATTACCCCAAGCATGTGTGCATCCCTCTGAGAGCCTAACTTGGCCAGGGCGTCTGCATCTGCATTTTCAGATCTTGGTATTTGCTCTAGCTTGATTTCCCCGAATTTCCCAATTAGTTCCTGGGCATATCGCATGTAGAGATCAGTACGGGGACCCCTAGCTTGGAATCCTCCTCGGATGTGCCAGACTACCAGCATAGAATCACTGTAAACATTCATATTTTCTACTCTCATCTCCAAGGCTAGCTTCAGCCCTGCTATTAGGGCTTCATACTCCACGTCATTGTTGGTGGCTTTAAAGTCGAAGTGAATGGGACTTTGCAGCTTATGGCCTTCCGGACTGACTAGGACGATGCCAGCCCCGGCCCCATTTCCATTGACAGCCCCATCGACGTACAAGTTCCACCAAGGGGAACAATTCTCGAGTATGGCTATTGGAGACTGAGGTTCAGGTACACATTCCATCCCTTCAACTTTAAAAGTGGGTGGAAACTCTAGGATGAAGTCAGCTAGTGCTTGCCCCTTAATGGCGGTCCTTGGCTTGTACTCTATATCAAATTGGCCTAGCTCAACCGCCTATTTCATAATTCTGCCAGAGGCTTCTGGCTTGTGTAGAACTTGTCTGAGAGGGAAGGATGTTCGCACTTCAATCTTGTGAGCCTGGAAGTAGGGCCTTAGTTTACCGGAAGCCAAAATTAGTGCATAGGCCAACTTCTCCATGTTTGAGTAACGGGTTTCAGTATCAAGTAACCTTTTGCTCACATAATATACCGGTTGTTGGGCTTGCTCTTCCTCCTTGATCAGGACAGCGCTAATTGAGAACTCAGAAACCCCTAGGTAAAGGATTAAGGCTTCACCATCCGTTGGTTTTGCCTACAGTGGCGGGCTTCCATGTTGCTCCTTTAGCTTCAGGAAGGCAACCTCGCATTCTGTCGTCCATTCAAATTTTTGCCCCTTTTTTATGGCTGCAAAGAATTCTCTACATTTATCTGAGGACTTTAAGATGAACCGGTTTAGGGCGGCAATCCGGCCTGTAAGGCATTGCACCTCCTTTACATTCCTAGGTAACCTCATTTCAATTAAGGCCTTGATCTTTGCAGGGTTAGCTTCGATTCCCTTGTGATTGACAATGAAGCCCAGGAACTTGCCAGATTCAACCCCGAATACGCACTTTTGGGGATTCAACTTCATCCTGTAATCCCTTAGTATGTCGTGTAGGAACAATCGGATCTTGGCCCTGCGTTTTATGATACTTATTAAAAGTTCGAACAGAATATTAACCTTAATCGCTACGGCGCAAGCGATTCAAATCCACGTCTTCTACTGTATTCCTTGATTCTCCTTGGACGAAGTGTGGCCTTCGATCTCCCAAGGTGTGCCTCTCCTTAAAGCTCTGAAAACCCAAAACCCTAGCTGTCTCCTCGAGAAAAACGTCTGCCTCTCTCTGACTCTAGGATTAATTCGTTTTGGTGTGTTTTTCAGCTTTAGGAGAACGAGAATATATATAGGCTACAGCAGGGATCATGGATCATTAGGTCAGGCCTTCTAATGACATTCCGGGCCAGGCCCAATGTCATTAAATATTAATTCTATCCACTAAAGAACTAATATTTGCACTACCTTTCCTAATTCCGTAAATTAATTATTTAATTCGGCTCCCATATTAATTGCTTATAAATTCCCCATGTTTAAGATATCGCATGTCCATTAATTAAATTAATTTCTGACAATTAATTTAATTAATATCTTTTATCCTTGATCATCCACTCAACCTTATAATTATGCAAGAACAAATCTGCCTGCAGGACTAAAGCATAATTATCTTTATGAGCTTTCAAGAGGACATCATCACCCGAATATATTTTTCGGACACGGTTTCCTTTTATAGTCAATATCCCACTCTGTATATAATGTCATTGCCCAATACATAAATTCGTAATTTAAAATAAATTACTTAATTTATGAGTCAAGGCATGTGCATTAAATACAAGTGTCAATCACTATATCCGGATTAAGAACTTAAGCATTAATAACATCATAGAATCTTAGTTCTTTATTGTCAGAATTAAAGAGACAATTATTCTACTATTTTGATCCCGTTCAATATACACAAAGTATATAAGTATTATTCAATAGTCAAGATAAACTATTTCCAAATAATACTTCAGCCATTCCAGTGGTTTGTCTAACACCACCTCGACTGTGAACCTTTATTATATTATATAAGGAGTCTGACAATCTAATCTTCTGCTATCCCATTTGATACTAGATTGTCTACAATATATAATATACAGACAATGTGAAAACATGCATTGAAGATTCTCAAATAATTGTTATATACTTCAAACGAATATTTCAGTATAACCCTAACAATCTCCCACTTATACTCAAGATATTCTTTGAGTACATCCAAATCCAGCAGGAAGTTTCGGAACCATATAGCCTCTTTGGCTGCCTCCGAGGCTGCCACATATTCGGCTTCCATGGTTGAGTCTGCGATGCATTTCTGCTTCACACTCCTCCATATTACGGCTCCACCTCCCAAAGTAAAAACACATCCCGAGGTGGACTTTCTCTTATCCTTATCCGTCTGGAAATCCGAATCGGTATATCCCAGAGGCAATAAATCAGAGGACTTGTAAACCAGCATATACTTCTTAGTCCTTCGCAGGTACTTGAGTATTGCTTTTACGGCACTCCAATGTTCCTGTCCTGGGTTTGACTGGTATCTGCTAACCATGCCTACGGCAAAGCAGATATCAGGCCTCGTACATAACATTACATACATTAGGCTCCCACATGCCGAAGCATAAGGAAATGCCTTCATGTTCTCTATCTCCTTAGGTGTCGAAGGACACTGCCTCTTTGATAGAGTAACTCCATGTCTGAAGGGTAAATTACCCTTCTTGGAGTCCTGCATGTTGAAACGAGCTAATACGTCATCTATGTAGGGCTCCTGAGATAAAGCCAACATCCTTTTCTTGCGATCCCTTATAAGTTTGATCCCAAGGATGTATGCTGCTTCACCTAAGTCCTTCATTTCAAATTGTTTGAACAACCATGCCTTTATTGAAGACAACATCTTAACATTGTTTCCAATGAGTAAAATGTCATCAACATAAAGCACTAGAAAAACCACTGCATTTCCCTCACATCTCTTATACACACATGCTTCGCTTGGACATTGATCAAATCCATATGACTGGACTGCCTGATCAAAGCGAATGTTCCAATACCTAGAAGCTTGTTTAAGTCCATAAATGGACCTCTTCAGCTTACAAACAAGATGCTCTTGGCCTTCTTTAATGAATCCCTCTGGTTGCTGCATATAGATGGTTTCCTCAAGATTTCCATTAAGGAAAGCTGTCTTGACATCCATTTGCCAAATCTCATAATCGAGATGAGCTGCTATAGATAAAAGAATACGGATTGACTTAAGCATGACTACTGGCGAAAAGGTTTCCTCATAATCGATACCTTCTTTCTGAGTATACCCTTTCGCAACAAGTCTTGCTTTCCAGGCTTTCACCTTTTTATCTGATCCCCTCTTTTTCTTGTAGACCCACTTACATCCAATAGGTTTTACACCTTTGGGTGGTTCCACGAGCTCCCAGACCTGATTAGAATACATTGATTCCATCTCAGAATCCATTGCCTTTTGCCAAAGACTTGCATCTTTGTCCTGTATTGCCTCTTCGTATGTCCGGGGATCATCATCATGTTCACCAGAGACCAAGTCCGAAGACTCTCCCAAAAACATGAATCTGTCGGGCTGTCGAACAACCCTCCCACTACGACGAGGAACTGGTGCGGTATCAGTGACCGGTTGCACAGTCTGCTGTGGTTGTTCTACTTGTACTACAGGTTCATTATTCGTCCCTCCCACTAATTCCTCTAAAACGATACTACTCATGGGTTTGTGATTCATTATATAGTCTTCCTCTAAGAATCTTGCATTGGTGCTAACAATGACATCCCGATCCTTAGGACTATAAAATAAATAACCTTTTGTTCCCATGGGGTAGCCTACAAACAGCTTTACTTCTGTACGAGATTCTAGCTTAGTCGCGTTCTTGTTCAGCACATGTGCTGGACAACCCCATATCCGAATGTGTCTCAGACTCGGTTTGTCCCCGGTCCACAATTCTAAAGGGGTTTTAGGAACCGACTTAGAAGGTACTAAGTTCAGAAGATAAGCTGCTGTCTCTAAGGCATGTCCCCAAAAGGACTTGGGTAAATCCGAATAACTCATCATCGATCTAACACTCTCTAAAAGAGTCTGGTTCCTTCTCTCTGCTACACCGTTCTGCTGGGGTGTGCCTGGTGCAGTCAACTGGGATTCTATCCCATTCTCTGATAAATATTCCCTGAATTCCCCAAGCAAGTATTCGCCACCACGATCAGATCGTAGTGACTTGATACTTTTATTATGTCGCTTCTCCGTTTTAGCTTTGTACTCTTTGAATTTCTCAAAGCACTCAGACTTACGGTGCAACAAATAAACGTATCCATATCTAGAATAATCGTCAATAAAAGTGACGAAATACTCATAACCACCTCTTGCTTGGATATTCATAGGTCCACATAAATCAGAGTGAACCAATCCTAACACTTCTTTGGCTATTCCCCTTTGCCTTAAAAGGCCTTTTGGTCATTTTACCTTCCAAGCAGGATTCACAAACTGGAAATGGCTCCACTGCCAATGAGCCTAAAGGCCCGTCCACTACCAGTCTTTGAATCCTCCTCAAGTTAATATGACCTAATCTCAAGTGCCAAAGATATGTTTGGTTCAAACTAGAAGGTTCCTTTCTTTTATTAGAGGTAGAAGATGTGTTGTTCAATACCCTATGTTGTAGTTGCAGTGCGGGTTGACTAGGATTAATTATATACAAATTGTCTTGCAATGTACCAGAACATATAATCCGTTTATTCATCATAATAGAAACATTACGATCCAAACAAACATTATAACCATCCATAGCAAGTTTAGAAACCGAAATCAAATTCCTTCTAAAAGAAGGTACATAAAGACAATTGTTCAAAACCAAAATCCTATCAGCACCAAAAGATAAATGAATAACTCCTACTGCAACTACTGCTACTTTCGTAGCATCTCCCATGAACACGTATATCTCGCCATCTCTAAGCATTCTGGATTGCTGGAACCCATGCATAGAGTTACAAACATGATCAGTGGCTCCAGTATCTACACACCAAGTGCTCGTAGATATAGCCGCTATAAATGTTTTTGTAACTAGAGAAAGAGACATACCAGTATTGTTTGTCTTCTTAGGAAGAGGACAATCCTTTTTCCAGTGACCCGACTGCTTGCACCGGTAGCACTTCCCCTTAGGCTTTTTCACACCACTTTGAACCCCCACTGCCTTCACAGCTTGCTGTGTCTGAGCCTTTTTCTTCTTCTTATTGCCTTTCGGCTTAGAGGAAGAACCTTTCTCAGCCACATTCACTTGAACACTCTGGCGAAATAATCCTTCAGCTGCCTGAAGTTCTGTCAGCAGTTCCGCAAGACTATACTGCCTCTTGTTCATGTTGTAATTCAAGCGGAACTGCTCAAAACTCTTGGGCAAGCTCATAAGGACAATGTCAATCTGGGTTTCCCCGTCAAGCTCTGCACCAAGGATCTCTATCTCATTCAGATGTGACATCATCTTGAGAACATGATCCCTTACAGGTGTACCTTCAGCCATCTGAGTGTTCATTAAAGCCTTCATGGCTACTTGCCTAGCAGCCCTATTCTGATCTCCAAAAAGTTCCTTGAGATTAAAGAGCATATCCGAAGCAGTGGCCATAGCCTGATGCTGATGCTGCAAAACACCCGACATTGCTGCCAGAATGTAACATCGCGACATCTCATCAGCCTTTGTCCACCGCTTATAATACTCTTTCTCCTCATCAGGAGCATCAGCAGCGGGCTGCTCAGGCTTGGGTTCATAAGTGCAAAACTTGTACTCTTCAGCAGTCAACACAATGTCCAAATTACGTTTCCATTCAATATAGTTAGGTCCGGTAAGTTTGTTATCCTTAAGTATGGTGAACAGTGGATTAAACCCCATTATATCCTGAGAATCATGCATGAAAAAATCACATTACACATAAAGAAGGGTGCATAAAAAATTAAGTCCTATTGGTTCCTCTAACATTTATTAAAATTAAATGCACTAATGTTTAAACACCATAAGTTTCTGGTACGTCACGATGGGTGACATGTATACCACCTAAATTTGTTTAAACGTTACTTCGGTCCTATTACTAAACAATAAGCCACGTTGGGGTGGTCTATATTATTTTTCATAGCTAAGTGTATACCATCATCAAATCTTAAATTACCCGAAACCTATGGAACTTGGTACGCCACGATGGGCGGCATATATACCTTCCAATATTTCTCGAATAGAATACTTCAATTGAATATTCGTGTCTGGTTTGACTTCTAGGCAGTGGAGGAGTCACATCAGTCTCACTTAATACCCATAAGCCTTAGAAATCACCCCAAATCAGAGATAAAGAAAATTCGTAATTATTCGTATTAATTCAAGAAGTTTGTTCCAGTAATATCTATAACATTCTAGGCACCATAAATTACATGCCATGATGGGTGACGTATACATAATTTATATTCGCCTTATATGTTAAATTACATACAAACAATGATGGAGACCATGGGATTTAATACCATATTAACTCCCTCTCCCACTTAGAATTTACTTTGAGGATTTTAATCTAGATGCATCGCCCTATGTTATTTCTTCGAACTCCACATGCATACTATCATGGTTATAGCAACATAAAGAACACATAAAGAACACAGAACATGGCAGCATACTAGCATGATTAAAGCATTAATTAAAAACATCCCTATGTCCATGTCATTCTAGCATGCGAAGGGTTAGTATCACATGGCATAACAACACAGACAAGAAACACATAGTAGCAATAATCAAGAAAAGGCAGAAATTATGTAAAACATAATGAAACACATCCACTATTATGGCCCCGGAAAAACAGCTTCGAAATCATCCTTCGAAAAATTCTGAAAATCTTCGAGAGCCCGTTTGGAGGCCTAAACAGTCTCAGAACGCCCTGAAAAACTGCAGCAAATGGACCATGTCAATTTGGAGCCTGTTCGTCTAGTTCTGCCGTCCCCGAAAAGGTATTATGCGCCCAAATCGGACATCGTATGCAAAAGTTACCCTAAATAGCAGCGGCAACAAATCGCAGCAGCGAAAGATCTCTGTTTCTTGCAGCCCCGTTGATCAAACAATTACATACAAATTGTACAGGCGAACCAGCCTATTCTATTACATCAGATCATAATCTAAAACAATTACAAATTGAATTACAAGATTAAACTATCACGATCAACCCTCGTGATTTACAACAGCCACGATAAACCACGTGGAATCCAAACATAACAGAATAATTAAAACACGGCCATAATAGTGGACAACGACCTGCATCACAGAATCACTATATACATGCATATATAATCATGACATGGACTACATATCATAAATCGCAGAACCGCAACCTGGCTCTGATGCCACTGTAGGAACAATCGGATCTTGGCCCTGCGTTTTATGATACTTATTAAAAGTTCGAACAGAATATTAACCTTAATCGCTACGGCGCAAGCGATTCAAATCCACGTCTTCTACTGTATTCCTTGATTCTCCTTGGACGAAGTGTGGCCTTCGATCTCCCAAGGTGTGCCTCTCCTTAAAGCTCCGAAAACCCAAAACCCTAGCTGTCTCCTTGAGAAAAACGTCTGCCTCTCTCTGACTCTAGGATTAATTCGTTTTGGTGTGTTTTTCAGCTTTAGGAGAACGAGAATATATATAGGCTACAGCAGGGATCATGGATCATTAGGTCAGGCCTTCTAATGACTTCCGGGCCAGGCCCAATGTCATTAAATATTAATTCTATCCACTAAAGAACTAATATTTGCACTACCTTTCCTAATTCCGTAAATTAATTATTTAATTCGGCTCCCATATTAATTGCTTATAAATTCCCCATGTTTAAGATATCGCATGTCCATTAATTAAATTAATTTCTGACAATTAATTTAATTAATATCTTTTATCCTTGATCATCCACTCAACCTTATAATTATGCAAGAACAAATCTGCCTGCAGGACTAAAGCATAATTATCTTTATGAGCTTTCAAGAGGACATCATCACCCGAATATATTTTTCGGACACGGTTTCCTTTTATAGTCAATATCCCACTCTGTATATAATGTCATTGCCCAATACATAAATTCGTAATTTAAAATAAATTACTTAATTTATGAGTCAAGGCATGTGCATTAAATACAAGTGTCAATCACTATATCCGGATTAAGAATTTAAGCATTAATAACATCATAGAATCTTAGTTCTTTATTGTCAGAATTAAAGAGACAATTATTCTACTATTTTGATCCCGTTCAATATACACAAAGTATATAAGTATTATTCAATAGTCAAGATAAACTATTTCCAAATAATACTTCAGCCATTCCAGTGGTTTGTCTAACACCACCTCGACTGTGAACCTTTATTATATTATATAAGGAGTCTGACAATCTAATCTTCTGCTATCCCATTTGATACTAGATTGTCTACAATATATAATATACAGACAATGTGAAAACATGCATTGAAGATTCTCAAATAATTGTTATATACTTCAAACGAATATTTCAGTATAACCCTAACATGTCGAACATCCCTGATAAGTGTGTCACATGATCATAAGCTTCCTTCGATTTGAGTAGCATGTCAGCCACATAAACTTCCATTGTTTTCCCAATCTGGTCCTTAAACATCTTGTTGACCAGCCTTTGATATGTAGCCCCAGCATTTAGCAAACCAAACGGCATGCCGATATAGCAATAAAGCCCCCTGTCAGTGATGAAGGAGGTGTGTTCCTGATCTGGCTCGAACATGGGGATTTGATTGTAGCCCGAGTAGGCGTCCATGAAGCTTAATAGTGCGTGCCCCACAGTGGAATCCACCAATTGGTCAATTCGAGGAAGCGGGAAGCTGTCCTTAGGGTAAGCCTTGTTCAGATCAGTAAAGTCTATGCATGTTCTCCATTTTCCGTTAGGTTTCTTCACCAACACCGGGTTTGCTAGCCATGTAGGGTAGAAGGCTTATTTCACTAGGCCTGCCTTCAATAGTCGGTCTACATCTTCTTGAAGAGTGGTAGCCCTTTCCCCCCTAATTGGTCTTCTCTTCTGTCTGACTCCCCTTCTGTCTGGGTCAATATTAAGGTGGTGGCACATGACTTCTGGGTGAATCCCGATCATATCCGAATGGTTCCAAGCATAGACGTCCAGATTATTCTTTAAGAATGCGGTTAGGGTTTCCCTTAGGTCCGGCCCTAATTGCTCCCCAATTTTTAGCTCTTTAGAAGGGTCGGACTCATCCACCAAGATGGACAAGGTATCTCCAGCTGCTCCAGTCTTCACTTAGGTTTCCGGCATCCTTGGGTCGAGGTCGATCTCAACGGTAACCTCTTTGTTGCCACCCTCTTGGGGTTGCGTACCCAGGATTTCATGAACGGGAAGCCGTGTCCGGTTTCCAAGTTGATAGGTTACCATAGCACTGTTGAAGTCACAGGGTGCCTCGCACTCATTTTCTTGCTTTTTATTTTGGGGCTGCTTTCGACTAGCCCCTACGGAGTCACTGTCAGTAACATCTTCCACAATTCCTTCAACCAGGGTTTCCGCTGTATCCATATTTTTCCCTGGGAGTGCATCCGTGAGTGTAAGCCCTCCATGCACGGCATGTGAGGCTTCCAGATAAGGGTCTTCCCCCGGATGTTGCACGATAATCACCATGTTGCAAGTTTCTTTCACAAACTTTATCAAAACTCTTACCTGAGCCTTAGTTTTGGGTTCCTCTTCTATATCCACTTGCTTGTAACAGCTCTCTGGGACGTCTTCATCCATTTGCTGGGCTTCTTTACAGGCTTTTATTGCAGATCTCAAAGCCTTGTTATAGCATTCCCGGGAGTCAGCCTGACATCCCCGTACACATCCTACCCCATTGATAAGTGGTACATTGAGGTCACGATCCGTATATCCCTCAAAATGGGTCTGCCCAGGATCCCGTTATAGGAGATGTCTTCGTTCACTATAATGAACTCTGCAACTTGAGTGGTAGCCCGGGGTTCTACTCCAAGGGTGATCGGGAGCCTTACCCTTCCAACAATTTGGACGGCATTCCCCGTGAAACCATACAATTCATTGTAGCAGGCCATCATGTCTTTATCCGCCATATTCAATCTTTGGTACGCACTGTAGGCCAGGATATTTACAGAGCTTCCGTTATCGACAAGAAGCCTGTGCACATTGACATTTCCGATCACGGCTGTTACCACAAGGGCATCGCTTTGAGGATGGTGTACCGCGCGTGCATCCCCCTTCAGTAAAGGTAATGTCCATGGTCTCCCCTTTGAAAATTTTGGGAGGCCTTTCAGACAGATGGCACACATTGGTTAAGGGCGGCCCTCGGGCTTCCCGTATATATCTTTTCATAGCACTGCGTCCCTGGCCTCCCACGAAGGGTCCTCCGATGATCATTCGAACACTGCCAGCCCGGGTGTTGCGGTTAGCTTCCTGGTTATTTGTCCTTTCAGCTTTCTTTTCCTTATACTTTTTAGCCTGTTGGGCTACAAACTCTGTCAAGTACCCGGTTCTGATTAGGTCCTCTATATGATCCTTGAGATGCACGCATTCTGCCGTGTCATGCCCATTTAAGTCGTGGAAAGCACAATATTTCCCCTGATCTTTCTTTCCAGGGGGTCCACTTCGAGAGGGCTTCCGGAAGAGTCTCGCCTTGTCTCCGACCTCGAAAATGTGATCTATGGAAGCTGTCAGTGGCGTGTATTCGTGGTACCTTGCTTCTCTTGTCTTCCTCATTGTCAACCTTGACTTGTCGAAGCCCTGCGTGCTGGTTGTGTTCACAGTAATGGGCGAGGTCTTGCCATCTCGGCTCGAGGATTTTTCACCAGCGGGCCTTACGTAGGGGTTCCTCTTATAGGTGTTCCTCCTATCTGGGCTGTAAGACCTATCTCTCTTATTTTTCCAACTGCTATGGCTTTCAGACTTCGATTCCTTCTTCAACTTAGCTAGGGATTCCTCAATCACCTTGTGGGGTTCTGCTCTGGCAAAGAAGTCAGCCAGGGTTTCGGGCTCCCGCCCTTGCAACTCCTTCCAGAAGTCTGTTCCAGGCCTTACCCCCGCTATCAAGAAATTCTTCAGGGTTTCCTTTGATGTTGGCCTAACTCGGGGTACCTCTGAGTTGAAGCGTTTGAAATACTCTCTTAATTTCTCGTGTTCCTTTTGCTTAATATTAGCTAGAGTGTTGACAGGTGGGGCATAAGTCCAGAAGCCCTGAATTGTCCCACAAACAGCTCACACATTTTCCTCCAAGAGCTGATAAAATCAGCAGGAAGCCTCTTGAACCAGTGGTGAGCGTCATCCCTGAGGGCTGCAGCCAACAAGCGACATTTTGTGAGGTCTGGAATCTGGTAGACCTCCATCTCAGTGTCAAATTGGATAAGATACTCCACGGGATCCGTGGTTCCGTTAAATCGCAGGTCGCCAACCCCCCTGTAGATGCCTGGTAAGGGTGACTCCCTAACCCTCTTAGTAAAGGGTGACTTGACGGTAAGCTCAGCTTTCGACTTCTTAGCGGCCTTCACCTTCTTTAGGGCTTCTAGAAGCTCTTCCATCTTGCACTTATCTTCCCGATCATCAAGTGCAACCTCATAGTCACCATCTAGGGGCTGATCCTTCTTCTTGCTTACTTTCTCGTCATTGTGCGACCCTGAGCTTTCCTCATCATCTTGAATAGAGATGACCTTTGACGGCCTTTTGTTTTTATCCTTTGACCGAGCTTCAGACACGGGCTTCTCCTGTCTCTGGCTGGGAGGAGCCCTGTGTTGCGAGCCTTCAGGTCCATCCCCGTTAGGGGCCTTGTTGCCAAGCCTGTGCCGCAAGTCTTGCTCGGTCAGTTTCCTTCCAAGGCGGTCGAACACACTAGCAGCCTGTGAGTGTTCCCCATCATTTGTCTCGGGGTTAGCTTCTTTCTCAGGGTTGCCACCTTCCTTCCTGCCGCCTTCTCCCTCAAAATCTACCTTGGTGGGAGTCACCTTGCTAGCCTTTTTCGACCTTGCTGACTTTCTTTTCAAGGAGGCAATCCTCCTACTCATTCTCTTCATTTTTGCCTTTATCTCCTCGCGGGTTAATTCCCCGCTCGGAACATCGCTTTCATCTTGCGTAACGCCTTCCGGCGTTTTGGGATTTTCTGGGTTTTCGGGAATTTCCGACATCTCTCCTATCTAAGATCAGTAATCCCTTCTTCTAGCGCCAAAAAGTATTGTGAGAGGAATTGATACAACACCCCCAGAACCATATAGCACAATTATAGGGATATCTATTACAACTACGTAAATCACGGCTAGCTCTTAGGGGCTACCGTTAACATAAACTAAAGAGAAACAAATGGAAAACAAGTGTGTTTAAGGGCTGAGCTTGCAAAGAACCAAACAACGAGGCCGGAATTGTGGAATTCCGTCCTGCAATTGCTCGGAAATATACGTCACAAAGGTTACACGTGCCTCTCTTTAGAGTGTAGAACTCGTGAGTTTATGAATCCGAAATTCGTTCCTTTGCAAGGTGCCTACATACCCTATTTATAGGGATCAAGCCCATGTAGTTCTCGATTTAGGACTCTGAAGAGATAAGCTCTTATCCCCTCTAGTTTAGGATAAAACAACTTCCTCTTGTAGTTATCTAGCGGCATCCCACTCCAAGTAGGTCACTCGAAGCCTTCATCTTGCATGACTATCTGAATATCCATGAATTATCTCCACTTGATCGTAATTATCTTCATAATAAATGTATTTATCCCTTAATTTGCAGATAAACGATAGTTGATATACTCCCAATATACTTCCAATTCGTCCTCCTAGAAACAAGGAAGAAGAGTCCTGCTTGGAGTCTGCCTGCCATCCTGCCCAGGCGGCGGAAGCCCTGCCAGCGGCATCCCCTAACTGCAGCCCTGTGGCTGCAAGCCAGGATGCACTTAGCGGTAACCCCTAGCAGAGGTAACCCCTAAAGCGCCTTCAGGTGCAACCCCATTCTGATGGCAGCCTTCACTATGCCCCCAATGCAAGTCCGTATGCCTTCTTGTATGTCTTCTGCGGTTCACCCAGCCATGGTGAAGCCCATTATCCTTAACCAGATAACTCCAGTAAGCCCAAGTAAAGCCCAAATAATATGATGGGCTATAAAATAAGCCCAGGGAGATTTTATGGCACAACAGACGCCATAATGGAGTGTCTTCTATCTCAGCCAACCATTTTTTTGTTTACTCCTCTTTCAATCATGAAGAAGAAGGAGATTTTAGTTAATCAGATCCTGAGAACTAATCTCATGCATATCATTGATGAGAAAGCTCCTGATGAATTCCATTTGAATTCTTTGTCTATCTCCTAGAAGGCGAAAATCTGTTGAAAACTCAGACAAGTTCGGTGTTGTGAACTTGAATGAAATAAGAATGACCTTGCCTGGCCTAAAGAACATTCTATACAAATTCTAGCTTCTCCTGTCAACACTGAAAGGATTGTAGCTATATAGAAATTCCATTCCATTATCGTCTAAAGAGATAGATCGCAAGACAAACATGTGAGAAGATGGATAAATCTTGCCAATGCTGCAAGGAAAGAACAAGGTTGAAGCCTAATTTACTTAGCTTTTGATGAAGTTGTTCAAGAAGAGGTTATTAGTGGAATTAGAAGCTGGGGAGACAGGAAGAGTGAATGAAAGTGGAACAGAAGTTACTGTCAATACTTTTGTCATTGAAGCTACTGTCAAAAACCATAAGTTACTGTAGTAAAGCCATTATAAGCAGGACAAAAGATGCTGTCATAGAGACTGATGTCAACATCTCTACTGTCAATGAAGATGTTGTTACAACTGGTGAAACTGAAGGTCGTGAAGCTGATCCTATGGAAGTAGAAGTTGCTGCCAATATCGAGCCTGTTGTGTTTAAAGAATCTATTCTGAAGGAAATTGAAAACATCGTGATATCTACTGTTAGGTATGCTCAGATGAGAAGAAGGGAAGCCTTTAAATATTTTCTTGAGAAAAGAGCAGCAAGGTGGACATCACGTATGTGGTCTAGGACTAAGCATTTTGCCAATGACCATTTTAAGAGGCTGTACAACAAAACTGATGTGCCACCAATTCAAAAAGCTGAAGAGAACAATTTTGCTATAATAAAAAGACTCTTACTTGAGCGAGTTATTGATGCTGAAGTTGATTATGATGAGAAAGGCAATGTCAAATCATACAGGCTTTTTCATCCTGTTGTTCAAGGTCATGTAAGTCAAACTGTCTTTAATACTAAGTTCAAGAATCATAGAGGGGTAGACACTCGATCAATTTACTTCTTTGAATTAGAAAGATTGATTGAAATTCTGATGGATAATTCGTCTGTGTCAAGGCAAACAATGGAGCCAATCCTTAATTATCACACTCTTAGAAAAAGGGACTTTGATGAAAGATATGGAAATTGGGTAATGCATGATGACTCGGACTATCTTTTCCCTGAAGAAGAAGAAGAAGAAGATCAAATTGATGAGTTTCCTGATGATGTAATTGACCTGACTGCTGATGATGAAGTTGAACAACCTCAACAAACCTCAAAAGGTAATCCATCTACAACTCAACACCAATACACTCCTCCCAGCAACCAAGATCAAAGAGAAGAAGTGATGAATCTCTACAGCGTGCTGAATAGAGATCACTCAATGAGACCATATTATATTCTTCGTGTTCTTGATAAACCCATAAGGTACAAGAATTCTGATCAATAAATTCACATGAATAGTCTGAGAAAATTAAAGACCATTATTGTGAAAGAAATATACATTAGGGTGTTGGATCTTTAAACAATCTGGAAGCTTAGTTTGCTTAAGAATGCGAATTTGTTTTGGCAAACAGAGTGAATGAAGATCCAAAGCTGGGTGAAAAGAGAAGAGAAACCTTATACAATGTCCATGGAAGGAAATTTCGAGTAAATCGAAATGAAATGGAATTCATATGTTGCAACAGTGGACGCCAACTATGGTTTACTCTTGATGGAGCTAGATATCTCGGTTCCCATGCATTAAAGCTAAGAATCGAGGAGATTGAAGATTTTTTTGTCGAAACTCCAGAAAAAGCTGCTTTGCTTGCTGATCTGAATCTTTTAGTGGATCATCTGAAGAGAGAAGAACAGAAAGCCAAAGAAGAAAGGAAAGCTCAAAAATGAGCTAAGTGCAAATATTTCCTATATGCTTATTCTAAAGAAGCATATTGCAATATCTATTGTTTCATTTGATTGATCAATTGCTGTATTTTATGATCAAATGATTCAGTATCCCTTAATATTTTTCAGAAGTAAAGTTCTAACTGCTCTGATAAATGTTAGTTAAGTTGACAACAATGCTTAGATTGCAAATTTGTTGTTATTGTCCATAAAAACAAATTGGGGGAGATTGTTAGGATTTATGGGTGATAGACATCAGTCAACTTAACATTTTCACTTACTTACATTTATCTAAGTAGAACATACTGTCACAGCCAGAGTATGTCTTTGTAGTGTCTTTTTATTACTGTCAATTATAATACTTGTATACTTGGAAGAAATTCAATTCACATTGTTCATGCCCCAAGACGCGAAGATAAATGACAGCAAGAATAAAAGACTACTATTGTCAAGATGGTTGACAGCAGTACTACACAAAGCAGACAGTTGCAAGGTCAAGACAACAAGTTTGGATATGACAGCAGCATTAGATGAAGCTTCGCAGACAACAAGTTTCTGCTCGCATGACAGCAGAACATTGGCGTTCCTATTTAAAGCGTACTCAGGAAGCCACTATCATCCCAATCATTGTCTAACAGCAAGTTCTGGTGTCCCTAGGTCACTGTGATCGGAGATCTTGGATTAGATTTGATTCCACATCAAGTCAATCCTGTGGCAGATAAAGATGATCATCTTTAATATTGCTGCAGAAAAGATGTTCTGTAGCAGACCTACCAAGCCTACAGCTTGAAGCTCAAGAGTACACAAAGTTGTAGATAGCTACCTGGAAAGGAGACAAGTCATAATTCATTCACTTCAGTTATGCTCAAAGAAGTATGTTCCTAGGTTGCTTTTGATACAATGTAACAACTGTTGATTAGCATTTTAGAAATGTTACGTGGGATGTAATCTTAAAGTAGCCGCAAAAGCCAAGTTAAGTTTAAACTCTGATATAAGTATAGGAAACATAACTTGAGCCTGAGTGTGATTACAAGAAGATCAAACACAGAGAACACCAAGGGAGTGAAACACAAGTGTATTCCTTGAGATTACCGAAGCTCAAGAAACTTTTTCTTGAGGTTGTAGCAAAACAACAAATAAATAAACCATTTATTTTGTGATGTTAAACTACAAGTGTTCAAAACTTAGTTTGTATCTTTCTCTACTGATCCATTTAAATCTTTAATTAGTTGTTAAATTAAGATTTAAATTTATCAGTATTGCATTCAACCCCCCTACTGCAATACATTCGAGGACCAACACGTCGGCGGATCTAGGTTGGAGAAAACTGACTCTTTGATAAAATATGAATGTGAAAGAAAAGAATGTACGCTGACCAGAGAGAAATGTTTGAACATTAGGCCAATTTGCACTCTCAGCCTAGCAGGTGTTTAACATAAAAAAATAAAGTGACTATTTTTTTAGTTTTAAATGACTATTCTTCACAAATGCCCAATTTTCTCAAACACATGTTCATGTAGAAATAAATTGATTACATCTTAAAAAAAGCAACATGAACATGTGATGTTTAAATGAGCAATCATTAAACATGCATCCGTGTTATAAATATATTATATAAGATAAATATGGGAGAGAAGACATCATATGAAATTGTATTCCATTCAAGTGTGTAACATACAAGATGAGACTTGAGGAATTGGGCTCACTAGAACATATGTAGAGAAATCCAAAAGCCAAAATACATGTACTTGAAAAGGCAAAAATCAATAGTTATCTCTTTGGAAAAGCCAAGAGGTTGTTCTAGAAAAATCTGGAGACATCCATATTCTAACACTCCCCCTAGGATGTCCAATTTTCAATAATCATGCCTCGTTAAACCCTTTCTGGGAAAAAATCCTAATAAAGGAAAAAGAGTACACCGATTTTGAAAAATTTATTTGAGGTCTTTGAAGTGACGCATTCCAATCTTATATACCAACTTTTCATAGATTGCCTACGGAATGGATTTTGTATAAAATCTTTTTGACGACTACATATGTTTATATTAAAAATAAAAAATTTCTTGTGTACCATGTTTGTTAGGTCTGGAAACGATTGTATTAGGGGGGTTGAATACAATCGTCAGAAAATAATCGCAGAATAAATCTGATTTGGATTTAACTGGATAATGAGATTTGAATTAATTAATATAACAGGGTTCAAGTTAATTGAAGTCGTTATATAATTAAAGAGGTTCAGTTTTAATGTCTATTAAGGATCGTAGAATAAATTTGACAGGAAGTATCCTCGTTTAGTGATCAAAACAGTCAAGTGATCAAGCACAGAACTTCTATGAATATAACAATATACAAGTTAAGCAACTTGATCGAGATTACAAAGTGTTTGAACACTTAAAAATGAATAAAGGAGGCCATATATATGGGTAAACCCTTGAACAAGGCAAGACAAACATAGGTAAGACCAATGTTAGCTTGCTAAGACAAAGATAACCTTGCTAGGACAATCTGCCTAGTTGCTAAGACAATTATACGGTGGGCAAGAAAAACTGAGCTCGGTAAGACAATAACAAGCTCGGTAAGACAAATTGAGGCTTTGTCTTGGAAGCAAAGATTCGGCAAGACAATGGCTGTAAGACAATCATGGCCACAGTAAGACAATCCAGCAACACTTCGATAAGACAAACCCAGGGTTTGTATTCCCGTGTCTTGGAAGGACCTGAAGAGCTCGGTAAGACAAACCTTCTGTTTGTCTTGCCGAGTTTGGTAAGTGTAATATTGATTTAATAATTGATTAAATTATTATTCACTTAATCAAATCAATTGCACAAATTCATGAATTAAATCAATTCGAGAGTGAATTAATTTAATAAATTACTTACACAACTAATATAATTATTTTGAGAAGTGAAATAATAATCCAATAATTATTTAAACTCCTTTCTTCTGTAGTAAAGCCTTCCGTCTTCTTTAAATATTTAAAAATTTCATCTTGAATTGTCCATCGATTGAACGACCACTTACCTTTGATGTAGAATATTTAATCTGAGTAGCTGACACACAGATGTACTCTCGGGTTCATCTGTATCTAGTTGAATCAAATAATCTTTGTCAATTAAACAAATAAGCTATGAATTGTTGTTAGGTCCGGAAACGATTGTAGAAGAGAGGGGGTTTGAATACAATCGTCACAAAATAATCGTGATGGAATAATCTGATTCGTATTTAATTGGATAATCAAATTTTAATTAATTAATATAACAATGTGAAAGCCGTTATATAAATAATGAGGTTCAGTTTTAATGTCCACTAAAGTTCATAGAATAAATTCGACGGATGTATTCTATTTTAGTAATAATTAAAACAACTGAGAGATCAAAGCACATAAAATTGTGGATGTAACAATAAGCAATTTTGGCAACAACTTGAAAGCTTTTACAAGTGCTTGAACAATGACAAGTGAAGAAGTGAAGTCATATTTGTAGGCAAACACATTGAACTAGTATGACAAAGTGGCTATGACAACTCTAAGAAGTGCTATGACAAAGCATAAGCAAGGTATGAGAATTTAACACATTGTCATGCTGAAAACTGGTGGGCATGACAAACAATCAGTTTTTCATGCTAGAAATCTCGGTATGACAAACAATAGGATTGTCTGCCAAGTCTCATCAGTATGACAAACTGTAAGTTTGTCATGCCTTGAGATTTCGGTATGACAAACTTGCAGTTGTAATGGAAGCTATAGCAGGTATGACAAAACACTAGTTTGTCATGGCAACTGATTTCGATATGACAAACTCAAGGATTTTCATATGGAATGTTGAAAGGGGGTGCACAGGGGCTCGATATGACAAATTGGAGGTTTTTCATGCCGAGCTTCAATTGCAAATAACACTTATATATGAATAAATAAATAATTAAGTAATATTCACTTAATTATATTAATTATATATATTCATAAATTAAATTAATTCGAGAGTGAATTAATTTAATAAATAAATTATACAACTAACACAATTATATTGAGAAGTTAAATAATTAATCAAATAATAATTTAATCCATTTTCTTCAGTAGCAGAGTCTTCAGTCTTCTTTAAATGATTGAAATCATTGTCTTGATTGAAAGACCACCTATGTTTGATGCAGAATATTTAATTTGAGTAGGTGACACACAAATGCACTGTCTGGTTCATCTGTATTTAGCTGAATCAAATATTCTTTATCAATTAAATATTTGAGTTGTGGCTTGTTCGACGAGTCTTTGTCTTCACGGTTCTTCTTCATAAGAAAAATCAATATGAAATCTTCTGAATGAATAAAGTGTTAAAACTCTATACCTTCTGAACTTCTGGACGTGCTACAAAAGATTATTTGTACACAGAGGTTTGAACATATTAATTAACTTCTTTCAGTGGTGTGCAGCAGCATCCTGAAATTCTTCTGACATAATTTCAATAAATCATTTGACGTTCTTCGTACGGATTCCGGTGAACAGTACTTGCTATTTACATCTCTTTATTATTTGAGTTGAGTTGTAACCTCTTTAAATATAAATAGGCTGAACATATGCCTTTCAGTCACCCCCTATTTGGTTGTTAACATAACATGCAAATTTCCTAGAGGATAACTCAACTAATTAGATAAGACAAAGGATTTAACGTTGAAATGTAAATAGCAAAAGTTTCTGGTGTTAAATTAAACATGAACCAGAATTCAAACTTTAAAAGTAGATTACAAAAGGAATGTTCTTTGAACATATATTACAAGTTCCTAATGAATCTATAGATCAATTTCTCCTTCTTCTATATCTGAACAGTGAAGTGCAGGAGTTGACGGTTCTTCTCTAGTTGGCGGTGCAGATGTAGTGGAATCACCACGCTTCTTCCTTTCTCTTGCCAGAGCCAGCTGAAACAAAACTTCCTGCTCCACTGGGTCTTCGATCCCGGAAGTCTGATGGCTGAGATTTCTTCACCTTATTCATCTTTCGAAAGTACTGAGAAATCCACTTTCGAGTGTAGTATTGAACAATAACATCATCAGCATCAGATTTGACTTTTGAAGCAAAGCCCTTGGTTCTCAGAAGTGTGGATACCGGAATCATATACCTGACATGATACTTTTCTAGTGATTCTGCATCCAGGTAGAAGGTTTCAAATCTGCTCTCGTTGATGAACTTTACACAGTACGGGTTCCTGACAACCTGAGGACTATTATGATCAGCACAATCCATCAGTTTGTCGCGAAGGAGTTCATTCAAATTTGAGTTGCGCTTAACCTTGTTACGAATCGGCCAGAGCTCAATAACAGGTAATGATTTAAGGAAATCAACTAATACTCTGTATGATCCGTTCCTCTCTGTGTAAACA
The DNA here is from genome assembly GCF_001625215.2 of Daucus carota subsp. sativus. Lineage (NCBI taxonomy): Eukaryota > Viridiplantae > Streptophyta > Magnoliopsida > Apiales > Apiaceae > Daucus > Daucus carota. Next base: position 11,922,617 of record NC_030381.2, read on the forward strand.
ATAAGTTCCCATTCTTCAAGAAGATTGTTGACAGCTACAGTTACATAATCTAACTAAAAATTGAGGGCATGCATAAAATTATCCTCATTCGGGCTTGAACATATTAATGAACTTCTTTCAATGGTGTGCAGCAGCATCCTGAAATTCTTCTGACATATAATTTCAATAAATCATTTGATGTTCTTTGTACGGATTCCGGTCAATGGTACTTGCTAATTACTTCTCTTTCTTATCTAAGTTGAGTTGTCACCTCTTTAAATACTGTTACATATTTGATGATGTCACAGGTATTTAACTTGTTTAGTGTGCAGAAATGAAGATCAGAGTTTAATCTAGAATCAGAGTTTAACGACTGCCAGTTGGATCAGAGTTTGTATGATGATCAGAGGTTGTAGGCGGCTGATTTCTAGAAGAAGATCTGGATAAGCAAGGAAAGAGAATATCAAGGAAGATATGCAAATCAGAACAGGAAAAGGATAGCTACTGATTAGATTATTTTAGGAAGCAGATAATTGTAAATCAATCAGTAAATATCATGAAACTGTGTATATAAACACAGCTTAGGGTTTACTCTAGATGAGTTATCAATTGAATATCATTCGTGTAACCTAGCAGCTCTTAGTGATAACATATAAATCACTAAGAGATTATTTGTAAGTTACTGTGATTTGTGAATAAGAGATTAGTTGGTTTATTCTCTTATACTTGAGTTTTGTTATTGATTGTGATCACTATATACATTAATATAGTGAATAAATTCGGCCTAACAAGTGGTATCAGAGCGAGCTCTGTTGATATACCTACAGTGAGATCTTAATCACACAATCATGTTTGAGAAATCACAAACCACTAGATATGAGTCACTTAGGGTTCCGATCCTCAAGGCATCTGAGTATCCTATCTGGAAGGTCAGAATGACTATGTTTTTGGAATCTACAGATCCAGAATACCTGGACAGGATTTATGATGGTCCACACATGCCAACAAAGTTCTCTGTTGCAGTTGGAGATGAACCTCAGAAGATGATCCCCAAAGAGAAGAAAGACTATACTCCTGAGGACATCTTATCAATCAGTAAAGATGCAAAAGTGAAGCACTTACAGTGCTCTTGATAATGCTATGTCAAATAGGGTGATTGGCTGTAAAACTGCAAAAGAAATATGGGATGCTTTGGAAGTCAGATGTCAGGGAACCAAAGCCATCAAGAAAAACAGAAGAACCATACTTACTCAAGAGTATGAACACTTTGATGCAAAATCTGGTGAATCACTGACTGATCTTTATGACAGATTTGTCAAGCTGCTGAATGATCTGTCTCTGGTGGATAAAGAGTATGATTTAGAAGATTCAAATCTCAAATTTCTGCTTGCTCTTCCTGAAGAGTGGGATTTAAAAGTAACCACTATAAGAGACAATCATGATCTTGAAGAAATGTCTCTGGATGATATCTTTGGAAGACTGAAAACTTATGAACTTGAAATGGAGCAAAGGAACAAACGACATGGTGGAAAACCCAAACCAGTTTCTCTAAAAGTTCAAGAAGAAACAGCTGTGAAAAGCAAGGGAAAAGCACATGTCAAAAAGTCTGAAACTATGTCATCAAACTCTGATGATGACTCAGACTCTGATATACTGTCAGACTCTGATGACAGTGATACTGAGATGATGCAGCTGGCAGCACTGATGGTGAAAAGTTTCAAGAAGATGGCTTATAAGAACTTCAACAAAGGGAAGAAGTTCTCAAAGAAAGACAGAAACTCTGATAGGAAGGTCTTCAAAAGGAATGAAGGCAAAGAAGAAAAATCTGGAAAATCTGATAAGTCTAAATACACCTGCTTCAATTGTGGAGAGAAAGGCCATTTTGCAACTGAGTGCAAGAAAGCTAAGAAAGAAAAAGAACAAGCCTTTATCACAAAGAAAGGAAGCTGGGCAGACTCATCAGAATCGGAGGAACAAGTCAACTATGCCTTGATGGCAAACATGGACAACAGCACTGAGACTGTTGAAACTAAGGTACCTCATTCCACTCTTGCTTTTGATACTGAGGATATAACTGAGTTAAGATTGTTTCTTAAAACTCTGCATGTTAGTTATAGAGATCAGACTTTAGAAAATGAAAGACTAAAATCTGAGATCTTAGATGTCAAGAAAAGGAATGATTATCTTGAAAAGGAACTAGTTCAGATGCTAGAAGTTCAGAAGGAAAGAGATGACTCTATCTTTGTTAAAAATGAACTCTTAAAGAAAAATGCTTCTCTTGAATCAGAACTTGTTAAGGAAAGAGAGATAATCAGAACTTGGACTAACTCAGGTAAGACTACTCAGAATATCTTAGAAAGTGGAAACTAGAAGAAAGGGTTAGGTTACTCTGATAAACATGAAGCTGAAAAACCTAGGGTAGTTCCAGTAAGATTTGTTGCAGAATCAAAGACTGAAATACCTAAACAGGTTAACATTGGTTTGATGACTCAGAAACAGCTTAAGCATAAGCTCAAGGAGGTTAAGAAAGAAAACAGGATTAAGGAACCTAAGAAAAATAGGAATGGGAAGGTTGGAATAAACAAAAGCAACAGTTATATGCCTATTCCAAATGCTCCTAGGAAAACTTGTCATAATTGTGGTAATCCTAATCATCTTGCTTCTTTTTGCAGGAAAAATAAGGACATAAATGCTATGTCTCCAAAATCAGAAGTTAAGACTAGGAATACTAGATTTAGACCAGAAAATCCTTGTTTTCATTGTGGTAGTTTATGGCATTCCATTTAAACTTGTAAGGAATACCATAGTTTATATTATGACTATTACGAATTGAAACCTTCTTTGAAGAAAAAGATTGATTCTCCTAGTTCAACATCTGTTAAAAAATCTGTTAGCACAAACTCTGATTTAAACTCTGATAAATCTTCCGCTGCTAGTGTTAACAAACTTAACAAGAACAAAGGATCCAAGCAAGTCTGGGTCCTTAAAACTAACCATTAGTTGTGTATGTGATTGCAGGGCAACAGGGAGAACATCCTAGTTCTGGACAGTGGATGCTCAGGACATATGACAGGAAATAAAGCCCTGCTATCAGACTTTGTGGAGAAGGCTGGCCCAAATGTTTCTTATGGAGATGGCAACATAGGGAAAACTTTGGGATATGGCAATATCAATCTTGGAAATGTCATCATTCAATCTGTAGCTCTGGTCTCAGGACTTAAGCACAATCTGCTGAGCATAAGTCAAATCTGTGACAGAGGATATCATGTTGATTTCCTGGAGGAACACTGTGAGGTTATCAGTAAAACCACTGGAAAAGTTGTTCTAAAAGGATATAGACATGGGAACATCTATGAAGCCAAGCTATCTTTAAACTCTGAAAGCTCTGCAATCTGTCTACTTGGCAGAGCCAGTATTGAAGAAAGCTGGAACTGGCACAAGAAATTATCTCACCTGAACTTCAATAATATAAATGAGCTTGTGAAGAAAGATCTTGTGAAAGGACTTCCAAAATCAGTTTTTACTCCAGATGGACTCTGTGATTCCTGTCAGAAAGCAAAACAGAGGAAGTCTTCATTTAAAAGTAAAACTGAGTCCTCAATTCTTGAGCCATATCATCTGCTTCATGTTGATCTTTTTGGACCAGTAAATATAATGTCCATTGCAAAGAAGAGATATACTCTGGTCATTGTTGATGAATTTACCAGATATACATGGGTATATTTTCTACACAGCAAGGATGAGACACCATCTTTATTGATTGAGCATGTCAGACAGCTGAACAAAAACTCTAAAGATGCAGTAAAGATCATCAGAAGTGATAATGGCACTGAGTTCAAGAATTTTAAAATGGAGGAGTTCTGTAAAGAAAATGGCATTAAACAGGAATTTTCAGCACCTGGAACACCTCAACAAAATGGTGTTGTAGAAAGAAAGAACAGAACTCTGATTGAAGCTGCTAGAACCATGTTGGAGGAAGCAAAGTTACCAACCTACTTCTGGGCTGAAGCTGTGCAATCTGCCTGTTTCACACAGAATGCAACTCTGATTAACAAGCATGGGAAAACTCCATTTGAAATGGTCAAAGGCAGAAAACCAAATCTCAAATACTTCCACATATTTGGGTGTAAATGTTTTGTTCTGAAAAATCATCCTGAACAGTTGACCAAATTTGATTTAAAAGCTGATGAAGGAATCTTTGTTGGTTATCCTCTATCAACAAAAGCCTTCAGAGTTTACAATCTGAGAACAAGGGTAATCATGGAATCCATTCATGTGTCCTTTGATGATAAGAAAATTACTGGAATGGAAGATTTTAAAGATCATGAGCAACTGAGATTTGAAGATGAAGATGCATTCTCTGATTCTGGGATAAACTCTGACTCTGAGACAATATCAGAGCATGGCACTTCAACTCACCAACCTCAAGCACATGTTGAGGGGAAGCACTCTCTACATGAAAATATGGATGAAAATGTTGAAGACACGGCAGAAAACACAAACTCTGATTCTGACTCCTCAAACTCTGATCATTCTGCATCAGAGAATCATGAGAAAACATCTTCAGGGGGAGCATCAGAAACTCAGAATGCTCATGGAGATAGCATGAATAATGGGGGAGAGGCATCAGAGAATCAGAATGATACTGGCATAGATTATGGGGGAGGATCTAGTTCCAGAAATCAACTGCCACATGAAAGGAAGTGGACAAAGTCTCACACACCAGATCTGATCATTGGAGATCCAGATGCTGGAGTACAAACCAGAAATGCAACAGCAAATGAGTGTTTATTCCATTCATTCCTATCTCAGACAGAACCAAAGAAAGTGGAAGAAGCTTTAAAGGATGCAGACCGGGTAACAGCAATGCAGGAGGAGTTAAATGAATTTGAGAGAAATAAAGTCTGGACACTAGTACCAAGACCAAAGAACAGATCAATAGTTGGTACTAAATGGGTGTTCAGAAACAAAACAGACAGTGATGGAGTAATCACAAGAAATAAAGCCAGACTGGTAGCCAAGGGATATTCTCAACAGGAAGGAATTGACTATGATGAGACCTTTGCTCCAGTTGCCAGATTGGAAGCAATCAGAATTTTCTTGGCTTATGCAGCACACAAGAAATTCAGAGTTTATCAGATGGATGTAAAGAGTGCTTTTGTCAATGGGGAGCTGGAGGAAGAGGTATATGTTGAACAACCTCCAGGATTTGTGGACACAAAATTTCCAGATCATGTCTACAGATTGGATAAAGCACTGTATGGACTAAAGCAAGCACCAAGAGCATGGTATGAAACTCTGGCTCAATTTCTTTTGGACAGTGGTTTCAACAGAGGTACAATTGACAAAACTCTATTCTATCTCAACCATGGTAATGATCTGCTTTTAGTTCAAGTTTATGTAGATGATATCATTTTTGGATCTACTAATCCTAAACTCTGTGAGAGATTCTCAAAGCTTATGCAGTCCAGATATCAGATGAGCATGATGGGAGAAATGAGCTATTTTCTGGGACTTCAAGTCAAACAGACTGATGAGGGTATTTTCATTAATCAGTCTAAATATACCAGGAACCTGCTAAAGAAATTTGGCATGCAGGATAGCTCAGCTGCTACCACTCCAATGGCAACTGCCACTAAGTTAGATAAAGATACTGGTTAACCAATAGAAATTACTAACTACAGAGGTATGATAGGCTCACTACTATATCTGACTGCTAGCAGACCTGATATCATGTTTGCAACCTGTCTCTGTGCAAGATTTCAAGCAGATCCAAGAGAACCACACCTTGTAGCAGTCAAAAGGATTTTCAAATATCTCAAAGGAACAGTTGAGATGGGACTCTGGTATCCCAGAGAATCAGACTTTACACTGATTGGTTACTCTGATGCAGATTTTGCAGGATGCAAAATAGACAGAAAAAGCACAAGTGGAAACTGTCAATTTCTTGGAGGAAGACTGGTTTCCTGGTTCAGTAAGAAACAAAAGTCAATTTCTACATCCACTGCAGAAGCAGAGTATATTGCTGCGGGAAGCTGCTGTGCTCAGATTTTATGGATGAAGAATCAACTACTGGACTATGGGTTAACTCTGACTCAAATTCCTATTTATTGTGATAACCAAAGTGCTATTGCTATGACAGGAAATCCAGTACAGCATTCCATGACCAAGCATATCAGCATAAGATATCATTTTATCAGAGAGCATATGATGGAAGGGACAGTAGAACTTCATTTTGTCCCAACAGATCAGCAGTTGGCAGATATCTTCACCAAACCTCTGGCTGAAGCAACATTTACAAGACTTGTAAACGAATTAGGGATGATTACTGGTCCTCTCTAAACTCTGATACATTGCATGATATTATATCTGTTAGTAATTGTTGTTAATATCTTGATATGCAACTGCCTCTGTTATTCTCTGATCTAAATTCTGATGATTATGCACTGATATGACAAACTCTGATATTTAAACTCTGACCCGACAAACTCTGATGACCTGAATTTTCACTGATGAAGGATATTCCTGTGTATAATATGTTGCAAATACCTGAATTAGATCATAAAAAACTCTGGAGTCTAATTTTTGAGACATTACATATGTGGAAATCCTTGCTACACAAAACATGATTGAAGTTGTCACTTAGACTGCCTTACTTCTTGAAAATTAGATAAGTACTCAGTGAAGAATTTGCTTTACTCCCCTCATGAGCTAAGAGTAATTAGGTCTTAGATATGGATCACAAATTTGTTTCCTCTCAGAAAAGAAAAAGAAAAGACAAGAAAAGAAAAGACAAGAAAAGAAAAGAAAAGAAAAGAAAGATATTTCAGGTACTCCTTTGAGATCTTAGAAATTCTGTGAAAGGAAAGATCCATGTGCACAGCTGGTATTAAGCAAAATGCATCAGAAAATTGTATTTTTTTGGTGACATTTCACATTCTCTGATTACTGGAGAAATACACTGAAACAAAATTCTGATGAAGGTTATGACTCACTTACCCTGAGAAGTTTCCTTTCAAAAGATACTTGTCTTACAAACGAGAGAAACTTTAAACTCTGATCTAATATGTGAGACACTCGGCTTATGAGATGGTTAAAGCATCCTCTGTACATCTGATTCTTTCTAATTTTACTCAAGAAATTTGTCAATCTCTGTTACAATTAGAACAATCATGACAACACACACCTCACATTCCATATCTGTGATTAACAAAAATTTATGACATTGAGTGATTTTTGATTAAATTCAAATAATTGTTTGCAAACTCTGAGGAAAAATTGGTTGCCAGATTTTCCTTATCTTTAATCAGTGCAAAATTTTATGACTAATCGTTGTTTTGTCTCATAATCTGCCATTTATTTAAACTCTGGTCAATAGTCAAACTTCTGATTCAAGTCGGAGTTTAAAATAAATATATTTTGGTCAGATAAATATCAGATTTACTGTCAAACGGTACAAAATCCATTTGAATTCCTGAGTGGAGAAAAACACGATAAATAATTGTGTTTTATCGGTAAATGGTACAAGTTTGTACAGATTCACACGCTGCTCATAATTACTGCTCCACTACCGTTTTTGTTACCATTCAGAGACTGCCACGTGCCCCACTATTGCTTTACTCTCTCACCTGCATGCATACATACACATATATACTCAGAGAAAGATTATTTTCTTTTTATCTCACACGATATATATATCTCTCTCTCTCTGAAAATTTTTCGAAACCTCTTGTGCGCATTTCATCAAACATCTCATCTACACTTCACAATTTCTTGATTTTTCAGACAATGTCGACCAAAGCTTTTGAATTTGATGGTGCCAAGTTCGTTACCAACAACTATGCTGCAGTTCTGACCAATGATGAAGCTCCCAGTGAATTCCATCTGATCCAAGATTATCTTGCCCACAGTGAGTTCATGTATGCACTCACTCAACCAGAGGTTATTTCTCCGGCTCAAGTTCTGACTCTCTGGCGTTCAGCAAGATATAATGATGGTGGTGAACATGGATCACCATCCTTAACCTGTATTTATGAGGAACAGGAGTATATTATAACTCCTGAGACGGTTCGAAAGGCTCTTCACCTTCCAGAGCATTCCAAGTATCATAGTGCTGCTTCTACTCAAACTCTGAAGGATATGATGCAATTCTTTGGATACTCTGGTAGCACTGATAAAATGGGGGAACTCAAGCGTCCATGTCTCTGCAAAGAATGGAGCTTTTACTATGACTGCATCACCAGAGCTTTTGGAAATAAATGCAGCAATTTTGATGCTATTCCTCTTTTCAGTCAGCAGATTAGGTATTCTCTTATCCATAATCTCAACTTTGATATTGCTCCATCTATTTTGAGATTTATTGGTGATAGAAAGTTAGAGGATGAGAATACTGTTTACTTTGCTCGATTTTGTCAGCTTATTTTCTCATACTGTTATCCTCTGGTACCTATTCCTGATACTGATACTGAACTACCTTTTAAAATCACTAAACGAGCATTCACTGATTTGATGAAAAAGGATAGTAAGAAACCCCAACTACCTGTGTTTGCTATTCCTATAACTGTACAGGATAAATTAAAGCAGGCAATGCCAGAGAAATATGATTCCATATTCTCTGATGAGAATGTTCCCTCCTCTTCCCACCAGCAACAAACAGATGTACCAACCTCTGGTCCTTCCCAAAAAGGGCCAGTTGTAAAATCTGACCACAAATCCACCTCTGGTCCTTCCCAAAAAGGGCCAGTTGTAACATCTTCACCTACCAGGGTGCTGAGGTCTTCAAAATCACCATCCAAACCATCTCCTCCACCTAGGAAGAGAAGATTTTTGCAGAAGATCTCAGACTCTGACTCTGACAATGAGCCAGTACCAACTCCTCTTGTCTCCAGGCCCAGGAAGAAGATCAAGCCCACCTCCACAATCACTGATCTCACTGTGGACCCTCCTCAGGAATCCATGGTTAATCCTCTTGAGATGGTCACAGTCTCTGATCCTCTGATGGTGGAACCACTATCTGCTGTACCTCTGACAACTTCATCAGAACATACTCCAGAAGCTGACATTCCTATGTCAGAAGATAATCTTCAATCAGAGGAACCTTTGCCACAACCTACAGCTGCTGTTATACCTTCTTCAGCACATAATCCAGAAGCAATTGTATCTACTCCAGAAGCAATTGTGACTACACCAGATATTGCTCAGGAAACTCTGATTCCTGTTGAAGATTTTGTTGCAACTCCTGATCAGGAGATCTTAAGTGCTGCAAACTCTGATGAAGCTACAGTTCCTCTGTGTTCCCATACTATCAGCATCAAAGCTCATGATGATGATGATGATACTGAAGTAAACTCTGTTCCACCTGTTGACTCAGGATCCCTTATAGCTGAAATCTCTGCTTTGCTCAGAGAAAGCATCTCAGTCAGGGAAGTTTCTCCAATTCCAACATTCTCTCCAATCAGAGATTCTTCACCTGTCAAAGTTCCTTCACCTGTTAGAGATTCTTCACCAGCTCCTGCTTCTACAATTCCTCACTCTGTGTCTACAAAGAGCAAGGTCTGTACATTAACTTACTCCAGGAATATGCACAGAGCCCCATCCTCTTCTGTTGAAGCCAGGCTGTCTTCTATTGAATCCACTCAGAGATCAATGCAGCAAACTCTGGCTGATCTAAGCTCCTCTGTGGCTCAGCTGGTACAATTCCTCAACTCTAATTCTTTGAACTCTAATGATGTCAAAACGGGGGAGAAAGTGCTTAAAGACAAATGCAAGGTTGATCAGCAACAGAGAAAACCAGATGATGAGGAGGAGGATGAAGAAAAGAAGAAAACTGAAAAGTCTGAAAATACAAACTCTGAAATAGTCTTACACACTCAGAGTGAGACTAAGGAAAATAGGAGTGATAAGGTTGGAAGCAGTTCTAAACAAACTCAGACTACAAAGTCTCAGACTCAGACTACAACTCAACCTCTGATACCAGCTGACAGTAAATCAAGAGCTCTCTCTGAGCAACTAATTGAGCTTGGTAATCCTGAATCTAAGATTTTGAGTCACACAGTGAAGATTCAGGGAGAGGAAACAACCTTATTCTACAAAGCTCCTACACAACTGGATTTTGATGAAGCAGTTGCAAAGAATATATTTGAACAAGAAAATCCAGGGGTGTCAATTGAAGATATCAGAAAAGAAGAAGAAAGGTTGGCTGCTGAGAAGAAGAAGATTTGCAAATCTAAGTCTGATGAAAAGGAAGCTAAGATTGATGAAAAGAAAGCAAAGTCTGATGGAAAGAAACAGATCACTGATTCCTCCTCAAAGAAATTACCATCTTTAAAAAGAAAAGGAATAGTGATCAGTGAAGTCAATTATGCTGATATCAATAGGCCCAGAGTTTATGAGAAGAAGTCTGACTCTGATTCTAGTGGAAAAGGGAAAAATGTCATTGATGGTGTTCCATCAGAAAAGAAAACTGAATCAGAACTGACACTTGCAACAATTCCTGAGTCTATTGATCAGAATTTAGCCTCTGACACTGCTCAAGCTAAAAATATGAAGGAAGATCAGCTGAAGTCAGCTGAAGTAAAAGCTACCTGGATAAAGTCAACCTCTGACAAGGCTCAAGTTGATACAGTTGAACCTAAGAAGAAGAGCTTATTTGGAAGCCTTGGTACAGGACAGTACAAGGAAAGCTCTTTGTTCACTCAAATCAGAGACAAAGGAACAAGAGGAAAGGAAGCAAGGGACACAACAGGTCTAGGTCATAAGAAAGAGAAAATCCAGACCAGTGCTGCAACTGTCTTCAGAGATCCATATCCTCTTACTGAAAAGGCTGGAGAAGTTGTTACACAGAAAGATCTTGACAAAATAGAGTCAGTACAAATTCTGATGGATACTCATGATGGACCAGAAGATAAAGAGAAAATTGCTATATTTTTGGAATCTGGCAGAGTTTACAGAATTTCTGAAGCTGGTCTATTAATAAAGTCTCTAAGGGAACTTGAGCATATTCATTATATGCTTGAGATAAAGAATGAAGCAACCAAGAGATGGTCTGAGAGGCTGAAGAGAACTATCCACGAAAAGAGAAGATTTTATGGGATAAGTTCTGATGCTGAATATGTTCCTAAGATAACTCAAGAAGATGGTTCAGAGATTGATATGATCAAAAATAGCTCTGTTATGGAGACTATAGCAGGAACCAGAATTTTGGGTTACAATAATGAAGCTGACAGACCAGGAGCTATTCAATTGGGAGAAGCTATGAAAAGATGCAAGGCAAGAGCCTTGAGATCAGCTATATACCAGACAGAGAAGACAATGAAGAGTTAAAGACTGTCAAAGCTTAGATGATACAGACTCTGAAACAGATTGAAGAAGATTTGATCACTCTGTTTGTCAAGGAGAGCTATGGATATAGACTGATTGGCTAATTAGTTGTGCTAGTTCTGTAAGTTGTAATTAGTTCTGCTTGTTCTGTAAGTAATAATTAATTTTTGCAGATTAGTTACTTCATGCATTTGTCCTTGATTATTTTTGACATCATCAGTATATATATAGAACTTGTTCATTCTGTCTAATGTACAAGTTGGGGGAGATTGTTACATATTTGATGATGTCACAGGTATTTAACTTGTTTAGTGTGCAGAAATGAAGATCAGAGTTTAATCTAGAATCAGAGTTTAACGACTGCCAGCTGGATCAGAGTTTGTATGATGATCAGAGGTTGCAGGCGGCTGATTTCTAAAAGAAGATCTGGATAAGCAAGGAAAGAGAATATCAAGGAAGATATGCAAATCAGAACAGGAAAAGGATAGCTACTGATTAGATTATTTTAGGAAGCAGATAATTGTAAATCAATCAGTAGATATCATGAAACTGTGTATATAAACACAGCTTAGGGTTTACTCTAGATGAGTTATCAATTGAATATCATTCGTGTAACCTAGCAGCTCTTAGTGATAATTAACATATAAATCACTAAGAGATTATTTGTAAGTTACTGTGATTTGTGAATAAGAGATTAGTTGGTTTATTCTCTTATACTTGAGTTTTGTTATTGATTCTGATCACTATATACATTAATATAGTGAATAAATTCGGCCTAACAAATACAAATAGGCTGAACATATGCCTTTCACTTGTTCATCGAGTCTTCATCTTTAAAGTCCTTCTTCATAAGTAGCATCAACTTGGAATCTCTTGAATAAATAAAGTATTGAAACTTTATACCTTCTGAACTCCTGGAGGTGCTACAAAAGATTATTTGTACACTGAGGCTTGAACATATTAATGAGCTTCTTTCAGTGGTGTGCAGCAGCATCATGGAATTCTTCTGACATATAATTTCAATAAATAAGAATTTTAATGAATACATTCTTGATAAACTCCATAGTATTCCTAAAACCTATGAACTTGAGATTCAGCAAGATGAGGAACTAGAGAAGAATTCCAAGAAAGAAAAGACTGTGGCTCTTGTTGCAGAAAAGGATGAAGAAGAGGAGAAGGCATTGAAGTTTGTTGTTGGTGGTAAATCTACACCAAGCAGTAATGCTTGTGAAGGTAGGAGTGAAACTGGGAAAAAAAGGCAAACTCATTGTGGAAAATGATGAATCCCCCACTCAAGATGAGTTGGATAACATTGATGAGCATCTAGCCTTTCTTGCCATAAAATTCTCTGAACTCAAGTTTAAGAGAAATGCTGCTAGTCTTAGACATTTCAGAAGTGGAAGTCAATCTAAACCATATGGTTTGGTTGATAGATCAAAATTCAAATGCTTTAATTATAACGACTACTATGAATAATATACCTGTAATTGGTGTCATGACACCAGAAATTAGTGTTTTTATTGTCCCATTAAAGTGTCAAAAGCAAGAATCTAGGTTATTTCAATTCCTGAAAGGCTTAGATGACTGGTATGCTACTCAGAGAAGTCATATTCTTCTTATGAGTCCTTTACCTAGAGAGAAACTTTAAAATTGACCACCTCTGAAACTCCTGAGTTGACAGTGATGTACAACAAGACAATGTCTAAAAATCTTGGTGTGCACAGAGTGTGGTCGAAAAGGTCATAATGTTGATGAATGTTGGAGTCTACTTGGTTATCCTAAACAGAATAGTAAACATAAAAGAGGTGTGAATCAGAGAAGGAACTATCAACACAAAAGTAATAAGTCAACCAACTATGTACAGCAAAGTGATAACGACTCTGAAGATCATAATCATATGCAATTTACTGCCAAGCAACTGGAACAACTGATTAAAATGCTTCCAATTAACATGGTTAAGTCTGAAGAACAAAATGAGTTGGAAAGTCCTTTCTCAAGAATAGTGCAATTTAATATTGTACTCAAAATATTACCTCAAGAGAATGGATTGTTGACTCTGGAACTACAGATGATGACACATCAACTTTGGCACTGCTAAAAAATGTTAAGAAGATTCCACCTCAGTATACTATAAGTTTGCCTAATGGAGACTCAACTGTCATTTCACATATTGGGGATATGTTGTTACAAAATGGATTGGAACTGCTTCGAGTATTATATGTGCCACAGTTCAGTCATAACTTGCTCTCTATTCATAAGTTGGCTCAAGATAATGACTGTCATGTCATATTTTCACTAGACAATTTTCAGATTGCACATTCTTAATCAAATGAAGTGAAGGGTATTGGCCTAGTGCATAATGGCTTATATTATCTTATAGTTGTTGCACCTTAACTCTGTAACATATCAATTTCAAAAGCTTCAACTTATGAGATTTGGCACAACATACTTGGCCATGCACCTTTAGACAAGATCAAGCCGATTCATGCATTACAATTCAAAATTGAATATCCTTCTAATCAAGTTTGCCTCACATATCTAATGGAAAAATTCAGTAAACTACCTTTGTCTTTAAGCTCATCTCATGCCGCATCATCAAAGGAATTGTTGCATGTTGATATTTGGAGACCCTACAAAGTTGCAACTAGACAAAGGTACAAATTCATTCTGACATTGGTTGATGATCATACCAGGATGGTATGGGTGTATTTGATTCAACATATATATGATTTTTTACAAACTCCTAGAGGGTTTTTTGCATATGTTTACAATCATTTTGTAAGAAGACTCAAAATTTTAAGATTGGATAATGCTTTGGAATTCAAGGATTTTGCTTGCAATCAGTACTATTCTTAAAATGGTATAGTTCATACAACTGCTTGTGTTTACGAACCTCAAAAAGCATGCCAGAGTTGAGAGGAGGCACATATATATTTTAGAAATGGCTAGAGCTCATAAAATTCAGTCTGGATTGCCATTTGAATTCTGGGGAGAATATGTGCTCACATTTGTGTATATTATAACAAACTACCTTTATTTGTTCTTGACAATCAATTCCCCTATTAATTGCTCTACAACACTACTCCAGATTATGAGGAACTAAAAGCTTTTGGATTTTGTTGTTTGATCTCTTATGACAGATAAATTTGGAAATAGAGGTATCCCTTTTGTATTTCTTGGTTATCACCCTGCACAAAAAGGCTATAGAGTGATTAGCCTGTTGTATAAATCCATAATAATATCCACGGATGTGAGTTACAAGGAAAATGTGTTCCATTACCACAAAAATACAAATTTAAATGCATTTCTCAACCCTTTGCCTATTACTATACGTTCTCTGTCTAAACAATGTCATAATTCTCAATTTGATGATTTTCTATAATTTGTTCTTTCTTTTTCAAGTGAAACTTCTACATCTCACAATGAGTCTAATACCACACAGAGTGGAGACAATACAGATTCCACACCTATAAGAAGATCAATCAGAGAAAGAAAACAACCACATTGGATGGCAGATTATCATAACAATTGTGCTCACAACAATCAGAGTCCTAATTCACAAGAGACAATTACCACTGTAATTGATCAAGTTGTAGAGCCTGTTATGTCTTATTTTTTAACATCACTCACATCTAATGCAGATCCTACATCTTTCAAGCAGGTTGTTAAATGTCCTCATTAGGTGGAGGCAATGAATTGTGAACTATAAGCTTTGGAAAAAAATTGTACATGGATCATAACTCCATTGCCACCTGGAAAACAAGCTATTGGCTGCAAATGGCTTTACAAAACAAAGTACAAACCAGATGGTACTATAGACAGGTTCAAAAGTAGCTTTGTGGTACGTGTTTGGTTGTAAGCAAAAGCATGGAGTTGATTATAGGGAAACATTTACCCCTATGGCCAAGATGGCAACTATCAGGACTTTATTAGCTGTAGTTGAAATTCAAAACTGGATAATTGTTCAGATGGATGTAACAAATGCATTCCTAACATGGAGATTTGATAGAAGAAGTCTATATGACTTTCCCTCAAGGATACACTAGCATGGGTTCAAAGATAGGGAAAGCTTTTGATAGTCACAATATTCCAACTGAACATGAGAGACTAATCTGTAAGCTCATTAAAACATTGTATGGTCTTAAACAGGCTCCAAGGTGCTAGTTTAATAAGCTGACAACAACCTTAAAGGAAGATAAATTTTAGCAATCTAGAGTTGATTAAAGTTTGCTCACCAAAGTTTCAGGTTATTCTACAACCATAACTTTGATATTAGTTTATATGGATGATTTATTGTTGGCAGGTAATTCATCATATCACATTGATGAAATCAAACTGATGTTATCCAGTAATTTTCACATGAAGGATTTAGACAACAACTATTCTTTGGGCTTAGAGGTGCACCGGTCTCCTACGGGGTTCTTTTTATTACAGAAAAATATGTAGTGGATTTGATGAAGGTATACAAGATGGTTGGCGTAAATCCCAGTAAGCTTCTCATGGCTACCAAGTTCAAACTTCATTCATCCAAAGAAAAACCTTTGTCAAACATTCAACTTTATCACAGGTAAATGGGAAAACTCATCTATCTAACCGTGACAAGGCTAGATATTGTGTATTATGTGCATATTTTCACACAATTTATGCAATCACAAACATCAAAGCATATGTTGGCTGCAAAACAATCGTTGAAATATCTGGTACTTATCTAGGTCAAGGGGTTTTACGGGAAAGCGATTCTTCAGCTCAACTGATTGCATATTGTGACTCAAATTGGGCTAGTTGTGATTTTTCTATGAGGTCAACATATGGCTACTGCATTATGTTGGGTTTTTCACCTATGTCATGGAAATCAAAGAAACACTCTGTTGTCTCTAGGTCGAGTGCTGAAGCTGAGTACAGATCTATGGCCTTAGCTGTGAAGTTACCTGGCTTACTACTTTGTTGACAGACATGGGACTTCAAAATATGCCACGTACAGTTCTGAAATGTGATAATCAGGTAGCATTGGCTATTTTAGCAAATCCAGCGTTGCATGAGCGTGCTAAGCATGTTGAGATTGGTTGTCACTTTATTAGGGACGAGATTACAGCTAGTCAAATAATCACTCAACATACACCTTCTTATACTCAAATTGCAGACATGGTTACTAAACAACTGACTGCTAAACAACATTCATACTTAATGTCCAAGCTTGGTATTTGCTCTGCACCTCCCACCAAGCTTGAGGAGGAGTAATAACAAAAGGGACTCATGTGTCTTTTAGGAAAACTGTCAAAAGTGGTTATGTCTTTTTCTATTAATAGTTGTTAAAAAGTAGTTACTACTTATTCTCATTGTGAGAGCATATATATAGTAGTGTTTTCATTCTGTGATTCAAAAACTTGTATTTGAAAATTCTAGAGATGGTTTGTTATGGTGTTCATGGAGTTTAATCACAAATTACTTTTCTTCAGAGACTACATCTTCACTATATGAAAGTGGAATGGGCTAGTAATTACTTAAACAAAATGTTTCAGGTATAAAATTAGGTAAATGAGTCCATCAAGGTTTTTGGCTCGCAATAAAGCTAGGGTCCCGATCGAATCTTTTATCAAATGACATGCATTAACTTTTAATTGAAATGGGCCACTATATTCACATAAATAGCATCAATTAAAATATCACATCTCAATTATCATGTAATTTTATGAAAAATTTTGTACCCAATTTTGTGCATTTAACACTATTCGTCACTTTATACCTCTCAGTTGTAAAGTGTTTTCGTTAATAGAAAGAAGAATCTTTCAAGGTCAAGCATTCTTCATCTTGTTCAGAGTATTCGAGCGATTGAACATTGTTTTGTTGCTCGATCTTCAAGATTTAGTGTTTGTTATTCCAAACACTCAAAGTCTTTAAAGATTTGAAGAAACCTTTCCAGTTTTATTTGAAGATCAAGAAGGTCTTCAAACATTCATCTTCTTTGTGTATCTTTTGGATTTGAAGCTTTCAAGCTCAAGGTAGCGATCAGAGGGGCCCTAAGGCCAAGCCTCCTCTATTAACGATTAAGAGTATCTCTAATGGAGCTCTTAAATCATTATTTAAAATATAATATTATATGTGGCTCCTAGTGAGTTAAGACATTGAAAAAGATGACAACTCCAATGCTCCTTTTTATACTTGCTCTTTATTCATATTTTATTCATATAGATGAGAGGAAAAGTAAAAAGAGAGAAATGTTGGAGTTAAAGTTGGAGGAAAATAATATTATATTCATAAATAGAAGTTAAGAGCTACTAGATGCTCTTTATAAGAGAGGAGAGACGATGAGTTCTTAAATTTTTAAAGAGTTTTCAAGAGCCCATTGAAATTTTCATTTTTGCCTTGGCTCTCTAAATTTGAACTTAGGAGCTTGTTTAGAGAGCCCTTGGAGATGCTCAGGACAGGTAAAATAATAAACTATATTGTAGGGGTGCATTATTCTTTACGTATATAAAAGAGCAAACAAAAACTTTAAAAGCTATATAAGCACAAAAAATTTCTTGAGGACACAAAATTTTAATTTTAATTTTGAATGAGTACAAAATTTGTTCTTTTAACTACTTGATAGAATACTTGAGCATCTTCAATGGGGTTGGTTATAATCGTTAACTAAATTGTACCAGTAAGACATTATGTAAAATTTGCTCAACGTGTGAGACGTTGTGCTTCAATGGTATTGACTATATTGGTTAGCTATAATTTAAAAATATGATGTTTTTAATATTTTAGATTGTTAAAATAGAATATATTATTTCAAGATGGTAATAAATGATGTGTAATCTCCCTACATATTTCTTACAGGCGGTAGAGGTTCGTCAAATATAGTCATCCATAGTAGGTTGGCTAAAATTATAGACAAGAGATGAGTTTGGTTGGAGTGTGATTTTTTCAAGAGTTTGACTATGTTTCTTATTTTTGGTATGGCAACTCACTTTTTATCTAAGGGATTTTATAGTTGGAGATACTCTTATTCTTTTTCTTTTTTTTTTGATAAATGAGTTAATGCAACTATAAAAAGTCATACGGCATCTACATAAATAGTGCGTCAAACAAACAAAATACAGAAACAGAAACAATCACTTATTAATCCATTCTTATTAGAGATGAAATCACGTTACTTGCTGACAGAGCCGGCCCTTGGGTAAGGCGACCAAGACGATCGCCCAGGGCACCACTACCTTCAGGGGCATCAAAAAAATCTATGCTTATGTAGTATATAATGAGAAATTCATACATTTAGATATATATATATACATATATATATATATACATATATATATACATATATATATATACATATATATATATACATATATATATATATATGCATTTGAATTGATTGTGTTATTAATCTTAAAACATTGTTTTTGATCATGCCAATGTATAATTTGAATTTATATAAAATTTTCAATTATGATCTTGAAAAATAGGGGCACTTTTTTCAAAATTCGTCTAGGGCACCCAAATGTGTAGGGCCGGCCTTGTTTGCTAAAGATGATATTTACCCATATTTCGCCACTTTCTATTCCGCCATAAACAGTTTGAGCTATCGACTGAGAATACAATCCGCTCTGACAACTTTTATTATTAAATCAAGCACCATACTCACACAAATAGTGAGAAAATAACAAAACTCACACAAACGTTGTGAAAATAACAAAACTTACGCAAACTGTGAGACAACAAAAAAACCCAAAATCAAACGCGAACTAAACATGACAAACTAGCAACCTTAGATTTGCAAAAAAATCAAAATCAAACGCGAACTAAACGTGACAAACTAGCAACCTTAGATTTGCAAATGCTTAAATGAATACTAACGAGACCAAGACAATTCTTAGATCTGGGAAACAAATCCACAAAAGAAGATAACTCGAATCACTTTCGAGAACAAACTCACCAAGAAGAACGAGAAATCCGTAACCCCATAGAATTGAGATCTAACAAAAAGATGCTCTTAATCTTGTTTGGTGTTCTGATATAAATATTATCAATATTATCGCTGCTTACCTTTTTCGCGGTGTTGGACACAAATTTATTTCGGATTGAGACTGCTAGAGTGATGAAGGCATGATTCCTTCCACAAAATAACATAACAAACAGAATACTCGCCACGTACAGATGGTCCCAGAAATGTACCAGCACAACTAAAACTAGCAAGTCTCGTAATAGACAAACACAAGCTAATGACAAATAACATGAAATGTAAACTGACATAAATTTAAATGTGCCTTAATACTCCTCAATATACAATGAGCTAATGAACACGAAAGACAGACACTGTAATGCACTCATCGTAATTAATATCTTAACAAATCTTATTTAGCTTGTTTCATCAAGTTTAAGCCTCCAGGTAAACGTAATTAATATCTTAACAAATCTTATTTAGCTTGTTTCATCAAGTTTAAGCCTCCAGGTAAATGTTACAGCTGATCGTCATTAGTTTATCGTACTTAACTAGCATTGTTCGTCGTTATAAAATTTCTCAAGTTGAGGGTTGATTCCCAACTAAGATTTTGTTCATATAGGGGACTAAGTTCAGTTGCAAACAATAAAAGCCAAAGCAAAGAGGGACAGAGGTTATAAACAACAATACAAACTTAGATTTAGCTTTATAAATATATATATCTTACATTTTGTAATTACACTTTAGTAGTATACTGTATGGAAAACAATTGCAGCTCTGCAACCATACAGACTATCAAAAACTGTATTCTTATGCATGTATTAAGTTGCTGGTATTATAGTTTTACCCACGAGAATAATCTATCTTGCTGTTAATAGCATTCGAAGCACACTCTTCATTTTTGGCCTTGCGTCTGGTGAAACACTAACGCAAGTAAGTGCAACCTTAAGGATTGATAGCATCTGGCTTTTAATTGCTGGTGATGTTCTGCTCAGCCTGAAATCAAGAATCTGATCCAACTTGTCTTGCTGAGATGACTTGCTCAAAGCCCACTTGGCCAACTCCATCCCCTGTGACACTGCTGGTTTTCCAGAAAGTAGTTCCAACAGAATTACCCCGAAGCTGTAAACATTGGCAGCCATTGTGACCCTCATTGTGTAAGCATACTCTGAAAGTTATAACATAGACTTAATATTAGACAGATAATCGCATAACATTGGAATAAACTGATATTAGCCGAGTGCTACAATTTAATATTCTATATTGTTATAACAGCTGCATACCTGGAGGAATGTAGCCAACAGAACCAGCAATAGTAGAAAGACTGCCTGTACTCTTTGCAGGATCAATAACCTTAAAAAGCTCAATATCTCCGAGCTGAGGCTCTTTTGAGGACTTCAGCATGATGCTTTTGCTCGAAAGGTCTAACAGTAAAATTGGGCCAGAAGTGTACCCATGGAGAAAAGCCAAACCTTGAGCTACTCCAAGTGCTATACTGTAACGACTTGACCATTCCAACTCATTATCTGAATTATTATAAAGAAAATCAAAAAGGGTGCCATTTTCTGCAAACTCGTAGAACAGGTATGCATTATCAGTGGCTAAGACATAGGCAAGGGGAGACATCACGTTTGAATTGTTCAACTTCCCCAGAACTTTTAGCTCTTCTCCAAACTTCTCGTGGCTACCCATTTGGAATATCTTGTCGCTCCAATTCAGCTTTTTGACAAAGTATTTTTTACCAGATGGCATTACAGCTTTGTAATAGGTTGAAAACCGAGTTTTGACCATGATGTTTGAAGGATTGGCGACAGCATTCATAGCGGAATTGAACTCGATATTTGACCTGTGAATACCATTTTCGGTTAACAATTTCCTCTGGACGACTTGTGGTTGAGGTATATCTTCTCCTAGACTTGAGTGTACATTGTTCACTCTGTAATATTTCCTGAAGATATATAGAGCAACAAATACAATTATAGCAACAACCAGAACACTGGCAGCTGTTGCAATCACCACGCCAGCTGAAACTTTCCTTTTGCCTTTCGAGACTGGTAGAGAAGGGGTTGTACTTCTGATAAGACCCTTATTCCCATTTGTATCAACAGTAACATGTGTTCCAAACATCGGTATAACTCCAGACAGTTGATTGTTTGAGAGTAAAAGGTGAGTTAGGGTACCCAAATTAACCAGAAATTCAGGGATTTTGCCAGAGAACTTGTTGTTTGACAAGTCCAGAACTTCAAGCAGACCTAATGTAGATAGAACCTTCGGAATATCTCCTTCAAAGTTGTTTTTGCTGAGATTCAAAGCAATCTGCAAGCTTTTTGGCAAAGATTTAATGACTCCACCAAGTTGGTTGTTTCCGAGTTGAAGTTCAATTAAATTACTTAAACCACCAATTGTATCAGGTATTGCACCACTAAGCTGGTTTCCTTGCAAATATAAATTTGTAAGATTTTTCAAACTAGAGATTGATGATGGTATTTGACCACTAAAGGCATTCCGGCTCAGATTCAGTCTTTGCAGACTGTATAATTCAGAAATTCGATCTGGTATTATCCCAGACAAATTGTTAAATTGCAAATATAATACCTGGAGGTTGGTAAGTTTGCCCAGTTGCTCCTGCAAAGTACCACTTAAGTTGTTGTAACCAAAGTTCAAAAGTGCTAAACTATGGCAAAGTCCCAGCTCAGGAGGAATCTGTCCAGTCAGCATATTGTTTTCCAGCTCCAAATATGTCAAATTGCTAAGCTTTCCAAATGATGTGGGAATTGTTCCACTTAAATAGTTGTTTCCCAGTCTCAACCTAAACAATCTCGGAGATATATCAGCAGGTATTGACCCCACCATTCCATTGTCAGATAAATCCACCGTCTCCAAATTTGATGGTGACAGAAGGTCCACCGGAATAGACCCATTTAGTTTATTAAAACTCAGGTCCAAAATTTTGAGATGTTTAGTCATCCCAACTGGAATTTCACCAACAAAATTATTCTGATGAGCAGAAAACCGCGAAAGGGTTGTGATCTTCAGCAGTGACTTGGGAATTTCACCGCTCAAATTGTTGACGGACAAAATCAAACTCTCTAACTCTAAAAGTTCTCCAAATCTCTCCGGAATCAAGCCAGACAACCTATTCCCACCAAGATCAATCAGGGTTAAATTCCTACAATTCGCAATCTCTCCAGGAATACTCCCCTGAAATTCATTACCACCGAGCTGGAGCTCCTTTAACTGACTAAAATTTTCTAGACTCGCCGGAAGCAGCCCAGATAATTTATTGTCCCCAAGATTCAACCCTTTTAACCCGGCTAAATCATTCAACTGAGAACCAAATGTCCCATTAATTTCATTAAAAGAAAAATCCAAAAATTCCAACCCAAGAAAACCCTTAAAAACAGGCAACTGAACAAGCCTATTTCTACTAAAATTCAACGTCTTTAACCCACTAATCTTACCACAAACATCAATAAACTCATTTGGGATCCCCCCAAAATGATTATTAGAAAAATCAAGACTTTCCAAACTATCAAGTTGGCAGGGAACAGAAAGAATCTCAACATCAGACAAACCAAACTTAGCAAACTTCAGTCTTATCACACTAGTATTATCAACACTACAAGAAACACCAGACCAAGAACATGGGTTTTGAGCAAATTCAACATGAGTCCATTCATTTGGATTTGAACTTGTGTTTGATGTTACAAGGCCATAGAGCCTAGACATAGTTGAGTTCTGGGCAGGGGACAACTGAGAAGAAACATAGTCTATCAAGAAAAAACAGAGCAAAACAGAGGAGATATCAACATACCTTCTTCTCATTTTAGCTTGTGTTTGTGTCCGAGGAGACAAGAATTTGATGCTCTAGTGAAAAAACGAGAAAGAACAGGAGGGTGTGTCTTGGAGTTTGTGCACAAGTAAGATTGAGTAGGGGATTATTCTATGCATACAGAGGAATGTTAAATAAATGTAAAGCAAATGGCAGGAGTAGACTAGTTGTAGTAAAGTAGCGTGTGGAACTGACGTTGACTATGACCAAGAATGGCAAGAGTAAAAACCAAGAAATTGCCGGTTAATGGGCGTCTATTGTCCGATTTCCAATCACTATAAAGAGTCACTTTCTTTTTACTCCCAAGTTTTTTCTCAACCAGAATCCAGGACAACAGAAAATAAATATTTTTTTTATTATATGTTAAAATTAAATTAGCATATAAGTTAATCTGGATTTTATTTAATAAATAATATTATATTTATCATCTTCTTTGAGATGGTTTAATTATTTTAAATTTGATATCTGCCAAAGGCATTTATTTATATTTTCAAATAATGAAACTCCAGTAAGGGAGTCGGATAAAGTACTCCTTCTCCCTCATTTCTTTACGTGACTTTTTGACACGTTTTTCCACGCTCATTTATAGTATAGTTCTGTAATATATTTTTTAAATTTTTTTTCTCTGAATAAAGGTTTGATGTATAAATTTTTATTCAAAATAAGAAATTTTTTTAAAAAAATATAAAATTATACTTTATATGAGCCTCAAAATACGTTCAAACAATCCACGTAAACAGGAGGAGGGATTAGTGTTTTACTCCTCTAACAGAAAGGCGTAAGAGAAAAACAAACAAAACTACAAAAGTCTATGGTGGGTCCTATTTGTGACTACAAACAGCTTTTACGCGTGAAGACTTGGACTTTTCGAAATATTGGGGTCGTCTCATAATTTTACTCCCTTAGCAAACTTCAGTCTTATCACACTAGTATTATCAATACTACAAGAAACACCAGACCAAGAACATGGGTTTTGAGCAAATTCAACATAAGTCCATTCATTTGGATTTGAACTTGTGTTTGATGTTACAAGGCCATAGAGCCTAGACATAGTTGAGTTCTGGGCAGGGGACAACTGAGAAGAAACATAGTCTATCAAGAAAAAACAGAGCAAAACAGAGGAGATATCAACATACCTTCTTCTCATTGTATCTGATGGGACAGGAAGTTGTGCACTAGAGGAATATATCTATATGTAAATTTAGCATGCATGTGAAATGGCAGCGGAGATTAGTAAATTTATTAACTTTTTTTTCGCATGCAGACTCGTTTAACCTTAGCATCAGCAGAACATTTAAATGCAAAAATCAGGACTAAATTATTACTCCCTCCATCCCACTCATTTGTATACAGTTTTGTTTTTGAGATATCACATCATTTGTGTACATTTTAACAATAGTAAATTTTTTATAAGGTCCACGTTCCTAACATATAATTGTTGGGCACGTTTTATATAGCACACAACTTTGTAGGTGTTGGATGATGATATTGACGGTCAGGATTTAAAACACGTCCCGCGCTTGTTTAGCGCTATACGTGTGTCATTCGGCGCTTAAAAACCGCTGGATGTGTATCTGAAACCCTAGACATTCAGCGCTTAAAAAGCGCCGGAAGCAACCACAAAAACATTCTTGTTTAAACAGCTACTTTTGTGTAAGTAAAATAACATTATTTATATTATTTTAATTATAGATTAGTAAAACTACATTATTTTACTTGATTCTTTTATATAATTTTAAGTGGAATGATCAAATATCAAATTGATAAATGGGATAAATATCAAAAACATGACTTGTTTTAATTCAAATATATCTTTAACAAAATCACGTATAGCGCTAAAAAAGCGCTGGACATGTTTTAAATGCTGACCGTCCATATCATCATTCGACGGCTATAAAGTTGTGTTATATAAAACGTCCCCAGCAATCATATGGTGGAGACTGTTATGGATCAAAAATCGAGGGGTGAGCTTCGTGCTTTTAGACTGATCTCGCGAGTCGGAACTCAGACGGGTCCTGACGAGGTGCCTACGTATCTTCAGCGGGGTGAAGAATCAAGTCAAAAAACGTAGTTCTATTTTGGAGGGGTAGAGCCCTTTATATAGATGTCTCATGGCTAGAGACTGATTAGAAGTAGGATCCCTGGTGTTAGAGTCCTAGTAGAAATAGGTATTTGAGTCAGAGATAGGACTGATCTCTGACCCTTATCTTGAGCTACTGGAGGTTATCTAGGACTCTAGATAGTTATCCACGAAATTCAGAGTTCTTGTAGGACTCTCGGAGTCCTGGACTCGTCAGTCAGACTCCTAATAGGACTAGGATTCGAAATCTGGGCCCTGACCGGGCTGGGGGCTCGTGCCTTGAGTTTGGGCAGCCCATGTTTCTCAAACATGGATGCCCAACGGGCTTTTTATAACCTCAATCTGCTTGCCATGAATTTTGGGTGATAAACCCAGAATCCGGGCCTTATATTCTAGCCGTTAATCAAACACGGGCTCAAAATTACCCAATAATTTTTAGGGCCAATTTCAGACCCATATCATTTGCCCCCCAACTTTGGATAAGTTTCGTAGAAACTTTTCTAAAGTTTTAGAGCATTTTAAACCACTTCTCGAGCCTATTCTGAGTAAGGTTAGCCATCTAGGCCGATTCTGGACTTTTCTTAGTCGATCCGAGGCATTTTGGGGGTACATCAAGTGTTCTGGGGCGCTTTTTGAGCGTTTTCCGGGCGCTTCCAGGGCGCTAGACCTCGCCCAAGTCGATTTAGGGCGCTCAGGGCGTCCAGGTCGACGCTGGCGCGCAACTCGGGCGCACCTCGGGCGCTCAGGGGCGCTCGACCTCGCCCAGGTCGATTTAGGGCGGATTAAACGCCCAGGTCGACGCAGGCGCGCAACTCGGGCGCACCTTGGGCGCTCATGGGCGCTCGACCTCGCCCAGGTTAACGCTCGCACGCACCGTGGGCGCACCTCGGGCTCTCTTGGCGCTCCTTGGGCGCTCATAGGGCGCTACCAGGGCGCTTCTCAGGCGCCCTCGGGCGTTGGGTGTTTTTTGACACCCAAGTCAATTGTCGACCTCACCCAAGTCGATCTAGGGCATCCTTGGTGCCCAGGTCGACGCTGGTGAGGTCCTCAGGCGCACCTCGGGCGCTCTTAGCGCTCCTGGGGCGCTCATAGGGCGCTCCTTGGGCGCTCTCGGGTGTTGGGTATTTTTTGACACCCAAGTCAATTTTCGACCTCACCCAAGTCGATTTAGGGCATCCTTGGTGCCCAGGTCGACGCTGGTGAGGCCCTCACGCGCACCTCGGGCGCTCTTGCCGCTCCTGGGGCGCTCATAGGGCGCTCCCAGGGCGCTTCTCAGGCGCCCTCGGGCGTTGGGTGTTTTTTGACACCCAAGTCAATTGTCGACCTCACCCAAGTCGATTTAGGGCATCCTTGGTGCCCAGGTTGAGGCTGGTGAGGTCCTCAGGCACACCTCGGGCGCTATTGGCGCTCCTGGGGCGCTCATAGGGCGCTCCCAGGGCGCTTCTTGGGCGCTCTCGGGCGTTGGGTGTTTTTTGACACCCAAGTCAATTGTCGACCTCACCCAAGTCGATTTAGGGGATCCTTGGTGCCCAGGTCGACGCTGGTGAGGTCCTCAGGCGCACCTCGGGCGCTATTGGCGCTCCTGGGGCGCTCCCAGGGCACTTCTTGGGCGCTCTCGGGCGTTGGGTTTTTTTGACACCCAAGTCAATTGTCGACCTCACCCAAGTCGATTTAGGGCATCCTTGGTGCCCAGGTCGACGCTGGTGAGGTCCTCAGGCGCACCTCGGGCGATATTGGCGCTCTTGGGGCGCTCCCAGGGCGCTTCTCGGGCGGTCTCGAGCGTTTCAGGACTATACATAGTTTAAACATGGATTATGCAACCATTAAGTGTAATCATGCTTGATTATGACTTGTTAATGGTATGAGATAAGATTAGGCCTTAATCAAGGTTTTAGGGGCCTTTTCAAGGCTAATCCCTTGATTAGGGTTTTATAAGGTTTTATACATATTTTATACATGAAAATATGTATATGTTATGGATCAAAAATCGAGGGGTGAGCTTCGTGCTTTTTGACTGATCTCGCGAGTCGGAACTCAGACGGGTCCTCACGAGGTGCCTACGTATCTTCAGCGGGGTGAAGAATCAAGTCAAAAAACGTAGTTCTATTTTGGAGGGGTAGAGCCCTTTATATAGATGTCTCAGGGTTAGAGACTGATTAGAAGTAGGATCCCTGGTGTTAGAGTCCTAGTAGAAATAGGTATTTGAGTTAGAGATAGGATAGGACTAATCCTTGATCCTTATCTTGAGCTGCTGGAGGTTATCTAGGACTCTAGATAGTTATCCACGAAATTCAGAGTTCTTGTAGGACTCTCGGAGTCCTGGACTCGTCAGTCAGACTCCTAGTAGAACTAGGATTCGAGTTCTGGGCCCTAACCGGGCTAGGGGCTCGTGCCTTGAGTTTGGGCAGCCCATGTTTCTCAAACATGAATGCCCAACAGGCTTTTTATAACCTCAATCTGCTAGCCACGAATTTTGGGTGATAAACCCAGAATCCGGGCCTTATATTCTGGCTTTTAATCAGACCCGGGCTCAAAATTACCCAATAATTTTTAGGGCCAATTTCAGACCCATATCATTTGCACCCCAACTTTGGATAAGTTTCGTAGAAACTTTTCTAAAGTTTTAGAGCATTTTCAATCACTTCTCGAGCCTATTCTGAGTAAGGTCAGCCATCTAGGCCGATTCTGGACTTTCCTTAGTCGATCCGAGGTACATCAAGTGTTCTGGGGCGCTTTTTAAGCGTTTTCTGGGCGCTTCCAGGGCGCTAGACCTTGCCCAGGTCGATTTAGGGCGCTCAGGGCGTCCAGGTCGACGCTGGCGCGCAACTCGGGCGCACCTCGGGCGCTCAGGGGCGCTCGACCTCGCCCAGGTCGATTTAGGGCGCTCAGGGCGTCCAGGTCGACGCTGGCGCGCAGCTCGGGCGCTCATGGGCGCTCGACCTCGCCCAGGTCGACGCTCGCGCGCACCGTGGGCGCACCTCGGGCGCTTATGGGCGCTCACGGGCGTTAGGTGTTTTTTGACACCCAAGTCAGTTGTCGACCTCACCCAGGTCGATTTAGGGCATCCTTGGTGCCCAGGTCGACGGTGGTGAGGTCCTCAAGCGCACCTCGGGCGCTCTTGGCGCTCCTGGGGCGCTCATAGGGCGCTCCCAGGGCGCTTCTCGGGCGCTCTCGGGCGTTAGGTGTTTTTTGACACCTAAGTCGATTGTCGACCTCACCCAGGTCGATTTAGGGCATCCTTGGTGCCCAGGTCGACGGTGGTGAGGTCCTCAAGCGCCCCTCGGGCGCTCTTGGCGCTCCTGGGGCGCTCATAGGGCGCTCCCAGGGCGCTTCTCGGGCGCTCTCGGGCGTTAGGTGTTTTTTGACACCCAAGTCAGTTGTCGACCTCACCCAGGTCGATTTAGGGCATCCTTGGTGCCCAGGTCGACGGTGGTGAGGTCCTCAAGCGCACCTTGGGCGCTCTTGGCGCTCCTGGGGCGCTCATAGGGCGTTCCCAGGGCGCTTCTCGGGCGCTCAGGGGCGTTAGGTGTTTTTTGACACCCAAGTCAGTTGTCGACCTCACCCAGGTCGATTTAGGGCATCCTTGGTGCCCAGGTCGATGGTGGTGAGGTCCTCAAGCGCACCTCGGGCGCTCTTGGCGCTCCTGGGGCGCTCATAAGGCGTTCCCAGGGCGCTTTATGGGCGCTCACGGGCGTTAGGTGTTTTTTGACACCTAAGTCGATTGTCGACCTCACCCAGGTCGATTTAGGGCATCCTTGGTGCCCAGGTCGACGGTGGTGAGGTCCTCAAGCGCACCTCGGGCGCTCTTGGCGCTCCTGGGGCGCTCATAGGGCGCTCCCAGGGCGCTTCTCGGGCGCTCTCGGGCGTTAGGTGTTTTTTGACACCTAAGTCGATTGTCGACCTCACCCAGGTCGATTTAGGGCATCCTTGGTGCCCAGGTCGACGGTGGTGAGGTCCTCAAGCGCCCCTCGGGCGCTCTTGGCGCTCCTGGGGCGCTCATAGGGCGCTCCCAGGGCGCTTCTCGGGCGCTCTCGGGCGTTAGGTGTTTTTTGACACCCAAGTCAGTTGTCGACCTCACCCAGGTCGATTTAGGGCATCCTTGGTGCCCAGGTCGACGGTGGTGAGGTCCTCAAGCGCACCTTGGGCGCTCTTGGCGCTCCTGGGGCGCTCATAGGGCGTTCCCAGGGCGCTTCTCGGGCGCTCAGGGGCGTTAGGTGTTTTTTGACACCCAAGTCAGTTGTCGACCTCACCCAGGTCGATTTAGGGCATCCTTGGTGCCCAGGTCGATGGTGGTGAGGTCCTCAAGCGCACCTCGGGCGCTCTTGGCGCTCCTGGGGCGCTCATAAGGCGTTCCCAGGGCGCTTCTCGGGCGCTCTCGGGCGTTAGGTGTTTTTTGACACCTAAGTCGATTGTCGACCTCACCCAGGTCGATTTAGGGCATCCTTGGTGCCCAGGTCGACGGTGGTGAGGTCCTCAAGCGCACCTCGGGCGCTTTTGGCGCTCCTGGGGCGCTTATAGGGCGCTCCCAGGGCGCTTCTCGGGCGCTCTCGGGCGTTAGGTGTTTTTTGACACCTAAGTCGATTGTCGACCTCACCCAGGTCGATTTAGGGCATCCTTGGTGCCCAGGTCGACGGTGGTGAGGTCCTCAAGCGCACCTCGGGCGCTCTTGGCGCTCCTCGGGCGCTCTCGAGCGTTTCGGGACTATACATAGTTTAAACATGGATTATGCAACCATTAAGTGTAATCATGCTTGATTATGACTTGTTAATGGTATGAGATAAGATTAGGCCTTAATCAAGGTTTTAGGGGCCTTTTCTAGGCTAATCCCTTGATTAGGGTTTTATAAGGTTTTATACATATTTTATACATGAAAATATGTATAAATATTGTATTTTCATTTATTTTTAGGCTCTAGGAAAATCTAGATCCTTCCAAAACCTTCTAGATTATGGGCTTTTTCTTGGGCTTGGGCTAGTTGACCTGTAATAGCAGGTCACTTGGCCTGTTGACCTGTTAGATGACCTGTTGGCCATCCTATAAATAAGTGAGCATCCTCATTTCTCACTTCTCACTTCTCACTCTACAAGTTTACAACATCTCTCTAGAATTCTCTCAAGCTTCAAGCTTTCACCACCAAGGTTCTTTCGAGCTCAAATGGCCGATCGGGAAGCATCACGCTTGGCCAAGATTTCCAAGGCCATGGGCACCTCCTCCAAGTCCAAGAGAGGTACTCCTATAATCATAAACTCTTATTGTTCATCTTTACTTGATTTGATCAATATTATGCGGGATGAATACCCCTCCCTAGCTGAGCTAGGTTCTTATGGCTATGCTGCCGATTGTTCGCCTTCGTTGGCCAAGGCCTATCATAGATTGCTTAACTTTCCCAAGGCTTATTCCCTGGTCCGTGCCGAACCCGGGGATAGGACCTGTCATTGGGATCCTCAGCACTTGTTTGTATACAAGCATGCTCTACTAGCCGGACTTAGGTTTCCCCTGCATCCCTTCATCCCTAAGCTCTTAGCTGATGTGGGACTCAATCCCTGTCAATTGACGCCCAATGCTTGGCGCATAATCCATTGTTTCATGGTTCAGTGCCTATCTAAAGGCCTTTCCATGTCTGTCTCATTGTTTCGTAAGATTTTCCAATTCAAGAACTACCCGGCGGGCTCCACAGGTTGGGTTCTCATTAGTCATCGGCCTGACCAGCCTCTTATTTTCAACAATTCCTCTATTCCGGATAACAACCCTTGTTGGAAGAAAGAGTTCTTCAAGCTACACTGGGAAGGGGGAGATTGGGGAACTCTATTCAGATCCAAGTTTTGTAAGGTCGTTGATGGGAGTGTCGACTCCATCCACCTATCGGATGTCGAGAAGGCAGCCTATGCTGAATTGGTCAAAGACAATGGCCAATCCAAATGCTGGGATCTCCTTGATGAATTCAATCTTAGAAAGCTTGGTCTTTCAAGGGTTAGTGATGAAGGTATAAACCTTTTTTTTTACACCTAGGACCTTCCTCGGGTCTACCCCATTATTCGCGACTTAACTTATTTTTCGTTTTTGTTTTGCAGCTGCTACAAAAATCAATGAGGAGAACGTGCCTCTGCAAGAGGAGACGGGTCGGATGAAGCGGCATAGGTTGGCTAAAGACCCTCGGGTCCCTCGAGAGTTGCCCGCCTTCCTTCAACCCCATTCGGCAGAGGGAGGATCATCTAGTCAGCCTCGGGCTTCCAAGTCTCAAGCCTTTAAACTGTTGGGTTTCGGGGAAACAAACGCAGCGGATAATCGACGTAAAATAAAAAAATCCGAAACCCTAACCCGAGGATCCATCTATAAAGAACGGCTAATCATGGAGATACGAGATAATACCTTGTTGAAGCTTTACGTTAGCGAAAGATGGAGGTCCGGAACAAGCAATCACCACGCAGCCCTCGTCTAAGGATCGCGTCTCTAAGCAGTCCACACGAACGTCTGATCGCCAAAGATCACCGGAGCCGGTACTAGCCGAATGCAGCCTCTCTCTCTCTCTCTAGCCTCTCTTGATGTAGAGCTGCTAGGGTTTTATAATAAAACGAATTTTATGTTACTTAACCCTAAAACAATACATCATTATGTATTTATAGGGAAGAGAGATAGATGGGCCAAACCCTAATCGGATTTGGGCTTCTCCAAACCTAATCCGATTTTGGTTTTAATATTAAATTCGAAATTCTAATTACTTAATTAAGACTGGCTCAATTAAATAATTTATTTCGAACTTAATCATTTAATTTAAATTCAGAATTTAAATTAAAACTCCTTTAAACGTTCAAAGTGTGTGACCCTTTAGGTTATTATTACGCTGGCAATAATTTTAATATCCAATAATAAAATTATAAACAATGAGCGGCATCTAGTAATACATCATTGCTACCCAAGTAATAATAATAATTGGTGATTCAATTAAACCTTTTGTGAATAATGTACAATGTAATATAATCCCTTTAACCTTATATTATAGATCAGACTCAAGGCATGTATTGTGTCATCCTCTTCATCGTCTAATCCGAATTTCCTTGATCAATGAGTAGACTATTAAACAAATCAATATTTGAGCACGGCCATGCATTTTATAGTCTCACTCAATCAAGAGGCCAATAATATCACTCCTAAAATAGGAGGGTTAAATCCTTTCTAGATCATTCATATTTCTCATACGATTCATAATATACCCAATGTACATTTCATCATTACCCGGTCAAAGGTAACTTTTAGTGCAACCAAAGTATATTAATTCTCATATAGAAATATAATGATATCAAGTCAGAGGATCATTACATCATTATCACAGTGAGAATTTCTAATGACACTTATTAACATGTAAAATCTCACGGTGGGTCATTCCAGTGCCATGTGTCGATACATGCACTTATGTTCTTGACTTTAGCATCACTATACCTATGATCAATGAGATGTGATCATCAGTCAACAAACATACTAGTCTTAATGCATCATTATTGTCCCTTAACAATGATACTCGACTAGGGACATTTAGGAATATTGATATTATTCTCATAATCTCATTTCTAAGTCACGTACTTAGAGATATAGAATTACATATAATATTCCAAGGACATTTATTATGCTTTCAATTTATTACGCAGTAAATAAAGACACAATAAATATTTATTCCATAATAAATATAACATAATCCATAAATGTCTACGATAGAACACAATAGTATTGTCTCTAGGACACCAATACTAACAATCTCCCACTTGTACTAGAGCCAATCTCTGATGTATCTAATACCCATGGAACTAGTATGACCTTCGTGCTTCTGCTGCGACAAAGCCTTGGTCAGTGGATCTGCAATGTTATCATCTGTATGCACTTTACATATATGTATATCCCCTCGAGTGTTAATCTCTCGGAGTAGGTGGTATCGTCTGAGTATATGCTTAGTGCGGGAATGAGATCGGGGTTCCTTAGCCTGTGAAATGGCTCCATTATTGTCACAGTACAAATCTATCGGATCTGATACTGAAGGAACCACATCAAGTCCTGTAAGAAATTTCCTGATCCAAACAGCTTCCTTGGCTGCTTCACAAGCAGCTATATACTCAGCCTCCATTGTAGAATCGGCAACCGTCTCTTGCTTTGAACTTTTCCAACTAACAGCACCTCCATTTAGACAAAATACAAAGCCAGACTGAGAGATCGAATCATCTTTGTCTGTTTGGAAACTAGCATCTGTGTAACCTTTTACAACTAGTTTCTCTTCTCCTCCATATACCAAGAATTGATCTTTAGTCCTCTTTAGGTACTTAAGAATATTCTTGACTGCCGTCCAGTGACCTTCACCTGGATTAGACTGGTATCTACTCGTCATGCTCAAGGCATACGAGACATCAGGACGAGTACATATCATTGCATACATTATGGAACCAATTGCCGAAGCATATGGAACTTTGCTCATACGGTCCTTATCATCCAATGATTTCGGACTGTTTTCTTTCGAGATCAATATCCCGTGAGACATTGGGACATATCCCCTTTTTGCCTCTTGCATCCCAAATCGATGCAATACCTTATCAATGTATGTACTCTGACTTAGGCCGATTAGTCTTCTTGATCTATCTCTATAGATCCTGATCCCTAATATATAGGTCGCATCGCCCAAGTCTTTCATCGAGAAATTTTTGCTCAACCAAGTCTTAACAGCCTGTAAAGAAGGTATGTCATTCCCCATTAGTAATATGTCATCCACATATAGCACTAGGAATGCCACATGGCTCCCACTCACTTTCTTGTAAACACAAGGCTCATCTTCATTTTGAATGAAGCCAAACTCTTTGACTGTTTCATCAAAACGAATATTCCATCTCCTTGAGGCTTGCTTCAATCCGTATATAGATCGTCGCAACTTACAAACCATTTTGGGAAATCTCGGATCGACAAAACCTTCAGGTTGTGTCATATACACATCCTCTTCTAGGCTTCCATTCAAGAAGGCGGTTTTGACATCCATCTGCCAGATTTCGTAGTCATAGTAAGCAGCTATTGCAAGCAAAATCCTGATGGATTTGACCATAGCAACTGGTGAGAAGGTTTCATCATAGTCAATACCATGAATCTGTCTGAAACCTTTTGCAACTAGTCGTGCCTTATAGGTCTGAACATTTCCATCCATGTCGGTTTTCCTTTTGAAAACCCATTTACACTCAATAGGCTTAACTCCCTCGGGTAAATCAACCAAAGTCCATACTTGGTTTTCATACATGGAATCCATCTCAGATTTTATGGCATCAAGCCATCTCTTGGAATCTGGAGTGTTCTTAGCATCTTTGTAGGTTAGAGGCTCATCATTATCCATAAGCATCACATCACCAGTTTGAGTCAAGAGAAAACCATAATATCTCTCTGGCTCATGGCGAACCCTACTAGATCTACGAACAACCTGTGTTTCCGGAACAGGATTACTCTCAATATTTTGATGTACATCCTGCTCAGGTTCCTGCTCTGGTTCAATGTTATCATGTGGTTCTCGAACTTCATCGAGATCTATTATCCTCCCACTGTTTTTCTTAGAAAGCATCTCTCTTTCAAGGAACACAGCGGTTCGAGCAACAAACACTTTGTTCTCAGAAGGATTATAGAATGAATAACCTCTTGTTTCAATTGGGTATCCCACAAAATTACATTTATCAGACTTAGGTCCTAGCTTGTCAGAATTTTGACGTTTCACAAACGCCTCACATCCCCAAATTTTCATAAATGACATGCTATGACGTTTCTCAGTCCATATCTCATATGGAGTGTTCTGGACCGTTTTAGTAGGAACTCGGTTAAGTGTATAGGCAGCCGTCTCTAGGGCATAGCCCCAAAAACTAATTGGAAGATCTGC
Organism: Daucus carota subsp. sativus; assembly: GCF_001625215.2. Lineage (NCBI taxonomy): Eukaryota > Viridiplantae > Streptophyta > Magnoliopsida > Apiales > Apiaceae > Daucus > Daucus carota. The sequence goes on from NC_030381.2 coordinate 11,957,640, forward strand.
ATGACTCATCATTGATCGCACCATGTCCAACAAGGTACGATTTCTCCTCTCGGAAACTCCATTCCATTGTGGTGTTCCAGGAGGAGTAAGTTGTGATACAATACCACACTCTTTTAAGAAATTCTTAAATTCTTGGCTTAAGTATTCACCTCCACGATCTGATCGTAGAGTCTTAATACTTTTGGTAGTTTGCTTTTCTACTTCAGCTTTGTACTCTTTGAACTTTTCAAAAGAATCAGATTTATTCTTCATAAGATACACATATCCATATCTACTGAAATCATCAGTAAATGTTATGAAGTAGTAAAAGCCACCTCTTGCCATAGTTCGCATTGGACCACATACATCACTATGTATTAGTTCCAATCTCTCAGTGGCCCTCTCACCTTGTCCTGTGAAAGGTGCTTTAGTCATTTTTCCAATGAGACATGGTTCGCATGCTTCATATGATTCAAAATCAAACTTATCCAAGTATCCATCCTTATGTAACTTGGAAATGCGCTTCTCATTTATATGGCCTAAACGACAGTGCCAGAGGTATGTTTTATTTGAGTCATCAGTTTTAAGTCGTTTATTATTCACATTATAGATGGGAGTATCCAAGTCAAGAACATATAAACCGTTAAATAAACGTGCAACCCCATAGGTAACATTATTCAAAGAAAAGGAACAACTATTGTTCTGAATTGAAAAAGCAAAACCTTTCTTGTCCAAACAAGAAACTGAAATAATGTTTCTGCAAATTGCAGGCACGTAAAAACAATTCTCAAGTTCTAAAATAAGCCCAGTGGGCAACGATAAATGATAAGTCCCTACAGCTATAGCAGCAACTTTTGCTCCATTGCCAACTCGTAGGTCGACTTCTCCCTTTGCCAACGTCCTACTTCCCTGTAGCTCCTGCACATTCATACAAATGTGAGAACCACATCCAGTATCTAATACCCAAGATGTTGAAGTAGACAAATTGACTTCTATAACATAAATACCTGAATCAGAAGCGGCAGCAGCCTTCTTCTTCTTCAGATCCTCCAAATAAGCATGACAGTTCCTCTTCCAATGACCTGGTTTCTTGCAATAGTGACAATCACCCTCCTTCTGAACACCACCTTTTGGCTTCAAGGCCTTAGTTGGACCAGGTTTCGGATTGGCATTAGAATTAGATCCCATCTTCTTCTTGCCTTTCCATTTACCCTTTCCTTTGGCCTTCCCCTTATTCACCATCAATATGGGAGTAGGGGACGCCTTCTGAATGTTGGTTTCAGCAGTTTTCAACATTGCCAACAATTCGGCGGGGTTCTTGTTTATCTCATTCATATTGTAATTCATTACAAACTGAGAATAGTTATTGTTTAGAGATTGCAAGATCAGATCAATTTGGTGCTCAGGACCAATCGGGGCACCCAATTTTTCAAGATAATCGATATACCCTATCATCTTCAGAACATGCGGTCCTACCGGATCACGTTCACCCTGCTTACAAGCATTCAAAGATTTGAAAGTATCAAACCTCTCCTGACGAGCCTGTCCCTCAAACATACGCTTAAGGTGCTCAATCATATCATAAGAATCCATATTCTCATGTTGTTTCTGAAGTTCAGCACTCATGGTCGCTAACATGAGACATTGAACATCCGTGTCATCATCGATATGCTTCTGATAAGCAGTATGCTGAGCACGGGTTGATCCTTCAGCGAGAGGTGTAGGGCGAGGAATATCTATGACATAGAGCTTGCGCTCTTGTTTGAGGACAATCCTCAAATTCCTTTGCCAGTCAAGGAAGTTGGTTCCTGTCAGCTTGTCCTTCTCAAGGACTGATCGTACAGAGAAGTTGTTTGAATTATTTGCCATTGGATATCTACAATATTTTCAAATGCATAAGATAAATTAGTCTACAGATGTTTATTAAATTATGTTCAAGTGATTATAAATATATATTCAAAATATATATCTCCCACTATTTTGTTCAAATCAATAGCCCTAACTATTAATTCGGAAAGCATTTCTGCAAATCTTTCTAGTGAGCCAAGATCCATATTTCATCCATGTTTTAAGTTAGCGTGGGCTAATACTCTCAAAACATGACTATTTAGGTAGACAACATTTGTCAATTATATCAAATATAACTCTTGGATAGTTTGGTGGAGCAACCCTTTGCACATATTTATGTAATAAATCTCACCAAACTCCATGCCTCTAAACCCACAATCCTATTGTGATGGTTTAGTTAAGTTAGACCCAATAATTCAATAACTAAGTACATTTACTTATCACGTCTTCCCATGATTGATTAAAGCACTTTGCTTTGGCAAACCTACTTCTTTCAATCTAGATCTTGACGAGTATTAATCATTGGAAGGCATCTGATTAACTTAAACTAGGGGTCCTTAAGGCCATAACCAGCACCATGCTCAAGTAAACAAACAAGAACACATAACCATACAAAGCGGGGGTCCGGGGGCGGCAGCCCCTGGGCGGGGGTCCGGGGGCGGCAGCCACCGGGCGGGGGTCCGGGGGCGGCAGCCACCGGGCGGGGTCCGGGGGCGGCAGCCCCAGGTAAGGTCGTTGATGGGAGTGTCGACTCCATCCACCTATCGGATGTCGAGAAGGCAGCCTATGCTGAATTGGTCAAAGACAATGGCCAATCCAAATGCTGGGATCTCCTTGATGAATTCAATCTTAGAAAGCTTGGTCTTTCAAGGGTTAGTGATGAAGGTATAAACCTTTTTTTTTACACCTAGGACCTTCCTCGGGTCTACCCCATTATTCGCGACTTAACTTATTTTTCGTTTTTGTTTTGCAGCTGCTACAAAAATCAATGAGGAGAACGTGCCTCTGCAAGAGGAGACGGGTCGGATGAAGCGGCATAGGTTGGCTAAAGACCCTCGGGTCCCTCGAGAGTTGCCCGCCTTCCTTCAACCCCATTCGGCAGAGGGAGGATCATCTAGTCAGCCTCGGGCTTCCAAGTCTCAAGCCTTTAAACTGTTGGGTTTCGGGGAAACAAACGCAGCGGATAATCGACGTAAAATAAAAAAATCCGAAACCCTAACCCGAGGATCCATCTATAAAGAACGGCTAATCATGGAGATACGAGATAATACCTTGTTGAAGCTTTACGTTAGCGAAAGATGGAGGTCCGGAACAAGCAATCACCACGCAGCCCTCGTCTAAGGATCGCGTCTCTAAGCAGTCCACACGAACGTCTGATCGCCAAAGATCACCGGAGCCGGTACTAGCCGAATGCAGCCTCTCTCTCTCTCTCTAGCCTCTCTTGATGTAGAGCTGCTAGGGTTTTATAATAAAACGAATTTTATGTTACTTAACCCTAAAACAATACATCATTATGTATTTATAGGGAAGAGAGATAGATGGGCCAAACCCTAATCGGATTTGGGCTTCTCCAAACCTAATCCGATTTTGGTTTTAATATTAAATTCGAAATTCTAATTACTTAATTAAGACTGGCTCAATTAAATAATTTATTTCGAACTTAATCATTTAATTTAAATTCAGAATTTAAATTAAAACTCCTTTAAACGTTCAAAGTGTGTGACCCTTTAGGTTATTATTACGCTGGCAATAATTTTAATATCCAATAATAAAATTATAAACAATGAGCGGCATCTAGTAATACATCATTGCTACCCAAGTAATAATAATAATTGGTGATTCAATTAAACCTTTTGTGAATAATGTACAATGTAATATAATCCCTTTAACCTTATATTATAGATCAGACTCAAGGCATGTATTGTGTCATCCTCTTCATCGTCTAATCCGAATTTCCTTGATCAATGAGTAGACTATTAAACAAATCAATATTTGAGCACGGCCATGCATTTTATAGTCTCACTCAATCAAGAGGCCAATAATATCACTCCTAAAATAGGAGGGTTAAATCCTTTCTAGATCATTCATATTTCTCATACGATTCATAATATACCCAATGTACATTTCATCATTACCCGGTCAAAGGTAACTTTTAGTGCAACCAAAGTATATTAATTCTCATATAGAAATATAATGATATCAAGTCAGAGGATCATTACATCATTATCACAGTGAGAATTTCTAATGACACTTATTAACATGTAAAATCTCACGGTGGGTCATTCCAGTGCCATGTGTCGATACATGCACTTATGTTCTTGACTTTAGCATCACTATACCTATGATCAATGAGATGTGATCATCAGTCAACAAACATACTAGTCTTAATGCATCATTATTGTCCCTTAACAATGATACTCGACTAGGGACATTTAGGAATATTGATATTATTCTCATAATCTCATTTCTAAGTCACGTACTTAGAGATATAGAATTACATATAATATTCCAAGGACATTTATTATGCTTTCAATTTATTACGCAGTAAATAAAGACACAATAAATATTTATTCCATAATCAATATAACATAATCCATAAATGTCTACGATAGAACACAATAGTATTGTCTCTAGGACACCAATACTAACATAAACCGGCCTGGGGTTTTCGAAGGACTGACTCGGTGCTGGGATCGACTGTTCATGCTTCTGATTGGTCCCTTCACTCTATTACCCCTGCCGACTACCAGGATGTGGTGCTACAGTCGGAGATCAAGGGGATTGATGGCTTTGGCTCTCAAGCCCTTGCTAGTGTGAGTGTTCTTACAAACTTATTGTTTAGGTTCTCCGAGTCTTCCTTAACCCGTTTATCTACTTGTCTCAGGCCAATGCTCAATTCCAGGCTGCCCTCCATCAGGCTAAAGCTTGGAAAAAACAAGCTGAGAGCCACAAGAAGGCTAAGGAATCCTTGGAGGAGGGCATGGAGGCCCTTCGAATCAAGGATGCGGAAAAAGACGAGATTGTGGCTAAGACTCAATCGGAGCTAGTGGAAGCTCGAAGCGAGCTAGTCGAGGCTAGAAAGGGAAAGGATGCTATCATCGACGACTATTTGGACTCTGATGAGTACAAGAATCTGCTGGAGAAGCACAATGAGATCACCTCTGCAGAGGATTACAGTGACGGGTGGAATGAGGCTGTTCAGACCATTCATGAGGATCATCCAGACCTGTTCCATCCTAAATGGGATTATCTCTGTCCCATGAGGATTGTTCTTGACTCTCCCAGTCCTGTTGAAGAGGAAGTCGAGGATTTGGATGTCATTGAAAAGCATCCGGCTGGGGAGTCCGGGTTTGCAGATAGCTCGGAGGCTGATTCCGAGTCTGATGAGTAGGATTTATTAAGGACCCTGCGTGGTCTACTTATTTAGACTTATCTAGCCTTAACTTGTAGCATTAGACTTGTTTAGCCTTAACTCGTAATATCGGACTTATCAAGCCTTAGCTTGTAATTTTCACTCAATCAATGTTAATCGTAACTTATTTATGGTTGAATTCATGTTCCGGGTTGATCCGTTCACGGTAAGTAAACAAAAACTCAATGAAAACATTAGAAACATGAGATATGGAGCAATCCATAAGAAATTTTATTGAAACTATAGTAGAAGAGATAAACAACTAAAATCAACTAAGTTATAAACTAACTGGCAGTGGTCTATCTGACCTTATTCAATGGTCATCTACTTGCTAAGATAATCAAATATAATAAATCTTCAAGTTGGTGGCATGCCAACTGATATGGGTCTGAAATTGGCCCTAAAAATTATTGGGTTATTTTGAGCCCTGGTTTGATTATAGGCCAGAATATAAGGCCCGGATTCTGGGTTTATCACCCAAAATTCGTGGCTAGCAGATTGAGGTTATAAAAAGCCCGTTGGGCATCCATGTTTGAGAAACATGGGCTGCCCAAACTCAAGGCACGAGCCCCCAGCCCGGTTAGGGCCCAGAACTCGAATCCTAGTCCTACTAGGAGTCTGACTGACGAGTCCAAGACTCCAAGAGTCCTACAAGAACTCTGAATTTCGTGGATAACTATCTAGAGTCCTAGATAACCTCCAGTAGCTCAAGATAAGGATCAGAGATCAGTCCTATCCTATCTCTGACTCAAATACCTATTTCTACAAGGACTCTAACACCAGGGATCCTACTTCTAATCAGTCTCTAACCCTGAGACATCTATATAAAGGGCTCTACCCCTCCAAAATAGAACTACGTTTTTTGACTTGATTCTTCACCCCGCTGAAGATACGTAGGCACCTCGTGAGGACCCGTCTGAGTTCCGACTCGCGAGATCAGTCAAAAAGCACGAAGCTCACCCCTCGATTTTTGATCCATAACATTTGGCGCCGTCTGTGGGAAGAAGACAACAACCATGGTGTCCACCAGATTACGCTCAGAAATTCATGCACCTTCAAACGGAGACAACACCGCAACCCAGGATCCACCCTTGTCTCAGGTCACCGCTGGAACCTCAAATCCCATCACCACCACGCCACCAGTCACGTTGACCCTTGCTAGCAGTGGCACAACCACCGCCGCTCAAACCTCGATTCCTATGATTTTTGGCACGCTGCCCCCTATGACTAATGTTGTGGCCACAGCCACTGATCATGGGACTCATTACTCAACCGTTGTGACGACCACAAGAGGACCAACAGATGAGTATGTAGTTTATACGGACGACTCTTCTGAAGATTCGGAGAGGGACTATGATATTCCCCCACGAAGGAGGAGAGACGGAAACCAGAGCCGAGGCTCCCAGCACAACACCGGGCTGAATAACCCCGAGTCCCGTCGACCCACGGACCAGGAGTACGAAGCCAGGATTCGAGCTTATGAACAGGAGATAGCTCAGTTGAGAAGAGACAGGGCGGCACACCAGACCAGGCAGCCACCACCCGAACCTCGGCAACGGACTGAAAACCCTCAGAACGCAGGTATGAATAGAATTCACTTGTTGGCTGCAGGTGATCCAGATAACCCGATCCCCCCATTCACCGAGGAGATCATGGCAGCAAGGATTTCTCGAAAGTTCAAGTTGCCCACAATTAAGGCGTATGATGGAACGGGTGACCCCGCGAATCATGTACGAACTTTCATGAATGCATTACTGTTGCAACCAGTCACGGAGGCCATTAAGTGTCGAGCCTTTCCCCAAACTTTGAGTGGGATGGCACAACACTGGTATAGTCGACTACCCCCTAACTCTATATCCTCGTTTGGAGATTTGAGCCGAGCTTTCATTGGCCAGTTTATTGGGAGCAAGACCCACGCTAAGAGTTCAGCCTCGTTGATGAACCTTCATCAAGGCAGGAACGAATCCCTCAGAGACTATATGAATAGGTTCACTAAGGAGGCGCTCAAGGTCCCGGATTTAGACCAGAAAGTAGCCATGATTGCCCTACAGCAAGGAACCACGGATGATAATTTCCGCCGATCACTAGCCAAGAGGGCCCCTGAAAATATGAATGAGCTCCAGGAGAGGGCCGGGAAGTATATCAAGGCTGAGGAAAGCCTGAAGAAATCTCAGAATAACCAGGGACCGACCTCGAACCCAAAGAAACGTGGAAACGACACCGAGTACAACGCGGATAGTAAGTATTCAAAGACAGGGGATGGTGATAAGTCCCCCACCAAAAAGAAAGCAGGACCGAGGTTCACTGAGTATGCAAGGCTGAATGCCCCTAGGAGTCAGATCCTGATGGAAATTGAGAAAGATGAAAGTGTTCGATGGCCGAAGCCTATCAGGACTGACCCCGAAAAGAGAAACAAGGACTTGTACTGCAGGTTTCATAAGGATACAGGACATAAGACCGATGATTGTCGGCAGTTGAAGGATGAGATCGAGTTTTTGATCCGAAAAGGCAAGCTGTCCAAGTATACTAGGGATACGGACAAGAATCCCCGTGACAATGACAACCGTGGAAGAGACAACGATGAAAGGAATAAGAGAAACCAGCCTAGAGGGCTTGTGATCAATGTAATCTCTGGAGGACCGACCGCAGCAGGCCTATCTAGTAACTCACGAAAAGCTTATGCTCGTGAAGTGATGTACATTGTTGGAGAGCCCCCGAAGAGGGCAAAAATTGAGTTTGCTTTAGCATTCGACAATTTAGATCTTGACAGAGTTAAATTTCCCCATGATGATCCTTTGGTAATCACCCCGGTGATTGGAAACTCTTCTGTAAAAAGGGTACTCGTTGACAGTGGAGCCTCAGTAGATATCTTATTTCATGATGCATATGAGAAGATGGGATATTCTGATTCGCAATTGACACCTTCAGATATGCCTATATACGGCTTTAATAACGTGGAGACAAAGATTGAAGGTATGATCCAACTACCCGTGACAATGGGCACCGAGCCTAGACAGGCCACATGTATGCTGAATTTTTTGGTCGTTAAGGCTTCATCAACCTACAATGCTATCCTTGGGAGGACTGGGATACATGCTTTTAAAGCAATCCCATCCACCTACCACTTGAAGATCAAATTCCCTACCAAGAATGGGGTGGGAGAAGAGATAGGAGATCAAAAAATGGCTAGAAGTTGTTATGTGGGGGCTCTGAAATCTGGAGGGACCGGGGGGCAAGTTCTCCCAATTGAGGACTTGGATGTCCGAGAGGAAGAGGAAAGGAGAGGAAAGCCTGCTGAGGACTTGGTTCCCTTCTCCCTATATCCAGATGAGCCCGAGAAGGTGACCTATGTAGGGGCGTCGCTCCCCGAGGATATGAAATCCGAATTTGTGAAATTCTTGAGGAACAACCGGGATGTGTTTGCTTGGACCGCATCCGATATGCCAGGGATTGATCCCCTCTTTATGACACACACGCTTAACGTAAGCCCAGATAGAAAACCCGTGAAACAAAAGAAGAGAAGTTTTGCCCCAGAGAGGCAGGAAGCCATAAAACAGGAGGTCGATAAGCTTTTGGAAGCAGGTTTTATAGAGGAAATCCAATTCCCAGAATGGCTAGCCAACCCAGTCATGGTCAAGAAAGCTAATGGAAAGTGGAGGATGTGTGTAGACTTCACAGATTTGAATGATGCTTGTCCTAAGGACTGTTTTCCTCTCCCAAGAATAGATACTCTGATTGATGCTACAGCTGGGCACGAGATGTTGAGCTTTATGGATGGCTTTAGTGGGTACAACCAGATCCGAATGAATAAGGACGACATTCCTAAGGTATCATTCATCACTGATTTTGGTATCTTTTGTTATTTGGTTATGGCGTTTGGTTTAAAGAATGCAGGAGCCACATATCAACGCCTGGCAAATAAGATGTTCAAACATCTGATTGGAAAAACCATGGAGGTCTATGTTGATGATATGCTAGTGAAGAGCTTGAACAAAGCTGATCACCTTGAACACCTGAGAGAGGCTTTTGAAGTCTTGAGGACACATAAGATGATGTTGAATCCAGCCAAGTGTGCCTTTGGAGTTGGGTCTGGAAAATTTTTGGGTCGGATGGTCTCAAAACGTGGGATTGAGGCCAACCCCGACAAGATAAAGGCCATCCTTGATATGGAGCCGCCTAAGTCTATAAAGGATGTTCAAAAGCTAACAGGAAGAATCGCGGCACTAGGACGTTTCATCTCGAAGTCCGGGGATAAGTGCTTGCCCTTCTTTAAGGCTTTCAAGAAAGTTAAAGATTTTGAATGGACAAGTGAGAGCCAAGAGGCCTTTGAGCAGTTGAAGAAGTATATGGCAGAGCCACCACTCTTATCAAAGCCCGTGGATGGAGAAACATTATATGTCTACTTGGCTGTCTCTGAGAAAGCACTGAGTGCGGTCTTGGTTCGTGAGGATCGAAAAATCCAGAAACCCGTCTACTATGTTAGTAAGATTTTGCATGGAGCGGAGCTCAACTATTCTGTGATTGAGAAGTTTGCCTTAGCCATGATTACAGCTTCAAGAAAGCTGAGGCCTTACTTCCAGGCTCACAAAATTGAAGTCTTGACAGACCAGCCCCTTAGGAACATAATGCATAGCCCGAAGGCTAGTGGGAGATTAATCAAATGGGCAGTAGAGCTTGGGGAATTTGAAATTCGATACAAACCACGGGTGGCAATCAAGGCTCAAGCTCTAGCTGACTTCCTCTGTGACGCCCCCAAATCCGCATCCTGCAGATTTGGTCCGTCACTAAACATCTGGCTCAAAACAACACTTGCATTATATTAATATTATACAAGTACAATTTTCGCCCCACAAGTCCAGGGTCGATCGTCTTACAACATTACTACCAGGTTTAACTTGATTACATGATAACAAGTCTGACTACAGACTATTATAATAACTATAGATGGTACAACCCAACGGCGTTGTCTAGCAGTTTCAGCTCTTGTGATGTGCCTTTTCCTTTCCTTTGCCAAAACCCATTTCCGGGCGGTTCTCTTGAGTTGTGCCATACTAGCTCTTTATTGGTCAAAAGGATAAAAAGTAGATGCAAGAATGAGCAACTATTTGCTCAGCAAGTCCACATAGCACAATACAACATTAACAGAATATGCGAATAAAGCATATAAAACAACTCCAGTCAAAACAACAAAGCAGTTACCATCAAATGACAAAACAAGTTCAAGTAAAGAAAATGCTGGTCTTCCACCTCTCGGTAACACTACATGGCTCGATCAGCACCATTTCGTGAATACCGTTCTCCTGTGTAGTCTCAGCGGTCTGATCGTAACCACTGAAGACACACCAACACTCTCTTTGCTAGCATCAGGGTTTAACACTGGAACCCTTCTATCTGCCTTACCAGATAGTAAATTTCAACTCTACCACGAATTTAATAAATTCGTGTTGACCAGCTTGAACAGATTCCTCCGAATACAAGGAAATTTTCCCAAACAAACACTTCTCAATCATCACTACTCATCTCTATCAAAGAAGTGCGAACAATGCACCCTTTCGTCATAACAAAGATTAGATAATTAAAAGAATTAGATTCCAAAGAGTAAGATGATCTCCAAAAGGAGTAAATTGAGATCATCGTTGCAAAGTATTCACATCAAGTTTTAAAGATTCAAAATATTATCGTCATAGGATAAACTCATTCCCGAACAATGGGAGGGCTTCGAATTATACAAAGTAATATGTGAACAATATTTTTAAAGCCTTCAAAATGAAACAGATATTTTCTCGATTCACAATGATAGGAAATGTAATATTTTCACAATCAACACTTTTCACAAAATTAGGAAATAGGCACAAAAAGCTTCACGTCAAGACAGGGATAATGAACTTGCCTGATGTCCTTAGCTTGAACTATTTTCCCAAATTTAATATACGATTGGCTCCGCCTTTTCCAGGGAATATATATATATATTCTAAGCCACGCAAAATAATACATTTAGTATTCTCATTCAAAAAAAAAAAAAAATACAAGATAACTTCATTATTTTTATCCGATCAAAAATATCATGAATTCGATCGGATAACTATCCTCTTTTTAAACTAAAATATTATCTCTAATCTCTTTATTCTTGTAAATATATCAAATATTCATAATCCCCAATCATCTTTTACCACTTGCTTTTTTTTTTTAATCACTAATCCTAATTTGGGTTTCACATAATCTAAGTTTTATTGTTTGATACCACGATCTCAATTTAATATCTGAATATTCATTATACTGACAACTAGTTTTTCTTTCCATTTTCTATTTCCATATATATTCCCCAATCATTATTTATTCATGAAAGGCATATGTTCAGCCTATTTGTATTTAAAGAGGTACAACTCAACTCAGATAAGAAAGCTCAGTAAATAGCAAGTCAACGGAATCCGTACGAAGAACGTCAAGTGATTTATGGGAATTATATGTCAGATAAATTCCAGGATGCTGCTGCACACCACTGAAAGAAGTTCATTAATATGTTCAAGCCTCAGTGCACAAATAATCTTTTGTGGCATGTCCAGGAGTTCAGAAGATATAAAGTTTCTATACTTTATTTTATCAGAAGATTCCAGTTAATGAAGAAGTACTTACAAGACGAAGTCTCGACGAACAAATCAAACTCTTAATGTTTATTTGACAAAGAATATTTGATTCAACTAGATACAGATGAACCAGACAGTGCATCTGTGTATCAGTTATTCAAATTGAATATTTGAAGTCAAGCAGAGTTGGTGGTTCGTTCGCTCGACTGATCAAGACGGAGATTTTAATGTTTAAAGAAGACGGGATGCAGTTCTGCTGTTGAATGGGTGATTAAATATTTAATAGATTATTATTTCACTTCTCAAATAATTAAATTAGTTATGTAATTTATTTGTTAAATTAATTCACTCTCGAATTAATTTAATTTATGAATTTATATGATTAAATTAATTAAGTGGATAATTTTCTATTTAAATATAATCTACAAATCACATTCAATCATCCACTCAAGCTCAGCAAGACAATCTGAGATTGTCTTACCGAATTTCCAACTGCCAAGACAATCCTTGATTGTCTGACCGAATGGTTCTCAGCAAGACAATCAGGAATTGTCTGCCCGAGAATGCTTTGCCAAGACAATCTTCAATTGTCTGCCCGAGAACAATCTGCCAAGACAATTAGGAATTGTCTGACCGAGATAAATTGTCTGCAAGACATTCTGTGACTTCCCAGACAATCTAAGATTGTCTGACCGAAGGTGCTCTGCCAAGACAATTGCATTGTCTGGCCGAGAGAACCACACTGCCAAGACAATTTAATTGTCTGACCGAATGGGAATTGTCTGACCGAGCTCTGGATTGTCTTACGGGCCTTGAAATTGTCTTTCTGCATTGTCTTGTGCTTGCAAGGCAATCTAGAATTGTCTTGCCCTTGCTACTTTGTCTTTGCAACTTTCAATTGTCTTGTCTTTCAATTGTCTTACAAGTACAAATGCTTTGCCTATAAATATGGCATTGCATCCTTCATTTTTAGTGTTCATTCACTTTGTAATCAAAGCATTTGTAAAGCTTTCAAGTTGTTCGTAACTTGCTTGATCGTTATATCCACAGTTTTCTGTGCTTTGATAACCCGGTTGTTTTAATCACTAAATCTAGAATATACCCTGTCAAATTTATTCTACGAACTTTAGTGGACATTAAAACTGAACCATTTTAATTATATAACGACGTCAAACATTGTTATATTAATTAATTATAATCTGATTAACAAATCATATTCAATCAGATTAACTTCCGCGACGATTTGGTACTGATTGTATTCAACCCCCCCCCTTCTACAATCATATCTGGACCTAACAATTGGCATCAGAGCGGTTGATACCATTTTTTCCGTATCAGATCCTATACACACTCTGTAACGTCCAAATATTTTTTATTCGAATTAATTTTATTCCAAAAATTAATTTTGATTAAAAATATTTTTCTTTCAAAAATCTAAATCTCTCCAAACACTATTCACTTCAAATCCTTAAACATGAGTACACAAAAGATCAGTAGCATTAAAATCCCACCGTTCAGCCAGGAACACTTTGGCCTATGGAAGAGGCACATGTTCCTATTCCTCCGCACTGCGAACAGAAAATACATTGGGATTTTAGACAAAGGTGTTACTACTCCGATGAAGGTCATATTAGCACACGAAGAGGATGGTGTGTTGATACCTCATCAGGTCATTCCGAAAGAACTTTCTGAGTACACAGACGAAGAGAGTGATCAGATGAACTTAGATGATGCTCTTCAACTAATCTTGGTTGAATCTCTAAACCCAGTAATGTACAATGCTGTTGTAAATTGTACGAACGCCAAGCAAATCTGGGATACATTAGAGATTATCAATGAAGGCTCAGAGGAAGTTAGGGAAAACAAGAAAGAGATACTGATGGCTCAGTATGAACAGTTTGGTTCTCATCCCGGTGAAGGGATTTCAGAAGTATTTATCAGACTTAATAATTTGATAAATAATTTAAATCTGAATGGGAAATTCTACGACAAGAAAGAGGTCAACATGAAGTTTCTCTTAACCCTTCCTGAACATCTGGAACACAGAATCACTGCCATCAGGGAAAGCAGAGACCTGAATGAGATTTCTCTGGAAAGACTCTACGGAGTTTTGAAAACTTATGAACTGGAGCAAGTTCAAAGTAAACAGAGATATGGCTGGGGAAAAACACAGAACCAGTCAAGAGCTCTAGTTGTTGAGTCACCTGTACTGGAAGAAAAGAAGAAGGATGTTGTTGTTCCTTCTGAGACTACTCAGGAATTTGTTGTACCTGAGATGGGTCAGACTGCTTCTACCAGTGGTGATGAAGAGTTCTATACAATGGAAGAGCTGGAACAGTTAGAAGATCAATCTCTATCACTGTTTGCCAAGAAGTTTGGAAACATGAGATTCCGGAAGAACCCTTCCTATAAATACAAACCTACTGTTAGTAAGTTTCAGAAGGGAGGCTATTCATCTTCTACAAGTAAAGGAGGATATAAGACTGGGATGGTGGACAGAAGCAAGTTCAAATGCTTCAATTGTGGTGAACCTGGACACTTTGCAACTGAATGCAAACAGCCCAAGGTTCAAGGAAAAAGAAAAGATTCGTATGATGAGCTGAAGCAGAAGTATGATGCACTGGTTAGAAAGCATCATGGTACTTCTGGAAGTCAAGGTTTCAAAAGCAAGTCTTATCTGGCAGAAGGCAAAAGCTGGGATGATACAGATAGTGATGAAGAGGAGCAGCTAGGGAATGTTGCTTTCATGGCTACTACTGGATCATCTTCACCTCCTCCTGCTGGAAGCTTTCAGGTAGATCCTACATGCCCTAAACTGTTTATGCAATTAGGACTTGAAAGAGATGATGCTATTAAAAGGATGAAAGCTGCTAATCTTAAAATTGATACTTTAGTCTTAGAAATTCATGATTATAAAATGAATGAGATGAAAGTATTAAAACCTAAAATAGAACAATTGACTATGGACTTAGGATTACAATGTGCTAAAGTCAAAGTTCTAGAGAAAGGTGAGATTGCTTTAAGACTTCAGCTAGACGAAGAGAAAGTGAAATGTAAAGCCTTTAAGGATGCCTCCTTGATAGTCAAAGAACTTAATGATAAACAAGAGATCAAGAGAACTGTTGGAATAGGCTTTGACTATAACAAATCTGTAGGTAAGGCTAGCAACATTACTCCTTTTAAGAAGAGTGCTGAAGAGAGAGGGATTCCTTTTGTTTTGAAAGATTCCCTTAAACCTTTGTTTAAAACCTCAGAAGCTGAACCTCTTTTAGAGACTCCTGTTGTCATTAGATATGAACTAAAACAGGAAGACCTTAAAATGAAAGAGAGTAATGAGATGAGAGATGAGATTCTGACAAACCTGAAACCAATTAAAGTGAAAGGCAATGTTAGGTTGCCTAAAGCTGGTTTGGGTGTCAACTCTGAGAGAACTAAATTCAACAAGCCCAATAATTTTGTTAATAGTAAGAACAAGAACAATAGATGTCATTCTACTGAGAACTTTAAATCTGATAACAAGGTTAGAGTAGAATCTATTGATGTTCCTACTACTATGACTGATACTTCTGATGTTCCTGCTTTTGATGCATGTCATAAATCTTGTAGTGTTGATAATTGTATGACTTGTGCTTTCAATTTGATGTCTGCTTATTTTAAAAATTTGCATGCCAAAAATGAAAACACATCACCTAGACAACACACAAACAACAAGCATGCTAGATCAAAGACTGCTAGTCCTACTCATGTTAGGAAGGAGACTTATGTTCCAAAGTCTAAAACTAAGGTTTATAAGGCTGTTGTTAAGGAAGTAAGTTCAGTCAAGTCTGAACCAAGTATCAGTCCAAGAGGCTCTGTTGTATTACCTAATAGAAATCAGTTCTTTAAGACTGCCGGACCCAATCAAGTGTGGGTCCCAAAGACTGTCTAATCAAGTTGTCTTTTGCAGGGTGCCAGTGGAGTTGTTCGTGTTACCTGGGTGCTTGACAGTGGAGCATCAATGCACATGACTGGCAATAAATCCCTGCTGGAGGACATAAGAGAAGGAGCTGGCCCTACAGTCAGTTTTGCTGATAATAGCAAAGGTCGTACTGTGGGATATGGCAAGTACAAAATTGGAAGGATCATCATAGAAGATATTGCAATAGTTGAAGGACTTCAACATAATCTCCTGAGTGTCAGTCAATTCTGTGACAAAGGTTATTATGTTCATTTTGAAAAAGAGATATGTATCATTAAACATATCAAGGATAAGCGTCCTTCACTATGTGGCATAAGGAAAGGCAATATATTCGTAGCTGATTTGTCTTCAGGACCAGGAAACGAAGTTCACTGTTTCTACGCCAAAGCGTCTGCTGAAGATAGTTGGTTATGGCATAAGAAGCTCTCACACCTCAACTTCAAAACCATGAACTCTCTAGTCAAGAGAGATCTAGTGAGAGGGTTGCCTTCCCTGGAATTCTCAACTGATGATCTTTGTGAAGCTTGTCAGAAAGGAAAAGCGAAGAGAGCATCTCACAAAGGCAAAACCATCAATACCATTACAGATCCACTTCATTTGTTGCATATGGATTTGTTTGGCCCCGTGAATGTTGCATCTATTGATGGAGGAAGATATGCCTTAGTCATTGTGGATGACTTCTCTAAATTTACTTGGGTTTACTTCCTGTCTTCCAAGGATGAAACTCCCCTGACAGTGATTGATCATATCAAGTTGGTTGAGTTGGAAAAAGGTGTTCCTGTAAAAGCTGTAAGATCAGACAATGGAACTGAGTTTAAAAATCAAACTCTAATCAACTTTTATTCTGAAAAGGGAATTAGAAGGCAGTATTCAGCACCAAGGACTCCTCAGCAGAATGGAGTCGTCGAAAGGAAGAATCGTACACTGATCGAAGCTGCAAGGACTATGATTGCTGAAGCAAAGCTTCCTCTGTACTTTTGGGCTGAAGCTGTGTCTACTGCCTGCTATACCCAGAATAGAACTTTGATCAACAAGGATCATATGAAAACTCCATTTCATCTGTATAACAACAAGAAACCTTATGTCAAACATCTTCATGTCTTTGGAGCCAAGTGTTATGTTCTCAAGGATGGTGAAGAGAACTTGAACAAGTTTGAGCCAAAGGCTTCTGAAGCAATTTTTGTTGGTTATACAAATAATGCTTATAGAGTTTTTATAATTGATACTCTGTCAGTTAAAGTTAGTGTCAATGTTACATTTGATGACACTAAACTTCCAAGTATACAATCTGCTGATCCATCTGAATCTCTGAAGTTTGACAACTATCCAGATTCTGATTCAGATGATGATATACCACCTGAGGTTGCAACAGGAGATGACAACAATGATGATGATCCAGGCAATGGTGGAGGAAATGGCAATAATGCTGGAGATTCCACTGATGCCAGTGGTGGATCATCAAGTCAACCTGGCAACAACTCAGGGGGAGCTGGTGGATCAACTAGTCATACACATCAGCCAAATGATAATACTGCTGAATCATCAAGGACACAACTTCCAAGGGAAAGGATTTGGAGCAGAGATCATCCCTTTGATTTGATTATTGGTGATCCTGATGTTGGTGTAAGGACTAGAAGTGCTACGACAAATGAATGTCTATTCTCTGGGTTTCTATCTCAACTAGAACCAAAGAAAATAGAAGAAGCACTTGCTGATCCTGATTGGGTTCTTGCCATGCAAGAAGAACTCAATCAATTTGAGAGACAAGAAGTCTGGGCCCTGGTTCCAAGACCAAAAGGAAAATCTACCATTGGAGCTAGATGGGTCTTCCGTAACAAGTTAGATGGTGATGGCATTGTTGTAAGAAACAAAGCCAGACTGGTTGCAAAAGGTTATTCTCAGGAAGAAGGAATTGATTACGATGAAACCTATGCTCCAGTTGCTCGTCTTGAAGCCATCAGAATATTTCTTGCATTTGCTGCACACTCCAACTTCAAAGTATATCAAATGGATGTGAAAAGTGCATTTCTGAATGGAAAGCTAGAAGAAGAAGTATATCTGGAACAGCCCCCTGGCTTTGAAAATCCAGAGTTTGCTGATTTTGTATACTTTCTATTCAAAGCTGTCTATGGACTCAAGCAGTCACCAAGAACATGGTATGACACTCTCTCTGAGTTTTTAATAGAAAACAACTTTACTAGAGGTGTCATAGACAAAACTCTCTTTTACAAATTGCATGATAAGGATATGATATTTGTACAAATATATGTTGATGATATTATATTTGGTTCTACTAACGATAACTTGTGCAAGAGATTTGCTAAGTTAATGCAGAGTAATTATGAGATGAGTATGATGGGTGAACTGTCCTACTTCCTTGGTCTTCAAGTAAGCCAAAAGGAAGATGGAATATTCATTTGCCAATCCAAGTATGTCAGAGATCTTCTTCGAAAGTTCAATCTAGAAGACTCTTCACCGGCAAAGACACCCATGGCCACTGCCACAAAGCTTGACCAGGATAAATCTGGTAAGAAAGTTGATATCACAAGCTATCGAGGTATGATTGGCTCTCTACTTTATCTTACTGCAAGTAGACCAGATATCATGTTTGCAACATGTTTGTGTGCTAGGTTCCAAGCTGATCCTAAGGAATCACATCTTATAGCCGTCAAAAGAATCTTTAGATATCTTAAGGGTACACCTGGCTTAGGTATTTGGTACCCTAAGAATACTGGTTTTGACTTAACCGGCTATACAGATTCTGATTATGCAGGATGCAGGATTGATAGGAAAAGTACGTCTGGAAGCTGTCAATTTCTAGGACGTCGGTTGGTTTCCTGGTATAGCAAGAAGCAGCACTCAGTGTCTACCTCTACTGCTGAAGCTGAGTATATAGCTGCTGGTAGCTGCTGTGCTCAGATCTTGTGGATCAAGAACCAACTGAATGATTATGGTGTTGTAGTAAACAAAATTCCTATATTTTGTGATAATACAAGTGCCATAGCCATTTCCAACAATCCGGTTCAACATTCAAGAACCAAGCACATTGATATCAGGTATCATTTCATACGAGAACATGTCATGAATGGTACAGTGGTGTTACATTTTGTACCCACGACTGAGCAAATTGCTGACATCTTCACTAAACCACTGGATGAATCCACTTTCTCTAAGCTGGTTTGTGAGTTAGGGATGTTAAATATGACATAGTTCTCTTGTATATATTTTTCATATGCATTATATGTTTTTATATATTTTTTGTGAATTTACTGTATAATTATATCTATATTATTAGATTTTATCTGATTTTCTGTATGTTATCTGATAATATTCTGAGTAATTATGCATGTTTGTATATTAGTCTGTAATTTTCTAAGTGCTCATAAACTCCCCTGTACAATTCCCTAAGCATTTAGATAATTATTTGTAATTATTTTGTATTTTTCAAAATTAATTAAGCATAAATATTTGATTTTAAGTTAATTCATCTTTTTGAATTAAAGTTAAAGTCATAAGTATTGATATTTAATTAAAGTTGAAATTTACAAAATATTTGTGTAATTTATAGTATTGTTTTTATTATAGATTTTTGATTTTAATTGCAAAAAGTTTTATCTTTTAAATTAATCAAAGATCATATTACTATTATTATTATTTGTTTTTCTTTTAGACAATTACATTGTCTACTGTTTGGCTCGGCAAGACAATCTCATATTGTCTTGCTGAACCGGTTTCTCAGTATATTTCGTTTAAATCAAACAAACTCGGCAAGACAATTATTTTGTCTTACCGAGCCTATCTCTTAATGCGCCCTTTTTTTTTTTGTAAGACAATTCTAATTGTCTTACAGACACGTGACTTGTCTGCTTCTTTAAATCTCGGCAAGACAATTTTAAATTGTCTTACCGAGACTAAACTTGTCTTTGTCTTGCTAGCATGTATATATTTGTCTCAAGACAATTCGAGCAAGACAATCTCGTTTGTCTTGCCCGTTGCCTTCATCTTCTTCATCACGAATATACACACAATACACACACTCATTCGACCTCGTTTTTCAAGTTTTAGACATAAAAACTTGCTCGGTTTCGTATTTCAAGCCTTTGTTGCTTGCTGTGTTACTCGACTTTCGTTGAATCGTGTCGAAGCTCTGCCAAAATCGAACTGGGTTTATGTGTTCTTGAGAGACTCGATCGTTTTGGTTGATTTGATTCTGGGTTTGATCGACTTACTGAACCATATACCTGTATTCGGCTGTTGAACCCGTAAATCGAAAGCACCTGTGGTTGATTTAGGGTTCTTGGAGTGATTTGGGGCTTTTCTAATTTAAGGGCTTGTTTGGTTTGTGTTAGGTGTTTAATCTTAAGGCTGCGTTTGGCTAATCTGAATTATTTGGGACTTTAGGCCGTGTTTGGAACTCTAGCTTGTGGAGTTTAATTGTTTAGTGCCATTTAAGTTAATTAACTTCTAATTCGATATTATTCAAATATTTCGAATTATTAATTAATTAATTAAGCTTTAATTAATAGTTGAAATTTGCGAGACATTTGAGAATTCACATTTAATTTGAAAAATTCTCGCTTAATTCAATTTTTAATTATTAAAAATGGCCGGAGAATTCGTGGTTGCTGAGACTAATTACTGTGCCAGTCTTAACCCTGACGATTGCTCTGATAGATTCCGGACTTGGGTCAGATTCCTTTCGAGACAGAGTTTGGTCAGTACAGCAATGACAGCAGATATTCCGATCAAGCTGCAACCTCTTTTTGACTTCTACTCAAATGCTGTCAACTCTACAACCCTGGAGAACTACAAGTTAATAGGGGATTTACCTAACCGGAAGAGGATTGTAATAACTGTAGATGATGTGAACCGGATCTTAGGACTTCCTAGGGACAATTTTGAGCCAGATCCCTCTGAGGATGAATTGAGACAGTTCTTTCAAGATATTCACTATCAAGGTCAGATTTTTCTCCCGAAGATGTCAAAGGGAAATCTGAAAGCTGAATGGGATGTGTTCTTTGACACCCTTGCCAAGGTGTTTGCTCCCACAAATAGGAAAAATTTTGGAAATATATCTTCAATGCTGCAGATCTTTGGATTCAGCATAGCTTACAACCGTCGAATCAATTTTGGGAAGATATTGCTGAGGGAGATCATAAGGAAGATGGGGTCTGTTTCACAGAGATCTATTCAGAAGAATGACAAAGTTGAATGCTTCTACCCCAGATTCCTGATGTTGTTTATGAATGACAAGATGAATGCTGATGATAGGCACATGTACAACGATTCTCCTGTTGTTCCTATTCAGAGGACATGTGCCAAGATCCAAACTAGGCTGGTCAACAAGAAAAAGCATGATAATGTGCCACTGGTAGTGACTCCATTCATGCTCGAACAATTTAGTGTTCCTTTTCAGCCTGTACAAGTTCCTGAACCACTACAACAGCAACAGTATCAACCACAACAACAACAAGCTCAACAACAAGAACAACCACAACAACAATCACCTCCACGTATCAATCAACCACTTCAACTCCTCCAAGACTACCAATCATCCAGTCAATCCTCACATTACTCTCCCTACAACCCTCCTTACAATTCACCAAAACAGTCACCTCATCAATCTGATTACAACTCTCCTCACCAATCTCAACACCAATCCCCTCCACAATACAACTTCTTCCCAGACCAACAAGCATCCATTCTTCCCTCTCAATCTGAACCAACACCTTCACCTACACATACACATACCATACCTCAACCTCAATCAACCTCTCAGCCACTGCCTGCTGATTCTGCTATCAATCCTGCCCTACAGGACTTCAGGGCTGATTTACAGGTAGCTCAGGTACTTTCTAATCTCACTGATACCTTTAATATTGATATTGCAGATTTTGATTGTGATATTGGATTTGATTTCCAGACTCCCAGCATTGAACCTGTAAACACCCAGGTTCATATCCAAGCTGATGTTTCCAATTCAACAACTGAGTCTTCGTCAAACACATCAATCGACACTACTCATACACCAGTTGTTCGAAAGGTAGCCCGGAAACGGAGTGGGAGTGCTATTCTGAGAGAACCCGCAGCTCTGTCTCATAAGAAGCAAAGGGTGGCAGAACCGGAGACAACTGCAGCCGCATCCATTTCCTCCCAAAAGGATTTGGACTCTGACATGGTAAATATACAGTCTCTAGATTCATTCTCTCCACAGAATGCATTTATTGAAATTGGCCGTCCGACCGCGGTATCCTGTAAAGAGTCAAGCACACAACTAGCACTCACGCTAGTAAACACTGAACCTGTGTCTTTTGATTCTTCACTTAGAGAGAGCACAGAATTTCAAAACATGTTATATGAAAATCTTTCTGATCACTCTTTCTTTTTGGATCAGGATCTACTTGGCAACCTGCAAGTACATCCGCCTTCACAGGCATTCGGAGAACAATTTGTTTCTTCACCTCCTTCAGTTCCATCTCAGGGAACTATGGTTGTATATACAGGTGCTGGTGACGGTGTGAAAACTACGAGAGAAATCAGGCAAACACCGAGCGAAACACATGCACGCGAGGATAGTGAAAAATCTTTGAGTGTTCGTGAGGTGAGTGCACACACCAACACAGATCTATTACAGGAACAAATGGCTGCTCTGAGGGCTGAAATAGAAAGGCTGAATGCTGAGAACGCAAGATTCAGAAGTGGAGAGTTGGTGACTCTACAAGAAAAGGTTGTTGATCCTTCATTCTCTTCCCTCAAACAGGAACTAGATGCTCATGTCAAGGGTATTCACTCTAGGATGGACAAATTTGATACAACTCAGGAGCTCTGTCTGACGAAGCTTGACAACTTGGAGCAAACTATGGCTCAAGTTGTTCAACACTTAAAGATCAATCCGTCAACATCTCAGTCTACTCCAGAGGATCCCTCAACTAAGGGGGAGAAGGATAAGGATGACAAAGATAAGGATGACAGCAATGCTGGTGGTGGTGGCAATGGTGGAGATACTGATAAGGGTGAAGAAGAAGCAAGTGAAAAGGATTCTTCTGCAGCTGGCAAATCTAAAGGCAAAATGCCTGAAACTGAGAACATCTTCACTAATCAGGATTATGATAACATTCCTGAAGATGTTGATGATGATGATGCATTTGATTCTGCGTACTTTGAAGCTGAAGAAGAAGGTCGTTTCGAGGAAGGCTTTCTTTTCAATGAAGATCAGTCTGTAGATCCTGAGCACATGGAAAAGGTCAAGATGTTTAAAGCTCAACATGAAGCTAGCAAAGCAAAGCTTCAGGAACTGCAGAAACTGGTAGATGAAAAGAGGACAACTGATGAGTTGGTCAAGCTGGAGAAACAGAAACTATGGGATGCTAAGTGCAAGGAAAAGAGAGAGGATATCTCCAGGAAAGTTGGTGAAAGCTGGGATATTGCAAGGCAAATCCTCTCTGGACCTCAAAGGGAACCTTTCAATGATGGTAAATTCAAATCCTTCATTTATGACCTGAGAGAGGCTAACCCTAATGAAGATATGTTTATGCGTGCTCTTGCTCTCGAGTTAGAATATATAACTATTGGTGTCAAGAATCTTCTCAATGAATGGGAGATCATTATTTCTACTCAGAGAAACGGAACATTCAGGGTTTCAATTGATCTATTCAAGTTTCTATCTCTAACTGAAATCTGGGTGATTCGTAACAAGATTAGACGCAGCTCGAATTTGAATGAACTCCTACGTGACAGACTTATGGATTGTGCCATTCATAACAGTCCACAAGTTGTCAGAAAGCCTTACTGTGTCAAGTTCATTCACGAGAGAAAATTTGGAACCTTCTACCTGGATCACCAACATCTTCTCAAGTATGATGTGAGTCAGTTGGTTCTTGTATCCACTATCCTACGTACCAAGGGCTTCGCTACTAAGGCCAAAGCTGATGCTGATACTGAGATTGTGAACTACTGCACAAGAAGAAATATTCAGCAATACTTCAGGAAGATGAAGTATATCAACCAATCTCAGCCAGCAGATTTCATCGAAGACCCTGTGGATATTGAGGTTCAATATTATCTCTCTTTGGCTCGTGAAAGAAAGAAGCGTGGAGAATCCACTGCAGCTGAAGAGCCAACTCAGAATGAGCCTTCTACTCCAATTATTCACTGTTCAGATGCTGAAGAAGGAGAAGTCACTCGTTCTGAGTGAATAGATTGATTAGGATATTTTGTTAGATATGTTCAAGGAACATCCTTTTGTAATCTATTATGAATATGGTTTAATGTTCAATGCAAGCCATAAACTTTTGCTATTTACATTCCATTGTTTAAATCTTTGTCTTATCTGTTAGTTGAGTTATCCTCTAGGAAATTTGCATGTTATGTTAACAAACAAATAGGGGGAGATTGAAAGGCATATGTTCAGCCTATTTGTATTTAAAGAGGTACAACTCAACTCAGATAAGAAAGCTCAGTAAATAGCAAGTCAACGGAATCCGTACGAAGAACGTCAAGTGATTTATGGGAATTATATGTCAGATAAATTCCAGGATGCTGCTGCACACCACTGAAAGAAGTTCATTAATATGTTCAAGCCTCAGTGCACAAATAATCTTTTGTGGCATGTCCAGGAGTTCAGAAGATATAAAGTTTCTATACTTTATTTTATCAGAAGATTCCAGTTAATGAAGAAGTACTTACAAGACGAAGTCTCGACGAACAAATCAAACTCTTAATGTTTATTTGACAAAGAATATTTGATTCAACTAGATACAGATGAACCAGACAGTGCATCTGTGTATCAGTTATTCAAATTGAATATTTGAAGTCAAGCAGAGTTGGTGGTTCGTTCGCTCGACTGATCAAGACGGAGATTTTAATGTTTAAAGAAGACGGGATGCAGTTCTGCTGTTGAATGGGTGATTAAATATTTAATAGATTATTATTTCACTTCTCAAATAATTAAATTAGTTATGTAATTTATTTGTTAAATTAATTCACTCTCGAATTAATTTAATTTATGAATTTATATGATTAAATTAATTAAGTGGATAATTTTCTATTTAAATATAATCTACAAATCACATTCAATCATCCACTCAAGCTCAGCAAGACAATCTGAGATTGTCTTACCGAATTTCCAACTGCCAAGACAATCCTTGATTGTCTGACCGAATGGTTCTCAGCAAGACAATCAGGAATTGTCTGCCCGAGAATGCTTTGCCAAGACAATCTTCAATTGTCTGCCCGAGAACAATCTGCCAAGACAATTAGGAATTGTCTGACCGAGATAAATTGTCTGCAAGACATTCTGTGACTTCCCAGACAATCTAAGATTGTCTGACCGAAGGTGCTCTGCCAAGACAATTGCATTGTCTGGCCGAGAGAACCACACTGCCAAGACAATTTAATTGTCTGACCGAATGGGAATTGTCTGACCGAGCTCTGGATTGTCTTACGGGCCTTGAAATTGTCTTTCTGCATTGTCTTGTGCTTGCAAGGCAATCTAGAATTGTCTTGCCCTTGCTACTTTGTCTTTGCAACTTTCAATTGTCTTGTCTTTCAATTGTCTTACAAGTACAAATGCTTTGCCTATAAATATGGCATTGCATCCTTCATTTTTAGTGTTCATTCACTTTGTAATCAAAGCATTTGTAAAGCTTTCAAGTTGTTCGTAACTTGCTTGATCGTTATATCCACAGTTTTCTGTGCTTTGATAACCCGGTTGTTTTAATCACTAAATCTAGAATATACCCTGTCAAATTTATTCTACGAACTTTAGTGGACATTAAAACTGAACCATTTTAATTATATAACGACGTCAAACATTGTTATATTAATTAATTATAATCTGATTAACAAATCATATTCAATCAGATTAACTTCCGCGACGATTTGGTACTGATTGTATTCAACCCCCCCCCCTTCTACAATCATATCTGGACCTAACAATTCATTTAACCAAGATCCCACCAATATTAGTGTAATTATTCCACCAGAATCCATTATTGCCAGATCTCTTTAAATCAAAATTTTATCCTCAATAAATAGTGAATTAAATATACTAAATTTTATAAATTTCTCACTTTCTCTAATTAATCACTTTTTGAATTATTCATTAGTAACTCAACTAAACCTCAAAATTTTATCTTCTAATCTCAAAAAAAAACTTTCCCCATTTAACATCCTCAACTAATTATTACCTATCCCAAAATTATTTCTTAATCTTTCAAATTATTCTCATCCATTTTTAATATTCTACATCGTATTTCCCACGGTGCAAATTTGTTATTATTCTATTCTTTCAAATATATCACACCTACTTTCATTTATTTATCCACATCTCATGATAAATCTAATTCTCTCATTTTTTTTTTTTATAAATTCTATTATCATTATTTTTTATTAAATACTCCTCAAGTGGGAATTTACAATATCACCCCTCCATCTTTCTCCCTCATCATCTTCCCCAATTCCTCTTTTCTCCTCTCCCTCACCATCTCGTCACCACCACCTGCTGGTGCTGCTCCGGCGACCTCTACCCGCGCCGCCACTCTCTCTCTCTATTCCCTCGCTTTCGGGCTCCACCGCCGCCGCCGCGGTGGCTCCTTCCTCCCCCATGCACCCTCGCAAACACACGCACAACTACACACACATCTATCCTTCTCCTCCCCCCTTCATCTCTCTCTCCCCTGCTATCTCCCTCTTTTTCCCGTCCAGTCGCCGCCGAGAGCCCGTCGGCGTTGCCGGCGCGGCTCCGGCTTTCCCCCTCGCCGAACCTCCATCCTCATCCCCTCAATTCAACAATCCTCCAACACTATTACACAAAATCAATTCAAATACCAAACTCAATAAGCCACCGAAAATCAAAACTCCCAAATTATATAAACCCTAATTAATATGGATTTTTTTGGGATAAGAGTATAAGAGATATAAATCTTTAAACCAATAAAACAAGTGTTCTGTTTTCTTTTTTTTTATTGCTTACAAGGTCCATTACTTAGTTTATGTCCAAAGCGGTGTAAAGAAATGGTGAAAAGCGGGGTCCACATGAGCAAAATACTTCCACTAATGCTATTCTAATATAACTCATATTCATGTTTAAAAGAAGAAGGTGAATTTATGGTTAATACCTTGCTGACTAGATTTTTGGCAAAAGAAACTCCCTCTCCTGGTGCTTGCTTTTCTCCTGATTTGCTCTTCTTTGTGTACAGGTTTTTGTCAAAAGAAGTTTTGATAGGTTTCCTTGGTTTTTATAGCCCATTTTAATTATGCTTAACTCCTTAATAGATCTTAATTAAACTTTTAATTAAAAAATTACTTGGGCACTAAGTTGTGAAACTTGGGCACCAAGTAGTTCATTAATATATTTTTTTTATATTATTTTCTATTCTTTACTTGCTCAACAAGTTACGTCTCGCTTAATATATAAATTTGCTCGTCTTATTCTCGAATATTCTCGGTTCGGTTTACTTAGTGCTGCTATTTAAATATTAAAATATTATTCGAGGCAATAATAATTATTCTAATATTTTCTAAATATTCTGTAATTTATGAAATAATTACAACAAAATATTTATCCTGGCTAACCCGTAATATTTATTTATTCTCGGGTCATAGAATGAAAATTTCACATGTACCGGTTTATTTAAATCTGATTGCACGTAACCAATATAATTCATTAGCCAGTAACAAAATATATGCTAGACTTAAACTGAATATTTTATGTACCAACATTTTTTTTTTTTTTTGAATAATAAATTCACAATTATTGAAATACTAATTTTAACCGCATAAAATTTAGTAATAAATTTATACACGCACTTGAAAATTGGCGGTCGTTACATCCTTCCCTCCTTTATAGGATTCCGACCTCGGAATCAGATTTTGTGCTGAAACAACCCAGGATATTTTTCTTTCATTGCTTCTTCTAGTTCTTACGTTGCTTCTTCCACAGCTTGATTTCGTCGGATTATTTTAACCTTTCACTTTCTTATGTCTCAATTCTTGATGCTTTGAATCTACAATCTACACTAGCTTCTCTTCATATGTCAAATTAAACTGGAGATTGATTGGCTAATAATTCAGAACGTGTCGATTATTCGTCTTGTAAGCTTTCAGAAGAGATACGTGAAATACATCGTGAATGTGTTGTAGATCTAGAGGTAAAGCTAATTGATAAGAAACAGTTCCAACTTTTCTTAAGATCTCGAATGGTCCGATATATCTCGGATTCATTTTGCTTCTTTTCCCTAATCTAATTATTCCTTTCCAAGGTGATACTTTCAAAAGTACTCTTTTTTTTTTTTCGCCATCAAATACTTTCTCATTCCTTTCCAAATCTGCATACTACCTCTTTTGTCTATCTTGAGCTGCAACTAGTCTTTTACGTATCCTTTCAATTGACTGAGTGGTTTGTTGAACTAGTTCTTGTCCCAAAATCTTTTTTTTTTCCCTCCAACTTCATCTCAAGAAAGAGGTGATTTATACTTTCTATAATACACTGTCTCAAAAGGTGCCATCTCAATACCAAAATGATAGCTATTGTTATAAGAAACCTATACTAGAGGTAGGTGATCATCTCAACTTTAACATCCAATGAACAAGCTCTTAACATATCTTCTATTGTGTGAATCTTTCTTTCACTCTGTCCATCAGTCTAGGGTGATACTCAGTACTCAGGTTAAGCTTAGTTCCAAAATATTCCTGAAATGCTTGCCAAAATCTTGATGTAATCTTCGCATCTCTATCCGAAACAATTGATATAATCACAACTTTGTTCATATACACCTTTACTAATCTCTTAAGGGTACATTTCTTACTAATAGAAAGAAAATGCGCAGATATCGTCAATCATTCTATAATTACCCAAATAGCGTCATGAGTAGCTCGAGTCTTTGGTAATCCAACTATAAAATCCATGGTGATGTGTTCCCATTTTCATTCTAAGATCTATAACGGTTGCAATAATTCACTAGGTCTCTGGTGCTCTGCTTTCACCTTCTGACAAGTCAGACATTTACTTACCCAATCAGCGATTTCCCTTTTCATGTTAGGCCACCAATAATTTTTTCTTCAAATCTTGGTACTTTCTGGGTGTATAGAATACCTCACTTCGTAAAATTTACTCAAAATATCTTGTTTAAATTCTGTCAAGTTAGGAATCCAAATCCTATTACCAAATCTCTTAATTCCTTTTTCATCTTTTTCACTTGAGTGCCCATCACTTGTCCATTTAAAGCGTTTTTCTTCAATCATCGATTCATGGCTCCTTTTTTTTTTTCTATCAACTCTGGTCGCACTAACATGTTATAAATCCTTCCCTCCTTATGCTTCGAATTCTTAATTTCCAATACTAGCTTTTCCATCTTCTTAATCTATTCCCTAGGTAAAAACATCACATTGAATTTTTCTTTCCTACTTAACGCATCAGCAACTACATTGGCTTTTGCTAGATGATTATTAGTCTTATAATTATAATCCTTTATTAATTCTAACCATCTCCGTTGTCTCATATTCAACTCTTTCTGAGTAAACAAGTATTTTAAGCTCTTATGATTCGTAAATATCTCACAATTCTCACCATACAAGTAATGTCGCCAACTCTTTAAAGCAAACACGATAGTAGCTAACTCTAGGTCATCGGTAGGGTATCTCAACTTATAGTCCTTAAGTCACCTAGAAGCATATGATACAACTTTTCAATGTTGCATAAAAACACATTCTAGTTCCTTATGAGGTGTATCATTATAAATCACCAAATTCCCATTTCATCAGGTAAGGTTAACACAGGGGCCAGTTCAAGTCTCTTCTTTAATTCTTGAAAAACTCTCCTCGCACTTAATGGTCCATTCAAACTTCTCTTCTTTTCTAGTCAACTTAGTCAAAGGGGTCTCAATTTTAGAGAAATCTTTCAAAAATAATATCCTACTAAATCAAGAAAACTTTTTCAATTCAGCTGGGGTCCTTGGTCTTTCCCAATTTGATACTGTCCCAATCTTTACAGGGTCTACCAATATTTCTTTCTTAGAAGCTATATGTCCAAAAACTGCACTCGCTTTTTCAAAATTCTCATTTCATAAATTTTGCAGATAACTTTTCTTTCCTCAAAATTTTCCAAGTTATTCTAAGATACTCAACATGCTCTTCTTTCGTCTGAGAATAAATGAAATATCATCAATAAAACAATAACGAATTTATCTAAATATTTCTTCAATACTCTATTCATAAGATCCGTAATTGTTATATGTGCATTAGTCAATCCGAAAGGCATCTCTTAAGAACTCACAATGTTCATGTCGGGTCCTAAAGACCGTCTTAGGTACATTCTCAGATCCGATTCTGTAACTGATGGTATCCAGATCTCGTGTCTATCTAAAAAATACAATGCTTTCCTCAACAGATAAAAAAAAATCATCAACCCTAGGCAAGGATCATCTTATTAAATCTCGATAATTGATGTAACAACCCTCAAATCTGGGGTACTGGATTTGACATCTCCATACAATACCTTCTTAAAACACTTTAGGAAAAATTACGTTTTTGAAAAGAACAAAATCAAACAATTTGATATCTGAGCATTTCGAGAAGAATTTAAAGGAAATCAGAATTTTTAAAAATCTCTTGGACATATAGAAGTCTTTCACAATGATATCATTAATCAATGAGTTTTCAAAGTAGCTTTTATTTGAAATAAAAGGATGATTGGGAGTCCAATACGATCAAATGAACTAAGTGTTGCGTGTCCAAATTAAGACACTACTAAAGGTTGTTAACCTTCTTGTAATTACAACACACACAAGTGATGGCGTCCCATCCGACTCCTATCACACAGATAGGTATACCTTGTGTCCCCTATAATTAGGGTTGTTCATCCCAATCAGATTGAAGAAAATATCAAGGAAGATTTATTTCCAAGATTTGCTTTTGAATCGTTATTTCACAATTTGGATAACCTTGATCTACCATAATTATTTCTCAACATACTTCTTCTAAGGAATGCGAGCAATGCATCCTTTAATCACAAATTAAGAATTTTCAGTGGATAAAATCAGAAATATGATCAAATATGAGACGATCTCTTAGAATTATTAGATCGAGATCATCATTGTGGTGTATATCTATTCCAATTCTCGAATATTAAATCATGAATCACAAAAGATTTTGCAACATCAAAGAAATATTGATTATCAGAAGCAGTCACCTCCAGACACATGATGGACTCAAGATACTGAAATAAACTTCTCAGTTTTCAAAATGATATTTGATGTCAACTTGAGCCTAAACAGTGTAAAACATAATAATATTCATAAATAGCGTATTCCACATATCTTATACTTAAGCAACGGGGGTCTCCCTTATAACACGTTTGCGGTCTACGAAGATCTAAACCCTTGATTTCCTTCTATATTACCTATATTCTCTGCTCACGGCATCTATTACTTCACAAAAGGCTTCTTCACCCTATCATTCCAAAATTTCTTTCCAGCATTTTGATTATTTTGCGGGGGTTTCCGCTTCCGATTGACTTTCTCTTTGTTAAACAACTCAATACTTGACTCAATGATACAAGCTTTGTGCACTAACGTTGCATAACTAGAAATCTCGAGAACAACAACCTTATTCTGAATCCCGGGCTTTAAGCCTGGCTGAAAAATGTCTAGCTTTCTTTTCGTCTATATTTACTTGATGCGGAATAATTCTTGAAAGTTCGGTAAACTTAACTTCGTCTCCACTACTAACATATTCTCTTACTTGAGCTCTAGAAATTTGACCTCCATTTGATTCTTTAGATTGTTTAGAACAATATTTCTCTAGAAATAACTTTGTAAACCTGGATCATGATATCAAACTAGACTCTTCTAGAACATGCTTAGCTTCCTACCAATAATTAAACTCTCTTTTAAGCACATAAGTAGTAAAGATAGTCTTCTTATCCTCTTCTATACCAACTGTTACATAAGTCTTCTCTATTTTTGTTTTTCCATATCTTGGCCTCAACGGGACCTATAGTCCCTTTTAAACTCTGGGGGTTTGCAAAAACTTGAAAGAAAGTAGGTTTGGTAAGTTGACTCGAAAAACTTCTTTCAGGATTGTTTTTAAAATTGTAGGTATGT
Source organism: Daucus carota subsp. sativus (assembly GCF_001625215.2). NCBI lineage: Eukaryota > Viridiplantae > Streptophyta > Magnoliopsida > Apiales > Apiaceae > Daucus > Daucus carota. The sequence goes on from NC_030381.2 coordinate 11,989,521, forward strand.
TGTTGAAGAAGATCAGCAAGTAATTGAACAAGACTGGGACAGGGTTGAAATTCAGGTGAAGCATTTTGTATTGATTCATCAACAGGGTTGTCATTCAGGTTTGAATCCATCTTAATCTATAAGAGTAGACAAAACAGTTTAATAGGTTTCATCATTATACAAAATACAGGGTTTCCCCAAAGGTACAATAAGGTGCAGTTTTGTAAAATACACAGTGTAAAACTTTTGAAAACAGGTTGCCCATTTTGGTTGAAAAGGCAAGTTGTACCAAAGTTTCATATCTTTGAAAACTTTTTAGAAACTTTAAAGGTTGCACATTTTCTTTTGAAAACTCTAAAACTTTAGCAACTTGAACATTTCTCTTTTTGAAAACCTCTAAAAACTTTAAAGGTTGAACACATACATCTCTTTTTTTTTCCAGAAGATTTCACATTGGATCATTGATATAGCAAATGCAAGATAGTTGAAAGAATTGAAGCAGGTCAAAAGTAGTTGATGGCTGCAAGAAGCATAGGGAATGTGTAAACAATGAAGGAAACAAGAACATGACATAAAGATTTATCATGCCTCCCAAAGTGGTCACAATATCCGAAGTTTTTTATGAGTCTCGATATAAAAAAAAATACATCTAATATGGTCATCATCCTACCACATCAAGTCTAATCTGGACATCACTATACAAAAGATCTTCTATTCACATCTCTACTGCCAGAATGATCTACTGGTCGAAACTATAGCCTCTGCATCTAAATAAAAGGAAGTGCACGATTCTCTATTCCGATACTATACAAAAGTGTCTACATTCCTCTAGATTCATAATATACATAACTGAGATACACACAGACTACGTGTGTTATTTCCCAAAAGTTATTTTATACATAAGACAACAGATATATCAACCAGATATCCCTGAGATCCTATACTGGTAGCAAGTTTAACATTTACATATCATGAGCTGGTGGAGGGTATCTCACAGATATCAGTACGAAGTCCCTCAAATTCAGAATTAGAAATCTTATACACAATCTCCATACTAAACAGGGTCAGAAATCTTGAACCCGCAGAACAAACATAGGATCGTAAGATCCTAGAATCCCAAATCTGGAGTCATAAGTAGACTCTCTCAACAGCTGGTACTGATGGACCAAAGAAAGTGGCACATAGTCGCCACCTGATGATACAGAATCTGGTGCAGAGAAAGATCCCCTAATCTGACAAAAAGTGGTCCAAGGTGCAGAAATAGAAATAGTGGATATACAAGTGAATGGTACAAAAGTCTCTGACATGGTAGTAATAAGGGGTGAAACTCGATCTCGAGGTTCCAATATGGTATAAACAAAAGTGTGGCTACTCAAAGGTGGTATAGGAGCATCTCCAATGACACAACAGTCCCAAAAATGACAATGATCAGAAATATGTAGTAGCAGGACTATGTGGAAGAGGTGTGGGTTCAAAATGTCAAAGCAAGTCTAAACTGAAAGGGTCTCTACTCTCAGAAACAAGTGGAGGAACAGTAGAAGTGGTAACCTAAAAAGAAGTGGTCAAAGTAGGAACAAAAGTCGACTAAGGTACAGATGGAAGGATATCCATCCCATTACCCTTAGTGAACTAAAAAGACACTTTATCCTCGATATCCTCAAATACTAAGTTAATGACCTCAGGTGCTGATGGCCGCAATATCTATATATAAGAATTCTCATACTTGTATCTACCATTTCAATCTCCATTGATGGATCAGAATAGCCTCGTAATCTGACATCTACGTTATACATCACTCAACCTTACTAATAGTTACTACTACATTGTTCGTAACTATAAATGTATATACTCGTAAGGTCCACTAACCCTTTTCGAGAGATCTATTTGGCACATACGTGCTCTAATATATGAAGATAGGTTCAACTAAGGTACATACCTTAAACTTTGTTTCATACTCGCTCGTTATATTCCTAGGGTTTCTCAAATCCTAAGGATATAACTACAGCTCTGATACCAAACCTGTGACGCCCCCAAATCCGCATCCTGCAGATTTGGTCCGTCACTAAACATCTGGCTCAAAACAACACTTGCATTATATTAATATTATACAAGTACAATTTTCGCCCCACAAGTCCAGGGTCGATCGTCTTACAACATTACTACCAGGTTTAACTTGATTACATGATAACAAGTCTGACTACAGACTATTATAATAACTATAGATGGTACAACCCAACGGCGTTGTCTAGCAGTTTCAGCTCTTGTGATGTGCCTTTTCCTTTCCTTTGCCAAAACCCATTTCCGGGCGGTTCTCTTGAGTTGTGCCATACTAGCTCTTTACTGGTCAAAAGGATAAAAAGTAGATGCAAGAATGAGCAACTATTTGCTCAGCAAGTCCACATAGCACAATACAACATTAACAGAATATGCGAATAAAGCATATAAAACAACTCCAGTCAAAACAACAAAGCAGTTACCATCAAATGACAAAACAAGTTCAAGTAAAGAAAATGCTGGTCTTCCACCTCTCGGTAACACTACATGGCTCGATCAGCACCATTTCGTGAATACCGTTCTCCTGTGTAGTCTCAGCGGTCTGATCGTAACCACTGAAGACACACCAACACTCTCTTTGCTAGCATCAGGGTTTAACACTGGAACCCTTCTATCTGCCTTACCAGATAGTAAATTTCAACTCTACCACGAATTTAATAAATTCGTGTTGACCAGCTTGAACAGATTCCTCCGAATACAAGGAAATTTTCCCAAACAAACACTTCTCAATCATCACTACTCATCTCTATCAAAGAAGTGCGAACAATGCACCCTTTCGTCATAACAAAGATTAGATAATTAAAAGAATTAGATTCCAAAGAGTAAGATGATCTCCAAAAGGAGTAAATTGAGATCATCGTTGCAAAGTATTCACATCAAGTTTTAAAGATTCAAAATATTATCGTCATAGGATAAACTCATTCCCGAACAATGGGAGGGCTTCGAATTATACAAAGTAATATGTGAACAATATTTTTAAAGCCTTCAAAATGAAACAGATATTTTCTCGATTCACAATGATAGGAAATGTAATATTTTCACAATCAACACTTTTCACAAAATTAGGAAATAGGCACAAAAAGCTTCACGTCAAGACAGGGATAATGAACTTGCCTGATGTCCTTAGCTTGAACTATTTTCCCAAATTTAATATACGATTGGCTCCGCCTTTTCCAGGGAATATATATATATATTCTAAGCCACGCAAAATAATACATTTAGTATTCTCATTCAAAAAAAAAAAAAATACAAGATAACTTCATTATTTTTATCCGATCAAAAATATCATGAATTCGATCGGATAACTATCCTCTTTTTAAACTAAAATATTATCTCTAATCTCTTTATTCTTGTAAATATATCAAATATTCATAATCCCCAATCATCTTTTACCACTTGCTTTTTTTTTTAATCACTAATCCTAATTTGGGTTTCACATAATCTAAGTTTTATTGTTTGATACCACGATCTCAATTTAATATCTGAATATTCATTATACTGACAACTAGTTTTTCTTTCCATTTTCTATTTCCATATATATTCCCCAATCATTATTTATTCATTTAACCAAGATCCCACCAATATTAGTGTAATTATTCCACCAGAATCCATTATTGCCAGATCTCTTTAAATCAAAATTTTATCCTCAATAAATAGTGAATTAAATATACTAAATTTTATAAATTTCTCACTTTCTCTAATTAATCACTTTTTGAATTATTCATTAGTAACTCAACTAAACCTCAAAATTTTATCTTCTAATCTCAAAAAAAAACTTTCCCCATTTAACATCCTCAACTAATTATTACCTATCCCAAAATTATTTCTTAATCTTTCAAATTATTCTCATCCATTTTTAATATTCTACATCGTATTTCCCACGGTGCAAATTTGTTATTATTCTATTCTTTCAAATATATCACACCTACTTTCATTTATTTATCCACATCTCATGATAAATCTAATTCTCTCATTTTTTTTTTTTATAAATTCTATTATCATTATTTTTTATTAAATACTCCTCAAGTGGGAATTTACAATATCACCCCTCCATCTTTCTCCCTCATCATCTTCCCCAATTCCTCTTTTCTCCTCTCCCTCACCATCTCGTCACCACCACCTGCTGGTGCTGCTCCGGCGACCTCTACCCGCGCCGCCACTCTCTCTCTCTATTCCCTCGCTTTCGGGCTCCACCGCCGCCGCCGCGGTGGCTCCTTCCTCCCCCATGCACCCTCGCAAACACACGCACAACTACACACACATCTATCCTTCTCCTCCCCCCTTCATCTCTCTCTCCCCTGCTATCTCCCTCTTTTTCCCGTCCAGTCGCCGCCGAGAGCCCGTCGGCGTTGCCGGCGCGGCTCCGGCTTTCCCCCTCGCCGAACCTCCATCCTCATCCCCTCAATTCAACAATCCTCCAACACTATTACACAAAATCAATTCAAATACCAAACTCAATAAGCCACCGAAAATCAAAACTCCCAAATTATATAAACCCTAATTAATATGGATTTTTTTGGGATAAGAGTATAAGAGATATAAATCTTTAAACCAATAAAACAAGTGTTCTGTTTTCTTTTTTTTATTGCTTACAAGGTCCATTACTTAGTTTATGTCCAAAGCGGTGTAAAGAAATGGTGAAAAGCGGGGTCCACATGAGCAAAATACTTCCACTAATGCTATTCTAATATAACTCATATTCATGTTTAAAAGAAGAAGGTGAATTTATGGTTAATACCTTGCTGACTAGATTTTTGGCAAAAGAAACTCCCTCTCCTGGTGCTTGCTTTTCTCCTGATTTGCTCTTCTTTGTGTACAGGTTTTTGTCAAAAGAAGTTTTGATAGGTTTCCTTGGTTTTTATAGCCCATTTTAATTATGCTTAACTCCTTAATAGATCTTAATTAAACTTTTAATTAAAAAATTACTTGGGCACTAAGTTGTGAAACTTGGGCACCAAGTAGTTCATTAATATATTTTTTTTATATTATTTTCTATTCTTTACTTGCTCAACAAGTTACGTCTCGCTTAATATATAAATTTGCTCGTCTTATTCTCGAATATTCTCGGTTCGGTTTACTTAGTGCTGCTATTTAAATATTAAAATATTATTCGAGGCAATAATAATTATTCTAATATTTTCTAAATATTCTGTAATTTATGAAATAATTACAACAAAATATTTATCCTGGCTAACCCGTAATATTTATTTATTCTCGGGTCATAGAATGAAAATTTCACATGTACCGGTTTATTTAAATCTGATTGCACGTAACCAATATAATTCATTAGCCAGTAACAAAATATATGCTAGACTTAAACTGAATATTTTTTGTACCAACATTTTTTTTTTTTTTTTTGAATAATAAATTCACAATTATTGAAATACTAATTTTAACCGCATAAAATTTAGTAATAAATTTATACACGCACTTGAAAATTGGCGGTCGTTACATCCTCGTTGAATGCACCATTGACAACAAGGAAGTCGGGGGGCAGGAGAGTATGGTAGAGGAACCCAAAGAAGAGGAGAAACCTAAAGAGTATTGGTTACTATTTTTTGACGGAGCTTCAAAAACAAAAAATAGTGGGGCAGGGCTGGTGCTCCGAAGCCCGGATGGCTTCACGGTCGAGTACGCAATCAAGTTAGACTTTCCAACTACCAATAATGAAGCTGAGTATGAGGCCCTTATAGCTGGATTGGGATTGGCGAGAACCCTGAGGGTTAAAAACCTGAAAGTATGTGGGGACTCAAGACTTGTGGTTTCACAGGTTAATGGAGAATTTGAGGCACGAGAAGAAACAATGCTGAAATACTTAGGGATTGTGAAAGCCCAGATGACGCAATTTAAAGAATGTTTGGTAGAACATATACCTAGGGAAGAGAATACAAAGGCTGATGCCTTATCCCAGTTTGCATCCTCAGAGAATGAGGTGTGCTCGGGAAGTGTTTACTATCAGGTTTTGAAAACCCCAAGTATTAATGCCAAGTTGGTAGCCCCAATCGACACCGGGGCCACTTGGATCGATGAGGTCAAAACGTATCTCGAAACTGGACATCTACCACCTGATGCTGGGGAAGCACGAAAACTACAAGTAAGAGCTTTAAAGTATGCACTCATTGAAGGGATTCTCTATAAGAAATCTTTTGTTATACCTTATTTGAAGTGTTTAAGGCCGGATGAGGCCCGGGAAGCCCTGAATGAGGTCCATGAAGGAATCTGTGGCCAGCACCTAGGCGGGAGAGCCTTGGCTCACAAAATTACTCGCCTTGGGTTCTTTTGGCCAAATATGCTGAAGGATGCGAAGGATTATGTTAAGAGATGCGATCGTTGTCAGAGATTTGCACCTGTTGTGCGCCAGCCCCCAGAGATGCTGACATCCATTAACTCCCCGATTCCCTTTGCTATGTGGGGGATGGACATCCTAGGGCCGTTTCCACTCGCCAGTGCTCAAAGGAAGTTTTTGATAGTGGCTATTGACTACTTTACCAAGTGGATTGAGGCCAAACCCCTGGCCAAGATAACCACCAAGCAAGTTGCTCAGTTCTTCTGGGAAAACGTCATATGCAGGTATGGCATACCCCGAGTCTTGGTTACTGACAATGGAGCTCAGTTCAACAATCCAGAGTTTGTGGGATACTGTGACGACTATAGCATTGAGCTACGATTCACTTCGGTTGCCCATCCTCAAGCCAATGGGCAAGCTGAAGTAGCCAACAGGATAATCCTTGATGGGCTAAAGAAAAGAGTCGAGAAAGCGCATGGGTCTTGGGTTGAAGAGATTCTCCCTATACTATGGGCATACCGAACAACCTGCAAGGTTTCCACAGGAGCAACCCCGTTCCAGTTAGCTTATGGGGCTGAAGCCGTGGTGCCACTTGAGATAACTCATACCTCCCCCAGGGTCCAGCAGTATGAGCCCGAAGCCAATGAGGAAGGAATGAGACTCGCACTCGACATGATCGATGAGGTCCGTGATGAGGCTAACGCCAGGATCGTTGAGAGCCAAAAACGAGCTTCCTATTACTATAATCTCCGAGTCAAGGAACGATTCTTCAGAAAAGGGGATTTAGTCCTAAGGAAAGCTGAGGCCTCAGGAGTTGGTCCCAAGGGAAAGATGGCCCCAAACTGGGAAGGTCCGTATCAGGTGAAGGATGTTATTGGTCGCGGCTCGTACAAGCTTCAGACCCTGGATGGAGTTGAGTTTCCAAGGAGTTGGCATGCCACCAACTTGAAGATTTATTATATTTGATTATCTTAGCAAGTAGATGACCATTGAATAAGGTCAGATAGACCACTGCCAGTTAGTTTATAACTTAGTTGATTTTAGTTGTTTATCTCTTCTACTATAGTTTCAATAAAATTTCTTATGGATTGCTCCATATCTCATGTTTCTAATGTTTTCATTGAGTTTTTGTTTACTTACCGTGAACGGATCAACCCGGAACATGAATTCAACCATAAATAAGTTACGATTAACATTGATTGAGTGAAAATTACAAGCTAAGGCTTGATAAGTCCGATATTACGAGTTAAGGCTAAACAAGTCTAATGCTACAAGTTAAGGCTAGATAAGTCTAAATAAGTAGACCACGCAGGGTCCTTAATAAATCCTACTCATCAGACTCGGAATCAGCCTCCGAGCTATCTGCAGACCCGGACTCCCCAGCCGGATGCTTTTCAATGACATCCAAATCCTCGACTTCCTCTTCAACAGGACTGGGAGAGTCAAGAACAATCCTCATGGGACAGAGATAATCCCATTTAGGATGGAACAGGTCTGGATGATCCTCATGAATGGTCTGAACAGCCTCATTCCACCCGTCACTGTAATCCTCTGCAGAGGTGATCTCATTGTGCTTCTCCAGCAGATTCTTGTACTCATCAGAGTCCAAATAGTCGTCGATGATAGCATCCTTTCCCTTTCTAGCCTCGACTAGCTCGCTTCGAGCTTCCACTAGCTCCGATTGAGTCTTAGCCACAATCTCGTCTTTTTCCGCATCCTTGATTCGAAGGGCCTCCATGCCCTCCTCCAAGGATTCCTTAGCCTTCTTGTGGCTCTCAGCTTGTTTTTTCCAAGCTTTAGCCTGATGGAGGGCAGCCTGGAATTGAGCATTGGCCTGAGACAAGTAGATAAACGGGTTAAGGAAGACTCGGAGAACCTAAACAATAAGTTTGTAAGAACACTCACACTAGCAAGGGCTTGAGAGCCAAAGCCATCAATCCCCTCGATCTCCGACTGTAGCACCACATCCTGGTAGTCGGCAGGGGTAATAGAGTGAAGGGACCAATCAGAAGCATGAACAGTCGATCCCAGCACCGAGTCAGTCCTTCGAAAACCCCAGGCCGGTTTAAAGGCTTGAGACTTGGAAGCCCGAGGCTGACTAGATGATCCTCCCTCTGCCGAATGGGGTTGAAGGAAGGCGGGCAACTCTCGAGGGACCCGAGGGTCTTTAGCCAACCTATGCCGCTTCATCCGACCCGTCTCCTCTTGCAGAGGCACGTTCTCCTCATTGATTTTTGTAGCAGCTGCAAAACAAAAACGAAAAATAAGTTAAGTCGCGAATAATGGGGTAGACCCGAGAAAAGTCCTAGATGTAAAAAAAAAAAAAAAAAAAAGGTTTATACCTTCATCACTAACCCTTGAAAGACCAAGCTTTCTAAGATTGAATTCATCAAGGAGATCCCAGCATTTGGATTGGCCATTGTCTTTGACCAATTCAGCATAGGCTGCCTTCTCGACATCCGATAGGTGGATGGAGTCGACACTCCCATCAACGACTTTACAAAACTTGGATCTGAATAGAGTTCCCCAATCTCCCCCTTCCCAGTGTAGCTTGAAGAACTCTTTCTTCCAACGAGGGTTGTTATCCGGAATAGAGGAATTATTGAAAATATGAGGCTGGTCAGGCCGGTGACTAATAAGAACCCAACCCGTGGAGCCCACCGGGTAGTTCTTGAATTGGAAAATCTTACGAAACAAAGAGACAGACATGGAAAGGCCTTTAGATAGGCACTGAACCATGAAACAATGGATTATGCGCCAAGCATTGGGCGTCAATTGGCAAGGATTGAGTCCCACATCAGCTAAGAGCTTAGGGATGAAGGGATGCAGGGGAAACCTAAGTCCGGCTAGTAGAGCATGCTTGTATACAAACAAGTGTTGCGGATCCCAATGACAGGTCCTATCCCCGGGTTCGGCACGGACCAGGGAATAAGCCTTGGGAAAATTAAGCAATCTATGATAGGCCTTGGCCAACGAAGGCGAACAATCGGCAGCATAGCCATAAGAACCTAGCTCAGCTAGGGAGGGGTATTCATCCCGCATAATATTGATCAAATCAAGTAAAGATGAACAAGAAGAGTTTATGATTATAGGAGTACCTCTCTTGGACTTGGAGGAGGTGCCCATGGCCTTGGAAATCTTGGCCAAGCGTGATGCTTCCCGATCAGCCATTTGAGCTCGAAAGAACCTTGGTGGTGAAAGCTTGAAGCTTGAGAGAATTCTAGAGAGATGTTGTAAACTTGTAGAGTGAGAAGTGAGAAGTGGGAAATGAGGATGCTCACTTATTTATAGGATGGCCAACAGGTCATCTAACAGGTCAACAGGCCAAGTGACCTGCTATTACAGGTCAACTAGCCCAAGCCCAAGAAAAAGCCCATAATCTAGAAGGTTTTGGAAGGATCTAGATTTTCCTAGAGCCTAAAAATAAATGAAAATACAATATTTATACATATTTTCATGTAAAAAAATATGTATAAAACCTTATAAAATCCTAATCAAGGGATTAGCCTAGAAAAGGCCCCTAAAACCTTGATTAAGGCCTAATCTTATCTTATATCATTAACAAGTCATGATCAAGCATGATTACACTTAATGGTTGCATAATCCATGCTTAAACTATGTATAGTCCCGAAACGCTCGAGAGCGCCCATGAAGCGCCCCAGGAGCGCCCTATGAGCGCCCTAGGAGCGCCAAGAGCGCCCGAGGTGCGCTTGAGGACCTCACCACCGTCGACCTGGGCACCTAAAATGCCCTAAATCGACCTGGGTGAGGTCGACAATCGACTTAGGTGTTAAAAAACACCTAACGCCCGATAGCGCCCGAGAAGCGCCCTGGGAGCGCCCTATGAGCGCCCCAGGAGCGCCAAGAGCGCCCGAGGTGCGCCTGAGGACCTCACCACCGTCGACCTGGGCACCTAAAATGCCCTAAATCGACCTGGGTGAGGTCGACAATCGACTTAGGTGTTAAAAAACACCTAACGCCCGAGAGCGCCCGAGAAGCGCCCTGGAAGCGCCCTATGAGCGCCCCAGGAGCGCCAAGAGCGCCCGAGGTGCGCTTGAGGACCTCACCACCGTCGACCTGGGCACCTAAAATGCCCTAAATCGACCTGGGTGAGGTCGACAATCGACTTAGGTGTTAAAAAACACCTAACGCCCGAGAGCGCCCGAGAAGCGCCCTGGAAGCGCCCTATGAGCGCCCCAGGAGCGCCAAGAGCGCCCGAGGTGCGCTTGAGGACCTCACCACCGTCGACCTGGGCACCTAAAATGCCCTAAATCGACCTGGGTGAGGTCGACAACTGACTTAGGTGTTAAAAAACTCCTAACGCCCGATAGCGCCCGAGAAGCGCCCTGGGAGCGCCCTATGAGCGCCCCAGGAGCGCCAAAGCGCCCGAGGTGCGCCTGAGGACCTCACCAGCGTCGACCTGGGCACCAAGGATGCCCTAAATCGACCTGGGTGAGGTCGACAACTGACTTGGGTGACAAAAAACACCTAACGCCCATGAGCGCCCATGAGCGCCCGAGCTGCGCGCCAGCATCGACCTGGGCGTCCAATCCGCCCTAAATCGACCTGGGCGAGGTCGAGCGCCCCTGAGCGCCCGAGGAGCGCCCGAGTTGCGCGCCAGCGTCGACCTGGACGCCCTGAGCGCCCTAAATCGACCTGGGCGAGGTCTAGCGCCCTGGAAGCGCCCGGAAAACGCTCAAAAAGCGCCCCAGAACACTTGATGTACCCCCAAAATGCCTCGGATCGACCAAGGGAAGTCCAGAATCGGCCTAGATGGCTGACCTTACTCAGAATAGGCTCGAGAAGTGATTGAAAATGCTCTAAAACTTTAGAAAAGTTTCTACGAAACTTATCCAAAGTTGGGGGGCAAATGATATGGGTCTGAAATTGGCCCTAAAAATTATTGGGTTATTTTGAGCCCTGGTTTGATTATAGGCCAGAATATAAGGCCCGGATTCTGGGTTTATCACCCAAAATTCGTGGCTAGCAGATTGAGGTTATAAAAAGCCTGTTGGGCATCCATGTTTGAGAAACATGGGCTGCCCAAACTCAAGGCACGAGCCCCCAGCCCGGTTAGGGCCCAGAACTCGAATCCTAGTCCTACTAGGAGTCTGACTGACGAGTCCAAGACTCCAAGAGTCCTACAAGAACTCTGAATTTCGTGGATAACTATCTAGAGTCCTAGATAACCTCCAGTAGCTCAAGATAAGGATCAGAGATCAGTCCTATCCTATCTCTGACTCAAATACCTATTTCTACAAGGACTCTAACACCAGGGATCCTACTTCTAATCAGTCTCTAACCCTGAGACATCTATATAAAGGGCTCTACCCCTCCAAAATAGAACTACGTTTTTTGACTTGATTCTTCACCCCGCTGAAGATACGTAGGCACCTCGTGAGGACCCGTCTGAGTTCCGACTCGCGAGATCAGTCAAAAAGCACGAAGCTCACCCCTCGATTTTTGATCCATAACACCAACTCCTTGGAAACTCAACTCCATCCAGGGTCTGAAGCTTGTACGAGCCGCGACCAATAACATCCTTCACCTGATACGGACCTTCCCAGTTTGGGGCCATCTTTCCCTTGGGACCAACTCCTGAGGCCTCAGCTTTCCTTAGGACTAAATCCCCTTTTCTGAAGAATCGTTCCTTGACTCGGAGGTTATAGTAATAGGAAGCTCGTTTTTGGCTCTCAACGATCCTGGCGTTAGCCTCATCACGGACCTCATCGATCATGTCGAGTGCGAGTCTCATTCCTTCCTCATTGGCTTCGGGCTCATACGGCTGGACCCTGGGGGAGGTATGAGTTATCTCAAGTGGCACCACGGCTTCAGCCCCATAAGCTAACTGGAACGGGGTTGCTCCTGTGGAAACCTTGCAGGTTGTTCGGTATGCCCATAGTATAGGGAGAATCTCTTCAACCCAAGACCCATGCGCTTTCTCGACTCTTTTCTTTAGCCCATTAAGGATTATCCTGTTGGCTACTTCAGCTTGCCCATTGGCTTGAGGATGGGCAACCGAAGTGAATCGTAGCTCAATGCTATAGTCGTTACAGTATCCCACAAACTCTGGATTGTTGAACTGGGCTCCATTGTCAGTAACCAAGACTCGGGGTATGCCATACCTGCATATGACGTTTTCCCAGAAGAACTGAGCAACTTGCTTGGTGGTTATCTTGGCCAGGGGTTTGGCCTCAATCCACTTGGTAAAGTAGTCAATAGCCACTATCAAAAACTTTCTTTGAGCACTGGCGAGTGGAAACGGCCCTAGGATGTCCATCCCCCACATAGCAAAGGGAATCGGGGAGTTAATGGATGTCAGCATCTCTGGGGGCTGGCGCACAACAGGTGCAAATCTCTGACAACGATCGCATCTCTTAACATAATCCTTCGCATCCTTCAGCATATTTGGGCAAAAGAACCCAAGGCGAGTAATTTTGTGAGCCAAGGCTCTCCCGCCTAGGTGCTGGCCACAGATTCCTTCATGGACCTCTTTCAGGGCTTCCCGGGCCTCATCCGGCCTTAAACACTTCAAATAAGGTATAACAAAAGATTTCTTATAGAGAATCCCTTCAATGAGTGCATACTTTAAAGCTCTTACTTGTAGTTTTCGTGCTTCCCCAGCATCAGGTGGTAGATGTCCAGTTTCGAGATACGTTTTGACCTCATCGATCCAAGTGGCCCCGGTGTCGATTGGGGCTACCAACTTGGCATTAATACTTGGGGTTTTCAAAACCTGATAGTAAACACTTCCCGAGCACACCTCATTCTCTGAGGATGCAAACTGGGATAAGGCATCAGCCTTTGTATTCTCTTCCCTAGGTATATGTTCTACCAAACATTCTTTAAATTGCGTCATCTGGGCTTTCACAATCCTTAAGTATTTCAGCATTGTTTCTTCTCGTGCCTCAAATTCTCCATTAACCTGTGAAACCACAAGTCTTGAGTCCCCACATACTTTCAGGTTTTTAACCCTCAGGGTTCTCGCCAATCCCAATCCAGCTATAAGGGCCTCATACTCAGCTTCATTATTGGTAGTTGGAAAGTCTAACTTGATTGCGTACTCGACCGTGAAGCCATCCGGGCTTCGGAGCACCAGCCCTGCCCCACTATTTTTTGTTTTTGAAGCTCCGTCAAAAAATAGTAACCAATACTCTTTAGGTTTCTCCTCTTCTTTGGGTTCCTCTACCATACTCTCCTGCCCCCCGACTTCCTTGTTGTCAATGGTGCATTCAACGAGGAAGTCAGCTAGAGCTTGAGCCTTGATTGCCACCCGTGGTTTGTATCGAATTTCAAATTCCCCAAGCTCTACTGCCCATTTGATTAATCTCCCACTAGCCTTCGGGCTATGCATTATGTTCCTAAGGGGCTGGTCTGTCAAGACTTCAATTTTGTGAGCCTGGAAGTAAGGCCTCAGCTTTCTTGAAGTTGTAATCATGGCTAAGGCAAACTTCTCAATCACAGAATAGTTGAGCTCCGCTCCATGCAAAATCTTACTAACATAGTAGACGGGTTTCTGGATTTTTCGATCCTCACGAACCAAGACCGCACTCAGTGCTTTCTCAGTGACAGCCAAGTAGACATATAATGTTTCTCCATCCACGGGCTTTGATAAGAGTGGTGGCTCTGCCATATACTTCTTCAACTGCTCAAAGGCCTCTTGGCTCTCACTTGTCCATTCAAAATCTTTAACTTTCTTCAAAGCCTTAAAGAAGGGCAAGCACTTATCCCCAGACTTCGAGATGAAACGTCCTAGTGCCGCGATTCTTCCTGTTAGCTTTTGAACATCCTTTATAGACTTAGGCGGCTCCATATCAAGGATGGCCTTTATCTTGTCGGGGTTGGCCTCAATCCCACGTTTTGAGACTATCAGACCCAAAAATTTTCCAGACCCAACTCCAAAGGCACACTTGGCTGGGTTCAGCATCATCTTATGTGTCCTCAGGACTTCAAAAGCCTCCCTCAGGTGTTCAAGGTGATCAGCTTTGTTCAAGCTCTTCACTAGCATATCATCAACATAGACCTCCATGGTTTTTCCGATCAGATGTTTGAACATCTTATTTGCCAGGCGTTGATATGTGGCTCCTGCATTCTTTAAACCAAACGCCATAACCAAATAACAAAAGATACCAAAATCAGTGATGAACGATACCTTAGGAATGTCGTCCTTATTCATTCGGATCTGGTTGTATCCACTAAAGCCATCCATAAAGCTCAACATCTCGTGCCCAGCTGTAGCATCGATCAGAGTATCTATTCTTGGGAAAGGAAAACAGTCCTTAGGACAAGCATCATTCAAATCTGTGAAGTCTACACACATCCTCCACTTTCCATTAGCTTTCTTGACCATGACTGGGTTGGCTAGCCATTCTGGGAATTGGATTTCCTCTATAAAACCTGCTTCCAAAAGCTTATCGACCTCCTGTTTTATGGCTTCCTGCCTCTCAGGGGCAAAACTTCTCTTCTTTTGTTTCACGGGTTTTCTATCTGGGATTACGTTAAGCGTGTGTGTCATAAAGAGGGGATCAATCTCTGGCATATCGGCTGCGGTCCAAGCAAACACATCCCGGTTGTTTCTCAAGAATTTCACAAATTCGGATTTCATATCCTCGGGGAGCGACGCCCCTACATAGGTCACCTTCTCGGGCTCATCTGGATATAGGGAGAAGGGAATCAAGTCCTCAGCAGGCTTTCCTCTCCTTTCCTCTTCCTCTCGGACATCCAAGTCCTCAATTGGGAGAACTTGCCCCCCGGTCCCTCCAGATTTCAGAGCCCCCACATAACAACTTCTAGCCATTTTTTGATCTCCTATCTCTTCTCCCACCCCATTCTTGGTAGGGAATTTGATCTTCAAGTGGTAGGTGGATGGGATTGCTTTAAAAGCATGTATCCCAGTCCTCCCAAGGATAGCATTGTAGGTTGATGAAGCCTTAACGACCAAAAAATTCAGCATACATGTGGCCTGTCTAGGCTCGGTGCCCATTGTCACGGGTAGTTGGATCATACCTTCAATCTTTGTCTCCACGTTATTAAAGCCGTATATAGGCATATCTGAAGGTGTCAATTGCGAATCAGAATATCCCATCTTCTCATATGCATCATGAAATAAGATATCTACTGAGGCTCCACTGTCAACGAGTACCCTTTTTACAGAAGAATTTCCAATCACCGGGGTGATTACCAAAGGATCATCATGGGGAAATTTAACTCTGTCAAGATCTAAATTGTCGAATGCTAGAGCAAACTCAATTTTTGCCCTCTTCGGGGGCTCTCCAACAATGTACATCACTTCACGAGCATAAGCTTTTCGTGAGTTACTAGATAGGCCTGCTGCGGTCGGTCCTCCAGAGATTACATTGATCACAGGCCCTCTAGGCTGGTTTCTCTTATTCCTATCATCGTTGTCTTTTCCACGGTTGTCATTGTCACGGGGATTCTTGTCCGTATCCCTAGTATACCTGGACAGCTTGCCTTTTCGGATCAAAAACTCGATCTCATCCTTCAACTGCCGACAATCATCGGTCTTATGTCCTGTATCCTTATGAAACCTGCAGTACAAGTCCTTGTTTCTCTTTTCGGGGTCAGTCCTGATAGGCTTCGGCCATCGAACACTTTCATCTTTCTCAATTTCCATCAGGATCTGACTCCTAGGGGCATTCAGCCTTGCATACTCAGTGAACCTCGGTCCTGCTTTCTTTTTGGTGGGGGACTTATCACCATCCCCTGTCTTTGAATACTTACTATCCGCGTTGTACTCGGTGTCATTTCCACGTTTCTTTGGGTTCGGGGTCGGTCCCTGGTTATTCTGAGATTTCTTCAGGCTTTCCTCAGCCTTGATATACTTCCCGGCCCTCTCCTGGAGTTCATTCATATTTTCAGGGGCCCTCTTGGCTAGTGATCGGCGGAAATTATCATCCGTGGTTCCTTGCTGTAGGGCAATCATGGCTACTTTCTGGTCTAAATCCGGGACCTTGAGCGCCTCCTTAGTGAACCTATTCATATAGTCTCTGAGGGATTCGTTCCTGCCTTGATGAAGGTTCATCAACGAGGCTGAACTCTTAGCGTGGGTCTTGCTCCCAATAAACTGGCCAATGAAAGCTCGGCTCAAATCTCCAAACGAGGATATAGAGTTAGGGGGTAGTCGACTATACCAGTGTTGTGCCATCCCACTCAAAGTTTGGGGAAAGGCTCGACACTTAATGGCCTCCGTGACTGGTTGCAACAGCAATGCATTCATGAAAGTTCGTACATGATTCGCGGGGTCACCCGTTCCATCATACGCCTTAATTGTGGGCAACTTGAACTTTCGAGAAATCCTTGCTGCCATGATCTCCTCGGTGAATGGGGGGATCGGGTTATCTGGATCACCTGCAGCCAACAAGTGAATTCTATTCATACCTGCGTTCTGAGGGTTTTCAGTTGGTTGCCGAGGTTCGGGTGGTGGCTGCCTGGTCTGGTGTGCCGCCCTGTCTCTTCTCAACTGAGCTATCTCCTGTTCATAAGCTCGAATCATGGCTTCGTACTCCTGGTCCGTGGGTCGACGGGACTCGGAGTTATTCGGCCTGGTGTTGTGCTGGGAGCCTCGGCTCTGGTTTCCGTCTCTCCTCCTTCGTGGGGGAATATCATAGTCCCTCTCCGAATCTTCAGAAGAGTCGTCCGTATAAACTACATACTCATCTGTTGGTCCTCGTGTGGTTGTCACAACGGTAGAGTAATGAGTCCCATGATCAGTGGCTGTGGCCACAACATTAGTCAGAGGGGGCAGCGTGCCAAAAATCATAGGAATCGAGGTTTGAGCAGCGGTGGTTGTGCCACTGCTAGCAAGGGTCAACGTGACTGGTGGTGTGGTGGTGACAGGATTCGAGGTTCCAGCGGTGACCTGAGACAATGGTGGATCCTGGGTTGCTGTGTTGTCTCCGTTTGAAGGTGCATGAATTTCTGAGCATAATCTGGTGGACACCATGGTTGTTGTCTTCTTCCCACAGACGGCGCCAAATGTTATGGATCAAAAATCGAGGGGTGAGCTTCGTGCTTTTTGACTGATCTCGCGAGTCGGAACTCAGACGGGTCCTCACGAGGTGCCTACGTATCTTCAGCGGGGTGAAGAATCAAGTCAAAAAACGTAGTTCTATTTTGGAGGGGTAGAGCCCTTTATATAGATGTCTCAGGGTTAGAGACTGATTAGAAGTAGGATCCCTGGTGTTAGAGTCCTAGTAGAAATAGGTATTTGAGTTAGAGATAGGATAGGACTAATCCTTGATCCTTATCTTGAGCTGCTGGAGGTTATCTAGGACTCTAGATAGTTATCCACGAAATTCAGAGTTCTTGTAGGACTCTCGGAGTCCTGGACTCGTCAGTCAGACTCCTAGTAGAACTAGGATTCGAGTTCTGGGCCCTAACCGGGCTAGGGGCTCGTGCCTTGAGTTTGGGCAGCCCATGTTTCTCAAACATGAATGCCCAACAGGCTTTTTATAACCTCAATCTGCTAGCCACGAATTTTGGGTGATAAACCCAGAATCCGGGCCTTATATTCTGGCTTTTAATCAGACCCGGGCTCAAAATTACCCAATAATTTTTAGGGCTCCACGGGTTGGGTTCTTATTAGTCATCGGCCTGACCAGCCTCATATTTTCAACAATTCCTCTATTCCGGATAACAACCCTCGTTGGAAGAAAAAGTTCTTCAAGCTACACTGGGAAGAGGGAGATTGGGGAACTCTATTCAGATCCAAGTTTTGTAAGGTCGTTGATGGGAGTGTCGACTCCATCCACCTATCGGATGTCGAGAAGGCAGCCTATGCTGAATTGGTCAAAGACAATGGCCAATCCAAATGCTGGGATCTCCTTGATGAATTCAATCTTAGAAAGCTTGGTCTTTCAAGGGTTAGTGATGAAGGTATAAACCTTTTTTTTACACCTAGGACTTTTCTCGGGTCTACCCCATTATTCACGACTTAACTTATTTCTTGTTTTTGTTTTGCAGCTGCCATAAAAATCAATGAGCAGAATGCACCTCTCCAAGAGGAGACGGGTCGGATGAAGCGGCATAGGTTGGCTAAAGACCCTCGGGTCCCTCGGGAGTTGCCCGCCTTCCTTCAACCCCATTCGGCAGAGGGAGGATCATCTAGTCAGCCTCGGGCTTCCAAGTCTCAAGCCTTTAAACCGGCCTGGGGTTTTCGAAGGACTGATTCGGTGCTGGGATCGACTGTTCATGCTTCTGATTGGTCCCTTCACTCTATTACCCCTGCCGACTACCAGGATGTGGTGCTACAGTCGGAGATCGAGGGGATTGATGGCTTTGGCTCTCAAGCACTTGCTAGTGTGAGTGTCCTTACAAACTTATTGTTTAGGTTCTCCGAGTCTTTCTTAACCCGTTTGTCTACTTGTCTCAGGCCAATGCTCAATTCCAGGCTGCCCTCCATCAGGCTAAATCTTGGAAAAAACAAGCTGAGAGCCACAAGAAGGCTAAGGAATCCTTGGAGGAGGGCATGGAGGCCCTTCGAATCAAGGATGCGGAAAAAGACGAGATTGTGGCTAAGACTCAGTCGGAGCTAGTGGAAGCTCGAAGCGAGCTAGTCGAGGCTCGAAAGGGAAAAGATGCTATCATTGACGACTATATGGACTCTGATGAGTTCAAGAAGCTGATGGAGAAGCACAATGAGATCACCTTTGCAGAGGATTACAGTAACGGGTGGAATGATGCTGTTCAGACCATTCATGATGATCATTCAGACATGTTCCACCCTAAATGGGATTATCTCTGTCCCATGAGGATTGTTCTTGACTCTCCTAGTCCTGCTGAAGAGGAAGTCGAAGATTTGGATGTTATTGAAAAGCATCCGGCTGGGGAGTCCAGGTCTGCAGATAGCTCGGAGGCTGATTCCGAGTCTGATGAGTAGGATTTATTAAGGATCCTGCGTGGTCTACTTATTTAGACTTATCTAGCCTTAACTTGTAGTATAAGACTTGTTTAGCCTTAACTCGTAGTATCGGACTTATCAAGCCTTAGCTTGTAATTTTCACTCAATCAATGTTAATCGTAACTTATTTATGGTTGAATTCATGTTCCGGGTTGATCCGTTCACGGTAGGTAAACAAAAACTCAAGGAAAACATTAGAAACATGAGATATGGAGCAATCCATTAGAAATTTTATTGAAACTATAGTAGAAGAGATAAACAACTAAAATCAATTAAGTTATAAACTAACTGGCAGTGGTCTATCAGACCTTATTCAATGGTCATCTACTTACTAAGATAATCAAATATAATAAATCTTCAAGTTGGTGGCATGCCAACTCCTTGGAAACTCAACTCCATCCAGGGTCTGAAGCTTGTACGAGCCGCGACCAATAACATCCATCACCTAATACGGACCTTCCCAGTTTGGGGCCATCTTTCCCTTGGGACCAACTCCTGAGGCCTCGGCTTTCCTTAGGACTAAATCCCCTTTTCTGAAGAATCGTTCCTTGACTCGGAGATTATAGTAATAGGAAGCTCGTTTTTAGCTCTCAACGATCCTGGCGTTAGCCTCATCTCGGACCTCATCGATCATGTCGAGTGCGAGTCTCATTCTTTCCTCATTGGCTTCGGGCTCATACTGATGGACTCTGGGGGAGGTATGAGTTATCTCAAGTGGCACCACGGCTTCAGCCCTGTAAGCTAACTGGAACGGGGTTGCTCCGGTGGAGACCTTGCAGGTTGTTCGATATGCCCATAGTATAGGGAGAATCTCTTCAGCCCAAGACCCATGCGCTTTCTCGACTCTTTTCTTTAGCCCATCAAGGATTATCCTGTTGGCTACTTCAGCTTGCCCATTGGCTTGAGGATGGGCAACCGAAGTGAATCGTAGCTCAATGCTATAGTCGTTACTGTATCCCACAAACTCTGGATTGTTGAACTGGGCTCCATTGTCAGTAACCAAGACTCGGGGTATGCCATACCTGCATATGATGTTTTCCCAAAAGAACTGAGCAACTTGCTTGGTGGTTATCTTGGCCAGGGGTTTGGCCTCAATCCACTTGGTAAAGTAGTCAATAGCCACTATCAAAAACTTCCTTTGAGCACTGGCGAGTGGAAACGGCCCTAGGATGTCCATCCCCCACATAGCAAAGGGAATCGGGGAGTTAATGGATGTCAGCATGTCTGGGGGCTGGCGCACAACAGGTGCAAATCTCTGACAACGATCGCATCTCTTAACATAACCCTTCGCATCCTTCAGCATATTTGGCCAAAAGAACCCAAGGCGTGTAACTTTGTGAGCCAGGGCTCTCCCACCTAGGTGCTGGCCACAGATTCCTTCATGGACCTCTTTCAGGGCTTCCCGGGCCTCATCCGGCCTTAAACACTTCAAATAAGGTATAACACAAGATTTCTTATAGAGAATCCCTTCAATTAGTGCATACTTTAAAGCTCTTACTTGTAGTTTTCGTGCTTCCCCAGCATCAGGTGGTAGATGTCCAGTTTCGAGATACGTTTTGACCTCATCGATCCAAGTGGCCCTCGTGTCAATTGGGGCTACCAGCTTGGCATTGATACTTGGGGTTTTCAAAACCTGATAGTAAACACTTCCCGAGCATACCTCATTCTCTGAGGATGCAAACTGGGATAAGGCATCAGCCTTTGTATTCTCTTCCCTAGGTATATGTTCTACCAAACATTCTTTAAATTGCGTCATCTGGGCTTTCACAATCCTTAAGTATTTCAGCATTGTTTCTTCTCGTGCCTCAAATTCTCCATTAACCTGTGACACCACAAGTCTTGAGTCCCCACATACTTTCAGGTTTTTAACCCTCAGGGTTCTCGCCAATCCTAATCCAGCTATAAGGGCCTCATACTCAGCTTCATTGTTGGTAGTTGGAAAGTCTAACTTGATCGCGTACTCGACCGTGAAGCCATCCGGGCTTCGGAGCACCAGCCCTGCCCCACTATTTTTTGTTTTTGAAGCTCCGTCGAAAAATAGTAACCAATACTCTTTAGGTTTCTCCTCTTCTTTGGGTTCCTCTACCATACTCTCCTGCCCCCCGACTTTCTTGTTGTCAATGGTGCATTCAACGAGGAAGTCAACTAGAGCTTGAGCCTTGATTGCCACCCGTGGTTTGTATCGAATTTCAAATTCCCCAAGCTCTACTGCCCATTTGATTAATCTCCCACTAGCCTTCGGGCTATGCATTATGTTCCTAAGGGGCTGGTCTGTCAAGACTTCAATTTTGTGAGCCTGGAAGTAAGGCCTCAGCTTTCTTGAAGCTGTAATCATGGCTAAGGAAAACTTCTCAATCACAGAATAGTTGAGCTCCGCTCCATGCAAAATCTTACTAACATAGTAGACGGGTTTCTGGATTTTTCGATCCTCACGAACCAAGACCGCACTCAGTGCTTTCTCAGAGACAGCCAAGTAGACATATAATGTTTCTCCATCCACGGGCTTTGATAAGAGTGGTGGCTCTGTCATATACTTCTTCAACTGCTCAAAGGCCTCTTGGCTCTCACTTGTCCATTCAAAATCTTTAACTTTCTTCAAAGCCTTAAAGAAGGGCAAGCACTTATCCCCGGACTTCGAGATGAAACGTCCTAGTGCCGCGATTCTTCCTGTTAGCTTTTGAACATCCTTTATAGACTTAGGCGGCTCCATATCAAGGATGGCCTTTATCTTGTCGGGGTTGGCCTCAATCCCACGTTTTGAGACCATCAGACCCAAAAATTTTCCAGACCCAACTCCAAAGGCACACTTGGCTGGATTCAACATCATCTTATGTGTCCTCAGGACTTCAAAAGCCTCTCTCAGGTGTTCAAGGTGATCATCTTTGTTCAAGCTCTTCACTAGCATATCATCAACATAGACCTCCATGGTTTTTCCAATCAGATGTTTGAACATCTTATTTGCAGGGCGTTGATATGTGGCTCCTGCATTCTTTAAACCAAACGCCATAACCAAATAACAAAAGATACCAAAATCAATGATGAATGATACCTTAGGAATGTCGTCCTTATTCATTCGGATCTGGTTGTATCCACTAAAGCCATCCATAAAGCTCAACATCTCGTGCCCAGCTGTAGTATCGATCAGAGTATCTATTCTTGGGAGAGGAAAACAGTCCTTAGGACAAGCATCATTCAAATCTGTGAAGTCTACACACATCCTCCACTTTCCATTAGCTTTCTTGACCATGACTGGGTTGGCTAGCCATTCTGGGAATTGGATTTCCTCTATAAAACCTGCTTCCAAAAGCTTATCGACCTCCTGTTTTATGGCTTCCTGCCTCTCAGGGGCAAAACTTCTCTGTTAGGTCCTATAAACTCACTATATAAGATGATATAGTGATCACAATCTGTAACGCAGTATTACAATATAAGAGATTGAAAACAATAAACTCTTATTCACAAAGCTTGAATGGTTACAAAAACTCTCTCAGTGATTTATATTGTATCACTAAGAGCTGCTAGGGTTCTTAACAATATACTCGATAACTCAACTCATATAGAGTAACCCTAATCTGTGTTTATATAGACACAGTTACAAAATCAATCTCTGATTTGATATCCTATAAATCAGCTATGTATTCTATCAATCAAAGAATGCTACAGTTTTCTGTTTAGTTTCCATAGTCAGCAAATCACTCCTCCGCTTCTATCCTTCCTTGAAGTATATCCGCTTCTGAGCTCTTTCCACGTGTAAACTCTGACAAATCTTGACTATGTAAACTCTGATCAGACTTTATCAAACTCTAGTCAGACTTTACTAAACTCTGATCAGCTTCATCAAACTCTGATCAGCTTTCAGCTTAAACTCTGATCACTCCTGTTCTAAAACAAACTTTAAGAACATTAGTAATCATCAATTATATCTAACAATCTCCCCCAACTTGTGCATAAATATGTTATGTGCAAGTTACCAGATAATTGATGATGTCAAAACAGATAAGTCAAATGCAGCAGAGTTTAGCTATATAACAGAAAACTTTTAAAACTTATAGATACTTTACTCCCTAGCTTCATAGACACCATGAGCTGTCTTTAGATATCCTTTGAGGAGTTCTCTTTCAGCTTCTTCAAGTACTGTAATCATCTGTCTCTTGATCTCTCTCAGCTCTGGATCTGAAACTCCAGTTTGATAAATTGCAGCTCTGAGATCATATATCTTGTTTCTTCTCAAGTCTCTATCCAGCCTGATATTGTAAGCTTTATCAGACTCTTCATTGAATGCAAGAGTTCTGATTCCAGCTATTGTCACTATTTTTGCTGAATTTTTCTTCATCTCAACCAGCTTTCCTTGATGATTAAAGTATTTAGGAATGAAAGGTCCAGCATTTTTGTTTCCTGTAATACCCATCTTTCTTCTGATTTGATCTTTTAGCAGATTTGAGATGTGTTGGCATGACTTGTTCTTTACTAGAAATATGTGTGAGACATATCTCAATTCCTCCCAGTGTTTAGCATAGAGATCAGCTTCAATTACTCTAAACACTGTTCCATCAGACATGAAGTAGATAAGAATGTTATCTCCTCTGTCATTCTTCACCAGTTGGACTGAATCTAATCTGTCCATTCTTTCTTGCAATGCTCCAGTCTTGGGAGCACAGAGAGATGAGGGGTCTGTTGACATTGATCCTATACTCTGATCAAATTTCTCATATTTGGATCCCAGCCCTCCTTTATCTCTTCCTGCTTTTCGATGAGAGATTGGTTGAATTGAGCCCTTTTCAAAGTTTATCTCAGTCATCAGACTAGGCTTTGCAAATCCTGGCAATGGAGTAGTTGTTGGTTTGAACACAGCTTGAGCTTTGTCAGAGGTTGTGTCTTTCTTTGCTTCCTTATTAACTTGAGCTGTGTCAGAGGTTAATTTTCCTTTTTGTGATTCTGCAACATGAGCTTTGTCAGAGATTGCAGCTTCTGATTTCTTTTCCTTTACAACTTGAGCCTTGTCAGAGGTTGTAGGCTTCTTCTTATTCAATCCTTTCTCAAGGTGTTCATCTACTTTGCTTTTTCCCTTGGATGTGTACTCATCTTCAGAGTATACCTTTTTGACTGGTAAACTCTGATCAGCAACAGTAGCTTCCTTGATCAATATCCCTTTTTCTTTTGGCTTGGTAGTTGATTTTGCAGGCATTTGGATCTTTCCAGAGTTTATAGCTTCAACATGTTCTTTCTTCAGCTCAGCTTCCTCTGCAGCAATCAACTCCAAATCCAATTTGGCTTCTGGATTTTCTTGTTCAAAAATCAATCTAGCAAGTTCTTCATCAGTCAATGGTCTATCTGATCCAGCCACTGGTCTGTGCTTTGATCCAGATGTGACATTATGTGTTGGCACTGGAACAGACTTTTGCTTAGATTTTGAACTGTCAGAGTTTGAAACTCTTCCACCAGTTCCTGCTTGAAATCTCTTGTGCTTTGTGAAGTCATCCACATCATCATCATCATCATCCTTCTTCTTTCTCTTCAGAGTTTGAGAAGTAGATCATCATCATCATCCTTCTTCTTTCTCTTCAGAGTTTGAGAAGTAGACTTGCATTTGACTTGTGCTACTCTCTCCCCCTTTTTGACATCATCCTCATCAGGAATCAGTATTGAAGTTATTAGAGAAAGTGAAGATTGGATGGCTTCCAGCTGTTTGGACATTTTCTCTTGAGTAGACTCAATGGTGGTCATCCTCTTTTCCAGAGATTCATTTGCAGACACCAGCTTCTTAACATCATCTTTCAGAGGTAGTAGAGTCCTTTTCTTCTCCATAGTCTGAGTTTCCTTGAGACTGGCTACCTCTGTTCTAAGACCATCTATAGACTTAGATGTCTGAGCTTGAGCAGGATGAAATGTCTTTAGATAAAGAACTGTAGCCTTGAGGCTTGACATTACATCAGAGTTTGTGATTTTATTCTCTGCCATAGATAGAAAATCTTCAGCTTTTGTTGGCTCCAGAGAATGGTGGTGGCTCAGCCAGAGTTTGTCCCATACTTCACTTGGTGGATCAACCTGAAGATCCCTGGGAAGTGTCTCAGAGTTTGTGTTCAGAGTTTGCAGCCTGGCATTATATTGGCTGGTAGACTCCCACTTTTGTTGTAGATGTGACAGAGGGACTTCATTATTGTTTTTGTCATTGTCATCATCTGAACTGTCATCATCCTCATCACTATCAGATGTAGGATTAGCAACTTTCTCAACAGGATCTTGAACAGATTTTTCTTGAGCTTCAGAGATTGTTTTACTAGGCTCTGTACCAGCCTTAGCAAGAGACTGTAGTGCTTCCACTGCTACCTTATCAGGTTCTTCAACTACAACATCTGACTTGTAGTTTTCTGGAGCTGTATCATGAACAATGGCACCCTCAGGAATTTTCATTGGAGAAAGAGGAATTGGAGTGGAAGGTCCATGATCAGATACTGGGATTTGAGAATCAGACACAGTAGTCTCAGCTTCAGCTGTAGCTTGCTCCTTGCATATAATCTCCTCATCTACTTCAGATGAAGTAGAAGATGCTGTAGCAGTTGAGAGTGGAACAGCTTGAAGAGGATGTACCATCAGAGCTTGAGAAGATTCTGGAAGTGTAGTAGATGGTGCTTGCTCTTCCTCAAGAGTAAAATCTGTGATCTCTGTTATGAGTACCTTTGCCCTCTTAGGCTTGTTAGCCCTTCTTTTGAATCTAGCTGTCTTTGGCTGAGGACTAGTCTGAACAGGATCAGAGTTTGTTGTAGGAGATGGTTCAGAGTTTACAGCATGTGCAGGTTCAAGATCATCATAATCATAGGCTGCAACCAGTCTCCTTCTTTTCTGCTTTTGAGGAGAAGCAGCTTCAGAGTTTACACGATCAGTGTTTACAGCATCAGAGTTTGCTGGTTTATCAGACTTTGTCTTCAGAACTTGTGTAGCAACAGAGGTTCTGGTCTGCTTAGTAGAAGGGTTTTCATCAGACTTTGTAGCCTTTTTAGATCTGGATGCAGAAGTTCTGGGTTGTTTGGGGATTGTAGGAGAGACTGGAGGTTGAGGCTGTTGTGGTTGTGGTTGTTGTTGGTGTTGTACTGGAGGCATATCCATCCTGGCTCTAACTTGAGCTGGAATTAGAAGAGGTCTCTGAATTGGATACTTCTCATCCTTGGAGATGAGGTCCTTAAACACTCTTTTATGAAGCCTGAATGGCTTGATCTCATCATCAACATCAAAATCTACCTCACCAACAGTAGTATTACACAATAATTGACAGAATCTTGAGAAATATATGACTTGTCTATTCTCATGCATTCTTTCACCAATATTTCTAAGAACTAATCTACCAAAATCAAAATTAGTAGAGTAGATCAGAGAATACCCAATCTGCAGCATGTCCATTGGTATTGCATCCCAGTTTGTAGACTTCTTTTGAAAGGCCCTGGTGATGCAGTCGAAGAAGAAACTCCATTCCCTTCTGAGCCCTGGACGCTTTAGTTGTCCCAATTTTTCAAGTGACTCACTGTAGCCCAAATCAGTCATCATTGTTCTCAGATTTGCATCTCCATTAGTGATATAAGCAGTATGCTCTGGCAGGTTGAATGCCTGACGAACTGTGGCTGGAGTAACAGAATACTCCTCCCCTTCATATGAAAACACAATTGATGGTGATCCATCTGCACCACCATTGTCATATTTACCCGTCCTCCAAAAATTGATGATTTGGCTTCCTGAGAGTCTGGCAGGAGCGGTAAGGGCGTTAGCAAGGGCACTCTGTGCCAAAAATTGCTGGATGGGATGATAATCCCTTGGAGCGTCGACAGTGTTGAGAATGGCAGCATGGTTGTTTGGAACGAATTCCACACCTGCAAAGGTAAAAGCTGTAGTAGCCATTAGAACAGAGTTTGTGAATGAAGGTGTTTGAGAAGGTGTGTAAGAGAAGATTTGAATTTCAGAGAGAAGAGCGTAAGAGTTTGTTGAGAGAGTGTGTGTAAAGATTAAGTGTATAAGTGAAGAATAAGCAATAAAATCTGATGATAAACTCTTCAGATTTTGTTTAGCTGTACACGCTTGGGCTCTTTGTTCACTTGGACACCTGTCAGATTTTAACTGGTAGATGAATGTTAGTGGGATAGAGAAACGGGATTAATAATCATGAGTGCAGTAAAACATGTGCAGTTATAAATGCTGATTACACGTTCTCCTATTAAAATGTTTTTCATGTAAACCCACTAATAATACATCCGTTTGGAACACTCTCTTCACATTCTCTGAGTATTTGAACTCCTGAAATGTACAAGATTTAGAAAAAAAAATCAAGATCAAATCTCTCGAATTTTAAACTCTGAGATTTAAATCAAAGAAAATTAATTCTTAATACCTCAGAATAAAGACATAATTTATAGAAAATTCATCGAAAAATCAGAGTTTGTCATAAAATCCATAGCTCAATAATGTGCTTGTGAAATAATGTGTGTGATTTAACATATTAAATCAGAGACTAGAGAATTTCACAATTTCGTAATTATAAGGTAGACAAAAATAATTTATTTAAACTCTCAAGACATAGACAACAGACATACTCTGATGGAGAAATATATAAAATAAACTAACCCCCTTTTTTTTTTTTTTTTCTTCTTCAAGGACGCTTTTCAGTGTAAATGAATCACGACCTTTAAATAAATTTTTGCAACAGTATTTCTCCAGTAATCAGAGATTGTGACTGGTCACCATAGATTATAAAATCTTGGCAATTACTTAATACCAGTAAATGTTTGGGTCTTCCCAGTCACTGTCATATAGACATCTAAGATCTCAAAGGAGTACCATGCTTATTTGCAGGGGTGTGTATAGGTAACAAAAACATCAGAGTTTATAATTACTGTCTAATTGAGGAGAGAAAATTCAAATTAGTCAGTCTCACTTATAATTAAGATATGTGAAGTAATAGAGTCTCAATGACATTAACATGCATATAGTGTCAAATTGTAGCACAGAATTGAGATCAGGATTAAAGAACTTAACTGAGATTCATGATTACTAATTCAGATCATGCTTCATAGTATCTTCACAGGTTAAGTGTCTCAGAGAAATAAAAATGAGATCATTTATCAAGATTCAGAGTTTACAACCATCAGAGAATATCGTCAGAGAATGGCGTCAGAGAATGTCAATTAGAGTATAACAAACAGAGTATATCATCAGAGAATGTCATCAGAGTTTAACAATCAGAGTATTTTGATAGAGCATATATTTATATATGCTTTTATATGATTTTATTCCCATAATTTTAGTATTTTGTAAATAATCGGGTTATTACTAATTGATTTTAAGTGTTTAATGGCAGGAAAATAAATATTTCTAAAGTTGGATTAAATCAAGCTTATTTGGGCTTAATCGGATAGAAATTCGGATTTTATGGATAGACTGCAAAGCAAATCTTGTTTGGGCCATAACTTGAGTTCTGGACATCAGAATTGGGCGATTCAACAGCCCACATGAAGATATCGGAATTTTCTACAAGTTTAAAGTGGTCCAGATGTCAATATCCAACTGGAGCAGCCCAGAATCAGGCCTGAAAGTCAGCCTGCGAATTTCTTTTCAGAATCCAATTTATTTTAGAAAATCGGATTTGTTTTCCAAGAAGCCCATTAAAAACACTATTAATATTAGGGTTTAGATTATTAGAGATATATCGGAGATTATTTTGTATCGAGAGAGAGAGAAACACTTATAGAGGGAGATAGAGTAAAGGATTGAAGGGATTCATCCGGTGTTTTAAGGAGCCCTTAAAGTTGTATTCTTCTACTCTTGACTCTTGTACTCATGGTTTGGTTTACTCATACATATACAGTTTCTTATTTAATTATGAGTAACTAATCCCCTAATCCGGGGATTGGGAAGTATTCGTTGGTTTAATATGTTTGTCTGATAATGTTGTGATTCTTCTTGCTTTCGCTAATCTATCATTGAGCGCTTAACACAATTAGAGGAGTCATGAACCTTTAATGGTATTCATAGGAGTTATAATGAATCGGGAGAGGATTTGTAATTCTAGTACATGATATGATGGACATAATTCAATTATTGAATCGGGAGATTAATATGCGAGTTATGAAACTATAAATTCTTGGGTATCAATAGTTTATGGCTTATATTTTGATTGATCATGGGAGTGACGTTCAAGATATAGTTGTAGGCAATATATTGTATCTTGGGAGAGAACAATATAAGCATTAGAAGAATTGTTTTTAGCAAAGTGGGAGAACAAGATATCACATATTAGACATTCATGAAACCAATTGAAGAACCCATGTTCCTGGATTGTTTTCTCCATCGTTAAATCTTAGATTTTAATTGCTTAGTAGTATAATTTAGTTAGTAACAAAACACCCAATTATTCTTCTACACTTCTAAATTTAAGGAATAATACACTTGAATTGATATTGAATTTAGTCCTTCCCTGTGAACGATACTCATAGAAATAGTCATCAACAAATTGGCGCCGCTGCCGGGGAAGGCAGCAATATTAAGTTTAAGTTAATTATTTCTTATTGTTTAGATTTTACTAAATTTGTTTCAAGAACAATCTCATTGGTGTTTCGTTTCAGGTACATCTTATATGCGTAGATCGAAAAGTGTTGGAGATTTCGAACTAGATCCTGAAATTGAGCGCACTTTTCGAGTTAGAAGAAAAGAGGCTAGGCAAAGAAAGGAAAGAGCCAAGATGACTGACGCTGAAGATAATCTTGTTGTTAATCTTGACCAGTCATCTATTCAGGATCATGAAACTCCTAATCCTGCGAATTGCATGTACAAAACTCCTGAGATTGGTGCAGCTCAATATAACATCAATCCCAGTCTAATTCAGATGGTGAGCAATTCTGCTTTTGAAGGAGATATTGAACGAGAGGATCCACACCGACATCTAGAGCGCTTTGTGCAAATGTGTGGTTCATTCAGAATTAATGGGGTTACTGCAGATCAGATTCGTCTCCACATGTTCCCTTATTCTATAAAGGGAAAAGCTTTGGAATGGTTTCAACAGCTGTCAGATACTGCTCTAGCTACTTGGGATAATCTTTCGACCGAGTTCCTATCCAAATATTATCCTTCTGACAAGACTCAACAAATGAGAGCAATTATTCTTACTTTCAAAGCACAACCAGGTGAAGGCTTGTATCAAGCATGGGAGAGATACAAGGCATTGTTGAGAAAATGTCCACATCATGGTTACGAGGAGTGGATGGTTCTGAGTACTTTCTATGGAGCTTTAAATTCTGATATTCGGCTGAGTTTGGATGTTGCAGCTGGAGGAAACTTTAAGAAAGCACCTGTTCATCAAGCAAAGGCACTTCTCGAGGAATTGGCCTCAAATAACTATGCTTGGGCACCCAGTGGTACAAGTTCAGTGAAATCAGCACAAGACACTGAGATGATGAACTTGCTCACTCTGAAATTGGATGCTCTTACTCAAGAGGTCCGTGGACAAAAGGCAAGTGTCAATGCTATCTCTTCTCCGATGGAAGGATATATGGATCCTAGTGTTAATCAACACTCTTATACACAACAGTTTCCGGATGAAGCATCTTTTATCCAAGGAAGACAGTCATGGCCTGTTCAGAATAATTCATATTACAATCCAAATCAAAGGCCCAACAACAATCTTTCCTACAACAATAGTCATGCTGTTAATCCATCATATGCAGCTCCAAAGCAAAATCCGCCTCCTGGTTTTCAACCACGTCAGCAATATCAAAGTCAACAACAGTTTCAACCTTTATCTAATGACAAAAAAGAGCCTGCTGATTGGGAAGTTGCACTCGGCAAGATGATACAAGGAACTACTGGGGCTTTTGCTAATATCGAGACTAAATTCAATAAGGTTGAGTCGAGGATTGATCAGATAGCTTCGTCACAGAAGATGTTGGAAATGCAGATTGGCCAAATTGCTAATAAGGTTGGTGCTCGTGAGCAAGGATCACTGCCTAGTCAACCAGATGTGAATGTCAAAGAACACTGCAAGGCTATCACGTTGAGGAGTGGCAGAGAATTACCAGAAGTTAGAGCGCCGGGACTAAATGATGCAACTCTTCCTCCTAAAAAGAGAAAGTCATATCAAAATACTGTGAAAATTGCTGAGAAGAGTGAGGATGAGCCAAAAGATGAGACTCCACCGAAAGCTCACGTGAAACAATATGTGCCTCCAATCCCTTTCCCACAAAGGTTGACAAATCGGAAGTTAGAGAAGCAATATGAGAAATTTTTAAAGATGTTTCGGGAGATACATATTACTATTCCTTTTGCTGATGCTTTGGCTCAAATGCCCCTTTATGCGAAATTCATGAAACAGGTATTATCTAATCGCAAGAAGTTAGAGGCGGTGGAGACCATCAGTCTTAATGAAGAGTGTAGTGCGGTTATACAACACAATATTCCTCCTAAGCTCAAGGATCCGGGGAGCTTTTCTTTGCCATGCACTATTGGGAAAGTCGGAATAAAAAGAGCATTGTGTGATCTTGGAGCTAGTGTGAGTTTGATGCCATATTCTATCTATAAAAGACTTGGTTTGGGAGAGTTAAAGAAAACAAAGATATCACTTCAACTTGCAGATCGAACTATAAAATATCCACTGGGTGTACTTGAAGATGTTTTGGTGAATGTTGATAAATTTGTT
Source organism: Daucus carota subsp. sativus (assembly GCF_001625215.2). Taxonomy (NCBI): domain Eukaryota; kingdom Viridiplantae; phylum Streptophyta; class Magnoliopsida; order Apiales; family Apiaceae; genus Daucus; species Daucus carota. The sequence goes on from NC_030381.2 coordinate 12,021,429, forward strand.
ATTCCTTGTGATTTCGTTATTTTGGAGATGAATGAGGATGTTGAGATTCCGATTATCTTGGGAAGACCATTCTTGGCTACTGCTGGAGCAAGTATTGATGTGAAAGCCGGCAAGCTTTCACTAAACGTGGGTGAAGAAAAAGTTGAGTTTGATCTTGATCAAGTTATGAAGGCACCGTCACTTGAAACCGAAAGCTTTGCTGTGGATATTGTTGAAGAACTTGTGCAGGATGTCACTGATAATATTCTCGAGAAGGAAACCGAAGGTGATGGAAACGATTCTCGGAAACTCCGAGAAAGGGAATTTAAGGAGATGGATTTGACACTTGGACCATTTGAGATGGTTTTGAAAGAGCCACCATAAAAAAATGAGGTAATCACGTCGAGCTAATGACGTTAAACAAGCGCTTCTTGGGAGGCAACCCAAGGTATAATATATATTATATAATATATTTTGTAATTTTTATAGGATTCTAGATTTTTTTTTATTTTCTTTACTCCCATGAGATGCGTTGATGGGTGTGTTTTAAGGTTATGATATTTGACTGATATTTGACTGATATTTGTTGAAGAATCATGGCATGTTGTGATAATGATATTGTGCACAATCATGCATTCTCTCATGCACCTATACTGAGCCTACGTGAGATTTTTATTCGAATTGCATGGTCATGCAATTTGCTGCATTCACGACCTGGCACGAGCATGCACTTCTGTGCATGATTATGCAGTCAATTGTGTGCGTTGCGTCATATTTTCCTTCGGTTTGCACGGTTATGCAGATTCTGGAGCATGCACATGCAGTCTGAAGCTAGCGCTCGACTGAATTTATAAGACCTTGCACGATCATGCAGTTTCGGAACATGCTCGTGCAGTCAATTATGCTTGCTGCGTGTGAATTTTGTGGCATCAGCATGATCATGCTGTTTTGTGCATGATCATGTTCTTCCTTCACTTGCTTTTATGGGTTCTGGCATGCTTATGCAACATTCCTCAACCACTTCCACACTAGTCATGGATCACGACACTTCATGCGTATGCATAGGGGAGTCTTCTTAACTTTTATTTGTATAACTATTTATTATATTATATTATATTATATTATATATTATTCATTGAGGATAATGAACCATTCAAGTGTGGGGATGTGTTCTCACGAATAACAATAAAAAAAATTGTATATTGCCTTGTCTTATATTCAGGAAATTCATGATAGTTGCATTTAAATTAGAGCATATATTTTTATTAATTTATTTTCTTTTTAGTTTGCATTTGCATAATTCCATGAATGTTTGTCGACCAAGTCAATTTCCTATGATGAGTTAAATTGCATAATTTCTTGGTTAGTAGTCTTGATCATATGTGATGTCTTGCATGCTTAGAAATTGTTTGTGCGGAACTTGTAATTACACAATAACTGTTCTAGAAGCGAGATTTAGACTAGCTTATTTCTTGAGTCTTAACGATGGGCCGGACGTAGAATTTTGACTATTCCCTTTTGAGCTTAGAGTCTATAATTCTTAAGTGAGGGGGAGCTTTGGGATATACATGCCTTTCAAAAAAAAAACAGAGAGAAAAAAAATAGACACATATATTAGCAATAAAGTTCACGAAAAAAAAAAATGGTGGTATAATTGACTAGGTTGGGCTCATTAATACTCGAGTAATTAAGTCTGAAGGGACTTTGTGCCTAGTAACCTAAAGCCTTTCATGGTTTGGGATTACTGACCCAACACTCGCTAAATGGGTATTAGTGCATAAATCTTTTGGGATCTCAACCATTACACGTTCAAATAAGCCACCTAAACCGCATGTGAACAATTTGGTTGGTGAAGTCTTATGGTGGTCGTAACTCATTTACACTGAGAAGCGTCCCGACCTTAGACCGAGCATGTACACACCAAATAATAGATATTGAAAAAAAAAGCATATATAAGAGAGGCATGGAAGTACCTTGGTGACCCTAAGCTGTAGTTGACTCTAATGTAACGAAGTGTTTAAGCATTATTCTGATTAAAGACTCATGGTTAAGATTCTGTTGAACTTTGTTGGTCTCTATTTCGTTTCATTAGAGAGCTTGTTGAGCACACACGATGCACTCCGTACTTGCAGTGAAAGAGTTGCATGACTAATATGTGTGATAGATGAAATCCTTGATTGTTGCATATTCTGAGGATTATATGTTGATAAGGTTGATAATTTCATGGATGGAATCTATGCATATTCATTTAGCTTGCATTCATATTAGTTGCATTCTTAAGAATAGGCTGCAAAACAAAATGAATTTTGTGGGTACATTCACTACAGGCCCTCACGAGACCTTACTCGTCCACTAGGGCTGCCTAGGGGTTTAAAGGGCTTGTTGCATATGCCAAATGCAACCGTGATCACCTACGGAAGTGGTATATCTATTAAGTGTTAGTTTTATTTATTTTATTTGCCCGAGGACGTGCAAAACACTAAGTGTGGGGATATTTGATAGAGCATATATTTATATATGCTTTTATATGATTTTATTCCTATAATTTTAGTATTTTGTAAATAATCGGGTTATTACTAATTGATTTTAAGTGTTTAATGGCAGGAAAATAAATATTTCTAAAGTTGGATTAAATCAAGCTTATTTGGGCTTAATCGGATAGAAATTCGGATTTTATGGATAGACTGCAAAGCAAATCTTGTTTGGGCCATAACTTGAGTTCTGGACATCAGAATTGGGCGATTCAACAGCCCACATGAAGATATCGGAATTTTCCACAAGTTTAAAGTGGTCCAGATGTCAATATCCAACTGGAGCAGCCCAGAATCAGGCCTGAAAGTCAGCCTGCGAATTTCTTTTCAGAATCCAATTTATTTTAGAAAACCGGATTTGTTTTCCAAGAAGCCCATTAAAAACACTATTATTATTAGGGTTTAGATTATTAGAGATATATCGGAGATTATTTTGTATCGAGAGAGAGAGAAACACTTATAGAGGGAGATAGAGTAAAGGATTGAAGGGATTCATCCGGTGTTTTAAGGAGCCCTTAAAGTTGTATTCTTCTACTCTTGACTCTTGTACTCATGGTTTGGTTTACTCATACATATACAGTTTCTTATTTAATTATGAGTAACTAATCCCCTAATCCGGGGATTGGGAACTATTCGTTGGTTTAATATGTTTGTCTGATAATGTTGTGATTCTTCTTGCTTTCGCTAATCTATCATTGAGCGCTTAACACAATTAGAGGAGTCATGAACCTTTAATGGTATTCATAGGAGTTATAATGAATCGGGAGAGGATTTGTAATTCTAGTACATGATATGATGGACATAATTCAATTATTGAATCGGGAGATTAATATGCGAGTTATGAAACTATAAATTCTTGGGTATCAATAGTTTATGGCTTATATTTTGATTGATCATGGGAGTGACGTTCAAGATATAGTTGTAGGCAATATATTGTATCTTGGGAGAGAATAATATAAGCATTAGAAGAATTGTTTTTAGCAAAGTGGGAGAACAAGATATCACATATTAGACATTCATGAAACCAATTGAAGAACCCATGTTCCTGGATTGTTTTCTCCATCGTTAAATCTTAGATTTTAATTGCTTAGTAGTATAATTTAGTTAGTAACAAAACACCCAATTATTCTTCTACACTTCTAAATTTAAGGAATAATACACTTGAATTGATATTGAATTTAGTCCTTCCCTGTGAACGATACTCATAGAAATACTCATCAACAAATTGGCGCCGCTGCCGGGGAAGGCAGCAATATTAAGTTTAAGTTAATTATTTCTTATTGTTTAGATTTTACTAAATTTGTTTCCAAGAACAATCTCATTGGTGTTTCGTTTCAGGTACATCTTATATGCGTAGATCGAAAAGTGTTGGAGATTTCGAACTAGATCCTGAAATTGAGCGCACTTTTCGAGTTAGAAGAAAAGAGGCTAGGCAAAGAAAGGAAAGAGCCAAGATGACTGACGCTGAAGATAATCTTGTTGTTAATCTTGACCAGTCATCTATTCAGGATCATGAAACTCCTAATCCTGCGAATTGCATGTACAAAACTCCTGAGATTGGTGCAGCTCAATATAACATCAATCCCAGTCTAATTCAGATGGTGAGCAATTCTGCTTTTGAAGGAGATATTGAACGAGAGGATCCACACCGACATCTAGAGCGCTTTGTGCAAATGTGTGGTTCATTCAGAATTAATGGGGTTACTGCAGATCAGATTCGTCTCCACATGTTCCCTTATTCTATAAAGGGAAAAGCTTTGGAATGGTTTCAACAGCTGTCAGATACTGCTCTAGCTACTTGGGATAATCTTTCGACCGAGTTCCTATCCAAATATTATCCTTCTGACAAGACTCAACAAATGAGAGCAATTATTCTTACTTTCAAAGCACAACCAGGTGAAGGCTTGTATCAAGCATGGGAGAGATACAAGGCATTGTTGAGAAAATGTCCACATCATGGTTACGAGGAGTGGATGGTTCTGAGTACTTTCTATGGAGCTTTAAATTCTGATATTCGGCTGAGTTTGGATGTTGCAGCTGGAGGAAACTTTAAGAAAGCACCTGTTCATCAAGCAAAGGCACTTCTCGAGGAATTGGCCTCAAATAACTATGCTTGGGCACCCAGTGGTACAAGTTCAGTGAAATCAGCACAAGACACTGAGATGATGAACTTGCTCACTCTGAAATTGGATGCTCTTACTCAAGAGGTCCGTGGACAAAAGGCAAGTGTCAATGCTATCTCTTCTCCGATGGAAGGATATATGGATCCTAGTGTTAATCAACACTCTTATACACAACAGTTTCCGGATGAAGCATCTTTTATCCAAGGAAGACAGTCATGGCCTGTTCAGAATAATTCATATTACAATCCAAATCAAAGGCCCAACAACAATCTTTCCTACAACAATAGTCATGCTGTTAATCCATCATATGCAGCTCCAAAGCAAAATCCGCCTCCTGGTTTTCAACCACGTCAGCAATATCAAAGTCAACAACAGTTTCAACCTTTATCTAATGACAAAAAAGAGCCTGCTGATTGGGAAGTTGCACTCGGCAAGATGATACAAGGAACTACTGGGGCTTTTGCTAATATCGAGACTAAATTCAATAAGGTTGAGTCGAGGATTGATCAGATAGCTTCGTCACAGAAGATGTTGGAAATGCAGATTGGCCAAATTGCTAATAAGGTTGGTGCTCGTGAGCAAGGATCACTGCCTAGTCAACCAGATGTGAATGTCAAAGAACACTGCAAGGCTATCACGTTGAGGAGTGGCAGAGAATTACCAGAAGTTAGAGCGCCGGGACTAAATGATGCAACTCTTCCTCCTAAAAAGAGAAAGTCATATCAAAATACTGTGAAAATTGCTGAGAAGAGTGAGGATGAGCCAAAAGATGAGACTCCACCGAAAGCTCACGTGAAACAATATGTGCCTCCAATCCCTTTCCCACAAAGGTTGACAAATCAGAAGTTAGAGAAGCAATATGAGAAATTTTTAAAGATGTTTCGGGAGATACATATTACTATTCCTTTTGCTGATGCTTTGGCTCAAATGCCCCTTTATGCGAAATTCATGAAACAGGTATTATCTAATCGCAAGAAGTTAGAGGCGGTGGAGACCATCAGTCTTAATGAAGAGTGTAGTGCGGTTATACAACACAATATTCCTCCTAAGCTCAAGGATCCGGGGAGCTTTTCTTTGCCATGCACTATTGGGAAAGTCGGAATAAAAAGAGCATTGTGTGATCTTGGAGCTAGTGTGAGTTTGATGCCATATTCTATCTATAAAAGACTTGGTTTGGGAGAGTTAAAGAAAACAAAGATATCACTTCAACTTGCAGATCGAACTATAAAATATCCACTGGGTGTACTTGAAGATGTTTTGGTGAATGTTGATAAATTTGTTATTCCTTGTGATTTCGTTATTTTGGAGATGAATGAGGATGTTGAGATTCCGATTATCTTGGGAAGACCATTCTTGGCTACTGCTGGAGCAAGTATTGATGTGAAAGCCGGCAAGCTTTCACTAAACGTGGGTGAAGAAAAAGTTGAGTTTGATCTTGATCAAGTTATGAAGGCACCGTCACTTGAAACCGAAAGCTTTGCTGTGGATATTGTTGAAGAACTTGTGCAGGATGTCACTGATAATATTCTCGAGAAGGAAACCGAAGGTGATGGAAACGATTCTCGGAAACTCCGAGAAAGGGAATTTAAGGAGATGGATTTGACACTTGGACCATTTGAGATGGTTTTGAAAGAGCCACCATAAAAAAATGAGGTAATCACGTCGAGCTAATGACGTTAAACAAGCGCTTCTTGGGAGGCAACCCAAGGTATAATATATATTATATAATATATTTTGTAATTTTTATAGGATTCTAGATTTTTTTTTTATTTTCTTTACTCCCATGAGATGCGTTGATGGGTGTGTTCAGTGTTTAAGGTTATGATATTTGACTGATATTTGTTGAAGAATCATGGCATGTTGTGATAATGATATTGTGCACAATCATGCATTCTCTCATGCACCTATACTGAGCCTACGTGAGATTTTTATTCGAATTGCATGGTCATGCAATTTGCTGCATTCACGACCTGGCACGAGCATGCACTTCTGTGCATGATTATGCAGTCAATTGTGTGCGTTGCGTCATATTTTCCTTCGGTTTGCACGGTTATGCAGATTCTGGAGCATGCACATGCAGTCTGAAGCTAGCGCTCGACTGAATTTATAAGACCTTGCACGATCATGCAGTTTCGGAACATGCTCGTGCAGTCAATTATGCTTGCTGCGTGTGAATTTTGTGGCATCAGCATGATCATGCTGTTTTGTGCATGATCATGTTCTTCCTTCACTTGCTTTTATGGGTTCTGGCATGCTTATGCAACATTCCTCAACCACTTCCACACTAGTCATGGATCACGACACTTCATGCGTATGCATAGGGGAGTCTTCTTAACTTTTATTTGTATAACTATTTATTATATTATATTATATTATATTATATATTATTCATTGAGGATAATGAACCATTCAAGTGTGGGGATGTGTTCTCACGAATAACAATAAAAAAAATTGTATATTGCCTTGTCTTATATTCAGGAAATTCATGATAGTTGCATTTAAATTAGAGCATATATTTTTATTAATTTATTTTCTTTTTAGTTTGCATTTGCATAATTCCATGAATGTTTGTCGACCAAGTCAATTTCCTATGATGAGTTAAATTGCATAATTTCTTGGTTAGTAGTCTTGATCATATGTGATGTCTTGCATGCTTAGAAATTGTTTGTGCGGAACTTGTAATTACACAATAACTGTTCTAGAAGCGAGATTTAGACTAGCTTATTTCTTGAGTCTTAACGATGGGCCGGACGTAGAATTTTGACTATTCCCTTTTGAGCTTAGAGTCTATAATTCTTAAGTGAGGGGGAGCTTTGGGATATACATGCCTTTCAAAAAAAAAACAGAGAGAAAAAAAATAGACACATATATTAGCAATAAAGTTCACGAAAAAAAAAAATGGTGGTATAATTGACTAGGTTGGGCTCATTAATACTCGAGTAATTAAGTCTGAAGGGACTTTGTGCCTAGTAACCTAAAGCCTTTCATGGTTTGGGATTACTGACCCAACACTCGCTAAATGGGTATTAGTGCATAAATCTTTTGGGATCTCAACCATTACACGTTCAAATAAGCCACCTAAACCGCATGTGAACAATTTGGTTGGTGAAGTCTTATGGTGGTCGTAACTCATTTACACTGAGAAGCGTCCCGACCTTAGACCGAGCATGTACACACCAAATAATAGATATTGAAAAAAAAAGCATATATAAGAGAGGCATGGAAGTACCTTGGTGACCCTAAGCTGTAGTTGACTCTAATGTAACGAAGTGTTTAAGCATTATTCTGATTAAAGACTCATGGTTAAGATTCTGTTGAACTTTGTTGGTCTCTATTTCGTTTCATTAGAGAGCTTGTTGAGCACACACGATGCACTCCGTACTTGCAGTGAAAGAGTTGCATGACTAATATGTGTGATAGATGAAATCCTTGATTGTTGCATATTCTGAGGATTATATGTTGATAAGGTTGATAATTTCATGGATGGAATCTATGCATATTCATTTAGCTTGCATTCATATTAGTTGCATTCTTAAGAATAGGCTGCAAAACAAAATGAATTTTGTGGGTACATTCACTACAGGCCCTCACGAGACCTTACTCGTCCACTAGGGCTGCCTAGGGGTTTAAAGGGCTTGTTGCATATGCCAAATGCAACCGTGATCACCTACGGAAGTGGTATATCTATTAAGTGTTAGTTTTATTTATTTTATTTGCCCGAGGACGTGCAAAACACTAAGTGTGGGGATATTTGATAGAGCATATATTTATATATGCTTTTATATGATTTTATTCCTATAATTTTAGTATTTTGTAAATAATCGGGTTATTACTAATTGATTTTAAGTGTTTAATGGCAGGAAAATAAATATTTCTAAAGTTGGATTAAATCAAGCTTATTTGGGCTTAATCGGATAGAAATTCGGATTTTATGGATAGACTGCAAAGCAAATCTTGTTTGGGCCATAACTTGAGTTCTGGACATCAGAATTGGGCGATTCAATAGCCCACATGAAGATATCGGAATTTTCTACAAGTTTAAAGTGGTCCAGATGTCAATATCCAACTGGAGCAGCCCAGAATCAGGCCTGAAAGTCAGCCTGCGAATTTCTTTTCAGAATCCAATTTATTTTAGAAAACCGGATTTGTTTTCCAAGAAGCCCATTAAAAACACTATTAATATTAGGGTTTAGATTATTAGAGATATATCGGAGATTATTTTGTATCGAGAGAGAGAGAAACACTTATAGAGGGAGATAGAGTAAAGGATTGAAGGGATTCATCCGGTGTTTTAAGGAGCCCTTAAAGTTGTATTCTTCTACTCTTGACTCTTGTACTCATGGTTTGGTTTACTCATACATATACAGTTTCTTATTTAATTATGAGTAACTAATCCCCTAATCCGGGGATTGGGAAGTATTCGTTGGTTTAATATGTTTGTCTGATAATGTTGTGATTCTTCTTGCTTTCGCTAATCTATCATTGAGCGCTTAACACAATTAGAGGAGTCATGAACCTTTAATGGTATTCATAGGAGTTATAATGAATCGGGAGAGGATTTGTAATTCTAGTACATGATATGATGGACATAATTCAATTATTGAATCGGGAGATTAATATGCGAGTTATGAAACTATAAATTCTTGGGTATCAATAGTTTATGGCTTATATTTTGATTGATCATGGGAGTGACGTTCAAGATATAGTTGTAGGCAATATATTGTATCTTGGGAGAGAACAATATAAGCATTAGAAGAATTGTTTTTAGCAAAGTGGGAGAACAAGATATCACATATTAGACATTCATGAAACCAATTGAAGAACCCATGTTCCTGGATTGTTTTCTCCATCGTTAAATCTTAGATTTTAATTGCTTAGTAGTATAATTTAGTTAGTAACAAAACACCCAATTATTCTTCTACACTTCTAAATTTAAGGAATAATACACTTGAATTGATATTGAATTTAGTCCTTCCCTGTGAACGATACTCATAGAAATACTCATCAACATATATCATGGCATATGTGTGAGCAATACATATGGTAAATTGACAATTTAAATTTGAAAGATCTAACCATTATGTTTACTCAGTTCCTGATATCATTCCTAGCTCATTCACCAGCCTAGTAAAAGTTGCTTCACTTAATGGTTTGGTGAAAATGTCTGCTAGCTGCTGTTCAGTAGGAACAAAGTGAAGTTCAATGGTTCCTTCCTCCACATGCTCCCTTATAAAATGATATCGTATACTGATGTGCTTTGTCAGAGAATGTTGAACTGGGTTTCCTGTCATAGCAATAGCACTTTGGTTATCACAATAAATAGGAATTTTAGAAAAGGATAGCCCATAGTCCAACAGTTGATTCTTCATCCAAAGAATTTGAGCACAGCAACTGCCTGCAGCTATATACTCTGACTCTGCTGTTGATGTGGAAATGGACTTCTGCTTCTTGCTGTACCAAGAAACAAGTCTTCCACCCAGAAATTGACAACTCCCACTTGTGCTTTTCCTGTCAATTTTGCAACCTGCAAAATCTGCATCAGAGTATCCAATTAGACTAAAATCTGATTCTCTAGGATACCATAATCCCAATGATGTGGTTCCCTTGAGATATCTGAATATCCTCTTTACTGCAATCAGATGAGGCTCTCTTGGATCTGCCTGAAATCTTGCACATAGACATGTGGCATACATGATGTCTGGTCTACTTGCAGTCAGATAAAGCAACGATCCAATCATTCCTCTATAGTTTGTGATATCCACTGATGCACCAGTATCTTTGTCTAGTTTGGTTGCTGTTGCCATAGGAGTAGTTGCAGCTGAACTGTCTTGCATACCAAATTTCTTCAAAAGATTTCTGGTATACTTGGCTTGATTTATAAAAATCCCATCTTCAGTCTGTTTAACTTGTAAACCCAGAAAATAACTGAGTTCCCCCATCATGCTCATTTGGTACCTAGACTGCATGAGCTTGGCAAATCTTTGACAGAGTTTAGCATTAGTGGAGCCAAAAATAATGTCATCAACATAGATTTGGACTAAAAGCAGATCATTACCATGATTCAAATAAAACAGGGTTTTATCTATGGTACCTCTAGTAAATCCACTTTCAAGAAGAAATTGAGCCAGAGTTTCATACCATGCCCTTGGAGCTTGCTTTAGTCCATAAAGTGCTTTGTCCAATCTGTAGACATAGTCTGGATGCTTTGGATCCACAAATCCTGGAGGTTGTTCAACATATACCTCCTCATCCAGTTTCCCATTTAGAAAAGCACTTTTGACATCCATCTGAAATACCTTGAATTTCTTGTGAGCAGCATAGGCCAGAAAGATTCTAATTGCCTCCAATCTTGCAACTGGAGCAAATGTCTCATCATAATCAATATCTTCCTGTTGTGAATACCCTTTTGCCACAAGCCTTGCTTTATTCCTTGTTATGACACCCTCACTGTCAGTTTTGTTTCTGAAAACCCATTTTGTACCAACTATGGATCTATCTTTAGGTCTTGGTACTAGGGTCCACACTTTGTTTCTCTCAAACTCATTTAGCTCCTTTTGCATTGCTTGAATCCAGTCAGTATCTTGAAGAGCTTCCTCCACCTTTTTAGGTTCTGTTTGTGACAGAAAGCAATGATGTAAACACTCATTTGCTGTAGCTGTCCTTGTTTGCACACCTGCTTCTGGATCTCCAATTATTAAATCAGGTGTATGAGATTTTGTCCACTTCCTAGCATGTGGAAGTTGACTATTTTCATCATTGGATCCTCCCCCTTGATCCATGCTCTCCTGATTCTGTTGATTATTCTCTGTAGCTCCCCCTGCATTTGTGCTATCAGAGTTTGAATCAGTATTCTATGATGAGTTTGAGTTAGCATTCTCTGATGAGTCTTGGGTAGAGTCTGAAACATTCTGATGCTCCCCCTCAGCAAGTGCTTCATCATCATGAACTTGTAAATTTTCATCAGAGTTTGCTGAATTTTGCTCACAGTCAGAGTTTGACTGTTCATCAGAGTTTGTTGAATCAGAGAATATTTCTTCATTTTCAAAATGCAGTTTTTCATGATCATCCATTTCTGCTAAACCCATAATTCTTTTGTCATCAAATGACACATGTATGGATTCCATGATCACCTTGGTTCTTAGATTGTAGACTCTGAAGGCCTTTGTTATCAGAGGATAACCTACAAAAATGCCTTCATCAGCTTTTAAATCAAACTTGGTAAGCTGTTCTGGATGAGTCTTAAATACAAAGCATTTGCACCCAAATATATGAAAGTACTTCAGATTTGGCTTCTTTTTCCTCACCATCTCATATGGGGTCTTGCCATGCTTATTAATCAGTGTTGCATTTTGAGTGAAACAAGCTGTTTGAACAGCTTCTGCCCAGAAATAAGTAGGTAGTTTAGCCTCATCAAGCATAGTTCTGGCAGATTCTATAAGAGTCCTGTTTTTTCTCTCAACTACACCATTTTGCTGTGGTGTACCAGGTGCAGAAAATTGTTGCACTACACCTCTTTCTTTGCAGAACTCTTCCATTGTTGAATTTCTGAACTCAGTTCCATTATCACTTCTAATGATCTTCACTTTGTCTTCAGATCCATGATCCAGTTGTTTCACATGATCCATCAGATGCAAGGCTGTTTCATCTTTAGAGTGAAGAAAATATACCCAAGTGTATCTGGTATACTCATCAACAATGACAAGAGCATATTTCTTCCTTGCAATGGATGGTACATTAACTGGTCCAAATAGATCAACATGTAGAAGATGATATGGTTTCTTTATTGAGAATTCAGTCTTACTCTTGAAGGATGTCTTTCTCTGCTTGGCCTTTTGACATGAATCACATAATCCATCGGATGTGAGTAGTGATTCAGGGAGTCCTCTCACAAGCTTTTTCTTTATAAGCTCATTTATGGAGTTGAAATTCAGGTGTGAGAGCTTCTTATGCCACTTCCAACTTTCTTCTGCAGAGATTCTTGTAGATAAGCAAATTGCTTTTCCTTCAGAGTTTGTAGGCAGGTGGATTTCATAAATATTTCCATGTCTGTGAGCAATCACTGCCACCTTGCCTGTTGACTTGCTTACTATCTCACTGTGTTCTCCATAGAAATCAACATGATATCCTCTGTCACAGATTTGACTGACAGAGAGTAAATTGTGTTTTAGCCCTTGAACAAGAGCTACATTTGATATGATGACATTTCCAAGATTGATGTTGCCATATCCCAGAGTCCTTCCTATGTTGCCACCTCCATAAGAAACACTTGGGCCAGCTTTCTCCACAAACTCTGACAGCAGGGCCTTATTTCCAGTCATGTGTCCTGAACATCCACTGTCCAAGACTAGAATATTCTTCCTGTTGCCCTGCAATCACAAAGACCGTTAATTGTTAGTTTTAAGGACCCAGACTTGCTTGGATCCTTTGGTCTTATTAAGTTTGTTAGCTTTTGCAGCGGAATTATTTTTATCAGAGTTTGAGCTAACAGACTTTGGATCAGAGTTTGTACTTGAAACAGAGTTTGTACTTGCAGAGTTTTTATTAAACTTCTTCAAAGAAGGTTTCAATTGATAATAATCATAATACAAACTATGATATTCTTTGCAAGTATAAATAGAATGCCATAAACTACCACAATGAAAACATGGATCTTGTGGTTTATATCTAATACTACTTTTTCTAACTCCAGACTTTGTAGGTAAGGAGTTAATGTCTTTGTTCTTCCTGCAAAAATTAGCAAGATGATTAGTATTTCCACAGTTATGGCATGTCTTTCTAGGTGCATTTGGAACAGGCATGTAGTTATTACTCTTGTCTATTCCAACCTTGCCATTTCTATTTTTCCTAGGCTCCTTGTCTTTGCTATCAGACTTTACCTCTTTAAGCTTATGCTTAAGCTGTTTCTGAGTCATCAGTCCTATGTTAACCTGTTTGGGCTTAACAGTTTTTAAATTGTTGTTAATCTCTGATTCTGGTCTACTCTGTTTAGACTTAGAGGATTCAGCAACAAATTTAATAGGTTTAACCTTAGGTTTTTGAGTTTTAACAAACTCTGTTTTTTATGACTCAGCTTCTGAGTTATCAGTGTAACCTAGTCCCTTCTTCCAGTTTCCACTACCTAAGATATCCTGAGTAGTTTTGCCTGAATTAGTCCATGTCTTAATGATCTCCCTTTCCTTAGCAAGTTCTGATTGAAGAGATGCATACCTTTTTAATAATTCATCTTTGACAATGACAGCATCATCTCTTTCTTTCTGAACTTCCAACATCTGAACTAATTCTTTTTCTAGATAATCATTCCTTTTCTTTACACTTAGAGTTTCAGATTTTAATCTTTCATTTTCTAAAGTCTGATCTCTAAAGCTGATATGCAAAGTTTTAAGAAACAATCTTAACTCAGTTATATCTTCAGTATCAAAGGCAAGAGTAGAATGAGGTACCTTTGCAGTAGATTCAGAGTTGTTGTCAGTGTTTGCCATCAGAGCATAATTGACTTCTTCTTCTGAATCAGATGTATCTGTCCAGTTTCCTTTCTTGGTGATAAAGGCTTTTTCTTTTTCCTTCTTGGCTTTCTTGCATTCAGATGCAAAGTGACCCTTTTCACCACAGTTGAAACAGGTATACTTGTCAGCTTTTCCAGCTTTCCCTTCCTTGCCCTCATTCTTCTTGAAGTTCTTCTTATCATAAACTCTGTCAGAGTTTCTGTCTTTCCTTGAAAAACTTTTGCCTTTGTTGAACTTTTTGTAGGCCAATTTCTTGAAGCTTTTCACCATCAATGCTGCTAACTGCATCATTTCACCATCACTGTCATCAGAGTCTGAGACATCAGAGTTTGAGTCATCAGAGTTTGATGACTCAATGTCAGACTTTGTGACATGAACTTTTCCTTTGCTCTTAGCAGCTTCCTCTTGAACTTTCAGAGCAACAGACTTTGATTTGCCTCCATGACGTTTGCTTCTTTGCTCCATCTCAAGTTCATGGGTCTTCAGTCTTCCAAAAACATCATCAAGAGACATTTCTCCAAGATCAAGATTGTCTCTTATTGTGGTGACTTTCAAATCCCACTTTTCAGGAAGAGCCAGAAGGAATTTGAGGTTTGAGTCTTCAAGATCATATTCCTTGTTCACCAGAGATAAGTCATTCAGCAGTTTGACAAATCTGTCATACAGATCTGTCAAGGACTCACCAGACTTTGAGTCAAAGTGCTCATACTCCTATGTAAGGATTGTTTTTCTATTTTTCTTTATGGCCTGAGTTCCCTGACATCTGGTTTCCAGAGCATCCCAGATTTGTTTAGCAGTTTTGCACCCAATCACCCTATTAGACATTGCATTATCAAGGGCACTGTGCAGAAGGTGTTTCACCTTGGAGTCTTTACCAATTGACAGGATGTCCTCAGGGGTATAATCTTTCTTTTCTTTTGGAACCATCTTCTGAGGTTCATCAGCAAGCCCAACAGAGAGCTTGGTGGGCATATGTGGTCCATCATAGATCCTGTCAAGGTATTCTGGATCAACAGAGTCTAAGAATATGATCATTCTCTCTTTCCAGACTGGATATTCAGATGCCTTAAGGATTGGAACTCTAAAGGATGAAGCTTGTGATTTTTCAGACATGATTGTGATTAAGATCTCACTGTAGTAATCTTAACAGAGCTGGCTCTGATACCACTTGTTAGGTCCTATAAACTCACTATATAAGATGATATAGTGATCACAATCTGTAACGCAGTATGACAATATAAGAGATTGAAAACAATAAACTCTTATTCACAAAGCTTGAATGGTTACAAAAACTCTCTCAGTGATTTATATTGTATCACTAAGAGCTGCTAGGGTTCTTAACAATATACTCGATAACTCAACTCATATAGAGTAACCCTAATCTGTGTTTATATAGACACAGTTACAAAATCAATCTCTGATTTGATATCCTATAAATCAGCTATGTATTCTATCAATCAAAGATTGCTACAGTTTTCTGTTTAGTTTCCATAGTCAGCAAATCACTCCTCCGCTTCTATCCTTCCTTGAAGTATATCCGCTTCTGAGCTCTTTCACTACACCATAAACGGTCTACTACAACATTTAAAGCTAACGTTGCCATTGTTTCTGTTGCCTTTGCCATTCATATTTTGGCTACCACAACATTGTCATCTATCTGTTGCCTTAGACATCCAAAATCTGTTGCTAGTAACTGTTGTCGTAGAGACTGTTGCTTTAGGTATGAAGATTTGTTGCCATAAATATTTATTTAAAATATAAATGCTGACGTGGCTCTAGTGTTTCCTCACCCTTGGACCCACGGATGCTGATGTGGCAGTGTGGGTCCCAGTGCTGCTGACGTGGCATTGTGGGCCCCACTGTTGCTGACATGGCACTGTGGGCCCCACAAGTGGGCCCCACTGCTGTTGACGTGGCACTGTGGGCCCCACTGCTGCTGACGTGGCGTTGGGGGTCCCACAGTGGGCCCCAGTACTGCTGACGTGGCAATGTGGGCCCCACTGCTGCTGACGTGGCATTTTGGGTCCCACATGTGGGCCCACTGTTGCTGACGTGGCAGTGGGTCCCACTGTGGGACACCTCGCTACTGATGTGGCATTGTGGGATCCTTGTGGGCCCCACTCTGGATGACGTGTCAGTACTGTTGTGAGATGTGAAGAAAATGTGAAGAAAATTTTTTAAGGTTGAGGAATCGAACCCCCAACCTCCCATGAGAAAGTATATGGTGCCAACCACTGCACCAAACCTTGCACTTGGTCAAAAATTCCATTACTTTAATATAACCTGTTTACAAAATCTTGATTAAATTAAAAAAGGTAGCATTACAACTATTATTTAAAATCCGTTTTCAACGATCTATCCGTACAGATGTTAAAGTCTCGTGACTTTGGTGATGCGAGAATTTTTTCGAAAAAATCTGGATTTATTCGATGCCGTCTTTTAACAGTCAAATCGGTCAAAGCTGCCAACTCGTGTCAATAGACTAGTGCAGAATGAAGAAAGAATTTTTTTAAAAATCCGTTTTCAACGATCCATCCATACAGATGTTAAATTCTCGTGACTTTGGTGATTCGAGAATTTTTTCGAAAAAATCTGGATTCACTTGATGCCGTCTTTTAACAGTCAAATCGGTCAAGGCTGTCAACTCGTGTCAATAGACTAGTGCAGAATAAAGAAAGCATTATTTTAAATCCGTTTTCAACGATCCATCCGTACGGATGTTAAATTCTCGTGACTTTGGTGATGCGAGAATTTTTTCGAAAAAATATGGATTTATTTGATGCAGTCTATTAACAGTCAAATCGGTCAAGACTCCCAACTCTTTTCAATAGACTAGTGCAGAGTGAAGATTGTATTTTTTTAAAATCCATTTGCAACGATCCATCCGTACGGATGTTAAATTCTCGTGATTTTAGTGATGCCCGAATTATTTCGAAAAAATATGGATTTATCTGATGCAGTCTATTAACAGTCAAATCGGTCAAGACTCCCAACTCGTGTCAATAGACTAGTGCAGAGTGAAGATTGTATTTTTTTTAAATCCGTTTTCAAAGATCCATCCGTACGGATGTTAAATTCTCGTGATTTTAGTGATGCCCGAATTATTTCGAAAAAATATGGATTTATCTGATGCAGTCTATTAGCAGTCAAATCGGTCAAGACTCCCAACTCGTGTCAATAGACTAGTGCAGAGTGAAGAATGTATTTTTTTTAAATCTGTTTTCAAAGATCCATCCGTACGGATGTTAAATTCTCGTGATTTTAGTGATGCGAGAATTTTTTCGAAAAAATATGATTTTATTTAATGCGGTCTTTTAACAGTCAAATCAGTTAAGACTCCCAACTCGTGTCAATAGACCGCATATTTAAATTAATCATGGATCCAAAAACTTAATTTTGGTATTAAATATACATCAAAATATTAATAAATTGATTAAGATTATTAATAAACAAAAAACAATAATTAAAATTATCTTATTTTAAGTAAATAATTAAACAATTTAATTGAAATAGAATTATTATATTAATGTTGTTGCTGAAAATTAGGGGAGCGGTAAAAACAACCGCCCATACTTAGTGAAAATTTCGAACAACTCATTTTCTAACACACACTCACACTACTCTCAGCTCACTCTCTCTCTCACCTCACCTCACCGCACCTCTCTCTGCTCAACTCCTCACCGCTCCTCCGCACCTCTCCGCTCACCTCCTCACCGCTCGTCACCTCCTCTGTACTCCTCACACACTCACACTTATCCTCACACACTCACACCTCACACACTCACACCTCACCTCACGCTCATAGAAATTAGGGCTTTTAATTTAGGGCTTTTTAATGTTCTTTTTTTACTATTTTGCTTGCTGATTAGGGATTTCATTTTATCTCAGGTTCGATTTGGGTTCGATTTTGCTTGCTTGCTTGCTGATTCCGGTTCTATTTTGCTTGCTAATTAGGGTTTCGATTTGGGGCTTTAGTCGGTTTCATCTCAGATTCTTCGAGCTTAAGGTAATTTCATCTCTTGTATTCTCTTTGTGTTTTGTGTTCTATTTATTATTTGTGTTCTAATATGTGTTCTGTGTTATATTCTGTTTTTGGTGTTTTGTTATTATATATTTTTAAATCGAGTTGGATGTGCTGAGTTAGATTTTTTTTTTAGTTTTGTGCTTCTCAGTTGTGCTAGGAATATTTATATGTAAGTAGCCACAACCAAAAAACCACCTCAACCTGCAGAACCTAGCTTGGCTGATTACGAAGATGGAGAAGAAAATGAAGGTCAGCATATATTCCTTTTTTCATTTTTCTTGTACAGCCTTGCTATAAAAAAAATTTCACAAAAATTGAATTTGCCTGATTTTATCGATGTGAATATTTATGATTTTTGTGATGTCAAATTAAAAGAATTCACATCAGTAAAATCAATAATATTAAATATAATCTATATGTCACTAAAATTCTTAAATGGTATTTAGAAGAGACTGAAAGCACTGAATTTATAGGTATTGGCATTGTGATAACATATGGATATCTATAAAGCTAAATTTATGTACACATTATTATTAGTCTTGACGGCTTTATAATGGGGTAAAGGGACTAACCCAAACCATATACGGATGCATAGTAATTTAAATGTGCTGCAAACAGAAATGTTTTCATATAATATGTCCGAGACCTGATATGCTTTATTTTTTTATGTAATGTTTTTTTGTTCTTTCTCTAATTAATGCATCATCTATTTTGTTCATGCACCTAAAGTTGAAGTTCCAAAGAGATTCCGAGGAGGAACAAGAATGGATAGAGTTCACTCCAGGCCCTTTGACAAGAGAGTTGTGATTGACATGAATAGCCGTTTCCAGCCTATTTCAGATGACGACAAAGTTGTGTCTGAACTTAGCAACTTTTTGGGGACAATGGCGAGACGTTGTGTGGCGCTAACTTATGTAAGTTGGCGTCATGTTCCTAAAAGCCTAAGGACACAATGTGGAGTTATGTGAAGGTACATACTGACTTTAAATAAATGTAAAATTTTGTTTTTTTTGTTAGTATTTCAGGATGTACAGTAAAATATTCAAGATTAGTTTAACATATTTTATGTTCAACTTTTTGAAGCAACGGTATATTATTCCTGAGGAATTGAGAGCATGGTCGATGATGACAATTCAAGAATCTTGGAGGGGGCGCAAGTGTCGCTTGAAGAAGGCACATTACACTCCTTATGACAATGATGAGGATAGGCTGGAAAATAGGCCTGAAGATGTTCCACTTGAAACTTTCAAGTCGCTGATAAAATACTGGGGAGATGCAAAAGTTCAGGTATATGTGTTACTTTAAAACTCTCAGCATCCTTGTTTTTCACTTTAATAGAGATAAAAATTTAATTAAAAAGGGATACACGTAATATGATACTGTGTTTATATTTGTGGTCTTTTTCTAAAAATTATAAGCGATGTAATGTTATAAAATTTTTATTTCAAATATTTTTTGAATGTGATATTTGCGATATTCATAGCATTCATGTTTTTTGCAGGAAAATGCGAGGAAATGTGTTGTGAGCCGTAGTTTTGTGGTTGACACACATACTGCTGGTCCTAGATGTTTCTCACAAGTAAAATACAAAATGGTATATCACTTCTTGAATGCCTTGTTTTATTTATTATTCATGTGTTCTTAAATTTTCATGTGTTCTTAAAATATACAAAAACATAAAATCATAATCTTTCTAATAATTCAGTTATATTCAATTTTATGTATACGCTCTATCCTAAATTTCCTTCGAGTTTATGTACTAATTTATTAATGGAGTTTGCGTCCATAGGCTGTTTATAAATGGAGTTTGTATTCGAATTTGTGCTTTTTTCTAATTTATATGTGTGCTATGACTAAATATCAAAGTTGAAGTCATGTTGTAAGTTTATATGTATTCCAAGATAAATAAATTTGATGCTAATAGTACTTTTTAAAATTGTATTAGCTAATATGATCGGATGTTAATGTCTCATCTAATTGATATTGCTATACTTGTGATCTTTTCTACTAGCAAAAGAAGATGCAGCAGACTATGCCGGATGCGGGTGAACCATCAGATGCGAAAGTTTTTGTTAAAACTCGTAAACGACACCCAGGACGCACATATATGACTGAGCCTTCTGTAATGAAGTACAGAATTGTAAGCATTTAGTTTTTTTTAATTAAATGCTATGCAACTGAATTACTAGTGTAACTTAGAACTTGATATATTTCATTGGTTTCGGTCTCCTAAATTTGTAGGATAAGATTAAGAAGAAGCTCAGCACAGCAGAAGAGGGGATTGATGAACTGATCACAGATGGAAAAGAACATGGTTCATTTTGGCTTGTAGGAAGATCAGTGGAGCCATCCAAAATTCCTGCCGCTGCTCCAACACAGACGTATGTGCAGGACCTCACAAGCAAGATAAGGGAAAGTCTGATGGAAGAAGTCGAGGCAAAAGTGAGTGAGAGGGTGCAATCAGAGTTGGATGCTCAGGTTAACAAAAAGGTCCAGGAAAATTTGACATATGTGCTTAAAAAATTGGGTGAAGCAAACCCAAATATCAACATTGATCTTGGGGAGCTTTGCACGACCGTCTCGAGTGACCAAGAAAATGGCACTCCTACGACTGGTGGCACTAGCTCTTAGTTAATTATCTCTGCTCTATTTTAGAGAATTTATCTTTTGCTTATAATATTCTAACGTAGACATTGTGCATTAACTATGGTTGAATGGTATGTACTTGGTAAATTAATTCGGTGGATTTCTTGTAGTTGCTTGGGATATATTATGTAGTTGTTGGATTATTTTGGTGAATCTATGTAGTTGGTGGATGTATGTAGTTGGTGGATTCTTTTGGTGGTTTTATGGAGTTGGTGGTTTAGTTTGGAGAATTGTAGTTTGTGGATTCTATATACAGTTGGTTGTGTATTGATGTTTTATTGGTAATTATGCAGTTGGTTGTGTAATGGATAGGCCACTTACAAACATGCTATTTCATTTTTTCATATCTAAAACTGTTGGCATTGCTATTATAAACTGTTGGCAAAAAGAACAGATTTATCAAAAAAATGTTGCTAAAATATGTTGCAGTTGTTGAAAAATATGTTGGCAAAAACTGGGGACCAGAGGTGGGCCCCACTTAATGACGTGGCACCTGTGGTCCCCACTGCTGCCGACGTGGCAGTGAGGGACCCACCATGATGACGTGGCAAATGTCCCCACTGCTGCTGACGTGGCAGGGTGGGACCCACTATGATGACGTGGCATATGGGCCCCACCTTTCATGACGTGGCACATTGTGGGCCCACAGTTGATGACATGGCAAATGTGGGGCCCACATGTGATGACGTGGCATCAGGGTCCCGTCACTGCTTATGTGGCAGTGGTGGGTCCCACAACTTCTGATGTGTCACTTATGGTCCACACACCTGCTGACGTAGCAAAAGCGGTCCCCACATGTGGGGCCCACTTCATTTTTCAAAAATCTGTACGCAACGCCAACACATATTTGTGTTGGTATAGGCTAACTGAATCGTTGCTGCTGGAGCCTAATAAAACATAAAATTTGATGTTGGCATAGAGGAATGCAGTGTTGCCATAAAGAGCAAAGGCAACATCGAAAAATGCAACGCTTATATATGTTGCCTTTGATCGATTTTTGGTCTATGGCAACATATTATGAAGCTAAAGCAACGTTTCATGGGTGTTGCCATATGCATTCTATGGTGTAGTGTTTCCACGTGTAAACTCTGACAAATCTTGACTATGTAAACTCTGATCAGACTTTATCAAACTCTGGTCAGACTTTACTAAACTCTGATCAGCTTCATCAAACTCTGATCAGCTTCCAGCTTAAACTCTGATCACTCCTGTTCTAAAACAAACTTTAAGAACATTAGTAATCATCAATTATATCTAACATTCTCTTCTTTTGTTTTACAGGTTTTCTATCTGGGCTTACGTTAAGCGTGTGCGTCATAAAGAGGGGATCAATCCCTGGCATATCGGCTGCGGTCCAAGCAAACACATCCCGGTTGTTCCTCAAGAATTTCACAAATTCGGATTTCATATCCTCGGGGAGCGATGCCCCTACATAGGTCACCTTCTCGGGCTCATCTGGATATAGGGATAAGGGAACCAAGTCCTCAGCAGGCTTTCCTCTCCTTTCCTCTTCCTCTCGGACATCCAAGTCCTCAATTGGGAGAACTTGCCCCCCGGTCCCTCCAGATTTCAGAGCCCCCACATAACAACTTCTAGCCATTTTTTGATCTCCTATCTCTTCTCCCACCCCATTCTTGGTAGGGAATTTGATCTTCAAGTGGTAGGTGGATGGGATTGCTTTAAAAGCATGTATCCCAGTCCTACCAAGGATAACATTGTAGGTTGATGAAGCCTTAACGACCAAAAAATTCAGCATACATGTGGCCTGTCTAGGCTCGGTTCCCATTGTCACGGGTAGTTAGATCATAACTTCAATCTTTGTCTCCACGTTATTAAAGCCGTATATAGGCATATCTGAAGGTGTCAATTGTGAATCAGAATATCCCATCTTCTCATATGCACCATGAAATAAGATATCTACTGAGGCTCCACTATCAACGAGTACCCTTTTTACAGAAGAGTTTCCAATCACCGGGGTGATTACCAAAGGATCATCATGGGGAAATTTAACTCTGTCAAGATCTAAATTGTCGAATGCTAGAGCAAACTCAATTTTTGCTCTCTTCGGGGGCTCTCCAACAATGTACATCACTTCACGAGCATAAGCTTTTCGTGAGTTACTAGATAGGCCTGCTGCGGTCGGTCCTCCAGAGATTACATTGATCACAGGCCCTCTAGGCTGGTTTCTCTTATTCCTATCATCGTTGTCTTTTCCACGGTTGTCATTGTCACGGGGATTCTTGTCCGTATCCCTAGTATACCTGGACAACTTGCCTTTTCGGATCAAAAACTCGATCTCATCCTTCAACTGCCGACAATCATCGGTCTTATGTCCTGTATCCTTATGAAACCTGCTGTATAAGTCCTTGTTTCTCTTTTCGGGGTCAGTCCTGATAGGCTTCGGCCATCGAACACTTTCATCTTTCTCAATTTCCATCAGGATCTGACTCCTAGGGGCATTCAGCCTTGCATAGTCAGTGAACCTCGGTCCTGTTTTCTTTTTGGTTGGGGACTTATCACCATCCCCTGTCTTTAAATACTTACTATCCGCGTTGTACTCGGTGTCGTTTCCACGTTTCTTTGGGTTCGGGGTCGGTCCCTGGTTATTCTGAGATTTCTTCAGGCTTTCCTCAGCCTTGATATACTTCCTGGCCCTCTCCTGGAGCTCATTCATATTTTCAGGGGCCCTCTTGGCTAGTGATCGGCGGAAATTATCATCCCTGGTTCCTTGCTGTAGGGCAATCATGGCTACTTTCTGGTCTAAATCCGGGACCTTGAGCGCCTCCTTGGTGAACCTATTCATATAGTCTCTGAGGGATTCGTTCCTGCCTTGATGAAGGTTTATCAACGAGGCTGAACTCTTAGCGTGGGTCTTGCTCCCAATAAACTGGCCTATGAAAGCTCGGCTCAAATCTCCAAACGAGGATATACAGTTAGGGGGTAGTCGACTATACCAGTGTTGTGCCATCCCACTCAAAGTTTGGGGAAAGGCTCGACACTTAATGGCCTCCGTGACTGGTTGCAACAGCAATGCATTCATGAAAGTTCGTACATGATTCGCGGGGTCACCCGTTCCATCATACGCCTTAATTGTGGGCAACTTGAACTTTCGAGAAATCCTTGCTGCCATGATCTCCTCGGTGAATGGGGGGATCGGGTTATCTGGATCACCTGCAGCCAACAAGTGAATTCTATTCATACCTGCGTTCTGAGGGTTTTCAGTCTGTTGCCGAGGTTCGGGTGGTGGCTGCCTGGTCTTGTGTGCCGCCCTGTCTCTTCTCAACTGAGCTATCTCCTGTTCATAAGCTCGAATCCTGGCTTCTTACTCCTAGTCCGTGGGGCGACGGGACTCGGGGTTATTTGGCCTGGTGTTGTGCTGGGAGCCTCGGCTCTGGTTTCCGTCTCTCCTCCTTCGTGGGGGGATATCATAGTCCCTCTCCGAATCTTCAGAAGAGTCGTCCGTATAAACTACATACTCATCTGTTGGTCCTCTTGTGGTCGTCACAACGGTTGAGTAATGAGTCCCATGATCAGTGGCTGTGGACACAACATTAGTCATAGGGGACAACGTGCCAAAAATCATAGGAATCGAGGTTTGAGCAGCGGTGGTTGTGCCACTGCTAGCAAGGGTCAACGTGACTGGTGGTGTGGTGGTGACGGGATTCGAGGTTCCAGCGGTGACCTGAGACAAGGGTGGATCCTGGGTTGCGGTGTTGTCTCCGTTTGAAGGTGCATGAATTTCTGAGCGTAATCTGGTGGACACCATGGTTGTTGTCTTCTTCCCACAGACGGCGCCAAATGTTATGGATCAAAAATCGAGGGGTGAGCTTCGTGCTTTTTGACTGATCTCGCGAGTCGGAACTCAGACGGATCCTCACGAGGTGCCTACGTATCTTCAGCGGGGTGAAGAATCAAGTCAAAAAACGTAGTTCTATTTTGGAGGGGTAGAGCCCTTTATATATATGTCTCATGGCTAGAGACTGATTAAAACGTATCTTCAGCGGGGTGAAGAATCAAGTCAAAATTCAGAGTTCTTGTAGGACTCTCGGAGTCCTGGACTCGTCAGTCAGACTCCTAGTAGGACTAGGATTCGAGTTCTGGGCCCTGACCGGGCTGGGGGCTCGTGCCTTGAGTTTGGGCAGCCCATGTTTCTCAAACATGGATGCCCAACGGGCTTTTTATAACCTCAATCTGCTAGCCACGAATTTTGGGTGATAAACCCAGAATCCGGGCCTTATATTCTGGCCTTTAATCAGACCCGGGCTCAAAATTACCCAATAATTTTTAGGGCCAATTTCAGACCCATATCAGAGACCTCGACCTTTTTTATAATATAAAACACTATTACATTCACTACTTTCTTCCACTGTCTCCATTTTATAATAAAAAAACACTATTACACCAATACTTTCATCCACTATCTAAAATCTATTATTAAAAATAAATGATCCCATAATAAAAAAAAACACTATTACACCGATACTTTCATCCACTATCTAAAATCTATTATTAAAAATAAATGATCCCACCACTTTACCTAATTTTTAGTTAACTTCGTGTCCCAACCAAATGTATACAAATGGTTGGGACGGAGGGAGTAGACGGTACAAAATTCAAACAATAATCAACTTATCAACTATTAATATTTTTGAATTATTTTCTTCTAATTTTTATTTTTTAAATTTGTCATGAATGTTTTTTTTTTCCCGTTGATTGTTTTACACTTGATCCAGAAATGCATTTAAGCCTACGTATGAAGATTTGTTCAGAAAGTGAGAAAGATGCTTAAACGTATATATTGGGGTTGAATAAAGTACTTATCTATAACCAATGGTCACGGGAGAGAAAGATGCAAAAGTGTCTTGTTGGTACGAATTTGAACTGGAAACAGCTCCATTTTCTATGCCTGGGCGGAGACCTGGAACTTCTAAAATGTTGGGGTCACCTCTTTTTATACTTTACTTTTGTTATTTATATTTATTTTACATTATAATAGAACTAGTGAATAAAGCCCCGGACCGCGGCGGCGTTATAAATTTTATATAAAAATTAATATTATAATAGCATAAAAATTATTTTGAATTATCTTCCGGTTAAACATATCATTAATAAAAAATAATATTGTAATTAGCATAAAAATTTGTTTAAGTGATCATCCTGTCAAACACAATACTAATAATAAAATTAGTTCGAACCGCCCTCCCGTCAAAGACAATATTAATCCACAATTATTATTTTGTTGATAAAATTAAATATTACGGTATAATTTAGATCAAAATTAGTTTGAGCCGCTCTTTTGTCAAACACAATGCTAATAACAAAACATCATAATTTAAATATTAGTTCGAGTCTCCTTATTGTCAAACACAATACTAATAAAAATTATTCTAACTATAATAAAGTTAAAGATTATAATTGGATAAAAATTATTTTGAACAGTGGTCGTGTTTTAACAAAAAAAATATTATTATATAGATAAAAAATTATTTTAGCCACTTTCCCATCAAACATAATACTGATAGAAAAATTATTATTATTTAGATAAAAATTAGTATGCGCCGCCTCCCGTGCCCATCAAACACAATACTAATCAAAAATCATTTACATTATCATGAAATCAATATATGATTCTATTTTATATATCTTATTTTATTTTATTAATTATTTTTATTTTATATCTTATTATTAGTTAAAAATTATAATTCTTTTATGGTTCTAATATTTTTGCTATTAGTTTTTTTAATGATTATTATCTTTAGAATCCTTTATTTTCTATTCGAAATTTAAGAAAATTATAAGACTAAATCGAAAATAAAAATTTGACGTATTACCTTACAAATTTTAAATATAAATTATATTTTATCTATGATTGTTAGTTTAAATAAATATAAAAATTATTCTAATAATGATAAAATTAAAGATTATGATTGGATAAAATTATTCTGAACCGTGGTCTCGTTTTAATAAAAAAAAATTCATAAAACAGATAAAAAATTATTTTAGCCACTTTCCGGTGGAACATAATACTAATAGAAAATTTATTATTATTTAGATAAAAATAAGTTTGGGCTGCTTCCTGTGCCCGTCAAATACAATACTAATCAAGAATCATTTACATTATCATAAAATCAATATATGATTCCTATTTTATAGATCCTATTTTATTTGTTAATTACTATTATTTTATAATTCATATTTATTAGTTAAAAATCATTATTCTTTAATGGTTTTAATTTTTTTGCTATTAGTTTTTTTAATGATTATATCTTTACAATCCTTTATTTTCTATTCGAAATTTAAGAAAATTATAAGACTAAATCGAAAATAAAAATTGTACATATTACCTTACATATCTTAAATATAAATTGCATTTTATCTATGATTGTTAGTTTAAATAAATATAATCCTATTCCTTTCATGATTCCTAAATAAGAAAAGAATTATATTTCCTTTAGAATCCAAAAAGAAAAAAATTGTATTAACTTTTGGAATCCTTGAACTTGATTTTTTTAAATAAAATTATATTTTCAATCCAAAATTTAATAAAATTATAAGAAAAGAATTTTATTATTTTTAGATTTCAATAAAAGAAGAATTGTATTACCTTTAAGATCTTTGAACTTGATTTTTTGGATTATAATTTTATTTTATATTCGAAATTCAAGAAAATCATAAGACTAAATCGAACATATTGGTTGTAAGTTTATGCATACAATTTGAATGAGGTTGCGAAGATCTTAAAAATGTTTTCATGATAGAGATGCTATCTTCTTGGTCATTATGGAACGACATGGTCATTATGGACCGACGCTAAAGAATCGTTGCATAAAGCATTTTCTGTACTAGTGTTAGCGCTACGAACCTGTTTAGACAATTTGATATTCCGGAAGATGCTGGTTTTTATTTTGGGAAATTCTCAATGGTACACTTCTAGTTTTGGCTTTTCCAAATGGTACGCAAAATGTTTTTGACTTTTGGTTGGTACACTTATACTATTCTAATGTTCTGTGTCATACCCCTCCCGTCAACATCTGTTAATCAAACGTTAACTTCTTCTCAATTAAACCTTAAATAAATTTAAAAAAAATAAAAAAAGAGAAGAAATTACAGCCGGCATAGGTTGAAAGTCAAACGGATAACCACGACACAAACACGCTGGTTTACATAAAATTGGGAATTAGGGTTTTGAGATACAGAGGTCACAACAGCTTGAAATCAAAAGAAAATAGAAGGTCGATTATCTCGATTAGGTGCGGCCTGGTGAAGGCAGGAGATTGTGGGGTGGTGCGTTTTGTTGCGGCGGAGGGATGAGGTGGAGTACGGGTGATTAAGGGAGAGATGGTGGGTAGAGGTCGGAGGTTGCTGTTATTGATGGGTCTCTTGTGGGATGAGGGGTTTCATCATAGCCAACCGGTGATAAAGGAGTTAGATAGTTGGTGGAGAAAGGCCGGCGATGGTGGTAGTGAGGTTATGTTGTTGCCATAAGCTACCCTTTATCAGCAACTCTCCTGAGCCTTGTTTTTAGGAGTAACCTGGGAAGCAGAGCGGTGGTAATTTCAATAGGCTGTAATTTCTTCCGAATCTTTTTTTTTTTGATTTTAGTTTAGCTTTAATTGAGGAGAAGTTAACGTTTGATTAACAGATGTTGACGGGAGGGGTATGACACAGAACGTTAAAATAGTATAAGTGTACCAACCAGAAGTCAAAAATATTTTGCGTACCATTTGGAAAAGTCAAAACTAAAAGTGTACCATTGAGAAATTCCCTTTTATTTTTTAGATATATAATTTGAGAAAAGCTAATAAAATAAGATTATAAATTTTATAACTTTTGAAAATAAGAATTATATTTTTTAATTATATTTGTTCTATAATTATTATTTTGAATAAATAGAATCCTAATCATTTATGATTCCTAAATAAATAAAAGAATTGTACTATCTTTGCAATCCTTTTATCTATACAATACTTGAACCTGATTTTCACATTATAATTTTATTTTCTATATTCTTGATTTTATTTTCTATTCTAAATTTAAGAAAATTATTTTATATATATATAATTTGGAAAGAATTTATAAAATAAGACTGTAATTTTATAACTTTCGAAAATAAGAATTACATATTTTTATCGTATTTTTTCAATGATTGTTACATTAAATAAATAAAATCATACTCCTTTTACGATTCTTGAATACAAAAAAGAATTGTATCACCTTTGCAACCCTTGAACCTCATTTTAAGATTTTAAGTTTATTTTCTATTTAAAATTTAAGAAAATTATTTGTTAGATATAAAGTTTAAATTTTTTTTAATAAAATAGGACTATAAGTTTATAACTTTTGAAAATAAGAATTGTATTTTTAACCTGATTTTTAGGTAATAATTTTATTTTCAATTTGAAATTTAATTAAGAAAATTATAAGTCTAAATTCAATAATTCTAGATACGCTGAGATAATAAATTTTATGATTTGAACACATCATGTTATCTAATTTATTATTTGTGTCTACTATTTAGACTCTTAAACACAGTTGTGATTACGTACCTAGTATTAGATTATTCTTCTATATATCTTATCGAAAATAAAATTTTATAATATAAAATTCAACTACATCTAAGAATTATCTTCAAATCCTAAATATAAATTGTGTTTTATCTATTATTTTTAGTTTAAATAAATATAATCCTATTCTTTTTAGGATTCCTAAATAAGAAAAGTATTGTATCATATTTAGAATCCAAAAAGATATACTAAATAAGAAAGAATTATATCATCTTTAGAATTCAATAAGAAAAGAATTGGATTACTCTTAGAATTCTTGAACCTGATTTTTTTTATTATAATTATATTTTATCCAAAATTTAAGAAAAATTAGAAAACGGAATCGAACAATTCTAGAGGCGCTACATCCTCCTTTATATATATATATATATATATATATATATATATATATATATATATTGATTAATCTGGATGCATGACTTTATCAAATTATTGTCAAATTTTTAATTTTAAGTGGAATGTACAAATATCAAATTTGATAAATGGGATAAATATGAAAGACATGACTTTTTCAGTTCAAATATATCAAATTAGTCATTTATTTCAAAATTGACTTAATTTTGTTATTAATTTAAAATTTTATATCACGTAAACTATCTGTCAGTGACTGAATTGATGCAAAATTTCAACATTTGTGATGACTAAGTTGATATGAATTTTTGATTGATAATAAGATTGGTTCAGTTTTGAAATGAGTGACTAATGTGATATTTTTGGACCGAACGAGATTATATTTATTACCTTGATAAATGCAATCGAGAAAGAGGTCGCTTTTATATAAAAGTGACCGAATATAATAGATGCATCATTTGTGAGTGGTCAATCTTTTCAATTGTGTTTTCTTAAAAATGATTTTATTCTATCTATATAGCTAAATACAAATCTTTTTTACCGTGACTTTTGTAGAGTGGGTGTTAACCCAATTCCTATACTGAAAAAATTAGAAAGATTTGTCTTGAATATGAGCAGTTAAACAACTTCATTAGTATGACGCCTTTCGAGAAGAATCCAAAAACAAATTCGTGAAGGCTGGCCACGATCTAGAGCAAATAATTTCATACTAATCGGTAGTTGTGTGATGAGAGAGGCTTTCCAACACTACAAAGGTCTTGGATGGCTTGTGTCGAAAGTCTTCTTAACTAAGAAAATGAGGAATCACATATAAGTAGTGAAGGTACAAGGGTCAGAGGATTGTGGTTGTTGGATTGAGAAGAGATTGTGAAATAGGTGTCTAACACAAATCCTATATCGGGAAAAAAGAATTTCTTTTAAATATAAACATCCGTGAGGGTCGGGCTACAACCTAAAACGGATAATATCATACAAACACGGAATTATAAGCTATTGTGTGATCCAATAATTTTTAACCAATTATTTGTGTGATGATAATCGAATTCTTGTAATAATAATGATAAAAGGGTACACAATATTATAGGAGTAAGTAGATACGTATAGAGGTGAAACTAACTGATGTCACGACTCATGAATACCTAAAATGAATGTGCATGATTTAATATTCTCTTGTAATAATAATGTTCATATACTATACAGTGGGATTTCCAACATAAAAGAGTTCACTAGTTGATACTATACTAGCAGTATGCTTGAACTGCGTTGATTAACATATAACTATTGGTTACACACACGGACAGTCAGAAAATTCATAGGGTCAAAATATTTTAACATATTTTTACAAGGAATTAACATGACCTCTTTTATCAACATACCTCAAGATAACAATTATTTGTTCTTTTACTGATATATCACGTGATTCATCAATCAAAATAGCAAAGAAATCATCTCCTAAATCACGAATAATGTAATTAAGAGTTTCAACCACAGAAGCATTGACAATGTCATGTTAAATGTTTGGAGACGATATCTTAAGATTTTCTGGAGCATTTTTTCCAACAACTTCATCAATTTCCTTATTATGTGCAGCCAAATTTTTTAAAATTTCAAGAAAATTTCCTGGATTTATTGATTCATCAGATTCATCATGACCACATAAAGGAAGACCACGTCTTAAAAGAAAACGAAGACATCAATTGAAGCAACGAGTTCGATATTTATTTTTAATCAGCTTTGAATGCCTATTAAATGTCACATCAATATGTTGATTTTGTTACATCAAATTTTCACATTTTTTCTAGGCTTGATTATGTGCACTGTTAAGGCCTTCACATGCAAATCTAATCTCTTTTTTTGTTCCAAGCATCAAAACCCTCTTTAACAAGGGCATCCCCACCTTATTTTTTACAGCTTCTTTTTCTGCACTATACTCCAACCACAATTTATATTCATTGAACCAATTAGGATTGAAACGCCGTAACAAATTCCCAATTTTACGTTTTTTAAAATTATTAGAGGGTTGACATGCTCCTTTTTGTAAATAAGCTCTTCTTACCTTTTCTTTGAGATTGGGATGATAATATGAAGTTAGAATTTGCAATCCGGGATCTACAGGAAGGTTGCGCAATTCAACTTCTTGTTTTTGTTGAATTGGAAATCTGCTTCTAGTTACAAACCTATCCATTTTATATTATTATACCTAATTTGCTTCTTGTTTAGTGCTTTAGTGGGAGGGTGGATATAATAAAGTGTTAAGCGAAAAGTAGAAGGTAATTAAGATTTGCAAGCGGGTTTTATTATTTTGCTGCTTTTTTTTTGTTTACAGAGAGGATCGGGGTCAAACCGATTTCTAATATGAGTTCAAAGTTTATTATAATAATAATTATATAGATAAAATAAAAAAATTTATGGGTTCAAGTGACCCCTATATTATGGCTATAGATACGCCACTGGACTTACACACTCACACAACACTTAATAATAGTGTTACGTGGGTACATTCTTAAAATTTGTTGCATTTAAGAGTACATATAGCTAGTGTTCATTTCTTATGAGGGATTAGGCGAAGTGAAACACCTTTCATCGGTGCTGAGAAAACATGCAACAGTTTTCTGGGACTGACATTCTCCAGTCTGAATTTTGTAACAATGTTGTGCAGAAAAACCAGAATTTCGAGTCGAGCATACTCTTTTCCAGGACACATTCTACGTCCCCCACCGAAAGGTACAAAAATGAATGGAGCAATTCGATTCCCTTCAAATCTTGATGGATCAAACTTTCCTGGTTCATGAAAGTACTCCGGATTGTAGTGTGTGGTATATGTCGTCCAATATGCCTACAAGTAAAAGCAAGTTATGCAAATGTAGTGTCCTATAGAATTTTTCTGAGTAGGGAACATTTTTGTAAAGTGTACAGAATAATGGTTTTTGAGCAGAATGAATTAAGTACATTATTAGTTATTATACCTTCATTCCCTTTTGAATGGTGATACCGGCAAATTTAAAATCAGTTATAGCATCTCTGAAGGTACCTTGACCAGCTGGCATCAACCTCAGAGCTTCGCAAACCACATTCCAAGAATATTTCATTTTCTGAACGTCTTCCCACTTCAGTGATTGGACGATTTCCTTTGAATTGGCTATTTCCATTTGTTCTGTAATTTTTTCAGGTTTTAGAGAATTAAGCAGGGGCGTGAGTTGGACCATCACAATGCACAAACAAATAAAAATGATACCTTCGTAAACCTTGTTATAGATATGTGGAAGCTCGGATAAATACTTGAGCACAAAGGTTACAACAGTGCTTGTGGTCTCATAACTCGTGAAGAGCAAACCAATAATGTTGTTGCATATCTCCTTTGCGCTCATATATTTCCCTTTGCCATCAGTCACCAGCAACAATTGAGAAAGATAATCTTGACCTGTAAATGATTTGTTATTACTAGGATTCTCCATCAACATTGCATTTTTCCTCTCAGTAACGAGCTTCATAAGTTCCTCTCGTAGCAATTTTCCAGCCTTAATGGCTCTATTATAAGCAGTGTCTGGCAGATCAAAAGGGACACAATAGATTCCATCAGCAACAGGATCAAAGTACTTGGCCAGCTTTCTGACAAGCTCATCATCAACAACATTCTTAAAAAATCTGCATGATAGACCGAATGTGTACTTCCTTGACATTCGAAGCACATCTAGTACCTCCTTACCAGCCCATTCGGACTCCACGTGCTCTCGTGCCAAATGATCCATCAGTAGAATGTACTCTTTAAGAGCTTCCGGACTCAAAATATTATTTATAGAACTCAGAAAGACTGCTGTGATTTCATCCATCGAGGCGCCCTCATCAAAGTCCGGAAAATATAGGGGCTTTCTCACAAACAGTGGCCACCAGGACCTGACCAGTTTGGTGAAGAGCATTTTGTTCCCTTCTGGCCCGTAGAAGACAGCCATTTTTTCTCCGAATTGGGCTGTTTGGAATACATTTGCAGAGTATTTTTCCATTCTTTCGCTGATAAATTTTTGCGGACCTAACAGAGCATACTGGATTGATTCACCTACCAGTGGCCACCCCCTGATCCTGGGGGGAACTTTACATTCGAGCCTCCATCCTCTGGTTTTCGCGAAATAAAGAAAATGAAAACGAGTGATACAGGAAGAATTAGTAATGCAAGTATATATGAATTCATGATCAATAGTGACTCCATAGCTAGAAAATTCACTTCATATATCAAGTGTAAGAAGCAAATGCGGTCTGAGCTTAGCTGCAGCAAGCTTTAAATTTTTGTGCTAAAGCATTTATCATGCATGGTCTATATTTACAAATAACTTGCAATATAGCACAAAGTGTAATAACCGATAAAACTTGCCAATGATGGGACGATCAAATTTAATAAACTTAAATGTAAAGGTATAAAATTGATTACAAACGTCTAGTTGCAGAATTTGTGAATTGTTTTAGTATAAGCCATATGCTTGTAAATTTGTCAATCATTTTAGTTAAAATTTATCAATCATTTTAGCAAATGTCTGGTTCTAAAATTGATGAGAAACGTATGGTTGCAAAATTGGTCAATTGTTTTAGTATAACCATGTGCTTGTAAAATTTATCATTTATTTTAGTAAACATCTGGCCGTAAAATTGGTTACAAACTTCAGGTTACATGGTCAACGAAACGACAACACTCTAGTCGTCACACACCTGTAGAATGTACGGATACCAAAATCAAAATCACATGTAATCCATTAAAATTCATAAACTAAACACAATCCATTAATATCTCAATCGAATACACCCCTTTAGAGTTGAAAAAAATAAAAAGTCATGGATCAGACAGAGCTCGAAGAGTCAGAGAGAAACGCATATACATTTAATATAAAAATTTAATATGATATTTTTGAAAAATATACTTTTTATACATTCTTTAATAAAAAATATATATATTAAATCCTTATATTTGCATATAATTGTGTACAAATTTATACATGTATATATATTATATATAAACTTATATTTTTTACATAAAAATATACTTATTTATTTGAAAATGTATTTATATCGCATACATTCATGTATATAAATTGAAAACCCATATCCGACATTAATTAACCATATACTTTTGTGTTCGTGCAGTAAAAATTGAAATCCAAACATTAACGTGTTGTGTTCGTATTGTGTACCAAATTGCTTGGTCTAACCCGTACCAGAGTGATTAGAGGAAGATAATTGATGATAGCCTATGATGCTCGAGAATGTATGGGACGAAGACACATCAAACTTAAAAATCTTCAATATTGTTAAATTGATGTTCAATTTGATAGAATTTTTTGAGGCAAGTTAATCTTAGAAATTAATTATTCAAAGTATTTTATTACATACTGTAAACTGTAAGGTAACACATTTTACAAAGATCGGAACTCAATCTGCATGAGAACTTGGAGCTTAAAAATAAATACAATCATCGAATTGCAGGGCTAGTTATGTTTGGTGAGGAATGAGGCGAACTGGGAGACCTTCCATTGGGACAGGGGAAGCATGGAAGACTATCTTCTCTTGGGAATTCAGTTTCTCCAATTTGAATCTAGTTACAACGTTGTACATAAATACTAGTATTTCAAGTCGAGCATACTCTTTTCCTGGACACATGTGGAGCAGGTCCACTCCCTTGAAATCTTGATGGATCAAATGTTTCTGGATCGGCAAAGTACTTTGAATTCTTGTGTGTTGTATGCACCATCCAAAATGTTTGCAGACAAGAATGATTAGTATGCATAAAATGATTTAGCATGTTGGAAATTCATAAGTGAACTGAGAATCTGAGTTTAGAAGGTCATTTTGAGCTCCATCGAATATTACCTTCCATCCCTTAGGATGTTAAATATATCCAGTCACAACCACTTGACACAAACAAGTGTGAGGAGTAGCTCAGCTCAGATCGTGTCTGTTACAAACTGTCACATCAGCAATGACACATCAGCAAAGCAGTTATAACAGATTCTACACTCCACCACCACCAAGCAATAGTATAAATATAGATGCACTCTGTAGTCTTTAGTCAGTTAGTTAATAGTTCTCTATACACTATTATGATAGCTCTCTTTAGTTCATTCTCTGGTAGATTACAGTGTACCTAGTTGTTATTCTTGTGCTTGCTTCTGTAACACATTGTTTTAGTAATGGAGTATTTTGAAGTTTTCTGAGAAAACTGACATGGTATCAGAGCCTGTACAACGGTTCTTGGAGCATTGACATTTTCGCATTCATTCACTTGGTAAAATCACTCTGATCTATTGATTCTTCGTCTCTAATTTCGATTTTGTTGCGTTGAATTGCTTCGATCTATCATTTTTCGATCTGTCTGATTGTTCATGTTTTAGCAATTTGTGTCTCTATCGAATTGTTGATTATTTCTCTCTCGATCTGTTGTTGTTTATCGATCTGTTGTCGATTTTCTATTATTGCATTCTTGATTGAACTATTTCTGCAAATTTCTACAAATCTCGATTAGTCATCAATGGCTACATATTATGATCTCTGTCAAAATTCCACATCTCCATACTATATTCAACCATCTGATAACCCTGGTATGGAGCTAGTTTCGTTCCAATTTGATGGTACTGGTTTTGGTGATTGGAAACGTTCTATGTTGATTAGTTTGTCTGCTAAAAACAAAGTTGGATTTATTGATGGTACTATTGCTAAGCCACTTATTACTGATGATCATTATCGATCTTGGGAAAGATGCAATAGCATGATGATATCTTGGTTACTTAGTGTTCTTGATCAAACAATTGCTCGTAGTGTTTTGTATTTTCGTACTTCTAGGGACATTTGGCTCAATCTTGAAGAACGATATGGACAATGGTCTGGTACACTTTTATATGATGTTCAGCAGAGTTTGTATGAAATTAAAGAGGGGCAAGATAGCGTGTCTACTTACTACACTAAGATCAAGATGATCTGGGATCAACTTGATGTTATTGATCCATTACCTGACTGCACAAATTGTGCTCAAAGATTGGTAAAATCTCAAGAAGACAGACGGCTTGTTGAGTTTCTCATGAAACTGAATGAAGGATTTGAGGTCATTAGAGGAAGTATTTTGGTCATGTCACCTTTGCCATCCATTTCCCATACATACAGATTGTTGTTGCAAGAAGAGAATCACAAGAAATTGGTTCATACACCATCTCAGACAAGTGATGATACTCCTATGGCTTTGCTGCAAATAGAAGGCCTTTTCCTGACAAATTCAAGACACAAAACTCTAGACAAGCCTACACAGAAAACAAAGGCAGGTTTAACAACTACTTTTGTGACCACTGCAAAATGTCAAGCCATACTTCTCAAAGATGTTACAAACTGCATAGATATCCTCCAAATTATAAGCAGGATAGGGACACAAGAACAGCTGCAAATGTCCATGCTGAAGGCACAGAGGGTAATCCCAATCTTGATAACAAAAATGTTGGTTTTACTGAAGCTCAGTATACTCATCTTCTATAGTTGTTGGGAAAGAATCTGAATGATGAGGAGTCTGCAGGCGCTAGTCACCCAAAAGGTGCATATGTTGCAGGTAAGATCTGTCTGGCTACACTGGCAACTTCAAAATGGATAGTTGACAGTGGAGCAACTAACCATATGTGTCATGACCTCTCTATGTTTTCATCTGGTAGCAATATTCAGAATTCAGACATTTCTGTTACAATACCTAATGGAAAACAAGTATTGGTATCTCAGATAGGCACTGTGAAAATAAATGATGATATCATTCTCAAAGATGTTCTTTACGTTCCAGAATTCACTTTCAATTTGATATCTATTCCAAAACTCTGTCGGGATTTGTCTTGTTCTGTAACATTTAATGATAACAATTGTTTTCTTCAGAGTCCATCAATGACACCAATGCATCTTGGTAGTTTTCACAGTGGATTGTACTATCTAGAAGATCAGCCTGTTCATCACAAAAATTCAGAGAACATGTCAACTGCTTTAGTCACAGAATCAGACCAGTCAAAGATCAAGCTATGGCACCTTAGGATGGGTCACCTGCCAGTTCCAATGTTACATCACATCAAAGATATATTTGATAAACCTTGTAAGCTGTCCACAGTCTGTCAAATTTGTCCTATTGCTAAACAAACTAGACAGTCATTTCCTATTAGTCAAAGTCAGTCAGACAAGCCTTGTTCCTTGTTGCATTTAGATGAATGGGGACCCTATAAGGATCTCACCTATAACAATTGTAGGTATTTTCTTACAGTTGTAGATGACTTCAGCAGAATGATTTGGGTATTTTTACTTCAATACAAATCTGATGTTGTGCAAATATTTCAAGATTTTGTGCTTCTTATTAAAAAGCAACATGGGTGCTCTGTGAAAACTGTTAGAACAGACAATGCATATGAATTAAGTGGGGGAGAATTACATAAATTCTATGTCTCCAAAGGTATTCAACATCAAAGCAGTTGTGTAAATACTCCACAGCAGAATGGAGTAGTAGAACGCAAACATAGACATTTATTGGACACTTCAAGGGCTCTTTATTTTCAATCAAGTGTTCCAAGTCAGTACTGGGGTGAGTGTGTTTTATGTGCCACGCATATAATAAATAGCTACCTGTTTTACACAACATTAGTCCTTATGAGAAGTTTTTTAAAGAACCACCTGATCTGTCATTTCTAAGGGTCTTTGGATGCCTATGTTTTGTTTCTACTAATTCACAGCACAGAGGAAAGTTTGACAAAAGAGCTGTTCCACATGTCTTATTAGGATATCTTCCTGGAAAGAAAGGTTACAAGGTACTCAATACTGATACTCTTCAAATTACTATTTCTAGAGATGTGATATTTCATGAGCAACACTTTCCATTTCATTTTTCACATGATGTCACAAAATCTGGCCAGTTTCAGTTCTTTTTACCAGTTGTGACTAACAATACAGTCATACCTGAGTATGAAATACCAGAAGCCTTTCTTACTGATCATCATACTGAGCAGAATACCAGTTCATTTGAACATGGACAAAGCTCTACAGATTCTGCTCACACTAGTTCTGAATCTGCCAATTCAGACTTACTACTTAGAAAAAGCACAAGAGTCCCAAAGCCTCCTTCGTTTTTAAAGGATTTTGTCTTGAATAACAGTCATGTGCAGTACTCTGAGAATGGACAATGGTGTAATCTCATATCATCACAATTTCTGTCTTCTCAACATCATGCCTTCATTGCTAACACTTCCACTTTGGTGGAACCTACCAGCTATATGAAAGCCTGTAAAGACCTTAGATGGGTGGAAGCAATGGATAAAGAGCTGCAGTCTTTACAGCATAACAAAACTTGGGAACTGGTTCCTTTACCAGCTTGTAAGAAGCCTATAGGATGCAGGTGGGTATACAAAATAAAACTGAAGGCTGATGGCAGTGTAGAAAGATTTAAAGCAAGATTGGTGGCCAAAGGTTTTAATCAGAAATGGGGCATAGATTATCAGGAAACATTTTCACCAGTCATTAAAATGACCATTGTCAGATGTATTCTAGCTCTAGCTGCCAGCAAGAATTGGGGTTTGCATCAATTAGATATCAATAATGCTTTTCTTCATGGAGATTTAAATGAAGAAGTTTACATGAGACCACCTGAAGGTTACTCACATCCACCAGGATATGTGTGCAGACTAATCAAGTCACTTTATGGCTTAAAACAGGGTTCAAGAATGTGGTTTGCCAAACTGCTAGGGGAATTACAGCTCAAAAGATTCATTCAGTCAAAAAATGACTATTCATCATTTATCAAGAGAGAAAACCAGTATACCACAATTATTGCTGTGTATGTGGATGATATTATCATCATAGGTGATAATAAGGATGAGATACAGCAACTTAAGGAGCATCTTCACATCACATTCAGTATTAAAGACCTTGGCCAACTAAGTTTTTTTCTTGAAATTGAGATTGGCTATATTGCATCTGGAATTACAATGTCTCAGGCCAAGTTCACTAGGGAATTATTGCAAGAGGCAAACATTGATACAACTAAATCTGTGGTCACTCCTTTACCACTCAACCTCAAGTTAAGAGCTGATGAGGGAGAATTATTTTCAGATCCTGAAAAGTACAGAAGCTTGGTAGGAAAATTGAACTTTTTAACTAATACT
The DNA here is from genome assembly GCF_001625215.2 of Daucus carota subsp. sativus. NCBI lineage: Eukaryota > Viridiplantae > Streptophyta > Magnoliopsida > Apiales > Apiaceae > Daucus > Daucus carota. Next base: position 12,061,298 of record NC_030381.2, read on the forward strand.
AGACCTGACCTGGCTTTTACTGTACAACACCTCAGTCAGTTTTTACAGAATCCAAGGGTGCCACATTTTCAGGCGTTAAACCATACTTTACAGTATGTTGCGTCTACTGCAGGACAAGGAATCACCTTGCATGCTACTGATCAGTTAGTCTTACAAGCGTTTACTGATTCTGATTGGGGAGCTTGCCAAGACTCTAGGAGATCCATTTCTGGTTATGTAATGTTACTTGGCAAATCTCCAGTTAGTTGGAAGTCAAAGAAACAAGGAATCGTGTCTAAAAGCTCAGTAGAAGCTGAGTACAGAGCCATGTCGAACGCTGCATCAGAAATTACTTGGTTAGTTTGTTTACTGGAAGAACTTGGTTTCACTAATTTAAAACCTATGGTACTGTAGGAACAATGGGATCTTGGCCCTGCGTTTTATGATACTTATCAAAAGTTCGAACAGAATATTAACCTTAATCGCTACGGCGCAAGCGATTCAAATCCACGTCTTCTACTGTATTCCTTGATTCTCCTTGGACGAAGTGTGGCCTTCGATCTCCCAAGGTGTGCCTCTCCTTAAAGCTCCGAAAACCCAAAACCCTAGCTGTCTCCTTGAGAAAAACGTCTGCCTCTCTCTGACTCTAGGATTAATTCGTTTTGGTGTGTCTTTCAGCTTTAGGAGAACGAGAATATATATAGGCTACAGCAGGGATCATGGATCATTAGGTCAGGCCTTCTAATGACATTCCGGGCCAGGCCCAATGTCATTAAATATTAATTCTATCCACTAAAGAACTAATATTTGCACTACCTTTCCTAATTCCGTAAATTAATTATTTAATTCGGCTCCCATATTAATTGCTTATAAATTCCCCATGTTTAAGATATCGCATATCCATTAATTAAATTAATTTCTGACAATTAATTTAATTAATATCTTTTATCCTTGATCATCCACTCAACCTTATAATTATGCAAGAACAAATCTGCCTGCAGGACTAAAGCATAATTATCTTTATGAGCTTTCAAGAGGACATCATCACCCGAATATATTTTTCGGACACGGTTTCCTTTTATAGTCAATATCCCACTCTGTATATAATGTCATTGCCCAATACATAAATTCGTAATTTAAAATAAATTACTTAATTTATGAGTCAAGGCATGTGCATTAAATACAAGTGTCAATCACTATATCCGGATTAAGAACTTAAGCATTAATAACATCATAGAATCTTAGTTCTTTATTGTCAGAATTAAAGAAACAATTATTCTACTATTTTGATCCCGTTCAATATACACAAAGTATATAAGTATTATTCAATAGTCAAGATAAACTATTTCCAAATAATACTTCAGCCATTCCTGTGGTTTGTCTAACACCACCTCGACTGTGAACCCTTTATTATATTATATAAGGAGTCTGACAATCTAATCTTCTGCCATCCCATTTCATACTAGATTGTCTACAATATATAATATACAGACAATGTGAAAACATGCATTCAAGATTCTCAAATAATTGTTATATACTTCAAACGAATATTTTAGTATAACCCTAACAATCTCCCACTTATACTCAAGATATTCTTTGAGTATATTAGTATTTATTACAAGCAATCCACTACCAACTATAATAACTATGTGACCAAGTATCTGACTCCTATCGCTTCCACGTGCTCCTGAAAAGCCTTAGCTGGTAAGCTCTTCGTGAAAGGATCTGCCCGGTTATCCTTCGATGCTATATCAGCCACAATGATATCTCCTCGCTTAACGAACTGTCGTATGAGGTGATACTTACGCTCTATGTGTTTCGCTGCCTTATGGGCCCGTGGTTCCTTGGTATTCGCCACAGCACCAGTGTTATCACAATAAATCGTGATTTGCTGTGGCAAATTAGGAACCACACCCAAATCCAGCAGGAAGTTTCGGAACCATATAGCCTCTTTGGCTGCCTCCGAGGCTGCCACATATTCGGCTTCCATGGTTGAGTCCGCGATGCATTTCTGCTTCACACTCCTCCATATTACGGCTCCACCTCCCAAAGTAAAAACACATCCCTAGGTGGACTTTCTCTTATCCTTATCCGTCTGGAAATACGAATCGGTATATCCCAGAGGCACTAAATCAGAGGACTTGTAAACCAGCATATACTCCTTAGTCCTTCGCAGGTACTTGAGTATTGCTTTTACAGCACTCCAATGTTCTTGTCCTGGGTTTGACTGGTATCTGCTAACCATGCCCACGGCAAAACAGATATCAGGCCTCGTACATAACATTGCATACATTAGGCTCCCACATGCCGAAGCATAAGGAACTGCCTTCATGTTCTCTATCTCCTTAGGTGTCGAAGGACATTGCCTCTTTGATAGAGTAACTCCATGTCTGAAGGGTAAATTACCCTTCTTGGAGTCCTGCATGTTAAAACGAGCTAATACGTCATCTATATAGGGCTCCTGAGATAAAGCCAACATCCTTTTCTTGCGATCCCTTATAAGTTTGATCCCAAGGATGTATGCTGCTTCACCTAAGTCCTTCATTATAAATTGTTTGAACAGCCATGCCTTTATTGAAGAAAACATATTAACATTGTTTCCAATGAGTAAAATGTCATCAACATAAAGCACTAGAAAAACCACTGCATTTCCCTCACATCTCTTATACACGCATGCTTCGCTTGGACATTGATCAAATCCATATGACTGGACTGCCTGATCAAAGCGAATGTTCCAATACCTAGAAGCTTGTTTAAGTCCATAAATAGACCTCTTCAGCTTACATACAAGATGCTCTTGGCCTTCTTTAATGAATCCCTCTGGTTGCTGCATATAGATGGTTTCCTCAAGATTTCCATTAAGGAAAGCTGTCTTGACATCCATTTGCCAAATCTCATAATCGAGATGAGCTGCTATAGATAAAAGAATACGGATTGACTTAAGCATGACTACTGGCGAAAAGATTTCCTCATAATCGATACCTTCTTTCTGAGTATACCCTTTCGCAACAAGTCTTGCTTTCCAGGCTTTCACATTTTTGTCTGATCCCCTCTTTTTCTTGTAGACCCACTTACATCCAATAGGTTTTACACCTTTGGGTGGTTCCACGAGCTCCCAGACCTGATTAGAATACATTGATTCCATCTCAGAATCCATTGCCTTTTGCCAAAGACTTGCATCTTTATCCTGTATTGTCTCTTCGTATGTCCGGGGATCATCATCATGTTCACCAGAGACCAAGTCCGAAGACTCTCCCAAAAACATGAATCTGTCGGGCTGTCGAACAACCCTCCCACTACGACGAGGAACTGGTGCGGTATTAGTGACCGGTTGCACAGTCTGCTGTGGTTGTTCTACTTGTACTACATGTTCATTATTCGTCCCTCCCACTAATTCCTCTAAAACGATACTACTCATGGGTTTGTGATTCATTATATAGTCTTCCTCTAAGAATCTTGCATTGGTGCTAACAGTGACATCCCGATCCTTAGGACTATAAAATAAATAACCTTTTGTTCCCATGGGGTAGCCTACAAACAGCTTTACTTCTGTACGAGATTCTAGCTTAGTCGCGTTCTTGTTCAACACATGTGCTGGACAACCCCATATCCGAATGTGTCTCAGACTCGGTTTGTCCCCGGTCCACAATTCTAAAGGGGTTTTAGGAACCGACTTAGAAGGTACTAAGTTCAGAAGATAAGCTGCTGTCTCTAAGGCATGTCCCCAAAAGGACTTGGGTAAATCCGAATAACTCATCATCGATCTAACACTCTCTAAAAGAGTCCGGTTCCTTCTCTCTGCTACACCGTTCTGCTGGGGTGTGCCTGGTGCAGTCAACTGGGATTCTATCCCATTCTCTGATAAATATTCCCTGAATTCCCCAAGCAAGTATTCGCCACCACGATCAGATCGTAGTGACTTGATACTTTTATTATGTCGCTTCTCCGTTTTAGCTTTGTACTCTTTGAATTTCTCAAAGCACTCAGACTTACGGTGCAACAAATAAACGTATCCATATCTAGAATAATCGTCAATAAAAGTGACGAAATACTCATAACCACCTCTTGCTTGGATATTCATAGGTCCACATAAATCAGAGTGAACCAATCCTAACACTTCTTTGGCTCTATTCCCCTTTGCCTTAAAAGGCCTTTTGGTCATTTAACCTTCCAAGTAGGATTCACAAACTGGAAATGGCTCCACTGCCAATGAGCCTAAAGGCCCGTCTACTACCAGTCTTTGAATCCTCCTCAAGTTAATATGACCTAATCTCAAGTGCCAAAGATATGTTTGGTTCAAACTAGAAGGTTCCTTTCTTTTATTAGAGGTAGAAGATGTGTTGTTCAATACCCTATGTTGTAGTTGCAGTGCGGGTTGACTAGGATTAATTATATACAAATTGTCTTGCAATGTACCAGAACATATAATCCGTTTATTCATCATAATAGAAACATTACGATCCAAATAAACATTATAACCATCCATAGCAAGTTTAGAAACCGAAATCAAATTCCTTCTAAAAGAAGGTACATAAAGACAATTGTTCAAAACCAAAATCCTATCAGAACTAAAAGATAAATGAATAACTCCTACTGCAACTACTGCTACTTTCGTAGCATCTCCCATGAACACGTAGATCTCACCATCTCTAAGCATTCTGGATTGCTGGAACCCCTGCATAGAGTTACAAACATGATCAGTGGCTCCAGTATCTACACACCAAGTGCTCGTAGATATAGCCGCTACAAATGTTTCTGTAACTAGAGAAAGAGACATACCAGTATTGTTTGTCTTCTTAGGAAGAGGACAATCCTTTTTCCAGTGACCCGACTGCTTGCACCGGTAGCACTTCCCTTTAGGCTTTTTCACACCACCTTGAACACCCACTGCCTTCACAGCTTTCTGTGTCTGAGCCTTTTTCTTCTTCTTATTGCCTTTCGGCTTAGAGGAAGAACCTTTCTCAACCACATTCACTTGAACACTCTGGCGAAATAATCCTTCAGCTGCCTGAAGTTCTGTCAGCAGTTCCGCAAGACTATACTGCCTCTTGTTCATGTTGTAATTCAAGCGGAACTGCTCAAAACTCTTGGGCAAGCTCATAAGGATAATGTTAATCTGGGTTTCCCCGTCAAGCTCCGCACCAAGGATCTCTATCTCATTCAGATGTGACATCATCTTGAGAACATGATCCCTTACAGGTGTACCTTCAGCCATCTGAGTGTTCATTAAAGCCTTCATGGCTACTTGCCTAGCAGCCCTATTCTGATCTCCAAAAAGTTCCTTGAGATTAAAGAGCATATCCGAAGCAGTGGCCATAGCTTGATGCTGATGCTGCAAAACACCCGACATTGCTGCCAGAATGTAACATCGCGACATCTCATCAGCCTTTGTCCACCGCTTATAATACTCTTTCTCCTCATCAGGAGCATCAGCAGCGGGCTGCTCAGGCTTGGGTTCATAAGTGCAAAACTTGTACTCCTCAGCAGTCAACACAATGTCCAAATTACGTTTCCATTCAATATAGTTAGGTCCGGTAAGTTTGTTATCCTTAAGTATGGTGAACAGTGGATTAAACCCCATTATATCCTGAGAATCATGCATGAAAAAATCACATTACACATAAAGAAGGGTGCATAAAAAATTAAGTCCTATTGGTTCCTCTAACAATTATTAAAATTAAATGTACTAACGTTTAAACACCATAAGTTTCTGGTATGTCACGATGGGTGACATGTATACCACCTATATTTGTTTAAACGTTACTTCGGTCCTATTACTAAACAATAAGCCACGTTGGGGTGGTCTATATTATTTTTCATAGCTAAGTGTATACCATCATCAAATCTTAAATTACCCGAAACCTATGGAACTTGGTACGCCACGATGGGCGGCATGTATACCTTCCAATATTTCTCGAATAGAATACTTCAATTCAATATTCGTGTCTGGTTTGACTTCTAGGCAGTGGAGGAGTCACATCGGTCTCACTTATACCCATAAGCCTTAGAAATCGCCCCAAATCAGAGATAAAGAAAATTCGTATCTATTCGTATTAATTCAAGAAGTTTGTTCCAGTAATATCTATAACATTCTAGGCACCATAAATTACATGCCACGATGGGTGACGTATACATAATTTATATTCGCCTTATATGTTAAATTACATACAAACAATGATGGAGACCATGGGATTTAATACCATATTAACTCCCTCTCCCACTTAGAATTTACTTTGAGGATTTTAATCTAGATGCATCGCCCTATGTTATTTCTTCGAAGTCCACATGCATATTATCATGGTTATAGCAACATAAAGAACACATAAAGAACACATAACATGGCAGCATACTAGCATGATTAAACCATTAATTAAAAACATCCCTATGTCCATGTCATTCTAGCATGCGAAGGGTTAGTATCACATGGCATAACAACACAGACAAGAAACACATAGTAGCAATAATCAAGAAAAGGCAGAAATTATGTAAAACATAATGAAACACATCCACTATTATGGCCCCGGAAAAACATCTTCGAAATCATCCTTCAAAAAATTCCGAAAATCTTCGAGAGCCCGTTTGGAGGCCTAAACAGCCTCAGAACGCCCTGAAAAACTGCACCAAATGGACTACGTCTAGTTCTGCCGTCCCCGAAAAGATATTATGCGCCCAAATCGGACATCGTATGCAAAAGTTACCCTAAATAGCAGCGGCAACAGATCGCAGCAGCGGAAGATCTCTGTTTCTTGCAGCCCCGTTGATCAAACTATTACATACAAATTGTACAGGCGAACCAGCCTATTCTATTACATCAGATCATAATCTAAAACAATTACAAATTGAATTACAAGATTAAACTATCACGATCAACCCTCGTGATTTACAACAGCCACGATGAACCACATGGAATCCAAACATAACAGAATAATTAAAACACGGCCATAATAGTGGACAACGACCTGCATCACAGAATCACTATATACATGCATATATAATCATGACATGGACTGCATATCATAAATCGCAGAACCGCAACCTGGCTCTGATGCCATTGTAGGAACAATGGGATCTTGGCCCTGCGTTTTATGATACTTATCAAAAGTTCGAACAGAATATTAACCTTAATCGCTACGGCACAAGCGATTCAAATCCACGTCTTCTACTGTATTCCTTGATTCTCCTTGGACGAAGTGTGGCCTTCGATCTCCCAAGGTGTGCCTCTCCTTAAAGCTCCGAAAACCCAAAACCCTAGCTGTCTCCTTGAGAAAAACGTCTGCCTCTCTCTGACTCTAGGATTAATTCGTTTTGGTGTGTCTTTCAGCTTTAGGAGAACGAGAATATGAAAGGCATATGTTCAGCCTATTTGTATTTAAAGAGGTACAACTCAACTCAGATAAGAAAGCTCAGTAAATAGCAAGTCATCGGAATCAGTACGAAGAACGTCAAATGATTTATGGAAATCATATGTCAGATAAGTTCAGGATGCTGCTGCACGCCACTGAAAGAAGTTCATTAATATGTTCAAGCCTCAGTGCACAAATAATCTTTTGTGGCACGTCCAGGAATTCAGAAGACATAAAGTTTCTATACTTTATTTCATCAGAAGATTCCATTTAATGAAGATGTACGTACAAGACGAAGACTCGACGAACTAACCAAATTCTTATTGTTTATTTGACGAAGAATATTTGATTTAACTAGATACAGATGAACCAGACAGTACATCTATGTATCAGTTATCCAAATTAAATATTTGAAGTCAAGCAGAAGTGGTAGTTCGCTCGTTCGACAAATCAAGAAGAAATTATTCAAGTTTAAAGAAGACCGGAAGTTGTTCTACTGAAGATTGTGTGATTAAATATTTTAATAGACTATTATTTCACTTCTCAAATAATTATATTAATTATGTAATTTATTTATTAAATTAATTCACTCTCGAATTAATTTAATTTATGAATTTATATGATTAAATTAATTAAGTGAATAATTTTCTATTTTAATATACCATTTTATTTCTTTATTTAATCACAAAAATCACCTCAGCAAGACAATTCTGGATTGTCTTGCCGAGTGGATTCATCATGCTTCCAAGACAATTCTTCATTGTCTGCATTAGCCTTGATTGAATCAGCAAGACAATCTCTAATTGTCTTGCCGATTCATTTCAATGGTGTGCAAGACAATCCTTGAAGATTGTCTTGCCGAAGGCATGTGTAAGTCTGCAAGACAATCTGTTTGTCTTGTCTTGCCGAGAGACACACTTCCAGCAAGACAATCTGTTTGTCTTGTCTTGCCGAATGCTTAAGGTGTGCAAGACAATCCTCCATTGTCTTGCCGTTTGTAGTGTTTGTCTTTCTGACAAAGGAATTGTCTTCCCTTCCCTTTTGATTGTCTTACTGACTTGGTTGAAGCTTGGTAGACAATCTGAGATTGTCTTCCCTTGCCCCTTATTGTCTTGCCCAAGCCTAGATTGTCTTACCCTTCTTGTAATTGTCTTTGCTAGCTTGTAATTGTCTTGTCTAGTGATTGTCTTGCATGTACAAAGCCTTGCCTATAAATATGGCTTGGTTTCTTCATTTGAAAGTGTTCATTCACTTTGTATTCAAAGCATTTGTAAAGCTTTCAAGTTGTTAGTAACTTGCTTGTTCGTTATATCCACAGTTTTCTGTGCTTTGATAACCCGGTTGTTTTAATCACTAAATCTAGAATATACCCTGTCGAATTTATTCTACGAACTTTAGTGGACATTAAAACTGAACCATATTAATTATATAACGACTTCAAACATTGTTATATTAATTAATTATAATCTGATTAACAAATCATATTCAATCAGATTCACTTCCGCGACGATTTGGTACTGATTGTATTCAACCCCCCCCCTTCTACAATCATATCTGGACCTAACAATTGGCATCAGAGCGGTTGATACCATTTTTCCGTATCAGATCCTATACACACTCTGTAACGTCCAAATATTTTTTATTCGAATTAATTTTATTCCAAAAATTAATTTTGATTAAAAATATTTTTCTTTCAAAAATCTAAATCTCTCCAAACACTATTCACTTTAAATTCCTAAAAAATGAGTACGCAAAAGATCAGTAGCATTAAAATCCCACCGTTCAGCCAGGAACACTTTGGCCTATGGAAAAGGCATATGTTCTTATTCCTCCGAACTGCGAACAGAAAATACATCGGGATTTTAGACAAAGGTGTTACTACTCCGATGAAGGTCATATTAGCACACGAAGAGGATGGTGTGTTGATACCTCATCAGGTCATTCCGAAAGAACTTTCTGAGTACACAGACGAAGAGAGTGATCAGATGAACTTAGATGATGCTCTTCAACTAATCTTGGTTGAATCTCTAAACCCAGTAATGTACAATGCTGTTGTAAATTGTACGAACGCCAAGCAAATCTGGGATACATTAGAGATTATCAATGAAGGCTCAGAGGAAGTTAGGGAAAACAAGAAAGAGATACTGATGGCCCAGTATGAACAGTTTGGTTCTCATCCCGGTGAAGGGATTTCAGAAGTATTTATCAGACTTAATAATTTGATAAATAATTTAAATCTGAATGGGAAATTCTACGACAAGAAAGAGGTCAACATGAAGTTTCTCTTAACCCTTCCTGAACATCTGGAACACAGAATCACTGCCATCAGGGAAAGCAGAGACCTGAATGAGATTTCTCTGGAAAGACTCTACGGAGTTTTGAAAACTTATGAACTGGAGCAAGTTCAGAGTAAACAGAGATATGGCTGGGGTAAAACACAGAACCATTCGAGAGCTCTAGTTGTTGAGTCACCTGTACTGGAAGAAAAGAAGAAGGATGTTGTTGTTCCTTCTGAGACTACTCAGGAATTTGTTGTACCTGAGATGGGTCAGACTGCTTCTACCAGTGGTGATGAAGAGTTCTATACAATGGAAGAGCTGGAACAGTTAGAAGATCAATCTCTATCACTGTTTGCCAAGAAGTTTGGAAACATGAGATTCCGGAAGAACCCTTCCTATAAATACAAACCTACTGTTAGTAAGTTTCAGAAGGGAGGCTATTCATCTTCTACAAGTAAAGGAGGATATAAAACTGGGATGGTGGACAGAAGCAAGTTCAAATGCTTCAATTGTGGTGAACCTGGACACTTTGCAACTGAATGCAAACAGCCCAAGGTTCAAGGAAAAAGAAAAGATTCGTATGATGAGCTGAAGCAGAAGTATGATGCACTGGTTAGAAAGCATCATGGTACTTCTGGAAGTCAAGGTTTCAAAAGCAAGTCTTATCTGGCAGAAGGCAAAAGCTGGGATGATACAGATAGTGATGAAGAGGAGCAGCTAGGGAATGTTGCTTTCATGGCTACTACTGGATCATCTTCACCTCCTCCTGCTGGAAGCTTTCAGGTAGATCCTACATGCCCTAAACTGTTTATGCAATTAGGACTTGAAAGAGATGATGCTATTAAAAGGATGAAAGCTGCTAATCTTAAAATTGATACTTTAGTCTTAGAAATTCATGCTTATAAAATGAATGAGATGAAAGTATTAAAACCTAAAATAGAACAATTGACTATGGACTTAGGATTACAATGTGCTAAAGTCAAAGTTCTAGAGAAAGGTGAGATTGCTTTAAGACTTCAGCTAGACGAAGAGAAAGTGAAATGTAAAGCCTTTAAGGATGCCTCCTTGATAGTCAAAGAACTCAATGATAAACAAGAGATCAAGAGAACTGTTGGAATAGGCTTTGACTATAACAAATCTGTAGGTAAGGCTAGTAACATTACTCCTTTTAAGAAGAGTGCTGAAGAGAGAGGGATTCCTTTTGTTTTGAAAGATTCCCTTAAACCTTTGTTTAAAACCTCAGAAGCTGAACCTCTTTTAGAGACTCCTGTTGTCATTAGATATGAACTAAAACAGGAAGACCTTAAAATGAAAGAGAGTAATGAGATGAGAGATGAGATTCTGACAAACCTGAAACCAATTAAAGTGAAAGGCAATGTTAGGTTGCCTAAAGCTGGTTTAGGTGTCAACTCTGAGAGAACTAAATTCAACAAGCCCAATAATTTTGTTAATAGTAAGAACAAGAACAATAGATGTCATTCTACTGAGAACTTTAAATCTGATAATAAGGTTAGAGTAGAATCTATTGATGTTCCTACTACTGTGACTGATACTTCTGTTGCTCCTGCTTTTGATGCATGTCATAAATCTTGTAGTGTTGATAATTGTATGACTTGTGCTTTCAATTTGATGTCTGCTTATTTTAAAAATTTGCATGCTAAAAATGAAAACACATCACCTAGACAACACACAAACAACAAGCATGCTAGATCAAAGACTGCTAGTCCTTCTCACAAGAGAAAGGAGACTTATGTTCCAAAGCCTAAAACCAAGGTTTATAAGGCTGTTGTTAAGGAAGTAAGTTCAGTCAAATCTGAACCAAGTATCAGTCCAAGAGGCTCTGTTGTATTACCTGATAGAAATCAGTTCTTTAAGACTGCCGGACCCAATCAAGTGTGGGTCCCAAAGACTGTCTAATCAAGTTGTCTTTTGCAGGGTGCCAGTGGAGTTGTTCGTGTTACCTGGGTGCTTGACAGTGGAGCGTCAATGCACATGACTGGCAACAAATCCCTGCTGGAGGACATAAGAGAAGGAGCTGGCCCTACAGTCAGTTTTGCTGATAATAGCAAAGGTCGTACTGTGGGATATGGCAAGTACAAAATTGGGAGGATCATCATAGAAGATATTGCAATAGTTGAAGGACTTCGACATAATCTCCTGAGTGTCAGTCAATTCTGTGACAAAGGTTATTATGTTCATTTTGAAAAGGAGATATGTATCATCAAACATATCAAGGATAAGCGTCCTTCACTATGTGGCATAAGGAAAGGCAATATATTCGTAGCTGATTTGTCTTCAGGACCAGGAAACGAAGTTCACTGTTTCTACGCCAAAGCGTCTGCTGAAGATAGTTGGTTATGGCATAAGAAGCTCTCACACCTCAACTTCAAAACCATGAACTCTCTAGTCAAGAGAGATCTAGTGAGAGGGTTGCCTTCCCTGGAATTCTCAACTGATGATCTTTGTGAAGCTTGTCAGAAAGGAAAAGCGAAGAGAGCATCTCACAAAGGCAAAACCATCAATACCATTACAGATCCACTTCATTTGTTGCATATGGATTTGTTTGGCCCCGTGAATGTTGCATCTATTGATGGAGGAAGATATGCCTTAGTCATTGTGGATGACTTCTCGAAATTTACTTGGGTTTACTTCCTCTCTTCCAAGGATGAAACTCCCCTGACAGTAATTGATCATATCAAGTTGGTTGAGTTGGAAAAAGGTGTTCCTGTAAAAGCTGTAAGATCAGACAATGGAACTGAGTTTAAGAATCAAACTCTAATCAACTTTTACTCTGAAAAGGGAATTAGAAGGCAGTATTCAGCACCAAGGACTCCTCAGCAGAATGGAGTCGTCGAAAGAAAGAATCGTACACTGATTGAAGCTGCAAGGACTATGATTGCTGAATCAAAGCTTCCACTGTACTTTTGGGCTGAAGCTGTGGCCACTGCTTGTTATACCCAGAATAGGACTTTGATCAACAAGGATCATATGAAAACTCCATTTCATTTGTATAAAGACAAGAAACCATATGTTAAACATCTTCATGTCTTTGGAGCCAAGTGTTTTGTTCTCAAGGATGGTGAAGAGAACTTGAACAAGTTTGAACCAAAGGCTTCTGAAGCAATTTTTGTTGGTTATACAAATAATGCTTATAGAGTTTTTATAATTGATACTCTGTCAGTGAAAGTTAGTGTCAATGTTACATTTGATGACACTAAACTTCCAAGTATACAATCTGCTGATTCATCTGAATCTCTGAAGTTTGACAACTATCCAGATTCTGATTCAGATGATGATGTTCCACCTGAGGTTGCAACAGGAGATGACAACAATGATGATGATCCAGGCAATGGTGGAGGAAATAGCAATAATGCTGGAGATTCCACTGATGCCAGTGGTGGATCATCAAGTCAACCTGGCAACAACTCAGGGGGAGCTGATGGATCAACTAGTCACACATTTCAGCTTAATGATAATACTGCTGAATCATCAAGGACACAACTTCCAAGGGAAAGGATTTGGAGCAGAGATCATCCCTTTGATTTGATTATTGGTGATCCTGATGTTGGTGTAAGGACTAGAAGTGCTACGACAAATGAATGTCTATTCTCTGGGTTTCTATCTCAACTAGAACCAAAGAAAATAGAAGAAGCACTTGCTGATCCTGATTGGGTTCTTGCCATGCAAGAAGAACTCAATCAATTTGAGAGACAAGAAGTCTGGGCCCTGGTTCCAAGACCAAAAGGAAAATCTACCATTGGAGCTAGATGGGTCTTCCGTAACAAGTTAGATGGTGATGGCATTGTTGTAAGAAACAAAGCCAGACTGGTTGCAAAAGGTTATTCTCAGGAAGAAGGAATTGATTACGATGAAACCTATGCTCCAGTTGCTCGTCTTGAAGCCATCAGAATATTTCTTGCATTTGCTGCACACTCCAACTTCAAGGTATATCAAATGGATGTGAAAAGTGCATTTCTGAATGGAAAGCTAGAAGAAGAAGTATATCTGGAACAGCCCCCTGGCTTTGAAAATCCAGAGTTTGCTGATTTTGTATACTTCCTATTCAAAGCTGTCTATGGACTCAAGCAGTCACCAAGGACATGGTATGACACTCTCTCTGAGTTTTTAATAGAAAACAACTTTACTAGAGGTGTCATAGACAAAACTCTCTTTTACAAATTGCATGATAAAGATATGATATTTGTACAAATATATGTTGATGATATTATATTTGGTTCTACTAACGATAACTTGTGCAAGAGATTTGCTAAGTTGATGCAGAGTAACTATGAGATGAGTATGATGGGTGAGCTGTCCTACTTTCTTGGTCTTCAAGTAAGCCAAAAGGAAGATGGAATATTCATTTGCCAATCCAAGTATGTCAGAGATCTTCTTCGGAAGTTCAATCTAGAAGACTCTTCACCGGCAAAGACACCCATGGCCACTGCCACAAAGCTTGACCAGGATAAATCTGGTAAGAAAGTTGATATCACAAGCTATCGTGGTATGATTGGCTCTCTACTTTATCTTACTGCAAGTAGACCAGATATCATGTTTGCAACATGTTTGTGTGCTAGGTTCCAAGCTGATCCTAAAGAATCACATCTTATAGCCGTCAAAAGAATCTTTAGATATCTTAAGGGTACACCTGGTTTAGGTATTTGGTACCCTAAGAATACTGGTTTTGACTTAACCGGCTATACAGATTCTGATTATGCAGGATGCAGGATTGATAGGAAGAGTACGTCTGGAAGCTGTCAATTTCTAGGACGTCGGTTGGTTTCCTGGTATAGCAAGAAGCAGCACTCTGTGTCTACCTCTACTGCTGAAGCTGAGTATATAGCTGCTGGTAGCTGCTGTGCTCAGATCTTGTGGATCAAGAACCAACTGAATGATTATGGTGTTGTAGTAAACAAAATTCCTATATTTTGTGATAATACAAGTGCCATAGCCATTTCCAACAATCCGGTTCAACATTCAAGAACCAAGCACATTGATATCAGGTATCATTTCATTCGAGAACATGTCATAAATGGTACAGTGGTGTTACATTTTGTACCCACGACTGAGCAAATTGCTGACATCTTCACGAAACCACTGGATGAATCCACTTTCTCTAAGCTGGTTTGTGAGTTAGGGATGTTAAATATGACATAGTTCTCTTGTATATATTTTTCATATGCATTATATGTTTTTGTATATTTTTGTGAATTTTCTGTATAATTATATCTATTTTATTAGATTTTATATGATTTTCTGTATATTATCTGATATTATTCTAATTAATTATGCATGCCTGTAAATTAGTAAATGATTTTCTAAATGCTCATACACTCCCCTGTAATATTCTCTAGGCATTTAGATAATTATTTGTAATTATTTTGTATTTTTCAAAATTAATTAAGTATAAATATTTGATTTTAAGTTAATTCATTTTATTGAATTAAAGTTAAAGTCGTAAATAGTTATATTTAACTAAAGTTGAAATTTACAAAATATTCGTGTATTATATACTATTGTTTTTATTATAGTTTTTTTTTAGTTTAATTGCAAAATGTTTTATCTTTTAATATAATCAAAAATCCTATTATTTTTATTTGATTTTCGGCAAGACAATGGTTTTGTCTACAATTAGGCTCGGCAAGACAATTAGATTGTCTTGCTGAACCGGTTTTTCACCGATTTTCAAACAACTCGGCAAGACAATCCCATTGTCTTACCGAGTCTGTCTTAAGTCAGTTGTCGTATCAGTAAGACAATCAGATTGTCTTACTGACACAGCCTTTTGTCTGTTATACTTGGTCTCGGCAAGACAATTTTGAATTGTCTTATCGAGACTACTCTCCCGTTGTCTTACTGCGTACGTGTATATATATATCTACAAGACAATCGTGCAAGACAATTCGATTGTCTTGCTGATCCTACTTCATCTTCTCCATCTGCCCTCTCCTATACACGATTTCCGTTCATTGTTTTTCAAGTTTTATCATCAAAAACTTGCTGGGTTTGGTTTTTACAAGCTTTCACGCTTGCTGGTTACTCGATTTCGTCCTTGTTTAAACGAAACTCTGCCGGATTTTAGTCAGATTTTCGCCGAAGTTTAGTCGATTTTTAAAGCTCTTCGACTGAGTTTGTACTGTGGATTGACTAGAGTTCGATTAATCTGTGTTATTCGTGTGACCTTCGAACTGATTTGAAAGGATTTGGAGTTAGGGTTCTTGGTTAATTTGGGGATTTTCTCAATTAGGGACTGTTTGGCTGATTTTGTGAGTTTGTGGTGTTTGAACTTAAGGGAGTGTTTGGCTGAGTTGGATTATTTGACTAAGCTCCATTTTAATTAATTAACTTTTAATTCGAGATTATTCTAATATTTCGAATTAATAATTAATTAATCAAGTTTAATTATTAATTGAACTTTGCGAGATAATTGAAAATTAATCTTTTATTTGAAAATTTCTCGCTTAATTCAATTTTTAATTACTAAAAATGGCCGGAGAATTTGAGATTGCTGAGACCAATTATTGTGCTAACCTAAACTACGAGGATTGTTCTGATCGTTTCAAGAAATGGATTCGCTTTCTGACTCAACAAAGTCTTGTCAGTACTGCACTAACCGCTGATGTTCCTATTCAAGTGCAACCACTCTTCGACTTCTACTCTAATGCCGTCAACTCTACAACTCTCGAGAATTATAAGTTGATTGGTGATCTACCAAATAGACGAAGGATTGTTATAACTGTTGATGATGTGAACAGAATTCTAGGGTTTCCAAGGAATAACTTTCAAGTGGAACCAACCAGTGCTGAGTTAACTCAATTCTTCCAAGACATCCACTACCAGGGACAGATTTTTCTCCCTAGAATGTCTAAAAGCAAATTGAAGGCTGAATGGGATGTCTTCTTCGATACTTTGGCAAAGGTATTTGCTCCAACTACGAGGCAGAATTTTCACAATATATCTTCCATGCTACAAATCTTTGGATTCTCCGTGGCTTACAATCGTCGAATTAACTTCGGGAAGATATTACTAAAGGAGATTATCAGAAAAATGGGTTCTGTCTCTCAGAGATCCATTCATGAAAATGACAAAGTGGAGTGTCACTTCCAAGGTTCTTAATGCTATTCTTAAGTGACAAGATGAATGATGCTGATAGAGCAATGTACGTTGATTCTGCAGTGGTGCCCATTCTAAGAACTTGCACCAAGATTCAATCAAGACTTGCTAATCAAAAGAAGCATGAGAATGTGCCTCTTGTTGTGACTCCTTACATGTTGGAACAGTTTAATGTTCCCCTTCAACCTGTCCAAGTTCCTCAGCCACTACAACAACAACAATATCAACCGGATCAACCTGAACTTCAAGATAACCAACCTCAGGAACAATCTCCTCCTCACAACTTCCAACCACTTCAACTTCTACAAGATTATCAATCATCCAGCCAATCCTCACATTACTCTCCCTACAACCCTCCTTATAATTCTCCACAACAATCACCTCACCAATCATCATACAATTCTCAACACCAATCTCCTCCACAATACAACTTCTTCCCAGACCAACAAGCCTCCATTCTTCCCTCTCAATCTGAACCAATACCTTCACCTACACATCCACATACCATTCCTCCACCACAATCCACCTCTCAGCCTCTGCCTGCTGATTCTGCTATCAATCCAGAGCTACAGGACTTCAGGACAGATTTACAGGTAGCTCAGGTACTTTCTAATCTCACTGATACCTTTAATATTGATATTGCAGATTTTGATTGTGATATTGGATTTGATTTCCAGACTCCCAGCATTGAACCTGTCAACACCCAGGTTCATAACCAAGCTGACGTTTTCGTTTCAACAACTGATTCTTCGTCAAACACATCAACCGACACTACTCAAACACCAGTTGTTCGAAAGGTAGCCCGGAAACGGAGTGGTAGTGCAATTCTGAGAGAACCCGCAGCTCTGTCTCATAAGAAGCAAAGGGTGGCAGAACCGGAGACAACTGCAGCCGCATCCATTTCCTCCCAAAAGGATTTGGACACTGACATGGTAAATATACAGTCTCTAGATTCATTCTCTCCACAGAATGCATTTATTGAAATTGGCCGTCCGACCGCGGTATCCTGTAAAGAGTCAAGCACGCAACTAGCACTCACGCTAGTTGAACCTTTGTCTTTTGATTCTTCACTTAGAGAGAGCACAGATATTCAAAAAATGTCATATGAAAAACTTTCTGATCAATCTTTCTTTTTGGATCAGGCTATACTTGGCAACCTGCAAGTACATCCGCCTTCACAGGCATCTGAAGGACAATTTGTTCCTTCACAACCTACAGTTCCATCTTATGGTACTATGGTTGTCTATACAGGTACTGGTGACGGTGTGACAAACACGAGTGAAATCAGGCAAACACCGAGCGAAACACATGCACGAGAGGATAGTGATAAATCTTTGAGTGTTCGTGAGGTGAGTGCACACACCAACACTGATCTGTTACAGGAACAATTGGCTGCTATGAAAGCTGAGATTTCAAGGTTGAATGCTGAGAATGCCAGATTCAGAAGTGAAGAGTTGGTGACTCTACAGGAAAAAGTTGTTGATCCTTCATATTCTTCTCTCAAACAGGAATTAGATGCTCATGTCAAGGGTATTCATTCTAGGATGGACAAGTTTGATCAATCTCAGGAGCTCTGTCTGACAAAGCTTGGAAACTTGGAGCAAACTCTGGCTCAAGTTATTCATCACTTAAAGCTTAATCCGTCAACAGCTCAGTCCACTCCAGAGGATCCCTCAACTAAGGGGGAGAAGGATAAGGAAGATAAGGACAAAGATGATCACAGCAATGCTGGTGATAGGAGTAATAAGGATGATGCTGACAGGAGTGATAAGGGTGGAGAAAGAGCAAGTGGCAAAGAAACTTCTGAAGCTGATAAAAGCTATAAAAGGTCTAAAGGCAAAGAACCACTACATCAATCTGAAAATGTCTTCAACACTGACAATTATGATGATTATCCCAAAGACATGGATGATGATGACGTATTCGATGCTACCTATCGTCAGGCTGAAGAAGAAGGTAAATTTGATGAAAGCTATTTGTTTCAGGAAGAACCTGTTGATCCTGAACACGAGGAGAATGTCAGGAAGTTCAAAGCAGAAAATGAAGCCAGGAAGCGTAAGCTTCGTGATTATCAGAAACTTCTGGAAGACAAGTTGATCACAGAGGAACAAATCAAGATTGAAAAGCAAAAATCTATGATGCTGCGATCAAGCAGAAGAATCTTGAAATTAAAAGAAAAGAAGGAAAAGGCTGGGACATTGCTAGGAGAATATTCAATGGACCTCAAAGGGAAACTTTCGATGATAAGAAGTTCTTATCTCTGATATATGACCTTCGAGAGGTGAACCCTGATGAGGATGTGTTTATGCATGCCTTTGCCTTAGAACTGGAATATGTAACTACTGCTGTTAGGGGACTGCTAGAAGAATGGGAGCTGATTGTCTACACACGGAGAAATGGTTCATTCAGACTATCTGTCGAATTTCTCAAATCATTCTCCGTATCTGAGCTCTGGGTACTTCGCAACAAAGTCAAGCGTTGCTCAAACTTGAATGAACTTCTTCGTGACAAACTGTTGGATTGTGCTGTTTTCAACAGTCCTCAGGTTGTTAAGAACCCTTACTGTGTCAAGTTTGTTCACTTGGAAATCCTCTGCACTGTCTATTTAAATGAAGAGGCTTTGCCAAAGTACCCTGCCAAACGTCTGGCTCTAGCATCCACCTTACTAAGGACCAAGGGCTTCGCATCTAAAGCCAAGTCTGATGCTGATGATGTAATCTCATCCTACTGCACTCGAAGAAACATTTCTCAATACTTTCGGAGGATGAAGGGTGTAACAAAATCTCAGCCATCTGACTTCCGTGAAGACCCTGTGGATCTGGAAGTTCTTCACCAGCTAGCTCTGGCTCGTGAAAGAAAGAAGCGTGGAGAATCCACTGCAGCTGAAGAGCCTACTCAGAATGAGCCTTCTACTCCAATTATTCACTATTCTGATGCTGAAGAAGGAGAAGTCACTCATTCTGAGTGAATAGATTGATTAGGATATTGTTAGATATGTTCAAGGAACATCCTTTGTAATCTATTTGTGATCATGGTTTAATGTTTAATGCAAGCCATAAACTTTTGCTATTTACATTCTATTGTTTAAATCTTTGTCTTATCTGTTAGTTGAGTTATCCTCTAGGAAATTTGCATGTTATGTTAACAAACAAATAGGGGGAGATTGAAAGGCATATGTTCAGCCTATTTGTATTTAAAGAGGTACAACTCAACTCAGATAAGAAAGCTCAGTAAATAGCAAGTCATCGGAATCAGTACGAAGAACGTCAAATGATTTATGGAAATCATATGTCAGATAAGTTCAGGATGCTGCTGCACGCCACTGAAAGAAGTTCATTAATATGTTCAAGCCTCAGTGCACAAATAATCTTTTGTGGCACGTCCAGGAATTCAGAAGACATAAAGTTTCTATACTTTATTTCATCAGAAGATTCCATTTAATGAAGATGTACGTACAAGACGAAGACTCGACGAACTAACCAAATTCTTATTGTTTATTTGACGAAGAATATTTGATTTAACTAGATACAGATGAACCAGACAGTACATCTATGTATCAGTTATCCAATTAAATATTTGAAGTCAAGCAGAAGTGGTAGTTCGCTCGTTCGACAAATCAAGAAGAAATTATTCAAGTTTAAAGAAGACCGGAAGTTGTTCTACTGAAGATTGTGTGATTAAATATTTTAATAGACTATTATTTCACTTCTCAAATAATTATATTAATTATGTAATTTATTTATTAAATTAATTCACTCTCGAATTAATTTAATTTATGAATTTATATGATTAAATTAATTAAGTGAATAATTTTCTATTTTAATATACCATTTTATTTCTTTATTTAATCACAAAAATCACCTCAGCAAGACAATTCTGGATTGTCTTGCCGAGTGGATTCATCATGCTTCCAAGACAATTCTTCATTGTCTGCATTAGCCTGATTGAATCAGCAAGACAATCTCTAATTGTCTTGCCGATTCATTTCAATGGTGTGCAAGACAATCCTTGAAGATTGTCTTGCCGAGGCATGTGTAAGTCTGCAAGACAATCTGTTTGTCTTGTCTTGCCGAGAGACACACTTCCAGCAAGACAATCTGTTTGTCTTGTCTTGCCGAATGCTTAAGGTGTGCAAGACAATCCTCCATTGTCTTGCCGTTTGTAGTGTTTGTCTTTCTGA
The DNA here is from genome assembly GCF_001625215.2 of Daucus carota subsp. sativus. NCBI lineage: Eukaryota > Viridiplantae > Streptophyta > Magnoliopsida > Apiales > Apiaceae > Daucus > Daucus carota. The sequence goes on from NC_030381.2 coordinate 12,082,192, forward strand.
CAAAGGAATTGTCTTCCCTTCCCTTTTGATTGTCTTACTGACTTGGTTGAAGCTTGGTAGACAATCTGAGATTGTCTTCCCTTGCCCCTTATTGTCTTGCCCAAGCCTAGATTGTCTTACCCTTCTTGTAATTGTCTTTGCTAGCTTGTAATTGTCTTGTCTAGTGATTGTCTTGCATGTACAAAGCCTTGCCTATAAATATGGCTTGGTTTCTTCATTTGAAAGTGTTCATTCACTTTGTATTCAAAGCATTTGTAAAGCTTTCAAGTTGTTAGTAACTTGCTTGTTCGTTATATCCACAGTTTTCTGTGCTTTGATAACCCGGTTGTTTTAATCACTAAATCTAGAATATACCCTGTCGAATTTATTCTACGAACTTTAGTGGACATTAAAACTGAACCATATTAATTATATAACGACTTCAAACATTGTTATATTAATTAATTATAATCTGATTAACAAATCATATTCAATCAGATTCACTTCCGCGACGATTTGGTACTGATTGTATTCAACCCCCCCCCTTCTACAATCATATCTGGACCTAACGAGAAGAAGAAGTAGATACGGAACACCACCCTGGCTTTGAAATCCAGAGTTTGCTGATTTTGTATACTTCCTATTCAAAGCTGTCTAGGACTCAAGCAGTCACCAAGGACATGGTATGACAATCTCTCTGAGTTTTTAATAGAAAACAACTTTACTAGAGGTGTCATAGACAAAAACTCTCTTTATACAATTGTCATGATAAAGAATTTGATATTTGTACAAATAATGTTGATGATATTATATTTGGTTCTACTAACGATAACTTGTGCAAGAGATTTGCCTAAGTTGATGCAGAGTAATATGAGATGAGTATGATGGGTGAGCTGTCCTACTTTCTTGGTCTTCAAGTAAGCCAAAAGGAAGATGGAATATTCATTGTGCCAATCCAAGTATGTCAGAGATCTTCTTCGGAAGTTCAATCGAGAAGACTCGTCACCGGCAAAGACACCATGGCCACGGCCACAAAGCTTGACCAGGATAAATCTGGTAAGAAAGTTGATATCACAAGCTATCGTGGTATGATTGGCTCTCTAACTTTATCTTATGCAAGTAGACCAGATACATGTTTGCAACATGTTTTGTGTGCTAGGTTCCAAGCTGATCCTAAAGAATCACATCTTATATCCGTCAAAAGAATCTTTAGATATCTTAAGGGTACACACCTGGTTTAGGTATTGGTACCCTAAGAATACTGGTTTTTGACTTAACCGGGCTATAACAGATCTGATTATGCAGGATGCAGGATTGATAGGAAGAGTACGTCGGGAAGCTGTCAATTTCTAGGACGTCGGTTGGTTTCCTGGTAAAGCAAGAAGCAGCACCTGTGGTCTACCTACTGCTGAAGCTGATGTATATAGCGGCTGGTAGCTGCTGTGCTCAGATCTTGTGGATCAAGAACCACTGAATGATTATGGTTGTTGTAGTAAACAAATTCCTAATTTTGTTGATAATACAAGTGCCATAGCCATTTCCAACAATCCGGTTCAACATTCAAGAACCAAGCACATTGATATCAGGTATCATTTCATTCGAGAACATGTCATAAATGGTACAGTGTGTTTACATTTTGTACCCACGACTGAGCAAATTGCTGACAATCTTCACGAAAACCACTGGATGAATCCACTTTCTCTAAGCTGGTTTGTGAGTTAGGGATGTTAAATAGACATAGTTCTCTTGTAATATTTTTCATATGCATATATGTTTTTTGATATTTTTTGTGAATTTTCTGTATAATTATATCTATTTATTAGATGTTATATGATTTTTGTATATTATCTGATATTATTCTAATTAATTATGCATGCCTGTAAATTAGTAAATGATTTTTCTAATGCTCATACACTCCCCTGTAATATTCTCAGGCATTTAGATAATGTATTTGTAATTATTTTGATTTTTAAAATTAATTAAGTAAAATATTTGATTTTAAGTTAATTCATTTTATTGAATTAAAGTTAAAGTCGTAAATAGTTATATTTAACTAAAGTTGAAATTTACAAAATATTCGTGTATTATATACTATTGTTTTTATTTAGTTTTTTTTTAGTTTAATTGCAAAATGTTTTTATCTTTTAATATAATCAAAAATCCTATATTTTTATTTGATTTTTCGGCAAGACAATGGTTTTTGTCTACAATTAGGCTCGGCAAGACAATTAGAGGTCTTGCTGAACCGTTTTTTTTCACCGATTTTCAAACAACTCGGGCAAGACAATCCATTGTCTTATACGAGTCTGTCTTAAGTCAGTTGTCGTATCAGTAAGACATCAATTGTCTTACTGACAACAGGCACCTTTTGTCTGTTATACTGGGTCTCGGCAAGACAATTTGAATTGTCTTATCGAGACTACCTTCCCGTTGTCTTACTGCGTACGTGTATATATATATCTACAAGACAATCGTGCAAGACAATTCAATTGTCTTGCTGATCCTACTTCCATTCTCTGCTCCATCTGCCCTCTCCTATAAACGATTTCCGTTCATTGTTTTTTCAAGTTTTATCATACAAAAACTTGCTGGGTTTGGTTTTTTACAAGCTTTCACCGTGCTGGTTACTCGATTTCGTCCTTGTTTAAAACGAATCTGCCGGATTTTAGTCAGATTTTCGCCGAAGTTTAGTCGATTTTAAAGCTCTTCGACTGAGTTTGTACTGTGGATTGACTAGAGTTCGATTAATCTGTGTTATTCGTGTGACCTTCGAACTGATTTGAAAGGATTTGGAGTTAGGGTTCTTGGTTAATTTGGGGATTTTCTCAATTAGGGACTGTTTGGCTGATTTTGTGAGTTTGTGGTGTTTTGAACTTAAGGGAGTGTTTGGCTGAGTTGGATTATTGACTAAGCTCCATTTTAATTAATTAAACTTTTAATTCGAGATTATTCTAATATTTCGAATTAATATTAATTAATCAAGTTTAAATTATTAATGAACTTTGGCGAGATAATGGAAAATTAATCTTTTATTTGAAAATTTCTCGCTTAATTCAATTTTTAATTACTAAAAATGGCCGGAGAATTTGAGATGTGCTGAGACCAATTATTGTGCTAACCTAAACTACGAGGATTGTTCTGATCGTTTCAAGAAATGGATTCGCTTCTGACTCAACAAAGTCTTGTCAGTACTGCACTAACCGCTGATGTTCCTATCAAGTGCAACCACCTCGACTTCTACTTAATGCCGTCAACTCTACAACTCTCGAGAATTATAAGTTGATTGGTGATCTACCAAATAGACGAAGGATTGTTATAACTGTTGAGATGTGAACAGAATTCTAGGGTTTCCAGAGGAATAAACTTTCAAGTGGAACCAACCAGTGCTGAGTTAACTCAATTCTTCAAGACATCCACTACCAGGGACAGATTTTTCTCCCTAGAATGTCTAAAAGCAAATTGAAGGCTGAATGGGATGTCTTCTTCGATACTTTGGCAAAGGTATTTGCTCCAACTACGAGGCAGAATTTCACAATATATCTTCCATGCTACAAATCTTGGACTCCGTGGCTTACATTACATCGTCGAATTAACTTCGGGAAGATATTACTAAAGGAGATATCAGAAAAATGGGTTCTGTCTCTCAGAGATCCATTCATGAAAATGACAAAGTGGAGTGTCACTTTCCAAGGTTCTTAATGCTATCTTAAGTGACAAGATGAATGATGCTGATAGAGCAATGTACGGTTGATTCTGCAGTGGTGCCAATTCTAAGAACTTGCACCAAGATTCAATCAAGACTTGCTAACAAAAGAGCATGAGAATGTGGCCTCTTGTTGTGACTCCTTACATGTTGGAACAGTTTAATGTTCCCCTTCAACCTGTCCAAGTTCCTCAGCCACTACAACAACAACAATATCAACCGGATCAACCTGAACTTCAAGATAACCAACCTCAGGAACAATCTCCTCCTCACAACTTCCAACCACTTCAACTTCTACAAGATTATCAATCATCCAGCCAATCCTCACATTACTCCCCTACAACCCCCTTATAATTCTCTCCACACAATCACCTCACCAATCATCAACATTCTCAACACAAATCTCTCCACAATACAACATTCTTCCCAGACCAACAGCCTCCATTCTCCCTCTCAATCTGAACCAATACCTTCGCACCTACACATCCACATACCATTCCCTCCACCACAATCCACCTCTCAGCCTCTGCCTGCTGATTCTCGATCAATCCAGAGCTACAGGACTTCAGGACAGATTTACAGGTAGCTCAGGTACTTTCTAATCTCCACTGATACCTTTAATATTGATATTGCAGATTTGATTGTGATATGGGATTTGATTTCCAGACTCCCAGCATTGAACCTGTCAACACCCAGGTTCATAACCAAGCTGACGTTTTCGTTTCAACAACTGATTCTTCGTCAAACACATCACCGACACTACTCAACACCAGTTGTTCGAAAGGTAGCCCGGAAACGGAGTGGTGTGCAATTCTGAGAGAACCCGCAGCCTGTCCTCATAAGAAGCAAAGGGGGCAGAACCGAGAGACAACTGCAGCCGCATCCTTCCTCCTCAAAAGGATTTGGACACTGACATGGTAAATATACAGTCTCTAGATTCATTCTCTCCACAGAATGCATTTATATTGAAATTGGCCGTCCGACCGCGGTATCCTGTAAAGAGTCAAGCACGCAACTAGCACTCACGCTGTTGAACCTTTGTCTTTTGATTCTTCACTTAGAGAGAGCACGATATTCAAAAAATGTCATATGAAAAAACTTCTGATCAATCTTTCTTTTTGGATCAGGCTATACTTGGCAACCTGCAAGTACATCCGCCTTCACAGGCATCTGAAGGACAATTTGTTCCTTCACAACCTACAGTTCCATCTTATGGTACATGGTTGTCATACAGGTAACTGGTGACGGTGTGACAAACACGAGTGAAATCAGGCAAACACCGAGCGAAACACATGCACGAGAGGATAGTGATAAATCTTTGAGTGTTCGTGAGGTGAGTGCACACACCAACACTGATGGTTACAGGAACAATTGGCTGCTATGAAAGCTGAGATTTCAAGGTTGAATGCTGAGAATGCAGATGTCAGAAGTGAAGAGTTGGGTGACTCTACAGGAAAAGTTGTTGATCCTTCATATTCTTCTCTCAAACAGGAATTAGATGCTCATGTCAAGGGTATTCATCTAGGATGGACAAGTTTGATCAATCTCAGGAGCTCTGTCTGACAAAGCTTGGAAACTTGGAGCAAACTCTGGCTCAAGTATTCATCACTTAAAGCTTAATCCGTCAACAGCTCAGTCCACTCCAGAGGATCCCCCAACTAAGGGGGAGAAGGATAAGGAAATAAGGACAAAGATGATCACAGCACAGCATGCTGGTGATAGGAGTAAAAGGATGCTGACAGGAGTGATAAGGGTGAGAGAAAGAGCAAGTGGCAAAGAAACTTCTGAAGCTGATAAAAGCTATAAAAGGTCTAAAGGCAAAGAACCAGACATCAATCTGAAAATGTCTTCAACACGACAATTATGGATTAATCCCAAAGAATGGATGATGATGACGTATTCGATGCTACCTATCGTCAGGCTGAAGAAGAAGTAAATTTGATGAAGCTATTTGTTTCAGGAAGAACCTGGTTGATCCTGAACACGAGGAGAATGTCAGGAAGTTCAAAGCAGAAAATGAAGCCAGAAGCGTAAGCTTCGTGATTATCAGAAACTTCTGGAAGACAATTGATCACAGAGGAACAAATCAAGATTGAAAAGCAAAAAATCTATGATGCTGCGATCAAGCAGAAGAATCTTGAAATTAAAGAAAAGAAGGAAAAGGCTGGGACATGCTTAGGAGAATATTCAATGGACCTCAAAGGGAACTTTCGAGTTAAATCTGATAATAAGGTTAGAGTAGAATCTATTGATGTTCCTACTACTGTGACTGATACTTCTGTTGCTCCTGCTTTTGATGCATGTCATAAATCTTGTAGTGTTGATAATTGTATGACTTGTGCTTTCAATTTGATGTCTGCTTATTTTAAAATTGCATGCTAAAAATGAAAACACATCACCTAGACAACACACAAACAACAAGCATGCTAGATCAAGACTGCTAGTCCTTCTCACAAGAGAAAGGAGACTTATGTTCCAAAGCCTAAAACCAAGGTTTATAAGGCTGTTGTTAAGGAGTAAGTTCAGTCAAATCTGAACAAGTATCAGTCCAAGAGGCTCTGTTGTATTACCTGATAGAAATCAGTTCTTTAAGACTGCCGGACCCAATCAAGTGTGGGTCCCAAAGACTGTCTAATCAAGTTGTCTTTTGCAGGGTGCCAGTGGAGTTGTTCGTGTTACCTGGGTGCTTGACAGTGGAGCGTCAATGCACATGACTGGCAACAAATCCCTGCTGGAGGACATAAGAGAAGGAGCTGGCCCTACAGTCAGTTTTGCTGATAATAGCAAAGGTCGTACTGTGGGATATGGCAAGTACAAAATTGGGAGGATCATCATAGAAGATATTGCAATAGTTGAAGGACTTCGACATAATCTCCTGAGTGTCAGTCAATTCTGTGACAAAGGTTATTATGTTCATTTTGAAAAGGAGATATGTATCATCAAACATATCAAGGATAAGCGTCCTTCACTATGTGGCATAAGGAAAGGCAATATATTCGTAGCTGATTTGTCTCAGGACCAGGAAACGAAGTTCACTGTTTCTACGCCAAAGCGTCTGCTGAAGATAGTTGGTTATGGCATAAGAAGCTCTCACACCTCAACTTCAAAACCATGAACTCTCTAGTCAAGAGAGATCTAGTGAGAGGGTTGCCTTCCCTGGAATTCTCAACTGATGATCTTTGTGAAGCTTGTCAGAAAGGAAAAGCGAAGAGAGCATCTCACAAAGGCAAAACCATCAATACCATTACAGATCCACTTCATTTGTTGCATATGGATTTGTTTGGCCCCGTGAATGTTGCATCTATTGATGGAGGAAGATATGCCTTAGTCATTGTGGATGACTTCTCGAAATTTACTTGGGTTTACTTCCTCTCTTCCAAGGATGAACTCCCCTGACAGTAATTGATCATATCAAGTTGGTTGAGTTGGAAAAAGGTGTTCCTGTAAAAGCTGTAAGATCAGACAATGGAACTGAGTTTAAGAATCAAACTCTAATCAACTTTTACTCTGAAAAGGGAATTAGAAGGCAGTATTCAGCACCAAGGACTCCTCAGCAGAATGGAGTCGTCGAAAGAAAGAATCGTACACTGATTGAAGCTGCAAGGACTATGATTGCTGAATCAAAGCTTCCACTGTACTTTTGGGCTGAAGCTGTGGCCACTGCTTGTTATACCCAGAATAGGACTTTGATCAACAAGGATCATATGAAAACTCCATTTCATTTGTATAAAGACAAGAAACCATATGTTAAACATCTTCATGTCTTTGGAGCCAAGTGTTTTGTTCTCAAGGATGGTGAAGAGAACTTGAACAAGTTTGAACCAAAGGCTTCTGAAGCAATTTTTGTTGGTTATACAAATAATGCTTATAGAGTTTTTATAATTGATACTCTGTCAGTGAAAGTTAGTGTCAATGTTACATTTGATGACACTAAACTTCCAAGTATACAATCTGCTGATTCATCTGAATCTCTGAAGTTTGACAACTATCCAGATTCTGATTCAGATGATGATGTTCCACCTGAGGTTGCAACAGGAGATGACAACAATGATGATGATCCAGGCAATGGTGGAGGAAATAGCAATAATGCTGGAGATTCCACTGATGCCAGTGGTGGATCATCAAGTCAACCTGGCAACAACTCAGGGGGAGCTGATGGATCAACTAGTCACACATTTCAGCTTAATGATAATACTGCTGAATCATCAAGGACACAACTTCCAAGGGAAAGGATTTGGAGCAGAGATCATCCCTTTGATTTGATTATTGGTGATCCTGATGTTGGTGTAAGGACTAGAAGTGCTACGACAAATGAATGTCTATTCTCTGGGTTTCTATCTCAACTAGAACCAAAGAAAATAGAAGAAGCACTTGCTGATCCTGATTGGGTTCTTGCCATGCAAGAAGAACTCAATCAATTTGAGAGACAAGAAGTCTGGGCCCTGGTTCCAAGACCAAAAGGAAAATCTACCATTGGAGCTAGATGGGTCTTCCGTAACAAGTTAGATGGTGATGGCATTGTTGTAAGAAACAAAGCCAGACTGGTTGCAAAAGGTTATTCTCAGGAAGAAGGAATTGATTACGATGAAACCTATGCTCCAGTTGCTCGTCTTGAAGCCATCAGAATATTTCTTGCATTTGCTGCACACTCCAACTTCAAGGTATATCAAATGGATGTGAAAAGTGCATTTCTGAATGGAAAGCTAGAAGAAGAAGTATATCTGGAACAGCCCCCTGGCTTTGAAAATCCAGAGTTTGCTGATTTTGTATACTTCCTATTCAAAGCTGTCTATGGACTCAAGCAGTCACCAAGGACATGGTATGACACTCTCTCTGAGTTTTTAATAGAAAACAACTTTACTAGAGGTGTCATAGACAAAACTCTCTTTTACAAATTGCATGATAAAGATATGATATTTGTACAAATATATGTTGATGATATTATATTTGGTTCTACTAACGATAACTTGTGCAAGAGATTTGCTAAGTTGATGCAGAGTAACTATGAGATGAGTATGATGGGTGAGCTGTCCTACTTTCTTGGTCTTCAAGTAAGCCAAAAGGAAGATGGAATATTCATTTGCCAATCCAAGTATGTCAGAGATCTTCTTCGGAAGTTCAATCTAGAAGACTCTTCACCGGCAAAGACACCCATGGCCACTGCCACAAAGCTTGACCAGGATAAATCTGGTAAGAAAGTTGATATCACAAGCTATCGTGGTATGATTGGCTCTCTACTTTATCTTACTGCAAGTAGACCAGATATCATGTTTGCAACATGTTTGTGTGCTAGGTTCCAAGCTGATCCTAAAGAATCACATCTTATAGCCGTCAAAAGAATCTTTAGATATCTTAAGGGTACACCTGGTTTAGGTATTTGGTACCCTAAGAATACTGGTTTTGACTTAACCGGCTATACAGATTCTGATTATGCAGGATGCAGGATTGATAGGAAGAGTACGTCTGGAAGCTGTCAATTTCTAGGACGTCGGTTGGTTTCCTGGTATAGCAAGAAGCAGCACTCTGTGTCTACCTCTACTGCTGAAGCTGAGTATATAGCTGCTGGTAGCTGCTGTGCTCAGATCTTGTGGATCAAGAACCAACTGAATGATTATGGTGTTGTAGTAAACAAAATTCCTATATTTTGTGATAATACAAGTGCCATAGCCATTTCCAACAATCCGGTTCAACATTCAAGAACCAAGCACATTGATATCAGGTATCATTTCATTCGAGAACATGTCATAAATGGTACAGTGGTGTTACATTTTGTACCCACGACTGAGCAAATTGCTGACATCTTCACGAAACCACTGGATGAATCCACTTTCTCTAAGCTGGTTTGTGAGTTAGGGATGTTAAATATGACATAGTTCTCTTGTATATATTTTTCATATGCATTATATGTTTTTGTATATTTTTGTGAATTTTCTGTATAATTATATCTATTTTATTAGATTTTATATGATTTTCTGTATATTATCTGATATTATTCTAATTAATTATGCATGCCTGTAAATTAGTAAATGATTTTCTAAATGCTCATACACTCCCCTGTAATATTCTCTAGGCATTTAGATAATTATTTGTAATTATTTTGTATTTTTCAAAATTAATTAAGTATAAATATTTGATTTTAAGTTAATTCATTTTATTGAATTAAAGTTAAAGTCGTAAATAGTTATATTTAACTAAAGTTGAAATTTACAAAATATTCGTGTATTATATACTATTGTTTTTATTATAGTTTTTTTTTAGTTTAATTGCAAAATGTTTTATCTTTTAATATAATCAAAAATCCTATTATTTTTATTTGATTTTCGGCAAGACAATGGTTTTGTCTACAATTAGGCTCGGCAAGACAATTAGATTGTCTTGCTGAACCGGTTTTTCACCGATTTTCAAACAACTCGGCAAGACAATCCCATTGTCTTACCGAGTCTGTCTTAAGTCAGTTGTCGTATCAGTAAGACAATCAGATTGTCTTACTGACACAGCCTTTTGTCTGTTATACTTGGTCTCGGCAAGACAATTTTGAATTGTCTTATCGAGACTACTCTCCCGTTGTCTTACTGCGTACGTGTATATATATATCTACAAGACAATCGTGCAAGACAATTCGATTGTCTTGCTGATCCTACTTCATCTTCTCCATCTGCCCTCTCCTATACACGATTTCCGTTCATTGTTTTTCAAGTTTTATCATCAAAAACTTGCTGGGTTTGGTTTTTACAAGCTTTCACGCTTGCTGGTTACTCGATTTCGTCCTTGTTTAAACGAAACTCTGCCGGATTTTAGTCAGATTTTCGCCGAAGTTTAGTCGATTTTTAAAGCTCTTCGACTGAGTTTGTACTGTGGATTGACTAGAGTTCGATTAATCTGTGTTATTCGTGTGACCTTCGAACTGATTTGAAAGGATTTGGAGTTAGGGTTCTTGGTTAATTTGGGGATTTTCTCAATTAGGGACTGTTTGGCTGATTTTGTGAGTTTGTGGTGTTTGAACTTAAGGGAGTGTTTGGCTGAGTTGGATTATTTGACTAAGCTCCATTTTAATTAATTAACTTTTAATTCGAGATTATTCTAATATTTCGAATTAATAATTAATTAATCAAGTTTAATTATTAATTGAACTTTGCGAGATAATTGAAAATTAATCTTTTATTTGAAAATTTCTCGCTTAATTCAATTTTTAATTACTAAAAATGGCCGGAGAATTTGAGATTGCTGAGACCAATTATTGTGCTAACCTAAACTACGAGGATTGTTCTGATCGTTTCAAGAAATGGATTCGCTTTCTGACTCAACAAAGTCTTGTCAGTACTGCACTAACCGCTGATGTTCCTATTCAAGTGCAACCACTCTTCGACTTCTACTCTAATGCCGTCAACTCTACAACTCTCGAGAATTATAAGTTGATTGGTGATCTACCAAATAGACGAAGGATTGTTATAACTGTTGATGATGTGAACAGAATTCTAGGGTTTCCAAGGAATAACTTTCAAGTGGAACCAACCAGTGCTGAGTTAACTCAATTCTTCCAAGACATCCACTACCAGGGACAGATTTTTCTCCCTAGAATGTCTAAAAGCAAATTGAAGGCTGAATGGGATGTCTTCTTCGATACTTTGGCAAAGGTATTTGCTCCAACTACGAGGCAGAATTTTCACAATATATCTTCCATGCTACAAATCTTTGGATTCTCCGTGGCTTACAATCGTCGAATTAACTTCGGGAAGATATTACTAAAGGAGATTATCAGAAAAATGGGTTCTGTCTCTCAGAGATCCATTCATGAAAATGACAAAGTGGAGTGTCACTTTCCAAGGTTCTTAATGCTATTCTTAAGTGACAAGATGAATGATGCTGATAGAGCAATGTACGTTGATTCTGCAGTGGTGCCCATTCTAAGAACTTGCACCAAGATTCAATCAAGACTTGCTAATCAAAAGAAGCATGAGAATGTGCCTCTTGTTGTGACTCCTTACATGTTGGAACAGTTTAATGTTCCCCTTCAACCTGTCCAAGTTCCTCAGCCACTACAACAACAACAATATCAACCGGATCAACCTGAACTTCAAGATAACCAACCTCAGGAACAATCTCCTCCTCACAACTTCCAACCACTTCAACTTCTACAAGATTATCAATCATCCAGCCAATCCTCACATTACTCTCCCTACAACCCTCCTTATAATTCTCCACAACAATCACCTCACCAATCATCATACAATTCTCAACACCAATCTCCTCCACAATACAACTTCTTCCCAGACCAACAAGCCTCCATTCTTCCCTCTCAATCTGAACCAATACCTTCACCTACACATCCACATACCATTCCTCCACCACAATCCACCTCTCAGCCTCTGCCTGCTGATTCTGCTATCAATCCAGAGCTACAGGACTTCAGGACAGATTTACAGGTAGCTCAGGTACTTTCTAATCTCACTGATACCTTTAATATTGATATTGCAGATTTTGATTGTGATATTGGATTTGATTTCCAGACTCCCAGCATTGAACCTGTCAACACCCAGGTTCATAACCAAGCTGACGTTTTCGTTTCAACAACTGATTCTTCGTCAAACACATCAACCGACACTACTCAAACACCAGTTGTTCGAAAGGTAGCCCGGAAACGGAGTGGTAGTGCAATTCTGAGAGAACCCGCAGCTCTGTCTCATAAGAAGCAAAGGGTGGCAGAACCGGAGACAACTGCAGCCGCATCCATTTCCTCCCAAAAGGATTTGGACACTGACATGGTAAATATACAGTCTCTAGATTCATTCTCTCCACAGAATGCATTTATTGAAATTGGCCGTCCGACCGCGGTATCCTGTAAAGAGTCAAGCACGCAACTAGCACTCACGCTAGTTGAACCTTTGTCTTTTGATTCTTCACTTAGAGAGAGCACAGATATTCAAAAAATGTCATATGAAAAACTTTCTGATCAATCTTTCTTTTTGGATCAGGCTATACTTGGCAACCTGCAAGTACATCCGCCTTCACAGGCATCTGAAGGACAATTTGTTCCTTCACAACCTACAGTTCCATCTTATGGTACTATGGTTGTCTATACAGGTACTGGTGACGGTGTGACAAACACGAGTGAAATCAGGCAAACACCGAGCGAAACACATGCACGAGAGGATAGTGATAAATCTTTGAGTGTTCGTGAGGTGAGTGCACACACCAACACTGATCTGTTACAGGAACAATTGGCTGCTATGAAAGCTGAGATTTCAAGGTTGAATGCTGAGAATGCCAGATTCAGAAGTGAAGAGTTGGTGACTCTACAGGAAAAAGTTGTTGATCCTTCATATTCTTCTCTCAAACAGGAATTAGATGCTCATGTCAAGGGTATTCATTCTAGGATGGACAAGTTTGATCAATCTCAGGAGCTCTGTCTGACAAAGCTTGGAAACTTGGAGCAAACTCTGGCTCAAGTTATTCATCACTTAAAGCTTAATCCGTCAACAGCTCAGTCCACTCCAGAGGATCCCTCAACTAAGGGGGAGAAGGATAAGGAAGATAAGGACAAAGATGATCACAGCAATGCTGGTGATAGGAGTAATAAGGATGATGCTGACAGGAGTGATAAGGGTGGAGAAAGAGCAAGTGGCAAAGAAACTTCTGAAGCTGATAAAAGCTATAAAAGGTCTAAAGGCAAAGAACCACTACATCAATCTGAAAATGTCTTCAACACTGACAATTATGATGATTATCCCAAAGACATGGATGATGATGACGTATTCGATGCTACCTATCGTCAGGCTGAAGAAGAAGGTAAATTTGATGAAAGCTATTTGTTTCAGGAAGAACCTGTTGATCCTGAACACGAGGAGAATGTCAGGAAGTTCAAAGCAGAAAATGAAGCCAGGAAGCGTAAGCTTCGTGATTATCAGAAACTTCTGGAAGACAAGTTGATCACAGAGGAACAAATCAAGATTGAAAAGCAAAAAATCTATGATGCTGCGATCAAGCAGAAGAATCTTGAAATTAAAAGAAAAGAAGGAAAAGGCTGGGACATTGCTAGGAGAATATTCAATGGACCTCAAAGGGAAACTTTCGATGATAAGAAGTTCTTATCTCTGATATATGACCTTCGAGAGGTGAACCCTGATGAGGATGTGTTTATGCATGCCTTTGCCTTAGAACTGGAATATGTAACTACTGCTGTTAGGGGACTGCTAGAAGAATGGGAGCTGATTGTCTACACACGGAGAAATGGTTCATTCAGACTATCTGTCGAATTTCTCAAATCATTCTCCGTATCTGAGCTCTGGGTACTTCGCAACAAAGTCAAGCGTTGCTCAAACTTGAATGAACTTCTTCGTGACAAACTGTTGGATTGTGCTGTTTTCAACAGTCCTCAGGTTGTTAAGAACCCTTACTGTGTCAAGTTTGTTCACTTGGAAATCCTCTGCACTGTCTATTTAAATGAAGAGGCTTTGCCAAAGTACCCTGCCAAACGTCTGGCTCTAGCATCCACCTTACTAAGGACCAAGGGCTTCGCATCTAAAGCCAAGTCTGATGCTGATGATGTAATCTCATCCTACTGCACTCGAAGAAACATTTCTCAATACTTTCGGAGGATGAAGGGTGTAACAAAATCTCAGCCATCTGACTTCCGTGAAGACCCTGTGGATCTGGAAGTTCTTCACCAGCTAGCTCTGGCTCGTGAAAGAAAGAAGCGTGGAGAATCCACTGCAGCTGAAGAGCCTACTCAGAATGAGCCTTCTACTCCAATTATTCACTATTCTGATGCTGAAGAAGGAGAAGTCACTCATTCTGAGTGAATAGATTGATTAGGATATTTGTTAGATATGTTCAAGGAACATCCTTTTGTAATCTATTTGTGATCATGGTTTAATGTTTAATGCAAGCCATAAACTTTTGCTATTTACATTCTATTGTTTAAATCTTTGTCTTATCTGTTAGTTGAGTTATCCTCTAGGAAATTTGCATGTTATGTTAACAAACAAATAGGGGGAGATTGAAAGGCATATGTTCAGCCTATTTGTATTTAAAGAGGTACAACTCAACTCAGATAAGAAAGCTCAGTAAATAGCAAGTCATCGGAATCAGTACGAAGAACGTCAAATGATTTATGGAAATCATATGTCAGATAAGTTCAGGATGCTGCTGCACGCCACTGAAAGAAGTTCATTAATATGTTCAAGCCTCAGTGCACAAATAATCTTTTGTGGCACGTCCAGGAATTCAGAAGACATAAAGTTTCTATACTTTATTTCATCAGAAGATTCCATTTAATGAAGATGTACGTACAAGACGAAGACTCGACGAACTAACCAAATTCTTATTGTTTATTTGACGAAGAATATTTGATTTAACTAGATACAGATGAACCAGACAGTACATCTATGTATCAGTTATCCAAATTAAATATTTGAAGTCAAGCAGAAGTGGTAGTTCGCTCGTTCGACAAATCAAGAAGAAATTATTCAAGTTTAAAGAAGACCGGAAGTTGTTCTACTGAAGATTGTGTGATTAAATATTTTAATAGACTATTATTTCACTTCTCAAATAATTATATTAATTATGTAATTTATTTATTAAATTAATTCACTCTCGAATTAATTTAATTTATGAATTTATATGATTAAATTAATTAAGTGAATAATTTTCTATTTTAATATACCATTTTATTTCTTTATTTAATCACAAAAATCACCTCAGCAAGACAATTCTGGATTGTCTTGCCGAGTGGATTCATCATGCTTCCAAGACAATTCTTCATTGTCTGCATTAGCCTTGATTGAATCAGCAAGACAATCTCTAATTGTCTTGCCGATTCATTTCAATGGTGTGCAAGACAATCCTTGAAGATTGTCTTGCCGAAGGCATGTGTAAGTCTGCAAGACAATCTGTTTGTCTTGTCTTGCCGAGAGACACACTTCCAGCAAGACAATCTGTTTGTCTTGTCTTGCCGAATGCTTAAGGTGTGCAAGACAATCCTCCATTGTCTTGCCGTTTGTAGTGTTTGTCTTTCTGACAAAGGAATTGTCTTCCCTTCCCTTTTGATTGTCTTACTGACTTGGTTGAAGCTTGGTAGACAATCTGAGATTGTCTTCCCTTGCCCCTTATTGTCTTGCCCAAGCCTAGATTGTCTTACCCTTCTTGTAATTGTCTTTGCTAGCTTGTAATTGTCTTGTCTAGTGATTGTCTTGCATGTACAAAGCCTTGCCTATAAATATGGCTTGGTTTCTTCATTTGAAAGTGTTCATTCACTTTGTATTCAAAGCATTTGTAAAGCTTTCAAGTTGTTAGTAACTTGCTTGTTCGTTATATCCACAGTTTTCTGTGCTTTGATAACCCGGTTGTTTTAATCACTAAATCTAGAATATACCCTGTCGAATTTATTCTACGAACTTTAGTGGACATTAAAACTGAACCATATTAATTATATAACGACTTCAAACATTGTTATATTAATTAATTATAATCTGATTAACAAATCATATTCAATCAGATTCACTTCCGCGACGATTTGGTACTGATTGTATTCAACCCCCCCCCTTCTACAATCATATCTGGACCTAACAGAATATATATAGGCTACAGCAGGGATCATGGATCATTAGGTCAGGCCTTCTAATGACATTCCGGGCCAGGCCCAATGTCATTAAATATTAATTCTATCCACTAAAGAACTAATATTTGCACTACCTTTCCTAATTCCGTAAATTAATTATTTAATTCGGCTCCCATATTAATTGCTTATAAATTCCCCATGTTTAAGATATCGCATGTCCATTAATTAAATTAATTTCTGACAATTAATTTAATTAATATCTTTTATCCTTGATCATCCACTCAACCTTATAATTATGCAAGAACAAATCTGCCTGCAGGACTAAAGCATAATTATCTTTATGAGCTTTCAAGAGGACATCATCACCCGAATATATTTTTCGGACACGGTTTCCTTTTATAGTCAATATCCCACTCTGTATATAATGTCATTGCCCAATACATAAATTCGTAATTTAAAATAAATTACTTAATTTATGAGTCAAGGCATGTGCATTAAATACAAGTGTCAATCACTATATCCGGATTAAGAACTTAAGCATTAATAACATCATAGAATCTTAGTTCTTTATTGTCAGAATTAAAGAAACAATTATTCTACTATTTTGATCCCGTTCAATATACACAAAGTATATAAGTATTATTCAATAGTCAAGATAAACTATTTCCAAATAATACTTCAGCCATTCCAGTGGTTTGTCTAACACCACCTCAACTGTGAACCCTTTATTATATTATATAAGGAGTCTGACAATCTAATCTTCTGCTATCCCATTTGATACTAGATTGTCTACAATATATAATATACAGACAATGTGAAAACATGCATTCAAGATTCTCAAATAATTGTTATATACTTCAAACGAATATTTTAGTATAACCCTAACAGGTACTTCACTGTGATAATCAAAATTCAATCCACATTTCCAAGAACCCAGTTCAACATGAACGAACTAAACACATCGAAATCGATGTTCACTTCACAATGAACAAAGTTCTTGAGGGTTTAATCTAGCTTTCTTATATACCATCTCAATCCCAGTTGGCTGATGTGTGTACCAAGATTCTCCCATCTGCACAATTTAATGATCTTTTGTTCAAACTAGGCATGACAAGCGAGCCTAGTTTGAGGGGGGATGTTAAATATATTCAGTCACAACCACTTGACACAGACAAGTGTGAGGAGTAGCTCAGCTCAGCTCGTGTCTATTACAAACTGTCACATCAGCAATGACACATCAGCAAAGCAGTTATAACAGATTCTACACTCCACCACCACCAAGCAATAGTATAAATATAGATGCACTCGGTAGTCTTTAGTCAGTTAGTTAATAGTTCTCTATACACTATTATGATAGCTCTCTTTAGTTCATTCTCTGGTAGATTACAATGTACCTAGTTGTTATTCTTGTGCTTGCTTCTGTAACATATTGTTTCAGTAATGGAGTATTTTGTAGTTTTCTGAGAAAACTGACATAGGAATGGTAAAACCAGCAAAGGTAAAATCAGTGACCGCCTCTCAGAATACACCTTGACTAGGTGGTGCCAACCTTAAAGATTTGCATGCCACGTTCCATGAGTATTTAATCTTCTGAACATCTTCCCACGTCAACAGCTCTCCGGGTGCTTTTGTTTTCGCTATCTGCATTTGTTCTGCACGTTTATTTCAGCAAAAACACGCTGATTAATCACAACAATGCTTATTGGACATAAGCAGAAGCATATTATGTATATCAATTTAAAAAATGTACCTTCGTACACCTTATTATAATATGTGGAAGCTCAGCAAGGTACTTCAACACCAAGGTTACATCAGTGCTTGTGGTCTCATAGCTTGCAACTAGTAAACCAATAATGTTGTTCGAAATCTCCATTTCACTCATGCATTCCCCTTTTTCATCTGTCACCAGCAGCATTCGAGACAATAAATCACGAGCTGTTGCTTCTGATTCATTCTCCATCATTTCCTTTTTCCTGTCGGTGATGATCTTCATAAGCTCCTTATGAACTAACGTTCCTCCCTTAATAGCACCATTATAAGTAGTACCAGGCAAATCAATTGGGACAGAGAACATTCTAGAAGTAACAGGAGTAAAATGCTTGGCTAATCTTGTAACATGCTCGGTATCAACAATACTCATAAACAGTCTACACGCTAAATCAAACGTAAATTTTTTTGACATCGGGAACACCTTTACTACTTCACTACCAGCCCATTCGGAATCGACATGCTCCTGTTCCATTGAATCCATGACTGGTATGTATTGTTTTAGAGCCTCTGGCTTGAGAATGTCATGCATGAAACTACGCTTCAGAGCTGAAACTCCCTTAAAGAAGTCTCGACAAACTCAGGAAAAAGCAAGGCCTTTTTCATGGACTGTGGCCACCAGGAAGTAAGTAGTTTACTTTCATTGGTGAAGAAGAACTTGTTTCCTTGAGCTCCACAGAACACAACCATTTTTTCTCCTAGTAGTGACGTTTGAGATACATCCGGAGAGTACTTTTTTGTTCTTTCTCTGATAAATTCTTGAGGACCTGCTAAAGCAAACTTGATACTTTCACCAACTAATGGCCATCCACTTGATCCTGGCAGAACATTTAAGTTTGAGCCCCCAGCATTCAATTTTTGAGAAATCAAGAAAAAAGATAGGGATATAGGAATGATGAGTAATGACAACGCATATGGAAGTGAGCTGATGACTAGTGTTTCCATAGCTATATATTTCAGAATTGTGGTGGCTTTTTCAGGTTGATTTCGATTTTTTTTTGTTTGTATGCAGAGCAGCAGAGGTAAGTAAAAGAGAATAAATCTCTGTATCTCTTTGCTAAATCATATAAATCGTGTTTGTTTATATAGAGAAAGCAGAACAGGTGATCTTAGAGAAGCTCACTAATAAAACAAAATAAGGTATTACTGATTTACTGTATAGAATCTTTATTCTAATTTCCAGCATATAAGCATGCTTAATTAAGACAAAACAAGGAATATATAAAATAATTTTTGTTTCTTGAAGTGTTTAAATCCTCTCTTTGAAATCAGATAATTGTCTTTTTTTGGTCAATCTTGCATTCTTCATATTAGTGTTTACATTCTAATTCTTAGCATATTGTGTTACATAGTCCTTATTACAATTCTTTTGGACAATACTTATAGATGTTTCTCTTCTGAACATTCATGATAGATAAGTAAAGAGGACTTCTTTTTACTTTTACAACCACAAACTACATGAAAAAAAGTTCTAGGTTTACAGGAAAACTTAACACGAGTATTAAGATCTGCATTCCGTAAATTTACACGAGTATTAAGATCTGCATTCCGTAATTTTTTTTTAAAAAAAGTATAGTCTACTAGATACCCCTCACTCTCGGTAACAAGAGGTTGAGGGTTTGAAAGAGATGAAAGAATGTAACTCACTTGTATTTGGTGATTAAAACATGAAGAAATGTAGCTAACACCACCCTGCTATACTCTACACCAGCACATTGCTTTATGCCTACACCAAAGGGCATGAAACTTTTTGCAACCACACTTGTTTGAATATCCTGTTTCAGTTCAGTTCCAAATAATTAGTGCCAAAGTGACAACTTTCTATATATTAAAGCTTTTTTGTTATATACATATCATAAATAGATCTTTGACCTTCCAGCGCCCTGGGTTAAATTCTAGTGCGTTATTAAATTGGTCATTATCCAAGTGAAGAGCAGATATAGCAATCAGTATGATCCATCCTTCTGGAATTGTGTAGCCTGCAAATTACAATAGTTTAAAATGCTCAGGTTCGATTACATGATACAATGAAATACACTACAAACTTTTCAAATTGATTCTTCCAAGAAGTTGCATATCACTTTAACATATTTAGTCTTTACCATTCACAGGAATATCTTTTGGTGCTCTTCGAAATAACGCTCGGGCAATATTTCCCAACCTTAGAACTTCATTATGACTTAAAAATTTTCCAACAAAATTTGAAATATCTTTCAACTGAGAAATCAATTGAATGGACTTTTGTGTATATAAAGACACCTGACGAGTATACATCATGGATTTGTATTCATCCCATGTTAGCGGAGAGACTCTATGTTCTCTCTACTTCTGAGAATAGCCTCATGCTCATTCTGTAAGGAAAAGTTCTCACATTTGAAAACAAGAAGATGTTATAGTTGCATATAAGTAGTAGAGCTTATTTAAATACTAACAGTTAATTCTTGAAGCACCGAGGGGTGTTCTTCCAGCAACTTGAAAGCTTATGCCATTGAGGTGGAGACTGAATACAATGCTATAAATAAAAGACCAAACATAAGTTGAACAACAAAATCTTCACTTAAGAAAGGTTCCCTATTCATGTCCTGTATTAAATGATCAAGCAAATCATCTCTGGAAGTCTCATCTGTCGACAGTTTCCTCTTTCTCAATACATCTCCTTTTGTTTTTTTCACCTCTTTGTAAACCTAAACAAAATATTGGCATCTATAATATAAATTATGTATCATAATTGAACAAGGGTATATATGTTTTCCCTTACACTCGCACACACTTGTATTGGTTTTAGTATTTACCTTCAAACTGTAGAGAACCATTCCCTCTAAAACCTTAAGGTGTTAGAGGATCATGGGCGCCCATCCTTGGAGCATAAATTGCCTTCGTGTCCATTATTAAATTGTGAGAATATTGGGGGGTGGCAGGGGCTCGAACCCGAGACCTCCTGCAGACCCAGAGCTCTGATACCATGTAGAGAACCATTCCCTCTAAAACCTTAAGGTGTTAGAGGAGGCCCCTTTATGGATCTTATACCTATATTTCAACACAAACATCTATGTGATGCGCTGTTCCAGGAATGTTCAAAGGAAACGACATAAGGCCTTCTACAAGGTCATTGAACATAGCACTTAAATTAAGAGGAGCATTTTCTTGATATGTGGAAGACATTTTCTATGAGGAAGAAAATAAAACTTGATATTTAGAAACTGCAGTAGTAAAATTCTCAAAAGATAAGGGTGATCTTTAAGTCCGCATTCTAACTCATCCTCTATATTTATGACAGCGGATACTTATTGCATTTCCTATAAGCCTATTATTTAAAACCGATGGGACACTTCCTCACCGAGCAACCTCACCTGATCTCCCTTCTTAACGTTCTCTGAACAACTCATTTTGTGTGAATACGCTGCACATACATAGGATATACCTTTTTTAATTAATAATTCAAATTTTGTTATGAACAATTATATGGATGACTTCTTGTATTCCTAACTCTTTAACTCTTACCCTTTGAACTTGCCAACCTTTTGCTTTTCACTACTTTTGTAACCTATGTCAATTATCCTATATAAAGAGGTGCATGTAAATTGTTTGTGATGAGATTAATAAGATCCATATTCTCTCCATTTCTCTCTTCTAGTCTCTTATATTATTTTATTTCATAACACGTTATCAGCACGATTCGCTATTCTATTTTGTTTCTATGTTGTTAGACTTGTTCTTCTACTCTGTTCGTATATTCGTGTACTCATATTCAAAAGGATCATGATTTGAAAATTTGAGATGGGATAATCGACGAGCACTTATTTTGGTACAAAGAGCGAGTTATACTTTTGGATGTTAAAGGTTTTTATCATTGTTTTGGGTAAAGAATTTTCTTGAAACAAGGGATCTTGAACTTACAAGAATGTAAGATTTTCAGGTACGCCTCCTTTCACTATTTTTTACATTTTATAATATTATACTAAATAAACGTCTATGTTTGAGTTATATGTTAATCTTGTATTTCTCCAAAAAAAAAATACTAAATTTGTTGTTCGTCATAATTAATAGATTTAAGATATTTGTCCATCAATTTTCTACAACTTTAATTGGTTAATATTTTCGATCTTATATATGTAAGTTTGTGAATTCATCTATATTTACTTTCATCTACATTTACATATTCATGGTATGACTTCGGTTGTAGGTATTGCAAATTGTTCTCTATCTAGTTTAAGTAACATATATTTGCTTAATCTTAATATGTTTGTGTCTCTCTGTATATTTGTTATTATTGATTAGTTTGATATTGGTATATGTTTTAGTCCATCGGAATTTATTGAGCTTGTACTCGTTGTAAAGGTCTTTTGATCATCTACAATTTTTCTTTTTCGCGTAAATCTAAAGTCTGCTTATAAGTATGTCAAAATCTGCATTTTGTGTAATCTGATTATACGATTCAAGTTGATATGCTGTCACTTCTAAAATTCATTGTAAATTGCATATTTGTCCAAATAGAATGAGCAATACCATTCTAGAAACCTCTTTCCGATATCTACTTTTTGCCTTTACATTCCATTACCATATTCTGTGATTTCGATGTCTTAAATATCAAAATACTATCATAATCAGGAGCTGATTCTGCATCTGCAGTCCATAAATATTTAATTTCTGAATTCGTTACTTGTTCGTTTTCAACGAGCCTTACCATTATGGAAAGGTCTCGGGATATTCTACGTTTTTCGTGTTTTATACTTTTTCAGATAAAATCATCTTCATACAGTAAATTGGTATTCTTTGAAACTGATCTGATTTGACTTTATCATAATTTTATGACTTTATCATAGAGTAAATTGATATTCTTTAATTTATGATATTGGGTTAATATGTTTTGAGATTATTTTGATATTATTCATGTATCAAGTATGATGATTCTAATTTGTGATCTCCCACATTGTTTTATATTTGCCAAATGGGATATAAGCAAGTTTAGATTGTATACTTGTAACCAATTGATTGATTCAAAATGAATCCAAAAATATTAGTCATAAGTTACTCTTCAATCCAAGAATCCTAGATACCTAGTGATCAATAGAGAGTGGGTTATCCTATTTTTTTTTAAAATCATGAGTCATATATGCATCTCTCTAATCCAAAAGTTAATTTCTTAAGTCATTATCCACTTCAGATTGAGATTCGAATTGATACTAAGCTTAATTATCATAAGAAGCAGATTGTACATGCTAATTGGTGGCATAGATTATTTATGAGGAATGCAAAAAGGTCCTTGTATGTCTATATTTAATCATTAAATTTATGTAATCACTAAATGTTTTAAGATAGTAAAAAAATAACATGTATTATGATTTAGATGAGATGACTTGTGTGACCACACACACTACTTCACTTATACCAAGTTGTCTTGCTCACATACTAAAATATATTACATATGCATGCTTCAAATAAGTGATATTATGTGATCTCTATGCGATATTCTTGATATTGATATAATGTTAAAATTAGCACGGGTAAAAGTATTTTCTACCAAGTTAATTGATGTTGATATAATCGACAACTATTGGTTGATGTTGCTTTTTAAAAATAATTAATAATTAGTAAATGATTGCAACCAGAAGTTGTTTTTATATAATGAAATTCTTTTATTATCATACAATGACGTTGTGTTTAATTTTTTTGGAAAATTTCTAAAGGATATCGATCATATTTTTGATAAATATGATATTGAGCAAGGTCTATAAAATAAATGTTATGTGTTTAACCGCTTGATTACATTCTAGAGGATTGATATAGTAGTATAATATTCAAATTACGAGTTTATCCTAAATGATGTAAGATCCCTGAAGGATGGTTCCATATAAAGAATAGTATGATTTGTGGATATAATAGATTTTAATTGAATAGATAAATATTATATTGTGTCCCGCAAATACAATATTATGGAATTGATGAAATTGGGTTGTTAAAATTATGAGTTGATATCGTGACTAATTGTGATTTATTGATGAAAGGTTTATGAATTGTAAAAAAAAAAATGGTATCCTATCATAATATAACAGTATTTGGAGAATCAAAAGATAGCAACCCTTCCAGTAGCAATGGTCATGACATTACAAATATTTTTAGTCATATTCTTATTATGTGTATAAGTAATATTTCTCTTGATTAATATAAAGATGACTAGAATCAATACTTCATATCTAATATGAGTCATCCGAAAGGGAGTATTATATAAGATGTCTCATTATAATTTTCTAAATATAAGACTCGAAAGAGAATGTATAAAGCTCAGGAAGAGCGTGAATAAGGCTTCGGAAGAGCATGTATAAAGCTCTTGAAGAGCATGCATATTTTATCTACTCTCTTAATCAGATTTTACTCCAGAGGACCATTTATAGTATTAATGCAATTATACCCTCTTAAGAAGACTGAAGAATGAAATTTGATATAATTTATCACATTGAGATATCAAGTGCCTTTAAATATTGAGTCTAGTTCAAGCGCAATTTAAAGAAAGATTCTCCAGTAATTTATAATAAGCATAATTGAAATTGATTTTGAAGTAAACCAGAAGTTTACTTATAAATTTATTGTTTGGCGTGACTAGTTAAGCCATCTCAATTTGATAAAGATGCGAATAGTAATTTTATATGCATTTTTGCTGAAGAACCTGTAGATTCTTCTTATCAGTGATACACATGTCATTGCTTATAAGGCAAAATTGATCACCCGCAAAGATATAGTTGTGATTTATCATCTTTGAGAATGAATTAATGTAATATCATTGAACAGTGAGATATTTCATGAAATATATGGTTGCGTACAGAGTTATTATCAACTCGCAGCCTGAAGAATGCGAGATTCATTATTTAGCATATATGCTTATAATGCTGGTGGATTTCATATTGAGTATTATCTCGTCCATAAATTTTTTGATTATTTTGTATTACATATTTATTGATTCGCATCATATAAACTAATATTATTTTTGGAATTTCTCCCCATCATAAACGAATTATTTGGTCATCACAGATTTTCCACCATGTTAGTAAGATCGATTCCTATATTGGATATATATTATATGTGAGTGTATTTGGAATCACAATGTGTATTTTTTATGACTTGATTTAACAAGTTTGTTTTCCTAAAATCAGGGGGAGAAAATAAATAGCCGGTGAAAATAGATATATAAGAATGAATTATCATTGATCTCGATCCTTAAAATAAAGAATATGAACTAGAAGTTCATAAGATAATATATTTTGATGACCTGAAAATAGTGACTATGTCATAGACACCGGCTACATATGCTCCTATGATATTAAAGTCGTAGAAGGACAACCTCAAGATACTACTATGTCTAAAGAACGCCTGAAGCGTGATAGGCAAGTTTTGTTCCATATATAGCTTATACAAAAGGTGAAAAGGAGCAATAATTGATGATGGCTAGATTGAGAAATGAAGGATCTCCGGAAGAGATTGTAGACATGACGTTGAAGGATCTCCGGAAGAGATTATAGACATGACAAATTTGAGAAAATAAAAGTAATGAAAAATATTGAGATCTCGATATATTATGTCTTGTCCAGAATGAAGTGGAACCATAAATCGAATCGACGTCGATGATATTTATAGAACTTGAGGTTATTGATAATGAAGGATCATGAAGCAGAATCTGTTAGAAAATATTGATATAATTGGCCAAAGAATAAAGGATATAATTGAGACTATTATAAAGAAAAATTATTTGGACCAGTAGTCCTCTCACACCTGAAGTTGTGAAAATAATGCGCCCTACGAATCATTATCTCTTGAAAATAAAGAAATATTTGGAACTGCAGTTCACACACCCAAAGGTGTAAAGTCAGTGGGATATGAATGATTATTTGTGCGAAATCTAGAAATGTAAAGCTTAAATACTTGTATGATAACCTTGTGTTGGTTATGAAGACTAATAGTAGTATTTGTGGTGGAAATGATTATTTGATTGCGAAATAGTCCCGCAATATGTGAAGGTTCAGTTTAAGTTTTATACGACCCACTTGACAATAATCATCCTAGAAGGATCTTAACTTCCTGAAGCAATATAACAAACTCTCGAGAACTATACCCTCTGAAATGGAAAAGGAATTCGGACCACCAGTCCAACACAAAATTATTTTGACAAATACATATTATCATTGTATATTAAATTATAGGTGACAACTCATAAAGTCTCTGGCCAGAGCAGATGGAAACTAGATAGTGTTTCTAGTTAACATTGAATTGAGTTGGGCCTCATAATCAAAATACTTTATGTTATATTATGTGATAAAGTGTTTCTAAGTGTATATATTGAAAGAACAATTACTCCTGGATGAATGATATATTGTTATATATGAATCCTAGAAGGATTATAAGTACATGATGGTACACTAACTTTTGTGAGCAATTCGAAAGAAATTCTCGGTCCTGAAGTGCCGTACTTAAGTAAAGTAAAACGTATTTATCAATTATATATGTCTTGACATAATTATAAATATGTCTTATCTGAATATGTGTGAATTCTGAAGTTACATAGACATTAATTTAGTCGATCTCCACTAACCTATATATTTCACAAGGATTTTCAGTTATTTTTGCAGGAGCAAAATGCTTATTTGAATTACGATAATGAGAGATCCGAAAATGAATATTTATATAAAAAATATTGGAGATTTTTTTTGGTATGAAATAAATTGTTGCAGGCAAATTTTAATGAGGCAGCATCACGTGGAAGGAGGAATACATTAAAGATTTGTTGACAAAGACACTTCTTACCATTTCTTTTGAGAAATTGGTACACCGGATCGGGATGTACAGACTTCAAGAAATTGTCATATCGTGATGAGGGGGAGACATAAATGATTTATTTTGTTTTGTACAACTCATGTACTCTTTTTCCTTCACTAGGGTTTTTCCCACGGGGTTTTTCCTAGTAAGGTTTTAATGAGGCATGATGTTGATACAAGTCATCCAAGGGGGAGTGTTATGAACAATTATATGGATGACTTCTTGTATTCCTAACTCTTTAACTCTTACCCTTTGAACTTGCCGACCTTTGGCTTTTCACTACTCTTGTAACGTATGTCAATTATCCTATATAAAGAGGTGCAAGTAAATTGTTTGTGATGAGATTAATAAAATCCATATTCTCTCCATTTCTCTCTTCTAGTCTCTTATATTATTTTAGTTCATAACAAATTTCTAATTGTTTATATCATTATAATTTTATATACAAGTAGTAGTATTTTAAATTTTAAATATATGCTCTAATTGTAACATCTGGGATTATCCGTGTAATTATCTTAATGATTAATGAATATTATGTGAATATTATATGAATTTTGTGAGTTAATTGTTCCCTGTCCTATTAATTTGGTTACGTATCTTCGATCAAATTTGAGGAATATCAATTTTTATATGCTCAGTACAAAATATAGTTTATTTAGATATTTTCGTATTGATTTATGTATTGTCGAATGATTTTATAATTGATTTATGGATTTAATTGCGTATATTATATTTAATTATTAATTATTTTGATTTTTTCGAAAACCGTCAACCCGTAACGGTACCGAGATTTTACTTCCCGAAAATTTCCACAAAACTCACCTTTAGCCTAATTTGAATATTCCGAACACTTTTCATGTTTTGACTTTTTCGATCCGGAGTACGGTTTTCCCCGGAGTTGGTCCGGCGGAGCTTTTCGGGCATTTTAATTACCGATAATTATCTGGTTGTCTCGATATACGTGAAAACCAGATATTTTGATTATTATATTATTTCTTTTATCGTAATACGTGCAAACGGGACCCGCATACTAATGATTGATTAAAAACCCCGTTTTAATAATTATCTCGAAAACCGGTACCGATTGGACCCGCTTTATTAATATAAAGCTATTAAACATCGTATTTTCGTATCATATATGATCCAGAGGGGTATTAATATTTTGTAACTATAAATAGTCTTAACCGTATTTTATTTCATTCGGGAAATCATAATATCAGTTAAATACGGGTTTATCCAGAGAGTGTTCTTCGTGTTCTTGGATTCAAACGAAGATTTGAAGGCGTTATCGGACTCGGATTTTGACGTTCAAGTACTCGAATCTAGCATCAGTTTTAGTGCAGAAAGATCAGGTAGGTTCGGATTTGAGGATTTATATTCGAATTAAATAAGCTTAATTTAGGGCTTTTTGATTTTGATGTCTTTTATGTGTTTTGATGCTTGCATATGGTAGATGATCTCCTCCTGATCATTTTCATATATCATATGCTTGATTTGGAGTTCAATAACATAGTTAATTTTAAGTTTAATTATCGAATTTAGAAATTAGGGTTTATAAGACGAAGAACAGTTTCAATTAAAATTGAGAATTTTTATTTCGTTGATTCTGGGAGTGTTTTGAAGTTAGGGACTGATAGAGCACATCTAGATGAGTCGATTGCATGTCTTGTTGTGAGTGTTGGAGCCCGGAAACGAGCCGATCGGAGACGGGAAAGTTCGTCGACGGCGAACTTTTCTTTCCCCGATTTCGGCCGATTCTGGCATTGTTTGATGAAATTGATTGGTGATATAGCCTCCTGGGGATGATTAGAGACGATCTGGAAAGTTTGGTGGTTGGGAAGTCGGCCGACGGCCAAAGTGCAATTTAGCCCCTGAAGTTTTGAGAACGATGCAATAGTAATACTACAGTTTCAATTCTTACAATTTGACCCCTGCCCCAAGTTTGCAAACTTATGTTTTAAACCCTGGACTTGTAAAATCTTTTAAAAAGTTTTATTGATTTAATTTTTATTTCGAAAATCATTTATTTTAATTTCAAAAATAGTTTTTAATTATTTATTAATTCAAAAATAAATCCGATTTAATTTATTAATTAATTTTAATTAATAATTAATTATTGTAATTGGTCAATTAATTTAAATATTAATTGATTAATTGTTTTAATTAATTATTAATTGATTTTAATTGATTCATTAATTAGATTTAATTATTTTAAATGATTTTAAAATTCCGAAAAATAGTTTCGAGCTTTGAAATATTATTCTAAAATATGTTTGAAGCTCGTTAATTGATTTCAAATGATTTCGGACTTGATTTCGAGTATCCAAAATTGATTATTTATTTATAAAATGATTCTTTGACCCGTTTTAATTTCGAAAAATTTTTCAAAATCCATATCAAATGCCAGAAAACTCCTTTTGACTTCAAACCTTCTTTGAAAGATAAATTTCATAGAATATCTTATGTGATATGTGTTATGTGATATCTGATTGATGTGTTACGTGTCTATGTGAACCGTATATGATTGTTTTTGACATATCTTTTAATCCGTAAATCGGATTTGGGTGAAACGAAAGATAGATAGGAACTCGTTTCGAAGGTGTGATAATAAGAATAGTATGAGATCATATATTGATAGATAATTGTTGTGATTAGCAGAAGAAGCGAGACGTAGAAAGGGAAAGCAAGTGGTGATAGAGTAGTATATCGAGCAAGTGTAGTTGAAACTTGAGATCAGCTATATAAGGCAAGTTCCCTGAGACTTTCCTTCAATTATATACTGTATATGTTGTGATTATTTAGTGAGCTTTTTGATTAAGCCCTGTGACCTATTGAATTATAGCATGGATTATTTATCCTATTGATTCTTGAACCTTCAACCAGATTCTTTGAATCATAATATGGATTATTTACCTTAATGATTCTTGAACCTTTGACCAGATTCTTTGATACCTGCTATGAAACCTATTTCAATTGTAAACCTTCAATTCTTGAAACTTCTAAATGATTACCATTTGAACCTCATTTCATTTCAATGACATACCCTCCATACCTAAACCAGTTGATTTAAAACCCAATAATATCTGCTATGACATATACCCTACAATTAGTTATTTCCTTCCAGTAACCTAAATTTCTTTGGTCTTGAAGATATTCATTTATACTTGAATTGTTTTGTAAAACTAGAACCCTGTTTCATACAAACAATGACCTTTGACATACTCTACAATCCAATCATGCTATATCTAATTCCTTGACAACTCGTGAAGTTATTCCTCATTCTCATTTTGAAATATCTTGGAGATACTCTTGAATAGCATTCTGCTTCTGCTTCAAAGTTTATTTATGACGTTAATGATTCTGTTTTATGAAATTTTATTGCTAATCATTTGAATTGTTATAGAATTGGATAGTTTTCTAAATGTGGACCAAATGAGTAGTCAGACCAGATGAGTGGTCACTTTAGGCTAATGTGTGCATTGGATCCAGTGATAGAGCATGGCGGGGCCTGCTCGGGGTTAGTGTCTGACTGATCAGCAGCCTAACCTTTTATTTTTTTTAAAATAAAATTAAATATCCAATTCTAATTGATATCTTAGAATGAAGTTGATACCTTGGCTTGGCCCTATTAAACCCTGGTTATCACCAGTTTATCATTCATATTTAAATTGTTATTGTTATACTTGCTGAGCTTGTTAGCTCACTCTTGCGATACTTTATGTTCATTCCAGTGAAGGCAGAGAAAGTTGGTAACGATGATCCTCAGGCTAGTGGTAAGGCCAGGATTCCAGGTTGAGAGACGGAGGGAACTATCAGCAGCACTTGGCTTTTTATATATGTACTAGTTTGAGTAATGAGACACAAGTGATGTGTAAGCTTGTAAGACTTAAGTTTATATTTTGGGATTTGGGTTTGTAATAATTAAAGTTATGTTGTGGCTTGTTTTATACTTTAACTTGTTGCGATCTATGGACAATTAAGGGTCACTGCATATATTATATTAATTATAGGTTTATGTTATGGTGTGGACCCCAAACTTCTGACCCGGGTTTGGAGGGCGCCACACTAATTGTATCTGTTAGCTAGCTATGTTATTGTAGCTCTTTGTTACTTGTCAGGGTAACGAGATCTAGGTTTTTGTTTTGACGATGAGGGTGTTGTATATTACTTCTTCAATCTCTTCTTTAGGTCGTTAACATTTTAGATATATGATTCGGCAGTTTTTAAAAAATTTATAGAATATGATTTCATAAATTATTTGAATATTTTATTTTTTAATAAAAGTTTTATATTCAAAGTTTATTCAAAGATAGAAAATTTTAAAAATATGTTATCAAATTATATTTAATGTGCGGTCTTAAAATGTGTTTTGAATAAAAAAATTGTTACCAAATGGGAGGGAAAGAAGAAGTATAAGATAGACGATGATACTTGAGGATGGTGGTTTATCGATGATATGTGATGGTCGTGTCATTAACTAAAATATATACATGATTCACATTTTAAGTTTTGTGAAGTTTGGGATGTAGTATAGTTCTTATTTATGTTTCATTAATTAGTTGGCAAATGTTGATGTTTATTTTGTATACTCTTAAATAGTGATTGACTAATTATATTTTTTTATTTTCTCGTTTTAATAACAGTATTTTAATTGATTTGACTATCGCGGCTAGATTAAATTTGTAAGAAATAATGTAAAATTTGTTGAATTTATAAGATATTTTAGTTTGATGGTATTGATTGTATTGATTCGTTTTTAGAGCAACTTCAACCCTATGAAACCCTTGGCTAAAAATGAGTTGGTATATAAAAATAAAAAATTATACATAATCTACTCAAAAACTCTCTAAGGCTTACTCTCGTTGTTTATAATCTTAGATAACTTCTGTGATGACTATATCTGTCGAACGGCTACAAATTCTTACCAAATGTCACATCAATATGATTATTATATTAAAACAATATATTCTATTTATAACAATTTGAAATAATAATGATATATTATCTTTAAGAGTTAAATATCAATTAGGTGACTGATTACATTCAAAAAAATCAATTAGTTCACCCATTACAAATTTTAACTCAAACTAATGATCAATTAACTTAACTATATCATTCTGTTAAAGTCAAAATTTTAAATTACCCAAAATTGAAAAATGATAACAGAGGAGGTTAGTCGTTTCAAACTTCGATATGATTACTAAAACTTACTAGTTGGCTCCTGAAATAATGATAAAATCTAGCTTTAATTATGTGTAATATTTGATCACAAAAATAATCCAAATAAGACAAAAAATTGGGACGAAAACGAGTATATTCTACTTCAATATTTTAGTTAGAAGTTCAGAGTCTTGATTTCTTATAATAGATGATTTTTTTCTATTAGTTATAATATTTTTAACTATTTATTTAGTTGTGTGTCTGGTAAGATAATAGTTAATTTGTAAGAGAATTTTCAACCAGATTAGATAAGAAAAATCAACTCCAATTGGACATTGCTCTCATACATAATTTTACCAACCACTAAAATTGATTATATTTGTCGAACTTGTGGAGTTATGTAAAACGATTTAACATCATTTGTTAATATATTAAAATGATCTATATGATTAAGTACAACGTAAAATAATAATATACTATTTTTAAAATATATCAAATCAATATAGTCATTATCATGAAAACAATATCTTAGAGGATTGAGTAAATTTATATAATCAATACTCCCTCCGTCCCCCTGAGTTGTATACATTGGGGGACGGGGACGCGGCACGGACTTTAATGCTCCTGCAAAATGTAGTTGTGCAATTTGTTTTTAAAATTTTTCTCTTCTGTATTAAAGTTTGGATGTTATATTTTTATACAGAAAAAGAAAATCTCAAAAAAAAGTTACGGAACTATATTTTATAAGAGCATTGAAATGCGTGTCGAGCAGTTAAAAAGAAACGTATAGAATTAAATGGGACAGAGGGAGTATTTTCTATCATCAGCCAACCATTTTAGCCAATCTCATTAAATATGCTCTAATATTGTTTTATCTAAAATTATTAATTTTGTTATTTCTTTCGAAATATTTGTT
This sequence comes from Daucus carota subsp. sativus, assembly GCF_001625215.2. Classification (NCBI taxonomy): domain Eukaryota; kingdom Viridiplantae; phylum Streptophyta; class Magnoliopsida; order Apiales; family Apiaceae; genus Daucus; species Daucus carota. Next base: position 12,115,078 of record NC_030381.2, read on the forward strand.
GATTAAATTTTTTACTTCATTGTATTATTTCAATGTAATTAATATTTAAACAATATTTTGTTTTTTCGTCAAATTTATTCTATTATTAAGTATAAATATTTTATTATCTAAATGTCCGAGAAATATCATTGTATATTAGCCCCATCGGTTAGTCCAACTGATATGACAAAATAACATATATTATACAAAATAACATATACTCACTCTTTCCCACCAGTTTCTTTACATTAATTTTTGACACGCATTTTGAGGTACTCCTATAAAGTATATAGTTCCATAATGTTTTTTTAGAAAAAATTCCTGAAAAAAAGTTTGACGTTTAAACTTTTATTCAAAAAAATAAGACTGAAAAAACATTATTAAACTATATTTTATAAGAGACTCAAAATGCGTGCAAACAGTAACGTATACATGCTGGTGGCACGGAGGGAGTATCATATCTTGTGAATCAAGATTCAACTTTCTCGAAACGGTTGATTTAATATTATATTTGTTGATTACACTCTCATTTGATTAAAAATTTGTGCTTTATTCAAAAAGGAAAAAAAAAACTTCGATGAATTCCCAATTTCCTGAATAGGTAGATTAATCCATTAGTTGTGATTCTTGTAATCGATAGAAATCTATCGTCTAAGTAAAAAATAATTGTTATACACAAGAAAATCTGATACAAAAATACTATTTTCTTCCTTATACTGTATTTATACATTAAATATTAGTTAGTCCACCACTTTACCCATTTTTATACTTTTCTCCGTTAAATTACATTTTTTTTAGTAGTGCTAAGTACACATAATTGTGCACATAAAATTTGTACTTAATGACATGGCAATTGAGGTGGAGTGTTTTAATTGGAGTGATTGATGTGAATACAGGAGTCATTCCAATCAAAACCCACCATTATGTGCACCAAGCATTTTTCCTTTATGTGTTTACTATTCCATGGGGAGGGTGGAAGTACGTTTTATGAGTTAAGTTTCGCATGCACAGATCAGAGCAACTCCAATGGGAGTGCCAAAAAGAGTGCTAAAATGTCATGTGTCATGATGTTGCATGGCACTCTTGTTTTCTCTCCATTGGAGTGGAAGGAGTGCCAAGCAAAATTGGTACAAATATGTGGTAACTTTGGGTGCCAACCATTGGAGCAAATTTTTATATAAAAGTTGACGAAAGAGAGAGAAAATAAAAAAGTAATATTTTTGACGATTTGTCATTTTAAGCAGTTTTAGTTAGCACCCCTATGGGAGATGCTCTCAGAAGCTTAGGAAAAATCCCAGCAGAGCTCATAATCTGAGGATTTTGTTTATGATAAATTTGGTAGGAATTCCAGGTCTGTACTCTATACTCTGTGCAAGTGTTTTTTTATTGTTCAACATTCAGTTAGTCCAACACCTACACTATCTGTAAGTCGAAGTAGTTCACCTAAAATTTCTTAAACCAAATCCACCAACAACATACATGCAATTTTATTCATCCCCTCTGGATCCATCTAATAATCCCAAGAGAAAGAAGATGCTGTTATAGAATATGGAAAGGGAAGATTTCACATTCCCAATCACCAAAACCAAAAATAATACTAAACTTTCGGTCGACTCAGAGCCCTGGTGGTGTGTTACCTATTCTTCCTCGAGCTTGAAAAATTCAGAAACTAACCAAGAAGAAAATTCAAACATGAAGGCTGGCCTAAAGGTAGGAAATGCTGAAGATGACATGGAAAATATGGACTTGTTATGGGAAGATTTCAACGACAAGACCATATGTAGAAGCTGTGGAGTGTTGGCAGAGCCAGATATGGCGTCGAGGAGAATGACAGGGTTAGGCTGCAGTGGAGCATTCAAGATGGTGAAGCTGAAAGCCGAGGGTGGTAAGAAGACAAGTGCAGGGGTGTTGATCAAGCTTGTGAAGAAGTTGCTGCTGCACAACAATCAAACTTAATTTTAATAGCTTCAGTTTGTTAATTGTATTGATGATGACATGTTAGGATTATGTGTTTGATGAGATTATTCCCTAACTACCGGAGTACAAAAAAAATTCTAAACATTTTTTTTTTTCATGTATAATCATAACTGACCGATTATAAAGTGAACTCAGTAAACAGGAAATTTTTCCATCGACACAAATTCGATCCATATTGCACCCATTACGTTAAAAATTGTCGAAAGTCGATTAAGATAATTTTAACAGTGAAACATAACTCATGGTGGATCTTGTCATTCTCTTGTTCCCTGAGTTCGTGGATTCTCCTCTAAACGATGTTTCAGCTGTATTGCATAAGTACTGCATGAAGTTTTAAAGCCGGAGGATCTAAAATAGTACATACCGGTGATAGATTCCATGGCACGAGAGCAAGTGGAGTTGGAATGGGTAGGTAATGGTGTAGCTTATGTTGAGCATGTTACTAGGCTCTTCCAATATTTTGCACTTGTTACTCCCATCAATTCAATTAATCTCCGATTAATCTTTGTTATGTAAATTTACCGATTAAGTCCGATTCTTGCTTTTTACAACACTGATAATGATTAATTAGAACTTCTAACTTCTAGTGACGCAAACGTTGTCGTATGCATAGCAATAGTAATGCAATTAATATAAAATCTCTGGATTTTTTTTGAATTTTAAATATCCGTCCGCTGTAATGCATTTAATATAAAATCTCGGATTTCTTTTGGATTTTAAATATCCATCCGTTGTAATGGAATTAATATAAATCTCTGGATTTCTTTTGGATTTTAAATATCTGTCCGTTGTAATGCATTTAATACAAAATCCCTGGATTTCTTTGGGATTTTAAATTTCCATCCGCTCTAATGCAATTAATATAAAATCTTTGGATTTCTTTTGGATTTTAAATATCCATATATTGTAATGCATTTAATGTAAAATTTTCGGATTTTTTTTGGATTTTAAATATCCACCCGTTATCTTAAAAAAAACATAAGTAGTTCGTGTGATAGATGTAAATACGGGTCAATCTCATTAATTAATTAATATATTTTTATCCAGAATTGGTGAATGCCGATTATTCGATTACCCCATACATATTACAAGATTTATACAATACCTAAGCTGGGTTCAGAAGGTCGCTAGATAGAATGAATTTGCATACACTAGCAATGACCTTATTTCCATACATTTTCGCATTACTTTTGATTCTTTCTATATCAGTTTTTTTGGTATGGATGAAACAGAGCGGGCACACAAACATGAAGGTTCCACCAGGATCGTGTGGATGGCCGGTGGTCGGAGAAAGCTTTAGGTATGTGTCTTTAGGTACTCAACATTTTATCAGTGAAAAAAGAAAAAAGTACTCCACAGATGTCTTCAAAACAAGTATTTTCGGGCAAAAAATGGCTGTGTTTTGTGGAGCACAGGGGAATAAGTTTGTCTTTACGAAACTAATCACATCTTGGTGGCCAGTGACTGTGAAAAAGATCTTGTTTAGCCCTGAGTTTTCCCACACTCCTCTGGACGAAACATCAGCCGCGATGCATCGTTTTGTGCATGAGATTCTGAAGCCAGAGGCTCTGAAAAATTACGTCCCTGTGATGGATGCCATGGCACGAGAGCACGTGGAGTCGGATTGGGATGGTAATGAAGTCGTAAAGGTACATCCGTTGTCAAAGAAGTACACATTTGAATTGGCGTACAGATTATTTGTCAAAGAAATTGATGTTGAGCAAGTCACTAGGATATTCAAGCACTTTGCACTTGTTACTTCTGGAATGTTCTCTGTTCCAATTAATCTGCCCGGTACTGCCTACAGTAGAGGTGTTAAGGGTGGGAAGTTAATCCGTGAGGAGCTTGTGAAGATTATCAAAAAGTGGAGACAGGAAATGATGGAGAAAAATGAAACGTCGCCATCTTATACTGATTCTTTGTCTCGAATGCTGCTGGTGACAGATGAAAATGGCAAATTTATGAGCGAAAAGGAGATGTCCAACTACATCATTGCATTACTCATTGGTAGCTATGAGAGCACCAGCACTGCTGTTTCCTTCGTGCTCAAATATCTTGCGGAGCTTCCACATATATATGACGAGGTCTACAAAGGTACATTGTGTAAAATTATGATTAGTCTGTTTGCTTGTTTTTGGCCCCAGTGTTTGGTTCAATTGTCGATTCAGGGACTAACTAATACAACAAGATTACAGAACTAATGGAAATAGCAAAATCGAAAAGAGAAGGGGAATTGCTAACGTGGGAAGATATTCAGAAGATGAGATACTCGTGGAATGTTGTTTGTGAATCTCTTAGGCTCATGCCACCTGTTCAGGGAGGCTTTAGAGAGGTTGTTTCAGATGTTTCATTTTCCGGATTCACCATTCCAAAGGGATACAAGGTACCTACAGCTTATGACTCTTTTACTCCATAACAAAATCAATCGTGTACGATACGTTGTCCTTTAAAAGTCGTACTTGTTCAAATTTTATTCTAGGCATCTTGGACTGCGTATACAACACACAAGGATCCAGAATACTTTCCAGATCCAGAAAAATTTGATCCATCAAGATACGAGGGGAATGGACCTGCCATATACACTTATGTACCTTTTGGTGGAGGAGCTAGAATGTGTTGCGGAAAAGAGTATGCTCGACTTGAAGTTCTGGTGTTTATATATAACATTGTCACCAGATTCAGATTGGAGATAATCAACCCCCAAGATAAGATAGTGTTTCACTCTTTTCCGATACCTATGGAAGGTCTGCCACTTCGCATCATTCGTCATAATATATAGCTAGCTAATGTGGAGTATGGACCTCCAATTATGTGTATGATCACATATATATCACTTCTGTTCTTCATTAGTTATGATAATGACATTAACAATGCTAATAAGCTGACTTCTCCCAAAAGATTGAAATAATATATTACTATTGAAATTTTTCTGAGGATAAATTTTATTTATTTTTTCTTTTAATAGTATATATATGCATTCCACTAATGTTATGAGTAGATAGAGCTTGTTAATGCTTCATTAAGTGAGTTTCTTGTCTAGTTTATAGACAAGAAATATGCACGTACTGATATTATAGAAAGTTAATGAAAAGACCTGTCAAAAAAGAAAAAAAGAAAGTTAATGAAAAGTCATCATATTTGCCAAGGAAGGCAGCATATGCTTAAGCCATGTGTTGAATGACATGTATGCAGACTAATCTGCAAGCTAAAAATTGAACCCAAACTGTAAAATTTCGTTTTCATTTTTTTCAAAATTTCAGTTAATTCGATTTTTCGTGTCGAACCGAAAATAATATCAGTTCAGTTCGATTTTTGATATAATTAATATTTTTGTTTAAACTCAAATAACCGAACTTTTTTTTTACTTATAAAATAAATATATATTTTATATACATTATAATATTACGGGGTAATCCTAAATAACTAAATAAATAATATCCTAATTATTGAAGCATACTCCCGCTGCGATTTCAATCAATTCATCAGCAACTTCTTCAGATTTCTATCACTATGTTGTTCTGCTTTGTTTTAACCAAACTGCTCCCCGCTAGCTCATACAGTATGAGATCTGGTGACTTGCTCAGCTAGGCTAACATTAAGTTCCACCAGTTCTGGACTAGTTTTGTTTATCACAGGACTAGGTTAACCGAACCGAAATATTTCGGTAATTTCGGTTCGGTATTCGGTTAACCGAACCGAATGCTCAGTCCCAGTCTTAATACCATAAATCAGGTGATACTTTATATAAAATTAACTAGTTGATAACCCGTGCCAAGCCCGGGTTTAAATAAAATTTTAAATTTTGTTATTTATCGGAAGGTTAATGTCTTTTTTAATTACATTATCATATTTTTATTATATCTATTTAAATTATGGGTTTTAAATGATATTTAAATTATTTCTATTTAATATAAGACTTTCTATATATTAAAATTTGATCCTATTTTAAATTTATATCATAACAATATAGGTCCATGTTCCATGGAGTCCACAAAATAAGAGTATTGGAGTCCAAAATTATTTAAAAATAATACTCGTTTCAATTTTAATTTTTTTAATGTGCAATATTTGTAAACATCTGACGATTTGCAGGTTATGTTCTACGATATAATCGTTGCAATCAAAAGATAAAACATTTATTTTATAAATCACCAAACACTATATTATGTTCTAAAATATAATTCATAAGTAGAATAATGATCTTAATGATTGTTAATGTTGAAAGATGTTAATGATTAATCAATAATTATATTTAAAACTACTTAAATATGGTAAATTATATATAAAATTTGTATAAATAAAGATATTATTTATGACTAAACTAAAAGATTATAACAGGTACTTACTGCAACTTAAATACGGATTTCATGGAACTTAACTCTAACAGTATGTTTTATTTTAGTAAAATTATAATGTTGTTTGATGATTATTAATTTGTGAAAATAATATTCAAGATCAACACATATAAGTTCGTGTATAGCGTCTTTAATCTTGGATAAAAATTCAAAATTTTAAGTCGCAATTAATTTATCCATCTAATAGGCAGACATTATATATAATTTTGGTTAGAGTTTTTGTAGATATAATAGTGGTGTTGTAGTTATTTGATAAACTGATATTGTAGTTTGACACGGTTAATCAACTTTCCAAAACTAATTTGATATCAAATTTTTTTTATGTATGTCTTGTTTTCGGTTCTTTTATTATATGTTGCAATATGAACAATAACATCATTCTCTTTGAGTTTTTATTTGTCAAGTCAGTGTTACCACCGCCTTATTCGTCTTTATCAATGTTGCAGCATGGACAATGGCATCATTCTCTTTGAGTTTTCATTTGTCAAGTCAGTGTTACCACCGCCTTATTCGTCTTTATCACAATTTTACGAAGAGCACTGAATGATAATGATTATTATTATTATTAAAAAATATATGGCTAAGTTTTCTGGTACTTAATTTAGTATTAGTATTGAATCTTGTTTATTTTAATTCGAAAATATGATAAATTTTTTATAGATTTGTTTCGTAAATTAATTGTATGAGTTTTAAAAATTAAAACAAATAATTTCGTTGACATTATTATTCTATTGGTGGGATATTATTTTATTATAAAATTTATAATGAGTAGCTTTGTTGACAGTAATTTTATTAGTGTGATAATCATTATATTACAAAAATTAGGATCGTACATGGAAGTATTCTCATTGTTATATGATAATAATAATTATTATTAAAAATTATATGATTATAACTGTTAGGTCCAAAGTATCGTAGAAGGGGGGGTTGAATACGATACTCACTACAAATTTAAATTCTTTCGAATCTTGCGGATAAATAAATTGCAGTCCTGTAATGGGTTTCGTGTTCCGGATATTTATTGGGTCGGTTTCTGAGGATATGAAAATATTAAACCAACACACAATATTTTCCAAGGTATATCTGTATATTGATAAATACCTCGAAGGGTGCTATAAATCCAAACCCGAAGGTTGGCTACAATGACCACTCCTCTAAATATTACAAGCCCTATCCACTACAAATATTTATGGTACAAAACTAGGCTAGGGTGTGTGTATATTTGAGAGAGTTTGTGCAAAGCACTTGGCCATCCATCCCGAAGGATGATGATAATTGTGAGAACCACAATCACATATTTATAGGCTTTCATAAACTAACCATGGTTAACGAGTTCGTCCTGGACGACTTGAGTTCGTCCTGGACGAATTCAATTTAACTGTGGTTAAATTGAATTGTCCAAATAAAAACTAACTCCAAAGTTGCGCCACTGAATCTTTGAAGGTCAAACTTGGCGCCAGTCAAATGTTGCGCTTGCCCAATGCTTCACAGTATATGTACCACTTAAAATTTATTCTAAGTTATAACCCGTACCACTGAGAAAATGGCTTGGAGTCGCAAACTTTGACTTGGTCAAAGTTTGCGCTCCAAGTGAAGTTGCGCCTCCATGATGTCTAGTGATGATTCCCTTAGAAAAGAAACATGGCTTTCCAAAGTTGCGCTTCCACAGGCATTCCAGTGTATGTATGACTTAGATGAATTCTAAGTTGTAAAAGTTGCGCCAAGATTGTTGATTAGAGGAGCAACATTTGACCAGGTCAAATGTTGTTCCAATATAGTGCATCCCTTGTAGAGTTGTGACTTAGAAATTATTCTAAGTCACAAAGGGTTAGTGCCAAGAGTTGTTAGTAGAGGAGCAACATTTGACCGGTCAAATGTTGCGCCCGGGTCAAACCTTGCGCCTTGGTCAAATGTTGCGCCATAGAGTGTGCAAGAGGTATATGGTGACTTAGAGAAATTCTAAGGCAAATATGAACTTGCTCCACCATTGTAATGCTTCCCCTGTTATCTCTCATCTCTTGGGGACGAACTTTGACTTTGGTCAAAGGTTGCGCCTCAAGAGTGCTATGTCTTCACTGTGATGTACTTAGAGAATTTTCTAAGTGAGGAAGAGCTGTTGACTTCGGTCAAATGTTGTTCCTCACATAGTAAGAGCTTTCCTTGTTATCACTCCTTTGACTGAGATTGACTTGAGTTTGCTCCATCCATATATTTATATTATATTCATAATATTATATAAATATATGTATAAATAAAGATATATATATAAATGTATATAAATAATATTTATATAAACATATAGTAATATATATATATACATATATTTAAATATATTCTCATATATTTAAATATATATAATATACATAAAATTATATGTAAATATAAATATAAATATATATAGGGATATATATATAATTATCTATAGATATAAATATACACATATTTATGCACATAATATAATATATATATACACTTAAATATATAAATGTTTATGTAAAATATAAATACATATACTATATACATATATATTTATTTAAATATATATACATATAAATATACATATACATATGTTTAAAAACATATATACATATATATTATATATATTATATTTAATTAAATATACATATATACATATATAATTATATTTGTACATATACAAATATATAAGTGCACACATATATAAAATGTCACTTCCTGATATGGCTTTCTGTGGAAGCTTTGACATATGGCATTTGAGCAGTAAGCTTTGGCATAGCTGGCATTTGGCTTGACTTGGCTTTGGAACAAATGACTTGATATGACTGGATCAATTCTTCGATCGATAAATACTTTGCAAAGCTCCGTACGTGCTGACGCTTAGTGCACTGGTCTGGTTCACAAGCGACTAACACTGAAGTTGAACATTGTACCGTCTTTGTCAGCAACCATTGATCAGTCGGTTCCGGGTTAGTTTATGCTTCAGTTTGTTGATTATAAATAACCAACCAAGATATATAGAAATATCTTGCTTCAGGGGTTGCACTGAAATCTTTCGAGTACTTGGACAACATCTTCATTGCTTCCACAATCTTGAATACTTCAATCTTTATTCTTCACTGAGGCATGAACATATTAATGAACTTCTTCCAGTGAACTTATTCCTTCAAGACTGTAGATGGCTTCTTCAACCTTTGTCTTCGTATCTTCCGATTCCGGTGCAGGCGTAGTGTTATTTACTTGTCCTGTTCTATTGTTGAGTTATCATCCCTATGTAACAGATAGGGTTGTCTTTACATTTAGACTTACAATCTCCCCCTATTTGTTTGTTAATCATAACAAGCAAATCCTCTGGAGGATAACTCAACTAACACTAGAAAAAGTAACGTCCTGGACTAGTAAATAATGCTACAAAGTTTCTGGATCATATAATACATTTCCAGATTTCATGAATAGAAATAACAGATGTGCATATCACCTTCATTTCTCTGGTTTTTGCTTACCTGCCAGATAATCCTCATAGTCTGTCTTGAAGAGAATTCAAAACATTCCATTATGCAAAGAACAATCAGCAGCTTCATTGAATTCTTCAGTGGTAATGAATAAGTTCTTGTCTACCACTTACTGAAGAATAATTGTATCACCTTATACTTCTCCTCCCGTTACCTTGATCAGGTTCCCCTTAGTGATAAGTAGCTATCTTCCTTAGATGAAAGATCAATCCTCCTCCTTAGTTGAAAGATAAATCTCCCCTCAGCAGTACACCACTAAAGAGTAGTTTACTCCCCCTTAGTTGTAGACAGCAGAAGAAAGCTAACTTACTTTTTCTTCCCCCTTTCATATATTCTCCCCCTAAATATATTCTCCCCCTTAGTTGTGGAATCCTCCGAGGATATGTGGTATCAAATAGGTCAAGGAACGTGTACAATACTTCCTGTACCAAAAGATAATCTCCCCATAGAGAACTAAACAACGCTAAAGCTGGGGTCGAAGAAAGAGTTCAGAAGAAGGGTTTACTTTAATTGGGTTGGTCCCTATGCTGAAAGAATAGGTTCCAAACGGAAAAGTAAGGAATAAAAACTGACATTCCAGTAACAACATCCACTTTGTCTTTAGGTATAAATTTGGTAATTAGTGGGTGTCTCACTAAAATGTTCTGCAGGTGTATCACTCAACACTCAATTTTCTCTCGGTTTTTGGGTAAGGGTGTCACTCACGAGTTCTGTAAGTGTATCCCTCCACACAAATACTGAGCTTCCAGAATGCTGAGTACCTGCAAGAAAATCACCTTAGCCACCCTTAAAGGTGGTCACCGGTGGTGCAATGGGAGTTTGTAATTCCCAGTCCCTGTAGACTCCTCAGATAAATCCGAATCATGGTCCACAAGTTGCCAACCACTAAGTGGCTTATCCAATTAAGGATCCAGAGTTGTTTGCTCTGGGAGGTTAGACAAAGGCTTAATTATGGCAAAGGCCTAAGTCCTCCTCAATGTCTGTGAAGACACTTGATTCAAGAGAATCATCAACCACAAGTTCACACCGTGAAATGGAATGAACCGTAGTTGCTTCCGTCAATTCTTTCAACAACTTGTGAGCTTTCAATACCAATTATTATTATATGTACCTCACAAGTGTTTCACTCTTCTCAAAATCCTATGTGTTTGCACTCACTCATGCTCACATATTTCTCATTCTGATATCTCACTGAATCTTCTCAGAATCTCACCAAGTGTTTAACTCTCAGTGTTTGGCTCAGAGTGTTTCTCTCAGCACTCAAAATATGGTCTTCTGTACCTGCATGAGAAAATCACCAAAGCCCCTTCAAGAGAGGTCACTGGCGGTGCAATGGGGTTTCGTAAATCCCCGATCCTCAACAGACTCATCAATAAATTGACTCATAGTCAGAGAGTTGCCGATCTCCTATAAATAGGAAATCCATTCCGATTGGATCCAGATCTGTTCTTATCTGGGGAGGGAGACGAGAATCCTGAAGATTTGGCAATTGAGATCCTCGTTTCCTCCTTACACCTGTAAAGGCATCAACCATCTTATCTACCGTAAAATGGTAAATGAAGAAGTTGCTTCTGGAACAAAACCTTTAACCTTACTGTGCACTCTCTTGTATTGTGTCCATAAGATTTTTGTTTAGGCTCTTCATCAGAGTGATTACTGATGATGTGCTTGACTCCATACAAGATGCTCTGGCTGACGAGCGAATTTCAATGGACTCATCCTGTTGAGAGAATGATTCCAGAGACTGTTTTATTGCCTTTTCAGCTCTATATTCTTTTGAGAGAATACAGATGAGCAACAGTTACCTCAGGTTTGAAAACACCTTTTCTTCTTGAGAGGTAGAGCTGTGGGTACACTATCCCTCACATCCTTATTTGCTGCAACAAGTACAGTTTCTCCCTTATTGACCTCTAGTCTAATAAGTTCCTTATCACTGCAGGGGGAAAGTTGGGATGTGTTCTGAATTTGGTTTTATAGTCTGGGATAAAGATTGTTGGTTTTCAACCTTATGACTATTTAGGAAAGCCAAGAGGCTGATTAAGTTCCACAGAACAGAAAGAGATATAAATGCATTTTTGAAAATCTATGATTTTGAATGAAAGCAATTGCATTTAATCTTTTGAGAAAAATGAATCAGTTGTGACTGTAAAATGATTTACATAAAGAATGACAATCACAACCGATGAAAGAAATAAAGTTTTCCTTTAAAAACTAGTTTGAGTACGAGAGTCTCAATCTATGCATAAAAAGTTTAGATGAACTTGTCTTTGAAAAAGACACAGACTCCTGTTTCTCACAACAATTTAAAAAGGGAACAAGAAAATTTATGTGCTACAGTGTATAAAGCGCTCGCCACAATAATTAGTGAAAAGGCATCATACTAGCACATCGTCAAAACAGACGCTGCAAGTGACAAAGATTAACAAGTACACAAATACAAGATAATCAATGTCTCGTCTTAGGACGCTTCATATATAGATGCAAAATATTCTAAGAAGTATTTATGAAATAGAGTAGTGGATACCAATTGTTGAAATCAATTGATAAGAAAATTTCTTTGAAGAAACTCACCACTCCAGAACATAAATATGAGACAGAATAAAGATTATGTTGTCTCCCTTGTACTCAGAATATTAAACACCTAAAATATATTAGCACAAGTGGTTTTAAGAAATATGCAACAATATTTCACCAGTGCCAATACATCACAATCAATTCACAAATAAAACATCAATAAAGCATCAGAAATAGATACCAATTAAATATTTCAAAAATGAATTAATCATGCTTCTATTATTCTATCAAAGTCAATCATGAAACAAATAAGCATATAATTGTCATGGATCACAATTTAACTAAGATGAAATAAAAATTACCTACGCAATATCATATAATTATCAAATCAGCATATAACAACTAAAATCATGACAATCATACAAAGATATTCGCAAGCCCGAGGGAAAGTTGAAGAAAAGTTCACAAGTCCTATACATGTAAGCATTGAGTACAAGTAAACTCACACAACTCCTCGCAGAAAATATTAACAATTAATATTAGTGATCTACATATAAGCATGCAAAAATGTCACTAACACTAAAAGTATCACAACTATATGTAGTTAGACATGAAATAAAATATCAATTAATAAATCATCAAATATCCAACACAAAAAGTTATGCTTCAAGTATATACACTAATATAAATGGATTCAGCCTAGTGAGAATCTAAGTAACTCCACAAATACTAGTATATCATGACTAAATTCTAACTAGATTCTAACCACATACCAATTACTGATACAAGTCACAAGTCTAGAAACAAATAAGTCATGCTTCAGATTTTATACCTATAAAAATGAATTCAACCTAGAAAATAATCCTAAGTATGTTCACAAATACAGATATATCACGACTAGATTATGACAAAGTTTCTCTACTAGATACCAATTGTTAAAGAGGTATAGATCAAGAAAAATAACATAATTAAGTCATGCTTCATGTCATCTCTAATCATTTAAATCATGAACAAATAAGTCACTTAATTGTCATGCAACATAATTTAAATAATTGAAATAACAAACGCTCATGCTAAAACATATAATCACCATCTAAGCATGCAAAGCAATAAACATGGCAATCACATAGAATAGCAAAAAGCACGAGGTACTGTATTTTAAATAAATTCACAAGTCCTATGTATAGACAATTTAATACTCATGAATTCATTCAAGAAATACGATAGACATGCTCATGAAAGAAGTAATACCTTATAGAAAGTATAGTATGTGATCCACTTGCAGTTAAGTAAAGTGATAAGTTGAATACCTCTGAGACTTGACATTTCAGTTGATGTTACTTTCTTGTACTGATGAAGTCCAGTGGTTGTTGGCATAAGTCTTGGCAGGTCTAGAATCTTCCAAAATGCGCATATTCAAAAGATCCTTGACTTCCTTTTATTGCCATCATTCTTTAGGCTAACTAGTAGACCATAAAGAATTGCAACTTTCCAACAAACTCATCATATCACTAATCTGCATTCACTTAGCAATTATCTTGCACAAGTGACGTTAGTCCACATATAATATAATCATGGTATCACAGCACATATAGTCATTTGTGTGTGCCTTGTATCATGAGAGGTAATAATATGGATACCAAATATGACTCTAGCAAGAAAAAATATTAAAATAATATGCTAGTCAGAAGTCATACCATGTCCATGACGAGCATCAGGTCTTGGAGAGTAACTCATAGAGAGCTGATGAGGAAAGAGATATACAAATTCCGTTGGATCTGCAACTGCAAAGTCCTTGAAATGTTGTATGAAGCTTTATCTTCAAGCTCACTGTAATATCCTGAACCAACGTCTCGTCAATGGTGCTTTAGTTTAATCATGAAGGTCGTTGAGTCCCCTAAGATGTAGAGTCCTGAACTTGAAGATTCTGTTTCCATCATCTTCATAACCTTCTCTTTTGAATTAACTCTTAAGCAACCAAATTTGGCTTGTCCCTCGTAACAGAGCCAAAAACATCCAGTTGGAATCTAAATACCCGACAAGTACTAAGTACTGAATTGTCTTTAGGTCAGGGTATCAGAATCCGCACAATCTGCTTTCAAACTGATTGAGATCATCTTGCTGTCCAATCACTCAATCTGGATCCCTTTAAGAGCTTCTGAATCTTCCCCAAATTTCACTTCAGATTGAAACCCAAAGAAATAACATCCTTTCACAATAGCTCTCCTAGTCTTCACTTGACCATTAGGAACATATAAGAACTAGAACCCGAGAATGATATTGACTTCAAACCCTTTGTCTAAGCAGATACGTTCTTCATATGTCCTGTTCATCTTCAATGTGGTGTTGAGTTTGACTAGTGGATCCACCAAATGCTCCGCCTAAGCTGTTGTTGGGATTTCCTTAACAATTCTTATCCTTGCAAAGAGATTCTGCTTGGATTTGAATCATCATAACACCAATGATATCACCTTTAACAGCTTGGAGCAAAGTGTCATTCAATGTCCTGTCCAGACTTACAATCACCTTCTGTTGATTAATCACAATCACCCTGTAGACTGTAGACTCCATTGAGTAGCCGAGAAAAATATTCTTTGAGCTTTAGATGCAAGACTTGCAAAGATGCTCACACTAATATTTCGAAATGAAGCATTTTCCTCCAAACACATACCATGAATTAGTGTTTGCTTCTGATTGGCCACTGACAAGAATGGTGTCTTTCTAGATTTATCAACAATCAGGGTTCATCTTGATCAACCTCTATTTGTGATGTCTTGTCCTTCGAACACATACGAACAACACGAAAGAATCTAGAGTAGTCAATGATCATCGCAAAAAGAAATCTGGCTTTGTTTGCAGACATGACATTAGTTGATCCGTAGAAATCCATACGTATCATCTGAAGCGGCTCAGTAATGTTGATCATATATTTGCTTCTGTGCGATGCTCCTTCGACTTCCCTATTTTGACATAACTCATATTCTTCATCCAATAATGAATTCCAGATGAGGTAGTCCTCTCACCGATTATCTTCTTACGAATAGAAAGAGCTCCTTGTTTTGACATACAAGTGCGAGAGCTTCAGATGCCATAGCCAACACTTATCTCATGAAGCTTTACTATCGAAACAGCTCACTCCATCTTCAATTAAAGTTACATATTAGCTACGAGCAAATTCAAATCCTTTCTGATTTGAGATAAAGCACTATTCCATGAACTGACATAATGTCCTTTGTCAGAGAACAGTCTGATACTAGGAATTTGTGTGCTTTGACTCTTTCAAGAAAGATATGTTTCCATGATGACATTCCAGGAAAACAGGCATGTCCCGCAAGAGAATCTTTGTTGTCATCTTTCAAAGATTATTGACGGAACTGCTCACACGATCACATTTGCTGACAGGGTACTTTTGGTAAATATATGATTTCAGCTACTCAGCAAACAGAGTGCACCAAAAATCATATGGAACATATGTAACCTGCAATCACAAATGGAAAGTGTTCTATGGTCCCCAATCATTATTGGGTCCGGATGGATTAGAGATTTTTCTTTAACAGTGGTAACAACAGAATCAACCTTAACATGCTAATTCTTATTTAGACATTGCCCTAATGTGATTCTCAAACATGCTTTTCTAAAATCAATGCAAGTACACGGACATGCATTCATGACAAGAAAATAAGCAGACATGATGTTGAATACACATGGCAAATAATCAAAGATAAGACAAGAGCAAGGTAGGCAGTTATGCAATTCAGAAGATTCAGTACTCTCTACTTAAACCAATTAACACAAGTGTAACAGGTAGCAAGTAGAATTACAGATATTCAATAATCTTCTAAGAGCATAAGGATTAATCCCAATCTGTTGTTATACGGGATTATACTATCTCTATTACCTAAGTTAGTTTTAGATCTAACATGAAGTTCTAAAAGTTCTACTAACACAAGGTAGACATTCCATCATAGAACAAATAAATTCCTTAACAAACAATTCAGATAAATAAGCAAATCTAGTTGTACTAGGGAATTTGAAACTAAGTGTTTTAACAAAGTTATATATGCTAGGATCATAACCCATAAAACTAAGAGTCGTGTTCCAAAGGAAAGCTTCTAATCTCACCATTGCAAATAATCAAATACTAAATATTCATACACATGTTAAGAATCTGCTAAAGACACATGCACAAGATTATCATCAATCCTAGTTACCAGAACAGTGATCTAGCATACTAGTTCAACATTATCTATTGTGATGCTATCATGCTTGTGCTTGTGTGTTAAACAATTCTACTCAGAGATTTATAACATGCTTTAAATATAAAGAAATAAGTATTGCATAGTTAGAAAGAATTTGTACCTGAGAAGTGCGAGGTGAGTCATCTTCAGAGAATGCTAGGATAGCCAGATAACCATAATCATCCTTCTCATTAGCAATTGATCCATCTCACACCTTTCCTTATGTAGCATAAGAACTTGTTGTGATGCTTCTTTCAAAACATCCACTTGAATTTCAGACAAGCCCTATCATCCTTGTTTGTCGAGGCTTCAATATGTATAGCAACCTTCTTTGCTAAAGATACCAATCAATATTGTGTGTACTTACCAACTCAGTTTTCAAACAACCTGTCGAACTAAACCCCGAAGAGTCTCCACTTGAAACCAATGGATTCCATCTGAATCTGACATGACTAAACCTCTCAGACAGTGTTATGCCAATCCTTGAAGTTCTGTCCTCACATTCTTCAAAAGTGTTAACTTTCGTCGACTTGAGCTTCCTCAAATTCAGCAGTTACAAACTCTTCTGTTCAATCCTAAGGTTTTGACATAAATGCACGAAACTGATTTGGTGTGGTAGTAACTCGATAATTATATCCTTAAACCTCCACAGTTCTCTGTCTTTGATTCAGTTGATTCTGGATGGATTTAGCATTGCTACAATTCACTGTGTAATTGTATATCCCCGAATCACTGAGTTAGATTGAAATCCCTTGAAGATTCGTCCGTAAAAACTTCTCTTTTCCTACTACCAGTGATGCCATTCAAAGTTGACATTTCGAGCCCTGGAAAGATGCTTCACTGCAGATGTAGCAAATTCCCATCCTGATCTGGTGATCTGATAATCAAATAGGAGTAATTACTCAGATCAAGGCCTGAAGTACCTTCTTCAAAATTCACTGTCAGTAGTGTCCAATCAGTCTTCAATAGAATCTTCTTCGAATCACAATCAGCTTTGTCGAACATAGAAAACTGCTTCTAATAATCCTTTGAGTAATCAATTGGATTGGGTCATCAATGTACTTCCATTACCGGTTCTGAGAATCTGGTATTTGAAAGCCCGGTGTTTGTCTTGTAATCTGTCAGCCTGATCTGTCTCAACTAAATGTCAATCTGATTTGTCTTGGAGTAGAATAATTAAAAAGGTTACGGGACACTTGATTATTTAAACTAAGTTTAAATTATAGAGAAAATAAATTTAAAAAAAGTTTTAAAAGATGAAAGAAAATAAAGTATAAAATAAGCTTAGTCAAATCTATAAAATAAATTTAATTATATTTAAAAAATAAATTCAAATAAATTCATAATAAACTGAAAAGTTTAGAATAAATTTATTTCAAATTCATTTAGTAAATATATTAAAATTTATTAGATAAATTTAATTTTTGAAAATATTCAAGTGTCTCGTCTCCAATTAAATCATAGCTTCCTGAACAAACTAAATTGAACCCTTGAACTTGAACTTATATCCATAATCAGTTAAAACCTCTTAAATTTATATTCTAGATTTTAACTTAAATTTAAATCATAAACTATACAAATTTAAATAATAAATTTATAAAAATTTATGATAAACTTGATAAAGTCTAAGAGTAAACTTTACAAGTCTAAAATAAATTTAAACAAATTTTATAATTGAATTTAGTACAGTTTATAAAGTAAATTTAATTAAGTTTATAAGATAAATTTAATTAATTCATAATAAACTCAATTAATAAGTTTAAAATAAATTAAGTCAAATTTATAAAATAAACTTATTAAAATTTAAAGTATAAATTTATAAGTCCCGGTCCAAAGTTCAGTATCCGACAGATAATCCTTGCTTAGGCCTACGGACAAATTCAGCAACACAAACCGGAAGAACATTTCCCCTAATCAAATATCAAAAGCTAGGTTCTTGATTTTCCGTACGATAAGGATCCTGATTTGTATATCAATCAGCCTGCGCTCTGATACCAATTGTTAGGTCCAAAGTATCGTAGAAGGGGGGGTTGAATACGATACTCACTACAAATTTAAATTCTTTCGAATCTTGCGGATAAATAAATTGCAGTCCTGTAATGGGTTTCGTGTTCCGGATATTTATTGGGTCGGTTTCTGAGGATATGAAAATATTAAACCAACACACAATATTTTCCAAGGTATATCTGTATATTGATAAATACCTCGAAGGGTGCTATAAATCCAAACCCGAAGGTTGGCTACAATGACCACTCCTCTAAATATTACAAGCCCTATCCACTACAAATATTTATGGTACAAAACTAGGCTAGGGTGTGTGTATATTTGAGAGAGTTTGTGCAAAGCACTTGGCCATCCATCCCGAAGGATGATGATAATTGTGAGAACCACAATCACATATTTATAGGCTTTCATAAACTAACCATGGTTAATGAGTTCGTCCTGGACGACTTGAGTTCGTCCTGGACGAATTCAATTTAACTGTGGTTAAATTGAATTGTCCAAATAAAAACTAACTCCAAAGTTGCGCCACTGAATCTTTGAAGGTCAAACTTGGCGCCAGTCAAATGTTGCGCTTGCCCAATGCTTCACAGTATATGTACCACTTAAAATTTATTCTAAGTTATAACCCGTACCACTGAGAAAATGGCTTGGAGTCGCAAACTTTGACTTGGTCAAAGTTTGCGCTCCAAGTGAAGTTGCGCCTCCATGATGTCTAGTGATGATTCCCTTAGAAAAGAAACATGGCTTTCCAAAGTTGCGCTTCCACAAGCATTCCAGTGTATGTATGACTTAGATGAATTCTAAGTTGTAAAAGTTGCGCCAAGATTGTTGATTAGAGGAGCAACATTTGACCAGGTCAAATGTTGTTCCAATATAGTGCATCCCTTGTAGAGTTGTGACTTAGAAATTATTCTAAGTCACAAAGGGTTAGTGCCAAGAGTTGTTAGTAGAGGAGCAACATTTGACCGGTCAAATGTTGCGCCCGGGTCAAACCTTGCGCCTTGGTCAAATGTTGCGCCATAGAGTGTGCAAGAGGTATATGGTGACTTAGAGAAATTCTAAGGCAAATATGAACTTGCTCCACCATTGTAATGCTTCCCCTGTTATCTCTCATCTCTTGGGGACGAACTTTGACTTTGGTCAAAGGTTGCGCCTCAAGAGTGCTATGTCTTCACTGTGATGTACTTAGAGAATTTTCTAAGTGAGGAAGAGCTGTTGACTTCGGTCAAATGTTGTTCCTCACATAGTAAGAGCTTTCCTTGTTATCACTCCTTTGACTGAGATTGACTTGAGTTTGCTCCATCCATATATTTATATTATATTCATAATATTATATCAATATATGTATAAATAAAGATATATATATAAATGTATATAAATAATATTTATATAAACATATAGTAATATATATATATACATATATTTAAATATATTCTCATATATTTAAATATATATAATATACATAAAATTATATGTAAATATAAATATAAATATATATAGGGATATATATATAATTATCTATAGATATAAATATACACATATTTATGCACATAATATAATATATATATATACACTTAAATATATAAATGTTTATGTAAAATATAAATACATATACTATATACATATATATTTATTTAAATATATATACATATAAATATACATATACATATGTTTAAAAACATATATACATATATATTATATATATTATATTTAATTAAATATACATATATACATATATAATTATATTTGTACATATACAAATATATAAGTGCACACATATATAAAATGTCACTTCCTGATATGGCTTTCTGTGGAAGCTTTGACATATGGCATTTGAGCAGTAAGCTTTGGCATAGCTGGCATTTGGCTTGACTTGGCTTTGGAACAAATGACTTGATATGACTGGATCAATTCTTCGATCGATAAATACTTTGCAAAGCTCCGTACGTGCTGACGCTTAGTGCACTGGTCTGGTTCACAAGCGACTAACACTGAAGTTGAACATTGTACCGTCTTTGTCAGCAACCATTGATCAGTCGGTTCCGGGTTAGTTTATGCTTCAGTTTGTTGATTATAAATAACCAACCAAGATATATAGAAATATCTTGCTTCAGGGGTTGCACTGAAATCTTTCGAGTACTTGGACAACATCTTCATTGCTTCCACAATCTTGAATACTTCAATCTTTATTCTTCACTGAGGCATGAACATATTAATGAACTTCTTCCAGTGAACTTATTCCTTCAAGACTGTAGATGGCTTCTTCAACCTTTGTCTTCGTATCTTCCGATTCCGGTGCAGGCGTAGTGTTATTTACTTGTCCTGTTCTATTGTTGAGTTATCATCCCTATGTAACAGATAGGGTTGTCTTTACATTTAGACTTACAATAACTAAAGTTTGGTACTTATTTTAATATTTAGTATTCTGATGATATTGATTCCGCTTATTGATAAAAACTATATATGGATATTATATTAATATCAATATGAACTCCTTGTTTATTTGAACTTTGAAGCATGATAAAAGATTCACATAGTTGTTTCGTATATTAAATTATTTGAGTTAAAAAAATTTCAAATAATTGGTTCAGTTTTGAAAGAACAATTCGGTTTTTTCGGTTTCAGTTTTGTATAGTTGGTTCGGTTTAGAGTAAAAATTCGGTTTAGTTTCAGAAAAAAGAACAATGCGATTTTTTCGGTTCACTTCGGTTTTGAACTGAGCTGTCGGCCCTATTTAAAAGAACACACAGTTTGTTAGTAGTAAATAAGTAAGAAACCAAAAATGACATTTGTATCTAAAGGACTTCTCAAGGGTACTAATAGCGACTCCTGATAAATTTGTAGAATTTGCAAATGGAAGTAACATTTTAGTGATACATTAGCTATAATTTTGTATTAGCACTAGTTTGAATTAGTAGTATTAACATTATATTTTAATGGTACCGATGAGATCTTACTGCAGGGGAGCTATGTTGACAATTATCCAAAAGATATGTTACTCAAATAACAACATGAAAGTTAAGTCTAGTTTAATTGTACACTATAAATTCCACTACATGTATTTATAAGAAATTAAAATTCAAATCAAATTGAATCAGTTGAAACTAAACTAATTGTACACTATGCATTAGGTTGTTATCTAACCAGCTAGACCTTGTTAATGGTTCATTAAGTTGTAGAAGTGAGTTCTAACTTATAGACACTATGCATTCCACTAATGTTATCTATAACTAATTGTACACTAATGTTATCTAATTTGCTAGAGCTTAGTTTTCACTCTCACTTAGGCCTGACAATTTGACACGTGACACGCTAACACGAAACGAAACGACACGAAAAAAATGGATATGGGTTTTGATTTTCGATACACGAAACACGAAAGTACACGAACACGAAATTACACGATAGATTTCGTGTCGGATATGGGTTTTCATTTGGGGTACACGAAATACACGAAAGTACACGAAATATTTGAAGATAATATTTATTATATATATGTTATGATATATTAAATATATAATTGAGTAAAAAGTATATATTTATATGTATGTGTGGATATATATTGTAGATACATTAACAAATTTATAGAGAATTGTATACAAGTATAAATATATCATTCACATTTAATAAATTTATAAAGGAAAATATATATTAAATCCATTTTTTGATTAAAAAATATATTAATATTTTTATATATAATATACACGAAAAGTACACGAAATATACACGAAACGATTCGGATCGGATACGGGTTTCAAATTAGGTACACGAAATTAATAACGGGCGGATACAGGTTTCACCTTCGAGTACACGAAACACGAAAATACACGAAACGAAAGTATACGAAACGAAACGATTGACACCCCTACTCTCACTACAACGTTTTGTTCGGATAGTTGAATGGCGACATCACTAAATTATAGACTAAACGAAATTAATTTTAAATAACAAGTTATTCACATTATGCAGTACACTAAATTATAGACTAAATGACATTAATCTCAACTAATCATTAATTTACACTAATCTATCATTAATTTTATGAAGAAAATCTAGATGAAAACATACAAATCAACTATACACCACCAAATCACCTTAAACATAAATCCACAAATCAACTTATGAACAAGTATACAATCAACAAATCAACATACAAATATTATTAAAAACTACAAAAATGTTAAAAAAAACATTAAACCCTAAATTAACATACCTCCTCTAGTTCTAGCCATAACTAATTAGTTTTGACAGTGAAAAACTTAAATAGTAGCTGTTATGAAAGAACATTAGGAGTTAATTGTCAGTATTTAGTATAAAATATTATAAAAGCCTAGAAATTCGAAAAATCAAACATGCATTCACTATACGAGATGCATAACACATATATAGAGATTTCGCTACGAACTATAACTTTCGGAGATTTTCCTCTTGATTTTCCTCAGCTCTTGAAGATTTGATTATAATTTAGTGATATCGTCTTTGTTTTCTTAAAAAAAACTGTAAAAAGATGAATTAGTGCTTTTTAATATTGGGCTGGGTTTCTAAATCTAGTGGACTGGCTTGCTAATTTTTAGTTTTTATTCTAATATGGTTTCTATTAGAGTAGTATTTTATATATCAACATCAACGTCATCTTTACAAACCCTTCAAGTTTTTTAAATCGATGAATTTAATATAAAATATATAGCACATACACTGCTAAACCCATGACAGGCAATTCAACTACGTACAATCGGATACCATCTACAAAGATTATGAATGCTTAATTTAATTTGAATGCAATTTTTAGACATACATAACTATTTCATAAATATATTAAAGATCATCAAAATTATCATAATTAATAAATAACATTTACATTATCAAGAAGTAGCAAATGTTACTTAAGAAAATCTCGTGTAACAATATATGATCGTGTGAAGTAAAATGGAGGAAAAATTGAAAAATGAAGCTAGGAAGGAGCAATTAAAGGATGTGGCAGCTGAATATAAACAAAAGATAAGATTAATAATATTGTTATACAGTTAAATTCGACTTAATTATTTCAAAATTAATATTTCGGAAATGGTCAAAATTTCTATTTCGACGATATCAAAGTTGTTCAACCAACTGTGGCGACGAAGTTTTGTCGAATTTACTAATTTTGTTAACAATATAAAGTTCTCCTACAATTGGTTTATTGACTCAATATATTGTGATGTTGAACATTGAGGAGGATCGATAAATAAACGGAAGACCTCCAATTCATTTGAAATTGTAACTTATGATTTTACGGGATTTAATGTGATAAGTTGTAATTTTAAAAAAATTATTTGAGCAAATTTGACTTATTAATGATTTATGGATTATTAAAAGTATAATAATAAAAATAAATGTGATTTACGGATAACTAATAACTTATGTGTAATATATATCAATTTTTTTTATAAAAAAACTAAGTCACCGATCGAAAAGAATACCTCAAAAACTAACTTCCAACTTTATATCAGTTTCTAATTATTTATTTCTGATTTTAAATCAATTCCTAATTTATTATACAAACATATTTTTCTGTTTAAATCGCAAATATTTTAAATCCGATCTTTATAAATCGGAACTAACAGCTGTTAGTTAAAAGAAAGAACTCCAGTCTTATTTGCAAATAAATATTACATTCATTTGCAACCCTAAAAAGTCACGGGGCCTAGATTTGTGTGTGTTGAAAGTTTGAACCATAATTAACTGAATCTAAGTCGTAATACATGTCCGGAGGTAAGACTTGAACCTAACAACCAGAATTTGAAATTTTATGCGAGCTATTTATTCGGACCTTGGTCACTCTGGGCTCCCCCTTTGATCGATTATATATTGTCATTTACCTTTGATGACAGATATGACTCATATGGGCACAGAACAAACAAAAAAAAAAAAAGGTTTTCTGTATAATTTTTTTGTTCAAAGTCAATCTACCCATCTCCCAGAAACCATCAATACAAGCTAGCTGTTAGCCTATTACCGGATACCTTCTACTGAATATAGGATTGAGATAACTATTGCTTTGTTTGCTGCAGATATTTTTCAATGTTAAAAGAAGATCATATCTAGCTACTAAAACTTAAAATCTTGTTCCCAGTTCCTAATGAATGTTTTTGAATCATTTTATATTAAATTATTATTCACTTCGGTGAACAAATATATATCCATATCCGTTCATTATATCCATTTTTGATATTTTTTCATTAAACTTCTTCATTGATCCGTTTCTTCATATTAATTAAAAATATAATATATTTCTCTTTATTGGTGTTTAATAAATTCCACCATCTTACCTCCAATTTCTCATTTTTCTTTATATTTGCCTATCTTTTTCTAAAACTCTTTATCCAACAAATTAAAATGTTAAAGGCTCATCGGAACCGACCTAGTATAACTATGGCATCAGACGACTGATAAATCTGATACGTATGAACAGTGGCGGATCTGACTATGAAGTTAAGGGGGGTCAATTTTTTTGTAAAAAAATTTAAAAGGGGTCACAAAAAAATTAAGGGGGTCAATTTCAATTTTACAACCTAAGAATACGTATAATATTAACAAAAAAAAAATTAAGGGGGGTCAGTTGCCCCCTCTTGCCCAGATCCGCCTCTGCGTATGAACCCCGGTATCCAAACCTGACATTGACTAAACAAAAATAATAATATTGCGCACTCCGTACATACGTCTTGTTTTACATGGTAATATTGAAACGTAAAGATAAACATTATCTGTCATGTTTTATTACATCAATAATATTAATGACAATTTCCAAGCCGCTACTTACATTTTTTTAGGGACACTTACAGTTTTTTGTTGGCTTGCTCGATATAACAATTGTAGTCATACAAGGCTATATATAGAGACGGCATCTATTATTGAGTTACCATAAAAATTTAGAGTTGTACAAGTCGATTGTTATATGTTAGCCATGCATGCACTAGATATGAGCTTTTATCTATATATTTTGCTTATAATTTTTCCTTTGTTGGTTTTGTTGGTATTGCTAAGACGCGAGAATGGACGCTCAGGCATGAAAATTCCCCCAGGATCATGTGGATGGCCAGTGATCGGAGAAAGTATCAAGTTTGTGTTATCCGGTCCGCAGAGATTTATCAGCGAGAGGCGAAGAAAGTACTCCAACGATGTGTTTCAAACGAGTCTTTTCGGGCAAAGGATGGCGGTGTTTTGTGGAGCACAAGGAAATAAGTTTGTGTTCACCAAACTACTGACCAGCTGGTGGCCTGTGTCTGTGAGAAAGGTTCTGGTTTTCCCCGAGTTCGCCGACGCTTCTGTGAAAGAAGTTTCGGCTGTGATGCATGGCTTTGTGCGTGAGATTCTAAAGCCCGAGGCACTCAAGCAGTACATCCCGGTGATGGACGCTATGGCACGAGACCATGTGGAATCGGAATGGGATGGTAATGAAGTGGTGAAGGTGCTTCCACTCACGAAGAAGTACACGTTTGATCTTGCGTTTAATACGTTTATGAGTGTTGTGGATGATGAGCATCTCGCGAGGCTATTCAAGCAGTTTACACTTATGACTACTGGACTGTTTTCGGTCCCAATTGATCTTCCGGGCATGGCCTTTAATAAAGGAAT
Organism: Daucus carota subsp. sativus; assembly: GCF_001625215.2. Classification (NCBI taxonomy): domain Eukaryota; kingdom Viridiplantae; phylum Streptophyta; class Magnoliopsida; order Apiales; family Apiaceae; genus Daucus; species Daucus carota. Next base: position 12,141,247 of record NC_030381.2, read on the forward strand.
TAAGGGCGGGGAAGTGGTCCGGGGGGAGCTCTTGAAGATAATTAGCAAGAGGCGCAAGGAAATGATGGAGAGCAAAGAAGGCTCACAATTGTCTACGGATTTTTTGGCTCGATTGCTGCTGGTGCAGGATGAAAATGGAAAATATATGAGCGAAAAGGAGATATCGAATAATATTATTGGTTTACTTGTTGCTGGCTACGAGACCACCAGCACGGCTGTTACCTTTGCGCTCAAGTATCTTGCGGAGCTTCCACATATTTATGATGAGGTTCACAAAGAACTAATGGAAATAGCACAATCAAAAGGAGAGGGGGAGTTGTTAACGTGGGAAGATATTCAGAAGATGAGATACACATGGAACGTTGTCTGTGAATCTCTAAGGCTCACGCCACCTGCTCATGGTGGCTTTAGGGAGGCTGTCAATGATGTTTCGTTTGCTGGTTTTACCATTCCAAAGGGGTGGAAGGTATCTAACAAAAGCATATTCCAATTTCCTTTCGACTCTATATAACATCTACGAAACATTTCCCTAATTTATAAATTTTTGTTTTCTGTGCAGGCATCGTGGACAGTGCATAGCACACACAAGGATCCAGAATGCTTTCCGGATCCAGAGAAATTTGATCCATCAAGGTTTGAAGGGAAAGGACCTGCCCCGTACACATTCGTGCCTTTTGGCGGAGGACCTAGAATGTGCCCCGGAAAAGAGTATGCTAGACTTGAAATTCTGGTTTTTATATACAACATAGTTACCAGATACAAGTTGGAAAAGAGCAATCCCCGAGAGAAGATGATATTCCACTTTGCCCCAGTACCAAATGAAGGCCTTCCACTTCGCATAATCCCCCATACAATATAAAGAGCAGAGTGAAGATGTATGTGCAGTGTAGACTCTGCAGCATGTAGTTATTTCATAAATGTACTTATTCAAAATCGTGATACAGTTGCAATGTACTCCCCTCCTTCCCGTTTTACATATATTGTATGTGTAATGTGTGTCTTGTGAAAAAGCACTCATCTAAGAAAATTTTTAGTCGGATAATCTGTTAGTTGTCCTTTTTTTAAAAAAAAAATTCAAATATTTATTGGGAAAGATCGAAGAAAATAACAAAAGTAAAGTAGACCTTCACCATTTCTATTAGTTATAGTTGTTGAACAAGTATATATGAGTAAGAGAAATGGACCTGAGATATGTTGTTATCAGAGTAGATGAACGCCATTGAAGAACAAACTAAAAGTTTCATTATACTAGAGTGTTTGATTACAAGCTATAGAAAGAAGAAATGTAAAACTTACATACTAAGCTACCAATCTGTAACTGACTATATATAGAACTGAGTAGTCTAACTAACTAACAATAATTACAGCTAGCATTTCTATTTACAGTAACAGAATGAGAAGGTGGTGGACGTCCAGATACTTCCAGGCTGTTATGCTGAGCTGGACTATGCTGAGCTGGAGTAGTTGAAGCAACTGGAGTAGTGGATAGTTTAACATCCCCCCGCAAGCTTGGGAGGGGAAGACACATGCCAAGCTTGGATTTAAGCTCATTGAACTGTGGTGATGGCAGTATCTTGGTGAACAGATCTGCTAGCTGATTTTGGGAAGGTAAGTATGAAAGTTGAATCAAGCCTTCCATGACCTTATCACGAGTAAAGTGACAGTCTATATCTATGTGCTTCGTGCGCTCGTGAAAGACAGGATTTCGAGCAATATGTAAAGCTGATTGATTATCACAGTATAATGTGATTGGAGTAAGCTTGTCAATACCCAGTTCTGTTAACAATCGTACGAGCCAAGTGACCTCAGAAGCAGCAGATGCCATAGCTCGATATTCAGCTTCTGATGAAGACTTGGAGACAGTAGATTGTTTCTTTGATTTCCAACTAATTGGTGAATTACCAAGTAGAAGAAGATAGCCTGAGATTGAACGTCTAGTATTTGGGCATGCAGCCCAGTCAGAATCAGAATATGCTTTCAAGGTTAAAGCATTGATGCCGTTAAGAATAAGACCTTGACCAGCTGTGCTAGCAACATAGTGTAAAACATGCTGTAAAGCATCAAAATGTTGAATCCTGGGTGAATGCATGAATTGACTAAGTGTCTGCACTGAATAAGCAAGATCTGGTCGCGTATGAGTTAAGAAATTGAGCTTGCCCACGAGTGCTCGATACAGTGCAGTATCCTCAAATAATTCACCAGTATCAACATGGAGTTTTAGGTTGAGTGGTAAAGGAGTGGCAACATGTTTGTACTGAGTGATACCAGAATTAGTAATAAGTTCCCTTGTAAACTTTGCTTGAGTAAGCATGATGCCATCAGTACAATAACCAACCTCGAACCCTAAAAAGAAATGTAACAAGCCAAGATCTTTAATGCCAAAAACATGATGTAAATGAGCCTTAAATGCATTGATCTCAGCTAAATCAGTCCCTGTGATGATAATATCATCCACGTAAACAGCTGCTATAGTGATATTGGAACCAACCCTTTTAATGAACAAAGAATAATCATTCTTTGATTGAGTGAAATTCTGAAATTTCAGCTCCTGAAGTAACTTTGCAAACCACTCTCGACTAGCCTGTTTCAACCCATATATTGATTTTTTAAGTCTGCGGACTTTGTTGTGTGGGTTTGGAAGGCCTTCAGGCATCATCATATACACCTCTTCATGCAAATCTCCATGGAGAAATGCATTATTAACATCTAATTGGAAGACCTTCCACTTTTTGCTGGCTGCTAAAGAGAGTATACTACGGACTGTAGCCATCTTGACAACTGGAGAAAATGTTTCTTCGTAGTCTATCCCATATTTTTGGTTGAACCCCTTGGCTACAAGTCGTGCTTTGAAACGTTCTATAGAACCATCAGCCTTGAGTTTTGTTTTAAAAACCCATCTGCTCCCAATTGCTTTCTTTCCTGGAGGTAAATCAACAATATCCCAAGTGTTATTGGATTCCAAAGCAGCTAATTCTTTGTTCATTGCTTGAACCCAGTTTGGATCTGTTGAAGCCTCCTGATAATTTGCAGGTTCTTTGATAGATGATGTCTGTACAAGTAGTGCCTGATGGTCTTTTGGTAGAGAATCAAAGGAGACAAGATTACAGACATAATCTTTTAAGTGAACTGGCTTATGAGATTCTCTAGAAGACCTTCTAAGCACATTCTGTGGTGGAGACTCATCCTGTGGTGGAGATGCATCTAAAGATGTTTGAGACTTTGGTGAATTTATATGAGGATGTGGTGAGGTATTACCAGTGTTCTGAGAATCATCCAAAGTCTGAGTATTCTGATGAAAGACATCAGGTAGCTCAAAAGAAGAAAAATGTGCATGTATATGGTGTATGAGTTGGCAGAAAAAACTGTGTAATAGGGACAGTTGGAATTCTAGCCATATGATAGGGAAAGTTCTTTTCATGAAACTTAACATCTCTAGACACAGTTATCTTGTGAGTAGTAAGACTAAGAACTTTATAGCCTTTAGTAGCTGGAGGATAGCCAAGAAAAACACAGGGGTCTGCCCTGGGGTCAAGCTTTGATATGTTGTGTTAATGAGTGGAAGTGAAGCACAAGCAACCAAAACATCTCAAATAGGAGTAGTCTGGTTTACTACCAAAAAGTCTTTCATAAGGAGTGATGTTGTTGAACTGTGTTATAGGCATCCTATTGATAAGAAAAGCAGCACATTCTACACACTCCCCCCAATATTTAACAGGAAGCTTTGACTGAAAGAATAAAGCTCTAGCAGTCTCCATAAGGTGCTTATGTTTTCTCTCAACCACCCCATTTTGTTGGGGTGTATCAGAACAACTAGTCTGGTGCAAAATGCCAAGAGACTGATATATATGCAAGATTCTACCATGGCATAATTCCAGAGCATTATCTGTCCTAATGATCTTTACTGTAGCATCAAACTGATTCTTAACAAATCTAAGAAAGGTTTTCAAGATATCAACAGTGTCAAGTTTAGACTTCATAAGATGTATCCAAGTTGATCTACTATGATCATCCACAATAGTCAAAAAGTATCTACAACCATGATGAGTGGGGGTTCGAAATGGACCCCACACATCTATGTGAAGAAGCTCAAAATTTTTCTGAGTTTTTGTATTACTAGAAGAGAAAGAAAGCCTATTCTGTCTGGCAGCAGGACAAATTGCACATATACATTTGTCAAAGCATGTAGCAGAGAATCTTGTATCAATACAATGCAACTTCTGATAGGAAATATGACCAAGTCTTAGATGAAATAGTTTTGCTTCATCAAGCATTGAACTAACAACATTACTAGCAACAGAAACAAAAGTAGTCTTGTTATCAGATAACAGACATGGAGTAGTGGAGAGTGGAGATTTATCTGTGGAAGTGTGAAACAGAGTTGCATCAGCAAAATAGAGGCCTTGAGACATCCTACCAAGAATTATTGGTTGGGTCCTTGAAGGCGCCTGAAGAGTACAAAGCTCAGAAGTAAAATGAACAGAGTAAGATTGAGTTTGACACAATTTGTTCACAGAAATCAGATTGAACTTAAAAGTTGGAGCATATAGCACATCAATCAACTCAATATAATTGTTGAGTTTTATATTTCCTATGTGAGTGACCTTAAGTTTGGTACCATCAGGAATAGTAATCTGATTATCTATATGCAGTTCCTTATAGGTATGAAAATAAGAAAGGGATGAGCACATGTGATCAGATGCACCACTATCAATAATCCAATTATTGGTGTGAAGAGCAGAAAACAGGCAATAGTTACCTGCTAAGAGAGCATTTCCAGAGTAAGGAGCATTTCCAGAATAAGGCTCCTGATCACCAATGCTGTTATGTGCCAGCATTGTCATGAGATGATTGTATTGATCCACAGAGATGTTCTGAGAGCCAGAAGGTCCAGCTGCAGCAGATGCAGACTGTGAGTCTTTGTCACCACACAATTGTTTCACAGGATTGCAGTCTTCCTGAGTTTCAGGATCATCAGTAACAGTACAAGCAGCTGCAAATTTCCTTGGCTGAGATGGCTTAAAACCAGGTGGATAACCATGGAGCTTGAAGCATCTTTCCTTGCTATGCGCTGGGATCTTGCAGTGATCACAGAAATAGTACTTCCTAGGTTTTCCAGTCATAGCAGAGTTTTGAAACTGAGATTTGGCCTGGAATCCAGTCTGCTGTCGATTATAACCCTGATTTCTGTCAAAAGCAAATGCAGCAGAATCAGTAGGGGTAATGATCCTCGAGATTTCTTTGTGCCTTTGTTCCTGTAACAGCATCCTGTAGGCCTGAGGCAGAGTAGGCAAAATCTCCATCATCAAGATATGAGATCGAACATTAGCAAAATCTCCACACATTTTCATGAGAAACACCATCAGGCGCTGATCCTGTTATAATTTGAGCACTTTCTGTGTGAGATTGCAAGTGCAATTAGCACATTCACAAGTAGGCAGTTGCTTCAAATTGTCAATTTCATCCCAAACCTTCTTCAGTTGAGTGTAGTAATCAGATAGAGAAATATTCTCTTGAGAAACCTGTGAAATTTCTTGTTCCAAAGCATAGATCTGTGCAGAAGAGACTTGTCCAAATCGTTCCTCTAAATCGATCCAAATATCTCTTGCAGTGTCAACATACAAGATACTAGCAGCAATTGGAGGTTCCAAAGCAGTGATCAACCAGACGATGATCATGCTATTACAGCGACACCAGGACTTGTAAGAGTTATCAAGAAGATCAGGTTTGAGAAGAGATCCATCGATGAAACACATTTTGTTCTTAGCAGTGAGACCTATAACCATAGATCGCTTCCAGTTTGCATAAGAACTTCCATTAAAAGGAGTTGTGACAAGTTTCATGCCAGTATTATAAGATGGATGAAGATAATAGACGCTATTAGTATCTTGAGTTAATTCCATAGTGAATCAATAGAGAAGTATTGAAATCGAGAGAATTAGGGCAAATAGATCGAGAAAATCGAGAGAATTGCGATCGAGCGATGAGAAACAAGATGCAAGCCAAGAACTAGATGAAAGACTAGAAAAGAAGAATAATCTTACATGACGAGCTATACAGTGAGATCGAGAGGCTCTGATACCATGTTATCAGAGTAGATGAACGCCATTGAAGAACAAACTAAAAGCTTCATTATACTAGAGTGTTTGATTACAAGCTATAGAAAGAAGAAATGTAAAACTTACATACTAAGCTACCAATCTGTAACTGACTATATATAGAACTGAGTAGTCTAACTAACTAACAATAATTACAGCTAGCATTTCTATTTACAGTAACAGAATGAGAAGGTGGTGGACGTCCAGATACTTCCAGGCTGTTATGCTGAGCTGGACTATGCTGAGCTGGAGTAGTTGAAGCAACTGGAGTAGTGGATAGTTTAACAGATTACAAACAATATAATCATTTTATTTTGTTAGTCCTGTAGTAACACTACATGTAGCTTTTCGGATTTAAAAATAAAATATGATAAAATTGTTACATTATTTCTAATCTATCTCTTAAGTCCATGTCTCTTGATTATATATACTTACTCAACTAATAGACATAGTAAAAATCTATTTTACCTTTATTTGTAAATAATATAGGTAAACGAAAAATATAAAAAGGAACCGGGATTAATAAATACACATACACAGGTTTTTCCTCAAACTCAAATAGAAACATAATTAATTAGACTAGAAAGCAATCTGATCAAACATATGTAGTTTCTTTTACAATTTAAATTAAACTTGTGCCACACAATTTTTATGACCGTTTTTCTTTGTCATCACTTCATCCATCCTTTAATTGCACATCATTCCTTCTTAAACTTCTTGCACATATATATAGTAACGTGATAATTTTTAACAGTTTAAAAAGGTAACGACATGAAAATACGTGATATTTAGTTGTCTTTAAACCTAAATTTCGATACGCCAGTATCACAAATTCTGTAGACACATACCAAAATAATTTGAATTAAAACATAAAAAATTTAAGAATATAAAATATACAAAATAAAATATATTCAAATTTAAAATAAAAAATTAATACAGCTAATACATTTTCCTGTAATTTTACATACTTTGTATTTTTCTCACATATTTGTTCCTAAATTATAATTTCATTATATTTTATGTTTTGTTATACAAATATATTGTAAGTTTTATAAATACAGTATATATTTTTCTATATTATATAAACATAATTTTTTCGAATAACGTAGTTAAAATTATTTAAAATATTGAACATAGGTTTTCAAATATGAAATGAAATATAAGAAAAATGAGGACCACTTTGTATAAAAAAATTTAAGAACAAGAAAAATATAAAAAACAACAAATACAATGTCATGTATTTTCTTATACTAGCTAAAAGCCCGATCATGATTAAAACAATGACATGAGAGTAATTTTATATTAAATATGATTATATAGAGTTAAATAGATCTATACAGTAGCAACAATACTTTTATAGAGTTATATTGATTTATTGAGGAGCAACATCAAGAAAATAGTTCGTGACATTGAAATATCCATATATCTATTTATAGATATACACATGTATTGCGTTAGATATATACGAAAATCCAGAACTCGTTTGCTTTTTTTCCTTCTTTTATCTTCATTGTTAGTCATATTCATAACTATCTGTATATATATTATATTATGTTAATCTACACAATACTAGAAGAAAGATTGTAGAAGATGAGGTTGAATACAATCTTTTACAAATTAAAAGATTCAAAAACAGATACACACAATTTGCAGTAAATTAAACAACACCAAGTATTTAAAAATACGTGTGGATTGTTTGATCTACCCGTGAAAATATATTAAGAAGAAATCTATGGATTCTTACAAACTCACAACTGCTGGTTTTTAACACTAGGACTCTTAGGAAATCTCTAGCTTTGCTCATGTTTCAAACAGTTCAAATATTGCTACTAACTTGGTCATATATTCCAAGTTTACAAAGTTTACTTAAAAACAAAACTAGCACTCTAATCTAAACTTTGTTGCATCACATTTGTCTTATACAAGTCTTCTGAATTGTCTTCATATTTGACTGTTCTTCTTAATTTGATCCAGGTTGCGTTACATAAAACAGATGCGTTTCTGCTTCTTCTTTATTGTCTCAGATAGGCATCCATGTCTGTATTAGTGAAATCAACCCATGTGATCTATCAGATTAAGCACGGGTCATTTTCAACGGATGTAGAGTTATCCGTTGAAACATGCTTCATCCGTTGATTGATTTACAAGTTTCATCTCTTGACTGGTTTGCATAACTCATCCATTGAGATCTTGAAGACTTATTCGTTAGGAAGCTTACAGCCTTCATCCGTTGACATGTTGATTATACATCTGTTGATTATCCTTCACTTATAAAATTACATGGCATTGAATATTTACAAATAGCCATCATATTCTACCTATCCGTTGATGGATCTTAAATTAAGACTAATATTGATTTCAACTGATAAAATATCTAACTAAAACATGTTACAACGTTTATGTTATCATCAAAACTAGTGATTCCTAAATCCTAACATATTAAATTTAGTAAATGAAACTTATTTTACAAAATATTGGTGTACTTTTATTTTCTCATAAAAAAATTCGAAGTTGAATACAATTAACTCAAAAAAATTATAAATGCACAATGACGACAACTCAGTCATGATTAAAATAATGACAATATATGATTTCTTTTCAATTTGAAAATAAAATTGTATATCATCTCTTCTGATCAAGACAACTCGATAATAATTAAAACAATGACAACGGAATAATTTCTACATTAAGTATGATTGTATAGAGTTAAATAGATCTACAAAGTAGCAACAACAACAGCAAAATGGTTCTTGACATTGAAGATATCTATATATAGATATACATATGTGTTGCAGTAGATATATTCAAAAATTCATAACTCGTTTGTCTTTTTCTTCTTTTATATTCATTTTTATTCATATTTATAACTATCTAAATATATTATATTCAAGTTAAGAAATGAAACTTATTTTGAAAAATAGTGATTGACTTTATTGTTTCATAAAAAATCTCAATCCCAAAAAAATTATAAATATACAATCACGACAACTCGGTCATGATTAAAACAGTGACGATGTATGATCTCTTTTTTATGTGAAAATAAAATTGTATGTGAACTCTTCTGATCACAACAGTTCCATCATGATTAAAACTATGAAATGAGAATTATTTCCATATTAAGTACGGTTATATAGAGTTAAATAGATCTAACGAGGGCAGCATCAAATGGCTCTTGATATGAAGATATCCATATCAATATCCATATAGAAATACATATGTTGTTTGTATGATGATAACCAAATTTTGGTATTTTGGTATTTGTTGTTTCTATATTTCAGTAAAAAGTATATCGCTTATTAATAAAGAGTATAGATTTGAATTTTTTTCCGAGTATTTACAATATTCATATTAATTAGTTTAATAGAGAAAAACAAGTGATTGCATTTTACACGGTAAAGGCTTCTAAAAAATAAAAGTAGACTATAATTTTGAAACAAACAAAGTTGTACTCTTAATTCTAAATCGCTCATTTATCATGCGATGATTTCCAACATAGTAATACGCTTCAATTTTCCCGTAATATTTTCCATTCCAAACTCAATTATCCAAAAATTTATAAATGTACAATCATCATAGCTCGGTCATAATTAAAGCATATCTCTTCTCAATTTAAAAATAGGAATGGATATGATCTCTTTTTAATCATCACAGCTAGGTGACGACTAAAATAGTATCATGTGTATAAATGTATAATTGCTATATAAAGTCTGATTGTGTAGAGTAATATAGATCCACCGAGTACAAACAATAATAGGAACAACAGGAGAAAAATGGCTCTTGACATTGAAGTTCTCTCTAAACAAGACATAAAGCCGTCTGTTCCAACACCCCAACACCTCAAAAAATACTCCATTTCATTCCTTGATCATATTGCCCCTAGAGTTTTTATACCACTAATCTTCTACTACACTGCAATTGATAAAGACAAAAACAACCTCAAATTCGACCACCTCAAAAAATCTCTTTCGGAGGCATTAACTAAATTTTATCCACTAGCTAGCCGATTTATTGATAACGCCCATGTTTACTGCAACGACGATGGTGCACACTATGTCGAAGCCCGTGTCGACTGCAACTTAAAGGATATTATTCGTGATCCGATACCTAATGAACTAATCAAGTTGCTTCCACTGGAGGTGGATGATGCTGCTGTGGACGTCAACTTGGCAGTTCAAGTCAATTTCTTCGAATGTGGAGGAATCGCTATTAGGCGCTGTGATCTCGCACAAGCTAGCTGATGGCTTGTCATGCGTAAATTTCATGACTACTTGGGCTCCTATTGCTCGCGGGGAGCCCAACGTGCCATCCCCCATTCTGGATTTAGTGAAATTATTTCCACCGCTTGATATTTCTGGATTCGAAGATCGTATAGGTATTTTGAAAGAAAATATAATTTGCAAGAGGTTCGTGTTTGATGCTACCAAGGATATGACACAACCAACACGTTTTGAAGCCGTTTTGACTTAATTGAATATCTCAAGTCGAGATTTAATGATTTTGTGATCAGATTCCACAAATGACATTCGGAGACCACATTATGAGCAAGTTTTGTGGGGAAACAGATTGCTTTGCATTCTGCAACCACAGATGATAAACGCCCTCGAGCGCCTTCGTGTTCTTACAAATAGCACATCTGTGCACCAATTAAAGCCAATCCATGCATCCATCGCCACCGACAGCCATGGCGGATCGAGCGGGACGCTTATTACAGAATTATCTATGTTTTAGAATTTTTTAAATATTAATTAAATCCTCATTTATTAATTTCTACATCAATAATTGTCACTTATAGAGAATTATAATGTGATTCAATGAATAATTGACTTATTTGAACATTTCTCATGTACAATATATTTTAACAAAATATATGCTATTAATATTGGACTATTAGAACATCTCCAATGGGGCTGGTTATAATCGTGGGCTAGAGTGGACCTGCAAGATATTATGCAGATTTTGTTGAACCTGTAAGAAATTGTGCTTCAATGACAGTATTGGCTATATTGGTTGACTATAATTTAAAAATAGTATTTTTAAATTGTTAAAATAGAATATATCACTTCGATATGGTAATAAATCATGTGCAACTTCTTACAGAGTTCTTACAGACCTGTAGAGGTTCGACAAATATAGTCATCCATAAAAAGTTGGCTAACATTATAGACAGTTATGGTTGGAGTGTGAGTTTTTCGAGAAGTTGGCTATACTTTTTATTTTTGGCATGTTAAGAGCTTTCTATGGTTGGAGATGCTCTTATATATTGAGTATCCTTTTTATAATATTTCATTTGTGACCTCAGTTATAATATTTTAGTTTGTCTGTTGTATTATCCCTTCGTTCCAGCAGGTTGTTTACGTTGACTATATGCACGTATTTTGAGACTTTTATAAAGTATAGTTTCAAACGTCTTTTTAAGTTATTCTTTTTTGAATAAAAGTTTAAATGCTAAACTTTTATTCAAAAAAATATTGAAAAAATATTATGAAACTATACTTTATAAAACCACAAAACAATTATGCAAAAATAACGTAAAGAACCAGTTGGGACAGAGAAAGTATAAAAGATTCCATAATCAATATATGCAAAGCGTCTAAATTTAACCATTAGCCCCTTAACTTGTGTTAGACCATTTTAAATGAGCTTTGTTATAATGGTCAACTAAATTAAATTTATAAGATATAATATAAAATTTGCTGAACCGGTAACATATTTTGTTCCGATTGTACTGACTATATTGATTAACTATATTATAAATATAACATGTTATTATTATTTCGAATTATAATAAATATAATTTTTTATTTTAATATTGTAATTGATGACGTGACGTGACATTTGCTACATATTTGTAGTGGTTCGACAAATAGTCATCCATAGGAGCTTGATTAAAAATATAGACAAGAAAATAATATGATTGGTTCGACAAATAGTCATTCATAGGAGTTTGATTAAAAATATAGATAAGAAAATAATATGATTGGAACGTGATATTTTCAGGAGATTATGTGCCTGTTTGGGACCCAGAAGCAATTTTTGGTTCTAGCTTCTACATTTTTTTTGGACCTGTTTGTGTAAAGAAGTGAAAACACTTTTAAGAAGCTGAGAATGCTATCTTCTCTCCCACAGCTTGTGCTTCTTTAGTTTCCAAACATTTTATTAACTTATTTACTTCTCTAATACACTTCTAATTTACTTCTCTACTACATTTCTTTAATTTAAGTAAGAAATCAATTTTTTTAAATTTGGTCAAACGGCCCCTATCTATGAATTTTATTTTTAATACACTAACTCACGATTTTTTATAATCAGAATTGCTCTTATATTAATTTCGCTAAACGCAACATTGGCAAAAGAAAATAATGACACAGTAACCTATATACAGGGCGTACTCAACTAAACATCGAATAACGCTTAAAATTATAAACTAGTAATTTTCAGTTATTATGTTTCATTATAGAAACTCTGAATTTGTACACATGTCCAGAAGACATGCATACAAATTTTCGGTATATATACTGCACCCAAAAACCATCAATACCTAAGCTATTACCAAATACTTTCTACTAGATATAAGACTGAGATAACTATTGCTGCACACGTTTCAAATAAAATATTATTGCTGCACATATAATTTTATTATAAAAAAATTTATCTAACAACTAGAACTTAAAAACTCCTCTCCGATTTCCTGCATCAATATTTATCATACTTTCTAATCTATTATATATAATTATAATTTTGACCTCCGTGCACAAAGTCTTTCATAGGGAAAAAAGTCAAAACCGAGCTGATTTTGTAGTGTAAACTGTATTAAGGAGTGGCCCTATTTCAACCGAATATCAAACCTTCTTACGTCCTGTGACCTGTTTCACTTGGTCTATGTTGTAATAACGTTGCGATAAACATTATCGCTTATTTCACTACATCAATCATCATTTATTACGATTTCTCAACCTACTTACATTTTATTGACTAGCTTGATTTCTATCGTAGTTCTCAGCCTATATAACGAGCCATGCACATAGTATTTCAGCATACAAATTTAGAGTTCCCGACTTGAAATACTTCCTCCGTCTCAGTTTAACAGTCGTTTTCAGTCCGTCTCAGTTTAACAGTCGTTTTCAGTTTTCTTACTTGATCGATACATATTAGCTATGCAGACTCTAGTTATGAGCTTTTATCTTTACATATTACTTCTCATTGTTCCTTTGTTAGTTTTGCTGGTGATACTTAAACCAAAGAGTGGATACTCTGGCAAAAAACTTCCACCAGGATCCACTGGATGGCCTGTGGTTGGTGAGACCATGAGGTTCGTGTTATCAGGGCCGCAACGATTTATCCGCGAAAGGCGAAGAAAGTACTCTAACGATGTGTTTCGGACTAGTCTGTTCGGGCAAAAAATGGCTGTGTTTTGTGGAGCGCAGGGGAATAAATTTGTCTACACCAAACTATTCACCCCCTGGTGGCCAGAGTCCGTGAGCAGGGTCATGTTTTTCCCCGAGTACACGGACACTCCTGTGAACGAAGTCTCCGCTGTGATGCATAGTTTCGTGCATGAGATTCTAAAGCCGGACGCACTAAAACAGTACGTCCGGGTCATGGATGCCATGGCACGAGAGCACATTGAGTCGGAGTGGGATGGTAAGGGCGTCGTAAAGGTGCATCCCCTGGCTAAGAAATACACGTTTGATTTAGCGTTTAGATTATTTATAAATGTTGTCGATGTTGAGCATGTCACGAGGCTGTTCAATCACTTTAGGCTCATTACTACTGGATTATTTTCGGTCCCGATTAATCTTCCCGGGACTGCCTTTAGTAAAGGCGTAAAGGGGGGGAAGATGATCAGAGAGGAGCTTTTGAAGATCATTAGCAACAGGAGAAAAGAAATGATGGAGAGAAGAGAAAACACCCCATCGTCTACTGATTTTTTGTCGCGGTTGCTTCTGGTGAAGGATGAGAATGGAAAGTATTTGAGCGATAAGGAAATATCGAATAATATTATTGGTTTACTTGTTGCTAGCTATGAGACCACCAGCACTGCTGTTACCTTCATGCTCAAGTATCTTGCGGAGCTTCCACATATTTATGATGAAGTTTACAAAGGTACTAAAAATCAGTGCCTTAAATTTTTAGTAAGAAACGTTAGTTGATATAACTGTTCAGATTCGTTGTTAATTGAAATTATTTGATTAAATGCAGAATTAATGGAAATATCACAGTCAAAAAAAGAGGGGGAGTTGTTGATGTGGGATGATATTCAGAAGATGAGATACACATGGAACGTTGTCTGTGAATCTCTAAGGCTTACGCCACCCGGTCACGGTGGCTTTAGGGAGGCTGTCTCTGATGTAACTTTCGCTGGTTTTACCATTCCAAAGGGATGGAAGGTATCTAAATAACACATAGAGTCTAATTTATAAAATTTTATTGTATTATCTATGAAGAATTTCATTAATTCTGTAAATTTTGTTTACAGGCATCATGGACAGTGCATACCACACACAAGGATCCAGAATGCTTTCCGGATCCAGAAAAATTTGATCCATCAAGATTCGAAGGGAAAGGACCTGCCCCGTACACCTTTGTACCTTTCGGCGGAGGACCCAGAATGTGTCCGGGAAAAGAGTATGCTCGACTTGAAATTTTGGTATTTATATATAACATAGTTACCAGATACAAATTGGAGAGGATTAATCCCAAAGAGAAGATAATATTCCACGTTATCCCGGTACCTACTGAAGGCCTTCCGCTTCGCATAATTCCCCATTCTATATAGATAACTGCGCAGCCGGCCGGCCGGCGTGTACTTTATAATGTTATGTGTATAATCATGCAGATCAAGTTCTAGTTTTCAGATATATGAACAATCCAATAAGATATCTCTGCTAGAATGATTTTCAGACATGTAAGACATGCTATGTAATTAAATAGACTAATGAGTAATGAGTCGTATCGATTCCTAAGATTTCATATTATATTTTCACACTATGATTGTGTGTACTGTAGCAGAACATAAAAGAAACTGAGCAACCCTAGCTAGTTTCAAACATTCAGAACTGTTCTGTTGCTTTTAAATTAAACGTGATGGTTCTAAACTGTAAATACCGTCACATTGAGCACACATTAATGTGCTTAATATCTATGAGTCTTCCGTAAATTATGTGCGAGGGAATGAATAATTTCATGATCAAGTGGTAAAATACAAGTGACCTATGCTTAATATATCAGAAGCTATATTGTTAGTTCAGTATATCGGGTTAATTTTCTAATAAAATAGTTTTGATCAATTTCTGACTATCTGATTAATTCATGTATTATGTTTTTTTAAGGAAAAAAATCATGTATTATGTTTTTTCTTATTCCCATTTTTTACAACATGCTAGAAATCATATAATTATCAAGATTATGATACTCAACTTTACAAAATACTCTGCAATCTGAAAAGAAAGAAAAAAAAAAATCTATCGACAATTGTTACTATCTCTCTCTCCTCCGTCGTCCCTCCGCTTTCTTTACAAATAGTTTGGGAACTGATAAATGTATATAATAAGGAGAAAGAAAAGTGTATAAAGTGGATAGATTCAAAATCCTTGTCCATGATAATTATAACCAATCTTTTGATTTTGGCTATATTTGACACTGTCTAGACAATTATTATATTAAAATAATAAATTTTATTTATACCATATTTGGAATAATAATGGTATACCAATTTTAGAATATAGTCAACAAATATAACCGGTATCATCAAAATAAAATATATTACATATTTATCGAATTTTATATATATAATATTTTTAATGTCCAATTTAGCCAACTATTTTAACTTAATACCATTGCAAATTCTCTTAACATTCATATTAGAGTAATTGACAGTTCACACCCCTAACTTAAGTGGTTTTGCAATTTGGGAACATTTTTATAATGTTGGCAGTATGCAACCCAAAGCTTATAATTATTAAACAAACAACAACCCGATCTCCAACTCCCATTAAAAGTTAACGGCCAACATTATTTGACCGCTATGTATAATACCCGTCTTAATAAAACTGTTGAGACACAAAGATTGATACCATCCCCCCGGCCCAACATCATCTCCAAAATTTCCCCTTAATCTTGATCGATTGAGAGTTAAGAAACCCTAGATGAGTAATATAATCTTGATCAACACAATGTGAGGTCGATTGAGAGTAGATGGTCACGTTTTTAGAGAAAACCCAAGCTGGCTTGAAGTTCCTCATGAGTACTGGAGTAAAAGAATGCTTGTCGGTGATTCCATAGCCTACTCTCGCTCCTAGCGACGAGTACCCCAAAATATTGAGGTTCAACTCATGACTATATCCTCGTTTTTTTATGCATGCATGTGTTTAGAGATTTTCTTGTATGATTTATGAGAAAGTGGATTAATGAGTAATTGACAGTATACTCCTCTAGAATTTATGTTTCCAGTGTTTTTATTATTTATTGCATAATTCATATCTAAGTGGATTTATATAGTTTGGTGCTTTTTATAGTATGTGGTGGTCCCTTTGTGTTATATAGTGTCTGAATTGAAGGAGCAAGCTAACTTTTTACTAAATATGTTGCCACGTGCATTGTAAAGTGTCCTATTATATTGTAACATATTTTTACATATGTATGTTGATACACATAGGATTCAAGATATTTTATAATTAAAATGGATTATGGTGGGAAGTTTGATGATAATGTTGATAGCTATGTGGGTGGTGAAGTTAAGTACTTTGATATGTGTGAAGTTGTGGATTTTAGTCTAATTGATATGGAGTCCATGCTTACAGAACTGGGGTTAGTGTTTGGAGAATTTTGCCTTTGGTTTTGTATTCCTGATACAGAATTGGCGAAGGGGATTATGCCAATTGTCACTGATGAGGAAGTGGTATCAATTAGTGTTTACACTGCATATTTTTGATGCTTGAACATATATACGACAGATGAACCACTTGATACAGTAGTTGGTGAGCCGAGGATCAAAGGATTGAGAGGATTGAAGATATGAGAGAGGAGGTAGGAGGTAGGATATGTAGGTGAGCCTGCTAGTGACAATGAAGGGGTTAATCCACCTAAGAAAGAAGAAGAAAAGGTGAGTTGGGAAGGTAACAATTCCAACTTGGATTCTAATGACAGCGAAGTTAAGAAATTGCCACAAAAAAGGAGGAGAATACCCCTACCTAATCCACCCTACAGGACCATAAAGAGGGGAAGATATTCAATGACGAGGGTATGTAAAAGTGTCCTTGTATAATTTTCATATGTAAAACTGTATAACTTGTGTACATTTTTTTTGCAGAGATTGTTCAAAAATATAGAGGACACTCTAGTCATCATTACTGATGAGGATGGTCCTCTTGAAAGCCAACCAAGTTAGGCTGAAGAAAAAAAAATGAGAAATCAAAGTCAATGAAAGGGATGATAGTGCCAAGGAAAAAAGCTAATCAAAGCACTAAAAAACAACAGACAAATTAAGAAAAAGTTGAAGATCATGTGGATAATGAAAATGTTGAAAAAATTGAAGACACTGAGGCTGTTAAAAATTATGAAAAAAATGAAGACTTTCTGGCTGATAAAAAAGGACAAAAATGTGAAGATCATGAGGGTGATGACAAAGTGGATAACATCTCTGAGTCACAGCACTGATGAAAGGATCGCAGTTTCATCTTGTGATGATGATATCAGTTTCGATGAGTTTAATGAAATGACAGACATGGATGACTCTCAATTCAAGATAGGCATGCTTTTTGCAAGTGGAGCAATATTTAGAGTTGCGGTGAGGAAACATGCCATAGTCCAGCAGAGGCCTATCAGATTAAAGAAGAACTTGGGTGATAATAAAATAAAATGGGTGTGTAGTGGGGGTTGTTAGTGGAAGTACTATAGTATCAAGCAGCAAAGGACATAGAACATACAAATAAAGACCCTGATTAACAGACATACTTGCAATCCTACATGGGTTCTGAAATATGTTAATTCCACATGAATTGCAAATGAATATGAGTATGAAATCCGATTGAACCCAGCATGGCAAACACAAGCATTTCATGCAAGAGTTGTCAATGACTTGAAATGTAAAATTTCACTGTCTATAGTGTACAGAGCATGAATGCCACAAGAAAGAGTACTATTTGAGGGTATACATCCACGTTCTTGAACCTTTAAATCGGGAGCAATTTTGGGAGGAAACATTTGAAACTCCAATCACTACTAGAAATTTGTCAATAGACATCGGTACATAGACATCGGTTGTAGTTTCACCCGATGTTAAAGAACCTTTTAACATCGTCAAAAAATTAACTAATGTTTAAGAATTTTACGACATGAGTATTTTTTGTAACTAATGTCTAACGACCTATCTTAAAAAAATAAAAATAGGGCGGCATTTCCTCCCGCCCCTTGATTTCATAATAGAAGGTGAATTTTTTCAATTGAATCTGGTAGCCTTAGCCAAAATTCCCCCCCAATCAAAAAACATTCCCCTTTCTCCATACCAAAAAAATTGAAGACCCACTTTATCTAACAAAACATAATATTTTTCAACATAATAAACGTTTTCCATACCTAACAAATTCCATCTTCTCTCTCCACGATATAAACCCTAACGCCCAGTTACCCTCAAATGGACCAATTTGGTGTTCCGATCAATTTGGTTGTGTGTTTGGTCGATTTGCTTGGTGTTCCGATCAATTTGGTTGTGTGTTTGGTCGATTTGCTCGATTTTCATGCTTTCGAACCACCCCTGTTGCTCAGGATGCTATAGCTCAAGCTGTTCGTCTCCTTCTTCAAGAATGTATGTGTCCTTACTCGAAAACTCTCTAATATTTGTTCTTTAGTAGTGGATTTATCTTATTTAATGTGTATTTTTAGTAATCTACATGTAATATATCATTGTTCTGTTCATACCCTGGTTAAGGACAATAAGGGTAGTTCGGATACGAAGTATGTGGCCATTGTGCTTGCCCTTGGGACCGAGTGCGATATTGGTGAGGATGTTTAACATAATTGTGCTCAATTTGTTTTAATATAGCATTTGGTTTATAGTCGCTGAAATCTCGGGTTTTGGCGTGTTTTCCTATTTGTGTATGTTTCGGTTTTGTGTTGTTGAAAACATTTTCTAGAATTCAAGTAAACAATGTGTGTTTGTGTGAACGGGAGGTTTTGTCTTATAGATAATCATGTTAAATTCAGGTTGCATTTTTAGTTGTGTGACACATTGTGGTCTACCGCTCTTGGTAGCTGATGATGAGTTCTGGGATGGGGTGTCCACTGTGGAATTTTGGGATTTGCCTACATTTTAAGATGTTGTGACAGTTGTGGGTTACCCATTGGTGGGGATACAATATCCGTCATTGGCGGGGATCACACGATGCAGGGAAATTAACATCAACATTGTTTGTATTACTCTCTAAGTTTAAATGATTTTTTCAAATTATAATTTATCAAATACACTAGAGCATAATGATATGGGTCTGAAATTGGCCCTAAAAATTATTGGGTTATTTTGAGCCCGAGTCTGATTAAAGGTCTGAGTATGAGGCTTGGATTCTGGGTTTAACACCCAAAATTCGTAACTAGCAGATTGAGGTTATAAAAATCCTGTTGGGCATCCACATTTGGGAAACGTGGGCTGCCCAATCTCAAGGCTCGAGCCCCCAGCCCGGTCAGGGCCCAGAACTCGAATCCTAGTCCTACTAGGAGTCTGATTGATGAGTCCAGGACCCCGAGAGTCCTACAAGAACTCTGAATTTCGTGGATAACTATCTAGAGTCTTAGATAACCTCCAGCAGCTCAGGATAAGGATCAGGGGTAAGTCCTATCCTGTCTCTGACTCAAATACCTATTTCTACTAGGACTCTAACACCAGGGATCCTACTTCTAATCAGTCTATAACCCTGAGACATCTATATAAAGGGCTCTACCCCTCCAAAATAGAACTACGTTTTTTGACTTCATTCTTCACCCCGCTGAAGATACGTCGGCACCTCGTGAAGACCCGTCTGAGTTCCGACTCGCGAGATTAGTCAAAAAGCACGAAGCTCACCCCTCGATTTTTGATCCATAACATTTGGCGCCGTCTGTGGGAAGAAGACAACAACCATGGTGTCCACCAGATTACGCTCAGAAATTCATGCTCCTTCAAACAGAGACAACACTACAACCCAGGATCCACCCTCTTCTCAGGTCACCGCTGGAACCTCGAATCCCATCACCACCACACCACCAGTCACATTGACCCTTGCTAGCAGTGGCACAACCACCGCTGCTCAAACCTCGATTCCTATGATTTTTGGCACGCTGCCCCTATGACTAATGTTGTGGCCATAGCCACTGATCATGAGACTCATTACTCAACCGTTGTGACGACCACAAGAGGACCAACAGATGAGTATGTAGTTTATACGGACGACTCTTCTGAAGATTCAGAGAGGGACTATGATATTCCCCCACGAAGAAGGAGAGACGGAAACCAGAGCCGGGGCTCCCAGCACAACACTAGGCCGAATAACCCCGAGTCCCGTCGACCCACGGACCAGGAGTACGAAGCTAGGATTCGAGCTTATGAACAGGAGATAGCTCAATTGAAAAGAGACAGGGCGGTACATCAGGCCAGGCAGCCACCGTCCGAACCTCGGCAACAGACTGAAAACCCTCAGAATGCAGGTATGAATAGAATTCACTTGTTGGCTGCAGGTGATCCAGATAACCTGATCCCCCCATTCACCGAGGAGATCATGGCAGAAAGGATTTCTCGGAAGTTCAAGTTGCCCACTATTAAGGCGTATGATGGAACGGGTGATCCCGCGAATCATGTACGAACCTTCATCAATGCATTGCTGGTGCAACCAGTCACGGAGGCCATTAAGTGTCGAGCCTTTCCCCAAACCTTGAGCGGGATGGCACAACACTGGTATAGTGGACTACCCCCTAACTCTATATCCTCGTTTGGAGATTTGAGCCGAGCTTTCATAGGCCAGTTTATTGCACTACAACAATAACACCATTAGACAACACTGATCAGACAACGCACGGTGAAAAAAGCGTTGTTTGGAAAAAAGACACAACACTTTCTTTTCGTCCTCGAAAAATTATTGTCTAACACCTACGACCTACAACGGTTAAAAAATTGTTGTCTAGTAAATTCAATTAGACAACGGTTTCTTAACTGTGGTATTGTGTAATGATGCATGTTAGACAACTGTTTTGAGAGCCGATGTGTGAAGAAACTTCAGACAATAGTTCAAGAAACCGTCGTTGTAATTAGACAAGTGTTTTATTTGTTGTGTTGTTTATGAGGAGTTCAAACAAGGGTTTTATATAGTGTTGTGTGACTGGGAAGCTAACATACAAGTGTTTTTGTTAGCATTGTAGCATGACATTATAGACAAGCCTGTACTATCTAATAAAATGTTGTATGATTGAATGAATTTTAAGAAAATGGATGTACATAGGAGAGTGCAAAGATTCAAAGTCCTAACCAAAGTTATAACAAAACAATCAATTTCTTGATAGTCATTTGTTTTTCTTGCATTAGATCAAGAATTGATCAAGGAAATGCGAATTTTTAACTCATAAAAATGAAAATTTATTATACAACGGTTTCCTTCCCATAAACTGTTGTCTACACTACTTTTATACAACGGATTTTCCGTGAACCATTGTTTGAGCCTAATTTAGACAATAGATTTTCTTAGAACGGTATACTTCTGTAACAGTTGTGTCATTTTCAATTATACAACATAGGTGCATATAAAAACCATTGTCTGTTAGACACTACATGACAAAAAATACCTTTTTACAGTAAGACAAAATTTACAATTGACTAGTATTGTTAAAAAAAACATACAAAATAAACATAAAAAAATTGATTTTTTTTATACATGACTAATATTGTTAGTTTTCGACATCCGTACGGTTAGATCATCAAAATCAATATTTATAAAATAATACGGAGCTAATCTTATATATAGCAAAGATCCTATTCAGTACTTTCTAAATTGTAAATATAAAACACATACCAATACTCATGTTCGAACTACAAAATTATCTTCATAGTACAAATGACAATTGATATTTGCATATATACATAATATAAGTATATTTGTTAAGACAAAGAGTACAAAAACAAGAACTAATCAAGAAAATGTGAATTTCTAACTCTTAAAAATGAAAATTTATTATACAACGGTTTGCCTCCCAGAAGCCATTGTCTACACTACTTACATACAACGAGTTTTTCCCGAAACATTGTTTGAGCCTATTTTAGACAATAGATTTTGTTATGACTGTATAATGTCCATAACAGTTGTGTCATTTTAACTCATACAACACACGTGCCTATAAGTACCGTTGTCTGTTGGACACTACAAGACAAAAATTACCTTTTTACAATAAGACAAATTTTACAATTGACTAGTTTTGTAAAAAAAAGCATATAATATAAACATAAAAAAATCTAATTTTTTTATGCATGACTAATATTGTTAGTTATTAACATCCGTACGGTTATATCATCGAAAAAAATATTTATAAATTAATTCAGAGCAAATTTTTTACATAACAAAATTCCTATCTAGTGCTTCCTAAATTGTGAACATAAAACACATAGTAATACTCAGGTCCGAACAACAAAATTATCTTCCAATTACAAATGAATAATACAAATTTGGACATATGCATAATATAAATATATTTTTTAGATAAAAAGTACAAAAATAAGAAATGATATAAAAACAACGATCATCACTAGTTTTGTTACAACAGGATATAAATAAATATTGAAAAATTTAAAAAAATTATACATGACTAATATTGATAGATATTAAGATCTTTATATGTTTTCATGATCGAAAATAATATTTCAAAATTAATACGGGGTTAATCATATAGATCACAAAACTTCTATTAAGTACATCCTATATTGTAAATATGAAATTTATACTAATATTGACATTTGAACCACACAAATATCTTCTTATTACAAATGAATAATAAAAATTTGTGTATATTTTATTTAGACAAAGAGTACAAAAACGGAATACATCGAGAAAATGAGAATTTTAACTGTTAAAGAATTATTAATTTTTTATTAAATAGTTGTATTTCAACTATATTTTGTGAAAAAGATTTACCAGATTAATTTTTAATTTTTTGAAGATTTTCACAAATAACTAAAATAATTAGATATTGACATCTACATTAAAATTGTTTTTAAAATTTATTTAATATGAAATATTTGTAATCAAATACAAAAATATAATTTAAAAAATTCATTTATTTATAATTCAACTATATGGATATTACAATACATTGATTTTGTTATTTACACAGGATGAACGAATGATTTCCACCTAACAAAAATTTTCAATTCCCTCTCTACTTGTTTATCCAAATTTTCATTTCCCCCTCTATTTTGACCTAAAATTTGTAAGTGAGAGTAAATCTCTCTTCTTCTGAATCTATCTCTTCCTCTTCTGATGCGGCTGTGTCTTCCCCACTCTTGCCGCAATTGATTTGTTAAAGCATCTCCCCCCTCCCCTCCCTCTCGCCCTCTGTCTCTCCCTCACCCTCCTCTGAACTCTCCCCTCCCTCCCCCGTCTCTATCTCATTTTCTACAAAGCTTACTCAGATCTGTTCTGTCGGCGATAACCCCAAAGGCCATTCAAGTTTTTGATGCCGGTGTTGACCGTGCTGATTAGTTTAACAACAATTCACCTTATGAAGAGGTAAACGAATGCTTTTTACTGTGTAATTGTACTTGATTTTGTGGATAAAGTTTGAATCTATATGAGATTTTTGTTTGTGTGTTTGATTTTAGTAGTAGTTGTGTGTTTTAGTGATGGATCTTGTGTTGTCTTGGTTTTGTGTGATAACATTTGTGCTTTGATTTTAATCTGTGTGTTTGGAGACAGATGATTTTATTAATTTTATATTTGTTTTGGCTGATGAGGTTTGTTAATTTCTAGATATACATGCTTCATCAACTGAATAAATATCCCTGGGACATTCTTGTATATATTCCGAGGCATCCATACAACTGACTTCTTTTTGTCCATCTTCTTCTTATAGAGTGTGGGTACATTACTTGCTGCAGGTTATTTTAATGACCAAGCAAGAAAATGACTCGAGATGGTATGTTATATTTTCCGAATAATATTATATTTATGTATCTAATCTTTAAAATTTCATATACAGCACATATATGTTAACACAAATGTTGTCAATAATGTAAGAGAGTTTGGAAGAAATCTCTCTGCTTCCAGCAGCTCATATGGATCTACCCACATGGCATCTATATCAAACACTACCATCAATCCTCCTTACTCTGCTTTTTACTCACATGGTTTGTCTTTATTTTCGACTTTTTTTAAATCTCTATGACCATATTTTCGGGCCTGGACTTTTTGTGCATCTCTACGCATTTCGGTTAATTTGGTATCTTTTAATGTTTAATTCAGGTCATAAAGGAACTTATTTTTATCCATCACAACAACCATGCCAGAGATTTGAATGATATTCCGCTGAACATGGTACGTCTTCTGGTCCATGATTATATTGCAAATAGTAGCTTGCAAGAGTTTTTATACTTCACTGATGATAGAAGCAAGATGCTGATGTTGTTCCTTATGTTGTTAATAGTACCTTAAAGTCAGCAAATATTTTACTTGATGAACTCAATCCCCATTTGTCTGATTTTGGCTTAGCTGCTCCAACTCTAAATACAGAAAGACTGGTATGTTGATAGGGCTCACAATTGCTACAATTTATTGTGTATGAATGACGTGAAACCATGGAAGATGGCACACTGGTATATTTTGAACTCGAAACATACTCCTCAACCACATTAATTTCTTTGTACGAAAAGCATATCAAGAACTTTTTTATGTATTACAGGTGGTTGCAGTAGAGTCACTTCCAAAAGAGATAGCAGGAGGGCTCCATCCGAATCAAAAGAATGCAATCAGAGGATTGTTCCTGGGCTGGGTAGTTGAAAAGCTCACAAAAGACTCTTGTAGTCACATATGCCTCTCTAGATGCTACCATTTATTGTAGGTATTTATATTTTTGAGATTTGCCATCCTCGGGGGAAATATTTCTGGATATTGGATAGTATATATGATTTGGTTGTAACAATGGTTATTAGTGCATAATGAAATTTTTTGTTTACAAATTTTTGGCTTTTTAATTACATTCTCTAGCTTAGTTTAATCGAGTTATGTTAATCATTTTCTATTATGTATTTAGGTAATGGGATAATACAGGGCCATTGTCATATTGAACATGATACAATAATCATTATTCATTAAAAACATTGTCTCATAAAACTGGAAACAATGATTTATTGTTACAAAACCATTGTCCAAACAAATGACTTGCAATAATGATGAAACAGAAACAATTGTTAAAACATGTAAACGACAACCAACTATGAAAGAAAACCATTGTCTGACGTAACTAAACACAACAACCTCACTAATTAAAACATTGTTAGAAGGGGCCTTACACAAGTGGCTTGGTGTTCGAAACCCGTTGTACAAGAGAGGTAAGAACGAGCTTCTCTATTTCAACTACTGTTGTATGATCATCTTTCCAACAAGTCTTGCGAGCTAATAAAACTGTTGTGGATAGTCTCTCTAACAACACCATTTTCGAAATTGACTATTGTTAAGAAGTGTTTCTAACAACACCACGTTTAAGAGTAAACGTTGTTGTTTCTGGGTGTTGAACAACAATTTTTTTAACGTAAACCATCGTGTTTAGCACTATCACACAACGGTGCGCACCGTTGTCTGATACGCATATCAGACGGCGTCTCGATAGACCACGGTTTTCCGTGGTCTCAGACAACGGGCAAAAACCGTTGTGTGATGCTAAATCTGTTGTAGTGTTGGGAGTAAGACCCATGCTAAGAGTTCAGCCTCGTTGATGAACCTTCACCAAGGCAGGAACAAATCCCTTAGAGATTATATGAATAGGTTCACTAAGGAGGCGCTCAAGGTCCCGGATTTAGACCAAAAAGTAGCAATGATTGCCTTACAGCAAGGAACCACTGATGATAATTTCCGCCGATCACTAGCCAAGAGGGCCCCTGAAAACATGAATGAGCTCCAAGAGAGGGCCGGGAAGTATATCAAGACTGAGGAAAGCCTGAAGAAATCCCAGAATAACCAGGGACCGACCCCGAACCCAAAGAAACGTGGAAACGACACCGAGTACAACGCGGATAGTAAGTATTCAAAGACAGGGGATGGTGATAAGTCCCCGACTAAAAAGAGAGCAGGACTGAGGTTCACTGAGTATGCAAGGCTGAATGCCCCTAGGAGTCAGATCCTGATGGAAATTGAGAAAGATGGAAGTGTTCGATGGCCGAAGCCTATCAGGACTGACCCCGAAAAGAGAAACAAAGACTTGTACTGCAGGTTTCATAAGGATACAGAACATAAGACCGATGATTGTCGGCAGTTAAAGGATGAGATTGAGTTTTTGATCCGGAAAGGCAAGTTGTCTAGGTATACTAGGGATACAGACAGGAATTCCCGTGACAATGACAATCGTGGAAAAGACAACGATGATAGGGATAAGAGAAACCAGCCTAGAGGGCCTGTGATCAATGTAATCTCTGGAGGACCGACCGCAGCAGGCCTATCTACTAACTCACGAAAGGCTTATGCTCGTGAAGTGATGTGCATTCTTGGAGAGCCCCCGAAGAGGGCAAAAATTGAGTTTTCTCTAGCATTCGACAATTTAGATCTTGACAGAGTTAAATTTCCCCATGATGATCCTTTGGTAATCACCATGGTGATTGGAACCTCTTCTGTAAAAATGGTACTCGTTGACAGTGGAGCCCTCAGTAGATATCTTTTTATGATGCATATGAGAAGATGGGATATTCTGATTCGCAATTGACACCTTCAGATTTGCCTATATACGGCTTTAATAACGTGGAGACAAAGATTGAAGGTATGATCCAACTACCCGTGACAATGGGCACCGAGCCTAGACAGGCCACATGTATGCTGAATTTTTTGGTCATTAAGGCTTCATCAACCTACAATGCTATCCTTGGAAGGACTGGGATACATGCTTTTAAAGCAATCCCATCCACCTACCACTTGAAGATCAAATTCCCTACCAAGAACGGAGTGGGAGAAGAAATAGGAGATCAAAATATGGCTAGAAGTTGTTATGTGGGGGCTCTGAAATCTGGAGGAACCGGGAGGCAGGTTCTCCCAATTGAGGACTTGGATGTCCGAGAAGAAGAGGAAAGTAGAGGGAAACCTGCTTCTTGGTTCCCATCTCCCTATAACCGAATGAGCCCGAGAAGGTGATCTATGTAGGGGCGTCGCTCCCCGAGGATATGAAATCCAAATTTGTGAAATTCTTGAGGAACAACCGGGATGTGTTTGCTTGGACCGCTGCTGATATGCCAGGGACTGATCCCCTCTTTATGACACACACGCTTAATGTGAACCCAGATAGAAAACCCGTGAAACAAATGTTAGAATTAATATTAATATAAATATTATCTCTATAGTTTGCTTTAAAAGAAAAATCTAGAAAAATCTTCAAAACTTTTCAGTTTGTGACTTTTCACTTTGGAGCCTTTTTATCTCCTTGAATTAATGGTGTCTTTTGGCCATTCTTGGAGTTACAAGTTTGAGCTCTTATAAAAGGAGGTCCCCCTCTCATGTTTGCACACACACAAAAACAATTTTCCTCTCATATAGATATAAGTATATTTTTGGGCAATGATCAAGAGTGTTTTCAATCTATTTCTTTGTACTACACCAAAGAAATAGAAGTAGTGTAACCTTGGAGGTTGATTGCCATGAGGCCGTGTGTACGTAGCGGGGCAAATTCAACTTTAGGACAATGTTAATTCACGCCACGACTCGTACATTCTCTAAAGTTCTTTTCGGTTTGCTTTCTCTTCTTTTCCTACATTCTAAAGTTGAATTTTTGTGTTAGCATATATCTTATCTGCCACCATGAATTCCAATACTTTTATTCCTGATATGTCTAAATTAGACCCTTTTGATGGGAAAAATTATAAAATGTGGTCCGATAAGATGGAGTTTTTCTTGAGTCAGATTGGAGTAGATTATTGTCTCACTAATGACTCAGCCCCTGAAAATTCTGGAAAAGATTTCGAGAAGGATAATAAGACTTGTCGTGGAATGTTATTGCATTATATGACATATGCTTTATATTTAATCTATAGCAAGTCCTTAAAGGCCAAAGAAATTTGGGATGCTTTAAAAACCAAGTATGGTTCTGATGATTATGGGACTAAGAAATATGCATGTAGTCGTTGGCTAAATTTTCGTATGTCTGATGATAAGCCTGTTCTTCAACAAGTTCATGAGTATGAATATTTATGTGCTGATATTATTGCTGAAGGAATGAAAATTTGTGAAATGTTTCAAGCTAATTGCCTTCTTGAAAAATTACCATCATCTTGGCAAACATATGTTCATTCTATGAAGCACAAACAGAAGGACTTCACTCTGCAAGATTTAGTGTCTCACATCAAGATTGAGGAACAAAATCGAATTCAAACAAATGAAACAACACTTGGTCATTCTTCATTTACTGCTAATCTATTTGAGTCAAAAGATGCAGGTCGTACGAAAGGACCAAAAGGTAAAGGTCCAAATCAGTTCCATGGCACTAAAACTAAGAATAAGAACTTCAAAGGGAGAAGGCAGTTTAAAGAAAATTGCTTCACTTGTGGAAAATTCGGGTATGCCGCAAAGGAGTGTAGGCAAGGAAAGGGACCTGGTTCAAAAACAAACGAAGACAAATCTAAGACTCAGGCCAATTTCACTGAAGAAATCATAGCTGCTGTTGTATCCGAAGTAAATTTGGTGAGCAATATTTCTGAATGGGTGGTGGATACCGGTGCAACTCGTCATATTTGTTCAAATAAGGATATGTTCCAGGACTATGATAAAGCATCTGATGGAGAATGTGTCTTCATGGGCAACTCAAGCACTGTGAGTATACTTGGAAAGGGAAAGGTTTCTCTTAAACTTACTTCTGGAAAAACTATTGCTTTGCATAATGTTTTGCATGTCCCTGATATTCGTAGAAACCTGATTTCTGGAGCCTTATTGAACAAAGCTGGTATTAAATTAACCTTTGAATCTGATAAACTTGTTCTTACTAAAAATGGTGATTTTATGGGCAAAGGCTTTTGTAATGGTGGGCTGTTTGTACTTGATATTTTGACTGATAATAAAATTGCTACCGCTTCTGCTTATATTGCTGAATCTGTTACCTTATGGCATGCTAGATTGGGTCACGTAAATGTTGCTTCTGTGAAAAGGCTTAAATAACTTAGGCTAATCCCTGAATTCAGCAAAACATCTTTTGATAAATGTGAAGTATGTGTTGAAGCAAAACACCCTAAAAAGGCCTTTAACAAAATCGGAAACCGGTCTTCGACATTGCTTGAATTAATTCACAGTGATTTAGGTGACTTTAAGAACACTATGAGTAGAGGAGGTAAACGTTATTACATTACTTTTGTGGATGACTTTTCACGATTCACCAAGCTCTACATGTTGAGTTCGAAAGATGAGGCCGAAGAAAAATTTCTTATTTATAAGGCTGAAGTTGAGAAACAATTGAATAAAAATATTAAAAGGTTAAGAACAGATAGGGGTGGTGAATATGATGGAGCAACTCTAAAGAAATTTTGTGAACTTAATGGGATTATTCACGAGGTTACAACACCATAAACGCCTGAACAAAATGGGGTAGCTGAACGAAAAAATAGAACTCTTAAAGATATGATGAATGCTATGCTTATCAGTTCAGGAATGCCTTCTAATATGTGGAGTGAAGCTATTTTATATGCTTGCTATGTACTTAATCGTGTTCCGCATAAAAAATCTGATAAAATTCCCTATGAATTATGGAAGGGTTTCGCGCCCAACTTGAGTTGCCTTAAAGTGTGGGGTGTTTGGGAAAAATTGGGCTCCCAGATTTTCAAAGAAGTAAAATTGGTCCCAAGACTGTTGATGGTATTTTTGTTGGTTTTAATGGTGGTGCATATAGACTTATTCTTAAAGATGCATCTGGTTTCGGTCCATTTAAAGAGTCAAGAGACGTTGAATTTTTTGAGCATATTTTTCCTTTGAAAGTTAATGTGCAATAATGTTTAGCATCTGGATCTTCTTCATCAGTGTCACATCATAATATTACATCTACCGATGCAAATCATGAGCCTAGAAGGAGTAAAAGAGCTAGAGTCGAGACTAGCTTTGGGCCTGATTTTCTAACTACTTTTTTGACTGAAAAAGAGTTTGTAGGTGTTAGGAATCAATAATTTTTGATGATAACATAAAAATTTTGTAGCATGTTTTATTTAGAATCTTTATCAAATTTCAGTTGTAATTGTTATACCTCTTGTCTTTGGGAATTATCAACGGATGGGTAGAATAGGATGGCTAATTGTAAATATCCAATGCCATGTAATTTTATCTAAGTGAAGGATATTCAACTGATGAGATGTAACTATTCAACTGATGAAGACTGGGTCATGTTTCAACTGATGAAAACCAAGCATTCAACTGAAGACAAAGAATTCAACTGATGATGCTAAGGAATTCAACTGATGAGACTGGAACAGCATTCAACTGATGAAGTCTGTAATTCGTTCAACTGATGAAAGAACTTTCAACTGATGAAGCAAAGAGCAGTTGAAAGTGACTAGAGCTTAAGTCTGACAAATCACATGGATCGAATTACACTAAAATAGACATGGAAGCCTGATTAGGAAAATAAAGAAGAAGCAGAAACATTCTTATCTCATGCAATGCAATCTGGATCAAATCAAGATGATGGTCAAAGATGAAGACATCTCAGAAAGCATGCATAAGACAAAGATGTGCAGCATTGTTTTAGATTAGAGTGCAATTTGTATTTTAGTTAAAAGCTTTGTAAAACTTGGAGTATATAACCAAGTTAGTAGCATCAGTTGAACTTGTTCGAAAAACTTGAGAGAATATCTGAGAGTTAGAAACTGTTCAAGTGATGAACCTGCAGCTGTGCGAATTGTAATCAATCCACAAATTCTTCAATATAAAATCTCACGGGTGGATCATTCAATCCACCCGTATTTTTAATACTTGGTGTTTTTTGTTTGTTGTTTTAAAGTGATTGTTCTTGAATCTTTTATTTTTGTAAAAGATTGTATTCAACCCCCCCTTCTACAATCTTTCTTATAGTTGGTGTAAAATAACAGTAGGTGATCAGGAGATAAATGTTTTCATTCTTGAAGAAGACCCTAAAACCTATGAGGAGGCTATGAGATCAATTGATTCTAATTTTTGGCGAGAGGCTATTAATAGTGAAATTGAGTCCATTATGAATAATAATACTTGGGTTTTATGTGATCTTCCTCGAGGTTGTAAAGCACTGAGAAGCAGGTGGATTTTTAAAAAAAATATAAATATGATGGATCAATTGAAAAATACAAAGCCAGGTTAGTGGTTGGTGGACATCGACAAAAGAAAGGTGTTGATTTCTTAGATACTTACTTTCCCGTGGCAAATATTTCCACCATTAGAGCCTTAATAGCTCTTGCATCTATTCATAATCTCATTGTGCATCAAATGGACGTGAAGACTGCCTTTTTAAATGGCGATTTAAATGAGGAGATATACATGAAGCAACCAGAAGGATGTGTTGTCCAGGGATATGAAGACAAAATATGTCGGCTTATAAGATCATTGTATGGCCTCAAACAAGCTCCGAAAGACTGGTATGAGAAATTTCATCAAACTATCATCTCTGATGGCTTCCAAGTAAATGATTCTGATGCATGTGTTTATTCTAAATTTGATCAATTTAGTTGTGTGATCATATGTCTATATGTTGATGATATGTTAATTTTTGGTACCAATATTGATGTGGTAAATACTAGCAAGGCCTTCCTAAGTTCCTGTTTTGATATGAAGGATTTAGGAGAGGCAGATGTGATTCTTGGCATAAAGATTACTAGGAATTCATATGGGTTGTCATTAAACCAGTCTCATTATGTTGAGAAAATTTTAAAGAAATTTAATCAATTTGATTGTACCCCTGTGAAGACACCATATGATCCTAGTATTCATTTGAAAACGAATAAAGGTCGCAGTGTTTCCCAAGAAGAGTATGCCAAGATAATTGGAAGTGTAATGTTTTTAATGAATCATACCAGGCCTGATATAGCATATGCTGTTAGTAGACTGAGTAGATACACTCACAATCCTAATCGTGATCATTGGGGTGCTTTGATTAGATTGTTGAAGTATTTAAAGGGTACTATAAATTGGGGTTTGCATTATCAAAGAAGTCCTCATGTTTTGGAAGGATATTGTGATGCAAATTGGGTGTCGGATAATGATGAGATTCAGTCTACTAGTGGTTATGTCTTCACTCTTGCTGGAGCTGCTATATCTTGGAAATCTTCAAAACAAACTTGTCATGCTAAATCCACACAAGAATCTGAGTTTATTGCGTTGGAGTTGGCTGGTCAAGAAGCTGAATGGCTAAGATGTTTACTTGCTGATATTCCTTTGTGGCGGAAGCCAGGTCCATCAGTTTCAATGCATTGTGACTCACAAGCTGCACTGGGACTAGGGAATAATCAACTCTACAATGGGAAGAAAAGACATATTCGCTTGAGGCATGCTATAATTCGAAGTCTGATCAGAAATAATGTGATATCACTCGAGTATGTAAAATCAGAGAGGAATATTGCAGAGCCTCTCACCAAAGGCCTTTGTAGAAAATTAGTGTTGGAGTCAGTACAAGGAATGGGTTTAAAGCCTATTGTGGAGTGAATTGTGATGGACACCCATCTTAAACTAGTTTAAGTTCAATGGGTCAAACGAAATCATAAAAGAACTCATGTTTATATACTACTACCATTCCTATTAATAAAGTGATGTAGTATTTTTATTATTGTCACATGTGTTAGGATGAGCTAATGCTCTTAATAAGTTCATAGTCTCGTAAGAGGTGGTTTGCGACAATACAAACTTGATGAACTTACCTATGTGAATGTGGGGGCTATGCCCAACCCCCTATGAGAGTCCTTTGGCGAAGGACCTGTAGAGCATTCACGGAAATCCAGGTACAATGTTGGGGCAGTTTTATGAAAATATAATCCAGGTTCAAGGATTTTTCTACCTCACATGGTTTTGAGGCATGTTTGTATGCACCAGTGTCAATTCAAGTCCACAAGACATTGGTGCTTAAAAAACCGACTATCCATTGCCCATTAAATTACTTAAATTATTTTTCTTTTGCAGCATGTGGGTTAAAGTTAGAATTAATATTAATATAAATATTATCTCTATAGTTTGCTTTATAAGAAAAATCTATAAAAATCTTCAAAACTTTTCAGTCTGTGACTTTTCACTTTGGAGCCTTTTTATCTCCTTGAATTAATCGTGTCTTTTGGCCATTCTTGGAGTTACAAGTTTGAGCTCTTATAAAAGGAGGTCTCCCCCTCATGTTTGCACACACACAAAAACAATTTTCCTCTCATATAGATATAAGTATATTTTTGGGCAATGATCAAGAGTGTTTTCAATCTATTTCTTTGTACTACACCAAAGGAAATAGAAGTCGTGTAACCTTGGAGGTTGATTGCCATGAGGCCGTGTGTACGTAGCGGGGCAAATTCAACTTTAGGGCAGTGTTAATTCACGCCATGACTCCTACATTCTCTAAAGTTCTTTTCGGTTTGCTTTCTCTTCTTTTCCTACAACAAAAGAAGAGAAGTTTTGCCCCTGAGAGGCAAGAAGCCATAAAACAAGAGGTCGATAAGCTTTTGGAAGCAGGTGTTATAGAGGAAATCCAATTCCCAGAATGGCTAGCCAACCCAGTCATGGTCAAGAAAGCTAATGGAAAGTGGAGGATGTGTGTAGACTTCACAGATTTGAATGATGCTTGTCCTAAGGATTGTTTTCCTCTCCCAAGAATAGATACTCTAATCGATGCTACAGCTGGGCACGAGATGTTGAGCTTTATGGATGGCTTTAGTGGATAAAACCAGATCCGAATGAATAAGTACGACATTCCTAAGATTTCATTCATCACTGATTTTGGTATCTTTTGTTATTTGGTTATGGCGTTTGGTTTAAATAATGCAGGAGCCACATATCAACGCCTAGCAAATAAGATGTTCAAACAACTGATTGGAAAAACCATGGAGGTCTATGTTGATGATATGCTAGTGAAGAGCTTGAACAAAGCTGATCACCTTGAGCACCTGAGAGAGGCTTTTGAAGTCCTGAGGACACATAAGATGATGTTGAATCCAGCCAAGTGTGCCTTTGGAGTTGGGTCTGGAAAATTTTTGGGTCTGATGGTCTCAAAACGTGGGATTGAGGCCAACCCCGACAAGGGAAAGGCCATCCTTGATATGGAACCGCCTAAGTCTATAAAGGATGTTCAAAAGTTAACAGGAAGAATCGCGGCACTAGGACGTTTCATCTCGAAGTCCGGGGATAAGTGCTTGCCCTTCTTTAAGGCTTTGAAGAAAGTTAAAGATTTTGAATGGACAAGTGAGAGCCAAGAGGCCTTTGAGCAGTTGAAGAAGTATATGGCAGAGCCACCACTCTTATCAAAGCCCGTAGATGGAGAAACATTATATGTCTACTTGGCTGTCTCTGAGAAAGCACTGAGTGCGGTCTTGGTTCGTGAGGATCGAAAAATCCAGAAACCCGTCTACTATGTTAGTAAGATATTGCATGGAGCAGAACTCAACTATTCTGTGATTGAGAAGTTTGCCTTAGCCATGATTACAGCTTCAAGAAAGCTGAGACCCTACTTCCAGGCCTACAAAATTGAAGTCTTGACGGACCAGCCCCTTAGGAACATAATGCATAGCCCGAAGGCTAGTGGGAGATTAATAAAATGGGCAGTAGAGCTCGGGGAATTCGAAATTCGATACAAACCACGGGTGGCAATCAAGGCTCAAGCTCTAGCTAACTTCCTCGTTGAATGCACCATTGACAACAAGGAAGTCGGAGGGCAGGAGAGTAAGGTAGAAGAACCCAAAGAAGAGGAGAAACCTAAAGAGTATTGGTTACTATTTTTTGACGGAGCTTCAAAAACAAAAAATAGTGGGGCAGGGCTGGTGCTTCGAAGCCCGGATGGGTTCACGGTCGAGTACGCGATCAAGTTAGACTTTCTAACTACCAACAATGAAGCTGAGTATGAGGCCCTTATAGCTGGATTGGGATTGGCGAGAACCCTGAGGGTTAAAAACCTGAAAGTTTGTGGGGACTAAAGACTTGTGGTGTCACAGGTTAATGGAGAATTTGAGGCACGAGAAGAAACAATGCTGAAATACTTGAGGATTGTTAAAGCCCAGATGACACAATTTGAAGAATGTTTGGTAGAACATATACCCAGGGAAGAGAATGCAAAGGCTGATGCCTTATCCCAGTTTGCATCCTCGGAGAATGAGGTGTGCTCGGGAAGTGTTTACTATCAGGTTTTGAAAACCCCAAATATCAATGCCAAGCTAATAGCCCCAATTGACACGGGGGCCACTTGGATCGATGAAATCAAATCGTATCTCGAAACTGGACACCTACCACCTGATGCTGGGGAAGCACGAAAACTACAGGTAAGAGCTTTAAAGAATGCACTGATTGAGGGGATTCTCTATAAGAAGTCTTTTGTTATACCATATTTGAAGTGTTTAAGGCCAGATGAGGCCCGGGAAGCCCTGAAAGAGGTCCATGAAGGAATTTATGGCTAGCACCTAGGTGGGAGAGCCCTGGCTCACAAAGTTACACGCCTTGGGTTCTTTTGGCCAAATATGCTGAAGGAGGCGAAGGATTATGTTAAGAGATGCGATCGATGTCAGAGATTTGCGCCTGTTGTGCGCCAGCCCCCAGAGATGTTGACATCCATTAACTCCCCGATTCCCTTTGCTATGTGGGGGATGGATATCCTAGGGCCGTTTCCACTCGCCAGTGCTCAAAGGAAGTTTTTGATAGTGGCTATTAACTACTTTACCAAGTGGATTGAGGCCAAACCCCTGGCCAAGATAACCACCAAGCAAGTTGCTCAGTTCTTCTGGGAAAACATCATATGCAGGTATGGCATACCCCGAGTCTTGGTTACTGACAACAGAGCCCAATTCAACAATTCAGAGTTTGTAGGATACTGTGACGACTATAGCATTGAGCTACGATTCAAGTCGGTTGCCCATCCTCAAGCCAATGGGCAAGCTGAAGTAGCCAACAGGATAATCCTTGATGGACTAAAGAAAAGAGACGAGAAAGCGCATGGGTCTTGGGCTGAAGAGATTCTCCCTATACTATGGGCATATCGAACAACCTGCAAGGTCTCCGCCGGAGCAACCCCGTTCCAGTTAGCTTACGGAGCTGAAGCCGTGGTGCCACTTGAGATAACTCATACCTCCCCCAGGGTCGAGCAGTATGAGCCCGAAGCCAATGAGGAAGGAATGAGACTCGCACTCGACATGATCGATGAGGTCCGAGATGAAGCTAACGCTAGGATCGTTGAGAGCCAAAAATGAGCTTCCTATTACTATAATCTCCGAGTCAAGGAGCGATTCTTCAGAAAACGGGATTTAGTCCTAAGGAAAGCTGAGGCCTCAGGAGTTGGTCCCAAGGGAAAGATGGCCCCAAACTGGGAAGGTCCGTATCAGGTGAAGGATGTTATTGGTCGTGGCTCATACTGTAGGAACAATCGGACCTTGGCCCTGCATTTTATGATACTAATTAAAAGTTCGAACAGAATATTAACCTTAATCGCTACGGCGCAAGCGATTCAAATTCACGTCTTCTACTGTATTCCCTGATTCTCCTTGGACGAAGTGTGGCCTTCGATCTCCCAAGGTGTGCCTCTCCTTAAAGCTCCGAAAACCCAAAACCCTAGCTGTCTCCTTGAGAAAAACGTCTTCCTCTCTCTGACTCTAAGATGAATTCGTTTTGGTGTGTATTTCAGCTTTAGGAGAACGAGAATATATATATACGCTATAGTAGGGATCATGGACCATTAGGTCAAGCCTTCCAACGACATTCCGGGCCAGGCCCAATGTCATTAAATATTAATTCATTTACTAAAGAATTAATATTTGCACTACCTTTCCTAATTCCGTAAATTAATTATTTAATTCGGCTCCCATATTAATTGCTTATAAATTCCCCATGTTTAAGATATCGCATGTCCATTAATTAAATTAATTTCTGACAATTAATTTAATCAACATCTTTTATCCTTGATCATCCACTCAACCTTATAATTATGCAAGAACAAATCTGCGTGCAGGACTAAAGCATAATTATCTTTATGAGCTTTCAAGTGGACATCATCACCCGACTATATTTTTCGGACACGGTTTCCTTCTATAGTCAATATCCCACTCTGTATATAATGTCATTGCCCAATACATAAATTCGTAATTTAAAATAAATTAGTTAACTTATGAGTCAAGGCATGTGCATTAAATACAAGTGTCAATCACTATATCTGGATTAAAAACTTAAGCATTAATAACATCATAGAATCTTAGTTCTTTATTGTTAGAATTAAAGAAACAATTATTCTACTATTTTGATCTCGTTCAATATACACAAAGTATATAAGTATTATTTAATAGTCAAGATAAACTATTTCCAAATAATACTTCAGCCGTTCCAGTGGTTTGTCTAACACCACCTCGACTGTGAACCTTTATTATATTATATAAGGAGTCTGACAATCTAATCTTCTGCTATCCCATTTGATACTAGATTGTCTACAATATATAATATACAAACAATGTGAAAACACGCATTCATGATTCTCAAATAATTGTTATATACTTCAAACAAATATTTCAGTATAACCCTAACACATACAAGCTTCAGACCTTGGATGGAGTTGAGTTTCCAAGGAGTTGGCTGTAGGAACAATCGGATCTTGGCCCTGCGTTTTATGATACTTATTAAAAGTTCGAACAGAATATTAACCTTAATCGCTACGGCGCAAGCGATTCAAATCCACGTCTTCTACTGTATTCCTTGATTCTCCTTGGACGAAGTGTGGCCTTCGATCTCCCAAGGTGTGCCTCTCCTTAAAGCTCCGAAAACCCAAAACCCTAGCTGTCTCGTTGAGAAAAACGTCTGCTTCTCTCTGACTCTAGGATTAATTCGTTTTGGTGTGTCTTTCAGCTTTAGGAGAACGAGAATATATATAGGCTACAGCAGGGATCATGGATCATTAGGTCAGGCCTTCCAATGACATTTCGGGCCAGGCCCAATGTCATTATATATTAATTCTATCCACTAAAGAACTAATATTTGCACTGCCTTTCCTAATTCCGTAAATTAATTATTTAATTCGGCTCCCATATTAATTGCTTATGAATTCCCCATGTTTAAGATATCGCATGTCCATTAATTAAATTAATTTCTGACAATTAATTTAATCAATATCTTTTATCCTTGATCATCCACTCAACCTTATAATTATGCAAGAACAAATCTGCCTGCAGGACTAAAGCATAATTATCTTTATGAGCTTTCAAGAGGACATCATCACCCGAATATATTTTTCGGACACGGTTTCCTTCTATAGTCAATATCCCACTCTGTATATAATGTCATTGCCCAATACATAAATTCGTAATTTAAAATAAATTACTTAATTTATGAGTCAAGGCATGTGCATTAAATACAAGTGTCAATCACTATATCCGGATTAAGAACTTAAGCATTAATAACATCATAGAATCTTAGTTCTTTATTGTCAGAATTAAAGAAACAATTATTCTACTATTTTGATCTCGTTCAATATACACAAAGTATATAAGTATTATTTAATAGTCAAGATAAACTATTTCCAAATAATACTTCAGCCGTTCCAGTGGTTTGTCTAACACCACCTCGACTGTGAACCTTTATTATATTATATAAGGAGTCTGACAATCTAATCTTCTGCTATCCCATTTGATACTAGATTGTCTACAATATATAATATACAAACAATGTGAAAACACGCATTCATGATTCTCAAATAATTGTTATATACTTCAAACAAATATTTCAGTATAACCCTAACACATACAAGCTTCAGACCTTGGATGGAGTTGAGTTTCCAAGGAGTTGGCTGTAGGAACAATCGGATCTTGGCCCTGCGTTTTATGATACTTATTAAAAGTTCGAACAGAATATTAACCTTAATCGCTACGGCGCAAGCGATTCAAATCCACGTCTTCTACTGTATTCCTTGATTCTCCTTGGACGAAGTGTGGCCTTCGATCTCCCAAGGTGTGCCTCTCCTTAAAGCTCCGAAAACCCAAAACCCTAGCTGTCTCGTTGAGAAAAACGTCTGCTTCTCTCTGACTCTAGGATTAATTCGTTTTGGTGTGTCTTTCAGCTTTAGGAGAACGAGAATATATATAGGCTACAGCAGGGATCATGGATCATTAGGTCAGGCCTTCCAATGACATTTCGGGCCAGGCCCAATGTCATTATATATTAATTCTATCCACTAAAGAACTAATATTTGCACTGCCTTTCCTAATTCCGTAAATTAATTATTTAATTCGGCTCCCATATTAATTGCTTATGAATTCCCCATGTTTAAGATATCGCATGTCCATTAATTAAATTAATTTCTGACAATTAATTTAATCAATATCTTTTATCCTTGATCATCCACTCAACCTTATAATTATGCAAGAACAAATCTGCCTGCAGGACTAAAGCATAATTATCTTTATGAGCTTTCAAGAGGACATCATCACCCGAATATATTTTTCGGACACGGTTTCCTTCTATAGTCAATATCCCACTCTGTATATAATGTCATTGCCCAATACATAAATTCGTAATTTAAAATAAATTACTTAATTTATGAGTCAAGGCATGTGCATTAAATACAAGTGTCAATCACTATATCCGGATTAAGAACTTAAGCATTAATAACATCATAGAATCTTAGTTCTTTATTGTCAGAATTAAAGAAACAATTATTCTACTATTTTGATCCCGTTCAATATACACAAAGTATATAAGTATTATTCAATAGTCAAGATAAACTATTTCCAAATAATACTTCAGCCGTTCCAGTGGTTTGTCTAACACCACCTCGACTGTGAACCTTTATTATATTATATAAGGAGTCTGACAATCTAATCTTCTGCTATCCCATTTGATACTAGATTGTCTACAATATATAATATACAGACAATGGAAAACATGCATTCAAGATTCTCAAATAATTGTTATATACTTCAAACGAATATTTTAGTATAACCCTAACATTGGCATGCCGCCAACTTGAAGATTTATTATATTTGATTATCTTAGTAAGTAGATGACCATTGAATAAGGTCTGATAGACCACTGCCAGATAGTTTATAACTTAGTTGATTTTAGTTGTTTATCTCTTCTACTATAGTTTCAATAAAATTTCTTATGGATTGCTCCATATCTCATGTTTTTAATGTTTTCCTTGAGTTTTTGTTTGCCTACCGTGAACGGATCAACCCGGAACATAAATTCAACCACAAATAAGTTACTATTAACATTGATTGAGTTAAAATTACAAGCTAAGGCTTGATAAGTCCGATACTACGAGTTAAGGCTAAATAAGTCCAATACTACAAGTTAAGGCTAGATAAGTCTAAATAAGTAGACCACGCAGGGTCCTTAATAAATCCTACTCATCGGACTCGGAATCAGCCTCTGAGCTATCTGTAGAGTTGGACTCCCCAACCGGATGCTTTTCAATAACATCCAAAGGTTCGACTTCCTCTTCAACAGGACTAGGAGAGTCAACAACAATCCTCATGGGACAGATATACTCCCATCTAGGGTCGAACATGTCCGAATGATCCTCATGAATGCTCTTAACAGCATCGTTCCACCCGATACTGTAATCCTCTGGAAAGGTGATCTCATTGTGCTTCTCCATCAGCTTCTTGAACTCATCAGAGTCCATATAGTCGTCAATGATAGCATCCTTTCCCTTTCGAGCCTCGACTAGCTCGCTTCGAGCTTCCACCAGCTCCGATTGAGTCTTATCCACGTTCTCGTCCTTTTCCATATCCTTGATTCGAAGGGCCTCCAAGCCTTCTTCCAAGGATTCCTTAGCCTTCTTGTGGCTCTCAGCTTATTTTTTCCAAGCTTTAGCCTAATAAAGGGCAGCTTGAAATTGAGCATTGGCCTGAGACAAGTAAACAAACGGGTTAAGGAAGACTCGAAAAACCTAAACAATAAGTGTGTAAAGATACTCACACTAGCAAGGGCTTGAGATCCAAGGCCATCAATCCCCTCGATCTCCGACTGTAGCACCACATCATGGTAGTCGGCAGGGGTAATAGAGTGAAGGGACCAATCAGAGGCATGAACAGTCGATCCCAGCACTGAACCAGTCCTTCGAAAACCCCAAGCCGGTTTAAAGGCTTGAGACTTGGAAGCCCAAGGCTGACTAGATGATCCGCCCTCCGCCGAATGAGGTTGAAGGAGGGCGGGCAACTCCCGAGGGACCCGAGGGTCCTTAGCCAACGTATGCCGCTTCATCCGCCCCGTCTCCTCTTGGAGGGGCGCATTCTGCTCATTGCATTGTGTGGCAGCTGCAAAAGGGAAACAAGAAATAAGTTAAGTCGTGAATAATGGGGTAGACCCGAGAAAAGTCCTAGGTGTAAAAAAAAGGTTTATACCTTCATCACTAACCCTTGAAAGACCAAGCTTTCTAAGATTGAACTCATCAAGGAGATCCCAGCATTTGGATTGGCCATTGTCTTTGACCAATTCAGCATAGGCTGCCTTCTCGACATCCGATAGGTGGATGGAGTCGACAATCCCATCAACGACCTTACAAAACTTGGATCTGAATAGAGTTCCCCAATCTCCCCCTTCCCAGTGTAGCTTAAAGAACTCTTTCTTCCAACGAGGGTTGTTATCCAGAATGGAGGAATTGTTGAAAATATGAGGCTGGTCAGGCCGATGACTAATAAGAACCCAACCCGTAAAACCCGTCAGGTAGTTCTTGAATTGGAAAATCTTACGAAACAATGGGACAGACATGGAAAGGCCTTTAGATAGGCACTGAACCATGAAACAATGGATCATACGCCAAGCATAAGGCGTCAATTGGCAAGGATTGAGTCCCACATCAGCTAAGAGCTTAGGGATGAAGGGATGCAGGGGAAACCTAAGTCCGGCTAGTAGAGCATGTTTGTATATAAACAAGTGCTGAGGATCCCAATCACAGGTCCTATCCCCGGGTTCGGCACGGACCAGGGAATAAGCCTTGGGAAAGTTAAGCAATCTATGATAGACCTTAGCCAACGAAGGCGAACAATCGACAGCATAGCCATAAGAACCTAGCTAGGCTAGGGAGGGGTATTCATCCCGCATAATATTGATCAAATCAAGTAAAGATGAACAAGAAGAGTTTAT
Organism: Daucus carota subsp. sativus; assembly: GCF_001625215.2. Taxonomy (NCBI): domain Eukaryota; kingdom Viridiplantae; phylum Streptophyta; class Magnoliopsida; order Apiales; family Apiaceae; genus Daucus; species Daucus carota. The sequence continues at coordinate 12,183,785 of NC_030381.2, forward strand.
AATTATACGAGTACCTCTCTTGGACTTGGAGGAGGTGCCCTTCGCCTTGGAAATCTTGGCCAAGCGTGATGCTTCCCGATCAACCATATGAGCTCGAAAGAACCTTGGTGGTGAAAGCTTGAGGCTCAAGAGAATTCTAGAGAGATGTTGTAAACTTGTAGAGTGAGAAGTGAGAAATGAGGATGCTCACTTATTTATAAGATGGCCAACAGGTCATCTAACAGGTCAACAGGCCAAGTCACCTGTTATTACAGGTCAACTAGCCTAAGCCAAAGAAAAAGCCCATAATCTAGAAGGTTTTCGAAGGATCTAGATTTTCCTAGAGTCTAAAAATAAATGAAAATACAATATTTTTACATGTTTACATGTATAAAGTATGTATAAAACTCAATAAAACCCTAATCAAGGGATTAGCCTAGAAAAGGCCCCTAAAACCTTGATTAAGGCCTAATCTTATCTCATACCATTAACAAGTCATAATCAAGCATGATTACACTTAATGGTTGCATAATCCATTTTTAAACTATGTATAGTCCCAAAATGCTCGAGAGCGCCCGGTAAGCGCCCCAGGAGCGCCCTATGTGCACCCCAGTAGCGCCAAGAGCGTCCGAGGTGCGCCTGAGGACCTCACCATGTTCGACCTGGGCACCCAGGACGCCTTAAATCGACCTGGGTGAGGTCGACAATTCACTTGGGCGTTAAAAAACACCCAACGCTCGAGAGCGCCCTATGAGCGCCCCAGGAGCGCCAAGAGCGCCCGATGAGCACCTGAGGAACTCACCAGCGTCGACCTGGGCACCCAGGACACCCTAAATCGACCTGGGTGAGGTCGAATATTAACTTGGGTGTTAAAAAACAACCAACGCTTGAGAGCGCCCTGGGAGCGCCCTATGAGCGCCCCAGGAGCTCAAAGATCGCCCAAGGAGCGCTTGAGGGTCTCACCATGGCGACCTGGGCACCCAAAACGCTCTAAATCGACCTGGGTGAGGTCGACAATCAACTTGGGTGTCAAAAAACACCCAACACCCGGGAGCGCCCACGAGCGCCCGAGGTACGCTTGGGCGCCCAAGGTGCGCGCCAGCGTCGCCCAAGATGCGCGCCAGCGTCGACCTGGTCGCCCAATGCGCCGTAAATCGACCTGGGCGAGGTCGAGCACCCAAGAAGAGCCCGGAAAACGCTCAAAACACAATACCATAGATTGCATTTAGCAACCCCTGAAAATAGTTGCTATATTATAAAAAATCATTGCAATAGCGTCTATTGCAATGATTTTTAAGAAATCGACCGTTAACTTTGCCTCTGTTGCCATAGGGCCCTTTTTGCAATAAATTAACATATGTATTGCAACAAGTTCATATCATTTCCAGAGCCACATATTGCAACAACTTTTTCTCTATAGCAATGCTATTTAAATCATTGCTTTAGTTTGTTCTTTTACTGCAACAAAATTGGCAACACTTTATTTTGGTTTAAAGATTGCTATATAGTACCTGTGGCAACAAATTTTGGTTCTAAGGCATTGTTATATTAATGATTCACAATAGTAAAAGCGATCTTTAAGGCAACATTATAATCATATATTGCAACAGTATGAATAAAAAAAATTGACATTACCATTTCAAATATATATTAATCCACCATTAAAGGTTCAACACCAACAAATCCCAAAAACAGTACCAAGACTGTTACCAATCACAAGTATGATCATTGCTAGACAACCACAACCAATATCAATACCATGTTTACTAAGCAGGAAACCAATTCTGAGTTGAACACTAATGGAAATAGGCCAAAATAGGTTAAGTACATCAAAATTAAATGGGCCAAATCTAGAATATAGTACTACTGATCGTGAATAATCAGCTGCATCGCCGTCCGCATTCGACTCACGACTCATGTTAATTCTGACCACTAGCATATATAGTTCTCCAAAATTAATATATAATGAGAGAATCTTTCTCAGCCAAATGTCTGAGGATTGTCTTCAGTTTTTTTAACTTTATCCTCCATATGAGAAGCTTTCTTAGAGATCTCCAAGTCCATTGATATCCTGTACATCGACAAGTATATAATCATGTCATATATCCTTAGAATAGTAAGAAAAATAAATAAATAAAAGTGTCAACTACCTTTTTTAGAGAACAACACCATTGTAATCAATCAACTGATTCTAATTTTATATTACAATATATAGACAAATTAACATATCAAAATTAACATATCAATAAAGGTTATTGTTCGGCCCTGCCTTCGTTAATAATAATGATCTAAACTTTAAGTGTGCATATCAATAAATGTGCATTTAAGTGTTGATCTAAACTTTTGTTTTATTAAACTAGAAGGTAAATCTCTACACAAAACATATGGGAAATCATATCAGTTATGAAATATATACAACTTTTGGGTGTCAGGCAGATATAATTTGTCTCGTTTCAATGCAGGTTCTGTATAATGATAGGGGAAGTGAGGACAGAGGAGTTCTATCGGATCTAAAAAAGGCATAACTTATTTGATTTTGTGAAAATGGAATTAGTACTTCATAAAGTACTTGAACCATCAACATGAAGTTGTGCCGCTTGTGTAAATAAATGGCCATAAACTACAGTAACAAATAACAAGAACATACAACAGGAAAGTTATTTCAAAATTTCAAACAAGTAAAAGAATAACCCTGGACAAGTTCCCATACATACAACTGACTAGCCGAGCATGAACATCGTTAAAAGCATATATCAATAGTATAACACTTACCTAAGCATGTTATGATGTACAATTGCTCACGAATCACATAAAAATAGGCTCACATAAGCATTCAGATTTAGACAAACCCATATAGAACATTAACAACAAGACGCAAAAACTAATTCAATATTCAATAGAGTCTAAGATATAGGTTAATTTATAATACTAAACAAGGATATAGATTAATTTATAATACTAAACAAGGATGGCCAGGAATAAGTAAGCCCCTCACCATTTCAGGATTGAGTTCCAGAATATTGATCTCCACCTATTAAATTAAATAATATAAGCAAGTCAAATAAAATTCATGCAACACTCGAAAGCATGCCATATCACACACAGAGACACACAATCTCAATATAATTAGTGTTTTCCATCGCAAATACCTCAACCCATGTACAGAGTCCCCAACAGAGTATAATCCAATATCAGTGATTAAGGACCAAACTTCAACAACTAACAAATATATTACGATAGACAACTAGACAAGTACTGGAATCTGGACATGAAATGTCCAATTACGAACAAGCATTCATTGGGATACCCTATTTCCAATTCTCATCTAACTACCACGTTAATTAATTATCTTTTTACTAGTACAGTACAGAAACATGATGAACAGAGCAATAAACAAAAACCCTCAATTAAATCCCTAAATTAACAAACGGACAGAACCCATAAAATAAACTATGAACCCTAAGTTAAACAAATCTAATACCTAACTAATAACATAAATCCTTAATTTAACAAGTGTAAGATGAAATTAACAACAAAAAATCAATTAAAAACATATACAAACTCAGTTAAACACGTATACCAAGCAAATTAAAACACATATAAACTTTTACATACTTAGAGCTATTAGGAGAAGAACATTATTCCTCTATATGGCGTGCTTTCTTCTCCCTCTCTGATCTTCTTCTCTCTTTCCTTATTCCTGTCTCGCTATGGCCATCTCTCTCTCGCCATCTTTCTCTCTCTTTCGTCTTGTTTCGTCGGTCACAGTGTTTGCAAGGTGAGGTCGAGAGAGTGTTTGAAAGTGTTTTTTGTTTTCATTATTTTGATAAAAAGCCCACCAAAATATTTCATATATCCCGCCCTGATATTTTAATTAGCCCGCCAATTTTTTTGGCCTAAAAAATATCATCTACTGCAACGCCTTTTAATAACATTGCAATAGACAGTTCTTATCATACTCCTCTCAAAAATTTTAACGAAATTTTGATTCTATTGTAACAATTTTTTCAGCATTGCTATATATTGATTTTATTTTTTCAATGGCAACGATTTTGAGAAAATTTTCTTTTGAGTGGTTGCTGAAGCCAATATATGGTATAGTGAAAAGCGCCCCAGAACACTTGATGTACCCCAAAATGCCTCGGATCGATTGGGGAAAGTCCAGATTCGGCCCAGGTGGCTGACTTTACTCAGAATAGGCTCGAGAAGTAGTCTAAAATGCTCTAAAACTTTAGAAAAGTTTCTGCGAAACTTATCCAAAGTTGGGGGGCAAATGATATGGGTCTGAAATTGGCCCTAAAAATTATTGGGTTATTTTGAGCCCGAGTCTGATTAAAGGTCTGAGTATGAGGCCCGGATTCTGGGTTTAACACCCAAAATTCGTAAATAGAAGATTGAGGTTATAAAAAGCCCATTGGGCATCCACGTTTGGGAAACGTGGGCTGCCCAATCTCAAGGCTCGAGCCGCCAGCCCGGCCAAGGCCCAGAACTCGAATCCTAGTCCTACTAGGAGTCTCACTGATGAATCCAGGACTCCGAGAGTCCTACAAGAACTCTGAATTTCGTGGATAACTATCTAGAGTCCTAGATAACCTCCAGCAGCTCAGGACAAGGATCAGGGATCAGTCCTATCCTATTCTGACTCAAATACCTATTTCTACTAGGACTCTAACACCAGGGATCTTACTTCTAATCAGTCTCTAAACATGAGACATCTATATAAAGGGCTCTACCCCTCCAAAATAGAACTACGTTTTTTGACTTGATTCTTCACCCCGCTGAAGATACGTAGGCACCTCGTTAGGACCCGTCTGAGTTTCGACTCGCGAGATCAGTCAAAAAGCACGAAGCTCACCCCTCGATTTTTGATCCATAACACATAAGAACATATTTAACTAATTTAATAGTTTTAAATATATGTATATAGCATCGTATAATGAGAGATTAGTTAAACTGTCCTAAAAAAATTAAAGGTTTGGTTGTAACTTACTACATACTTTTGTAGGTGGACATCCTTGTCAATATGCAAGAGCTTAAAGTCATCTGAGAGGATAGAAGAGAAGTCATAATGCATTAGGTAATGTATAAACTACATGTCAAAATACAAGAGTTGGTGTAACATATCTGATTTTGATTTAAAATGATATGGTTGCAGGTAGCTTGCTGTTTAAAAAAGTGTTATTTAGACAATGCAAACAACAAGTTAGATTGTAGAAGAGGGGGTTGAATACAATCTACAAAAATTTTAATAAATTCTTGCACAACAGATTATATTCAGATTACAAGAGAATATAAAACTAAAATAGAAATTTAAAGAACAAGGATCTTAAAAATTTTAGGTGGATTGTTTGATCCACCTGAGAGATTTTTATATCAAGAACCTTCCAAGTAGAATTACTTGGCTGCTTACAAAAGAATGAAGATCAGAAGCTTACAATTTCTTGCTAACTTTCTTTAGTGCTTTGCTCTTCAGTTCTTGGTGTTTGGATACTTTGAAATGTAAATTACAAAGTGAATATATACTACTACAAACAAAACTAGTCTGTAAAAGTATTTTCCTACTCACTTTCTAGCTAATACAAATATAGAATTTCTTGGACTTGATACTGCATTTGGCAGCTTGAAATTCTTGTTGCTTTGCCAGAAATGGTAGGCTTCGAGGTTCTCAATATTTGACTAAACTGCTTTTGGTTTAGCTTCCAAAGCTGGTGCAACATCTATCACATCAACCCATGTGCTCTTTGTCTTTTACCTGACTTGTAGCTTTCAATTGCTGATATTATCAAAATTATAATGTCCTTGAACTATCAATTGATAAGTTGTTCAGAATTAGCAATTGATAGTCTTCCTATAATTATTGATTGATGGTGTTGATGCAGTGATTGATAAGCTCCCTCTGATTAGCCATTGATACTTCAGGAATAGCGATCGATCTTCACTTCACTTGGATAGATTACATGACTTCACATATTTACAATTATGTCACCCTATCTAAACATCCATTGATAGATCAACTGCTAATCTAGAAGTATTCACAACATTACATCAATTGCTAAGATACTCCAGCTTTGTTACAGTACCTCATCATCCATTGATGGGTTTATCTGATCAATCGATACTGCCTTAGCATGCTATTAATTGATCAGCTACATGCAAATTTATTCTAAGTAAAAACAGAAATATTTTGCACCATCAAGCATCACATATTCCTAACAAAAAGAGATGCTGAAATCGGGCTAAGAAGGTTAAGATCACAACTGAATTCAGTTTTGAAAGGGATACAGACGCGAGCAGATTCACATAGACATGCCCACTTGTCCACAATTTAAAGTAAGATAGCTCAATAGTATAGTGTTGTCCTTAATTTTGTGTGATTATATTATTTTTAAAATCTGTTTTGGGTTCTGCGTCATGTGCTATTTATGTTTAAAAGAAACCATGCTTTCATGCTTAGTAAATGTGTAAGGACTCGGGTATATGCATATAAGATAATTATGCATGGGTTTTTTCCCATCATTCCCCCCCTCCTCGTATTTTCCTGTGCAACAGAGTGTGGGAAAGATTAACAGTGGGCTTATCTAATATGATTTTTCATGTTAGATTTAGAATAATTACTAAAAGCTGATATTAACTTGGACAATGTTTGCACTTGAGTTCTTGACAAAGCAGGTAAAAAGTGGCTGCCAAACTATGCAACTCCTTTTTTTTGCTATTCCATTAAGAAAGATATATTTATGCTTTGACCTAAAGCATTGGTTAGAAGCTTTTACTGTTTTATAGATAAACAATTTTATAATATGCGATGCAATTTTAGGCACTAAACTTGTCAAATCAGATCACTGCTCTTATCTTATCGTTTGTTTTTTTAGTTTTATTATGATTTAAGGAAATCATTGTCTTTTACTAAGACAATATCTTTGATCTGTCTTCACTTAAAGTTTTCTTCTACAGTGTTTTTTCAGTTGCAAATTTGGAGGTGAATGAATAAAACCCAGAACAGAAAGGTGCAGAGTGGTTGTACAATGGAAGTCGGAAGAATTATGGTAACTTATATTTAGATTTCATCTTAAAATTATTTCATTTAATATCCTGTTGATATATTTCGATGTTCATGTGCCACCCCCTAGGTTTTTCTTTGTTTCTTGTATTTAAATACTGCCCCTGCCTAGGATTGGCGGCTCTGTACTTCTGGAGAGTTGTGTCGTTGACAAGAAGGAAAACAATTTAGCATCCCAACAATGCAATAAAGGCTATTTCTGGTCCCAGTACTACTTGAGTCTCAATAATCTCTGTTGCAGCTTTTGGACAATGGATGTCTCAATAGAGCTAGGTTTCCAACATAACTATCTTCATTAAATGTGGTAATTGAGCTCCCTCTGAAAATTGTATGAGCTTCCTCTGAAAATTGTATGCATAGATGAATATTTTCAGTTGATAATGGTTGAAATTGTACGAATGCTATTTGGTTTAATGAAATTGAGTTTTGGTAATATTAATTTCCTTAATTTGTGCAGTTTAGCATGTTTGTGGTCATTATTTCTGATTTTTTTTATTTTACAGTCATTACATCAGTTTTTCTTATAAAAAGATAAATATTTTAATGAAAAGAGGCCAATAAACATCATTTTAATACTTCAAAATGATATCATAATGAGCATAGACAACAGTTTTATACTTAAATCAGATAATCAAACATCAGTCTATTAGTTAAAACTGATGTCATAATGAGCATAAACAACAATTTTATACTTAAATTAGATAATCAAACATCAGTCTATTAGTTAAAATCGATGTGATAATGAACATAGACAACGGCAAAAAATCGATGTCTAATCACGGTCACATAGACATCACCGACAGCAACATTGGTTGTGATGGTCAATAGACAACGGCCAAAAACCGATGTTTATTAACATATTTCTAGTAGTGAATATTACCTCCAAAACCAAGAACAGCTCTTGGTATGCTAAAAAAGAAGCGAGACAAAAAAACTGATATAGTTCAAACAAGGGAGACCAACCCAAATATGCTAAAGAGGACTGGAACAACTCTCAAATGCACTTGGTGCTAAGAATGAAGGCATAATGCAAGAACTTGTCAGAAAAAGGTAGTGTTTTTAAGTGCATTTCCTCATTATGGCATGTTTCTAATTACATTTGAAATTATTTGAAAATTATGCCAAGTTTCTAATTATATTTGCAATCTGCTGAAAATTGATGAAGAAAAAAAGAGGAAAGAAGAGGGGGCGAGAAAGGAGCTGGAACCTCAAGAGCTGCTAGCATTAAAAAGTGCAGTGGATGCCAACAAATTGGACATAATAAAAAAACATGCACTGCTAAAGGATCTGGAACCTCAATTGTTGTTAAAGTGCATTAGTGTTAAACTATTTGCATTACTAAGCACTTATATTATTTTTGAGTAACTGCTTAGAGCATGTTTTTGCTTCACAGAAAAATGATCCAAACCAATCTGGGAGCACTACAAACAACAGACAAGACTCCAAAGCTGTTGAACAACCACCAATAGAGGCATCGAAACAACCAACTGATGCCAACAAAGTCCAGAGAACAGCTGAGGTTGAAAATACAGCCAGTCATGGAGGAATCTACAGAAAATTTGCAAGAGGCTGGTAAAAGGAAGCAATAGCAATTGCTAAAGAAAAATTGGTAGGAGCAATATTTGTCTTGTGATATTGTTTATGGTTGGCTGTTCAGAGATTTTCTGATAATTTGGTGGAAGTCTTAAGAGTAGCAGTAATGGTTATTTTTTTGTGCTTGCTTGGATGTTCAATTTTGGAAGGTTCGCACCAGAACCTTGCCCTTTAAAATTGATTCCTCTGTAGCTGTGGATGAGATTTTAATTTGTGATGTTAATGCTTTTCACTACATTTCTGATATTGTGATGGAGAAGATGATAGTTAATGTAATTGATGGGATTATATATGTCAACTGTTGGGTTTACATTAGTTAGATATGTTACATATTTGATGATGTCACAAGTATCTAACTTGTTTAGTGTGCAGAATTGAAGATCAGAGTTTATCCAGAAATCAATGTTTGACCACTGCTAGCTGGATCAGAGTTTAGCGAAGATCAGAGTTTGCAGGCGGCTGATTTCTGGGAGCAGATCTGGATAAACAAGGAAGATAAAGATCAAGGAAGATTGTGCAGATCAAGACAACAGAAGGATAGCTACTGATTATATTATTTTAGGAAGCAGATAAATATACATCAATCAGTAGATATCATGTAACTGTGTATATAAACACAGCTTAGGGTTTACTCTAAATGAGTTGAGAAATCGAGAATTATTCTTGTAACCCAACAGCTCTTAGTGATAAGTTATAAATCACTAAGAGAGTATTTGTAAGCTACTGTGAATTGTGTTAATAAGAGTTTAGTTAAATTATTCTCTTATTTAAGTGGTCTGCTATTGATTGTGTTCACTATATATATTAGTATAGTGATTTTAGTCGGCCTAACAAGTGGTATCAGAGCCAGCTCTGTTGATATACCTACAGTGAGATCTTAATCACACAATCATGTCTGAAAAATCACAAACTTCAAACAGTAGATATGAGTCAATTAGGGTTCTGATCCTCATGGCATCTGAATATCCTGTCTGGAAAGTCAAGATGGTTATGTTTCTGGAGGCCACATATCCAAAATACTTGGACAGGATTTATGATGGTCCACACATGCCAACCAAGCTCTCTATTGTAGTTGGAGATGGACCTCAGAAGATGATTCCCAAAGAAAAGAAGGACTATACTCTTGAGGATATCTCATCAATTAGCAAGGATGCAAAGGTGAAGTACTTGCTACACAGTGCTCTGGACAATTGTTAGGCCGAATTAATTCACTATAATAATGAATATAGTGAACACAATCAATAATAAAATACTCAAATAAGAGAATTATTAAAGTAAACTCTTATTCACAAAACTCAGTAGGTTACAAATACTCTCTTAATGATTTATAACTTATCACTAAGAGCTGCTGGGTTATAGAAACAATATACTCGATGTTCTAACTCTTATAGAGTAAACCCTAAGCTATGTTTATATACATAGTTACATGATATCTACTGATTGATTTACAATTATCTGCTTCCTAAAATAATCTAATCAGTAGCTATCCTTTTTCTGTCCTGATCTGCACAATCTTCCTTGATCTTTATCTTCATTGTTTATCCAGAGCTGCTCCTGAAAATCAGCCGCCTGCAAACTCTGATCTTCGCTAAACTCTGATCCTGCTTGCGGTCGTTAAACTCTGATTTGCAGTTAAACTCTGATATTTGCTTCTGCACACTAAACAAGTTAGATACCTGTGACATCATCAAATATGTAACAATCTCCCCCAACTTGTACATTAGACAGAATGAACAAGTTATATATATATATATACTGATGTTGTCAAAAACTATCAAGGACAAATGCATACTATAATTAATTTACAAAATTAATTACAACTTACAGAACCAGAAGAACTACCTATCAAATCAACCTATATCCATAGCTTTCTCTGACAAACTGGTTGATCAGATTTTCTTCCTTCAGCTTCAAGGTCTGTATCATCTGGGCTTTGACATTTCTGAGCTCTTCAGTATCATCCCCAGTCTGATAGATAGCTGCTCTCAAGGCATTTACCTTGCTCCTTGCCATAGCATCTCCCAGCTGAATTACCCTTGGTCTGTCTGCATCATTATTATAACCCAAGATTCTGGTGTTTGCAATAGTCTCCACCACAGAGCTATTCTTCTCCATAAAGATTTCAGAACCATCATCTTGAGCTATTTTTGGAATATATTCTTCATCAGACTTTATCCCATAGAATCTTCTTTTCTCATTTATAGTCCTCTTCATCAGATCAGACCATCTGTGAGTAGCTTCATTCTTGACTTCTAGCATGTAATGAAAGTGTTCAAGCTCCCTCAGAGATTTCAGCAATAGATCAGCTTCTAAGATTCTGTAAACTCTTCCAGACTCCAGAAATATAGCAATCTTCTCCTTGTCTCCAGTACCATCATGAGTGTCCATGAGAATCTGCACTGATTCTACTTTGTCCAGGTCCTTTTAAGTAACAGCTTCTCCCACCTTCTCAGTCAGAGGATATGGATCCCTGAAAGTGGTTGCTGAGCTTCTTTCTATCTTCTCCTTCCAGTGCTCTAGACCAGTAGTATCATAAGCTTCCTTTCCTCTGGTTCCATGAGTTCTGATCCTGGTAAGCATTGAGCTTTCCTTGTACAGATTTGTACCAAGGCTTCCAAAGAGACTCTTCTTTTTCTGGTCTTGAGGTTTCCCAGATTTTATTTTCAGCCATGAGGCCTTAGCTTCTTAATTCTCAGGCTTTTCTTCTGTTGCTGGAACTTTAACTTGAGCACTATCAGAGGTTAAAGTTATATCAGAGATTGGCTTGACTTCATTCTTCCTTGTTCTGGTCAATCCAGCTTCTTCTTCTTCTATTTGATCAGATACATCAGTAATTATATTTGCATTCTTGCTTAGCTTTATCATCCTCTGAGAAGGATTCTCTGATGCTATCTTGACAATAGATTTCTTCATCACAGAAGGAACTCCATCAACAAGTTTCTTTCCTTTGTCCTTTGAATCAGTCTTAGGTTGAGTTTGAGACCTGGTTCTTGGTCTGTTGATATCCGTATAGTTCACTTCACTAATCACTATCCCTTTTTGCTTTGGTCTTTTCTGCTTCTGTGAGGGATCAGTGATTTGTTTCCGCTCATCAGACTTTGTCTTGCTGATCTTCATCTTCTCAGCAGCTAGTCTTTCTTCCTCAAGTCTGATATCTTCTATATCCACTCCTGGATTTTCCTTTTCAAATATCTTCCTTGCTACAGCTTCATCAATAGCTTGTAGAGAAGGAGATTTGTAGAAGAAGGTGGTTTCTTTACCTCTGAACTTCAGAGTTTGACAAAACTTCTGAGATTCAGGACCTCCAGCTTCAATCAACTTGTCTGATTCAGGAATCAGACCTTCTTTCTTCTGTTCAACTTCAGAGTTCACAACAGCAAGTTCTTTAGATATAATTTCAGAGACTCTGACTGCTTCATTTATGCTCTGAATTTGAGTATTAATCATTTCCATAGACCTGTGTTTCTGTTGGAATTCTTTGAGCCTCTCAGAGTTTGCACCCTTATCACTCCTTTCTCTGATCTGTACCAACTGCTTGTTGGAGTTTCCATCAGCAGCCTCCTCATTTCCTTCTTCATCATCATCTGACTTTTTCTTTGTTATTGGCTGGTCACCTTTGCATTTGTCTTTAAGCACTTTCTCCCCCGTTTTGACATTATCAGAGGTAAGAGCTTTAACCAGCTGTTCTACATAGGAGCTCAAGTCAACTAGAGTATGCTGCATTGATCTTTGAGTGGCCTCAATGGAGGTAAGTCTGTCTTCCACAGAGGGAGGTTGAGCTCTGCACATCCTCTGGAAATAAGTTAAGTGACAAACTCTTCTCTGTGCAGACATTGAATGTTGAATTGGAGAGGTATGATTTGGAGTTGGAGTCTTGAGAGGAGAAGATTCTCTGACTGGTGACAGTGCTAGAACTGGAGAATCAACTTTTGTTGGTGCAGTATCTCTGACTGGATCAGAGACTGAGACTGGACTTTCAGAAGTCTGAACAGGAATAGAAGTGACCTCTGTTGCATCATCATCATCATTATCAACAAATATACTCAGAGTATGAGATGCCAGAGCTTCTGTTGCTGCATCAGAATTTGCAGCTGTAGAAACCTCCTGAACAGGAGCTGCAACATTGGCTTCAGGTTGGATCAGAGAATCTTGAATCATTTTCAACACAGCCTCTGTTTGAGCATCCTCTGATTGACCTTGAAAATCAGGATTTGTGTCTGACATTTGAATGTCAGCTGCAGCAGTATCAAGAGGCATTGCAGAGAGAGGTTCAATCATTACTGGATCTGCACTTTGTGGTTGATCAGAGAATAGGATCAAGGCCTGGTTAGGATCTTCTGACTGAGGTGGCTCAACAGTCAGATCAGTGATGTTTGTAGGCTTAACTTTCTTTCTCTGTTTCTTAACTGGTGGAGGGAGTTGAGGTGCTTCATCAGAATCAGAGTCTGAGATCTTTTGCAGAAATCTTCTCTTCCTGGGAGGAGGAGATGGTTTGGTTGGAGATTTTGAAGATCTGAGTATTCTCTTAGGTGAAGTTGTTACAACTGGCCCTTTTTGGGAAGAACCAGAGGGTAAGGCTTGGTCAGATTTTACAACTGGCCCTTGTTGAGAAGGACCAGAGGTTGGTTCAACAACTGGTTGAGCAGATGAGGAGGGAGGATGTGGTATATTCTCATCAGAGAATAAAGGTTCATATCTATCTGGCATGGCAACCCTTAATTTATCCTGAACTGTGACAGGAACAGCAAATACTGGTACATTGGGTTTCTTGCTGTCCTTTTTAATAAGATCAGGGAATGCACGTTTGGTTATTCTAAAGGGCAGTTCATTACCATTTTCAGGCATAGGAACATCAGGAAAGCAATAAGAGAATATAAGTTGACAGAATCTAGCATAATACACAATGTTCATATTCTCTTGCCTCCTATCTCCAATAAATCTCAAAATTGAAGTAGCATAATCAAATTTAAGATTGTGGATCAGAGAATACCCAATTTGCTAACTGAAGATAGGAATGGCATCAAAGTTGCTACACTTGTTGCCGAAGGCACTAGTGATGCAATCATAAAAGAAGCTCCACTCCTTGCAGAGATGTGGACGCTTGAGTTCGCCCATCTTATCAGTACTTGCTGCGTAGCCAAAGAAAGTCATCATGTCCCTCAGAGTTTGAGTGGGGACTGAAGAATCGAACTTGTTATGTTCAGGAAGATGAAGAGTCTTCCTGACAGTCGCCGGTGAGACAAAGTACTCTTGACCCTCATAATCACAGGTCAAGGATGGAGAGCCATGATAACCTCCATCATCATAACGAGCTGTCCTCCAGAATGTGAGGACCTGTGAAGGAGAAATAGACTCTGGTTGAGTCAGAGCATACATCAGCTCGCTGTGAGCCAGAAAATCCTGTATCAGATGAAACTCCTTGGGGGCTTCATCATTGTCGAGTATGGCAGCATAATTATTGGTGACAAATTTAGCCCCATCGAACTCAAATGCTGTTGTCGACATTGTTCTGAAAGAAAACAAGAGTTTAAGATAGTGTATGTAAGGTGTTTGATGAAATGCGTAATAGAGAATGATGAGAGAAGTGTGAGAGAGAAAAGCAGTAAAAATCGTGTGTAAAAAGTTAGAAACTTTTTAAAACTGATATATATATGTATATGCACGATATACTGACTAAAAGATGTAGTGGGACACGTGGCAATTGACTAACGGTAACAAAGAGTGAGTGGAGCGGTAATTATTAGTGGCGTGTGAATCATGCAAGCGTGTAACAATTTCCGAGAAAAACACAATTATTTACCGTGTTTTTCTCCACTCAGGAATTCAAATGGATTTTGTACCGTTTGACAATTAAAACTAATATTTACTCGACCAAATATTATTTAATTTAAACTCCGACGCTGGTCAAAGACTTGACCATTTGACCAGAGTTTAAACAAATATCAGACTATGTGACAAACCAAGTGTTAACAGAAAATATTGTGCTGATAAATGAAAGCAATTTGGAGTTTTATCAACAAATTTCCTCAGAGTTTGCAAACAGCTATTTGAATATAGTCAGACATTACTCGTTGTCACAAAATTTGTTATTCACAAATATGGAGTGTAAAGTGTGTGGTTACATGATTCCTCCAATGTCACAGAGACTGACAAAATTCTTAAGAACATTAGAATGAGTAAGATTATCAGACGATGACTTAAACACTTCATAGGCCGAGTTTACCATAACATGGATCAGATTATAAACTTTCTTCTCTTTACTAAGACACTAATCTTTTGAATGGAAACTTCTCAGGGTAAGTGAGTCATAACCTTCATCAGATTAATATTTCTCAGTGTATTTCTCCAGTATTTAGAGAATGCGAAAAGTCTCCAAGAAAAATAAGATTTTTCTGATTCATTTTGCTTAATACCAGCAGTGCACTTGGATCATTCCTTTCACAGATTATCTAAGATCTCAAAGGAGTACCTGAGAAGAAACTAACTTTATTGATCCATATTTAAGATTTATTAAACTTTGAGCTCATAAAGGGAGTAAGGCAAATTCCACACTGATTACATATCTAATATTTAAGAAGTAAGGCAGTCTAAGTGACAGATTTAGATCATGTGATGTGTCAGATAGATTTCCACATATGTAAAGTCACAAATATCAGACTTTAGAGATGTTCATGACTGAATTCAAGATTTTGCAACATATTCTTCACAGGAATGATACTTATCAGTTAATATTTCATGTAATCAGAGTTTGTCAGGTCAGAGTATAAATATCAGTGTTTGTCATACAGAGCATAACCATCAGAGATTGAATCATAGAATAACAGATGCAATTATAAAACATGCTTATTGTGGCAATTAGCGGCAGATACATTCTAATGCAATATAGCAGAGTTTAGAGAGGACCAGAGATCATCCCTAATTCATTTACAAGTCTTGTAAATGTTGCTTTAGCTAAGGGCTTGGTGAAGATATCTGCTAACTGCTGATCTGTAGGTACAAAGTGAAGTTCCACTGTTCCTTCCATCACATGTTCTCTGATGAAATGGTATCTGATAGCGATGTGTTTTGTCATGGAGTGCTGTACTGGATTTCCTGTCATGGCAATAGCACTTTGGTTATCACAATAAATAGGAATTTGAGTGAGAGATAACCCATAGTCCATCAGTTGATTTTTCATCCATAAAATCTGAGCACAACAGCTTCCTGCAGCAATATACTCTGCCTCTGCAGTAGATGTAGAGATAGATTTTTGTTTCTTACTGAACCAAGATACTAATCTGCCTCCAAGAAATTGACAGCTCCCACTTGTGCTTTTTCTGTCTATTTTGCATCCTGCAAAATCTGCATCAGAGTAACCAATCAGTGTAAAGTCTGATTCTCTGGGACACTAGAGTCCCATCTCAATTGTTCCCTTCAGATATTTGAAAATCCTTTTGGCTGCAACTAGATGAGGTTCTCTTGGATGTGCTTGAAATCTTGCACAGAGACAGGTAGCAAACATGATATCAGGTCTACTGGCAGTCAGATATAGAAGTGAGCCTATCATACCTCTGTAGTTAGTGATTTCTACTGATGCTCCTGTATTTTTATCTAACTTAGTGGCTGTTGCCATGGGAGTAGTAGCAGCTGAGCTATCCTGCATACCAAATTTCTTTAGCAGATTTTTAGTATATTTGGACTGATTAATAAATATGCCTTCATCAGTCTGCTTGACTTGTAGTCCCAGAAACTAGCTCATCTCTCCCATCATGCTCATCTGATATCTAGACTGCATTAGCTTTGAAAATCTTTCACAGAGTTTAGGATTAGTAGATCCAAAGATGATATCATCCACATAAACTTGAACTAAAAGCAGGTCATTACTATGATTGAGATAAAACAGAGTTTTGTCAATTGTACCTCTGTTGAAACCACTGTCCAAAAGAAATTGAGCCAGAGTTTCATACCATGCTCTTGGTGCTTGCTTTAGTCCATAGAGTGCCTTGTCTAGTCTGTAGACATGATCTGGAAATTTAGAGTCTACAAAACCTGGAGGTTGTTCAACATACACTTCTTCTTCCAGCTCCCCATTGAGAAATGCATTCTTCACATCCATCTGAACAACTTTGAATTTCTTGTGTGCAGCATAGGCCAAGAAAATTCTGATGGCTTCTAATATGGCAACTGGAGCAAAGGTCTCATCATAGTCAATTCCTTCCTGTTGTGAATATCCCTTAGCCACCAGTCTTGCCTTATTTCTGGTGATTATGCCATCACTGTCTGTCTTGTTTCTGAACACCCATTTGGTACCAACTATTGATCTGTTCTTTGGTCTTGGTACTAGTGTCCAGACTTTGTTTCTTTCAAATTCATTTAGCTCTTCTTGCATTGCTGTTACCCAGTCAGCATCCTGAAGAGCCTCTTCCACTTTCTTAGGTTCTGTCTGAGATAGAAATGAATGAAATAAGCATTCATTTGATGTTGCAGTTCTGGTTTGTACTCCAGCATCTGGATCTCCAATTATTAGATCTGGTGTGTGAGACTTTGTCCACTTCCTTTCATGTGGCAGTTGACTTCTGGAATTTGATCCTCCCCCATAATCCATGCTATTTCCAATGTCATTCTGATTCTCTGATGCTTCTCCCCCATGATTCATGCTATCTTCATGAGCATTCTGAGTTTCTGATGCTCCCCCTGAAGATGTAGTCTCATGATTTTCTGATGTAGAGTTATCAGAGTTTGATGAATCAGTATCAGAGTTTGCGTTTTCTGCTGAGTCTGCATTACTTTCACCCAGATATTCATTGTGAAAATGCTCCCCCTCAACCTGTGCTTGAGGGTGATGAGTTGGAGTGACATACTCTGATATTATCTCAGAATCAGAGTTTATTGAGTCAGAGAATGCATCTTCATCTTCAAATCTCAATTGCTCATGTTCATCAAAATCTTCCATCCTAGTTATTTTCTTATCATCAAAGGAGACATGGATGGATTCCATGACTACTCTTGTTCTCAGATTGTAAACTCTGAAGGCTTTTGTTGACAGAGGATAGCCAACAAAGATTCCTTCATCTGCTTTCAAATCAAATTTGGTCAACTGTTCAGGATGACTTTTGAGAACAAAACATTTGCACCCAAATATATGAAAGTATTTGAGATTTGGTTTCCTGCCTTTGACCATCTCAAATGGTGTTTTTCCATGCTTATTTATCAGAGTTGCATTCTGTGTGAAGCAAGCAGTTTGCACAGCTTCAGCCCAGAAGTAAGTTGGCAATTTTGCTTCTTCCAGCATGGTTCTAGCATCTTCAATCAGACTTCTGTTCTTTCTTTCTACAACACCATTTTGCTGAGGTGTTCCAGGTGCTGGAAATTCCTGCTTTATTCCATTTGCTTTACAGAACTCTTCCATCTTAGAATTCTTGAACTCAGTGCCATTATCACTCTTGATGATCTTTACTGCATCTTTAGAAATTTTGTCCAGTTGCTTGACATGCTTAATCAGAAGAGAAGATGTCTCATCCTTGCTGTGTAGAAAATATACCCAAGTATATCTGGTAAATTCATCAACAATGACCAGGGTATATCTATTCTTTGCAATGGACATTATATTTACTGGTCCAAAGAGATCAACATGAAGCAGATGATAAGGCTCAAGAATTGAGGACTCAGTTTTACTTTTGAATGAGGATTTCCTCTGTTTTGCCTTTTGACAAGAGTCACAAAGTCCATCTGGAGTAAAAACTGATTCGGGCAGTCCTCTTACAAGATCATTCTTCACTAACTCATTTATATTGTTGAAGTTCAGGTGAGAGAGTTTCTTGTGCCAGTTCCAGCTTTCTTCAATACTAGCTCCGCCAAGTAGACAAATTGCAGAGCTTTCAGAGTTTAAAGAGAGCTTGGTTTCATATATATTTCCATGTCTATATCCCTTCAGAACAACTTTCCCAGTGCTTTTGCTAACCACTTCACAGTGTTCTTCAAAGAAATCAACATGATATCCTCTGTCACAGATTTGACTTATGCTGAGTAGATTGTGCTTAAGTCCTGTGACCAGAGCTACTGTTTGAATGATGACACTTCCAAGATTGATATTGCCATATCCCAAAGTTTTCCCTATGTTGCCATCTCCATAAGAAACATTTGGGCCAGTCTTCTCCACAAAGTCTGATAGCAGGGCTCTATTTCCTGTCATATGTCCTGAGCATCCACGGTCCAGAACTAGGATGTTTTTCCTGTTGCCCTGCAATCACATGCACAACTAATGATTAGTTTTAAGGACCCAGACTTGCTTGGATCCTTTGTTCTTGTTAAGTTTGTTAACACTAGCAGCGGAAGATTTATTAGGGTTTAAATCAGAGTTTATGCTAACAGACTTTTTAACAGAGTTTAAACTAGGAGAATCAATCTTTTTCTTCAAAGAAGGTTTCAATTCATAATAATCATAGTATAAACTATGGTATTCCTTACAAGTGTAGATGGAATGCCATAAACTACCACAATGAAAACAAGGATTTTCTGGTCTAAATCTAATATTCCAATCTTAACTTCTGATTTGGGAGACATAGTATTTATGTCCTTATTCTTCCTGCAAAAAGAAGCAAGATGATTAGGATTACCACAGTTATGACAAGTTTTCCTAGGAGCATTAGGAATAGGCATATAATTATTGCTTTTGTTTATTCCTACCTTTCCATTTCTGTTTTTCCTAGGTTCCTTAATCCTGTTTTCTTGTTTAACCTCCTTGAGCTTATGCTTAAGCTGTTTCTGAGTCATTAAACCTATGTTGACCTGTTTTGGTTTATCAGTCTTTGATTTGTCATGAATTTTTGATTCTGCAACAAATCTTACTGGAGCAACCTTAGGTCTTTCAATTTTAACAGTTTCTTGTTTATATGACTCAGCTTCATTTTTATTAGAGTATCCTAAACCTTTCTTCCAGTTTCCACTTTCTAAGATATTCTGAGTGGTTTTACCTGAGTTAGTCCAAGTTCTGATTATCTCTCTTTCCTTAGCAAGTTCTGATTCAAGAGATGCAGTTTTCTTTAATAGCTCATTTTTAATGAAAACAGAATCATCTCTTTCTTTCTGAACTTCTAGCATCTGAACTAGTTCTTTCTCAAGATGATCATTCCTTTTCTTAACATCTAAGATCTCAGATTTTAGTCTCTCATTTTCTAAAGTCTGATCTCTATAACTAACATGCAAATTTTTGAGAAACAATCTTAACTCAGTTATATCTTCAGTGTCAAAAGCAAGAGTGGAATGAGGTACCTTGGATTCAACAGCCTCAGTGTTGTTGTCTATGTTTGCCATCAAGCATAGTTGACTTCTTCCTCACATTCTGATGAGTCTGCCCAGCTTCCTTTCTTGGTAATGAAGGCTTGTTCCTTTTCTTTCTTGGCTTTCTTGCACTCAGTTGCAAAATGACCTTTCTCACCACAATTGAAGTAGGTATACTTAGACTTATCAGCTTTTCCAGATTTTTCTTTTTTACCTTCATTCCTTTTGAAGACCTTCTTATCAGAGTTTCTATCTTTCCTTGAGAACTTCTTCCCTTTATTGAAGTTCTTGTAAGCCATCTTCTTGAAGCTTTTAACCATCAATGCTGCAAGCTGCATCATTTCAGTATCACTGTCATCAGAGTCTGAAGGTATATCAGTGTCTGAGTCATTTTCAGAGTTTGATGACTCAGTATCAGACTTTGTGACATGTGCTTTTCCTTTGTTTTTCACAGCTGTTTCTCCTTGAACTTTTAGAGCAACTGGTTTGGGTTTCCCTCCATGTCGTTTGCTCCTTTGTTCCATGTCAAGTTCATAGGTTTTTAATCTCCCAAAGATATCATCCAGAGACATCTCTTCAAGATCATGATTATCTCTAATAGTGGTTACTTTCAAATCCCACTTTTCAGGAAGAGCAAGTAGGAATTTGAGATTTGAGTCTTCCAGATCATATTCTTTATCCACTAGAGATAAATCATTCAGCAGCTTGACAAACCTGTCATAAAGATCAGTCAATGATTCACCAGTTTTTGAATCAAAGTGTTCATACTCTTGAGTAAGTATGGTCCTTCTATTCTTCTTGATGGATTTGGTTCCTTGACATCTGATTTCCAAAGCATCCCATATTTTTTTTGCAGTTTTGCATCCAAGCACCAAGATTCCTTGAGGACCAGAACCCTAAGTGACTCATATCTACTGTTTGAAGTTTGTGATTTTTCAGACATGATTGTGTGATTAAGATCTCACTGTAGGTATATCGACTGAGCTCGCTCTGATACCACTTGTTAGGCCGAATTAATTCACTATAATAATGAATATAGTGAACACAATCAATAATAAAATACTCAAATAATAGAATTATCAAAGTAAACTCTTATTCACAAAACTCAGTAGGTTACAAATACTCTCTTAATGATTTATAACTTATCACTAAGAGCTGCTGGGTTACGGAAACAATATACTCGATGTTCTAACTCTTATAGAGTAAACCCTAAGCTGTGTTTATATACACAGTTACATGATATCTACTGATTGATTTACAATTATCTGCTTCCTAAAATAATCTAATCAGTAGCTATCCTTCTTCTGTCCTGATCTGCACAATCTTCCTTGATCTTTATCTTCCTTGTTTATCCAGATTTGCTCCTGAAAATCAACCCCCTGCAAACTCTGATCTTCGCTAAACTCTGATCCTACTTGCATTTGTTAAACTCTGATTTACAGTTAAACTCTGATATTTGCTTCTGCACACTAAACAAGTTAGATACCTGTGACATCATCAAATATGTAACAACAATGCTATGTCGAATAGGGTGATTGGATGCAAAACTGCAAAAGAAATATGGGATGCTTTAGAAATTAGATGTCAAGGAACCAAAGGCATCAAGAATAACAGAAGAACCATACTTACTCAAGAGTATGAACATTTTGATTCAAAGGCTGGTGAATCATTAACAGATCTATATGACAGATTTGTTAAGCTGTTGAATGATTTATCCCTAGTGGATAAAGAGTATGATCTAGAGGATTCAAATCTCAAATTCCTACTAGCTCTTCCGGAAAAATGGGATTTGAAAGTAACCACTATAAGAGACAATCATAATCTTGAAGAGATGTCTCTTGATGATATCTTTGGAAGATTGAAAACCTATGAAGTTGAGATGGAACAAAGGAGTAAAAGACATGGAGGGAAACCTAAGTCTGTTGCTCTAAAAGTTCAAGGAGAAGCTGCTGTAAAGAACAAAGGGAAAACACATGTCACAAAGTCTGACACTGAGTCATCAAACTCTGATGATGACTCAGACTCTGATGTTCTCTCAGACTCTGAGGATAGTGATACTGAGATGATGCAATTGGCAGCATTGATGGTTAAAAGTTTCAAGAAGATGGCTTACAAGAATTTCAATAAAGGAAAGAAATTTTTAAGGAATGACAGAAACTCTGACAAGAAAGGTTTTAAAAAGAATGAAGGCAAGGAAGAGATTTCTGGAAAAGCTGATAAGTCTAAATATACCTGCTTCAACTATGGTGAAAAGGGTCATTTTGCAACTGAGTGCAATAAAGCCAAGAATGAAAAGGAACAAGCTTTTATCACCAAGAAAGGAAGCTGGGTTAAAAGTTTCAAGAAGATGGCTTACAAGAATTTCAATAAAGGAAAGAAATTTTTAAGGAATGACAGAAACTCTGACAAGAAAGGTTTTAAAAAGAATGAAGGCAAGGAAGAGATTTCTGGAAAAGCTGATAAGTCTAAATATACCTGCTTCAACTATGGTGAAAAGGGTCATTTTGCAACTGAGTGCAATAAAGCCAAGAATGAAAAGGAACAAGCTTTTATCACCAAGAAAGGAAGCTGGGCAGACTCATCAGATTCTAAGGAAGAAGTCAACTATGCTTTGATGGCAAACACTGACAACAGTTCTGAGGCTGTTGAAACTAAGGTACCTCATTCTACTTTTGCTTTTGACACTGAAGATATAACTGAGTTAAGATTGTTCCTTAAAAACTTGCATGTCAGTTATAGAGATCAGACTTTAGAAAATGAGAGACTGAAATCTGAAATTTTAGAAAGAACTAGTTCATATGTTGGTAGTTCAGAAAGAAAGAGATGACTCTGTTTTTATTAAAGATGAATTGTTAAAGAAAAATGCTTCAATTGAATCAGAACTTGCTAAGGAGAAAGAAATTATAAAAACATGGACTAACTCAGGAAAAACTACTCAGAATATACTAGATAGTGGAAATTGGAAGAAGGGATTAGGTTACATTGATAAGAATGAAGCTGAGCCATTTCAACAAGAGACTGTTAAAATTGATAGACCTAAGGTTGCACCAGTTAGATTTGTTGCAGAATCAGAAGTTCATGTCAAGTCAAAAACTGATAAACCTAAACAAGTTAACATAGGCTTAATGACTCAGAAACAGCTTAAGCATAAGCTCAAGGAAGTCAAACAAGAAAACAGGATTAAGGAACCTAGGAAAAACAGAAATGGAAAGGTAGGTATAAACAAAAGCAATAACTATATGCCTA
Source organism: Daucus carota subsp. sativus (assembly GCF_001625215.2). NCBI lineage: Eukaryota > Viridiplantae > Streptophyta > Magnoliopsida > Apiales > Apiaceae > Daucus > Daucus carota. The sequence goes on from NC_030381.2 coordinate 12,206,919, forward strand.
TTCCTAATGCTCCTAGAAAAACTTGTCATAACTGTGGAAATCCTAACCATCTTGCTTCTTTTTGCAGGAAGAATAAGGACATAAATTCTATGTCTCCCAAATCAGAAGTCAAGACTAGGAATGTTAGATTTAGACCAGAAAATCCTTGTTTTCATTGTGGTAGTTTGTGGCATTCCATTTACACTTGTAAGGAATACCATAGCCTATATTATTATTATTATGAATTGAAACCTTCCTTAAAGAAAAAGATTGATTCTACCAGTTCAAACTCTGTTAAAAAGTCTGTTAGCATAAACTCTGATTTAAACTCTGATAAATCTTCCGCTGCTAGTGTTAACAAACTTAAGAAGAACAAAGGATCCAAGCAAGTCTGAGTCCTTAAAACTAATCATTAGTGGTTTGTGTGATTGTAGGGCAACAGGAAGAACATCCTAGTTCTAGACAGTGGATGCTCAGGACATATGACAGGAAATAAATCCCCGCTATCAGAATTTGTGGAGAAGGCTGGCCCAAATGTTTCTTATGGAGATGGCAACATAGGGAAAACTTTGGGATATGGCAACATCAATCTTGGAAATGTCATCATTCAATCTGTAGCTCTGGTCTCAGGACTTAAGCACGATTTGCTCAGCATAAGTCAAATCTGTGACAGAGGATATCATGTCAAATTCTTTGAAGAACACTGTGAAGTGGTTAGCAAAAGCACTGTGAAAGTTGTTCTGAAGGGATACAGACATGGAAATATCTATGAAGCCAAGCTTTCTTTAAACTTTGATAACTCTACAATCTGTTTACTGGGCAGAGCTAGTGTTGAAGATAGCTGGAATTGGCACAAGAAACTCTCTCACTTGAACTTCAACAACATAAATGAATTAGTGAAGAAAGATCTTGTACCCAAATCAGTATTTACACCAGATGGCCTCTGTGACTCTTGTCAAAAAGCAAAACAGAAAAATCCTCATTCAAAAGTAAAACTGAGTCCTCAATTCTTGAGCCTTATCATCTGCTTCATGATGATCTATATGGACCAGTAAATATCATGTCCATTGCAAAGAAAAGATATACTCTGGTCATTGTTGATGAATTTACCAGATATACATGGGTATACTTTCTACACAGCAAGGATGAGACATCTTCTCTTCTGGTTGAACATGTCAAGCAACTGGACAAAATCTCTAAAGATGCAGTAAAGATCATCAGGAGTGATAATGGCACTGGGTTCAAGAATTCTAAAATGGAAGAGTTCTGTAAAACAAATGGAATTAAGCAAGAATTCTCAGCACCTGGAACACCTCAGCAGAATGGTGTAGTAGAAATAAATAACAGAACTCTGATAGAAGCTGCAAGACCATGCTGGAGGAAGCAAAATTGCCAACTTACTTTTGGGCGGAAGCTGTGCAGACTGCTTGCTTCACACAGAATGCAACTCTGATAAATAAGCATGGGAAAACACCATTTGAGATGGTTAAAGGCAGAAAGCCAAATTTGAAATATTTTCATATATTTGGTTGCAAATGTTTTGTTCTCAAGAGTCATCCTGAACAGTTGACCAAGTCTGACTTAAAGGCTGACGAAGGAATCTTTGTTGGCTACCCTCTGTCAACTAAAGCTTTCAGATTGTATAATCTGAGAACAAGAGTGGTCATGGAATCTATTCATGTGTCTTTTGATGATAAGAAGATAACTGGAATAGAAGATTTTGATGAACATGACCAACTAAGATTTGAAGATGAAGAAGCATTCTGTGATTCAACAAACTCTGATTCTGAAATTATATCAGAGTCTGTCACTCCAAATCATCAACCTCAAGCACATGTTGAGGGGAGCACTTTGACAATGAACATCTGGAAGAAAATGGCGAGGACTTAACAGACAACACAAACTCTGATGCAGATTCATCAAACTCTGATAGATCTATATCAGAAAATAATGAGGGTACATCTTTAGGGGAAGCATCAGAAACTCAGAATACTCATGAAGATAGAATGAATCATGGGGGGAAAGCATCAGAGAATCAAAATGATAATGGAAATAACATGGATTATGGGGGAGGATCCAGTTCCAGAAGTAAACTGCCTGATGCAAGAAAATAGACAAAGTCTCATACACCAGATCTGATAATTGGAGATCCAGATGCTAGAGTGCAAACTAGAACAGCAACAGCAAATGAATATCTGTTTCATTCATTTTTATCTCAGACAGAACCCAAGAAAGTGGAGGACGCTCTTCAGGATGCTGATTGGGTGACAGCAATGCAAGAAGAGCTAAATGAATTTGAGAGAAATAAAGTCTGGACTTTGGTACCAAGACCCAAGAACAGATCAATAGTTGGTACTAAATGGGTGTTCAGAAACAAGACTGACAGTGAGGGCATAATTACCAGAAATAAAGCAAGACTGGTAGCCAAAGGTTATTCAACAAGAAGGAATTGACTATGATGAGACCTTTGCTCCAGTTGCAAGGTTAGAAGCAATCAGAATCTTTTTGGCCTATGCTGCTCATAAAAAATTCAAAGTCTTTCAGATGGATGTGAAAAGTGCTTTTCTCAATGGGGAACTGGAGGAAGAAGTGTATGTTGAACAACCTCCAGGTTTTGTAGACTCCAAATTTCCAAATTATGTCTACAGACTTGACAAGGCACTCTATGGACTAAAGCAAGCTCCAAGAGCATGGTATGAAACTCTGGCTCAATTTCTGTTAGAAAGTGGATTCACCAGAGGTACAATTGACAAAACTCTATTTTATCTCAACCATGGTAAAGACCTGCTTTTAGTTCAAGTTTATGTGGATGATATCATTTTTGGCTCTACTAATTCTAAACTCTGTGAAAGATTCTCAAAGCTTATGCAGTCCAGATATCAGATGAGTATGATGGGAGAGATGAGCTATTTTCTGGGACTTCAAGTCAAACAAACTGATGAGGGTATCTTCATTAATCAGTCTAAATATACCAGAAACCTGCTAAAGAGATTTGGCATGCAGGACAGTTCAGCTGCCACCACTCCCATGGCCACAGCCACTAAGTTAGATACAGACACTGGAGCATCAGTGGATGTTACTAACTACAGATGCATGATAGGCTCACTCTTATATCTAACAGCCAGTAGACCTGATATCATGTTTGCTACGTGTCTCTGTGCAAGATTTCAAGCAGATCCAAGAAAGCCACATCTGGTAGCAGTTAAAAGAATTTTCAAATATCTCAAGGGAACAGTTGAGATGGGACTCTGGTATCCTAGAGAATCAAACTTTACACTAATTGGCTACTCTGATGCAGATTTTGCAGGATGCAAAATAGACAGGAAAAGCACAAGTGGGAGCTGTCAATTTCTGAGAGGCAGATTAGTTTCTTGGTTCAGTAAGAAACAAAAATCTATCTCCACATCCACTGTAGAGGCAGAGTATATTGCAGCAGGAAGCTGTTGTGCTCAGATTTTATGGATGAAAAATCAACTGCTGGACTATGGGTTATTTCTAACTCAAATTCCTATTTATTGTGATAACCAAAGTGCTATTGCCATGACAAGAAATCCAGTTCAGCACTCTATGACCAAGCACATCAGCATTAGATATCATTTCATCAGAGAACATGTCATGGAAGGGACAGTGGAATTACATTTTGTCCCTACAGATCAGCAGTTGGCAGATATCTTTGCCAAACCTTTGGCTGAAGCAACATTTACAAGACTTGTAAATGAACTAGGGATGATCTCTGGTCCTCTCTAAACTCTGTTTAGCTATCTAAGAATATATATGTTCTCATTAGTTGTCATGAGCATGATTTATAACTGCTTCTTTTATTATCTGTCTTAAACTCTGATGATTATTAGATAAACTCTGATGCTTATACTCTGACCTGACAAACTCTGATTATATGAAACTTTCTCTGCTGAGCGACCTTCCTGTGAAGAAATTGTTGCAAATTCCTGAATTGAGTCATTAATAACTCTAAAGTCTGATATTTGTGACATTACAGATATGAAAATTTCTTTGACATCCCTCATGATCTTAATCTGACACGTACTTAGACTGCCTTACTTCTTAGACATTAGATATGTAATCAGTGTAGAATCTCTTTTATTCCCTTTATGAGCACAGAGTCATTAAACCTTCAGTAAGGATTCATATTTATTATGACTTCTCTTATAAAAAAAATACTCCTTTGAGATCTTAGATACTCTGTGTTGGGAACGACCCAAGTGCATTGCTGGTATTAAGCAAAATGCATCAGAAAAACATTATTTTTTCTTGGGGACCTTTCACATTCTCTGATTACTGGAGAAATACTCTGAGCAGTAGGAAATTTATCTGATGAAGGTTATAACTCACTTACCCTGAGAAGTTTCTATTCTGAAGATTATTTGTGAAATACTCAAGAGAAGCGTATGTAAACTCTGATCCATGCTGTGGTCGACTCTGTTGCCTATGAAGTGTTTAAATAATTTTCTGACAGACTGGTTCGTTCTAAAATTCTTGAGAATTTTGTCAATCTCTGTGTCAATCTTAGATTCATGTGTACACACACTTTACACTCCATATTTGTGATTAACAAATTTTGTGACGACGACTTATTTTCGATTTAATTCAAATAATTGTTTGTAAACTCTGAGGATATATATTGTCTTAATTTAAGACTCTCGATATGTCATCTCTCATCAGATAAATTCTGTGTATATCTTATCGTTGTCGCATACTCTGATATTTATTTAAATTCTGGTTCAAGTCAATCTCTGATCGACTTCAGAATTTATTAAATAAATATTTGGTTCAGTAAATATCAGGTATAATTTTTAAACAGTACAAAATCTGTTTGTATTCTTTAGTGGAGTAAAACACGGTTAATTATTGTGTTTTCTCGGAAATGGTTATGAAAACACAAGTTTACACGCAACGTTAATAATTACTGCTCCACCATCTTTTGTTACGGTTAGCAGTCTGCCACATGTCCCACTACCATTTTGTAATCAGCTGATCGTGTGCATTCATATGTATCCTCAGTTAAAAGATTTTAATCTTTTACTCTTTCACACGAATTTTTCACTGCTATCTCTCTCTCTTTTCTCTATTTTCACTTACACATTTCATCAAGCACCTTATCTGCGTCTCTAAACTCTCACATTTTTTTCAGCAAAATGTCGACTACAGCTTTTGAGCATGATGGAGTAAAGTTCGTAACCAACAACTATGCAGCCATTTTGGATAATGATGAAGCCCCCAAGGAGTTTTATCTAATTCAAGATTTTCTAGCTCATAGTGAGCTCATGTATGCTCTGACTCAACCTGAGTCCATATCTCCTGCTCAAGTGCTCACATTTGGAGAACAACAAGATATGATGATGGAGGTGATCATGGCTCACCATCCCTGACTTGTGAATATGACGGTCAAGAGTATTTCGTCTCTCCGGCCACTGTCAGAAGGGCGCTTCATCTTCCTGACCACAACAAGTTCGAATCTTCTGTCACTACCCAAACTCTGAGAGACATGATGAATTTTTTTGGGTATTCAGGCAGTACTGACAAGATGGGGGAGCTCAAGCGTCCAAATCTTTGCAAGGAATGGAGTTTCTTTTATGACTGCATTACCAGGGCCTTTGGGAACAAGTGTAGCAACTTTGATGCAATTCCAATCTTCAGTCAACAAATTGGGTATTCTCTGATCCAGTTACAGCTCATGTTCAGGAGATCCCTTGTGATGCTATTTCTGAGGATGCTACAGAAGCTCTGGCATCTCATACTCTCAGCATTACAGTTGTTGAAGATGATGAGAATGAGGAGGTATCTTCTCTACCTATTCCAGTTCCTCAGATTGCCTCTACTCAGTCTCCAGAAGCTCCTACAATCTCTGAGCCTCCCACCACTGAAGCTCAAGCTGTGTTTATATACACAGTTACATGATATAAACTGATTGATGTATATTTATCTGCTTCCTAAAATAATCTAATCAGTAGCTATCCTTCTGCTGTCCTGATCTGCACAATCTTCCTTGATCTTTATCTTCCTTGTTTATCCAGATCTGCTCCTAGAAATCAGCCGCTTGCAAACTTTGATCTTCGCTAAACTCTAATCCAGCTGGCAGTCGTCAAACTCTGATTTCTGGATAAACTCTGATCTTCAATTCTACACACTAAACAAGTTAGATACCTGTGACATCATCAAATATGTAACAATCAGACTCTGGCGGTTTCTCTACAAAATCCATAGAAATGTTTTTCCAAGGTGTATTAGGAACTATTAGAGATTGCAGAAGTCCAGGAGACAAAAGGTGTTCATTGTTATATCTCTGGCAAATCTCACAATTTTTTATCCAAACATCCACATCTTTTTTCATTCCTGGCCTGTAAAATGTAATTTTCAGTCTTTGTAAACATGCACTTTGGCTAGAATGACTTCCCAGAGAAGAATGATGCAATGCTTCCACCACCTGTTTTCGAACTTCTCCAGTACACCCCAAGTAGATTTTTCCTTGTTTCCATATAATTCCTTGGACATACTGAAATTCACTTGTACTAGTTGGATCTATCAATATTTGGGAAAGATCCCATGGCATTCCATATCTTGCTCATAACTTTGCATAACCTGCTGTAGCCCCATAGGTTGTAATTCTGAGATAGCAGTCAACCTTTCCACCTGTCCACTACTGTCATGACCTTGCTCCACCCTTGACAAAGCATCAGCTGCTGTGTTATCAACCCTTTCTTGTGCTGAATCTCATAATCCAGACTTAATAATTTTGATAACCGCTTGTACTGTAATATGGTGTGAAGAGGTTGTTCTAACAAGAACTTCATGTAGGAACAATCGGATCTTGGCCCTGCGTTTTATAAAATTCATTAAAAGAGTAGGAATAGAATATTAACCTTAATCGCTACGTCGCAAGCGATTCAAATCTACGTCTTCTACTGTATTCCCTGATTCCCCCTTGGACGAAGTGTGGCCTTCGATCTCACAAGGTGTACCTCTCCTTAAAGCTCCAAAAATCCAAAATCCTAGCTGACTCTTTGAGAAAAATGGCTGCCTCTCTCAAACCCTAGGATGTAAATTCGTTTTTGGTGTGTCCCATAGCTTTAGGAGAAAGAGAATATATATAGGCTACAGTAGAGATCATGGACCATTAGGTCAAGCCTTCCAATAACATACCGGGCCAAGCCCAATTTCATTAAATATTAATTGAATCCACTAAAGAATTAACATTTGCACTACCTTTCCTAATTCCGTAAATTAATTATTTAATTCGGCTCCCATATTAATTGCTTATAAATTCCCCATGTTTAAAATATCGCATGTCCATTAATTAAATTAATTTTTGACAATTAATCTAATCAATATCTTTTATCCTTGATCATCCACTCAATCTTATAATTATGCAAGAACAAATCTGCCTGCAGGACTAAAGCATAATTATCTTTATGAGCTTTCAAGAGGACAACATCACAAGAATATATTTTTCAGACACGTTTTCCTTTTATAGTTAATATCCCACTTTGTATATAATGTCATTGCCGAATACATAAATTAGTAATTTAAAATAAATTACTTAACGTATGAATCAAGGCATGTGCATTAAATACAAGTGTCAATCACTATATCCTGATTAAGAACCTAAGAAATAATAATATCATAGAATCTTAGTTCTTTACTGTCAGCATAAAAGAAACAATTATTCTACTATTTTGATCTCGTTCAATATACACAAAGTATATAAGTATTATTCATTAGTCAAGATAAACTATTTCTAAATAATACTTTAGCCGTTCCAATGGTCTGTTTAACACCACTTCGACTGTGAAACCTTATTATATTATATAAGGAGTTTGACAATATTCTAACCTTCTGCTATCCCATTTGATACTAGATTGTCTACAATATATAATATACAGGCAATGTGAAAACATGCATTCAAGATTCTCATATAATAGTTATTAAAGTATATACTTCAAAGGAATATTTCAGTATAAACCCCAACACTTCAATGATTGATGGTCTATCTTGATAATAAAATGGTGACCTACTAAGTAATGTCTATATTTAGTTACTGCCAACACCAGTGCTAACAATTCTTTTTCATAGACTAAAAATCCCAGATTCCTCTTACTAAAAGATTTGCTCAAATAAGCAACTGGCTTACCCTACTGCATTAGGACAACACCCATTCCAGTTGCACAGGCATCAGTCTCCACCACAAAAGCCTCAGCAAAATTTGGCATTGCCAATACAGTTGCTTCACACAGAGCTTAAGAACATTAAAAGCTGCTGTAGCTTGATCATTCCACTGAAAACCCTCTTTCTTGTGTAAGTTATTCAATTTTTAGTGATTACCTCATAATGTTTGATAAATCTTCTGTAGTACTCTGATAAACCCAAAAACCCTCTCAAGGTATTAAATGGGTCAGGTACGGGCCATTGGATGATACTTGTTATTTTTTATGGATCCATACTAACTCCTTTACCAGATATCAAGTGCCCCAAATACCCTACAGAAACAGCTGCAAAAGTACATTTAGATCTCCTGGCATACAACTCATTTTCAGTCAGCACTTTCAAAACTAGTTCCAAATGTTGCAGATGAGAATTCAAATCCTTGTTGTACACCAGAATATCATCAAAAAACACTAATACAAATTTCCTCAAGAAGGGTTGCAAAACCTGATTCATTAAAGACTGAAATGTGGCAAGAGCATTAGTCAGCCCAAATGGCATGACTATAAATTCAAAATGGTCATGGTGAGTCTGAAAAGCAGTTTTGTAAGTATTAGTTGGCTTAACCAAGATTTGATGATATCCAGCCCTTGGATCCAATTTTGTGAACATTTCTGCCCCATGCAATTCATGTAGCAACTATTAATATTGGGTATATAAAATCTATCTTTGATGGTTAGCTTGTTCAGCTGTCTACAGTCAACACAAAATCTCCAGGAATCATCTTTTTTCCTAACAAAAATCACAGGAGATGCAAAAGGACTATTGTTGTTCTTAATAATGTCACTATCTAACATTTGTTGCACCTGTGTTTCAATCTCATTTTTTTTGTGAATGAGGATATCTATAGGGTTTTAGTTTAAAAGGTGTAGATCCTTCTTGTAAAGGAATTATATGATCCATAGATCAAGATGGAGGTAACCCTACAGGTATCTCAAAGACTTTTGAATACTTATCATGTAAAGAAGAAATAGAACCTGGAAGTTCTTGTTTCTCCTCTATTGCACGTACATTATCCTTCATTTATTGCTGTGCTAATTGCTTGTTCAACAATTGTAAATCATTTCCCCTGACTAACTGCATTGTTGCCTTTTCTACCCTTCCACTCAAAATCATTTGAGGTTCAGTGTCTGATTCTACATTCAACTTCAAGTACAATTTCTTGAAGTCAAAAAGAATAAGGCTGAATTGTTGTAACCAATCTACTCCTAGTATCCAATCCCATCCAGCAATGTCAATTACTCTAAGATCGAAAATAAACTCATATTGTTGTATTTTCCATTTAACCTTAGGTAAATAAAATTCACTAATGAATTCCCTTCTATCTGCTAATTTAACAGAAATTCCTTCACACTTCATATTCAAGAACAGTACCATTTTGAACCAATTTATTGAATGAGGGTTCCTAACCAACACCACAGATTTTAACTCCTCAAACCTTTCTACATATTCAAGAACAGTACCATTTTGAACCAATTTATTGAACTCATCATGCTCATCTAACCCTCCTTTCTTTCCAAATCTTTTAGCCAAAGCATCACAAAAATCAGACCAAGATATCGTTTCTTGAATCAACTTGAAACTCTGAAACCACACATCTACTTTACCTTCTACAAACATTTCAACAAACTCTCTACTCGAGCTTTGTCACTAACATGATGCATTAGAAAGAACTTGTTGCACTTGCGAATTCAAGCTCTTAGATCATCCCCACTAAAGCTTGGAATCTCCATTCTTGGTTGTCTGAATTTCCAATTAAAAGCTTTCTCACCCCGATTGTGGCCACCCCCATCTTCCTTCGACTGTGACTAATTGCCCGAAGTGTGTAGAATCGGTGTTCTCTCTATGAATATCTCACCCTCACGACCCACAGTTTTGGTCAAATTTAACCCCGAAAGGATTCCCCCAACCTTCGTCTGAATCCTATCCTCCATAGTAGAGTTATATATCTCAATTTTCGCATCGCAATTCGTAACCAAAGATACCAATTGATCAATCTTATTGATAATTTTTGATTCCATGGCAGAAGTTGTCTTTTCAATCTGTTTGTGACATGTGACACTCACTTCTTGAATTTTAATTTCGATTTCTCGCCATGAATCCTCCGTTAGTCTCGATCTCGTCGTCGTCATGTGGCTTGAGAATCGAGTGGCTCTGATACCACTTCTAAAGAACTAAGAAATGTATTACTGAAATGGTAAGCTGTTACAAAGAGTTTACAGAGAGAAATGGGGAAGAATAGAAGATTCTCGAGAGAGAATGGAGCAATACTAGACTGATTTTCTGTACAAGACAATGACACTACTTTATAACATTTTTTCCCTCCAAAACTAACTACATATAACCCTGACAGCTTGGATGTGTAATCGTAACACCAGGTAAAGACGAAGTGTATCATATGTTAGTCGACATGTAAAATCTCATAGCTGTCGGATGAGGCGCGAGGGATATTTTAGCGGTACAATTTTGTTTTCGTCCTAGCAAACTGGATTATTTGGACTAAGTTGAAAATGTCCGATATGAATACATGTCAAATTTCAGACTAAGCAAGGGTACTTCGAGAAAAAATTAAAAATCAGAATAATATCTATATCCTCCCTAATCGAGTGTGATGAGATAAATTTGTATTAAGAACTTATCCTAAATCGTACACTACAAGAAAAGCGGCTATTTTCGACCGTCAAAATCTGGTCGAAATTAATTATTTTCGACCGGAAAAAGTTGGTCGAATATAAGCTAGTCGAAATTAAAAACCCGGTCGAAAATATTTAATTTCGACCAAATACGGTCGAAATTATAAATTCGACCGAAATTTGAAAATTTCAAAAATTCAAAAAAATTCAAATTTGCCGCCCAAAAAGTATAATTTCGACCGAAATTGGTCGAATTTATACATGCTAAATTCGACCAAATCCGGTCGAATTTAACATACCACATTTAAAAAAAAAATACAGCAGACTGTTGCACAATGCAGCATGAATGAGAAACTAAGACATAAAACCAACAAACAATCTCTTTAATTCTAAGGTAACAATAGTAACATGATTCTTGAAGAACACCAGAATTACTTATACATAAGAAATCCAAAGAAGTTTAAAACAAAGCATATAACAAACAAAACAAAGCATAAACTAAACTCAACTCAAACCCATAAATAAGTTTGTTTGTATCTACAATAAACTTGAACATACATATGAATTTATGTATGTATATGTAAGGTATCGGCAAACGAAAAGGGGTTGTCGGAAACAGGGGCCTCTTCATCATCGGCGCCGGAGATATTCACCAAAACGGTGCCGGAGGAGTCGACAAAGTCGTTGGTGACTGTGTTAGCTTTGAGGATTTTTAGAGACTATACAGAAGACCTGCTCCATGAACAAGATAAAAAGTCCATTAGCTCCACAGCGACGGTAACTGAACCGCGTTCATTTTGGGAGAGATGAACCGGGAAGAGTTTTAAAAATATAGCTGCAGATAGATTATATGGAGGAAGAGAGAGAGAAGGGGTACCTCGGGCGGTCGGGCGTGAATAGCTTGTATGTATGAATTGTTGCGGGCGACACTGAAGAAAAGATATGTGGGGAACTCATTGAGAGTTTAAGTTAACCTTTTTATACAATGAACAGATGACAAAAACTGGTTAATAAGTTTTTGTTTTTAATATTTAAGCTTGTATCCAAACTTTTTGGATTTAATATATTTTAGTGGTATTATTAAAATTTTAGAAAATTATTAAGTTTGATTCATATAATACTTCTAACTAGTGTTATTTCCCGGTTGTTATTTTGAATTATCTAAAAATAATTATCGATAAAACAATCTTATATAAATTAATATTAATATAATTTGATATTAATAAATATTTTAGTTATATTATTAAAATTTTAATAAATATTAAATTTATATAATTTGATATTTTAACAGCCAACTGATAATTTGGCTAGTACATCTAAATCTTGTATACTCCTAATTTGTTAATTTGAATTTTTTAAAAATAATTCTCAATGATCCAACCTTATAGATGTTAAGATCGATCTATTTTAGTCATATTCCTAAAACTCACAAAATATTAAACAAATATAATTTGAAATTTTAACAGTCAACTAATAATTTTACTAGTACATCTATAGTGTATAATCCTATTTTGGTAGTTTTATTTCTTAAAAAATAATTATCGATGATCCAATCATATAGATGTTAATATCGATATATGATTTATATGATTTGAGATTTGGACAATCGATTGATAATTTGACTATTACATCCAAATATTGTATACTCCTGGTTTGTTTTTTGATTTAAAAAAAAATAATTATCAATGATCCAACCTTATGGATGTTAAGATCGATATATTTTAATCATATTCTTAAATTTTCAACAAATATTAAATTTATATGATTTGAGATTTTAACAGTCAACTGATTATTTGACTATTATATCTAAATCGTGTATACTCGTGATTTGGTAGTTTGAATTTTTTTTAAAATATTTATCGATGATCCAACCTTACAGATGTTAAGATTGATTAACTTTAGTCATATCTCTAAAATTTCAAAATATATTAAATTAATATGATTTGTGATTATAAGAGTCAACTAATAGTTTGACTAGTTCTTTGTTCTAGCGTTTAGTCCGGAATTGTCATTTGAATTTTTATAAAATAATCATCACTGAGCAAATCGCAAAAAATTATTATCAATATATTTTAGTAATATTCCTAAAGTTTGATAAAATATTATTTTAATTGATATAAGATTTTAATAGTCAACTAGTATTTCTAATCAGCATCAATCCGGTCATATCATGTATTATTGAATAAAATAAAATTTATGACAACACATAATAAAGATATTCATGTTTGTTTTAATTTTTATGTTGATCTATGCAAGAATTTGTATTAAACTAACAAGATTTGTGATTTTATAAAAAAAATATAATTTCAATAATATTTGGCCGATTTAATAATTTCGACCATTTCTGGTGGAAATTGTTAAATTCGACCAGAAATGGTCGAAAATAATAATTTCGACCAGAAATGGTCGAAATTAGTTCAAAATTTTTTGAACATAATTAGGCGGCAATTTTCCCGCTCAAAATTTTTGGGCGGGAACTTTCCCCCTCAATTTTGTGGTCAAAATAAATTCGACCATATTTGGTCGAAATTATTAATTTCGACCTTTTTTGGTCGAAATTAATAATTTCGACCAAAAATGGTCGAAATTAGTTGAAATTTTTTGGGCGGGAACTTTCCCCCCTTTATTTTGCCATCAAATTTTTCGACCAACTAAAAAAATGGTCGAATTTATGTCTATTTTCGACCAACTAAATTCGACCGGAATTATTTTCGACCAATTAAATTCGACCGGAAGTATTTTCGACCGAGTTTGGTCGAAATAATTATTTTCGACCGTTTACGGTCGAAAATAGCCGCCGGTCGAAATTAACCGGTCGAAAATAACCGCTTTTCTTGTAGTGGTATGAGTTTTTCAATTTGATTTGCAGTGATTTATTAGACTAGATACTAATTTGTAAAGTATAGGAGCTATTTATCAGAATATGTTTGTTTACCTTTGATTGAAAATTGTCAGCTTCTATTTCAAAAATGAGAATATGCAAAAACAAAATCCAGATATGCAAAATCGACCTGTTTCAAGACTTTCAAATTCGGGTTACAACCGAATTCATGAAGTATATTGGATGCATTAGTAGAATTATCGGAGAGCGATATCAGCAAGCTTGTTCAAGACTGCTCGGTTGTTTTGTGCCGTCACCAAATCATAAATTAAAATTGGTCATTTCTTCCCATAGTCTAGTTTGGTGAACGTTGGGTGTTGAATAATAAATGCGTAGCTATCTCAATGTATTCGCATCAGCATCTTCACAATCTTGCATAGATATCGATATCCAGAGTAAGAATTCGCAGTTAATATTAGTTGGACCGAGATATCGGATCAACGCTCACCTGTCAGGGACCTGATCAGTAATAAATTCAAATATTCACGGTCTCTTGTTGCACCTTTTACAGATACTAGTAGAGGATTTTAACAAGGATAATAAGATTGAAATTCTTTTTGGGGTTTTTAACAAGCAAAGCTTATCCCTTTCGAAAATTTATAAATGTAGTATGATCCTATCTGTCACGGTCAAAATGGTAACAAGGTATGATCTCATTCGACTTTAAATCTATGCATGCATATGATTTACTACCGAATATGAATTTTGGTTTGGAAATTCGTAGTTGTGACTTGTTCGGGATTGATTACTACATAAGTCTTGGTTGTTCAAGGCTAAATATGAATTTTTGGTTTCGAAATTAGTAGTTGTGACTTGTTGGGGATTGATTACTATATAAGTCTTGGTTGTTCAAGGTTAAAGACATCAACACATATTACAGAACACCAATCGTAAGAGAAGCAGAGCAAAAATGGCTATTGACATTGAAGTTGTTTCAAAACAAAACATAAGGCCATCTGTTCCAACGCCCGAACACCTCAAAAAATACACCCTTTCGTTCCTTGATCAACTCGCTCCTGGAGTTTTTATACCACTACTCTTCTACTACCCTGCTGATGATCAGGCCGAAAACAGGCTCAAATCCGATCACTTGAAAAAATCTCTTTCGGAGGCATTAAGTAAATTTTATCCGTTAGCGGGGCGTTTTGTTAGTGACAATGGTCATGTTGACTGCAACGACGAAGGTGCACAATACGTTGAAGCTCAAGTCAACTGCAAATTAAATGATGTTATTCGTGATCCGATACCTAATGAACTCGCCAAGTTGCTTCCCCTGGAACTGGATGATGCTACTGTGGACCTCAACTTTGCAGTTCAGGTCAATTTCTTCAAATGTGGAGGACTCGCTGTAGGCGCGGTGATCTCCCATAAGGTAGCTGATGCCTTGTCCTTTGTGAATTTCATGACTAGTTGGGCTGCTATTGCTCGTGGGGAGCAGGATGTACCATCTCCGATTTTTGGTCTGGCAAAATTGTTCCCCCCTCTTGATATGTCTGGATTTGAGGATCGAACGGGTGTACTGAAAGAAAATATAATTTCCAAGAGGTTCCTGTTCGATGCATCTAAAATACTTGCCTTAAAAAATAAATGTGCTGAAGATAACAAAAATAAAAGCCCAGAGGATCGGACTCAACCAACCCGATTTGAAGCCTTATCAGCCTTCATATGGAACCGTTACATGGCTGCAACAGGAAAAAACCCAGGGGCGCCAGAGAATACAAACATAATGTTTCTGCCAGTGAATCTACGGACGAGGTTTGATCCGCCACTTCCAAAGCATTATTTTGGCAATTTATACCGTATGGCCATATTGACACCGTCCATGCAGAATGGGGAAAAAGAAAATTACGGGGATATAATTAGCCAGGCCAGAGAGGCAATAAAGTCCGTTGACACGAGCTACGTGGAGAAGCTAAAGAAAGGCGAGGATCATTTGATGTGTATGAAACAGATGGCCCAAAAGTTTGATAAAGGAGAAATGCTTACCATGTCTTTCACTAGCTTGAGCAGGTTTGGTGTGTATGAGGCGGATTTCGGATGGGGAAAACCAGTATGGGTCAGTTCTGCTCGGCTCACGTTCAGTAATGTGGTTACATTTTTCGACAACAAAGAAGGTGATGGAATTGAGGCATGGATTATCTTGAAGGAGGATGAGATGGCTAAATTCGAAGCTGATCAAGAGCTCGTTTCGTTTGTTTCCTCGACTGTTTAAGTAATCAGTTACCGGTGATCTGCAATTTCAATTTCAAGTTTAAGATTTATGTTGCACTTGTACGATTTATACGATAGTCTCTGTTTAAACTAAGCATGTAACAATGTAATGTGAAAAAAAAAAAATATGTCTGCAGTTATGTTGAATAATTGTAAAATTGCTCGCTATTTTAGGGAGCAAAGCACGGTAAGATTTGCGTACATATAATTAGAGTTAATTTCACGTACAATAGAACTATATGAAACTAATTTTGTCGATAGAAAACTTTTAAAACTATATGAAACTTAAATTTGTCAATACAACTCATAATCCATATGGATACACTGATTTACAACTTAAATTTTGTAAACAAATAATTGAGTACATAAAAATTACAACTTAGTTTTCGAATTCATATCCACTACACATTTAATCAGTCTAGATACATAGCATCCCAAATATTGCTGAGAATCGATGGTCAACTACTAGAACTGCACATACATTAGCTGGTTACAGATCAGGATAGCATCCAAGGAACTCGTTCATGTGATTCTGAGAGTCTAACTCTTCGTCGCATGGAATCAGTGGCATGTTCGGAAAGGAAAACAATGCATCTGGCGCCTCAATCACTTTCGGCATGTAGAAGTTGTCAACATTGATCATTTCATTGTAATTGTTTACATAATTACCTATCTTATCTTGATCAGGATCGAGACCTGTAGAAACTGTACTTGGACTATCGAGTTGAGGAAGATCAGTAAGCTGGTGATTGAAGTGATGAGTATTGTTAGAAATCTCCTTGCGGTCTAAATTGTTGTCAAATGGTACTAGGTGATAGTTTGTGCTTTGATTAAGCAGGGCTGCGTGCATTGGATTCAGCATGTCGTAGTTTCGAAAATAATGTGCATTGTTCCATTGGTCATTTTCTTGATGCCTCTGGTTTGGAGTCGGCTTTTTGAATGCTCGGCAGACAACCCATCCTTCTTCCTGCAATTCATAATTAATATGTCATCAATTATACTATATTTACTTGCATGTTCTAAATTAACTAACGAATGTTATATACAAAATAACTAGTTATGATACATATTTTAAAATGTTGAAGCTCCCAAGACCCCTCCCTAAATCAAGCTCTCACTAAAAAAACAGGGCAAAACTGACTGTCTAAAACCGACCGACATGAAAAAGTGTCGGGTTAAAACCGACCGGCTAAATTCGGTCGGTTTTGACGGGAACGACGTCGGTTTGCCTTCCTGGCAACACCCCGACATATTTTAACCGACCACCGTCGGTACGGTCGGTTTTATAGCTAAAGTGTCCTATTAAGTTATCGATCCATCTAAAATCTCAAGGTATTAAAGAAAAATCTATCGAAAATCTTAATCTTAAGATGTCAGAGAAAGGTCTCAACACGGTCTTATATTATTCAAAAGTTCTCTTGCTAAGTGCACAACTTATCTTTGTAAAATTTGTATGATATATATGTTCACATGCGCGCGCCGCAAAAGTAACCAGAATGTATTCACATCTTCGGCCTCGTAAAGAAGCTTTCTGGAGATGGTGGTGTCGCTGTCATATAAGACTTCTTTTAAAGAACATAAGTTCTAAATGTAATAATGCACGAATAAACATTGCCAATTATCTTTAGAGTTTATGTGGTCTATTTTAACACCCTCCGAGACCTGTGTACACATTCAAAAAAGGTTGAAGAACTTGCCTGTGGAGGTCCGTGTTCCGATGACTGGAGACGATACTCATGCATGATCCAGTCAGTTTTGATCCCAGTGGGGGCACGGCCTTTGTAGAAAACTAGGGTTTTCCTCATGCCTATTATGCTTTCTTTCGAGAGTACAGCTTTATCTCTTCCGGTTGCCTTCCAAAACCCTTCAGTAGTTGCTCTATTAGTCCGTCTTCCGGTTGGATACTTCCTATCTTTGTGACTGAAAAAGTACCACTCATTTTGTTCTTCATATCCCAGTTTGCATTTGCCTGCATATATCAACACATATATGTAATTAATTGGTTTTCTCAATAGTTAAGTTGATGTAATTTTCGATAAAGATACATGGTGTGGAGAATCAAGTACGAGGACTAGTTAAAGTTCTTGAACGTGTGTGTCAGTATTTAAATTTTTATAGACTCATGTCTATAAAATACCTTGAATGTCCCAGGGTTCAATCCTGTAAAGATCGAT
This sequence comes from Daucus carota subsp. sativus, assembly GCF_001625215.2. NCBI lineage: Eukaryota > Viridiplantae > Streptophyta > Magnoliopsida > Apiales > Apiaceae > Daucus > Daucus carota. The sequence goes on from NC_030381.2 coordinate 12,225,014, forward strand.
TTCGACAATAACATCCAAATCAATCTTTAAAGAGTTAATTTTCCGCCGGAGGTAGTAGCCTACAAGCTCTTCCTCCGTCGGATGAAACCTAAAACCAGGCGGAACACATGATTCGACTTCCATCGACGACATATTGATGATCCTCCTCTGCAAAACCGAAACATAACCATATTAACATATATAATTAGAGACTGAAATGTCAATAACCATTGTAGTGATCAACTAGGTATAAATTGTAATATTATTCCTTTCACATTTCTTTTGACTTGAGAGCCAATTCAACTAATTTAGCATGCACTAAACCTTGTCAATGTTTGAACAAAGGGATAATGGAAGAAGCTTCCTAGATCATCATTATGACCTATATATGTATAATTTCCAAGCTCTATAGTGAAATCCACACTTGTATAATTGGCATTGATTCCTAACCATTCGTGAAGAAAAAAGCTATGATTATGGACCAAATTAGTCCGGGACCATAGATATAGCTAGAACACTAGCTGCATGAATGTGTTTTCAACAACTTGGCCATACAGGGTTGTTTTTGTGTGTGGGTGTGTGAGTGAGATCTTACCAAACAAATATATAAACGATATATGGTAGATTATTCTTAACATTCTTGAAAAGTGAATTTCAAGCTGCATCTATAAAAGGAAATTTGAAAGGATGTCGAAAATACAAGTTAATAATATATCCTGGGAGAGAGAACAATAAGAGATCATATTTCCTGTAACATGTCCTAATAATATTATATAATATCTACCTGACAAAAAAAAATTATATAATATCTTCGTCATAATAATATATGTTGCGGGAATATGTTCTATCGATGTTATGTGTATAAGATACATTGCACAACATATTAATACATATAAGAAAATATATTACATAACATATATATAGTCCTCGGATTAGTATTTAATTTAAAGGAATTAATCTATTCAACTAAATCATGTAAGTTTTTATTAAATATTTGTGCAGGACAATTGACAATAAATATATATAGGTATATAGTATACATAAGCGTAGAAAGCATGTTATCTTTTCTTTTAGTAAACTCCACTCCTTGTTGGATGATGATGATGATGAAAGTGAAGGTCTTGTACCCACTTCAGTCTCAATATAAATATATTTCTTTATTTAAAATTGTCAGTTTCTTCTTACACATAACAGTTAACACTGCTTAAAAACTGCTTAAGCAAACACGCCTACAAACAAAGACTCAAGATTTTCAGAATTAGTATGATAAAATAATAAAAACAATCATCATGCAATACCAACTAAAAATTAACTTATATTTAAGCTCAAGAAAATGCAATAACAAATATCAGAAATCAGTTGCATTTCCAGAAACTCAGTCTGCAGTCTCTGAGATCCTATTCTGAAATCATGCAAATGCAATTAATTTCTCGATCAGTATCGTTAACGCTACAAGATACACAGGTTTTACTGACCGAAATAATGCGACACATATAAATATCATGCAAGAACAACTAACCAGAAATGAAAACTGAAGCTGGAAGTGCTATTAGGAGGCTTAAAGAGAGAGAGAGAATTAGCAAGAGGGGTAGTGTTGTGAGGAATGTGGTTATGGCAAGACCTAGTAGGTTATGATTGTATTTATATGTGAAGAAAAACAAGGAGAGGGATTTGTGGTTTGCGCGTGGGGTAACAGATGCATGAAATGTTTGTTTGGACGGCGTGGCACTAATTTTCACGCCACCCCCAACCTCCTAAATCCACCGTTATATTGCGTTTCAAGATTTTCTTTATATTCACTTTTTTATAACTAGTTGAGAAGTCGCGCGTTGCGGCGGTCTATTAAAATTATATTAATGATTTAATTTTAATATTTGTAGAGTATAATAATTTTGTGGCTGTCTATAAAAAATATATTAATGATTTAATATTTGTAGGATAAAATAAATTTTATATTATAAAAATCTTGATGTAATACCAATACTAATATACAAAATTGCGAAATTGGACTATAATTCATGGTGAAAAAATGAAAATAAATTTCTACACGTAATTAACAATTTAAAACACGACGAATCTTAATTATTTGTGTTTTTTTAAAAGTAATCATGTTCTTACATTGTCACCTTCCTCCAATTGTTTTGGATTGTTGTGCACAAAAACATCTAACTTGAATCCGTGCGATAACGGTTTATAACTACTCTTGCGTGTAACAACTTTTATTTTTTAATACTGTATAAACAGCTTTCTTAAAAGTTGCTTGAACAGAATAAACAGATAATACATGAATAATTTTTTTCTGTATACAAAATAAATCATATGAAAATTAACAACAAACATGTCCGATTAACAAAACAAATATTATAAAAGAATAACTTCTCCCGTGTTTAGATTTTTGTCGACTCCCACGTAGCGGTCTATACATTTGCTTGCACCAACCTTTATTTTTTTAATACCGTATAAACAACCTTCACTTATCGTTGCAGAAGAACGGCACCATCGAGCTAGAAATCGAGAAAGAGGACTATCACTAGAGATATGTAGGGTTGTGATATTGAGAGAGAGTAGGTTGTGTTTAGATGATCCAAAACTCTACAACCGATAGGAGTCTTTATAGGTGCAGAGAGACTTGTGTGCTACTCTTTCCCATAATTAAATAATCTGAAACAAAATCAGATTAAAACTTTCAAGATGTTATATTTCATAAATAATCTGAAACAAAATCATATTTTGAAACTTGCTTCTAATATATCCGAAACTTGTTTCTAATATATCCGAAACTAAAAAAGGTAGTTCTATCGCTTTTCCTTTATATAGAAACAAAATCAAATTAAAACTTTCAAGCTACTATATTTCTAAATAATCTGAAACAAAATCGGATTTTGAAACCAAAACTAAAAAAGATAGTTCTAATTTTTGATATTTTTCATTCAAAAATTTCAAAAAATTAGAAAAATAGAACGGAGCGATGTGAGAGGCGCCACCTACACGCCCCTCGCTTCTCCTTTATATAAGTATATTGATTAATCTTACATAATTACAAATAGCTAATTAAGACTAGTTTTAGTATTTACTTAGTTTCACTCTACTCATTAAACATGGGAATTATGCTTATATTCCATTGGCAACTCTATTTTATGTTTGGGTTGTAAATTTTAGTTAGAGTTAACTTTATTAATGTGAGCTGTTTTGGAAAGTTTAAATGCTCAATTCAAATTATGTTTATTATAAGGTTATATATAGTCACTTTCAAAATCTTTGTATTTTTCGATATTATTGAACAGTCAGCGACAAGAGTCATCCACGTTTTCATCAATATAATTCATGTAATATTCTCAACAAAGAAATCGCATAATGTTATATTGGTATAGCGATTGTTAATTTATAAACAATATTTAGGCGTTATGACTTCATAATTTACGTCTCAATTCATCCTAATCGATAAAAAATGTTAATCGGTATAAAGATAGAGTAAACTTCAAAATTGTGGTTAAATTTTACATCGATTTTCAAAACGTTGGCCAGAGTTTCAAATAATTTTCACAAAATTAGCTAAACTTTGACTCCGTTTTTTAAAGGGGTGGCTGCCGTTAAAGATTATTAACGGGGGTAATAGACAAAGGGTAAAAATGAGTTTCAGATTTTCAGAAAGGTAGCCAACTTTGGCTCCCTTTCTAAAAGTGTGATTCCCATTAAATGACATTTAATGGGAAGAACATTTTTAGAGCTAAAATTTGACCATTTTTGTGAGAATTTGAAACTGTGGTTAACTTGTTTCACGACCCAATCCATCATTTGTATGATCGTTCATTAAATGGAACTAACAAACACAACGTCCACTTATAATGTTTTATTCGAATCGAGCAAATTTGCCACCAATTAAAGTATGTGGACGACGTGAGTAATAATAAATTACTAAAATTTTGTAATACCTACATATCATATTATTTGATTTTTGGTCGAAATTATATAATCAAAAATAGTTAATTTCAACTATTTTGATAATTTCGACGAGTTTATTATCGATCAATGTTGTTGTAATCAAAATACACTCATTTCAAATATATAAAACAAAATTTAATTAATTTTGATATTTATCCATCAACCAAAAATAATCGGTTTTTCATCGATTCAATCATAAGAGCTAGCATCTCCAACCACGACAATCTCTTAACTAAAAGCTTGGTTGGCATACCAAATATAAAAATTATAGCCAACGCCTTTAGAAAACGACACTCCAACCATAATCACCTCTTGTGTATAATTATAGACAACCTCCTGTGAAAGCATCTCTAAAGGTAATATGTATAATGGTTGGCTATTTTCATTGGCTATACTAAATATGTAAATTTTTTGTTAAGGGGTCTAGTGATTACTCCAACGGGATTATCGTTATTTATGCTTATGTAAAATTATATCTAAAGGCTTTCTTAGATCGACAAATATAACCAACTAGACATGGTTGGCTATATTTTTTGCTAAGGAGAGAGAGAGTTGGAGTTTCAAACTTTTTACATGATCTTTAAAAGTGATACGTAGATGCCAAATAAGCGCCGCCTAGATAATTTTAGCTAAGGGTTTTTATCAATATTGGAGATGCTGTGAAGGATTATATTTGTCGATTCGCTGCAGGTCTGTGAGAAATCTGAAAGAATATTACACATCACTTATTACTATATTAAGTGATAGATTTTATTTATAATAATCTAAAATATTAATAGATACTACTTTTAAATTATAGCCCATCAATAAAACCATCATCAGATTTTACATAACGTGCCAGACGTCCAATTTGATACTCTAAACCTATTCACACTAATACTAAAATACATTCTCTTTTGCATGAGTCTTCGTCTAAAACTTAACAATATCTACCTTTCAAACGGAGGTGAAAAATATGATACAGCATTTGGTGGTAATTGTACTGGTTGTTACTGCAACTCGTTTATTATACTATAATTATGGAAGTGGTAGCTAAGTTGTCGATCTTACGAAATTCCAACCAACAATCCCAAATAAAATTGATTATCCCCAACAATCCCAGCTCTTATTTATTGTCAAGTTCGTGCATTTGCACTACAAGAAAACAGGTCAAAACCGACCGCACAAAACCGACCGCCACAAATAAAACTGACCGACGGTCGCGTGGTCGGTTTTAACCCGTCGAAATCACAAAACGACGTCGACCTGGGTGACGTGGCAACAAATAAAACCGACCGGCGTCAACGGTCGGTTATATGTATGACATGGCAATGCTATAACCGACCGTTCCCTGTGGTCGGTTTTGTGTTCCGCGGAAAAATAATTAAAAATCAATTTAAATAAAAATATCTGTGCGTCAGCCCCTTAAAACGACGTCGTTTTCTTTGTTTGGTACTAAAACCGACCGATTGGTCGGTCGGTTTTATCCTGCAGCTTTTATATCACTTTTTAGCTAGTAGTGAGCTCCCATTCACTTGAAATAAAAATCAAAGGAGAAGAAAGGAGCTAAAGTGGGGAAGAATTATTGCTTGCAAACATTTCAAGTAAGTGATTTTCATTTTCTTTGCATTAAATGTGTGTGTGGTGGGTGTGTTAAATGTGTTTGTTATATTAAATGTGTGTGTGTGTGTATTGAATGCTTGTATTGAATGTATGAAATTCATGTGAAATTATTTGTTAAATGTATGTGTTATTACATTTGTGTATTGAATGTATGTGTGTATTGAATGTATGTGTGTATTGAATGTATGTGTTATTAAATGTATGTGTGTGTTAAATGTATGTGTGTGTTAAATGTGTGTTAAATGTGTGTGTAGATGACAAACTTGGATCGAAGTTGGATTAGTAATCAAGTGCAAAGTGATAAAATTTCGTTAACTCCGGAATATAGGAATGGTGTAGAAACTTTTTTAAAATTTGCAAGTGAAAATGGAATGGGAGAAGATGGTACAATGAAGTGTCCTTGTAAACGTTGTAGGAATTTGAATTGGTTAAGTATCGATGATGTTAGATTCCATTTACTTGCTAAGGGGATGCTTGAGGGTTATACCGTTTGGACATCACATGGTGAAGAAAGAGGAAGAAAACGTAGTCGAACATCGTATAATCGTTATTGTGTTCGGGAACCTACGAGGGTAGAACAACCGGTAGATTTGAATGCGATGCTACATGATTTTGCCGGTGAAAATTCCGAATTTTATAACAACGTGGATACGGGAACTAGGAATGTAGAAGAAGTTCCAAATGATAGTGCAAGAAAATTGTATGAGGTGATTGTTGAAAATGGAGCACCTATTTATCCCGGTAATACGAAGTATACAAGATTAAGCTTTACCACAAAATTGTTAGAATTCAAGAATATCTCACATTGTAGTAATAAGGCTTTTGATAGTTTGCTTACACTTTTTGCGGATGTATTACCAAAAAAACACACGTTGCCCCAAACTTATTATGAAATGAAGAAGATAATGAAGGGTTTGAGGGTTGAATATCAAAAGATTGATTTATGTGAGAATGATTGTATGTTATTTTATGGAGATGACAAGGATAAAGTTGTGTGTGATATATGTGGTCAAGATCGTTATCGGGATGTTTTGAGGAAAGATGGTAAAAAAATACCAAAAAAAATATTGAGACATTTTCCTTTGATTCCTCGACTACAACGCTTGTATATGTCAAAACATACATCCGACCATATGAGATGGTACAAGAATCGAGATGTCAAAGAGGGAGAAATTAGTCATCCCGCGGACGGAGAAGAGTGGAAAAATTTTGATCGTCGATATCCATCATTTGCTCAAGAAATTCGTAATATAAGGCTTGGCCTTGCAACCGACGGTTTCAACCCATTTGGCCCTACCGGGAAAAAGACATATAGTGTGTGGCCCATAGTAGTAGTTGTCTACAATCTTCCGCCATCAATGTGTATGAAAAAACCCTATATGTTTATGACCGATATAGTGCCGGGTCCGAATAGCATTGGCAAAGATATTAACGTTTGTCTAAGGCCTCTCATTGATGAATTGAAGATATTGTGGAATACAGGAATTGAAACATATGATCAATCTTTGAAACAAAATTTTACAATGAGAGCGGCTCTTATGTGGACAATTAGTGATTATCCCGCTATGAGTATGATAAGTGGATGGTCGGGTAAAGGAAAATTAGGATGTCAAGTGTGTCTTGGAAGTGTGCAAGGGTTTCAATTAAAACATTGTGGTAAATGTAGTTTCTATGGCACGAACCGAATATTCCTTGAACCGAATGATCCACTACGTCAGAAAAGTAATTTGTTTGATAATGCGGAAAGAAGAGTGTTTCGTGGTCGTTTGTCCGGGGAGGGTGTAAAGGAGTTGCTTGACGGTTTAGTTTTTCCACCACCTGGAAAGACTAATACAAAGGCGAGGAGTATCGGATATGGGGAAGAGCATCATTGGACTCATGTTCCAATTTTTTATGAACTCCCTTATTGGTCTTCACATAGTTTACGATATTCAATTGATATCATGCATACGGAAAAAAATGTTTTTGAGAACCTATTTTTTACTATTGTGAATGCGAAGAAGTCAAAGGATCACAAAAAAGCAAGAGCGGATTGCAAGCACTTTGGTGTGTTACCTCATTTGTGGATCGATGAAAATGGCAAGTCACCCAAAGCACCTTTTTCCATTACAAGAAAACAACGTAAACTTTTGTGTGAATGGATTAGTTCACTGAAACTTCCAGACGGTTATTCCTCAAATATATCTCGTTGTTGTAATGTTGAGGAGTGTACATTTTATGGATTCAAATCGCATGATTGTCATATATTTCTTCAAAAATTATTGCCTCTTGCAATTCGTGAGCTTTTACCGGCGCCTATTGCGGATGCCATCACGGCAATTGCAAATTTTTTTCAAGATTTGTGCTCATCCACGGTTACAAAAACCGATTTGGAAATAATGGAAAAATCAGTTGTGAAGGCATTGTGTTTGTTGGAAACAATTTTTCCTCAAAGTTGGTTTGATTCGATGGAACACTTGGTTGTGCATTTGGCGGAAGAAATTAGACTTGCTGGACCTGCTTACTGGCATTGGATGTATCCAATTGAGCGTTTATTGGGGAAACTAAAACAAAAAGTCGGCAATAAAGCAAGAGTTGAGGGTTCTATTGCCGAACGATATATGGAGGAGGAGATTGTCAATATTTGTGCTTTTTACTTTGCATCCGACTCGATTCACAATAAATTAAGTCGTAACGAAGTTTTGTTTGATGTACAAAAGACCGACAAATTAGAAGTTTTTAAATATCCATGTGATTCTCTTGGAAAAGAACGAAGTCGATATTTGAATGATGATGAGCAATTATTAGCTGATGAATATGTTCTTCTAAACTCTCCTGAAGTTCAACCTTATCTAAGGTATGTTAAATACATTTTATGATAAATTTTTGTGAAGATGTCAATACATTTTATGATAAATTCATGTTATTGACATTTATGCATTATTGTAGGAGGTACCAAGATCGAGTTATGAGACAACGTCCTGAGACAACACCACAACAATTAGATCATATTGTGAAAACTCGATTCAAAGCTTGGTTTAAGAAAAAGGTTGAGAAAGACGAGATAGACGGACCTCGTTTCATGGACTTGCTAGAAGGACCGGCATTAAAGGTCATGACTTTTGAAACTTGTCAAGTTAATGGATATAAATTTTCAACATCATCCGCATCCGGTTCCGGTGTTGTAGTTAAGGGAACTTTGCACGAAAATAATCTTGATTATTATGGTCAACTAATAGAAATTATAAGACTTATTTATCAAGGATGCAATCATGTATATTTGTTCAAATGTATTTGGTTTGATAGTCTCGGAAATGGTGTGAGGATCGATAAGAATCGAGTCGTGACGGTTGATATAACTTCAAGATTGAGATCTAACGAAGTTTTTATTTTGGCTAGTCAAGCCTCTCAAGTGTATTACGCTCCTAGCGTATTGGATCCACGAAGCAAAATATATACGGTGGTCAAATCTAAAAGTCGTCCGATTGATGAATCAATTATTGTGCAAAATGATATAGAGGACGCTTTTCAAGAAGATAGATCTAATGCCGCTAGCTCATTTTCACTATTTGTTGATTTTGCACAATATGGACAAATACCATTTATTCGGCATGAAAATCAAGATGATGATGATGAAGAAGACGAATTGCGAGATGATGAAAATCAAGATGATGATGATGATGTTGAACACAATGAAGAAGAGGAAGATGATAATGAAGATGATGAAGATGATGATGAAGATGATGACGGTTTTGATGACTTTCAATGATGTTTAATTTTGTGTAATGATTTATAATTGTGTAATCATATACGATGGTGTAATGATAAACAATGTTGTTTAGGCTGCTAAACAATGTTGTTTAGGCTGCTTAGTAATTTGGTTATGTATTGCTATTTGATGTTGGTACAGGATTTGGCAACTGAAACTGCAAACGAATTATGTTTTTTTTTTCTTTTTTTGCCCAGAAAACCGACCGATAGTACACATAACCGACCGGTTTTGACCATAAAATTTCCAGAAATCCGACCGAAATCACTTAAAACCGACCATCTTCTTCAACAAAACCGACCGTACTCATCTAAGAGCGGTCGGTTATGATTCGGTCGGTTTTAAATATCAGGATGGCCTACTGGTACAAGCCCGACCGAGTCATAACCGACCACATATAACCGACCGTGGTAGGATTTGACCTCGGTCGGTTTTACCTAAAAATCAGTCAAAGCATATCTATATTATTTGTTATATATATAAAAATTATAATAATATAAGTTTACCAGAAAACCGACCGCATTCATGTAAAACCGACCACTTCTTTCCAGAAAACCGACCGTATTCTTATAAAACCGACCGTGTTTAGACAAAACCGACCGTTGACACCTTTGACTTCGGTCGGTTTTAGGTAAAACTCAGTCAAAGCTAATATATTATTTATTTTATATATATATATAAATTATAATAATATAAACAAATATATATATTATATAAATATGTATATATATAATATTTAAATGTAATATTTATATAAAATATATTCAGAATATAAATATATATACAGTCATATAGCTATCTTCAGTCTTACATACACGGATGGTTACAAGTGAAGTATCCGGAGAGGAAGGTGTGAAACCTAACTCTTGTTTCCTCCTTTCCTCACGGTGACAAGCTGTAAACGTCGTTCATTCCGTCTCCTTTGACGATATTCAAAGCAGAATGTAGACTGACTCAGTACTAGTCAGTATCTCGTGTCTATATATTATTGGCTCCTTTTTAATATATATTATTTTAACTTTTGTTTTCTAACTTGATGTGCCAAGAATTTAAGATTATTCTGATCATTGCATGTATATTCTTATAACTTATATATGTTCATAAGCAGTGTTCTAATTAAAAATCCCCGATTTAACTGAGTAATCCCCGATTAATCCACTGCAAGGTCGGCCAATGATTCGATTTTTGAAATACGATTAATCCTTATATATATTTCTTAATCGAAGTATATATGATATATATTAAAATTAAAATATTATATTACCTTAAATATGAATAATTATAGAATTTATGAATATAGTAATATTATTTTTAATTATAGAGTTACTAATAGCTAATATAGTATTATTATTTTTAATTTGAAATTAAATTATTATTAAATAATACTAGCTATTAATATATAATTTTATCTTAATATTTTTAATATTAAAAGCTATGGTTTTTATTTAATTAAATAAAACCCTAAATTTAGGGTTCAATAAAACCGACCGACCCTTACTAAAACCGACCGATTTTTTTTGCGCCTAAATATTTCGTGAAAAATTAAAAACCGCGCCACAGTGAAACGACGTCGTTTCACTGGGGACGAAGACATAACCGACCGCTGCTGCGGTCGGTTTTGTGCTCTGTATATATAAAAAAGAACAGCCGTTACTTTTTCTTTCTATCTCCCTTTTCTCTCCCAATTAACTCTTTTCTCCCAACTCTCTTCTCTCCCAACCTTCTGCAATGGCGATTTCAGTGCTCTCTTACTCTACAATGGCTCTTCAACTCTCAATTCACTATGCTCTCTTACTCCTACTCTCTGCAATCCAACCCCCAGTGCTCTCGATTCCAACTCTCTTGCTTATGGTGGTTCCAATGGTGATGGGGGCTCACTATGGTGGTTCACAAAGGAGACCCGGTGCTTATTATGCTCGGAGGAAGAAACCCCCAACTCTCAGTGGCGATTCCAATGTATATTCTCCATTTTCTCTATTTTTAATTTCGTTTATGTGTATATATATATATATGTGTATATGTTGGTGAATCTGCATATGTATGTGTATATGTGTATGGGTGAATCTGCATATACGTATATGTTAATATAATTGTGTATGTGTGTGTTTGTATGTTGTTGGTGAATCTGCATATGTATGTGTATATACGTGTATTGGGAAATTTTGCATGCAATTTGTTCGTCGGTTATGTGCAATTTGTTGGTCGGTTATATGTGGGGTGATTTTTTTCTTAATTTCTCAATTTGTATAAATTTTGGCCTCCAATTTGTATAATGTGTGTTCGTCGGTTATGTATAATGTGTGTGTTTATGTATAATGTCTTTGTATATATAGTTTATGTATAATGTCTTTGTATAGTTTGTGTAATTTGTATAATTTGTATAATGTGTGTTTGTATTTGTATGTGTTTATATAGTTTGTGTAATTTGTATAATGTGTGTTTGTATAGTTTGTATAATGTGTGTAATTTGTCTTTGTATAATGTATGTGTTTGTATAGTTTGTAATTTGTATAGTTTGTGTTCTAATTGTGTATTTGTATTATAGGGGCTCTTTGGTTGGGTGATGATAGTCGTCATGATTTCATTGACGATATATATCATGGCAAGGAAAAGGAAAGCAACGGACAAGGACACCGACAAAGGCAAGGGAAAGAGTGTCGGTAGTAGTACAAACAAAAAGAAGGCGAAGGGAAAAGGCAAGGGAAAAGGAAAGGGAAAGACGGGGTTGCGTGATGAGCCAACGGATTCGGAAACCGAATCGGAGCATAACACAAGGGAGGCGGAGGCGGAGGCGGAGGAGGAACCGGTGAGAAGAGTTGTGAGGATGCCACGGTCACATTCATGCGGCATTTTTGGAGCTAAGATACCAACAAGACCTCGACGGATCAATATCTCCGATGGACAGTAAGTATATTTTTTTATATGTTGTGTTTTGTAGTGATTTGTAATGATTAATATATATAGTGTGCGTTAGTTATTAATAATTTGTTCACGAGTTTATATTTATAATGTTCTTATATAGTATTGAAGATAATGAGGCAAAAAAGACTTTGCTTGCGATTATTCGGGCAAGATGGCCTTTGGGTAAATACACGTTTAGTGACATAGACGCGGCTTACCCAAAGTGGCTCGGTCTAAGGGTTGAGGAGTTTCTAGTAAGTAGATTTTTTTTAATATAATATGTTTTTGATTTTGTTGGTAATTGGTGTGATTATTCAATTTTAATCCTTGTATTTGTTGATATTATGTAGAAATATTATAGGCAATTGAAAGGTCAAAGCCGTTCAAAAGCCAAAGCTATCATTGAAGATCACATAAAGGTCACAATCAAAAGGACCATGAATGAATTGAAGAGGAGGATCGAGAGGAAGTCAAGGGAGGAAGGGGTTTCGAAGTTGGCTTTGAAACCGGAATATTGGAATATCATTTTTTGGAAAGATCTTCTCAAGTATTGGGACACGGATGAAGGCCACTTGCATAGGTCGGAAGTTGGAGCTGCTAATCGGCAACGCGTGGAAAGGTTGCATAGCGCGGGTGCTCGCTCCTTCAACCGTGTGCGCGAGGTAGTACTATTTTTAATATGCAAACACACGCACACACATTTTGTTTTTACCTTATAATTATATAATATATAATATGATAATGCAAATGCTAATATAAGTTATTTTGTGGTATAATTCAAGAACATGAAAAATAAATTGTCTAAAAGTCCGACAAAGCTTGAGGTGTGGGATGAATGCCACACTAGGATCGGCTCCACTCCCGAGAGCCGGATATATACTACCCCCGCCGCTATGCGCATTGCGGTAATCTTCTAATTTTAGCACTTTAATTAATTGTTTATATCATTAATTGTTTAATTAATTGTTTAATTAATTGTGATAAATGTGTAGGAACGATATGCCTCGATTCTTGAGCGTATGCCGGTGGAGGTTACTCAAGCGGGGGAGCGGGATGAGCCTTGGGATTGGTGGATGGAAGCAATGGAGGTTCCCCAAGGCGAGAGGCCAAAAAAGAATTATGTTGTGGGGTTCCCCAAAGCTCGAGCTAGTGATTTGATCCCAACACTAGCCACGCGCTATAGGGATTCCACCCGTGGCGGCGCCGGCTCATCCTCATCCGCTCCAACACAAAATCCAGTGGTTCCCGATTCCATCTTCCTCCCGATTGTCCGCAATGTGCTCAATGAAACCCGTGCCAATCCTCTGCAATTTGCTCGTCGCCTATCGGATGAGGAGATAACAACCTTTGCACGCACAGCCCTCGAGGCGTCCGATCCAGCCGCTGACCCGGCTCGGAGGGCGGAATGGAATAACCTTCTTGGCGGCGAGGTTGTGCATATTGTAGGGACATTGCTCGAGGATGTCCTCCAAAAAATGGATGCTCGTGCTAAAATGGTAATACACTTATGACAATGCTTTGTTTTTGTTTTTGGTTGATATGTAAAAATGAATGGATTTCTAATTGTTTGACATGTTTTTGTAGGCAACTGCGCAAGAGGGAGAGAAAGATTACACGGATGTGGACGAGGACACGGATGAAAACACGGATGATGAGGGTGAGGGTGAAGCCGGTGGCGAAGGTGGTGGGGAAGGCGGTGGTGAAGGCGGTGGTGAAGATGGTGGCGAAGGCGATGGTGAATCATCCGATGTTTCTTTGACCGATTAGTGTAATTTATAATTTAATTTTAACGGATGGTATATATTAAGACAATGGTTGGATTTGGATTGTGGTGAATGTTTGTGTTTTGAATGTTTGGATTTGGATTTGTAATTAGAATGTTTGAATTTGTAAATAGAATGTTTGGATTTGGGTTTATTTAGAATGGTTTCGTTTAATTTTGTTGTTGGTATTTCGTTTAATTTTGTTGTTTGGATTGTGGTTGGTATGGTTTTGGTATGGTTCTGGTTTTGGTATGGTTCTTGTTTGGATTGTGGTTAGAATGGATTGGAAACTGCAGATTCTGCTGCAATTTTTTTAAAAATCCACCCAGCAAAACCGACCGAATGGTCACAAAACCGACCGTTTTTTACCATATTGTTGCCAGAAAACCGACCGCATTCAATTATAACCGACCGTGCTCATTACATAAAACCCAGAAAACCGACCGTCTTCATAAAGCGTCGGTCGGTTATGAGACGGTCGGTTATGTGAATCAGGGTGGCCTACTGCCACAAACCCGACCGACTCATAACCGACCGCACATAACCGACCGTGGCAGAAGGTTGACTTCGGTCGGTTTTGTGTCAAAGTCAACTCAGATAAAAAGCACATAACCGACCACTTTGGTCGGTCGGTTTTAGTAGTCGCTTCTGGCGTGGTCTGACACCTGTTGCCACGTGGTGACAGGTGGCATCAAGTGGGGCCAATTTTCTGGGAACAAAAAGGCACATAACCGACCACTTACTTGGTCGGTTTTAAGGGTTAAACCCGACCAATTCACATAACCGACCAGGGTTTAACCGACCAGCCATATCGGTCGGTTTTAGCCTTATAACCGACCGATATTAATCATAACCGACCGATTCTTTCGGTCGGTAATGTCCTGTTTTCCCGTAGTGTTGGCTTCTAAACTAAGAGAGTGCACTAACGAAGTGTCTCAAGTACTGGTGCGATCACATATCAAAGCTGTCTTAATCACCGGAACTAATCATTTCTTTCCCTTCAAACATATGTGGAAGAGGTGGTTTACTCATCTGTCTTTGTCCTTGTTTGGCTTGGCCGGTCATTCTTTGTGTGCATGTGTGTCTTGATGTTTCAACTTTAACAAGAGATGAGATAAGTCTATACTAGTAGCTAGTGTACAAACATGATCACCGGTCACACTGGACGGCAATTAGTCTAATTTTTGGATAGGGTTTTCTTAAATATAAAAAAATTTAGATTCAAAATTAAAATTTACATTCAAATATAAAATTGAAATTTAATATCCAAGAATTCAGTATATTTCGAGTTTTGATAGTAAATCAGACTTTGAAATAATTTAACTAAATTTAAAATTATAGGATTTAACTAAATTTAATAATATTGGTATGATCAAATAATATTAGTTGCATATATTAAATAAACAAACTTATAAATGCATGAATTTTTTATTTGTTCATGATTAATATTTACAACTTAAAATATTAAGTTATTTTAATATGTATACATAAATTGAGTTTCAAGACAATTTGAAATTTGGATCCAGCTTCGAATTTTAGATTAGATTTAAATTTAATATATATAAATTCCAAATTAATTTTTTTTGAATTTTGTGAAATCCAAACAATTAAATGGATAGATATTTGAATATTTATATAAGCACACGCGTGCCACTGAAACAATTCTGCGCATTTATGACGGATTTTTAACACTAAAATCTGTCGTAAATGGTCCACTTACGATGGATTTTTTCCGTCATTTTTTCTATAGTGAAAAGCTGTCGCAAATTCAAAATTGGTCGCAAGTTCATATTTCCGTCAATTACGAGTGTTTGGTTACAATGGAAAAAGAAAACATATAATTTTCATTTATTTTTCATTTTCAAATAGCTATAATTATATAATTATGTGAACGTACGACGGTGTAGTTATGACGGAATCGGAACCATTTTAATTTCATTTATTTTTTGTTTTTTTTAGCTAAATATGTTAACTTACAACGGTTTAGTACGACGAAAACATAACTTACGATAATTATTTACCACAGTTTTTAATTAGCTAAATATGTTAACTTACGACGGTTTGGTTACAATTATAATGTGTCACATAATTAAATAAACTATATTATGTAACAAATTCTATGCATACCATAAAAATTAAATATGTAGATACAAATAAAACTATGATATATATTCCATAATGTATGATTTAATATTACATAAATGTATATTAAATTACTAAATTGGACAAAAGTGACCGAAAACTATACAATACATAATTTACTAAATTTGATTTAAATTTTCTTAACTCAATTAGATATCAAAGTTTGTAATAGAATAATCGAACAGTGCGGCTACAAAATGGACAATCAATGTTTACAGATCTAATGAACATAATTTATTAACTATAATCCAAACAATATAGACTGGTTAATTAGCTAGAGAGTACCACACAAAGAGGCCTTTTTCAAGTTCATGTTCTTTCCCTTGAGACTACCAAACAAAGTGAAGAAAAAACATTTTTTAATGAATTTTGGGTCGGAAGTTAGAACATTCTTTTATATCCCAGTTGGAGAAAAAACCGTCTGCTGTTACGTTTTGCTCAACATACTTTCTTTTGTGGGGACCGGAAGTAAAAAGATGGAGGGAGGCCCACCATCTACTTTACTTTGAAAATCATAAGAAATAAATTTGGAAGGTTTTATAATCTTCCTTTTAGTTAAGATGTGTGGACAGTATGCATTTAAAATAAGCGTAGTGTAGCACATTTTTGTTTGTTTATGTTTTGCATATTTATGTTTTGTTTATGTTCATGACTCATAGCAATGGCAAGTTTACAGGTAACTAAAAAACGGTTTATAGATAAATAAATTCACATATCACATAGTGAGGTAAATGTGATCAACATGATATGATTAAATCCGATAAGAAAAAGTATATATGTTTGGTTAATTACTTGTCACGAGACTGTTCGGATAATTTTGAAAAAGAAAATTCTTACTTAAAGTAAAGGAGTGGATTAAAAGTAAAAATTAAATTAAAATTTATAAATTATTAACTCGGAAAGAAGAAAAATCGTGAAACAAAAGTTAGCATTATCATCTTCTTACAAGTGTTTCGGCTTTGTACACACGGGTCAAGAAAATTAAAAATCGTGTTCTTATAAAAAAAATCAGAAGTCGTTTTGTCCAAACAGACAACGTAACTAATCCGAAAGTAATATAATACTAGTCGAAAGGTCCGCATTCGAGAATATTTTATTGAAGACCACTCGTTTGAACTCATTAGAATATTGCGGCCTATTTAACTCGGGTCTAGTCGGAGTATATATTCTTGACATCATATGAGTATTTAAATTTGTGCGATTAAAATTAAAAAAAAATGGCGGTAAATTGATCAATTTTTCAAGAAATACGGTAATGTAACTGGATGCAGTATTACAGAAATCGGAAATCGGACTTAATCGGTTGAGCTACCGATTCAGAGATTAATCGGAAATATTTTAATATTAAAATATTATTTAATATTTAGTTATTATAATATTAGCTATTTAGTAATTAATATATTTACTATATTCATAAATTTTATAATTATTCATATTTAAAATGATATAGTATTTTAATTTTAATAATTTATCATATATATTTCGATTAAGAAATATATATAAGGATTAATCGGATTTCAAAAATCGAATCGGTGGCCGACCTTGCAGGGGATTAATCGGAGATTAATTGGTTAAATCGGGGATTTTTAGAACACTGACCGGATGTTATGAAAAGGAGCTTTGCTTTAGATTAATTTTAGTACTAAACAGTCAAATCGTTGGGATTATGATCAACTTGAGTTAAAGGAGCATGAGTAAGTATGATCAACAGGATCTGATGCAATCAACAAAATCTTATGTGATCAACCGACTTTGCTTCTTTTTACGTTTTAAGATTATTTAAACCTAGCAGTCATATATAATCGATGGGACAAAACCTATTAGTCATGGATCAATAATCAGGATTGCAGTTAGTAGGGTAAAGTTAATCAACTGATTATTCTCACTTTTAACTTGCAAATGCATTCGTTAGTATAAGGTTGAGCTAGCTCAATTTAGTTAAAACACCAAGTTAAGTGCAATTTGAATCATGATTTACCTTGTTATCTAATTACGTACCCGACCATCGGTACATTAGGAATAAATTAGAGGGGCATCATTGTTCAGCAATATGCAAATTCTAGCTCGGCTAATTGAGGATTTGGTTCGGCTATAAAATTAGAACTCAAGTTCAAAAATCAAACTTCTAAAAAAATAAAAGGTATTTGCTAAGACAACGAGTATTTAGATATTTGTTGACAGAACGAGTTCGGGATGAACATTAGCATGCATGTACCGTTCGATAAATCATTTTTGAAATCTTCTTAACTTTTCTCATCACCTCGTTAAAACTTGAAAAAAATACCAAAATTTATATTTGTTGAGTTGATGATTGGATCTAAATTTATATTTATTAATTTATATTAAATTTTGATATTAATTAAGAGGTGCTTTGAGAAGCTCGAATGCGGCTCGGTAACTTAACGAGTGGAAGCATGAAACACATATTCTATGATTCCGCTGTGCATAAACGAACACACATGCACAACAAAAATATGCCATGCTAGTAAAAGATCTTCTTCGTGATGTGGAGAAAAGAGTAGTAATGTGAAACCAACATCTATTTAACAAGCTTATCATTGGCAAAGAACAGCACAGAAACAAAACATCATTCCAAATTCTATGAGCATGGTCTCACAGCAACCTACTTGTAGCACAGAGACAGAGATACAATACACAAGATAGAATATATATTTATCTGTGCATGTTTGTTAAAGGGAAGGGGTGGGAAAGAAGCATAGTGTAAATTAAGCAAGTGGGGTTTTTTGGGGCGGTTTGTGGGGTTGTGCAGTGCTGCCATCCCCACATACTTAACTCTCCTAAACTTCATTTTCACCCTCTCCATCATTTCCTACATATAACCTAGCTATATCTTCTAGATAAGGTGATTATCTTAATTAATTCTTGTATTTGGGTTCATAATGACTTGATTAATTTGTCCCCCTCATCGTCCATTTTCTCTCTCCTAAAATTATTTGCAACTTCTATTAATAGAGGTCGTTTGATTTTCATACACATTTTAAGATTTTGAAAACATACAAGAAAACATTATTTAAAAAATTCTAAATTATTTGTTTATTAAAAAAGTTTTAAAATAATAATTTTACCCATATGGTTAAACGATTTTAAAGTACGTGTTAAAAATTTAAATGAACTATATTTCATTTCAAAATAGGAGTATAATACTACGTCTCGATAACACGTACACTAAAAAAACACTAATTTTATTTAGTTAACTTCGACGGAGTATCATTTAAATTACTTTCAGGCCTAGACAGAAAACTATAATTCTTTAGATATTTTTGATAAACTGTAAATCTAATTTTAAAAATTACTATTAATTTCGACTGATTTTATATTCATATTCGAACAAATGTCCAAATCCGGTCGGGTTGCAAGCAATAAGTTTGACATAACTCAAATTCGACATAATTACAATTGAAATTAAATTCAGTCGAAATCATTTTATTAAAGTTAACAATTTTTTATAGAGTTTAATTTTGAAAAAAAAAAAAATTCCGTTCCGAATTTAATTAATTGATTGTACATATTTCGGCTATAGTGCAGCACAGATTTTAAAAATTCGAGATACATGCCATGAGGCCAAGGACGGAAGGACAAGCAGAGAATGGGGAGAGAGAGACAGAGTGGTACAAGGTGTTTGATGTGAGAGAGACGTTTTGATGATTACTAACTGTATATTTTATTGCTGTATAGGAGTATACTCCCTCCGTTTCTTTATTCTTTTCCTATTTGGGATGTCGGTATTGTTCATAACATGAGACAAATTACTAATTTACATCTAATCTATAAAACTAAATATAGTCATGAGTGATCTTGTTAGATTCGTATTCACAAGTACTTTAATACAGTGAAGTTTTTATATTTAATGCGACTACGAAATGAAAGATATTAACGATTAAAAATGTGTATTGGCAAACGTGAAAAGTACAAACAGGAAAAGTATTTAGAGACGGAGGGAGTATTGTTTAATGAATTTGTTCATGATCAATCTGTCTCTTCCTGTTCTATTAAAAAAATACTGTAGTACAATATTTTATAAATCTGCAGAGAACAGTGGTCACCTGCAAGCTTCACATTTATGTTTGTTTATATAGAAAGACAAAAAGAGGCAAACAAAGGTTTCATCTCTTTTTTAGTTTCTTTCTCAGGTCTGTAATCATATTTTAGCAGTACAGATATATGCGGGTAGAGAGAATTTAAACACAAACTAGTTAATCCAGGCTTTCGAATTTTCAACCCAATACAAACAAGTAAATATGTTATCCCATCAAATTTGTACGAGTTCTGAGCTATATTTACCCAACTCACTACAACAAAACAGGCTTTTTACGACGGAATTTTTACACCAGTTCCGTCGTTAATACATGCAATTACGACGGATAATTTCCGTCGTTTTTATAGCCGTCTAAAGTTCATTTTTTGGTCACATGCATAAATTTCGTCATAAGTTACAATTTTCGTCATAAGTAAATGTATGTGGGCTCCACAAACTTACGACGGAAAAAACGTCATACTTTAGTGGTGGGTCCTACATGCGGATTTCTTTTTGTTAACTTACGACAGACGGTGTTCGTCGTAAATGGGCACCTTACGACGAAATGTCCGTCGTAATTTAGCATGGGCCCTACATTGAGAAATTTTTGTCTTAATTTACGACGAAACTGTTTTGTCGTAAATAATTTATCTTGCGACGAATTAACTGTCGTAAATAGTTGCGGGCCCCATCCCTAAGATTTTCTACCACAATATGCGACAGATGTTTTTCGTCATTATTTTGTTATATTGTGACGGAAAAACCGTCGTAAGTTTGGAATCCCTGTTTCTTATTACTGTTATTTTCGCTAGTTTCCCGCCAATTTTTTGGCATCCAAAAAGACACACAAATATATATATAACCTGCCCAAACATGCAATCAAACTTCAGAATATATGAAAATCGTAGATAAAATACATAATCACAAACACGCAACCGGATATGATCCCAGAAAATACTGAAAACAATTGTCTAATACATGAAATGCCCAAAATATAACCATTTGTTACAAAAGTTTGTTCATGCCAAAGTTTGTCCACATCATCATACAAAAGCTGCATTGTTGCTTAAAATTACATAATAAAGACTTCAACCCTTAATCACAGGACCACCTTTAGATCTAATATTAGGTGGTGGGCGGAGTTCACCATCTTCAGAGTCAGTACTAGAGTCCCCCCCCCCCTCACGACAGCCCGTGTCAGTGTTGCCACCATCCTCCTCCACAATGCCCTTCCCCTGAAAATTTACATAACAGTCTAAGTATTATTCTTGCAAGTTGATAGCTTTAATACAACTATACTACAATAAAATAGTGCACCGGCCTAGACAACACTTAATAAAACTATACTACATTACTGTGTTACATTAGTTTGTAGTACTCATCTTAGAAAACATCTGTTTGTTTTCCAGAGATTTAACGTTTTATATAGCCATCAACCAATTTCAGTCCAACTAAAGAAACAGAATGTAAAGTACAATTATAACAAACAAAATAAGTAAGGAAACTACATCCACAAAAAAGAACATTTAATCCTTAGCTTGTATTGTATGAGTTTAGAACATTACCTTATAAAATCTGCTATGAGGTAAAGACTACTAAGCAAAAACCAATAATACAAATTCAATTTAATTAATTCTATATAAGAAATAGTATGTGTGTGTGTATATATATATATTATCATTATTGCATATGCAAAAGACGAGACATAAGGCCTTCTTTCTATTTCAATTATATTATAAAGTGATAATAATAATTCACACACATATCAGAATCTGTAAACTATTTATGCTAATCATCCATTTTTAACCTTTTTATGCGAAACTTTTGGAACTTACAATCTAATACTCAAGAGCAGAAGCTTCAATTCTTTGTCCATCTATACTCCATGTACTTTTTTTTATTTATATATAATCATGGTCCAGTCATGAAAAGTTAATCAACATTAGTACTCGTTTACCTAGGAAAACTACACAAAAATATTTCTTTAAATAATATCTTACTCCTAAAAATTAATAAAACTAATAGGCTGTTTTGGACTACATTTCAGTTTGAAACAGGACATTGTCAGAGGACACTATGGTATCATTTCTATTGCTGTAGCTAAAGAATGTAATTTGTTTACCTTAGCTTTTCCTGGCCCATGCGTCTTGTATAAATTGTTGAGTACCTCAATTGCTACCCGAATAATAGACGTCCTTATCTCTATCATCACAGGATGGCCATGAGGTAGATCGCTGTATCCTTCAATCACATTGCTAGCTAAAACTTGGATCTCCTCAGGTGTGAGTGTGTACTCCTCTGGATGTGCTCGAGCTCGTGTTAAGGTCTCATCCACAACTCGCATAAACAAATCATCTTGAATGCGAGCCATGGAGGATCTGCCAGAGCTGCCCTCCCCCTTTCGAGGCCTAGAGGATTTCGAGTCTGGCCCTACATGCCACATATACAAGTAATTATTTGAAAACAAGTAGTGGTGCCAATTTAGGATTTGGAAACTAATAATTTGTGATATTTTAATAGAGAATATATTAGCAGCATTGGCATAATAGGTTGAATAATATACCAAACTGAAAACAGGATTAAAGGAATACAGATTATTTATTTTTTGTTTAGAAATATACCTAAAACATCATATGCGCGAACCCGAGGAAGTCCAGGAATTGTGTTCTTGCGAGCACCTCCCACCGCCTCTATCCAAGTTTGGATATTGGTGTCCTTTGAATCTATCCCTTCTGCTTCACATATCTTAATGTACCGATTCTGGAAAACAAATTCTATTACATGTATGCACGTGTTGGTTTTTTAATAGATACCTATATATATGTGTGTGTGTTCGCTTGAATTTTAATTAAAACGTATTGTCATAAAGACGCTTACAATTATTTCCTTGGCTTCCTCGCTAATCCATTGGCCCTTCCTATTTTTGTCTTTCAAGGTATGACAATCCTTATACACGACAACATAATCTAGTTTGCCTCCATATTTGTCCATATAATCCTTATACACAATAACCAAGTGAAGGATTAGATGCCACTAAAAATTATTATAATCTCATTAAAAAAATGAGCCAACTTGAACTTGTTAACTTTATAGAAATGTAAACACACCACACACGCACACACTGATATGTATATCAAGTCTGGAAGAAAATAGCAGGGGATGTTTATTACTAAACCAATGTACATGAATATATAAAGGAAGCAAGAAGTGATAACTACTAAAACAGAAACTACCTATGAAACTGATCCTACATGACTCTACTGCTATTATTCTACTACTCCAAATAAATAATTGCATGCAGCTATTCTACGTAACATCTGTTTTATTCAAATGTGTATAGATTAGATAGCATACCCGACGACGACGATCGAATGAGCGTGCTCCAGAAGTGTGAGGCGCTTTAACTTTTTTTCGGGCAGCTTTGCCGGCAATAGATTTCTTTTTGAATGCGTCGCTGCACCAATATTCACATAATCTCGACCACACACCAGGTTTTACGTATTTGGGCCTGTAATCTTGATAAGTCCCTCCATGATCAGCAATAGTTTTATCTGCCCGCCTTTTATCGTCACTAAGTGTACGGCGCAGGTTGTTACGCATGTGATTGCGTACAGAAGTCCTTGCCTCCTCCTGAGTTGCAAATCTTGGATCCCACGTATAGTAGCGCTAAAAAACAAATAGCATTAGTGTTCATGATCACAGGGCTGTTTGGTATAGATAAACTTAATTATGAAACTGAATACATAGAACTTTCTTTTTCTTGTTTAATTTAAGAGCATGTTCTAAGCACATTAGTTCAAAATTAACTTAAATACTAAATCACAAAGTCAGTTCCAAAATATATGTTAAAGAATACTTGCAAACTATTTAAACTAGACAACTATTTAAACTATTTAAAACATATGACCAATGAGGAGCTTCTCTGTTACAAGCACAGATGAGGGATTTGGAAGGTTTTGTGGAAACTAGACAACATAAGTGAAATACAGAGCAATTTAACCCCCACCTCCAGATCATTGGCTAGCACTTGTCAGAATATAACTAATTATATTTACATACCTATTCTTCTCTGTTAATTACAAATCAATTATTAAAACAAATAAATCAATATGTTTATCACCAGATCATTACAACACAACAAATAAACTTACTAAGATGTCTTCTCTGTTAATTACAAATCAATTATTAAAACAAATAAATCAATATGTTTATCACCAGATCATTACTGGTGATATTAAAACAAATAAATCAATATATAGTACTGAATAAATTGAGACCCTACATAATAATATTAAATACATTCGTCACAAAATATGGGCTCTACATCCTGGTATGTCAAATGCAGAAGCTTTCCGAAGAGAGTTTAAAGGGAGCATGTCTAAGATAGGCATTTTAATCTAAAATAGGCCAATGACTACTCTTATATATATATATGGGAAGATTAATTTATCAGACACAAGGCATACAACTTAATGTGTGTGTGACGTACCAAGAATTCTTCTATGCACAGATCCCAAAATCTAGGAGATTTTCTATCAATGTCTTTTACGCCTACACAACCATCTGGCCAGAGCACGCGTGCAATTGCCAGTATATTCCGCAATGCCTTTGGACAATCAATCCTGAAATAATGTGACAATAATCAGAATGGAACTAAAATTATTAGACACTAGCTGTAATATCAGGTCAGGACAATGGAAATAAATTAAGGAGGGACGAGAACTTACAAGTTACCCGAAATTCGAACCACATCTGGGGTCGCAGGGTATGTACCAAATCCACCCGGAGAATATCCACGAACCCTATAATTTCGAGGATCAATCTTCACCGTGATTGGTACGATATTCCTCCCATCATCATCCTATTGAGCACAAGTAGAATTATCCACGTCAGTAAGCCTGCGTTTACGGCTTCTCTTGGTGCTTCCACTAGCACCAGTCCTTCCGCCACCCTTTGCGCCCATAATGTTTCCTTCACCTTCACCACCAGCACCACTACAGTTCCCTTCACCGCCGACACCACTACTCTCCCCCCCCCCAGACAACTACCATCAGTGTGTCCCACATCATTAATGCCCCGACCTCGACTAGCCCTACAATTTTTGTCTCCACGCCCACCACCAGAACCATCCCTTCTGAAAGGCATATGTTAAGCCTATTTGTATTTAAGAGGAATCAACTCAACTCTGATAAGAAAGCAAGTAAATAGCAAGTACTGTTATCCGGAATCCGTACGAAGAACGTCAAATGATTTATTGAAGATTTTATGTCAGAAGAATTTCAGGATGCTGCTGCAAACCACTGGAAGAAGTTCATTAATATGATCAAGCCTCAGTGTACAAATAATCTTTTGTAGCACGTCCAGAAGATCAGAAGGTATAAAGTTTAAATACTTTATTTATTCAGATGATTCCATATTGTGTCAACAAATGAAGAAGAACTAAGAAGACGAAGAATCGACGAACAAGCCACCGCCTAATTGTTTAATTGACAAGGAATATTTAATTCAGCTAGTTACAGATGAACCAGACAGTACATTTGTGTATCAGCTCATCCGGTTAAATATTCTGAGTCAAGTGAAGGTGGTCGTTCAATCAAGTCGAAGATCATAATTGTTTAAAGAAGACTGAAGACTCTGCTGAAGAAGGAAAAGGATAATTAATTATCTAATTATTTATTTCACTTCTTTAAATAATTATATTGGATGTGTAATTTATTTATTAAATTAATTCTATCTCGAATTAATTTAATTTATGAATCTATGCATTTAAAATAATTAAGTGAATATTAATTGGTTAATTAATTAAAGGGAAAATGGATTGTCTACTTGAAATACACAAGGAAAGACAATCTAATTGATTGTCTAAGTGTTAAACTACAAGGAAAGACAATCCAAGGCATTGTCTTGCTAAAACAAGCAAGGTAAGACAATCCAATGGATTGTCTTGCTGTTTTTAAGCAAGGTAAGACAATCTAAAGGATTGTCTTACCGCCTGTTGCCCTCTCCTAATGCGGCAAGACAATCCCCCAGATTGTCTTACCGCCTGTTCCACTCTCACAATGCGGCAAGACAATCATCCAGATTGTCTTACCGCCTATTGACATTGTCTTGCCGATTGTAGAACAGTAAGACAATCTCCCAGATTGTCTTACCGCACTTCTCAATTGTCTTACCGACCCCTAGATTGTCTTGCCCACGGATTTCATTGTCTTACTAGTTGTAGACAATTAATTTAATTGTCTTACAAGGTCTAAAATAGCAAGACAAAGTGCCAAATTGTCTTAGCAAGCTAGGGATTGTCTTTGCCACCATTGTCTTACTAGTTCAAGGGTTTTGCCTATAAATATGGCTCTCCCTCATTCATTTGTTCTTGTTCAAAGTATTGTAAAGCTTTCAAGTTGTGCTAAACTTGCTATTCGTTAAATCCACAGTTTACTGTGCTTTGATCATTCAGTTGTTTTGTTCCGCTGAGTTAGAATACTTTCTGTCAAATTTATTCTACGAACTAGTGGACATTAAAACGAACCATATTAATTATATAACGACTTAAAACATTGTTATATTAATTAATCTTAATCTGATTAACAAGTTACATTCCAATAAGATTTATTCCGCCGCGATTATTTTTAGTGACGATTGTATTCAACCCCCCCTTCTACAATCGTTCCAGGACCTAACAATTGGCATCAGAGCGGTTGATACCATTTTACCGTATCAGATCCTATACACACTCCGTAACGTCCAAATATTTTTTATTCGAATTAATTTTATTCCAAAAATTAATTTTGATTAAAAATATTTTTCTTTCAAAAATCCAAATCTCATCCAAACACTATTCACTTCAAATCCAAATATTTTAATTCGAATTAATTTTTTTTTAAAAATTAATTTTGATTTAAAATATTTTTCTTTCAAAAATCCATTTCTCATCCAAACACTATTCACTTTAAATCCTTAAAAATGAGTACCCAAAAGATTAGTAGCATTAAAATCCCACCGTTCAGCAAAGAACACTTTGGCCTATGGAAGAGGCATATGTTATTGTTCCTTCGCACCGCCAACAGAAAATATATCGGGATTTTAAACAAGGGTGTTTCTACTCCGATGAACGTCATATTAGCACACGAAGAAGATGGTGTGTTAATACCTCATCAGACTATTCCGAAAGAACTTTCTGAGTACACAGATGAAGAGAGTGAACAGATGAACCTAGATGATGCTCTTCAACTGATCTTAGTTGAATCCCTAGATCCTGTTATGTACAATGCTGTTGTTAATTGTACGAACGCGAAGCAAATCTGGGACACTCTAGAAATTATAAATGAAGGCTCAGAAGAAGTTAGGGAAAACAAGAAAGAGATACTGATGGCTCAGTATGAACAGTTTGGTTCCAATCCCGGAGAAGGGATTTCAGAAGTATTTATCAGACTCAATAATCTGATTAATAACTTGAATCTGAATGGGAAATACTACGACAAGAAAGAGGTCAACATGAAGTTTCTCTTAACCCTTCCCGAACATCTGGAACACAGAATCACTGCCATCAGGGAAAGTAGAGATCTGAATGAGATTTCTCTGGAGAGACTCTACGGAGTTTTGAAAACTTATGAACTCGAGCAAGTTCAAAGTAAGCAGAGATATGGCTGGGGTAAAACACAGAACCATTCGAGAGCTCTAGTTGTTGAGTCACCTGTACCGGAAGAAAAGAAGGATGTTGTTGTTCCTTCTAAGACTACTCAGGAATTTGTTGTACCTGAGATGGGTCAAACTGCTTCTTCCAGTGGTGACGAAGAGTTCTATACAATGGAAGAGCTTGAACAGTTAGAAGATCAATCTCTATCACTGTTTGCCAAGAAGTTTGGAAACATGAGATTCAGGAAGAACCCCTCCTACAAGTACAAACCTAATGTCAACAGGTTTCAAAAAGGAGGTTATTCATCTTCTACAGGCAAAGGAGGATACAAGACTAGGATGGTGGATAGAAGCAAGTTCAAATGTTTCAACTGTGGTGAACCGGGACACTTTGCAACTGAATGCAAACAGCCCAAGGTTCAAGGAAAGAGAAAGGATTCGTACGACGAGCTGAAGCAGAAGTATGATGCACTAGTGAGAAAGCATCAGGGTACTTCTGGAAATCAAAGTTTCAAAAGCAAGTCTTATCTAGCAGAAGGGAAAAGCTGGGATGATACAGACAGTGATGAAGAAGAGCAAATAGGGAATGTTGCTCTCATGGCTAATGCTGGATCATCTTCACCTCCTCCTGCTGGAAGCTTTCAGGGTGCCAGTGGAATTGTTCGTGTTACCTGGGTGCTTGACAGTGGAGCGTCAATGCACATGACTGGCAATAGATCCCTGCTAGAAGACATAAGAGAAGGAGCTGGCCCAACAGTCAGTTTTGCTGATAATAGCAAAGGTCGTACTGTGGGATATGGCAAGTACAAAATTGGAAGAATCATCATAGAGGATGTTGCTTTAGTTGAAGGACTTCAACATAATCTCCTGAGTGTCAGTCAGTTTTGTGACAAAGGATATTATGTTCACTTTGAAAAGGAGATATGTATCATCAAACATATCAAGGATAAGCGTCCTTCACTATGTGGCGTAAGGAAAGGCAACATATACGTAGCTGATTTGTCTTCAGGACCGGGAAACGAAGTTCACTGTTTCTACGCTAAAGCGTCTGCTGAAGATAGTTGGTTATGGCATAAGAAGCTCTCACACCTCAACTTCAAAACCATGAACTCTCTAGTCAAGAGAGATCTAGTGAGAGGTTTGCCTTCCCTGGAATTCTCAACTGATGATCTCTGTGAAGCTTGTCAGAAAGGAAAAGCGAAGAGAGCATCTCACAAAGGCAAGACCATCAATACCATTACAGATCCACTTCAGTTACTGCATATGGATTTGTTTGGCCCCGTAAATGTTGCATCAATTGATGGAGGAAGATATGCCTTGGTTATTGTGGATGACTTCTCGAAATTTACTTGGGTTTACTTCCTTACTTCTAACGATGAAACCCCGATGACAGTGATTGATCATATAAAGTCAGTTGAATTGGATAAAGGTGTGCCAGTCAAAGCTGTAAGGTCAGACAATGGCACAGAATTCAAGAATCAAACTCTAATCAACTTTTACTCTGAAAAGGGAATTAGAAGGCAGTATTCAGCACCAAGGACTCCTCAGCAGAATGGAGTCGTCGAAAGAAAAAATCGTACATTGATTGAAGCTGCAAGGACTATGATTGCTGAATCAAAGCTTCCACTGTACTTTTGGGTTGAAGCTGTGTCTACTGCCTGCTATACCCAGAATAGAACTTTGATCAACAAGGATCATATGAAAACTCCATTTCATCTGTATAACAACAAGAAACCTTATGTCAAACATCTTCATGTCTTTGGAGCCAAGTGTTATGTTCTCAAGGATGGTGAAGAGAACTTGAACAAGTTTGAGCCAAAGGCATCTGAAGCAATTTTTGTTGGTTATACAAATAATGCTTATAGAGTTTTTGTAATTGATACTCTGTCAGTAAAAGTTAGTGTCAATGTAACATTTGATGACACTAAACTACCAAGTTTACAATCTGCTGATCCATCTGAGTCTCTGAAGTTTGATAACTATCCAGATTCTGATTCAGATGATGATGTACCACCTGAGGTTGCAACAGGTGATGACAACAATGATAATGATCCAGGCAATGGTGGAGGAAATGGCAATAATGCTGGAGATTCCACTGATGCTAGTGGTGGATCATCAAGTCATCCTGGCAACAACTCAGGGGGAGCTGGTGGATCAACTAGTCATACACATCAGCTTACTGACAATACAGCTGAATCATCAAGGACACAACTTCCAAGGGAAAGGATTTGGAGCAGAGATCATCCCTTTGATCTTATAATTGGTGATCCTGATGTTGGTGTAAGAACTAGAAGTGCTACGACAAATGAATGTCTATTCTCTGGTTTTCTATCACAATTAGAACCAAAGAAAATAGATGAAGCACTTGTTGATCCTGATTGGGTTTTTGCCATGCAAGAAGAACTCAATCAATTTGAGAGACAAGAAGTCTGGGCCCTGGTTCCAAGGCCAAAAGGAAAGTCTACAATTGGAGCTAGATGGGTCTTCCGTAACAAGTTAGATGGTGATGGCATTGTTGTGAGAAACAAAGCCAGACTGGTCGTAAAGGGTTATTCTCAAGAAGAAGGAATTGATTACGATGAAACCTATGCTCCAGTTGCTCGTCTTGAAGCCATCAGAATATTCCTTGCATTTGCTGCACACTCCAACTTCAAAGTTTATCAGATGGATGTGAAGAGTGCATTTCTGAATGGAAAGCTAGAAGAAGAAGTATATCTGGAACAGCCCCTGGCTTTGAAAATCCAGAATTTGCTGATTTTGTTTACTTCTTATTCAAAGCTGTCTATGGGCTCAAGCAGTCACCAAGGACATGGTATGACACTCTCTCTGAGTTTTTAATTGAAAACAATTTCACTAGAGGTGTCATAGACAAAACTCTCTTTTACAAATTGCTTGATAATAATATGATATTTGTTCAAATATATGTTGATGATATTATATTTGGTTCTACTAACGATAACTTGTGCAAGAGGTTTGCTAAGTTAATGCAGAGCAATTATGAAATGAGTATGATGGGTGAGCTATCCTACTTTCTTGGTCTTCAAGTAAGCCAAAAGGAAGATGGCATATTCATTTGCCAGTCAAAGTATGTCAGAGATCTTCTGCGAAAGTACAATCTAGAAGACTCTTCTCCGGCAAAGACACCCATGGCCACTGCCACAAAGCTTGACCAGGATAAATCTGGTAAGAAAGTTGATATCTCAAGCTATCGAGGTATGATTGGCTCTTTACTCTATCTCACTGCTAGTAGACCAGATATTATGTTTGCAACATGTTTGTGTGCTAGGTTCCAAGCTGATCCTAAACAATCACATCTTATAGCCGTCAAAAGAATCTTTAGATATCTTAAGGGTACACCTGGTTTAGGTATTTGGTACCCTAAGAATACTGGTTTTGACTTAACCGGCTATACAGATTCTGATTATGCAGGATGCAGGATTGATAGGAAAAGTACGTCTGGAAGCTGTCAATTTCTAGGACGTCGGTTGGTTTCCTGGTACAGCAAGAAGCAGCATTCAGTGTCTACTTCTACTGCTGAAGCTGAGTATATAGCTGCTGGAAGCTGCTGTGCTCAGATACTGTGGATCAGAAACCAATTGAATGATTATGGTATTTCTGTCGACAAAATTCCAATATTTTGTGACAATACAAGTGCCATAGCCATTTCCAACAATCCGGTTCAACATTCCAGAACCAAGCACATAGATATCAGGTATCATTTTATTCGAGAACATGTCATGAATGGTACAGTGGTGTTACATTTTGTGCCCACGGCTGATCAAATCGCTGACATCTTCACCAAACCACTTGATGAATCCACTTTCTCTAAGTTGGTTTGTGAGCTAGGGATGTTAAATATGACATGATTCTCATTGTATATATTTTTTATATGCTTTATATATTGTTATATAATTTTGTGAATTTTCTGTGTATTTATAGGTATTTTATTAGATTTTATATGATTGTCTGTATATTATTTGATAATTATCTGTGTAATTATGCATGTTTATATGTTTACCTGTAATTTTCTAAATGCCTGATTACTCCCCTGTATTATTCTCTAAGCATTTAGATAATTATTTGTATTTATTTTTGTTAGATATAATTGATGATTACTAATGTTCTTAAAGTTTGTTTTAGAACAGGAATGATCAGAGTTTAAGCTGGAAGCTGATCAGAGTTTGATGAAGCTGATCAGAGTTTAGTAAAGTCTGACCAGAGTTTGATAAAGTCTGATCAGAGTTTACATAGTCAAGACTCGTCAGAGTTTACACGTGGAAAGAGCTCAGAAGCGGATATACTTCAAGGAAGGATAGAAGCTGAGGAGTGATTTGCTGACTATGGAAACTAAACAGAAAACTGGAGCAATCTTTGATTGATAGAATACATAGCTGATTTATAGGATATCAAATCAGAGATTGATTTTGTAACTGTGTCTATATAAACACAGATTAGGGTTACTCTATATGAGTTGAGTTATCGAGTACATTGTTAAGAACCCTAGCAGCTCTTAGTGATACATTATAAGTCACTGAGAGAGTTTTTGTAACCATTAAAGCTTTGTGAATAAGAGTTTATTGTTTTCAATCTCTTATATAGTCATACTGTGTTACAGATTGTGATCACTATATCATTTTATATAGTGAGTTTATAGGACCTAACAAGTGGTATCAGAGCCAGCTCTGTTAAGATTACTACAGTGAGATCTTAATCACAATCATGTCTGAAAAATCACAAGCTTCATCCTTTAGAGTTCCAATTCTTAAGGCATCTGAATATCCAGTCTGGAAAGAGAGAATGATCATATTCTTAGACTCTGTTGATCCAGAATACCTTGACAGGATCTATGATGGACCACATATGCCCACCAAGCTCTCTGTTGGGCTTGCAGATGAACCTCAGAAGATGGTTCCAAAAGAAAAGAAAGATTATACCCCTGAGGACATCTTGTCAATTGGTAAAGACTCTAAGGTGAAACACCTTCTGCACAGTGCCCTTGATAATGCAATGTCTAATAGGGTGATTGGGTGCAAAACTGCTAAACAAATCTGGGATGCTCTGGAAACCAGATGTCAAGGAACTCAAGCCATCAAGAAGAACAGAAAAACCATCCTTACACAGGAGTATGAGCACTTTGACTCAAAAACTGGTGAGTCCTTGACAGATCTGTATGACAGATTTGTCAAACTGTTGAATGACTTATCTCTGGTGAATAAGGAATATGATCTTGAAGATTCAAACCTCAAATTCCTTCTGGCTCTTCCTGAAAAGTGGGATTTGAAAGTCACCACAATAAGAGACAATCTTGATCTTGGAGAAATGTCTCTTGATGATGTTTTTGGAAGACTGAAGACCCATGAACTTGAGATGGAGCAAAGAAGCAAACGTCATGGAGGCAAATCAAAGTCTGTTGCTCTGAAAGTTCAAGAGGAAGCTGCTAAGAGCAAAGGAAAAGCTCATGTCACAAAGTCTGACATTGAGTCATCAAACTCTGATGACTCAAACTCTGATGTCTCAGACTCTGATGACAGTGATGGTGAGATGATGCAGTTAGCAGCATTGATGGTGAAAAGCTTCAAGAAGTTGGCTTACAGAAAGTTCAACAAAGGCAAAAGTTTTTCAAGGAAAGACAGAAACTCTGACAGAGTTTATGATAAGAAGAACTTCAAGAAGAATGAGGGCAAGGAAGGGAAAGCTGGAAAGGCTGACAAGTATAACTGTTTCAACTGTGGTGAAAAGGGTCACTTTGCATCTGAATGCAAGAAAGCCAAGAAGGAAAAAGAAAAAGCCTTTATCACCAAGAAAGGAAACTGGACAGATACATCTGATTCAGAGGAAGAAGTCAATTATGCTCTGATGGCAAACACTGACAACAACTCTGAATCTACTGCAAAGGTACCTCATTCTACTCTTGCCTTTGATACTGAAGATATAACTGAGTTAAGATTGTTTCTTAAAACTTTGCATATCAGCTTTAGAGATCAGACTTTAGAAAATGAAAGATTAAAATCTGAAACTCTAAGTGTGAAGAAAAGGAATAATTATCTAGAAAAAGAATTAGTTCAAATGTTGGAAGTTCAAAAAGAAAGAGATGATGCTGTCATTATCAAAGATGAATTATTAAAGAGGTATGCATCTCTTCAATCAGAACTTGCTAAGGAAAGGGAGATCATTAAGACATGGACTAATTCAGGCAAAACTACTCAGGATATCTTAGGTAGTGGAAACTGGAAGAAGGGACTAGGTTACAATGATAACTCAGAAGCTGAGTCATCAAAAACAGAGTTTGTTAAAACTCAAAAACCTAAGGTTAATCCTGTTAAATTTGTTGCTGAATCCTCTAAGTCTAAACAGAATAGACCAAAATCAGAGATTAACAACAATTTAAAATCTGATAAGCCCAAACAGGTTAACATAGGACTGATGACTCAGAAACAGCTTAAACATAAGCTTAAAGAGGTAAAGTCTGATGACAAAAACAGGGAGCCTAGGAAAAATAGAAATGGCAAGATTGGAATAGACAAGAGTAATAACTACATGCCTATTCCAAATGCACCTAGGAAGACATGCCATAACTGTGGGAATACTAATCATCTTGCTAATTTTTGCAGGAAGAACAAGGACATTAACTCTTTACCTACAAAGTCTGGAGTTAGAAAAAGTAGTATTAGATATAAACCACAAGATCCATGTTTTCATTGTGGTAGTTTATGGCATTCTATTTATACTTGCAAAGAATATCATAGTTTGTATTATGATTATTATCAATTGAAACCTTCTTTAAAGGTTAATAAAAACTCTGCAAGTACAAACTCTGTTTCCAATACAAACTCTGTTGCAAAGTCTGTTAGCTCAAACTCTGATAATAATAAATATTCCGCTGCAAAAGCTAACAAACTTAATAAGGCCAAGGGATCCAAGCAAGTCTGGGTCCTTAAAACTAACAATTAGTGGTCTTTGTGATTGCAGGGCAACAGGAAGAATATTCTAGTCTTGGACAGTGGATGTTCAGGACACATGACTGGAAATAAGTCCCTGCTGTCAGAGTTTGTGGAGAAGGCTGGCCCAAGTGTTTCTTATGGAGATGGCAACATAGGAAGGACTCTGGGATATGGCAACATCAATCTTGGAAATGTCATCATATCAAATGTAGCTCTTGTTCAAGGGCTAAAACACAATTTACTCTCTGTCAGTCAAATCTGTGACAGAGGATATCATGTTGATTTCTATGAAGAACACAGTGAGATAGTAAGCAAGTCAACAGGCAAAGTGGCAGTGATTGCTCACAGACATGGGAATATTTATGAAATCCACTTGCCTACAAACTCTGAAGGAAAAGCAATCTGCCTGTCTACAAGAATCTCTGCAGAAGAAAGTTGGAAGTGGCACAAGAAACTCTCACATCTCAATTTCAACTCTATAAATGAGCTTATAAAGAAAAAGCTTGTGAGAGGACTCCCTGAATCACTACTCACATCTGATGGATTATGTGATTCATGTCAAAAGGCCAAGCAGAGAAAGACATCTTTCAAGAGTAAGACTGAATTCTCAATAAAGAAACCATATTATCTTCTACATGTTGATCTATTTGGACCAGTTAATGTACCATCCATTGCAAGGAAGAAATATGCTCTTGTTATTGTTGATGAGTATACCAGATACACTTGGGTATATTTTCTTCACACTAAAGATGAAACAGCCTTGCATCTGATGGATCATGTGAAGCAACTGGATCATGGATCTGAAGACAAAGTAAAGATCATTAGAAGTGATAATGGAACTGAGTTCAGAAATTCAACAATGGAAGAGTTCTGCAAAGAAAGAGGTGTAGTGCAACAATTCTCTGCACCTGGTACACCACAGCAAAATGGTGTAGTTGAAAGGAAAAACAGGACTCTTATAGAAGCTGCCAGAACTATGCTTGATGAGGCTAAATTACCTACTTATTTCTGGGCAGAAGCTGTTCAAACAGCTTGTTTCACTCAAAATGCAACCTTGATTAATAAGCATGGCAAGACCCCATATGAGATGGTGAAGAAAAAGAAGCCAAATCTGAAGTACTTTCATATATTTGGATGCAAATGCTTTGTATTGAAGACTCATCCAGAACAGCTTACCAAGTTTGATTTAAAAGCTGATGAAGGCATTTTTGTAGGTTATCCTCTGATAACAAAGGCCTTCAGAGTCTACAATCTCAGAACCAAGGTGATCATGGAATCCATACATGTGTCATTTGATGACAAGAAAATTATTGGCTTAGCAGACATGGATGATCATGAAAGATTGCATTTTGAAAATGAAGAAATATTCTCTGATTCGACAAACTCTGATGAACAGTCAAACTCTGACTGTGAACAAAATACAGCAAACTCTGGTGAAAATTTACAAGTTCATGATAATGACGCAATTGTTGAGGGGGAGCATCAGAATGGTTCAGACTCTACCCAAGACTCATCAGAGAATGCTGACTCAAACTCATCAGAGAATACTGATTCAAACTCTGATAGCACAAATTTAGGGGGAGCTACAGAGAATAATCAACAGAACCAGGAGAGCATGGATCAAGGGGGAGGATCCAATGATGAAAATGGTCAACTTCCACATGCTAGGAAGTGGACAAAATCTCACACACCTGATTTAATAATTGGCAATCCAGAAGCAGGTGTGCAAACAAGGACAGCTACAGCAAATGAGTGTCTACATCATTGCTTTCTGTCACAAACTGAACCTAAGAAAGTGGAGGAAGCTCTTCAAGATGCTGACTGGATTCAAGCAATGCAGGAGGAGCTAAATGAGTTTGAGAGAAACAAAGTATGGACCCTAGTACCAAGACCTAAAGACAGATCCATAGTTGGTACAAAATGGGTGTTCAGAAACAAAACTGACAGTGAGGGTGTCATTACAAGGAATAAAGCAAGGCTTGTGGCAAAAGGGTATTCACAACAGGAAGGTATTGATTATGATGAGACATTTGCTCCAGTTGCAAGATTGGAGGCAATTAGAATCTTTCTGGCCTATGCTGCTCACAAGAAATTCAAGGTATTTCAGATGGATGTCAAAAGTGCTTTTCTAAATGGGAAACTGGATGAGGAGGTATATGTTGAACAACCTCCAGGCTTTGTGGATCCAAAGCATCCAGACTATGTCTATAGATTGGACAAGGCACTTTATGGACTAAAGCAGGCTCCAAGGGCATGGTATGAAACTCTGGCTCAATTTCTTCTTGAAAGTGGATTTACTAGAGGTACCATAGATAAAACCCTGTTTTATTTGAATCATGGTAATGATCTGCTTTTAGTTCAAATCTATGTTGATGACATTATTTTTGGCTCCACTAATGCTAAACTCTGTCAAAGATTTGCCAAGCTCATGCAGTCAAGGT
Organism: Daucus carota subsp. sativus; assembly: GCF_001625215.2. NCBI lineage: Eukaryota > Viridiplantae > Streptophyta > Magnoliopsida > Apiales > Apiaceae > Daucus > Daucus carota. The sequence goes on from NC_030381.2 coordinate 12,262,141, forward strand.
ACCAAATGAGCATGATGGGGGAACTCAGTTATTTTCTGGGTTTACAAGTTAAACAGACTGAAGATGGGATTTTTATAAATCAAGCCAAGTATACCAGAAATCTTTTGAAGAAATTTGGTATGCAAGACAGTTCAGCTGCAACCACTCCTATGGCCACAGCAACCAAACTAGACAAAGATACTGGTGCATCAGTGGATATCACAAACTATAGAGGAATGATTGGATCTTTGCTTTATCTGACTGCAAGTAGACCAGACATCATGTATGCCACATGTCTATGTGCAAGATTTCAGGCAGATCCAAGAGAGCCTCATCTGATTGCAGTAAAGAGGATATTCAGATATCTCAAGGGAACCACATCATTGGGATTATGGTATCCTAGAGAATCAGATTTTAGTCTAATTGGATACTCTGATGCAGATTTTGCAGGTTGTAAAATTGACAGGAAAAGCACAAGTGGGAGTTGTCAATTTCTGGGTGGAAGACTAGTTTCTTGGTACAGCAAGAAGCAGAAGTCCATTTCAACATCAACAGCAGAGTCAGAGTATATAGCTGCAGGCAGCTGCTGTGCTCAAATTCTTTGGATGAAGAATCAACTGTTGGACTATGGGTTATCCTTTTCTAAAATTCCTATTTATTGTGATAACCAAAGTGCTATTGCTATGACAGGAAACCCAGTTCAACATTCTCTGACAAAGCACATCAGTATAAGATATCATTTTATAAGGGAGCATGTGGAGGAAGGAACCATTGAACTTCACTTTGTTCCTACTGATCAGCAGCTAGCAGACATATTCACCAAACCACTAAGTGAAGCAACCTTTACTAGGCTGGTGAATGAGCTAGGAATGATATCAGGAACTGAGTAAACATAATGGTCAGATCTTTCAAATTTAAATTGTCAATTTACCATATGTATTGCTCACACACTTTCCATGATATACTCTGATTGTTAAACTCTGATGACATTCTCTGATGATATACTCTGTTTGCTATACTCTGATTGACATTCTCTGACGTCATTATCTGACGATATTCTCTGATGTTTGTAAACTCTGAATCTTGATTAATGATTTCATTCTTATTTCTCTGAGACAAATAACCTGTGAAGATATTATGAAGCATGATCTGAATTAGTAATCATGAATCTTAGTTCAGTTCTTTAATCTTGATCTCAATTTTGTGCTACTATATTACACCATATGCATGTTGATATCATTGAGACTCTATTACTTCACATATCTTAATTATAAGTGAGACTGATTAATTTGCATTTTCTCTCAGAAAATTAGACACTGATTATAAACTCTGATGCTATAAACATACCCCTGCAAATAAGCATAGTACTCCTTTGAGATCTTAGATGTCTATATGACAGTGACTGGGAAGACCCAAACACTTACTGGTATTAAGTAATTGCCAAGATTTTAAAATCTATGGTGACCAATCACAATCTCTGATTACTGGAGAAATACTGTTGCAAAATTATCCTTAAAGGTCGTGATTCATTTACACTGAAAAGCGTCCTTTGAAAAAAAAAAAAAAAAAAGGGGGGGGGGTTAGTTTATTTTATATTTCTCCATCAGAGTATGCCTATTGTCTATGTCTTGAGAGTTTAAATAAATTATTCTTGTCTACCTTATAATTACGAAATTGTGAAATTCTCTAGTCTCTGATTTAATATGTTAAATCACACACATTATTTCACAAGCACATTATTGAGCTATGGATTTTATGACAAACTCTGATTTTTTTGATGAATTTTCTATACATTATGTCTTTATTCTGAGGTATTAAGAATTAATTTTCTTTGATTTAAATCTCAGAGTTTAAAATTCGTAAGATTTGATCTTGATTTTCTAAACTCTTATACATTTCAGGAGTTCAAATATTCAGAGAATATGAAGGGAGTATTCCAAACGGATGTATTATTAGTGGGTTTACATGAAAAAAATTTTAATAGGAGAACGTGTAATCAGCATTTATAACTGCACATGTTTTACTGCGCTCATGATTATTACTCTCCTTTCTCCATCCCACTAACTCTCATCTACCAGTTAAAATCTGACAGGTGTCCAAGTGAACAAAGAGCCATGCGTGTACAGCTACACAAAATCTGAAGAGTTTATCACATCAGATTTTATTGCTTATCATTCACTTATACACTTAATCCTCACACACACTCTCTTCACAAACTCTTACTCTCTTCTCTCTGAAATTCAAATCTTCTCTCACACACTTCCTCAAACACCTTCTTTCATAAACTCTGTTCTCATGGCCACTACAGCATTCATCTTTGCAGGTGTGGAATTTGTTACCAATAACCATGCTGCTATTCTAAACACTGCCGACGCCCCAAGGGATTATCATCCCATGCAGCAATTTCTTGCACAGAGTGCCATTGCTACCGCTCTTACCGCTCCTGCCAGACTCTCAGGAAGCCAAATCACCAATTTTTGGAGGACGGGTAAGTATGACAATGGTGGTGAAGATGGATCACCATCGATTGTGTTTTCATATGAAGGGGAGGAGTATTTTGTTACTCCAGCCACAGTCAGAACAGCATTCAACCTACCAGAACTTGACACTGCTTATATCACTAATGGAGATGCAAATCTGAGAACAATGATGACTGATTTGGGCTACAGTGAATCACTTGAAAAATTGGGACAACTGAAGCGCCCAGGGCTCAGAAGGGAATGGAGTTTCTTTTTCGACTGCATCACCAGGGCATTTCAAAAGAAGTCTACAAACTGGGATGCCATACCAATGGACATGCTGCAGATTGGGTATTCTCTGATCTACTCTACTAATTTTGATTTTGGTAGATTAGTTCTTAGAAATATTGGTGAAAGAATGCATGAGAATAGACAAGTCATATATTTCTCAAGATTCTGTCAATTATTGTTTAATGCTACTGTTGGTGAGGTAGATTTTGATGTTGTTGATGAGATCAAGCCATTCAGGCTTCATAAAAGAGTGTTTAAGGACCTCATCTCCAAGGATGAGAAGTATCCAATTCAGAGACCTCTTCTAATTCCGGCTCAAGTTAGAGCTAGGATGAACATGCCCCCAGTACAACAACAACCACAACCACAACAGCCTCAACCTCCAGTCTCTCCTACAATCCCCAAACAACCCAGAACTTCTGCATCCAAGTCCAAGAGGGCTGCAAAGTCTGATGCAGCCCCCTCCACTGCCAAAAGAACAAGAACCTCTGTTGCTACACATGTTCTGAAAGCAAACCCTGAAGTGCCGACAAACACTGATGAGCCAGTAAACTCTGAGGCTCATTTAAACTCTGAGGCTCCAAACTCTGATATTCCAGTAAACACTGAAGCTGCTTCTCCTCAAAAGCAGAAAAGAAGAAGACTGGTTGCAGCCTATGACTATGATGATCTTGAACCTGCACATGCCGTAAACTCTGAACCTATTCCTACAACAGACTCTGAACCTGTTCAGACCAGTCCTCAACAACAAAAGCCAGCCAGATTCAAGAGAAGGGCTCAAAAGCCTGAGAGGGCAAAAGTCCCAATCACTGAAATAACAGACTTCACAGTTGAGGAAGAGCAAACACCATCAACTCCAGTTGCTGAACATTCTCAAGCTCTGATGGTGCTTCCTATCCAAGCTGTTCCTCTAACATCTCCTACAGCATCTTCTACTTCATCTGAAGTAGATGAAGAAATTGTTTGCAAGGAGCAAGCTACAGCTGAAGCTGAAACAGCAGTATCTGATCCCAAATCTCCCATATCTGATCATGGAACCCCAACTCCAATTCCTCAATCTCCAATGAAAATTCCTGAGGGTGCCATTGTTCATGATACAGCTCCAGAAAACTACAAGTCTGATGTAGTTGATGAATCTGACAAATTAGCTATGGAAGCCCTACAGTCTCTTGCTAAGACTGGTGAAGAGCCTAGCAAATCACAGTCTAAAGCTCAAGAAAAATCTGCTCAAGACACTGTTGAGAAAGTTGCTGATCCTGCATCTGATAATGATGAGCATGATGAAAGTTCAGATGATGACAATGATGACAATGATAATGAAGTTCCTCAGTCACATCTACAACAAAAGTGGGAGTCCACCAGCCAGTATAATGCCAGGCTACAAACTCTGAACACAGACTCTGAGCCACTTCCCAGGGATCTTCAGGTTGATCCACCAAATGAAGTATGGGATAAACTCTGGCTGAGCCACCAGCATTCTCTGGAGCCAACTAAAGCTGAAGAATTTTTATCTATGGCAGAGAATAAAATCACAAACTCTGATGTTATGTCAAGCCTCAAAGGCACAATTCTCTATCTGAAGACATTTCATCCTGCTCATGCCCAGACATCTAAATCAATAGATGGTCTCAGAACAGAAGTGGCTAATATCAAGGAGACAAATGATATGGAGAAGAAAAGGACTCTACTACCTCTAAAAGATAATGTTCAGAAGCTGGTATCTGCAAATGATTCTCTTGAAAAGAGGATGACCACTATTGAGTCTACTCAAGAGAACATGTCCAAGCAGCTGGAAGCCATCCAATCTTCACTTTCTCTGATCACATCAATACTGATTCCTGATGAGGATGATGTCAAAAAGGGGGAGAGAGTAGCTAAAGTCAAATGCAAGTCTACTACTCAAACTCTGAAGAGAAAGAAGAAGGATGATGATGATGATGATGTTGATGATTTCACAAAGCACAAAAGATTTCAATCAGGGACTGGTGGAAGAGTTTCAAACTCTGACAGTCAGAAACAGTCTAAGCAAAGCACAAAGTCTGCTCCAACACATAATTTCACATCTGGATCTAAGCAAAGACCAGTGACTGGATCAGACAAACCCATGACTGATGAAGAGCTTGCTAGATTGATTTTTGAACAAGAAAATCCAGAAGCCAATTTGGATTTGGAGTTGATTGCTGCAGAAGAAGAAGAACTAAAGAAGGAACATGCTGAAGCAATAAAGTCAGGAAAAATCCAGAAGCCTGCAAAATCAACTGCCAAACCAAATGAAAAGGGGATACTGATTAAGGAAGCCACTGTTGCTGATCAGAGTTTGTCTGTCAAAAAGATATACTCTGAGGATGAGTATACATCTAAAGGCAAAAGCAAAGTGGATGAACATCTTGAGAGAGGATTCACTCTGAAGAAATCTACAACCTCTGACAAAGATCAAGTTGTAAAGGAAAAGAAAACAGAAGCTGCAATCTCTGACAAAGCTCATGTTGCAGAATCACAGAAAGGAAGATTAACCTCTGACATAGCTCAAGTTAATACAGAAGCAAAGAAAGACACAACCTCTGACATAGCTCAAGTTAATACAGAAGCAAAGAAAGACACAACCTCTGACAAAGCTCAAGCTGTGTTCAAACCAACAATTACTCCATTAGCTGGATTTGCAAAGCCTAGTCTGATGACTGAGATAAGCTTTGAAAAGGGCTCAATTCAACCAATCTCTCATCGAAAAGCAGGAAGAGACAAAGGAGGGCTGGGATCCAAATATGAAAAATTTGATCAGAGTATAGGATCAAGACCAGATGACCCCTCATCTCTCTGTGCTCCCAAGACTGGAGCATTGCAAGAAAAAATGGACAAACTTGATTCAGTCCAGCTGGTGAAGAATGACAGAGGAGATAATATTCTTATCTACTTCATGTCTGATGGAACAGTGTTTAGAGTACTTGAAGCAGATCTCTATGCTAAACACTGGGAGGAATTGAGATATGTATCACACATATTTCAAGTGAAAAACAAGTCATGTCAACACATCTCCAACCTGCTTAAAGATCAAATCAGAAGAAAGATGGGTATTACAGGAAACAAAAATGCTGGACCTTTCATTCCTAAATACCTCAATCATAAAGGACAGCTGGTTGAGATGAAGAAAAATTCAGCAAGAATAGTGACAATAGCTGGAATCAGAACTCTTGCATTTAATGAAGAGTCTGATAAAGCTTACAATATCAGGCTGGATAGAGACTTGAGAAGAAACAAGATATATGATCTCAGAACTGCAATTTATCAAACTGGAGTTTCAGATCCAGAGCTTAGAGAGATCAAGAGACAGATGATTACAGTACTTGAAGAAGCTGAAAGAGAACTCCTCAGAGGGTATCTAAAGACAGCAAATGGTGTCTATGAAGCTAAGGAGTAAAGTATCTGTAAGTTTTAAAAAGTTTTCTGTTATATAGTTAAACTCTGTTGCATTTGACTTATCTGTTTTGACATCATCAATTATCTGTTAACTTGCACATAACTTATTTATGCACAAGTTGGGGGAGATTATTAGATATAATTGATGATTACTAATGTTCTTAAAGTTTGTTTTAGAACAGGAATGATCAGAGTTTAAGCTGGAAGCTGATCAGAGTTTGATGAAGCTGATCAGAGTTTAGTAAAGTCTGACCAGAGTTTGATAAAGTCTGATCAGAGTTTACATAGTCAAGACTCGTCAGAGTTTACACGTGGAAAGAGCTCAGAAGCGGATATACTTCAAGGAAGGATAGAAGCTGAGGAGTGATTTGCTGACTATGGAAACTAAACAGAAAACTGGAGCAATCTTTGATTGATAGAATACATAGCTGATTTATAGGATATCAAATCAGAGATTGATTTTGTAACTGTGTCTATATAAACACAGATTAGGGTTACTCTATATGAGTTGAGTTATCGAGTACATTGTTAAGAACCCTAGCAGCTCTTAGTGATACATTATAAGTCACTGAGAGAGTTTTTGTAACCATTAAAGCTTTGTGAATAAGAGTTTATTGTTTTCAATCTCTTATATTGTCATACTGTGTTACAGATTGTGATCACTATATCATTTTATATAGTGAGTTTATAGGACCTAACAATTTTGTATTTTTCAAAATTAATTAAGCATAAATATTTGACTTTAAGTTAATTCATTTTCATGAATTAAAGTTAAGTTCATAATTATTTATATTTAATCAAAGTTGAATTTTACAAAATATATGTGTAATAATTAATATTGCTTGTATTTTAGATTTTTGATTTAATGTGCAAAACATTTTATTTCAAAAATAAATCAAAAATCACCTTTTATATATATTTTTCGTTTGTTTTTATTAAGAGAAACTCGGCAAGACAATTGTTTTAATTGTCTTACCGAATTTCTCAGATTTTTTCTTTTATTTTCTTATTGAAAATTCGGCAAGACAATTCCAGTAATTGTCTTACCGCAATTTTCAAGCATTTTACATGTTTTTTTTCTTTTGTTTTATTCATAGAAAACTCGGCAAGACAATTACTTCAATTGTCTTACCGAATTTTTTTTCAAGTTTTAAATGTTTTTTTTCTTTCTCGGCAAGACATTGTGTTTTGCTGATTCATAACTCGGCAAGACAATCTATTTGATTGTCTTACCGAGCTCTGTCTTCCTTCATACGCTTTAAAAGACTCGGCAAGACAATTTAATCAATTGTCTTACCGAGTATAATACCTGCACTCCCCTTCGATATCTCGGCAAGACAATCTCTCCGATTGTCTTACCGAGATTTGAATCAATAAGACAATATATTCGATTGTCTTACTCCCCATTACACTCATCTTCTTCACCACTGTCGCGCCTATACACATACTTACACGCATCGTACTCGAGTTTTTCAAGTTTTAATCCATAAAAACTTGTTGTTCTTCGTTTTCAAGTAACGTATAACTTGCTGGTGTGGATTATTTGGTTGATTTCTACCGAAGTGCTGCCGGATTTTCGCCGGATTTTTAAGTATCGACTTCGTGGATTTCGATCTGGTTTTGTAGTTTTCTGAACACACGATTCATCTGCTAATCTCGTTGTTTGATTGTTGTTACTCGCCTGCATTTCGAGTTGGTGTTGTGTTCGAATCAAGATCAGCCCTCGATTTTAATTTTTGGGCTTTTCGAAAATTAGGGTTCTTGAGTTCGAATTGGGGATTTTCGAGATTAGTTGAATTATTTGGATATTTTGAACTGATTTTGGAGTTTTGGTTCAAGTTGGATTGAATTTTCACACATTAAATTAATTAAATTTTAATTCGAGATTAAATCAATATTTCGAATTATTAATTAATTAATTAATTGTTAATTAATTATCAAGTGAAATTTGCGAGAAATTTGAGAAGTATCATTTAATTTGATAAATTCTCGCTTAATTCATTTCATAATTATACAAATGGCTGGAAAATTTGTAATCCAAGAAACCAATTACAATGCCTATCTGGATCCTGAGGTTTGCCCGAGCCGGTTCAAGCACTGGGTGAGATTTCTGAATGAACAATGTATAGCCAGTACTGCCCTCACCGCATCTGCAGAGTTACAGATACAGCCACTCTATGATTTCTACTCAACCGCGCTGAATTCTACACTGCTAGAAGAGTACAGGATGATCGGAGATATAAGGCTTGGTGATGTGAACGGCCGAAGGAGTATTTTGATTACATCTGATGATGTTAATCGTGTCTTGGGTTTTCCTAGGGGGAACGTTGCTGAAGTTCCTGAAGAACCAGAGTTGGTACAGTTCTTTCAGACCATACAGTACCAAGGAGATATCAATCTACCCAAGATGTCTAAGGGTCATTTGAAGCCTGAGTGGGAGATTTTCTTTGACACCTTGGCTAAGGTGTTCTCTCCTACAGATCGCAGAAACTTCCACAACATCTCCAACATCCTTCAGGTTTTTGGACTTTGCATTGCTTATAATCGTCCAATTGATTTTGGCAAGATAATCCTGAAGGAGATTCTAAGGAAAATGGGACCACTGATGAGTCGATCAGTGGAGAACAATGATAAAGTTGAATGCTTCTACCCTCGGTTTCTAATGCTTCTTTTGAATGACAAGATGACGGAAGCTGATAAGAACTTCTACTTCAACAGTGAACGAGCTTTGGTCAAGAAGGCCAATACTAAGTTGGTGAATAAGCTCGCTAAATCTAAAAAGCACCTTTCAGTTCCACTTGTAGTCACTCCATTCATGTCAGAGATGTTCAACGCTCCGTTGGCACCTCTTCAGTTTAATGTGGCTCAACCTGAACCCCTTCAACAACAACAACCTCAACAGCAACAACAACAACCCCTGCAACAGTTATTTCAACCACAACAACAACACTCTCCTCAACCATCTCCTCAACCATCACCTCAACAATCACCTCAACAATCACCTACTCAATCCCCTATCCACCACCAACAAGAATTCCCTTCAGTTGAAGATGAGCCTCTACAATACAACTTCTTTGAAAATCATCCATCTTCATCTGAACCTATAATACCCCTCACTCAAATACAATACTCTCCACAAACACAATCAACCTCACAACCACTACCATCAGAATCTGCTGTCAACCCTGGACTTCAGGAATTCAGAGATAACTTACAGGTAGCTCAGGTACTTACTGACTTCTCATCTAACTTTAATGTTGATATATCTGATTATGGTTGTAACTTTGATTTGTTTTGTCAGCCTGCCAGCAATGAACCTGACAACACACAGGTTCATATCCCCGCTGATGTTTCATTTCAACAAACTCTCTCTTCTCCAAACAGAACAAACATCACTACTACGAAACCTGTTCGTAAAGTAGCCCGGAAAAGGAGTGGGAGTGCTTTTGTGTCTGAACCCGCAGCTCTGTCTTCCCTAAAGAAGCAAAGGGTGGAAACCTCTAAGACAACTGCAGCCTCATCCTCGCCTTCCCAAAAGGGCTTGGACACTGATATGGCAATACAGTCTCTGGAGTCATTCTCTCAACAGAGTGAACCCATTGAAGTTGACCGTCCAGCCACGGTAATCTGTACAGAGTCAAGCACTGATCTAGCACTCACGCTAGTGCAAAATCAAGCCAATACACAGGTTACTACACTTTCTGAGAGCACAGTTTTTCAAAACCAATTTACTATGTATGAAAAATTTGCTGATCATTCTTTTTTTAATGATCAGGAGCTGCTTGGCAATGTGCAAGTACATCTGCCGTCAATGGCATCCGGAGGACAATTTGTTCCTCCACTACCTTTGAACCCATCTCAGGGAACATTGGTAGTATATACAGGTACAGCTGGAGCTATGAGTGAATCGAGTGATGAAAGGCAAACACCGAGCGATACACATGCACGAGAGGCTAGTGAAACAGCTTTGAGTGTACGTGAGGTGAGTGCACACACTGACACAGCTCTTTTTGAGGAACAGATTGCAAGGTTACAAGCTGAACTTGCAAGAATAATTGCTGAGAATGAAAGGTTGAAAGGTGCACAACTGGTCACCTTAGAGAAGAAAGTAGAGGAGGAGCCATCCAGTACTTACAGGGATGAGCTTAGAGCTGATATCCAGAGTTTAACTGTCGAGATGAGATCCAACCATGGGCTCTATATGTCTAAATTTGATGAAATCGACAGTAAACTGGATCAACTTCTCAGTAACTCCAAGTCTGATGATCCAACCTCCAGAGAGGATCCCTCAACTAAGGGGGAGAATAGAGGCAAGGGAGGAGAAGACAAAGGAAACAGCTCCAATCAAAGCAACAAAGGGAACACTAACACCAATACTTCTGACTCTGCACCTGGCAGAGAAACTGAAAAGTCTAAAGGCAAGCAACCCATGCATCAACAGGACGACAATTATGATGCCTTTCCTAAGGAAATGGATGATGATGATGTGTTTGATGCCACTTACTGTCAGAATCAAGAAGATGGTGTATTTGATGAAGCTTATCTGTTCCAGACAGAAGAGGAAGCTGTAGATCTTGAACATGAAGAGTTGGTGAAAAAGTTCAAGATGGAAAATGAAGCTAGGAAGCGAAAGCTCAGGGACTTTCAGAAGCTCCTAGAAGACAAGCTGATTACTGAAGAAGAAATCAAGAAGGAAAAGCAGAAAATCTATGATGCTGCCTGTGTGCAGAAGAATCTTGATATTAAGCACAAAGTTGGTAAGAGTTGGGACATTGCACGGAGAATCATCAATGGACCTCAAAGGGAACCCTTCGACGACAAGAAGTTCATGTCTTTGATCTATGATCTAAGGGAGGTAAACCCTGATGAGGATTTATTTATGCATGCCCTATCTCTTGAACTGTGGTACATTACAGTTGCTGTCAGGAACTTGCTAGATGAATGGGAGCTTATCATTTATACCAGGAGGAACGGGACATTCAGACTCTCAGTTGAATTCTTAAAGTCATTTACAGTAACTGAGCTCTGGGTGCTTCGTAACAAAGTTAAAAGAAGCTCTAATTTGAATGAACTCCTACGAGACAAGCTGATGGAACATGCTGAATTCAATAGTCCTCAGATTGTCAAGAAACCTTATTGTCTGAAGTTCATCAATGACGACGTCATAAATACTGTGTATCTGAATGATGAAGCATTCCCAAAGTATCCTGTGAACCAACTGATCCTTGCATCTACTCTCCTACGAACCAAGGGATTCGCTTCTAAAGAGAAGGCTGATGCTGATAGTGTTATCTCTGACTATTGTCTTCGGAATGGTATTTCTAAATACACAAGGAAGATGAAGCAAGTCAAGAAGACTCAGCCTGCTGACTTTCAGGAGGACCCGGTGGATTTGGAAGTAATGCACCAACTGGCTCTGGCTAACGAAAGGAAGAAACGTGGTGAAGCCACTACTGCAGAAAAGCCATCCAGGGAAGAACCTTCAACTCCTATTCTTCACAGTTCTGATACTGAAGAAGGAGAAGTTGATCTGTAGATTTCTATAGGGTATTGTAATATATGTTCTAAATGAACACCCCTTTTGTAATCTACTTATTATGTTTGAATCTGGTGAATGTCTAATGAATACCAGAAACTTTTGCTATTTATCTTTTAATGTTTAATCCTTTGTCTTATCAGTTAGTTGAGTTATCCTCTCGATAATTTGCATGTTATGTTAACAAACAAATAGGGGGAGATTGAAAGGCATATGTTAAGCCTATTTGTATTTAAGAGGAATCAACTCAACTCTGATAAGAAAGCAAGTAAATAGCAAGTACTGTTATCCGGAATCCGTACGAAGAATGTCAAATGATTTATTGAAGATTTTATGTCAGAAGAATTTCAGGATGCTGCTGCAAACCACTGGAAGAAGTTCATTAATATGATCAAGCCTCAGTGTACAAATAATCTTTTGTAGCACGTCCAGAAGATCAGAAGGTATAAAGTTTAAATACTTTATTTATTCAGAAGATTCAATATTGTGTCAACAAATGAAGAAGAACTAAGAAGACGAAGAATCGACGAACAAGCCACCGCCTAATTGTTTAATTGACAAGGAATATTTAATTCAGCTAGTTACAGATGAACCAGACAGTACATTTGTGTATCAGCTCATCCGGTTAAATATTCTGAGTCAAGTGAAGGTGGTCGTTCAATCAAGTCGAAGATCATAATTGTTTAAAGAAGACTGAAGACTCTGCTGAAGAAGGAAAAGGATAATTAATTATCTAATTATTTATTTCACTTCTTTAAATAATTATATTGGATGTGTAATTTATTTATTAAATTAATTCTATCTCGAATTAATTTAATTTATGAATCTATGCATTTAAAATAATTAAGTGAATATTAATTGGTTAATTAATTAAAGGGAAAATGGATTGTCTACTTGAAATACACAAGGAAAGACAATCTATTTGATTGTCTAGTTGAAAAACAAGAAGGAAAGACAATCTATTTGATTGTCTAAGTGTTAAACTACAAGGAAAGACAATCCAAGGCATTGTCTTGCTAAAACAAGCAAGGTAAGACAATCCAATGGATTGTCTTGCTGTTTTTAAGCAAGGTAAGACAATCTAAAGGATTGTCTTACCGCCTGTTGCCCTCTCCTAATGCGGCAAGACAATCCCCCAGATTGTCTTACCGCCTGTTCCACTCTCACAATGCGGCAAGACAATCATCCAGATTGTCTTACCGCCTATTGACATTGTCTTGCCGATTGTAGAACAGTAAGACAATCTCCCAGATTGTCTTACCGCACTTCTCAATTGTCTTACCGACCCCTAGATTGTCTTGCCCACGGATTTCATTGTCTTACTAGTTGTAGACAATTAATTTAATTGTCTTACAAGGTCTAAAATAGCAAGACAAAGTGCCAAATTGTCTTAGCAAGCTAGGGATTGTCTTTGCCACCATTGTCTTACTAGTTCAAGGGTTTTGCCTATAAATATGGCTCTCCCTCATTCATTTGTTCTTGTTCAAAGTATTGTAAAGCTTTCAAGTTGTGCTAAACTTGTTATTCGTTAAATCAACAGTTTACTGTGCTTTGATCATTCGGTTGTTTTGTTCCGCTGAGTTAGAATACTCTCTGTCAAATTTATTCTACGAACTAGTGGACATTAAAACGAACCATATTAATTATATAACGACTTAAAACATTGTTATATTAATTAATCTTAATCTGATTAACAAGTTACATTCCAATCAGATTTATTCCGCCGCGATTATTTTTAGTGACGATTGTATTCAACCCCCCTTCTACAATCGTTCCAGGACCTAACACCTTCCATTTCCTTGACCTTGAGAAACATCTGTTTCTCCCCGGCCACCCCGAGAAGCCCCCGAGCCTCCACCTTTATTGCCATGACCAGCACTACCATCGGCGTCTGCATGTTCACCATCAGAACTCCCTTCCGCGCCACTTTCCCAGTCAGTACTATCTTCAGCATCTCCATGCCCACCACCAGAATCCCCCTTCCCACTTCCTCGACCACCACTCCTGTTAGGCTCTCCACGCCCTCCATCAGAACCCCCACGCCCCCTCCCTCGGCCACCCGCAGAACCTCCCCTACCACCCACAACTCTCCTTCCGGCCATCATACCCACAACACTGAAATCATAAAAACAAGTTTCATTGATCAATAAACTTTCAAAACTATAATCATAATATACCAAGCATGTGCACAGGTTTTTGTAAAATTTACGTATAGATTTTCATACCATTTTTGGATTACAAACTTTAATACAATTAGGGGAATAAGAAAGCCAACCATGCTAACTAAAACCAGTGAATACATATGATTTTGAAACTGATTAAGCACAGAATCATATACCCACAAACATATATATACCCACAAATATATGATTTTTATATACCCAGTGAACCCATATGATTTCGATACGCAGTGACAAATACCCACAAACATAAAGATAGATTTTGATACATAAAACTTGAAATCAACAATATACGACAGATTGATGAGAAATATACATGCATGTATAAAAGAGTAGTATCAAAGAGAGAATCGAAATATACCTTGTAATGACTATATAGTATCAAAGAGATAATCATATTGATTGCGTTGATCTGCGTGGAAATCGCTTTGATTAGTTTGTGAAAATGTAGAGCGCAACAGAGATGAGAGGTTTGAGCAGCTTGTAATAAAAGTGAAAAGGGCGAGTAAAGTTAGGGTTTTACTGCCTGTAGTGATTAAACGGCGTCGTCCCCTTTAATGAATTATTGGAGGGGGATTCAACTTTTCACCTTCTTTAACTTAGCGCCAACTGGGTGAAAAAAGAAGTAGCCACGTGTGGATGAATTACATATTTTAATATTAGATTTAATGTATATTTGGTTAAATTTTAAATAATTGATAATATATAAATAACATAAATATATGATATTTTATGTTAAATATGCATAATATCGGATAAGCACGTCATATTAACATTTTTTACTCAAATATTACATATAGTTAATTCAATTTTATTGGTACATAAATAAATAAGAATTAAATATGACTATTTAAAATCATTAAATTTAAATAATATTATATAATTATATTTAAATTTATTATGAAGAAATTATTTTAATATATCACACCTGCACAATTATTTTGTAATCTAAATTTGAACCAGTGATAAAAATATTATTAATATATAATATTCTAAATTATATATACATAATCTCGGGAAATGGATAGTTAATTCAGTTTTATTTATGGATAAACAAATAGAAATCAAGAATGTTTAAAATACGAGCCTCTCGCCCAAATTCATATTTTGAACTTTGACTTATTATTATTATTATTAAATCATGTTGAACGGGCCGTATATAATAAGAATTATGGTGATTAGTTATTAGAAGTTCTAAGAATCATGCTTACACAATGTTTATTAAAGTTATTATACAATTATTGTATATGATATATGCAATAAAAATGTGTATAAAAAATTGCATGACTTAATTATAATTATAGTGGGCGGGTTGAATTCCCATCATGTTATCTAGCTGGTTCTGATCTGATCTCATTACTCCCAAATCATATTGCACGATCTAGTACCTATATTCAATATGTACAATAAAAGTTAAATAACAAGATTAAGGTTAAAACAAGATCAATACATAAATATGTTTGTGTTATGTTGACAATTTAAATAAAAATTCAATTTTTAATTTACGACGGATGTAGAATATATCGTTGTAAGTTTCCCAGACTTACGACGAACGATGAATGAACTGTCGTAAGTTCCCAGACTTACGACCACCGATGAATGTACTGTCGTAAGTTTACCAGACTTACGACGGAATTTGAATGTGCTGTCGTAAGTTACCCAGAAAAACCAGCAAAATAACCAGCCTGCAGTACCCGACCATAACATCCAACTCAAATCATGAATAAGAGCCAAACCAACAACATTAAATATCCAAAATAATATCATTAAATATATGAAACAAATTTGTACAATCATATCAATGGAACCATAAATAATCTTAATTCAATTAAATTAGTAAATAATCGAGTAATTCGATTAAATTATGAAATCACATAGATTGATAAAATCATGCAATTTCTTTGCACCAACACATCACATTGAACATTGGTAACATCGTTGAATCATGAAATCGGCTATAACATCAAAATCGTGAAAAAACTCTAATCAAAGTAGCTAAATATGCAATTTAATTCAATTAAATTATGAAATCACATAGATTGACAAAATCATGCAATTTCTTTGCACCAACACATCACATTGAACATTGGTAACATCGCCGAATCATGAAATCGGCTATAACATCAAAATCGTGAAAAAACTCTAATCAAAGTAGCTAAAAATGCAATTTAATTCAATTAAATTATGAAATCACATAGATTGACAAAATCATGCAATTTCTTTGCACCAACACATCACATTGAACATTGGTAACATCGTCGAATCATGAAAACGGCTATAACATCAAAATCATGAAAAAAGTCTAATCAAAGTAGCTAAAAATGCAATTTAATTCAATTAAATTATGAAATCACATAGATTGACAAAATTTTGCAATTTCTTTGCACCAACACATCACATTGAACATTGGTAACATCGTCGAATCATGAAATCGGCTATAACATCAAAATCGTGAAAAAACTCTAATCAAAGTAGCTAAAAATGCAATTTAATTCAATTAAATTATGAAATCACATAGATTGACAAAATCATGCAATTTCTTTGCACCAACACATCATATTGAACATTGGTAACATCGTCGAATCATGAAATCGGCTATAACATCAAAATCGTGAAAAAACTCTAATCAAAGTAGCTAAAAATGCAATTTAATTCAATTAAATTATGAAATCACATAGATTGACAAAATCATGCAATTTCTTTGCACAAACACATCACATTGAACATTAGTAACATCGCCGAATCATGAAATCGGCTATAACATCAAAATCGTGAAAAAACTATAATCAAAGTAGCTAAAAAACGCAATTTAATTCAATTAAATTATGAAATCACATAGATTAATAATATGATGCAATTTCTTTGCACAAACACATCACATTGAACATTAGTAACATCGTCGAATCATGAAATCGGCTATAACATCAAAATCGTGAAAAAACTCTAATCAAAGTAGCTAAAAATGCAATTTAATTCAATTAAATTATGAAATCACATAGATTGATAAAATCATGCAATTTCTTTGCACCAACACATCACATTGAACATTGGTAACATTATCGAATCATGAAATCGGCTATAATATCAAAATCGTGAAAAAACTCTAATCAAAGTAGCTAAAAAACGCAATTTAATTCAATTAAATTATGAAATTACTCTTCTTCACTTTCTACTTCAATGCTATCATAACCATCTTCTTCTTCTTCTTCTTCTTCTTCTTCTTCCTCCTCCTCCTCAATTTCTTCATCTTCTTCACTTTCCACATTGTTTTGTTCTTCTTCCATGTTATAAAGTGAGAAGTCTACAAATAAAGACCTTGATGAAAAGTCTATGGCCGTGGTATTGGAGATTTCTTCCTGAAGGGGTTCTATGTTAGCATCAATAGATCTTCCACTTAATACTTGAGGTCTACATGTGATAATCGTGTGGATATTGCTATTTGGATTCTTTACACTAGGAGCGTAGTACACCTGAGTGGCTTGACTGGCTAGAATATAAACATCATCTCCTTGCAGTTTTGAACTCAGATCAATTAAGAGCACTCCATTTTTGTCTTTTTTACGCCCCTAATATGATCATACCAGTGACATTTCATTAAAAACACTTGATTTCCCCCACCATATGTTACTTTTAGAATTTCCTGCAAACTCCCATAGTAATTGCTTCCACTATCACCATAACAACTTCCCTTGACAAGTATCCCTGAGCTTGATTTTCCTAGGTTGAATGAATACCCATTCACCCTACATCTCTTATAAGAAATCACATATAAAGCTGGACCTCTTAACAAAGATTGTAATTGTTCGTTGTTGTCATGAACCTGAAATGAAAATTTCTCGTCAAATGGATTCTGATACAGATATTAACAAAAAAATTAGAAATTTATTTAAGCTATAGTAAAATACCTTGTTTTGAAGCCACAAGGCAAAGTTATCCTTCATCATTGTATCCATCTGAGTATCACTCAATAAGTGTTGACTCTTACTGCGAACCTCTTCTTCGAACATACTGAAAAGTGAACAATATATGTTGGTAAACAAATATAAATGATGCTAATTAGAAATAAATAGGTTTGGATGCTTACATAATATAAGGTGACACTTCTTGCATGTTAGTGAGGATGTAATGTGTTACAATGCTCAAGAAATTTGGATCTAAATGATAACCAGTATATGCTCCTAACGGCTCTACCGGATATGTGAACTCCACCAATTTTCCTGGATCTCGTGAACGATCATCAACCATATTACGACCTAGCATGTTGTGCACAGTCTCAACTTCAGACTCAAAGTACATGGAACAGAAATGTGTTAAGTCCTCATATACGTACTTTTCTGCAATGGATCCTTCAACGTGTGCCTTGTTCCCTACTTTATGTTTCATTCTGCCTTATAGTCTTTCAACATGATACATCCATCTTTCTGGGACAGGGCCACCTAGTATGCACTCCTCCGGCAGATGAACAAGAAGATGCTCCATTGGATCAAAAAGAGCTGGAGGGAATATAGTCTCCAAAGTACAAACAATCCCGGCTATGTTTCTTTCCATTTGTTTCAAATCTGATGCAAAAAGTGTAGTTGAGCACAAGTCTTTAAAAAAATTTGATAGGTCACAAAGTACTTTCTGCACATCATCCGGAAGAAGTTCACGGAAAGCAGAAGGCAACAACTTCTGCATAAATACATGACAATCATGCGACTTCATGCCTTGAAATTTTAACAGAGATCTTTTACAACACCTCTTTAAGTTTGATGAACAACCATCTGGGAGTTTCACTTTATGTACCCAATTACATAGCAATTTCAACTGATCACGGGTTAGGTTGTATCTAGCTTTAGGCTTTCGTGTACCATTGAGCCATAATTCTTGCATGATGCCCAATGCTTCCAAATCCTTTCTTGATCTTATGGTATCCTTAGTTTTGACACTATCAAGAATAGTATGAAAAATGTTGTCAAAAACATTTTTTTCTGTGTGCATGACATCAATGCAGTGGCGCAAACGCAACGAATCCCAATATGCACTACTACAAATTTTCTAATACACATCAGTTAAAAACTGATGTCCCAGAAAATTGTAACTGATGTTACTGTGGGCGATGTTAAAGGTACCTATTTTTAACATCAGTTAATAACTGATGTCTATTGTCGGATTTAACATCGGTTTTGTACACCCAAATGATGTATATTATACTCTTTGACATCGGTTCCCTAAGCTTGGATGATTTCTATTGTACTCATTTACATCAGTTAATAACTGATGTTAAAGCTTAGTGCCTTTAACATCGCCGACAAAGACATCGCTTGAATTTTTTGCTTACATCAGCTAATAGCTGATGTCTATAGCCTTTAACATCATTTCAACTTTAAAGAAACTGATGTTATAACATTTGATTAACATCATTTCTCTACTCATAAACTGATGTAATAACATTGAATTAACATCATTTTTATACGCCACAAATACCAAGCCAAGAAAACAACCAAATCAACAACTAAATCTTATTAATTCATATATAAACCAGTTGTACTCTGTACATCCATCAAATTCCAATCTCACCTACTACACATCCATCAAATCCAATATCAAGTTGAATCTGTTTGCAAGTAGGGAAAAGGCCGATGCCAAATTTGTTTAATGCATTACAATGGTGAGTACATTACTCTGTATCGAAAGAAATATCATGAATCCAGCTGTATAACCCTTCGGTTGCCTGCTCGTGTCAATGCTAGCAAACTAGCATTCTCACTGTAAGAGGACAAAGCCAGATATCATATCAAAAACAAACTCTGAGTACAATAGTGATGAACTCGTTCTAAATTATTACAAGGAATAGGGAATGGAAATCGCTTGTAAAATGCTTGTAAAACTAGCGGATAGGAAATGAATATGCTACAGTGTTGGCTTTAAACAGATAAACACTTTTTAATATTATTAAATATCAGTATCACCTCTAAGCGTGCTTACTATATTATTGATAAATGTATATTAACTCAGCACTTAAAGTTCACCTCTAAGCGTGCTTCAACTTTGTTATCTGCTCTGCACTTAAAGTTCAAAGCTGTGGAAATCTTGTTTCCTACAAATAAAGATACCGAGAAGCAGCACCGATTTGCAAAGTTGCACAAACAATTGACATAATAAATTCATATTTATTATTCTACAGGCATTAAGATAGGCTGGTGGTTTTCTCTGTTTCAGCCTTAGAAAGGGAGGATTGTTAGATACACCTACACCAACCAAAAAATAAACAGAAGGTATGCATTGCATCACAATTTATTCCCACCTAACATCTCTATACTTGATCTTTTTGATTCCAGACTTGATTATGACCTTAAACTCACCGCAAATATACATGTTCTAAATTCACACAACCATTTATAAGCTGAAACCACAAAGTCCAAAACAAAACCAATTAAATTAACTAATAAAAGCACATCCAAGCCCCCAATTAGAAATTCGAGCACATACCCATAACAGGCATACCAACATTTCAAAAAATTGAAGGTGCAAGCTAATATATAACCATAAAAACAAATTACGGCAAAAATATGTTCCTTATAGATAAAAAATAAACACAATATGATGTGAGATTAAGGGAAAGAGATAATTACCGCTTTCTCATAACAATCTCTCGGCAGCAGTGCAGATCTCGCCTGTACACATCAAATGATGCTCGTTCTTCCATAGATATCTATAATACATCCAAAAAGTTAATACAAATCCATAACAAGAGAGCAAAAGGGGATGGGGCGAGAGAGAGGGGGTTACCTAGAGGCTGGAAGCCAGCAAAAGGAACGATGAACATAGCAGGCTGAAGAACGCCGGTGGATTAATGTCGGGCTTGATTTTTAGGGTTCCTGAGCTCTCCTCTCTGCCTGAGACATTTTTGTTTTAAAATGAGTTTGATAGAGTTTGTGAATGATATGTATGTTTTATCTTTTAAGGTATTATTATTTATGTAGTTATGTTTTATATTTGTAATGTGTTAGGGTTGTAAGGTGTTGGGTGATTATATGTTAGTTTATGTGTTTGTGGGTAGTTTTAATTAGTTTTATATTTTAATTGAATAATTATAATTTTTAATATTTATTTTTAATATATTAAGTTATATATATATATATATATATATATATATATATATATGATTTGTGTATTTTAAGGATTTTTAATATTTTAATTTAGTTGACTAATTGTAATTTTTAATATTTATTTGTAATATTTCAAAATTATAATATATATGATTTGTGTATTTTAATTATTGTATTTTAAAGATTTGTGTTATGAATATTGGAGGGAGATGAAATTTGTTTAAGGGAGGGAAGTTGAAATTTTATAAGTGAGGGAAATTTTTGATAAGGGGGGAAATGGGGGAGGGAATGGTGAAACTTTTTTTAAACACGTACCTTACACATCAGTTGCATAAATAACTGATGTCTAAAGTACTTTAACACATCAGTTTAAGTTAAAATGATGTTAAAAGTATTTTTAACATCAGTGGCAACTCTAACTGATGTTAAAAGTGCGATGTCTATTCCACTTTTTCTAGTAGTGATGGTAAGTCAAAGAAGCTAGGTACATGTGTCCAGTTGTGCCAATCCCCAAATCCTGTTGCCCTTTCTTTGGCGTGTGGTTTCCCAGGTTATGGGAAAGTTATACTAGCAATTTTGTTGCGAATAGTGCAACCTTTCTTTCGATTTTTTCGACGTTTATCCAAGAACCCCTTATGCAACCCATAAAAACTAGACTTCCTACTATGCGGCAATTGTTTAGCTTTGACTTCACCCATACACACATGGCAAGCCATTTTTCCATGAGTTGACCATCCACTAACCATTCCCAACCCAGGAAAGTCACTTATAGTCCATAGCAAGGCTGCTCGCATCATAAAATTTGTCTCTGTAGAAGCATCATATGTGTGCACACCAACATTCCATAGATCGATCAACTCATCAATCAGAGGTCTGAGATAAATATTTAGATTCTTGCCGGATCATTTGGTCCGGGTACTAGCAATGTCATGAACATGAATGGATCCTTTGTACACATAGTGTGTGGAAGGGTGTACACAAGTAGTACAACTGGCCATACCGAGTATACTGTAGAGGTAGCATTGCTGTACGGGGGAAATCCATCAGTTGCAAGGCCAAGTCTCACATTACGAATTTCAGCTAAAAATTCAGGATAGTTCCTATCAAAGTCCTTCCATTCTTCCCCATCTGCAGGATGAGTAAGAACCCCATCAGTCACAATTCTGTTCTTGTGATACTTCATATGCATAGCCGTGCGAGTAGACATGTACAAACGCTGCAACCGAGGAGTAATCTTGAAATGTCTCAAGACCTTTCTCGGAATGGTGTTATTCCCAGCATTTGTTGCAACTTTGTATCGGTTTAATTTACAATACTTGCAATGTTGTAGATCTTTATCATCACCGTAGAATAACATACAATCATTCTCGCATGCATGTATTTTTTGATATCCCAAACTCAGCTTCTTAACCATCTTCTTGACAACATAATAATTGAATGGAAGCTTATGTTGATCTGGAAACACATCTCCAAGTAAAAGGAGAAGCTCATCAAAGGCTTTGTCACTACATTTGTTGCGATTCTTCCAATGCAGTAACTTCGTAACAAACTTCAATTGAGAGTATTTGACATTTCCCGGGTATATTGGCTCACCGACTATATTCACATTTTTTAAGAAATTGGATGCTTGCTCATTCGGGTCTTCGTGGTTACTTTTTTCTTCATCAAAAGCCTCCTTACCAAATGCATCGATAAACATTTCATATTCATCATATACATCTTCACGATCATCCATTTTTTCATTTCTTGAACCACTAGCTTCTCCATGATAGTTCCAATTAGTATAACTTTCTAAAAAACCGGTTGCAATTAAATGAAACTCAACATCGGGAATGAGCTGGAATAATTGATTCCTACATATATTGCAAGGACAATTGATTAAAAGATTCGGATCATTTGGTGTTCTTGAATTACTTCGCGCAAATGCCAAAAAATATTTAACCCCCTCATTATATTCATCTGTAAAACCATAACCACCGGGTTTCATACGTCGAGTAATCCAACTACGATCATTAGACATCTACAAAAAATAAATAATAAAATTACAATTTTAAATATGGACACAAACATTCATATAAAAAATTGAGCAATTATATCAATTTAACTAAAATATAGATGATGATAATTACATAATTAAAATAGAGAAGATATAAATACATACTTACATTGATGATTGATGCAAGTGATGATCTGATTTTTGTTATGATTTTTGTGAGCACATATTTTTTTTCCTAGAGTTAGAAGCAGAAAATGAGAGAAGCAGTATGCTGGTTGCATTAGTTCAACCAACTTACGACGGAATGCCAACTTCCGTCATAAGTTCATTTAAAAGATATATTATTTTACCGCTCATCATAAATGCAGGAAGGTGTCAATTAAAGTTGGTAGGTGAACTTACGACGGAATACTTACGACGGAATTCAAAAACATATTATTTTCATTTTTTCCCGTTCCGGAAATAGATATATTTCTCTGAAAAATTGAACTTGCGACGGAATACTTACGACGAAAATAAAAACATTTTATTTCCCTTTTTTTCCCGTTCTGAAATGCATACATGTATCCATATTATTTAACTTACGGCGGAATTCAAAACATTTTATTTTTCATTTATTTTTCATTCCGGAAATACATATATTTCTCTGAAAAATTGAACTTGCGACGGAATATTTACGACGGAAATAAAAGCATTTTATTTTCCTTTTTTTCCCATTCTGAAATGCATACATTTATCTATATAATTTAACTTATGACGGAATACTTACGACGGAATTCAAAACATTTTATTTTTCATTTATTTTTCATTCCGAAAATACATGTCTCTCTGAAAAATTTAACTTGCGACGGAATATTTACGACGGAACTAAACGCGGGAAGAATTTAATTGGCTGCGCCAAAAAATGACCATATCTTACGACGGACATAGCTTTTCCGTCGTAAGTTCTGCGCGAAACAAAAACCGTCGTAAGTAATCCGTCGTAAAAGCCCCTGTTTGTTTTAGTGACTGATATTCCTATAAGAAACATCACTGCCAGTAAACAGTATGAACTATGGAGTAACTAATATGCTGATAATTGTATTTAATCAGCCGGTGTTATTGATTATTTGCGGAAGTTATATTAGAGCCATTTGGTCAAGGTTAAAAAAAATGACTTCTTACTTGAAGTAAAGAAATGAATTAGAAATGAGAAATAAATAAGTTAATATAGTGTTTGGAAAATAAGTAGAAATTGTGTGAGAGAAGCTAGCATTCTCAACTTCTTAAAGTACTTCCACTCATTTACAAAAACAGGACAAGAAAAAGAGAAGCGCGAAAGTAGAAGGGGCGCATTCCAAGTAGGTATTTTAACCAAGAAAAAGTTTTAAGTAGGTATATTTATCAATGATCAACCCAACTTAAAATATTTAAACTCAGTTACCGATTTTTAAAATTTGTATATTTCTATATAAATGATCAAATGAAAACATACGTTATAAAATTAGAAATCAGTGATTATCGGAGTTATTTAGTATTTCTACTTCTTACTATCTATTCATACTCCAACCAGCGATTCGTCTCCCACTTCTTAAATATTCAGCGTCGTAACTCCATCAGAGCGTCGTAACTCCATCACGAATCCCATTGCCCCCTCCACGATCATCATCAATCCTGTCGATGTCACTATGATCACCTTATTTTGACCAATTTCTAATCCTTACTATCACAACCCACTGTTCACACTCCAACCACTGGCCCGTCTCCCACTTCCCAAATAACTAGACGTCGTTATTCCATCACATTTTTCTCGGATCCCATTATCAATATCCCCTTCATTATCACCATCAATTCTGTCAATGTCACTATCACCTTATTTTGACCAATTTCAGCCTCAACCCCTATCTTTCCCTCTCCCGACCCCTTTTTTTGTAGACCTTCCTCCTCACTTTCTTATCCTTCTTCGACAACTTCTCTCGTCCTTTCTAACAATCTTCATTTTTCTTTCTCGTCTTGTCTTTTTGGTGACTTTCACTTTTCTTCCTCATCTCTGCGGCGAACTCATCACTTTTCTTCTTGTCCCAATCACGGTCGACTCAATAATAAAATCAACTAAACGGGCGCTTAGCACCCCAACTCTAAAACGACCTCTAATGTGTGATCTTTAGTATCATATTCTTCTTCATATTCTTAGTTAATTTTGCATGAAATTGGATCTTATTTTATATATTTATAAGTTTTATTGTAGCAAATAAAAAATTCTTAATAGAAGGAATGGAGCAAAGAGTGCATTATTTGAAGTGATTTTAGCAAAATTAGGATTTTTAGATAAATTATGTTGTATTGATTGTTTTGATCATAACCGGAGTTTTACAAGTTCGTTTTGGGCCCATAAACAATCATTGAAAAACTTGGGAGAAAACCTCTAAGTCAAGTAAGGTTTCGGAATTTATTAAAATTCCAATTAGACCAGAAAATGGCCAGAAGCAGACAGTCTGAATTTTCTGCTTTATACTCCTATTCTATTTTGGAAATTCCTTTGTATCATTATTATTATTATTATTATTATTATTATTATTATTATTATTATTATTATTATTATTATTATTATTATTATTATATTAAAAATATAATATAGATTAAAAATAATTCAGTTATTCAGTTATCGGAGATACGAGGACTTGTAGTTACACACAAGAGGTGATAGACACTTGGAGAGACACTTGTGAAGTTACGTGCAAGAGAGCGGGGAGGAAGAAAGCAACCGGAAGAAGACAATATATAGAGTTTTCGTTCTCTTCTTTACCTTTTTTAATTGGAGAATGGATTTGATGTCTTCATACTTGTGTTTAGTACTTAGTAGTGTGATGTTGAATTAATATTGTATATAGGCTTTTAATGGATTCTTTTGATTATATATGAGTTGTATCTTCATTTCTCTATTGTTGTGGTTATTGTTTACTTATATTGATTTGTTTGTATTTCTTCCTAAAGATTAATCACTTTTGAGATTGAACTAGTAACTGAAGAGGACTTGGAAGAGAAATATTAAGTTTAAACTTAATTAATATAGCCTAAGATTAAAACTTTGTATTAATTTGTGGTTAGGAAAGGAATGTACCTAAACACCTTGGATAGTCGACTAAGGTGATGTTTAATGCTATATGTGAATTTTAATTCTACATAAAGATGCATGGTTAATTCATAAATAAGAGTTATATAAGATACAGAAGGTCTTTATGAATACCTATTAACCTTAGATTAGTAATTGTTTCAAAAAAAAAACAACCTTAGATTAGTAATTAGATCATGAGAATTGATGTATGAAGAGATACTTGTTGATATTAAAAGATGAAGTATAGGCCTATCTAGTTAATCTTGTGACTATATTTGTATTAATTAAATTTCAAGTGTTAATTTATTTATATTATTATAGCCATCATGTTTTAACTTTGAATTAGAAGAATAACATTGTGTGGTACACTACGCCATATTTGGCCTATTGGAAACCCGGAAAAAAGTTGCGTAATAGCCTAAAAGTGTTACAACAGTGTCTATTGTAACATTTGACCAAAAATTCAGGCTTGCATTTGCGGCCGTTGCAACAGGTCATCAAATGTAACACTTTTACTTGTATTGCAACTCTTAATAAAGGCCTTACAATAGCCTCATATTGCAACATTTTTAACCCTTTGAGTAACACTTTTTAAATATTGCAATAGCCTATTGTAACATGTTTTTGCAACACTTTATTTGATTTTTTACAGTGTCTACTAGTTTTCCATGCAACACTTGTGTGCAACACTTTTTGGTTCTTTTAATTAGCATTTTTTGCAACATTTTCAAGAAAATTTTATGCCCATTTTAATATTTTTTTGTTAATGAATTGCAACATTTATGTGCAACACTTTAAAGTCTATTGTAACATATATTTTTTAATTTTTTGGCAGCATTTTATTTGAAAATTGTGATACCACCTATTCGTCCAAAATCAACCATTAAGAATTAAAATACTAATGAACAAGTCCAAACATCCCTGCAAGATCAACTTCAATATCCAAACTAATATAGCATACAACCATCAAAAGTCATATATACTACACAACCAACATCTAGTTAGTTCATAAACGACTAACACCGGAAGTCAAATATCCAACCAAACATATAGTCTTTAGTCGAAATTGAACTAACACCAAAAAGTCAAAATATGAACCATTTCTAGTACGTACGTACGCGCAAAAGTCAGAATATGGAACCAAAATATGCAACCAAAAGTATGGTAAATATAAACCATAATGATCACTGATCATTTTGAGCCTCTTCGTCCATGCCTTTATCAACATTAGCACACAAATCTTCAACAGCAACCTCTCTGAGGTCAGGATCAAATTCTCCCAATCTGCCCATCACTTTTGTCAATTTTTCATGAACTTATTTGTCAATCACCTCCTGCATTTCAGCTACAAGTTCATCTCTTATCGTCTTCTTCATTTCAGCAACATCAGCAGTACTGTTGCTAGTAGAACTCTGACCAACGTGCAATGGCTTGTTCATTGTTCTCCTTGATTTTCCCGATCTGCCAAGAAGCCAGTTTGGTCCATGGACTGGTGCTTTTTGCGTCTTCTTGCTTTCTGCAGTATCGTTGTTTTCCGCAGAAGCACCATCTTGAACAACATCACCACCTTGAACAGCAGCACCGTCTTGAACAGCAGCACTCTCTTCATCACCATCATCAGAAGTAGTTTTTTTCTACAAAAAATTCGGGGAGGGAGATGATAAATAAACATCAGTAAACTAAAAAACCAGTTTTAACAGAGATTATTAAATACAAATTAAACTTTAAAATCAGACCTAGTTAAATTAATCCACATCTTTAATATTGTACCAATCTTATAAAGTCTAAGTTAACCTTCCACATAAATAGCCCGGCAGTGTGGGTGTCCACAACCTTTTGACGATTCTCTGCAGCAGTCTTAGATCGTCTCTGAAAATTTAATAAAGTGCAAAGAGTATAAAAGAAATAGTTTAAATCAAATTTTAACCTTGAAAGCAGCACAACTATTTAATATTTATCAATGTATATACCGTAATTTCCTCATCCCCTCAATATTTGAGACGGACACTGAATTCTTCAGCTCAAACTACACTTGGCTTATTTTTGATCCTCTCTTCATCATTATCGTATTTCAGATAATGCTCTTTCTTAACCCGACTCTTATGCAACCTCCATAAAGCATTAATTGTCCGCAAAGTATATGTTTTCCCTTCCTCGGGAATGATATACTTTGTCTGAATAAATAAATTAAAATATTTAGGGGCATTTACATTTGAAACGTATGGTCAGATGTTTTTAAACAAGGTAGATTCCAGTTGTATCATGTACAAAAAAAACAATTTAATTCTAAGTACTAATTATAATGTGTTTACCTTAACATAACTCCACAGCTCATCCTTCTGTTGTTGAGGATATTGTTAGGTCCAGATATGATTGTAGAAGGGGGGGGGGGGTTGAATACAATCAGTACCAAATCGTCGCGGAAGTGAATCCGATTGAATATAATTTGTTAATCAGATTTTAATTAATTAATATAACAATGTTTGAAGTCGTTATATAATTAAAATGGTTCAGTTTTAATGTCCACTAAAGTTCGTAGAATAAATTCGACAGGGTATATTCTAGATTTAGTGATTAAAACAACCGGGTTATCAAAGCACAGAAAACTGTGGATATAACGATCAAGCAAGTTACGAACAACTTGAAAGCTTTACAAATGCTTTGATTACAAAGTGAATGAACACTAAAAATGAAGGATGCAATGCCATATTTATAGGCAAAGCATTTGTACTTGTAAGACAATTGAAAGACAAGACAATTGCAAGTAGAAAAGACAATCTAGCAAGGGCAAGACAATTACAATTGCCTAGCAAGCCAAAAGCATGGCAGAAAGACAATTTTAAGGCTAGCAAGACAATACAGAGCTCGGTCAGACAATTTCCATTCGGTCAGACAATCTCAGATTGTCTTGCTGATCTTCATTCGGTCAGACAATCTTTGATTGTCTGGGAAGTCACAGAATGTCTTGCAGACAATTTATCTCGGTCAGACAATGCCTAATTGTCTTGGCAGATTGCATTCGGTCAGACAATATAAGATTGTCTTGGCAGAGCATTCTCGGGCAGACAATCTTGATTGTCTTGCTGAGAACCATTCGGTCAGACAATCTTAGATTGTCTTGGAAGCCACAGCCATTGTCTTCCAGACAATCATTCGGTCAGACAATCTTGATTGTCTTGACAGCTGAAATATTCGGTAAGACAATTTTGATTGTCTTGCTGAGCTTGAGTGGATGATTGATTGTAATTTGTAGATTATATTTAAATAGAAAATTATCCACTTAATTAATTTAATCATATAAATTCATAAATTAAATTAATTCGAGATTGAATTAATTTAACAAATAAATTACATAATTAATTTAATTATTTGAGAAGTGAAATAATAATCTATTAAATATTAAATCACCCATTCTTCAGTAGAATTGCTTCCCGTCTTCTTTAAACATTAATAACTCCGTCTTGATCAGTCGAACGAACGAACCACCAACTCTGCTTGACTTCAAATATTCAATTTGAATAACTGATACACAGATGCACTGTCTGGTTCATCTGTATCTAGTTAACTCAAATATTCTTTGTCAAATAAACATTAAGAATTTGATTTGTTCGTCGAGTCTTCGTCTTGTAAGTACTTCTTCATTAACTGGAATCTTCTGATAAAATAAAGTATAGAAACTTTATGTCTTCTGAAATCCTGGACGTGCCATAAAAGATTATTTGTGCACTGAGGCTTGAACATATTAATGAACTTCTTTCAGTGGTGTGCAGCAGCATCCTGGAATTTATCTGACATATAATTCCCATAAATCATTTGACGTTATTCGTACGGATTCCGTTGACTTGCTATTTACTGAGCTTTCTTATCTGAATTGAGTTGTACCTCTTTAAATACAAATAGGCTGAACATATGCCTTTCAATCTCCCCCTATTTGTTTGTTAACATAACATGCAAATTTCCTAGAGGATAACTCAACTAACAGATAAGACAAAGATTTAAACAATGGAATGTAAATAGCAAAAGTTTATGGCTTGCATTGAACATTAAACCATATTCATAATAGATTACAAAAGGATGTTCCTTGAACATATCTAACAAAATATCCTAATCAATCTATTCACTCAGAACGAGTGACTTCTCCTTCCTCTGCATCGGAACAGTGAATGATTGGAGTAGAAGGCTCATTCTGAGTAGGCTCTTCAGCTGCAGTGGATTCTCCACGCTTCTTTCTTTCACGAGCCAATGAGAGATAATATTGAACCTCAATATCCACAGGGTCTTCGATGAAATCTGCTGGCTGAGATTGGTTGATATACTTCATCTTCCTGAAGTATTGCTGAATATTTCTCCTTGTGCAGTAGTTCACAATCTCAGTATCAGCATCAGCTTTGGCCTTAGTAGCGAAGCCATTGGTACGTAGAATTGTAGATACAAGAACCAACTGACTCACATCATACTTAAGAAGATGTTGGTGGTCCAGGTAGAAGGTTCCAAATTTTCTCTCGTGAATGAACTTGACACAGTAAGGCTTTCTGACAACTTGTGGACTGTTATGAATAGCACAATCCATAAGTTTGTCACGAAGGAGTTCATTCAGATTTGAACTGCGTCTGATCTTGTTACGAATCACCCAGATTTCAGTTAGAGATAGAAACTTGAATAAATCAATTGAAACCCTGAATGTTCCGTTTCTCTGAGTAGAAATAATGATCTCCCATTCATTGAGAAGATTCTTGACACCAATAGTTATATATTCTAACTCGAGAGCAAGAGCACGCATAAACATATCTTCATTAGGGTTAGCCTCTCTCAGGTCATAAATGAAGGATTTGAATTTACCATCATTGAAAGGTTCCCTTTGAGGTCCAGAGAGGATTTGCCTTGCAATATCCCAGCTTTCACCAACTTTTCTGGAGATATCCTCTCTCTTTTCCTTGCACTTAGCATCCCACAATTTCTGTTTCTCCAGCTTGACCAACTCATCAGTTGTCCTCTTTTCATCTACCAGTTTCTGTAGTTCCTGAAGCTTTGCTTTGCTAGCTTCATGTTGAGCTTTGAACATCTTGACCTTTTCCATGTGCTCAGGATCTACAGACTGATCTTCATTGAAAAGAAAGCCTTCCTCGAAACGACCTTCTTCCTCAGCTTCAAAATAAGCAGAGTCAAATGCATCATCATCATCAACATCCTCAGGAATGTTGTCATAATCCTGATTAGTGAAGATGTTCTCAGTTTCAGGCATTTTGCCTTTAGACTTGCTAGCTGCAGAAGAGTCCTTTTCACTTGCTCCTACTCCACCCTTATCACCCCTATCAGTATCACCACCCTTGTCACCACCATTGCCACCACCACCAGCATTGCTGTCATCCTTATCCTTCTCCCCCTTAGTTGAGGGATCCTCTGGAGTAGACTGAGATGTTGACGGATTGATCTTTAAGTGTTGAACAACTTGAGCCAAAGTTTGCTCCAAGTTGTCAAGCTTCGTCAAACAGAGCTCCTGAGTTGTATCAAATTTGTCCATCCTAGAGTGAATACCCTTGACATGAGCATCTAATTCCTGTTTGAGGGAAGAGAAAGAAGGATCACCAGCCTTTTCTTTTAGAGTCACCAACTCTCCACTTTTGAATCTGGCATTCTCAGCATTTAACCTTGCAATCTCAGCTCTCAGAGCAGCCATTTGTTCCTGTAGCAGATCTGTGTTGGTGTGTGCACTCACCTCACGAACACTCAAAGATTTTTCACTATCCTCTCGTGCATGTGTTTCGCTCGGTGTTTGCCTGATTTCACTCGTGTTTGTCACACCGTCACCAGTACCTGTATATACAACCATAGTTCCCTGAGATGGAACTGTAGGAGGTGAAGAAACAAATTGTCCTCCGAATGCCTGTGAAGGCGGATGTACTTGCAGGTTGCCAAGTAGATCCTGATCCAAAAAGAAAGAGTGATCAGAAAGATTTTCATATAACATGTTTTGAAATTCTGTGCTCTCTCTAAGTGAAGAATCAAAAGACACAGGTTCATTGTTTACTAGCGTGAGTGCTAGTTGTGTGCTTGACTCTTTACAGGATACCGCGGTCGGACGGCCAATTTCAATAAATGCATTCTGTGGAGAGAATGAATCTAGAGACTGTATATTTACCATGTCAGTGTCCAAATCCTTTTGGGAGGAAATGGATGTGGCTGCAGTTGTCTCCGGTTCTGCCACCCTTTGCTTCTTATGAGACAGAGCTGCGGGTTCTCTCAGAATTGCACTCCCACTCCGTTTCCGGGCTACCTTTCGAACAACTGGTGTAGAAGTAGTGTTGTTTGAAGTGTTTGAAGAAGAATCAGTAGTTGAAGTGGAAACATCAGCTTGGATATGAACCTGGGTGTTGACAGGTTCAATGCTGGGAGTCTGGAAATCAAATCCAATATCACAATCAAAATCTGCAATATCAATATTAAAGGTATCAGTGAGATTAGAAAGTACCTGAGCTACCTGTAAATCTGTCCTGAAGTCCTGTAGCTCTGGATTGACAGCAGAATCAGCAGGCAGTGGCTGAGAAGTGGATTGTGGTTGAGGAATGGTATGTGTATGTGTAGGTGAAGGTATTGGTTCAGATTGAGAGGGAAGAATGGAGGCTTGTTGGTCTGGGAAGAAGTTGTATTGTGGAGGGGATTGATGTTGAGATTGGTGAGGAGAATTGTAATCAGATTGGTGAGGTGATTGTTGTGGTGAATTGTAAGGAGGGTTGTAGGGAGAGTAATGTGAGGATTGGCTGGATGATTGATAGTCTTGGAGGAGTTGAAGTGGTTGATTGATACGTGGAGGTGATTGTTGTTGCGGTTGTTCTTGTTGTTGAGCTTGTTGTTGTTGTGATTGATATTGTTGCTGTTGTAGTGGTTCTGGAACTTGTACAGGCTGAAAAGGAACACTGAATTGTTCGAGCATGAATGGAGTCACTACCAGTGGTACATTATCATGCTTTTTCTTGTTGACCAGCCTAGTTTGGATCTTGGCACATGTCCTCTGAATAGGAACAACAGGAGAATCGATGTACATGTGCCTATCATCAGCATTCATCTTATCATTCATAAACAACATCAGGAATCTGGGGTAGAAGCATTCAACTTTGTCATTCTTCTGAATTGATCTCTGTGAAACAGACCCCATCTTCCTGATAATCTCCCTCAGCAATATCTTCCCAAAATTGATTCGACGGTTGTAAGCTATGCTGAATCCAAAGATCTGCAGCATTGAAGATATATTTCCAAAATTCTTTCTATTTGTGGGAGCAAACACCTTGGCAAGGGTGTCAAAGAACACATCCCATTCAGCTTTCAGATTTCCCTTTGACATCTTCGGGAGAAAGATCTGACCTTGATAGTGAATATCCTGAAAGAATTGTCTCAGTTCATCCTCTGAGGGATCTGGCTCAAAATTGTCCCTTGGAAGACCTAAGATCCGGTTCACATCATCGACAGTGATTACAATACGTTTCCTATTAGGCAGATCCCCTATGATCTTGTAATTCTCCAGAGTTGTAGAATTGACAGCATTTGAGTAGAAGTCAAAAAGAGGTTGCAGCTTAATTAGAATATCTGCAGTCAGTGCTGTACTGACTAAACTCTGTCTCGAAAGAAATCTGACCCAAGTCCGGAATCTATCAGAACAGTCATCGGGATTAAGGCTGGCACAGTAGTTAGTCTCAGCAACCACGAATTCTCCGGCCATTTTTTTAATAATTAAAAATTGAATTAAGCGAGAATTTTTTCAAATTAAATGTGAATTCTCAAATGTCTCGCAAATTTCAACTTATAATTAAACATGATTAATTAATTAATAATTTGAAATATTAAAATATTATCGAATTAAAAGTTAATTAACTTAAATGGCACTAAACAATTAAACTCCACAAGCTAGAATTCCAAACACGGCCTTACGTCCCAGATAATTTAGATTAGCCAAACGCAGCCTTAAGATTAAACACCTCAAATTCAAATTAACACAAGCCAAACAAGCCCTTAAATTAGAAAAGCCCCAAATCACTCCAAGAACCCTAAATCAACCACGGATACTTTCGATTTACGGATTCAACAGCCGAATACAGATATATGGTCCAGTAAGTCGATCAAACCCAGAATCAAATCAACCAAAACGATCGAGTTACTCAAGAACACACAAACCCAGTTTGATTTTGGCAGAGCTTCGACACGATTCAACGAAAGTCGAGTAACACAGCAAGCAACAAAGGCTTGAAACACGAAACCGAGCAAGTTTTTATCTCTAAAACTTGAAAAACGAGGTCGAAAGAGTGTGTGTATTGTGTGTATATGCGTGATGGAGAAGATGAAGGCAACGGGCAAGACAAACGAGATTGTCTTGCTCGAATTGTCTTGAGACAAATATATACAACCAGCAAGACAAACGTGAATTAAGTCTCGGTAAGACAATGTAAGATTGTCTTGCCGAGATTTATCTAGGCAGACAAGTCACGTGTCTGTAAGACAATTATAATTGTCTTACAGATACAAAAAGGCGAATAAAGGGATAGGCTCGGTAAGACAAAATAATTGTCTTGCCGAGTTTTTGTTTGATTTAATAGAAATAAACTGAGAAACCGGTTCAGCAAGACAATGTGAGATTGTTTTGCCGAGCCAATCAGTAGACAATATAATTGTCTAAAAGAAAAACAAATAATAATAATAATAATATGATTTTTGATTAATTTAAAAGATAAAACTTTTTGCAATTAAAATCAAAAATCTACAATAAGAACAATACTATTAATTACACAAATTTTTTGTAAATTTCAACTTTAATTAAATATAAATACTTATGACTTTAACTCTAATTCAAAAAGATGAATTAACTTAAAATCAAATATTTATGCTTAATTAATTTTGAAAAATACAAAATAATTACAAATAATTATCTAAATGCTTAGGGAATGATACAGGGGAGTGTATGAGCACTTAGAAAATTACAGACTAAAATACAAACATGCATAATTACTCAGAATTTTATCAGATAATATACATAAAATCACATAAAATCTAATAATATAGATATAATTATACAGAGAATTCACAAAAATATATAAAAACATATAATGCATATGAAAAATATATACAAGAGAACTATGTCATATTTAACATCCCTAACTCACAAACCATCTTAGAGAAAGTGGATTCATCCAGTGGTTTAGTGAAGATGTCAGCAATTTGCTCAGTCGTGGGTACAAAATGTAACACCACTGTACCATTCATGACATGTTCTCGAATGAAATGATACCTGATATCAATGTGCTTGGTTCTTGAATGTTGAACCGGATTGTTGGAAATGGCTATGGCACTTGTATTATCACAAAATATGGGAATTTTGTTTACTACAACACCATAATCATTCAGTTGGTTCTTGATCCACAAGATCTGAGCACAGCAGCTTCCAGCAGCTATATACTCAGCTTCAGCAGTAGAAGTAGACACAGAGTGCTGCTTCTTGCTATACCAGGAAACCAACCGACGTCCTAGAAATTGACAGCTTCCAGACGTACTCTTCCTATCAATCCTGCATCCTGCATAATCAGAATCTGTATAGCCGGTTAAGTCAAAACCAGTATTCTTAGGGTACCAAATACCTAAACCAGGTGTACCCTTAAGATATCTAAAGATTCTTTTGACGGCTATAAGATGTGATTCCTTAGGATCAGCTTGGAACCTAGCACACAAACATGTTGCAAACATGATATCTGGTCTACTTGCAGTAAGATAAAGTAGAGAGCCAATCATACCTCGATAGCTTGTGATATCAACTTTCTTACCAGATTTATCCTGGTCAAGCTTTGTGGCAGTGGCCATGGGTGTCTTTGCCGGTGAAGAGTCTTCTAGATTGAACTTTCGAAGAAGATCTCTGACATACTTGGATTGGCAAATAAATATTCCATCATCCTTTTGGCTTACTTGAAGACCAAGGAAGTAGGACAGCTCACCCATCATACTCATCTCATAGTTACTCTGCATTAACTTAGCAAATCTCTTGCACAAGTTATCGTTAGTAGAACCAAATATAATGTCATCAACATATATTTGTACAAATATCATATCCTTATCATGCAATAAATATAATGTCATCAACATATATTTGTACAAATATCATATCCTTATCATGCAATTTGTAAAAGAGAGTTTTGTCTATGACACCTCTAGTAAAATTGTTTTCAATTAAAAACTCAGAGAGAGTGTCATACCATGTCCTTGGTGACTGCTTGAGTCCATAGACAGCTTTGAATAGAAAGTATACAAAATCAGCAAACTCTGGATTTTCAAAGCCAGGGGGCTGTTCCAGATATACTTCTTCTTCTAGCTTTCCATTCAGAAATGCACTTTTCACATCCATTTGGTATACCTTGAAGTTGGAGTGTGCAGCAAATGCAAGAAATATTCTGATGGCTTCAAGACGAGCAACTGGAGCATAGGTTTCATCGTAATCAATTCCTTCTTCCTGAGAATAACCTTTTGCAACCAGTCTGGCTTTGTTTCTCACAACAATGCCATCACCATCTAACTTGTTACGGAAGACCCATCTAGCTCCAATTGTAGATTTTCCTTTTGGTCTTGGAACCAGGGCCCAGACTTCTTGTCTCTCAAATTGATTGAGTTCTTCTTGCATGGCAAGAACCCAATCAGGATCAGCAAGTGCTTCTTCTATTTTCTTTGGTTCTAGTTGAGATAGAAACCCAGAGAATAGACATTCATTTGTCGTAGCACTTCTAGTCCTTACACCAACATCAGGATCACCAATAATCAGATCAAAGGGATGATCTCTGCTCCAAATCCTTTCCCTTGGAAGTTGTGTCCTTGATGATTCAGCAGTATTATCATTAAGCTGAAATGTGTGACTAGTTGATCCATCAGCTCCCCCTGAGTTGTTGCCAGGTTGACTTGATGATCCACCACTGGCATCAGTGGAATCTCCAGCATTATTGCCATTTCCTCCACCATTGCCTGGATCATTATCATTGTTGTCATCTCCTGTTGCAACCTTAGGTGGAATATCATCATCTGAATCAGAGTCTGGATAGTTGTCAAACTTCAGAGACTCAGATGGATCAGCAGATTGTATACTTGGAAGTTTAGTGTCATCAAATGTAACATTGACACTAACTTTCACTGACAGAGTATCAATTATAAAAACTCTATAAGCATTATTTGTATAACCAACAAAAATTGCTTCAGAAGCCTTTGGCTCAAACTTGTTCAAGTTCTCTTCACCATCCTTGAGAACAAAACACTTGGCTCCAAAGACATGAAGATGTTTGACATAAGGTTTCTTGTTGTTATACAAATGAAATGGAGTTTTCATATGATCCTTGTTGATCAAAGTTCTATTCTGGGTATAGCAGGCAGTAGACACAGCTTCAGCCCAAAAGTACAGAGGAAGCTTTGCTTCAGCAATCATAGTCCTTGCAGCTTCGATTAGTGTACGATTCTTTCTTTCGACGACTCCATTCTGCTGAGGAGTTCTTGGTGCTGAATACTGCCTTCTAATTCCCTTTTCAGAGTAAAAGTTGATTAGAGTTTGATTTTTAAACTCAGTTCCATTGTCTGATCTTACAGCTTTTACAGGAACACCTTTTTCCAACTCAACCAACTTGATATGATCAATTACTGTCAGGGGAGTTTCATCCTTAGAAGCCAGGAAGTAAACCCAAGTAAATTTTGAGAAGTCATCCACAATAACCAAGGCATATCTTCCTCCATCAATGGATGCAACATTCACAGGGCCAAACAAATCCATATGCAACAAATGAAGTGGATCTGTAATGGTATTGATGGTTTTGCCTTTGTGAGATGCTCTCTTCGCTTTTCCTTTCTGACAAGCTTCACAAAGATCATCAGTTGAGAATTCCAGGGAAGGCAACCCTCTTACTAGATCTCTCTTGACTAGAGAGTTCATGGTTTTGAAGTTGAGGTGTGAGAGCTTCTTATGCCATAACCAACTATCTTCAGCTGACGCTTTGGCGTAGAAACAGTGAACTTCGTTTCCTGGTCCTGAAGACAAATCAGCTACGAATATATTGCCTTTCCTTATGCCACATAGTGAAGGACGCTTATCCTTGATATGTTTAATGATACATATCTCTTTTTCAAAATGAACATAATAACCTTTGTCACAGAATTGACTGACACTCAGGAGATTATGTTGAAGTCCTTCAACTATTGCAATATCTTCTATGATGATCCTTCCAATTTTGTACTTGCCATATCCCACAGTACGACCTTTGCTATTATCAGCAAAACTGACTGTAGGGCCAGCTCCTTCTCTTATGTCCTCCAGCAGGGATTTATTGCCAGTCATGTGCATTGAAGCTCCACTGTCAAGCACCCAGGTAACACGAACAAATCCACTGGCACCCTGCAAAAGACAACTTGATTAGACAGTCTTTGGGACCCATACTTGATTGGGTCCGGCAGTCTTAAAGAACTGATTTCTATTAGGTAATACAACAAAGCCTCTTGGACTGATACTTGGTTCAGACTTGACTGAACTTACTTCCTTAACAACAGCCTTATAAACCTTAGTTTTAGGCTTTGGAACATAAGTCTCCTTCCTAACATGAGTAGGACTAGCAGTCTTTGATCTAGCATGCTTGTTGTTTGTGTGTTGTCTAGGTGATGTGTTTTCATTTTTAGCATGCAAATTTTTAAAATAAGCAGACATCAAATTGAAACCACACGTCATACAATTATCAACACTACAAAATTTATGACATGCATCAAAAGCAGGAACAACAGGAGTATCAGTCACAATAATAGGAACATCAACAGATTCTACTCTACTATTGTTAACAGTTTTAAAATTCTCAGTAGAATGGCATCTATTGTTTCTGTTCTTACTATTCACAAAGTTATTAGGCTTGTTGAACTTAGTTCTTTCAGAGTTGACACCTAAACCAGCTTTAGGCAACCTAACATTGCCTTTCACTTTTATTGGTTTCAGTGATGTCAGAATCTCATCTCTCATCTCATTACTCTCTTTCATTTTAAGGTCTTCCTGTTTTAGTTCATATCTAATGACAACAGGAGTCTCTAAAAGAGGTTCAGCTTCTGAGGTTTTAAACAAAGGTTTAAGGGAATCTTTCAAAACAAAAGGAATCCCTCTCTCTTCAGCACTCTTCTTAAAAGGAGTAATGTTACTAGCCTTACCTACAGATTTGTTATAGTCAAAGCCTATTCCAACAGTTCTCTTGATCTCTTGTTTATCATTAAGTTCATTGACTATCAAGGAGGCATCCTTAAAGGCTTTACATTTCACTTTCTCTTCGTCTAGCTGAAGTCTTAAAGCAATCTCACCTTTCTCTAGAACTTTGACTTTAGCACATTGTAATCCTAAGTCCATAGTCAATTGTTCTATTTTAGGTTTTAATACTTTCATCTCATTCATTTTATAAGCATGAATTTCTAAGACTAAAGTATCAATTTTAAGATTAGCAGCTTTCATCCTTTTAATAGCATCATCTCTTTCAAGTCCTAATTGCATAAACAGTTTAGGGCATGTAGGATCTACCTGAAAGCTTCCAGCAGGAGGAGGTGAAGATGATCCAGTAGTAGCCATGAAAGCAACATTCCCTAGCTGCTCCTCTTCATCACTATCTGTATCATCCCAGCTTTTGCCTTCTGCCAGATAAGACTTGCTTTTGAAACTTTGACTTCCAGAAGTACCATGATGCTTTCTAACCAGTGCATCATACTTCTGCTTCAGCTCATCATACGAATCTTTTCTTTTTCCTTGAACCTTGGGCTGTTTGCATTCAGTTGCAAAGTGTCCAGGTTCACCACAATTGAAGCATTTGAACTTGCTTCTGTCCACCATCCCAGTCTTGTATCCTCCTTTGCTTGTAGAAGATGAATAGCCTCCCTTCTGAAACTTACTAACAGTAGGTTTGTATTTATAGGAAGGGTTCTTCCGGAATCTCATGTTTCCAAACTTCTTGGCAAACAGTGATAGAGATTGATCTTCTAACTGTTCAAGCTCTTCCATTGTATAGAACTCTTCGTCACCACTGGTAGAAGCAGTCTGACCCATCTCAGGTACAACAAATTCTTGAGTAGTCTCAGAAGGAACAACAACATCCTTCTTCTTTTCTTCCAGTACAGGTGACTCAACAACTAGAGCTCTCGAATGGTTCTGTGTTTTACCCCAGCCATATCTCTGTTTACTCTGAACTTGCTCCAGTTCATAAGTTTTCAAAACTCCGTAGAGTCTTTCCAGAGAAATCTCATTTAGATCTCTGCTTTCCCTGATGGCAGTGATTCTGTGTTCCAGATGTTCAGGAAGGGTTAAGAGAAACTTCATGTTGACCTCTTTCTTGTCGTAGAATTTCCCATTCAGATTTAAATTATTTATCAAATTATTAAGTCTGATAAATACTTCTGAAATCCCTTCACCGGGATGAGAACCAAACTGTTCATACTGAGCCATCAGTATCTCTTTCTTGTTTTCCCTAACTTCCTCTAAGCCTTCATTGATAATCTCTAACGTATCCCAGATTTGCTTGGCGTTCTTACAATTTACAACAGCATTGTACATCACTGGATCTAGAGATTCAACCAAAATTAGTTGAAGAGCATCATCTAAATTCATCTGTTCACTCTCTTCATCTGTGAACTCAGAAAGTTCTTTCGGAATGACCTGATGAGGTATCAACACACCATCCTCTTCGTGTGCTAATATGACCTTCATAGGAGTAGTAACACCTTTGTCTAAAATCCCAATGTATTTTCTGTTCGCAGTTCGAAGGAATAGGAACATGTGCCTCTTCCATAGGCCAAAGTGTTCCTGGCTGAACGGTGGGATTTTGATGCTACTGATCTTTTGTGTACTCATGTTTAAGGATTTGAAAAGAATAGTGTTTGGATGAGATTTGAATTTTTGAAAGAAAAATATTTTAAATTAAAATTAATTTTTGGAATAAAATTAATTCGAATAAAAAATATTTGGACGTTACAGAGTGTGTATAGGATCTGATACGGAAAAATGGTATCAACCGCTCTGATGCCAATTGTTAGGTCCAGATATGATTGTAGAAGGGGGGGGGGGGGTTGAATACAATCAGTACCAAATCGTCGCGGAAGTGAATCCGATTGAATATGATTTGTTAATCAGATTTTAATTAATTAATATAACAATGTTTGAAGTCGTTATATAATTAAAATGGTTCAGTTTTAATGTCCACTAAAGTTCGTAGAATAAATTCGACAGGGTATATTCTAGATTTAGTGATTAAAACAACCGGGTTATCAAAGCACAGAAAACTGTGGATATAACGATCAAGCAAGTTACGAACAACTTGAAAGCTTTACAAATGCTTTGATTACAAAGTGAATGAACACTAAAAATGAAGGATGCAATGCCATATTTATAGGCAAAGCATTTGTACTTGTAAGACAATTGAAAGACAAGACAATTGCAAGTAGAAAAGACAATCTAGCAAGGGCAAGACAATTACAATTGCCTAGCAAGCCAAAAGCATGGCAGAAAGACAATTTTAAGGCTAGCAAGACAATACAGAGCTCGGTCAGACAATTTCCATTCGGTCAGACAATCTCAGATTGTCTTGCTGATCTTCATTCGGTCAGACAATCTTTGATTGTCTGGGAAGTCACAGAATGTCTTGCAGACAATTTATCTCGGTCAGACAATGCCTAATTGTCTTGGCAGATTGCATTCGGTCAGACAATATAAGATTGTCTTGGCAGAGCATTCTCGGGCAGACAATCTTGATTGTCTTGCTGAGAACCATTCGGTCAGACAATCTTAGATTGTCTTGGAAGCCACAGCCATTGTCTTCCAGACAATCATTCGGTCAGACAATCTTGATTGTCTTGACAGCTGAAATATTCGGTAAGACAATTTTGATTGTCTTGCTGAGCTTGAGTGGATGATTGATTGTAATTTGTAGATTATATTTAAATAGAAAATTATCCACTTAATTAATTTAATCATATAAATTCATAAATTAAATTAATTCGAGATTGAATTAATTTAACAAATAAATTACATAATTAATTTATTTGAGAAGTGAAATAATAATCTATTAAATATTAAATCACCCATTCTTCAGTAGAATTGCTTCCCGTCTTCTTTAAACATTAATAACTCCGTCTTGATCAGTCGAACGAACGAACCACCAACTCTGCTTGACTTCAAATATTCAATTTGAATAACTGATACACAGATGCACTGTCTGGTTCATCTGTATCTAGTTAACTCAAATATTCTTTGTCAAATAAACATTAAGAATTTGATTTGTTCGTCGAGTCTTCGTCTTGTAAGTACTTCTTCATTAACTGGAATCTTCTGATAAAATAAAGTATAGAAACTTTATGTCTTCTGAAATCCTGGACGTGCCACAAAAGATTATTTGTGCACTGAGGCTTGAACATATTCATGAACTTCTTTCAGTGGTGTGCAGCAGCATCCTGGAATTTATCTGACATATAATTCCCATAAATCATTTGACGTTATTCGTACGGATTCCGTTGACTTGCTATTTACTGAGCTTTCTTATCTGAATTGAGTTGTACCTCTTTAAATACAAATAGGCTGAACATATGCCTTTCAGATATTTATGCCAATTTATAACATCAAGTGGCACAGCCTGCCTAGCTAAGGTCCCCAAGAAGTTGGAGAATTCAGATAAGACCTTATCACCATCAGCCACACACTGAAATTCTAAATTTACCTTAATAACCTTATTTGCCTCAGGCCTTCTTGTGTACACATCATTCATTAATGTCGGTCCACTGCGTTTTTTGATTGGTGGTGTACCTAAAAGTAGTACAAATTAAAGCACACAATTAATATATTCATGTACTTAAATGTAAACTAAAGCTGACATTTATCTAAATATATTATGACATTATTAAGAACCTGCTGGAGTCTCAAGGTCATTGTCCTCAGTTGTTAAATTAGCTGTCTGACCAGTACCCTCAACCCCATTTCTATTTTCACACGAAGACTCTTTCTGACTTTTTCGCATTTCCAAGAAAGCCTCCATTGTACCAATTCCTTGGTTAATACGAACCTTTCGAGGTGGTTTTTCTCTCAATGGCAAGTTGGGTGGTAAATCTGCTGTCAGTGGGGGTGGTGGTGGTAAATTATCGGGTCCAAAGACATGTGCATTTTGAGTTTGAGGGGGCGGAGCCTTTTGAGTTAAAGACTGATCAGTACTGTGATTCTGTTATACAATCAAAAATCCACCTTAAGTTATTCTATTCTCTAATTTAGCAATTACTATATTATACAGGAATATAAACTTAAACATTTAGACTAATGAGACATTAGTAAATTACAACACTTTTACCTGCGTAATCGAAGGAGTTGCATCTCTTGAACGTGTTCTTGGCCTTTCAGTATTGAATGCCACTTTCTTTTACGTCCTTTTTCCCTTAAGCTTTTTCTTAAGTTGCCTTGATCTAATCTCTTCCTCGAGTTTCTCACCCTCAGACAAACTGTCATGTCCAGGAACGTACGGACGATCAAATTCCAAAGAGGAATCATCTTCTTGAACCTTTTCTTTTGCAGCAGGCTTAACCAAAGACTCTTTTGTTAGGTCCAATCAGACGTAGAAGGGGGGGGGGGTTGAATACGTCTAAACCAATTTCTTCGATTTAATTTAATTGCGGATAATTCTTGTTTCAGTCCATGTTAAATCAATCGTAAATAAACAACTTCAGCAAGTCGGGGAATATTCTTTGTATTAGAAATAATCCTCGGGTGCTACAAATTCCAACACAAGTGTCGGCTGCAGAGACTACAATCACTCTAATACAAACTCTCGATATAAACGATATTCTAATTTAACTCTCGAGAATGTGTATAGTGTGTGCACTTACAAAGTGTGTAGTTATTTTCAAATGAAAACATCAAGCTCTATTTATAGGCTTTCCAACAACTAACCATGGTTAACGAGTTCGTCCTGGACGACTTGAGTTCGTTCGGGACAGATTCGATTTATCAAAATAAATCTAACTCCATACTGTAATGGAAGTGGCGCCAGTTGTGTATATATATATATATATATACATACATCACAAACTTGCGCTTGAGGAAGTATATGTGTATATATATGTATGTGGTCAAAGGTTGCGCCTCAGGGGAGTCAAACATGGCGCCAAGTAATCCAGTGTCATACTTAGACAATTTCTTGAACCTGAACTTGCGCTAGTGAAGTGAATGGGAGTCGCAACCTTTGACTTGGTCAAAGGTTGCGCTCCAATGCTGTGGTGACTCCACTGTATAGCACTTAGAGTTTTAATCCAGACATGAGAGTTGTGTATTGTCGCCACTGTTGACAAGTCAAAGGTTGCGCCTTTGACTTTGGTCAAAGGTTGCGCCTTTGATGCTCCACTGTACTGTATTCACTGTACTGCAGCTTCACTTAGAAAACTTCTTGACACAAAACCTTCAATCTTTGACTTGGTCAAAGATGGCGCCCATTTTCCCTTGTTGCCCTGTCCATTACTTAGAATAATTCAGTTGTTCCATATTTGCACTAAGACTTATATATATATATACATATATATAATTAATTGTGTTTAATTAATTACTTGAATTATTAAAGTTCAAGTAATTCACAATTAATATATATATATATATATATATATATATATATACATATACATATTAATTAAATCCTTT
The DNA here is from genome assembly GCF_001625215.2 of Daucus carota subsp. sativus. NCBI lineage: Eukaryota > Viridiplantae > Streptophyta > Magnoliopsida > Apiales > Apiaceae > Daucus > Daucus carota. Next base: position 12,306,866 of record NC_030381.2, read on the forward strand.
GGTATTATATTCTGGAACAGCTCGATTGACTTGATCAATTAATTCGTTGATCGAATCCACTGAATACTTTCGTACGTCCTGACGTCCTGTGCACTGGTCTGGTTCACGAACGACTCGAACTGAAATAATCCCTTGAATTCTTTTTCTTGATAATATGCTTGATCAGTCATTCCGGGTTAGATGTTGCTTCGATAAATTTGATTATAAATAATCAAATTAAATATACTGGAATCTTCTGGTCTTTGATACTTGATCTTCAGGCAATCTTGATAGTAGAAACTGGTTGTGCTTTATTCTTCACTGAGGCTTGAACATGTAAATGAACTTCTTCCAGTGGACGGATGCTCGTCTCAGATATCTTGATTGTCTTTGTCTGTTCGTATCGAATCTCCAACCTGTAGATTCCTGTAATATACTTACATATTGTTTCCAGTCTTTTGTTGTGTTGAGTTATCGTAATTACATTTACGTTACATTCTGCTTTACAATCTCCCCCTATTTGATTGTTAGAGTTTGACAAGCAAATCCTTTAAGAGGATAACTCAACTGACACAATGAAAAAGCATACTAATTTAAACAGGAAATAATACTAAGTACAGTCTGGATTATATCTTACATTTTCCAGAGATCAAAAGTAAATACAAGCAGCCATTGTTCCTCTAGCCTGAACTAATCTTTCCTTGCTTTCTTGGCTCTTGCATTAATCAACTTGAGCTCTGCTCTTCTCTTTGCAGCTTCCTCCTCTTTCTTCTGAGTGAGCTTGTTTTCAATCTCTTCAATCCTTGCTGTTATAGTACTCAGTGCCACTTGCTCCAATGTATTCTCAGGTGGTGGTTGCTCCAGATTTTTCTTCATCTTCTCTAAAGTTTGTAGATGGACCATCTTCTTCAGCTTCTTAAAAGTGATATTCAGCTCCATTCCTTCAATTTTCATGATGATTCTTGATGGATGAGCACGAACCCTTGAAGTGTTGTGAACAGTCTCTACAGCTTTCCTTATCTCCAGAAGATCAATCAAATCTTTGAGCACACTTTTGTCTTCTTTTACTACTGACCACTTAACAGCAGCAACTGCACGAATAATTCTTTTAGAGGAGAATTTTCCAATCTCTGTAAGTGGTATAGCAGTGGCCTCTGAGTCTTTCTTCTTTTTAAATATGATGGATGTTGGATTGTAAGTGACAACAGGAGCATTTGGATTCTCAGGTACTTCAGGGTTGAGTGGAGGCAATGGATATGGTGGTTGACGATTGATTGCTGATAAGTCCAAGTCTCTAAGAGCAGCAAAGTTCAGACGATAAGCATATAGCAATTCAGCAGTTAGTCTTCCCTTGCTTGTCCTTGAGCACTTTTCTCTGACTTGAGCTTCTAGATATTTCAGTATACGAGGATTGTAAGTTGACAATGCTTCATCAGTGAGTCCAATACTCTGAATCATACCATCCTTGAAATAATTGATAACTGAAGGCTTGTCATGAATTTCCAGTCCAATATCAGTGATCCACTCTTCCACCATATCTCTGAATACTTCATTATGCTTCTTGCCAGTTGAGATGATCTTATTCCTTACTACAAACAACTCAGTTATAGAGAGATCTCTGAGAAATTGACTTGACACATGTTTGAGTCCATGGCCTTCCTTCTTTAGCTCGAATGATATATTCACCATCCATCCTCTTCTTGGAAGAACAGCAACTGATACAGTAGAAATGATATCATTTAACACCTCGTGGTAGTCATGTAGATCCTTGTAGTTGTTCCTGAAGGGTCAAAGATATCTTTCACTTCATCATCATTATTTTCCTGAATGACCTCTGGGAAATCAAACACAGCCCTGGCAATATCCCATTCATCTCCATCTTTGTGCAAGTTAGCAATTCTCCTTTCCCTTCGAATCCGTCTTTGATTTTCTAACTTCTCCCTCGCTCTCCTTTACTCAGCAAAATCCCTAGAGACATCAGCAATATCTTGAGGATTTGCAATTTCAAACTCTTCAGGAGGGAAGATGTCATTGTGATATGCAAGTTCATCAGCAAAGACTTCATTGTCTGGGATTTCTCCTTCTTCTAGATCATCATCATCAGCACCAACCATCCTTATCACCCTGTCATCAACAAACTCATGGATATACTCGTCATGACTGTAACTGAATTGACCTCTAAGAGCAGAGTCAATTAAATCTTCTGACACCCCTGAAATCACCCTTTTTCCCTTTGCTTTTTCTGATGCTCTCTCCCCCTCAGTTGAGTAATCCTCTCTGGAAGGTTGAGATGCCAGCAACTTAGCCTCGAGAGCAGCCAACCTTTGCTCCATAGTAGATTTGATCTCCACCAACTCCTCCCGTAGAACAAGATTTTCATCTTCAAGTTGTTGAACTTTAAACTTTAGAGCTTCAAATTCTGTCACAGATACAGTTGGAATTGTAGATTCAAGTGTAGGTTGGGTTGTTGGGTTCTCACTAGTTCGTTCTGTAGGTGTTTCTCTCGTTTCACTCAGAGCTAGAACACTCAGTGGGTCAGAGGGTTTCTGTATAGCAAGTTCTGTAGGTGTTTCCCTCTCACTCAAAGAAGTGCCAGCATCCATAGATGTACCTGCAGAAGAAATCTTCTTAGCCTCTTCTAGAGAGGTCACAGAAGGTGCAATGAAGGTTCGTGAGCCTTTGTCCTCAGTTTCCTCGTCAGATGAATCTGAGTCACAAGAAACAAGTTGCCAACTACTCGAAGGTAGTGAGTCCTTAGTTGGATCCTGAGTTGGAATCTCAGGGTGGGTAGACACAGGGCTCGAAGGATGTGATCCTTGAATAGGCGAAGCACCCTGGTTTCCCACAACTGCCTTTGACGGTGAATGACTTTGTGACAAGTCCTCAGTAACTGGCACACTTACTGATATGAAGGGCTCAGAAACAGATTGCCGTTCACCTTCGAGAGGTGAAGAGTCCCTTAGGGGATCTAAGAATGTTCCTCCCAAGGGGGTAGACAAGGATGGAGAATTTGGAAAATCATCCAAGTTTCCCCCAGAAGCCTGTGACGGCACTTGATCCAGAATTGGATCAGAAACAACAGTGTCTATTCCTGACATGGACGACAAAGTGTTGGCGACGGTCAATTCTTTAAACGTGTGTGCAACCTCATTGTGCAATGATATATCATGTGGCTGAGGTGGTGAAGAAATAGATATGTCTGCAGTTGTCTCAGGTTTTATTCTCCTTTCCTGACTAGGAGACAGAGCTGCAGTTTCAGAAATATTCTCCTTGTGTGGTGCACTTAAGGCACCTTCTCCCTCTCGCTCAGAAATAACAAGTGGTTGGCTAAGGGGTTGAGAAGTTTCTGCTTCATGGATTTGTGAAGTGATGCCTTGGTTATGAATTTGTGGGATTTCAAATTCACTAGCATGTGTGATAGGTGGTGATAGTTGATTGGAATCTAGTAGATTCTGAACCCAATCAGGTGCACTAAATGACAAGAATCCTCTCCTTCAGATTGAGCATTGTTGTCAGAGGATGTTTCTGCAGCATCTTCCACTATCATCTCTTCTTCAACTGGAGTAGTCTGAGCCTCGGGAATATTGTCTTGAATAAGTGGCTCAGTGACTGGCTCAGCTTGTGCTTCTAGGGTCTCTTCAACAACCTCAGGAGGAACAACATTCTGAACATGAGGTGGAGACAAGTTCTGGAGATTAAGAAATTCTTGCATTGCCTCAGGAAGCACCACATGTTCATTGTTGGTGTAGTTCTGATGACTCTCCAGCATTGAGATTACCCTTGTGGTCATGAAAGAACAGATGACATTGTCTATATTTGGATAGACAGCTCTTTCAGCAGGGGTCAGCATCTGATTCAGCACTATCTGGAAGAATCGAGGGTAGAGAAGTACATGTCTGTTCTTCCTTTGAGAGTCCTGAAAAGCTCCCATGATCAGATGACCCAGATTAATCCTTGTGTTCAGTGCTATTGCAATCCCAATTTCCTGGTTGAAGGTAGTGATTCCATGGAACCCTCCAGTCTTTGGTGCAAATACATGAGAGATGGAATTAAAGAAGAAATTCCATTCTCGAGGTAAGTGCTTGACATACATCTTTGATGGAAGATCACCATTTGGCTCCCTTTGGCAGTGGATAGTAAAGAAGAAATTAATCCTTTCAGCTCTGTCAGGAACTGATTCAAAGTCCTCTGTTGGTAGTTGGAGAGCAGTGTTCAGGGTGTTCTCAGTGATAGACAGTGTTCGTCCCTGAATTTGACAAGTAAGACCAAGTACCTGTCCTGCGTTCACAACAGAAACAGAAGACAAGAAATCTCGTAGAAGAGATTTGTTAAGATAAACAGACTCTGTCATAGCAAATCGTGCAAATGAGAATTCAGACATATATCGAACCCAGCGTCGATAATTCGCTTGCGTAATTAAATTATTATTCTCAACAATTGTGAAATTTGTTTTCGGAATATCAAAATTTGCAGCCATTTTTAATTAGAATTAAAAATGATTATAAATTTCGTTTCACGAATAATTACGAACAAATTGTCACTTATGTTACGAAAATAATTAATTAATAACGCTCCGTAAAACCCTAATTCCAAGAATTTCAGATTTTGATGAAATTAAAGTATGTTGTTCCTCTCGAAATTCTAGGAATAATGGTATCGGCTTCGCAAATTTTCGACACACGAATCACGTTCAAATCAGTCCTAGAAGTTCTAAAGTCTCGAAAAACCCTTACGAGAAATCACAATGGATCGTTAATATTCTTATATGAAATGAAAGCTCTTGTTAAGGGGGTCACAAAACTACACTCAGAATTTCAAATGGGCAAGAATCGGCTATGCTGTGATCGATTTAAACGGGACGATGGCGGAGAGTTTCTTGGCAGTGAGTTTGTGTATATATGCGTGTATCAGTTTTTGAAAAGAGATGAAACAAAAAAGATTAAGTGAGAGCACATATATGGATTAATATGAGGCGCAACTTGGTTAATTACCAAGTTGCCCTCTATTATACATACAGATAAGCCTAGGCGCAACTTCACGACTTAGCCAATATCGCTTGAGACACAGTGTATACAGTGGTGGATTGGCGCAACTTGGTCAATTACCAAGTTGCCCTTCCACTGTATACAGATGGAGATGCAAGGCGCCAATTCTGAAATGACAAACCTACCCCTCATACATAGACTATGTATGAGAGGCGCAACTCCAGTACTTGGAGTTTATCCCAAGTTCACAGTCCATATATACACACAAAAACATGAACAAGGCGCAACTTTTGACTTAAAAAGTCAAATGTCGCGCTTAGTTCCCAATTCTGTCACTTAGAGAATTTGATCAAAATTCTCTTAGAATCAGAACACCAATTTATCATTTTAATAGATACATTTCGATTAAATCGAAATAATCTAGTAAATTGATAAGAAAACTCACAATAACTTTAATAATATTTAACTGTCAATTAATAGTTAAATAAAATTAAAATAATTATGCTGCAATTATTTTAATTAAGATTTAATTAATGGACAACTTAAAATAATTTGAATTGCTTCAAATCCATTAATCAAATATAATTAAAATATGAATCAAATAAACACTTAATATTCATTAATTGAATATAAGCACTTAAATAATTCAAAAAAGATTAATTCTAAATATCTACCACTTAGCAATTAATCACATAATCACATAAAATCATGCAAATCATATAGATCATGGCAAATAATTAAAACTAATTATCAGATAATTATGTAAAATACTGGATGCTCTTTGTAAATTCACAAGTCCTGAAAATATGATCATTTTAAAACTTGTGAACTTACGAACAAATTGCAGTTATTTCTTGTCTAATTAATTAGACATATTTAACATCCCAAGTTCACCAACCAGTCTAGAGAAAGTGGATTCGTCTAGTGGTTTAGTGAAGATGTCTGCAATTTGTTGATCAGTAGGTACGAAGTGTAACTCTACTGTTCCATTTATGACATGCTCGCGAAGGAAATGATACCTGATATCAATATGCTTTGTCCTGGTGTGTTGAACATGATTGTTGGCAATGGCAATGGCACTCGTGTTATCACACAGAATCGGAATTTTATCCAACATGAGTCCATAGTCTTGTAGTTGATTCCTCATCCACAAGATTTGAGCACAGCAACTTCCAGCAGCTATGTATTCAGCTTCCGCTGTAGACGTAGACACGGAGTGTTGCTTCTTGCTATACCATGACACCAACCTTCGTCCAAGAAACTGACAACTTCCTGAAGTACTTTTCCTATCAATCTTACATCCTGCAAAGTCAGAATCTGTATAGCCAATTAGATCAAAACCTGTATCTTTAGGGTACCAAATCCCTAGATTGGGGGTTCCCTTTAGATACCTAAAAATACGCTTAACAGCTATAAGATGAGACTCTTTAGGATCAGCCTGGAATCTAGCACATAAACAAGTTGCGAACATGATATCTGGTCTACTAGCAGTTAAGTACAAGAGAGAGCCAATCATACCTCGATACTTCGTGATGCCAACTGACTTACCAGATTTGTCCTGATCAAGTTTGACAGCAGTTGGCATAGGGGTTTTGGCAGGAGATGCTTCTTCCATTCCATATTTCTTCAGAAGATCCTTGATGTATTTAGATTGGCAGATAAAAATACCGTCAGGCTTCTGAATAACTTGAAGTCCTAGGAAGAAGGACAATTCTCCCATCATGCTCATCTCATACTTGCTCTGCATCAGCTTAGCAAATCTCTCGCACAAAAGATCGTTAGTAGAACCAAATATAATGTCATCGACATAGACTTGTACAAGAATTATATCATCCTTATGCTTTTTATAAAAAAGAGTTTTATTGATGATACCTCTGGTGAAACCATTTTCAAGTAAGAACTTGGAAAGAGTGTCATACCAGGTTCGAGGGGCTTGCTTTAGGCCATAAAGTGCTTTGAAGAGAAAGTATACGAAGTCTTCAAATTCCTTGTCTTCAAACCCAGGGGGTTGTTCAACATAGACTTCCTCTTCTAGATCACCATTCAGGAATGCACTTTTCACATCCATCTGATATACTTTGAAGTTGGAGTGTGCAGCAAATGCTAAGAACATCCTGATAGCTTCAAGCCTAACAACTGGAGCATAGGTTTCATCATAATCAATTCCTTCTTCTTGTGAATAACCCTTTGCAACCAGTCTTGCCTTATTTCTCGTAACAATACCATCTTCATCCAGTTTGTTTCTGAAAACCCATCTAGTGCCAATTATAGAGTTTCCTTTAGGTCTTGGCACCAGCTTGCAAACTTTCTGCCTTTCAAATTGATTGACTTCTTCCTGTATTGCAGATACCCAATCTGGATCACTTAGAGCCTCTTCAACTTTCTTTGGTTCTGTCTGAGACAAGAATCCAGCAAAGTTGCATTCATTCTGAGTTGCTCTTCTAGTCTGCACTCCAGTGTCTGGAGCACCAATGATTTGTTCAACAGGATGGGCTCTACTTCATACCTTTTGTCTTGGCAGATTCAATCTTGATGATTCACCATAATCATAATTGTGTTGAGTGTGATGACTAGTAGATCCACTTTGACTTGCTCGCCCTGAGCTGATGCTAATTCTATTTGATGATCCTCCACTTTGACCACTGTGATCATGATGATCATTTGTATTGTGGCCAATACTTCCTCCAGATGGTTCAGGATCAGCATTTCCTTCATTTGCATTAGGTTCCCTAGTATCAGTTTCAGGTTCATCTTCTCCTGTATAGATGTCTTCTAAATTCTCAATCTCCAGAGAATCAGATTCATTTTCCTTTTGGAGACTTGGGAGCTTGGTATCATCAAATCTTACATTGATGCTTTCAATCAGCTTGTCGTCATTGATCAGATAAACCCTGTAGGCCTTAGACTCTAAAGAATAACCCAGAAAGATGCCTTCTTCAGCTTTGGCATCAAACTTTCCCAGATGCTCTTCTTTTAACACAAAGCATTTTGCACCAAACACATGAAAGTAACTCAGTGATGGTTTTCTGTTGGCCATTACTTCATAAGGAGTCTTATCCAAATCCTTGTTAATTAGGGTACGATTTTGAGTATAGCAAGCAGTACTCACAGCTTCAGCCCATAAATAGATTGGAAGTCTTGATTGACTAATCATTGTCCTTGCTGCTTCAATCAAGGTTCTGTTCTTCCTTTCTACGACACCATTTTGTTGTGGAGTCCTTGGAGCTGAATACTGACGAGAGATGCCCTTATCAGTACAGAAGTCATTAAGAACAGCATTGTGAAATTCTGTTCCATTATCTGATCTGATTGCCCTTACTGGCAAATTTGCTTCCTTTTCAATCTTCTTAATATGATCTATGATGACGAGTGCTACTTCTGTTAGGGTTATACTGAAATATTCATTTGAAGTATATAACAATTATTTGAGAATCTTGAATGCATGTTTTCACATTGTCTGTATATTATATATTGTAGACAATCTAGTATCAAACGGGATAGCAGAAGATTAGATTGTCAGACTCCTTATATAATATAATAAGGGTTCACAGTCGAGGTGGTGTTAGACAAACCACTGGAACGACTGAAGTATTATTTGGAAATAGTTTATCTTGACTATTGAATAATACTTATATACTTTGTGTATATTGAACGGGATCAAAATAGTAGAATAATTGTTTCTTTAATTCTGACAATAAAGAACTAAGATTCTATGATGTTATTAATGCTTAAGTTCTTAATCCGGATATAGTGATTGACACTTGTATTTAATGCACATGCCTTGACTCATAAATTAAGTAATTTATTTTAAATTACGAATTTATGTATTGGGCAATGACATTATATACAGAGTGGGATATTGACTATAAAAGGAAACCGTGTCCGAAAAATATATTCGGGTGATGATGTCCTCTTGAAAGCTCATAAAGATAATTATGCTTTAGTCCTGCAGGCAGATTTGTTCTTGCATAATTATAAGGTTGAGTGGATGATCAAGGATAAAAGATATTAGTTAAATTAATTGTCAGAAATTAATTTAATTAATGGACATGCGATATCTTAAACATGGGGAATTTATAAGCAATTAATATGGGAACCGAATTAGATAATTAATTTACGGAATTAGGAAAGGTAGTGCAAATATTAGTTCTTTAGTGGATAGAATTAATATTTAATGACATTGGGCCTGGCCCGGAATGTCATTGGAAGGCCTGACCTAATGGTCCATGATCCCTACTGTAGCCTATATATAGTCTCGTTCTCCTAAAGCTGAAAGATACACCAAAAACGAATTGATCCTAGAGTTTGAGAGAGGCGGACGTTTTTCTCAAGGAGACAGCTAGGGTTTTGGTTTTCGGAGCTTTAAGGAGAGGCACACCTTGGGAGATCGAAGGCCACACTTCGTCCAAGGAGAATCAAGGAATACAGTAGAAGATGTGGATTTGAATCGCTTGCGCCTTAGCGATTAAGGTTAATATTCTGTTCGAACTTTTAATTAGTATCATAAAACGCAGGACCAAGGTCCGATTGTTCCTACAATGGCATCAGAGCGAGGTTGCGGTTCTGTGATTTATGATATGTAGTCCATGTCATGATTATATATGCATGTATATAGTGATTCTGTGATGCAGGTCGTTGTCCACTATTATGGCCGTGTTTTAATTATTCTGTTATGTTTGGATTCCACGTGGTTTATCGTGGCTGTTGTAAATCACGAGGGTTGATCGTGATAGTTTTGATCTTGTAATTCAATTTGTAATTGTTTTAGATGATGATTTGATGTAATAGAATAGGCTGGTTCGTCTGTACAATTAGTATGTAATTGTTTGATCAACGGGGCGGCAAGAAACAAGGATCTTCCGCTGCTGCGATTAGGGTTTCGGGGGTGCTGCACTGTTTTGACCGTAACTTTTGCATACGGTGTCCGATTTGGACGAATGAGCACTTTTCGGAGACGGCAGAACGAGTCGAAGCTAGCAACAACCGGGGAAACCCCGATTGAGGTGATTTTGAAGGTGTTTTTTGGGATTTGTCGAGGCATTCTGAGGCCGTTTAGGCCTCCAAACGGGCTCTCGAAGTTTTCTGGAAGCTGATTTCGAAGCTGATTTTTCCGGGGCCATAATAGTGGATGTGTTTTATTATGATTATTGATTACTGTTATTATGTGTTTCTTGTTTCTGTTGTTATGCCATGTGATACTAACCCTTCGCATGCTAGAATGACATGGAAATAGGGATGTTTTTAATTAATGCTTTAATTATGCTAGTATGCTGCCATGTTATGTGTTTTTTCTGTTGCTATAACCATGATAGTATGCATGTGGACTTCGAAGAAATAACATAGGGCGATGCATCTAGATTAAAATCCTCAAAGTAAATTCTAAGTGGGAGAGGGAGTTAATATGATATTAAATCTCATGGTCTCCATCATTGTTTGTATGTAATTTAACATAAAGACGAATATAAATTATGTATACGTCACCCATCGTGGCATGTAATTTATGGTGTCTAGAATGTTATAGATATTACTGGAACAAACTTCTTAAATTAATACGAATAGATACGAATTTTCTTTATCTCTAATTTGGGGCGATTTCTAAGGCTTATGGGTATTAAGTGAGACCGATGTGACTCCTCCACTGCCTAGAAGTCAAACCAGACACGAATATTGAATTGAAGTATTCTATTCGAGAAATATTGGAAGGTATACATGCCGCCCATTGTGGCGTACCAAGTTCCATAGGTTTCGGGTAATTTAAGATTTGATGATGGTATACACTTAGCTATGAAAAATAATATAGACCACCCCAACGTGGCTTATTGTTTAGTAATAGGACCGAAGTAACGTTTAAACAAATTTAGGTGGTATACATGTCGCCTATCGTGACGTACCAGAAACTTATGGTGTTTAAACGTTAGTGCATTTAATTTTAATAATTGTTAGAGGAACCAATAGGTCTTAATTTTTAATGCACCCTTCTTTATGTGTAATGTGATTTTTTCATGCATGATTCTCAGGATAAAATGGGCTTTAATCCACTGTTCACCATACTTAAGGATAACAAACTTACCGGACCTAACTATATTGAATGGAAACATAATTTGGACATTGTGTTGACTGCTGAGGAGTACAAGTTTTGCACTTATGAACCCAAGCCTGAGCAGCCCGCTGCTGATGCTCCTGATGAGGAGAAAGAGTATTATAAGCGGTGGATAAAGGCTGATGAGATGTCGCGATGTTACATTCTGGCAGCAATGTCGGGTGTTTTGCAGCATCAACATCAGGCTATGGCCACTGCTTCGGATATGCTCTTTAATCTCAAAGAACTTTTTGGAGATCAGAATAGGGCTGCTAGGCAAGTAGCCATGAAGGCTTTAATGAACACTCAGATGGCTGAAGGTACACCTGTAAGGGATCATGTTCTCAAGATGATGTCACATCTGAATGAGATATAGATCCTTGGTGCAGAGCTTGACGGGGAAACCCAGATTGACATTATCCTTATGAGCTTGCCCAAGAGTTTTGAGCAGTTCCGCTTGAATTACAACATGAACAAGAGGCAGTATAGTCTTGCGGAACTGTTGACAGAACTTCAGGCAGCTGAAGGATTATTTCGCCAGAGTGTTCAAGTGAATGTGGCTGAGAAAGGTTCTTCCTCTAAGCCGAAAGGCAATAAGAAGAAGAAAAAGGCTCAGACACAGAAAGCTGTGAAGGCAGTGGGAGTTCAAGGTGGTGTGAAAAAGCCTAAGGGGAAGTGCTACCGGTGCAAGCAGTCGGGTCACTGGAAAAAGGATTGTCCTCTTCCTAAGAAGACAAACGATACTGGTATGTCTCTTTCTCTAGTTACAGAAACATTTGTAGCGGCTATATCTACGAGCACTTGGTGTGTAGATACTGGAGCCACTGATCATGTTTGTAACTCTATGCAGGGGTTCCAGCAATCCAGAATGCTTAGAGATGGTGAGATCTACGTGTTCATGGGAGATGCTACGAAAGTAGCAGTAGTTGCAGTAGGAGTTATTCATTTATCTTTTGGTTCTGATAGGATTTTGGTTTTGAACAATTGTCTTTATGTACCTTCTTTTAGAAGGAATTTGATTTCGGTTTCTAAACTTGCTATCGATGGTTATAATGTTTGTTTGGATCGTAATGTTTCTATTATGATGAATAAACGGATTATATGTTCTGGTACATTGCAAGACAATTTGTATATAATTAATCCTAGTCAGCCCGCACTGCAACTACAACATAGGGTTTTGAACAACACATCTTCTACCTCTAATAAAAGAAAGGAACCTTCTAGTTTGAACCAAACATATCTTTGGCACTTGAGATTAGGTCATATTAACTTGAGGAGGATTCAAAGACTGGTAGTAGACGGGCCTTTAGGCTCATTGGCAGTGGAGCCATTTCCAGTTTGTGAATCCTGCTTGAAAGGTAAAATGACCAATAGGCCTTTTTAGGCAAAGGGGAATAGAGCCAAAGAAGTGTTAGGATTGGTTCACTCTGATTTATGTGGACCTATGAATATCCAAGCAAGAGGTGGTTATGAATATTTCGTCACTTTTATTGACGATTATTCTAGATATGGATACGTTTATTTGTTGCACCGTAAGTCTGAGTGCTTTGAGAAATTCAAAGAGTACAAAGCTAAAACGGAGAAGCGACATAATAAAAGTATCAAGTCACTACGATCTGATCGTGGTGGCGAATACTTGGTTGGGGAATTCAGGGAATATTTATCAGAGAATGGGATAGAATCCCAGTTGACTGCACCAGGCACACCCCAGCAGAACGGTGTAGCAGAGAGAAGGAACCGGACTCTTTTAGAGAGTGTTAGATCGATGATGAGTTATTCGGATTTATCCAAGTCCTTTTGGGGACATGCCTTAGAGACAGCAGCTTATCTTCTGAACTTAGTACCTTCTAAGTCGGTTCCTAAAACCCCTTTAGAATTATGGACCGGGGACAAACCGAGTCTGAGACATATTCGGATATGGGGTTGTCCAGCACATGTGCTGAACAAGAACGCGACTAAGCTAGAATCTCGTACAGAAGTAAAGCTGTTTGTAGGCTACCCCTTGGGAACAAAAGGTTATTTATTTTATAGTCCTAAGGATCGGGATGTCACTGTTAGCACAAATGCAAGATTCTTAGAGGAAGACTATATAATGAATCACAAACCCAAGAGTAGTATCGTTTTAGAGGAATTAGTGGGAGGGACGAATAACGAACCTGTAGTACAAGTAGAACAACCACAGCAGACTGTGCAACCGGTCACTAATACCGCACCAGTTCCTCGTCGTAGTGGGAGGGTTGTTCGACAGCCCGACAGATTCATGTTTTTGGGAGAGTTTTCGGACTTGGTCTCTGGTGAACATGATAATGATCCCAGGACATACGAAGAGGCAATACAGGACAAAGATGCAAGTCTTTGGCAAAAGGCAATGGATTCTGAGATGGAATCAATGTATTCTAATCAGGTCTGGGAGCTCGTGGAACCACCCAAAGGTGTAAAACCTATTGGATGTAAGTGGGTCTACAAGAAAAAGAGGGGATCAGACAAAAAGGTGAAAGGCTCTAAAGCAAGACTTGTTGCGAAAGGGTATACTCAGAAAGAAGGTATCGATTATGAGGAAACCTTTTCGCCAGTAGTCATGCTTAAGTCAATCCGTATTCCTTTATCTATAGCAGCTCATCTCGATTATGAGATTTGGCAAATGGATGTCAAGACAGCTTTCCTTAATGGAAATCTGGAGGAAACCATCTATATGCAGCAACCAGAGGGATTCATTAAAGAAGGCCAAGAACATCTTGTGTGTAAGCTGAAGAGGTCTATTTATGGACTTAAACAAGCTTCTAGGTATTGGAACATTCGCTTTGATCAGGCAGTCCAGTCGTATGGATTTGATCAATGTCCAAGCGAAGCATGCGTGTATAAGAAATGTGAGGGAAATGTAGTGGTTTTTCTAGTGCTTTATGTTGATGACATTTTACTCTTTGGAAACAATGCTAAGATGTTGTCTTCAATAAAAGGCATGGCTGTTCAAACAATTTGAAATGAAGGACTTAGGTGAAGCAGCATACATCCTTGGGACCAAACTTATAAGGGATCCCAAGAAAAGGATGTTGGCTTTATCTCAGGAGCCCTACATAGATGACATATTAGCTCGTTTTAACATGCAGGACTCCAAGAAGGGTAATTTACCCTTCAGACATGGAATTACTCTATCAAAGAGGCAGTGTCCTTCGACACCTAAGGAGATAGAGAACATGAAGGCAGTTCCTTATGCTTCGGCATGTGGGAGCCTAATGTATGCAATGTTATGTACGAGGTCTGATATCTGCTTTGCCGTAGGCATGGTTAGCAGATACCAGTCAAACCCAGGACAGGAACATTGGAGTGCCGTAAAAGCAATACTCAAGTACCTGCGAAGGACTAAGGAGTATATGCTAGTTTACAAGTCCTCTGATTTATTGCCTCTGGGATATACCGATTCGGATTTCCAGACAGATAAGGATAAGAGAAAGTCCACCTCAGGATGTGTTATTACTCTGGGAGGTGGAGCCGTAATATGGAGGAGTGTGAAGCAGAAATGCATCGCAGACTCAACCATGGAAGCCGAATATGTGGCAGCCTCTGAGGCAGCCAAAGAGGCTATATGGTTCCGAAACTTCCTGCTGGATTTGGGTGTGGTTCCTAATCTGCCACAGCAAATCACGATTTATTGTGATAACACTGGTGCTGTGGCGAATACCAACGAACCACGGGCCCATAAGGCAGCGAAACACATAGAGCGTACGTATCACCTCATACGACAGTTCGTTAAGCGAGGAGATATCATTGTGGCTGACATAGCATCGAAGGATAACCGGGCAGATCCTTTCACGAAGAGCTTACCACCTAAGGCTTTTCAGGAGCACGTGGAAGCGATAGGAGTCAGATACTTGGTCACATAGTTATTATAGTTGGTAGTGGATTGCTTGTAATAGACACTGATATACTTAAAGAATATCTTGAGTATAAGTGGGAGATTGTTAGGGTTATACTGAAATATTCATTTGAAGTATATAACAATTATTTGAGAATCTTGAATGCTTGTTTTCACATTGTCTGTATATTATATATTGTAGACAATCTAGTATCAAACGGGATAGCAGAAGATTAGATTGTCAGACTCCTTATATAATATAATAAGGGTTCACAGTCGAGGTGGTGTTAGACAAACCACTGGAACGACTGAAGTATTATTTGGAAATAGTTTATCTTGACTATTGAATAATACTTATATACTTTGTGTATATTGAACGGGATCAAAATAGTAGAATAATTGTTTCTTTAATTCTGACAATAAAGAACTAAGATTCTATGATGTTATTAATGCTTAAGTTCTTAATCCGGATATAGTGATTGACACTTGAATTTAATGCACATGCCTTGACTCATAAATTAAGTAATTTATTTTAAATTATGAATTTATGTATTGGGCAATGACATTATATGCAGAGTGGGATATTGACTATAAAAGGAAACCGTGTCCGAAAAATATATTCGGGTGATGATGTCCTCTTGAAAGCTCATAAAGATAATTATGCTTTAGTCCTGCAGGCAGATTTGTTCTTGCATAATTAGAAGGTTGAGTGGATGATCAAGGATAAAAGATATTAGTTAAATTAATTGTCAGAAATTAATTTAATTAATGGACATGTGATATCTTAAACATGGGGAATTTATAAGCAATTAATATGGGAACCGAATTAAATAATTAATTTACGGAATTAGGAAAGGTAGTGCAAATATTAGTTCTTTAGTGGATAGAATTAATATTTAATGACATTGGGCCTGGCCCGGAATGTCATTGGAAGGCCTGACCTAATGGTCCATGATCCCTACTGTAGCCTATATATATTCTCGTTCTCCTAAAGCTGAAAGATACACCAAAAACGAATTGATCCTAAAGTTTGAGAGAGGCGGACGTTTTTCTCAAGGAGGCAGCTAGGGTTTTGGTTTTCGGAGCTTTAAGGAGAGGCACACCTTGGGAGATCGAAGGCCACACTTCGTCCAAGGAGAATCAAGGAATACAGTAGAAGACGTGGATTTGAATCGCTTGCGCCGTAGCGATTAAGGTTAATATTCTGTTCGAACTTTTAATTAGTATCATAAAACGCAGGACCAAGGTCCGATTGTTCCTACAATGGCATCAGAGCGAAGTTGTGGTTCTGTGATTTATGATATGTAGTCCATGTCATGATTATATATGCATGTATATAGTGATTCTGTGATGCAGGTCGTTGTCCACTATTATGGCCGTGTTTTAATTATTCTGTTATGTTTGGATTCCACGTGGTTTATCGTGGCTGTTGTAAATCACGAGGGTTGATCGTGATAGTTTTGATCTTGTAATTCAATTTGTAATTGTTTTAGATGATGATCTGAAGTAATAGAATAGGTTGGTTCATCTGTACAATTAGTATGTAATTGTTTGATCAACGGGGCTGCAATAAACAAGGATCTTCCGCTGCTGCGATTAGGGTTTCGGGGGTGCTGCACTGTTTTGATCGTAACGTTTGCATACAGTGTCCGATTTGGACGAATGAGCACTTTTCGGAGACGGCAGAACGATACGAAGCTAGCAACAACCGGGGGAACCTCGGTTGAGGTGATTTTGAAGGTGTTTTTCGGGATTTTTCGAGGCATTCTGAGGCCGTTTAGGCCTCCAAACGGGCTCTCGAAGTTTTCTGGAAGCTGATTTCGAAGCTGATTTTTCCGGGGCCATAATAGTGGATGTGTTTTATTATGATTATTGATTACTGTTATTATGTGTTTCTTGTTTGTGTTGTTATGCCATGTGATACTAACCCTTCGCATGCTAGAATGACATGGAAATAGGGATGTTTTTAATTAATGCTTTAATCATGCTAGTATGCTGCCATGTTATGTGTTCTTTCTGTTGCTATAACCATGATAGTATGCATGTGGACTTCGAAGAAATAACATAGGGCGATGCATCTAGATTAAAATCCTCAAAGTAAATTCTAAGTGGGAGAGGGAGTTAATATGATATTAAATCCCATGGTCTCCATCATTGTTTGTATGTAATTTAACATAAAGACGAATATAAATTATGTATACGTCACCCATCGTGGCATGTAATTTATGGTGTCTAGAATGTTATAGATATTACTGGAACAAACTTCTTAAATTAATACGAATAGATACGAATTTTCTTTATCTCTGATTTGGGGCGATTTCTAAGGCTTATGGGTATTAAGTGAGACCGATGTGACTCCTCCACTGCCTAGAAGTCAAACCAGACACGAATATTGAATTGAAGTATTCTATTCGAGAAATATTGGAAGGTATACATGCCGCCCATCGTGGCGTACCAAGTTCCATAGGTTTCGGGTAATTTAAGATTTGATGATGGTATACACTTAGCTATGAAAAATAATATAGACCACCCCAACCTGGCTTATTGTTTAGTAATAGGACCGAAGTAACGTTTAAACAAATTTAGGTGGTATACATGTCACCTATCGTGACGTACCAGAAACTTATGGTGTTTAAACGTTAGTGCATTTAATTTTAATAATTGTTAGAGGAACCAATAGGTCTTAATTTTTAATGCACCCTTCCTTATGTGTAATGTGATTTTTTTCATGCATGATTCTCAGGATAAAATGGGCTTTAATCCACTGTTCACCATACTTAAGGATAACAAACTTACCGGACCTAACTATATTGGATGGAAACATAAGTTGGACATTGTGTTGACTGCTGAGGAGTACAAGTTTTGCACTTATGAACCCAAGCCTGAGCAGCCCGCTGCTGATGCTCCTGATGAGGAGAAAGAGTATTATAAGCGGTGGATAAAGGCTGATGAGATGTCGCGATGTTACATTCTGGCAGCAATGTCGGGTGTTTTGCAGCATCAGCATCAGGCTATGGCCACTGCTTCGGATATGCTATTTAATCTCAAAGAACTTTTTGGAGATCAGAATAGGGCTGCTAGGCAAGTAGCCATGAAGGCTTTAATGAACACTCAGATGGCTGAAGGTACACCTGTAAGGGATCATGTTCTCAAGATGATGTCACATCTGAATGAGATAGAGATCCTTGGTGCAGAGCTTGACGGGGAAACCCAGATTGACATTATCCTTATGAGCTTGCCCAAGAGTTTTGAGCAGTTCCTCTTGAATTACAACATGAACAAGAGGCAGTATAGTCTTGCGGAACTGCTGACAGAACTTCAGGCAGCTGAAGGATTATTTCGCCAGAGTGTTCAAGTGAATGTGGCTGAGAAAGGTTCTTCCTCTAAGCCGAAAGGCAATAAGAAGAAGAAAAAGGCTCAGACACTGAAAGCTGTGAAGGCAGTGGGAGTTCAAGGTGGTGTGAAAAAGCCTAAGGGGAAGTGCTACCGGTGCAAGCAGTCGGGTCACTGGAAAAAGGATTGTCCTGTTCCTAAGAAGACAAACGATACTGGTATGTCTCTTTCTCTAGTTACAGAAACATTTGTAGCGGCTATATCTACGAGCACTTGGTGTGTAGATACTGGAGCCACTGATCATGTTTGTAACTCTATGCAGGGGTTCCAGCAATCCAGAATGCTTAGAGATGGTGAGATCTACGTGTTCATGGGAGATGCTACGAAAGTAGCAGTAGTTGCAGTAGGAGTTATTCATTTATCTTTTGGTTCTGATAGGATTTTGGTTTTGAACAATTGTCTTTATGTACCTTCTTTTAGAAGGAATTTGATTTCGGTTTCTAAACTTGCTATGGATGGTTATAATGTTTGTTTGGATCGTAATGTTTCTATTATGATGAATAAACGGATAATATGTTCTGGTACATTGCAAGACAATTTGTATATAATTAATCCTAGTCAGCCCGCACTGCAACTACAACATAGGGTATTGAACAACACATATTCTACCTCTAATAAAAGAAAGGAACCTTCTAGTTTGAACCAAACATATCTTTGGCACTTGAGATTAGGTCATATTAACTTGAGGAGGATTCAAAGATTGGTAGTAGACGGGCCTTTAGGCTCATTGGCAGTGGAGCCATTTCCAGTTTGTGAATCCTGCTTGAAAGGTAAAATGACCAATAGGCCTTTTAAGGCAAAGGGGAATAGAGCCAAAGAAGTGTTAGGATTGGTTCACTCTGATTTATGTGGACCTATGAATATCCAAGCAAGAGGTGGTTATGAATATTTCGTCACTTTTATTGACGATTATTCTAGATATGGATACGTTTATTTGTTGCACCGTAAGTCTGAGTGCTTTGAGAAATTCAAAGAGTACAAAGCTAAAACGGAGAAGCGACATAATAAAAGTATCAAGTCACTACGATCTGATCGTGGTGGCGAATACTTGCTTGGGGAATTCAGGGAATATTTATCAGAGAATGGGATAGAATCCCAGTTGACTGCACCAGGCACACCCCAGCAGAACGGTGTAGCAGAGCGAAAGAACCGGACTCTTTTAGAGAGTGTTAGATCGATGATGAGTAGTTATTCGGATTTACCCAAGTCCTTTTGGGGACATGCCTTAGAGACAGCAGCTTATCTTCTGAACTTAGTACCTTCTAAATCGGTTCCTAAAACCCCTTTAGAATTATGGACCGGGGACAAACCGAGTCTGAGACATATTCGGATATGGGGTTGTCCAGCACATGTGCTGAACAAGAACGCGACTAAGCTAGAATCTCGTACAGAAGTAAAGCTGTTTGTAGGCTACCCCTTGGGAACAAAAGGTTATTTATTTTATAGTCCTAAGGATCGGGATGTCACTGTTAGCACAAATGCAAGATTCTTAGAGGAAGACTATATAATGAATCACAAACCCAAGAGTAGTATCGTTTTAGAGGAACTAGTGGGAGGGACGAATAACGAACCTGTAGTACAAGTAGAACAACCACAGCAGACTGTGCAACCGGTCACTAATACCGCACCAGTTCCTCGTCGTAGTGGGAGGGTTGTTCGACAGCCCGACAGATTCATGTTTTTGGGAGAGTCTTCGGACTTGGTCTCTGGTGAACATGATGATGATCCCCGGACATACGAAGAGGCAATACAGGACAAAGATGCAAGTCTTTGGCAAAAGGCAATGGATTCTGAGATGGAATCAATGTATTCTAATCAGGTTTGGGAGCTCGTGGAACCAGCCAAAGGTGTAAAACCTATTGGATGTAAGTGGGTCTACAAGAAAAAGAGGGGATCAGACAAAAAGGTGAAAGGCTGTAAAGCAAGACTTGTTGCGAAAGGGTATACTCAGAAAGAAGGTATCGATTATGAGGAAACCTTTTCGCCAGTAGTCATGCTTAAGTCAATCCATATTCCTTTATCTATAGCAGCTCATCTCGATTATGAGATTTGGAAAATGGATGTCAAGACAGCTTTCCTTAATGGAAATCTTGAGGAAACCATCTATATGCAGCAACCAGAGGGATTCGTTAAAGAAGGCCAAGAACATCTTGTGTGTAAGCTGAAGAGGTCTATTTATGGACTTAAACAAGCTTCTAGGTATTGGAACATTCGCTTTGATCAGGCAGTCCAGTCGTATGGATTTGATCAATGTCCAAGCGAAGCATGCGTGTATAAGAAATGTGAGGGAAATGCAGTGGTTTTTCTAGTGCTTTATTGATTAGTCCATATTTTTGCATATTTAAGTGCCTATTTTTTTGTTTATTTTCGTAGTATTAATCGCTTATTTATTTTATTTCAGGAAATTGTTGATAAATAAAGAAAGAAGAAAAAGTGCAAGAAAATGGAAGAAAAAGAAAAGAAAAGAAGAAAATCAAAAAGAGTTGGCAAGCAAGGGGACACATGGAAGGCTATGATCTACCCAACACACATCCCACATGGATGGATTAGATTTAGCCACCCTACCCCTAAACCCTACATTTTTAGCTATAAATACCCCCACCCCTTTACTTGTAAGGACAATCTTTTTAACCTAGTCTTTTCCTAGTTGGTAGGTAGTATAGTGCTAGATCTTCTTTTGTTCTCTCATTTTCATACTACATTTGTAAACACTTTTATTTTTAATGCAAATCTTCTTTTAGCTTAATCTTGCATTGTCTCTACTCTCTTTCTACAAGAGAAATGATTCTTAGTACCACCCTATATGCTTAAGGGCTTTTGGGAAAAGAAGATCTTATGATTATAATTAGTGTAGATCTTATAATTGTTTTAGTTAATCGTTAAAGCTCTTTTAAATCCTAACACAAAAATAATTTGTGTGGGGGTTTTGAGATTTGAAAGCTACAACAAATTTATGTTAATTCGGCACTTGGTTTGTTAATCAGCAGTCATACTTTAAATATATTTACGCGATTTAACAAGTTTTGTTTTAATTAAAAGAATCACTGCCTTATTTCGTTTAAAACACTAAACCCTCTTTCCCCTGTTTTCTAAAACAAAACCCCCTCCCCCTGTTCTATTCTGGTTATAATTTGCTGCATGAATCTTTCGGCTGAATCTGAGTATCTGTTTACTGGGTTCCCAAGTTGCTTTGTTAATTTGTTGGTTTGTGTTGTTTTGTTTTACATTTCCGAGTTATCTATTAGTTGAGCCCGAGTTGCCGAGTCACCTCGCCGTGTAGTCTGGATTTTGTATTGAGTCGCTGTTTAGATAGTTTCGAGTTGGGTTTGTTATTGTCTTAATCCTGGGCTCTGTTTTCAGTCGCCAGAGTCGAGTCATTGCTGAGTCCGTCGAGCTGTGTTGTCTCCTTGTTTCGTTTTGTTATTTCACCGAGTTTAGTCCTGTAGCTCAGTTGAAATTTGTGAGTCCGAGTTCTGAGCTTTCTGCTGAGTTTTGTCGAGTTTGCAATCTGTCCGAGTGTGTGAGTTTCTTTTCTGCTGTTCTTGAGTCGAGTTTCCGAGTCTTTTGCTTGCTCTGTTTCGCCGAGTTCAGGCTGTGTTTTGCTGAGTCTTTATCGAGTCTGAGTCTGAGTTTGTTTTGTATTCGAGTTTGCTGCGTTATTTCCCTGTAGTCGTGGCTGGGTTGAGTATTGTTTTTAATATACTTAGTTTTGTCACCTGATTTGTTAAGGGAGCTGTTAGTTTTGATGGTGAGTCGTGTGTTTACGAGTTGTATCACTGATTAGTTAGTATGGGTTTAGTTATGAGTTGTTCATGGAGTGTGAACGCGAGTTTGTTTCGTTTTCCTTTTTAATTTTCTGCCAGGGTACAGAGTTGGTGTGCATCTGTTAGTTTTGTCCGAGTCACGGCCATTATGTTTTGTAAAGATTAATGTAGGCAAGTGATTTGGTTCCTTTTAACAAATTATTGGTCAGCTTAGTTTTCAAAAATGTCATGCCTAACTGATTTTACATTTAAAATGAGTTTAATTAGATAAATCAATTAAGTGTTATTTCATTAGTTTTACTAATTTGGCAATTCTTTAGATAAAAACCTCTTCAAAATATTGTTCTAATTCGCCTAGGTTAATTATTAAAGGATTGCGAAAACGGTGATCGTGCGCTTGCGATTTAAAGGTATTATTTCTAGCACATCAAGTTTTTGGCGCCGCTGCCGGGGATTAAAATTAATTTTTCGCACCTTTATTTTTAATCTTTCGGATTAGTTTGTTACTCACTTTTTGTTCTTTATTTCGAGGAGGAATATTCGGGAATCATGGAGTAAAGTGAACAAATTTTGCTCGGATCTGGAAGCTTGCTTTGGTATCCCGTATCTCTCCACTCTTATTTTTCGTTTTTATTTAGAAAATCACAAACAAATCTGAAAATTGAAAAAACACAAACAAATTAAAATTTTTAAAATCCAAAACTATTAGTTAGAACTACATATGTGTTGCATCATGCATTTTTACACTTAGGGCACATCATTTAGATTTTAATTTTTGTTTTTAATTTTCGTACCTATATTTTGTGGTGATCGCTGGAGGACCCAAAGGTACGTTAATTTCTTCCTTTTCTTTAGATTAAAACACGTAGTGTAGAGCATCCATAGTTGTTTATAGTTTTTAATTATATCGTTGTGTGGTGCATCATTTTAAATAAATCTTAAGGGCAAAACCCACTCATAAGATAAGGGAAGGGATTTCATCACTCTTTCCTTGGCCCACAACGACTTAATTACTTCATTTTGCATTTACCTAGCCTTTAATAAAATTGAATTAGATGTTAGCCCCTAGGATTTCGCGCTCAACTAGGAAGGTACCTAAAAGACGAGGTAATCTTTAATTATTCCGACTTTTCGGTGTCTAAGGCAAGCGAAAGCTTACCTGGCCGATTAAGGTTTGGTGTCTAAGCGCGGAGATTGGCCTCTTGGCAATGCCTGCTCCAAACTGGCCAGACCGGTCCGAATAATTTTGGATTTATCGAGTTTTTGGTGGTCCTTAACGTTAGGAGCAAGGTCTAGTTCATTTTTTATTAGGGAACCCTAGAATTAAGTTTTTCTTTCACTTTTACACCCTTTCTTTTGTTTGTTTTATTTCTTCGCACTTATTTGCTACGTGTTTACTATCTAGTTTATGCGAACTACTTGGGTTAGGAACGAATCGTCTAGATTAGTAAGACCTATAATCGAGATTCCCTCGTCCTCTTCGGATTCCGAAACCCTAGAAGTTCTAGAACCGATAGTAAACATGGCCCTTTCACTCAAGGATCGTTGTTATCCATCTCGTTCAAGTCAACCTTCGTGCATCACCCTTCCTCCCGTAAATGGGAACAATTTTGAAATTAAAGCTCATCACATTAGCATGTTGCCTAAGTTTTTAGGGAGTGATGGTGAAGATCCTTATCTTTTTATCCAAGAGTTTGAGGAAGTTTGTTCCCTCCAAAAGCTCCACCAATTAACGGAAGATTCGATTAGACTTAGGCTCATTAATTTTGCGCTTAAGGAGAATGCGAAAAAATGGTTATATAGTCTTCCCGTTAATTCTATATCCACGTGGGAGGGGTTCGTTGTGGTGTTTCTTAAAAAGTATTTTCCAAATCATAAGACTACTCGAATTACAAATGAAATAAACCAATTTCATCAAAAGGAAAACGAGTCTTTTTGGATTTTCTTTGACCGCTTCAAAAATCTTCTTTCACAATGCCCCCACCACGGAATAGAAAAATGGAGACTTTGCAAGATAATTTACGAGGCCTTAGATAGTCAAACCACTGCGTTATTAGAGTCTATGTGCCAAGGTAAATTCATGGAAAAAGATGAGGACCAAGGGTGGGAATTTTTTGAGGATTTAGCGGAAAAGACAATGATGTGGGAGTCAACTAGGGAACCTAAAAAGTCAATTCAGTCGTCTAGTGCTAGGGGTTTGCATTCGATAGGAAACAATGTGGCAACCGATGCCAAATTAGCTACCCTAACTAGGAGACTTGAAGCTTTAGAAACTAGTAAACCCCCCACACAAATGTCGACGCACCCTTGTTACAATTTTCAAAATCCAGCAACTCAACCCTTGCACGAGTTTGAACAAGTAAATGCTATGTTCCAAAATCCTAGGAATGACGCGTTTGCACCAACTTACAATCCCGGGTGGAAGAATCACCCGAATTTCTCATGGACCCAAGGTCAAAATTGTCAAGTTCCTCAACCCAATTTTCAAATGAATCAAGGGCCAAATTCTTTTTCAACTCCTCAACAAACTTTTCAACAAAGGCCCAACCCAAACTCTTACCCAAATCAAGGTCCAAATTCATGTCATAACCCAATTCAAACTCCTTTAAATCCTCCCGGTTTCAATGATTCGGATAAACGCCTCAATTCCTTAGAAAAGAGTTTGGAAGCCTTAGTGAAATCGCAAACTAATGTGACTCAATCACAACAAACTTTCATGACAACCCTAACCCAAGATAGGCAAATCTTGCATTCTAACGTGCAAGCCGTTTCTAAGTTAGAGGCCCAATTGAGTCAATTAGCTAGCGCGTTATGTGAGCGAGAAAAGAACAAGTTACCGAGTCAACCCGAGGTAAATCCTAAGTTTCCTCTCAATCAAAGACCTCACGAGAATGTTAATGCGATTATCTCTCTAAGGTCGGGAAATCAAGTGGATAACAAAGTTGGTGAGAACGTTAATGAAAATGAGGAGTCGATTCCCAAAACAAATCCTTCTTTGTCTAGCACTAATCATGATAAGCCCGAATGTTCTAGAATCCGTGAGTCTATGAGTGAACCTAGTCCCGGGCCCATTTCTCAAAAGCCCAACGAAGAAGTTTACAAGCCAAGGGTTCCTTACCCACAAAGACTCATTCCTCCTAAACAATCGGCCCAAATGGAACAAATTCTAGAGGTTTTCAAACAAGTCAAGATAAACATTCCTCTTTTAGATGACATTCAACAAGTTCCTTCTTATGCCAAGTGTCTAAAAGATTTGTGTACCCATAAGAGAACCACCCATGTTCCTAAGAAAGCCTTTTTGACCTCGCAAGTAAGCTCGATCCTCTCGAATCAAATTCCTGTGAAATATAAGGACCCCGGTTGTCCTACAATTTCTTGTGTCATAGGCAATACTTTTGTGGATAAAGCTTTACTTGATTTAGGAGCGAGTGTGAATCTTCTTCCGTTCTCGGTTTACCAAGCCCTAGGTTTAGGGGATCTCAAGACCACCAATATGACCCTTCAACTTGCCGATCGTTCTATAAAAATGCCTAGGGGGATTATTGAGGATGTGTTGATAAAAATCGGTGAATTTATCTTTCCCGTTGACTTTGTTGTGCTCGAGACTCAACCCGTCTCGAATCCTAAGAATCAAATTCCTATCATTTTAGGACGATCTTTTCTTGCTACATCCAACGCCTTAATCAATTGTAGGAATGGTTCGATGAAACTCACATTTGGAAACATGACCATTGACTTGAACATTTTCAATGTAGGAAAAGAACCCAATGAGCTTTATGAACAACCAATAGGGGTTAATGTTGTTAACAAGTTTGTCACATGGTCTAGTTTTGAGGATAGTGAGATTGAGTCTCTTCTCAACGAGGATTTCAAAGTCAACAACGAGAACAACAGGGAATATCATGAGTCGTTGAAAGAGTTGACCTCGGAGGAGTTGTTAGGAGAATTGAACGACATTTGTTCAAAATGGGAAACTCCGCCCGAGATTGTTCGTGTTGACCCTAGGCCCGATTTAGAGAGTCATGTAGGTGAATTACCGACATTTGACTCGTTGTTCCATCATTCGCATAGCGCCTTAGGAAAGGATGACATCATTTCTTACATCATTCCTAGTGATTTATCCTATAACCAAAATTGCATCGTCTCTAATTTGCTTGATAATAAAGAAGCATTAAGTTGGTTTAGGAAGAACATTAGTGACGCTTGTCCTATAGGGATAAACGATGGTCACATGCTCGAGAAAGTCTTTGTGCATAAAAATTTTCGAAAACATTTTGACTCTTTCTCGAAGCTTCCTCCCATCTTTCCTTTCGGAATTGGCTGATTTGGTTCCTTCCCGAAACCTTCCCTCATGAAATTCAGGTATGGGGAAGGAGATGTGTGAGTGTGTGGGTCGTGTAAGTGTTTTAATAGTTAATCCCCTTCATATCCATTTCAGGTATTTTGCTCTTTACTCTCTCATTTCAATTCTCTCTTTTGCATACATTGAGGACAATGCATGATTTAGGTATGGGGAGGGCTTTAGTGTAATTCTCTAAAAAATGAAAACCCTAAAAAATGAAAAATTAGAAAAATCCAAAAATAGAGATACATTTAGCTAAGTTGTCTTTCCCTCACTTAAACTTTAGGAGTAGTTGGTGTTAGCAAGTTTTCGAAAATTATATATGTAGTGTCTTTTAGATAATTTGAACGTAGTTGAGTAAGGTTGTCTTTTTGAAACTTGTATCGACCGATTTGTACTTTAAATTCCAAGATGGCACACACATTTGCACAAGACCTTTGATGGAGAGATTGTCTAGTGATATTATTCGATACCTGAGAGAGAACCCATATGTTGAAACAATGTCGAATCGAACATTTGCGAATAAAAAAAAAAAAAAAGAGAAAGAAAGAAAAGGAATAACTACTTCAATACCCATTGTTCTTTATAGATAAAATCTTTAGATAAATGGGCAAAAGTAGATTGGCTAGTCTCGTTTTGTGGCCTTTGTTACTCGAGTTATTAAGTCCGTCGGGGGATTTCAAAACCTAGTGCCCTAAGACCGTTTGGTTTGGGAGTCACTGACCTAAAGCTCGCTACATGAGTAACATTGTTTGCCTAAGAAAACGGACAAAATAAAGTCAATGCAAAAAGAAGAAAAAAAAAAGAAAAAGAAAAAAAGAAAAAAAAAAGAGAAGAATAAAAGTTTGTGAAGTTTGGCTAGATATTTGTTTCGATAGAGATTGGGTCAGTTCAAAATTGGTTGAAAAAGAGAAAATGTTCTTAGACAATTAGGATCCATCAAAGGCCTTAAATTACTTACACTCCTTGGATTTCTAGTAAATCTTTGTGTCGATGCAAGTGGATTAGAAACAACTGTATCTTGATTATTAGTAGATGAGTCTTTAAGTCGTATTTTCCTTAAAAACGTTTTTTTTTTGTTGTTAACACCAACGAAATTAGAGTAGAGTCGAGTAGACACTTGCTAGAATGTCTCGAAGATTTTATGGGTATATCTTCTGTAAACCCTTAGGAGACAAAACTCCTCTTGTAGAGATCGTCTACGAGTTTAACGGGTTGGTGAACCTAAAATCACCCGTCACGCCTACGAAAAGGAGCCTAGGAATCGCATCTAGTTTTCTTAGTTTATTTTATTTTCTTTTGATTTTTACTCGAGGACGAGCAAAAGATAGGTATGGGGAAGTTTGATTAGTCCATATTTTTGCATATTTAAGTGCCTATTTTTTTGTTTATTTTCGTAGTATTAATCGCTTATTTATTTTATTTCAGGAAATTGTTGATAAATAAAGAAAGAAGAAAAAGTGCAAGAAAATGGAAGAAAAAGAAAAGAAAAGAAGAAAATCAAAAAGAGTTGGCAAGCAAGGGGACACATGGAAGGCTATGATCTACCCAACACACATCCCACATGGATGGATTAGATTTAGCCACCCTACCCCTAAACCCTACATTTTTAGCTATAAATACCCCCACCCCTTTACTTGTAAGGACAATCTTTTTAACCTAGTCTTTTCCTAGTTGGTAGGTAGTATAGTGCTAGATCTTCTTTTGTTCTCTCATTTTCATACTACATTTGTAAACACTTTTATTTTTAATGCAAATCTTTTTTTAGCTTAATCTTGCATTGTCTCTACTCTCTTTCTACAAGAGAAATGATTCTTAGTACCACCCTATATGCTTAAGGGCTTTTGGGAAAAGAAGATCTTATGATTATAATTAGTGTAGATCTTATAATTGTTTTAGTTAATCGTTAAAGCTCTTTTAAATCCTAACACAAAAATAATTTGTGTGGGGGTTTTGAGATTTGAAAGCTACAACAAATTTATGTTAATTCGGCACTTGGTTTGTTAATCAGCAGTCATACTTTAAATATAT
This sequence comes from Daucus carota subsp. sativus, assembly GCF_001625215.2. Classification (NCBI taxonomy): domain Eukaryota; kingdom Viridiplantae; phylum Streptophyta; class Magnoliopsida; order Apiales; family Apiaceae; genus Daucus; species Daucus carota. The sequence goes on from NC_030381.2 coordinate 12,335,292, forward strand.
TTACGCGATTTAACAAGTTTTGTTTTAATTAAAAGAATCACTGCCTTATTTCGTTTAAAACACTAAACCCTCTTTCCCCTGTATTCTAAAACAAAACCCCCTCCCCCTGTTCTATTCTGGTTATAATTTGCTGCATGAATCTTTCGGCTGACTCTGAGTATCTGTTTACTGGGTTCCCAAGTTGCTTTGTTAATTTGTTGGTTTGTGTTGTTTTGTTTTACATTTCCGAGTTATCTATTAGTTGAGCCCGAGTTGCCGAGTCACCTCGCCGTGTAGTCTGGATTTTGTATTGAGTCGCTGTTTAGATAGTTTCGAGTTGGGTTTGTTATTGTCTTAATCCTGGGCTCTGTTTTCAGTCGCCAGAGTCGAGTCATTGCTGAGTCCGTCGAGCTGTGTTGTCTCCTTGTTTCGTTTTGTTATTTCACCGAGTTTAGTCCTGTAGCTCAGTTGAAATTTGTGAGTCCGAGTTCTGAGCTTTCTGCTGAGTTTTGTCGAGTTTGCAATCTGTCCGAGTGTGTGAGTTTCTTTTCTGCTGTTCTTGAGTCGAGTTTCCGAGTCTTTTGCTTGCTCTGTTTCGCCGAGTTCAGGCTGTGTTTTGCTGAGTCTTTATCGAGTCTGAGTCTGAGTTTGTTTTGTATTCGAGTTTGCTGCGTTATTTCCCTGTAGTCGTGGCTGGGTTGAGTATTGTTTTTAATATACTTAGTTTTGTCACCTGATTTGTTAAGGGAGCTGTTAGTTTTGATGGTGAGTCGTGTGTTTACGAGTTGTATCACTGATTAGTTAGTATGGGTTTAGTTATGAGTTGTTCATGGAGTGTGAACGCGAGTTTGTTTCGTTTTCCTTTTTAATTTTCTGCCAGGGTACAGAGTTGGTGTGCATCTGTTAGTTTTGTCCGAGTCACGGCCATTATGTTTTGTAAAGATTAATGTAGGCAAGTGATTTGGTTCCTTTTAACAAATTATTGGTCAGCTTAGTTTTCAAAAATGTCATGCCTAACTGATTTTACATTTAAAATGAGTTTAATTAGATAAATCAATTAAGTGTTATTTCATTAGTTTTACTAATTTGGCAATTCTTTAGATAAAAACCTCTTCAAAATATTGTTCTAATTCGCCTAGGTTAATTATTAAAGGATTGCGAAAATAATTTTAATCTCTGTGGACGAATCTTAAATATTAAAACGGTGATCGTGCGCTTGCGATTTAAAGGTATTATTTCTAGCATATCATTTATGTTGATGACATTTTACTCTTTGGAAACAATGTTAAGATGTTGTCTTCAATAAAGGCATGGCTGTTCAAACAATTTGAAATGAAGGACTTAGGTGAAGCAGCATACATCCTTGGGATCAAACTTATAAGGGATCCCAAGAAAAGGATGTTGGCTTTATCTCAGGAGCCCTACATAGATGACGTATTAGCTCGTTTTAACATGCAGGACTCCAAGAAGGGTAATTTACCCTTCAGACATGGAGTTACTCTATCAAAGAGGCAGTGTCCTTCGACACCTAAGGAGATAGAGAACATGAAGGCAGTTCCTTATGCTTCGGCATGTGGGAGCCTAATGTATGCAATGTTATGTACGAGGCCTGATATCTGCTTTGCCGTAGGCATGGTTAGCAGATACCAGTCAAACCCAGGACAGGAACATTGGAGTGCCGTAAAAGCAATACTCAAGTACCTGCGAAGGACTAAGGAGTATATGCTAGTTTACAAGTCCTCTGATTTATTGCCTCTGGGATATACCGATTCGGATTTCTAGACAGATAAGGATAAGAGAAAGTCCACCTCGGGATGTGTTTTTACTCTGGGAGGTGGAGCCGTAATATGGAGGAGTGTGAAGCAGAAATGCATCGCAGACTCAACCATGGAAGCCGAATATGTGGCAGCCTCTGAGGCAGCCAAAGAGGCTATATGGTTCCGAAACTTCCTGCTGGATTTGGGTGTGGTTCCTAATCTGCCACAGCAAATTACGATTTATTGTGATAACACTGGTGCTGTGGCGAATACCAAGGAACCACGGGCCCATAAGGCAGCGAAACACATACAACGTACGTATCACCTCATACGACAGTTCGTTAAGCGAGGAGATATCATTGTGGCTGACATAGCATCGAAGGATAACCGGGCAGATCCTTTCACGAAGAGCTTACCAGCTAAGGCTTTTCAGGAGCACGTGGAAGCGATAGGAGTCAGATACTTGGTCACATAGTTACTATAGTTGGTAGTGGATTGCTTGTAATAGACACTGATATACTTAAAGAATATCTTGAGTATAAGTGGGAGATTGTTAGGGTTATACTAAAATATTCATTTGAAGTATATAACAATTATTTGAGAATCTTGAATGCATGTTTTCACATTGTCTGTATATTATATATTGTAGACAATCTAGTATCAAACGGGATAGCAGAAGATTAGATTGTCAGACTCCTTATATAATATAATAAGGGTTCACAGTCGAGGTGGTGTTAGACAAACCACTGGAACGGCTGAAGTATTATTTGGAAATAGTTTATCTTGACTATTGAATAATACTTATATACTTTCTGTATGTTGAACGGGATCAAAATAGTAGAATAATTGTTTCTTTAATTCTGACAATAAAGAACTAAGATTCTATGATGTTGTTGTGCCATGAAATCTCCCTGGGCTTATTTTATAGCCCATCATATTATTTGGGCTTCACTTGAGCTTATTGGAATCATTTGGTTAAGGATAATGGGCTTCACCATGGCTGGGTGAATCATTGAAGGTGTACAAGAAGGTATATGGACTTGCATTGGAAGCATAATGAAGACTGCCATCAGAATGGGGTTGCACCTGAAGGCGCTTTAGGGGTTACCGCTGCTAGGGGTTACCGCTAAGTGCACCCTGGCTTGCAGTTGCGGGGCTGCAGTTAGGGGATGCCGCTGGCAGGGCTTCCGCCGCCTGGGCAGAACGGCAGGCAGACTCCAAACAGGACTCTTCTTCCTTGTTTCAAGGGGGACGAATTGGAGGCATATTGGGAGTATATCAGCTATTATTTATCTACGAGTTAAAGGATAAATACATCTATTATGGAGATAATTATAAATTGGTGAAGATAATTCAAGAATATTCGGATATATATTGAAGATGAAGGCTTCAAGTGACCTACTTGGAGTGGGATGCCGCTGGATAACTACTGAAAGAAGGCTGTTTTATCCTAAACTAGAGGGGATAAGAGCTTATCTCTTCAGAGTCATAAATCGAGAACTACATGGGCTTGATCCCTATAAATATAGGGTATGTAGGCACCTTGCAAAGGGACTTGGATCATTTTCACAAGTTCTACACTCTAAAGAGAGGCACGTGTAACCTTTGTGACATATATTTCTGGGCAATCGCAAGACGGAATTCCATAATTCCGGCCTCGTTGTTTGGTTCTTTGCAAGCTCAGCCCTTAAACACACTTGTTTCTCATTTGTTTTTCTTAGTTTATGTTAACGGTAGCCCCTAAGAGCTAGCCGTGATTTTCGTAGTTGTAATAGATATCCCTATAATTGTGCTACACGGTTCTGGGGGTGTTGTATCAATTCCTCTCACAACACTTTTTGGCGCTAGAAGGAGGGGGATTACTGATCTTAGAGAGGAGAGATGACAGAAATTCCCGAAAACACTGAAAACCCCAAGACGCCGGAAGGCGCTACGCAGGATGAAAGTGATATTCCAAGCGGGGAACTAACCCGCGAAGAGATGAAGGCAAAAATGAAGAGAATGAGTAGGAGGATTGCCTCCTTGAAAAGAAAGTCAGCAAGGTCGAAAAAGGCTAGCAAGGTGACTCCCACCAAACTAGATTTCGGTGGAGAAGGCGGCAGGAAGGAAGGTGGCAACCCTGAGAAAGAAGCTAACCCCGAAATGGATGATAGAGAGCACTCGCAGGCTGCTAGTGTGTTCGACCGCCTTGGGAGGAAACTGACCGAGCAAGACTTGCGGCACAGGTTTGGCAACAAGGCCCCTAACGGGGATGGACCTGAAGGCTCGCAACATAGGGCTCCTCCCAGTCAAAGACATGAGAAGCCCATGTCTGAAGCTCAGTCAAAGGATAAAAACCAAAGGCCGTCAAAGGTTATCTCCATTCATGACGATGAGGAAAGCTCAGGGTCGCACAATGATAATGAAGTAAGCAAAAAGAAAGATCAGCCCCTGAATGATGACTATGAGGTTGCACTTGATGATGGGGATGATAAATGCAAGATGGAAGAACTGCTGGAAGCCCTAAAGAAGGTGAAAGCCGACAAGAAGTCGAAAGCCGAGCTTACCGTAAAGTAACCCTTTACTAAGAAGGTTAGGGAGTCACCCCTACCTCGTATCTACAGGGGGGTTGGCGACCTACGATTTAACGGAACCACGAATCCCGTGGAGTATCTTAGCCGGTTTGACACTGAGATGGAGGTCTACCAGATTCCAGACCTCACAAAATGTCGCTTGTTGGCTGCAACCCTCAGGGATGACGCTCATCACTGGTTCAAGAGGCTTCCCGCTGATTCCATCAGCTCTTGGAGGAAAATGTGCGAACTGTTTGTGGGACAATTCAGGGCTTCCGTCACTTACGCCCCACCTTCCAACACTCTGGCTAATATTAAGCAAAAGGAACATGAGACATTGAGAGAGTATTTCAAGCGCTTCAACGCAGAGGTACCCCGGGTTAGGCCGAATTCAAAGGAAACCCTGAAGAACTTCTTGATAGCGGGGGTAAGGCCTGGAACAGACTTTTGGAAGGAGTTGCAAGGGCGGGAGCCTGAAACCCTAGCTGACTTCTTTGCTAGGGCTGAACCCCATAAGGTGATCGAGGAATCCCTAGCTAAGTTGAAGAAGGAGTCAAAGTCTGAAAGCCGTAGCAGCTGGAAAAACAAGAGGGATAGGTCTTACAGCCCAGATAAGAGGAACACCTACAAGAGGAATCCCTACGTAAGGCCTGCTGGTGAAAAATCCTCGAGCCGAGATGGCAAGACCTCGCCCATTACCGTGAACACAACCAGTACGCAGGGCTTCGACAAGTCAAGGTTGACAATGAGGAAGACAAGAGAAGCGAGGTACCACGAATACACACCACTGACAGCTTCTATAGATCACATTTTTGAGGTCGGAGACAAGGCGAGACTCTTCCGGAAGCCCTTTCGAAGTGGACCCCCTGGAAAGAAAGATCAGGGAAAATATTGTGCTTTCCACGATTTGAACGGACATGACACGGCGGAATGTGTTCATCTTAAAGACCACATAGAGGATCTTATCAGAACAGGATACCTGACGGAGTTTGTAGCCCAAGAGGCTAAGAAATATAAGGAAAAGAAAGCTGAAAGGACAAATAACCAGGAAGCCAACCGTAACACCCGGGCTGGTAGTGTACGAATGATCATCGGAGGACCCTTCGTGGGAGGCCAGGGACGCAGTGCTATGAAGAGATATGTACGGGAAGCCCGAGGGCCGCCCTTAACCAATGTGTGCCATCTGTCTGAAAGGCCTCCCAAAATGTTCAAAGGGGAGACCATGGACATTACCTTCACTGAGGGGGATGCGCGCACGGTACACCATCCTCATAGGGACGCCCTGGTGGTAACAGCCATGATCGGAAATGTCAATGTACACAGGCTTCTTGTCGATAACGGAAGCTCTGTCAATATCTTGGCCTACAGTGCGTACCAAAGAATGAAAATGGCGGATAAAGATATGATGGCTTGCTATAATGAGTTGTATGGCTTCACGGGAAATGCCGTCCAGATTGTTGGAAGGGTAAGACTCCCGATCACCCTTGGAACAGAACCCCGGGCTACCACTCAAGTTGCGGAGTTCATGATAGTCAATGAAGACATCTCCTATAACGGGATCCTGGGCAGACCCATCTTAAGGGATATGCGAATCGTGACCTCAATCTACCACTTATCAATGAAGTTCCCAACCCCCAATGGGGTAGGATGCGTACGGGGATGTCAAGCTGACTCCCGGGAATGCTACAGCAAGGCTTTGAGGGCCGCAGTAAAAGCCTGTAAAGAGGCCCAACAAATGGATGAAGACATCCCGGAAAGCTGTTACAAGCAAGTGGATATAGAAGAGGAACCCGAAACCAAGGCTCAGGGAAGGGTTTTAATAAAGTTTGTGAAAGCAACCTGCAACATGGTGATTATCGTGTAACATCCGGGGGAAGACCCTTATCTAAAAGCCTCGCATGCCGTGCATGAAGGGCTTGCACCCACGAATGCACTCCCAATAAAGAACATTGATACAGCTGAAACCCTGGTCGAAGGGATTGTGGAATATGTTACTGACAGTGACTTTGAAGGGGATGGTCAAAAGCAGCCCCAAAATAAAAAGCAAGAAAATGAGTGTGAGGCGCCTTGTGACTTCAATAGTGCTATGGTAACCTATCAACTCGGAAACCGAACACGGCTTCCCGTTCATGAAATCCTAGGTACGCAACCCCAAGAGGGTGGCAACAAAGAGGTTATCGTTGAGATCGACCTCGACCCAAGGATGCCGGAAACCCAGGTGAAGACTGGAGCAGCTGGGGATACCCTGTCCATCTTGGTGGATGAGTCCAACCCCACTAAAGAACTAAAAATTGGGGAGCAATTGGGGCCAGACCTAAGGGAAACCCTGACCGCATTCTTAAAGAATAATCTGGACGTCTCCGCTTGGAACCATTCGGATATGATCGGGATCCACCCGGAAGTCATGTGCCACCACCTCAATATTGACCCAGACAGGAAGGGAGTCAGACAGAAGAGAAGACCAATTAGTGGGGAAAGGGCTGCCTGTCACGGATTTAGAACTCCCTTAGTTCAACCGTCCCGGCACTTAGCTCTTGTCTCCCCTTGAGAACTACTAAGTCAGCCTTCTTCAAAACTAAGTGAGCTAGATGTCACGGATTTAGAACTCCCTTAGTTCAACCGTGCCGACACTTAGCTCTTGTCTCCCCTTGAGAACTACTAAGTCAGCCTTCTTCACAACTAAGTGAGCTAGAACAAGAAAGAGCACTAAGATTACTTGAGGGAAAGAACAACTTTTATTAGAGAGCACAAGTGTTACAAGCTTTGAGAGATTACAACTTCTTGGATGCCTTGCAAATGAGAGGGTCTCCTCCTTTTATACTACTCCAAGGAGGGTTCTAAATCCTCATTAAATATTCCCTCCACTAAGGAAGGTTCTAGGTTATTTCCCTAAAATATCTAGGATATTTTACAAGTACAAGAGTAGTATAGAATATTCCATACATCTAGGCCCTACTACAATATTCTAGGATATTCTAGAAAGTTCTATGTGCGAGAAGAGCGTAATGGTTCCCAAATTAAGCATTGCGTGACATGCCGCTCTTCAAGAAGAGGTAGACCGACTATTGAAGGCAGGCCTAGTGAAAGAAGTTTTTTACCCCACATGGCTAGCAAACCCAGTGTTGGTGAAGAAACCTAACGGAAAGTGGAGAACTTGCATAGACTTTACTGATCTGAACAAGGCTTGCCCTAAGGACAGCTTCCCGCTCCCTCGAATTGACCAATTGGTGGATTCCACTGCGGGGCATGCACTGTTAAGCTTCATGGACGCCTACTCGGGCTACAATCAGATCCCCATGTTCGAGCCAGATCAGGAACACACCTCCTTCATCACTGACAGGGGGCTTTATTGCTATATAGGCATGCCGTTTGGTTTACTAAATGCTGGGGCTACATATCAAAGGCTGGTCAATAAGATGTTTAAGGATCAGATTGGGAGAACGATGGAAGTGTATGGGGATGACATGCTAGTAAAATCAAAGGAAACTTATGATCATGTTACACACTTATCAGAAATGTTCGACATACTGAGGGATTACAGGATGAAGTTGAATCCCCAAAAATGCGTATTCGGGGTTGAATCCGGCAAGTTCTTGGGCTTCATTGTCAATCACAGGGGAATCGAAGCTAACCCTGCGAAGATCAAGGCCTTAATTGAAATGAGGTCGCCTAGGAATGTAAAAGAGGTGCAATGCCTTAAAGGCCGGGTTGCCGCCCTAAACCGGTTCATCTCAAAATCCTCAGATAAATGTAGAGAATTTTTTGCAGCCATAAAAAAGGGGCAAAAATTTGAATGGACGACAGAATGTGAGGCTGCCTTCCTGAAGCTGAAGGAGCAACTTGGAAGCCCGCCACTGTTGGCCAAACCAACGGAGGGTGAAGCCTTGATCCTTTACCTAGGGGTTTCCGAGTTCTCAATTAGCGCTGTCCTGATCAAGGAGGAAGCCCAACAGCCAGTATACTATGTGAGCAAGAGATTACTTGATGCTGAAACCCGCTACTCAAACATGGAGAAGTTAGCCTACGCACTAATTTTGGCTTCCCGCAAACTAAGGCCTTACTTTCAGGCTCACAAGATTGAAGTACGAACATCCTTCCCTCTCAGACAGGTCTTGCACAAGCCGGAAGCCTCTGGAAGAATCATGAAATGGGCAGTCGAGCTAGGCCAGTTTGACATAGAGTACAAGCCAAGAACCGCCATAAAGGGGCAAGCGCTAGCTGACTTCATCTTGGAATTTCCACCCACTTTTGAAGTCAAAGGGATGGAATGCATACCTGAACCACAGTCTCCAATAGCCATACCCGAGAATTGTTCCTCTTGGTGGAACCTGTACGTCGATGGGGCTGTAAATGGAAATGGGGCCGGGGCTGGCATTGTCTTAGTCAGTCCGGAAGGCCATAAGCTGCAAAGCTCCATTCATTTTGACTTTAAAGCCACCAACAACGACGCGGAGTATGAAGCCCTAATAGCTGGCATGAAGCTGGCCTTGGAGATGAGAGTGGAAAATATGAATGTTTACAGTGATTCTATGCTGGTAGTCTGGCACATCCGAGGAGGCTTCCAAGCTAGGGGTCCCCGCACCGATCTCTATATGCGGTATGCCCAGGAACTAATTGGGAAATTCAGGGAAATCAAGCTAGAGCAAATACCAAGATCTGAGAATGCACATGCCGATGCCTTAGCCAAATTAGGCTCTCAGAGGGATGCACACATGCTCAGGGTGATCCCCCTCGAAATCCAGTATCAGCCTAGCATTCCCAAAATTGAAGTCATGGACGTTGAAGCTGATGAAACTAACCTTTGGACAACCCCAATCCATGAATACATAGCCAACGGAACCCTGCTTACAGACAAGGATGAGGCCAGGAAATTGAGGTACAAGGCAGCCCAGTATGTAATTTATGATGGAATCCTTTACAAAAAGGGATTCAATCGGCCCCTCCTCAGGTGTGTTGCTGGGGTAAGATGTGAATACATTATGCGCGAGGTGCATGAAGGAATCTGTGGGAATCACTCGGGGGGTGCCTCCCTCGCTCACAAAATCCTCCGTCAAGGCTACTACTGGCCTACCCTCCACAAGGATGCTCATGCCTTCGCCAAGGCCTGTGACAGTTGCCAAAGATTCTCTAATACAAACAAGAGCCCTGCGGTACCCCTGAAGACCCTGACAAGCCCCTGGCCATTTGCTGTTTGGGGTATAGATCTGATTGGTGAATTACCAAAAGGGAAAGGAGGGGTGAAATATGCAGTCGTGGCTGTAGATTACTTTACTAAATGGGATGAAGCTGAACCCCTGGCTTCCATTACTGCAAGGAAGTTGGTAGACTTCGTTTATCATACGATCGTCTGTCGATACGGGGTTCCCTACAAGCTCATATCAGACAATGGGAAACAGTTTGACAGCAATGAAATGATGAATTTCTGTGAAAACCTTGGCATAAAGAAAGGCTTCTCCGCGGTGTGCCACCCTCAGAGCAACGGTCAAACGGAGGCCGTAAACAAAATTATTCAGCACACCCTGAAAGCCAAACTAGAAGAGAAAAAGGGATGCTGGCCAGAGGAACTCCCCATGGTGTTGTGGTCTTACAATAACACTCCAAGGTCTACTACTGGCGAAACCCCGTTCACCCTAACATACGGGTGTGAAGCCATGGTTCCCGTAGAAGTTGGAGCAGGATCTTTTCGAAGGGATAACTACGACCCTGAGAATAATGAAGTCAACCACAGGCTCTACTTAGATCTGATTGAAGAAGTACGAGATACAGCTCAGTTGAAACTTGCTGCATATCAACAGAGGACCCGTAAATATTTTGATAAGAAAGTAAGGGCTCGACCCCTCAAAACGGGAGACCTAGTTCTCAGAAAAATGATGCCTAACATGAGGGTTCCCGCTCATGGAGCCTTCGGTGCAAAGTGGGAAGGCCCATATATCATCAAAACAGTGCTTTGGGAAGGTACCTATCACCTCACAGACATGGATGGAAGACTCATACCACGGGCAAGTAACGCCCAACACTTAAAGAGGTATTACCAGTAGCTTCACCCGGGTAGTATTTCTGTAGGCTTCGGCTCAAGGGTCAGGACAATAAAGGCGGTTTATTAGTTGTAATCGCTATGCTTTTAGGAAAATTATCAGGATACTACTTGCTTTATGTGCTAGGATGCTCGGGGGGTAGTGTCGTTACACCCCCCAAAATTATGCTATGTCAACTTTTTACCAAGTGATTTAATAAAATTTCGCAGCTTTCCGTTACAAAAATGTTGCATATGCTTGCTTACCATGATTGTTAATTGGATACTTCATGAATGCTTTAAAAAGTATTTAGGGTTTCGATTGCATCTAGTTCTCCACCATAATTAAAATTATGCTAAAGAACTCGGGGGGTAGTAGTAGGCGTATCATTAACATTACTTAGCTTAAATTTAAAATTGGATATCAAAAACACCAAAACTCAACAACTTGGCGGCACTAACTGGAAGGAAAGCTTATCAAAGCTTTCAAGGCAAAAGCTTTTCAAGCTTTCAAGGTTTTGGGCTTACAGTAGCCCTTCAAGGTTTCAAGCTTATCAAAGCTTTCAAGGCAAAAGTTTTTCAAGCTTTCAAGGTTTTGGGCTTACAGTAGCCCTTCAGGGTTTCAAGCCTATCAAGGCTTTCAAGGCAAAAGCTTTTCAAGCTTCCAAGATTTCAAGGTTTCAAGCCTATCAAGGCTTTCAAGGCTAAAGCTTTTCAAGCTTTCAAGGTTTTGGGCTTACAGTAGCCCTTCAAGGTTTAAAGCTTATCAAAGCTTTCAAGGCTAAAGTTTTTCAAGCTTTCATGGTTTTGGGCTTACAGAAGCCCTTCAAGGTTTAAAGCTTATCAAAGCTTTCAAGGCAAAAGCTTTTCAAGCTTTCATGGTTTTGGGCTTACAGAAGCCCTTCAAGGTTTAAAGCTTATCAAAGCTTTCAAGGCAAAAGCTTTTCAAGCTTTCATGGTTTTGGGCTTACAGTAGCCCTTCAAGGTTTAAAGCTTATCAAAGCTTTCAAGGCAAAAGCTTTTCAAGCTTTCATGGTTTTGGGCTTACAGTAGCCCTTCAAGGTTTAAAGCTTATCAAAGCTTTCAAGGCAAAAGCTTTTCAAGCTTTCATGGTTTTGGGCTTACAGTAGCCCTTCAAGGTTTAAAGCTTATCAAAGCTTTCAAGGCAAAAGCTTTTCAAGCTTTCATGGTTTTGGGCTTACAGTAGCCCTTCAAGGTTTAAAGCCCGTCAAGGCTTTCAAGGCCGAAGGCTTATCGAGGCTTTCGAGTTTAAAGTCTATCCGGGCTCACAAGGCTTACTTGGTGGAGTTATTACAAGGCTAACTTGGTGGGATTACTAAAAAGCTCACTTGGTGGGATTATTTCAGAACTTACTTGGAGGAATTATCGCAAGGCCTACGTTGTAAAGTTATCTCAGAACTTATACTTGGAGACTACTCTAAAGGCTTACACCTAGGGGTCATTTTAAGGCTCACGTCCAATGGTGTCCCTAGATTCTCACACATGTGAGATCAGATTCAACTATGCTTGAATGGATTATTACAAGGAAAGACTAAGTGCTTTTATATACGCTATTGGGGAGTTAACACAAACATATACATCAACATACATTCGCAAAGAAGGAAACGACCTTGAAGAACAAAGTCCCAAGGATCACAACCCCCCAGAAAGTGAACAATGTGTACGCTTTCAACACAAGGGCTATCCCCTATATTCATTCTTTCTACCTGCATGGAAGAGTTAGGTGACCAACACAAAAATATCCAGGGAAATACACGAAAGGCATACAAGGCAAGGAATGAAGAAGTGAAAGCAATTACATATAAAATAAACTACAAGGGAAATTCCTCCCCACACCAACAGGGGGAGGCCCTTGTAGCATCAAAAATATCTTGCGAGACTTTCGGAGGAGTCCGCACCCTCATCAAAATAACAATTCATGACGACAAGCGCCAAACAAAAATATTCGTAATTCAAAAGGTTGATTAAAACAGGGGGAAAGGAGGTCAAAGAGCAGCATGGGAGGAGGAGTCCTTCTCATCAACGGCGGGGGGATCCTGCGAGGCTACCGCCGGGGCTACGGCTGGAACCCCTTCCGGGGGCGTCACCACAAGACCCGCAAAAACCAGCTCTACGGGCTTTGGCTCGTCTTCAGCCGTAACCCCCTTGTCGCCGCCATCGCCGGAAAGACCCTGAGAAGCAGCCAGGGCCTTATCTATGCCGGCCTCATCCTCGGCCTTCGCTTCCTCCAGGGCTACCGCAGCATCGGGTCGCAGTCTCGCCCAGTCATTCTCGGGAAAGAACCTGTAGGCCGACTTAACGCAGTCCTTGATGCCTGCAGCGACTCCAGCCTCGAACATGGTAGCCTCCCGGTCTTTCCTGCCCGCCTTGACAGCGGCTGCCGCATCCTGGAGGCCTTTCACCTGCAACTCCAGCTCCTTAACCTGCCTACGCAGGCCATCAACCTCCTCCTCTAGCCCCCTCCTCACCATATCCTCCTTCTCCTTCAGTTGCTGGGCCTTAGTCTCCGCCTCCTTGAATTTGAGGTTAGCCCTTTGGAAGGCATCCCTCTCCTTGGCGGTGGAGGCCAGATCAACCTTGGCCTGCTTCAGCTCTGCCCTCATGGCTTCGTTGACTCGGGCAGTATCAGCAACGTGTTCCCCCATCTTCAGGTCAAGGAACAGGCTCTTAGCATTGGCCACCACCTTGTCGCGGGTGGCCTCAGCAATGGAGAGTCTATCCCACTCCCGGATGGTGGCCTCGGGGATCTGATCGGAGAGCATCCGTTGGAAGAACTGAGTCTTCTGAGAAGAGGAGGAGGCAGGAGAGCTACGCGCCAAGGCCACCCTGGGCTTCTTAGAGCGGCCTTCAGCTGAAGACCCTGCCTACCCAGCTTTGGAGGTTTCCCTCTTGCGGCTCCCAGAAGAAGCCTTCTTCTGGTCGAGGGAAGAAGCGGGAAGCTGGGAGAGTGGCTTGATGGGAAGAGGAGTCTGTGAACCGGAGGCCTCTCCGAAGAGGTCCTCATACTTGGTGGAGCGCTTAACGAACTTGGGGATATTAGCAGCCATGTCTGTAGAGGAAGACAAAGGAAAACAATCAGAAACTATACAATTAATAATGGAGATACGGCCAGATACAAGCATAACAGACGGTGTAAAGGTTACAAGGCATGCATGACATATATAACAGGAAATCTACAAAGCAAATATCATATAAGGAAAACAAGCTCAAGGGTGCAAGCAAAGAGGAAACCTGGGCTTCCCGTCGCCTCCACGTCTGCACCCCCCTCGTCAACGGGGGATGCATTTACCACCGTAGTGGAAAAACCGAGCCTCTCCAGGTTCTCTAGAGTAAGCAGGCTGGAGCCATCACCTAGCTTGGTGGACAGCCCCAACATGTGCTCGGCCCTCTCAAGGGACTCCCCCGCCAAAGGAGTCTGCACTGGCATGTCTACAACAAATACAAGCATAAGGAAACTAAACGGGAACCCTAAAGGGCTAAACTAGACAATGAACAAGGGGAAAACTGGCTTACTGGGGGAGAGATTGAAGTCCTTTCTGTAGACTGGGCAGTCGTAGCAGTAAAGGAAGAGCTTCTGCCAGTCTGACATCGACTAGCGGTTACCCTTGATGCCCTTCTTGTGATGGGTATTCCAGGCAGTGAGGTAGAAGAACCCTGGGGTCCTCCCAGTAAGTTTCAGCTGGAAGAACCAACCCAACTCCAAGGCAGACATCCTCACCCCATGGTGGATATCGTAGAGGATGTAGAGGCAGACCGCCATGCGGTAGGAGTTGGGGGTAAGCTGCATGGGGGAGACCTCATAGAAGTCCAAGACCTTCAGAATGAAAGGATGGAGGGGGAGAGACAAGCCCAGCCTGAAGAACTGAGCGGAAACCACGGCTTTGGGGTAGCCGGTGCCCGGCTTGAGGGTGTCGAAGCGGTGACACCTCTCTCCTGGCTTCGGGATCCCCAGGGTGCAGCCAGAGTTGCAGGACTCCAAGAGGGACTGCAGCCTCGCAGGAGTCATGATGGAGTCCATGTGCTCGCAAGCCAGGACTACAGCTGGAGGCCCGATCACCTCCACGGAAGCTTCAGCCTCCCGTTCAACCTCCTCGGGGCTCCCCTCGAGGGCTTCAGCAGCAGGGTCCAGCGGGAGGCCCGGAGTCATATCCGCCTGACTGGACTCAGAGGTGGTCCAGTTGAGCTCCTTCACCACTAAGCTGCGCTTGGAGCGGGTCCTGGAGCTAACCCCCAAACTCGGCTGAGCAGGCTGAAGGTCCAGGCTAGGAGAGGATCCCGCGTCAACTACGATAACGGGAGCCTTGCTTGTGGCAGCCTTGCTTGTCTCAAGGACATGGATCCTTGAGACATCTACAAGAGGAAAGGATGGGTTAACGAAAGGACACAACAAGATGTGAAAAGGTCGAAAGAAAGAAAAACAAAAAGGGAGAAGGAGAAAGGGTTTGCGGAAGACTGGGCTGCAAAGGTGGAGCCCTACGGGTGCGAAGAAGGAATGAAAAGGCTTCAGTTGGAGCCCTAAAGTATACGGGAACTACATCCCTCATAGGAAGCAGCACAGGCCACGGAGGACGGTTCATCTTCTTCGAGAAGCCCAACAAGGGACCCGGGGCGGGAAGCCTAATCCTAACCCTAATCTCAACCACAACAATCAACGCCCAATCACAATCCTAAGATACCATCTAAGCAAGTACAATGCAGCAAATCACACAACAAAACATCCAAAGCGGATAAGGGGCATAAAAGAGGGTTCGATTGTAAAAAAGGGGTTCCCCCTGGAGGCAATTGGGAACCTAGGGTTTACGACCTAGGGCTACGATCATGGCCTCAAAGCAATGCAACAACGCCGAGAAAGATAACCCAGTTGGGAAACAATAAGGGCCTAATTGGAGTCGATTAAAACCAGTGGTGTGTGTACATTCAAAGGATGAGTGTACATGTTTAACTATACTGGCATGCAGGGCAAATTAGCAGTTTAATCAAGCATAATAACATCAAGCAAGGCGAGTGTGAGTGTGTGCACGCGTACCGAGGTGAACAGTCAAGAGAAAAAGAGACAAACAGGCATGGATCATATAAACGTTTAGTTGCAGACATGGTGAAAATGCGATAAGGAAGAACGAAGACGAAAGTAAGGGGGCTTACCTTTGGTTGGAGTTGGAAACGGAGTCGGAGAAGGAAACGCCGGAAAGAAAGAGCAAGGTGCGCCTGGAAGTGCTTCGGTCGGAAGAGAGAGTGTGGAGTGAAGTGTTTGAGAGATAAAAAGAAAAAGTGGAACGAGGCTATATGCGTGTGTATATATAGCAGTGGGAAGTGGGGAACAGCTACGCCAGGTGGCGTGCCGTGACTGGCTTGGCGTGGAGAAGGCTTTGATGACGCAGGGCTTCCCGAGGCCTAGGTGGGTGGCTGAAGAGGTAGAGGCAGGCTAGGACTCTACGGCTGCACCACCTAATTAGGGATTTTTTGTTGCAATTCAAACCAATTTGAATTTAAATTAAACCCCGAAATCTTTGGGATTAGCCTTATCACAAACTGACATGGCACACGCGGGAAACTGAAAAGGTGGAATAAAAATTGCGGAAGCTCGGACATATTCGTGGAAAATAATTTTTATTATTTTGGGAATAAATATTCAAGGTTTTCGGTGGTTGTACTGAATTAATATAATTGGTTTCATAATTATGTGTGGGAAATACATCTGAATTATTTCTTGTTTCTTACACCGGGCTACGCCCACGTAAGCTTAGAAATGATTTACGATTAATCTCTGACATAATTTAAGGGCTTGCAGCTGGTTGATTGAGGGTTACCGTTCCTAGGTTCCTCTCGTATTTAATACTTCAAGGAACCGGGGGGTAGTTGTTGTGCCATAAAATCTCCCTGGGCTTATTTTATAGCCCATCATATTATTTGGGCTTCACTTGAGCTTATTGGAATCATTTGGTTAAGGATAATGGGCTTCACCATGGCTGGGTGAATCATTGAAGGTGTACAAGAAGGTATATGGACTTGCATTGGAAGCATAATGAAGACTGCCATCAGAATGGGGTTGCACCTGAAGGCGCTTTAGGGGTTACCGCTGCTAGGGGTTACCGCTAAGTGCACCCTGGCTTGCAGTTGCGGGGCTGCAGTTAGGGGATGCCGCTGGCAGGGCTTCCGCCGCCTGGGCAGACCGGCAGGCAGACTCCAAACAGGACTCTTCTTCCTTGTTTCAAGGGGGACGAATTGGAGGCATATTGGGAGTATATCAGCTATTATTTATCTACGAGTTAAAGGATAAATACATCTATTATGGAGATAATTATAAATTGGTGAAGATAATTCAAGAATATTCGGATATATATTGAAGATGAAGGCTTCAAGTGACCTACTTGGAGTGGGATGCCGCTGGATAACTACTGAAAGAAGGCTGTTTTATCCTAAACTAGAGGGGATAAGAGCTTATCTCTTCAGAGTCCTAAATCGAGAACTACATGGGCTTGATCCCTATAAATATAGGGTATGTAGGAACCTTGCAAAGGGACTTGGATCATTTTCACGAGTTCTACACTCTAAAGAGAGGCACGTGTAACCTTTGTGACATATATTTCCGGGCAATCGCAGGACGGAATTCCATAATTCCGGCCTCGTTGTTCGGTTCTTTGCAAGCTCAGCCCTTAAACACACTTGTTTCTCATTTGTTTTTCTTAGTTTATGTTAACGGTAGCCCCTAAGATCTAGCCGTGATTTTCGTAGTTGTAATAGATATCCCTATAATTGTGCTACACGGTTCTGGGGGTGTTGTATCAATTCCTCTCACAACAGATGTTATTAATGCTTAAGTTCTTAATCCGGATATAGTGATTGACACTTGTATTTAATGCACATGCCTTGACTCATAAATTAAGTAATTTATTTTAAATTACGAATTTATGTATTGGGCAATGACATTATATGCAGAGTGGGATATTGACTATAAAAGGAAACTGTGTCCGAAAAATATATTCGGGTGATGATGTCCTCTTGAAAGCTCATAAAGATAATTATGCTTTAGTCCTGCAGGCAGATTTGTTCTTGCATAATTAGAAGGTTGAGTGGATGATCAAGGATAAAAGATATTAGTTAAATTAATTGTCAGAAATTAATTTAATTAATGGACATGCGATATCTTAAACATGGGGAATTTATAAGCAATTAATATGGGAACCGAATTAAATAATTAATTTACGGAATTAGGAAAGGTAGTGCAAATATTAGTTCTTTAGTGGATAGAATTAATATTTAATGACATTGGGCCTGGCCCGGAATGTCATTGGAAGGCCTGACCTAATGGTCCATGATCCCTACTGTAGCCTATATATATTCTCGTTCTCCTAAAGCTGAAAGATACACCAAAAATGAATTGATCCTAGAGTTTGAGAGAGGCGGACGTTTTTCTCAAGGAGACAGCTAGGGTTTTGGTTTTCGGAGCTTTAAGGAGAGGCACACCTTGGGAGATCGAAGGCCACACTTCGTCCAAGGAGAATCAAGGAATACAGTAGAAGATGTGGATTTGAATCGCTTGCGCCGTAGCGATTAAGGTTAATATTCTGTTCGAACTTTTAATTGGTATCATAAAACGCAGGACCAAGGTCCGATTGTTCCTACAATGGCATCAGAGCGAGGTTGCGGTTCTGTGATTTATGATATGTAGTCCATGTCATGATTATATATGCATGTATATAGTGATTCTGTGATGCAGGTCGTTGTCCACTATTATGGCCGTGTTTTAATTATTCTGTTATGTTTGGATTCCACGTGGTTTATCGTGGCTGTTGTAAATCACGAGGGTTGATCGTGATTGTTTTGATCTTGTAATTCAATTTGTAATTGTTTTAGATGATGATCTGATGTAATAGAATAGGCTGGTTCGTCTGTACAATTAGTATGTAATTGTTTGATCAACGGGGCTGCAAGAAACAAGGATCTTCCGCTGCTGCGATTAGGGTTTCGGGGGTGCTGCACTGTTTTGACCGTAACGTTTGCATACGGTGTCTGATTTGGACGAATGAGCACTTTTCGGAGACGGCAGAACGAGACGAAGCTAGCAACAACCGGGGGAACCCCGGTTGAGGTGATTTTGAAGGTGTTTTTCGGGATTTTTCGAGGCATTCTGAGGCCGTTTAGGCCTCCAAACGGGCTCTCGAAGTTTTCTGGAAGCTGATTTCGAAGCTAATTTTTCCGGGGCCATAATAGTGGATGTGTTTTATTATGATTATTGATTACTATTATTATGTGTTTCTTGTTTGTGTTGTTATGCCATGTGATACTAACCCTTCGCATGCTAGAATGACATGGAAATAGGGATGTTTTTAATTAATGCTTTAATCATGCTAGTATGCTGCCATGTTATGTGTTCTTTCTGTTGCTATAACCATGATAGTATGCATGTGGACTTCGAAGAAATAACATAGGGTGATGCATCTAGATTAAAATCCTCAAAGTAAATTCTAAGTGGGAGAGGGAGTTAATATGATATTAAATCCCATGGTCTCCATCATTGTTTGTATGTAATTTAACATAAAGACGAATATAAATTATGTATACGTCACCCATCGTGGCATGTAATTTATGGTGTCTAGAATGTTATAGATATTACTGGAACAAACTTCTTAAATTAATACGAATATATACGAATTTTCTTTATCTCTGATTTGGGGCGATTTCTAAGGCTTATGGGTATTAAGTGAGACCGATGTGACTCCTCCACTGCCTAGAAGTCAAACCAGACACGAATATTGAATTGAAGTATTCTATTCGAGAAATATTGGAAGGTATACATGCCGCCCATCGTGGCGTACCAAGTTCCATAGGTTTCGGGTAATTTAAGATTTGATGATGGTATACACTTAGCTATGAAAAATAATATAGACCACCCCAACTTGGCTTATTGTTTAGTAATAGGACCGAAGTAACGTTTAAAGAAATTTAAGGGGTATACATGTCACCTATCGTGACGTACCAGAAACTTATGGTGTTTAAACGTTAATGCATTTAATTTTAATAATTGTTAGAGGAACCAATAGGTCTTAATTTTTAATGCGCCCTTCTTTATGTGTAATGTGATTTTTTTCATGCATGATTCTCAGGATAAAATGGGCTTTAATCCACTGTTCATCATACTTAAGGATAACAAACTTACCGGACCTAACTATATTGAATGGAAACATAATTTGGACATTGTGTTGACTGTTGAGGAGTACAAGTTTTGCACTTATGAACTCAAGCTTGAGCAGCCCGCTGCTGATGCTCCTGATGAGGAGAAAGATGAAAGGCATATGTTAAGCCTATTTGTATTTAAGAGGAATCAACTCAACTCTGATAAGAAACCAAGTAAATAGCAAGTACTGTTATCCGGAATCCGTACGAAGAACGTCAAATGATTTATTGAAGATTTTATGTCAGAAGAATTTCAGGATGCTGCTGGAAACCACTGGAAGAAGTTCATTAATATGATCAAGCCTCAGTGTACAAATAATCTTTTGTAGCACGTCCAGAAGATCAGAAGGTATAAAGTTTAAATACTTTATTTATTCAGAAGATTCCATATTGTGTCAACAAATGAAGAAGAACTAAGAAGACGAAGAATCGACAAACAAGCCACCGCCTAATTGTTTAATTGACAAGGAATATTTAATTCAGCTAGTTACAGATGAACTAGACAGTACATTTGTGTATCAGCTCATCCGGTTAAATATTCTGAGTCAAGAGAAGGTGGTCGTTCAATCAAGTCGAAGATCATAATTGTTTAAAGAAGACTGAAGACTCTGCTGAAGAAGAAAAGGATAATTAATTTTCTAATTAATTATTTCACTTCTCAAAATAATTATATTGGATGTGTAATTTATTTATTAAATTAATTCTATCTCGAATTAATTTAATTTATGAATTTATGCATTTAAAATAATTAAGTGAATATTAATTGGTTAATTAATTAAAGGGAAAATGGATTGTCTACTTGAAATACACAAGGAAAGACAATCTAATTGATTGTCTAAGTGTTAAACTACAAGGAAAGACAATCCAAGGCATTGTCTTGCTAAAACAAGCAAGGTAAGACAATCCAATGGATTGTCTTGCTGTTTTTAAGCAAGGTAAGACAATCCAAAGGATTGTCTTACCGCCTGTTGCCTTCTCACAACACGGCAAGACAATCTCCCAGATTGTCTTACCGCTTTTCTCCTCTTCCTTTACACGGCAAGACAATCTCTCAGATTGTCTTACCGCCTGTAGCAATTGTCTTGCCTTGGTAGCTTGCAAGACAATCCTTGTGATTGTCTTGCCGATTGTAGAACAGTAAGACAATCTCCCAGATTGTCTTACCGCACTTCTCAATTGTCTTACCGACCCCTAGATTGTCTTGCCCACGGATTTCATTGTCTTACAAGGTCTAAAATAGCAAGACAAAGTGCCAAATTGTCTTAGCAAGCTAGGGATTGTCTTTGCCACCATTGTCTTACTAGTTCAAGGGTTTTGCCTATAAATATGGCTCTCCCCCCTTCATTTGTTCTTGTTCAAAGTATTGTAAAGCTTTCAAGTTGTGCTAAACTTGCTATTCGTTAAATCCACAGTTTACTGTGCTTTGATCATTCGGTTGTTTTGTTCCGCTGAGTTAGAATACTTTCTGTCAAATTTATTCTACGAACTAGTGGACATTAAAACGAACCATATTAATTATATAACGACTTAAAACATTGTTATATTAATTAATCTTAATCTGATTAACAAGTTACATTCCAATCAGATTTATTCCGCCGCGATTATTTTTAAGTGACGATTGTATTCAACCCCCCCCCTTCTACAATCGTTCCAGGACCTAACAATTGGCATCAGAGCGGTTGATACCATTTTCCGTATCAGATCCTATTCAAACTCTGTAACGTCCAAATATTTTTTTATTCGAATTAATTTTATTCCAAAAATTAATTTTGATTAAAAATATTTTTCTTTCAAAAGTCCAAATCTCTTCCAAACACTATTCACTTCAAATTTAAATATTTTTAATTCGAATTAATTTTTTTTAAAAAAAAATTAATTTTGATTTAAAATATTTTTTCTTTCAAAAAACCCAAATCTCTTCCAAACACTATTCACTTTAAATCCTTAAACATGAGTACACAAAAGATTAGTAGCATTAAAATCCCACCGTTCAGCAAAGAACACTTTGGCCTATGGAAAAGGCACATGTTACTATTCCTCCGCACTGCGAACAGAAAATACATCGGGATTCTGAACAAGGGTGTTTCTACTCCGATTAACGTCAAATTAGCACACGAAGAAGATGGTGTGTTAATACCTCATCAGACTATTCCGAAAGAACTTTCTGAGTACACAGATGAAGAGAGTGAACAGATGAACCTGGATGATGCTCTTCAACTGATCTTAGTTGAATCCCTAGATCCTGTTATGTACAATGCTGTTGTTAATTGTACGAACGCGAAGCAAATTTGGGACACTCTAGAAATCATAAACGAAGGCTCAGAAGAAGTTAGGGAAAATAAGAAAGAGATACTGATGGCTCAGTATGAACAGTTTGGTTCCAATCCCGGAGAAGGGATTTCAGAAGTATTTATCAGACTCAATAATCTGATTAATAACTTGAATCTGAATGGGAAATACTACGACAAGAAAGAGGTCAACATGAAGTTTCTCTTAACCCTTCCTGAACATCTGGAACACAGAATCACTGCTATCAGGGAAAGTAGAGATTTGAATGAGATTTCTCTGGAAAGACTCTACGGAGTTTTGAAAACTTATGAACTCGAGCAAGTTCAAAGTAAGCAGAGATATGGCTGGGGTAAAACACTGAACCATTCGAGAGCTCTAGTTGTTGAGTCACCTGTACCGGAAGAAAAGATTGATGTTGTTGTTCCTTCTAAGACCACTCAGGAATTTGTTGTACCTGAGATGGGTCAGACTGCTTCTTCCAGTGGTGACGAAGAGTTCTATACAATGGAAGAGTTAGAACAGTTAGAAGATCAATCTCTATCACTGTTTGCCAAGAAATTTGGAAACATGAGATTCAAAAAGAACCCCTCCTACAAGTAAAAGCCTACTGCTAATAGGTTTCAAAAAGGAGGTTACTCATCTTCTACAAGCAAAGGAGGATACAAGACTGGGATGGTGGATAGAACAAGTTTAAATGTTTCAATTGTGGTGAACCGGGACACTTTGCAACTGAATGCAAACAGCCCAAGGTTCAAGGAAAGAGAAAGGATTCGTATGACGAGCTGAAGCAGAAGTATGATGCACTAGTGAGAAAGCATCAGGGTGCTTCTGGAAATCAAAGTTTCAAAAGCAAGTCTTATCTGGCAGAAGGGAAAAGCTGGGATGATACAGACAGTGATGAAGAAGAGCAGATAGGGAATGTTGCTCTCATGGCTAATGCTGGATCATCTTCACCTCCTCCTGCTGGAAGCTTTCAGGTAGATCCTACATGCCCTAAACTTTTTATGCAGTTAGGACTAGAAAGAGATGATGCTATTAAAAGATGAAAGTTGCCAATCTTAAAATTAATACGTTAGTCTTAGAAATTCATGCTTATAAGATGAATGAGATGAAAGTATTAAAACCTAAAATAGAACAACTGACTATGGATTTAGGATTACAATGTGCTAAAGTCAGAGTTCTAGAGAAAGGTGAGATTGTTTTAAGACTTCAGCTAGACGAAGAGAAAGTGAAGTGTAAAGCCTTTAAGGATGCCTCCACTATAGTCAAAGAACTTAATGATAAACAAGAGATCAAGAGAACTGTTGGAATAGGTTTTGACTATAACAAATCTGTAGGTAAGGCTAGTAACATTACTCCCTTTAAGAAGAGTGCTGAGGAGAGAGGAATTCTTTTTGTTTTGAAAGATTCCCCTCAACCATTGTTTAAATCCTCAGAAGCTGAACCTCTGTTAGAAACTCCTGTTGTCATTAGATATGAACTCAAACAGGAAGACCTTAAAATGAAAGAGAGTAATGAGATTAGAGATGAGATCCTGACATCACTGAAACCAATCAAAGTGAAAGGCAATGTTAGGTTGCCTAAAGCTGGTTTAGGTGTCAACTCTGAGAGAACTAAATTCAACAAGCCTAATAACTTTGTGAATAGTAAGAACAGAGACAATAGATGTCATTCTACTGAGAACTTTAAATCTGTTAACAAGGTTAGAGTAGAATCTATTGATGTTCCTGCTATTATAACTGATATGCCTGTTGCTCCTGTTTTTGATGCATGTCATAAATGTTGTGGTGTTGATAACTGTATGCTTTGTGCTTTCAATACTATGTCTGCTTATTTTAGAAATTTGCATGCTAAAAATGAAAACACATCACCTAGAGAACACACAAACAATAAGCATGCTAGATCAAAGACTGCTGGTCCTTCTCATGTGAGAAAGGAGACTTATGTTCCAAAGCCTAAAACCAAGGTTTACAAGGCTGTTGTTAAGGAAGTAAGTTCAGTTAAGAGTGAGCCAAATATCAGTCCAAGAGGCTCTGTTGTATTACCTGATAGAAATCAATTCTTTAAGTCTGCTGGACCCAATCAAGTGTGGGTCCCAAAGAAGGTTTAATCAAGATGTCTTTTGCAGGGTGCCAGTGGAGTTGTTCGAGTTACTTGGGTGCTTGACAGTGGAGCGTCAATGCACATGACTGGCAATAGATCCCTGCTAGAAGACATAAGAGAAGGAGCTGGCCCAACAGTCAGTTTTGCTGATAATAGCAAAGGTCGTACTGTGGGATATGGCAAGTACAAAATTGGAAGAATCATCATAGAGGATGTTGCTTTAGTTGAAGGACTTCAACATAATCTCCTGAGTGTCAGTCAGTTTTGTGACAAAGGATATTATGTTCACTTTGAAAAGGAGATATGTATCATCAAACATATCAAGGATAAGCGTCCTTCACTATGTGGCATAAGGAAAGGCAACATATACGTAGCTGATTTGTCTTCAGGACCAGGAAACGAAGTTCACTATTTCTACGCTAAAGCGTCTACTGAAGATAGTTGGTTATGGCATAAGAAGCTCTCACACCTCAACTTCAAAACCATGAACTCTCTAGTCAAGAGAGATCTAGTGAGAGGTTTGCCTTCCCTGGAATTCTCAACTGATGATCTCTGTGAAGCTTGTCAGAAAGGAAAAGCGAAGAGAGCATCTCACAAAGGCAAGACCATCAATACCATTACAGATCCACTTCATGTACTGCATATAGATTTGTTTGGCCCCGTAAATGTTGCATCAATTGATGGAGGAAGATATGCCTTGGTTATTGTGGATGACTTCTCGAAATTTACTTGGGTTTACTTCCTGGCTTCTAAGGATGAAACCCCGATGACAGTGATTGATCATATAAAGTCAGTTGAATTGGAAAAGGGTGTGCCAGTGAAAGCTGTAACGTCAGATAATGGCACAGAATTCAAGAATCAAACTCTAATCAATTTTTACTCTGAAAAGGGAATTAGAAGGCAGTATTCAGCACCAAGGACTCTGATAAGTGGTATTTATACACACTTATAGGCCTTCATTTCCACTTAAATTGGTTGGTTGTACTTAAGTGTTTAGTGTCTTTTGATGTGTTTTTAGTGTTTTTCTGTGCAGGTCACGAGTTGAGGTGATGAAGTGATTTTCTATCATTTTAGGTTGTTTTTGGTGCATTATTTGCAAGAATAGAGATTTGTGGATTCATCACGACTTGGGATTTTGTGGGTACATCATCTACAAACCCTCACGAGAACACACTCGTCCACTAGAGCTATCTAGGGGTTTAAAGGGCTTGTTGCATGTGCTAAATGCAACCGTGATCACCTACGGAAGTGGTACTAGAGCGAGGAAGGGCATGCACGCGAGAACGAGCTAAAAAACGAAGAAACGGGCTGCCAGTGGCAGACAGTAGCGCGCCCGCGCTAAAGCTTAGCGCGCCCGCTCTAGCTACTGTCCCCACTAGCGCGCCTGCGCTAGTTTGGCGCGGCCGCGCCCAGCAGAAGTGTCCCGGGCCGATTTTTGAAGCTTTTCCGATGGATTTTAGTAGCGGTCGAGGCCCGGTTGACTTGGTCAATGCACTTTATTTTCTCATGTGTAAAACCCTAGCCTTATGGGTATCGTAGAATATGGGAATATAGTTTTATCAGTTTTTGATAAGTGGTATTTATACACACTTATAGGCCTTCATTTCCACTTAAATTGGTTGGTTGTACTTAAGTGTTTAGTGTCTTTTGATGTGTTTTTAGTGTTTTTCTGTGCAGGTCACGAGTTGAGGTGATGAAGTGATTTTCTATCATATTAGGTTGTTTTTGGTGCATTATTTGCAAGAATAGAGAATTGTGGATTCATCACGACTTGGGATTTTGTGGGTATATCTTCTACAAACCCTCACGAGAGCACACTCGTCCACTAGAGCTATCTAGGGGTTTAAAGGGCCTGTTGCATGTGCTAAATGCAACCGTGATCACCTACGGAAGTGGTACTAGAGCGAGGAAGGACATGCACGCGAGAACGAGCGGAATTGGAGAAGTTGGCCATCCGAGGGCAGACACTAGCGCGCCCGCGCTAGTGCCTAGCGCGCCCGCGCTACATTACAGTCCACTAGCGCGCCTGCGCCCAGCAGAAGTGTTCCGGGCCGATTTTTGGAGCTTTTCTGATGGATTTTAGCAGCGATCGAGGCCCGGTTGACTTGGTCAATGTATTTTAATTTCTCATGTGTAAAACCCTAGCCTCCAAGTAGTTAGAATATCGAAACAATATCATAGTTAGTTTTCTTTTGTAATCAAGCACATTATCAGTTTGTATTGGATCGTTCTTCGCGAGGAAGTGACAGTTTCGAGCGAGATCGTGAACATCAAATCTGTAACGTTGTGTTCTTTATTATTAATTCAAGTATTTTTATTCCTTTTAATTCTCGTAGTTTATTTATCATGTTTTCATTAGAACCCATGATGTCGATTAGTTCGATTATGAACTAACCGCCTTCATGGGATTCTAATGGATTTATCGATGTAGTTTAGTGAAGAATATTACTTGTGTGATTTTGCAACGTACGTTGATTTCTTTGCATGAGCCGTGCTTATTCTTCTTAGGAGCGTAGCTAACTTCTGAGTTGTTTGTTAATTCTTTCTGAAGCGAGAGTGGATGGTTGAATTTAGAACTATGCCATGTAAACATAGGATTATGTGAATGAAACATAATTTGTGATAGACTTGAACTATTTTTATCACCCTGGGTAATCACGATAGACGACCTGTTATTAAACCTCTCTGCTTACACTACCGCTATAGAGATATAGGGTCTGAGCTTTGTTGGTGTCCATGAGATTTTTGTCTTAATTGTGGATTTTGATTGGTATGATATGTGTGCAACGAGAGTTGGCATGTATTACTTTCGTGTTGTCTGATTAGGATCAACAGTCGCATGTTAATCAGTAATTTCAATTCTAGATGAATTCGATAATGAAGTTAGAATCCCATGTGTTTTCCTATTCTGAATTTGATTAGTAAATTTAGTTATTAGTATAAAAGAACCCATCCTTGTTAATTGTCTTGGCAGTGAAAATTGCTCATACATTGTTGCATAGGTGCGTATTCTTAATTCACCAGTCTCTGTGGGATCGAACTTAATATATTACTTATGATCACGTGCGCTTGCGTGTAGATTTTTGCGAACAAGTTTTTGGCGCCGCTGCCGGGGACTCGGTGTTAATTAATTAGTTTATGTACTTGTCATCAGTGTGCATTAAAATTCACTGACTAGGATTCTATTCTCTTCTCACTTTTCTTCTTTTCTTTATTTCAGGTACTTGAGTCGCGTTTATGCTCACACGTTCTAGAGCTCGTAAGGAAGCAATTGATTCATCTTCTTCTTCTTCTGATTCTGAAACAATGACGGAACCTGAAGCACAACCAGACAGTAAGGCATTGAAGGATTTCTCTATGCCAAAGATCGATGATATCCAGTCAAGCATTGTCAGGCCTGCAATCGCAGCCAAAGCCTTTGAAATCAAACCAGGAACTATTCAAATGGTCCAGAACTCGGTACAGTATGGGGGTTCTCCTACTGAAGACCCTAATATGCATATACGGAATTTTATAGAGATCTGTGACACTTTCAAATTTAATGACGTCTCTGATGATGCTGTGAAGCTAAGGCTTTTCCCATTTTCACTGAGAGATA
Organism: Daucus carota subsp. sativus; assembly: GCF_001625215.2. Taxonomy (NCBI): domain Eukaryota; kingdom Viridiplantae; phylum Streptophyta; class Magnoliopsida; order Apiales; family Apiaceae; genus Daucus; species Daucus carota. The sequence continues at coordinate 12,362,778 of NC_030381.2, forward strand.
AGGCTAAGGGATGGTTACATTCTTTACCATCTGGTTCGATTACTACATGGGAAGATCTAGCTCAGAAATTTCTCACTAAATTCTTCCCCATGGCAAAGACTGCTGCACTACGAAATGCTCTATCTCAATTCTCTCAACAATCAGGAGAAACATTCTGTGAAGCCTGGGAGCGATCTAAGGAGATGCTAAGGAAGTGTCCCCATCATGGCATGCCGGATTGGATGCAAATAAACAGTTTCTATAACGGTCTTGGACCTCAATCCAGACCTATGCTCGATGCTGCTTCTGGAGGTGCGCTATGGGCTAAAAGTTATGAAGAAGCTTATGATCTTATTGAAATGATGGCTGCTAATGAATATCAGAACCCTACTCAAAGACTTACTCAAGGGAAGGTAGTCGGAATTCTTGATCTTGACACGTCTACAGCTATTGCTGCTCAACTTAAGGCTCTCACGATGAAAGTCGATTCTCTGGCTCACCAAGGAATTCAACAGCCAATCTCAATTTGCGAATTATGTGCTGGTACTCACTCTACTGATCAATGTGCCATTTCTAGTGAATCAGCACAATTTGTGAGCAATTTTCAGAGAGGTCAACAGCCTGCTCCAGCTACATACCATCCTAATAACCGAAATCATCCGAATTTCAGCTGGAGTAATAATCAGGGCTATAATCAACCTCAACAAGGATTTCAACAGGGACCTAAACAGTACAGTCAGGCTGGAACTTCACAACAATATGCACCTAAACAGCCATATCACCCTCCGGGATTTCAGAATCATGGGCAATCAGCTAACGAAAGGTCTGACATGGAAGAGCTAAGACTCATGTACAAGAGTCAGGCAGTAACTTTAAAAGCCTTGGAGACACAAGTCGGTCAGTTAGCTAATGCTTTATTAAGCAGACCACAGGGGAATCTCCCTAGTGATACAGAGGTACCAGGTAAGAGGGACCCTAAAGAGCTAGTCCAATCCATTACGCTGAGATCTGGAAAAACTACAACAGGGCCTACCTCAACATTAGTACAAGATCAGGATGATGAACCGCAAGAAATTCCAGCAGAACTTCCTTCGAATACAATTGGCATAAAACCTACTGTTGAAATGGACAAGGCTACCCCTGCAGCTGCTCCGGTATCAAAGCCATTATATCCACCACCTCCGTTTCCTAGGAGGTTAAAAAAACAGCAGCTAGATAAGCAATTTGGTAAATTCCTTGAAGTTTTCAAAAAGCTTCACATCAACATTCCGTTTGCTGAAGCACTCGAGCAAATGCCTAGCTATGCCAAGTTCATGAAGGGTATTCTTTCAAAAAAGCTAAAGCTCGAGGAGTTAGAGACAGTAGCTTTAACGGAGGAATGTAGTGTTGTGCTTCAACAAAAATTACCACCTAAGCTGAAAGACCCGGGAAGCTTTACTATCCCTTGCACTATTGGGAAGTTCTCTTTTGATAAGTGTCTGTGCGACTTGGGAGCTAGCATCAATCTGATGCCTCTATCGATCTTCACACAACTTGGCCTGCCAGAGCTCAAGCCGACAAACATGTCTTTACAGCTGGCTGATCGTTCGATCACATATCCGAGGGGTATAATTGAAGATGTGCTGGTCAAGGTTGATAAATTAATATTTCCAGCAGACTTCGTGATTCTTGATTTTGAAGAAGACAAAAGAATTCCTATCATCTTGGGCAGACCCTTTTTAGCCACCGGGCAAACGTTGATCGATGTCCAAAAAGGGGAACTTACAATGAGAATACAAGATCAGACGGTCACATTCAACGTATTCAATGCAATGAAATTACCAACTGATGAGGAATCTTGTTTCAATATGGATGTACTTGATACTACGGCAGAAGCTAATAGCCAGCGGGTTTTACAGGATGATGTATTGGAAGCAATCCTTACCAATGATGAGGAATTGGACAGTGAAGAAGAATTGGAAGAAATCCATCATCTTAACTCATCACCTTGGCGAAGGAATTTTGAACCACCTGTCGAATCTCTTGGCTTGGAAGAACAAAAGGAAGATCATAAACCACTACAACCATCAGTGATCGAAGCACCTAAACTTGAACTTAAACCGCTACCGGATCACTTGAGGTATGCTTTTCTTGGTGAATGTTCTACTCTTCCTGTTATTATTGCAGCTAACTTGTCAGGTGAGAAAGAGGAAAAACTTTTGAGGGTGCTAAGGGAATTCAGAACAGCAATTGGGTGGACTATAGCTGATATCAAGGGAATCAGTCCATCATTTTGTCAACACAAAATTCTCATTGAAGAAGGAAGCAAACCTTCAGTGGAACAACAGAGAAGGTTAAATCCTATCATGAAGGAAGTTGTAAAGAAAGAGATTCTTAAATGGCTCGATGCAGGTACATATATCCAATTTCAGATAGCTCATGGGTGAGTCCAGTACAATGTGTGCCTAAGAAAGGAGGCATGACAGTAATAGCCAACGAAAAAGGGGAACTCATCTCAACTAGAACTGTCACTGGTTGGAGGATTTGCATGGACTACAGAAAGCTAAATAAAGCTACAAGGAAGGATCACTTCCCTCTGCCTTTTATTGATCAGATGCTTGACAGGTTGGCTGGTCATGAATTCTATTGCCTGTTGGATGGGTATTCTGGCTATAATCAGATTGCTATTTCTCCGGAGGATCAAGAAAAGACAACCTTTACATGCCCTTATGGTACATTTGCATTCCGAAGAGTACCTTTTGGCTTATGTGGTGCACCAGCCACTTTTCAAAGGTGCATGATGGCAATATTCTCAGAGATGATCGGCATCAATGTGGAGGTATTCATGGACGATTTTTCTGTATTTGGAACATCTTATGACCAATGCCTCACGAATCTGAGAATGGTTCTTAAGCGCTGTGTGGAAACTAATCTGATTCTCAATTGGGAAAAATGCCATTTCATGGTGCAAGAAGGAATCATATTGGGACATAAAGTATCTGCCAAGGGACTGGAAGTTGATAAAGCGAAAGTGGAAACAATTAAAAATCTCCCTCCACCACTCTCGGTTAAGGGCATCCGAAGCTTCCTTGGTCATGCAGGTTTCTATCGGAGGTTCATCAAGGACTTCTCAAAAATTTCCAAACCTCTTTGCAATCTGTTAGAGAAAGACATTCCATTCAAATTCGATGAGGAGTGCTTGGAAGCATTTGAAATTTTGAAAAAGAAGTTGACATCAGCACCTATCATCACTGCACCTGATTGGAGTAAACCATTCGAATTAATGTGTGATGCCAGTGATTATGCTGTAGGAGCTGTACTGGGCCAGCGTACAAGTAATGTGTTTCATGTTATCTATTATGCCAGCAAAACATTAAATGATGCACAATTGAACTACACTACTACTGAAAAAGAACTTCTAGCTATTGTTTTTAGCTTTGAGAAGTTCAGGTCTTATCTTCTTGGAACAAGGGTAGTGGTATACACTGATCATGCAGCCATTCGGTATCTCATTTCAAAGAAGGATTCCAAACCAAGGCTAATTCGTTGGGTTCTATTACTCCAAGACTTTGATGTAGAAATTAAAGATCGGAAGGGCACAGAAAATCAGGTAGCGGATCATTTATCCCGACTAGAAGATCATAGCAAACAAACTACCGACAACACTCTAATCAATGAATTCTTCCCGGATGAACAGTTGTTTGGAGTTGAGGCCGAAGAGCCATGGTTTGCTGACATTGTAAATTATCTGGTGAGTAAGGTCATTCCTCCAGAATTCTCTTATGCTCAACGCAAGAAATTCCTTCACGATGTGAAATGGTATATTTGGGATGAACCCTTTCTGTTTAAACAAGGAGTCGATCAGATTCTCAGACGGTGTATTCCTAATAATGAAGTTGAGGGAGTTTTGCGCGAGTGCCATTCCACTGGTTATGGGGGCCATTATAGCGGAGAGAAGACAACAAAGAGGGTACTTCAAGCAGGTTTTTACTGGCCAACTATGTTTAAAGATGCTCATCAGTTTGTGTTGGGTTGCGATCGATGTCAACGTACAAGTAATATTTCTAGGAGGAATGAAATGCCTCTTAAAATGCTTTTGGAAGTCGAAATATTTGATGTTTGGGGTATTGACTTTATGGGACCATTCGTTTCGTCTTGCAACAACCAGTATATTCTATTAGCAGTTGATTATGTGTCTAAATGGGTGGAGGTGAAAGCCTTACCTACAAATGATGCTAAGGTGGTCTTGCAATTTCTTCAAAAACAAATCTTTACCCGTTTCGGAGTCCCTAGAGTCATTATCAGTGATGAAGGCTCTCATTTCTGCAATCGGAAATTCACAACCTTGATGACGAGGTATAATATCAATCACCGGGTTGCTACTGCTTATCATCCTCAAACGAATGGTCAAGCTGAAGTGTCTAACAGAGAGATCAAACGCATATTAGAGAAGGTAGTTAACCCTTCTAGGAAAGACTGGTCCTTGCGATTAGACGAGGCTGATTGGGCTTATCGAACAGCTTACAAAACACCGTTGGGTACTTCTCCATTTCAGCTAGTGTTTGGGAAAGCTTGTCACTTACCAGTAGAATTGGAACATAAAGCTTATTGGGCACTAAAGAAGTTGAATTTCGACTTACAGTTAGCTGGAGAGAAACGCATGATTCAACTCAATGAGTTGGAGGAGTTCCGCCTCCGTGCTTATGAAAATAACAAACTCTACAAAGAGAAGGTGAAAAGATTGCATGATCAGCGGCTGATACAAAAATCTTTTGTGGTAGGACAATTGGTTCTATTGTATAACTCTCGGTTGAAGCTGTTTCCAGGGAAACTCAAGTCACGCTGGTCGGGGCCGTTTACGGTCAAGACGGTGTTCCCCCACGGTGCAGTAGAAATCTATGCCAAATCACCGGAGGAATCATTTAAAGTTAATGGTCAACGGTTGAAGCCTTACTTTGGCGGAAATGTGAATCGTGAGGTACAAACCACGATTCTTCAATCGGAATCGGATTAATTCTGGACTTCAAGTCGAGCTAACGACGTTAAACAAGCGCTTCGTGGGAGGCAACCCGCGCATTGGAACCATATTGTACCGTTGTAAACCTCAAAAACGCAAAAAAAACGAGAAAATTCGGCCTTGGGTGTCAGACACTAGCGCGCCCGCGCTAGTGTCCAGCGCGCCCGCGCTAAAGTGTACAGCGCGCCCGCGCTACACTTAGCGCGGCCGCGCTACTGACTGCCCAGAAACTCGAATTTTCTCCCAAAAATATTTTCTTTTCGTTTTTAAAAGCCCACAATCCTAATTTTGCATGCCTAGCCCGAAATATATCCTCCAAAACCCTAACTCAACTCTCAATATCCTATATAAACACAAAACCCATCTCCAATTCCTATTCTAATTCTATAAACCCTAATTATATATATACACATCCATACACACAACCACCAACAAATCTCTCAAACCCACTACACATAAACCTCTTGCAACTCTAAATCTCTACCAATGGCACCCAAAAGAGCCCGAAGATCACAAGGACCAAGCACCCAAGCCCCTACATCTAGCGATTCTTCCTCGATGGGTGAGGTTGAATTCACATCCGATGGTGCACGAACCGAGTTTCAACGGCTTATGAATAAGTCGATAGTCAAGGAGAGGGGATTCTTACCCACGGCGGAAGATGGTGATCTCTTGAATATGATTCAAGAAAGGGGATGGGAGTCTTTTTGCGAAGCTCCGGAGGCGGTTCCCTTGGCCATTATTCGAGAGTTTTATGCTAATGCCAAGGAGAATCGCGATGGGTTCACGGTGGTGCGAGGAATCCGTGTGGATTATAGTGCGGAGGCAATCCGTAGAGTGATTGGGGGGCGTGCCAAGCGCCGTAATGAAGAAGATTGGGTTGTTGAGAGGATTGGGCGTGCCAAACGCCGGTTTGATGATGATCCGGTTGATCTTGAGCGGTTGGTGTATGATATGTGTGTGCCGGATACGAATTGGAAGATGACTGCACCTCCTTTGCCGGCACATGTTTCTTTTCCAGCAGCCGCGTTGAACCGGTATGCGAAGGCGTGGAACGCCTTCATCTGTGCTAACATCATGCCATCTTCACATGGGCATGAGGTGACAGTGGATAGAGCTATTCTGCTCTTTGGGATTGTCTCGGGCAAGTATATTGATCTGGGACATGTTATTCATCAGGGGATTCTGAGGTTCTTACAGGGAGGAACCACTGGTGCCATTCCATACGGCACAATTGTTACGAAGCTCTGTCGATCAAGCGGTGTTCGTTGGCCAGCCAACGAGCAATTACAGTTGCCAGCAGCACCTATTGATCATTCGGCGATCAGTCGGATGACGGAGTGGGAGGGAGGAGTTCCCCACCCTCGAGGTCTCGGGTATATATATGATGAGATGCCAGGGGGACGTCCAGAGTTCATTAGGAGGGAGCGTACTAGAGCTTCTGGAGCTGGTACTTCACAGACGGAGAGGAGCTCCGAACCGATGGGAGATGTTCATTATCGCCGATTAGCGAGACGGATGGACACCATGCATGACATCCACCAGAGGTTTGCGTTTGACTTGACACAGGCTCTAGGTAGTGCTTTCCAGGCACAGGGGGTCACAGTTCAGTGGCCAGTATTCGGAGCAGGGATGCAGTATCCTCCACCTGATTCACCTCCAGCAGAGGAGGGGGAGGACTCGGACTCCGAGTAGGTATGTGGGTGCTCTAGCCTTTTTACCGCTTTCAATGGGGACATTGAAAATTTTAAGTTTGGTGGTGGTAATCTAAGGAAGAGCATATTTTTCTATTTTGTTGCATGTGTTAGTTAGTTCATGTAGTTCACGTTTTTTTTTTTATTTTTCTCACGTTCTTCTATTTTTCTCATATTTTTAATTTTATTTTACATGTTTAGTGGTAATTGTCGTAGTTAGTATCACGAGCATTTGCATGAATTATGAAGTTAAGCCAAGTTAATTGCCTATGATGAGTTATGTGCGTAGTTCTTGATTAGTAATTTCAATTGCAATGCTAGGTTAGTACTTGGAAATTGCTTGTGTTGGAAATTGTACTTCACATATGTTCTTGAGATAGGATTTAGACGAAATTCCATGAATTCTAGGATTGAATTGGGCATCCTTCAGCTTAGGTCTGTAATTCTTAAGTTTGGGGGAACTGAGGAGTAGATATACCTTTCTAAAAAAAAAAAAAAAAGAAAAAAAAGAAATAGTAGTAAATAAATTCACTAGAAAAAATAAGTGGTAGAATTCACTAGGTTGAGCTCATTAGTACTCGAGTAATTAAGTCCGAGGGGACTTTGTGCCTAACAACCTAAAGCCCCTCGTGGTTTGGGATTGTTGACCCAACGCTCGCTACATGGGTACTAGTGCATAAATCTTTAGGGATCTCAACCATTGCACGGTTAAATAAACCACTAGAATAGAGTGAATAATTGGTGTGTGAAGTCTTGTGGTGTTCGTAACGCATTTACACTGCGAAGCGCTCTGACCTTAGACCGAGCAATTAATCACCAATAAAAAGAAAAAAAAAATAGTAGTGAATAAAATAGAAGGGTGTGGACATTCTTTGGGACCTTGGCTTTTAGTTGGACTTGAGTGACGGGGTGTTAGTTTTAAACTTTTACGATTCTTGATTGGGATTCTGTGGGAGTAGTAGTTTTTGTCTTGTCTCAATAAAAGAACATGCTTGCACACACTGGCACTCCACACTTGTAAATAGAAGAGTAATTGACTTGGTAGCGAGAGAAGTGAAATTCGAGAACATTAGCACAATCTGAGGTATTATAATTGGCAAGGCAATTACTTCATAGTTCACTCATTCATCACGTAGTTGCATTCATGCATTGCATTGTATTATTGTATAGTGTCGTTGACGCTTGAGGACAAGCATCAGTTTAAGTTTGGGGGTGTGATAAGTGGTATTTATACACACTTATAGGCCTTCATTTCCACTTAAATTGGTTGGTTGTACTTAAGTGTTTAGTGTCTTTTGATGTGTTTTTAGTGTTTTTCTGTGCAGGTCACGAGTTGAGGTGATGAAGTGATTTTCTATCATTTTAGGTTGTTTTTGGTGCATTATTTGCAAGAATAGAGAATTGTGGATTCATCACGACTTGGGATTTTGTGGGTATATCTTCTACAAACCCTCACGAGAGCACACTCGTCCACTAGAGCTATCTAGGGGTTTAAAGGGCTTGTTGCATGTGCTAAATGCAACCGTGATCACCTACGGAAGTGGTACTAGAGCGAGGAAGGACATGCACGCGAGAACGAGCGGAATTGGAGAAGTTGGCCATCCGGGGGCAGACACTAGCGCGCCCGCGCTAGTGCCTAGCGCGCCCGCGCTAGTGCCTAGCGCGCCCGCGCTACATTACAGTCCACTAGCGCGCCTGCGCTAGTTTAGCGCGCCTGCGCCCAGCAGAAGTGTTCCGGGCCGATTTTTGGAGCTTTTCTGATGGATTTTAGCAGCGATCGAGGCCCGGTTGACTTGGTCAATGTATTTTAATTTCTCATGTGTAAAACCCTAGCCTCCAAGTAGTTAGAATATCGAAACAATATCGTAGTTAGTTTTCTTTTGTAATCAAGCACATTATCAGTTTGTATTGGATCGTTCTTCGCGAGGAAGTGACAGTTTCGAGCGAGATCGTGAACATCAAATCTGTAACGTTGTGTTCTTTATTATTAATTCAAGTATTTTTATTCCTTTTAATTCTCGTAGTTTATTTATCATGTTTTCATTAGAACCCATGATGTCGATTAGTTCGATTATGAACTAACCGCCTTCATGGGATTCTAATGGATTTATCGATGTAGTTTAGTGAAGAATATTACTTGTGTGATTTTGCGACGTACGTTGATTTCTTTGCATGAGCCGTGCTTATTCTTCTTAGGAGCGTAGCTAACTTCTGAGTTGTTTGTTAATTCTTTCTGAAGCGAGAGTGGATGGTTGAATTTAGAACTATGCCATGTAAACATAGGATTATGTGAATGAAACATAATTTGTGATAGACTTGAACTATTTTTATCACCCTGTGTAATCACGATAGACGACCTGTTATTAAACCTCTCTGCTTACACTACCGCTATAGAGATATAGGGTCTGAGCTTTGTTGGTGTCCATGAGATTTCTGTCTTAATTGTGGATTTTGATTGGTATGATATGTGTGCAACGAGAGTTGGCATGTATTACTTTCGTGTTGTCTGATTAGGATCAACAGTCGCATGTTAATCAGTAATTTCAATTCTAGATGAATTCGATAATGAAGTTAGAATCCCATGTGTTTTCCTATTCTGAATTTGATTAGTAAATTTAGTTATTAGTATAAAAGAACCCATCCTTGTTAATTGTCTTGGCAGTGAAAATTGCTCATACATTGTTGCATAGGTGCGTATTCTTAATTCACCAGTCTCTGTGGGATCGAACTTAATATATTACTTATGATCACGTGCGCTTGCGTGTAGATTTTTGCGAACAGTTTTTCTCTTGTAAAAAAAAACACATTAGTGAATTGTATTGGATCGTTCTTCGCGAGGAAGTGACAGTTTCGAGCGAGATCGAGAACATCAATTCTGTAACGTTGTGTTCTTATTTATTAATTCAAGCAATTGTTTTATGTTTAATTCTCGTCTTTTATTTATCATGTTTTCATTAGAACCCATGATGTCGATTAGTTCGATTATGAACTAACCGCCTTCATGGGATTCTAATGGACTTATCGATGTAGTCTAGGAAAGAATATTAATTGCTGATTTTGCGACGTACATTGATTTCTTTGCATGAGCCGTGCTTATTCTTCTTAGGAGCGTAGCTAACTTCTAAGTTGTTTGTTAATTCTTTCTGAAGCGAGAGTGGATGATTGAATTTAGAACTATGCCATGTAGACATAGGATTATGTGAATGAAACATAATTTGTGGTAGACTTGAACTATTTTTATCACCCTGTGTAATCATGATAGATGACCTGTTATTAAACCTCTCTGCTTACACTACCGCTATAGAGATATAGGGTCTGAGCTTTGTTGGTGTCCATGAGATCTCTGTCTTAATTGCGGATTTTGATTGGTATGATATGTGTGCAACGAGAGTTGGCATGTATTACTTTCGTGTTGTCTGATTAGGATCAACAGTCGCATGTTAATCAGTAATTTCAATTCTAGATGAATTCGATAATGAAGTTAGAATCCCATGTGTTTTCCTATTCTGAATTTGATTAGTAAATTTAGTTATTAGTATAAAAGAACACATCCTTGTTAATTGTCTTAGCAGTGAAAATTACTCATACATTGTTGCATAGGTGCGTATTCTTAATTCACCAGTCTCTGTGGGAACGAACAAATATATTACTTGTGATCACGTGCGCTTGCGTGTAGATTTTTGCGAACAAGTTTTTGGCGCCGCTGCCGGGGACTCGGTGTTAATTAATTTAGTTTATGTACTTGTCATCAGTGTGCATTAAAATTCACTGACTAGGATTCTATTCTCTTCTCACTTTTCTTCTTTTCTATATTTCAGGTACTTGAGTTGCGTTTATGCTAACACGTTCTAAAGCTCGTAAGGAAGCAATTGATTCATCTTCTTCTTCTGATTCTGAAACAATGACAGAACCTGAAGCACAACCAGACAGTAAGGCATTGAAGGATTTCTCTATGCCAAAGATCGATGATATCCAGTCAAGCATTGTCAGGCCTGCAATCGCAGCCAATGCCTTTGAAATCAAACCAGGAACTATTCAAATGGTCCAGAACTCGGTACAGTTTGGGGGTTCTCCTACTGAAGACCCTAATATGCATATACGTAATTTTATAGAGATCTGTGACACTTTCAAATTTAATGGAGTTTCTGATGATGCTGTGAAGCTAAGGCTTTTTCCATTTTCACTGAGAGATAAGGCTAAGGGATGGTTGCATTCTTTACCATCTGGTTCTATTACTACATGGGAAGATCTAGCTCAGAAATTTCTCACTAAATTCTTCCCCATGGCAAAGACTGCTGCACTACGAAATGCTCTATCTCAATTCTCTCAGCAATTAGGAGAAACATTCTGTGAAGCCTGGGAGCGATATAAGGAGATGCTAAGGAAGTGTCCCCATCATGGCATGCCGGATTGGATGCAAATAAACTATTTCTATAATGGTCTTGGACCTCAATCCAGACCTATGCTTGATGCTGCTTCTGGAGGTGCGCTATGGGCTAAAAGTTATGAAGAAGCTTATGATCTTATTGAAATGATGGCTGCTAATGAATATCAGAACCCTACTCAAAGACTTACTCAAGGGAAGGTAGCCGGAGTTTTTGATCTTGACACCTCTACAGCTATTGCTGCTCAACTTAAGGCTCTCACGATGAAAGTCGATTCTCTGGCTAACCAAGGAATTCAACAGCCAATCTCAATTTGCGAATTATGTGCTGGTACTCACTCTACTGATCAGTGTGCCATTTCTAGTGAATCAGCACAATTTGTGAGCAACTTTCAGAGAGGTCAACAGCCTGCTCCAGCTACTTACCATCCTAACAACCGAAATCATCTGAATTTCAGCTGGAGTAATAATCAGGGTTATAATCAGCCTCAACAAGGATTTCAACAGGGACCTAAACAGTATAGTCAGGCTGGAACTTCACAACAGTATGCACCTAAACAGCCATATCACCCTCCGGGATTTCAGAATCATGGGCAATCAGCTAACGAAAGGACTGACATGGAAGAACTAAGACTCATGTACAAGAGTCAGGCAGTAACTTTAAAAGCCTTGGAGACACAAGTCGGTCAGTTAGCTAATGCTTTATTAAGCAGACCACAGGGGAATCTCCCTAGTGATACAGAGGTACCAGGTAAAAGGGACCCTAAAGAGCAAGTCCAATCCATTACGCTGAGATCTGGAAAAACTACAACAGGGCCAACCTCAACATTAGTACAAGATCAGGATGATGAACCGCAAGAAATTCCAGCAGAACTTCCTTCGAATACAATTGGCATAAAACCTAATGTTGAAATGGATAGGGCTATCCCTGCAGCTGCTCCGGTGTCAAAGCCATTATATCCACCACCTCCGTTTCCAAGGAGGTTGAAGAAACAGCAGCTGGATAAGCAATTTGGTAAATTCCTTGAGGTTTTCAAAAAGCTTCACATCAACATTCCGTTTGCAGAAGCACTCGAGCAAATGCCTAGCTATGCCAGATTCATGAAGGGTATTCTTTCAAAAAAGCTAAAGCTCGAAGAATTAGAGACAGTGGCACTAACAGAGGAATGTAGTGCTGTACTTCAACAGAAATTACCACCTAAGCTGAAAGATCCGGGAAGCTTCACTAGCCCTTGCACTATTGGGGAGTTCTCTTTTGATAAGTGTCTGTGCGACTTGGGAGCTAGCATCAATCTGATGCCTCTATCTATCTTCACACAACTTGGCCTGCCAGAGCTCAAGCCGACAAACATGTCTTTACAGCTGGCCGATCGTTCGATCACATATCCGAGGGGTATAATTGAAGATGTGCTGGTCAAGGTTGATAAATTAATATTTCCAGCCGACTTCGTGATTCTTGATTTTAAAGAAGACAAAAGAATCCCTATCATCTTGGGTAGACCCTTTTTAGCCACCGGGCAAACTTTGATCGATGTCCAAAAAGGGGAACTTACAATGAGAATACAAGATCAGACGGTCACGTTCAACGTATTCAATGCAATGAAATTACCAACTGATGAGGAATCTTGTTTCAGTATGGATGTACTTGATACTACGGCAGAAACTAATAGCCAGCGGGTTTTACAGAATGATGTTTTGGAAGCAATCCTTACCAATGATGAGGAATTGGACAGTGAAGAAGAATTGGAAGAAATCCATCATCTTAACTCATCATCTTGGAGAAGGAATTTTGAACCACCTGTCGAATCTCTTGGCTTGGAGGAACAAAAGGAAGATCACAAACCACTCCAACCATCGGTGATTGAAGCACCTAAACTTGAACTTAAACCGCTACCGGATCATTTGAGGTATGCTTTTCTTGGTGAAGGTTCTACTCTTCCTGTTATTATTGCAGCTAACTTGTCAGGTGAGGAAGAGGAAACACTTTTGAGGGTGCTAAGGGAATTCAAAACAGCAATTGGTTGGACTATAGCTGATATCAAGGGAATCAGTCCATCCTTTTGTCAACACAAAATTCTCATTGAAGAAGGAAGCAAACCTTCAGTGGAACAACAGAGAAGGTTAAATCCTATCATGAAGGAGGTTGTAAAGAAAGAGATTCTTAAATGGCTCGATGCAGGTATCATATATCCAATTTCAGATAGCTCATGGGTGAGTCCAGTACAATGTGTGCCTAAGAAAGGAGGCATGACAGTAGTAGCCAACGAAAAAGGGGAGCTCATCTCAACTAGAACTGTCACTGGTTGGAGGATTTGCATGGACTACAGAAAGCTGAATAAAGCTACATGGAAGGATCACTTCCCTCTGCCTTTTATTGATCAGATGCTTGACAGGTTGGCTGGTCATGAATTCTATTGCCTGTTGGATGGGTATTCTGGCTATAATCAGATTGCTATTTCTCCGGAGGATCAAGAAAAGACAACCTTTACATGCCCTTATGGTACATTTGCATTCCGAAGAGTACCTTTTGGCTTATGCGGTGCACCAGCCACTTTTCAAAGGTGCATGATGTCAATATTCTCAGAGATGATCGGCATCAATGTGGAGGTATTCATGGACGATTTTTCAGTATTTGGAACATCTTATGACCAATGCCTCACGAATCTGAGAATGGTTCTTAAGCGCTGTGTGGAAACTAATCTGATTCTCAATTGGGAAAAATGCCATTTCATGGTGCAAGAAGGAATCATATTGGGACATAAAGTATCTTCCAAGGGACTGGAAGTTGATAAAGCGAAGGTGGAAACAATTAAAAATCTTCCTCCACCACTCTCGGTTAAGGGCATCCGAAGCTTCCTTGGTCATGCAGGTTTCTATCGGAGGTTCATCAAGGACTTCTCAAAAATTTCCAAACCTCTTTGCAATCTGTTAGAGAAAGACATTCCATTCAAATTTGATGAGGAGTGCTTGGAAGCATTTGAATTTTTGAAAAAGAAGTTGACATCAGCACCTATCATCACTGCACCTGATTGGAGTAAACCATTCGAATTGATGTGTGATGCCAGTGATTATGCTGTAGGAGCTGTACTGGGCCAGCGTACAAGTAACGTGTTTGATGTTATCTACTACGCCAGCAAAACTTTAAATGATGCACAGTTGAACTACACTTCTACAGAAAAAGAACTTCTAGCTATTGTCTTTAGCTTTGAGAAGTTCAGGTCTTATCTTCTTGGAACAAAAGTAGTGGTATACACTGATCATGCAGCCATTCGGTATCTCATTTCAAAGAAGGATTCTAAGCCAAGACTAATTCGTTGGGTTCTATTACTCCAAGAATTTGATGTGGAAATTAAAGATCGGAAAGGCACAGAAAATCAGGTAGCGGATCATTTATCCCGACTAGAAGATCATAGCAAACAAACTATCATGTTTAAACAAAATGAATTCTTCCCCGATGAACAGTTGTTTGGGGCTGAGGCCGAAGAACCATAGTTTGCTGACATTGTAAATTATCTGGTGAGTAAGGTCATTCCTCCAGAATTCTCTTATGCTCAACGCAAGAAATTCCTTCATGATGTGAAATGGTATATTTGGGATGAACCCTTTTTGTTTAAACAAGGAGTCGATCAAATTCTCAGACGGTGTATCCCTAATAATGAAGTTGAGGGAGTTTTGCGCGAGTGCCATTCCACTGGTTATGGAGGCCATTATAGCGGAGAGAAGACAACAAAGAGGGTACTTCAAGCAGGTTTTTACTGGCCAACTCTGTTTAAAGATGCTCATCAGTTTGTGTTAGGTTGCAATCGATGTCAACGTACAGGTAATATTTCTAGGAGGAATGAAATGCCTCTTAAAATGCTTCTGGAAGTCGAAATATTTGATGTTTGGGGTATTGACTTTATGGGACCGTTCGTTTCGTCTTGCAACAACCAGTATATTCTATTAGCCGTTGATTACGTGTCTAAATGGGTGGAGGTGAAAGCCTTACCTACAAATGATGCTAAGGTGGTCTTGCAATTTCTTCAAAAACAAATCTTTACCCGTTTCGGAGTCCCTAGAGTCATTATCAGTGATGAAGGTTCTCATTTCTGCAATAGGAAATTCACAACCTTGATGACGAGGTATAATATCAATCATCGGGTTGCTACTGCTTATCATCCTCAAACGAATGGTCAAGCTGAAGTGTCTAACAGAGAGATAAAACGCATATTAGAGAAGGTGGTTAACCCTTCTAGGAAAGACTGGTCCTTGCGATTAGACGAGGCTGCTTGGGCTTATCGAACAGCTTACAAAACACCGTTGGGTACTTCTCCATTGCAGCTAGTGTTTGGGAAAGCTTGTCACTTACCAGTAGAATTGGAACATAAAGCTTATTGGGCACTAAAGAAGTTGAATTTCGACTTACAGTTAGTTGGAGAGAAACGCATGATTCAACTCAATGAGTTGGAGGAGTTCCGCCTCCGTGCTTATGAAAATAACAAACTCTACAAAGAGAAGGTGAAAAGATTGCATGATCAGCGGTTGATACAAAAATCTTTTGTAGTAGGACAATTGGTTCTATTGTATAACTCTCGGTTGAAGCTGTTTCCAGGGAAACTCAAGTCACGCTGGTCGGGGCCGTTTACAGTCAAGACGGTATTCCCCCACGGTGCGGTAGAAATCTATGCCAAATCACCGGATGAATCATTTAAGGTTAATGGCCAACGGTTGAAGCCTTACTTTGGCGGAAATGTGAATCGTGAGGTACAAACCACGATTCTTCAATCGGAATCGGATTAATTCTGGACTTCACGTCGAGCTAACGACGTTAAACAAGCGCTTCGTGGGAGGCAACCCGCGCATTGGAACCATGTTGTACCGTTGTAAACCTCAAAAACGCAAAAAACGAGAAAATTTGGCCCTGGGTGGCAGACACTAGCGCGCCCGCGCTAGTGTCCAGCACGCCCGTGCTAAAGTGTACAGCGCGCCCGCGCTACACTTAGCGCGGCCGCGCTACTGTCTGCCCAGAAGCCCGATTTTCTCCCAAAAATATTTTATTCTCCGTTTTTAAAAGCCCACAATCCTAATTTTGCATGCCTAGCCCGAAATATATCCTCAATAACCCTAACTCAGCTTTCAAAATCCCATATAAACACAAAACCCATCTCCAATTCCTATTCTAATTCTATAAACCCTACTTATATATATACAAATCCATACACACAACCACCATCAAATCTCTCAAACCCACTACACACAAATATCTTACAACCCTAAATCTCTATCAATGGCACCCAAAAGAGCCCGAAGATCACAAGGACCAAGCACCCAAGCCCCTACATCTAGCGATTCTTCCTCGATGGGTGAGGTTGAATTCACCTCCGATGGTGCACGAACCGAGTTTCAACGGCTTATGAATAAGTCGATAGTCAAGGAGAGGGGATTCTTACCCACAGCTGAAGATGGGGATCTCTTAAGCATGATTCAAGAAAGGGGATGGGAGTCTTTTTGCGAGGCTCCGGAGGCGGTTCCCTTGGCTATTATTCGCGAGTTCTATGCTAATGCCAAGGAGAATCGCGATGGTTTCACGGTGGTGCGAGGCACCCGGGTGGAGTATAGCGCGGAGGCGATCCGTAGAGTGATTGGGGGGTGTGCCAAGCGCCGTAATGAAGAAGATTGGGTTGTAGAGAGGATTGGGCGTGCCAAACGCCGGTTTGACGAGGATCCGGTTGATCTTGATAGGTTGGTGTATGATATGTGTGTGCCGGATACGAATTGGAAGATGACGGCACCTCCTTTGCCGGCACATGTTTCTTTCCCAGCAGCCGCTTTGAACCGGTATGCGAAGGCGTGGAACGCCTTCATCTGTGCTAACATCATGCCATCTTCACATGGGCATGAGGTGACGGTGGATAGAGCTATTCTGCTCTTTGGGATTGTCTCGGGCAAGTATATTGATCTGGGACATGTTATTCATCAGGGGATTCTTAGGTTCTTACAGGGAGGAACCACTGGTGCCATTCCGTACGGCACAATTGTTACGAAGCTCTGTCGATCAAGCGGTGTTCGTTGGCCAGCCAACGAGCAATTACAGTTGCCAGCAGCACCTATTGATCATTCGGCGATCAGCCGGATGACGGACTGGGAAGGAGCCGTTCCTCACCCTCGAGGACTCGGTTACATATATGATGAGATGCCAGGGGGACGTCCAGGATTTATTAGGAGGGAGCGTACTAGAGCTTCTGGAGCTGGTACTTCACAGACGGAGAGGAGCTCCGAGCCTATGGGAGATGTTCATTATCGCCGACTAGCGAGACGGATGGACACTATGCATGACATCCACCAGAGGTTTGCATTTGACTTGACACAAGCTCTTGGTAATGCTTTTCAGGCACAGGGGGTCACAGTTCAGTGGCCAGTATTCGGAGCAGGGATGCAGTATCCTCCACCTGATTCACCTCCAGCAGAGGAGGGGGAGGACTCGGACTCCGAGTAGGTATGTGGGTGCTCTAGCCTTTTTATCACTTTCAATGGGGACATTGAAAATTTTAAGTTTGGGGGTGGTAATCTAAGGAAGAGCATATTATTATAATGTAGTTTATTATTGCATGTGTTAGTTAGTTCATGTAGTTCACGTTTATTTTATTTTGCTTTGATTATTTCTCACGTTTTTTTTATTTTTCTTTTTCTCATGTTTTTTCTATTTTTCTCATTTTTTTATTTTACATGTTTAGTGGTAATTGTCGTAGTTAGTATCACGAGCATTTGCATGAATTATGAAGTTAAGCCAAGTTAATTGCCTATGATGAGTTATGTGCGTAGTTCTTGATTAGTAGTTTCAATTGCAATGCTAGGTTAGTACTTGGAAATTGCTTGTGTTGGAAATTGTAATTCACATATGTTCTTGAGATAGGATTTAGACGAAATTCCATGAATTCTAGGATTGAATTGAGCATCCTTCAGCTTAGGTCTGTAATTCTTAAGTTTGGGGGAACTGAGGAGTAGATATACCTTTCTAAAAAAAAAAAAAGAAAAAAAAATAGTAGTAAATAAATTCACTAAAAAAATAAGTGGTAGAATTAACTAGGTTGAGCTCATTGGTACTCGAGTAATTAAGTCTGAGGGGACTTTGTGCCTAACAACCTAAAGCCCTTCGTGGTTTGGGATTGTTGACCCAACACTCGCTACATGGGTACTAGTGCATAAATCTTTAGGGATCTCAGCCATTGCACGGTTAAATAAACCACTAGAATAGAGTGAATAATTGGTGTGTGAAGTCTTGTGGTGTTCGTAACGCATTTACACTGCGAAGCGCTCTGACCTTAGACCAAGCAATTAATCACCAATAAAAAGAAAAAAAAAATAGTGAATAAAATAGAAGGGTGTGGACATTCTTTGGGACCTTGGCTTTTAGTTGGACTTGAGTGACGGGGTGTTAGTTTTAAACTTTTACGATTCTTGATGGGGATTCTGTGGGAGTAGTAGTTTTTGTCTTGTCTCAATAAAAGAGCATGCTTGCACACATTGGCACTCCACACTTGTAAATAGAAGAGTAATTGACTTAGTAGCGAGAGAGATGAAATTCGAGAACATTAGCACAATCTGAGGTATTATAATTGGCAAGGCAATTACTTCATAGTTTACTCATTCATCACGTAGTTGCATTCATGCATTGCATTGTATTATTGTATAGTGTCGTTGACGCTTGAGGACAAGCATCAGTTTAAGTTTGGGGGTGTGATAAGTGGTATTTATACACACTTATAGGCCTTCATTTCCACTTAAATTGGTTGGTTGTACTTAAGTGTTTAGTGTCTTTTGATGTGTTTTTAGTGTTTTTCTGTGCAGGTCACGAGTTGAGGTGATGAAGTGATTGTCTATCATTTTAGGTTGTTTTTGGTGCATTATTTGCAAGAATAGAGATTTGTGGATTCATCACGACTTGGGATTTTGTGGGTACATCTTCTACAAACCCTCACGAGAACACACTCGTCCACTAGAGCTATCTAGGGGTTTAAAGGGCTTGTTGCATGTGCTAAATGCAACCGTGATCACCTACGGAAGTGGTACTAGAGCGAGGAAGGGCATGCACGCGAGAACGAGCTAAAAAACGAAGAAACGGGCTGCCAGTGGCAGACAGTAACGCGCCCGCGCTAAAGCTTAGCGCGCCCGCGCTAGCTACTGTCCCCACTAGCGCGCCTGCGCTAGTTTGGCGCGGCCGCGCCCAGCAGAAGTGTCCCGGGCCGATTTTTGAAGCTTTTCCGATGGATTTTAGCAGCGGTCGAGGCCCGGTTGACTTGGTCAATGCACTTTATTTTCTCATGTGTAAAACCCTAGCCTTATGGGTATCGTAGAATATGGGAATATAGTTTTATCAGTTTTTCTCTTGTAAAAAAAAACACATTAGTGAATTGTATTGGATCGTTCTTCGCGAGGAAGTGACAGTTTCGAGCGAGATCGAGAACATCAATTCTGTAACGTTGTGTTCTTATTTATTAATTCAAGCAATTGTTTTATGTTTAATTCTCGTCTTTTATTTATCATGTTTTCATTAGAACCCATGATGTCGATTAGTTCGATTATGAACTAACCGCCTTCATGGGATTCTAATGGACTTATCGATGTAGTTTAGGAAAGAATATTAATTGCTGATTTTGCGACGTACATTGATTTCTTTGCATGAGCCGTGCTTATTCTTCTTAGGAGCGTAGCTAACTTCTAAGTTGTTTGTTAATTCTTTCTGAAGCGAGAGTGGATGATTGAATTTAGAACTATGCCATGTAAACATAGGATTATGTGAATGAAACATAATTTGTGGTAGACTTGAACTATTTTTATCACCCTGTGTAATCATGATAGATGACCTGTTATTAAACCTCTCTGCTTACACTACCGCTATAGAGATATAGGGTCTGAGCTTTGTTGGTGTCCATGAGATCTCTGTCTTAATTGCGGATTTTGATTGGTATGATATGTGTGCAACGAGAGTTGGCATGTATTACTTTCGTGTTGTCTGATTAGGATCAACAGTCGCATGTTAATCAGTAATTTCAATTCTAGATGAATTCGATAATGAAGTTAGAATCCCATGTGTTTTCCTATTCTGAATTTGATTAGTAAATTTAGTTATTAGTATAAAAGAACACATCCTTGTTAATTGTCTTAGCAGTGAAAATTACTCATACATTGTTGCATAGGTGCGTATTCTTAATTCACCAGTCTCTGTGGGAACGAACAAATATATTACTTGTGATCACGTGCGCTTGCGTGTAGATTTTTGCGAACAGACTCCTCAACAGAATGGAGTCGTCGAAAGAAAGAATCGTACATTGATTGAAGCTGCAAGGACAATGATTGCTGAATCAAAGCTTCCACTGTACTTTTGGGCTGAAGCTGTGTCTACTGCCTGTTATACCCAGAATAGAACTTTGATCAACAAGGATCATATGAAAACTCCATTTCATCTGTATAACAACAAGAAACCTTATGTCAAACATCTTCATGTCTTTGGAGCCAAGTGTTATGTTCTCAAGGATGGTGAAGAGAACTTAAACAAGTTTGAGCCAAAGGCATCTGAAGCAATTTTTGTTAGTTATACAAATAATGCTTATAGAGTTTTTGTAATTGATACTCTGTCAGTGAAAGTTAGTGTCAATGTAACATTTGATGACACTAAACTTCCAAGTTTACAATCTGCTGATCCATCTGAATCTATGAAGTTTGACAACTATCCAGATTCTGATTCAGATGATGATGTGCCACCTGAGGCTGCAACAGGTGATGACAACAATGATGATAATGATCCAGGCAATGGTGGAGGAAATGGCAATAATGCTGGAGATTCCACTGATGCTAGTGGTGGATCATCAAGTCATCCTGGCAACAACTCAGGGGGAGCTGGTGGATCAACTAGTCATACACATCAGCTTACTGACAATACAGCTGAATCATCAAGGACACAACTTCCAAGGGAAAGGATTTGGAGCAGAGATCATCCCTTTGATCTGATTATTGGTGATCCTGATGTTGGTGTAAGGACTAGAAGTGCTACGACAAATGAATGTCTATTCTCTGGTTTTCTTTCACAACTAGAACTAAAGAAGATAGATGAAGCACTTGCTGATCCTGATTGGGTTCTTGCTATGCAAGAAGAACTCAATCAATTTGAGAGACAAGAAGTCTGGGCCCTGGTTCCAAGGCCAAAAGGAAAGTCTACAATTGGAGCTAGATGGGTCTTCCGTAACAAGTTAGATGGTGATGGAATTTTTGTGAGAAACAAAGCCAGACTGGTCGCAAAGGGTTATTCTCAAGAAGAAGGAATTGATTACGATGAAACCTATGCTCCAGTTGCTCGTCTTGAAGCCATCAGAATATTTCTTGCATTTGCTGCACATTCAAACTTCAAAGTTTATCAGATGGATGTGAAGAGTGCATTTCTGAATGGAAAGCTGGAAGAAGAAGTATATCTGGAACAGCCCCCTGGCTTTGAAAATCCAGAATTTGCTGATTTTGTTTACTTCTTATTCAAAGCTGTCTATGGGCTCAAGCAGTCACCAAGGACATGGTATGACACTCTCTCTGAGTTTTTAATTGAAAACAGTTTCACTAGAGGTGTCATAGACAAAACTCTCTTTTACAAATTGCATGATAATAATATGATATTTGTTCAAATATATGTTGATGATATTATATTTGGTTCTACTAACGATAACTTGTGCAAGAGGTTTGCTAAGTTAATGCAGAGCAATTATGAAATGAGTATGATGGGTGAGTTGTCCTACTTTCTTGGTCTTCAAGTAAGCCAAAAGGAAGATGGCATCTTCATTTGCCAGTCAAAGTATGTCAGAGATCTTCTGCGAAAGTACAATCTAGAAGACTCTTCTCCGGCAAAGACACCCATGGCCACTGCCACAAAGCTTGACCAGGATAAATCTGGTAAGAAAGTTGATATCTCAAGCTATCGAGGTATGATTGGCTCTTTACTCTATCTCACTGCTAGTAGACCAGATATTATGTTTGCAACATGTTTGTGTGCTAGGTTCCAAGCTGATCCTAAAGAATCACAACTTATAGCCGTCAAAAGAATCTTTAGATATCTTAAGGGTACACCTGGTTTAGGTATTTGGTACCCTAAGAATACTGGTTTTGACTTAACCGGCTATACAGATTCTGATTATGCAGGATGCAGGATTGATAGGAAAAGTACGTCTGGAAGCTGTCAATTTCTAGGACGTCGGTTGGTTTCCTGGTACAGCAAGAAGCAACATTCAGTGTCTACTTCTACTGCTGAAGCTGAGTACATAGCTGCTGGTAGCTGCTGTGCTTAGATACTGTGGATCAGAATCCAATTGAATGATTATGGGATTTCTGTCGACAAAATTCCAATATTTTGTGACAATACGAGTGCCATAGCCATTTCCAACAATCCGGTTCAACATTCCAGAACCAAGCACATAGATATCAGGTATCATTTTATTCGAGAACATGTCATGAATGGTACGGTGGTGTTACATTTTGTGCCCACGGCTGATCAAATCGCTGACATCTTCACTAAACCACTTGATGAATCCACTTTCTCTAAGTTGGTTTGTGAGCTAGGGATGTTAAATATGACATGATTCTCATTGTATATATTTTTAATATGCCTTATATATTTTTATATAATTTTGTGAATTTTCTGTGTATTTATAGGTATTTTATTAGATTTTATATGATTGTCTGTATATTATTTGATAATTGTCTGTGTAGTTATGCATGTTTATATGTTTACCTGTAATTTTCTAAATGCCTGATTACTCCCCTGTATTATTCTCTATGCATTTAGATAATTATTTGTATTTATTTTGTATTTTTCAAAATTAATTAAGCATAAATATTTGAATTTAAGTTAATTCATTTTTATGAATTAAAGTTAAGTTCATAAGTATTTATATTTAATTAAAGTTGAATTTTACAAAATATATGTGTAATATTTAATATTGTTTGTATTTTAGATTTTTGATTTAATGTGCAAAACATTCTATTTCAAAATAAATCAAAAATCACCTTTTTATATATATTTTTCGTTTGTTTTTTTTCCAGAAAAACTCGGCAAGACAATTACTTCAATTGTCTTACCGAATTTTTCAAGTTTTAAATGCCTTTTTCTGTTTTTTTTCTTCTTTTTTTCTCGGCAAGACATTGTGTTTTTGTTGATTCATAACTCGGCAAGACAATCTATTTGATTGTCTTACCGAGCTCTGCCTTCCCCCATACGCCACACGGCAAGACAATTCACAAGATTGTCTTACCGTGTTTTTCACATACACTCGGTTGGGTTTTCTCGGCAAGACAATTTATAAGATTGTCTTACCGAGATTCAAACCAATAAGACAATCTTATAAATTGTCTTACCCCCCATTACATTCATCTTCTTCATTCACAATCGGATATACACGCACATTCACCCGGGTTTTCAAGTTTTGATCCATAAAACTTGCGGTTCGTTGTTTTCAAGTGTCATACAACTTGCTTGTTTGGATTCCTCGTCGTTTTCTACTGTTACGCTGCCGGATTTTCGCCGGAATCTTACTTGAGTTCACGAATAACGTTCGGAGTTTTCTGGAGATTGGGGATCGTGTTTACACTGAGAATCTTGTGTATACAGTCGATTTGAGTAGACTTTTTGCTGTTTGAAGTTTGAATCAGGAATTGGAATCAGTTTTTCGGATTGGGGCTTTCGAAAATTTTAGGGTTCTTAAGCCTAATTGGGATTTTTCGAAGTTTGTTGAATTTGTGGAAATCATTGGACTGATTTTGGAGTTTTGGTTCAAGTTGGATTGAATTTTCACACATTAAATTAATTAAATTTTAATTCGAGATTAAATCGATATTTCGAATTATTAATTAATTAATTAATTGTTAATTAATTATTAAGTGAAATTTGCGAGAAATTTGAAAAGTATCGTTTAATTTGATAAATTCTCGCTTAATTCATTTCATAATTATACAAATGGCTGGAAAATTTGTAATCCAAGAAACCAATTACAATGCCTATCTGGATCCTGAGGTTTGCCCGAGCCGGTTCAAGCACTGGGTAAGATTTCTGAATGAACAATGTATAGCCAGTACTGCCCTCACCGCATCTGCAGAGTTACAGATACAGCCACTCTACGACTTCTACTCAACCGCGCTGAATTCTACACTGCTAGAAGAGTACAGGATGATCGGAGATATAAGGCTTGGTGATGTGAACGGCCGAAGGAGTATTTTGATTACATCTGATGATGTGAATCGTGTTTTGGGTTTTCCTAGGGGCAACTTTGCTGAAGTTCCTGAAGAACCAGAGTTGGTACAGTTCTTTCAGACCATACAGTACCAAGGAGATATCAATCTGCCCAAAATGTCTAAGGGTAATTTGAAGCCTGAGTGGGAGATATTCTTTGACACATTGGCTAAGGTGTTCTCTCCTACAGATCGCAGAAACTTCCACAACATCTCCAACATCCTTCAGGTTTTTGGACTTTGCATTGTTTATAATCGTCCAATTGATTTTGGCAAGATAATCCTGAAGGAGATTCTGAGGAAAATGGGACCACTGATGAGTCGATCAGTGGAGAACAATGATAAAGTTGAATGCTTCTACCCGCGGTTTCTTATGCTGCTTTTAAATGACAAGACGGAAGCTGATAAAAACTTCTACTTCAACAGTGAACGAGCTTTGGTCAAGAAGGCCAGTACTAAGTTGGTGAATAAGCTCGCTAAATCTAAAAAGCACCTTTCTGTTCCACTTGTAGTCACTCCATTATGTTTGAGATGTTCAACGCTCCGTTGGCACCTCTTCAGTTTAATGTGGCTCAACCTGAACCCCTGCAACAACAACAACCTCACCAGCAACAACAACAACCCCTGCAACAGCTACTTCAACCACAACAACAACACTCTCCTCAACCATCACCTCAACAATCACCTACTCAATCACCTATCCACCATCAACAACAATTCCCTTCAGTTGAAGATGAGCCTCTACAATACAACTTCTTTGAAAATCATCCATCCTCATCTGAACCTATAATACCCCTCACTCAAACACAATACTCTCCACAAACACAATCAACCTCACAACCACTACCATCAGAATCTGCTATCAACCCTGGACTTCAGGAATTCAGAGATAACTTACAGGTAGCTCAGGTACTTACTGACTTCTCATCTAACTTTAATACTGATATATCTGATTATGGTTGTAACTTTGACTTGTTTTGTCAGCCTGCCAGCAATGAACCTGACAACACACAGGTTCATATCCCCGCTGATGTTTCTTTGCAACAAACTCTCTCTTCTCCAAACACAACAAATATCACTACTACGAAACCTGTTCGTAAAGTAGCCCGGAAAAGGAGTGGGAGTGCTTTTGTGTCTGAACCCGCAGCTCTGTCTTCTCTAAAGAAGCAAAGGGTGGAAACCTCTAAGACAACTGCAGCCTCATCCTCGCCTTCTCAAAAGGGCTTGGACACTGATATGGCAATACAGTCTCTGGAGTCATTCTCTCAACAGAGTGAACCCATTGAAGTTGACCGTCCAGCCACGGTAATCTGTACAGAGTCAAGCACTGCTCTAGCACTCACGCTAGTGCAAAATCAAGCCAATACACAGGTTACTACACTTTCTGAGAGCACAGTTTTTCAAAACCAATTTACTATGTATGAAAAATTTGCTGATCATTCTTTCTTTGATGATCAGGAGCTGCTTGGCAATGTGCAAGTACATCTGCCGTCAATGGCATCCGGAGGACAATTTGTTCCTCCACTACCTTTGAACCCATCTCAGGGAACATGGGTAGTATATACAGGTACATCTGGAGCTATGAGTGAATCGAGTGATGAAAGGCAAACACCGAGCGATACATATGCACGAGAGGCTAGTGAAACAACTTTGAGTGTACGTGAGGTGAGTGCACACACTAACACAGCTCTTTTTGAGGAACAGATTGCAAGGTTACAAGCTGAACTTGCAAGAATAATTGCTGAGAATGAAAGATTGAAAGGTGCACAACTGGTTGTAGGAACAATGGGATCTTGGCCCTGCGTTTTATGATACTTATTAAAAGTTCGAACAGAATATTAACCTTAATCGCTACGGCGCAAGCGATTCAAATCCACGTCTTCTACTGTATTCCCTGATTCTCCTTGGACGAAGTGTGGCCTTCGATCTCCCAAGGTGTGCCTCTCCTTAAAGCTCCGAAAACCCAAAACCCTAGCTGTCTCCTTGAGAAAAACGTCTGTCTCTCTCTGACTCTAGGATGAATTCGTTTTGGTGTGTTTTTCAGCTTTAGGAGAACGAGAATATATATAGGCTACAGCAGGGATCATGGATCATTAGGTCAGGCCTTCTAATGACATTCCGGGCCAGGCCCAATGTCATTAAATATTAATTCTATCCACTAAAGAACTAATATTTGCACTACCTTTCCTAATTCCGTAAATTAATTATTTAATTCGGCTCCCATATTAATTGCTTATAAATTCCCCATGTTTAAGATATCGCATGTCCATTAATTAAATTAATTTCTGACAATTAATTTAATTAATATCTTTTATCCTTGATCATCCACTCAACCTTATAATTATGCAAGAACAAATCTGCCTGCAGGACTAAAGCATAATTATCTTTATGAGCTTTCAAGAGGACATCATCACCCGAATATATTTTTCGGAAACGGTTTCCTTTTATAGTCGATATCCCACTCTGTATATAATGTCATTGCCCAATACATAAATTCGTAATTTAAAATAAATGACTTAATTTATGAGTCAAGGCATGTGCATTAAATACAAGTGTCAATCACTATATCCGGATTAAGAACTTAAGCATTAATAACATCATAGAATCTTAGTTCTTTGTTGTCAGAATTAAAGAGACAATTATTCTACTATTTTGATCCCGTTCAATATACACAAAGTATATAAGTATTATTCAATATTCAAGATAAACTATTTCCAAATAATACTTCAGCCATTCCAGTGGTTTGTCTAACACCACCTCGACTGTGAACCTTTATTATATTATATAAGGAGTCTGACAATCTAATCTTCTGCTATCCCATTTGATACTAGATTGTCTACAATATATAATATACAGACAATGTGAAAACATGCATTGAAGATTCTCAAATAATTGTTATATACTTCAAACGAATATTTCAGTATAACCCTAACAATCTCCCACTTATACTCAAGATATTCTTTGAGTATATCAGTGTCTATTACAAGCAATCCACTACCAACTATATATAACTATGTGACAAAGTATCTGACTCCTATCGCTTCCACGTGCTCCTGAAAAGCCTTAGCTGGTAAGCTCTTCGTGAAAGGATCTGCTCGGTTATCCTTTGATGCTATATCAGCCACAATGATATCTCCTCGCTTAACGAACTGTCGTATGAGGTGATACTTACGCTCTATGTGTTTCGCTGCCTTATGGGCCCGTGGTTCCTTGGTATTCGCCACAGCACCAGTGTTATCACAATAAATCGTGATTTGCTGTGGCAGATTAGGAACCACATCCAAATCCAGCAGGAAGTTTCGGAACCATATAGCCTCTTTGGCTGCCTCCGAGGCTGCCACATATTCGGCTTCCATGGTTGAGTCTGCGATGCATTTCTGCTTCACACTCCTCCATATTACGGCTCCACCTCCCAAAGTAAAAACACATCCCGAGGTGGACTTTCTCTTATCCTTATCCGTCTGGAAATCCGAATCGGTATATCCCAGAGGCAATAAATCAGAGGACTTGTAAACCAGCATATACTCCTTAGTCCTTCGCAGGTACTTGAGTATTGCTTTTACGGCACTCCAATGTTCCTGTCCTGGGTTTGACTGGTATCTGCTAACCATGCCTACGGCAAAGCAGATATCAGGCCTCGTACATAACATTGCATACATTAGGCTCCCACATGCCGAAGCATAAGAAACTGCCTTCATGTTCTCTATCTCCTTAGGTGTCGAAGGACACTGCCTCTTTGATAGAGTAACTCCATGTCTGAAGGGTAAATTACCCTTCTTGGAGTCCTGCATGTTAAAACGAGCTAATACGTCATCTATGTAGGGCTCCTGAGATAAAGCCAACATCCTTTTCTTGCGATCCCTTATAAGTTTGATCCCAAGGATGTATGCTGCTTCACCTAAGTCCTTCATTTCAAATTGTTTGAACAACCATGCCTTTATTGAAGACAACATCTTAACATTGTTTCCAATGAGTAAAATGTCATCAACATAAAGCACTAGAAAAACCACTGCATTTCCCTCACATCTCTTATACACGCATGCTTCGCTTGGACATTGATCAAATCCATATGACTGGACTGCCTGATCAAAGCGAATGTTCCAATACCTAGAAGCTTGTTTAAGTCCATAAATGGACCTCTTCAGCTTACAAACAAGATGCTTTTGGCCTTCTTTAATGAATCCCTCTGGTTGCTGCATATAGATGGTTTCCTCAAGATTTCCATTAAGGAAAGCTGTCTTGACATCCATTTGCCAAATCTCATAATCGAGATGAGCTGCTATAGATAAAAGAATACGTATTGACTTAAGCATGACTACTGGCGAAAAGGTTTCCTCATAATTGATACCTTCTTTCTGAGTATACCCTTTCGCAACAAGTCTTGCTTTCCAGGCTTTCACCTTTTTGTCTGATCCCCTCTTTTTCTTGTAGACCCACTTACATCCAAGAGGTTTTACACCTTTGGGTGGTTCCACGAGCTCCCAGACCTGATTAGAATACATTGATTCCATCTCAGAATCCATTGCCTTTTGCCAAAGACTTGCATCTTTGTCCTGTATTGCCTCTTCGTATGTCCGGGGATCATCATCATGTTCACCAGAGACCAAGTCCGAAGACTCTCCCAAAAACATGAATCTGTCGGGCTGTCGAACAACCCTCCCACTACGACGAGGAACTGGTGCGGTATCAGTGACCGGTTGCACAGTCTGCTGTGGTTGTTCTACTTGTACTACAGGTTCATTATTCGTCCCTCTCACTAATTCCTCTAAAACGATACTACTCATGGGTTTGTGATTCATTATATAGTCTTCCTCTAAGAATATTACATTGGTGCTAACAGTGACATCCCGATCCTTAGGACTATAAAATAAATAACCTTTTGTTCCCATGGGGTAGCCTACAAACAGCTTTACTTCTGTACGAGATTCTAGCTTAGTCGCGTTCTTGTTCAGCACATGTGCTGGACAACCCCATATCCGAATGTGTCTCAGACTCGGTTTGTCCCCGGTCCACAATTCTAAAGGGGTTTTAGGAACCGACTTAGAAGGTACTAAGTTCAGAAGATAAGCTGCTGTCTCTAAGGTATGTCCCCAAAAGGACTTGGGTAAATCCGAATAACTCATCATCGATCTAACACTCTCTAAAAGAGTCCGGTTCCTTCTCTCTGCTACACCGTTCTGCTGGGGTGTGCCTGGTGCAGTCAACTGGGATTCTATCCCATTCTCTGATAAATATTCCCTGAATTCCCCAAGCAAGTATTCGCCACCACGATCAGATCGTAGTGACTTGATACTTTTATTATGTCGCTTCTCCGTTTTAGCTTTGTACTCTTTGAATTTCTCAATGCACTCAGACTTACGGTGCAACAAATAAACGTATCCATATCTAGAATAATCGTCAATAAAAGTGACGAAATACTCATAACCACCTCTTGCTTGTATATTCATAGGTCCACATAAATCAGAGTGAACCAATCCTAACACTTCTTTGGCTCTATTCCCCTTTGCCTTAAAAGGCCTTTTGGTCATTTTACCTTCCAAGCAGGATTCACAAACTGGAAATGGCTCCACTGCCAATGAGCCTAAAGGCCCGTCTACTACCAGTCTTTGAATCCTCCGCAAGTTAATATGACCTAATCTCAAGTGCCAAAGATATGTTTGGTTCAAACTAGAAGGTTCCTTTCTTTTATTAGAGGTAGAAGATGTGTTGTTCAATACCCTATGTTGTAATTGCAGTGCGGGTTGACTAGGATTAATTATATACAAATTGTCTTGCAATGTACCAGAACATATAATCCGTTTATTCATCATAATAGAAACATTACGATCCAAACAAACATTATAACCATCCATAGCAAGTTTAGAAACCGAAATCAAATTCCTTCTAAAAGAAGGTACATAAAGACAATTGTTCAAAACCAAAATCCTATTAGAACCAAAAGATAAATGAATAACTCCTACAGCAACTACTGCTACTTTCGTAGCATCTCCCATGAACACGTATATCTCGCCATCTCTAAGCATTCTGGATTGCTGGAACCCCTGCATAGAGTTACAAACATGATCAGTGGCTCCAGTATCTACACACCAAGTGCTCGTAGATATAGCCGCTATAAATGTTTCTGTAACTAGAGAAAGAGACATACCAGTATTGTTTGTCTTCTTAGGAAGAGGACAATCCTTTTTCCAATGACCCGACTGCTTGCACCGGTAGCACTTCCCCTTAGGCTTTTTCACACCACCTTGAACCCCCACTGCCTTCACAGCTTGCTGTGTCTGAGCCTTTTTCTTCTTCTTATTGCCTTTCGGCTTAGAGGAAGAACCTTTCTCAGCCACATTCACTTGAACACTCTGGCGAAATAATCCTTCAGCTGCCTGAAGTTCTGTCAGCAGTTCCGCAAGACTATACTGCCTCTTGTTCATGTTGTAATTCAAGTGGAACTGCTCAAAACTCTTGGGCAAGCTCATAAGGACAATGTCAATCTGGGTTTCCCCGTCAAGCTCTGCACCAAGGACCTCTATCTCATTCAGATGTGACATCATCTTGAGAACATGATCCCTTACAGGTGTACCTTCAGCCATCTGAGTGTTCATTAAAGCCTTCATGGCTACTTGCCTAGCAGCCCTATTCTGATCTCCAAAAAGTTCCTTGAGATTACAGAGCATATCCGAAGCAGTGGCCATAGCCTGATGCTGATGCTGCAAAACACCCGACATTGCTGCCAGAATGTAACATCGCGACATCTCATCAGCCTTTGTCCACCGCTTATAATACTCTTTCTCCTCATCAGGAGCATCAGCAGCGGGCTGCTCAGGCTTGGGTTCATAAGTGCAAAACTTGTACTCCTCAGCAGTCAACACAATGTCTAAATTACGTTTCCATTCAATATAGTTAGGTCCGGTAAGTTTGTTATCCTTAAGTATGGTGAACAGTGGATTAAACCCCATTATATCCTGAGAATCATGCATGAAAAAATCACATTACACATAAAAAAGGGTGCATAAAAAATTAAGTCCTATTGGTTCCTCTAACAATTATTAAAATTAAATGCACTAACGTTTAAACACCATAAGTTTCTGGTACATCACGATGGGTGACATGTATACCACCTAAATTTGTTTAAATGTTACTTCGGTCCTATTACTAAACAATAAGCCACGTTGGGGTGGTCTATATTATTTTTCATAGCTAAGTGTATACCATCATCAAATCTTAAATTACCCGAAACCTATGGAACTTGGTACGCCACGATGGGCGGCATGTATACCTTCCAATATTTCTCGAATAGAATACTTCAATTCAATATTCGTGTCTGGTTTGACTTCTAGGCAGTGGAGGAGTCACATCGGTCTCACTTAATATCCATAAGCCTTAGAAATCGCCCCAAATCAGAGATAAAGAAAATTCGTATCTATTCGTATTAATTCAAGAAGTTTGTTCCAGTAATATCTATAACATTCTAGGCACCATAAATTACATGCCACGATGGGTGACGTATACATAATTTATATTCGCCTTATATGTTAAATTACATACAAACAATGATGGAGACCATGGGATTTAATACCATATTAACTCCCTCTCCCACTTAGAATTTACTTTGAGGATTTTAATCTAGATGCATCGCCCTATGTTATTTCTTCGAAGTCCACATGCATACTATCATGGTTATAGCAACATAAAGAACACATAAAGAACACATAACATGGCAGCATACTAGCATGATTAAAGCATTAATTAAAAACATCCTTATGTCCATGTCATTCTAGCATGCGAAGGGTTAGTATCACATGGCATAACAACACAGACAAGAAACACATAGTAGCAATAATCAAGAAAAGGTAGAAATTATGTAAAACATAATGAAACACATCCACTATTATGGCCCCGGAAAAACAGCTTCGAAATCATCCTTCGAAAAATTCTGAAAATCTTCGAGAGCCCGTTTGGAGGCCTAAACAGCCTCAGAACGCCCTGAAAAACTGCACCAAATGGACTATGTCCGTCTAGTTCTGTCGTCCCCGAAAAGGTATTATGCGCCCAAATCGGACATCGTATGCAAAAGTTACCCTAAATAGCAGCGGCAACAGATCGCAGCAGCGGAAGATCTCTGTTTCTTGCAGCCCCGTTGATCAAACAATTACATACAAATTGTACAGGCGAACCAGCCTATTCTATTACATCAGATCATAATCTAAAACAATTACAAATTGAATTACAAGATTAAACTATCACGATCAACCCTCGTGATTTACAACAGCCACGATAAACCACGTGGAATCCAAACATAACAGAATAATTAAAACACGGCCATAATAGTGGACAACGACCTGCATCACAGAATCACTATATACATGCATATATAATCATGACATGGACTACATATCATAAATCGCAGAACCGCAACCTCGCTCTGATACCATTGTAGGAACAATGGGATCTTGGCCCTGCGTTTTATGATACTTATTAAAAGTTCGAACAGAATATTAACCTTAATCGCTACGGCGCAAGCGATTCAAATCCACGTCTTCTACTGTATTCCCTGATTCTCCTTGGACGAAGTGTGGCCTTCGATCTCCCAAGGTGTGCCTCTCCTTAAAGCTCCGAAAACCCAAAACCCTAGCTGTCTCCTTGAGAAAAACGTCTGTCTCTCTCTGACTCTAGGATGAATTCGTTTTGGTGTGTTTTTCAGCTTTAGGAGAACGAGAATATATATAGGCTACAGCAGGGATCATGGATCATTAGGTCAGGCCTTCTAATGACATTCCGGGCCAGGCCCAATGTCATTAAATATTAATTCTATCCACTAAAGAACTAATATTTGCACTACCTTTCCTAATTCCGTAAATTAATTATTTAATTCGGCTCCCATATTAATTGCTTATAAATTCCCCATGTTTAAGATATCGCATGTCCATTAATTAAATTAATTTCTGACAATTAATTTAATTAATATCTTTTATCCTTGATCATCCACTCAACCTTATAATTATGCAAGAACAAATCTGCCTGCAGGACTAAAGCATAATTATCTTTATGAGCTTTCAAGAGGACATCATCACCCGAATATATTTTTCGGACACGGTTTCCTTTTATAGTCAATATCCCACTCTGTATATAATGTCATTGCCCAATACATAAATTCGTAATTTAAAATAAATGACTTAATTTATGAGTCAAGGCATGTGCATTAAATACAAGTGTCAGTCACTATATCCGGATTAAGAACTTAAGCATTAATAACATCATAGAATCTTAGTTCTTTATTGTCAGAATTAAAGAAACAATTATTCTACTATTTTGATCCCGTTCAATATACACAAAGTATATAAGTATTATTCAATAGTCAAGATAAACTATTTCCAAATAATACTTCAGCCATTCCAGTGGTTTGTCTAACACCACCTCGACTGTGAACCTTTATTATATTATATAAGGAGTCTGACAATCTAATCTTCTGCTATCCCATTTGATACTAGATTGTCTACAATATATAATATACAGACAATGTGAAAACATGCATTGAAGATTCTCAAATAATTGTTATATACTTCAAACGAATATTTCAGTATAACCCTAACAATGGTCACCTTAGAAAAGAAAGTAGAGGAGGAGCCATCCAGTACTTACAGGGATGAGCTTAGAGCTGATATCCAGAGTTTAACTGTCGAGATGAGATCCAACCATGAGCTCTATATGTCTAAATTTGATGAAATCGACAGTAAACTGGATCAACTTCTCAGTAACTCCAAGTCTGATGATCCATCCTCCAGAGAGGATCCCTCAACCAAGGGGGAGAATAGAGATAAGGGAGGAGAAGACAAAGGAAACAGCTCCAATCAAAGCAATAAAGGGAACACTAACACCAATACTTCTGATTCTGCACCTGGCAGAGAATCTGAAAAGTCTAAAGGCAAGCAACCCATGCATCAACAGGAAGACAATTATGATGCCTTTCCTAAGGAAATGGATGATGATGATGTGTTAGATGCCACTTACTGCCAGAATCAAGAAGATGGTGTATTTGATGAAGCTTATCTGTTCCAAACAGAAGAGGAAGCTGTAGATCTTGAACATGAAGAGTTGGTGAAAAAGTTCAAGATGGAAAATGAAGCTAGGAAGCGAAAGCTCAGGGACTTTCAGAAGCTCCTAGAAGACAAGCTGATTACTGAAGAATAAATCAAGAAGGAAAAGCAGAAAATCTATGATGCTGCCTGTGTGCAGAAGAATCTTGATATTAAGCATAAAGTTGGTAAGAGTTGGGACATTGCACGGAGAATCATCAATGGACCTCAAAGGGAACCCTTCGACGACAAGAAGTTCATGTCTTTGATCTATGATCTAAGGGAGGTAAACCCTGATGAGGATTTATTTATGCATGCCCTATCTCTTGAACTGTGGTACATTACAGTTGCTGTCAGGAACTTGCTAGATGCATGGGAGCTTATCATTTACACTAGGAGGAACGGAACATTCAGACTCTCAGTTGAATTCCTAAAGTCATTTACTGTGTCTGAGCTCTGGGTGCTTCGTAACAAAGTCAAAAGAAGCTCTAATTTGAATGAACTCCTTCGAGACAAGCTGATGGAACATGCTGAATTCAATAGTCCTCAGATTGTCAAGAAACCTTATTGTCTGAAGTTCATCAATGACGACATCATATGCACTGTGTATCTAAATGATGAAGCCTTCCCCAAATATCCTGTGAACCAACTGATTCGTGCATCTACTCTCCTACGAACCAAGGGATTTGCTTCTAAAGAAAAGGCTGATGCTGATAGTGTTATCTCTGACTACTGTCTTCGGAATGGTATTTCTAAATACACAAGGAAGATGAAGCAAGTCACGAAGACTCAGCCTTCTGACTTTAAGGAGGACCCAGTGGATCTGGAAGTAATGCACCAACTGGCTCTGGCTAACGAAAGGAAGAAACGTGGTGAAGCCACTACTGCAGA
Source organism: Daucus carota subsp. sativus (assembly GCF_001625215.2). Lineage (NCBI taxonomy): Eukaryota > Viridiplantae > Streptophyta > Magnoliopsida > Apiales > Apiaceae > Daucus > Daucus carota. The sequence continues at coordinate 12,398,028 of NC_030381.2, forward strand.
AAAGCCATCCAGAGAAGAACCTTCAACTCCTATTCTTCACAGTTCTGATACTGAAGAAGGAGAACTTGATCTATAGATTATAGGGTATTGGAATATATGTTCCAAAGGAACACCCCTTTTGTAATCTATCTTTAATGTTTGAATCTGGTAAATGTTTAATGAATACCAGAAACTTTTGATATTTAACTTTCCATGTTTAATCCTTTGTCTTATCAGTTAGTTGAGTTATCCTCTCGATAATTTGCATGTTATGTTAACAAACAAATAGGGGGAGATTGAAAGGCATATGTTAAGCCTATTTGTATTTAAGAGGAATCAACTCAACTCTGATAAGAAAGCAAGTAAATAGCAAGTACTGTTATCCGGAATCCGTACGAAGAACGTCAAATGATTTATTGAAGATTTTATGTCAGAAGAATTTCAGGATGCTGCTGCAAACCACTGGAAGAAGTTCATTAATATGATCAAGCCTCAGTGTACAAATAATCTTTTGTAGCACGTCCAGAAGATCAGAAGGTATAAAGTTTAAATACTTTATTTATTCAGAAGATTCCATATTGTGTCAACAAATGAAGAAGAACTAAGAAGACGAAGAATCGATGAACAAGCCACCGCCTAATTGTTTAATTGACAAGGAATATTTAATTCAGCTAGTTACAGATGAACCAGACAGTACATTTGTGTATCAGCTCATCCGGTTAAATATTCTGAGTCAAGAGAAGGTGGTCGTTCAATCAAGTCGAAGATCATAATTGTTTAAAGAAGACTGAAGACTCTGCTGAAGAAGAAAAAGGATAATTAATTTTCTAATTAATTATTTCACTTCTCAAAATAATTATATTGGATGTGTAATTTATTTATTAAATTAATTCTATCTTGAATTAATTTAATTTATGAATTTATGCATTTAAAATAATTAAGTGAATATTAATTGGTTAATTAATTAAAGGGAAAATGGATTGTCTACTTGAAATACACAAGGAAAGACAATCTAATTGATTGTCTAAGTGTTAAACTACAAGGAAAGACAATCCAAGGCATTGTCTTGCTAAAACAAGCAAGGTAAGACAATCCAATGGATTGTCTTGTTGTTTTCTTACCGCCTGTTGCCTTCTCACAACACGGCAAGACAATCTCCCAGATTGTCTTACCGCTTTTCTCCTCTTCCTTTACACGGCAATACAATCTCTCAGATTGTCTTACCGCCTGTAGCAATTGTCTTGCCTTGGTAGCTTGCAAGACAATCCTTGTGATTGTCTTGCCGATTGTAGAATAGTAAGACAATCTCCCAGATTGTCTTACCACACTTCTCAATTGTCTTACCGACCCCTAGATTGTCTTGCCCACGGATTTCATTGTCTTACTAGTTGTAGACAATTAATTTAATTGTCTTACAAGGTCTAAAATAGAAAGACAAAGTGCCAAATTGTCTTAGCAAGGTAGGGATTGTCTTTGCCACCATTGTCTTACTAGTTCAAGGGTTTTGCCTATAAATATGGCTCTCCCCCCTTCATTTGTTCTTGTTCAAAGTATTGTAAAGTTTTCAAGTTGTGCTAAACTTGCTATTCGTTAAATCCACAGTTTACTGTGCTTTGATCATTCGGTTGTTTTGTTCCGCTGAGTTAGAATACTTTCTGTCAAATTTATTCTACGAACTAGTGGACATTAAAACGAACCATATTAATTATATAACGACTTAAAACATTGTTATATTAATTAATCTTAATCTGATTAACAAGTTACATTCCAATCAGATTTATTCCACCGCGATTATTTTTAAGTGACGATTGTATTCAACCCCCCCTTCTACAATCGTTCCAGGACCTAACAAAAGAGTATTATAAGCGGTGGATAAAGGCTGATGAGATGTCGCGATGTTACATTCTGGCAGCAATGTTGGGTGTTTTGCAGCATCAGCATCAGGCTATGGCCACTGCTTCGGATATGCTCTTTAATCTCAAAGAACTTTTTGGAGATCAGAATAGGGCTGCTAGGCAAGTAGCCATGAAGGCTTTAATGAACACTCAGATGGCTGAAGGTACACCTGTGAGGGATCATGTTCTCAAGATGATGTCACATCTGAATGAGATAGAGATCCTTGGTGCAGAGCTTGACGGGGAAACCCAGATTGACATTATCCTTATGAGCTTGCCCAAGAGTTTTGAGCAGTTCCGCTTGAATTACAACATGAACAAGAGGCAGTATAGTCTTGCGGAACTGCTGACAGAATTTCAGGCAGCTGGAGGATTATTTCGCCAGGGTGTTCAAGTGAATGTGGCTGAGAAAGGTTCTTCCTCTAAGCCGAAAGGCAATAAGAAGAAGAAAAAGGCTCAGACACAGAAACCTGTGAAGGCAGTAGGAGTTCAAGGTGGTGTGAAAAAGCCTAAGGGGAAGTGCTACCGGTGCAAGCAGTCGGGTCACTGGAAAAATGATTGTCCTCTTCCTAAGAAGACAAACGATACTGGTATGTCTCTTTCTCTAGTTACAGAAACATTTGTAGCGGCTATATCTACGAGCACTTGGTGTGTAGATACTGGAGCCACTGATCATGTTTGTAACTCTATGCAGGGGTTCCAGCAATCCAGAATGCTTAGAGATGGTGAGATCTACGTGTTCATGGGAGATGCTACGAAAGTAGCAGTAGTTGCAGTAGGAGTTATTCATTTATCTTTTGGTTCTGATAGGATTTCTGTTTTGAACAATTGTCTTTATGTACCTTCTTTTAGAAGGAATTTGATTTCGGTTTCTAAGCTTGCTATGGATGGTTATAATGTTTGTTTGGATCGCAATGTTGCTATTATGATGAATAAACGGATTATATGTTCTGGTACATTGCAAGACAATTTGTATATAATTAATCCTAGTCAGCCCGCACTGCAACTACAACATAGGGTATTGAACAACACATCTTCTACCTCTAATAAAAGAAAGGAACCTTCTAGTTTGAACCAAACATATCTTTGGCACTTGAGATTAGCTCATATTAACTTGAGGAGGATTCAAAGACTGGTAGTAGACGGGCCTTTAGGCTCATTCGCAGTGGAGCCATTTCCAGTTTGTGAATCCTGCTTGGAAGGTAAAATGACCAATAGGCCTTTTAAGGCAAAGGGGAATAGAGCCAAAGAAGTGTTAGGATTGGTTCACTCTGATTTATGTGGACCTATGAATATCCAAGCAAGAGGTGGTTATGAATATTTCGTCACTTTTATTGACGATTATTCTAGATATGGATACGTTTATTTGTTGCACCGTAAGTCTGAGTGCTTTGAGAAATTCAAAGAGTACAAAGCTAAAACGGAGAAGCGACATAATAAAAGTATCAAGTCACTACGATCTGATCGTGGTGGCGAATACTTGCTTGGGGAATTCAGGGAATATTAATCAGAGAATGGGATAGAATCCCAGTTGACTGCACCAGGCACACCCCAGCAGAACGGTGTAGCAGAGAGAAGGAACCAGACTCTTTTAGAGAGTGTTAGATCGATGATGAGTTATTCGGATTTACCCAAGTCCTTTTGGGGACATGCCTTAGAGACAGCAGCTTATCTTCTGAACTTAGTACCTTCTAAGTCGGTTCCTAAAACCCCTTTAGAATTATGGACCGGGGACAAACCGAGTCTGAGACATATTCGGATATGAGGTTGTCCAGCACATGTGCTGAACAAGAACGCGACTAAGCTAGAATCTCGTACAGAAGTAAAGCTGTTTGTAGGCTACCCCTTGGGAACAAAAGGTTATTTATTTTATAGTCCTAAGGATCGGGATGTCACTGTTAGCACAAATGCAAGATTCTTAGAGGAAGACTATATAATGAATCACAAACCCAAGAGTAGTATCGTTTTAGAGGAACTAGTGGGAGGGACGAATAATGAACCTGTAGTACAAGTAGAACAACCACAGCAGACTGTGCAACCGGTCACTAATACCGCACCAGTTCCTCGTCGTAGTGGGAGGGTTGTTCGACAGCCCGACAGATTCATGTTTTTGGGAGAGTCTTCGGACTTGGTCTCTGGTGAACATGATGATGATCCCCGGACATACGAAGAGGCAATACAGGACAAAGATGCAAGTCTTTGGCAAAAGGCAATGGATTCTGAGATGGAATCAATGTATTCTAATCAGGTCTGGGAGCTCGTGGAACCACCCAAAGGTGTAAAACCTATTGGATGTAAGTGGGTCTACAAGAAAAAGAGGGGATCAGACAAAAAGGTGAAAGGCTGGAAAGCAAGACTTGTTGCGAAAGGGTATACTCAGAAAAAAGGTATCGATTATGAGGAAACCTTTTCGCCAGTAGTCATGCTTAAGTCAATCTGTATTCCTTTATCTATAGCAGCTCATCTCGATTATGAGATTTGGCAAATGGATGTCAAGACAGCTTTCCTTAATGGAAATCTTGAGGAAACCATCTATATGCAGCAACCAGAGGGATTCATTAAAGAAGGCCAAGAGCATCTTGTGTGTAAGCTGAAGAGGTCTATTTATGGACTTAAACAAGCTTCTAGGTATTGGAACATTCGCTTTGATCAGGCAGTCCAGTCGTATGGATTTGATCAATGTCCAAGCGAAGCATGCGTGTATAAGAAATGTGAGGGAAATGCAGTGGTTTTTCTAGTGCTTTATGTTGATGACATTTTACTCTTTGGAAACAATGTTAAGATGTTGTCTTCAATAAAGGCATGGTTGTTCAAACAATTTGAAATGAAGGACTTAGGTGAAGCAGCATACATCCTTGGGATCAAACTTATAAGGGATCGCAAGAAAAGGATGTTGGCTTTATCTCAGGAGCCCTACATAGATGACGTATTAGCTCGTTTTAACATGCAGGACTCCAAGAAGGGTAATTTACCCTTCAGACATGGAGTTACTTTATCAAAGAGGCAGTGTCCTTCGACACCTAAGGAGATAGAGAACATGAAGGCAGTTCCTTATGCTTCGGCATGTGGGAGCCTAATGTATGCAATGTTATGTACGAGGCCTGATATCTGCTTTGCCGTAGGCATGGTTAGCAGATACCAGTCAAACCCAGGACAGGAACATTGGAGTGCCGTAAAAGCAATACTCAAGTACCTGCGAAGGACTAAGGAGTATATGCTAGTTTACAAGTCCTCTGATTTATTGCCTCTGGGATATACCGATTCGGATTTCCAGACAGATAAGGATAAGAGAAAGTCCACCTCGGGATGTGTTTTTACTTTGGGAGGTGGAGCCGTAATATGGAGGAGTGTGAAGCAGAAATGCATCGCAGACTCAACCATGGAAGCCGAATATGTGGCAGCCTCTGAGGCAGCCAAAGAGGCTATATGGTTCCAAAACTTCCTGCTGGATTTGGGTGTGGTTCCTAATCTGCCACAGCAAATCACGATTTATTGTGATAACACTGGTGCTGTGGCGAATACCAAGGAACCGCGGGCCCATAAGGCAGCGAAACACATAGAGCGTAGGTATCACCTCATACGACAGTTCGTTAAGCGAGGAGATATCATTGTGGCTGACATAGCATCGAAGGATAACCGGGCAGATCCTTTCACGAAGAGCTTACCAGCTAAGGCTTTTCAGGAGCACGTGGAAGCGATAGGAGTCAGATACTTGGTCACATAGTTATTATAGTTGGTAGTGGATTGCTTGTAATAGACACTGATATACTTAAAGAATATATTGAGTATAAGTGGGAGATTGTTAGGGTTATACTGAAATATTCATTTGAAGTATATAACAATTATTTGAGAATCTTGAATGCATGTTTTCACATTGTCTGTATATTATATATTGTAGACAATCTAGTATCAAACGGGATAGCAGAAGATTAGATTGTCAGACTCCTTATATAATATAATAAGGGTTCACAATCGAGGTGGTGTTAGACAAACCACTGGAACGGCTGAAGTATTATTTGGAAATAGTTTATCTTGACTATTGAATAATACTTATATATTTTGTGTATATTGAACGGAATCAAAATAGTAGAATAATTGTTTCTTTAATTCTGACAATAAAGAACTAAGATTCTATGATGTTATTAATGCTTAAGTTCTTAATCCGGATATAGTGATTGACACTTGTATTTAATGCACATGCCTTGACTCATAAATTAAGTAATTTATTTTAAATTACGAATTTATGTATTTGGCAATGACATTATATGCAGAGTGGGATATTGACTATAAAAGGAAACCGTGTCCGAAAAATATATTCGGGTGATGATGTCCTCTTGAAAGCTCATAAAGATAATTATGCTTTAATCCTGCAGGCAGATTTGTTCTTGCATAATTATAAGGTTGAGTGGATGATCAAGGATAAAATATATTAGTTAAATTAATTGTCAGAAATTAATTTAATTAATGGACATGCGATATCTTAAACATGGGGAATTTATAAGCAATTAATATGGGAACCGAATTAAATAATTAATTTACGGAATTAGGAAAGGTAGTGCAAATATTAGTTCTTTAGTGGATAGAATTAATATTTAATGACATTGGGCCTGGCCCGGAATGTCATTGGAAGGCCTGACCTAATGGTCCATGATCCCTACTGTAGCCTATATATATTCTCGTTCTCCTAAAGCTGAAAGATACACCAAAAACGAATTGATCCTAGAGTTTGAGAGAGGCAAACGTTTTTCTCAAGGAGACAGCTAGGGTTTTGGTTTTCGGAGCTTTAAGGAGAGGCACACCTTGGGAGATCGAAGACCACACTTCGTCCAAGGAGAATCAAGGAATACAGTAGAAGACGTGGATTTGAATCGCTTGCGCCGTAGCGATTAAGGTTAATATTCTGTTCGAACTTTTAATTAGTATCATAAAACGCAGGACCAAGGTCCGATTGTTCCTACAGCTTCATCCTTTGAATGTAAGAATAATACCCATGTGTATTTTGAGTAGTCATCGACGATCACAAGAGCATATCTTTTCCTTGATATAGAAGGAATGTTGACTGGTCCAAACAGATCCATATGAATCAGTTGAAGGGGTGAACCAATGTCAGTCATGCCTTTGCTCCTGTGTGATGCTTTCTTTGACTTCCCTTTTTCACATGCATCACAGAGTCCTTCTTGACAGAATTCTTTCTGTGGCAGTCCTCTCACAAGTTCTCTTTTGACTAAAGAATTCATAGTCTTAAAGTTCAAATGTGAGAGCTTCCGATGCCATAACCAACTATCATCAGCAGAGGCCTTGCTGTAGAAACACTTGACTTCCCCCTTACTTGCTGAATCTATGTCGGCTATAAACAAACTTGATTTTCTTACACCACGGAGTGTAAGATCTTTGTTCTTCTGGTTCTGGATCAAGCAAACTTCCTTCTGAAAGATTACGTCGTATCCTTTGTCACAGAACTAACTGATACTCAGTAAGTTGTGCTTGAGTCCTTCCACCAGAGAGATATCTTCAATGATGATTTCCAACTTTCAGCTTACCATATCCCGTTGTAAATCCTTTGCATCTCCAAAGATTACAATTGGGCCGGTTCTCATCACCACATCTGTGAGCAGGGACTTTTCTCCAGTCATGTGTCTTGAACAACCACTATCAAGAACCCACACAACTTAACTTTTCTTTCCTGTGCCCTGCATTCATAAATGGATTAAACTTTCTTTGGTACCCAGACACTCTTCGGGTCCAGGTGGTTTAGTAGTAACAGGAGTATCAACAGAATCTGTTTTAACATGTGCTTGTTTAGGAGTGACTGGACTCTTCTCCTTTTTAGTCTTAGCAGATGTGCTTTTGGACTTAAAGTTTGGAGTTTCCTTCTTATTAGAAGGACTAGCAGTCTTTGCCACAGGGGCAACAGAAGGTGCAGGCATATTCATATTCATAGTAGGTGATGCAGAAAAAGATGCATTTAACATGGTAAAACATGCAGACATCATATTCATAGCACATTGCATGCAACCTACTCTACCACATGGCAAATGAACAGCATTCATGTTAACAGTATTAGGCATGCTAGTAACAGAATTATCTACTTTAATCACTTTACATGCATGAGTAAGATGATTAGTAGAATTGCAATTATTACAAACCTTTCTAGCATTAGAACTCCTAGAGTTGGTGTTCTTAGGATCTAGCTTGCCATTTCTGTTGTTCTTCTTTTTGTTGGAATTAGTACTTCCTAATCCAGTTTTATCAGAATCTTCTCTAACTTGGGGATTAGAAGGTACATCTTGTGTTTCCTGTTTTATTTGAGGCTTAACAACTTCCTCATTTTTCAACTCTTCCTTGATGATAAGGTCTTCTTCTATCAGAGGTTCTGTTTGTGCCTTTCTAAAGATAAGGGTCTTGGTGTTCTTTAGAATTTTAGGTACATTTGTTCCTTCAGGAGCATTCTCAGTTCCTGCTGAAACAAATATGCCTTCATTTTCTTTTCTCTTCTTTCTTTTAGAACTTTCCAAAGAAGTATAGTCAAGGCCAATGGCAACCTTCTTATCAACCCTTTGACTATCCAAGATCTCTTTCTGTAGAAAAGCAGAATTCTGATAGACCCTAAGCTTAGTTTCTAGATCAGCTATCTGAGACTTAAGGGATTCCTCAATTTCTGCACTACACTTCTCCTTATTCTCTAGATATTCAATTCTATCTTTAAGGTTAGTGTTCATGAGTTTCTCTAAAGCTAATTCATCTACTCGTTCTTCAAGTTTAGCTATCTTTAGGGAAAGACTACAGTTATCTGATTCTGAAGCTAATAAAATAGTGTGCAAGTTATACATCTCTTGACCTAGTTCATTTATAGTCTTTTTATAATCAACAGTAGTCATGTCATCAACAGAAATTTCAGGAGATACCTGAGATGGAGATTCCTCGACAGTGTCAGCCATTAATGCAAAAGCATAATTGCTCTGGACAGGTTCATCATCAGAATCCGTCTCATCCCAGCTTTTTCCCTCAGCAATGTAAGCCCTTCCTTTGTGTTTGGCCACCATTGCTTCCAGCTTAGCTTTCAGCTTTTCTTTCTCTTTCTTCAGATCCTCATAAGAATTCTTCTTATCATATGAGTTGCTTCTTTCTTTGACAGGAGTCGCTTTGAGTTTCCTGCACTCTGTTGCAAAGTGCCCTAAGTCATTGCAGTTGTAGCATCTGACCTTGCTCTTGTCGTACATGTTTGATTTCTAACTGCCAGTACTCTTAGACCCTGACCCTGAATATCCTCCACTACCCTGAAACTTGTTCCCTGAAGTTTTCTTGTACCGGGGGTTCTTCCTAAACTTGATATGCTTGAACCTTGCAGCCATATAAGCCATAGACTTATCTTTCAGCTGCTCCAGCTCTTCCTGAGTATAAAACTCATCCTCCGGTTCACCAGAAACTTCATCAATTTCAGCTTCTACAATCTCAGTATTGGTAGAAGGATAATCAGCTTTGATGGATGAACAATCACTCTGAGCAACAGTGTGATCATTGATACCATATTCAACTAATTGCTGATAACCAAAGTATGGTTGATCAGCAATAAGTGCAGTGGTCTTTTGTAAGGCCATACTCTTGGCTTCAGATGATCCACCACCATATATGATCTTTCTTTGTTCGAGTTCCATCTCAAACGTCTTCAGTTTTCTAAACAGCTTTTCCAAAGTCATAGTTCTGAAGTCACTTCTTTCCCGGATGGTCTCAGTCTTCACAACTAAATGGGGTGGCATCACAAATGAGAACTTTCTGTTAATCTCTTTCTGTGGATAAGTCTTTCCATGCAGGGTGAGTTCATTCAGTAACAACATGAACCTTTCATAGATTTGAGAAATGTTCTCTCCACGTATTGCCTGAAATGCTTCATATCTGGCAATTAGCATATCGTATCTATTTTCCCTGACTTCTTCAGATCCCTCCATCAATGCCTCTATAGTATCCCACATCTGTTTTGAAGTTTTCAGACTTAGTATCAGATGTGTCATAGTCTTGGTCATTGATTCAACAATTATGAGTTGTAAATTATGGTCATGTGCAATATATTCCTTATCAGTCTCAGTGTATTCGCTTTTCTCTTTGGGAACAGACTTCTGTGGAATACGAACACCATTTTCAACAGATTCAGGAATAATCATCATAGGCATGAACGGACCATTTTCCAGAATCCCAATGTACATGGGATTAGCAACTCTGATGTACAGCAACATCTTCATCTTCCAGTTGTTGTAGTCATCTTTGTCAAATGGAGGTACTTTAATTCCTAACTTGTGTGTCGACATTGTTATCAGATAAAATTACGATTGTACGGAACGCTAGCTTTTCAGATTGGTAACGGATCTCAGATCTGTATATCGATCAGCATGGCTCTGATACCAATTGTTAGGTCCAATCAGACGTAGAAGGGGGGGGTTGAATACGTCTAAACCAATTTCTTCGATTTAATTTAATTGCGGATAATTCTTGTTTCAGTCCATGTTAAATCAATCGTAAATAAACAACTTCAGCAAGTCGGGGAATATTCTTTGTATTAAAAATAATCCTCGGGTGCTACAAATTCCAACACAAGTGTCGGCTGCAGAGACTACAATCACTCTAATACAAACTCTCGATAAAAACGATATTCTAATTTAACTCTCGAGAATGTGTATAGTGTGTGCACTTACAAAGTGTGTAGTTATTTTCAAATGAAAACATCAAGCTCTATTTATAGGCTTTCCAACAACTAACCATGGTTAACGAGTTCGTCCTGGACGACTTGAGTTCGTTCAGGACGGATTCGATTTATCAAAATAAATCTAACTCCATACTGTAATGGAAGTGGCGCCAATTGTATATATATATATATATATATATATATATACATACATCACAAACTTGCGCTTGAGGAAGTATATGTGTATATATATGTATGTGGTCAAAGGTTGCGCCTCAGGGGAGTTAAACATGGCGCCAAGTAATCCAGTGTCATACTTAGACAATTTCTTGAACTTGAACTTGCGCTAGTGAAGTGAATGGGAGTCGCAACCTTTGATTTGGTCAAAGGTTGCGCTCCAATGCTGTGGTGACTCCACTGTATAGCACTTAGAGTTTTAATCTAGACATGAGAGTTGTGTATTGTCGCCACTGTTGACAAGTCAAAGGTTGCGCCTTTGACTTTGGTCAAAGGTTGCGCCTTTGATGCTCCACTGTACTGTATTCACTGTACCGTAGCTTCACTTAGAAAACTTCTTGACACAAAACCTTCAATCTTTGACTTGGTCAAAGATGGCGCTCATTTTCCCTTGTTGCCCTGTCCATTACTTAGAATAATTCATTTGTTCCATATTTGCACTAAGACTTATATATATATACATATATATAATTAATTGTGTTTAATTAATTACTTGAATTATTAAAGTTCAAGTAATTCACAATTAATTGATATATATATATATATATATATATATATATATATATACATATACATATTAATTAAATCCTTTGGTAGTATATTCTGGAACAGCTCGATTGACTTGATCAATTAATTCGTTGATCGAATCCACTGAATACTTTCGTACGTCCTGACGTCCTGTGCACTGGTCTGGTTCACGAACGACTCGAACTGAAATAATCCCTAGAATTCTTTTGCTTGATAATATGCATGATCAGTCATTCCGGGTTAGATGTTGCTTCGATAAATTTGATTATAAATAATCAAATTAAATATACTGGAATCTTCTGGTCTTTGATACTTGATCTTCAGGCAATCTTGATAGTAGAAACTGGTTGTGCTTTATTCTTCACTGAGGCTTGAACATGTAAATGAACTTCTTCCAGTGGACGGATGCTCGTCTCAGATATCTTGATTGTCTTTGTCTGTTCGTATCGAATCTCCAACCTGCAGATTCCTGTAATATACTTACGTATTGTTTCCTGTCTTTTGTTGTGTTGACTTATCGTAATTACATTTACGTTACATTATGCTTTACATCTTTTAATTTATGTATCTGAAGTTCCTTTAACATCTCATTATTTTGTTGCTTACGCAATAACCTTTTTCTTTCAAATTCTGGAATATCCTGAAATATATTGTGTGTGTGTATATATATATATATATATTAGATTTTAATCCAATACATTAAATGACCAAAAATGCAGTGTATATATCAATTAAATGACTTATTTAAAAATATAACCTCAGGAATGTTTGCAGACATTTCCTTCTCAGCAACACTTTCTAATTCACTAGATTTTCCAGCCAAGCGACTACTTTCTCTCTTTTTTTGAAGCCCTTGTAAGGTCACAAACTTACGCTTTGCTTGTAAACCTCTCGACGCATTGAATGGATATTAGACTTGATAATACTTAAAATGCATGTGAATTAATCAACAAATTAAATCAAGCATTTTAACTACATGAAGTATTACCTTCAAGAAAACTTGTTCGTGGTCGCACAATCACATGTGGTTGCATCTGTGAACTTGGATTTATAGATTTGTCAACTACATTATCAACATAGAAATCCAAATTTACTCTTTTAACTTCCTGTATATAATTACTCAAATCAGTGTCGTTGGCTATCAATTTCCAACCCAGAGGCATTTTCTTCACATATATTCCGCCAATTTCAGTGCACTCGAGATCGTCCTTCACATACTCCATCAAAACCGTATAAGAAAACTTATCAGCATCAACAAGCTCTGCAATCTCAGTACATGTCCCACCTACATATTTAGTTTTCGTGAACTCTCCGTTATGGTAAAACTGTAGAATAAAGTCTGTTTCCACCATCCTGAAATAGCACAAAAAACAGATATATAGTTAGGAACAAAATATATGCACACCAAGAATAAACAAAGCAGTTAATAATTAGGGAAAGGGAAGACATGAACAAGAAAATAATAAAACTCCAAGGCATATATAAAGAAGATATGTTTAATAAACTAGAATAATAAAATAATTCATTTAACAATTCTGTTCCTTCATTAAAGCATGAATGACAATGAACAAATACAATAAAAACAAGAAATGGGCTGAGCTAGCACGATGGTATCTCCTAATTTATCAGATTTCTTATTCATCCTCCTCTTCATCATCAACATCGTCTTGTTCATCAACTGTCAGAGGGATTTGTTTTTGCGGCACATCATCTCTATATCAACTCACATCATTAACAATAGGTATCTCACACCTTGGCAGGTAACTTTCACTAATATCTTCTACGTCACTATATTGATCCTTCGGCAATTGGTTGATAACAAAATATTTGTCCTTTTCAGTAGGATCCTCAATATAAAAAACTTGTTGCACCTGTGTAGCAAGAACAAAAGGATCATCTTTTTGGTACAACCTATTCATGTTGACGCTTATAAGCCCGTAGCAATCCTTTTCTCTTTGGTACCAGCAATACCTAAATAAAACTACTGTTAACGCTCCCCTATAGTCAATTTCAAGGATTTCTTCCACTGTACCATAGCAACCTACATTGCCAACTATTGGATTTTTGTCTTTCGCACTCGTAAAACTGGTTGTTAAGGCTGTTAAGTAGACACCACTGTTTTGTGTCGTACACCTATGATCTCTGTCCTTAGTATGAAATCTATATCCATTAACCATATACCCTGTAAACCTTTTAGCTGCACGTGTTGGCCCCCTGGCCAAGCATGATAATTCTACCGAAACATTATATTTCGCTGCAACTACCTCCTTTAACCACTTGTGAAATTCAGTTGTGTGCATTTTTTCTCTTTTATACTTCTTTGTCTTTGAATCTTTTTGTACCATGTTGCGATGTTCCCTGCATACATATGATACCCATCAGCTTACTTAAAATGGGTACGGTTTAAGAATTGAAATTTACATCAATAATAATCGACAAAAGAACTTACTCTTTAAGGATCTCAATTTCATCATTGTCGCAGTTGAATAATATGTACCGATGAGCATCATTATAGATTTTATCGTCCAAATGTATAGATTTCCCATCTTTGTTTTTCCCACATCCTATAGGATACCCAACATCTTTGTCACAATCATCAGTCTCACCATGACTTTGTTTACTTAAAAATCAAGAACAGAATGTTAGACATTCTTCTGCCAAGTAGCCTTCCGCTATAGACCCTTATGGTCTAGACCTATTTCGAACATAGGATTTCAGTTTGCACAGATAACGTTCGATTCCATACATCCATCTCATGTGTACTGGTCCACCTGTTGGGTTCCGAGGCACAAGACGCAGCGGATATACGTAAATAAAACGAAAATTTCGAAACCCAAGAACAGGATCCATGTATAATTATGGGCAGATTATGGAGATAACGAATCATACCTTTTTCAAAAGCTTGACTTTCACGAACTCAACGGAGATCCTAGCTATCACGCTTTGTGTCTACCTCTCGGAAAACACCTCTACGGTATCCACACGAGCACCGACGGATGGACGTACTAGCCTTCTTCTCGACGACCGGGACTGCCTTGCCTCTCTTTGCTGCTAGGGTTTTTTTCTCACAAAAACGTAATGACCTCCTTCACCATCATTATGTATTTATAATGACTGGTTGGAAGGCCTGTAACAGCAAAGCCCAACCCTAGTAGGTATAGAATTAAATAATAAAACGAATTTCTATTATTTAGTTAATAACTAAGTCATACTTAATTATTATGGGCAAAAGCATTCCCTTTAATTCGAATTTATATTATCTCAATTAAGTCTCACTTAATTATAATAAAATTCAAATAATCATCAGTTAATTTAAATTAACTATTCCATTAAGTGCTCTATTTGTGTGACCCTATAGGCTATCATTTAATCGGCAATAATTTTATTCTCTAATAAAATTATAAACAATGAGCGGTATCTAGTAATACATCATTGTTACCCAATTAAAAAATAATTAAATCGTGATTAAATAAAACCTTTCGCGACTAATGTTTTTCGTGTAATATAATCCCTTTAACCATATATATTATAGATTAACACTACTTGAAAACAGCTAATAGACATCAGTTAAAAACTGATGTCCTAGAAAATTTTAACTGATGTCTTTGTCGGTGATGTTAAAGGTACCCATTTTTAACATCAGTTCTCAACTGATGTTAAAGACAACATACAACATCAGTGGAGGATAAGAAATCGATATCTATTGCTAAACCTTAAAATTATAATGCACATCTATCTTTTAAATATGGTCATAATATGATATTTGTATGAATATGAACATACTCTACATAAGAACTAATTTTGTCTTGACATCATTATTTAAGCCAAAAACGATGTGAAAGTAACGTTTGACATCATTTCCTTAAAGTAGCTGATGTCATAGGTACTCTTTCACATCATTTATCCTGAAGTGCTGATGTGAAAGCTTGATTTAACATCAGTTCTGTTCCAGTAAACGTTGTGCATTGTAATTTTTGACATCAGTTGTCTATAAAAATGGTGTCAAGTTGGACATCAGTTGTTTATAAAAATGATGTCAATTTGGACATCAATTGTCTATAAAAATGGTGTCAAGTTGGACATCAGTTGTTTATAAAAATGATGTCAATTTGGACATCAGTTGTCTATAAAAATGGTGTCAAGTTGGACATCAGTTCTCTATAAAAATGATGTCTGGTTACCTGTTTAAACAATGCACATTTTGAAACATACACACCACCAAAAATGGAAAATATACAACCAACAAAACCAACTGAATCAAAACCAAATCTCATTAGTACTGCACAAATTCTAGTGTCAACATATCCATCATTCAAATCTAACTACACATTTCCATTCAATAAGTAGTACCAGATTCATATTCATCCATTCGCAAACATAAATAACAATAGCTAGCTAAGTCAGTACACATTTCCAGTCAAAAGTCTAAACGATAATATCATCCTCGCAACTACATAATGGATTGAATATAATCAAGCGTCTCCAAGCGAACAACATCAAGTTCCTCCATCATGTAAGACCTGCGGCTCTTACAGGCCCACTGCACATATGCGAATTAAAATTAATTATATCATTCCAATACTCTGACAAACTTATATTGAAACAAAGCTCACACTATTATTCTTTAACTCACTGTATACCTTCTCCAAAAGCTTCATATCCGTGTCCTCAATTATATCCTTCATGTACCGCATGACAGCGTACCCGCATTCCATGCCACCTGGTCGTTTAGGGCATTCCTATTCCAACAAATTGTTGACAATTAATTAAGACATACAGAGTAATAATTAGTCAATAATAGTCACAAAATGAAAAATGAACTACATCGCGACTAAATACTAACCATAAGTTTTTTGATTTTAGGATTCTTGTTTACCCGTCCCTCCTGAGCATAAGACCTTACTGCTCTGTAGAAGTTAATTGACAAATATAATATCAAAACCCAAAAAATCAGTAATTACAATCAATGGATTATTAAAATCTTTACCGCATTAGTGCCTTCTCTAGTTGCTCAGGATGTGGATAATGTGGCAATGAATTGAGGAGATAAATTTCGGATTCCCAGATCACGATCAAAATCCAATGTGAACTGTTTTTATTAAGTCAAAGTAGGAATTAAAAAAATTGCACATGATGAGGTTCAAAAATTGCACATGCAAGTACTGAGCTTCCCTATCCGAACACTTGCAATTAAAAATAAGGCACATAACAAAAAAAGGGATTGAGAGTCATACCTGTAATTAAAAGGCAAGAAGTTCATCCGAAGAACTCCATCTTTCAGCCTTTGTACGACATAAGCTTCAAATTCATCATTCAGATTGTATGTTGATGGATGAAGAAATGAAAACGAGGTTGATAGATCTCTACCCGGGGTATCCCGAAACATGGAATACAAATACCTTAAAATTCAAATAAAAAATTTATTCTCCGTAAATATCATTACAAATAAAAATGAGACAACATGAAGAGAAGAATTAAAAAAAACAGCTTACGTCATATATGTTGATATGACCGCCTGCCCAATCATTTTAAACTCTAACAGTG
The DNA here is from genome assembly GCF_001625215.2 of Daucus carota subsp. sativus. Classification (NCBI taxonomy): domain Eukaryota; kingdom Viridiplantae; phylum Streptophyta; class Magnoliopsida; order Apiales; family Apiaceae; genus Daucus; species Daucus carota. Next base: position 12,414,888 of record NC_030381.2, read on the forward strand.
AAAGTACACTCTCGTCCAGTAGATAAATAGTTCTTTCGATCCCAAAGATATCAACATCACATGGAACTGGTATCGAGTTTCCACTTTCTTTCATCACTGTTTTTGCAAATTTGTACAACAACCTAAAGCGAGGAGGCACATCCTCCTTCGGCTTCACCGAATTAAAAAGCGCATGCACTCTCTGCACCTCACTTTGCGGTTTTTTCTTTTTCTGTAAAGAAATATTTAGGCATAAAGTTTTTTTCACTTTAGTGCAATTGAACAGAAAAAGGAGAAAGCATTGGGACATACCTCAGAACAAGTAGCTCCGGTGAAAATGATCATGTCCTTTGGCCATCCTAAATGAGAGCCAATAGCTTGGTGGACGCTTTCTATCTCACCAACTATCGGTACAGGAACCAGGGCATCGTCCTTGATGATTCCGTCCACCGTGACATAAGGAATATGGAATTTTAATTATCCCGAATAGGTGAGTCTCAAATCCTAAACTACCACAGCTGAAATTTAAGCAAGAAATAGCATAAAAAAAATAACTGAATTATATTAATCTAATTTATTATTTTAAAATTTTTTTACTGATTAATTAAATTTTTAGAACTAGGAATAGCATAAAAAGAAATGACTTAATCAGATGATTACAGAGGCGAAAAATATGAAAACATTACAGAGGCGAAAAACATGAAAACATGAACACAGTGAGTGAGTGAGGAATAACATAAAAAGAAATCACTTAATTGACGTACCTGAAGATCATTCCATAACTTCTCTTTTAATTCAGGGTCCACCTTTGGCCAAGACGGAATGTCAATCGGCACCATTGTCCTTGCTAGCATTCCTAGATAGGACTGCAATTTGTGCCTGCCATCTCCAACTGGAACTCCAACTTGATTAAACCGTACTTTGAACTTTTCTCCTCGCGCTTTCTTTATCACCACTTTGTGCGTAGCACAAACACTTCGCGTTCCTCCAGATGTCCTTGTTTTGGTTGACTGTGTACTTTTTTCTGTGGGTTGTGGAGCTGTCTGCTGCGGAGAGGCAACATCTGCAGGAGGAATGGAGGCAGTCTCTAGCTCAGGTGCTGATTCTTCCACTTGTGGGGGGTCAGTTTTTTTCTTCTCATCTTCCACTCTATCCATGACTTGTTCAGACTGTTTTTTAGTTATTTTCCCCTTTTTTGCCATTCAATCTGCAGTAAAAATGATAAAATTAAAACAAAATTGAAATAGTAATAAATGATAAAGAATAGTGAATGTACATGCATTGGATATTAAGCACAATAAACGTAATTTACAAGTCCATTATTTATCTGCTAACTGTTTCACATATACTTAGACATTTATGTACAAAACAATAACAAACAGAGACTGTGCTATTGCAAAACAATTAAAACAAACGATTTCAGACTTAATATATAACTGATTTATTGCATGCAGAAACGACAGCAGAATTAATTCCCAGATATATTTAATCTAACAATAATTCTTATCAATAACCCACATATATTATCTAATAAATACCTGGTGTTTTTATTATTATATGTACATATAATAAATATTATTCTTGATCGCTAATATTAATCCTTGGATATCTTTTTCAGCCAAATTCCCTCGCCATCTTCCCTTTGATTTCCAACAGCAGTCTCATCATCATCGTCTTCAGCACCAACATCAACTATGGGGATTTTAGAGCAGAAAGGGGATTTTCTAAGATTGTGTCTCCAAGATCGTCGTCATTGTAGATCTCATGGTAGTCTCTTGTTGTTGAGGTTAACACGACTGACCAACTAGAATCAATGGGATCTTCGACATAGAAACTTGTTTCACCTGATCAACAGACACATATTTGTCATTCCTGTGACCTTGTCGACTAAGGTCCACAAGTGTGAAGCCAAGTTCGTCAACTTTGACGCCTCTGTCACAATCTGCCCATTTGCACAAGAATAGTGGGGCTTTAAACAAGTGGTAATCTAGTTCCCATATTTCTTCAATTCTCCCATAAAATGTCATATCACACTCTATGGGATTTAAATCCTTAGCACTAGAAGATGAATTGACAAAAGATAAAGTTAATTGACTTACTTAATATACGGAAACACTTCATTGTTGTTTAAAAGAACATGTAAGTGCGCCTCATCTCGTTCTTTTTCTTCAACAGATTTTAGTGTTGCAACCGATAAAGAACTGGAAAGCTTGCCTTGGTCCTTCGGAAGACCGGCAGTTGTGCAACTCTTTCTACAAAATTCTGCGCAGAATTCTACAGATTCTACTTTCAAATATGTTTCGGCTATACAACCTTCCGGAAAATAACGGTTTCGGACATAACTTTTCAACACTTTGTTAAAACGTTCGAACGCATACCTCCATCTATAGAAAACTGGACCACACAAACGCAATTCTTTCACCAAGTGGACTATTAAATGTATCATTATATCGAAAAAAGAGGGCGGGAATATTTTTTCAAGTTCGCACAAGGTTAGTACCACATCAGCTGCAATTTATCAAGCTTTGATACATCTACAACTTTGCTGCACAAAGTGTTGAAAAAAAAAACAGAGTCATATTATGGTAACTCTAACATTTTTCGGGAGTACAAAATGAATTGCTACTGGGAGGAGCTCTTGAAGGAGTATATGGCAGTCATGATACTTCATACCATATATTTTTAAGTCGGTCATAGATACACAATTTTTGATATTCGATGAATGTCCATATGGCAGCTTCATCGACGAGAGTGATTTGAACACTTTTCTTTTTTCTGCTTTTGTTAGAGTAAAAGAGGAAGGCGGCAGATAAGTTCTTTTTTCACGTGCTTCTGGAGCTAAATCAGGCATGACCCCTAATTATTTTGACCGGAAATTTCTTGAAATTGACGCATTTGGAGCAGGGGCAAGGTATTTTTTTGCGATTTTCACAATTTTGCTCAGCATAAATTAAAAACTTTTCAACCCCGATTTCATATTCCAACGAATCCCTATCTTTAGAAATCCAATCTTTCTCCATTGGATAACCTACTTCCTACCTGATTGTGATTTCAAATGTCAAAAAACTTGTAAGTCTAGCTAGAAGCATATATATATATACATTTATTTACACATATAAAATTCCTGGATAATATTTCATCTAGGCAACAAATGTCAATTAAATTTTAGTCAATTAAAGGCAACATATAAATAAAAGAAGATATCAAGATTTTACACAAATAACTATATTTTAGGTTGCACATATAATAGAAAATTAAAATAAACAAGAACTTGTATACAGGACACCATATAAAATGTAGGGTTGATACACCCTATCTACTTCCATTAACAGGCAGTGGTGGATTATGGTTACATTTTATGGGTTAAGTCTTTGTTAAAAGAAAAAAAGTATATAGTTTAAGTAAACAAGAACTTGGATATATACAGGGGTCCATATACCTTTGATTATCATTTGATTTTGAGTTTTGTTCTCTACATAGCTTAAAAATTCAAGCAAACAAGAAAAAAAACCAGAAAAGAAACCAATCAAAACAGAACTATACTACAAATACAATTGGAACCAATCAACCATAACAATTCAAGCAAACAAGAAAAGAAATCACAAAAAATAAGCACTGAAAAGAGCTATAAATCTGATGGACTAACCTGTAAATTAAGGAGAATGAGTCGACTTAGAGAACTTGAGTGCAACTAAGACGGCAGGCCTGAAAAAATAAAAGAAAAGGCAACAATTTTAATCAATAATTATTTTAATCAACAATAATTTTAATAATCCCTAAAAGTTGTTATAACAAGGCAACAATTGCAAGATAAATAAAATTATTATTGATTAAAATAATAATCCCTAAAGGTTGTTTATAACATGGCAACAATTGCAAGATTTATATGTTTTTTAACACTTGCTGACACAAGTTATGTCCACTGCAAAGTTTCAAAAGTCCAAAACAAACACATAGGAACTAGTACAAGAGCGTAGTTTAAGTTCAGGTAAAAGTTAAAAGATAAAGTGAAACATATTCTCATATAGTACATTCATATTTTTTTATTTACATTGTAACAACCCACTCTGTTAATTTGACAACTTAAAAGGAAGAGCAAATCTCCCATATCTGGTAATTGGCTCCCATTCTTTAGCTTGTAGCCTCATACATTCTCTGAGGTCTCTAATTCGACATTTGAGTACTTATCTTATTGCATTATTCCATCTACTTTTTTACATAATTTACTATTTCCAAGAAGGCTAGCTATTCTATTTTTCCCTGAACTTATAACACACCCCGATCATCCTTTACGAGCACAGTTATATTTTCATGAATGTACACTCCAGAATAACTAAACAGAGCATAAGAAAATCAGTATAAGTGAAATGACTTCATAACATTCCTACAAAATTACAAATTAAAATTAAATAGAGAAGAAAGAGACACATACCAACTGCAACCAGAAACAAGTGAGTCTCTATGGAGAAGAAAGATGACAGAAATAAGTGTGGCACCAGAAAAGCTGAGTAACAAGTACCAACTGCAACCAGAAGATCATATTTCATCAACCAGTGGCCCAAACTATAATTAACCAAAATTAGATTATAAAAATAAAAATAATTAGTGAATTAAACTAGCAGGCTAAAACAAAGTTTTAAAACAGAAGATTAATCACATAAAACATAGAAAACATTAACTTGTCACCACCGAAATCAGCATACAACTCGGAGAAATGCGGCAACTCCTAAAAGAATCTAAAGAACAAAGCAAAACTCAAACATACACAAAAGCTTAAAATCTCATATTACACCTAACCAAAAATTTAAATAAAAGCTCAGCCCTGACTCGACTCAAAGCTAAACAAAGTAAAGTAAACTACAACAGATTACACGCAGAAGCACACACAACTTGGCGCCTTGACTCGACTCCGCTAGCAAACTAAAAAGCTCAGCCCAGACTCGACCTAAACTCAACATTCAACATACGACTAAAACCCTGAATTCGAAGCAAAGCCCAGGAAGAACAATCAACCTACAAAACTCGATGATTAACAGCAACTCGACAAAAACACAGCAAAGAAAACGACTCAGTTTAAACAAATAGTGAACTACGACTCAACCAACTCGGTGTTTACTCGGCAAAACAGAGGAAACGACTCAGTAAATGAACACAATCAATCCGAACATCTATGACTCAACGCAACTACTCTACAAGACTAGATGCAAGCAAAACTCGGACAAAAGATCAACAACTCAGTAATACACATCAGTGTTTGACCCGGAAAGGACGAAATACAGCACAAATTTACAACCCAGCAACTCAGAACTGATTAACACTACATGAACAAACAGCCAACCCAGACATTTACTCGTTATACTGACTCGCTTACAACTAATTCGGCCAGGAGACTAGAAATATAAAAATTAATTAAAATTTGACATGCAAGAAACAGACCTCCGACCTCCAATTTAAAACCCCCAATTTAAAGCTTACCTAATTGAAGCTCTAACCTCCGACCTCTTCAATTGAACTCCGACCTCTTCAATCTCCGAGCTTTTCAACCTTAAACTTCTATTTATTACCTCCGACTTTGATTTATAACCTCCGACTTCGAGCACACGGAGTTGAAGTCCAATGCTGGTGAGAACACGTACAGAAGACACAATTAAAAAATCAAAGACTCGAGTAATTAAAAAATTAGGGTTTCAAATTAAAACCCCCAAATATAAAGCTTACCTAATTGAAGCTCTAACCTCCGACCTCTTCAATTGAACTCCGACCTCTTCAATCTCCGAGCTTTTCAACCTTCAACTTCGATTTATAACCTCCGGCTTTGATTTATAACCTCCGACTTCGAGCTTAAGCTGGTGAGAACACAGGGCTGGTGAGAACACAGAGCTGGTGATGAGCTTAAGCTTCGAGAGAGTTTCGACGACGGGGATGGGGTCTTCAGCTTCAGCTTCGAGAGAGTCGCCGACTGGGTAGCTTCGAGAGAGTTACGAGAGAGCTTCGAGTTGTGTGAGCTTAGAGTGTTCTAATTTGTTTTTGTCTTTTTTTGTTTTTGATTTGGTTTTTAGATTTTAATTTATTGGTTTTGATTTGTCTTCGTGCCTAAAAATTTTCGTACACATTTTGACTCTTTCTCGAAGCTTCCTCCCATATTTCCTTCCGGAATCGGCTGAAGTGGTTCCTTCTTAGTACCTTCCCTCATGAAGTTCAGGTATGGGGAAGGAAATGTGTGCGTGTGTGGGTCGTGTTAGTGTTTCATTCGTTAATAAAAATCCCCTTCATATCCATTTCAGGTATTTTTCTCTTTACTCTCTCATTTCAATTCTCTCTTTTGCATACATTGAGGACAATGCATGATTTAGGTATGGGGAGGGCTTTAGTGTAATTCTTAAAAAATGAAAAAACCCTAAAAAATGAAAAATTAGAAAAAATCCAAAAATAGAGATTCTTTTAGCTAAGTTGTCTTTCCCTCACTCGAACTTTAGGAGTAGTTGGTGTTTTACATGTTTTCGAAAAGTATATATATGTAGTGTCTTTTAGATAATTTGAACGTAGTTGAGTAAGGTTGTCTTTTTGAAACTTGTATCGACCGATTTGTACTTTAAAATCCAAGATGGCACACACATTTGCACAAGACCTTTGATGGAGAGATTGTCTAGTGATATTATTCGATACCTGAGAGAGAACCCACATGTTGAAACAATGTCGAATCAAACCTTTGCGAATAAAAAAATAGCAAAAAAAAAAAAAGATAGAAAAAGAAAAGGAATAACTACTTCAATACCCATTGTTCTTTATAGATAAAATCTTAAGATAAATGGGCAAAAGTAGATTGGCTAGTCTCGTTTTGTGGCCTTTGTTACTCGAGCAATTAAGTCCGTAGGGGGATTTCAAAACCTAGTGCCCTAAGACCGTTTGGTTTGGGAGTCACTGACCCAAAGCTCGTTACATGGGTAACACTGTTTGCCTAAGAAAACGGACAAAATAAAGTCAATGCAAAAAAAAAAAAAAAAAAAAAAGAGAGAAGAATAAGAGTTTGTGAAGTTTGGCTAGATATTTGTTTCGATAGAGATTGGGTCAGTTCGATATTGGTTGAAAAAGAGAAAATGTTCCTAGACGATTAGGATCCATCAAAGACCTTAAATTCATTACACTCCTTGGATTTCTAGTAAATCTTTGTGTCGATGCAAGTATATTAGAGACAACTGTATCTTGATTATTAGTAGATGAGTCTTTAAGTCGTATTTTCCTTAAAAAAACGTTTTTTGTTAACACCAACGAAATTAGAGTAGAGTCGAGTAGACACTTGCTAGAATGTCTCGAAGATTTTATGGGTATATCTTCTGTAAACCCTTAGGAGACAAAACTCCTCTTGTAGAGATCGTCTACGAGTTTAACGGGTTGGTGAACCTAAAATCACCCGTCACGCCTGATAAGTGGTATTTATACACACTTATAGGCCTTCATTTCCACTTAAATTGGTTGATTGTACTTAAGTGTTTAGTGTCTTTTGATGTGTTTTTATTGTTTTTCTGTGCAGGTCACGAGTTGAGGTGATGAAGTGATTTTCTATCATTTTAGGTTGGTTTTGGTGCATTAATTGCAAGAATAGAGAATTGTGGATTCACCGCGACTTGGGATTTTGTGGGTACATCTTCTACAAACCCTCACGAGAACACACTCGTCCACTAGAGCTATCTAGGGGTTTAAAGGGCTTGTTGCATATGCTAAATGCAACCGTGATCACCTACGGAAGTGGTACTAGAAGCGAGGAAGGACATGCACGCGAGAACGAGCAAGAAACGAAGAAACGGGAGTGCCATCACAGACACTAGCGCGCCCGCGCTAACCTGTAGCGCGCCCGCGCTACAGACTGCTGCATCTAGCGCGCCTGCGCTAAGTTAGCGCGGCCGCGCCCAGCAGAACTTCCCCGGGCCGATTTTTTACAGCTTTTTAGCGGATTTTCGCAGCGGTCGAGGCCCGGTTGACTTGGTCAATTTATTTTAAATTCTCATGTGTAAAACCCTAGCCTCCAAGTAGTTTTTAGGAAGAACAATATCGTAGTTAAGTTTTAATCATTCAAGCACATTATCAGTTGTATTGGATCGTTCTTTGCGAGGAAGTGACAGTTTCGAGCAAGATCGTGAACATCAAATCTGTAACGTGTGATCCTTATTATTATTAATTCAAGCATTTTTATTCCGTTTAATTCTCGTAGTTTATTTATCATGTTTTCATTAGAACCCATGATGTCGATTAGTTCGATTATGAACTAACCGCCTTCATGAGATTCTAATGGATTTATCGATGTAATCTAGTATCGAATATTAATTACTTGATTTTGTGACGTACGTTGATTTCTTTGCATGAGCCGTGCTTATTCTTCTTAGGAGCGTAGCTAACTTCTGAGTTGTTTGTTAATTCTTTCTGAAGCGAGAGTGGATGATTGAATTTAGAACTATGCCATGTAAACATAGGATTATGTGAATGAAACATAATTTGTGGTAGACTTGAACTATTTTTATCACCCTGTGTAATCACGATAGATGACTTGTTATTAAACCTCTCTGCTTACACTACCGCTATAGAGATATAGGGTCTGAGCTTTGTTGGTGTCCATGAGATTTCTGTCTTAATTGCGGATTTTGATTGGTATGATATGTGTGCAACGAGAGTTGGCATGTATTACTTTCGTGTTGTCTGATTAGGATCAACAGTCGCATGTTAATCAGTAATTTCAATTCTAGATGAATTCGATAATGAAGTTAGAATCCCATGTGTTTTCCTATTCTGAATTTGATTAGCAATTTTAATTATTAGTATAAAAGAAACCAATCCTTGTTAATTGTCTTAGCAGTGATAATTGATCATACATTGTTGCATAGGTGCGTATTCTTAATTCACCAGTCTCTGTGGGATCGAACTTAATATATTACTTGTGATCACGTGCGCTTGCGTGTAGTGTAGATTTCACCGAACAAGTTTTTGGCGCCGCTGCCGGGGACTCGGTGTTAATTAATTAGTTTATGTACTTGTCATCAGTGTGCATTAAAATTCACTGACTAGGATTCTATTCTCTTCTCACTTTTCTTCTTTTCTTTATTTCAGGTGCTTGGATCGCGTTTATGCAAACACATTCTCAAACCAGTAAGGAAGCAATGGATTCATCTTCTTTCTCTGATTCTGAAACAATGAATTATGCAAGGACAGCAGTTGGTGAGGCGTCACGTGAATTTTCTCGTTTGAACATCAATGATAATCAGGCTGACACAATTGAACCAGCAATATCAGCCAGTGGCATTCGCATCAAACCATCAATCATTCTCAAGCTGCAAGATACCATTCAATTTGGGGGTTCTGTTCTTGAGGACCCAAACCTACATCTAAGGAATTTCGAGAAATTCATTACTGCATTGGATTTCAATATCGGACCTAAAGATCTAGTGAAGCTGAGACTCTTTCCATTCACGCTACGTGATGTAGCACGATCGTGGTTTATCTCTCTCTCGGCAAGCACTACTAATAGCTGGAACAAGTTGGAGAAAATATTCTGTACAAGGTTTTATCCTCTAATCAAAGTATCAGCTATCAAAAACACTGAAGGCAAATTCTCTCAATTCTCGGGAGAATATCTTTGCCTAGCGTGGGACCGATTCAAGAAGATTCTCGAAAATCTCAAGGAAGATGACATGCCTCCGGGGATGGCAATTAATTACTTCTACAGGGGTCTTAACAGTCAATGTAGAGCAGAGTTAGACGTGGCAGCTGGAGGAAGTTTGTGGAACAAAAGCTTCGATGATGCTTACGAACTGATAGAGAAACTAGCCGCTGCTGAGCACAAAGATCTAAAGTGGAAGATTCCAAAAGAGGAAGAATCGGAGGAGGATGAAGCGGTCGAAGTCACTCAGGAAGTCCAGATGACTAATTGGCACAGAATCAGAGCTCACTCAGACTCAAACTTTAATGCATGTGGAGACACTTGTCCTCTATTCTCTGCCAGTGCGAATAACCAATCTGTAGTTCAACCACCTGCTGTTTCAACACTGAATGAAGCACAGTACCGAAGAATAATCAGGCGTATTGACGTGTTGGAGGAACGAATTGGTCGCTTTGCTGATATACTAACGGATTCTCTTGCTGAAGCGTTCTTGGCACTAGACGTCAATGTTACTTGGGATTCGTTTGGTTATGGAACGAGGTATCCTCCACAGGATACTTCATCAGAATCGGATTAAGTCTGGACTTCACGTCGAGCTAACGACGTTAAACAAGCGCTTCGTGGGAGGCAACCCACGCATTGGAACCACATTGTACCATTGTAAACCTCAAAAACACAAAAAATCGAAAAATTCAGCCTTCGGGGTCAGACACTAGCGCGCCCGCGCTAAGTTTCACGGCGCGCCCGCGCTATACTTAGCGCGGCCGCGCTACTGACTGCCGAGTCAGCCGAATTTTCACCCAAAAATTTTCTTTTTTCGTTTTTAAAAGCCCACAATCCTAATTTTGCATGCCTAGCCCGAAATACATCCCATAAAACCCTAACTCAACTCTACAATCCTTATATAAACACAAAACCCACATCCAAATCCCATTATAATTCTCTAAACCCTAAATATATATACACATCCATACACACAACCTTCATCCAATCTTTCAAACCCATTACACATAAACCTCTTGCAACTCTAAATCCTTACCAATGGCACCCAAACGAGCCCGTAGATCACAAGGAACTAGCTCACAAGCCCCTACATCTAGCGATTCTTCTTCGATGGGTGAGGTTGAGTTCACCTCGGATGGTGCGCGAACCGAGTTTCAACGGCTTATGAATAAGTCGTTAGTTAAGGAGAGGGGATTCTTACCCACGGCGGAGGATGGTGAGCTTTTGAACATGGTTCAAGAGAGGGGTTGGGAATCTTTTTGCGAGGCTCCGGAGGCGGTTCCCTTGGCTATTATTCGAGAGTTTTATGCTAATGCCAAGGAGAATCGAGATGGATTCACTGTGGTACGGGGAATCCGTGTTGATTATAGTGCGGAGGCGATCCGTAGAGTTATTGGGGGGTGTGCCAAGCGCCGTAATGAAGAAGATTGGGTGGTTGAGAGGATTGGGCGTGCCAAACGCCGTTTTGATGACGATCCAATTGATTTTGAGCGGTTGGTGTATGACATGTGTGTACCGGACACACATTGGAAGATGACTGCACCTCCTTTGCCGGCACATGTTTCGTTTCCAGCAGCCGCGTTGAACCGGTATGCGAAGGCGTGGAACGCCTTCATCTGTGCTAACATCATGCCATCTTCACATGGGCATGAGGTGACAGTGGAGAGAGCTATTCTGCTCTTTGGGATTGTCTCGGGCAAGTATATTGATCTGGGACATGTTATTCATCAGGGGATTCTGAGGTTCTTGAAGGGAGGAACCACTGGTGCCATTCCATATGGCACAATTGTGACGAAGCTCTGTCGAACGAGCGGTGTTCGTTGGCCATCCAACGAGCAATTACAGTTGCCAGGGACACCTATTGATCATTCGGCGATCAGTCGGATGACAGAGTGGGATGGAGGAATTCCCCACCCTCGAGGCCTCGGGTACTTATATGATGAGATGCCAGGGGGACGTCCAGAGTTTGTGAGGAGGGAGCAGCCTAGAGCTTCTGGAGCTGGTACTTCACAGACGGAGAGGAGCTCCGAACCAATGGGAGATGCTCATTATCGCCGCCTAGCTAGACGGATGGACACCATGCACGACATCCACCAGAGGTTTGCTTATGACTTGACACAGGCTCTAGGTAGTGCTTTCCAGGCACAGGGGGTCACAGTTCAGTGGCCAGTATTCGGAGCAGGGATGCAGTATCCTCCACCTGATTCACCTCCAGCAGAGGAGGGGGAGGACTCGGACTCCGAGTAGGTATGTGGGCGCTCTAGCCTTTTTATCACTTTCAATGGGGACATTGAAAATTTTAAGTTTGGGGGTGGTAATCTAAGGAAGAGCATATTATTAGATAGTTTTTTTTTATTATTATTTGCATGTGTAGTTAGATCATGTAGTTCACGTTTATTTTATTTTGCTTTGATTATTTCTCACGTTTTCTTTCTTATTTTTCTCAATTTTTTTTATTTTAACATGTTTAGTGGTAATTGTCATAGTTAGTATCACGAGCATTTGCATGAATTATGAAGTTAAGCCAAGTTAATTGCCTATGATGAGTTATGTGCGTAGTTCTTGATTAGTAGTTTCAATTGCAATGCTAGGTTAGTACTTGGAAATTGCTTGTGTTGGAAATTGTAATTCACATATGTTCTTGAGATAGGACTTAGACGAAATTCCATGAATTCTAGGATTGAATTGAACACCCTTCAGCTTAGGTCTGTAAATCTTAAGTTTGGGGGAACTGAGGAGTAGATATGCCTTTCTTAAAAAAAAAAAAAAGAAAAAAAAATATAGTAGTAATAAATTCACTAAAAAAAATAAGTGGTAGAATTAACTAGGTTGAGCTCATTAGTACTCGAGTAATTAAGTCTGAGGGGACTTTGTGCCTAACAACCTAAAGCCCTTCGTGGTTTGGGATTGTTGACCCAACGCTCGCTACATGGGTACTAGTGCATAAATCTTTAGGGATCTCAGCCATTGCACGGTTAAATAAACCACTAGAATAAAGTGAATAATTGGTGTGTGAAGTCTTATGGTGTTCGTAACGCATTTACACTGCGAAGCGCTCTGACCTTAGACCAAGCAATTAAACACCAATAAAAAGAAAAAAAAAAATAGTGAATAAAATAGAAGGGTGTGGACATTCTTTGGGACCTTGGCTTTTAGTTGGACTTGAGTGACGGGGTGTTAGTTTTAAACTTTTACGATTCTTGATTGGGATTCTATGGGAGTAGTAGTTTTTGTCTTGTCTCAATAAAAGAGCATGCTTGCACACACTGGCACTCCACACTTGTAAATAGAAGAGTAATTGACTTGGTAGCGAGAGAGATGAAATTCGAGAACATTAGCACAATCTGAGGTATTAAAAATTTGCAAGGCAATTACTTCATAGTTCACTCATTCATCACGTAGTTGCATTCATGCATTGCATTGTATTATTGTATAGTGTCGTTGACGCTTGAGGACAAGCATCAGTTTAAGTTTGGGGGTGTGATAAGTGGTATTTATACACACTTATAGGCCTTCATTTCCACTTAAATTGGTTGATTGTACTTAAGTGTTTAGTGTCTTTTGATGTGTTTTTATTGTTTTTCTGTGCAGGTCACGAGTTGAGGTGATGAAGTGATTTTCTATCATTTTAGGTTGGTTTTGGTGCATTAATTGCAAGAATAGAGAATTGTGGATTCACCGCGACTTGGGATTTTGTGGGTACATCTTCTACAAACCCTCACGAGAACACACTCGTCCACTAGAGCTATCTAGGGGTTTAAAGGGCTTGTTGCATATGCTAAATGCAACCGTGATCACCTACGGAAGTGGTACTAGAAGCGAGGAAGGACATGCACGCGAGAACGAGCAAGAAACGAAGAAACGGGAGTGCCATCACAGACACTAGCGCGCCCGCGCTAACCTGTAGCGCGCCCGCGCTACAGACTGCTGCATCTAGCGCGCCTGCGCTAAGTTAGCGCGACCGCGCCCAGCAGAACTTCCCCGGGCCGATTTTTTACAGCTTTTTAGCGGATTTTCGCAGCGGTCGAGGCCCGGTTGACTTGGTCAATTTATTTTAAATTCTCATGTGTAAAACCCTAGCCTCCAAGTAGTTTTTAGGAAGAACAATATCGTAGTTAAGTTTTAATCATTCAAGCACATTATCAGTTGTATTGGATCGTTCTTTGCGAGGAAGTGACAGTTTCGAGCAAGATCGTGAACATCAAATCTGTAACGTGTGATCCTTATTATTATTAATTCAAGCATTTTTATTCCGTTTAATTCTCGTAGTTTATTTATCATGTTTTCATTAGAACCCATGATGTCGATTAGTTCGATTATGAACTAACCGCCTTCATGGGATTCTAATGGATTTATCGATGTAATCTAGTATCGAATATTAATTACTTGATTTTGTGACGTACGTTGATTTCTTTGCATGAGCCGTGCTTATTCTTCTTAGGAGCGTAGCTAACTTCTGAGTTGTTTGTTAATTCTTTCTGAAGCGAGAGTGGATGATTGAATTTAGAACTATGCCATGTAAACATAGGATTATGTGAATGAAACATAATTTGTGGTAGACTTGAACTATTTTTATCACCCTGTGTAATCACGATAGATGACTTGTTATTAAACCTCTCTGCTTACACTACCGCTATAGAGATATAGGGTCTGAGCTTTGTTGGTGTCCATGAGATTTCTGTCTTAATTGCGGATTTTGATTGGTATGATATGTGTGCAACGAGAGTTGGCATGTATTACTTTCGTGTTGTCTGATTAGGATCAACAGTCGCATGTTAATCAGTAATTTCAATTCTAGATGAATTCGATAATGAAGTTAGAATCCCATGTGTTTTCCTATTCTGAATTTGATTAGCAATTTTAATTATTAGTATAAAAGAAACCAATCCTTGTTAATTGTCTTAGCAGTGATAATTGATCATACATTGTTGCATAGGTGCGTATTCTTAATTCACCAGTCTCTGTGGGATCGAACTTAATATATTACTTGTGATCACGTGCGCTTGCGTGTAGTGTAGATTTCACCGAACAACGCCTACGAAAAGGAGCCTAGGAATCGCATCTAGTTTTCTTAGTTTATTTTATTTTCTTTTGATTTTTACTCGAGGACGAGCAAAAGATAGGTATGGGGAAGTTTGATTAGTCCATATTTTTGCATATTTAAGTGCCTATTTTTTGTTTATTTTCGTAGTATTAATCACTTATTTATTTTATTTCAGGAAATTGTAGGTAAATAAAGAAAGAAGAGAAAATGCAAGAAAAAGAAGAAAAGGGAAAAGAAAAGAAGAAAAAAAGAGTTGGCAACTAAGGGACACATGGAGGGCCACAATCTTCCCAACACACAAGGCACATGGATGGTCAAGATTGAGCCACCCTACCCCCAAACCCTAATTCTTTAGTTATAAATACCCCCTTATCTTTACTTGTAAGGAGTAACCTAGAAACCTAGGATTTCATATTTTTAGTAGCCTCTCTTTTATGTAGTAGATCTAGTAGTAGCACTCTAAATTTGTAAACACTTTTATTATATCAATACAAGTATTCATTTTTGTTCTTAAATCTTGCTCTTTACTTTTACTTCAAGGCTATGAAATCTTCCTCTAACTACAAAAGGTTCAAATTTGTTTGTAGATTGGAAGGAGCCTAATTATATGTTTTAAGCTTGCATTTTTTAGTATTTAAATTGAGCCCCTTTTAATTCTCAATATTATTAGTGGGTTCAATGGTTTAGTATTCTAGATTTTGATTTTAGCTTGTAGTTTGATGGGGTTTTGTTAGAGACTTGGTAGATAAGCTAGTTTTGAAGTTTTGTGTGATTTGGAGTTAATTTGGTATGCTTTGGTGTTTCTCTTTGTTCTTGATTTTGGGGCTTTTTGGTGTAAATTTTAGTTTATGATTTTGACTTGAGGTTAGTGGGTTTTGGTTAGTTATATTTTATATAGGCTAGATTTGAAGTTTGGTATGATTTGGAGTTGATTTGGTTTGATTTGGGTCTTGTTTTGTTAAAAAAATAGGTAGTTTAGGAGCTATTAAGTGTAGAATTTGGTGTTAGATTTGGTTTAGAGGTTAGTGGGGTTTGATTAGTTTTAATAGGAATGGCTAAATTTTCCGGTTAAATCAATTTTCCGGTGAGATTTAGAGTATTCCGGGCTCCTTCATAGTTCCGTTATCGCTGTTTTCATTTACAGTAGGTACCCGTGGATGTTCAGGATTATAATCTCGGTTATTGTTTTTGGTGTTTGACGTTTGTTCCTCCGGCGCGTGCGCGCGTGAAGCCAGTTTCTTGTTTTATTTTCCCTTCGCACTGCATCCATCTTTCTGCGTTCTTGTTTACTTTTTAACGTTTATATACACCACGTCTTGCTTTCTTTCTTTACCAATGCCAAACTGTTTGTCCAGACTTAGCCGCAAATCATTTCTTTTTCTATTTTTGTAACTTTAGTTTCGTTAGTTTAAATTTAAATTGTAGTTTTAAATTAATATTTAGATTAATAAAAAACCTCAAAATCTCTTGGTCTAATTTGATTAAGTTAAAAATTAAGGTTTTCGCGAAAATAAATTTAGTCCTTGGAACGAATCTTATATTACTAAAACGGGATCGTGCACTTGCGATTAATATCAAAATCATATTTTGAGCACATCAAGTTTTTGGCGCCGCTGCCGGGGACTAAAATTAATTTTCGCGCCTTAATTTTTAATTTTTCGGATTAGTTTTTTTTATATTCTCTCACTTCTTTTTTGTTGAATTTTAGGAAATTGGAAGAGTATGAGCTAGCTTGAAATAAGTGGAGAATATTCTTGGAGTATTGGAAGCTTGCTTGGGTAACTTGTATCTCTTTCCTATTTCATTTTTTTTATTTAGAAAATCACAAACAAATTTGAAAATTGAAAATCACAAAACAAATCAAGAAAATTAAAACCCAAAAATATTAGTTAGAACTACATATGTGTCGCATCATGCATTTAATCACTTAGGGCACATAATTTAGATTTTAATTTTTGTTTTTAAATTTTCGTACCTGTATTTGTGGTGATCGCTGGAGGACCCCAAGGTACGTTAATTTTCTTTCTTTCTTTAGATAAAACACGTAGTGTAGAGCATCCATAGTTGTTTACCGCTTTAATTATCTCGTTGTGTGGAACATCATTTTAAATAAATCTTAAGGGCAAAACCCACTCATAAGATAAGGGAAGGGATTTCATCACTCTTTCCTTGGCCCACAACAACTAATTTCTTCATTTGCATTTACCTAGCCTTTAATAAAAATGAATTAGACGTTAGCCCCTAGGATTTCGCGCTTAATTAGGAAGGTACCTAAAAAACGAGGTAATCTTTAATTATTCCGACTCTTCGGTGTCTAAGGCAAGCGAAAGCTTACCTGGCCGATTAAGGTTTGGTGTCTAAGCGCGGAGATTGGCCTCTTGGCAATGCCTGCTCCAAACTGGCCAAACCGGTCCGAATAATTTTGGATTTATTGAGTTTTTGGTGGTCCTTAACGTTAGGAGCAAGGTCTAGTTCATTTTTATTAGGGAACCCTAGATTTAGGTTTTTCTTTCTCTTTTACACCCTTTCTTTTGTGTGTTTTAATTTTTCGCACTTACTTGCTACGTGTTTACTATCTTGTTTATGCGAACTACTTGGGTTAGGAACGAGTCATCTAGATTAGTGAGACCTATAATCGAGATTCCCTCGTCCTCTTCGGACTCCGAACCCATAGAAGCTAGCGAACCGATAGTAAACATGGCATTGTCTCTTAAAGACCGCTGTTACCCATCCCGTTCCGCTCAACCATCGTGCATTACCCTTCCTCCCGTTAATGGGAATAATTTCGAGATTAAGGCACATCACATTAGTATGTTGCCTAAGTTTTTAGGGAGTGAAGGTGAGGATCCCTACCTTTTTATCCAAGAATTTGAGGAGGTTTGTGGTTTACAAAAACTACAACAATTGAGTGAAGACTCCATTCGGCTTAGACTAATCACCTTCGCTTTAAAAGAAAATGCTAAAAAATGGTTGTATAGTCTTCCCGTTAATTCTATTTCCACTTGGGAGGGGTTTGTGGTAGTGTTTCTTAAAAAGTATTTTCCAAACCATAAGACTACTCGAATTACAAATGAAATAAATCAATTTCGACAAAAGGAAAATGAGTCTTTTTGGAAATTCTTTGATCGTTTCAAAAATCTTCTATCACAATGCCCCCACCATGGAATTGAAAAATGGAGACTTTGCAAAATTGTTTACGAGGCCTTAGATAGTCAAACAACCGCTTTGTTAGAGTCTATGTGCCAAGGCAAATTCATAGAGAAAGATGAGGATCAAGGGTGGGAATTATTCGAGGATTTAGCGGAAAAGACTATGATGTGGGAGTCAACTAGGGAGCCCAAAAAGTCAATTCAATCGTCTAGTGCTAGGGGTTTGCATTCAATAGGAAACAATGTGGCAACCGATGCCAAACTAGCCACCCTAACTAGGAGACTTGAAGCTTTAGAAACTAGTAAATCTCCCCCACAAATGTCGATGCTCCCTAATTACAATTATCAAAATCCCGGAACCCAACCTTCGCACGAACTAGAACAAGTAAATGCGATGTTTCAAAATCCTAGAAATGATGCGTTTGCACCCACTTACAATCCCGGGTGGAAGAATCACCCGAATTTCTCATGGACCCAAGGTCAAAATTGTCAAGTTCCTCAACCCAATTTTCAAATGAATCAAGGGCCAAATTCTTTTTCAACTCCTCAACAAAATTTTCAACAAAGGCCCAACCCAAACTCTTACCCAAATCAAGGTCCAAATTCATGTCATAACCCAATTCAAACTCCTTTGAATCCTCCCGGTTTCAATGATTCGGATAAACGCCTCAATTCCTTAGAAAAGAGTTTGGAAGCCTTAGTGAAATCGCAAACTAATTTGACCCAATCTCAACAAACTTTCATGACAACCCTAACCCAAGATAGGCAAATCTTGCATTCTAACGTGCAAGCCGTGTCTAAGTTAGAGGCCCAATTGAGTCAATTAGCTAGCGCATTGTGTGAGCGAGAGAAAAACAAATTCCCAAGTCAACCCGAGGTCAATCCTAAGTTTCCTCTCAATCAAAGACCTCCCGAGAATGTTAATGCGATTATCTCTCTAAGGTCGGGAAATCAAGTGGATAACAAGGTTGGTGAGCACGTTAATGAAAATGAGGAGTCGATTCCTAAACAAAACCCTTCTTTGTCTAGAACTATTTATGACAAACCCGAATGTTCTAGAATCCGTGAGTCTATGAGAGAACGTAGTCCTGGGCCCATTTCTCAAAAGCCCAACGAAGAAGTTTATAAGCCAAAGGTTCCTTACCCACAAAGACTCATTCGCCCTAAACAATCGGCCCAAATGGAACAAATTCTAGAGGTTTTCAAACAAGTCAAGATAAACATTCCTCTTTTAGATGCTATTCAACAAGTTCCTTCCTATGCCAAGTGTCTAAAAGATTTGTGTACCCATAAGAGAACCACCCATGTTCCTAAGAAAGCCTTTTTGACCTCACAAGTTAGCTCGATTCTCTCGAATCAAATTCCCGTGAAATATAAGGACCCCGGTTGTCCTACAATTTCTTGTGTCATAGGCAATACTTTTGTGGATAAAGCTTTACTTGATTTAGGAGCGAGTGTGAATCTTCTTCCTTTCTCGGTCTACCAAGCCCTAGGTTTAGGGGATCTCAAGACCACCAATATGACCCTTCAACTTGCTGATCGTTCTATTAAAATGCCGAAGGGAATTATTGAGGATGTGTTAATCAAAATCGGTGATTTTATCTTTCCCGTTGACTTTGTTGTTCTCGAGACTCAACCCGTCTCGAATCCTAAGAACCAAATTCCTATCATTTTAGGACGGCCTTTTCTTGCTACATCCAATGCCTTAATTAATTGTAGGAATGGTTCAATGAAGCTCACTTTTGGAAACATGACCATAGACTTAAACATTTTCAATGTAGGAAAAGAACCCAACGAGCTTTATGAGCAACCAATAGGGGTTAATGTAGTCAACAAGTTTGTCACATGGTCTAGCTTTGAGGATAGTGAGATTGAGTCTCTTCTCAACGAGGATTTCAAAGCCAACAACGAGAACAATAGGGAATATCATGAGTCGTTGAAAGAGTTGACCTCGGAGGAGTTGTTAGGAGAATTGAACGACATTTGTTCAAAATGGGAAACTCCGCCCGAGATTGTGCGTGTTGACCCTAGGCCCGATTTAGAGAGTCATGTAGGTGAATTACCGACATTTGACTCATTGTTCCATCATTCACATAGCGCCTTAGGAAAGGATGACATCATTTCTTACATCGTTCCTAGTGATTTATCCTATGACCAAAAATGCATAGTCTCTAATTTGCTTGATAATAAAGAAGCGTTAAGTTGGTTTAGGGAGAACATTAGTGATACTTGTCCTATAGGGGTAAATGATGGTCACGTGCTTGAGAAAGTCTTCGTGCCTAAAAATTTTCGTACACATTTTGACTCTTTCTCGAAGCTTCCTCCCATATTTCCTTCCGGAATCGGCTGAAGTGGTTCCTTCTTAGTACCTTCCCTCATGAAGTTCAGGTATGGGGAAGGAAATGTGTGCGTGTGTGGGTCGTGTTAGTGTTTCATTCGTTAATAAAAATCCCCTTCATATCCATTTCAGGTATTTTTCTCTTTACTCTCTCATTTCAATTCTCTCTTTTGCATACATTGAGGACAATGCATGATTTAGGTATGGGGAGGGCTTTAGTGTAATTCTTAAAAAATGAAAAAACCCTAAAAAATGAAAAATTAGAAAAAATCCAAAAATAGAGATTCTTTTAGCTAAGTTGTCTTTCCCTCACTCGAACTTTAGGAGTAGTTGGTGTTTTACATGTTTTCGAAAAGTATATATATGTAGTGTCTTTTAGATAATTTGAACGTAGTTGAGTAAGGTTGTCTTTTTGAAACTTGTATCGACCGATTTGTACTTTAAAATCCAAGATGGCACACACATTTGCACAAGACCTTTGATGGAGAGATTGTCTAGTGATATTATTCGATACCTGAGAGAGAACCCACATGTTGAAACAATGTCGAATCAAACCTTTGCGAATAAAAAAATAGCAAAAAAAAAAAAAGATAGAAAAAGAAAAGGAATAACTACTTCAATACCCATTGTTCTTTATAGATAAAATCTTAAGATAAATGGGCAAAAGTAGATTGGCTAGTCTCGTTTTGTGGCCTTTGTTACTCGAGCAATTAAGTCCGTAGGGGGATTTCAAAACCTAGTGCCCTAAGACCGTTTGGTTTGGGAGTCACTGACCCAAAGCTCGTTACATGGGTAACACTGTTTGCCTAAGAAAACGGACAAAATAAAGTCAATGCAAAAAAAAAAAAAAAAAAAAGAGAGAGAAGAATAAGAGTTTGTGAAGTTTGGCTAGATATTTGTTTCGATAGAGATTGGGTCAGTTCGATATTGGTTGAAAAAGAGAAAATGTTCCTAGACGATTAGGATCCATCAAAGACCTTAAATTCATTACACTCCTTGGATTTCTAGTAAATCTTTGTGTCGATGCAAGTATATTAGAGACAACTGTATCTTGATTATTAGTAGATGAGTCTTTAAGTCGTATTTTCCTTAAAAAAACGTTTTTTGTTAACACCAACGAAATTAGAGTAGAGTCGAGTAGACACTTGCTAGAATGTCTCGAAGATTTTATGGGTATATCTTCTGTAAACCCTTAGGAGACAAAACTCCTCTTGTAGAGATCGTCTACGAGTTTAACGGGTTGGTGAACCTAAAATCACCCGTCACGCCTACGAAAAGGAGCCTAGGAATCGCATCTAGTTTTCTTAGTTTATTTTATTTTCTTTTGATTTTTACTCGAGGACGAGCAAAAGATAGGTATGGGGAAGTTTGATTAGTCCATATTTTTGCATATTTAAGTGCCTATTTTTTGTTTATTTTCGTAGTATTAATCACTTATTTATTTTATTTCAGGAAATTGTAGGTAAATAAAGAAAGAAGAGAAAATGCAAGAAAAAGAAGAAAAGGGAAAAGAAAAGAAGAAAAAAAGAGTTGGCAACTAAGGGACACATGGAGGGCCACAATCTTCCCAACACACAAGGCACATGGATGGTCAAGATTGAGCCACCCTACCCCCAAACCCTAATTCTTTAGTTATAAATACCCCCTTATCTTTACTTGTAAGGAGTAACCTAGAAACCTAGGATTTCATATTTTTAGTAGCCTCTCTTTTATGTAGTAGATCTAGTAGTAGCACTCTAAATTTGTAAACACTTTTATTATATCAATACAAGTATTCATTTTTGTTCTTAAATCTTGCTCTTTACTTTTACTTCAAGGCTATGAAATCTTCCTCTAACTACAAAAGGTTCAAATTTGTTTGTAGATTGGAAGGAGCCTAATTATATGTTTTAAGCTTGCATTTTTTAGTATTTAAATTGAGCCCCTTTTAATTCTCAATATTATTAGTGGGTTCAATGGTTTAGTATTCTAGATTTTGATTTTAGCTTGTAGTTTGATGGGGTTTTGTTAGAGACTTGGTAGATAAGCTAGTTTTGAAGTTTTGTGTGATTTGGAGTTAATTTGGTATGCTTTGGTGTTTCTCTTTGTTCTTGATTTTGGGGCTTTTTGGTGTAAATTTTAGTTTATGATTTTGACTTGAGGTTAGTGGGTTTTGGTTAGTTATATTTTATATAGGCTAGATTTGAAGTTTGGTATGATTTGGAGTTGATTTGGTTTGATTTGGGTCTTGTTTTGTTAAAAAAATAGGTAGTTTAGGAGCTATTAAGTGTAGAATTTGGTGTTAGATTTGGTTTAGAGGTTAGTGGGGTTTGATTAGTTTTAATAGGAATGGCTAAATTTTCCGGTTAAATCAATTTTCCGGTGAGATTTAGAGTATTCCGGGCTCCTTCATAGTTCCGTTATCGCTGTTTTCATTTACAGTAGGTACCCGTGGATGTTCAGGATTATAATCTCGGTTATTGTTTTTGGTGTTTGACGTTTGTTCCTCCGGCGCGTGCGCGCGTGAAGCCAGTTTCTTGTTTTATTTTCCCTTCGCACTGCATCCATCTTTCTGCGTTCTTGTTTACTTTTTAACGTTTATATACACCACGTCTTGCTTTCTTTCTTTACCAATGCCAAACTGTTTGTCCAGACTTAGCCGCAAATCATTTCTTTTTCTATTTTTGTAACTTTAGTTTCGTTAGTTTAAATTTAAATTGTAGTTTTAAATTAATATTTAGATTAATAAAAAACCTCAAAATCTCTTGGTCTAATTTGATTAAGTTAAAAATTAAGGTTTTCGCGAAAATAAATTTAGTCCTTGGAACGAATCTTATATTACTAAAACGGGATCGTGCACTTGCGATTAATATCAAAATCATATTTTGAGCACATCAAATGACCCTATTAAAACCCAGCATAAATCAAACTCGCGACTCGACTTCATAACACAGACTCGGTGCTTTCTAAACTAAAATCTCAGTAAAAGAAAACAATCCAACAAAACTACACTACTGCAGCCTGCAGGACTCGAACTCGCGACTCAGAGGTCACTCAGACAGAACTCGAAGGAAACTCGGCAAGAATCAACAAAATACAAAAGCTACACTAAACCCAGCAAAACAGGGCATGAACTCGCACGATTTCAAACCCAACAACGACTCGAAACAGAACTCGGAAATGCAGCAAAGAAAATCGACTTAAACAGCGGATTAAACTACAGGACTCGATAGCGGACTCAGTACATGACTCGGCGGAGTTGACTCAGCAAATACAGAACAAGACAGCAGACTCGATGACAAGCACAACCCAGCTATTCAACAAAGCCAACAAACTCAACAACTAAACTGCCAGACGCGAGAATTAGACACTCGACTCAGCCATAAACTCAGCAACAACTCGACAAAACTCTAAACTAAAGCAGCGAAAACGCAGCAAACGGAAACTCGAGTGGCAGAACTCAGAAACTCGGCGAAAACGAGAATGACTCGGTGGAACACAAACCAAACGGAAATCAACGGAAACCGCAGCCAAGGGAATTTGAAGTTTAATCAAAACAAAAGAAACACAGTTGCTGTATTTAAAGAAACAAGAAAAGAAGAAAAGGCCGAGGGTTTTAAACGAGAAACAGGGGAGAGGTGGTTTTGTTTTAATTAAAAAGAACCAAGTAGGTGAGTGTTAATTTTTGGGTTAAAAGACGGTGGGTTCTGGGTTTTAAAACAGAGTAATGAAAACAGGGGACCTGCGTTTGGTGACTTGGAAACTAACACATACAAATTAACAAGTTGGTAATTGTTTATAATAAAAAGTGACTGCCAAGCAAGTTGGTAATTGTTTATAATAAAAAGTGACTGCCAAGATTAACGTTACTATCACTCTTAAAAATTTGAAAATGTAAAACCCTAACACAAATTAATTTTGTGCTAGGACTTACTTTCTTACTAAACTCAAATCTATAATAAGAGATCTACACTAATCACAAGCTCAATGACTTCTTTTTTTCCCAAAAAGCAATTAAGCATATGGTGGTACTAAGAAGCAACATTTCACTTGGAGCAAGAAAATAGAGACAATATAAGATCAAGCTTAAAAAGAGAATTGCACTAAAATAAAAATGTTTACAAATGTAGTATGAAAATGAGAGAACAAAAGAAGATCTAGCACTATACTACCTACCAACTAGGAAAAGACTAGGTTAAAAAGATGATTACAAGTAAAGGGGGTGGGGGTATTTATAGCTAGAAATGTAGGGTTTAGGGGTAGGGTGGCTAAATCTAATCCATCCATGTGTGATGTGTGTTGGGTAAATCATAGCCATCCATGTGCCCCCTTGCTTGCCAACTCTCTTTATTTCTTCTTTTCTTTTCCCTTTTCTTCTTTTTCTTGCATTTTCTTTTCTTTCTTTATTTATCTACAATTTCCTGAAATAAAATAAATAAACGATTAATACTCCGAAAATAAACAAAAAATAGGCACTTAAATATGCAAAAATATGGACTAATCAAACTTCCCCATACCTATCTTTTGCTCGTCCTCGAGTAAAAATCAAAAGAAAAGAAAATAAACTAAGAAAACTAGATGCGATTCCTAGGCTCCTTTTCGTAGGCGTGACGGGTGATTTTAGGTTCACCAACCCGTTAAACTCGTAGACGATCTCTACAAGAGGAGTGTTGTCTCCTAAGGGTTTACAGAAGATATACCCATAAAATCTTCGAGACATTCTAGCAAGTGTCTACTCGACTCTACTCTAATTTCGTTGGAGTTAACAAAAAGCGTTTTTAAGGAAAATATGACTTAAAGACTCATCTACTAATAATCAAGATACAGTTGTCTCTAATCTACTTGAATCGACACAAAAATTTACTAGAAATCCAAGGAGTGTAAGTAATTTAAGGCCTTTGATGGATCCTAATCGTCTAATAACATTTTCTCTTTTTCAACCAATTTTGAACTGACCCAATCTCTATCGAAACAAATATCTAGCCAAACTTCACAAACTCTTTATTCTTCTTCTTTTTTTTTTCTTTTTTTTTTTTTGCATTGACTTTATTTTGTCCGTTTTCTTAGGCAAACAATGTTACCCATGTAGCGAGCTTTGGGTCAGTGACTCCCAAACCAAACGGTCTTAGGGCACTAGGTTTTGAAATCCCCCGACGGACTTAATTGCTCGAATAACAAAGGCCACAAAACGAGACTAGCCAATCTACTTTTGCCCATTTATCTAAAGATTTTATCTATAAAGAACAATGGGTATTGAAGTAGTTATTCCTTCTCTCTTTTCTTTTTTTTTTTCTATCTCTTTTTTTTTTCTTTTTTTCTATTTTCTTTTTTTCTTTTTCTCTCCTTTTTTTTATTCGCAAAGGTTCGATTCGACATTGTTTCAACATGTGGGTTCTCTCTCAGGTATCGAATAATATCACTAGACAATCTCTCCATCAAAGGTCTCGTGCAAAGTGTGTGCCATCTTGGAATTTAGAGTACAAATCGGTCGATACAAGTTTCAAAAAGACAACCTTACTCAACTACGTTCAAATTATCTAAAAGACACTACATATATATATACTTTTTAAAAATATGCTAAACACCAACTACTCCTAAAGTTCGAGTGAGGGAAAGACAACTTAGCTAAAACATCTCTATTTTTGGATTTTCTAATTTTTTTAATTTTTAGGGATTTTCATTTTTTAAGAATTACACTAAAGCCCTCCCCATACCTAAATCATGCATTGTCCTCAATGTATGCAAAAGAGAGAGTTGAAATGAGAGAGTAAAGAGGAAAAATACCTGAATAGGGGATGAAGGGATTTTTATTAACTACTGAAGCAACTTACATGATCAAGGGTCGATGAGGTGGATGACCTCTTCCTCCGAATCAACAGGCAATTCTAAAAATGGTTTAAGGCGTTGACCATTAACTTTAAAAACATTACCATTTTTAGGATCCTGAATTTCAATAGCACCATGAGGAAAAACAACTTGAACAATGTAAGGACCATCCCATCTAGAACGCAACTTACCGGGAAACAAATGAAGCCTAGAATTGTAGAGAAGAACTTTTTGGCCGGGAGAAAAGGATTTTCTCAATATGGTTTTATCATGGAAGGCCTTGGTTCTCTCTTTGTAAATTTTAGCATTTTCGTAGGCATCATTCCTAAGTTCGTCTAACTCGGTCAATTGCAACTTCCGATGACTACCGGCGGTGGGTAAGTCGAAGTTCAATTCTCTAATGGCCCACATGGCCCTATGCTCTAGCTCAACCGGCAAATGGCAAGCTGTACCATACACAAGTCTATAAGGAGACATTCCTAAGACGGTCTTAAATGCGGTCCGATAGGCCCATAAGGCATCTATCAATTTGGTTGACCAATCCTTCCTATTCGAGTTGACCGTCTTTTCTAAGATTTGCTTAATTTGCCGGTTTGACACCTCTACTTGGCCACTAGTTTGAGGATGATAAGGGGTAGCAAGCCTATGAGTGATGGAGTACTTCTTAAGAAGAGACTCGAATTGACGGTTCTTGAAATGCGTCCCTTGGTCACTAATTATAGCCCTAGGCGTCCCAAATCGAGAAAAGATATTCTCTTTAAGGAATCGAAGGACAACTTTGTTGTCATTGGACCGAGTCGGGATGGCTTCTACCCACTTAGAAACGTAATCTACCGCGAGAAGGATGTAAAGGTGGCCAAACGAATTAGGAAATGGGCCCATGAAATCTATGCCCCACACGTCAAAAAGTTCAACAACAAGGATTGGGCTCATAGGCATCATGTTCCTCCTAGTGATTCTTCCTAAATGTTGACACCTATTACAAGCGGAACAATACTCGGCGGCATCCTTAAACAACGTAGGCCAATAAAAACCGCATTGGAGGATTTTAGCGGCGGTCTTCTTTGCACTAAAATGACCTCCACATGCTTGATCGTGACAAAACGAGAGGATGCTATGAAACTCACTATTTGGGACACACCTCCTAATGATTTGATCGGGACAATGTTTAAAGAGATAAGGGTCGTCCCAAAAGAAATGTTTCACTTGAGAAAAGAACTTGGCTTTATCATTCTTGGACCATGTCGAGGGAATGTCACCGGTTGCTAAGTAATTGACTATGTCGGCGAACCAAGGGAGAATGGAAATCGAGAGAAGGTGTTCGTCGGGAAAGGACTCGCTTAAGGGCAAGTCATTAGTGGATTCAACCACTAATCGAGAGAGATGATCAGCGACGACATTCTCACAACCTTTCTTATCCCTAATCTCTAAGTCAAACTCTTGGAGTAACAATACCCATCTAATCAATCGGGCTTTTGAGTCTTTTTTAGAGAAAAGGTACTTAAGAGCGGCATGGTCGGTATAAACAATGATTTTGGACCCGATAAGATAAGAGTGAAATTTTTCTAAGGCAAAGACTACGGCTAGAAGTTCCTTTTCGGTGGTAGAATAATTAAGTTGGGCATCATTTAAGGTCTTACTAGCGTAGTAAATGACATGAGGCCTCTTATCTATTCGTTGTCCTAAAACCGCTCCTATCGCATAATCGGATGCGTCACACATGAGCTCAAAAGGTTGGCTCCAATCGGGAGACTTCATGATCGGGGCCGAGGTTAATTCTTTCTTAAGGTTTTCAAAGGAATGAACACACTCGCTTGTGAATTCGAATTTGACATCCTTAGCTAGAAGGTTGGTCAAAGGTCGGGCCTTTTTGCTAAAATCCTGGATGAATCTACGATAAAATCCCGCATGTCCAAGGAAAGAGCGAATTTCCTTAACGGACTTGGGAGGTGGGAGATTAGCTATTAGGTCGACCTTAGCCTTGTCTACTTCGATTCCTTTTTCAGAAATTTTATGCCCTAGAACGATTCCCTCCTTAACCATGAAATGACATTTCTCCCAATTTAACACTAGATCCGTTTCTTCACATCTTTTCAACACTCGATCTAGATTGTTAAGGCATTGGTGAAAAGATGGACCAAAGATGGAAAAGTCATCTATGAAGACTTCTAAAAAGTCACCTATCATTTCCGAGAAGATGCTAGTCATGCACCTTTGGAACGTGGACGGGCCCGTGGTTAGGCCGAAAGCTAGACGTCTATAAGCGAAAGTTCCAAAAGGGCAAGTAAAGGTGGTCTTTTCTTGGTCTTCGGGTGTAATCGGGATTTGAAAATATCCCGAATAACCGTCTAAGAAGCAATAAAACGCGTGACCCGCTAACCTCTCTAGCATTTGATCGATAAAGGGCAAAGGAAAATGATCTTTCCTAGTGACGGCATTGAGCTTCCTAAAGTCTATACACATTTTCCAACCGGATTGGACACGTGTTGGAACTTGCTCATTGTTCTCATTCGTCACTAAAGTGATGCCCGACTTCTTAGGCACTACATGGACGGGACTCACCCACTTGCTATCGGAAATGGGATAAATGATCCCATTGTCTAAGCACTTAAGAATCTCTTTCTTAACTACCTCCATCATGGGAGGATTCAACCTCCTTTGAGGTTCTCTCACGGGCTTTGCATCTTCTACCAAATGAATCCTATGTTGAACAATCGCCGGGCTAATTCCTTTAATGTCCGAAATGCTCCACCCTATGGCTCCCTTATGCTTTCTAAGGATTCCTAAAAGTTCTTCCTCTTGTGACATAGTCAAATTAGAGGCAATGATAACGGGATAAGATTCGTTAGGGCCTAGAAAAGCATACTTAAGAGTGTCGGGAAGAGGTTTGAGTTCTAACTCCGGCGGTTGTGACTTAACGGTTTTATTTGAAGATGGCAAAAGCTCGGGTTCAACGATACGCTCTTGACTTGTTGTAGGAATGGTGGATTCTAACATTTGGTTGACCTCATGTGTGTAGTCGGAAACATCCCAATTCTCTCCAAAATGTTTTAAGCAAAATTCAAGGGCATCTTTAGGATTCATGAGATCTTGATCAACTATTTCATCAATTAAATTGACATCCATAGGTTGATCATAGAAATCATCGGATTGTTTCCCTACATGAAATATGTTGAGGTCGATTGTCATGTTGCCAAATGTTAGCTTCATTAATCCGTTCCTACAATTAATCAACGCATTGGATGTAGCTAAAAACGGTCGTCCTAGGATAATGGGAATTTGATTCTTAGGGTTCCTAACCGGCTCGGTCTCTAGGACGACAAAATCTACGGGAAACACGAAATCACCTACTTTAATTAGCACATCCTCGATCATTCCCTTAGGAATTTTCACGGATCGATCGGCTAATTGAAGTGTGACATTAGTTTGTCGGAGCTCCCCCAAACCTAAGGCTTGGTAGACAGAATATGGAAGGAGATTAACACTAGCCCCTAAATCAAGTAACGCCTTATCCACAAAAGTTTCTCCTATGACACATGAAATTGTAGGACAACCGGGGTCCTTGTATTTCACGGGAATTTGATTTGAGAGAATCGAACTAATGTGAGACGTAAGGAAAGCTTTCTTAGGAACATGGTTGGTTCTCTTATGGGTACATAACTCCTTAAGACACTTAGCATATGAAGGAATTTGTTGAATTGCATCTAAAAGGGGTATGTTGACCTTGACTTGCTTAAACACTTCCAAAATCTTCTCCATTTGAGCCGATTGCTTAGGTGAAATAAGTCTTTGTGGGTAAGGGACTCTCGGTTTATAGACTACTTCACTTTGCAACTCGGGTTCCGGGTTTGGTTCACTCGATTCCTCACGGGCTTTTGAACACTCGGGTTTGTCATGATTAATGGTAGTGAAGGGTGGACTTGGATTAGAAGTCGAATCCCCTTTCTTACCAAGGTCCTCACCAACGTGGGTATCTATTTGTTTACCCGACCTAAGAGAAATGACCGAATGCACATTATCCGGGGGTCTTTGGTTAAGTGGAAATTTTGGGTTCGGCTCCGGTTGACTAGGGAATTTGTTCTTTTCTCGTTCACACAACGTGCTCGCTAATTGACTCAATTGGGACTCTAACTTAGAGACGGCTTGCACATTACAATGCAAAAGTTGCCTATCTTGAGTTAAAGTTTGCATGAAGGTTTGTTGGGATTGGGTCAAGTTAGTTTGCGATTTCACTAAGGCCTCTATGCTCTTTTCTAAGGAATTGAGTCTCTTATCCGAATCATTAAATCCGGGAGGATTCACGGGAGCTTGACTCGGGTTTTGATAAGTAGGAAAAGAGTTAGGATTGGGCCTTTGGAAATTGGGTTGTGGAGTTTGAAAGTTTTGACCTTGGTTCCACGAGAAATTCGGGTGATTCTTCCACCCGGGGTTGTACGTTGGTGCAAACGGGTCATTTCTAGGCTTGGGCTGAAACATCGCGTTCACTTGCTCAAAATCATGAGATTGTTGGATCTCGGGATGGGAAGCATTATAGTTCGGGAACATAGGCATGGATGAGGGGCCACTATGAGACTCTAAAGCCTCGAGTCTCTTAGTAAGGGTTGCTAATTTGGCATCGGTTGCCACATTGTTTCCTATCGAGTGCAAACCCCTAGAGCTAGACGCCTCGATCGATTTTTTAGGTTCCCTAGTAGACTCCCATAACATTGTTTTCTCGGCTAAGTCCTCGAAAAATTCCCACCCTTGGTCCTCATCATTTTCCATGAATTTGCCTTGGCACATAGATTCTAACAAAGCGGTTGTTTGACTATCTAAGGCCTCGTACACAATCTTACAAAGTCTCCATTTTTCTATTCCATGGTGGGGGCATTGTGATAGAAGATTTTTAAAACGATCAAAGAATTTCCAAAAAGACTCATTTTCCCTTTGATGGAATTGATTTATTTCATTTGTAATACGAGTCGTTTTGTGGTTTGGAAAATACTTTTTAAGAAACATTACCACAAACCCCTCCCAAGTGGAAATAGAATTGACGGGTAGACTATACAACCATTTTTTAGCATTTTCTTTTAAAGCAAAGTTGATTAGTCTAAGCCGAATGGAGTCTTCACTCAATTGTTGGAGTTTTTGCAAACCGCAAACCTCCTCAAATTCTTGAATAAAGAGATATGGATCCTCACCATCACTCCCTAAAAATTTAGGCAACATGCTAATGTGATGTGCCTTAATTTCGAAATTATTCCCATTAAAGGGAGGAAGGGTGATGCACGAAGGTTGAGCGGAACGGGACGGGTAACAGCGGTCTTTAAGAGACAACGCCATGTTTACTATCGGTTCGCTAGCTTCTATGGGTTCGGAGTCCGAAGAGGACGAAGAAGGAATTTCGATGATCGGTCTAACTAATCTAGACGATTCGCTCCTAACCCAAGTAGTTCGCATAAACTAGATAGTAAACACGTAGCAAATAAGTGCGAACAAATAAAATCAAACAAAAGAAAGGGTGTAAAAGTGAAAGAAAAACTTAATTCTAGGGTTCCCTAATAAAAATGAACTAGACCTTGCTCCTAACTTTAAGGACCACCAAAAACTCGATAAATCCAAAATTATTCGGACCGGTCTGGCCAGTTTGGAGCAGGCATTGCCAAGAGGCCAATCTCCGCGCTTAGACACCAAACCTTAATCGGCCAGGTAAGCTTTCGCTTGCCTTAGACACCGAAAAGTCGGAATAATTAAAGATTACCTCGTCTTTTAGGTACCTTCCTAATTGAGCGCGAAACCTAGGGGCTAACGTCTAATTCAATTTTATTAAAAGGCTAGGGAATGCAAAATGAAGTGATTAAATCGTTGTGGGCCAAGGAAAGAGTGATGAAATCTCTCCCCTTATCTTGTGATTGGGTTTTGCCCTTAAGATTTATTTAAAATGATGCTCCACACAACGAGATAATAAAAGCTATAAACAAATATGGATGCTTCTACACTACGTGTCCTAATCTAGAGAAAGAAAGAAAATTAACGCACCTTAGGGTCCTCCAGCGATCACCACAATTAAAGGTACGAAAATTTAAAAACAAAAATTAAAATCTAAATGATGTGCCCTAAGTGTAAAAATGCATGATGCGACACATATGTAGTTCTAACTAATATTTTTGGATTTTAAATTTTTAATTTTTTTGTGATTTTCAATTTTCAAATTTGTTTGTGGTTTTCTAAATAAAAATGAAAAATAAGAGTGGAGAGATACGAGATACCAAAGCAAGCTTCCAAATCCAAACAAAATTTGTCTACTTTACTCCATAATTCCCGAATACTCCTCCTCGAAATAAAAACAAAAATAGTGAGAAACAAACTAATCCGAAAGATTAAAAATAAAGGTGCGAAAAATTAATTTTAATCCCCGGCAGCGGCGCCAAAAACTTGATGTGCTTAGAATATTACCTTTAAATCGCAAGCGCACGATCACCGTTTTAATATTTAAGATTCGATCCACAGAGATTAAAATTAACTTTCACAAATCCTTTTATTATTAACCTAGGCGGATTAGGAATTTTAAGTTTTGAAAATGGGGGGTTTCTCTTATTTAAAACTAATTTTTATAAAATTAAAGTGCGAGAATAATGTAATTAACCAAAATCTATTACCAAGATTAGATATCAAGATTAACTAACTAAATAAACTAAAATTAGTTAAGCATACTTTACTGACCAGAAAATGAAACAATCATATGGCAAAACAAAAGAAAATGAAAACTTCCAGGAGGTGACTTGATAAGGAGACGACAAAAAGAAAATAAACAAACTCAAGAAAGCAATACAGACTCGACCAATTAAACTTGTTTTAAACAAAATGACTCAGCCACTGAACTTTCATTCTCGAACAAAACCAGAAATACAAAACATTCAAATCCAACACTACAGGAATTCTAAACTAAATAAAAGAGCAGCCAAACAACTCAGCATCAAATGACCCTATTAAAACCCAGCATAAATCAAACTCGCGACTCGACTTCATAACACAGACTCGGTGCTTTCTAAACTAAAATCTCAGTAAAAGAAAACAATCCAACAAAACTACACTACTGCAGCCTGCAGGACTCGAACTCGCGACTCAGAGGTCACTCAGACAGAACTCGAAGGAAACTCGGCAAGAATCAACAAAATACAAAAGCTACACTAAACCCAGCAAAACAGGGCATGAACTCGCACGATTTCAAACCCAACAACGACTCGAAACAGAACTCGGAAATGCAGCAAAGAAAATCGACTTAAACAGCGGATTAAACTACAGGACTCGATAGCGGACTCAGTACATGACTCGGCGGAGTTGACTCAGCAAATACAGAACAAGACAGCAGACTCGATGACAAGCACAACCCAGCTATTCAACAAAGCCAACAAACTCAACAACTAAACTGCCAGACGCGAGAATTAGACACTCGACTCAGCCATAAACTCAGCAACAACTCGACAAAACTCTAAACTAAAGCAGCGAAAACGCAGCAAACGGAAACTCGAGTGGCAGAACTCAGAAACTCGGCGAAAACGAGAATGACTCGGTGGAACACAAACCAAACGGAAATCAACGGAAACCGCAGCCAAGGGAATTTGAAGTTTAATCAAAACAAAAGAAACACAGTTGCTGTATTTAAAGAAACAAGAAAAGAAGAAAAGGCCGAGGGTTTTAAACGAGAAACAGGGGAGAGGTGGTTTTGTTTTAATTAAAAAGAACCAAGTAGGTGAGTGTTAATTTTTGGGTTAAAAGACGGTGGGTTCTGGGTTTTAAAACAGAGTAATGAAAACAGGGGACCTGCGTTTGGTGACTTGGAAACTAACACATACAAATTAACAAGTTGGTAATTGTTTATAATAAAAAGTGACTGCCAAGCAAGTTGGTAATTGTTTATAATAAAAAGTGACTGCCAAGATTAACGTTACTATCACTCTTAAAAAATTTGAAAATGTAAAACCCTAACACAAATTAATTTTGTGCTAGGACTTACTTTCTTACTAAACTCAAATCTATAATAAGAGATCTACACTAATCACAAGCTCAATGACTTCTTTTTTTCCCAAAAAGCAATTAAGCATATGGTGGTACTAAGAAGCAACATTTCACTTGGAGCAAGAAAATAGAGACAATATAAGATCAAGCTTAAAAAGAGAATTGCACTAAAATAAAAATGTTTACAAATGTAGTATGAAAATGAGAGAACAAAAGAAGATCTAGCACTATACTACCTACCAACTAGGAAAAGACTAGGTTAAAAAGATGATTACAAGTAAAGGGGGTGGGGGTATTTATAGCTAGAAATGTAGGGTTTAGGGGTAGGGTGGCTAAATCTAATCCATCCATGTGTGATGTGTGTTGGGTAAATCATAGCCATCCATGTGCCCCCTTGTTTGCCAACTCTCTTTATTTCTTCTTTTCTTTCCCCTTTTCTTCTTTTTCTTGCATTTTCTTTTCTTTCTTTATTTATCTACAATTTCCTGAAATAAAATAAATAAACGATTAATACTCCGAAAATAAACAAAAAATAGGCACTTAAATATGCAAAAATATGGACTAATCAATCGACGCAATTTACATACCTTTCCAACATTCCTTGGATCGACAAAACCCTCAGGTTGTGTCATGTACACATCCTCTTCAAGGCTTCCATTAAGGAAGGCTGCTTTGACATCCATTTGCCAGATTTCATAATCATGGAATGCTGCAATCGCAAGTAAAATCCTTATAGACTTGACCATAGCCACTGGTGAGAAAGTTTCATCATAGTCAATACCATGAATTTGTTTGAAATTACCTTTTGCAACCAGCCTAGCTTTATAGGTCTGAACATTTCCATCCATGTCCCTTTTTTTCTTAAAAACCCACCTGCACCCTATGGGTTTTACCCCTTTAGGTGGATCAACCAAAGTCCATACTTGGTTTTCGTACATGGAATCTATCTCGGATATCATGGCTTCAAGCCATCTCTTAGAGTCTGGACTGTTCATAGCATCTTGGTATGTGAGAGGCTCATCTTCATCTATGAGCATCAAATCACCATGATGTGCTAGAAATATTATCTTTAAAATCGCAAGCGCACGATCACCGTTTTAATATTTATGATTCGTCCACAGAGATTAAAAATTAATTTTCGCAATCCTTTAATTAAAATCTAGGCGGATTAGAACAATTAAGTTGGTGAGGTGGGTTTAATCTAAAATTAAGTCTAAAAAAAATTGATTAATTACTAACTAGTTTTTGTAAAGCTTAGACATGATTTATTCGTAGTATTAGCCAGCCAAAACAAACCAAAATTATTACTAAATCACAATTTAACCTCGAAACTTAGTTTACTCACTACTAGATTGGGCAAGCAACTTAATAATAAAAAAATAAAACCATGAAAACTAAAAACTTAAAACATGAAAGCATGGACCAGGTATACAACCAAAAACTTAATCACTTCGTTTATTCTTCAACAACAGAATCTGAAAACCAAACAAATGTAACAACAGAAAAATAAACAAACAATTGCTTTTAAACTATTAAACAAATCGAAAACAAAAACACACAAACCAACACTTATATTCACTCAACAGACTCGCTAAATCACCTAGCAATCTCATCAGAACATCAGTAAAGACCCAACTGAATCAACAACTCGAAACTGACTCGGCAAAACTATGCAGAACCCAGCAAACAGATTTAACAAACAGCAAAATAAAACTCAGCAGAGTTCGGACAAAAACATCAAAATCGACAGTAAACCCAACAAAACCAAATCAAACTCAGAGCAGAACTTGGTGCGAATTCGAAACAGACTCGCCAGTAAACTCAACTGAAATACAGACTTGACAGAACACAAAATGCAGCAAAAGGGCCCAATAAACAGACTCGACGTGACCAAATCAACTCGACTCAGAAAATGCAAGAACAAGAAAGAAAAACAGTAACCAAAGCGAGTGGACTCGACTGGCTCAGCTACTACGACTAACCAAAACACAACTGACAACTCTACTTAGCTGCCAGACTTGCTCGACCCATTCGGAAATCAGTGAGAACAGATTCAACAATCGACAAAAACACAGCAAAAACAAAGGAAACTAGCAGGTAAATCGGCGACTCAGTGGTTAAAC
Organism: Daucus carota subsp. sativus; assembly: GCF_001625215.2. Classification (NCBI taxonomy): domain Eukaryota; kingdom Viridiplantae; phylum Streptophyta; class Magnoliopsida; order Apiales; family Apiaceae; genus Daucus; species Daucus carota. The sequence continues at coordinate 12,450,976 of NC_030381.2, forward strand.
TCGGTTCAACAACTCAAACTAGCCAACAAAAGCCTGACTCGATTGAAGAACAGAGCAGGACACAACGCAGCAACAGCAAACACAGCAAGAAAAAGAAGAAGATGTACATTCAATAGCCATTATCAGGAATCTAAACTAGTGAAATACCGACTCAGTTAAAAGAAACACGGCTGCGATTCGGTTTTAGTAAACTCGAGAATAGAAGTAAAGGAACTGGGTTTTGCGTTTTGGACTAAAAACAGGGGAGTTGGTGTTGTTGTTTCTAACTAAAAGCAGGGAGGGTATATAGATTTGTGCATATGAAACGAAACAAAAGTTGTAAACAAACGGAAAAAAAAACAATTCTGGCACAGGAGATTAGTACATTCAGTTAACGCAGATTTTAATTTATAAAACTAAAATAGAATAATTTGGGAATTTAAATCTAAACCCTAACACAAATTAATTTTGTGCTAGGACTTAGTTGACTATTTCAAAAGATCACAAATCTATACTAATCACAAGCTCAATGATTCTTCATTTCCCAAAAGCTTAAAAGCATGTGGTGGTACTTAGAAGAGTCATTAAACTTGGAGAACATAAATTAAAAAGACAATACAAGATTAAGCTAAAAGAGATTTGCATAGAAATTAAAAAGTGTATACAAGCTTGGAAAGGAAATTGGGGCTAGCAAAATGTAAATCTATCTAAGATACTAACTATAGAAATGACTAGGTAGAAAAGGTGGGTAGGTAGCTAGGTAGGTCATTACAAGTAAAGAGAATGGGGGTATTTATAACTAAAGAATTAGGGTTTAGGGGTAGGGTGGCTAAATCTTGACCATCCATGTGCCTTGTGTGTTGGGTAGATCATAGCCCTCCATGTGCCCCCTACTTGCCAACTCTTTTTTTCTTCTTTTCTTTTCTTTTTCTTCCCCTTTTTTGCACTTTCTCTTCTTTCTTTATTTATCTACAATTTCTTGAAATAAAATAAATAGGCGATTAATACTACGAAAATAAACAAAAGATAGGCACTAAAATATGCAAAAATATGGACTAATCAAACTTCCCCATACCTATCTTTTGCTCGTCTTCGAGTAAAAGTCAAAAGAAAAGAAAATAAACTAAGAAAACTAGATGCGATTCCTAGGCTCCTTTTCGTAGGCGTGACGGGTGATTTTAGGTTCACCAACCTGTTAAACTCGTAGACGATCTCTACAAGAGGAGTTTTGTCTCCTAAGGGTTTACAGAAGATATACCCATAAAATCTTCGAGACATTCTAGCAAGTGTCTACTCGACTCTACTCTAATTTCGTTGGTGTTAACAAAAAGCGTTTTTAAGGAAAATACGACTCAAAGACTCATCTACTAATAATCAAGATACAATTGCCTCTAATCTACTTGAATCGACACAAAAATTTACTAGAAATCCAAGGAGTGTAATGAATTTAAGGCCTTTGATGGATCCTAATCGTCTAAGAATATTTTCTCTTTTTCAACCAATTTTGAACTGACCCAATCTCTATCGAAACAAATATCTAGCCAAACTTCACAAACTCTTATTCTTTTTTCTCTTTCTTTTTTTTTTTTTTGCATTGACTTTATTTTGTCCGTTTTCTTAGGCAAACAATATTACCCATGTAGCGAGCTTTGGGTCAGTGACTCCCAAACCAAACGGTCTTAGGGCACTAGGTTTTAAAATCCCCCGACGGACTTAATAACTCGAGTAACAAAGGCCACAAAACGAGACTAGCCAATCTACTTTTGCCCATTTATCTAAAGATTTTATCTATAAAGAACAATGGGTATTGAAGTAGTTATTCCTTTTTTTTTCCTTTTTCTATCTCCTTTTTTTTTTCCTTTTTTTTATTCGCAACGGTTCGATTCGACGTTGTTTCAACATGTGGGTTCTCTCTCAGGTATCGAACAATATCACTAGACAATCTCTCCATCAAAGGTCTTGTGCAAATGTGTGTGCCATCTTGGAATTACGAGTACAAATTGGTCGATACAAGTTTCAAAAAGACAACCTTACTCAACTACGTTCAAATTATCTAAAAGACATTACATATATATATACTTTTCGAAAACATGCTAAACACCAACTACTCCTAAAGTTCGAGTGAGGGAAAGACAACTTAGCTAAAAGTATCTCTATTTTTGGAATTTTCTAAATTTTTTCATTTTTTTGGATTTTCATTTTTAAGAATTACACTAAAACCCTCCCTATACCTAAATCATGCATTGTCCTCAATGTATGCAAAAGAGAGAATTGAAATGTAAGAAAGTAAAGAGGAAAAATACCGGAATAGGAGATGAAGGGATTTTTATTAACTACTGAAACAACGTACATGATAAGGGTCGATGAGGTGGATGACCTCTTCCTCCAAATCAACAGGCAATTCTAAAAATGATTTAAGGCGTTGACCATTAACTTTAAAAACATTACCATTTTTAGGATCCTGAATTTCAATAGCACCATGAGGAAACACAACTTGAACAATGTAAGGACCATCCCATCTAGAACGCAACTTACCGGGAAACAAATGAAGCCTAGAATTGTAGAGAAGAACTTTTTGGCCGGGAGAAAAGGATTTTCTCAAAATGGTTTTATCATGGAAGGCCTTGGTTATCTCTTTGTAAATTTTAGCATTTTCGTAGGCATCATTCCTAAGTTCGTCTAACTCAGTCAATTGCAACTTCCGATGACTACCGGCGGTGGGTAAGTCGAAGTTCAATTCTCTAATGGCCCACATGGCCCTATGCTCTAGCTCAACCGGCAAATGGCAAGCTTTACCATACACGAGTCTATAAGGAGACATTCTTAAGACGGTCTTAAAGGCGGTCCGATAGGCCCATAAGGCGTCTATCAACTTGGTAGACCAATCCTTCCTATTCGAGTTGACCGTCTTTTCTAAGATTTGCTTAATTTGCCGGTTCGACACCTCTACTTGGCCACTAGTTTGAGGATGATAAGGGGTAGCAAGCCTATGAGTGATGGAGTACTTCTTAAGAAGCGACTCGAATTGACGATTCTTAAAATGTGTCCCTTGGTCACTAATGATAGCCCTAGGTGTGCCAAATCGAGAAAAGATGTTCTCTTTAAGGAATCGAAGGACAACTTTGTTGTCATTGGACCGGGTCGGGATGGCTTCTACCCACTTAGAAACATAATCAACCGCGAGAAGGATGTAAAGGTGGCCAAACGAACTAGGAAATGGACCCATGAAATCTATGCCCCACACATCAAAAAGCTCTATAACAAGGATTGGGCCCATAGGCATCATGTTTCCCCTAGTGATTCTTCCTAAATGTTGACACCTACTACAAGCAGAACAATACTCGGCGGCATCCTTAAACAAAGTAGGCCAATAAAAACCGCATTGGAGGATTTTAGCGGCGGTCTTCTTCGCACTAAAATGACCTCCACATGCTTGATCGTGACAAAACGAGAGGATGTTATGAAACCTACTATTTGGGACACACCTCCTAATGATTTGGTCGGGACAATGCTTAAAGAGAAACGGGTCGTCCCAAAAGAAATGTTTCACTTGAGAAAAGAACTTGGCTTTATCATTTTTGGACCATGTCGAGGGAATGTCACCGGTTGCTAAGTAATTGACTATGTCAGCGAACAATGGGAGAGTGGAAATTGAGAGAAGGTGGTCATCGGGAAATGACTCGCTTAAGGGCAAGTAGTTAGTGGATTCAACCACTAATCGAGAGAGATGATCGGCAACGACATTCTCACAACTTTTCTTATCCTGAATCTCTAAGTCAAACTCTTGGAGTAACAATACCCATCTAATCAATCAGGCTTTTGAGTCTTTTTTAGAGAAAAGATACTTAAGAGCGGCATGGTCGGTGTAAAATATGATTTTGGACCCGATAAGATAAGAGCGAAATTTTTCTAAGGCAAAGACTACGACTAGAAGTTCCTTCTCGTTGGTAGAGTAATTGAGTTGGGCATCATTTAAGGTCTTACTAGCGTAGTAAATGACATGAGGCCTCTTATCTATTCGTTGTCCTAAAACCGCTCCTATCGCATAATCGGATGCGTCACACATAAGCTCAAAAGGTTGACTCCAATCGGGAGACTTCATGATCGGGGCCGAAGTCAATTCTTTCTTAAGGTCTTCGAAGGAATGAACACACTCACTTGTGAACTCGAATTTGACATCCTTAGCTAGAAGGTTGGTCAAAGGTCGGGCCTTTTTGCTAAAATGTTGAATGAATCTACGATAAAATCCCGCATGTCCAAGGAAAGAACGAATTTCCTTAACGGACTTGGGAGGTGGGAGATTGGCAATTAAGTCAACCTTAGCCTTGTCTACTTCGATCCCTTTTTCAGAAATTTTGTGTCCTAAAATGATTCCCTCTTTAACCATAAAATGACATTTCTCCCAATTTAACACTAAATCCGTTTCCTCACATCTTTTCAACACTCGATCTAGATTGTTAAGGCATTGGTGAAAAGATGGACAGAAGATGGAAAAGTCATCTATGAAGACTTCTAGAAAGTCGCCTATCATTTCCGAGAAAATGCTAGTCATGCACCTTTGGAACGGGGACGGGCCCGTGATTAGGCCGAACGCTAGACGTCTATACGCGAAGGTTCCAAAAGGGCAAGTAAAGGTGGTCTTTTCTTGGTCTTCGGGAGCAATCGGGATTTGAAAATATCCCGAATAACCATCTAAAAAGCAATAGAAAGCATGACCCGCTAACCTCTCTAGCATTTGAACGATAAAGGGCAAAGGAAAATGGTCTTTCCTAGTGACGACATTGAGCTTTCTAAAATCTATGCACATTCTCCAACCGGATTGGACACGTGTTGGAACTTGCTCATTGTTCTCATTTGTCACTAAAGTGATGCCCGACTTCTTAGGCACAACATGAACGGGACTCACCCACTTACTATCGGAAATGGGATAAATGATCCCATTGTCTAAGCACTTAAGAATCTCTTTCTTAACTACCTCCATCATGGGAGGATTCAACCTCCTTTGAGGTTCTCTCACGGGCTTTGCATCTTCTACCAAATGAATCCTATGTTGGACAATCGTCGGGCTAATTCCTTTAATGTCTAAGATGCTCCACCCTATCGCTCCCTTATGCTTTCTAAGGATTCCTAAAAGTTCTTCCTCTTGTGACATAGTGAAATTAGAGGCAATGATAACGGGATAGGACTCATTAGGGCCTAGAAAAGCATACTTAAGAGTGTCAGGAAGAGGTTTGAGTTCTAATTCCGGCGGTTGTGACTCAACTGTTTTCTTAGGTAAAGGCAAACTCTCGGGTTCAAAATCACCCTCTCGACTCGTTGTGGGAATTGTGGATTCTAACATTTGGTTGACCTCATGTGTGTAGTCGGAAACATCCCAATCCTCTCCAAAATGTTTTAAGCAAAATTCAAGGGCATCTTTAGGATTCATGAGATCTTGATCAACTATTTCATCAATTAGATTAACGTCCAAAGGTTGATCATAGAAATCATCGGATTGTTTCCCTAGATGAAAGATGTTGAGGTCGATTGTCATGTTGCCAAATGTTAGCTTCATTAAGTCATTCCTACAATTAATCAAAGCGTTGGATGTAGCTAAATAGGGTCGTCCTAAGATGATGGGAATTTGATTCTTTGGGTTCCTAACCGGCTCGGTCTCTAGGACGACAAAATCTACGGGAAACACAAAGTCACCTACTTTAATTAGCACATCTTCAATCAATCCCTTAGGAATTTTCACGGATCGATCGGCAAATTGAAGTGTGACATTGGTTTGTCGGAGCTCCCCTAAACCTAAAGCTTGGTAGACAGAATATGGAAGGAGATTAACACTAGCCCCTAGATCAAGTAACGCCTTATCCACAAAAGTTTCTCATATAACACATGAAATTGTAGGACAACCGGGGTCCTTGTATTTCACGGGAATTTGGTTTGAGAGAATCGAACTAATATGAGAGGTAAGGAAAGCTTTCTTAGGGACATGGTTGGTTCTCTTATGGGTACATAACTCCTTAAGACACTTAGCATATGAAGGAATTTGTTGAATTGCATCTAAAAGTGGTATGTTGACCTTGACTTGCTTAAACACTTCCAAAATCTTCTCCATTTGAGCCGATTGCTTAGGTGAAATAAGTCTTTGTGGGTAAGGGACTCTTGGTTTATAGACTACTTCACTTTGCAACTCGGGTTCCGGGTTTGGGTCACTCGACTCCTCACGGGCTTTTGAACACTCGGGTTTGTCATGATTAATGGTAGTGAAGGGTGGACTTGGATTAGAAGTCGAATCCCCTTTCTTACCAAGGTTCTCACCAACGTGGGTATCAACTTGTTTACCCGACCTAAGAGAAATGACCGCATGCACATTATCCGGGGGTCTTTGATTAAGTGGAAATTTTGGGTTCGGCTCCGGTTGGCTCGGGAATTTGTTCTTTTCTCGCTCACACAACGTGCTCGCTAACTGACTCAATTGGGACTCCAACTTAGAAACGGCTTGCACATTAGAATGCAAAAGTTGCCTATCTTGGGTTAAAGTTTGCATGAAGGTTTGTTGGGATTGGGTCAAGTTAGTTTGCGATTTCACTAAGGCCTCTATGCTCTTTTCTAAGGAATTGAGTCTCTTATCCGAATCATTAAACCCGGGAGGATTTAACGGAGCTTGACTCGGGTTTTGGTAATTCGGAAAAGAATTGGGATTGGGCCTAGGAAAATTAGGTTGTGGAGCTTGAAAGTTTTGACCTTGGTTCCACGAGAAATTCGGGTGATGCTTCCACCCGGGGTTGTAAGTTGGTGCAAACGGGTCATTTCTAGGCTTGGGTTGAAACATTGCGCTCACTTGCTCAAAATCGTGAGATTGTTGGATCTCGGGATGGGGAGCATTATAGTTCGGGAACATAGGCAAAGATGAGGGGCCACTATGAGACTCTAAAGCCTCGAGTCTCTTACTAAGGGTTGCTAATTTGGCATCGGTTGCCACATTGTTTCCTATCGAGTGCAAACCCCTAGAGCTAGACGCCTCGATCGACTTTTTAGGTTCCCTAGTGGACTCCCATAACATTGTCTTCTCGGCTAAATCCTCGAAAAATTCCCACCCTTGATCCTCATCTTTCTGCATGAATTTGCCTTGGCACATAGACTCTAATAACGCGGTGGTTTGACTATCTAAGGCCTCGTACACAATCTTACAAAGTCTCCATTTTTCTATTCCATGGTGGGGGCATTGTGATAAAAGATTTTTGAAACGATCAAAGAATTTCCAAAAAGACTCATTTTCCCTTTGATGGAATTGATTTATTTCATTTGTAATTCGAGTCGTTTTATGGTTTGGAAAATACTTTTTAAGAAACATTACCACAAATCCCTCCCAAGTGGAAATAGAATTGACGGGAAGACTATACAACCATTTTTTAGCATTTTCTTTCAAAGCAAAGTTGATTAGTCTAAGCCGAATGGAGTCTTCGCTCAATTGTTGGAGTTTTTGCAAACCGCAAACCTCCTCAAATTCTAGAATAAAAAGATAGGGATCCTCACCATCACTCCCTAAAAATTTAGGCAACATACTAATGTGATGTGCCTTAATTTCGAAATTATTCCCATTAACGGGAGGAAGGGTGATGCACGATGGTTGAGCGGAACGGGATGGGTAACAACGGTCTTTAAGAGACAACGCCATGCTAACTATCGGTTCTGGAACTTCTAGGGTTTTGGAATCGGAAGAGGATGAAGACGAAATTTCGATAATCGGTCTCACTAATCTAGACGATTCGTTCCTAACCCAAATAGTTCGCATAAACGATAAACATGTAGCAAATAAGTGCGAAAAAAGTAAAACAAACAAAATAAAGGGTGTAAAAGAGAAAGAAAAACTTAAGTCTAGGGTTCCCTTATAAAATGAACTAGACCTTGCTCCTAACGTTAAGGACCACCAAAAACTCGATAAATCCAAAATTATTCGGACCGGTTTGGCCAGTTTGGAGCAGGCATTGCCAAGAGGCCAATCTCCGCGCTTAGACACCAAACCTTAATCGGCCAGGTAAGCTTTCGCTTTTGCTTAGACACCGAAAAGTCGGAATAATTAAAGATTACCTCGTTCTTTAGGTACCTTCCTAATTGAGCGCGAAACCTAGGGGCTAACGTCTAATTCAATTTTATTAAAAAGGCTAGGGAAATGCAAAATGTGGAAATTAGTTGTTGTGGGCCAAGGAAAGAGTGATGAAATCCCTCCCCATATCTTGTGATTGGGTTTTGCCCTTAAGATTTATTTAAATGATGCTCCACACAACGATATAATTAAAGCTATAAACAACTATGGATGCTCTATACTACGTGTTTTAATCTAGAGAAAAGAAAGAAATTAACGCACCTTAGGGTCCTCCAACGATCACCACAATTAAAGGTACGAAAATTTAAAAACTAAAATTAAAATCTAAATGATGTGCCCTAAGTGTAAAAATGCATGATGCAGCAAATATGTATTTCTAACTAATATTTTTGGATTTTAAATTTTTTATTTGTTTGTGATTTTCAATTTTTAAATTTGTTTGTGATTTTCTAAATAAAAACGAAAAATAAGAGTGGAGAGATACGGGTTACCAAAGCAAGCTTCCAAATCTGAGCAAAATTTGTCCACTTTACTCCATGATTCCCGAATATTCCTCCTCGAAATAAAAACAAAAAGTGAGAAAAAAACTAATCCGAAAGATTAAAAATAAAGGAGCGAAAAATTAATTTTAATCCCCGGCAGCGGCGCCAAAAACTTGATGTGCTAGAAATATTATCTTTAAAATCGCAAGCGCACGATCACCGTTTTAATATTTATGATTCGTCCACAGAGATTAAAAATTAATTTTCGCAATCCTTTAATTAAAATCTAGGCGGATTAGAACAATTAAGTTGGTGAGGTGGGTTTAATCTAAAATTAATTCTAAAAAAAAATTGATTAATTACTAACTAGTTTTTGTAAAGCTTAGACATGATTTATTCGTAGTATTAGCCAGCCAAAACAAACCAAAATTATTACTAAATCACAATTTAACCTCGAAACTTAGTTTACTCACTACTAGATTGGGCAAGCAACTTAATAATAAAAAAATAAAACCATGAAAACTAAAAACTTAAAACATGAAAGCATGGACCAGGTATACAACCAAAAACTTAATCACTTCGTTTATTCTTCAACAACCAAATCTGAAAACCAAACAAAAGTAACAACAGAAAAATATACAAACAATTGCTTTTAAACTATTTTAAACAAATCGAAAACAAAACCACACAAACCAATACTTATATTCACTCAACAGACTCGCTAAATCACCTAGCAATCTCAGCAGAACATCAGTAAAGACCCAACTGAATCAACAACTCGAAACTGACTCGGCAAAACTATGCAGAACCCAGCAAACAGATTTAACAAACAACAAAATAAAACTCAGCAGAGTTCGGACAAAAACATCAAAATCGACAGTAAACCCAACAAAACCAAATCAAACTCAGAGCAGAACTTGGTGCGAATTCGAAACAGACTCGCCAGTAAACTCAACTGAAATACAGACTTGACAGAACACAAAATGCAGCAAAAGGGCCCAATAAACAGACTCGACGCGACCAAATCACCTCGACTCAGAAAATTCAAGAACAAAAAAGAAAAACAGTAACCAAAGCGAGTGGACTCGACTGGCTCAGCTACTACGACCAACCAAAACACAACTGACAACTCTACTTAGCTGCCAGACTTACTCGACACATTCGGAAATCAGTGAGAACAGATTCAACAATCGACAAAAACACAACAAAAACACAACAAAAACAAAGGAAACTAGTAGGTAAATCGGCGACTCAGTGGCTAAACTAGGTTCAACAACTTAAACCAGCCAACAAAAGCCTGACTCGATTGAAGAACAGAGCAGGACACAACGCAGCAACAGCAAACACAGCAAGAAAAAGAAGAAGATGTACATTCAATAGCCATTATCAGGAATCTAAACTAGTGAAATACCGACTCAGTTAAAAGAAACACGGCTGCGATTCGGTTTTAGGAAACTCGAGAATAGCAGTAAAGGAACTGGGTTTTGCATTTTGGACTAAAAACAGGGGAGTTGGTGTTGTTGTTTCTAACTAAAAGCAGGGAAGGTATATAGATATGTGCATATGAAACGAAACAAAAGTTGTAAACAAACGAAAAAAAAAACAATTCTGGCACAGGAGATTAGTACATTCAGTTAACGCAGATTTTAATTTATAAAACTAAAACAGAATAATTTGGGAATTTAAATCTAAACCCTAACACAAATTAATTTTGTGCTAGGACTTAGTTGACTATTTCAAAAGATCACAAATCTATACTAATCACAAGCTCAATGATTCTTCATTTCCCAAAAGTTAAAAGCATGTGGTGGTACTTAGAAGAGTCATTCAACTTGGAGAACATAAATTAAAAAGACAATACAAGATTAAGCTAAAAGAGATTTGCATAGAAATTAAAAAGTGTATACAAGCTTGGAAAGGAAATTGGGGCTAGCAAAATGTAAATCTATCTAAGATACTAACTATAGAAATGACTAGGTAGAAAAGGTGGGTAGGTAGCTAGGTAGGGCATTACAAGTAAAGAGAAGGGGGTATTTATAACTAAAGAATTAAGGTTTAGGGGTAGGGTGGCTAAATCTTGACCATCCATGTGCCTTGTGTGTTGGGTAGATCATAGCCCTCCATGTGCCCCCTACTTGCCAACTCTTTTTTTTTCTTCTTTTCTTTTCTTTTTCTTCCCCTTTTTTGCACTTTCTCTTCTTTCTTTATTTATCTACAATTTCCTGAAATAAAATAAATAAGCGATTAATACTACGAAAATAAACAAAAGATAGGCACTAAAATATGCAAAAATATGGACTAATCACACCACACCGAGTCAAGAGAAATCCATATCTCTCTGGCTCGTGGCGAATTCTACCAGATCTACGAACAACCTGTGTTTGTTGAGCATTATCATTAATCTGCTCTTGTTCCACTTCAGGTTCAATGCTATTTTGTGGTTCTCGATCTTCATCGAGATCTATAGTTCTCCCATTGTTTCTTTTGGAAACAAAATCTGTTTCTATGAAGACAGCATCTCGAGCAATAAACACTTTCTGCTCAGAAGGACTATAAAAATAATACGCCTTTGTTTCATGAGGGTATCCCACAAAAACGCACTCTTCGGATTTAGGTCCAAGCTTGTCAGATGCTTGACGTTTCACAAACGCCTTACATCCCCAAACTTTCATAAAGTTCATGCCTGACCGTTTCTCCTTCCACATCTCATATGGAGTCTTTTGAACCTTCTTAGTAGGAACACGGTTAAGTGTGAAAGCCGTCATTTCTAGAGCGTAACCCTAGAAACTTATTGGAAGATCTGCATGACTCATCATCGATAGCACCATGTCCAACAAGGTGCGATTTCTTCTCTCTGAAACTCCATTCCATTGAGGTGTACCTGGCGGAGTGAGTTGTGATACAATACCACACTCTTTCAAATACTCTTTAAGTTTGGCGCTTAAGTATTCACCCCCACGATCGGATCGTAAGATCTTAATATTTGCACCTTCGCCAATTTGCTTCTCTACTTCAACTTTGTATTCTTTAAATTTTTCAAAAGAATCGGATTTGTTCTTCATAAAATATACATATCCATATCTACTGAAATCATCAGTAAATGTTATGAAGCAGTAGTAGCCTCCTCTAGCCATCACACGCATTAGGCCACATACATCACTATGTATTAGCTCCAAACGCTTAGTGGCCCTTTGACCCTTACCAGTGAAAAGGGCTTTAGTCATCTTACCAAGAAAACAAGATTCGCATTCTTGGTTTGATTCAAAATCAAACTTATCCAAGTATCCATCTTTATGTAATTTGGATATGCGTTTCTCATTTATGTGGCCTACACGACAATGCCAGAGGTATGTTTGATTTGAGTCATTCATTTTAAGTCGTTTGTTTTCTATGTTACAGACAGGATTACCTAAATCAAGAACATATAAACCATTAAATAAACACGCAACACCATAGGTTAAATCATTTAAGGCAAAAGAGCAACTGCTGTTCTTTATTGTAAACGAAAAACCTTTCTTGTCCAAACAAGAAACAGAAATAATGTTTCTGCGAATCGCAGGCACGTAATAACAGTCATCTAGTCTTAAAACAAGCCCAGAGGGCATAGATAAATAATAAGTCCCTACAGCTAAAGCAGCAACTTTTGCTCCATTGCCTACTCTTAGGTCCACTTCTCCCTTAGCCAAAGTCCTACTTCTCTGCAGGCCCTGCACATTTATACAAATGTGAGAAGCACATCCAGTATCAAATACCCAAGATGTAGAAATAGACAAATTGACTTCTATAACATAAATACCTGATCCAGAAATATGAACTGACTTCATTTTCTTTAGATCCTCCAAATAAGTTGGACAGTTTCTCTTCTAGTGACCAGCTTTTTGCAGTAGTGACATTCACCCTTGGCAACACCACCTTTAGGATTTAAAGCCTGTTTGGGACCAGACTTTGGCTTGGGTGCAGAATCAGATCCAATCATCTTCTTACCCTTCCACTTGCCTTTCCCTTTGGCCTTACCTTTATTGCCCACCATCAGTATGGGAGCAGGTTCAGCTATCTTCATGTTGGTCTCATATGTTCTCAACATATGCAACAATTCAATAGGTGTTTTGTCAAATTCATTCATATTTTAGTTCACAACCAACTGAATGAATTTGTTGTTCAAAGAATTCATGATTAGATCAATACCAGTTTCCGGACTAATCGGGAAACCCAAAGTTTCAAGGTACTCAAGGTAACCAATCATCTTCAGAACATGTGGGCCAACTGGTTCACTTGCCCCTTGTTTGCAATTAAAGAGTGACTTACTCATGTTGAACCTTTCTTGACGAGTTTGGCTTGCAAACATGCTTTGCAAGTGCTCATTGATAGTATATGCATCCATATGCACATGCTGTCTTTGAAGCTCAGCACTCATAGTTGCCAACATGAGACATGCCAATCTAGGAAGCTTGCGCTCCTGCCTGAGGACAATCCTAAAATTCCTCTGCCAGTCTAGGAAGCTGTTTCCTCCTGTCAATTTTTCCTTCTCAAGGACTGATCGTACAGATAGTGTGTTTGTGTTGTTTGCCATTATTCAGTATCTACAATGATAAAAGTGCAAAATAAACATTAGATTGTCTGAGTTAAATATTTATGTGTATATGATATATTCATAATATATCTCCCACTATTTTTATCAAATTAATAGCCCTGACTATTAATTCGGAAAGTATATCCCATAAATCTTTCTAGTGGGCCAAGATCCATATTTCGTCATGTCCTAAGTCAACCACTAGTAGTCCTTAAAACATGATTATTTAGGTAGACAATAGTTGTCAATTATATCATATATAATTCTTGGATAGTTTGGTGAACAACAATTGATCTTATCTATCTAATAGATATTTAACCAAACTCTATGCTTCTAAGTTCATGATAGTTGAATATAACCGTTTATATTCACCTTACTATTATAACTTAGTTAAGTTAGACCCAATGATACAACGTCCGAATATAACTGTTTATATTCGTCGCATTTCACCATGATAGATAGGAGTCCCCTGCCACTGACTGCCCTTCCCCGTATCGATCTAGGATTTAATGAGTGTTCATTCATTGGAAAGCATCCGATTAAAACTTAATATTTTGCTTAGGAATTTTTAATTAAGAACGATCATGATCCCATCATAAAGAGATTCTCAATTTTTTCTTGAATTAAATATTTCAAATCAATACTCTTTGATTGGTTGAAAACCCGACTTGAGGTGTTGGCACAACGGCTATACTTAAAACCCCCAAATCGGACGGAATCTTCCTCTCATTGAATACCGAAAATCCATAACTAATTCTGTGTTTCATAAACACAAGAATCTCATAATCGTTGTAAAAATCTTAAATTGTTACAGATTTTATCTTGTTTAGCAGGCATGGCATGGGTGTCGTATCTAATACATTCATCCTTAATCTAATTAAGCATGCATAATTATCACTACTCTACACATACATTCATCACATGGCATATATATGTAAAGTGCAATAAAGTAAATGTGTTTGGTTATGGGCCCCATCCTATGTGATCTTTATCAAGCTCATGATAAAGATCAAGGTCATCTAATGTGGTGATGGAAGTAAATAAAACTACTTATTACATAAGTCTTCTTCTTTGATTAGACTTCTTGTATGTCTCAACTTCTTATTTGTTGGGACTCCTTGTATGTCTCAACTTCTTCTTTGTTGGGACTCCTTGTATGTCTCAACTTCTTCTTTGTTGGTCCACCTCCATGGAATCTTCAATTACATCACATGATTGAAAAACAAAACTAATCTAATGAACTTACAAGATAACTCGAGTTACATTCGAGATTTATGATTACAAAGATTGACGACATGCAAGTCATATTTAAAACCAAAACCATTACACTAAGGTCGAAGGGCCATAACCAAACACCATGCTCAATTAACACTTAATAACATGTTAAATCATATAATCAGATAATACCATATCATATACATCATGATCCAATCACAAAAATCAAATAACGCAAAAATCAGAATCAAATCTGATAACATTAAATCGCTGATTACAGGCTCTAAACGGCGTCAAACGCCTTACAGATGCGTCGGTGATGGCTTTGGCCATCAGTTTTGTTCAGACGCTCGTTTCCAGTTAGAAACAGGTTTTCGTTTGCGAAAAACAGACACCAGAAACAGATTTCACCAAATCTGCAGCATCTAATTCATAATTCATATCGAATACGAATCTCATATCAAGAACAAACATAAATCATGTATATATCAGTATATATACAGATTCATCATATCATTCATATATCATAACTGTTATCATGGCAGATTCATCACACATGCATACTTGTAAAATACAGTAAACACGTAACCAAACCAGCCCCTTATACAAGTAGCTCTGATGCCATTGTTGGGTTCCGAGGCAAAAAACGCAGCGGATATATGTAAATAAAACGAAAATTTCAAAACCCAAGAACAGGATCCATGTATAATTATGGGCAGATTATGGAGATAACGAATCATACCTTTTTCAAAAGCTTGACTTTCACGAACTCAACGGAGATCCTAACTATCACGCTTTGTGTCTACCTCTCGGAAAACACCTCTACGGTATCCACACGAGCACCGACGGATGGACGTACTAGCCTCCTTCTCGACGATCGGGACTACCTTGCCTCTCTTTGCTGCTAGGGTTTTTTTCTCACAAAAATGTAATGACCTCCTTCACCATCATTATGTATTTATAATGACTGGTTGGAAGGCCCGTAACAGCAAAGCCCAACCCTAGTAGGTATAGAATTAAATAATAAAACGAATTTCTATTATTTAATTAATAACTAAGTCATACTTAATTATTATGGGCAAAAGCATTCCCTTTAATTCGAATTTATATTATCTCGATTAAGTCTCACTTAATTATAATAAAATTCAAATAATCATCAGTTAATTTAAATCAATAATTTAAATTAACTATTCCATTAAGTGCTCTATTTGTGTGACCCTATAGGCTATCATTTAATCGGCAATAATTTTATTCTCTAATAAAATTATAAACAATGAGCGGTATCTAGTAATACATCCTTGTTACCTAATTAAACAATAATTAAATCGTGATTAGATAAAACCTTTCGTGACTAATGTTTTTCGTGTAATATAATCCCTTTAACCATATATATTATAGATTAAACTCGAGGCATGTATTTAGTCATCCTCTTCAACATTTAATCCGGGTTTACTTGATCCATGAGTAAACTATCAAGACAAATCATTATTTGAGCATGGCCATGCTTTTATAGTCTTACTCAATCAAGAGGCTAATAATATCTCTCCTCTTTAGAGGAGGGTTAAATCCTTTATCTATCATTCATATTTCTCATACGACTCATGATATACCCGATGTCCACTTTTATCATCACCCGGTCAAAGGTAAGTTTTAATGTAGTCAAAGTATATCAATCCTCGCATAGAAATATAATGATTTCAAGTCAAAGGATCATTACACCATTATCACTATAAGTCTTTCTTATGACTTTATTAAACATGAAGAATCTCACTGTGGGTCTGTCCAGTACCATGTACTCTTACATGTACCTATGTACTGACTTTAGTATCTCCATACTCATAACCAATGAGATGTGGTTATCTTGTCAAACAACATACTAGTCTATTTACATGTATTATTATCGTCCTATATATAATAGTACTCGACTAGGGACCTTTAAGAATATGATATATTATATAATCTCAAGTTCAAGTCATGTACTTAAACTATATAATGTGTATCATGATTCTAAGGACATTTATTATGTTAACAAAATATCGCAATAATTTAGATCATAATAAGGAGCTTCATTATTGACTAGATTGAAGTTGGAAACAACTTGCAGCTTAATTCCAGACTCATTTGAAGTTGAAAACAACTTGTAGGTTCATTTTTGGTTGTTTGAAATTGGAATCAACTTGTAGTTTCATTCTTTACTCGTTTGAGCTTGAAATCAACTTGTAGCTTTATTATTGACTAGATTGAAGTTGGAAACAACTTGTAGCTTCATTCCAGACTCGTTTGAAGTTGAAAACAACTTGTACTTTCATTCCTGACTCGTTTGAGCTTGAAATCAACTTGTAGCTTTATTATTGACTAGATTGAAGTTGGAAACAACTTGTAGCTTCATTCCAGACTCGTTTGAAGTTGAAAACAACTTGTAGTTTCATTTTTGGTTGTTTGAAATTGGAATCAACTTTTAGTTTCATTCTTGACTCGTTTGAGCTTGAAAACAACTTGTAGGTTTATTATTGACTAGATTGAAGTTGGAAACAACCTGTAGCTTCATTCCAGACTCGTTTGAAACTGAAAATTACTTGTAGCTTCATTTTCGGTTGTTTGAAATTGGAATCAACTTGTAGTTTCATTCTTGACTCGTTTGAGCACAGAAACAATTTTTAGCTTCATTATCGACTAGATTGAAGCTGGAAACAACTTGTAGATTCATTCCAGACTCGTTTGAAGTTGAAAACAACTTGTAGCTTCATTTTTGGTTGTTTGAAATCGGAATCAAATTGTAGTATTATTTTTGATTCGTTTGAGCTTGTAAACCACTTGGAGCTTCATTATTGACTAGATTGAAGTTGGAAACAACTTGCAGCTTCATTCCAGACTCATTTGAAGTTGAAAACAACTTGTAGTTTCATTTTTGGTTGTTTGAAATTGGAATCAACTAGTAGTTTCATTCTTGACTCGTTTGTGCACGGAAACAATTTTTAGCTTCATTATCGACTAGATTGAAGTTAGAAACAACTTGTAGATTCATTCCAGACTCGTTTGAAGTTGAAAACAACTTGTAGCTTCATTTTCGGTTGTTTGAAATTGGAATCAACTTGTAGTTTCATTCTTGACTCGTTTGAGCTTGAAAACAACTTGTAGCTTTATTATTGACTAGATTGAAGTTGGAAACAACTTGTAGCTTCATTCTAGACTCGATTGAAACTGAAAATTACTTGTAGCTTCATTTTCGGTTGTTTGAAATTGGAATCAACTTGTAGTATCATTCTTGACTCGTTTGTGCACGGAAACAATTTTTAGCTTCATTATTGACTAGATTGAAGTTGGAAACAACTTGTAGCTTCATTTTTGGTTGTTTGAAATTTGAATCAACTTGTACTTTCATTCTTGACTCGTTTGAGCCCGAAAAGAACTTGTAGCTTCATTATTGACTAGATTGAAGTTGGAAACAAGTTGTAGTTTAATTCTAAACTCGTTTCAAATTGAAAACAACTTGTAGCTTTGATAAGTGGATTTTATATCCACTTGGAAGCCTTCGGTTTAGCTTAAATTGATGGAATGGCCTCAAGCTTTTGATATTTTTGATATGTTTTAGTGTGGTGTTATGTAGGTTTCTTGGAAGGAGAACGAAGAGGGGAATCATAGCTTTAATTGAAAAAAAACGGCGAAGAAATCGGATGCACGAGGAGAAAGTTACGGACGTGAAAAGGTTGGGTGTCAGGGCTGCTGATTTGGCGCGCCCGCCCCAATTTTGGCGCGCCCGCCCCGTTGGCGTGCCCGCGCCAACTTTGGCGCGGCCGCCCCACGACCTGAGCGGGAATTTTGGCCCGAATTGCCCGTTTTTGATCCGTTTAAAGGCCCGTTTGATGGGAAACTTAAAGGATGACTTGGGGGACTTAGAAGCAATAACCTAGAAACATTCTAAGGAGCACGTGACGGCTACGGAGAAGATCTAGATTCATAGTTTTTCTTTATCTTCTTTTAATTAGGCGATACTTTTGGATGCTCGTTTTCGGATTTGTTTCTCAACTTTGATTCTCGCACTTTTATCTTGTTTTAGATTTATTCCTATCATGTGTACATTCGAACCCATGATGATGAGTAGTTCGATTATGAACTAATCGTTGTCATGGGGTTTTAGCGGATTTATCGATGGATTTCAGTAATTAAATTGTCTTATTCATATGTGATGGTTTGATTTCCTCGTATTGGTTGTGCTTATTCGTCTTGGATGCGTAGCTAACATCTTAGATTGTTTGTTAATCTTTATTGAAGCGACAGTGGATATATAGATTTAGAACTTGCCATGCGAGCATAGGTTTTGTGTTCGATAACATGACTTGTGATGTGATTTTACCCATCTTGCATCGCCCTATGTAATCTTGATAGATAACTTGATCTTCAACCGTTATGTTTTCAAATTCTATAGACATATAGGGTCTAAGCATAATTGGTGTCTGTTTACCTTCTATCTTAATTGTGGATGTGTCACAGTATGGTGCACGTATAACGACAGTTAGCGTGTATCAGTCTCGTGTTATCTGATTAGTTATCAACCATTACAATCGAATATAGGCATAATTCTGAATGAAGTTGTTAATGAAGCTAGAACTCCATGTTTTATTCTAATTAGTAATTTGATTTTAATTCTCTTAGTTATAATTCGACTTGATTTAGTTAATTCAGATAAAACCAACCAAATTGTTATTTGTTCAAGCATTGAATAATAATCATACATTGGTGCATAAGTGCATATTCTTGAATACACTAGTCTCTGTGGGAACGAACTTAATTTTATTCTATATTACTTGTGACCACGTACGCTTGCGTGATTTTGTGCGAACAAGTTTTTGGCGCCGCTGCCGGGGACTCGGTGTTACTTTAGTTTATGTGCTTGTCATTAGTGGTCGTTAAAGTTCAGTGACTTGGATTCTTTTCTCACTTTAGTTCGTTGTGTGTGTTTCAGGTACTTGAGTGACGTGTATGCGAACACGTTCTCAGGCTCGTAAGGAAGCATTGGTTAAGGAAAAAACGATAGAGATTGATACGATGGTTGATCAACCACCAGCTGTGAATATTACTAAGGCTCTGAAGGCTTTCTCTGAGCCTAAAATCAATGACATTCAATCGAGCATTGTCAGGCCAGCAATTCAGGCCAACACTTTCGAGATCAAACCGAGCACTATTCAGATGGTGCAGAACTCAGTACAGTTTGGAGGTTCTCCGACTGAGGATCCTAATACTCATATTCGGGACTTCATTGAGATCTGCGACACTTTCAAGTTCAATGGTGTTACGGACGATGCCATCAGATTGAGGTTGGTCCCATTTTCTCTGAGGGATAAAGCTAAAGGATGGTTGCATTCTCTTCCTGCAGGATCTATTACGACATGGGAGGATCTGGCTCAGAAATTTCTTACTAAGTTCTTCCCTATGGCTAAAACCGCTGCAATCAGGAATGCTATCACTCAATTCTCTCAGTTGTCTGGTGAAACTTTATGTGAAGCTTGGGAACGCTACAAGGAGATGCTTCGAAAGTGCCCACATCATGGGATGCCTGATTGGATGGTGATAAATTGTTTTTACAATGGGTTGGGTCCTCAATCGAGGCCAATGCTCGATGCTGCATCAGGTGGAGCTCTATGGGCTAAGAGCTATGATGAGGCTTATGAGTTGATCGAGATGATGGCCGCGAATGAATATCAGAATCCTACTCAGCGTCTTCATCAGGGCAAGGTAGCAGGGATTCTGGATGTTGATGCCACTTCAGCCATAGCTGCTCAGCTTAAGGCTCTTACTATGAAGGTGGATTCTTTGGCAAATCTAGGAAATCAGCAGCCACCTTCAGTCTGCGAGCTCTGTGCTGGGGCACATTCTTCGGATCAGTGTGCTATATCGAGCGAATCCGCTCAGTTTGTGAGCAACTTTCAGAGGTCGCAACAGCCAGCTCCGGCCACTTATCATCCCAATAATCGGAATCATCCGAATTTCAGCTGGAGCAATAATCAGAACTACATGCCACAACAGCAGCAACAGTTTCAGCAGCAAGGATCTAGACCTTTTAACCCTTCTGGTTTTCAACAACAGTTTGCACCGAGGCAGCAATTCCATCCACCCGGATTCCAGCAACAAAATCATGGGGTGGCTGGACAGTCTTCCAATGAAAGATCAGAATTGGAAGAATTAAGACTAATGGTAAAAAGCCAATCGGTGTCAATCAAGACTTTGGAGAATCAGATTGGGCAAATTGCTAATGCGTTGATTAATAGACCACAAGGAACTCTTCCTAGTGATACTGAGGCCAATCCGGGCAAGAAGGAAGTGAAGGAACAGGTACAGGCTGTCACCTTGAGGTCCGAAAAGGTTACGAAGGATAAAGAATCAGCAACAGAGCGAAACAAGGAAGAGAGTGATCAACAGGTTGAAACACCCGTGCTCTCATCTGAGTCTGATAGTGGAAAAACTGTTGTTGAGGCTGACAAGAATAAAGTCAACGAGGAAGCAAGCAAGGATTCAGCCGAAAAGTCTAGCCCGAAAACTGATACTGGGGTCAAGCAAGTATATCCACCTCCACCTTTTCCGAAGAGACTTCAAAAGCATAAGCTCGACAAACAATTCGCCAAATTTCTAGAGGTCTTCAAGAAATTACAAATCAACAAACCTTTTGCGGAGGCTCTAGAACAAATGCCGAGTTATGCTAAATTCATGAAAGGTATTCTATCTCGAAAACTCAAACTTGAGGAATTGGAGACTGTGGCTTTGACCGAGGAGTGTAGTGCTGTGTTGCAACAGAAATTGCCCCCGAAGCTGAAAGATCCGGGAAGTTTCACAATCCCGTGTACTATTGGGCAATTGTCATTCGACAAGTGTTTATGTGATTTGGGAGCTAGCATAAATCTGATGCCCTTGTCTATTTTCTTGCAACTTGGTCTTCCGGAGCTGAAACCTACTAATATGTCTTTGCAACTGGCTGATCGTTCGATTACATACCCAAGGGGGATAGTTGAAGATGTGTTGGTAAAGGTAGATAAACTAATCTTCCCTGCTGATTTTGTCATCCTAGACTTCGAGGAAGATAAGAAGATTCCCATCATCTTGGGGAGACCTTTCCTTGCGACAGGGCGGACTTTGATTGATGTTCAGAAGGGTGAACTCACAATGAGAGTTCAAGATCAGATGGTCACTTTCAACGTGTTCAATGCCATAAAACTTCCATCAGATGAGGAGGAATGCTTTAAAGTGGATGTACTCGAAGTTGCAGCTCATTCGGAAATTGACAACAGGCTGAAAACTGACATCTTGGAAAGGGTGTTATCAGGTGACTCTGAATTCGGAGATGAGGAGGAAGAAGAACACCTCCAATACTTGAATGCTTCTCCTTGGAGAAGAAGGATGGAACCTCCAATTGAATCTCTCGGGTTATCGGAATTGAAGGATTCTCATGAACGACTGAAACCCTCTATTGTTGAAGCTCCTAAACTTGAGCTTAAACAACTTCCCGAACACCTAAGGTATGCCTTTCTTGGCGAAGCTTCTACATTACCTGTAATTATTGCATCTAACCTTTCAAGTATCGAGGAAGAAAAGCTTTTGAGAATTCTTAGGGAGTTCAAATCAGCCATTGGATGGACTATCGCAGATATCAAGGGAATCAGCCCTTCTTATTGTCAACATAAAATTCTGATCGAGGAGGGTAGTAAACCCACTGTTGAGCATCAAAGAAGACTCAATCCAATCATGAAAGAGGTGGTGAAGAAGGAGATTCTTAAGTGGCTTGATGCCGACATTATTTATCCAATCTCAGATAGTTCTTGGGTGAGCCCTGTTCAATGTGTGCCTAAGAAAGGAGGCATGACCGTGGTAGCTAATGAGAAGAATGAGCTCATTCCGACGCGAACAGTCACAGGTTGGAGAACATGCATGGATTATCGGAAGCTCAATAAAGCCACCAGAAAAGATCACTTTCCGTTGCCTTTCATTGATCAGATGCTTGATAGGTTAGCCGGTCACGAGTACTATTGTCTTCTTGATGGGTATTCAGGGTACAATCAAATTTGTATCGCACCAGAGGATCAGGAGAAGACCACTTTTACTTGCCCGTTTGGCACATTTGCTTTTCGTCGTCTTTCTTTTGGACTTTGTGGTGCACCAGCAACTTTTCAGAGATGCATGATGGCTATTTTCTCCGAGATGATCGGTACCAATGTTGAGGTGTTCATGGATGACTTTTCTGTATTCGGTACTTCTTATGATGAATGCTTGAGCAACTTGACGATGGTACTAAAAAGATGTGTGGAAACTAACTCGTTCTTAATTGGGAAAAATGCCACTTCATGGTTCAAGAAGGCATAATTCTTGGGCATAAAGTTTCGAACAAAGGGCTTGAGGTAGACAAAGCTAAGGTGGGGACAATTGAAAATCTTCCTCCACCAATCTCAGTAAAGGGGATTCGGAGTTTTCTTGGTCACGCGGGGTTCTATCGACGGTTCATCAAGGATTTCTCTAAAATCACCAAACCCTTGTGCAACTTGTTAGAGAAGGATGTGACCTTCAAATTTGATGGAGAGTGCTTGGCTGCGTTTGAAACTCTCAAGAAGAAATTAACCACAGCACCTGTTATTACTGCACCTGATTGGAATGAGCCTTTCGAGATGATGTGTGATGCTAGTGACTATGCGGTGGGAGCTGTGCTTGGTCAGAGAAAGACTAACATCTTTCATGTGATTTACTATGCTAGTAAGACTCTCAATGGTGCTCAGCTGAATTACACTACCACGGAGAAGGAACTACTAGCTATTGTTTATGGATTCGAGAAATTCAGATCTTATTTGCTTGGGACAAAGGTGTTTGTTTACACTGATCATGCTGCTATTCGGTATCTGGTATCGAAGAAAGACTCGAAACCTCGTTTGATTCGATGGGTTCTTTTGCTTCAGGAATTCGAGTTGGAGATCAAGGATAGAAAGGGAACTGAAAATCAGGTGGCTGATCATCTTTCTCGGTTGGAAGACCAAGCACGAGCATCCAAAGACACCACCTTGATCAATGAGTCTTTTCCAGATGAACAATTATTTGGGGTCTAAGAGGAAGAGCCATGGTTTGCGGATATAGTGAATTATCTGGTGAGTAATGTCATTCCCCCTGATTTGTCTTATGCTCAAAAGAAAAAGTTCCTGCATGAGGCAAAGTGGTATCGTTGGGATGAGCCATTCTTGTTTCGTCAAGGTTCCGATCAAATTATCAGAAGGTGTATTCCATACAGTGAGATTGAAGGGATCTGGCAAGCTTACCACGACTCTACTTATGGAGGACACTATGGAGGACAGAAGACAGCTGCTCGTATCCTGCAGGCAGGTTTCTTTTGGCCTACGCTCTTTAAGGACGCTCATCAGTTTGTGTTGAAGTGTGATCGTTGTCAAAGGGTTGGTAATATCTCTAGAAGGGACGAAATGCCTCTCAATGTACTCCTTGAGGTTGAAATCTTTGATGTGTTGGGGATTGACTTCATGGGACCCTTTATCTCATCTTGCAATAATCTCTACATTCTTCTTGCTGTGGATTACGTGTCTAAGTGGGTTGAAGTCAGGGCTTTACCAACCAACACAGCTGCAGTAGTCATCAGTTTTCTTCAAAAAAACATATTCACTCGTTTTGGTACCCCTCGAGTTATAATCAGTGATGAAGGATCACACTTTTGCAATCGAAAGTTCACGACGCTGATGGAACGGTTTGGTATAATCATAGAGTTGCCACTGCTTATCATCCTCAAACAAATGGGGAAGCTGAGGTATCCAATCGTGAAATTAAGCGAATCTTAGAGAAAGTTGTGAGTCCTTCGAGGAAAGATTGGGCGTTAAAGCTTGATGAGGCCGTCTGGGCCTATAGAACGGCTTATAAGACTCCATTGGGGATGTCACCTTTTCAGTTGGTTTATGGAAAAGCATGTCATTTGCCTGCAGAGTTAGAGCATAAAGCATATTGGGCTTTGAAGAAATTAAACTTTGATATGACAGCTGCTGGTGAGAAGAGAATGCTTCAGATTAATGAACTCGACGAGTTCAGGCTTCAGGCGTATGAGAACAACAAGCTTTACAAGGAAAAAGTCAAGAGATGGCATGATAGGAAGTTGGTGCAAAAGGAGTTCTTCATTGGCCAACAAGTGTTGCTGTTTAATTCTCGTCTCAGACTGTTTCCTGGGAAGTTGAAATCTAGATGGTCGGGTCCTTTCACAGTAAAGACGGTGTTTCCACATGGTGCCATAGAAATTTATGAAACAACACCGGAGCAATCATTTAAAGTGAATGGACAAAGAGTGAAGCCATATTTCGGAGGACCGGTGAATCGCGAGTCGGTAAGCACCATCCTCACTATTGTCTAATTCTTGGAGTTTAACGTCAAGCTAAGGACGTTAAACAAGCGCTTCGTGGGAGGCAACCCACGCTTTTCAAGCATTTCTTGTTTCACTTCTGTTCGGAAAAAAAAAAATCGAAAAATCCACTGCCGAGCCGGGGCCCCCACGCCACGGCTGGCGCGCCCGCGCGAGCGGGGCGGCCGCGCCGGGACGGGGCGCCCGCGCGCGCATGACAGTAGTTCACTGCCTCTCCGCGGCCCCCGCGCCACGGCTGGCGCGCCCGCGCGAGCGGGGCAGCCGCGCCGGCCCGGGGCGCCCGTGCGAGAATGGCAGTAGCTTTATAAAAAAAAAATTTCTTTTTTTTGTTGCTTGTTTTTTGTTTTTGTTCCCTTCAAAACCCCAGCCCCTTCTTGCCAATCCTAGCAATCCTAAACCCCTTTTCTATGCCTAATTAAACACCCAATTCATCCCCAAAACACAAACCCACTTCATCTTCTCCATACCCAACTATACATACATATACATACATATACATACAACTATACACATACCCATCTCCACCACATCTTATCCCTTTTCAATCAATCTCTCTACTACAACCTACCACTACATACATCTTCAAATCTATGGCACCCAAACGAGCTAGAAGATCCGGGAGCACTAGTTTGCAAGCCCAATCAACGGATTCTTCGGTTAACAAGTTCACAACCCCGGAAGCACAAGAAGAGTTTATTCGGCTTATGGGTAAGTCAATTACTAAAGAGAGGGGTTTCTTGCCTTCATCGGGTGATGGTGGGTTGTTGTTGATGATTCAAGCTAGGGGGTGGGAGTCGTTGTGTAAGGCACCGGAAGCGGTGCCATTGAGCATTGTCCGAGAATTTTATGCTAATGCTCGAATGGATAAGAATGGGGTTTCAAGTGTGCGGGGTGTGACCGTGGATTACACTTTGGAAGCCATCCAAAAGCTCATTGGGGGTCAAGAGATGCAAGAAACGGAGGAGGATTGGGTGCGCAAAGATAAGAGGAACGTGGACTTGGATAAGATTGTCCATGAATTGTGTGTTCCGAGTACGGTGTGGAAGCGCAATCCAACCACTAATGTGCGCGTCTCGTTCCCTACATCGGCTATGAACAGGTATGCCCGAGCTTGGAACCTGTTTATTTGTTCTAGTATCATGCCCTCGGGTCACCCACACGACGTCACTGTTGACCGTGCAATATTGTTGTACGGCATTCTGAGTGGAGAGTATGTGGATGTTGCTTATGTTATCCATCAGAACATTATGAGATTTCTGAGGAGTCGTACTGGTGTGGCCATTCCTCACGCCACAATAGTGACTAGGTTGTGTGTGGCGGTGGGTGTGAGTTGGTCGGCTGAGGAGCAGTTGCAGATGCCGAGTGCTCCCATTGATCATGCTATTATCGAGCGATTACCCGAGTGGGATGGTGGCATACCTCACCCTATGGGGATGGGTTATAGAGATTCCAGGGGGGGACGTGCCAGGGCACCACCTCCAGCGTCGCCGGATCGAGCTCAGGCTACACCAGATCGAGCTAGAGCTGGGCCTTCTCAGTCAGTAGAGCACTCGGGTATTGGAGGCAGTGGTTTCAGTGATTCTCAGTACAGGAGGCTCACTAGGCGGATGGATGCGATGCACGATATGCATAGTCGGTTTGCTAGGGATTTGACACAGGCATTGGGGATTGCTTTTCGTGCTACGGGCGTAGACGTGGAGTGGCCTGTGTTTGGTGCTGATATGGTTTATCCTCCAGCTGACTCTTCACCTGATGAGGGTGAGGAGAGTGATGGTTCGGGCTCCTTCTAGGTACATTCGATCCTTTTTATCACATTCAATGAGGACATTGAATATTTTAAGTTTGGGGGTGGTAATCTAAGGACTAGTAGTGATGTGTGTGTTCATATAGGTTGCATATAGTTTAGCATATTCGTTCATATTGTTACACATTAGTTGGTTTTGTTTATATATATATGCTTGTGTTAGTATGTGTTAGTAGTTTCATATAGTTGCATTTGCATGAATCTTGAAGTTGTTTTCCAAGTTGATGTCCTATGATGAGTTTATGTGCATAAATTCTTGGCTAGTAGTCTTGCTCATATGTGATGCCTTGTTACTTGGAAATTGCTTGTGTGGAAATTGTAATTACACTTATGCTCTAGAGATAAGACTTATACTAACTTATTTCTTGAGTCCTCGCGTTGAGTCGGGCGTAGAGTTAGGATTATTCTCTTTTTGAACTTAGAGTTTGTAAATCTTAAGTTTGGGGGAGTTAAGGGATGAATATGCCTTCCTAAAAAAAAGGAATAAAAATTATCAGGCACTCCTTTGAGATCAATGGGTAAAATGCAATGTCATGTGAAAGGGACGATCCATGTACTTGTGCTGGTATTAAGTGCAATTGTATTAGAATAAGCAATTTCTTGGTGACTTTTCACAACCCTTGATTACTGGAGAATTACTTGATTAAAAAAAAAATGAAAAAAAGAAGCAAAGTCGAATGGCGGTCGTGACTCACTTACACTGAGAAGCGTCCCAACCTTAGACTTAGCAGAAAAAAAAAGAATAGAAAAAATAGGAGAGGCATAGAATTCTTTTGGTGACCCTAAATTGTAGTTAACTCTTTAGTGAAGAAGTGTTTAAACCTTATTCTGATTAACGGCTCATATCGAGGACTCTGTTGAAGTTTGATAGTCTTTGTTTTGTTTCACGAGAGAGCATGCTAGCACACACGATGCACTTCACACTTGTAGTGGAAGAGTACATGGTTAATATGTGAAATAGATGAATGCCGAGAGTGTTGCATATTCTGAGGATTATATGTTAACACAGATTACACTTCATGATTTGATTAGATGTAGGCATTTAGTTGCATTCATGCATTGCATTAGTAGTATTTGTGAGTGTCTATGCTTGAGGACAAGCATCAGTTTAAGTTTGGGGGTGTGATAAGTGGATTTTATATCCACTTGGAAGCCTTCGGTTTGGCTTAAATTGATGGAATGGGCCTCAAGCTTTTGATATTTTTGATATGTTTTAGTGTGGTGGTGTGTAGGTTTCTTGGAAGGAGAACGAAGAGGGGAATCATAGCTTTAATTGAAAAAAAACGGCGAAGCAATCGGATGCACGAGGAGAAAGTTACGAACGTGAAAAGGTTGGGTGTCAGGGCTGCTGATTTGGCACGGCCGCCCCACGACCTGAGCGGGAATTTTGGCCCGAATTGCCCGTTTTTGATCCGTTTAAAGGCCCGTTTGATGGGAAACTTAAAGGATGACTTGGGGGACTTAGAAGCAATAACCTAGAAACATTCTAAGGAGCACGTGACGGCTACGGAGAAGATCTAGATTCATAGTTTTTCTTTATCTTCTTTTAATTAGGCGATACTTTTGGATGCTCGTTTTCGGATTTGTTTCTCAACTTTGATTCTCGCACTTTTATCTTGTTTTAGATTTATTCCTATCATGTTTACATTCGAACCCATGATGATGAGTAGTTCGATTATGAACTAATCGTTGTCATGGGGTTTTAGCGGATTTATCGATGGATTTCAGTAATTAAATTGTCTTATTCATATGTGATGGTTTGATTTCCTCGTATTGGTTGTGCTTATTCGTCTTGGATGCGTAGCTAACATCTTAGATTGTTTGTTAATCTTTATTGAAGCGACAGTGGATATATAGATTTAGAACTTGCCATGCGAGCATAGGTTTTGTGTTCGATAACATGACTTGTGATGTGATTTTACCCATCTTGCATCGCCCTATGTAATCTTGATAGATAACTTGATCTTCAACCGTTATGTTTTCAAATTCTATAGACATATAGGGTCTAAGCATAATTGGTGTCTGTTTACCTTCTATCTTAATTGTGCATGTGTCACAGTATGGTGCACGTATAACGACAGTTAGCGTGTATCAGTCTCGTGTTATCTG
This sequence comes from Daucus carota subsp. sativus, assembly GCF_001625215.2. Classification (NCBI taxonomy): domain Eukaryota; kingdom Viridiplantae; phylum Streptophyta; class Magnoliopsida; order Apiales; family Apiaceae; genus Daucus; species Daucus carota. The sequence goes on from NC_030381.2 coordinate 12,479,614, forward strand.
ATTAGTTATCAACCATTACAATCGAATATAGGCATAATTCTGAATGAAGTTGTTAATGAAGCTAGAACTCCATGTTTTATTCTAATTAGTAATTTGATTTTAATTCTCTTAGTTATAATTCGACTTGATTTAGTTAATTTAGATAAAACCAACCAAATTGTTATTTGTTCAAGCATTGAATAATAGTCATACATTGGTGCATAAGTGCATATTCTTGAATACACTAGTCTCTGTGGGAACGAACTTAATTTTATTCTATATTACTTGTGACCACGTACGCTTGCGTGATTTTGTGCGAACAAGCTTCATTTTTGGTTGTTTGAAATTGGAATCAAATTGTAGTATTATTTTTGATTCGTTTGAGCTTGTAAACCACTTGGAGCTTCATTATTGACTAGATTGAAGTTGGAAACAACTTGCAGCTTAATTCCAGACTCATTTGAAGTTGAAAACAACTTGTAGTTTCATTTTGGTTGTTTGAAATTGGAATCAACTAGTAGTTTCATTCTTGACTCGTTTGTGCACGGAAACAATTTTTAGCTACATTATCGACTAGTTTGAAGTTGGAAACAACTTGTAGATTCATTCCAGACTCGTTTGAAGTTGAAAACAACTTGTAGCTTCATTTTCGGTTGTTTGAAATTAGAATCAACTTATAGTTTCATTCTTGACTCGTTTGAGCTTGAAAACAACTTGTAGCTTTTTTATTGACTAGATTGAAGTTGGAAACAACTTGTAGCTTCATTCTAGACTCGTTTGAAACTGAAAATTACTTGTAGCTTCATTTTCGGTTGTTTGAAATTGGAATCAACTTGTAGTTTCATTCTTGACTCGTTTGTGCACGGAAACAATTTTTAGCTTCATTATTGACTAGATTGAAGTTGGAAACAACTTGTAGCTTCATTTTTGGTTGTTTGAAATTTGAATCAACTTGTACTTTCATTCTTGACTCGTTTGAGCCCAAAAACAACTTGTAGCTTCTTTATTGACTAGATTGAAGTTGGAAACAAGTTGTAGTTTTATTCCAAACTCGTTTGAAATTGAAAACAACTTGTAGCTTCATTTTTGGTTGTTTGAAATTGGAATCAAATTGTAGTATTATTTTTGATTCGTTTGAGCTTGTAAACCACTTGGAGCTTCATTATTGACTAGATTGAAGTTGGAAACAACTTGCAGCTTAATCCCAGACTCATTTGAAGTTGAAAACAACTTGTAGTTTCATTTTTGGTTGTTTGAAATTGGAATCAACTTGTAGTTTCATTCTTCACTCGTTTGAGCTTGAAATCAACTTGTAGCTTTATTATTGACTAGATTGAAGTTGGAAACAACTTGTTGCTTCATTCCATACTCGTTTGAAGTTGAAAACAACTTGTAGTTTCATTTTTGGTTGTTTGAAATTGGAATCAACTTTTAGTTTCATTCTTGACTCGTTTGTGCACGGAAACAATTTTTAGTTTCATTATCGACTAGATTGAAGTTGGAAACTGTTATTTTACACTGACTATAAGAAAGATTGTAGAAGGGGGGGTTGAATACAATCTTTTACAAATTTAAAAGATTCAAGAACAATACACTAAGAACACAGTAAACAGAAAAACACCAAGTATTAAAAATACGGGTGGATTGAATGATCCACCCGTGAGATTTTATATAGAAGAATCTGTGGATTGTTTACAATTCGCACAGCTGCTGGTTCATCACTCAAGAACAAGTTCTAACTCTCAGATTTTCTCTTTTCGCAATTTGAACAAGTTCAACTGATGCTTCTAACTTGGTTATATACTCCAAGTTTTACAAAGCTTTTAGCTAGATTACAAAATGCACTCTAATCTAAAAACAATGTTGCACAACTTTGTCTTATGCATGCTTTCTGAGATGTCTTCATCTTTGACCATCATCTTGATTTGATCCAGATTGCACTGCATGAGATAAGTATGTTTCTGCTTCTTCTTTATTTTCCTAATTAGGCTTCCATGTCTATTTTAGTGTAATTCGATCCATGTGATTTGTCAGACTTAAGCTCTAGTCACTTTCAACTGCTCTTTGCTTCATCAGTTGAAAGTTCTGGTTACTTTCAACCGCTCTTGACTTCATCAGTTGAATGTTGTGCTAGGCTCATCAGTTGAATGAATTACAAACTTCATCAGTTGAATGTTGTTCCAGTCTCATCAGTTGAATTCCTTAGCATCATCAGTTGAATACTTTGTCTTCAGTTGAATGCTTGGTTTTCATCAGTTGAAACATGGTTCAGTCTTCATCAGTTGAATAGTTACATCTTATCAGTTGAATATCCTTCACTTAGATAAAATTACATGGCATTGGATATTTACAATTAGCCATCCTATTCTACCCATCCGTTGATAATTCCCAATGATAAGAAATATAACAATTACAACTGAAATTTGATAAAGATTCTAAGTAAGACATGTTACAAAATGTTTATGTTATCATCAAAAATTATTGATTCCTAACAATCTCCCCCAATTTATGACTGGAGAAGATGCAGACATAAATTCTACACTTGATGATAACAAAACATAAATAAAATAAAATGCAGAATTTAAGTACAAGAGTTAGAAAAGTTTACAGATGATTATGCTCCTCTAGACTGAGCAGTTACTTGTTCCTAGAAGATCTTCTTCTTCTGGACTTAAGTTTTTCTTCAAGAATATCAATCTGTTTCTGAAAGATCCTGTAGAACCATTCTTCATCACTGTCTTGCCTGTTGAGCTTGGATTGAAGAGTCTTCAGAGTATTCAAGCTAGCAACTTTGAGTTGATCTTTAGGTCTGAAAAATCTCCTAACACCTTGATTGTCCCTAAATTCCATGATTGGAGTAGGTTCATGATGAATTTTCTTTCCAGTGTAAGGGATTTTCAGCCTTCTCTGCAGACTGGCATCTAGGGACCATTCCTTCCTGATTTCAAGGATTCTCTTTAGTACCATTTGCTTTGCAGGTGGTGTAAATCTTCCCGTCCTCTTCATAGATCCATATATCTTTGTTAAAGAGCTGAATCCCTCAGAATTCAGAACTCTGTGAAGAGGCCAGATGACATCACCTTTGTTTTTGTAAGAGAATGCCAATCTTTCAGGTAATTTTGAAGTTGCTTCTATTCCTCTTACTTCTTGAAGATCATCTAGCTCCAGCTCCAACTCAGAGATTTCTTCAATGTTGGCAATGACAAGATAGTCATCTGGATTCTCAGGTTCTTTTGGAGGTTTAGGAGGGTTAGCCATCCTCTTAGCCACAGACTTGACTTTCTTCTTTGGCTTGGAAGTTTCTTGAACAAGAAAAGCTGGAATTGGGATATCTTCCAAGTCAATTGGCTCCTCCTTTGGCATTATTGGCTCATCATGGAAGTTGACATCTGGATGTACCACTGTGGTGTCCTTGATTGGAGAAGAAGGCTTTGAGATAGGCTTTTCAGGCACTTCTTCTCTTCTCTTGGCTGCCTCAGGCATCTTAGATCTAGATTTGACTCTCTTTTTCTTTGGAGAAGATTCAAGAGGCAATCTTTTCTCAGTTTGAAGCTCAGCTGCCAACTCCTCTTCTAGCTCAATAGCATACCTTTCATCAACCTCTATTTCTTGATTCAAAGAGAGTTGAGATTCATACTCCTTTCTTTCACATTCTCTGGCCACCTCTTCAGCTTTTACAAATGAGTAGTGAGGATGACCAGTTCCAATAAACAGCTTTTGGCCTTCTCTGTAGATGATGGCAAAATGAGCTTTTAAAGCCACATCTGTAGAGTCTTTGTAACTTTTGATCTCTTGGCCCAAAAGCTTGTATTCACTTTTGTCAGGCCTGGCTAAAGGAAAGTAGATTGAGCTTGAGTCTTTTCCAGGCCTGGACCAGCCACAATTGTTTGTGTTAGGTCCAATCAGACGTAGAAGGGGGGGGTTGAATACGTCGTACCAATTTCTTCGATTTAATTTAATTGCGGATAATCTGTTTCAGTCCATGTTAAATCAATCGTAAATAAATAACTCCAGCAAGTCGGGGAATATTCTTTGTATTAGAAATAATCCTCGGGTGCTACAAATTCCAACACAAGTGTCGGCTGCAGAGACTACAATCACTCTATTACAAACTCTCGATAAATACGATCTTCTAATTTAACTCTCGAGAATGTGTATAGTGTGTGCACTTACAAAGTGTGTAGTTGTTTTCAAATGAAAACACAAAGCTCTATTTATAGGCTTTCCAACAACTAACCATGGTTAACGAGTTCGTCCTGGACGACTTGAGTTCGTCCTGGACGAATTCATTTTAACTGTAGTTAAAATGAATTGTCCAAAATAGAAACTAACTCAATTAAGCTGAACATGCGCCAAAGGAAAGTCAAAGTTTGCGCTGGTCAAACCTTGCGCTTCCAGTGTTCCACTGTATGTGAGAATTACTTAGAAAATATTAAGGCACTTCAATTTGTACCACAGTTGAGTCAAAGTTTGCGCCAGTTAAGGTCAATACTTGCGCTAATAGTCTGTTCAGAAGAGAAGTCAAAGGTTGCGCTTCTCTGATGGTCAAACTATGCGCCAATACTTGTTCCCCTGTAGTTTTACTTAGTCTTCAATACAGAAAACTAGTGTTTTGACTCTTGGTCAAAAGCTGCGCTTCCCATGGTGCATAGAGTGAGTACTTAGAATTTTCTAAGGGAGGGGGATGCGCAACATTTGACTAAGTCAAATGTTGCGCCTTCAGGGATACAGTGTAAGTGTGTATTTGCCTTGGGCAAATTCACTTCAATTAGTGAACTTGCGCTTCATTGTCACAATATGTACATATTTATATATATATTAATTAATTGTTTGTTACTTGAATTAATTTAATTCAAGTGACTTAATTAATATATATATATATATATAAACATATTTAATTAATATCTTTTGGCAATAACTTCTGGAGCAGCTTAATTGACTTGATCAATTAATTTGTTGAACGAATCCACTGAATACTTTCGAACGTCCTGACGTCCTGTGCACTGGTCTGGTTCACGAACGACTTGAACTGAAATAATTCCTTGAATTCTTTTGCTTGATAATATACTTGATCAGTCATTCCGGGTTAGGTGTTGCTTTGATAAATTTGATTATAAATAATCAAATCAAATATACTGGAATCTTCTGGTCTTTGATACTTGATCTTCAGGCAATCTTGATAGCAGACACATTGAACTTTATTCTTCACTGAGGCTTGAACATATTAATGAACTTCTTTCAGTGGACGGATGCTTGTCTCAGATATCTTGATTGTCTTTGTCTGTTCGTATCGAATCTCCAACCTGTAGATTCCTGTATCATACTTACGTATTGTTTCCTGTCTTTAGTTGTGTTGAGTTATCGTAATTACAGTTACGTTACATTATGCTTTACAATCTCCCCCTATTTGATTGTTAGAGTTCGACAAGCAAATCCTTTAAGAGGATAACTCAACTGACACAATGAAAAAGCATACTACTTTAAACAGGAAATGATACTAAGTACAGTCTGGATTATATCTTACAATTTCCAGAATTCAAAAGTAAATACAAGTAGCCATTGTTCCTCTAGTCTGAACTAATCTCTCCTTGGTTTCTTGGCTCTTGCATTAATCAGCTTCTGCTCAGCTTTCCTCTTTGCAGCTTCCTCTACTTTCTTCTGAGTAAGCTTGTTTTCAATTTCTTCAATCCTTGCTGTAATGGTACTCAGTGCCACTTGCTCCAGTGTATTCTCAGGTGGAGGTTGCTCTAGATTTTTCTTCATCTTCTCTAAAGTTTGCAGGTGAACCATCTTCTTCAACTTCTTAAATGTGACATTCATCTCCATTCCTTCAATTTTCATGATGATCCTTGATGGATGAGCACGAACTCTAGAAGTGTTGTGGACAGTCTCTACAGCTTTTCTTATCTCCAGAAGATCAACCAAATCTTTGAGCACACTCTTGTCTTCCTTTACCACTGACCACTTAACAGCTGCAACTGCACGAGTGATTCTTTTGGAATTGAGTTTCCCAATCTCTGTGAGTGGTATAGCAGTGACTTCAGAGTCTTTCTTCTTCTTGAATATTACAGATGTAGGATTGTAAGTAACAACAGGTGCATTTGGATTTTCAGGAACTTCAGGGTCTAGTGGAGGCAGTGGATATGGTGGTTGACGATTGATGGCTGATAAGTCTAATTCTCTCAGAGCAGCAAAGTTCAGACGATAGGCATATAGCAGTTCAGCAGTTAGTCTTCCCTTGCTAGTCCTTGAGCACTTCTCCCTGACTTGAGCTTCCAGATATTTCAGTATACGAGGATTGTATGTTGATAGTGCTTCATCAGTGAGTCCAATACTCTGAATCATACCATCCTTGAAGTACTTAATAACTGAGGGCTTGTCATGAATTTCAACTCCAATATCAGATATCCAACCTTCCACCATATCTCTGAATATTTCATTATGCTTTCTGCCGGTTGAAATGATCTTGTTTCTTACCACAAACAGCTCAGTTAAAGAAAGATCTCTGAGAAACTGACTTGACACATGCTTGAGTCCATGGCCTTCTCTCTGTAGCTCAAATGATATGTTCACCATCCATCCTCTCCTGGGAAGAACAGCAACAGACACAGTAGAAATGATATCATTCAACACCTCGTGATAATCATGTAAATCTTTGTAGTTGTTCCTGAAGGAGTCAAAGATATCTTTTACTTCGTCATCATCATTATCTTGAGTGACCTCTGGAAAGTCAAACACAGATCTAGCAACATCCCATTCAGCTCCATCTTTATGTAAGTTGGCAAGTCTCCTTTCCCTTCGAATCCGTCTTTGATTTTCTAACTTCTCCCTTGCTCTCTTTTGCTCAGCATAATCCCTAGCAACATTAGCAATGTCTTGTGGATTTGCAATTTCAAACTCTTCAGCAGGAAAGATGTCATTGTGATATGCAAGTTCATCAGCAAAGACTTCAGCATCTGGGATTTCTCCTTCTTCAAGATCTTCATTCTCAGCACCAACCATCCTAATCACCCTGTCATCCACAAACTCAGGGATGTATTCATCATGAGTGTAACTGAATTGATGCCTAAGAGCAGAATCAATCAGTTCTTCAGACACCCCTGTAATCACCCTCTTTCCTTTTGCTTTTTCTGCTGCTCTCTCCCCCTCAGTTGAGTAATCCTCTCTGGAAGGTTGAGATGCCAGCAATTTAGCCTCCAGGGCAGCCAACCTTTGCTCCATTGTTGATTTGATTTCTACCAACTCCTCCCGTAGAACAAGATTCTCAGCTTCTAAGTGTTGAACTTTGAATTTCAGAGCTTCAAATTCTGTCACAGATACAGTTGGAATGGCAGAGTCAATTGTAGGTTGGGATTTGGGGTTCTCACTAGTACGTTCTGCAGGTGTTTCTCTCATTTCACTCAACGCTAGAACACTCAGTGGGTCAGAGGGTTTCTGTATTACTGGTTCTGTAAGTGTTTCCCTCTCACTCAAAGAAGTTCCAGCATCTGTTGATGTACCTGCAAGTGAAATCTTCTTAGCCTCTTCTAGAGAGGTCACAGAAGGTGCAATGAAGGTTCGTAAGCCTTCGTCCTCGGTTTCCTCGTCAGATGAATCTGAGTCATAAGAAACAAGTTGCCGACCACTTGAAAGTGGTGAGTCCTTTGAAGGATCCTGAGTTGGAATCTCAGGGTGGGTAGACACAGGGCTCGAAGGATGTGATCCTTGAATTGGCGAAGCACCCTGGTTTCCCACAACTGCCTTTGACGGCGAAAGACTTTGTGACAAGTCCTCTACAACTGGCTCACTTCCTGATATGAAGGGCTCAGAAATAGATTGCCGTTCACCTTCGAGAGGTGAAGAGTCCTTTGAAGGATCTGGGAATGTTCCTCCCAGGGGGGTAGACAAGGATGTAGAATGTGGCAATTCATCCAAGTTTCCCCCAGAAGCCTGTGAAGGCAATTGACCCTGAAAAGGATCAGAAACAACAGTGTCTATCCCTGACATGGACGACAAAGTGTTCGCAACCGTCAATTCTTCAACTGTGTGTGCAACCTCACTGTGCATTGGAATAGTATTTGGCTGAGGTGGTGAAGAAATAGACATATCTGCAGTTGTCTCAGGTTCTATTCTCCTTTCTTGACTAGGAGACAGAGCTGCAGTTTCAGAAACAATCTCCTTATGTGGTGCAGCTAAGGCACTTTCTCCCTCGCTCTCAATTATTTGAAGTGGTTGGCTGAGGGGTTGAGATATTTCTGCTTCAAGTGTTTGGGAAGTGGTGCCTTGGATATGAATTTGGGGGATTTCAAATTCACTGGCACGTGTGAGAGGTGGTGAAAGCTGATTGGAATCCAAAAGATTATGAACCCAATCAGGTGCATCAAAGGACAAGTTGTCAGAGTCAGAAGGAATACCTGACTGTAGCAGTGGATTGTAAGTGTTAGAGAAAAGTTCATCAACATCCACCATTACATCAGCTGCAGTGGTTTGAATAGGAGTATTCACTTCATCTTCTGAATCAGTGGAGTTGTCTTGCAGTGAATCCTCTCCTTCAGATTGAGCATTGTCATCTGAGGATGTCTGTGCATCTTCCACTATCACCTCTTCTTGAACTTGAGAAGTTTGAGTCTCAGGAATATCAGCTTGATGAGATGACTCAGTGACTTCTTCAGTTTGTGTTTCAGGGGCCTCCTCTTCCTGAACCACAGGATCAGCAACATTTTGAATGTGTGGTGGAGGCAAGTTCTGGTTGTTTAAGAATTCTTGCATTGCCTCCGGAAGAACCACATCCTCATTGTTAGTGTAGTTCTGGTGACTCTCCAGCATAGATATCACCCTTGTGGTCATGAAGGAGCATATGACATTGTCTATATTTGGATAGACAGCTCTCTCAGCAGGAGTCAGCATTTGATTCAGAACAATCTGAAAGAACCGAGGGTAGAGAAGTACATTCCTGTTCTTTCTTAGAGAATCCTGAAAAGCTCCCATGATTAAGTGTCCCAGATTTATCCTTGTGTTCTGTGCTATTGCAATTCCTATTTCCTGGTTGAAGATAGTGATGCCATGGAACCCTCCAGTCTTTGGTGCAAATACATGAGAAATGGAATTAAAGAAGAAATTCCATTCTCGAGGTAAATGCTTGACGTACATTTTGCTTGGAAGATCACCATTCTCCCTCTGGCAATGAATAGCAAAGAAGAAATTTGTTCTTTCAGCCCTATCTGGAACAGCTTCAAAGTCCTCTGTTGGAAGTTGCAGAGCAGTGTTCAGGGTATTTTCAGTAATTGATAGTGTTCGTCCCTGAATTTGACAAGTAATACCAAGTACCTGTCCTGCATTCACAACAGAAATAGAAGACAAGAAATCTCGTAGAAGAGATTTGTTAAGATATACTGACTCTGTCATAGCAAATCTAGCAAATGAATATTCTGACATATATCTAACCCAGCGTCGATAATTCGCTTGCGTAATTAAATTATTATTTTCAACAATTGTGAAATTTGTTTTCGGAATCTCAAAATTTGCAGCCATTTTTAATCTGAATTAAAAATGATTATAAATTTCGTTTCACGAATAATAACGAACAAATTTCAACTAATGTCACGAAAATAATTAATTAATAACGCTCCGTAAAACCCTAAATCCAAGAATTTTAGATTTCGATGAAATTCAAGTATGTTGTTCCTCTCGAAATTCTAAGATTAAAGGGATCGGTTATGCAAATTTTCGACCCTTAGATCACGTTCAAAACTAGCCTAGAATATGAAAAGCTTCGAAAACCCTCTACGAGAAATCGTAACGGATCGTTGTGAAACAGGTATGTATTGAAAGCTCTAGACTTAAGGAATCCAAAACTGGTCTCAGATAATCAAATGGACAAGATCTCGTCGGTGAAAAATGTGATTATCAATCCAAGAACTCGACAGTTTTTGAATGAGAGAGAGGGTTTTGGCTTCGTGTATATATGTGTGTGTAATGTGAATAAACTGAAGAATAAAGAAAATGAGAACTCCCACGTACACGTACATATACACAGTGTAACATGAGGCGCAACTTGGTCAATTACCAAGTTGCCCTCCATGGGACAAGCTGTGAGATGCGCTAGGCGCAACCATTGAAAAGACGAACTTGCCCTCCATAGTGTCCACTGTGGAGGCGCAAGTTCGAGGAGATAGATAATTTTTTTAAGTGTAGAGGGGATAGACCACTGATGGGGCGCAACGTTTGACTGTAAAGTCAAATGTTGCGCTTACAGAGGTGTTATACAGTGCACTAGACTTAAGAAAAATTCGAAATCCCACTGTATATATATATGTTAACCTGAGGCGCAACGTTTGACTAAGTCAAATGTTGCGCCTGTTATCTATTAACAGTATATGTACAAGAAATCGAGATAGCTTTTCTCCCCAAAATCATTTTGTCAAACTTATTTTGATAAAATCAAAATATTCTAACAAATTGATATCACAATTAAATCAAATAAATTTTAACTAAATTAAGAATTTAGTCAACAAATATTTAATGAATTGTGCTGCATTTATTTTAATTAAGATTTAATTAATGGTCAACTTAAAATAATTTGAATTGCTTCAAATCCATTAATCAAATATAATTAAAATATGAATTAAATAAACACTAATATTCATTAATTGAATATAAGCACTTAAATACTTCAAGAAAATTAATTCTAAATATCTACCACTTAGCAATTAATCACATAATCACATAAAGTCATGCAAATCATATAGATCATGGCAAATAATTAAAACTAATTATCAGAAAATTATGTAAAATACTGGATGCACTTAGTAAATTCACAAGTCCTGAAAATATGGACATTTTAAAACTTGTGAACTTACGAACAAATTGCAGTTATTTCTTGTCTAATTAATTAGACATATTTAACATCCCAAGTTCACCAACCAATCTAGAGAAAGTGGATTCGTCTAGTGGTTTAGTGAAGATGTCTGCAATTTGTTGATCAGTAGGTACAAAGTGTAACTCTACTGTTCCATTCATGACATGCTCGCGAAGGAAATGATACCTGATATCAATATGCTTTGTCCTGGAGTGTTGAACAGGATTGTTGGCAATGGCAATGGCACTCGTGTTATCACACAGAATCGGAATTTTATCCAACATGAGTCCATAATCTTGTAGTTGATTTCTCATCCACAAGATTTGAGCACAGCAACTTCCAGCAGCTATATATTCAGCTTCCGCTGTAGACGTAGACACGGAGTGTTGCTTCTTGCTATACCATGACACCAATCTTCGTCCAAGAAACTGACAGCTTCCTGAAGTACTTTTCCTATCAATCTTACATCCTGCAAAGTCAGAATCTGTATAGCCAACCAGATTAAAACCTGTATCTTTAGGGTACCAAATCCCTAGATTGGGGGTTCCCTTAAGATACCTAAAAATACGCTTAACAGCTATAAGATGTGACTCTTTAGGATCAGCCTGGAATCTAGCACATAAACAAGTTGCGAACATGATATCTGGTCTACTAGCAGTTAAGTATAAGAGAGAGCCAATCATACCTCGATACTTCGTGATGTCAACTGACTTACCAGATTTGTCCTGATCAAGTTTGACAGCAGTTGGCATAGGGGTTTTGGCAGGAGATGCTTCTTCCATTCCATATTTCTTCAGAAGATCCTTAATGTATTTAGATTGGCAGATAAAAATACCGTCAGGCTTCTGAATGACTTGAAGTCCTAGGAAGAAGGACAATTCTCCCATCATGCTCATCTCATACTTGCTCTGCATTAACTTAGCAAATCTCTCGCATAGAAGATCATTAGTAGAACCAAATATAATGTCATCGACATATACTTGTACAAGAATTATATCATCCTTATGCTTTTTATGGAAAAGAGTTTTATCGATGATACCTCTGGTGAAACCATTTTCAAGTAAGAACTTGGAAAGAGTGTCATACCAGGTTCGAGGGGCTTGCTTCAGGCCATAGAGTGCTTTGAAGAGAAAGTATACGAAGTCTTCAAATTCTTTGTCTTCAAACCCAGGGGGTTGTTCAACATAGACTTCCTCTTCCAGATCACCATTCAGGAATGCACTTTTCACATCCATCTGATATACTTTGAAGTTGGAGTGTGCTGCAAATGCTAAGAACATCCTGATTGCTTCAAGCCTAGCAACTGGAGCGTAGGTTTCATCATAATCAATTCCTTCTTGTTGTGAATAACCCTTTGCAACCAGTCTTGCCTTATTCCTCGTAACAATACCATCTTCATCCAGTTTGTTTCTAAAAACCCATCTAGTGTCAACTATAGATTTTCCTTTAGGTCTTGGCACTAGCTTCCAAACTTTCTGCCTTTCGAATTGATTGAGTTCTTCCTGCATTGCAGATACCCAATCTGGATCATTTAGAGCCTCTTCAACTTTCTTTGGTTCTGTCTGAGACAAGAATCCAGCAAAGTTGCATTCATTCTGAGTTGCTCTTCTAGTCTGTACTCCTGTGTCTGGATCACCAATGATTTGTTCAACAGGATGGTCTCTACTCCATACCCTTTGTCTTGGCAGATTCAATCTTGATGATTCACCAAAATCATAGTTGTGTTGAGTGTGATGACTAGTAGATCCACTTTGACTTACTCCCCCTGAGCTGATGTAGATTCTATTTGATGATCCTCCACTTTGACCACTGTGACCATGATGATCATTTGTATTGTTGCCAATACTTCCTCCAGATGGTTCAGGATCAGCATTCTCTTCATTTGCATTAGGATCTCTTATATCAGCTTCAGGTTCATCTTCTCCTAAGTAGATGTCTTCTAAATTCTCAAACTCCAGAGAATCAGATTCATTTTCCTTTTGAAGACTTGGGAGTCTGGTATCATCAAATCTTACATTGATGCTTTCAATCAGCTTGTCGTCATTGATCAGATAAACCCTGTAGGCCTTAGACTCCAAAGAATAACCCAGAAAAATGCCTTCTTCAGCTTTGGCATCAAACTTTCCCAAATGCTCTTCTTTTAACACAAAGCATTTTGCACCAAACACATGAAAGTAACTCAGTGATGGTTTTCTGTTGGCCATTACTTCATAAGGAGTCTTATCCAAATCCTTGTTAATCAGGGTACGATTTTGAGTGTAGCAAGCAGTACTCACAGCTTCAGCCCAGAAATAGATTGGAAGTCTTGATTGATTAATCATTGTCCTTGCTGCTTCAATCAAGGTTCTGTTCTTCCTTTCTACGACACCATTTTGTTGTGGAGTCCTTGGAGCTGAATACTGACGAGAGATGCCCTTATCAGTACAGAAGTCATTAAGAACAGCATTACGAAATTCTGTTCCATTATCTGATCTGATTGCCCTTACTGGCAGATCTGCTTCCTTTTCAATCTTCTTGATATGATCAATGATGACGAGTGCTGCTTCATCCTTTGAATGTAAGAATAATACCCATGTGTATTTTGAGTAGTCATCGACGATCACAAGAGCATATCTTTTCCTTGATATAGAAGGAATGTTGACTGGTCCAAACAGATCCATATGAATCAGTTGAAGGGGTGAACCAATGTCAGTCATGCCTTTGCTCCTGTGTGATGCTTTCTTTGACTTCCCTTTTTCACATGCATCACAGAGTCCTTCTTGACAGAATTCTTTCTGTGGCAAACCTCTCACAAGTTCCCTTTTGACTAAAGAGTTCATAGTCTTAAAGTTCAAGTGTGAGAGCTTCCGATGCCATAACCAACTATCATCAGCAGAGGCCTTGGTGTAGAAACACTTGACCTCCCCCTTACTTGCTGAGTCTATGTCGGCTATAAACAAACTTGATTTTCTTACACCACGGAGTGTAAGATCCTTGTTCTTCCGGTTCTGGATTAAGCAAACTTCCTTCTGAAAGATTACGTCGTATCCTTTGTCACAGAACTGACTGATACTTAGTAAATTATGCTTGAGTCCTTCCACCAGAGAGATATCTTCAATTATGACATTTCCAACTTTCAGCTTACCATATCCCGTTGTAAAACCTTTGCTGTCATCTCCAAAGATTACAATTGGGCCGGTTCTCATCACCACATCTGTGAGCAGGGACTTTTCACCAGTCATGTGTCTTGAACAACCACTATCAAGAACCCACACAACTTTTCTTTTCTTTCCTGTGCCCTGCATTCACAAATGGATTAAACTTTCTTTGGTACCCAGACGTTCTTGGGTCCAGGTGATTTAGTAGAAACAGGATTATCAACAGAAACTGGTTTAACATGTGCTTGTTCAGGGGTGACTGGACTCTTCTCCTTTTTAGTCTTAGCAGAAGTGCTTTTAGACTTGGAGTTGGGAGTTTCCTTCTTCTTAGAAGGACTAGCAGTCTTTGCCACAGGGGCAACAGAAGGTGCAGGCATATTCATATTCATGTTAGATGGTGCAGAAAAAGATGCATTCAACATGGTAAAGAATGCAGACATCATATTCATAGCACATTGCATGCAACCTACTCTACCACATGGCAAATGAACAGCATTCATGTTAACAGTATTAGGCATGCTAGAAACAGAATTATCTACTTTAATCACTTTACATGCATGAGTAAGATGATTAGTAGAATTGCAATTATTACAAACCTTTCTAGCATTAGAATTCCTAGAGTTGGTGTTCTTAGGATCTAACTTGCCATTCCTGTTGTTCTTCTTTTTGTTGGAACTAGTACTTCCTAATCCAGTTTTATCTGAGTCATCTCTGACATGGGGATTAGAAGGTACATCTTGTGATTCCTGTTTTACTTGAGGCTTAACAACTTCCTCATTTTTCAACTCTTCCTTGATGACAAGGTCTTCTTCTATCAGAGGTTCTGTTTGAGCCATTCTAAAGATAGGGGTCTTGGTGTTCTTCAGAATTTTAGGTATATTTGTTCCTTCAGGAGCATTCTCAGTTCCTGCTGAAACAAATATGCCTTCATTCTCTTTTCTCTTCTTTCTTTTAGCTCTTTCCAAAGAACTATAGTCAAGGCCAATAGCAACCTTCTTATCAACCCTTTGACTATCCAAGATCTCTTTCTGTAGAAAGGCAGAATTCTGATAGGCCCTAAGCTTAGTTTCTAGGTCAGCAACCTGAGACCTAAGGGACTCCTCAATTTCTGTACTACACTTCTCCTTATTCTCTAGATAAGCAATTCTATCTTTAAGGTTAGTGTACATGAGTTTCTCTAAAGCCAATTCATCTACTTTTTCTTCAAGTTTAGCTATTTTTAGAGAGAGACTACTGTTATCTGATTCTGAAGCTAACAAACTAGTGTGCAAGTTATACATCTCTTGACCTAGTTCATTTATAGTCTTTTTATAATCAGCAGTAGTCATGTCATCAACAGAAATTTCAGGAGATACCTGAGATGGAGATTCCTCGACAGTGTCAGCCATTAATGCAAATGCATAATTGCTCTGGACAGGTTCATCATCAGAATCTGTGTCATCCCAGCTTTTTCCCTCAGCAATGTAAGCCTTTCCTTTGTGCTTGGCCACCATTGCTTCCAACTTAGCTTTCAGCTTCTCATTCTCTTTCTTCAGATCCTCATAAGAATTCTTCTTCTCATATGAGTTGCTTCTGACAGGAGCTGCTTTGGGTTTCCTGCACTCTGTTGCAAAGTGCCCTAAGTCATTGCAGTTGTAGCATCTGACCTTGCTCTTGTCATACATGTTTGGTTTGAAACTGCCAGTAGTTTTTGACCCTGAGCCTGAGTATCCTCCTTTACCCTGAAACTTGTTCCCTGAAGTTTTCTTGTACCGGGGGTTCTTCCTGAACTTGATATGCTTGAACCTTGCAGCCATATAAGCCATTGACTTATCTTCCAGCTGCTCCAGCTCTTCTTGAGTGTAGAACTCATCCTCCGGTTCTTCAGAAACTTCATCAACTTCAGCTTCTACAATCTCAGTAATGGTAGAAGGATAGTCAGCTTTGATGGATGAACAATCACTCTGAGCAACAGTGTGATCATTGATACCATATTCAACTAATTGTTGATAACCAAAGTATGGTTGATCAGCAATCAGTGCAGTGGTCTTCTGTAAGGCCATACTCTTGGATTCTGTTGATCCACCACCATATATAATCTTTCTCTGTTCAAGTTCCATCTCAAACGTCTTCAGTTTTCCAAACAGCTTTTCCAAAGTCATAGTCCTGAAGTCGCTTCTTTCCCGGATGGTCTCTGTCTTAACAACTAGATGGGGTGGCATCACAAATGAGAACTTTCTGTTTATCTCTTTCTGTGGATAAGTCTTTCCATGCAGGGTGAGTTCATTTAACAACAACATGAACCTCTCGTAGATTTGAGAAATGTTCTCTCCAGGTATTGCCTGAAATGCTTCATATCTGGCAATTAGCATATCGTATCTGTTTTCCCTGACTTCTTCAGATCCCTCCATCAATGCCTCAATAGTGTCCCACATCTGCTTTGAAGTTTTCAGACTTAGTATCAGATGTGTCATTGTCTTGGTCATTGATTCAACAATTATGAGTTGCAGATTATGATCCTGTGCAACATATTCCTTATCAGTGTCAGTGTATTCACTTTTCTCTTTGGGAACAGACTTCTGTGGAATACGAACACCATTTTCAACAGATTCAGGAATAATCTTCATAGGCACAAATGGACCATTTTCCAGAATCCCAATGAACATGGGATTTGCAACTCTGATGTACAGCAACATTTTCATCTTCCAGTTGTTGTAGTCATCCTTGTCAAATGGAGGTACTTTGATTCCTAACTTGTGTGTCGACATTGTTATCAGATAAAATTACGATTGTACGGACAGCTAGCTTTTCAGATTGGTTACGGATCTCAGATCTGTATATCGATCAGCTAAGCTCTGATACCAATTGTTAGGTCCAATCAGACGTAGAAGGGGGGGGTTGAATACGTCGTACCAATTTCTTCGATTTAATTTAATTGCGGATAATCTGTTTCAGTCCATGTTAAATCAATCGTAAATAAATAACTCCAGCAAGTCGGGGAATATTCTTTGTATTAGAAATAATCCTCGGGTGCTACAAATTCCAACACAAGTGTCGGCTGCAGAGACTACAATCACTCTATTACAAACTCTCGATAAATACGATCTTCTAATTTAACTCTCGAGAATGTGTATAGTGTGTGCACTTACAAAGTGTGTAGTTGTTTTCAAATGAAAACACAAAGCTCTATTTATAGGCTTTCCAACAACTAACCATGGTTAACGAGTTCGTCCTGGACGACTTGAGTTCGTCCTGGACGAATTCATTTTAACTGTAGTTAAAATGAATTGTCCAAAATAGAAACTAACTCAATTAAGCTGAACATGCGCCAAAGGAAAGTCAAAGTTTGCGCTGGTCAAACCTTGCGCTTCCAGTGTTCCACTGTATGTGAGAATTACTTAGAAAATATTAAGGCACTTCAATTTGTACCACAGTTGAGTCAAAGTTTGCGCCAGTTAAGGTCAATACTTGCGCTAATAGTCTGTTCAGAAGAGAAGTCAAAGGTTGCGCTTCTCTGATGGTCAAACTATGCGCCAATACTTGTTCCCCTGTAGTTTTACTTAGTCTTCAATACAGAAAACTAGTGTTTTGACTCTTGGTCAAAAGCTGCGCTTCCCATGGTGCATAGAGTGAGTACTTAGAATTTTCTAAGGGAGGGGGATGCGCAACATTTGACTAAGTCAAATGTTGCGCCTTCAGGGATACAGTGTAAGTGTGTATTTGCCTTGGGCAAATTCACTTCAATTAGTGAACTTGCGCTTCATTGTCACAATATGTACATATTTATATATATATTAATTAATTGTTTGTTACTTGAATTAATTTAATTCAAGTGACTTAATTAATATATATATATATATATAAACATATTTAATTAATATCTTTTGGCAATAACTTCTGGAGCAGCTTAATTGACTTGATCAATTAATTTGTTGAACGAATCCACTGAATACTTTCGAACGTCCTGACGTCCTGTGCACTGGTCTGGTTCACGAACGACTTGAACTGAAATAATTCCTTGAATTCTTTTGCTTGATAATATACTTGATCAGTCATTCCGGGTTAGGTGTTGCTTTGATAAATTTGATTATAAATAATCAAATCAAATATACTGGAATCTTCTGGTCTTTGATACTTGATCTTCAGGCAATCTTGATAGCAGACACATTGAACTTTATTCTTCACTGAGGCTTGAACATATTAATGAACTTCTTTCAGTGGACGGATGCTTGTCTCAGATATCTTGATTGTCTTTGTCTGTTCGTATCGAATCTCCAACCTGTAGATTCCTGTATCATACTTACGTATTGTTTCCTGTCTTTAGTTGTGTTGAGTTATCGTAATTACAGTTACGTTACATTATGCTTTACAGTTTGGAAATAGAATGGCCTTGAACTCATTCAAAAATGATGGCTCACCCTTTTCTTTCTTGGAAGGAATAACAATTTCAGGTGTAATCACCCTGAGAATTGTAGTTGTTGTTGGAAAAGAGATTTGAGCTGTGGTGGCTGCAGATGAGGATGGTGAGTTTACAGAAGATTTCTTTCCCAACTGAGCCACTCTCTTTGCAATAGAATCTAATTCTGCAATCCTTGCAAGCTTTTGCTTTTCCCTTTCAGTATGGAAAGGAGGAGGAATTCTGCTAACCAATTCTGTAGGAGTAGGCAATGATTCTTTCTCCCCCTTTTTGTTAGCAGCAAGTGTAGTAGATGGACTGGGAAGAGAAACACCAGAGGCCAGAAGAAGATGTTGGAGAAGTCCAGTTTGCACTCTTTGATGCTGTAGCATCTCTTCCATTCTAGAATTTAAAATGTAGACATTTCCTTCCAGAGCCTCCACTTGCTTTTCCAACTGAAGTTGCCTTTGCTCAGTTGCAGAAATTTCAGATTTGACTTGAGCAGGAAGCTTTTCATCAATCTGTTTGGTGAGATCAGTCTTGACAGAAGTGATGAGTGAATTAAGATGCTCTATCTCCTCCTGAAAGTGAAGAGATTGATACTTGTGAAGTCTGAGGTTGTCCAGAGCCTGACTGGCTGATAAGTGGTATTTATACACACTTATAGGCCTTCATTTCCACTTAAATTGGTTGATTGTACTTAAGTGTTTAGTGTCTTTTGATGTGTTTTTATTGTTTTTCTGTGCAGGTCACGAGTTGAGGTGATGAAGTGATTTTCTATCATTTTAGGTTGGTTTTGGTGCATTAATTGCAAGAATAGAGAATTGTGGATTCACCGCGACTTGGGATTTTGTGGGTACATCTTCTACAAACCCTCACGAGAACACACTCGTCCACTAGAGCTATCTAGGGGTTTAAAGGGCTTGTTGCATATGCTAAATGCAACCGTGATCACCTACGGAAGTGGTACTAGAAGCGAGGAAGGACATGCACGCGAGAACGAGCAAGAAACGAAGAAACGGGAGTGCCATCACAGACACTAGCGCGCCCGCGCTAACCTGTAGCGCGCCCGCGCTACAGACTGCTGCATCTAGCGCGCCTGCGCTAAGTTAGCGCGGCCGCGCCCAGCAGAACTTCCCCGGGCCGATTTTGTACAGCTTTTTAGCGGATTTTCGCAGCGGTCGAGGCCCGGTTGACTTGGTCAATTTATTTTAAATTCTCATGTGTAAAACCCTAGCCTCCAAGTAGTTTTTAGGAAGAACAATATCGTAGTTAAGTTTTAATCATTCAAGCACATTATCAGTTGTATTGGATCGTTCTTTGCGAGGAAGTGACAGTTTCGAGCAAGATCGTGAACATCAAATCTGTAACGTGTGATCCTTATTATTATTAATTCAAGCATTTTTATTCCGTTTAATTCTCGTAGTTTATTTATCATGTTTTCATTAGAACCCATGATGTCGATTAGTTCGATTATGAACTAACCGCCTTCATGGGATTCTAATGGATTTATCGATGTAATCTAGTATCGAATATTAATTACTTGATTTTGTGACGTACGTTGATTTCTTTGCATGAGCCGTGCTTATTCTTCTTAGGAGCGTAGCTAACTTCTGAGTTGTTTGTTAATTCTTTCTGAAGCGAGAGTGGATGATTGAATTTAGAACTATGCCATGTAAACATAGGATTATGTGAATGAAACATAATTTGTGGTAGACTTGAACTATTTTTATCACCCTGTGTAATCACGATAGATGACTTGTTATTAAACCTCTCTGCTTACACTACCGCTATAGAGATATAGGGTCTGAGCTTTGTTGGTGTCCATGAGATTTCTGTCTTAATTGCGGATTTTGATTGGTATGATATGTGTGCAACGAGAGTTGGCATGTATTACTTTCGTGTTGTCTGATTAGGATCAACAGTCGCATGTTAATCAGTAATTTCAATTCTAGATGAATTCGATAATGAAGTTAGAATCCCATGTGTTTTCCTATTCTGAATTTGATTAGCAATTTTAATTATTAGTATAAAAGAAACCAATCCTTGTTAATTGTCTTAGCAGTGATAATTGATCATACATTGTTGCATAGGTGCGTATTCTTAATTCACCAGTCTCTGTGGGATCGAACTTAATATATTACTTGTGATCACGTGCGCTTGCGTGTAGTGTAGATTTCACCGAACAAGTTTTTGGCGCCGCTGCCGGGGACTCGGTGTTAATTAATTAGTTTATGTACTTGTCATCAGTGTGCATTAAAATTCACTGACTAGGATTCTATTTTCTTCTCACTTTTCTTCTTTTCTTTATTTCAGGTACTTGGATCGCGTTTATGCAAACACGTTCTCAAACCCGTAAAAGAAAAGCAATTGATTCATCTTCATCTTCTTCTTCTGATTCTGAAACAATGACAGAACCTGAAGCACAACCAGACAGTAAGGCACTGAAGGACTTCTCTATGCCAAAGATCGATGATATCCAATCAAGCATTGTCAGGCCTGCAATCGCAGCCAAAGCCTTTGAAATCAAACCAGGAACTATTCAAATGGTGCAGAACTCGGTACAGTATGGGGGTTCTCCTACTGAAGACCCTAATATGCATATACGGAATTTTATAGAGATCTGTGACACTTTCAAATTCAATGACGTCTCTGATGAAGCTGTGAAGTTAAGACTTTTCCCATTTTCACTGAAGGATAAGGCCAAGGGATGGTTACATTCTTTGCCTTCTGGTTCGATTACTACATGGGAAGATCTAGCTCAGAAATTTCTCACTAAATTCTTCCCCATGGCAAAGACTGCTGCACTACGAAATGCTCTATCTCAATTCTCTCAACAATCAGGAGAAACATTCTGTGAAGCCTGGGAGAGGTATAAAGAGATGCTAAGAAAGTGTCCCCACCATGGTATGCCGGATTGGATGCAAATAAACAGTTTCTACAATGGTCTTGGACCTCAATCCAGACCTATGCTTGATGCTGCTTCTGGAGGTGCGCTATGGGCTAAGAGTTATGAAGAAGCTTATGATCTTATTGAAATGATGGCGGCTAATGAATATCAGAACCCTACTCAAAGACTTACTCAAGGGAAAGTAGCCGGAATTCTTGATCTTGACACGTCTACAGCTATAGCAGCTCAACTTAAAGCTCTCACGATGAAAGTCGACTCTCTGGCTCACCAAGGAATTCAACAGCCAATCATTATTTGCGAATTATGTGCTGGTACTCATGCTACTGATCAGTGTGCCATTTCTAGTGAATCAGCACAATTCGTGAGCAACTTTCAGAGAGGTCAACAGCCTGCTCCAGCTACTTATCACCCTAACAACCGAAATCATCCTAATTTTAGCTGGAGTAATAACCAGGGGTATAACCAACCTCAACAAATATTTCAACAGGGACCTAAACAGTACAGTCAGGCTGGGAATTCACAACAGTATGCATCTAAACAGCCATATCACACCCCCCCGGGATTTCAGAATCATGGGCAATCAGCTAACGAAAGGTCTGACATGGAAGAGCTAAGGCTCATGTACAAGAGTCAAGCAGTAACTTTAAAAGCCTTGGAGACACAAGTCGGTCAGTTAGCTAACGCTTTACTAAGCAGACCACAGGGGAATCTCCCTAGTGATACAGAGGTACCAGGTAAGAGGGACCCTAAAGAGCAAGTCCAATCCATTACGCTGAGATCTGGAAAAACTACAGCAGGGCCTACCTCAACATTAGTACAAGATCAGGGTGATGAACCGCAAGAAATTCCAACAGAAGTTCCTTCAAATACAATTGGCACCAACCCTATTGTTGAAAAGGATAAGGCTATCCCTGCAGCTGCTCCAATGTCAAAATCAGTATATCCACCACCTCCATTTCCTAGGAGGTTAAAAAAACAGCAGCTGGATAAGCAATTTGGTAAATTCCTTGAAGTGTTCAAAAAGCTTCACATCAACATCCCGTTTGCTGAAGCACTCGAGCAAATGCCTAGTTATGCCAAGTTTATGAAGGGTATTCTCTCAAAAAAGCTAAAACTCGAGGAGTTAGAGACAGTGGCTTTAACGGAGGAATGTAGTGCTGTGCTTCAACAGAAATTACCACCTAAGCTGAAAGACCCGGGAAGCTTTACTATCCCTTGCACTATTGGGAAGTTCTCTTTCGATAAGTGTCTGTGCGACTTGGGAGCTAGCATCAATCTGATGCCTCTATCTATCTTCACACAACTTGGCCTGCCAGAGCTCAAGCCGACAAACATGTCTTTACAGCTGGCTGATCGCTCGATCACATATCCGAGGGGTATAATTGAAGATGTGCTAGTCAAGGTTGATCAATTAATCTTTCCAGCCGACTTCGTGATTCTTGACTTTGAAGAAGACAAAAGGATTCCTATCATCTTGGGCAGACCCTTCTTAGCTACCGGGCAAACATTGATCGATGTCCAAAAAGGGGAACTTACAATGAGAATACAAGATCAGACGGTCACGTTCAACGTGTTCAATGCAATGAAGTTACCAACTGATGAGGAATCTTGTTTTAGTATGGATGTACTTGATACTACAGCAGAAGCTAATAGCAAGCGGGTTTTACAGGATGATGCATTAGAAGTAATCCTTACAAATGATGAGGAATGGGGCAGTGAAGAAGAATTGGAAGAAATCCATCACCTTAACTCATCACCTTGGAGAAGGAATTTTGAACCACCTGTCGAATCTCTTGGCTTGGAGGAACAAAAAGAAGATCATAAACCACTACAACCATCAGTAATCGAAGCACCTAAACTTGAACTTAAACCACTACCGGATCACTTAAGGTATGCTTTTCTTGGTGAAGGTTCTACTCTTCCTGTTATTGTTGCATCTAACTTGTCAGGGGAGGAAGAGGAAAAACTTTTGAGGGTGCTAAGGGAATTCAAAACAGCGATTGGTTGGACCATAGCTGATATAAAGGGCATCAGTCCCTCCTTTTGTCAACACAAAATTCTCATTGAAGAAGGAAGCAAACCTTCAGTGGAACAACAAAGAAGGCTAAATCCTATCATGAAGGAGGTTGTAAAGAAAGAGATTCTTAAATGGCTTGATGCAGGTATCATATATCCAATTTCAGATAGCTCATGGGTGAGTCCAGTACAATGCGTGCCTAAGAAAGGAGGAATGACAGTAGTAGCCAACGAAAAAGGGGAACTCATCTCAACTAGAACTGTCACAGGTTGGAGGATTTGCATGGACTACAGGAAGCTGAATAAAGCTACAAGAAAAGATCACTTCCCTCTGCCTTTTATTGATCAGATGCTTGACAGGTTGGCTGGCCATGAGTTCTATTGTCTGTTAGATGGGTATTCTGGCTATAATCAAATTGCTATTTCCCCGGAAGATCAAGAAAAGACAACCTTTACATGCCCTTATGGTACTTTCGCATTCCGAAGAGTACCTTTTGGTTTATGTGGTGCACCAGCCACTTTTCAAAGGTGCATGATGGCAATATTCTCAGAGATGATCGGCATCAATGTGGAGGTATTCATGGACGATTTTTCTGTATTTGGAACATCTTATGACGAATGCCTCACGAATCTTAGAATGGTTCTTAAGCGCTGTGTGGAAACTAATCTGATTCTCAATTGGGAAAAATGTCATTTCATGGTGCAAGAAGGAATCATATTGGGGCATAAAGTATCTGCCAAGGGACTAGAAGTCGATAAAGCGAAGGTGGAAACAATTAAAAATCTTCCTCCACCACTTTCAGTCAAGGGCGTCCGAAGCTTCCTTGGTCATGCAGGTTTCTATCGGAGGTTCATCAAGGATTTCTCGAAAATTTCTAAACCTCTTTGCAATCTGTTAGAGAAAGACATTCCATTTAAATTTGATGGGGAGTGCTTGGAAGCATTTGAAATCTTGAAAAAGAAGTTGACATCAGCACCTATCATCACTGCACCTGATTGGAGTAAACCATTCGAATTAATGTGTGATGCCAGTGATTATGCTGTGGGAGCTGTACTGGGCCAGCGAACAAGCAATGTGTTTCATGTTATCTACTATGCCAGCAAAACATTAAATGATGCACAATTGAACTACACTACTACTGAAAAAGAACTTCTAGCTATTGTCTTTAGCTTTGAGAAGTTCAGGTCTTACCTTCTTGGAACAAAGGTAGTGGTATATACTGATCATGCAGCCATTCGATATCTCATCTCAAAGAAGGATTCTAAACCAAGACTAATTCGCTGGGTTTTATTGCTCCAAGAATTTGATGTGGAAATTAAAGATCGAAAGGGCACAGAAAATCAGGTAGCGGATCATTTATCCAGACTAGAAGATCACAGCAAACAAACGACCGACAATACTCTAATCAATGAATTCTTCCCAGACGAACAGTTGTTTGGAGTTGAGGTAGAGGAGCCATGGTTTGCTGACATTGTGAATTATCTAGTGAGTAAGGTCATTCCTCCAGAATTCTCTTATGCTCAACGCAAGAAATTCCTTCACGATGTGAAATGGTATATTTGGGATGAACCCTTTCTGTTTAAACAAGGAGTCGATCAGATTCTCAGACGGTGTATTCCTATTAATGAAGTTGAGGGAGTTTTGCGCGAGTGCCATTCCACTGGTTATGGGGGCCATTATAGCGGAGAGAAGACAGCAAAGAGGGTGCTTCAAGCAGGTTTTTACTGGCCAACTCTGTTTAAAGATGCTCATCAATTTGTGTTGGGTTGCGATCGATGTCAACGTACAGGTAATATTTCTAGGAGGAATGAAATGCCTCTTAAAATGCTTTTGGAAGTTGAAATATTTGATGTTTGGGGTATTGACTTTATGGGACCGTTCGTTTCTTCTTGCAACAACCAGTATATTCTATTAGCAGTTGATTACGTGTCTAAATGGGTGGAGGTGAAAGCCTTACCTACAAATGATGCTAAGGTGGTCTTGCAATTTCTACAAAAACAAATCTTTACCCGTTTCGGAGTCCCTAGAGTCATTATCAGTGATGAAGGCTCTCATTTCTGCAATCGGAAATTTACAACCTTAATGACGAGGTATAATATAAATCACCGGGTTGCTACTGCTTATCATCCTCAAACAAATGGTCAAGCTGAGGTGTCTAACAGAGAGATCAAACGCATATTAGAGAAGGTGGTTAACCCTTCTAGAAAGGACTGGTCCTTACGATTAGATGAGGCTGCTTGGGCTTATCGAACAGCTTATAAAACACCGTTGGGTACTTCTCCATTTCAGTTAGTGTTTGGCAAGGCTTGTCACCTACCAGTTGAGTTGGAACATAAAGCTTATTGGGCCTTAAAGAAGTTGAACTTCGACTTACAATTAGCTGGAGCGAAACGAATGATGCAACTCAATGAGTTAGAGGAGTTTCGTCTCCGTGCTTATGAAAATAACAAACTCTACAAAGAAAAGGTGAAAAGATTGCATGATCAGCGGCTGATACAAAAATCGTTTGTGGTTGGTCAATTGGTGCTATTGTATAACTCTCGGTTGAAGCTGTTTCCAGGGAAACTCAAATCACGCTGGTCAGGGCCATTTACAGTCAAGACGGTATTTTCCCACGGTGCAGTAGAAATCTATGCAAGATCACCGGATGAATCATTTAAGGTTAATGGTCAAAGGTTGAAGCCTTACTTTGGCGGAAATGTGAATCGTGAGGTACAAACCACGATTCTTCAATCGGAATCGGATTAAGTCTGGACTTCACGTCGAGCTAACGACGTTAAACAAGCGCTTCGTGGGAGGCAACCCACGCATTGGAACCACATTGTACCATTGTAAACCTCAAAAACACAAAAAATCGAAAAATTCAGCCTTCGGGGTCAGACACTAGCGCGCCCGCGCTAGTGTCAGCGCGCCCGCGCTAAGTTTCACGGCGCGCCCGCGCTATACTTAGCGCGGCCGCGCTACTGACTGCCGAGTCAGCCGAATTTTCACCCAAAAATTTTCTTTTTTCGTTTTTAAAAGCCCACAATCCTAATTTTGCATGCCTAGCCCGAAATACATCCCATAAAACCCTAACTCAACTCTACAATCCTTATATAAACACAAAACCCACATCCAAATCCCATTATAATTCTCTAAACCCTAAATATATATACACATCCATACACACAACCTTCATCCAATCTTTCAAACCCATTACACATAAACCTCTTGCAACTCTAAATCCTTACCAATGGCACCCAAACGAGCCCGTAGATCACAAGGAACTAGCTCACAAGCCCCTACATCTAGCGATTCTTCTTCGATGGGTGAGGTTGAGTTCACCTCGGATGGTGCGCGAACCGAGTTTCAACGGCTTATGAATAAGTCGTTAGTTAAGGAGAGGGGATTCTTACCCACGGCGGAGGATGGTGAGCTTTTGAACATGGTTCAAGAGAGGGGTTGGGAATCTTTTTGCGAGGCTCCGGAGGCGGTTCCCTTGGCTATTATTCGAGAGTTTTATGCTAATGCCAAGGAGAATCGAGATGGATTCACTGTGGTACGGGGAATCCGTGTTGATTATAGTGCGGAGGCGATCCGTAGAGTTATTGGGGGGCGTGCCAAGCGCCGTAATGAAGAAGATTGGGTGGTTGAGAGGATTGGGCGTGCCAAACGCCGTTTTGATGACGATCCAATTGATTTTGAGCGGTTGGTGTATGACATGTGTGTACCGGACACACATTGGAAGATGACT
The DNA here is from genome assembly GCF_001625215.2 of Daucus carota subsp. sativus. Classification (NCBI taxonomy): domain Eukaryota; kingdom Viridiplantae; phylum Streptophyta; class Magnoliopsida; order Apiales; family Apiaceae; genus Daucus; species Daucus carota. Next base: position 12,506,603 of record NC_030381.2, read on the forward strand.
GCACCTCCTTTGCCGGCACATGTTTCGTTTCCAGCAGCCGCGTTGAACCGGTATGCGAAGGCGTGGAACGCCTTCATCTGTGCTAACATCATGCCATCTTCACATGGGCATGAGGTGACAGTGGAGAGAGCTATTCTGCTCTTTGGGATTGTCTCGGGCAAGTATATTGATCTGGGACATGTTATTCATCAGGGGATTCTGAGGTTCTTGAAGGGAGGAACCACTGGTGCCATTCCATATGGCACAATTGTGACGAAGCTCTGTCGAACGAGCGGTGTTCATTGGCCATCCAACGAGCAATTACAGTTGCCAGGGACACCTATTGATCATTCGGCGATCAGTCGGATGACAGAGTGGGATGGAGGAATTCCCCACCCTCGAGGCCTCGGGTACTTATATGATGAGATGCCAGGGGGACGTCCAGAGTTTGTGAGGAGGGAGCAGCCTAGAGCTTCTGGAGCTGGTACTTCACAGACGGAGAGGAGCTCCGAACCAATGGGAGATGCTCATTATCGCCGCCTAGCTAGACGGATGGACACCATGCACGACATCCACCAGAGGTTTGCTTATGACTTGACACAGGCTCTAGGTAGTGCTTTCCAGGCACAGGGGGTCACAGTTCAGTGGCCAGTATTCGGAGCAGGGATGCAGTATCCTCCACCTGATTCACCTCCAGCAGAGGAGGGGGAGGACTCGGACTCCGAGTAGGTATGTGGGCGCTCTAGCCTTTTTATCACTTTCAATGGGGACATTGAAAATTTTAAGTTTGGGGGTGGTAATCTAAGGAAGAGCATATTATTAGATAGTTTTTTTTATTATTATTTGCATGTGTAGTTAGATCATGTAGTTCACGTTTATTTTATTTTGCTTTGATTATTTCTCACGTTTTCTTTCATATTTTTCTCAATTTTTTTTATTTTAACATGTTTAGTGGTAATTGTCATAGTTAGTATCACGAGCATTTGCATGAATTATGAAGTTAAGCCAAGTTAATTGCCTATGAGGAGTTATGTGCGTAGTTCTTGATTAGTAGTTTCAATTGCAATGCTAGGTTAGTACTTGGAAATTGCTTGTGTTGGAAATTGTAATTCACATATGTTCTTGAGATAGGACTTAGACGAAATTCCATGAATTCTAGGATTGAATTGAACACCCTTCAGCTTAGGTCTGTAAATCTTAAGTTTGGGGGAACTGAGGAGTAGATATGCCTTTCTTAAAAAAAAAAAAAGAAAAAAAAATATAGTAGTAATAAATTCACTAAAAAAATAAGTGGTAGAATTAACTAGGTTGAGCTCATTAGTACTCGAGTAATTAAGTCTGAGGGGACTTTGTGCCTAACAACCTAAAGCCCTTCGTGGTTTGGGATTGTTGACCCAACGCTCGCTACATGGGTACTAGTGCATAAATCTTTAGGGATCTCAGCCATTGCACGGTTAAATAAACCACTAGAATAAAGTGAATAATTGGTGTGTGAAGTCTTATGGTGTTCGTAACGCATTTACACTGCGAAGCGCTCTGACCTTAGACCAAGCAATTAAACACCAATAAAAAAAAAAAAAAAATAGTGAATAAAATAGAAGGGTGTGGACATTCTTTGGGACCTTGGCTTTTAGTTGGACTTGAGTGACGGGGTGTTAGTTTTAAACTTTTACGATTCTTGATTGGGATTCTATGGGAGTAGTAGTTTTTGTCTTGTCTCAATAAAAGAGCATGCTTGCACACACTGGCACTCCACACTTGTAAATAGAAGAGTAATTGACTTGGTAGCGAGAGAGATGAAATTCGAGAACATTAGCACAATCTGAGGTATTAAAAATTTGCAAGGCAATTACTTCATAGTTCACTCATTCATCACGTAGTTGCATTCATGCATTGCATTGTATTATTGTATAGTGTCGTTGACGCTTGAGGACAAGCATCAGTTTAAGTTTGGGGGTGTGATAAGTGGTATTTATACACACTTATAGGCCTTCATTTCCACTTAAATTGGTTGATTGTACTTAAGTGTTTAGTGTCTTTTGATGTGTTTTTATTGTTTTTCTGTGCAGGTCACGAGTTGAGGTGATGAAGTGATTTTCTATCATTTTAGGTTGGTTTTGGTGCATTAATTGCAAGAATAGAGAATTGTGGATTCACCGCGACTTGGGATTTTGTGGGTACATCTTCTACAAACCCTCACGAGAACACACTCGTCCACTAGAGCTATCTAGGGGTTTAAAGGGCTTGTTGCATATGCTAAATGCAACCGTGATCACCTACGGAAGTGGTACTAGAAGCGAGGAAGGACATGCACGCGAGAACGAGCAAGAAACGAAGAAACGGGAGTGCCATCACAGACACTAGCGCGCCCGCGCTAACCTGTAGCACGCCCGCGCTACAGACTGCTGCATCTAGCGCGCCTGCGCTAAGTTAGCGCGGCCGCGCCCAGCAGAACTTCCCCGGGCCGATTTTGTACAGCTTTTTAGCGGATTTTCGCAGCGGTCGAGGCCCGGTTGACTTGGTCAATTTATTTTAAATTCTCATGTGTAAAACCCTAGCCTCCAAGTAGTTTTTAGGAAGAACAATATCGTAGTTAAGTTTTAATCATTCAAGCACATTATCAGTTGTATTGGATCGTTCTTTGCGAGGAAGTGACAGTTTCGAGCAAGATCGTGAACATCAAATCTGTAACGTGTGATCCTTATTATTATTAATTCAAGCATTTTTATTCCGTTTAATTCTCGTAGTTTATTTATCATGTTTTCATTAGAACCCATGATGTCGATTAGTTCGATTATGAACTAACCGCCTTCATGGGATTCTAATGGATTTATCGATGTAATCTAGTATCGAATATTAATTACTTGATTTTGTGACGTACGTTGATTTCTTTGCATGAGCCGTGCTTATTCTTCTTAGGAGCGTAGCTAACTTCTGAGTTGTTTGTTAATTCTTTCTGAAGCGAGAGTGGATGATTGAATTTAGAACTATGCCATGTAAACATAGGATTATGTGAATGAAACATAATTTGTGGTAGACTTGAACTATTTTTATCACCCTGTGTAATCACGATAGATGACTTGTTATTAAACCTCTCTGCTTACACTACCGCTATAGAGATATAGGGTCTGAGCTTTGTTGGTGTCCATGAGATTTCTGTCTTAATTGCGGATTTTGATTGGTATGATATGTGTGCAACGAGAGTTGGCATGTATTACTTTCGTGTTGTCTGATTAGGATCAACAGTCGCATGTTAATCAGTAATTTCAATTCTAGATGAATTCGATAATGAAGTTAGAATCCCATGTGTTTTCCTATTCTGAATTTGATTAGCAATTTTAATTATTAGTATAAAAGAAACCAATCCTTGTTAATTGTCTTAGCAGTGATAATTGATCATACATTGTTGCATAGGTGCGTATTCTTAATTCACCAGTCTCTGTGGGATCGAACTTAATATATTACTTGTGATCACGTGCGCTTGCGTGTAGTGTAGATTTCACCGAACACTGGCAACAGTGGCTGAGATGGATGGAGAAGAAGAAGAGTTCCCAGTTTGAGGTTGGAGAATGGAGGAGACTTGTCTTTGCATCTCCAGGCTGACTGCAGTTGCATTTGCAGACTGAATGGAGAGCCAGGAGGGAAGAGAAGTTGTAGGTTGGTCACCAAGAGATTCCTCAAGAGCTTCACTGAGGTCTTCATCACTATCATCATAATGAAAGTCGTCTCCAGCATTGGCAGGCAGAGATGTAAGTGCCTCCTTTGCTCTGAGCATAGAAGATGTAGTGTGAATCAGATTTAGACTCCTCTCAGCTGTTTGATTATCCATCCTTGCAAAATCTTGAATAGAAGACATCCCATGAGTAAAAGTCTCAGGGTCTAGTGAAACACTATCCAGTATGGATCTGTATTCTGCTTGAAATTCTTGTTCACTAAACCCTTCATTGACACCTGCATTTCTCTCATTATCTCTCTGTTCTTGCATCAAGGGCTCCCCTTGGCTCACCACACACCTCACCTCTCCCTCACTTACCCTTGCTAAAGGGTCACTCATTATCTCTCCTTTTTCCTGGCCAGAAGAAGTTGCCAGACTCTCCACACCCTCTCCTTTTGTCAGCGCCCAAGGCTGCCTCTCCACTCCAGTGCTCACATCACTCAATCCTAGTAGTGTTTGTGCTACCATGTGATCAACTACTGTAGAAAGAGGTAAATTAATTGAAGTAACAGCAGTTGTCAACTGATGAGGGACATCAGTTGAAACATGAGTAGAGGAGGCATTCAACTGATGAGAGCTGTTAAGCAGATCAGTTGAAGGACAAACACTATTCAACTGATGAAGGAGATCAGTTGAAGAAAATGAAGAAATAGGTTTAGAAGCTGTGATAGTTGAGTCTGTGGTGATTGATTTTAAACGTAAATCCACAGAACACACTGTCACAGTAGAAAGAATTGGATGAGAAAGATCCAACAAATCATCAAAGTGATGATGATCAATCTCAGAAGGGGGCTTCTCCATGAAATCCAAAGATGGAGAATTTACAAGTGTGGTGTGAATTAATTCCACATCCACAGAGGAGGTTGGGGATTGTGTTTGAGCAATAGATATGGTAAGATCATGTATATGTACAGTAGGTTGAGAGGAAGAAGGGGGCTGTGACTCCACATTTACTGGAGTCACATCAATCTGACTTTGTGAAGTTGAAGTTACAGGCATAAAATCCAGAATGGATGCCTGTGTGTGTGCAGAGTGCTTTACCTTCTCACCTTTGAGCTTCTTTCTCCCATAGGCTTTTATAGGTGAAGAAGTTGTGTCCCTCCCCCTCTTTTGTTGTGTCCCTGGATGGGGACTATTTTCAATAGTAACATCCTTTTGGGAGGATGCTACTAGGGATGTGCTAATTTCCATATTAACATCTACAGTCTTTTGGGAGACTGCAGAGTGGCTAGGCTGGTTAGCACTCACCTCTCCATCCTTATCCTTAGGGCTTCTTTGACTTTCACCCTTTCCCTCCCCCTCACATCCTCCAATCACACTCCCCTCATGTTTGTGCTTCTTGGATTTTACAACAGATGCCTTTTGGGAGGCACCTGAGGTTGGTTTAGAAGATTTGGATTTTGAAGGTTGTGCCACTTGTGTGGACTGTTGATGGGCCTCCTCAACAGCCCTGATGGCAGAAAGCAAAGAAGGTGAGGGTTGAGAAAGAGTAGTAGGAAAGCCATGTACCTCTTTTTCCTTTCCAGCCTCCATGATTGGCAGGTACACCACCTCCAAGGAGGGGTATAGATTCATCCTTAAGAGGTCTTTCAAGACTCTCTTTTCCTGCACAAAACTGGGAAGCTTGGCTTCCTTGTTAGTGATAACTAGCTTTTCATCAAGATGATTAGCTAGCATCATGAGAAATCTAACGTAATATATATTCCTAGGTCTTTCAGTTTTATCACCTAGTTTCTCCCCAATTTCTTGGATCATCAAACCACCAAAGTTAAAATATTCATTAGTCAAGTACATGTAAAGCATTTGTAAAATCTGAGAAGTAAGAGCATTAAAATTACTGATTTTACCAGAGAATTATTTAATAAAAGCATCACACAGATAACTCCATTCTCTCCTAAGACCTCTCCTTTCTATTTTACCTAAGGCATCAGTTGGCAAAACATAATTCATGGCATAAAGTAAATTAATCAACTGAGTATCACTAGGCAAAGAAGAAACAATGTCTTCAGGAATACTAAAGCATGCTTTCATAACATCAGAATTAACAGAATGAATTTTATTTTTAATAGAGAAGGTTAGAGTTTCATCCTCACTGTTGAACTCTGCAGAAGTCCACATTTCCTCTACTACTTCATGATAGATGGTAGGAGTTGCAAGCATAGCATGAGAGAGCTGGCTTGATTTGATGAACTCCATCATCTTGTGATACTCCTTCTCCTCTACTGCCTTAGTGTCTACAAATGATGCGAAGTTGTTCTTCTCATAGATGAACCCACTTGGTATAGTATATTTCTTCATTGGCGCCATTGTAGTTTACAGAAAAAGCTTGAAAAGAGTAAGAGCTTGTGTTTGCACAGAGAGAGAGGAGAGCTTGGTGAATTCGAAAGAGTGAGATGAAAAAAATGAAAATAAATTAAAACACTTAAATACTTTCTCAGAAAATTGCTGTGATTGGCTGAGAAATTACCGTTGAGAAGAAATTACTCTTATTGAACTCTACAAAAATTACACACACGATCGTGTGTATAAAGTAGGAGAGAGACAAAAGAAATTTCAACGGCTCAGATCTGATAATATCTTCAACGGATGAGGTAAGCGCCTCTTTAAGCTTCCTATTCAACTGATGAAGATCAGTTGAAAGCGTTTTCAACTGGTGTCATCAGTTGAATGAAAATCAAAACAAGAGGATATTGTTTCAAACACCAGTTGAAACAATTTCACTAGTTCATCAGTTGAAATATTATAGATTTTATCCAGAATTATAACTAACTCAATTTTGATAAATCAAAATTAATCAAATTCTGGCTGCCAAATTACAGAAAAATTCACTCTAAATTAGGAGAAATTTAACATACCTAATTTACTTACCAACCTTGTGAATGTGGATTCATCAAGAGGCTTTGTGAAAATATCTGCAATTTGTTCTTCACTTGGAACAAAATGCATTTCAACAGTACCAGCCATCACATGTTCTCTTATGAAGTGGTATTTGATGTCAATGTGCTTGGTTCTTGAGTGTTGTACTGGATTTTCAGTTATAGCAATAGCACTGGTGTTGTCACAAAATATTGGGATTTTTGAGAGATTTAAAACATAATCAAGTAATTGATTTCTCATCCACAATATTTGTGCACAACAGCTTCCAGCTGCAATGTACTCAGCCTCAGCTGTAGAGGTTGATACAGAGTGTTGCTTTTTGCTAAACCAAGAAATCAGCCTGTCACCAAGAAATTGACATGTGCCTGTTGTACTTTTTCTATCAATTTTGCATCCTGCAAAATCAGCATCTGAATATCCAATTAGATCAAATCCAGAGTCTTTAGGGTACCAAATACCAAGATTTGGTGTTCCCTTAAGATATCTGAATATTCTTTTTATAGCAATAAGATGTGATTCTTTAGGATCAGATTGAAATCTAGCACAGAGGCATGTAGAAAACATAATATCTGGTCTACTAGCTGTCAGATATAAAAGAGAACCAACTATGCCTCTATAATTAGAGATGTCCACAGATTTCTCATTAGGACTTAACTCTAATTTGGTGGCTGTTGGCATGGGAGTCTTAGCTTCTTTGCAATCCATTAAATCAAACTTTTTAAGTAGATCATAGATGTACTTAGTTTGATTTATGAATGTACCTTCCTTTACTTGTTTAACTTGTAAACCAAGAAAGTAGGTGAGCTCTCCCATCATGCTCATTTCATACTGACTTTTCATTAGATTAGCAAACTTCTTGCAAAGTTTCTCATCTGTAGAACCAAAAATTATATCATCTACATAAATTTGAACCAGAATAAAGGCACCATTTACATTTCTGTAAAATAGTGTTTTATCCACAGTTCCTCTGGAAAAATGATTATCTAACAAGAATTGAGATAGAGTGTCATACCATGCCCTTGGTGCTTGCTTTAGTCCATAGAGTGCTTTTAATAAAAAGTAAACATACTCTGGAAATTCTGGATCTTCAAAACCAGGAGGCTGACTGACATATACCTCCTCTTCTAGTTCACCATTTAGAAAAGCACTCTTGACATCCATTTGATAAACTTTAAAGTTTGCATGAGCAGCATAGGCCAGGAAGATTCTTATTGCTTCCAGTCTTGCAACTGGTGCAAAGGTCTCATCAAAATCAATTCCTTCAGACTGAGAGTATCCTTTAGCAACAAGCCTTGCCTTGTTTCTGATGACAACTCCATTCTCATCCACCTTGTTTCTGAATACCCACCTTGTTCCTACAATTGTTCTGTTTTTAGGTTTGGGTACCAGCTTCCATACATTGTTTCTCTCAAATTGATTTAATTCTTCTTGCATAGCAAGGACCCAATCAGCATCTTTGAGAGCATCTTCTATGACTTTAGGCTCATCCTGTGAAAGGAATGCACTATACAAACACTCATCTTGAGTTGCTCTTCTTGTTTGTACAGATGCATTTGCATCTCCAATAATTAGCTCAAAAGGATGATCCCTTGTCCACTTTCTTTGTGGTGGAAGTGATTGCCTTGATGATGTGGCTTCATTGTTGAAGTTCAGGTTTCCATGTTGGAAAGCTCCCCCTAAATTTGACATCTCATTATTTCTAGACTGATTGAAATTTTGAGACATTCTTTCAACTGATGATCCTTGAGGTGTTTCAACTGATCCTTCCAATGTAGTTTCAACTGATGCTTCAGTTGAATTTTCAATAGCAGTTGTTTCTTGCACCAGAGAGTCATCAGTTGGAATATTAATTCCGGGATTAATTCCAACATTCTGAATAGTGTCATCACAATCATCATCACTATCATACAGATCACCTTCACCTTCATTCTCAAATCTGAGATTATCATGAAATCCTTCATCTGACAATCCTTGAATCTTCTTATCATCAAAAACTACATGGATTGATTCCATAACAATGTTGGTTCTCAGATTGTATACTCTAAATGATTTTCCATTAGAATATCCAACAAAAATAGCTTCATCTGCCTTGGCCTCAAATTTTCCAAGATTTTCACCTTGATTTCTTAGAACATAACACTTGCATCCAAATACATGGAGAAAGCTAATTGTTGGCTTCTTTCCTTTGAAGAGTTGGAAGGGAGTTAGATTATGAGGTTTGGTAATTAGTGAAATGTTTTGAGTAAAACAAGCAGTATTCACAGCTTCAGCCCAAAAATAGGTTGGAAGTTGAGCTTCATTAATCATGGTTCTTGCAGCCTCAATAAGAGTTCTATTCTTCCTTTCAACAACACCATTTTGTTGTGGAGTTCTTGGTGCAGAGAACTCATGAATAATTCCCTCTTCTTCACAAAATTCTTTCATCACAGAGTTCTTGAATTTCGTTCCATTGTCACTTCTTATCCTTCCAACTTTGACATCTGGATTGTTGTTTAATGCCTTGATATGATTGATGATGTTTTTCCCAGCTTCATCCTTAGAGTGCAGGAAGAAAGTCCAAGTAAATTTTGAAAAATCATCAACAATCACTAGGCAATATTTCTTCTTTGAGATGGACATTATGTTGACTGGTCCAAATAAATCCATATGCAAGAGCTGAAGGGGCTTCACAATTGATGAAAGAGATTTGCTTTTGAAAGAGCTTCTCTTTTGCTTTCCAAGCTGACAAGCTCCACACAATCCATCTTTGGAGAATTCCAGCTTTGGTATACCTCTTACCAAATCCTTCTTAACTAACTCATTCAAGGTTTTGAAATTCAGATGAGACAACCTCTTGTGCCACAGCCAACTGTCATCTGAGCTTGCTTTACTGAGAAGGCAAGTGATAGATTCAGACTTTACAGAATTGAAGTCAGCTACATACACATTTCCTTTCCTTTGTCCAATCTGAACCACATTGTTGTCATCTCCTTTAGTGACAACACAGGCTGCAGGAGTGAAATTAACTTTGTAACCTTTGTCACAGAGCTGACTGATGCTAAGCAAGTTGTGCTTAAGACCAGACACCAATGCAACTTCATCAATGATGACATTCTCTTTTGCAATCAAGCCATATCCCATAGTATATCCTTTGCTGTCATCTCCAAAGGTAATGCTAGGGCCAGCTTTCTCCACAAACTTTGTGAGCAGGGAAGAATCACCAGTCATGTGCCTGGAGCATCCACTATCCAAGTACCACAAATTCTTCTTGTGGTTTCCCTGCACACATTTCACAAACAGATCAAGTTGATTTTGGTACCCAAATTGCTTTGGGTCCAGATTTGTTAGTCTTAACAGCTTTTCCCTCATTCTCAACTTTTCCCTTGGATTGAACTGGTTCAATCTTTGGTTTTGGTTGAGAGGTTGGAATGTCAACTTTGTTCTTAAACACAGGCCTTTGAGGTATGCATACATTGTTCATGCCATGCAAATTTGAATGGAATTGAGGCAAGTTAAAAGCATTGAAATATGGATTGAACATATATGGCATGCTTGGCTGAGAATATGGATTATGAGGCAATAAACCAGGCATCATATTCATAGCAGATAAATTCATGTGAGGAACAGATGTCAGAGATGTCATAGGAATAGGCAAAGATAAATTAGGAGCAGTCACAGTTTTACAATTAGCAGATAAATGATTTACACTGCCACATTTACTGCAGGTTTTCCTAGGAGCACTTGCATTGGGAGTGTAATTGGTGTGCTTGTTAACTCCTATTTTACCATTTCTATTTCCCTTCTTCTTTTTAGTCTCTTCTGATTTATGCTCATTAGCATCCAACTTCTTTTTGTTCTTATTACTGGAATTAAGAGTGTTGTTAACACTACCACTTGTCTCAGAAGAACTATTCTCACCTTTAACAAAGTTCTTTTTAATAGGACCATATTTCATGTTGAGCTTCTTGAGAACTTTCTTGTCAACTGGTGAGTTTTTGTTCAACTGATGACTCTCATCACTTGAACTGTTCTCAGATATCTCAAGAACTTTCTTATTCCTTTTCCATTCATTCTCCACAAAGGTTTCTCTACCTTGCATGTTGATGATATTAGTGGAAACATCTCTCCCAGATTTCAATTTGGCAATAATCTCTTGTTCCTTATCAAGCTGTTTTCTTATGATCTCTTCTCTTTTCAGAACAACCAAGAGATCATCTTTGGTTGTCTGACACTCAATTTTCAGTTTCTCAAACTCAATAAATTGAGCTTCTAAAGCACTGTTTCTGTCACTAAGAAAGGTGTTAGCTTCCTTAATCCTACTATTTTCCTTAGTGAGAGATTTTAAAGAAACATGCAAATGATACAGTTCTGTAGACATTTCATTTATGGTAGCATTGCATTCATCTTTAGTTAACTCAACTAGGTTTGTAGTGAATACCTGACTACTGCTTCCAGTGTTTTCTTCTTGATCTGTGTAGTTGGCCATTAGAGCTAGATTGACAAACTCCTCCTCTTCATCAGAATCATCTCCAGCTGCCCAATCATCCTTTGTGATGAATGCTCTTTCCTTTTGTTTGAGAAGTTCATAATATTTCTTTTTATAGTCAATGTTTTCACTTGACCTCTTCTCAACTTTAGGCTTTCTGCACTCATTTGCAAATGACCTGCATTCCCACAATTGAAGCACTTGAATTTTGATCTGTCAACCATGCTTCTATCAGACTTGGGATTGCCTTTGAATGATTTTGCAGAATTGAAATTATTTTTGAATTTTAGTTTGGAGAATCTTCTTGACAGGAAGGCTAGATGTTCATCAATTCCATCACTTTCTTCACCAGAATCAGCTACATCTTTCTCTTTTCCTTTTCCTTTGCTTGACTCTGAGCTTTCTTCTTTGACCAACTTCTCAGTTTCTTCAACTTGAGACTTTCCCTTGTCCTTGACAGCATCATCAAGAGATGCAACTAGAGCCACAGATGAATGCCCTTTCTTTTGGCTTTTCTCAATATCTTCATCTTGCTCCATTTCAAGCTCATAAGTCTTTAAGGTTCCATACAGTCTCTCTAGAGTATAGTCTTTGAATTCTTGTGTGCTTCTGAGAGAGACTGTCATAGGTTTCCATTCTTTGGGAAGGGCTCTTAAGAATTTCAAATTTGAATCCTTAACTTGATATACTCTTCCAAAAAGCTTTAGACCATTTAACAGTTTTTGAAATCTGTTAAAAGTGTCACTCAAACCTTCACCAGACTTGAAATGGAATGACTCATATTTTTGAATCAGAAGCTGCATTTTGTTTTCTCTTACTTGCTCATTCCCTTCACAGATGGTCCTGATGGTGTCCCAAACTTCTTTGGCACTTGTGCAGCTGATAACACTATCAATCATTTCTTGATCCAAACCATTGAACAGAAGGTTCATGGTTTTCTTGTCCTTGTGCACTTCTTCAGTATCTTCTTGAGAATACTCATGGATAGGTTTTGGAATCATTTTACCTACCATGTCTTCACCATCAGCTCCCATACTGGTGCAGACCTTCATTGGGACATGAGGTCCTTTTTCAATGCAGTTCACATAGCTTTCATCAATGGACAACAAATGCAAATGCATTCTCACTTTCCAATGAAAGTAGTTGTCTTTGTCAAGAACAGGAATCTTCACTCCAGCATCCTTCTTTCCCATCTTTCTTCAGCAGTGTTGATCTTTTTCCCTGTTTGTTGGCAACCTGGCTCTGATACCAATTGTTATTATACACTGACTATAAGAAAGATTGTAGAAGGGGGGGGGGGGTTGAATACAATATTTACAAATTTAAAAGATTCAAGAACAATATACTAAGAACACAGTAAACAGAAAAACACCAAGTATTAAAAATACGGGTGGATTGAATGATCCACCCGTGAGATTTTATATAGAAGAATCTGTGGATTGTTTACAATTCGCACAGCTGCTGGTTCATCACTCAAGAACAAGTTCTAACTCTCAGATTTTCTCTTTTTGCAATTTGAACAAGTTCAACTGATGCTTCTAACTTGGTTATATACTCCAAGTTTTACAAAGCTTTTAGCTAGATTACAAAATGCACTCTAATCTAAAAACAATGCTGCACAACTTTGTCTTATGCATGCTTTCTGAGATGTCTTCATCTTTGACCATCATCTTGATTTGATCCAGATTGCACTGCATGAGATAAGTATGTTTCTGCTTCTTCTTTATTTTCCTAATTAGGGTTCCATGTCTATTTTAGTGTAATTCGATCCATGTGATTTGTCAGACTTAAGCTCTAGTCACTTTCAACTGCTCTTTGCTTCATCAGTTGAAAGTTCTGGTTACTTTCAACTGCTCTTGACTTCATCAGTTGAATGTTGTGCTAGGCTCATCAGTTGAATGAATTACAAACTTCATCAGTTGAATGTTGTTCCAGTCTCATCAGTTGAATTCCTTAGCATCATCAGTTGAATACTTTGTCTTCAGTTGAATGCTTGGTTTTCATCAGTTGAAACATGGTTCAGTCTTCATCAGTTGAATAGTTACATCTTATCAGTTGAATATCCTTCACTTAGATAAAATTACATGGCATTGGATATTTACAATTAGCCATCCTATTCTACCCATCCGTTGATAATTCCCAATGATAAGAAATATAACAATTACAACTGAAATTTGATAAAGATTCTAAGTAAGACATGTTACAAAATGTTTATGTTATCATCAAAAATTATTGATTCCTAACAGAAACAACTTGTAGATTCATTCCAGACTAGTTTGAAGTTGAAAACAACTTGTAGCTTCATTTTCGGTTGTTTGAAATTGGAATCAACTTGTAGTTTCATTCTAGACTCGTTTGAGCTTGAAAACAACTTGTAGCTTTATTATTGACTAGATTGAAGTTGGAAACAACTTGTAGCTTCATTCTAGACTCGATTGAAACTGAAAATTACTTGTAGCTTCATTTTAGGTTGTTTGAAATTGGAATCAACTTGTAGTTTCATTCTTGACTCGTTTGTGCACGGAAACAATTTTTAGCTTCATTATTGACTAGATTGAAGTTGGAAACAACTTGTAGCTTCATTTTTGGTTGTTTGAAATTTGAATCAACTTGTACTTTCATTCTTGACTCGTTTGAGCCCGAAAACAACTTGTAGCTTCATTATTGACTAGATTGAAGTTGGAAACAAGTTGTAGTTTAATTCTAAACTCGTTTGAAATTTAAAACAACTTGTAGCTTCATTTTTGGTTGTTTGAAATTGGAATCAAATTGTAGTATTATTTTTGATTCGTTTGAGCTTGTAAACCACTTGGAGCTTCATTATTGACTAGATTGAAGTTGGAAACAACTTGCAGCTTAATTCCAGACTCATTTAAAGTTGAAAACAACTTGTAGTTTCATTTTGGTTGTTTGAAATTGGAATCAACTAGTAGTTTCATTCTTGACTCGTTTGTGCACGGAAACAATTTTTAGCTACATTATCGACTAGATTGAAGTTGGAAACAACTTGTAGATTCATTCCAGACTCGTTTGAAGTTGAAAACAACTTGTAGCTTCATTTTCGGTTGTTTGAAATTGGAATCAACTTGTAGTTTCATTCTCGACTCGTTTGAGCTTGAAAACAACTTGTAGCTTTTTTATTGACTAGATTGAAGTTGGAAACAACTTGTAGCTTCATTCTAGACTCGTTTGAAACTAAAAATTACTTGTAGCTTCATTTTCGGTTGTTTGAAATTGGAATCAACTTGTAGTTTCATTCTTGACTCGTTTGTGCACGGAAATAATTTTTAGCTTCATTATTGACTAGATTGAAGTTGGTAACAACTTGTAGCTTCATTTTTGGTTGTTTGAAATTTGAATCAACTTGTACTTTCATTCTTGACTCGTTTGAGCCCGAAAACAACTTGTAGCTTCATTATTGACTAGATTGAAGTTGGAAACAAGTTGTAGTTTTATTCCAAACTCGTTTGAAATTGAAAACAACTTGTAGCTTCATTTTTGGTTGTTTGAAATTGGAATCAAATTGTAGTATTATTTTTGATTCGTTTGAGCTTGTAAACCACTTGGAGCTTCATTATTGACTAGATTGAAGTTGGAAACAACTTGGAGCTTAATCCCAGACTCATTTGAAGTTGAAACAACTTGTAGTTTCATTTTTGGTTGTTTGAAATTGGAATCAACTTGTAGTTTCATTCTTGACTCGTTTGAGCTTGAAATCAACTTGTAGCTTTATTATTGACTAGATTGAAGTTGGAAACAACTTGTAGCTTCATTCCAGACTCGTTTGAAGTTGAAAATAGGGATGGGCATCGGGTCACTTCGGGTCGGGGATCGCTATAACCGGCCCCGATCCCCGAATCCTAACCCAATCTCCATCCCCGGCCCGATCCCCATCGGGGATTATATTTCGATCCCCATCCCCGGCCCGATCGGGATTCGGGGATACCCGCGGGGATTCGGGGATTTTTAATTTAAACCAAAATTTCTAATTAAATACTTAAATTCATAATTATGATTAGTTTTTAATATGTCTTACCTCATTATTTTAATTTATCTTCAATTATTTAATTATGACCTTTAAAATTTTAAGACTTATTTTAATAAAATTAAATATTAACATTTATTTCAATAAATTTGATTATATTAAATATATAATTATAATATATATAATATATAAACAAGTGATGACTAAAGTTGCACCTAAAGAGGTATATAAACATATTAATAAATAATTATAATATATATATATATATATATGTATATAATATAATATAATAATCGGGTCGGGGATCGAGCCGACAATCGGGGAAAATCGGGTCGGGGATCGGGGATCGGGCCAGGGGAATGTGAAAAACCGTACCCGACCCGATCCCCGATATTTTTTTGAAGTCGTCCCCGTTCCCCGGCCCGTACCCGAAAAAATCCCCGAATCCCCGCACCATTCGGTGCGGGGATCGGGTCGGGATCGGGCGGGTCGGGATTAATGCCCATCTCTAGTTGAAAACAACTTGTAGTTTCATTTTTGGATGTTTGAAATTGGAATCAACTTTTAGTTTCATTCTTGACTCGTTTGAGCTTGAAAACAACTTGTAGGTTTATTATTGACTAGATTGAAGTTGGAAACAACTTGTAGGTTCATTCCAGACTCGTTTGAAACTGAAAATTACTTGTAGCTTCATTTTCGGTTGTTTGAAATTGGAATCAACTTGTAGTTTCATTCTTGACTCGTTTGTGCACGGAAACAATTTTTAGCTTCATTATCGACCAGATTGAAGCTGGAAACAACTTGTAGATTCATTCCAGACTCGTTTGAAGTTGAAAACAACTTGTAGCTTCATTTTTGGTTGTTTGAAATTGGAATCAAATTGTATTATTATTTTTGATTCGTTTGAGCTTGTAAACCACTTGGAGCTTCATTATTGACTAGATTGAAGTTGGAAACAACTTGCAGCTTAATCCCAGACTCATTTGAAGTTGAAAACAACTTGTAGTTTCATTTTTGGTTGTTTGAAATTTGAATCAACTTGTAGTTTCATTCTTGACTCGTTTGAGCTTGAAATCAACTTGTAGCTTTATTATTGACTAGATTGAAGTTGGAAACAACTTGTAGCTTCATTCCAGACTCGTTTGAAACTTAAAATTACTTGTAGCTTCATTTTCGGTTGTTTGAAATTGGAATCAACTTGTAGTTTCATTCTTGACTCGTTTGTGCACGGAAACAATTTTTAGCTTCATTATCGACTAGATTGAAGCTGGAAACAACTTGTAGATTCATTCCAGACTCGTTTGAAGTTGAAAACAACTTGTAGTTTCATTTTTGGTTGTTTGAAATTGAAATCAACTAGTAGTTTCATTCTTGACTCGTTTGTGCACGGAAACAATTTTTAGCTTCATTATCGACTAGATTGAAGTTGGAAACAACTTGTTGATTCATTCCAGACTCGTTTGAAGTTGAAAACAACTTGTTGATTCATTCCAGACTCGTTTGAAATTGGAATCAACTTGTAGTTTCATTCTTGACTCGTTTGTGCACGGAAA
Organism: Daucus carota subsp. sativus; assembly: GCF_001625215.2. NCBI lineage: Eukaryota > Viridiplantae > Streptophyta > Magnoliopsida > Apiales > Apiaceae > Daucus > Daucus carota. The sequence goes on from NC_030381.2 coordinate 12,523,177, forward strand.
CAATTTTTAGCTTCATTATCGACTAGATTGAAGTTGGAAACAACTTGTAGATTCATTCCAGACTCGTTTGAAGTTGAAAACAACTTGTAGCTTCATTTTTGGTTGTTTGAAATTTGAATCAACTTGTACTTTCATTCTTGACTCGTTTGAGCCCGAAAACAACTTGTAGCTTCATTATTGACTAGATTGAAGTTGGAAACAAGTTGTAGTTTAATTCTAAACTCGTTTTAAATTGAAAACAACTTGTAGCTTCATTTTTGGTTGTTTGAAATTGGAATCAAATTGTAGTATTATTTTTGATTCGTTTGAGCTTGTAAACCACTTGGAGCTTCATTATTGACTAGATTGAAGTTGGAAACAACTTGCAGCTTAATTCCAGACTCATTTGAAGTTGAAAACAACTTGTAGTTTCATTTTTGGTTGTTTGAAATTGGAATCAACTAGTAGTTTCATGTCATTATTTAAATTCTGATCCAGGAACACTACCAAAGTGTTTCAAGGGGGGTATCTTGACGTAGGTCTGCCTCTGGCCTAGATTAACCTAAGTTAGATGAAGTCTCTACCGCCCTGCTTAAAAATGAAATATGAAACTTCATACACCTTAAAGTTCATAGGGCGAAAAGATCTTTTTTTGAGGTCCTTATACTCATTATGCCTAGCATTGAATAGACATTTACCTTATCAATATCTCAAATCAATGATGGGGCCTGTTTGGCACGTAAAAAGGGACAAGACTGAACCCCTTGTCAGGCTATTGTTCTCTTGTTCCCTCAAAGTTATGGAGTAAGACATAGATTTCTCAATAAGAAAAATTCTTTTGATTGCATGATGGGTCTTTACTCGTTTGTGCACGGAAACAATTTTTAGCTACATTATCGACTAGATTAAAGTTGGAAACAACTTGTAGATTCATTCCAGACTCGTTTGAAGTTGAAAACAACTTGTAGCTTCATTTTCGGTTGTTTGAAATTGGAATCAACTTGTAGTTTCATTCTTGACTCGTTTGAGCTTGAAAACAACTTGTAGCTTTTTTATTGACTAGATTGAAGTTGGAAACAACTTGTAGCTTCATTCTAGACTCGTTTGAAACTGAAAATTACTTGTAGCTTCATTTTCGGTTGTTTGAAATTGGAATCAACTTGTAGTTTCATTCTTGACTCGTTTGTGCACGGAAATAATTTTTAGCTTCACTATTGACTAGATTGAAGTTGGTAACAACTTGTAGCTTCATTTTTGGTTGTTTGAAATTTGAATCAACTTGTACTTTCATTCTTGCCTCGTTTGAGCCCGAAAACAACTTGTAGCTTCATTATTGACTAGATTGAAGTTGGAAACAAGTTGTAGTTTTATTCCAAACTCGTTTGAAATTGAAAACAACTTGTAGCTTCATTTTTGGTTGTTTGAAATTGGAATCAAATTGTAGTATTATTTTTGATTCGTTTGAGCTTGTAAACCACTTGGAGCTTCATTATTGACTAGATTGAAGTTGGAAACAACTTGGAGCTTAATCCCAGACTCATTTGAAGTTGAAACAACTTGTAGTTTCATTTTTGGTTGTTTGAAATTGGAATCAACTTGTAGTTTCATTCTTGACTCGTTTGAGCTTGAAATCAACTTGTAGCTTTATTATTGACTAGATTGAAGCTGGAAACAACTTGTAGCTTCATTCCAGACTCGTTTGAAGTTGAAAACAACTTGTAGTTTCATTTTTGGATGTTTGAAATTGGAATCAACTTTTAGTTTCATTCTTGACTCGTTTGAGCTTGAAAACAACTTGTAGGTTTATTATTGACTAGATTGAAGTTGGAAACAACTTGTAGGTTCATTCCAGACTCGTTTGAAACTGAAAATTACTTGTAGCTTCATTTTCGGTTGTTTGAAATTGGAATCAACTTGTAGTTTCATTCTTGACTCGTTTGTGCACGGAAACAATTTTTAGCTTCATTATCGACCAGATTGAAGCTGGAAACAACTTGTAGATTCATTCCAGACTCGTTTGAAGTTGAAAACAACTTGTAGCTTCATTTTTGGTTGTTTGAAATTGGACTCAAATTGTAGTATTATTTTTGATTCGTTTGAGCTTGTAAACCACTTGGAGCTTCATTAGTTACTAGATTGAAGTTGGAAACAACTTGCAGCTTCATTCCAGACTCATTTGAAGTTGAAAGAACTTGTAGTTTCATTTTTGGTTGTTTGAAATTGGAATCAACTAGTAGTTTCATTCTTGACTCGTTTGTGCACGGAAACAATTTTTAGCTTCATTATCGACTAGAGTGAAGTTGGAAACAACTTGTAGATTCATTCCAGACTCGTTTGAAGTTGAAAACAACTTGTAGCTTCATTTTCGGTTGTTTGAAATTGGAATCAACTTGTAGTTTCATTCTTGACTCGTTTGAGCTTGAAAACAACTTGTAGCATTATTATTGACTAGATTGAAGTTGGAAACAACTTGTAGCTTCATTCTAGACTCGATTGAAACTGAAAATTACTTGTAGCTTCATTTTCGGTTGTTTGAAATTGGAATCAACTTGTAGTTTCATTCTTGACTCGTTTGTGCACGGAAACAATTTTTAGCTTCATTATTGACTAGATTGAAGTTGGAAACAACTTGTAGCTTCATTTTTGGTTGTTTGAAATTTGAATCAACTTGTACTTTCATTCTTGACTCGTTTGAGCCCGAAAACAACTTGTAGCTTCATTATTGACTAGATTGAAGTTGGAAAAAAGTTGTAGTTTAATTCTAAACTCGTTTGAAATTGAAAACAACTTGTAGCTTCATTTTTGGTTGTTTAAAATTGGAATCAAATTGTAGTATTATTTTTGATTCGTTTGAGCTTGTAAACCACTTGGAGCTTCATTATTGACTAGATTGAAGTTGAAAACAACTTGTAGTTTCATTTTGGTTGTTTGAAATTGGAATCAACTAGTAGTTTCATTCTTGACTCGTTTGTGCACGGAAACAATTTTTAGCTACATTATCGACCAGATTGAAGTTGGAAACAACTTGTAGATTCATTCCAGACTCGTTTGAAGTTGAAAACAACTTGTAGCTTCATTTTCAGTTGTTTGAAATTGGAATCAACTTGTAGTTTCATTCTTGACTCGTTTGAGCTTGAAAACAACTTGTAGCTTTTTTCTGGACTAGATTGAAGTTGGAAACAACTTGTTGCTTCATTCTAGACTCGTTTGAAACTAAAAATTACTTGTAGCTTCATTTTCGATTGTTTGAAATTGGAATCAACTTGTAGTTTCATTCTTGACTCGTTTGTGCACGGAAACAATTTTTAGCTTCATTATCGACCAGATTGAAGCTGGAAACAACTTGTAGATTCATTCCAGACTCGTTTGAAGTTGAAAACAACTTGTAGCTTCATTTTTGGTTGTTTGAAATTGGCCTCAAATTGTAGTATTATTTTTGATTCGTTTGAGCTTGTAAACCACTTGGAGCTTCATTATTTACTAGATTGAAGTTGGAAACAACTTGCAGCTACATTCCAGACTCATTTGAAGTTGAAAGAACTTGTAGTTTCATTTTTGGTTGTTTGAAATTGGAATCAACTAGTAGTTTCATTCTTGACTCGTTTGTGCACGGAAACAATTTTTAGCTTCATTATCGACTAGAGTGAAGTTGGAAACAACTTGTAGATTCATTTCAGACTCGTTTGAAGTTGAAAACAACTTGTAGCTTCATTTTCGGTTGTTTGAAATTGGAATCAACTTGTAGTTTCATTCTTGACTCGTTTGAGCTTGAAAACAACTTGTAGCTTTATTATTGACTAGATTGAAGTTGGAAACAACTTGTAGCTTCATTCTAGACTCGATTGAAACTGAAAATTACTTGTAGCTTCATTTTCGGTTGTTTGAAATTGGAATCAACTTGTAGTTTCATTCTTGACTCGTTTGTGCACGGAAACAATTTTTAGCTTCATTATTGACTAGATTGAAGTTGGAAACAACTTGTAGCTTCATTTTTGGTTGTTTGAAATTTGAATCAACTTGTACTTTCATTCTTGACTCGTTTGAGCCCGAAAACAACTTGTAGCTTCATTATTGACTAGATTGAAGTTGGAAAAAAGTTGTAGTTTAATTCTAAACTCGTTTGAAATTGAAAACAACTTGTAGCTTCATTTTTGGTTTTTAAAATTGGAATCAAATTGTAGTATTATTTTTGATTCGTTTGAGCTTGTAAACCACTTGGAGCTTCATTATTGACTAGATTGAAGTTGGAAACAACTTGCAGCTTAATTCTAGACTCATTTGAAGTTGAAAACAACTTGTAGTTTCGTTTTGGTTGTTTGAAATTGGAATCAACTAGTAGTTTCATTCTTGACTCGTTTGTGCACGGAAACAATTTTTAGCTACATTATCGACCAGATTGAAGTTGGAAACAACTTGTAGATTCATTCCAGACTCGTTTGAAGTTGAAAACAACTTGTAGCTTCATTTTCTGTTGTTTGAAATTGGAATCAACTTGTAGTTTCATTCTTGACTCGTTTGAGCTTGAAAACAACTTGTAGCTTTTTTATTGACTAGATTGAAGTTGGAAACAACTTGTAGCTTCATTCTAGACTCGTTTGAAACTAAAAATTACTTGTAGCTTCATTTTCGCTTGTTTGAAATTGGAATCAACTTGTAGTTTCATTCTTGACTCGTTTGTGCACGGAAACAATTTTTAGCTTCATTATTGACTAGATTGAAGTTGGAAACAACTTGTAGCTTCATTTTTGGTTGTTTGAAATTTGAATCAACTTGTACTTTCATTCTTGACTCGTTTGAGCCCGAAAACAATTTGTAGCTTCATTATTGACTAGATTGAAGTTGGAAACAAGTTGTAGTTTTATTCCAAACTCGTTTGAAATTGAAAACAACTTGTAGCTTCATTTTTGTTTGTTTGAAATTGGAATCAAATTGTAGTATTATTTTTGATTCGTTTGAGCTTGTAAACCACTTGGAGCTTCATTATTGACTAGATTGAAGTTGGAAACAACTTGCAGCTTAATCCCAGACTCATTTGAAGTTGAAAACAACTTGTAGTTTCATTTTTGGTTGTTTGAAATTTGAATCAACTTGTAGTTTCATTCTTGACTCGTTTGAGCTTGAAATCAACTTGTAGCTTTATTATTGACTAGATTGAAGTTGGAAACAACTTGTAGCTTCATTCCAGACTCGTTTGAAACTTAAAATTACTTGTAGCTTCATTTTCGGTTGTTTGAAATTGGAATCAACTTGTAGTTTCATTCTTGACTCGTTTGTGCACGGAAACAATTTTTAGCTTCATTATCGACTAGATTGAAGCTGGAAACAACTTGTAGATTCATTCCAGACTCGTTTGAAGTTGAAAACAACTTGTAGCTTCATTTTTGGTTGTTTGAAATTGGACTCAAATTGTAGTATTATTTTTGATTCGTTTGAGCTTGTAAACCACTTGGAGCTTCATTATTGACTAGATTGAAGTTGGAAACAACTTTCAGCTTCATTCCAGACTCATTTGAAGTTTAAAACAACTTGTAGTTTCATTTTTGGTTGTTTGAAATTGAAATCAACTAGTAGTTTCATTCTTGACTCGTTTGTGCACGGAAACAATTTTTAGCTTCATTATCGTCTAGATTGAAGTTGGAAACAACTTGTTGATTCATTCCAGACTCGTTTGAAGTTGAAAACAACTTGTAGCTTCATTTTCGGTTGTTTGAAATTGGAATCAACTTGTAGTTTCATTCTTGACTCGTTTGTGCACGGAAACAATTTTTAGCTTCATTATCGACTAGATTGAAGTTGGAAACAACTTGTAGCTTAATTTTTGGTTGTTTGAAATTTGAATCAACTTGTACTTTCATTCTTGACTCGTTTGAGCCCGAAAACAACTTGTAGCTTCATTATTGACTACATTGAAGTTGGAAACAAGTTGTAGTTTTATTTCAAACTCGTTTGAAATTGAAAACAACTTGTAGCTTCATTTTTGGTTGTTTGAAATTGGAATCAAATTGTAGTATTATTTTTGATTCGTTTGAGCTTGTAAACCACTGTTCGCACAAAATCACGCAAGTGTACGTGGTCACAAGTAATATAGAATATAATTCAAGTTCGTTCCCACAGAGACCGGTGTATTCAGAATTATGCACTTATGCACCAATGTATGATTATTATTCAATGCTTGGACAAGTAATCAAATTGGGTTTTGGTTTTATACTTAACTAATCCTATTCGAATTATGAAACTAAGAATTATCAACTAAGAGAATAACGATTTACTAATGAGAATAGAACATGGGATTCTAGCTTCATTAACAACTTCAATCAGAGTTCTACCTTTATTCAATTGTAATGGTTGATAGCTAATCAGATAACACGAGACTGATACACGCTAACTGTCGTTATACGTGCACCATACTGCTACACATCCACAATTAAGATAGAAGGTAAACAGACACCAATTATGCTTAGACCCTATATGTCTATAGAATTTGAAAACATAACGGTTGAAGAACAAGTTATCTATCAAGATTACATAGGGCGATGCAAGATGGGTAAAATCACATCACAAGTCATGTTATCGAACACGAAACCTATGCTCGCATGGCAAGTTCTAAATCAATATATCCACTGTCGCTTCAATAAAGATTAACAAACAATCTAAGATGTTAGCTACGCATCCAAGACGAATAAGCACAACCAATACGAGGAAATCAACCCATTACATATGAACAAGGCAAATTAACTACTGAAATTCATTGATAAATCCGCTAAAATCCCATGATAATGATTAGTTCATAATCGAACTTCTCATCATCATGGGTTCGAATGTAAACATGGTACTGAATAGGAAAAACAAAATCAAAGTATGAGAATAAGAGTTAAGAAACAAATCCGAAACGAGCATCCAAAGTTACGCCTACTTCGAAGAATTACAAAAGTAAAAGCTATGAAATTCGATCTTGATCTTCTCCGTAGCCGTCACGTGCTCCTTGGAATGTTTCTAGGTTATTAGGCTTCTCCCTTGAGCTTTTGTTTAAGTCCCACAGCGATCGGGCCTTCAAACGGATCAAGAATAGGCAATTCAGGCTTTTTCTCCCAACAGAATGGGGTGGAGACCCCGTCAGTGGGGTGGAGACCCTGTCATGGCAGCCTCTATTCTGCTGAAGTGGGGTGGAGACCCCATCAGTGGGGTGGAGACCCCATCTTGGCAGATTTTTCTTCTTCAGAACGGGGTGGAGACCCCGTAAATGGGGTGGAGACCCCATTTGGGCAGCCCCTAACGCTCTTGGAACCTTCCTTCCCTTTTCTCCTTCCTTGCTCGCTCGATCCTTACGCCATTTCTTTCACCTTTTAGCCTTTAATCCACCCTTTATCCTCCTCCTAGGAAACCTACACAACACCACAAGAACACATCAAAAACACCACATACTTGAGGCCAAATCATCAATTTAAGTCGAAACGAAGGCATTCCAAGTGGATATAAAATCCACTTATCACACCCCCAAACTTAAACCGATGCTTGTCCTCAAGCATAGACAAACACACCAACTACTAATGCAATGCATGAATGCAATTATATGCCTACGTCTACTCGAATCATGAAGTGTCATCCGTGTTAACATAGAATCCTCAGAATATGCAACATTCTCGGCATTCATCTCTTTCACATATTAGCCATGTTCTCTTCCACTACAAGTGTGAAGTGCATCGTGTGTGCTAGCATGCTCTCTAATGAAACAAGACAAAGACTATCAAACATCAACAGAGTCCTCACTATGAGCCGTTAATCAGAATCAGGCTTAAACACTTCTTTACTAAAGAATCAACTACAATTTAGGGTCACTAAAGAATTCCTATGCCTTTCCTATTTTTTTTTTCTATTTTTTCTTTTACTTGCTAAGTCTAAGGTTGGGACGCTTCTCAGTGTAAGTGAGTCACGACCGCCATTCGACTTCGCTTATTTTTTTTTTCTTTTTCTTAATCAAGTATTTCTCCAGTAATCAAGGGTTGTGAAAAGTCACCAAGAAAATGCTTATTCTAATACATTTGCACTTAATACCAGCACAAGTACATGGATCGTCCCTTTCACATGACATTGCATTTTACCCATTGATCTCAAAGGAGTACCTGATAATTTTTATTCTTTTTTTTTTCTCTCTCTCTTTTTTTTAGAAAGGCATACTCATCCCTTAACTCCCCCAAACTTAAGATTTACAAACTCTACGTTCAAAAGGGGAATAATCCTAACTCTACGCTCGACTCAACGCAAGGACTCAAGAAATAAGTTAGTCTAAGTCTTATCTCTAGAGCATAAGTGTAATTACAATTTCCACACAAGCAGCTTCCAAGTACAAGGCATCACATATGATAAAGACTACTAGCCAAGAAATTATGCACATAAACTCATCATAGGAAATCAACTTGGAACACAACTTCAAGATTCATGCAAATGCAACTATATGAAACTACTAACACATACTAAACACAAGCATATATAAGAAAAACACGTACTAATATGAAACTATATGAGATAATATGCTAAACTATATGCAACATGCAACCTATATGAACACACACTACTACTAGTCCTTAGATTACCACCCCCAAACTTAAAATATTCAATGTCCTCATTGAAGGTGATAAAAAGGATCGAATGTACCTAGAAGGAGTTCGAGTGATCGCCCTCCTCGGATGGAGGATCAGGTGGTGAATATACCATGCCATCTCCAAACACTGGCCAATCAACCTCAACACCAATGGCTCGAAAAGCACTCCCAAGAGCTTGAGTCAAATCCTTTGCAAAACGGCAGTGAATGTCATGCATGTCATCTATGCGCCGTGACAACCTTCTAAACTGCACATCACTTAGGAGATCCGGTGGTAGTTTGAGTTCGATTATAGGAGCTTCTTCAATAGATGGTTTAAGATGCTCCTGAAAATTTCTAAGCTCTCCTACTCCTTCATCTTCGAAATCAGAATCCCCTGTTAAGACGCTCTCTAAGGTACATGGCCTTGGCTTTTCCTCCATCTTAGACTTTTCAACAGCTTCTAGTGGCTCCACCTTAAAGCATTCTTCTTCGTCGGTTGGAAATTTCATTGCGTTGAACACCTTAAAAGTGACACTCTGATCTTGAACTCTCATTGTAAGCTCTCCTTTTTGCACATCGATCAAAGTTTGGCCTGTAGCTAAGAACGACCTTCCCAAGATAATAGGAATCTTCTTATCCTCCTCAAAGTCTAGGACGACAAAATCAGCAGGGAAGATGAGCTTATCGACCTTAACCAAGACGTATTCCACTATACCTCTCGGGTATGTGATGGACCGATCAGCCAGTTGTAAGTGCATGTTTGTATGTTTCGGCTCCGGCAGACCAAGTTTCTTGAAAACAGACAACGGCATCAGATTGATGCTAGCTCCCAAGTCACACAAGCACTTGTCGAAGGACAATTTCCCAATAGTACACGGGATTGTGAAACTTCCCGGATCTTTCAGCTTCGGGGGCAATTTCTGCTGCAACACAGCACTACACTCCTCGGTCAAAGCCACAGTCTCCAAGTCCTCAAGTTTGAGTTTCCGAGATAGAATACCTTTCATGAACTTAGCATAACTCGGCATTTGTTCTAGAGCCTCCGCGAAAGGTATGTTGATTTGTAGTTTCTTGACAACTTCTAGAAATTTAGCGAATTGTTTATCGAGCTTATGCTTCTGAAGTCTCTTCGGAAAAAGTGGAGGTGGATATACTTGCTTGACCCCAATATCAGCTTTCGGGCTAGATTTCTCGGCTGAATCCTTGCTTGCTTCCTTGTTGATTTTATTCTTGTCAGCTTCAACAACAGTTTTTCCACTATCTGACTTAGATGAGAGCACGGGTGTTTCAACCTGTTGATCACTCTCTTCCTTGTTTTGCTCTGTTGCTGATTCTTTTTCGTTCGTAACCCTTCCGGACCTTAAGGTGACAACCTGTACCTGTTCCTTCATCACTTTCTTACCCGGATGGGCCTCGGTATCACTAGGAAGCGTTCCTTGTGGTCTGTTTATCAACGCGTTGGCAATCTGCCCAATCTGATATTCCAAAGTTTTGATTGACACCTCTTGGCTTTTAATTATTAATTTCATCTCTTCCCATTCAGATCTTTCGTTGGAAGACTGTCCAGCCACCCCATGATTTTGTTGCTGGAATCCAGGTGGATGGAATTGCTGCTTCGGTGCAAACTGTTGTTGAAAACCAGAAGGGTTGAAAGGTCTAGCTCCTTGCTGCTGAAACTGTTGTTGCTGTTGTGGCATGAAGTTCTGATTATTGCTCCAGCTGAAATTCGAATGATTCCGATTATTGGGATGATAAGTGGCCGGAGCAGGCTGTTGAGATCGCTGAAAATTGCTCACAAACTGAGCGGACTCGCTAGATATGGCACACTGATTAGTGGAATGTGCACCCGCACAAAGCTCACAAACTGAAGGTGGCTGCTGATTTCCCAAATTTGCCAAAGAATCCACCTTCATAGTAAGAGCCTTAAGCTGAGCAGTCAAAGCTGTAGTAGCATCAACATCTAGATTTCCTACTGCTTTGCCCTGATGAAGACGCTGAGTAGGATTCTGATATTCATTCGCAGCCATCATCTCGATCAACTCATAAGCCTCATCATAGCTCTTAGCCCATAGAGCTCCTCCTGATGCAGCATCGAGCATTGGCCTCGATTGAGGACCCAACCCATTATAAAAGCAATTAATAACCATCCAATCAGGCATCCCATGATGTGGGCACTTTCGAAGCATCTCCTTGTAGCGTTCCCAAGCTTCACATAAAGTTTCGCCAGACAGCTGAGAGAATTGAGTGATAGCATTCCTGATTGCAGCTGTTTTAGCCATAGGGAAGAACTTAGTGAGAAATTTCTGAGCCAGATCCTCCCATGTCGTAATAGATCCTGCAGGAAGAGAATGCAACCATCCTTTAGCTTTATCCCTCAGAGAAAATGGGAATAGCCTCAATTTGATGGCCTCATCAGTAACCCCATTGAACTTGAAAGTGTCGCAGATCTCAATGAAATCCCGAATATGCATATTAGGATCCTCTGTCGGAGAACCCCCAAACTGCACTGAGTTCTGTACCATCTGAATAGTGCTCGGTTTGATCTCAAAAGTGTTGGCCTCGATCGCTGGCCTGACAATGCTCGACTGAATATCATTGATTTTAGGCTCAGAGAAAGCCTTAAGAGCCTTAGTATCATTCGCTGGTGGTCGATCACCCATTGTAGTGTTCACTATCGTTTCTTCCTTAACCAATGCTTCCTTACGAGCCTGAGAACGTGTTCGCATACACGTCACTCAAGTACCTGAAACACACACAACGAACTAAAGTGAGAAAAGAATCCAAGTCATTGAACTTTAACGACCACTAATGACAAGCACATAAACTAAAATATAACACCGAGTCCCCGGCAGCGGCGCCAAAAACTTGTTCGCACAAAATCACGCAAGTGTACGTGGTCACAAGTAATATAGAATATAATTCAAGTTCGTTCCCACAGAGACCGGTGTATTCAGAATTATGCACTTATGCACCAATGTATGATTATTATTCAATGCTTGGACAAGTAATCAAATTGGGTTTTGGTTTTATACTTAACTAATCCTATTCGAATTATGAAACTAAGAATTATCAACTAAGAGAATAACGATTTACTAATGAGAATAGAACATGGGATTCTAGCTTCATTAACAACTTCAATCAGAGTTCTACCTTTATTCAATTGTAATGGTTGATAGCTAATCAGATAACACGAGACTGATACACGCTAACTGTCGTTATACGTGCACCATACTTCTACACATCCACAATTAAGATAGAAGGTAAACAGACACCAATTATGCTTAGACCCTATATGTCTATAGAATTTGAAAACATAACGGTTGAAGAACAAGTTATCTATCAAGATTACATAGGGCGATGCAAGATGGGTAAAATCACATCACAAGTCATGTTATCGAACACGAAACCTATGCTCGCATGGCAAGTTCTAAATCAATATATCCACTATCGCTTCAATAAAGATTAACAAACAATCTAAGATGTTAGCTACGCATCCAAGACGAATAAGCACAACCAATACGAGGAAATCAACCCATTACATATGAACAAGGCAAATTAACTACTGAAATTCATTGATAAATCCGCTAAAATCCCATGATAATGATTAGTTCATAATCGAACTTCTCATCATCATGGGTTCGAATGTAAACATGGTACTGAATAGGAAAAACAAAATCAAAGTATGAGAATAAGAGTTAAGAAACAAATCCGAAACGAGCATCCAAAGTTACGCCTACTTTGAAGAATTACAAAAGTAAAAGCTATGAAATTCGATCTTGATCTTCTCCGTAGCCGTCACGTGCTCCTTGGAATGTTTCTAGGTTATTAGGCTTCTCCCTTGAGCTTTTGTTTAAGTCCCACAGCGATCGGGCCTTCAAACGGATCAAGAATAGGCAATTCAGGCTTTTTCTCCCAACAGAATGGGGTGGAGACCCCGTCAGTGGGGTGGAGACCCTGTCATGGCAGCCTCTATTCTGCTGAAGTGGGGTGGAGACCCCATCAGTGGGGTGGAGACCCCATCTTGGCAGATTTTTCTTCTTCAGAACGGGGTGGAGACCCCGTAAATGGGGTGGAGACCCCATTTGGGCAGCCCCTAACGCTCTTGGAACCTTCCTTCCCTTTTCTCCTTCCTTGCTCGCTCGATCCTTACGCCGTTTCTTTCACCTTTTAGCCTTTAATCCACCCTTTATCCTCCTCCTAGGAAACCTACACAACACCACAAGAACACATCAAAAACACCACATACTTGAGGCCAAATCATCAATTTAAGTCGAAACGAAGGCATTCCAAGTGGATATAAAATCCACTTATCAACCACTTGGAGCTTCATTATTGACTAGATTGAAGTTGGAAACAACTTGCAGCTTAATCCCAGACTCATTTGAAGTTGAAAACAACTTGTAGTTTCATTTTTGGTTGTTTGAAATTGGAATCAACTTGTAGTTTCATTCTTGACTCGTTTGAGCTTGAAATCAACTTGTAGCTTTATTATTGACTAGATTGAAGTTGGAAACTGTTAGGTCCTGAAACGATTGTAGAAGGGGGGGTTGAATACAATCGTCACTAAAAAATCACGGCGGAATAATCTGATTTGAATTAAACTTGTTAATCAGATTTTAATTAATTAATATAACAATGTTTTAAGTCGTTATATAATTAATAAGGTTCGTTTTAATGTCCACTAAAGTTCGTAGAATAAATTCGACAGGATGTATTCTAGTTTAGTGATTAAAACAACCGAGTGATCAAAGCACAGAAAACTGTGGATATAACGAATAGCAAGTTACAAACAACTTGAAAGTTTACAATGCAATGAACAACTTTGAAATGAAGAAGTGAAGCCATATTTATAGGCAAAGCACTTGGAACTAGGTATGACATTGAAAGGACTGACTTAGTAGCTTAGGAATGACATTACAAAGCAAAGCCATGCCAAAAGGAAGGAAGGAATGACATTTAAAAGGAATTTCATACTGCCATACACGGTATGACATTAATTCCTTTGCCTTCAAGGGTCAGTTGGCATGACTTAATCAATAGAAGTCATAGGACAACAGGCGGTATGACTTTTTAAGTCATGAAGCCTCAAACGGTATGACATTAGTGAATGTCATACGGATACACACGGTATGACTTCAACAATATCATACACAAAGACACGGTATGACTTTCTTAAGTCATACCAAACAGAGTCAGTTGACAGTACACGGTATGGCTTTCTTTCAGAAAGTCATACCGACTGATATAACATATTACAAGCATCAGAATGACTTATCAATGTCATGGAAAGGAATGTCATAAAGGGGGACACGGTATGACATTCATTGATAATGTCATACCGAGTCTTTAAGACATTAAAAACAGTTTAATTAATTATATAAATATTTAATAATTACTCAATTATATTAATCATATAAATTCATAAATTAAATTAATTCGAAGGTGAATCAATTTAATAAATAAATTATACAACTAATTTAATTGTTTTGACAAGTGAAATAATTAAATAAATACTTATAAAATTATATTCCTTCAGCAGCAGGGACTCCAGGCTTTGTTGAACGTTGTAGATCATCGTTTTGATTGAACGGCCACTTATAGTTGATGCAGATCACTTAATCTGAGTAGCTGACACACAAATGTACTGTCTGGTTCATCTGTATCTAGCTGAATTAAATATTCTTTATCAAATAAACATTTGAGACATGGCTTGTTCGTCGATTCTTGTCTTCGTAGTTCTTCTTCATTAGTAACAATAGTATGGAATCTTCTGAATAAATAAAGTATTAAAACTTTATACCTTCTGGACTTCTGGACGTGATACAAAAGATTATTTGTACACTGAGGCTTGAACATATTAATGAACTTCTTCCAGTGGTGTGCAGCAGCATCCTGAAATTCTTCAGACATATAATTTCAATAAATCACTTGACGTTCTTCGTACGGATTCCTTCAACAGTACTTGCTATTTACCTTGCTTTCTTATCAGAGTTGAGTTGGTACCTCTTTAATTACAAATAGGCTAAACATATGCCTTTCAATCTCCCCCTATTTGTTTGTTAACATAACATGCAAATTATCGAGAGGATAACTCAACTAACTGATAAGACAAAGGATTAAACATGAATTGTACATAGCAAAAAGTTTCTGGTATTTCATTAAACATTCACCAGAATTCAAAAGATTACATTAGATTACAAAAGGTTGTTCTTACTGAACATAGATTACAAATCCCTAATGAATCTAAAGATCAACTTCTCCTTCTTCGATATCAGAAGTGTGAAGGATAGGAGTTGACGGTTCTTCCCTGGTTGGCACTTCAGATGTAGTGGATTCACCACGCTTCTTTCGTTCCTTTTCCAGAGCCAGTTGATGTAGCACTTCCAAATCCACAGGGTCTTCGCGGAAGTCTGATGGCTGAGATTTTGTAACATGTTTCATCTTTCGAAAGTACTGACCAACATTCTTTCGAGTGCAGTAAGCAAGAATCACATCATCAGCATCAGACTTAGCTTTAGAAGCGAAGCCCTTGGTTCTTAACAAAGTGGAGGTAAGAGCAAGTTGCTTAGCGGGATACTTGGACAAGGCTTGATCATTGAGATAGACAGTGCTGAAGATCTCCTTGTGAACGAACTTTACACAGTAAGAATTCCTGACAACCTGAGGACTGTTGAATACAGCTTGTTCCAGCAGTTTGTCACGAAGGAGTTCATTCAGATTGGAGCTTCTCCTAACCTTGTTTCGAAGCACCCAGAGCTCAGATACAGAGAATGATTTCAGAGATTCGACAGATAGTCTGAAAGAACCATTCCTCTGTGTATAGACAATTAGCTCCCATTCCTCTAGCAATCCCTTAGCTGCCACAGTTACATAAGACAATTCTAAAGCAAGAGCATGCATAAAGACATCCTCGTCAGGGTTTACCTCTCTAAGATCATAGATCAGAGATAAGAATTTTTTGTCGTCGAAAGGCTCCCTTTGAGGTCCATTAAAGATTCTTCTTGAAATGTCCCAGCTTTTTCCTTCTTTCCTCCTTATATCAAGATTCTTCTGCTTGATTGCAGCATCATAGATTTTCTGTTTCTCGATCTTGATTTGTTCTTCGGTGATCAACTTGTCCTCGAGAAGTTTCTGATAATCACGAAGCTTACGCTTCCTTGCTTCATTCTCAGCTTTGAACTTCTGGACATTTTCCTCATGCTCTAGGTCAACAGGTTCTTCATCCTGAAACAAGTAGCTCTCATCAAATTTACCTTCTTCTTCTGCTTGACGATAGGTAGCATCGAAGACGTCATCATCATCCATATCCTGTGGATAGTCATCATAACTATCAGAATTGAATACATTGTCGGACTGATGTAACGGTTCTTTGCCTTTAGACTTATGAGTTTCTTTGTCAGGGGCAGATCTAGAAGTGGTATTATCCTTGTTGCTTTGATTTGAGCTATTGCCTCTATCATCCTTGTCACCTTTGTCTTCTCTATTCTCCCCCTTAGTTGAGGGATCCTCTCCGGAGGGTTGATCATCAGACTTGTTGGAGTTTCTGAGGAGTTGATCTAATTTGCTGTCGATGGTCTCAAATTTGGACATGTAAAGCTCATGATTAGACCTCATTTCAACAGCTAACTCATGTATTTCCTCTTTAAGCTCATCCCTGTAAGAACTGGATGGCCTCTCCTCAGCTTTCTGTTCCAGGGTCACCAACTGTGCACCCTTCAGCCTTTCATTCTCAGCAATCATACGTTCAAGCTCAGCTCTTAGCTTTGCCATTTGTTCCTCAAATTGAGCAGTGTTAGTGTGTGCACTCACCTCACGTACACTCAGAGCTGTTTCACTAGCCTCTCGTGCATGTGTATCGCTCGGTGTTTGCCTTTCTTCACTCATAGGATTCACTCTTCCTGTTGTACCTGTATATACTACCAATGTCCCCTGAGATGGGTTCAAAGGTAGTGGAGGAACAAATCGTCCTCCGGACGCCTGTGAGGGCAAATTAACTTGCACGCTGCCAAGTACCGCCTGATCAGAAAAGAAAGGGTGATCAGAAAAGTTTTCATACATTAAACATTTATTTTGAAAATCTGTGCACTCAGTAATCATAGGAACCTGTGTATCAGTTTGGGCTGGCACTAGCGTGAGTGCGAGCGCAGTGCTTGACTCTGTACAAATTACCACGGCCGGACGGTAAATTTCAATGGCCTCATCCTGTAGAGAAAATGGGTCCAGAGACTGTTTATCTGCCATTTCAAAATCTGAGCCTTGTTGGGAAGGCAAAGATGAGGCTACAGTTGTCTCCAAGGCTTCCACCCTTTGCTTCTTTGAGGGAGACAGAGCTGTGGGTTGACTCATTAAACTACTCGAACTCCGTTTCCTTGCAACTTTACGAACAAGTTGCATTGAAGTGTTGGTTGATGTGTTTGGAGAAATGAGAGTTTGTTGAATTGAATCATCAGCTAGGTTATGAACCTGTGTGTTGTCAGGTTCATTGCTGGTAGGCTGGAAAACAAAATCAAGGTCACAAACAAGATCACAACCATAATCTGATGTATCAACATTAAAACTAGATGATAAGTTAGAAAGTACTTGAGCTACCTGTAGGTCCTGACGGAAGGACTGCAGCTCCTGGTTGATAGGAGAGTCAGAGGGAAGGGGTTGTGAGGTAGATTGTGTTTGTGGTATGATTTGGGATTGTGTTTGGTATGGGAGAGGTTCAGATGAAGATGGTTGATGCTCGAAGAGATCATAATCCAAAGTTTGATCTTCAAATGAAGGGTTAGATTGTTCTTGTTGATGGATAGGGGAGTGATATGATGATTGGTTGGATGAGTGGTGTGAAGATTGTGCTTCTTGGGATTATTGAGGTGAATGTTGTTGTGGTTGTTGTTGTAGAAGTTGTTGTTGATGGTGTTGTGCAGGTTGTTGAATCTGCAAGGGTTGAGGTTCTTGAGGTTGCTGTTGCTGGTGTTGATGTTGCTGTTGAGGTGGAGGAGCCACTTGAAGTTGATTCAACTGAAGAGGAGCTTTGAACATTTGTAGCATGTAAGGAGTAGTGACAAGTGGAATAGCTGCAAATTTGTTCTTGTTATCCAACTGAGTCATTAGTTTGGTGCAGGGACGAGGAACTGGTGCCACTGGAGAGTTGGAGTAGTGTTCCTTCTCAGCGTCAGTCATTTTATCATTGAGAAATAACATGATAAAGCGAGGATAAAAGCATGCAACCTTCGCGTTCTGTTCAACAGATCTGTTCCTTAGCGGTCCCAACTTGGAAATAATGGCTTGCAGTATAAGCTTACCAAAGTTGATTGGACGATTATAGACAATACTGAACCCAATCTTCTGAAGCAAAGAAGTTATGACATTAAAGTTCTTGCGAGTGGTCGGAGCAAACACTTTAGCCAAAGTGTCGAAGAAGCGGTCCCACTCAGGCTTCAGATTGCCTTTCAACATCCTAGGCAAATTGATCTCTCCCTGATATAAGATTGTCTCAAAGAATTGGGTGAGTTCAGCTTCAGTAGGGAGTTCAGCAAAATTCTCCCTCAGAAATCCAAGTATCCTATTCACATCATCAGTGTTGATGTGAATGGTACGTCCTCCATGTACTTCTCCAGACATTCGATAATTATCCAACAACGTAGTATTTAATGCTGAAGAGTAGAAATCCTGTATCGGTTGAATCTGGAGTTCTACAGAAGCTGTAATAGCAGTGCTGACGAGCGACTGATTATTCAGAAAACGGACTCACGGTCTACTTAACTCAAAAATACCCAATTTAAGCTATGGAAACCCTAAATTCGAAATCAAGAATAAGGGGTTTCAAAACTTTTGAATCACCACCACCACGAATCACCAGATATGGATAATCAACAGCCAAATAGTCGTAAACCCAGTCAAGACTCGTTCAAAAACGGTGCGAATCGGTCTAACTCGGCGAACTCAGTTAAACTCGGTTCGAACTCAAACAAAAAATCGGCAGCAATTCGTGACGATTTCGTGAAAGAAAAGAGTAGCCAGCAAGTTTTTACACTTGAATAAACGTAACCAGCAAGTTTTTAAATCTAAAACTTGAAAAACTCGAGCACAACAGCAATGGCAGTCGGTGTATGTGTGTGAGGAAGATGAAATGGAGTAGGTATGATATTGTTTAACTAAGTCATATGGATATGTGGGGGTCGGTATGACATTTTACGGAAATGTCATACCGTGCTCTTCAAACAGTCACGTGAGCGTTCGGTATGACATTTCCAGGAATGTCATACCGAAGAATACAAAGGGAGTATGCATAACACAGTATGACTTTTCAAAGAAAAGTCATGCCGCGTTCTTGAGGCTTACCAGACACGCTAGAAGCGGTAATGACATTTTATAAAAATGTCATACCGACTGAAATAAACAGAATTTTAAAAAGAAAAATTAGTGAATATTATGATTTTTGATGATATAAAAACAAATAAACCTTTTGCACATTTAATCAAAAATCTAATACACATAACATATAATATATTACACATATATTTTGTAAAATTCAACTTTAATTAAATATAAATACTTATGAATTTAACTTTAATTCATTAAAATGAATTAACTTAAAATCAAATATTTATGCTTAATTAATTTTGAAAAATACAAAATAAATACATATAATTATCTAAATGCACAGAGAATATTACAGGGGAGTATGCAGCACTTAGAAAAATTATAGAGACATATATGAACATGCATAATTACACATAAAATTGTCAGATAATTTACAAACAATTATATAAAAACTAACAAAATAGATATAATTACACAGAAAATTCACAAAAATATATAATAATATATAAAATACATATAAAATATATACAAAGAGAATCATGGCATATTTAACATCCCTAGCTCACAAACCAACTTAGAGAAAGTGGATTCATCAAGTGGTTTAGTGAAGATTTCTGCAATTTGATCAGCCGTGGGTACAAAATGTAACACCACAGTACCATTCATGACATGTTCTCGAATAAAATGATACCTGATATCTATGTGCTTGGTCCTGGAGTGTTGCACTGGATTGTTTGAAATGGCTATGGCACTGGTGTTGTCACAAAATATTGGAATTTTGTCGACAGAAATACCATAATCATTTAATTGATTCCTGATCCAGAGAATCTGAGCACAGCAACTGCCAGCAGCTATGTACTCAGCTTCAGCAGTAGAAGTGGACACTGAGTGTTGCTTCTTGCTGTACCAGGAAACCAACCGACGTCCTAGAAATTGACAACTTCCAGACGTACTCTTTCTATCAATCCTGCAACCTGCATAATCAGAATCTGTATAGCCGGTTAAGTCAAAACCAGTATTCTTAGGGTACCAAATACCTAAACCAGGTGTACCCTTAAGATATCTAAAGATTCTTTTGACGGCTATAAGATGTGATTCCTTAGGATCAGCCTGAAAACTAGCACATAAACATGTTGCAAACATGATATCTGGTCTACTTGCAGTAAGATAAAGTAAAGAGCCAATCATACCTCGATAGCTTGTGATATCAACTTTCTTACCAGATTTATCCTGGTCAAGCTTTGTGACAGTGGCCATGGGTGTCTTTGCCGGGGAAGAGTCTTCTAAATTGTACTTTCGAAGAAGATCTCTGACATACTTGGATTTGCAAATGAATATTCCATCTTCCTTTTGGCTTACTTGAAGACCAAGGAAGTAGGACAACTCACCCATCATACTCATCTCATAGTTACTCTGCATCAACTTAGCAAATCTCTTGCACAAGTTATCGTTAGTAGAACCAAATATAATATCATCAACATATATTTGTACAAATATCATATCCTTATCATGCAATTTGTAAAAGAGAGTTTTGTCTATGACACCTCTAGTAAATTTATTTTCAATTAAAAATTCAGAGAGAGTGTCATACCATGTCCTTGGTGACTGCTTGAGCCCATAGACAGCTTTGAATAGGAAGTACACAAAATCAGCAAATTCTGGATTTTCAAAGCCAGGGGGCTGTTCCAGATATACTTCTTCTTCCAGCTTTCCATTCAGAAATGCACTTTTCACATCCATCTGATAAACTTTGAAGTTGGAGTGTGCAGCAAATGCAAGAAATATTCTGATGGCTTCAAGACGAGCAACTGGAGCATAGGTTTCATCATAATCAATTCCTTCTTCCTGAGAATAACCTTTTGCAACCAGTCTGGCTTTGTTTCTCACAACAATGCCATCACCATCTAACTTGTTACGGAAGACCCATCTAGCTCCAATAGTAGATTTTCCTTTTGATCTTGGAACCAGGGCCCAGACTTCTTGTCTCTCAAATTTATTGAGTTCTTCTTGCATGGCAAGAACCCAATCAGGATCAGCAAGTGCTTCATCTATTTTTTTTGGTTCTAATTGTGAAAGAAAACCAGAGAATAGACATTCATTTGTCATAGCACTTCTAGTCCTTACACCAACATCAGGATCACCAATAATCAGATCAAAGGGATGATCTCTGCTCCAAATCCTTTCCCTTGGAAGTTGTGTCCTTGATGATTCAGCTGTATTGTCAGTAAGCTGAAATGTGTGACTAGTTGATCCATCAGCTCCTCCTGAGTTGTTGCCAGGTTGACTTGATGATCCACCACTGGCACTAGTGGAATCTCCAGTGTTTCCACCATTTCCTCCACCATTGCCTGGATCATTACCATCATTGTTGTCATCTCCTGTTGCAACCTCAGGTGGTATATCATCATCTGAATCAGAATCTGGATAGTTGTCAAACTTCAGAGATTCAGATGGATCAGCAGATTGTAAACTTGGTAGTTTAGTGTCATCAAATGTTACATTGACACTAACTTTCACTGACAGAGTATCAATTACAAAAACTCTATAAGCATTATTTGTATAACCAACAAAAATTGCTTCAGATGCCTTTGGCTCAAACTTGTTCAAGTTCTCTTCACCATTCTTGAGAACAAAACACTTGGCTCCAAAAACATGAAGATGTTTGACATATGGTTTCTTGTCTTTATACAAATGAAATAGAGTTTTCATATGATCCTTGTTGAACAAAGTTCTATTCTGAGTATAGCAGGCAGTAGACACAGCTTCAGCCCAAAAGTACAGGGGAAGCTTTGCTTCAGCAATCATAGTCCTTGCAGCTTCGATCAGTGTACGATTCTTTCTTTCGACGACTCCATTCTGCTGAGGAGTCCTTGGTGCTGAATACTGCCTTCTAATTCCCTTCTCAGAGTAAAAGTTGATTAGAGTTTGATTCTTGAATTCCGTGCCATTATCTGACCTTACAGCTCTCACTGGCACACCCTTTTCTAATTCAACTGACTTTATATGATCAATCACTGTCATCGGGGTTTCATCCTTAGAAGCTAGGAAGTAAACCCAGGTAAATTTCAAGAAGTCATCCACAATGACTAAGGCATATCTTCCTCCATCAATTGATGCAACATTCACGGGACCAAACAAATCCATATGCAGTAAGTGAAGTGGATTTGTAATGGTATTGATGGTCTTGCCTTTGTGAGATGCTCTCTTCGCTTTTCCTTTCTGACAAGCTTCACAAAGATCATCAGATGAGAATTCCAGGGAAGGCAAACCTCTCACTAGATCTCTCTTGACTAGAGAGTTCATGGTTTTGAAGTTAAGGTGTGAGAGTTTCTTATGCCATAACCAACTATCTTCAGCAGACGCTTTGGCGTAGAAACAGTGAACTTCGTTTCCAGGTCCTGAAGACAAATCAGCTACAAATATATTGCCTTTCCTTATGCCACATAGTGAAGGACGTTTATCCTTGATATGTTTAATGATACATATCTCCTTTTCAAAATGAACATAATATCCCTTGTCACAAAACTGACTAACACTCAGGAGATTATGTTGAAGTCCTTCCACTATAGCAATTTCTTCTATGATGATCTTTCCAATTTTGTACTTGCCATATCCCACAGTACGACCTTTGCTATTATCAGCAAAGCTCACTGTTGGGCCAGCTCCTTCTCTTATGTCTTCCAGCAGGGATCTATTGCCAGTCATGTGCATTGACGCTCCACTGTCAAGCACCCAGGTAACACGAACAATTCCACTGGCACCCTGCAAAAGACAACTTGATTAAACATTCTTTGGGACCCACACTTGATTGGGTCCAGCAAATTTAAAGAACTGATTTCTATCAGGTGTAACAACAGAGCCTCTTGGACTGATACTTGGTTCAGACTTGACTGAACTTACTTCCTTAACAACAGCCTTATAAACCTTAGTTTTAGGCTTTGGAACATAAGTCTCCTTCCTAACACGAGTAGGACTAGCAGTCTTTGATCTAGCATGCTTGTTGTTTGTGTGTTGTCTAGGTGATGTGTTTTCATTTTTAGCATGCAAATTTTTAAAATAAGCAGACATCAAATTGAAAGCACAAGTCATACAATTATCAACACTACAAGATTTATGACATGCATCAAAAGCAGGAACAACAGGAGTATCAGTCATAGTAGTAGGAACATCAATAGATTCTACTCTAACCTTGTTATCAGATTTAAAGTTTTCAGTAGAATGACATCTATTGTTCTTGTTCTTACTATTCACAAAATTATTAGGCTTGTTGAATTTAGTTCTCTCAGAGTTGACACCTAAACCAGCTTTAGGCAACCTAACATTGCCTTTCACTTTGATTGGTTTTAGTGATGTCAGGATCTCATCTCTCTTCTCATTACTCTCTTTCAATTTAAGGTCTTCCTGTTTGAGTTCATATCTAATGACAACAGGAGTCTCTAAAAGAGGTTCAGCTTCTGAGGTTTTAAACAAAGGTTTAGGGGAATCTTTCAAAACAAAAGGAATCCCTCTCTCCTCAGCACTCTTCTTAAAAGGAGTAATGTTACTAGCATTACCTACAAATTTGTTATAGTCAAAACCTATTCCAACAGTTCTCTTGATCTCTTGTTTATCATTAAGTTCTTTGACTATCATGGAGGCATCCTTAAAGGCTTTACATTTCACTTTCTCTTCGTCTAGCTGAAGTCTTAAAGCAATCTCACCTTTCTCTAGAACTTTGACTTTAGCACATTGTAATCCTAAATCCATAGTCAATTGTTCTATTTTAGGTTTTAATACTTTCATCTCATTCATCTTATAAGCATGAATTTCTAAGACTAATGTATCAATTTTAAGATTGGCAGCTTTCATCTTTTTAATAGCATCATCTCTTTCAAGTCCTAATTGCATAAAAAGTTTAGGGCATGTAGGATCTACCTGAAAGCTTCCAGCAGGAGGAGGTGAAGATGATCCAGCATTAGCCATGAGAGCAACATTCCCAATCTGCTCTTCTTCATCACTATCTGTATCATCCCAGCTTTTCCCTTTTGCTAGATATGATTTGCTCTTGAAGCTTTGACCTCCAGAAGTACCCTGATGCTTTCTAACCAATGCATCATACTTCTGCTTCAGCTCATCGTACGAATCTTTTCTCTTTCCTTGAACCTTGGGCTGTTTGCATTCAGTTGCAAAGTGTCCAGGTTCACCACAGTTGAAGCATTTGAATTTGCTTCTATCCACCATCCCAGTCTTGTATCCTCCTTTGCCTGTAGAAGATGAGTAACCTCCTTTTTGAAACCTATTGACAATAGGTTTGTATTTGTAGGAAGGGTTCTTCCGGAATCTCATGTTTCCAAACTTCTTGGCAAACAGTGACAGAGATTGATCTTCTAACAGTTCTAGCTCTTCCATTGTATAGAACTCATTATCACCACTGGAAGAAGCAGTCTGACCCATCTCAGGTACAACAAACTCCTGAGTGGTTTTAGAAGGAACAACAATATCCTTCTTTTCTTCCGGTGTAGGTGATTCAACAACTAGAGCTCTCGAATGGTTCAGTGTTTTACCCCAGCCATATCCCTGCTTGCTTTGAACTTGCTCGAGTTCATAAGTTTTCAAAACTCCGTAGAGTCTCTCCAGAGATATCTCATTCAGATCTCTGCTTTCCCTGATGGCAGTGATTCTGTGTTCCAGATGTTCAGGAAGTGTTAAGAGAAACTTCATGTTGACCTCTTTCTTGTCATAGAATTTCCCATTCAGATTTAAATTATTTATCAAATTATTAAGTCTGATAAACACTTCTGAAATCCCTTCTCCGGGATTGGAACCAAACTGTTCATACTGAGCCATCAGTATCTCTTTCTTGTTTTCCCTAACTTCCTCTGAGCCTTCATTGATAATCTCTAATGTATCCCATATTTGCTTGGCGTTCGTACAATTTACAACAGCATTGTACATCACTGGATTTAGAGATTCAACCAAAATTAGTTGAAGAGCGTCATCTAAGTTCATCTGTTCACTCTCTTCATCTGTGTACTCAGAAAGTTCTTTCGGAATGACCTGACGAGGTATTAACACACCATCCTCTTCGTGTGCTAATATGACATTCATCGGAGTAGTAACACCTTTGTCCAAAATCCCGATGTATTTTCTGTTCGTTGTTCGGAGGAATAGGAACATATGCCTTTTCCATAGGCCAAAGTGTTCTTGGCTGAACGGTGGCATTTTAATGCTACTGATCTTTTGCGTACTCATTTTTAAGGATTAGAAGTGAATAGTGTTTGGATGAGTATAGGATCTGATACGGAAAAATGGTATCAACCTCGCTCTGATACCAATTGTTAGGTCCTGAAACGATTGTAGAAGGGGGGGTTGAATACAATCGTCACTAAAAAATCGCGGCGGAATAATCTGATTTGAATTAAACTTGTTAATCAGATTTTAATTAATTAATATAACAATGTTTTAAGTCGTTATATAATTAATAAGGTTCGTTTTAATATCCACTAAAGTTCGTAGAATAAATTCGACAGGATGTATTCTAGTTTAGTGATTAAAACAACCGAGTGATCAAAGCACAGAAAACTGTGGATATAACGAATAGCAAGTTACAAACAACTTGAAAGTTTACAATGCAATGAACAACTTTGAAATGAAGAAGTGAAGTTATATTTATAGGCAAAGCACTTGGAACTAGGTATGACATTGAAAGGAATGACTTAGTAGCTTAGGAATGACATTACAAAGCAAAGCCATGCCAAAAGGAAGGAAGGAATGACATTTAAAAGGAATGTCATACTGCCATACACGGTATGACATTAATTCCTTGGCCTTCAAGGGTCAGTTGGCATGACTTAATCAATAGAAGTCATAGGACAACAGGCGGTATGACTTTTTAAGTCATGAAGCCTCAAACGATTAGTCCATATTTTTGCATATTTAAGTGCCTATTTTTTGTTTATTTTCGTAGTATTAATCGTTTATTTATTTTATTTCAGGAAATTGTAGATAAATAAAGAAAGAAGAGAAAATGCAAGAAAAAAGGAGAAAAAGAAAAGAAAAGAAGAAAATCAAAGAGAGTTGGCAAGCAAGGGGGCACATGGATGGCTATGATTTACCCAACACACATCACACATGGATGGATTAGATTTAGCCACCCTACCCCTAAACCCTACATTTCTAGCTATAAATACCCCCACCCCCTTTACTTGTAATGACAATCTTTTTAACCTAGTCTTTTCCTAGTTAGTAGGTAGTATAGTGCTAGATCTTCTTTTGTTCTCTCATTTTCATACTACATTTGTAAACACTTTTATTTTTAATGCAAATCTTTCTTTAGCTTGATCTTGTATTGTCTTTTTGATTTATTTATTTTCTCCAAGATTGTATGATCCTTCTAAAGTACCACCACATGCTTTTAAGCTTTTGGGAAATGAAGAATCATTGAACTTGTGATTAGTGTAGATCTCTTATTATAGATTTGATTTAGTAAGAAACTAAGTCCTAGCACAAAATTAATTTGTGTTAGGGTTTAGATTTAAAACCCCAAATTATTCTGCTTTTGGTTTTATTAATTAACTTTCCGAGTAGTTTTGTTAAAAAAATCAGTATTAAAGCCCTCGTTTAACAGCCCTCTGTTTTCGATTTTATTAAGAATATACTATGTTCACCTTTTCTAAAAACAAAACCCCATCCCCTGTTTTCTTTAAGCAAAAACCTTGCGAATCTTTCTTCTTCTTTTTATTCTCGATTGTTGCTTTGCTGCGTAAGTTTGTCTGAGTTCTGATTTGGGTTTAGCATTTGTGTTGTCTGATTGTATGGCTGAGTACACGGAGTTTGACACTGAGTCGCCACCGTGTTCGAATCCTGATTACCGAGTTTTGGATTTGCTTTGTAAGTCTGAGTCAGTGTCTAGTTATTGAGTTCTTAGATTCGAGTCGTTGCTGGGTTTGAAATCAGTCGAGTCACACTCCTGTTTTGCCTGGTTTTTGCTGCGAGTTCGCCGAGTCAGTGATTCGCAGCTGAGCCGCGTTTGCTGCATTTCAATCGAGTCCAGTACCGAGTTCTGAGTTGTGTTTCTGGTCCGAGTTTTGCGTTAGTCTGTAGAGTCTTTTGTTTCGTTTTCTGCTGGGTTTGCTGCGTTTGTGTCCAGTTTAGTTAAGTCGATTTCTGCTGAGTCGTTTTCGCCGAGTCGTAGTTTAGCTGTTACTGAGTCGAAAACCCTGGTCCCGAGTCCCCTGTTTTTAGTTCACTGAGTTCATCGAGTTGTTATTTGCTGGGTTTAGTGTGTAGTACTTGAGTCGCGTGCTGTGATTTCTTTTCTTGTTTAGAGTTTGTTTGCTGCAGCCGAGCCCTGGGTTTACTTTGTGCTTAGCTGAGTTGTTAAAACTAGTAGTCGAGTATTTATGTAGTGTGTTCTGTAGTTGGTTTGGTGATTTTCGAGTCATTCTTTTGTCCAAATAGCCGAGTTTGTTTTATTTTGTTAGCTGTGGTAGGGTTGTTTAATAATGATTGGTATGAAACAGGTTTTGTTTTAATTTGTTTTTGGCCGTAGAATCATTAGGATATGATCCTGTACGTTTGCTTTGCCTAGTTGGCTAAATTGGCTGATGATTTTATTTTCAACTTTCGGCAGTTCCAATCTTATGTTTTCTGTAAATTAATTTTCTATTTTTTTTTAAAACCTTGTTTTAGTCGGCTACTTTGATCATCTAATCGAGTTTAATTTTATAATCTAAAATTAGTTTTTTTTTAAAATACAATAGTTTAATTAGATTAGACTCTCAATTCAACATTAGTTTTTTTTTAAAATACACCCTCATCCTCACAAAAATTGTTCTATTCCGCCTAGATTAAAAATTCAAGAATTGCGAAAAATAATTTAATCTCTGTGGACGAATCTCAAATATTAAAACGGTGATCGTGCGCTTGCGATTTAAAAGTAATATTTCTAGCACATCAAGTTTTTGGCGCCGCTGCCGGGGATTAAAATTAAATTTTCGCTCCTTTATTTTTAATCTTTCGGATTAGCTTGTTTCTCACTATTTTTTTTTGTTCTTTATTTCGAGGAGGAATATTCGGGAATCATGGAGTAAAGTGGACAAATTTTGCTCGGATTTGGAAGCTTGCTTTGGTATCCCGTATCTCTCCACTCTTATTTTTCGTTTTTATTTAGAAAACCACAAACAAATTTGAAAATTGAAAATCACAAACAAATAAAAAAATATTAAAATCCAAAAATATTAGTTAGAATTAAATATGTGTTGCATCATGCATTTTTACACTTAGGGCACATCATTTAGATTTTAATTTTTTTGTTTTTAAATTTTCGTACCTTTAATTGTGGTGATCGCTGGAGGACCCAAAGGTACGTTAATTTCTTCCTTTTCTTTAGATAAAACACGTAGTGTAGAAGCATCCATAGTTGTTTATAGTTTTTAATTATATCGTTGTGTGGTGCATCATTTTAAATAAAATCTTAAGGGCAAAACCACTCATAAGATAAGGGAAGGGATTTCATCACTCTTTCCTTGGCCCACAACGACTTAATTCTTCATTTTGCATTCCCTAGCCTTTAATAAAATTGAATTAGACGTTGGCCCCTAGGATTTCGCGCTCAACTAGGAAGGTACCTAAAAGACGAGGTAATCTTTAATTATTCCGACTTTTCGGTGTCTAAGGACAAACGAAAGCTTACCTGGCCGATTAAGGTTTGGTGTCTAAGCGCGGAGATTGGCCTCTTGGCAATGCCTGCTCCAAACTGGCCAAACCGGTCTGAATAATTTTGGATTTATCGAGTTTTTGGTGGTCCTTAACGTTAGGAGCAAGGTCTAGTTCAATTCTTTTTAAGGAACCCTAGATTTAGGTTTTTCTTTTTCTTTTACACCCTTTCTTTTGTGTGTTTTAATTTTTCGCACTTACTTGCTACGTGTTTACTATCTAGTTTATGCGAAGTACTTGGGTTAGGAACGAGTCGTCTAGATTAGTTAGACCGATAATTGAAACTCCTTCTTCGTCCTCTTCGGACTCCGAACCCATAGAAGCTAGCGAACCGATAGTAAACATGGCGTTGTCTCTTAAAGACCGTTGTTACCCGTCCCGTTCCGCTCAACCATCGTGCATCACTCTTCCTCCCGTTAATGGGAACAATTTCGAGATTAAAGCTCATCATATTAGCATGTTGCCTAAGTTTTTAGGGAGTGAGGGTGAGGATCCTTATCTTTTTATCCAAGAATTCGAGGAAGTTTGTTCCCTCCAAAAGCTCCACCAATTAACGGAAGATTCGATTAGACTTAGGCTCATTAATTTTGCGCTTAAAGAGAATGCGAAAAAATGGTTATATAGTCTTCCCGTTAATTCTATTTCCACGTGGGAGGGGTTCGTTGTGGTGTTTCTCAAAAAGTATTTTCCAAATCATAAGACTACTCGAATTACAAATGAAATAAATCAATTTCATCAAAAGGAAAATGAGTCTTTTTGGATTTTCTTTGACCGTTTCAAAAATCTTCTTTCACAATGCCCCCATCACGGAATAGAAAAATGGAGACTTTGTAAGATTGTGTACGAGGCCTTAGATAGTCAAACAACCGCTTTGTTAGAGTCTATGTGCCAAGGCAAATTCATGGAAAAAGATGAGAACCAAGGGTGGGAATTTTTCGAGGATTTAGCGGAAAAGACTATGATGTGGGAGTCAACTAGGGAGCCCAAAAAGTCAATTCAGTCATCTAGCGCTAGGGGCTTGCATTCGATAGGAAATAATGTGGCAACCGATGCCAAACTAGCCACCCTAACTAGGAGACTTGAAGCTTTAGAAACTAGTAAACCTCCCCCACAAATGTCGACGCACCCTTATTACAATTTTCAAAATCCCGGAACCCAACCTTCGCACGAACTTGAACAAGTAAATGCGATGTTCCAAAATTCTAGGAATGATGCATTTTCACCCACGTACAATCCGGGTTGGAGAAATCACCCAAATTTCTCATGGACCCAAGGTCAAAATTTTCAAAATCAAGGCCCAATTTCTTTTCAAACTCCTCAAACAAATTTTCAAAGGCCCAACCCAAACTCTTACCCAAATCAAGGTCCAAATTCATGTCATAACCCAATTCAAACTCCTTTGAATCCTCCCGGTTTCAATGATTCGGATAAACGCCTCAATTCTTTAGAAAAGAGTTTGTAAGCCTTAGTTAAATCGCAAACTAATTTGACTCAATCACAACAAACTTTCATGACAACCCTAACCCAAGATAGGCAAACCTTGCATTCTAACGTGCAAGCCGTGTCTAAGTTAGAGGCCCAATTGAGTCAATTAGCTAGCGCGTTTTGTGAGCGAGAGAAGAACAAGTTGCCAAGTCAACCCGAGGTCAATCCTAAGTTTCCTCTCAATCAAAGACCTCACGAGAATGTTAATGCGATTATTTCTCTAAGGTCGGGAAACCAAGTGGATAACAAAGTTGGTGAGAACGTTAATGAAAATGAGAAATCGATTCCTAAATCAAATCCTTCTTTGTCTAGCACTAATCATGATAAGCCCGAATGTTCTAGAATCCGTGAGTCCATGAGTGAACCTAGTCCTGGGCCCATTTCTCAAAAGCCCAACGAAGAAGTTTATAAGCCAAAGGTTCCTTACCCACAAAGACTCATTCGCCCTAAACAATCGGCCCAAATGGAACAAATTCTAGAAGTTTTCAAGCAAGTCAAGGTCAACATACCTCTTTTAGATGCCATTCAACAAGTTCTTTCTTATGCCAAGTGTCTAAAAGATTTGTGTACCCATAAGAGAACCACTCATGTTCCAAAGAAAGCCTTTTTGACCTCACAAGTTAGCTCGATTCTCTCGAATCAAATTCCCGTGAAATATAAGGACCCCGGTTGTCCTACAATTTCTTGTGTCATAGGCAATACTTTTGTGGACAAAGCTTTGCTTGATTTAGGAGCGAGTGCGAATCTTCTTCCTTTCTCGGTCTACCAAGCCCTAGGTTTAGGGGATCTCAAGACCACCAATATGACCCTTCAACTTGCCGATCGTTCTATTAAAATGCCAAAGGGGATTATTGAGGATGTGTTGATAAAAATCGGTGATTTTATCTTTCCCGTTGACTTTGTTGTTCTCGAGACTTAACCCGTCTCGAATCCTAAGAACCAAATTCCTATCATTTTAGGACGACCTTTTCTTGCTACATCCAATGCCTTAATCAATTGTAGGAATGGTTCAATGAAGCTCACTTTTGGAAACATGACCATAGACTTAAACATTTTCAATGTAGGAAAAGAACCCAATGAGCTTTATGAACAACCTATAGGGGTTAATGTGGTCAACAAGTTTGTCACATGGTCTAGTTTTGAGGATAGTGAGATTGAGTCTCTTCTCAACGAGGATTTCAAAGTCAACAACGAGAACAATAGGGAATATCATGAGTCGTTGAAAGATTTGACCTCGGAGGAGTTGCTAGGAGAATTGAACGACATTTGTTCAAAATGGGAAACTCCACCCGAGATTGTTAGTGTTGACCCTAGGCCCGATTTTGAGAGTCATGTGGGTGAAACACCAACATTTGACTCGTTGTTCCATCATTCGCATAGCGCCTTAGGAAAGGATGACATCAATTCTTACATCATTCCTAGTGATTTATCCTATGACCAAAAATGCATAGTCTCTAATTTGCTTGATAATAAAGAAGCGTTAAGTTGGTTTAGGGAGAACATTAGTGATTCTTGTCCTATAGGGGTAAACGATGGTCACGTGCTTGAGGAAGTCTTCGTGCCTACAAATTTTCGTACACATTTTGACTCTTTCTCGAAGCTTCCTCCCATCTTTCCTTCCGGAATTAGTTGAAGTGGTTCCTTCCTCGAACCTTCCCTCGTCAAGTTCAGGTATGGGGAAGGAAATGTGTGCGTGTGTGGGTCGTGTTAGTGCTTCGTTCATTAATAAAAATCCCCTTCATATCCATTTCAGGTATTTTTCTCTTTACTCTCTCATTTCAATTCTCTCTTTTGCATACATTGAGGACAATGCATGATTTAGGTATGGGGAGGGCTTTAGTGTAATTCTTAAAAAATGAAAAACCCTAAAAATTAGAAAAATTAGAAAAATCCAAAAATAGAGATGTTTTAGCTAAGTTATCTTTCCCTCACTCGAACTTTAGGAGTAATTGGTGTTTAGCATGTTTTCGAAAAGTATATATATGTAGTGTCTTTTAGATAATTTGAACGTAGTTGAGTAAGGTTGTTTTTTTTGAAACTTGTATCGACCGATTTGTACTCGTAATTCCAAGATGGCACACACATTTGCACAAGACCTTTGATGGAGAGATTGTCTAGTGATATTATTCGATACCTGAGAGAGAACCCACATGTTGAAACAATGTCGAATCGAACATTTGCGAATAAAAAAAAATAGAAAAAAAAAAGAAAAAAAAAGAATAACTACTTCAATACCCATTGTTCTTTATAGATAAAATCTTTAGATAAATGGGCAAAAGTAGATTGGCTAGTCTCGTTTTGTGGCCTTTGTTACTCGAGCAATTAAGTCCGTAGGGGGATTTCAAAACCTAGTGCCCTAAGACCGTTTGGTTTGGGAGTCACTGACCTAAAGCTCGCTACATGGGTAACATTGCTTGCCTAAGAAAACGGACAAAATAAAGTCAATGCAAAAAAAAGAAAAAAAAAAGGAATAAGAGTTTGTGAAGTTTGGCTAGATATTTGTTTCGATAGAGATTGGGTCAGTTCAAAATTGGTTGAAAAAGAGAAAATGTTCTTAGACGATTAGGATCCATCAAAGGCCTTAAATTACTTACACTCCTTGGATTTCTAGTGAATCTTTGTGTCGATGCAAGTAGATGAGACAACTGTATCTTGATTATTAGTAGATGAGTCTTTAAGTCGTATTTTCCTTAAAAACGCTTTTTGTTAACACCAACGAAATTAGAGTAGAGTCGAGTAGACACTTGCTAGAATGTCTCGAAGATTTTATGGGTATATCTTCTGTAAACCCTTAGGAGACAAAACTCCTCTTGTAGAGATCGTCTACGAGTTTAACGGGTTGGTGAACCTAAAATCACCCGTCACGCCTACGAAAAGGAGCCTAGGAATCGCATCTAGTTTTCTTAGTTTATTTTCTTTTCTTTTGATTTTTACTCGAGGACGAGCAAAAGATAGGTATGGGGAAGTTTGATTAGTCCATATTTTTGCATATTTAAGTGCCTATTTTTTGTTTATTTTCGTAGTATTAATCGTTTATTTATTTTATTTCAGGAAATTGTAGATAAATAAAGAAAGAAGAGAAAATGCAAGAAAAAAGGAGAAAAAGAAAAGAAAAGAAGAAAATCAAAGAGAGTTGGCAAGCAAGGGGGCACATGGATGACTATGATTTACCCAACACACATCACACATGGATGGATTAGATTTAGCCACCCTACCCCTAAACCCTACATTTCTAGCTATAAATACCCCCACCCCCTTTACTTGTAATGACAATCTTTTTAACCTAGTCTTTTCCTAGTTAGTAGGTAGTATAGTGCTAGATCTTCTTTTGTTCTCTCATTTTCATACTACATTTGTAAACACTTTTATTTTTAATGCAAATCTTTCTTTAGCTTGATCTTGTATTGTCTTTTTGATTTATTTATTTTCTCCAAGATTGTATGATCCTTCTAAAGTACCACCACATGCTTTTAAGCTTTTGGGAAATGAAGAATCATTGAACTTGTGATTAGTGTAGATCTCTTATTATAGATTTGATTTAGTAAGAAACTAAGTCCTAGCACAAAATTAATTTGTGTTAGGGTTTAGATTTAAAACCCCAAATTATTCTGCTTTTGGTTTTATTAATTAACTTGCCGAGTAGTTTTGTTAAAAAAATCAGTATTAAAGCCCTCGTTTAACAGCCCTCTGTTTTCGATTTTATTAAGAATATACTATGTTCACCTTTTCTAAAAACAAAACCCCATCCCCTGTTTTCTTTAAGCAAAAACCTTGCGAATCTTTCTTCTTCTTTTTATTCTCGATTGTTGCTTTGCTGCGTAAGTTTGTCTGAGTTCTGATTTGGGTTTAGCATTTGTGTTGTCTGATTGTATGGCTGAGTACACGGAGTTTGACACTGAGTCGCCACCGTGTTCGATTCCTGATTACCGAGTTTTGGATTTGCTTTGTAAGTCTGAGTCAGTGTCTAGTTATTGAGTTCTTAGATTCGAGTCGTTGCTGGGTTTGAAATCAGTCGAGTCACACTCCTGTTTTGCCTGGGTTTTGCTGCGAGTTCGCCGAGTCAGTGATTCGCAGCTGAGCCGCGTTTGCTGCATTTCAATCGAGTCCAGTACCGAGTTCTGAGTTGTGTTTCTGGTCCGAGTTTTGCGTTAGTCTGTAGAGTCTTTTGTTTCGTTTTCTGCTGGGTTTGCTGCGTTTGTGTCCAGTTTAGTTAAGTCGATTTCTGCTGAGTCGTTTTCGCCGAGTCGTAGTTTAGCTGTTACTGAGTCGAAAACCCTGGTCCCGAGTCCCCTGTTTTTAGTTCACTGAGTTCATCGAGTTGTTATTTGCTGGGTTTAGTGTGTAGTACTTGAGTCGCGTGCTGTGATTTCTTTTCTTGTTTAGAGTTTGTTTGCTGCAGCCGAGCCCTGGGTTTACTTTGTGCTTAGCTGAGTTGTTAAAACTAGTAGTCGAGTATTTATGTAGTGTGTTCTGTAGTTGGTTTGGTGATTTTCGAGTCATTCTTTTGTCCAAATAGCCGAGTTTGTTTTATTTTGTTAGCTGTGGTAGGGTTGTTTAATAATGATTGGTATGAAACAGGTTTTGTTTTAATTTGTTTTTGGCCGTAGAATCATTAGGATATGATCCTGTACGTTTGCTTTGCCTAGTTGGCTAAATTGGCTGATGATTTTATTTTCAACTTTCGGCAGTTCCAATCTTATGTTTTCTGTAAATTAATTTTCTATTTTTTTTTAAAACCTTGTTTTAGTCGGCTACTTTGATCATCTAATCGAGTTTAATTTTATAATCTAAAATTAGTTTTTTTTAAAATACAATAGTTTAATTAGATTAGACTCTCAATTCAACATTAGTTTTTTTTTAAAATACACCCTCATCCTCACAAAAATTGTTCTATTCCGCCTAGATTAAAAATTCAAGAATTGCGAAAAATAATTTAATCTCTGTGGACGAATCTCAAATATTAAAACGATGATCGTGCGCTTGCGATTTAAAAGTAATATTTCTAGCACATCAAACGGTATGACATTAGTGAATGTCATACGGATACACACGGTATGACTTCAACAATATCATACACAAAGACACGGTATGACTTTCTTAAGTCATACCAAACAAAGTCAGTTGACAGTACACGGTATGGCTTTCTTTCAGAAAGTCATACCGACTGATATAACATATTACAAACATCAGAATGACTTATCAATGTCATGGCAAGGAATGTCATAAAGGGGGACACGGTATGACATTCATTGATAATGTCATACCGAGTCTTTAAGACATTAAAAACAGTTTAATTAATTATATAAATATTTAATAATTACTCACTTAATTATATTAATCATATAAATTCATAAATTAAATTAATTCGAAGGTGAATCAATTTAATAAATAAATTATACAACTAATTTAATTGTTTTGACAAGTGAAATAATTAAATACTTACTTATAAAATTATATTCCTTCAGCAGCAGGGACTCCAGGCTTTGTTGAACGTTGTAGATCATCGTTTTGATTGAACGGCCACTTATAGTTGATGCAGATCACTTAATCTGAGTAGCTGACACACAAATGTACTGTCTGGTTCATCTGTATCTAGCTGAATTAAATATCCTTTATCAAATAAAACATTTGAGACGTGGCTTGTTCGTCGATTCTTTGTCTTCGTAGTTCTTCTTCATTAGTAACAATAGTATGGAATCTTCTGAATAAAAAAAGTATTAAAACTTTATACCTTCTGGACTTCTGGACGTGATACAAAAGATTATTTGTACACTGAGGCTTGAACATATTAATGAACTTCTTCCAGTGGTGTGCAGCAGCATCCTGAAATTCTTCAGACATATAATTTCAATAAATCACTTGACGTTCTTCGTACGGATTCCTTCAACAGTACTTGCTATTTACCTTGCTTTCTTATCAAAGTTGAGTTGGTACCTCTTTAATTACAAATAGGCTAAACATATGCCTTTCAGAAACAACTTGTAGCTTCATTCCAGACTCGTTTGAAGTTGAAAACAACTTGTAGTTTCATTTTTGGTTGTTTGAAATTGGAATCAACTTTTAGTTTCATTCTTGACTCGTTTGAGCTTGAAAACAACTTGTAGGTTTATTATTGACTAGATTGAAGTTGGCAACAACTTGTAGCTTCATTCCAGACTCGTTTGAAACTGAAAATTACTTGTAGTTTCATTTTTGGTTGTTTGAAATTGGAATCAACTAGTAGTTTCATTCTTGACTCGTTTGTGCACGGAAACAATTTTTAGCTACATTATCGACTAGATTGAAGTTGGAAACAACTTGTAGATTCATTCCAGACTCGTTTGAGGTTGAAAACAACTTGTAGCTTCATTTTCGGTTGTTTGAAATTGGAATCAACTTGTAGCTTCATTCTTGACTCGTTTGTGCACGGAAACAATTTTTAGCTTCATTATCGACTAGATTGAAGCTGGAAACAACTTGTAGATTCATTCCAGACTCGTTTGATGTTGAAAACAACCTGTAGGTTCATTTTTGGTTGTTTGAAATTGGACTCAAATTGTAGTATTATTTTTGATTCGTTCGAGCTTGAAAACAACTTGTAACTTTATCATTGACTAGATTGAAGTTGGAAACAACTTGTAGCTTCATTCTAGACTCGTTTGAAACTGAAAATTACTTGTAGCTTAATTTTCGGTTGTTTGAAATTGGAATCAACTTGTAGTTTCATTCTTGACTCGTTTGTGCACGGAAACAATTTTAAGCTTCATTATTGACTAGATTGAAGTTGGAAACAACTTGTAGCTTCATTTTTGGTTGTTTGAAATTCGAATCAACTTGTACTTTCATTCTTGACTCGTTTGAGCCCGAAAACAACTTGTAGCTTCATTATTGACTAGATTGAAGTTGGAAAAAAGTTGTAGTTTAATTCCAAACACGTTTAAAATTGAAAACAACTTGGAGCTTCATTTTTGGTTGTTTGAAATTGGAATCAAATTGTAGTATTATTTTTGATTCGTTTGCGCTTGTAAACCACTTGGAGCTTCATTATTGACTAGATTGAAGTTGGAAACAACTTGCAGCTTAATTCCAGACTCATTTGAAATTGAAAACAACTTGTAGTTTCATTTTTGGTTGTTTGAAATTGGAATCAACTTGTAGTTTCATTCTTGACTCGTTTGAACTTGAAATCAACTTTTAGCTTTATTATTGACTAGATTGAAGTTGGAAACAAGTTGTAGCTTCATTCCAGACTCGTTTGAAACTAAAAATTACTTTTAACTTCATTTTCGGTCGTTTGAAATTGGAATAAACTTGTAGTTTCATTCTTGACTCATTTGTGCACGGAAACAATTTTTAGCTTCATTATTGACTAGATTGAAGTTGGAAACAACTTGTAGCTTCATTTTTGGTTGTTTGAAATTTGAATCAACTTGTACTTTCATTCTTGACTCGTTTGAGCCTGAAAACAACTTGTAGCTTCATTATTGACTAGATTGAATTTGGAAACAAGTTGTAGTTTAATTCCAAACTCGTTTGAAATTGAAAACAACTTGTATCTTCATTTTTGGTTGTTTGAAATTGGAATCAAATTGTAGTATTATTTTTGAATCGTTTGAGCTTGTAAACCACTTGGAGCTTCATTATTCACTAGATTGAAGTTGGAAACAACTTGCAGCTTAATTCCAGACTCATTTAAAGTTCAAAACAACTTGTAGGTTCATTTTTGGTTGTTTGAAATTGGAATCAACTTGTAGTTTCATTCTTGACTCGTTTGAGCTTGAAATCAACTTGTAGCTTTATTATTGACTAGATTGAAGTTGGAAACAACTTGTAGCTTCATTCCAGACTCGTTTGAAGTTGAAAACAACTTGTAGTTTCATTTTTGGTTGTTTGAAATTGGAATCAACTAATAGTTTCATTCTTGACTCGTTTGTGCACAGAAACAATTTTTAGCTTTATTATCGACTAGATTGAAGTTGGAAACAACTTGTAGATTCATTCCAGACTCGTTTGAAGTTGAAAACAACTTGTAGCTTCATTTTCGGTTGTTTGAAATTGGAATCAACTTGTAGTTTCATTCTTGACTCGTTTGAGCTTGAAAATAACTTGTAGCTTTATTATTGACTAGATTGAAGTTGGAAACAACTTGTAGCTTCATTCCAGACTCGTTTGAAACTGAAAATTACTTGTAGCTTCATTTTCGGTTGTTTGAAATTGGAATCAACTTGTAGTTTTATTCTTGACTCGTTTGTGCACGGAAACAATTTTTAGCTTCATTATCGACTAGATTGAAGCTGGAAACAACTTGTAGATTCATTCCAGACTCGTTTGAAGTTGAAAACAACTTGTAGCTTCATTTTAGGTTGTTTGAAATTGGACTCAAATTGTAGTATTATTTTTGATTCGTTTGAGCTTGAAAACAACTTGTAACATTATTATTGACTAGATTGAAGTTGGAAACAACTTGTAGCTTCATTCTAGACTCGTTTGAAACTAAAAATTACTTGTAGCTTAATTTTCGTTTGTTTGAAATTGGAATCAACTTGTAGTTTCATTCTTGACTCGTTTGTGCACGGAAACAATTTTTAGCTTCATTATTGACTAGATTGAAGTTGGAAACAACTTGTAGATTCATTTTTGGTTGTTTGAAATTCGAATCAACTTGTACTTTCATTCTTGACTCGTTTGAGCCCGAAAACAACTTGTAGCTTCATTATTGACTAGATTGAAGTTGGAAAAAAGTTGTAGTTTAATTCCAAACACGTTTGAAATTGAAAACAACTTGTAGCTTCATTTTTGGTTGTTTGAAATTGGAATCAAATTGTAGTATTATTTTTTATTCGTTTGCGCTTGTAAACCACTTGGAGCTTCATTATTGACTAGATTGAAGTTGGAAACAACTTGCAGCTTAATTCCAGACTCCTTTGAAATTGAAAACAACTTGTAGTTTCATTTTTGGTTGTTTGAAATTGGAATCAACATGTAGTTTCATTCTTGACTCGTTTGAGCTTGAAATCAACTTTTAGCTTTATTATTGACTAGATTGAAGTTGGAAACAACTTGTAGCTTCATTCCAGACTCGTTTGAAACTAAAAATTGCTTTTAGCTTCATTTTCGGTTGTTTGAAATTGGAATCAACTTGTAATTTCATTCTTGACTCGTTTGTGCACGGAAACAATTTTTAGCTTCATTATTGACTAGATTGAAGTTGAAAACAACTTGTAGCTTCATTTTTGGTTGTTTGAAATTTGAATCAACTTGTACTTTCATTCTTGACTCGTTTGAGCCCGAAAACAACTTGTAGCTTCATTATTGACTAGATTGAATTTGGAAACAAGTTGTAGTTTAATTCCAAACTCGTTTAAATTGAAAAGAACTTGTATCTTTATTTTTGGTTGTTTGAAATTGGAATCAAATTGTAGTATTATTTTTGAATCGTTTGAGCTTGTAAACCACTTGGAGCTTCATTATTCACTAAATTGAAGTTGGAAAGAACTTGCAGCTTAATTCCAGACTCATTTAAAGTTGAAAACAACTTGTTGGTTCATTTTTGGTTGTTTGAAATTGGAATCAACTTGTAGTTTCATTCTTGACTCGTTTGAGCTTGAAATCAACTTGTAGCTTTATTATTGACTAGATTGAAGTTGGAAACAACTTGTAGCTTCATTCCAGACTCGTTTGAAGTTGAAAACAACTTGTAGTTTCATTTTTGGTTGTTTGAAATTGGAATCAACTTGTAGCTTCATTCTTGACTCGTTTGAGCTTAAAATCAACTTGTAGCTTTATTATTGACTAGATTAAAGTTGGAAACAACTTGTAGCTTCATTCCAGACACGTTTGAAACTAAAAATTACTTTTAGCTTCATTTTCAGTTGTTTGAAATTGGAATCAACTTGTAGTTTCATTCTTGACTCGTTTGTGCACGGAAACAATTTTTAGCTTCATTATTGACTAGATTGAAGTTGGAAACAACTTGTAGCTTCATTTTTGGTTGTTTGAAATTCGAATCAACTTGTACTTTCATTCTTGACTCGTTTGAGCCCGAAAACAACTTGTAGCTTCATTATTGACTAGATTGAAGTTGGAAAAAAGTTGTAGTTTAATTCCAAACACGTTTGAAATTGAAAACAACTTGTAGCTTCATTTTTGGTTGTTTGAAATTGGAATCAAATTGTAGTATTATTTTTTATTCGTTTGCGCTTGTAAACCACTTGGAGCTTCATTATTGACTAGATTGAAGTTGGAAACAACTTGCAGCTTAATTCCAGACTCCTTTGAAATTGAAAACAACTTGTAGTTTCATTTTTGGTTGTTTGAAATTGGAATCAACATGTAGTTTCATTCTTGACTCGTTTGAGCTTGAAATCAACTTTTAGCTTTATTATTGACTAGATTGAAGTTGGAAACAACTTGTAGCTTCATTCCAGACTCGTTTGAAACTAAAAATTGCTTTTAGCTTCATTTTCGGTTGTTTGAAATTGGAATCAACTTGTAATTTCATTCTTGACTCGTTTGTGCACGGAAACAATTTTTAGCTTCATTATTGACTAGATTGAAGTTGAAAACAACTTGTAGCTTCATTTTTGGTTGTTTGAAATTTGAATCAACTTGTACTTTCATTCTTGACTCGTTTGAGCTTAAAATCAACTTGTAGCTTTATTATTGACTAGATTAAAGTTGGAAACAACTTGTAGCTTCATTCCAGACACGTTTGAAACTAAAAATTACTTTTAGCTTCATTTTCAGTTGTTTGAAATTGGAATCAACTTGTAGTTTCATTCTTGACTCGTTTGTGCACGGAAACAATTTTTAGCTTCATTATTGACTAGATTGAATTTGGAAACAACTTGTAGCTTCATTTTCGGTTGTTTGAAATTTGAATCAACTTGTACTTTCATTCTTGACTAGTTTGAGCCCGAAAACAACTTGTAGCTTCATTATTGACTAGATTGAAGTTGGAAACAAGTTGTAGTTTAATTCCAAACTCGTTTGAAAATGAAAACAACTTGTAGCTTCATTTTTGGTTGTTTGAAATTGGAATCAAATTGTAGTATTATTTTTGAATCGTTTGAGCTTGTAAACCACTTGGACCTTCATTATTGACTAGATTGAAGTTGGAAACAACTTGCAGCTTAATTCCGTACTCATTTGAAATTGAAAACAACTTGTAGTTTCATTTTTGGTTGTTTGAAATTGGAATCAACTTGTAGTTTCATTCTTGACTCATTTGAGCTTGAAATCAACTTTTAGCTTTATTAATGACTAGATTGAAGTTGGAAACAACTTGTAGCTTCACTCCAGACTCGTTTGAAACTAAAAATTACTTTTAGCTTAATTTGTGGTTGGTTGAAATTTGAATCAACTTGTACTTTCATTCTTGACTCGTTTGAGCCCGAAAACAACTTGTAGCTTCATTATTGACTAGATTGAATTTGGAAACAAGTTGTAGTTTAATTCCAAACTCGTTTGAAATTGAAAACAACTTGTATCTTCATTTTTGGTTGTTTGAAATTGGAATCAAATTGTAGTATTATTTTTGAATCGTTTGAGCTTGTAAACCACTTGGAGATTCATTATTGACTAGATTGAAGTTGGAAACAACTTGCAGCTTAATTCCAGACTCATTTAAAGTTGAAAACAACTTGTAGGTTCATTTTTGGCTGTTTGAAATTGGAATCAACTTGTAGTTTCATTCTTGACTCGTTTGAGCTTTAAATCAACTTGTAGCTTTATTATTGACTAGATTGAAGTTGGAAACAACTTGTAGCTTCATTCCAGACTCGTTTGAAGTTGAAAACAACTTGTAGTTTCATTTTTGGTTGTTTGAAATTGGAATCAACTTGTAGCTTCATTCTTGACTCGTTTGAGCTTAAAATCAAGTTGTAGCTTTATTATTGACTAGATTAAAGTTGGAAACAACTTGTAGCTTCATTCCAGACACGTTTGAAACTAAAAATTACTTTTAGCTTCATTTTCAGTTGTTTGAAATTGGAATCAACTTGTAGTTTCATTCTTGACTCGTTTGTGCACGGAAACAATTTTTAGCTTCATTATTGACTAGATTGAATTTGGAAACAACTTGTAGCTTCATTTTCGGTTGTTTGAAATTTGAATCAACTTGTACTTTCATTCTTGACTAGTTTGAGCCCGAAAACAACTTGTAGCTTCATTATTGACTAGATTGAAGTTGGAAACAAGTTGTAGTTTAATTCCAAACTCGTTTGAAAATGAAAACAACTTGTAGCTTCATTTTTGGTTGTTTGAAATTGGAATCAAATTGTAGTATTATTTTTGAATCGTTTGAGCTTGTAAACCACTTGGAGCTTCATTATTGACTAGATTGAAGTTGGAAACAACTTGCAGCTTAATTCCGTACTCATTTGAAATTGAAAACAACTTGTAGTTTCATTTTTGGTTGTTTGAAATTGGAATCAACTTGTAGTTTCATTCTTGACTCGTTTGAGCTTGAAATCAACTTTTAGCTTTATTAATGACTAGATTGAAGTTGGAAACAACTTGTAGCTTCACTCCAGAATCGTTTGAAACTAAAAATTACTTTTAGCTTAATTTTTGGTTGGTTGAAATTTGAATCAACTTGTACTTTCATTCTTGACTCGTTTGAGCCCGAAAACAACTTGTAGCTTCATTATTGACTAGATTGAATTTGGAAACAAGTTGTAGTTTAATTCCAAACTAGTTTGAAATTGAAAACAACTTGTATCTTCATTTTTGGTTGTTTGAAATTGGAATCAAATTGTAGTATTATTTTTGAATCGTTTGAGCTTGTAAACCACCTGGAGATTCATTATTGACTAGATTGAAGTTGGAAACAACTTGCAGCTTAATTCCAGACTCATTTAAAGTTGAAAACAACTTGTAGGTTCATTTTTGGCTGTTTGAAATTGGAATCAACTTGTAGTTTCATTCTTGACACGTTTGAGCTTGAAATCAACTTGTAGCTTTATTATTGACTAGATTGAAGTTGGAAACAACTTGTAGCTTCATTCCAGACTCGTTTGAAGTTGAAAACAACGTGTAGTTTCATTTTTGGTTGTTTGAAATTGGAATCAACTTGTAGTTTCTTTCTTGACTCGTTTGAGCTTGAAATCAACTTGTAGCTTTATTATTGACTAGATTGAAGTTGGAAACAACTTGTAGCTTCATTCCAGACTCGTTTGAAACTAAAAATTACTTTTAGCTTCATTTTCGGTTGTTTGAAATTGGAATCAACTTGTAGTTTCATTCTTGACTCGTTTGTGCACGGAAACAATTTTTAGCTTCATTATTGACTAGATTGAAGTTGGAAACAACTTGTACCTTGATTTTTGGTTGTTTGAAATTTGAATCAACTTGTACTTTCATTCTTGACTCGTTTGAGCCCGAAAACAACTTGTAGCTTCATTATTGACTAGATTGAAGTTGGAAACAAGTTGTAGTTTAATTCCAAACACGTTTGAAATTGAAAACAACTTGTAGCTTCATTTTTGGTTGTTTGAAATTGGAATCAAATTGTAGTATTATTTTTGATTCGTTTGAGCTTGTAAAGCACTTGGAGCTTCATTATTGACTAGATTGAAGTTGGAAACAACTTGCAGCTTAATTCCAGACTCATTTGAAATTGAAAACAACTTGTAGTTTCATTTTTGGTTGTTTGAAATTGGAATCAACTTGTAGCTTCATTCTTGACTCGTTTGAGCTTAAAATCAACTTGTAGCTTTATTATTGACTAGATTAAAGTTGGAAACAACTTGTAGCTTCATTCCAGACACGTTTGAAACTAAAAATTACTTTTAGCTTCATTTTCAGTTGTTTGAAATTGGAATCAACTTGTAGTTTCATTCTTGACTCGTTTGTGCACGGAAACAATTTTTAGCTTCATTATTGACTAGATTGAATTTGGAAACAACTTGTAGCTTCATTTTCGGTTGTTTGAAATTTGAATCAACTTGTACTTTCATTCTTGACTAGTTTGAGCCCGAAAACAACTTGTAGCTTCATTATTGACTAGATTGAAGTTGGAAACAAGTTGTAGTTTAATTCCAAACTCGTTTGAAAATGAAAACAACTTGTAGCTTCATTTTTGGTTGTTTGAAATTGGAATCAAATTGTAGTATTATTTTTGAATCGTTTGAGCTTGTAAACCACTTGGAGCTTCATTATTGACTAGATTGAAGTTGGAAACAACTTGCAGCTTAATTCCGTACTCATTTGAAATTGAAAACAACTTGTAGTTTCATTTTTGGTTGTTTGAAATTGGAATCAACTTGTAGTTTCATTCTTGACTCGTTTGAGCTTGAAATCAACTTTTAGCTTTATTAATGACTAGATTAAAGTTGGAAACAACTTGTAGCTTCACTCCAGACTCGTTTGAAACTAAAAATTACTTTTAGCTTAATTTTTGGTTGGTTGAAATTTGAATCAACTTGTACTTTCATTCTTGACTCGTTTGAGCCCGAAAACAACTTGTAGCTTCATTATTGACTAGATTGAATTTGGAAACAAGTTGTAGTTTAATTCCAAACTAG
Source organism: Daucus carota subsp. sativus (assembly GCF_001625215.2). Classification (NCBI taxonomy): domain Eukaryota; kingdom Viridiplantae; phylum Streptophyta; class Magnoliopsida; order Apiales; family Apiaceae; genus Daucus; species Daucus carota. Next base: position 12,567,733 of record NC_030381.2, read on the forward strand.
TTTGAAATTGAAAACAACTTGTATCTTCATTTTTGGTTGTTTGAAATTGGAATCAAATTGTAGTATTATTTTTGAATCGTTTGAGCTTGTAAACCACCTGGAGATTCATTATTGACTAGATTGAAGTTGGAAACAACTTGCAGCTTAATTCCAGACTCATTTAAAGTTGAAAACAACTTGTAGGTTCATTTTTGGCTGTTTGAAATTGGAATCAACTTGTAGTTTCATTCTTGACACGTTTGAGCTTGAAATCAACTTGTAGCTTTATTATTGACTAGATTGAAGTTGGAAACAACTTGTAGCTTCATTCCAGACTCGTTTGAAGTTGAAAACAACGTGTAGTTTCATTTTTGGTTGTTTGAAATTGGAATCAACTTGTAGTTTCTTTCTTGACTCGTTTGAGCTTGAAATCAACTTGTAGCTTTATTATTGACTAGATTGAAGTTGGAAACAACTTGTAGCTTCATTCCAGACTCGTTTGAAACTAAAAATTACTTTTAGCTTCATTTTCGGTTGTTTGAAATTGGAATCAACTTGTAGTTTCATTCTTGACTCGTTTGAGCCCGAAAACAACTTGTAGCTTCATTATTGACTAGATTGAAGTTGGAAACAAGTTGTAGTTTAATTCCAAACACGTTTGAAATTGAAAACAACTTGTAGCTTCATTTTTGGTTGTTTGAAATTGGAATCAAATTGTAGTATTATTTTTGATTCGTTTGAGCTTGTAAAGCACTTGGAGCTTCATTATTGACTAGATTGAAGTTGGAAACAACTTGCAGCTTAATTCCAGACTCATTTGAAATTGAAAACAACTTGTAGTTTCATTTTTGGTTGTTTGAAATTGGAATCAACTTGTAGCTTCATTCTTGACTCGTTTGAGCTTAAAATCAACTTGTAGCTTTATTATTGACTAGATTAAAGTTGGAAACAACTTGTAGCTTCATTCCAGACACGTTTGAAACTAAAAATTACTTTTAGCTTCATTTTCAGTTGTTTGAAATTGGAATCAACTTGTAGTTTCATTCTTGACTCGTTTGTGCACGGAAACAATTTTTAGCTTCATTATTGACTAGATTGAATTTGGAAACAACTTGTAGCTTCATTTTCGGTTGTTTGAAATTTGAATCAACTTGTACTTTCATTCTTGACTAGTTTGAGCCCGAAAACAACTTGTAGCTTCATTATTGACTAGATTGAAGTTGGAAACAAGTTGTAGTTTAATTCCAAACTCGTTTGAAAATGAAAACAACTTGTAGCTTCATTTTTGGTTGTTTGAAATTGGAATCAAATTGTAGTATTATTTTTGAATCGTTTGAGCTTGTAAACCACTTGGAGCTTCATTATTGACTAGATTGAAGTTGGAAACAACTTGCAGCTTAATTCCGTACTCATTTGAAATTGAAAACAACTTGTAGTTTCATTTTTGGTTGTTTGAAATTGGAATCAACTTGTAGTTTCATTCTTGACTCGTTTGAGCTTGAAATCAACTTTTAGCTTTATTAATGACTAGATTAAAGTTGGAAACAACTTGTAGCTTCACTCCAGACTCGTTTGAAACTAAAAATTACTTTTAGCTTAATTTTTGGTTGGTTGAAATTTGAATCAACTTGTACTTTCATTCTTGACTCGTTTGAGCCCGAAAACAACTTGTAGCTTCATTATTGACTAGATTGAATTTGGAAACAAGTTGTAGTTTAATTCCAAACTAGTTTGAAATTGAAAACAACTTGTATCTTCATTTTTGGTTGTTTGAAATTGGAATCAAATTGTAGTATTATTTTTGAATCGTTTGAGCTTGTAAACCACCTGGAGATTCATTATTGACTAGATTGAAGTTGGAAACAACTTGCAGCTTAATTCCAGACTCATTTAAAGTTGAAAACAACTTGTAGGTTCATTTTTGGCTGTTTGAAATTGGAATCAACTTGTAGTTTCATTCTTGACACGTTTGAGCTTGAAATCAACTTGTAGCTTTATTATTGACTAGATTGAAGTTGGAAACAACTTGTAGCTTCATTCCAGACTCGTTTGAAGTTGAAAACAACGTGTAGTTTCATTTTTGGTTGTTTGAAATTGGAATCAACTTGTAGTTTCTTTCTTGACTCGTTTGAGCTTGAAATCAACTTGTAGCTTTATTATTGACTAGATTGAAGTTGGAAACAACTTGTAGCTTCATTCCAGACTCGTTTGAAACTAAAAATTACTTTTAGCTTCATTTTCGGTTGTTTGAAATTGGAATCAACTTGTAGTTTCATTCTTGACTCGTTTGAGCCCGAAAACAACTTGTAGCTTCATTATTGACTAGATTGAAGTTGGAAACAAGTTGTAGTTTAATTCCAAACACGTTTGAAATTGAAAACAACTTGTAGCTTCATTTTTGGTTGTTTGAAATTGGAATCAAATTGTAGTATTATTTTTGATTCGTTTGAGCTTGTAAAGCACTTGGAGCTTCATTATTGACTAGATTGAAGTTGGAAACAACTTGCAGCTTAATTCCAGACTCATTTGAAATTGAAAACAACTTGTAGTTTCATTTTTGGTTGTTTGAAATTGGAATCAACTTGTAGCTTCATTCTTGACTCGTTTGAGCTTAAAATCAACTTGTAGCTTTATTATTGACTAGATTAAAGTTGGAAACAACTTGTAGCTTCATTCCAGACACGTTTGAAACTAAAAATTACTTTTAGCTTCATTTTCAGTTGTTTGAAATTGGAATCAACTTGTAGTTTCATTCTTGACTCGTTTGTGCACGGAAACAATTTTTAGCTTCATTATTGACTAGATTGAATTTGGAAACAACTTGTAGCTTCATTTTCGGTTGTTTGAAATTTGAATCAACTTGTACTTTCATTCTTGACTAGTTTGAGCCCGAAAACAACTTGTAGCTTCATTATTGACTAGATTGAAGTTGGAAACAAGTTGTAGTTTAATTCCAAACTCGTTTGAAAATGAAAACAACTTGTAGCTTCATTTTTGGTTGTTTGAAATTGGAATCAAATTGTAGTATTATTTTTGAATCGTTTGAGCTTGTAAACCACTTGGAGCTTCATTATTGACTAGATTGAAGTTGGAAACAACTTGCAGCTTAATTCCGTACTCATTTGAAATTGAAAACAACTTGTAGTTTCATTTTTGGTTGTTTGAAATTGGAATCAACTTGTAGTTTCATTCTTGACTCGTTTGAGCTTGAAATCAACTTTTAGCTTTATTAATGACTAGATTAAAGTTGGAAACAACTTGTAGCTTCACTCCAGACTCGTTTGAAACTAAAAATTACTTTTAGCTTAATTTTTGGTTGGTTGAAATTTGAATCAACTTGTACTTTCATTCTTGACTCGTTTGAGCCCGAAAACAACTTGTAGCTTCATTATTGACTAGATTGAATTTGGAAACAAGTTGTAGTTTAATTCCAAACTAGTTTGAAATTGAAAACAACTTGTATCTTCATTTTTGGTTGTTTGAAATTGGAATCAAATTGTAGTATTATTTTTGAATCGTTTGAGCTTGTAAACCACCTGGAGATTCATTATTGACTAGATTGAAGTTGGAAACAACTTGCAGCTTAATTCCAGACTCATTTAAAGTTGAAAACAACTTGTAGGTTCATTTTTGGCTGTTTGAAATTGGAATCAACTTGTAGTTTCATTCTTGACACGTTTGAGCTTGAAATCAACTTGTAGCTTTATTATTGACTAGATTGAAGTTGGAAACAACTTGTAGCTTCATTCCAGACTCGTTTGAAGTTGAAAACAACGTGTAGTTTCATTTTTGGTTGTTTGAAATTGGAATCAACTTGTAGTTTCTTTCTTGACTCGTTTGAGCTTGAAATCAACTTGTAGCTTTATTATTGACTAGATTGAAGTTGGAAACAACTTGTAGCTTCATTCCAGACTCGTTTGAAACTAAAAATTACTTTTAGCTTCATTTTCGGTTGTTTGAAATTGGAATCAACTTGTAGTTTCATTCTTGACTCGTTTGTGCACGGAAACAATTTTTAGCTTCATTATTGACTAGATTGAAGTTGGAAACAACTTGTAGCTTGATTTTTGGTTGTTTGAAATTTGAATCAACTTGTACTTTCATTCTTGACTCGTTTGAGCCCGAAAACAACTTGTAGCTTCATTATTGACTAGATTGAAGTTGGAAACAAGTTGTAGTTTAATTCCAAACACGTTTGAAATTGAAAACAACTTGTAGCTTCATTTTTGGTTGTTTGAAATTGGAATCAAATTGTAGTATTATTTTTGATTCGTTTGAGCTTGTAAAGCACTTGGAGCTTCATTATTGACTAGATTGAAGTTGGAAACAACTTGCAGCTTAATTCCAGACTCATTTGAAATTGAAAACAACTTGTAGTTTCATTTTTGGTTGTTTGAAATTGGAATCAACTTGTAGTTTCATTCTTGACTCGTTTGAGTTTGAAATCAACTTTTAGCTTTATTATTGACTATATTGAAGTTGGAAACAACTTGTAGCTTCATTCCAGACTCGTTTGAAACTAAAAATTACTTTTAGCTTCATTTTCGGTTGTTTGAAATTGGAATCAACTTGTAGTTTCATTATTGACTCGTTTGTGCACGGAAACAATTTTTAGCTTCATTATTGACTAGATTGAAGTTGGAAACAACTTGTAGCTTCATTTTTGGTTGTTTGAAATTTGAATCAACTTGTACTTTCATTCTTGACTCGTTTGAGCCCGAAAACAACTTCTAGCTTCATTATTGACTAGATTGAATTTGGAAACAAGTTGTAGTTTAATTCCAAACTCGTTTGAAATTGAAAACAACTTGTATCTTCATTTTTGGTTGTTTGAATTTGGAATCAACTTGTAGTATTATTTTTGAATCGTTTGAGCTTGTAAACCACTTGGAGATTCATTATTGACTAGATTGAAGTTGAAAACAACTTGCAGCTTAATTCCAGACTCATTTAAAGTTGAAAACAACTTGTAGGTTCATTTTTGGCTGTTTGAAATTGGAATCAACTTGTAGTTTCATTCTTGACTCGTTTGAGCTTGAAATCAACTTGTACCTTTATTATTGACTAGATTCAAGTTGAAAACAACTTGTAGCTTCATTCCAGACTCGTTTGAAGTTGAAAACAACTTGTAGTTTCATTTTTGGTTGTTTGAAATTGGAATCAACTTGTAGTTTCATTCTTGACTCGTTTGAGCTTGAAATCAACTTGTAGCTTTATTATTGACTAGATTGAAGTTGGAAACAACTTGTAGCTTCATTCCAGACTCGTTTGAAACTAAAAATTACTTTTAGCTTAATTTTCGGTTGTTTGAAATTGGAATCAACTTGTAGTTTCATTCTTGACTCGTTTGTGCACGGAAACAATTTTTAGCTTCATTATTGACTAGATTGAAGTTGGAAACAACTTGTAGCTTGATTTTTGGTTGTTTGAAATTTGAATCAACTTGTACTTTCATTCTTGACTCGTTTGAGCCCGAAATCAACTTGTAGCTTCATTATTGACTAGATTGAAGTTGGAAACAAGTTGTAGTTTAATTATAAACACGTTTGAAATTGAAAACAACTTGTAGCTTCATTTTTGGTTGTTTGAAATTGGAATCAAATTGTAGTATTATTTTTGATTCGTTTGAGCTTGTAAAGCACTTGGAGCTTCATTATTGACTAGATTGAAGTTGGAAACAACTTGCAGCTTAATTCCAGACTCATTTGAAATTGAAAACAACTTGTAGTTTCATTTTTGGTTGTTTGAAATTGGAATCAACTTGTAGTTTCATTCTTGACTCGTTTGAGCTTGAAATCAACTTTTAGCTTTATTATTGACTATATTGAAGTTGGAAACAACTTGTAGCTTCATTCCAGACTCGTTTGAAACTAAAAATTACTTTTAGCTTCATTTTCGGTTGTTTGAAATTGGAATCAACTTGTAGTTTCATTATTGACTCGTTTGTGCACGGAAACAATTTTTAGCTTCATTATTGACTAGATTGAAGTTGGAAACAACTTGTAGCTTCATTTTTGGTTGTTTGAAATTTGAATCAACTTGTACTTTCATTCTTGACTCGTTTGAGCCCGAAAACAACTTGTAGCTTCATTATTGACTAGATTGAATTTGGAAACAAGTTGTAGTTTAATTCCAAACTCGTTTGAAATTGAAAACAACTTGTATCTTCATTTTTGGTTGTTTGAAATTGGAATCAACTTGTAGTATTATTTTTGAATCGTTTGAGCTTGTAAACCACTTGGAGATTCATTATTGACTAGATTGAAGTTGAAAACAACTTGCAGCTTAATTCCAGACTCATTTAAAGTTGAAAACAACTTGTAGGTTCATTTTTGGCTGTTTGAAATTGGAATCAACTTGTAGTTTCATTCTTGACTCGTTTGAGCTTGAAATCAACTTGTACCTTTATTATTGACTAGATTCAAGTTGAAAACAACTTGTAGCTTCATTCCAGACTCGTTTGAAGTTGAAAACAACTTGTAGTTTCATTTTTGGTTGTTTGAAATTGGAATCAACTTGTAGTTTCATTCTTGACTCGTTTGAGCTTGAAATCAACTTGTAGCTTTATTATTGACTGGATTGAAGTTGGAAACAACTTGTAGCTTCATTCCAGACTCGTTTGAAACTAAAAATTACTTTTAGCTTAATTTTCGGTTGTTTGAAATTGGAATCAACTTGTAGTTTCATTCTTGACTCGTTTGTGCACGGAAACAATTTTTAGCTTCATTATTGACTAGATTGAAGTTGGAAACAACTTGTAGCTTGATTTTTGGTTGTTTGAAATTTGAATCAACTTGTACTTTCATTCTTGACTCGTTTGAGCCCGAAAACAACTTGTAGCTTCATTATTGACTAGATTGAATTTGGAAACAAGTTGTAGTTTAATTCCAAACTCGTTTGAAATTGAAAACAACTTGTATCTTCATTTTTGGTTGTTTGAAATTGGAATCAACTTGTAGTATTATTTTTGAATCGTTTGAGCTTGTAAACCACTTGGAGATTCATTATTGACTAGATTGAAGTTGAAAACAACTTGCAGCTTAATTCCAGACTCATTTAAAGTTGAAAACAACTTGTAGGTTCATTTTTGGCTGTTTGAAATTGGAATCAACTTGTAGTTTCATTCTTGACTCGTTTGAGCTTGAAATCAACTTGTACCTTTATTATTGACTAGATTCAAGTTGAAAACAACTTGTAGCTTCATTCCAGACTCGTTTGAAGTTGAAAACAACTTGTAGTTTCATTTTTGGTTGTTTGAAATTGGAATCAACTTGTAGTTTCATTCTTGACTCGTTTGAGCTTGAAATCAACTTGTAGCTTTATTATTGACTGGATTGAAGTTGGAAACAACTTGTAGCTTCATTCCAGACTCGTTTGAAACTAAAAATTACTTTTAGCTTAATTTTCGGTTGTTTGAAATTGGAATCAACTTGTAGTTTCATTCTTGACTCGTTTGTGCACGGAAACAATTTTTAGCTTCATTATTGACTAGATTGAAGTTGGAAACAACTTGTAGCTTGATTTTTGGTTGTTTGAAATTTGAATCAACTTGTACTTTCATTCTTGACTCGTTTGAGCCCGAAAACAACTTGTAGCTTCATTATTGACTAGATTGAAGTTGGAAACAAGTTGTAGTTTAATTACAAACACGTTTGAAATTGAAAACAACTTGTAGCTTCATTTTTGGTTGTTTGAAATTGGAATCTAATTGTAGTATTATTTTTGATTCGTTTGAGCTTGTAAAGCACTTGGAGCTTCATTATTGACTAAATTGAAGTTGGAAACAACTTGCAGCTTAATTCCAGACTCATTTGAAATTGAAAACAACTTGTAGTTTCATTTTTGGTTGTTTGAAATTTGAATCAACTTGTAGTTTCATTCTTGACTCGTTTGAGCTTGAAATCAACTTTTAGCTTTATTATTGACTAGATTGAAGTTGGAAACAACTTGTAGCTTCATTCCAGACTCGTTTGAAACTAAAAATTACTTTTAGCTTCATTTTCGGTTGTTTGAAATTGGAATCAACTTGTAGTTTCATTATTGACTCGTTTGTGCACGGAAACAATTTTCAGCTTCATTATTGACTAGATTGAAGTTGGAAACAACTTGTAGCTTCATTTTTGGTTGTTTGAAATTTGAATCAACTTGTACTTTCATTCTTGACTCGTTTGAGCCCGAAAACAACTTGTAGCTTCATTATTGACTAGATTGAAGTTGGAAACAAGTTGTAGTTTAATTCCAAACTCGTTTGAATTTGAAAACAACTTGTAGCTTCATTTTTGGTTGTTTGAAATTGGAATCAAATTGTAGTATTATTTTTGAATCGTTTGAGCTTGTAAACCACTTGGAGCTTCATTATTGACTAGATTGAAGTTGGAAACAACTTACAGCTTAATTCCAGACTCATTTAAAGTTGAAAACAACTTGTAGGTTCATTTTTGGCTGTTTGAAATTGGAATCAACTTGTAGTTTCATTCTTGACTCGTTTGAGCTTGAAATCAACTTGTACCTTTATTATTGACTAGATTCAAGTTGAAAACAACTTGTAGCTTCATTCCAGACTCGTTTGAAGTTGAAAACAACTTGTAGTTTCATTTTTGGTTGTTTGAAATTGGAATCAACTTGTAGTTTCATTCTTGACTCGTTTGAGCTTGAAATCAACTTGTAGCTTTATTATTGACTGGATTGAAGTTGGAAACAACTTGTAGCTTCATTCCAGACTCGTTTGAAACTAAAAATTACTTTTAGCTTAATTTTCGGTTGTTTGAAATTGGAATCAACTTGTAGTTTCATTCTTCACTCGTTTGTGCACGGAAACAATTTTTAGCTTCATTATTGACTAGATTGAAGTTGGAAACAACTTGTAGCTTGATTTTTGGTTGTTTGAAATTTGAATCAACTTGTACTTTCATTCTTGACTCGTTTGAGCCCGAAAACAACTTGTAGCTTCATTATTGACTAGATTGAAGTTGGAAACAAGTTGTAGTTTAATTACAAACACGTTTGAAATTGAAAACAACTTGTAGCTTCATTTTTGGTTGTTTGAAATTGGAATCTAATTGTAGTATTATTTTTGATTCGTTTGAGCTTGTAAAGCACTTGGAGCTTCATTATTGACTAAATTGAAGTTGGAAACAACTTGCAGCTTAATTCCAGACTCATTTGAAATTGAAAACAACTTGTAGTTTCATTTTTGGTTGTTTGAAATTTGAATCAACTTGTAGTTTCATTCTTGACTCGTTTGAGCTTGAAATCAACTTTTAGCTTTATTATTGACTAGATTGAAGTTGGAAACAACTTGTAGCTTCATTCCAGACTCGTTTGAAACTAAAAATTACTTTTAGCTTCATTTTCGGTTGTTTGAAATTGGAATCAACTTGTAGTTTCATTATTGACTCGTTTGTGCACGGAAACAATTTTCAGCTTCATTATTGACTAGATTGAAGTTGGAAACAACTTGTAGCTTCATTTTTGGTTGTTTGAAATTTGAATCAACTTGTACTTTCATTCTTGACTCGTTTGAGCCCGAAAACAACTTGTAGCTTCATTATTGACTAGATTGAAGTTGGAAACAAGTTGTAGTTTAATTCCAAACTCGTTTGAATTTGAAAACAACTTGTAGCTTCATTTTTGGTTGTTTGAAATTGGAATCAAATTGTAGTATTATTTTTGAATCGTTTGAGCTTGTAAACCACTTGGAGCTTCATTATTGACTAGATTGAAGTTGGAAACAACTTACACCTTAATTCCAGACTCATTTAAAGTTGAAAACAACTTGTAGGTTCATTTTTGGCTGTTTGAAATTGGAATCAACTTGTAGTTTCATTATTGACTCGTTTGTGCACGGAAACAATTTTTAGCTTCATTATTGACTAGATTGAAGTTGGAAACAACTTGTAGCTTCATTTTTGGTTGTTTGAAATTTGAATCAATTTGTACTTTCATTCTTGACTCGTTTGAGCCCGAAAACAACTTGTAGCTTCATTATTGACTAGATTGAATTTGGAAACAAGTTGTAGTTTAATTCCAAACTCGTTTGAAATTGAAAACAACTTGTATCTTCATTTTTGGTTGTTTGAAATTGGAATCAACTTGTAGTATTATTTTTGAATCGTTTGAGCTTGTAAACCACTTGGAGATTCATTATTGACTAGATTGAAGTTGAAAACAACTTGCAGCTTAATTCCAGACTCATTTAAAGTTGAAAACAACTTGTAGGTTCATTTTTGGCTGTTTGAAATTGGAATCAACTTGTAGTTTCATTCTTGACTCGTTTGAGCTTGAAATCAACTTGTACCTTTATTATTGACTAGATTCAAGTTGAAAACAACTTGTAGCTTCATTCCAGACTCGTTTGAAGTTGAAAACAACTTGTAGTTTCATTTTTGGTTGTTTGAAATTGGAATCAACTTGTAGTTTCATTCTTGACTCGTTTGAGCTTGAAATCAACTTGTAGCTTTATTATTGACTAGATTGAAGTTGGAAACAACTTGTAGCTTCATTCCAGACTCGTTTGAAACTAAAAATTACTTTTAGCTTCATTTTCGGTTGTTTGAAATTGGAATCAACTTGTAGTTTCATTCTTGACTCGTTTGTGCACGGAAACAATTTTTAGCTTCATTATTGACTAGATTGAAGTTGGAAACAACTTGTAGCTTGATTTTTGGTTGTTTGAAATTTGAATCAACTTGTACTTTCATTCTTGACTCGTTTGAGCCCGAAAACAACTTGTAGCTTCATTATTGACTAGATTGAAGTTGGAAACAAGTTGTAGTTTAATTACAAACACGTTTGAAATTGAAAACAACTTGTAGCTTCATTTTTGGTTGTTTGAAATTGGAATCAAATTGTAGTATTATTTTTGATTCGTTTGAGCTTGTAAAGCACTTGGAGCTTCATTATTGACTAGATTGAAGTTGGAAACAACTTGCAGCTTAATTCCAGACTCATTTGAAATTGAAAACAACTTGTAGTTTCATTTTTGGTTGTTTGAAATTGGAATCAACTTGTAGTTTCATTCTTGACTCGTTTGAGCTTGAAATCAACTTTTAGCTTTATTATTGACTATATTGAAGTTGGAAACAACTTGTAGCTTCATTCCAGACTCGTTTGAAACTAAAAATTACTTTTAGCTTCATTTTCGGTTGTTTGAAATTGGAATCAACTTGTAGTTTCATTATTGACTCGTTTGTGCACGGAAACAATTTTTAGCTTCATTATTGACTAGATTGAAGTTGGAAACAACTTGTAGCTTCATTTTTGGTTGTTTGAAATTTGAATCAACTTGTACTTTCATTCTTGACTCGTTTGAGCCCGAAAACAACTTGTAGCTTCATTATTGACTAGATTGAATTTGGAAACAAGTTGTAGTTTAATTCCAAACTCGTTTGAAATTGAAAACAACTTGTATCTTCATTTTTGGTTGTTTGAAATTGGAATCAACTTGTAGTATTATTTTTGAATCGTTTGAGCTTGTAAACCACTTGGAGATTCATTATTGACTAGATTGAAGTTGAAAACAACTTGCAGCTTAATTCCAGACTCATTTAAAGTTGAAAACAACTTGTAGGTTCATTTTTGGCTGTTTGAAATTGGAATCAACTTGTAGTTTCATTCTTGACTCGTTTGAGCTTGAAATCAACTTGTACCTTTATTATTGACTAGATTTAAGTTGAAAACAACTTGTAGCTTCATTCCAGACTCGTTTGAAGTTGAAAACAACTTGTAGTTTCATTTTTGGTTGTTTGAAATTGGAATCAACTTGTAGTTTCATTCTTGACTCGTTTGAGCTTGAAATCAACTTGTAGCTTTATTATTGACTAGATTGAAGTTGGAAACAACTTGTAGCTTCATTCCAGACTCGTTTGAAACTAAAAATTACTTTTAGCTTAATTTTCGGTTGTTTGAAATTGGAATCAACTTGTAGTTTCATTCTTGACTCGTTTGTGCACGGAAACAATTTTTAGCTTCATTATTGACTAGATTGAAGTTGGAAACAACTTGTAGCTTGATTTTTGGTTGTTTGAAATTTGAATCAACTTGTACTTTCATTCTTGACTCGTTTGAGCCCGAAAACAACTTGTAGCTATGATATTGACTAGATTGAACTTGGAAACAAGTTGTAGTTTAATTACAAACACGTTTGAAATTAAAAACAACTTGTAGCTTCATTTTTGGTTGTTTGAAATTGGAATCAAATTGTAGTATTATTTTTGATTCGTTTGAGCTTGTAAAGCACTTGGAGCTTCATTATTGACTAAATTGAAGTTGGAAACAACTTGCAGCTTAATTCCAGACTCATTTGAAATTGAAAACAACTTGTAGTTTCATTTTTGGTTGTTTGAAATTTGAATCAACTTGTAGTTTCATTCTTGACTCGTTTGAGCTTGAAATCAACTTTTAGCTTTATTATTGACTAGATTGAAGTTGGAAACAACTTGTAGCTTCATTCCAGACTCGTTTGAAACTAAAAATTACTTTTAGCTTCATTTTCGGTTGTTTGAAATTGGAATCAACTTGTAGTTTCATTATTGACTCGTTTGTGCACGGAAACAATTTTCAGCTTCATTATTGACTAGATTGAAGTTGGAAACAACTTGTAGCTTCATTTTTGGTTGTTTGAAATTTGAATCAACTTGTACTTTCATTCTTGACTCGTTTGAGCCCGAAAACAACTTGTAGCTTCATTATTGACTAGATTGAAGTTGGAAACAAGTTGTAGTTTAATTCCAAACTCGTTTGAAATTGAAAACAACTTGTAGCTTCATTTTTGGTTGTTTGAAATTGGAATCAAATTGTAGTATTATTTTTGAATCGTTTGAGCTTGTAAACCACTTGGAGCTTCATTATTGACTAGATTGAAGTTGGAAACAACTTACAGCTTAATTCCAGACTCATTTAAAGCTGAAAACAACTTGTAGGTTCATTTTTGGCTGTTTGAAATTGGAATCAACTTGTAGTTTCATTCTTGACTCGTTTGAGCTTGAAATCAACTTGTAGCTTTATTATTGACTAGATTGAAGTTGGAAACAACTTGTAGCTTCATTCCAGACTCGTTTGAAGTTGAAAACAACTTGTAGTTTCATTTTTGGTTGTTTGAAATTGGAATCAACTTGTAGTTTCATTCTTGACTCGTTTGAGCTTGAAATCAACTTGTAGCTTTATTATTGACTAGATTGAAGTTGGAAACAACTTGTAGCTTCATTCCAGACTCGTTTGTAGTCGAAAACAACTTGTAGCTTCATTCCAGACTCGTTTGAAGTTGAAAACAACTTGTAGTTTCATTTTTGGTTGTTTGAAATTTGAATCAACTTGTAGTTTCATTCTTGACTCGTTTGAGCTTGAAATCAACTTTTAGCTTTATTATTGACTATATTGAAGTTGGAAACAACTTGTAGCTTCATTCCAGACTCGTTTGAAACTAAAAATTACTTTTAGCTTCATTTTCGGTTGTTTGAAATTGGAATCAACTTGTAGTTTCATTATTGACTCGTTTGTGCACGGAAACAATTTTTAGCTTCATTATTGACTAGATTGAAGTTGGAAACAACTTGTAGCTTCATTTTTGGTTGTTTGAAATTTGAATCAACTTGTACTTTCATTCTTGACTCGTTTGAGCCCGAAAACAACTTGTAGCTTCATTATTGACTAGATTGAATTTGGAAACAAGTTGTAGTTTAATTCCAAACTCGTTTGAAATTGAAAACAACTTGTATCTTCATTTTTGGTTGTTTGAAATTGGAATCAACTTGTAGTATTATTTTTGAATCGTTTGAGCTTGTAAACCACTTGGAGATTCATTATTGACTAGATTGAAGTTGAAAACAACTTGCAGCTTAATTCCAGACTCATTTAAAGTTGAAAACAACTTGTAGGTTCATTTTTGGCTGTTTGAAATTGGAATCAACTTGTAGTTTCATTCTTGACTCGTTTGAGCTTGAAATCAACTTGTACCTTTATTATTGACTAGATTCAAGTTGAAAACAACTTGTAGCTTCATTCCAGACTCGTTTGAAGTTGAAAACAACTTGTAGTTTCATTTTTGGTTGTTTGAAATTGGAATCAACTTGTAGTTTCATTCTTGACTCGTTTGAGCTTGAAATCAACTTGTAGCTTTATTATCGACTAGATTGAAGTTGGAAACAACTTGTAGCTTCATTCCAGACTCGTTTGAAACTAAAAATTACTTTTAGCTTAATTTTCGGTTGTTTGAAATTGGAATCAACTTGTAGTTTCATTCTTGACTCGTTTGTGCACGGAAACAATTTTTAGCTTCATTATTGACTAGATTGAAGTTGGAAACAACTTGTAGCTTGATTTTTGGTTGTTTGAAATTGGAATCAAATTGTAGTATTATTTTTGAATCGTTTGAGCTTGTAAACCACTTGGAGCTTCATTATTGACTAGATTGAAGTTGGAAACAACTTACAGCTTAATTCCAGACTCATTTAAAGTTGAAAACAACTTGTAGGTTCATTTTTGGCTGTTTGAAATTGGAATCAACTTGTAGTTTCATTCTTGACTCGTTTGAGCTTGAAATCAAGTTGTAGCTTTATTATTGACTAGATTGAAGTTGGAAACAACTTGTAGCTTCATTCCAGACTCGTTTGAAGTTGAAAACAACTTGTAGTTTCATTTTTGGTTGTTTGAAATTGGAATCAACTTGTAGTTTCATTCTTGACTCGTTTGAGCTTGAAATGAACTTGTAGCTTTATTATTGACTAGATTGAAGTTGGAAACAACTTGTAGCTTCATTCCAGACTCGTTTGTAGTTGAAAACAACTTGTAGCTTCATTCCAGACTCGTTTGAAGTTGAAAACAACTTGTAGTTTCATTTTTGGTTGTTTGAAATTTGAATCAACTTGTAGTTTCATTCTTGACTCGTTTGAGCTTGAAATCAACTTTTAGCTTTATTATTGACTATATTGAAGTTGGAAACAACTTGTAGCTTCATTCCAGACTCGTTTGAAACTAAAAATTACTTTTAGCTTCATTTTCGGTTGTTTGAAATTGGAATCAACTTGTAGTTTCATTATTGACTCGTTTGTGCACGGAAACAATTTTTAGCTTCATTATTGACTAGATTGAAGTTGGAAACAACTTGTAGCTTCATTTTTGGTTGTTTGAAATTTGAATCAACTTGTACTTTCATTCTTGACTCGTTTGAGCCCGAAAACAACTTGTAGCTTCATTATTGACTAGATTGAATTTGGAAACAAGTTGTAGTTTAATTCCAAACTCGTTTGAAATTGAAAACAACTTGTATCTTCATTTTTGGTTGTTTGAAATTGGAATCAACTTGTAGTATTATTTTTGAATCGTTTGAGCTTGTAAACCACTTGGAGATTCATTATTGACTAGATTGAAGTTGAAAACAACTTGCAGCTTAATTCCAGACTGATTTAAAGTTGAAAACAACTTGTAGGTTCATTTTTGGCTGTTTGAAATTGGAATCAACTTGTAGTTTCATTCTTGACTCGTTTGAGCTTGAAATCAACTTGTACCTTTATTATTGACTAGATTCAAGTTGAAAACAACTTGTAGCTTCATTCCAGACTCGTTTGAAGTTGAAAACAACTTGTAGTTTCATTTTTGGTTGTTTGAAATTGGAATCAACTTGTAGTTTCATTCTTGACTCGTTTGAGCTTGAAATCAACTTGTAGCTTTATTATTGACTAGATTGAAGTTGGAAACAACTTGTAGCTTCATTCCAGACTCGTTTGAAACTAAAAATTACTTTTAGCTTAATTTTCGGTTGTTTGAAATTGGAATCAACTTGTAGTTTCATTCTTGACTCGTTTGTGCACGGAAACAATTTTTAGCTTCATTATTGACTAGATTGAAGTTGGAAACAACTTGTTGCTTGATTTTTGGTTGTTTGAAATTTGAATCAACTTGTACTTTCATTCTTGACTCGTTTGAGCCCGAAAACAACTTGTAGCTTCATTATTGACTAGATTGAAGTTGGAAACAAGTTGTAGTTTAATTACAAACACGTTTGAAATTGAAAACAACTTGTAGCTTCATTTTTGGTTGTTTGAAATTGGAATCAAATTGTAGTATTATTTTTGATTCGTTTGAGCTTGTAAAGCACTTGGAGCTTCATTATTGACTAAATTGAAGTTGGAAACAACTTGCAGCTTAATTCCAGACTCATTTGAAATTGAAAACAACTTGTAGTTTTATTTTTGGTTGTTTGAAATTTGAATCAACTTGTAGTTTCATTCTTGACTCGTTTGAGCTTGAAATCAACTTTTAGCTTTATTATTGACTAGATTGAAGTTGGAAACAACTTGTAGCTTCATTCCAGACTCGTTTGAAACTAAAAATTACTTTTAGCTTCATTTTCGATTGTTTGAAATTGGAATCAACTTGTAGTTTCATTATTGACTCGTTTGTGCACGGAAACAATTTTCAGCTTCATTATTGACTAGATTGAAGTTGGAAACAACTTGTAGCTTCATTTTTGGTTGTTTGAAATTTGAATCAACTTGTACTTTCATTCTTGACTCGTTTGAGCCCGAAAACAACATGTAGCTTCATTATTGACTAGATTAAAGTTGGAAACAAGTTGTAGTTTAATTCCAAACTCGTTTGAAATTGAAAACAACTTGTAGCTTCATTTTTGGTTGTTTGAAATTGGAATCAAATTGTAGTATTATTTTTGAATCGTTTGAGCTTGTAAACCACTTGGAGCTTCATTATTGACTAGATTGAAGTTGGAAACAACTTACAGCTTAATTCCAGACTCATTTAAAGTTGAAAACAACTTGTAGGTTCATTTTTGGCTGTTTGAAATTGGAATCAACTTGTAGTTTCATTCTTGACTCGTTTGAGCTTGAAATCAACTTGTAGCTTTATTATTGACTAGATTGAAGTTGGAAACAACTTGTAGCTTCATTCTAGACTCGTTTGAAGTTGAAAACAACTTGTAGTTTCATTTTTGGTTGTTTGAAATTGGAATCAACTTGTAGTTTCATTCTTGACTCGTTTGAGCTTGAAATGAACTTGTAGCTTTATTATTGACTAGATTGAAGTTAGAAACAACTTGTAGCTTCATTCCAGACTCGTTTGAAGTTGAAAACAACTTGTAGCTTTATTATTGACTAGATTGAAGTTGGAAACAACTTGTAGCTTCATTCCAGACTCGTTTGAAACTAAAAATTACTTTTAGCTTAATTTTCGGTTGTTTGAAATTGGAATCAACTTGTAGTTTCATTCTTGACTCGTTTGTGCACGGAAACAATTTTTAGCTTCATTATTGACTAGATTGAAGTTGGAAACAACTTGTAGCTTGATTTTTGGTTGTTTGAAATTTGAATCAACTTGTACTTTCATTCTTGACTCGTTTGAGCCCGAAAACAACTTGTAGCTTCATTATTGACTAGATTGAAGTTGGAAACAAGTTGTAGTTTAATTACAAACACGTTTGAAATTGAAAACAACTTGTAGCTTCATTTTTGGTTGTTTGAAATTGGAATCAAATTGTAGTAAAATTTTTGATTCGTTTGAGCTTGTAAAGCACTTGGAGCTTCATTATTGACTAAATTGAAGTTGGAAACAACTTGCAGCTTAATTCCAGACTCATTTGAAATTGAAAACAACTTGTAGTTTCATTTTTGGTTGTTTGAAATTTGAATCAACTTGTAGTTTCATTCTTGACTCGTTTGAGCTTGAAATCAACTTTTAGCTTTATTATTGACTAGATTGAAGTTGGAAACAACTTGTAGCTTCATTCCAGACTCGTTTGAAACTAAAAATTACTTTTAGCTTCATTTTCGATTGTTTGAAATTGGAATCAACTTGTAGTTTCATTATTGACTCGTTTGTGCACGGAAACAATTTTCAGCTTCATTATTGACTAGATTGAAGTTGGAAACAACTTGTAGCTTCATTTTTGGTTGTTTGAAATTTGAATCAACTTGTACTTTCATTCTTGACTCGTTTGAGCCCGAAAACAACATGTAGCTTCATTATTGACTAGATTGAAGTTGGAAACAAGTTGTAGTTTAATTCCAAACTCGTTTGAAATTGAAAACAACTTGTAGCTTCATTTTTGGTTGTTTGAAATTGGAATCAAATTGTAGTATTATTTTTGAATCGTTTGAGCTTGTAAACCACTTGGAGCTTCATTATTGACTAGATTGAAGTTGGAACAACTTACAGCTTAATTCCAGACTCATTTAAAGTTGAAAACAACTTGTAGGTTCATTTTTGGCTGTTTGAAATTGGAATCAATTTGTAGTTTCATTCTTGACTCGTTTGAGCTTGAAATCAACTTGTAGCTTTATTATTGACTAGATTGAAGTTGGAAACAACTTGTAGCTTCATTCCAGACTCGTTTGAAGTTGAAAACAACTTGTAGTTTCATTTTTGGTTGTTTGAAATTGGAATCAACTTGTAGTTTCATTCTTGACTCGTTTGAGCTTGAAATGAACTTGTAGCTTTATTATTGACTAGATTGAAGTTAGAAACAACTTGTAGCTTCATTCCAGACTCGTTTGAAGTTGAAAACAACTTGTAGCTTTATTATTGACTAGATTGAAGTTGGAAACAACTTGTAGCTTCATTCAAGACTCGTTTGAAACTGAAAATTACTTGTAGCTTCATTTTCGGTTGTTTGAAATTGTAATCAACTTGTAGTTTCATTCTTGACTCGTTTGTGCACGGAAACAATTTTTAGCTTCATTATCGACTAGATTGAAGTTGGAAACAACTTGTAGATTCATTCCAGACTCGTTTGAAGTTGAAAACAACTTGTAGCTTCATTTTTGGTTGTTTGAAATTGGAATCAAATTGTAGTATTATTTTTGATTCGTTTGAGCTTGTAAACCATTTGGAGCTTCATTATTGACTAGATTGAAGTTGGAAACAACTTGCAGCTTCATTCCAGACTCATTTGAAGTTGAAAACAACTTGAAGTTTCATTTTTGGTTGTTTGAAATTGGAATCAACTAGTAGTTTCATTCTTGACTCGTTTGTGCACGGAAACAATTTTTAGCTTCATTATCAACTAGATTGAAGTTGGAAACAACTTGTAGATTCATTCCAGACTCGTTTGAAGTTGAAAACAACTTGTAGCTTCATTTTCGGTTGTTTGAAATTGGAATCAACTTGTAGTTTCATTCTTGACTCGTTTGAGCTTGAAAACAACTTGTAGCTTTATTATTGACTAGATTGAAGTTGGAAACAACTTGTAGCTTCATTCTAGACTCGTTTGAAACTGAAAATTACTTGTAGCTTCATTTTCGGTTGTTTGAAATTGGAATCAACTTGTAGTTTCATTCTTGACTCGTTTGTGCACGGAAACAATTTTTAGCTTCATTATTGACTAGATTGAAGTTGGAAACAACTTGTAGCTTCATTTTTGGTTGTTTGAAATTTGAATCAACTTGTACTTTCATTCTTGACTCGTTTGAGCCCGAAAATAACTTGTGGCTTCATTATTGATTAGATTGAAGTTGGAAACAAGTTGTAGTTTAATTCTAAACTCGTTTGTAATTGAAAACAACTTGTAGCTTCATTTTTGGTTGTTTGAAATTGGAATCAAATTGTAGTATTTTTTTTGATTCGTTTGAGCTTGTAAACCACTTGGAGCTTCATTATTGACTAGATTGAAGTTGGAAACAACTTGCAGCTTAATTCCAGACTCACTTGAAGTTGAAAACAACTTGTAGTTTCATTTTTGGTTGTTTGAAATTGGAATCAACTAGTAGTTTCATTCTTGACTCGTTTGTGCACGGAAACAATTTTTAGCTACCTTATCGACTAGATTGAAGTTGGAAACAACTTGTAGATTCATTCCAGACTCGTTTAAAGTTGAAAACAACTTGTAGCTTCATTTTCGGTTGTTTGAAATTGGAATCAACTTATAGTTTCATTCCTGACTCGTTTGAGCTTGAAAACAACTTGTAGCTTTTTTATTGACTAGATTGAAGTTGGAAACAACTTGTAGCTTCATTCTAGACTCGTTTGAAACTGAAAATTACTTGTAGTTTCATTTTCTGTTGTTTGAAATTGGAATCAACTTGTAGTTTCATTCTTGACTCGTTTGTGCACGGAAACAATTTTTAGCTTCATTATTGACTAGATTGAAGTTGGAAACAACTTGTAGCTTCATTTTTGGTTGTTTGAAATTCGAATCAACTTGTACTTTCATTCTTGACTCGTTTGAGCCCGAAAACAACTTGTAGCTTCATTATTGACTAGATTGAAGTTGGAAACAAGTTGTAGTTTTATTCCAAACTCGTTTGAAATTGAAAACAATTTGTAGCTTCATTTTTGGTTGTTTGAAATTAGAATCAAATTGTAGTATTATTTTTGATTCGTTTGAGCTTGTGAACCACTTGGAGCTTCATTATTGACTAGATCGAAGTTGGAAACAACTTGCAGCTTAATCCCAGACTCATTTGAAGTTGAAAACAACTTGTAGTTTCATTTTTGGTTGTTTGAAATTGGAATCAACTCGTAGTTTCATTCTTGACTCGTTTGAGCTTGAAATCAACTTGTAGCTTTATTATTGACTAGATTGAAGTTGGAAACAACTTGTAGCTTCATTCCAGACTCGTTTGTAGTTGAAAACAACTTGTAGTTTCATTTTTGGTTGTTTGAAATTTGAATCAACTTGTACTTTCATTCTTGACTCGTTTGAGCCCGAAAACAACTTGTAGCTTCATTATTGACTAGATTGAAGTTGGAAACAAGTTGTAGTTTAATTCCAAACTCGTTTGAAATTGAAAACAACTTGTAGCTTCATTTTTGGTTGTTTGAAATTAGAATCAAATTGTAGTATTATTTTTGATTCGTTTGAGCTTGTAAACCACTTGGAGCTTCATTATTGACTAGATTGAAGTTGGAAACAACTTGCAGCTTAATTCCAGACTCATTTGAAGTTAAAAACAACTTGTAGTTTCATTTTCGGTTGTTTGAAATTGGAATCAACTAGTAGTTTCATTCTTGACTCGTTTGTGCACGGAAACAATTTTTAGCTTCATTATCGACTAGATTGAAGTTGGAAACAACTTGTAGATTCATTCCAGACTCGTTTGAAGTTGAAAACAACTTGTAGCTTCATTTTCGGTTGTTTGAAATTGGAATCAACTTGTAGTTTCATTCTTGACTCGTTTGAGCTTGAAAACAACTTGTAGCTTCATTATTGACTTGATTGAAGTTGGAAACAACTTGTAGCTTCATTCCAGACTCGTTTGTAGTTGAAAACAACTTGTAGTTTCATTTTTGGTTGTTTGAAATTGGAATCAACTTTTAGTTTCATTCATGACTCGTTTGAGCTTGAAAACAACTTGTAGCTTTATTTTTGACTAGATTGAAGTTGGAAAGAACTTGTAGCTTCATTCCAGACTCGTTTGAAACTGAAAATTACTTGTAGCTTCATTTTCGGTTGTTTGAAATTGGAATCAACTTGTAGTTTCATTCTTTACTCGTTTGTGCACGGAAACAATTTTTAGCTTCATTATTGACTAGATTGAAGTTGGAAACAACTTGTAGCTTCATTTTTGGTTGTTTGAAATTTGAATCAAGTTGTACTTTCATTCTTGACTCGTTTGAGCCCGAAAACAACTTGTAGCTTCATTATTGACTAGATTGAAGTTGGAAACAAGTTGTAGTTTAATTCCAAACTCGTTTGAAATTGAAAACAACTTGTAGCTTCATTTTTGGTTGTTTGAAATTGGAATCAAATTGTAGTATTATTTTTGATTCGTTTGAGCTTGTAAACCACTTGGAGCTTCATTATTGACTAGATTGAAGTTGGAAACAACTTGCAGCTTAATTCCAGACTCATTTGAAGTTAAAAACAACTTGTAGTTTCATTTTCGGTTGTTTGAAATTGGAATCAACTAGTAGTTTCATTCTTGACTCGTTTGTGCACGGAAACAATGTTTAGCTTCATTATCGACTAGATTGAAGTTGGAAACAACTTGTAGATTCATTCTAGACTCGTTTGAAGTTGAAAACAACTTGTAGCTTCATTTTCGGTCGTTTGAAATTGGAATCAACTTGTAGTTTCATTCTTGACTCGTTTGAGCTTGAAAACAACTTGTAGCTTTATTATTGACTAGATTGAAGTTGGAAACAACTTGTAGCTTCATTTTTGGTTGTTTGAAATTTGAATCAACTTGTACTTTCATTCTTGACTCGTTTGAGCCCGAAAACAACTTGTAGCTTCATTATTGACTAGGGGTCTGTTTGGGAGTGCTGTTAAAAATTGTTGTGCTGTCAGAAAAAGTGCTTGTAAAATAGGTGCTGTTGTAGAAATCAGATAATTGTTTGGTAATTTTTTGATATTACTTATTTTGAGTTATAATATTAAAAGAAATAATATTTTTGGTGAGGTTTTATATTGAAATCTATAACAGCATTCTGCAAAAGCTGAAAAGCAGCTTTTTCCAAAAGCATGGGAGGACCTGCTTTTTCTAACAGCAGCTTTTCAGCTAAAAGCTGCTGTTCAGAAAAGCTGCTTTTCGATTTACCAAACAGTTTTTCACCTGCTTTTCAGCAAAAAGCTGCTGTTGTTGTCTGCAACAGCAACCCCAAACAGTACCTAGATTGAAGTTGGAAACAAGTTGTAGTTTAATTCCAAACTCGTTTGAAATTGAATACAACTTTTAGCTTCATTTTTGGTTGTTTGAAATTGGAATCAAATTGTAGTATTATTTTTGATTCGTTTGAGCTTGTAAACCACTTGGAGCTTCATTATTGACTAGATTGAAGTTGGAAACAACTTGCAGCTTAATTCCAGACTCATTTGAAGTTAAAAACAACTTGTAGTTTCATTTTCGGTTGTTTGAAATTGGAATCAACTAGTAGTTTCATTCTTGACTCGTTTGTGCACGGAAACAATTTTTAGCTTCATTATCGACTAGATTGAAGTTGGAAACAACTTGTAGATTCATTCCAGACTCGTTTGAAGTTGAAAACAACTTGTAGCTTCATTTTCGGTTGTTTGAAATTGGAATCAACTTGTAGTTTCATTCTTGACTCGTTTGTGCACGGAAACAATTTTTAGCTTCATTATTGACTAGATTGAAGTTGGAAACAACTTGTAGCTTCATTTTTGGTTGTTTGAAATTTGAATCAACTTGTACTTTCATTCTTGACTCGTTTGAGCCCGAAAACAACTTGTAGCTTCATTATTGATTAGATTGAAGTTGGAAACAAGTTGTAGTTTAATTCTAAACTCGTTTGAAATTGAAAACAACTTGTAGCTTCATTTTTGGTTGTTTGAAATTGGAATCAAATTGTAGTATTATTTTTGATTCGTTTGAGCTTGTAAACCACTTGGAGCTTCATTATTGACTAGATTGAAGTTGGAAACAACTTGCAGCTTAATTCCAGACTCATTTGAAGTTGAAAACAACTTGTAGTTTCATTTTTGGTTGTTTGAAATTGGAATCAACTAGTAGTTTCATTCTTGACTCGTTTGTGCACGGAAACAATTTTTAGCTACCTTATCGACTAGATTGAAGTTGGAAACAACTTGTAGATTCATTCCAGACTCGTTTAAATATGAAAACAACTTGTAGCATCATTTTCGGTTGTTTGAAATTGGAATCAACTTGTAGTTTCATTCCCGACTCGTTTGAGCTTGAAAACAACTTGTAGCTTTTTTATTGACTAGATTGAAGTTGGAAACAACTTGTAGCTTCATTCTAGACTCGTTTGAAACTGAAAATTACTTGTAGTTTCATTTTCAGTTGTTTGAAATTGGAATCAACTTGTAGTTTCATTCTTGACTCGTTTGTGCACGGAAACAATTTTTAGCTTCATTATTGACTAGATTGAAGTTGGAAACAACTTGTAGCTTCATTTTTGGTTGTTTGAAATTCGAATCAACTTGTACTTTCATTCTTGACTCGTTTGAGCCCGAAAACAACTTGTAGCTTCATTATTGACTAGATTGAAGTTGGAAACAAGTTGTAGTTTTATTCCAAACTCGTTTGAAATTGAAAACAATTTGTAGCTTCATTTTTGGTTGTTTGAAATTGGAATCAAATTGTAGTATTATTTTTGATTCGTTTGAGCTTGTGAACCACTTGGAGCTTCATTATTGACTAGATCGAAGTTGGAAACAACTTGCAGCTTAATACCAGACTCATTTGAAGTTGAAAACAACTTGTAGTTTCATTTTTGGTTGTTTGAAATTGGAATCAACTTGTAGTTTCATTCTTGACTCGTTTGAGCTTGAAATCAACTTGTAGCTTTATTATTGACTTGATTGAAGTTGGAAACAACTTGTAGCTTCATTCCGGACTCGTTTGTAGTTGAAAACAACTTGTAGTTTCATTTTTGGTTGTTTGAAATTGGAATCAACTTTTAGTTTCATTCATGACTCGTTTGAGCTTGTAAACCACTTGGAGCTTCATTATTGACTAGATTGAAGTTGGAAACAACTTGCAGCTTAATTCCAGACTCATTTGAAGTTGAAAACAACTTGTAGTTTCATTTTTGGTTGTTTGAAATTGGAATCAACTAGTAGTTTCATTCTTGACTCGTTTGTGCACGGAAACAATTTTTAGCTACCTTATCGACTAGATTGAAGTTGGAAACAACTTGTAGATTCATTCCAGACTCGTTTAAAGTTGAAAACAACTTGTAGCATCATTTTCGGTTGTTTGAAATTGGAATCAACTTGTAGTTTCATTCCTGACTCGTTTGAGCTTGAAAACAACTTGTAGCTTTTTTATTGACTAGATTGAAGTTGGAAACAACTTGTAGCTTCATTCTAGACTCGTTTGAAACTGAAAATTACTTGTAGTTTCATTTTCAGTTGTTTGAAATTGGAATCAACTTGTAGTTTCATTCTTGACTCGTTTGTGCACGGAAACAATTTTTAGCTTCATTATTGACTAGATTGAAGTTGGAAACAACTTGTAGCTTCATTTTTGGTTGTTTGAAATTCGAATCAACTTGTACTTTCATTCTTGACTCGTTTGAGCCCGAAAACAACTTGTAGCTTCATTATTGACTAGATTGAAGTTGGAAACAAGTTGTAGTTTTATTCCAAACTCGTTTGAAATTGAAAACAATTTGTAGCTTCATTTTTGGTTGTTTGAAATTGGAATCAAATTGTAGTATTATTTTTGATTCGTTTGAGCTTGTGAACCACTTGGAGCTTCATTATTGACTAGATCGAAGTTGGAAACAACTTGCAGCTTAATACCAGACTCATTTGAAGTTGAAAACAACTTGTAGTTTCATTTTTGGTTGTTTGAAATTGGAATCAACTTGTAGTTTCATTCTTGACTCGTTTGAGCTTGAAATCAACTTGTAGCTTTATTATTGACTTGATTGAAGTTGGAAACAACTTGTAGCTTCATTCCGGACTCGTTTGTAGTTGAAAACAACTTGTAGTTTCATTTTTGGTTGTTTGAAATTGGAATCAACTTTTAGTTTCATTCATGACTCGTTTGAGCTTGAAAACAACTTGTAGCTTTATTTTTGACTAGATTGAAGTTGGAAAGAACTTGTAGCTTCATTCCAGACTCGTTTGAAACTGAAAATTACTTGTAGCTTCATTTTCGGTTGTTTGAAATTGGAATCAACTTGTAGTTTCATTCTTTACTCGTTTGTGCACGGAAACAATTTTTAGCTTCATTATTGACTAGATTGAAGTTGGAAACAACTTGTAGCTTCATTTTTGGTTGTTTGAAATTTGAATCAACTTGTACTTTCATTCTTGACTCGTTTGAGCCCGAAAACAACTTGTAGCTTCATTATTGACTAGATTGAAGTTGGAAACAAGTTGTAGTTTAATTCCAAACTCGTTTGAAATTGAAAACAACTTGTAGCTTCATTTTTGGTTGTTTGAAATTGGAATCAAATTGTAGTATTATTTTTGATTCGTTTGAGCTTGTAAACCACTTGTAGCTTCATTATTGACTAGATTGAAGTTGGAAACAACTTGCAGCTTAATTCCAGACTCATTTGAAGTTAAAAACAACTTGTAGTTTCATTTTCGGTTGTTTGAAATTGGAATCAACTAGTAGTTTCATTCTTGACTCGTTTGTGCACGGAAACAATGTTTAGCTTCATTATCGACTAGATTGAAGTTGGAAACAACTTGTAGATTCATTCTAGACTCGTTTGAAGTTGAAAACAACTTGTAGCTTCATTTTCGGTTGTTTGAAATTGGAATCAACTTGTGTTTCATTCTTGACTCGTTTGTGCACGGAAACAATTTTTAGCTTCATTATTGACTAGATTGAAGTTGGAAACAACTTGTAGCTTCATTTTTGGTTGTTTGAAATTTGAATCAACTTGTACTTTCATTCTTGACTCGTTTGAGCCCGAAAACAACTTGTAGCTTCATTATTGATTAGATTGAAGTTGGAAACAAGTTGTAGTTTAATTCTAAACTCGTTTGAAATTGAAAACAACTTGTAGCTTCATTTTTGGTTGTTTGAAATTGGAATCAAATTGTAGTATTATTTTTGATTCGTTTGAGCTTGTAAACCACTTGGAGCTTCATTATTGACTAGATTGAAGTTGGAAACAACTTGCAGCTTAATTCCAGACTCATTTGAAATTGAAAACAACTTGTAGTTTCATTTTTGGTTGTTTGAAATTGGAATCAACTAGTAGTTTCATTCTTGACTCGTTTGTGCACGGAAACAATTTTTAGCTACCTTATCGACTAGATTGAAGTTGGAAACAACTTGTAGATTCATTCCAGACTCGTTTAAAGTTGAAAACAACTTGTAGCATCATTTTCGGTTGTTTGAAATTGGAATCAGCTTGTAGTTTCATTCCTGACTCGTTTGAGCTTGAAAACAACTTGTAGCTTTTTTATTGACTAGATTGAAGTTGGAAACAACTTGTAGCTTCATTTTAGACTCGTTTGAAACTGAAAATTACTTGTAGTTTCATTTTCAGTTGTTTGAAATTGGAATCAACTTGTAGTTTCATTCTTGACTCGTTTGTGCACGGAAACAATTTTTAGCTTCATTATTGACTAGATTGAAGTTGGAAACAACTTGTAGCTTCATTTTTGGTTGTTTGAAATTCGAATCAACTTGTACTTTCATTCTTGACTCGTTTGAGCCCGAAAACAACTTGTAGCTTCATTATTGACTAGATTGAAGTTGGAAACAAGTTGTAGTTTTATTCCAAACTCGTTTGAAATTGAAAACAATTTGTAGCTTCATTTTTGGTTGTTTGAAATTGGAATCAAATTGTAGTATTATTTTTGATTCGTTTGAGCTTGTGAACCACTTGGAGCTTCATTATTGACTAGATCGAAGTTGGAAACAACTTGCAGCTTAATACCAGACTCATTTGAAGTTGAAAACAACTTGTAGTTTCATTTTTGGTTGTTTGAAATTGGAATCAACTTGTAGTTTCATTCTTGACTCGTTTGAGCTTGAAATCAACTTGTAGCTTTATTATTGACTTGATTGAAGTTGGAAACAACTTGCAGCTTCATTCCAGACTAGTTTGTAGTTGAAAACAACTTGTAGTTTCATTTTTGGTTGTTTGAAATTGGAATCAACTTTTAGTTTCATTCATGACTCGTTTGAGCTTGAAAACAACTTGTAGCTTTATTTCTGACTAGATTGAAGTTGGAAAGAACTTGTAGCTTCATTCCAGACTCGTTTGAAACTGAAAATTACTTGTAGCTTCATTTTCGGTTGTTTGAAATTGGAATCAACTTGTAGTTTCATTCTTTACTCGTTTGTGCACGGAAACAATTTTTAGCTTCATTATTGACTAGATTGAAGTTGGAAACAACTTGTAGCTTCATTTTTGGTTGTTTGAAATTTGAATCAACTTGTACTTTCATTCTTGACTCGTTTGAGCCCGAAAACAACTTGTAGCTTCATTATTGACTAGATTGAAGTTGGAAACAAGTTGTAGTTTAATTCCAAACTCGTTTGAAATTGAAAACAACTTGTAGCTTCATTTTTGGTTGTTTGAAATTGGAATCAAATTGTAGTATTATTTTTGATTCGTTTGAGCTTGTAAACCACTTGGAGCTTCATTATTGACTAGATTGAAGTTGGAAACAACTTGCAGCTTAATTCCAGACTCATTTGAAGTTAAAAACAACTTGTAGTTTCATTTTCGGTTGTTTGAAATTGGAATCAACTAGTAGTTTCATTCTTGACTCGTTTGTGCACGGAAACAATGTTTAGCTTCATTATCGACTAGATTGAAGTTGGAAACAACTTGTAGATTCATTCTAGACTCGTTTGAAGTTGAAAACAACTTGTAGCTTCATTTTCGGTCGTTTGAAATTGGAATCAACTTGTAGTTTCATTCTTGACTCGTTTGAGCTTGAAAACAACTTGTAGCTTTATTATTGACTAGATTGAAGTTGGAAACAACTTGTAGCTTCATTTTTGGTTGTTTGAAATTTGAATCAACTTGTACTTTCATTCTTGACTCGTTTGAGCCCGAAAACAACTTGTAGCTTCATTATTGACTAGATTGATGTTGGAAACAAGTTGTAGTTTAATTCCAAACTCGTTTGAAATTGAATACAACTTTTAGCTTCATTTTTGGTTGTTTGAAATTGGAATCAAATCGTAGTATTATTTTTGATTCGTTTGAGCTTGTAAACCACTTGGAGCTTCATTATTGACTAGATTGAAGTTGGAAACAACTTGCAGCTTAATTCCAGACTCATTTGAAGTTAAAAACAACTTGTAGTTTCATTTTCGGTTGTTTGAAATTGGAATCAACTAGTAGTTTCATTCTTGACTCGTTTGTGCACGGAAACAATTTTTAGCTTCATTATCGACTAGATTGAAGTTGGAAACAACTTGTAGATTCATTCCAGACTCGTTTGAAGTTGAAAACAACTTGTAGCTTCATTTTCGGTTGTTTGAAATTGGAATCAACTTGTAGTTTCATTCTTGACTCGTTTGTGCACGGAAACAATTTTTAGCTTCATTATTGACTAGATTGAAGTTGGAAACAACTTGTAGCTTCATTTTTGGTTGTTTGAAATTTGAATCAACTTGTACTTTCATTCTTGACTCGTTTGAGCCCGAAAACAACTTGTAGCTTCATTATTGATTAGATTGAAGTTGGAAACAAGTTGTAGTTTAATTCTAAACTCGTTTGAAATTGAAAACAACTTGTAGCTTCATTTTTGGTTGTTTGAAATTGGAATCAAATTGTAGTATTATTTTTGATTCGTTTGAGCTTGTAAACCACTTGGAGCTTCATTATTGACTAGATTGAAGTTGGAAACAACTTGCAGCTTAATTCCAGACTCATTTGAAGTTGAAAACAACTTGTAGTTTCATTTTTGGTTGTTTGAAATTGGAATCAACTAGTAGTTTCATTCTTGACTCGTTTGTGCACGGAAACAATTTTTAGCTACCTTATCGACTAGATTGAAGTTGGAAACAACTTGTAGATTCATTCCAGACTCGTTTAAAGTTGAAAACAACTTGTAGCATCATTTTCGGTTGTTTGAAATTGGAATCAACTTGTAGTTTCATTCCTGACTCGTTTGAGCTTGAAAACAACTTGTAGCTTTTTTATTGACTAGATTGAAGTTGGAAACAACTTGTAGCTTCATTCTAGACTCGTTTGAAACTGAAAATTACTTGTAGTTTCATTTTCAGTTGTTTGAAATTGGAATCAACTTGTAGTTTCATTCTTGACTCGTTTGTGCACGGAAACAATTTTTAGCTTCATTATTGACTAGACTGAAGTTGGAAACAACTTGTAGCTTCATTTTTGGTTGTTTGAAATTCGAATCAACTTGTACTTTCATTCTTGACTCGTTTGAGCCCGAAAACAACTTGTAGCTTCATTATTGACTAGATTGAAGTTGGAAACAAGTTGTAGTTTTATTCCAAACTCGTTTGAAATTGAAAACAATTTGTAGCTTCATTTTTGGTTGTTTGAAATTGGAATCAAATTGTAGTATTATTTTTGATTCGTTTGAGCTTGTGAACCACTTGGAGCTTCATTATTGACTAGATCGAAGTTGGAAACAACTTGCAGCTTAATACCAGACTCATTTGAAGTTGAAAACAACTTGTAGTTTCATTTTTGGTTGTTTGAAATTGGAATCAACTTGTAGTTTCATTCTTGACTCGTTTGAGCTTGAAATCAACTTGTAGCTTTATTATTGACTTGATTGAAGTTGGAAACAACTTGTAGCTTCATTCCAGACTCGTTTGTAGTTGAAAACAACTTGTAGTTTCATTTTTGGTTGTTTGAAATTGGAATCAACTTTTAGTTTCATTCATGACTCGTTTGAGCTTGAAAACAACTTGTAGCTTTATTTTTGACTAGATTGAAGTTGGAAAGAACTTGTAGCTTCATTCCAGACTCGTTTGAAACTGAAAATTACTTGTAGCTTCATTTTCGGTTGTTTGAAATTGGAATCAACTTGTAGTTTCATTCTTTACTCGTTTGTGCACGGAAACAATTTTTAGCTTCATTATTGACTAGATTGAAGTTGGAAACAACTTGTAGCTTCATTTTTGGTTGTTTGAAATTTGAATCAACTTGTACTTTCATTCTTGACTCGTTTGAGCCCGAAAACAACTTGTAGCTTCATTATTGACTAGATTGAAGTTGGAAACAAGTTGTAGTTTAATTCCAAACTCGTTTGAAATTGAAAACAACTTGTAGCTTCATTTTTGGTTGTTTGAAATTGGAATCAAATTGTAGTATTATTTTTGATTCGTTTGAGCTTGTAAACCACTTGTAGCTTCATTATTGACTAGATTGAAGTTGGAAACAACTTGCAGCTTAATTCCAGACTCATTTGAAGTTAAAAACAACTTGTAGTTTCATTTTCGGTTGTTTGAAATTGGAATCAACTAGTAGTTTCATTCTTGACTCGTTTGTGCACGGAAACAATGTTTAGCTTCATTATCGACTAGATTGAAGTTGGAAACAACTTGTAGATTCATTCTAGACTCGTTTGAAGTTGAAAACAACTTGTAGCTTCATTTTCGGTTGTTTGAAATTGGAATCAACTTGTGTTTCATTCTTGACTCGTTTGTGCACGGAAACAATTTTTAGCTTCATTATTGACTAGATTGAAGTTGGAAACAACTTGTAGCTTCATTTTTGGTTGTTTGAAATTTGAATCAACTTGTACTTTCATTCTTGACTCGTTTGAGCCCGAAAACAACTTGTAGCTTCATTATTGACTAGATTGAAGTTGGAAACAAGTTGTAGTTTAATTCCAAACTCGTTTGAAATTGAAAACAACTTGTAGCTTCATTTTTGGTTGTTTGAAATTGGAATCAAATTGTAGTATTATTTTTGATTCGTTTGAGCTTGTAAACCACTTGGAGCTTCATTATTGACTAGATTGAAGTTGGAAACAACTTGCAGCTTAATTCCAGACTCATTTGAAGTTAAAAACAACTTGTAGTTTCATTTTCGGTTGTTTGAAATTGGAATCAACTAGTAGTTTCAATCTTGACTCGTTTGTGCACGGAAACAATTTTTAGCTTTATTATCGACTAGATTGAAGTTGGAAACAACTTGTAGATTCATTCCAGACTCGTTTGAAGTTGAAAACAACTTGTAACTTCATTTTCGGTTGTTTGAAATTGGAATCAACTTGTAGTTTCATTCTTGACTCGTTTGTGCACGGAAACAATTTTTAGCTTCATTATTGACTAGATTGAAGTTGGAAACAACTTGTAGCTTCATTTTTGGTTGTTTGAAATTTGAATCAACTTGTACTTTCATTCTTGACTCGTTTGAGCCCAAAAACAACTTGTAGCTTCATTATTGATTAGATTGAAGTTGGAAACAAGTTGTAGTTTAATTCTAAACTCGTTTGAAATTGAAAACAACTTGTAGCTTCATTTTTGGTTGTTTGAAATTGGAATCAAATTGTAGTATTATTTTTGATTCGTTTGAGCTTGTAAACCACTTGGAGCTTCATTATTGACTAGATTGAAGTTGGAAACAACTTGCAGCTTAATTCCAGACTCATTTGAAGTTGAAAACAACTTGTAGTTTCATTTTTGGTTGTTTGAAATTGGAATCAACTAGTAGTTTCATTCTTGACTCGTTTGTGCACGGAAACAATTTTTAGCTACCTTATCGACTAGATTGAAGTTGGAAACAACTTATAGATTCATTCCAGACTCGTTTAAAGTTGAAAACAACTTGTAGCATCATTTTCGGTTGTTTGAAATTGGAATCAACTTGTAGTTTCATTCCTGACTCGTTTGAGCTTGAAAACAACTTGTAGCTTTTTTATTGACTAGATTGAAGTTGGAAACAACTTGTAGCTTCATTCTAGACTCGTTTGAAACTGAAAATTACTTGTAGTTTCATTTTCAGTTGTTTGAAATTGGAATCAACTTGTAGTTTCATTCTTGACTCGTTTGTGCACGGAAACAATTTTTAGCTTCATTATTGACTAGATTGAAGTTGGAAACAACTTGTAGCTTCATTTTTGGTTGTTTGAAATTCGAATCAACTTGTACTTTCATTCTTGACTCGTTTGAGCCCGAAAACAACTTGTAGCTTCATTATTGACTAGATTGAAGTTGGAAACAAGTTGTAGTTTTATTCCAAACTCGTTTGAAATTGAAAACAATTTGTAGCTTCATTTTTGGTTGTTTGAAATTGGAATCAAATTGTAGTATTATTTTTGATTCGTTTGAGCTTGTGAACCACTTGGAGCTTCATTATTGACTAGATCGAAGTTGGAAACAACTTGCAGCTTAATACCAGACTCATTTGAAGTTGAAAACAACTTGTAGTTTCATTTTTGGTTGTTTGAAATTGGAATCAACTTGTAGTTTCATTCTTGACTCGTTTGAGCTTGAAATCAACTTGTAGCTTTATTATTGACTTGATTGAAGTTGGAAACAACTTGTAGCTTCATTCCAGACTCGTTTGTAGTTGAAAACAACTTGTAGTTTCATTTTTGGTTGTTTGAAATTGGAATCAACTTTTAGTTTCATTCATGACTCGTTTGAGCTTGAAAACAACTTGTAGCTTTATTTTTGACTAGATTGAAGTTGGAAAGAACTTGTAGCTTCATTCCAGACTCGTTTGAAACTGAAAATTACTTGTAGCTTCATTTTCGGTTGTTTGAAATTGGAATCAACTTGTAGTTTCATTCTTTACTCGTTTGTGCACGGAAACAATTTTTAGCTTCATTATTGACTAGATTGAAGTTGGAAACAACTTGTAGCTTCATTTTTGGTTGTTTGAAATTTGAATCAACTTGTACTTTCATTCTTGACTCGTTTGAGCCCGAAAACAACTTGTAGCTTCATTATTGACTAGATTGAAGTTGGAAACAAGTTGTAGTTTAATTCCAAACTCGTTTGAAATTGAAAACAACTTGTAGCTTCATTTTTGGTTGTTTGAAATTGGAATCAAATTGTAGTATTATTTTTGATTCGTTTGAGCTTGTAAACCACTTGTAGCTTCATTATTGACTAGATTGAAGTTGGAAACAACTTGCAGCTTAATTCCAGACTCATTTGAAGTTAAAAACAACTTGTAGTTTCATTTTCGGTTGTTTGAAATTGGAATCAACTAGTAGTTTCATTCTTGACTCGTTTGTGCACGGAAACAATGTTTAGCTTCATTATCGACTAGATTGAAGTTGGAAACAACTTGTAGATTCATTCTAGACTCGTTTGAAGTTGAAAACAACTTGTAGCTTCATTTTCGGTCGTTTGAAATTGGAATCAACTTGTAGTTTCATTCATGACTCGTTTGAGCTTGAAAACAACTTGTAGCTTTATTATTGACTAGATTGAAGTTGGAAACAACTTGTAGCTTCATTTTTGGTTGTTTGAAATTTGAATCAACTTGTACTTTCATTCTTGACTCGTTTGAGCCCGAAAACAACTTGTAGCTTCATTATTGACTAGATTGAAGTTGGAAACAAGTTGTAGTTTAATTCCAAACTCGTTTGAAATTGAATACAACTTTTAGCTTCATTTTTGGTTGTTTGAAATTGGAATCAAATTGTAGTATTATTTTTGATTCGTTTGAGCTTGTAAACCACTTGGAGCTTCATTATTGACTAGATTGAAGTTGGAAACAACTTGCAGCTTAATTCCAGACTCATTTGAAGTTAAAAACAACTTGTAGTTTCATTTTCGGTTGTTTGAAATTGGAATCAACTAGTAGTTTCATTCTTGACTCGTTTGTGCACGGAAACAATTTTTAGCTTCATTATCGACTAGATTGAAGTTGGAAACAACTTGTAGATTCATTCCAGACTCGTTTGAAGTTGAGAACAACTTGTAGCTTCATTTTCGGTTGTTTGAAATTAGAATCAACTTGTAGTTTCATTCTTGACTCGTTTGTGCACGGAAACAATTTTGAGCTTCATTATTGACTAGATTGAAGTTGGAAACAACTTGTAGCTTCATTTTTGGTTGTTTGAAATTTGAATCAACTTGTACTTTCATTCTTGACTCGTTTGAGCCCGAAAACAACTTGTAGCTTCATTATTGACTAGATTGAAGTTGGAAACAACTTGCAGCTTAATCCCAGACTCATTTGAAGTTGAAAACAACTTGTAGTTTCATTTTTGGTTCTTTGAAATTGGAATCAACTTGTAGTTTCATTCTTGACTCGTTTGAGCTTGAAATCAACTTGTAACTATACTAGATTGAAGTTGGAAACAACTTGTAGCCTCATTCCAGACTCGTTTGAAGTTGAAAACAACTTGTAGTTTCATTTTTGGTTGTTTGAAATTGGAATCAACTTTTAGTTTCATTCTTGACTCGTTTGAGCTTGAAAACAACTTGTAGCTTTATTATTGACTAGATTGAAGTTGGAAACAACTTTTAGCTTCATTCCAGACTCGTTTGAAACTGAAAATTACTTGTAGCTTCATTTTCGGTTGTTTGAAATTGGAATCAACTTGTAGTTTCATTATTGACTCGTTTGTGCACGGAAACAATTTTTAGCCTTATTATCGACTAGATTGTAGCTGGAAACAACTTGTAGATTCATTCCAGACTCGTTTAAAGTTGAAAACCACTTGTAGCTTCATTTTTGGTTGTTTGAAATTGGACTCAAATTGTAGTATTATTTTGGATTCGTTTGAGCTTGTAAACCACTTGGAGCTTCATTATTGACTAGATTGAAGTTGGAAACAACTTGTAGATTCATTCCATACTCATTTGAAGTTGAAAACAACTTGTAGCTTCATTTTCGGTTGTTTGAAATTGGAATCAACTTGTAGCTTCATTCATGACTCGTTTGAGCTTGAAAACAACTTGTAGCTTTATTATTGACTAGATTGAAGTTGGAAACAACTTGTAGCTTCATTCTAGACTCGTTTGAAACTGAAAATTACTTGTAGCTTCATTTTCGGTTGTTTGAAATTGGAATCAACTTGTAGTTTCATTCTTGACTCGTTTGTGCACGGAAACAATTTTTAGCTTCATTATTGACTAGATTGAAGTTGGAAACAACTTGTAGCTTCATTTTTGGTTGTTTGAATTTTGAATCAACTTGTACTTTCATTCTTGACTCGTTTGAGCCCGAAAACAACTTGTAGCTTCATTATTGACTAGATTGAAGTTGGAAACAAGTTGTAGTTTAATTCCAAACTCGTTTGAAATTGAAAACAACTTGTAGCTTCATTTTTGGTTGTTTGAAATTGGAATCAAATTGTAGTATTATTTTTGATTCGTTTGAGCTTGTAAACCACTTGGAGCTTCATTATTGACTAGATTGAAGTTGGAAACAACTTGCAGCTTAATTCCAGTCTCATTTGAAGTTAAAAACAACTTGTAGTTTCATTTTTGGTTGTTTGAAATTAGAATCAACTTGTAGTTTCATTCTTGACTCGTTTGTGCACGGAAACAATTTTGAGCTTCATTATTGACTAGATTGAAGTTGGAAACAACTTGTAGCTTCATTTTTGGTTGTTTGAAATTTGAATCAACTTGTACTTTCATTCTTGACTCGTTTGAGCCCGAAAACAACTTGTAGCTTCATTATTGACTAGATTGAAGTTGGAAACAAGTTGTAGTTTTATTCCAAACTCGTTTGAAATTGAAAACAACTTGTAGCTTCATTTTTGGTTGTTTGAAATTGGAATCAAATTGTAGTATTATTTTTGATTCGTTTGAGCTTGTAAACCACTTGGAGCTTCATTATTGACTAGATCGAAGTTGGAAACAACTTGCAGCTTAATCCCAGACTCATTTGAAGTTGAAAACAACTTGTAGTTTCATTTTTGGTTCTTTGAAATTGGAATCAACTTGTAGTTTCATTCTTGACTCGTTTGAGCTTGAAATCAACTTGTAGCTATACTAGATTGAAGTTGGAAACAACTTGTAGCCTCATTCCAGACTCGTTTGAAGTTGAAAACAACTTGTAGTTTCATTTTTGGTTGTTTGAAATTGGAATCAACTTTTAGTTTCATTCTTGACTCGTTTGAGCTTGAAAACAACTTGTAGCTTTATTATTGACTAGATTGAAGTTGGAAACAACTTTTAGCTTCATTCCAGACTCGTTTGAAACTGAAAATTACTTGTAGCTTCATTTTCGGTTGTTTGAAATTGGAATCAACTTGTAGTTTCATTCTTGACTCGTTTGTGCACGGAAACAATTTTTAGCCTTATTATCGACTAGATTGTAGCTGGAAACAACTTGTAGATTCATTCCAGACTCGTTTAAAGTTGAAAACCACTTGTAGCTTCATTTTTGGTTGTTTGAAATTGGACTCAAATTGTAGTATTATTTTTGATTCGTTTGAGCTTGTAAACCACTTGGAGTTTCATTATTGACTAGATTGAAGTCGGAAACAACTTGTAGATTCATTCCAGACTCATTTGAAGTTGAAAACAACTTGTAGCTTCATTTTCGGTTGTTTGAAATTGGAATCAACTTGTAGCTTCATTCATGACTCGTTTGAGCTTGAAAACAACTTGTAGCTTTATTATTGACTAGATTGAAGTTGGAAACAACTTGTAGCTTCATTCTAGACTCGTTTGAAACTGAAAATTACTTGTAGCTTCATTTTCGGTTGTTTGAAATTGGAATCAACTTGTAGTTTCATTCTTGACACGTTTGTGCACGGAAACAATTTTAAGCTTCATTATTGACTAGATTGAAGTTGGAAACAACTTGTAGCTTCATTTTTGGTTGTTTGAAATTTGAATCAACTTGTACTTTCATTCTTGACTCGTTTGAGCCCGAAAACAACTTGTAGCTTCATTATTGACTAGATTGAAGTTGGAAACAAGTTGTAGTTTAATTCCAAACTCGTTTGAAATTGAAAACAACTTGTAGCTTCATTTTTGGTTGTTTGAAATTGGAATCAAATTGTAGTATTATTTTTGATTCGTTTGAGCTTGTAAACCACTTGGAGCTTCATTATTGACTAGATTGAAGTTGGAAACAACTTGCAGCTTAATTCCAGACTCATTTGAAGTTGAAAACAACTTGTAGTTTCATTTTTGGTTGCTTGAAATTGGAATCAACTAGTAGTTTCATTCTTGACTCGTTTGTGCACGGAAACAATTTTTAGCTTCATTATCGACTAGATTGAAGTTGGAAACAACTTGTAGATTCATTCCAGACTCGTTTGAAGTTGAAAACAACTTGTAGCTTCATTTTCGGTTGTTTGAAATTGGAATCAACTTGTAGTTTCATTCTTGACTCGTTTGTGCACGGAAACAATTTTTAGCCTTATTATCGACTAGATTGTAGCTGGAAACAACTTGTAGATTCATTCCAGACTCGTTTAAAGTTGAAAACCACTTGTAGCTTCATTTTTGGTTGTTTGAAATTGGACTCAAATTGTAGTATTATTTTTGATTCGTTTGAGCTTGTAAACCACTTGGAGTTTCATTATTGACTAGATTGAAGTTGGAAACAACTTGTAGATTCATTCCAGACTCATTTGAAGTTGAAAACAACTTGTAGCTTCATTTTCGGTTGTTTGAAATTGGAATCAACTTGTAGCTTCATTCATGACTCGTTTGAGCTTGAAAACAACTTGTAGCTTTATTATTGACTAGATTGAAGTTGGAAACAACTTGTAGCTTCATTCTAGACTCGTTTGAAACTGAAAATTACTTGTAGCTTCATTTTCGGTTGTTTGAAATTGGAATCAACTTGTAGTTTCATTCTTGACACGTTTGTGCACGGAAACAATTTTAAGCTTCATTATTGACTAGATTGAAGTTGGAAACAACTTGTAGCTTCATTTTTGGTTGTTTGAAATTTGAATCAACTTGTACTTTCATTCTTGACTCGTTTGAGCCCGAAAACAACTTGTAGCTTCATTATTGACTAGATTGAAGTTGGAAACAAGTTGTAGTTTAATTCCAAACTCGTTTGAAATTGAAAACAACTTGTAGCTTCATTTTTGGTTGTTTGAAATTGGAATCAAATTGTAGTATTATTTTTGATTCGTTTGAGCTTGTAAACCACTTGGAGCTTCATTATTGACTAGATTGAAGTTGGAAACAACTTGCAGCTTAATTCCAGACTCATTTGAAGTTGAAAACAACTTGTAGTTTCATTTTTGGTTGCTTGAAATTGGAATCAACTAGTAGTTTCATTCTTGACTCGTTTGTGCACGGAAACAATTTTTAGCTTCATTATCGACTAGATTGAAGTTGGAAACAACTTGTAGATTCATTCCAGACTCGTTTGAAGTTGAAAACAACTTGTAGCTTCATTTTCGGTTGTTTGAAATTGGAATCAACTTGTAGTTTCATTCTTGACTCGTTTGTGCACGGAAACAATTTTTAGCCTTATTATCGACTAGATTGTAGCTGGAAACAACTTGTAGATTCATTCCAGACTCGTTTAAAGTTGAAAACCACTTGTAGCTTCATTTTTGGTTGTTTGAAATTGGACTCAAATTGTAGTATTATTTTTGATTCGTTTGAGCTTGTAAACCACTTGGAGTTTCATTATTGACTAGATTGAAGTTGGAAACAACTTGTAGATTCATTCCAGACTCATTTGAAGTTGAAAACAACTTGTAGCTTCATTTTCGGTTGTTTGAAATTGGAACCAACTTGTAGCTTCATTCATGACTCGTTTGAGCTTGAAAACAACTTGTAGCTTTATTATTGACTAGATTGAAGTTGGAAACAACTTGTAGCTTCATTTTTGGTTGTTTGAAATTTGAATCAACTTGTACTTTCATTCTTGACTCGTTTGAGCCCGAAAACAACTTGTAGCTTCATTATTGACTAGATTGAAGTTGGAAACAAGTTGTAGTTTAATTCCAAACTCGTTTGAAATTGAATACAACTTTTAGCTTCATTTTTGGTTGTTTGAAATTGGAATCAAATTGTAGTATTATTTTTGATTCGTTTGAGCTTGTAAACCACTTGGAGCTTCATTATTGACTAGATTGAAGTTGGAAACAACTTGCAGCTTAATTCCAGACTCATTTGAAGTTAAAAACAACTTGTAGTTTCATTTTCGGTTGTTTGAAATTGGAATCAACTAGTAGTTTCATTCTTGACTCGTTTGTGCACGGAAACAATTTTTAGCTTCATTATCGACTAGATTGAAGTTGGAAACAACTTGTAGATTCATTCCAGACTCGTTTGAAGTTGAGAACAACTTGTAGCTTCATTTTCGGTTGTTTGAAATTAGAATCAACTTGTAGTTTCATTCTTGACTCGTTTGTGCACGGAAACAATTTTGAGCTTCATTATTGACTAGATTGAAGTTGGAAACAACTTGTAGCTTCATTTTTGGTTGTTTGAAATTTGAATCAACTTGTACTTTCATTCTTGACTCGTTTGAGCCCGAAAACAACTTGTAGCTTCATTATTGACTAGATTGAAGTTGGAAACAACTTGCAGCTTAATCCCAAACTCATTTGAAGTTGAAAACAACTTGTAGTTTCATTTTTGGTTCTTTGAAATTGGAATCAACTTGTAGTTTCATTCTTGACTCGTTTGAGCTTGAAATCAACTTGTAACTATACTAGATTGAAGTTGGAAACAACTTGTAGCCTCATTCCAGACTCGTTTGAAGTTGAAAACAACTTGTAGTTTCATTTTTGGTTGTTTGAAATTGGAATCAACTTTTAGTTTCATTCTTGACTCGTTTGAGCTTGAAAACAACTTGTAGCTTTATTATTGACTAGATTGAAGTTGGAAACAACTTTTAGCTTCATTCCAGACTCGTTTGAAACTGAAAATTACTTGTAGCTTCATTTTCGGTTGTTTGAAATTGGAATCAACTTGTAGTTTCATTATTGACTCGTTTGTGCACGGAAACAATTTTTAGCCTTATTATCGACTAGATTGTAGCTGGAAACAACTTGTAGATTCATTCCAGACTCGTTTAAAGTTGAAAACCACTTGTAGCTTCATTTTTGGTTGTTTGAAATTGGACTCAAATTGTAGTATTATTTTGGATTCGTTTGAGCTTGTAAACCACTTGGAGCTTCATTATTGACTAGATTGAAGTTGGAAACAACTTGTAGATTCATTCCATACTCATTTGAAGTTGAAAACAACTTGTAGCTTCATTTTCGGTTGTTTGAAATTGGAATCAACTTGTAGCTTCATTCATGACTCGTTTGAGCTTGAAAACAACTTGTAGCTTTATTATTGACTAGATTGAAGTTGGAAACAACTTGTAGCTTCATTCTAGACTCGTTTGAAACTGAAAATTACTTGTAGCTTCATTTTCGGTTGTTTGAAATTGGAATCAACTTGTAGTTTCATTCTTGACTCGTTTGTGCACGGAAACAATTTTTAGCTTCATTATTGACTAGATTGAAGTTGGAAACAACTTGTAGCTTCATTTTTGGTTGTTTGAATTTTGAATCAACTTGTACTTTCATTCTTGACTCGTTTGAGCCCGAAAACAACTTGTAGCTTCATTATTGACTAGATTGAAGTTGGAAACAAGTTGTAGTTTAATTCCAAACTCGTTTGAAATTGAAAACAACTTGTAGCTTCATTTTTGGTTGTTTGAAATTGGAATCAAATTGTAGTATTATTTTTGATTCGTTTGAGCTTGTAAACCACTTGGAGCTTCATTATTGACTAGATTGAAGTTGGAAACAACTTGCAGCTTAATTCCAGTCTCATTTGAAGTTAAAAACAACTTGTAGTTTCATTTTTGGTTGTTTGAAATTAGAATCAACTTGTAGTTTCATTCTTGACTCGTTTGTGCACGGAAACAATTTTGAGCTTCATTATTGACTAGATTGAAGTTGGAAACAACTTGTAGCTTCATTTTTGGTTGTTTGAAATTTGAATCAACTTGTACTTTCATTCTTGACTCGTTTGAGCCCGAAAACAACTTGTAGCTTCATTATTGACTAGATTGAAGTTGGAAACAAGTTGTAGTTTTATTCCAAACTCGTTTGAAATTGAAAACAACTTGTAGCTTCATTTTTGGTTGTTTGAAATTGGAATCAAAATGTAGTATTATTTTTGATTCGTTTGAGCTTGTAAACCACTTGGAGCTTCATTATTGACTAGATCGAAGTTGGAAACAACTTGCAGCTTAATCCCAGACTCATTTGAAGTTGAAAACAACTTGTAGTTTCATTTTTGGTTCTTTGAAATTGGAATCAACTTGTAGTTTCATTCTTGACTCGTTTGAGCTTGAAATCAACTTGTAGCTATACTAGATTGAAGTTGGAAACAACTTGTAGCCTCATTCCAGACTCGTTTGAAGTTGAAAACAACTTGTAGTTTCATTTTTGGTTGTTTGAAATTGGAATCAACTTTTAGTTTCATTCTTGACTCGTTTGAGCTTGAAAACAACTTGTAGCTTTATTATTGACTAGATTGAAGTTGGAAACAACTTTTAGCTTCATTCCAGACTCGTTTGAAACTGAAAATTACTTGTAGCTTCATTTTCGGTTGTTTGAAATTGGAATCAACTTGTAGTTTCATTCTTGACTCGTTTGTGCACGGAAACAATTTTTAGCCTTATTATCGACTAGATTGTAGCTGGAAACAACTTGTAGATTCATTCCAGACTCGTTTAAAGTTGAAAACCACTTGTAGCTTCATTTTTGGTTGTTTGAAATTGGACTCAAATTGTAGTATTATTTTTGATTCGTTTGAGCTTGTAAACCACTTGGAGTTTCATTATTGACTAGATTGAAGTTGGAAACAACTTGTAGATTCATTCCAGACTCATTTGAAGTTGAAAACAACTTGTAGCTTCATTTTCGGTTGTTTGAAATTGGAATCAACTTGTAGCTTCATTCATGACTCGTTTGAGCTTGAAAACAACTTGTAGCTTTATTATTGACTAGATTGAAGTTGGAAACAACTTGTAGCTTCATTCTAGACTCGTTTGAAACTGAAAATTACTTGTAGCTTCATTTTCGGTTGTTTGAAATTGGAATCAACTTGTAGTTTCATTCTTGACACGTTTGTGCACGGAAACAATTTTAAGCTTCATTATTGACTAGATTGAAGTTGGAAACAACTTGTAGCTTCATTTTTGGTTGTTTGAAATTTGAATCAACTTGTACTTTCATTCTTGACTCGTTTGAGCCCGAAAACAACTTGTAGCTTCATTATTGACTAGATTGAAGTTGGAAACAAGTTGTAGTTTAATTCCAAACTCGTTTGAAATTGAAAACAACTTGTAGCTTCATTTTTGGTTGTTTGAAATTGGAATCAAATTGTAGTATTATTTTTGATTCGTTTGAGCTTGTAAACCACTTGGAGCTTCATTATTGACTAGATTGAAGTTGGAAACAACTTGCAGCTTAATTCCAGACTCATTTGAAGTTGAAAACAACTTGTAGTTTCATTTTTGGTTGCTTGAAATTGGAATCAACTAGTAGTTTCATTCTTGACTCGTTTGTGCACGGAAACAATTTTTAGCTTCATTATCGACTAGATTGAAGTTGGAAACAACTTGTAGATTCATTCCAGACTCGTTTGAAGTTGGAAACAACTTGTAGCTTCATTTTCGGTTGTTTGAAATTGGAATCAACTTGTAGTTTCATTCTTGACTCGTTTGTGCACGGAAACAATTTTTAGCCTTATTATCGACTAGATTGTAGCTGGAAACAACTTGTAGATTCATTCCAGACTCGTTTAAAGTTGAAAACCACTTGTAGCTTCATTTTTGGTTGTTTGAAATTGGACTCAAATTGTAGTATTATTTTTGATTCGTTTGAGCTTGTAAACCACTTGGAGTTTCATTATTGACTAGATTGAAGTTGGAAACAACTTGTAGATTCATTCCAGACTCATTTGAAGTTGAAAACAACTTGTAGCTTCATTTTCGGTTGTTTGAAATTGGAATCAACTTGTAGCTTCATTCATGACTCGTTTGAGCTTGAAAACAACTTGTAGCTTTATTATTGACTAGATTGAAGTTGGAAACAACTTGTAGCTTCATTCTAGACTCGTTTGAAACTGAAAATTACTTGTAGCTTCATTTTCGGTTGTTTGAAATTGGAATCAACTTGTAGTTTCATTCTTGACACGTTTGTGCACGGAAACAATTTTAAGCTTCATTATTGACTAGATTGAAGTTGGAAACAACTTGTAGCTTCATTTTTGGTTGTTTGAAATTTGAATCAACTTGTACTTTCATTCTTGACTCGTTTGAGCCCGAAAACAACTTGTAGCTTCATTATTGACTAGATTGAAGTTGGAAACAAGTTGTAGTTTAATTCCAAACTCGTTTGAAATTGAAAACAACTTGTAGCTTCATTTTTGGTTGTTTGAAATTGGAATCAAATTGTAGTATTATTTTTGATTCGTTTGAGCTTGTAAACCACTTGGAGCTTCATTATTGACTAGATTGAAGTTGGAAACAACTTGCAGCTTAATTCCAGACTCATTTGAAGTTGAAAACAACTTGTAGTTTCATTTTTGGTTGCTTGAAATTGGAATCAACTAGTAGTTTCATTCTTGACTCGTTTGTGCACGGAAACAATTTTTAGCTTCATTATCGACTAGATTGAAGTTGGAAACAACTTGTAGATTCATTCCAGACTCGTTTGAAGTTGAAAACAACTTGTAGCTTCATTTTCGGTTGTTTGAAATTGGAATCAACTTGTAGTTTCATTCTTGACTCGTTTGTGCACG
This sequence comes from Daucus carota subsp. sativus, assembly GCF_001625215.2. Classification (NCBI taxonomy): domain Eukaryota; kingdom Viridiplantae; phylum Streptophyta; class Magnoliopsida; order Apiales; family Apiaceae; genus Daucus; species Daucus carota. Next base: position 12,611,712 of record NC_030381.2, read on the forward strand.
GAAACAATTTTTAGCCTTATTATCGACTAGATTGTAGCTGGAAACAACTTGTAGATTCATTCCAGACTCGTTTAAAGTTGAAAACCACTTGTAGCTTCATTTTTGGTTGTTTGAAATTGGACTCAAATTGTAGTATTATTTTTGATTCGTTTGAGCTTGTAAACCACTTGGAGTTTCATTATTGACTAGATTGAAGTTGGAAACAACTTGTAGATTCATTCCAGACTCATTTGAAGTTGAAAACAACTTGTAGCTTCATTTTCGGTTGTTTGAAATTGGAATCAACTTGTAGCTTCATTCATGACTCGTTTGAGCTTGAAAACAACTTGTAGCTTTATTATTGACTAGATTGAAGTTGGAAACAACTTGTAGCTTCATTCTAGACTCGTTTGAAACTGAAAATTACTTGTAGCTTCATTTTCGGTTGTTTGAAATTGGAATCAACTTGTAGTTTCATTCTTGACACGTTTGTGCACGGAAACAATTTTAAGCTTCATTATTGACTAGATTGAAGTTGGAAACAACTTGTAGCTTCATTTTTGGTTGTTTGAAATTTGAATCAACTTGTACTTTCATTCTTGACTCGTTTGAGCCCGAAAACAACTTGTAGCTTCATTATTGACTAGATTGAAGTTGGAAACAAGTTGTAGTTTAATTCCAAACTCGTTTGAAATTGAAAACAACTTGTAGCTTCATTTTTGGTTGTTTGAAATTGGAATCAAATTGTAGTATTATTTTTGATTCGTTTGAGCTTGTAAACCACTTGGAGCTTCATTATTGACTAGATTGAAGTTGGAAACAACTTGCAGCTTAATTCCAGACTCATTTGAAGTTGAAAACAACTTGTAGTTTCATTTTTGGTTGCTTGAAATTGGAATCAACTAGTAGTTTCATTCTTGACTCGTTTGTGCACGGAAACAATTTTTAGCTTCATTATCGACTAGATTGAAGTTGGAAACAACTTGTAGATTCATTCCAGACTCGTTTGAAGTTGAAAACAACTTGTAGCTTCATTTTCGGTTGTTTGAAATTGGAATCAACTTGTAGTTTCATTCTTGACTCGTTTGTGCACGGAAACAATTTTTAGCCTTATTATCGACTAGATTGTAGCTGGAAACAACTTGTAGATTCATTCCAGACTCGTTTAAAGTTGAAAACCACTTGTAGCTTCATTTTTGGTTGTTTGAAATTGGACTCAAATTGTAGTATTATTTTTGATTCGTTTGAGCTTGTAAACCACTTGGAGTTTCATTATTGACTAGATTGAAGTTGGAAACAACTTGTAGATTCATTCCAGACTCATTTGAAGTTGAAAACAACTTGTAGCTTCATTTTCGGTTGTTTGAAATTGGAATCAACTTGTAGCTTCATTCATGACTCGTTTGAGCTTGAAAACAACTTGTAGCTTTATTATTGACTAGATTGAAGTTGGAAACAACTTGTAGCTTCATTCTAGACTCGTTTGAAACTGAAAATTACTTGTAGCTTCATTTTCGGTTGTTTGAAATTGGAATCAACTTGTAGTTTCATTCTTGACACGTTTGTGCACGGAAACAATTTTAAGCTTCATTATTGACTAGATTGAAGTTGGAAACAACTTGTAGCTTCATTTTTGGTTGTTTGAAATTTGAATCAACTTGTACTTTCATTCTTGACTCGTTTGAGCCCGAAAACAACTTGTAGCTTCATTATTGACTAGATTGAAGTTGGAAACAAGTTGTAGTTTAATTCCAAACTCGTTTGAAATTGAAAACAACTTGTAGCTTCATTTTTGGTTGTTTGAAATTGGAATCAAATTGTAGTATTATTTTTGATTCGTTTGAGCTTGTAAACCACTTGGAGCTTCATTATTGACTAGATTGAAGTTGGAAACAACTTGCAGCTTAATTCCAGACTCATTTGAAGTTGAAAACAACTTGTAGTTTCATTTTTGGTTGCTTGAAATTGGAATCAACTAGTAGTTTCATTCTTGACTCGTTTGTGCACGGAAACAATTTTTAGCTTCATTATCGACTAGATTGAAGTTGGAAACAACTTGTAGATTCATTCCAGACTCGTTTGAAGTTGAAAACAACTTGTAGCTTCATTTTCGGTTGTTTGAAATTGGAATCAACTTGTAGTTTCATTCTTGACTCGTTTGAGCTTGAAAACAACTTGTAGCTTTATTATTGACTAGATTGAAGTTGGAAACAACTTGTAGCTTCATTCTAGACTCGTTTGAAACTGAAAATTACTTGTAGCTTTATTTTCGGTTGTTTGAAATTGGAATCAACTTGTAGTTTCATTCTTGACTCGTTTGTGCACGGAAACAGTTTTTAGCTTCCTTATTGACTAGATTGAAGTTGGAAACAACTTATAGCTTCATTTTTTGTTGTTTGAAGTTTGAATCAACTTGTACTTTCATTCTTGACTCGTTTGAGCCCGAAAACAACTTGTAGCTTCATTATTGACTAGATTGAAGTTGGAAACAAGTTGTAGTTTAATTCCAAACTCGTTTGAAATTGAAAACAACTTGTAGCTTCATTTTTGGTTGTTTGAAATTGGAATCAGATTGTAGTATTATTTTTGATTCGTTTGAGCTTGAAAACCACTTGGAGCTTCATTATTGACTAGATTGAAGTTAGAAACAACTTGCAGCTTAATTCCAGACTCATTTGAAGTTGAAAACAACTTGTAGTTTCATTTTTGGTTGTTTGAAATTGGAATCAACTAGTAGTTTCATTCTTGACTCGTTTGTGCACGGAAACAATTTTTAGCTTCAGTATCGACTAGATTGAAGTTGGAAACAACTTGTAGATTCATTCCAGACTCGTTTGAAGTTGAAAACAACTTGTAGATTCATTTTCGGTTGTTTGAAATTGGAATCAACTTGTAGTTTCATTCTTGACTCGTTTGAGCTTGAAAACAACTTGTAGCTTTATTATCGACTAGATTGAAGTTGGAAACAACTTGTAGCTTCATTTTTGGTTGTTTGAAATTTGAATCAACTTGTACTTTCATTCTTGACTCGTTTGAGCCCGAAAACAACTTGTAGCTTCATTATTGACTAGATTGAAGTTGGAAACAAGTTGTAGTTTAATTCCAAACTCGTTTGAAATTGAAAACAACTTGTAGCTTCATTTTTGGTTGTTTGAAATTGGAATCAAATTGTAGTATTATTTTTGATTCCTTTGAGCTTGTAAACCACTTGGAGCTTCATTATTGACTAGATTGAAGTTGGAAACAACTTGCAGCTTAATTCCAGACTCATTTGAAGTTAAAAACAACTTGTAGTTTCATTTTCGGTTGTTTGAAATTGGAATCAACTAGTAGTTTCATTCTTTACTCGTTTGTGCACAGAAACAATTTTTAGCTTCATTATCGACTAGATTGAAGTTGGAAACAACTTGTAGATTCATTCCAGACTCGTTTGAAGTTGAAAACAACTTGTAGCTTCATTTTCGGTTGTTTGAAATCAGAATCAACTTGTAGTTTCATTCTTGACTCGTTTGAGCTTGAAAACAACTTGTAGCTTTATTATTGACTAGATTGAAGTTGGAAACAACTTGTAGCTTCATTTTTGGTTGTTTGAAATTTGAATCGACTTGTACTTTCATTCTTGACTCGTTTGAGCCCGAAAACAACTTGTAGCTTCATTATTGACTAGATTGAAGTTGGAAACAAGTTGTAGTTTAATTCCAAACTCGTTTGAAATTGAAAACAACTTGTAGCTTCATTTTTGGTTGTTTGAAATTGGAATCAAATTGTAGTATTATTTTTGATTCGTTTGAGCTTGTAAACCACTTGGAGCTTCATTATTGACTAGATCGAAGTTGGAAACAACTTGCAGCTTAATCCCAGACTCATTTGAAGTTGAAAACAACTTGTAGTTTCATTTTTGGTTCTTTGAAATTGGAATCAACTTGTAGTTTCATTCTTGACTCGTTTGAGCTTGAAATCAACTTGTAGCTATACTAGATTGAAGTTGGAAACAACTTGTAGCCTCATTCCAGACTCGTTTGAAGTTGAAAATAACTTGTAGTTTCATTTTTGGTTGTTTGAAATTGGAATCAACTTTTAGTTTCATTCTTGACTCGTTTGAGCTTGAAAACAACTTGTAGCTTTATTATTGACTAGATTGAAGTTGGAAACAACTTTTAGCTTCATTCCAGACTCGTTTGAAACTGAAAATTACTTGTAGCTTCATTTTCGGTTGTTTGAAATTGGAATCAACTTGTAGTTTCATTCTTGACTCGTTTGTGCACGGAAACAATTTTTAGCCTTATTATCGACTAGATTGAAGCTGGAAACAACTTGTAGATTCATTCCAGACTCGTTTGAAGTTGAAAACCACTTGTAGCTTCATTTTTGGTTGTTTGAAATTGGACTCAAATTGTAGTATTATTTTTGATTCGTTTGAGCTTGTAAACCACTTGGAGCTTCATTATTGACTAGATTGAAGTTGAAAACAACTTGTAGATTCATTCCAGACTCATTTGAAGTTGAAAACAACTTGTAGCTTCATTTTCGGTTGTTTGAAATTGGAATCAACTTGTAGCTTCATTCTTGACTCGTTTGAGCTTGAAAACAACTTGTAGCTTTATTATTGACTAGATTAAAGTTGGAAACAACTTGTAGCTTCATTCTAGACTCGTTTGAAACTGAAAATTACTTGTAGCTTCATTTTCGGTTGTTTGAAATTGGAATCAACTTGTAGTTTCATTCTTGACTCGTTTGTGCACGGAAACAATTTTTAGCTTCATTATTGACTAGATTGAAGTTGGAAACAACTTGTAGCTTCATTTTTGGTTGTTTGAAATTTGAATCAACTTGTACTTTCATTCTTGACTCGTTTGAGCCCGAAAACAACTTGTAGCTTCATTATTGACTAGATTGAAGTTGGAAACAAGTTGTAGTTTAATTCCAAACTCGTTTGAAATTGAAAACAACTTGTAGCTTCATTTTTGGTTGTTTGAAATTGGAATCAAATTGTAGTATTATTTTTGATTCGTTTGAGCTTGTAAACCACTTGGAGCTTCATTAATGACTAGATTGAAGTTGGAAACAACTTGCAGCTTAATTCCAGACTCATTTGAAGTTGAAAACAACTTGTAGTTTCATTTTTGGTTGCTTGAAATTAGAATCAACTAGTAGTTTCATTCTTGACTCGTTTGTGCACGGAAACAATTTTTAGCTTCATTATCGACTAGATTGAAGTTGGAAACAACTTGTAGATTCATTCCAGACTCGTTTGAAGTTGAAAACAACTTGTAGCTTCATTTTCGGTTGTTTGAAATTGGAATCAACTTGTAGTTTCATTCTTGACTCGTTTGAGCTTGAAAACAACTTGTAGCTTTATTATTGACTAGATTGAAGTTGGAAACAACTTGTAGCTTCATTCTAGACTCGTTTGAAACTGAAAATTACTTGTAGCTTCATTTTCGGTTGTTTGAAATTGGAATCAACTTGTAGTTTCATTCTTGACTCGTTTGTGCACGGAAACAGTTTTTAGCTTCATTATTGACTAGATTGAAGTTGGAAACAACTTGTAGCTTCATTTTTGGTTGTTTGAAATTTGAATCAACTTGTACTTTCATTCTTGACTCGTTTGAGCTTGAAAACAACTTGTAGCTTTATTATTGACTAGATTGAAGTTGGAAACAACTTGTAGCTTCATTTTTGGTTGTTTGAAATTTGAATTAACTTGTACTTTCATTCTTGACTCGTTTGAGCCCGAAAACAACTTGTAGCTTCATTATTGACTAGATTGAAGTTGGAAACAAGTTGTAGTTTAATTCCAAACTCGTTTGAAATTGAAAACAACTTGTAGCTTCATTTTTGGTTGTTTGAAATTGGAATCAAATTGTAGTATTATTTTTGATTCGTTTGAGCTTGTAAACCACTTGGAGCTTCATTATTGACTAGATTGAAGTTGGAAACAACTTGCAGCTTAATTCCAGACTCATTTGAAGTTAAAAACAACTTGTAGTTTCATTTTCGGTTGTTTGAAATTGGAATCAACTAGTAGTTTCATTCTTGACTCGTTTGTGCACAGAAACAATTTTTAGCTTCATTATCGACTAGATTGAAGTTGGAAACAACTTGTAGATTCATTCCAGACTCGTTTGAAGTTGAAAACAACTTGTAGCTTCATTTTCGGTTGTTTGAAATCAGAATCAACTTGTAGTTTCATTCTTGACTCGTTTGTGCACGGAAACAATTTTTAGCTTCATTATTGACTAGATTGAAGTTGGAAACAACTTGTAGCTTCATTTTTGGTTGTTTGAAATTTGAATCAACTTGTACTTTCATTCTTGACTCGTTTGAGCCCGAAAACAACTTGTAGCTTCATTATTGACTAGATTGAAGTTGGAAACAAGTTGTAGTTTAATTCCAAACTCGTTTGAAATTGAAAACAACTTGTAGCTTCATTTTTGGTTGTTTGAAATTGGAATCAAATTGTAGTATTATTTTTGATTCGTTTGAGCTTGTAAACCACTTGGAGCTTCATTATTGACTAGATTGAAGTTGGAAACAACTTGCAGCTTAATTCCAGACTCATTTGAAGTTAAAAACAACTTGTAGTTTCATTTTCGGTTGTTTGAAATTGGAATCAACTAGTAGTTTCATTCTTGACTCGTTTGTGCACAGAAACAATTTTTAGCTTCATTATCGACTAGATTGAAGTTGGAAACAACTTGTAGATTCATTCCAGACTCGTTTGAAGTTGAAAACAACTTGTAGCTTCATTTTCGGTTGTTTGAAATCAGAATCAACTTGTAGTTTCATTCTTGACTCGTTTGTGCACGGAAACAATTTTTAGCTTCATTATTGACTAGATTGAAGTTGGAAACAACTTGTAGCTTCATTTTTGGTTGTTTGAAATTTGAATCAACTTGTACTTTCATTCTTGACTCGTTTGAGCCCGAAAACAACTTGTAGCTTCATTATTGACTAGATTGAAATTGGAAACAAGTTGTAGTTTTATTCCAAACTCGTTTGAAATTGAAAACAACTTGTAGCTTCATTTTTGGTTGTTTGAAATTGGAATCAAATTGTAGTATTATTTTTGATTCGTTCGAGCTTGTAAACCACTTGGAGCTTCGTTATTGACTAGATCGAAGTTGGAAACAACTTGCAGCTTAATCCCAGACTCATTTGAAGTTGAAAACAACTTGTAGTTTCATTTTTGGTTCTTTGAAATTGGAATCAACTTGTAGTTTCATTCTTGACTCGTTTGAGCTTGAAATCAACTTGTAGCTATACTAGATTGAAGTTGGAAGCAACTTGTAGCCTCATTCCAGACTCGTTTGAAGTTGAAAATAACTTGTAGCTTCATTTTTGGTTGTTTGAAATTGGAATCAACTTTTAGTTTCATTCTTGACTCGTTTGAGCTTGAAAACAACTTGTAGCTTTATTATTGACTAGATTGAAGTTGGAAACAACTTTTAGCTTCATTCCAGACTCGTTTGAAACTGAAAATTACTTGTAGCTTCATTTTCGGTTGTTTGAAATTGGAATCAACTTGTAGTTTCATTCTTAACTCGTTTGTGCACGGAAACAATTTTTAGCCTTATTATCGACTAGATTGAAGCTGGAAACAACTTGTAGATTCATTCCAGACTCATTTGAAGTTGAAAACCACTTGTAGCTTCATTTTTGGTTGTTTGAAATTGGACTCAAATTGTAGTATTATTTTTGATTCGTTTGAGCTTGTAAACCACTTGGAGCTTCATTATTGACTAGATTGAAGTTGGAAACAACTTGTAGATTCATTCCAGACTCATTTGAAGTTGAAAACAACTTGTAGCTTCATTTTCGGTTGTTTGAAATTGGAATCAACTTGTAGCTTCATTCTTGACTCGTTTGAGCTTGAAAACAACTTGTAGCTTTATTATTGACTAGATTAAAGTTGGAAACAACTTGTAGCTTCATTCTAGACTCGTTTGAAACTGAAAATTACTTGTAGCTTCATTTTCGGTTGTTTGAAATTGGAATCAACTTGTAGTTTCATTCTTGACTCGTTTGTGCACGGAAACAATTTTTAGCTTCATTATTGACTAGATTGAAGTTGGAAACAACTTGTAGCTTCATTTTTGGTTGTTTGAAATTTGAATCAACTTGTACTTTCATTCTTGACTCGTTTGAGCCCGAAAACAACTTGTAGCTTCATTATTGACTAGATTGAAGTTGGAAACAAGTTGTAGTTTAATTCCAAACTCGTTTGAAATTGAAAACAACTTGTAGCTTCATTTTTGGTTGTTTGAAATTGGAATCAAATTGTAGTATTATTTTTGATTCGTTTGAGCTTGTAAACCACTTGGAGCTTCATTAATGACTAGATTGAAGTTGGAAACAACTTGCAGCTTAATTCCAGACTCATTTGAAGTTGAAAACAACTTGTAGTTTCATTTTTGGTTGCTTGAAATTAGAATCAACTAGTAGTTTCATTCTTGACTCGTTTGTGCACGGAAACAATTTTTAGCTTCATTATCGACTAGATTGAAGTTGGAAACAACTTGTAGATTCATTCCAGACTCGTTTGAAGTTGAAAACAACTTGTAGCTTCATTTTCGGTTGTTTGAAATTGGAATCAACTTGTAGTTTCATTCTTGACTCGTTTGAGCTTGAAAACAACTTGTAGCTTTATTATTGACTAGATTGAAGTTGGAAACAACTTGTAGCTTCATTCTAGACTCGTTTGAAACTGAAAATTACTTGTAGCTTCATTTTCGGTTGTTTGAAATTGGAATCAACTTGTAGTTTCATTCTTGACTCGTTTGTGCACGGAAACAGTTTTTAGCTTCATTATTGACTAGATTGAAGTTGGAAACAACTTGTAGCTTCATTTTTGGTTGTTTGAAATTTGAATCAACTTGTACTTTCATTCTTGACTCGTTTGAGCTTGAAAACAACTTGTAGCTTTATTATTGACTAGATTGAAGTTGGAAACAACTTGTAGCTTCATTTTTGGTTGTTTGAAATTTGAATTAACTTGTACTTTCATTCTTGACTCGTTTGAGCCCGAAAACAACTTGTAGCTTCATTATTGACTAGATTGAAGTTGGAAACAAGTTGTAGTTTAATTCCAAACTCGTTTGAAATTGAAAACAACTTGTAGCTTCATTTTTGGTTGTTTGAAATTGGAATCAAATTGTAGTATTATTTTTGATTCGTTTGAGCTTGTAAACCACTTGGAGCTTCATTATTGACTAGATTGAAGTTGGAAACAACTTGCAGCTTAATTCCAGACTCATTTGAAGTTAAAAACAACTTGTAGTTTCATTTTCGGTTGTTTGAAATTGGAATCAACTAGTAGTTTCATTCTTGACTCGTTTGTGCACAGAAACAATTTTTAGCTTCATTATCGACTAGATTGAAGTTGGAAACAACTTGTAGATTCATTCCAGACTCGTTTGAAGTTGAAAACAACTTGTAGCTTCATTTTCGGTTGTTTGAAATCAGAATCAACTTGTAGTTTCATTCTTGACTCGTTTGTGCACGGAAACAATTTTTAGCTTCATTATTGACTAGATTGAAGTTGGAAACAACTTGTAGCTTCATTTTTGGTTGTTTGAAATTTGAATCAACTTGTACTTTCATTCTTGACTCGTTTGAGCCCGAAAACAACTTGTAGCTTCATTATTGACTAGATTGAAGTTGGAAACAAGTTGTAGTTTAATTCCAAACTCGTTTGAAATTGAAAACAACTTGTAGCTTCATTTTTGGTTGTTTGAAATTGGAATCAAATTGTAGTATTATTTTTGATTCGTTTGAGCTTGTAAACCACTTGGAGCTTCATTATTGACTAGATTGAAGTTGGAAACAACTTGCAGCTTAATTCCAGACTCATTTGAAGTTAAAAACAACTTGTAGTTTCATTTTCGGTTGTTTGAAATTGGAATCAACTAGTAGTTTCATTCTTGACTCGTTTGTGCACAGAAACAATTTTTAGCTTCATTATCGACTAGATTGAAGTTGGAAACAACTTGTAGATTCATTCCAGACTCGTTTGAAGTTGAAAACAACTTGTAGCTTCATTTTCGGTTGTTTGAAATCAGAATCAACTTGTAGTTTCATTCTTGACTCGTTTGTGCACGGAAACAATTTTTAGCTTCATTATTGACTAGATTGAAGTTGGAAACAACTTGTAGCTTCATTTTTGGTTGTTTGAAATTTGAATCAACTTGTACTTTCATTCTTGACTCGTTTGAGCCCGAAAACAACTTGTAGCTTCATTATTGACTAGATTGAAATTGGAAACAAGTTGTAGTTTTATTCCAAACTCGTTTGAAATTGAAAACAACTTGTAGCTTCATTTTTGGTTGTTTGAAATTGGAATCAAATTGTAGTATTATTTTTGATTCGTTCGAGCTTGTAAACCACTTGGAGCTTCGTTATTGACTAGATCGAAGTTGGAAACAACTTGCAGCTTAATCCCAGACTCATTTGAAGTTGAAAACAACTTGTAGTTTCATTTTTGGTTCTTTGAAATTGGAATCAACTTGTAGTTTCATTCTTGACTCGTTTGAGCTTGAAATCAACTTGTAGCTATACTAGATTGAAGTTGGAAGCAACTTGTAGCCTCATTCCAGACTCGTTTGAAGTTGAAAATAACTTGTAGCTTCATTTTTGGTTGTTTGAAATTGGAATCAACTTTTAGTTTCATTCTTGACTCGTTTGAGCTTGAAAACAACTTGTAGCTTTATTATTGACTAGATTGAAGTTGGAAACAACTTTTAGCTTCATTCCAGACTCGTTTGAAACTGAAAATTACTTGTAGCTTCATTTTCGGTTGTTTGAAATTGGAATCAACTTGTAGTTTCATTCTTAACTCGTTTGTGCACGGAAACAATTTTTAGCCTTATTATCGACTAGATTGAAGCTGGAAACAACTTGTAGATTCATTCCAGACTCATTTGAAGTTGAAAACCACTTGTAGCTTCATTTTTGGTTGTTTGAAATTGGACTCAAATTGTAGTATTATTTTTGATTCGTTTGAGCTTGTAAACCACTTGGAGCTTCATTATTGACTAGATTGAAGTTGGAAACAACTTGTAGATTCATTCCAGACTCATTTGAAGTTGAAAACAACTTGTAGCTTCATTTTCGGTTGTTTAAAATTGGAATCAACTTGTAGCTTCATTCTTGACTCGTTTGAGCTTGAAAACAACTTGTAGCTTTATTATTGACTAGATTGAAGTTGGAAACAACTTGTAGCTTCATTCTAGACTCGTTTGAAACTGAAAATTACTTGTAGCTTCATTTTCGGTTGTTTGAAATTGGAATCAACTTGTAGTTTCATTCTTGACTCGTTTGTGCACGGAAACAATTTTTAGCTTCATTATTGACTAGATTGAAGTTGGAAACAACTTGTAGCTTCATTTTTGGTTGTTTGAAATTTGAATCAACTTGTACTTTCATTCTTGACTCGTTTGAGCCCGAAAACAACTTGTAGCTTCATTATTGACTAGATTGAAGTTGGAAACAAGTTGTAGTTTAATTCCAAACTCGTTTGAAATTGAAAACAACTTGTAGTTTCATTTTTGGTTGTTTGAAATTGGAATCAAATTGTAGTATTATTTTTGATTCGTTTGAGCTTGTAAACCACTTGGAGCTTCATTATTGACTAGATTGAAGTTGGAAACAACTTGCAGCTTAATTCCAGACTCATTTGAAGTTGAAAACAACTTGTAGTTTCATTTTTGGTTGCTTGAAATTGGAATCAACTAGTAGTTTCATTCTTGACTCGTTTGTGCACGGAAACAATTTTTAGCTTCATTATCGACTAGATTGAAGTTGGAAACAACTTGTAGATTCATTCCAGACTCGTTTGAAGTTGAAAACAACTTGTAGCTTCATTTTCGGTTGTTTGAAATTGGAATCAACTTGTAGTTTCATTCTTGACTCGTTTGAGCTTGAAAACAACTTGTAGCTTTATTATTGACTAGATTGAAGTTGGAAACAACTTGTAGCTTCATTCTAGACTCGTTTGAAACTGAAAATTACTTGTAGCTTCATTTTCGGTTGTTTGAAATTGTAATCAACTTGTAGTTTCATTCTTGACTCGTTTGTGCACGGAAACAGTTTTTAGCTTCATTATTGACTAGATTGAAGTTGGAAACAACTTGTAGCTTCATTTTTGGTTGTTTGAAATTTGAATCAACTTGTACTTTCATTCTTGACTCGTTTGAGCCTGAAAACAACTTGTAGCTTCATTATTGACTAGATTGAAGTTGGAAACAAGTTGTAGTTTAATTCCAAACTCGTTTGAAATTGAAAACAACTTGTAGCTTCATTTTTGGTTGTTTGAAATTGGAATCAAATTGTAGTATTATTTTTGATTCGTTTGAGCTTGAAAACCACTTGGAGCTTCATTATTGACTAGATTGAAGTTGGAAACAACTTGCAGCTTAATTCCAGACTCATTTGAAGTTGAAAACAACTCGTAGTTTCATTTTTGGTTGTTTGAAATTGGAATCAACTAGTAGTTTCATTCTTGACTCGTTTGTGCACGGAAACAATTTTTATCTTCATTATCGACTAGATTGAAGTTGGAAACAACTTGTAGATTCATTCCAGACTCGTTTGAAGTTGAAAACAACTTGTAGCTTCATTTTCGGTTGTTTGAAATTGGAATCAACTTGTAGTTTCATTCTTGACTCGTTTGAGCTTGAAAACAACTTGTAGCTTTATTATTGACTAGATTGAAGTTGGAAACAACTTGTAGCTTCATTCAAGACTCGTTTGAAACTGAAAATTACTTGTAGCTTCATTTTCGGTTGTTTGCAATTGGGATCAACTTGTAGTTTCATTCTTGACTCGTTTGTGCACGAAAACAGTTTTTAGCTTCATTATTGACTAGATTGAAGTTGGAAACAACTTGTAGCTTCATTTTTGGTTGTTTGAAATTTGAATCAACTTGTACTTTAATTCTTGACTCGTTTGAGCCCGAAAACAACTTGTAGCTTCATTATTGACTAGATTGAAGTTGGAAACAAGTTGTAGTTTAATTCCAAACTCGTTTGAAATTGAAAACAACTTGTAGCTTCATTTTCGGTTGTTTGAAATTGGAATCAACTTGTAGTTTCATTCTTGACTCGTTTGTGCACGGAAACAATTTTTAGCTTCATTATCGACTAGATTGAAGTTGGAAACAACTTGTAGCTTCATTCCAGACTCGTTTGAAACTGAAAATTACTTGTAGCTTCATTTTCGGTTGTTTAAAATTGGACTCAAATTGTAGTATTATTTTTGATTCGTTTGAGCTTGTAAACCACTTGGAGCTTCATTATTGACTAGATTGAAGTTGGAAAGAACTTGTAGCTTCATTCTAGACTCGTTTGAAACTGAAAATTACTTGTAGCTTCATTTTCGGTTGTTTGAAATTGGAATCATCTTGTAGTTTCATTCTTAACTCGTTTGTGCACGGAAACAATTTTTAGCTTCATTATTGACTGGATTGAAGTTGGAAACAACTTGTAGCTTCATTTTTGGTTGTTTTAAATTTGAATCAACTTGTACTTTCATTCTGGACTCGTTTGAGCCTGAAAACAACCTGTAACTTCATTATTGACTAGATTGAAGTTGAAAACAAGTTGTAGTTTAATTCCAAACTCGTTTGAAATTGAAAACAACTTGTAGCCTCATTTTTGGTTGTTTGAAATTGGAATCAAATTGTAGTATTATTTTTGATTCGTTTGAGCTTGTAAACCACTTGGAGCTTCATTATTGACTAGATTGAAGTTGGAAACAACTTGCAACTTAATTCCAGACTCATATGAAGTTTAAAACAACTTGTAGTTTCATTTTTGGTTGTTTGAAATTGGAATCAACTAGTAGTTTCATTCTTGACTCGTTTGTGCACGGAAACAATTTTTAGCTTCATTATCGACTAGATTGAAGTTGGAAACAACTTGTAGATTCATTCCAGACTCGTTTGAAGTTGAAAACAACTTGTAGCTTCATTTTCGGTTGTTTGAAATTGGAATCAACTTGTAGTTTCATTCTTGACTCGTTTGAGCTTGAAAACAACTTGTAGCATTATTATTGACTAGATTGAAGTTGGAAACAACTTGTAGCTTCATTCTAGACTCGTTTGAAACTGAAAATTACTTGTAGCTTCATTTTCGGTTGTTTGAAATTGGAATCAACTTGTAGTTTCATTCTTGACTCGTTTGTGCACGGAAACAATTTTTAGCTTCATTATTGACTAGATGGAAGTTGGAAACAACTTGTAGCTTCATTTTTGGTTGTTTGAAATTTGAATCAACTTGTACTTTCATTCTTGACTCGTTTGAGCCCGAAAACAACTTGTAGCTTCATTATTGACTAGATTGAAGTTGGAAACAAGTTGTAGTTTAATTCCAAACTCGTTTGAAATTGAAAACAACTTGTAGCTTCATTTTTAGTTGTTTGAAATTGGAATCAAATTGTAGTATTATTTTTGATCCGTTTGAGCTTGTAAACCACTTGGAGCTTCATTATTGACTAGATTGAAGTTGGAAACAACTTGCAGCTTAATTCCAGACTCATTTGAAGTTAAAAACAACTTGTAGTTTCATTTTCGGTTGTTTGAAATTGGAATCAACTAGTAGTTTCATTCTTGACTCGTTTGTGCACAGAAACAATTTTTAGCTTCATTATCGACTAGATTGAAGTTGGAAACAACTTGTAGATTCATTCCAGACTCGTTTGAAGTTGAAAACAACTTGTAGCTTCATTTTCGGTTGTTTGAAATTGGAATCAACTTGTAGTTTCATTCTTGACTCGTTTGTGCACGGAAACAATTTTTAGCTTCATTATCGACTAGATTGAAGTTGGAAACAACTTGTAGCTTCATTCCAGACTCGTTTGAAACTGAAAATTACTTGTAGCTTCATTTTCGGTTGTTTGAAATTGGACTCAAATTGTAGTATTATTTTTGATTCGTTTGAGCTTGTAAACCACTTGGAGCTTCATTATTGACTAGATTGAAGCTGGAAACAACTTGTAGATTCATTCCAGACTCGTTTGAAGTTGAAAACAACTTGTAGCTTCATTTTCGGTTGTTTGAAATTGAAATCAACTTGTAGCTTCATTCTTGACTCGTTTGAGCTTGAAAACAATTTGTAGCTTTATTATTAACTAGATTGAAGTTGGAAAGAACTTGTAGCTTCATTCTAGACTCGTTTGAAACTGAAAATTACTTGTAGCTTCATTTTCGGTTGTTTGAAATTGGAATCATCTTGTAGTTTCATTCTTAACTCGTTTGTGCACGGAAACAATTTTTAGCTTCATTATTGACTGGATTGAAGTTGGAAACAACTTGTAGCTTCATTTTTGGTTGTTTGAAATTTGAATCAACTTGTACTTTCATTCTGCACTCGTTTGAGCCTGAAAACAACCTGTAAATTCATTATTGACTAGATTGAAGTTGAAAACAAGTTGTAGTTTAATTCCAAACTCGTTTGAAATTGAAAACAACTTGTAGCCTCATTTTTGGTTGTTTGAAATTGGAATCAAATTGTAGTATTATTTTTGATTCGTTTGAGCTTGTAAACCACTTGGAGCTTCATTATTGACTAGATTGAAGTTGGAAACAACTTGCAACTTAATTCCAGACTCATTTGAAGTTTAAAACAACTTGTAGTTTCATTTTTGGTTGTTTGAAATTGGAATCAACTAGTAGTTTCATTCTTGACTCGTTTGTGCACAGAAACAATTTTTAGCTTCATTATCGACTAGATTGAAGTTGGAAACAACTTGTAGATTCATTCCAGACTCGTTTGAAGTTGAAAACAACTTGTAGCTTCATTTTCGGTTGTTTGAAATTGGAATCAACTTGTAGTTTCATTCTTGACTCGTTTGAGCTTGAAAACAACTTGTAGCTTTATTATTAACTAGATTGAAGTTGGAAACAACTTGTAGCTTCATTCTAGACTCGTTTGAAACTGAAAATTACTTGTAGCTTCATTTTCGGTTGTTTGAAATTGGAATCAACTTGTAGTTTCATTCTTGACTCGTTTGTGCACGGAAACAATTTTTAGCTTCATTATTGACTAGATTGAAGTTGGAAACAACTTGTAGCTTCATTTTTGGTTGTTTGAAATTTGAATCAACTTGTACTTTCATTCTTGACTCATTTGAGCCCGAAAACAACTTGTAGCTTCATTATTGACTAGATTGAAGTTGGAAACAAGTTGTAGTTTAATTCCAAACTTGTTTGAAATTGAAAACAACTTGTAGCTTCATTTTTGGTTGTTTGAAATTGGAATCAAATTGTAGTATTTTTTTTTTTGATTCGTTTGAGCTTGTAAACCACTTGGAGCTTCATTATTGACTAGATTGAAGTTGGAAACAACTTGAAGCTTAATTCCAGACTCATTTGAAGTTGAAAACAACTTGTAGTTTCATTTTTGGTTCTTTGAAATTGGAATCAACTTGTAGTTTCATTCTTGACTCGTTTGAGCTTGAAATCAACTTGTAGCTTTATTATTGACTAGATTGAAGTTGGAAACAACTTGTAGCTTCATTTTTGGTTGTTTGAAATTTGAATCAACTTGTACTTTCATTCTTGACTCGTTTGAGCCCGAAAACAACTTGTAGCTTCATTATTGACTAGATTGAAGTTGGAAACAAGTTGTAGTTTATTTCCAAACTCGTTTGAAATTGAAAACAACTTGTAGCTTCATTTTTGGTTGTTTGAAATTGGAATCAAATTGTAGTATTATTTTTGATCCGTTTGAGCTTGTAAACCACTTGGAGCTTCATTATTGACTAGATTGAAGTTGGAAACAACTTGCAGCTTAATTCCAGACTCATTTGAAGTTAAAAACAACTTGTAGTTTCATTTTTGGTTGTTTGAAATTGGAATCAACTAGTAGTTTCATTCTTGACTCGTTTGTGCACGGAAACAATTTTTAGCTTCATTATCGACTAGATTGAAGTTGGAAACAACTTGTAGATTCATTCTAGACTCGTTTGAAGTTGAAAACAACTTGTAGCTTCATTTTCGGTTGTTTGAAATTGGAATCAACTTGTAGTTTTATTCTTGAATCGTTTGAGCTTGAAAACAACTTGTAGCTTTATTATTGACTAGATTGAAGTTGGAAACAACTTGTAGCTTCATTCTAGACTTGTTTGAAACTGAAAATTACTTGTAGCTTCATTTTCGGTTGTTTGAAATTGGAATCAACTTGTAGTTTCATTCTTGACTCGTTTGTGCATGGAAACAATTTTTAGCTTCATTATTGACTAGATTGAAGTTGGAAACAACTTGTAGCTTCATTTTTGGTTGTTTGAAATTTGAATCAACTTGTACTTTCATTCTTGACTCGTTTGAGCCCGAAAACAACTTGTAGCTTCATTATTGACTAGATTGAAGTTGGAAACAAGTTGTAGTTTAATTCCAAACTCGTTTGAAATTGAAAACAACTTGTAGCTTCATTTTCGGTTGTTTGAAATTGGAATCAACTTGTAGTTTCATTCTTGACTCGTTTGTGCACGGAAACAATTTTTAGCTTCATTATCGACTAGATTGAAGTTGGAAACAACTTGTAGCTTCATTCCAGACTCGTTTGAAACTGAAAATTACTTGTAGCTTCATTTTCGGTTGTTTGAAATTGGACTCAAATTGTAGTATTATTTTTGATTCGTTTGAGCTTGTAAACCACTTGGAGCTTGTTCGGTGAAATCTACACTACACGCAAGCGCACGTGATCACAAGTAATATATTAAGTTCGATCCCACAGAGACTGGTGAATTAAGAATACGCACCTATGCAACAATGTATGATCAATTATCACTGCTAAGACAATTAACAAGGATTGGTTTCTTTTATACTAATAATTAAAATTGCTAATCAAATTCAGAATAGGAAAACACATGGGATTCTAACTTCATTATCGAATTCATCTAGAATTGAAATTACTGATTAACATGCGACTGTTGATCCTAATCAGACAACACGAAAGTAATACATGCCAACTCTCGTTGCACACATATCATACCAATCAAAATCCGCAATTAAGACAGAAATCTCATGGACACCAACAAAGCTCAGACCCTATATCTCTATAGCGGTAGTGTAAGCAGAGAGGTTTAATAACAAGTCATCTATCGTGATTACACAGGGTGATAAAAATAGTTCAAGTCTACCACAAATTATGTTTCATTCACATAATCCTATGTTTACATGGCATAGTTCTAAATTCAATCATCCACTCTCGCTTCAGAAAGAATTAACAAACAACTCAGAAGTTAGCTACGCTCCTAAGAAGAATAAGCACGGCTCATGCAAAGAAATCAACGTACGTCACAAAATCAAGTAATTAATATTCGATACTAGATTACATCGATAAATCCATTAGAATCCCATGAAGGCGGTTAGTTCATAATCGAACTAATCGACATCATGGGTTCTAATGAAAACATGATAAATAAACTACGAGAATTAAACGGAATAAAAATGCTTGAATTAATAATAATAAGGATCACACGTTACAGATTTGATGTTCACGATCTTGCTCGAAACTGTCACTTCCTCGCAAAGAACGATCCAATACAACTGATAATGTGCTTGAATGATTAAAACTTACCTACGATATTGTTCTTCCTAAAAACTACTTGGAGGCTAGGGTTTTACACATGAGAATTTAAAATAAATTGACCAAGTCAACCGGGCCTCGACCGCTGCGAAAATCCGCTAAAAAGCTGTACAAAATCGGCCCGGGGAAGTTCTGCTGGGCGCGGCCGCGCTAACTTAGCGCAGGCGCGCTAGATGCAGCAGTCTGTAGCGCGGGCGCGCTACAGGTTAGCGCGGGCGCGCTAGTGTCTGTGATGGCACTCCCGTTTCTTCGTTTCTTGCTCGTTCTCGCGTGCATGTCCTTCCTCGCTTCTAGTACCACTTCCGTAGGTGATCACGGTTGCATTTAGCATATGCAACAAGCCCTTTAAACCCCTAGATAGCTCTAGTGGACGAGTGTGTTCTCGTGAGGGTTTGTAGAAGATGTACCCACAAAATCCCAAGTCGCGGTGAATCCACAATTCTCTATTCTTGCAATTAATGCACCAAAACCAACCTAAAATGATAGAAAATCACTTCATCACCTCAACTCGTGACCTGCACAGAAAAACAATAAAAACACATCAAAAGACACTAAACACTTAAGTACAATCAACCAATTTAAGTGGAAATGAAGGCCTATAAGTGTGTATAAATACCACTTATCACACCCCCAAACTTAAACTGATGCTTGTCCTCAAGCGTCAACGACACTATACAATAATACAATGCAATGCATGAATGCAACTACGTGATGAATGAGTGAACTATGAAGTAATTGCCTTGCAAATTTTTAATACCTCAGATTGTGCTAATGTTCTCGAATTTCATCTCTCTCGCTACCAAGTCAATTACTCTTCTATTTACAAGTGTGGAGTGCCAGTGTGTGCAAGCATGCTCTTTTATTGAGACAAGACAAAAACTACTACTCCCATAGAATCCCAATCAAGAATCGTAAAAGTTTAAAACTAACACCCCGTCACTCAAGTCCAACTAAAAGCCAAGGTCCCAAAGAATGTCCACACCCTTCTATTTTATTCACTATTTTTTTTTTCTTTTTATTGGTGTTTAATTGCTTGGTCTAAGGTCAGAGCGCTTCGCAGTGTAAATGCGTTACGAACACCATAAGACTTCACACACCAATTATTCACTTTATTCTAGTGGTTTATTTAACCGTGCAATGGCTGAGATCCCTAAAGATTTATGCACTAGTACCCATGTAGCGAGCGTTGGGTCAACAATCCCAAACCACGAAGGGCTTTAGGTTGTTAGGCACAAAGTCCCCTCAGACTTAATTACTCGAGTACTAATGAGCTCAACCTAGTTAATTCTACCACTTATTTTTTTAGTGAATTTATTACTACTATATTTTTTTTTCTTTTTTTTTTTTTTTTAAGAAAGGCATATCTACTCCTCAGTTCCCCCAAACTTAAGATTTACAGACCTAAGCTGAAGGGTGTTCAATTCAATCCTAGAATTCATGGAATTTCGTCTAAGTCCTATCTCAAGAACATATGTGAATTACAATTTCCAACACAAGCAATTTCCAAGTACTAACCTAGCATTGCAATTGAAACTACTAATCAAGAACTACGCACATAACTCCTCATAGGCAATTAACTTGGCTTAACTTCATAATTCATGCAAATGCTCGTGATACTAACTATGACAATTACCACTAAACATGTTAAAATAAAAAAAATTGAGAAAAATAAGAAAGAAAACGTGAGAAATAATCAAAGCAAAATAAAATAAACGTGAACTACATGATCTAACTACACATGCAAATAATAATAAAAAAAAACTATCTAATAATATGCTCTTCCTTAGATTACCACCCCCAAACTTAAAATTTTCAATGTCCCCATTGAAAGTGATAAAAAGGCTAGAGCGCCCACATACCTACTCGGAGTCCGAGTCCTCCCCCTCCTCTGCTGGAGGTGAATCAGGTGGAGGATACTGCATCCCTGCTCCGAATACTGGCCACTGAACTGTGACCCCCTGTGCCTGGAAAGCACTACCTAGAGCCTGTGTCAAGTCATAAGCAAACCTCTGGTGGATGTCGTGCATGGTGTCCATCCGTCTAGCTAGGCGGCGATAATGAGCATCTCCCATTGGTTCGGAGCTCCTCTCCGTCTGTGAAGTACCAGCTCCAGAAGCTCTAGGCTGCTCCCTCCTCACAAACTCTGGACGTCCCCCTGGCATCTCATCATATAAGTACCCGAGGCCTCGAGGGTGGGGAATTCCTCCATCCCACTCTGTCATCCGACTGATCGCCGAATGATCAATAGGTGTCCCTGGCAACTGTAATTGCTCGTTGGATGGCCAACGAACACCGCTCGTTCGACAGAGCTTCGTCACAATTGTGCCATATGGAATGGCACCAGTGGTTCCTCCCTTCAAGAACCTCAGAATCCCCTGATGAATAACATGTCCCAGATCAATATACTTGCCCGAGACAATCCCAAAGAGCAGAATAGCTCTCTCCACTGTCACCTCATGCCCATGTGAAGATGGCATGATGTTAGCACAGATGAAGGCGTTCCACGCCTTCGCATACCGGTTCAACGCGGCTGCTGGAAACGAAACATGTGCCGGCAAAAGAGGTGCAGTCATCTTCCAATGTGTGTCCGGTACACACATGTCATACACCAACCGCTCAAAATCAATTGGATCGTCATCAAAACGGCGTTTGGCACGCCCAATCCTCTCAACCACCCAATCTTCTTCATTACGGCGCTTGGCACGCCCCCCAATAACTCTACGGATCGCCTCCGCACTATAATCAACACGGATTCCCCGTACCACAGTGAATCCATCTCGATTCTCCTTGGCATTAGCATAAAACTCTCGAATAATAGCCAAGGGAACCGCCTCCGGAGCCTCGCAAAAAGATTCCCAACCCCTCTCTTGAACCATGTTCAAAAGCTCACCATCCTCCGCCGTGGGTAAGAATCCCCTCTCCTTAACTAACGACTTATTCATAAGCCGTTGAAACTCGGTTCGCGCACCATCCGAGGTGAACTCAACCTCACCCATCGAAGAAGAATCGCTAGATGTAGGGGCTTGTGAGCTAGTTCCTTGTGATCTACGGGCTCGTTTGGGTGCCATTGGTAAGGATTTAGAGTTGCAAGAGGTTTATGTGTAATGGGTTTGAAAGATTGGATGAAGGTTGTGTGTATGGATGTGTATATATATTTAGGGTTTAGAGAATTATAATGGGATTTGGATGTGGGTTTTGTGTTTATATAAGGATTGTAGAGTTGAGTTAGGGTTTTATGGGATGTATTTCGGGCTAGGCATGCAAAATTAGGATTGTGGGCTTTTAAAAACGAAAAAAGAAAATTTTTGGGTGAAAATTCGGCTGACTCGGCAGTCAGTAGCGCGGCCGCGCTAAGTATAGCGCGGGCGCGCCGTGAAACTTAGCGCGGGCGCGCTGACACTAGCGCGGGCGCGCTAGTGTCTGACCCCGAAGGCTGAATTTTTCGATTTTTTGTGTTTTTGAGGTTTACAATGGTACAATGTGGTTCCAATGCGTGGGTTGCCTCCCACGAAGCGCTTGTTTAACGTCGTTAGCTCGACGTGAAGTCCAGACTTAATCCGATTCTGATGAAGTATCCTGTGGAGGATACCTCGTTCCATAACCAAACGAATCCCAAGTAACATTGACGTCTAGTGCCAAGAACGCTTCAGCAAGAGAATCCGTTAGTATATCAGCAAAGCGACCAATTCGTTCCTCCAACACGTCAATACGCCTGATTATTCTTCGGTACTGTGCTTCATTCAGTGTTGAAACAGCAGGTGGTTGAACTACAGATTGGTTATTCGCACTGGCAGAGAATAGAGGACAAGTGTCTCCACATGCATTAAAGTTTGAGTCTGAGTGAGCTCTGATTCTGTGCCAATTAGTCATCTGGACTTCCTGAGTGACTTCGACCGCTTCATCCTCCTCCGATTCTTCCTCTTTTGGAATCTTCCACTTTAGATCTTTGTGCTCAGCAGCGGCTAGTTTCTCTATCAGTTCGTAAGCATCATCGAAGCTTTTGTTCCACAAACTTCCTCCAGCTGCCACGTCTAACTCTGCTCTACATTGACTGTTAAGACCCCTGTAGAAGTAATTAATTGCCATCCCCGGAGGCATGTCATCTTCCTTGAGATTTTCGAGAATCTTCTTGAATCGGTCCCACGCTAGGCAAAGATATTCTCCCGAGAATTGAGAGAATTTGCCTTCAGTGTTTTTGATAGCTGATACTTTGATTAGAGGATAAAACCTTGTACAGAATATTTTCTCCAACTTGTTCCAGCTATTAGTAGTGCTTGCCGAGAGAGAGATAAACCACGATCGTGCTACATCACGTAGCGTGAATGGAAAGAGTCTCAGCTTCACTAGATCTTTAGGTCCGATATTGAAATCCAATGCAGTAATGAATTTCTCGAAATTCCTTAGATGTAGGTTTGGGTCCTCAAGAACAGAACCCCCAAATTGAATGGTATCTTGCAGCTTGAGAATGATTGATGGTTTGATGCGAATGCCACTGGCTGATATTGCTGGTTCAATTGTGTCATCCTGATTATCATTGATGTTCAAACGAGAAAATTCACGTGACGCCTCACCAACTGCTGTCCTTGCATAATTCATTGTTTCAGAATCAGAGAAAGAAGATGAATCCATTGCTTCCTTACTGGTTTGAGAATGTGTTTGCATAAACGCGATCCAAGCACCTGAAATAAAGAAAAGAAGAAAAGTGAGAAGAGAATAGAATCCTAGTCAGTGAGTTTTAATGCACACTGATGACAAGTACATAAACTAATTAATTAACACCGAGTCCCCGGCAGCGGCGCCAAAAACTTGTTCGGTGAAATCTACACTACACGCAAGCGCACGTGATCACAAGTAATATATTAAGTTCGATCCCACAGAGACTGGTGAATTAAGAATACGCACCTATGCAACAATGTATGATCAATTATCACTGCTAAGACAATTAACAAGGATTGGTTTCTTTTATACTAATAATTAAAATTGCTAATCAAATTCAGAATAGGAAAACACATGGGATTCTAACTTCATTATCGAATTCATCTAGAATTGAAATTACTGATTAACATGCGACTGTTGATCCTAATCAGACAACACGAAAGTAATACATGCCAACTCTCGTTGCACACATATCATACCAATCAAAATCCGCAATTAAGACAGAAATCTCATGGACACCAACAAAGCTCAGACCCTATATCTCTATAGCGGTAGTGTAAGCAGAGAGGTTTAATAACAAGTCATCTATCGTGATTACACAGGGTGATAAAAATAGTTCAAGTCTACCACAAATTATGTTTCATTCACATAATCCTATGTTTACATGGCATAGTTCTAAATTCAATCATCCACTCTCGCTTCAGAAAGAATTAACAAACAACTCAGAAGTTAGCTACGCTCCTAAGAAGAATAAGCACGGCTCATGCAAAGAAATCAACGTACGTCACAAAATCAAGTAATTAATATTCGATACTAGATTACATCGATAAATCCATTAGAATCCCATGAAGGCGGTTAGTTCATAATCGAACTAATCGACATCATGGGTTCTAATGAAAACATGATAAATAAACTACGAGAATTAAACGGAATAAAAATGCTTGAATTAATAATAATAAGGATCACACGTTACAGATTTGATGTTCACGATCTTGCTCGAAACTGTCACTTCCTCGCAAAGAACGATCCAATACAACTGATAATGTGCTTGAATGATTAAAACTTAACTACGATATTGTTCTTCCTAAAAACTACTTGGAGGCTAGGGTTTTACACATGAGAATTTAAAATAAATTGACCAAGTCAACCGGGCCTCGACCGCTGCGAAAATCCACTAAAAAGCTGTACAAAATCGGCCCGGGGAAGTTCTGCTGGGCGCGGCCGCGCTAACTTAGCGCAGGCGCGCTAGATGCAGCAGTCTGTAGCGCGGGCGCGCTACAGGTTAGCGCGGGCGCGCTAGTGTCTGTGATGGCACTCCCGTTTCTTCGTTTCTTGCTCGTTCTCGCGTGCATGTCCTTCCTCGCTTCTAGTACCACTTCCGTAGGTGATCACGGTTGCATTTAGCATATGCAACAAGCCCTTTAAACCCCTAGATAGCTCTAGTGGACGAGTGTGTTCTCGTGAGGGTTTGTAGAAGATGTACCCACAAAATCCCAAGTCGCGGTGAATCCACAATTCTCTATTCTTGCAATTAATGCACCAAAACCAACCTAAAATGATAGAAAATCACTTCATCACCTCAACTCGTGACCTGCACAGAAAAACAATAAAAACACATCAAAAGACACTAAACACTTAAGTACAATCAACCAATTTAAGTGGAAATGAAGGCCTATAAGTGTGTATAAATACCACTTATCAGAGCTTCATTATTGACTAGATTGAAGTTGGAAACAACTTGTAGATTCATTCCAGACTCGTTTGAAGTTGAAAACAACTTGTAGCTTCATTTTCGGTTGTTTGAAATTGAAATCAACTTGTAGCTTCATTCTTGACTCGTTTGAGCTTGAAAACAATTTGTAGCTTTATTATTAACTAGATTGAAGTTGGAAAGAACTTGTAGCTTCATTCTAGACTCGTTTGAAACTGAAAATTACTTGTAGCTTCATTTTCGGTTGTTTGAAATTGGAATCATCTTGTAGTTTCATTCTTAACTCGTTTGTGCACGGAAACAATTTTTAGCTTCATTATTGACTGGATTGAAGTTGGAAACAACTTGTAGCTTCATTTTTGGTTGTTTGAAATTTGAATCAACTTGTACTTTCATTCTGGACTCGTTTGAGCCTGAAAACAACCTGTAACTTCATTATTGACTAGATTGAAGTTGAAAACAAGTTGTAGTTTAATTCCAAACTCGTTTGAAATTGAAAACAACTTGTAGCCTCATTTTTGGTTGTTTGAAATTGGAATCAAATTGTAGTATTATTTTTGATTCGTTTGAGCTTGTAAACCACTTGGAGCTTCATTATTGACTAGATTGAAGTTGGAAACAACTTGCAACTTAATTCCAGACTCATTTGAAGTTTAAAACAACTTGTAGTTTCATTTTTGGTTGTTTGAAATTGGAATCAACTAGTAGTTTCATTCTTGACTCGTTTGTGCACGCAAACAATTTTTAGCTTCATTATCGACTAGATTGAAGTTGGAAACAACTTGTAGATTCATTTCAGACTCATTTGAAGTTGAAAACAACTTGTAGGTTCATTTTCGGTTGTTTGAAATTGGAATCAACTTGTAGTTTCATTCTTGACTCGTTTGAGCTTGAAAACAACTTGTAGCTTTATTATTGACTAGATTGAAGTTGGAAACAACTTGTAGCTTCATTCTAGACTCGTTTGAAACTGAAAATTACTTGTAGCTTCATTTTCGGTTGTTTGAAATTGGAATCAACTTGTAGTTTCATTCTTGACTCGTTTGTGCATGGAAACAATTTTTAGCTTCATTATTGACTAGATTGAAGTTGGAAACAACTTGTAGCTTCATTTTTGGTTGTTTGAAATTTGAATCAACTTGTACTTTCATTCTTGACTCGTTTGAGCCCGAAAACAACTTGTAGCTTCATTATTGACTAGATTGAAGTTGGAAACAAGTTGTAGTTTAATTCCAAACTCGTTTGAAATTGAAAACAACTTGTAGCTTCATTTTCGGTTGTTTGAAATTGGAATCAACTTGTAGTTTCATTCTTGACTCGTTTGTGCACGGAAACAATTTTTAGCTTCATTATCGACTAGATTGAAGTTGGAAACAACTTGTAGCTTCATTCCAGACTCGTTTGAAACTGAAAATTACTTGTAGCTTCATTTTCGGTTGTTTGAAATTGGACTCAAATTGTAGTATTATTTTTGATTCGTTTGAGCTTGTAAACCACTTGGAGCTTCATTATCGACTAGATTGAAGTTGGAAACAACTTGTAGATTCATTCCAGACTCGTTTGAAGTTGAAAACAACTTGTAGCTTCATTTTCGGTTGTTTGAAATTGAAATCAACTTGTAGCTTCATTCTTGACTCGTTTGAGCTTGAAAACAATTTGTAGCTTTATTATTAACTAGATTGAAGTTGGAAAGAACTTGTAGCTTCATTCTAGACTCGTTTGAAACTGAAAATTACTTGTAGCTTCATTTTCGGTTGTTTGAAATTGGAATCATCTTGTAGTTTCATTCTTAACTCGTTTGTGCACGGAAACAATTTTTAGCTTCATTATTGACTGGATTGAAGTTGGAAACAACTTGTAGCTTCATTTTTGGTTGTTTGAAATTTGAATCAACTTGTACTTTCATTCTGGACTCGTTTGAGCCTGAAAACAACCTGTAACTTCATTATTGACTAGATTGAAGTTGAAAACAAGTTGTAGTTTAATTCCAAACTCGTTTGAAATTGAAAACAACTTGTAGCTTCATTCTTGACTCGTTTGAGCTTGAAAACAATTTGTAGCTTTATTATTAACTAGATTGAAGTTGGAAAGAACTTGTAGCTTCATTCTAGACTCGTTTGAAACTGAAAATTACTTGTAGCTTCATTTTCGGTTGTTTGAAATTGGAATCATCTTGTAGTTTCATTCTTAACTCGTTTGTGCACGGAAACAATTTTTAGCTTCATTATTGACTGGATTGAAGTTGGAAACAACTTGTAGCTTCATTTTTGGTTGTTTGAAATTTGAATCAACTTGTACTTTCATTCTGGACTCGTTTGAGCCTGAAAACAACCTGTAACTTCATTATTGACTAGATTGAAGTTGAAAACAAGTTGTAGTTTAATTCCAAACTCGTTTGAAATTGAAAACAACTTGTAGCCTCATTTTTGGTTGTTTGAAATTGGAATCAAATTGTAGTATTTTTTTTTTGATTCGTTTGAGCTTGTAAACCACCTGGAGCTTCATTATTGACT
Organism: Daucus carota subsp. sativus; assembly: GCF_001625215.2. Lineage (NCBI taxonomy): Eukaryota > Viridiplantae > Streptophyta > Magnoliopsida > Apiales > Apiaceae > Daucus > Daucus carota. Next base: position 12,639,158 of record NC_030381.2, read on the forward strand.
AGATTGAAGTTGGAAACAACTTGAAGCTTAATTCCAGACTCATTTGAAGTTGAAAACAACTTGTAGTTTCATTTTTGGTTCTTTGAAATTGGAATCAACTTGTAGTTTCATTCTTGACTCGTTTGAGCTTGAAATCAACTTGTAGCTTTATTATTGACTAGATTGAAGTTGGAAACAACTTGTAGCTTCATTTTTGGTTGTTTGAAATTTGAATCAACTTGTACTTTCATTCTTGACTCGTTTGAGCCCGAAAACAACTTGTAGCTTCATTATTGACTAGATTGAAGTTGGAAACAAGTTGTAGTTTAATTCCGAACTCGTTTGAAATTGAAAACAACTTGTAGCTTCATTTTCGGTTGTTTGAAATTGAAATCAACTTGTAGCTTCATTCTTGACTCGTTTGAGCTTGAAAACAATTTGTAGCTTTATTATTAACTAGATTGAAGTTGGAAAGAACTTGTAGCTTCATTCTAGACTCGTTTGAAACTGAAAATTACTTGTAGCTTCATTTTCGGTTGTTTGAAATTGGAATCATCTTGTAGTTTCATTCTTAACTCGTTTGTGCACGGAAACAATTTTTAGCTTCATTATTGACTGGATTGAAGTTGGAAACAACTTGTAGCTTCATTTTTGGTTGTTTGAAATTTGAATCAACTTGTACTTTCATTCTGGACTCGTTTGAGCCTGAAAACAACCTGTAACTTCATTATTGACTAGATTGAAGTTGAAAACAAGTTGTAGTTTAATTCCAAACTCGTTTGAAATTGAAAACAACTTGTAGCCTCATTTTTGGTTGTTTGAAATTGGAATCAAATTGTAGTATTTTTTTTTGATTCGTTTGAGCTTGTAAACCACCTGGAGCTTCATTATTGACTAGATTGAAGTTGGAAACAACTTGAAGCTTAATTCCAGACTCATTTGAAGTTGAAAACAACTTGTAGTTTCATTTTTGGTTCTTTGAAATTGGAATCAACTTGTAGTTTCATTCTTGACTCGTTTGAGCTTGAAATCAACTTGTAGCTTTATTATTGACTAGATTGAAGTTGGAAACAACTTGTAGCTTCATTTTTGGTTGTTTGAAATTTGAATCAACTTGTACTTTCATTCTTGACTCGTTTGAGCCCGAAAACAACTTGTAGCTTCATTATTGACTAGATTGAAGTTGGAAACAAGTTGTAGTTTAATTCCGAACTCGTTTGAAATTGAAAACAACTTGTAGCTTCATTTTTGGTTGTTTGAAATTGGAATCAAATTGTAGTATTATTTTTGATCCGTTTGAGCTTGTAAACCACTTGGAGCTTCATTATTGACTAGATTGAAGTTGGAAACAACTTGCAGCTTAATTCCAGACTCATTTGAAGTTAAAAACAACTTGTAGTTTCACTTTTGGTCGTTTGAAATTGGAATCAACTAGTAGTTTCATTCTTGACTCGTTTGTGCACGGAAACAATTTTTAGCTTCATTATCGACTAGATTGAAGTTGGAAACAACTTGTAGATTCATTCCAGACTTGTTTGAAGTTGAAAACAACTTGTAGCTTCATTTTCGGTTGTTTGAAATTGGAATCAACTTGTAGTTTTATTCTTGAATCGTTTGAGCTTGAAAACAAGTTGTAGCTTTATTATTGACTAGATTGAAGTTGGAAACAACTTGTAGCTTCATTCTAGACTTGTTTGAAACTGAAAATTACTTGTAGCTTCATTTTCGGTTGTTTGAAATTGGAATCAACTTGTAGTTTCATTCTTGACTCGTTTGTGCATGGAAACAATTTTTAGCTTCATTATTGACTAGATTGAAGTTGGAAACAACTTGTAGCTTCATTTTTGGTTGTTTGAAATTTGAATCAACTTGTACTTTCATTCTTGACTCGTTTGAGCCCGAAAACAACTTGTAGCTTCATTATTGACTAGATTGAAGTTGGAAACAAGTTGTAGTTTAATTCCAAACTTGTTTGAAATTGAAAACAACTTGTAGCTTCATTTTTGGTTGTTTGAAATTGGAATCAAATTGTAGTATTTTTTTTTTGATTCGTTTGAGCTTGTAAACCACTTGGAGCTTCATTATTGACTAGATTGAAGTTGGAAACAACTTGCAGCTTAATTCCAGACTCATTTGAAGTTGAAAACAACTTGTAGTTTCATTTTTGGTTCTTTGAAATTGGAATCAACTTGTAGTTTCATTCTTGACTCGTTTGAGCTTGAAATCAACTTGTAGCTTTATTATTGACTAGATTGAAGTTGGAAACAACTTGTAGCTTCATTCCAGACTCGTTTGAAACTGAAAATTACTTGTAGCTTCATTTTCGGTTGTTTGAAATTGGAATCAACTTGTAGTTTCATTCTTGACTCGTTTGTGCACGGAAACAATTTTTAGCTTCATTATCGACTAGATTGAAGTTGGAAACAACTTGTAGATTCATTCCAGACTCGTTTGAAGTTGAAAACAACTTGTAGCGTCATTTTCGGTTGTTTGAAATTGGAATCAACTTGTAGTTTCATTCTTGACTCGTTTGAGCTTGAAAACAACTTGTAGCTTTATTATTGACTAGATTGAAGTTGGAAACAACTTGTAGCTTCATTTTGGTTGTTTGAAATTGGACTCAAATTGTAGTATTATTTTTGATTCGTTGAGCTGTAAACCACTTGGAGCTTCATTATTGACTAGATTGAAGTTGGAAACAACTTGTAAATCATTCCAGACTCATTTGAAGTTGAAAACAACTTGTAGCTCATTTCGGTCGTTTGAAATTGAAAACAACTTGTAGCTTCATTTTTGGTTGTTTGAAATTGGAATCAAATTGTAGTATTATTTTTGATCCGTTTGAGCTTGTAAACCACTTGGAGCTTCATTATTGACTAGATTGAAGTTGGAAACAACTTGCAGCTTAATTCCAGACTCATTGAAGTTAAAAACAACTTGTAGTTTCACTTTTGGTTGTTTGAAATTGAATCAACTGTAGTTTCATTCTTGACTCGTTTGTGCACGAGAAAACCATTTTTTAGCTTCATTATCGGGACTAGATGAAGTTGGAAACAACTTGTAGATTCATTCCAGATGTTTGAAGTTGAACACTTTGTAGCTTCATTTTCGGTTGTTTGAAATTAATCAACTTGTAGTTTCATTCTTGAATCGTTTGAGCTTGAAAACAAGTTTGTAGCTTTATTATTGACTAGATTGAAGTGGAAACAACTTGTAGCTTCATTCTAGACTTGTTTGAAACTGAAAATTACTTGTAGCTTCATTTTCGGTTGTTTGAAATTGGAATCAACTTGTAGTTTCATTCTTGACTTGACTCGTTTGTGCATGGAAACAATTTTTAGCTTCATTATTGACTAGATTGAAGTTGGAAACAACTTGTAGCTTCATTTTGGTGTTTGAAATTTGAATCAACTTGTACTTTCATTCTGACTCGTTTGAGCCCGAAAAACAACTTGTAGCTTCATTATTGACTAGATTGAAGTTGGAAACAAGTTGTAGGTTTAATTCCAAACTTGTTTGAAATTGAAAACAACTTGTAGCTTCATTTTTGGTTGTTTGAAATTGGAATCAAATTGTAGTATTTTTTTTTGATTCGTTTGAGCTTGTAAACCACTGGAGCGTCATTATTGACTAGATTGAAGTTGGAAACAACTTGCAGCTTAATTCCAGACTCATTGAATTGAAAACAACTTTGTAGTTTCATTTTTGGTTCTTTGAAATTAGAATCAACTTGTAGTTTCATTCTTGACTCGTTTGAGCTTGAAATCAACTTGTCGCTTTATTATTGACTAGATTGAAGTTGGAAACAACTTGTAGCTTCATTCAGACTCGTTCGAAACTGAAAATTACTTGTAGCTTCATTTTCGGTTGTTGCATTGGATAACTTGTAGTTTCATTCTTGACTCGTTTGTGCACGGAAACAATTTTTAGCTTCATTCTCGACTAGATTGAAGTTGGAAACAACTTGTAGATTCATTCCAGACTCGTTT